>NC_134116.1:53014399-55514399 GCF_040939455.1 Microcebus murinus
CTAGGATATGAATTCTAGTTGCATGCCCTAGAGAAAAAGAAAATAGATTTGGTGAGAAGTTATTCAGCCAGCCACGATATGCCACCCAGTGGCCCGATTTCAGAAAGGAAATTCATAGGTCACCCACAATTCAGGATTTGCAATCCACAGGAGACTGGAAAACAACTGCAATCTATAACTTCTGTTCTTTATATGCTTCTGAATACTTTAAATTTAAATTATTTCCTGATTTTTGGTAATTAATAATTAGGGAGACATAAAAATAGACATGTGATAGCTGGAAAGCATGTCCCCTCATTTTGCAGTTGTTGATAAGAAGACTTGGAGAGATAAACAGACTTGACCAAGTCACAAAACTAATTAGTGAAAGATAGTAAGTTTTTAAAAGAATTCACAACTGATAAGATAAATAGTGAGACAATATAAAATTATAAAATTAGATTAGTTGAAGGAATATGGATTTTAAACTGGATATTCCAGAAACTTGATGTATGAAGCTAGATATAGTGTTTTCTCTTTTGAACCTTATCTTATCAGTTGAGTGATGAATTTTAATGAGAATTTCTTTAAGTTTCTCTTCAGATTGCTCATTTTATGATCTCTGAACCTAATAGGCCACATCATAACCACAAAAAATAAAAGCAGGAAACATTAACATAAAGTAAAATGTGTTTATATTCTCAAAGATTATCTTCTCATATTCACCCACCTTATTTTGAACTCTTTCTTTGTGTTGGTGTCTCTTTAAAATAGAAAATATTTTTAAGACATGCTTCATTCTCAGTTTTCTCCTCAAGTTTCTCATTGTGAATGGTCAGGATAGCTCCTGTGATTTGGGAATGCTAAGGCTATTGCTTCATCAAGTTGTTCCTGGAAGCATAGTACTAGACAGAAATTAATTTTTAAATTTATTTCTAAATATATCGAAGGAAAGTCTCCATTGAGTATTTTTTTCTATTCTAAAGTCTGATTTTTTAATTAAATCACTTCTATAGATAACAAAGTCTGAATTTAAAGATAAGAAACATTTACATATTAAATTCTTTGGAAAAATATAGGTATTGGAATCAACATGGAATAAAAGCATAAAAATGGATACTCTGCAATGATTTTACTATAAAACTGTTTTCAATAAATGATATTTTTCTTACACTCTTTATAGAGTGTTACATTTAGATTTTATTTTTCTCATTCATTCTCTTACATTTAGATTCTAGTATTGATTAACTCTTACAGCTTTGAGGTAAATAACATAGGGGATTAATACCTTCTCCTTGAGTGGGAGCAGAGCAAGGTGGCCAAATAGAAACCTCCAGTGGCCGTCCCTCCATATGAACACCAAGTTCAGTGTCTGTCCACTCAAGCATACACCTCGAGAAGAACCTTAAATCAGCCACAGACACACTGGAATCTCCTTTAAGGATTCTGCCTAGTGATAAAGCTCACCTCCTACTCCCAGCTCCCAAGTCTCTTCTCAGTGCTGATGAGTGCTGCCCTGTCTTAAACACCACAACCACCTCTAGGATTTGGGAACTCAAGTGTATTCCCCAGCTGGATTTAAAATCCACTGAGAAAGTTGTAGAGAGCCAAACTAACCAACTACAGACATGGCTTGTTGGATCTTCACTGCTGGAAAGTGGAAAGCGCACTGAAGACAGCAGAGAGTGGTTGCAGCTCAGGAATGGATCACGGGGTGAGGTAACAGAGACATCTGGGGAACCCACCAAATCTACAAAGCTGATAAAGAAGAATATAGAGAGGAGAAGACAATGGTGTGGACCAAACCCATAGGAGTGTAGAGCCCAGTGAAAGGGCTAAGGGGAAATTCCCCTTCCCTACTTAGATAACTTCAGTGAGCAGGGGGACACAAAACATATAGGAGGCACTTCCATGAGCCCAGGCACTGTGGCTAAAAAGGAGTAGCGGGGTGAACCAATGAACCCCAGGAGGTTGGGTGTTCAAAAGGGACACACCATGGGACAGTGCCACAGTAGACCAGAATTTTCGCCTTTCTTACACTTAGACACTTCCCTCTCTGCACGTCCTCCAATTACGGCATCAGAGAAAGTAATTTTGGCCTGGGTGGGCCTGCCGGTAGCCATAGCCCTACCCCTCCCGTCACAACTACCAGAGTGCTCTGAATTGTGAAGCTCACCAGTGGCTGCTTCTCTGTGGCAGGTGTGCATTCCTGGCTGAGCCTGCCACTGAGAGTGGGGCTGCCACAATGTGTGAGCTTCCTGCCCACCATTGTTTTATGGGATTGCCAGCGGGCGACTTAGATATACAGGCAGACCTGGTGCCCTCCAGACGTGAGAGAGGTGCTGGGTAG
Organism: Microcebus murinus; assembly: GCF_040939455.1. Taxonomy (NCBI): domain Eukaryota; kingdom Metazoa; phylum Chordata; class Mammalia; order Primates; family Cheirogaleidae; genus Microcebus; species Microcebus murinus. The sequence continues at coordinate 53,016,729 of NC_134116.1, forward strand.
AGTTCTCAGCCCCAGACTTGGGTGGTGAGAAAGCTCTTGCAGACACGACCAATGGGAAAATGTGGAGGGGCGCTGAGGAACGGGGATCTGTGAGTGTGCCCATACCCCACCCCTGCTAGAGAACCACCACATTGGGGAGGGGTGTGGCACTCAGAGTAAATTAGCCTAGCTCCTCGTTCCCATGACAACTGAATGCCCAAGTTTGCTGGCTGCCTGGGAGCAGTGGCTTCTCCCCCAGGTCATTACATTAGGGAGTGCAGCTTAAGCCAAGAAACATGTGAGCAGCTGCTTCACCCTGGCAAGAGCGTGGCTCTGCCCTGGCTGAGGCTCCTGCAGACGGAGAGGCCTACCTCTCTCCTGCTGGGGACTTGTGGTGGAACAGGGGTGCACAATTTGGGATCCCCCTACCTGACAGCATCTTGCGGAGATGCATGCTAGCGGGTCAGGCAAACAGCCTGAGGGGTAGTTTGAGAGCTGGCTTTGGGTGGTGAGGGAACTCACGTGGACTGATCTGACAGGAGAATGCTGTGGAGTTCCAGGGATTGAACAAGAAGGGCACTCACCCCACCCTGCAGAGAAATTGCACTAGTGGACAACGGGGGAAAGAGCCTGGCCCGGGACCTTACCACTGTTGCAAATAATCCCCTCCCTCAGGAACAGCCATCCTGGCTTGGAGAGATTGCTCTGAACTTCATACCACTGGCTCCCCCTAGCGACATGATAAGCAATATCTGAGCCTAGCGGAGGCTTTGCAAACCGTCTCAGGCTCTCATGATCCCGGCACAGTCTCTCTTGCTCCTCCCCCACCTCGGAATCTACAAAGAACTCATGCAAATCAGCAAGAAAAAAAAAAAAAAATCAAACAACCCTATTAAAAAGTGGGCAAAATACATGAACAGCAACTTTTCAAAATAACACAGACTAATGCCCAATAAACACATGAAAAAGTGCTCAACATTTATAATCATCAGGAAAACGGTAATCAAAACCACAATGAGATATCATCTACCTTCACTGTGAAGGAGTTTTATCAAAAAGTCCCAGAATAACAAATGCTGGCCAGGATGGGGAGAGATAGGAACACTCATACACGGTTGGTGGGGCTGCAAACTAGTTAAATTTACATGGAAAGTAGTATGAAGATACTTTAAAGAACAAATTTGATCCAGCAATCCTACTACTGGGTATTTACCCAAAGGAAAAAAATTCATTTTATTAAAAATAAACTTGCACTTGAATGTTTATTACAGCACAATGCACAATGTCAAAGATATGGAATCAACCCATGTTCCTATCAGTACATGAGTAGATTAATAAAATGTAGTGTATGTATACCACGGAGAACTACTAATCCATAAAGAAAAGGTGAACTATTACCTTTTGTAACAACCTGGATGGAACTGGAGACCATCCTTTTAAGGGAAATATGACACGAATGGAAAAACAAGCACCACATATAGTCATTGGTAAATCGAAACTAATTGATCAACACTCAAGTGCACATATGGAAGTAAAACTCAGTGAAAATCAAGCAGGTGGGAGGGAGTGGCGGGGATGGGTAAATTCACGCCTAATGGGTACAATGCACACTCTCTGGCATATGGGCACGCTTATAGCTTTCACTTAACCTGTACAAAAGCAATTAATGTAACCGAAATTTTTGTACCCCCATAGTGTTCTGAAATTTTAAAAAATACCTTTCCTTGATTTCAGGCTTATGCTTTAAAACTTGAAATTCTATTGCCTTCATTATTCTTGGCTGGTTAAATATAAATGTGATTAGTAGGAATAAAATATAACCAAACAATATACAAAATAAAGGAAATTAGCATTTTGAAGAGTTATCTGCACTCGTGTGTTTACTGAAGTACTATTCACAATAGCCAAGATATGGAATCAGCCATATCTTGTCCATCAACAGATGAATGAAAAACAAAATGTGGTATATTACATTGGGATACACAATGGGGTATTATTTTTCTATATAAAGAATGAAATCCTGTGATTTGCAATTACATGGATGGAATTGAAAGACATTATTAAGTGAAATAAGCCAGACATAGAAAGATAAATGTTACATGTTCTCACTTATATGGGGGCTAAAAGTTGATTTCATGATGGTAGTGGTGATTACCAGAGGCTCAGAAGGGTTGGGGGATAAAGAGGAGGGGTTTGTTAATGGGTAAAAATATACAATGAAATAGAAATAACAAGATCTAGTGTTTGTAGCACAATAGGATGACTATAGTTAATAATTTATAGTATATTTCAAAATAACTAGAAGAGTGGATTTGGAATATTCTTGACACAAAAAAAATGATGAGAAGCTGGATAATATTTGAGGTAATGAATATCCCATTTACCATGATTTGCTCATTATACATTGTATGTTTTTATCAAAATATCACATTTACCCTATACATATGTACAGCTATTATGTAGCCATTAATATTTTAAAGATTTTGAAAAAATACAATCATACCTTTTACAGAACCAACTAGTGGGTTTTCCAGCTCTAAAATTCACCAGTTGATTTCTCTGACTAAGTCACTGCTTGTATTTTTTTCAATTTTACATATATTTTTAAAATTATCTATCTCTTTAAGATTCATAAATTACCTTATCATCTTTTTACCACAACTCCTCTTTGATCTATATCAAATGTCTCAATCTTAAATCATTATTCAAATTATTGGCTCAGTTATATTAATTTCTTATGGTAAATTATGAATATTACAAGCGTTTAGTCCACACATTTTGTTACGCTTTGTTGAAACTTAAGATAGATCAGATATAACTCCTAATGGCTTGGTTTAGGATTAAAACGGACATTTAAACAGATAATTGCAGTATAGTTTGGTTAGTGCAATGAGAGAAACATTTACCCTCAACATCTGAGATTGTCACTTGGACAATAGCTTCCCACATAGATCATGAGTATCCCAGGAGGAACTGATCAGATAGAGAGAAAGGAAAGTTCTGCATTCCAGGGAGAGGGAGCAAGTAAATCACAGGTACCAGTAGCAAATAATATCATATGAGTAGGAAACTCTGAGCAATTTAGTAGAAGTGGAATCACCTCGGTGCAGTGGTGTGCTGGAGCTGGTCCTTACCAGTTCACAAAAACTTAATGTATCTCTTCCCAACACTGTCTCTGGTGATATTACTTTATTAGCCTGGATAGCGGCTATGATGGGAGTATTTACATGATGGAAACTGGCAAATATTACAAGTCAAGTTGTGTTTCTTTCTTTTATATTCTCCTTTTTTTGTTTGTTTTTTTTTTTGAGAATTGGTTAAGCAATTACTAAACACCACTTCTCTAGTAGTAAAATATTTCTGATAAAATTACACTCCAAAATAAACAAGCAGCAATAAACAGGCAGCTACCATGGGCATGGGCCTGAAAGTCTTTATTTTACACAAGTTGTCTAGGAAGTATTTCTAAGCTTGGGAAACATTGATGACGATAGAATAGGAAGCCACTGGGGATTCTAAGGTGAAAAAATAACTGATGGATTTGTAGTGCTCACCAGAATGAAACTGGTGACTAGAAAAGTATTAATAGTTATCCTAAGTGATTTATATTTAATAAAAATATTTGGAGAAGATTTTCTTCTTTTCTGGGAGTATTAAAATTGATTGTTTGGAAAGGTGTTGAGAATGGACACCCTAAAATAAAATGCAGTGCCCATGTGTTCTCGTGTAGAGTTTTAGAGGTTGGAGAAAATTAAAGAAAATATCTGAAAGAGAGTCACTTTTATTTTTCCATAGGTCCAGCAAGGGGCTTTCTTCCAGCAAGGGAGAAAGAAGCATTTGTCTTCTTTATTTTAATATAATGGCAATGAGTGGCTACTATTGTCCATATCTGCAACACTTATAGAAGGAAAATTTAGAAGAGAGGAATAGAATACCTTTAAATTATGGATACAGAACCTATCTGGGTAAACACATTGTATATAATGTATCACTCTAGAAATAGCACAAGACTATATGCAAATAAATCTGGTAAAGAGCTATCAACACTTTATAAACAGTTGAAATAACTTCTTTATCAATGGAGCAGTGCATTGTCTCATCACTTAACTTTCACAAATTTGTCTTCTTTTGAACTATTTAATTTCTTATTATCATCTTGAGTGCTTGGCACCTAAATGTACATAAAATGGCATAATGGACCTTTTATGGGCTATTCAACTAGTGATCTTTGAACTCATATTGCTAAGTAGTCTGCAGAAAAATAGCCATTTTAGCACAATTTTTAAAGCAATCTACATTTTAAAACCACCCTGATGGTGTATTTATCGGTCCTAGTAAGATATTATATAGTGTCAAACTTTTTAAAAAATGATGTAAGACTCTATCAAGTTTAGAAAAGAGGAATTAGATTTCTTTCAAGTCTCCAACCATAAATTTCATGGCTGAGTTCTGGTATATCACCTTTCCCATACTCATATTGGTTATACTCTAGGGGTCTAAAATGATTCAATTTAAGTAAACTGGTAATACAATTATAGTCCGGATGCACTGGTTTAATTATTAAAGCCATAGATTGAGGAACCCTTGCTTAGGTAAGGATTAGAATGTGAAGTACCAGCTGTCAAATGTATTTATCCTCAGAAGTGCAAAGTTTTGGAGTGTCTATAGTTAGTAGGGATGGAAGTACTATATAGTTTATAAAACTCTTTGTCTCTGAAATAATCCAGTGTAACATAACCCTAAATTCTCAATAGCCTGTGAATTTCCAGGAGGTGACTAGAAAATATTGTGTTAAAAACTGTAAAATCTCTGAGATTTTACCCTATTTGCCAGCTAACAAATTGTCCTGCCACTGGTTCATAGATGCTGGCAGAAGACGTGGGGATTCTGGGTCAGAGACAAGGGATTTTATTACTCACTGCACAGTAAGCAAAATAAGCTTATATTTTTACATCGGTTCCCATTGCACACAGTGACTGACAGACCCTAAGGTGGCCCCTTCCTCCCACAATGATTTTCATGTCCGGATATTCATGCATTTGTAGAATCCCCTCTTCCCTTGAGTTCTGGTGGGGTCTACAACTTGCTTCTAACAAATAGAATATGGCAAAGGTGATGAGATAGTCCTTTTATAAATTAGGTTGCATCATATGGCAAGGTGATAGGATGCCACTCTTAGGATTCTATTACATTAGGTAAGACTGTCTTAGAAAATTGGAGCTAGAGATCTTTCTTGTGGGCTTGATAAACATCAGTCATATTGGAGATTCTACTTGTCAGTGAACGGCTGGTGGCCTTTAGGAACTATTTGCACCAAGTACGTCAATGTGAGGTCATTAGTCATATGACCACAAGTAACTCCTGATAACCCGAATGAATTTGGAAACAGATCCTTCCTCAGTTGGGCCTGATAGAAGTGGAGATAACAAATGCCTGTTGTTTTAAGCAACTGTGTTTGTAGTAATTCATCGACATAGTAAACACCACTGAAGTCCCATAGAAGTTCAGTGACCAGAGGCAGGCCCTGGTAGATTCTGCACACACAACAGGTTTGTATCACAGCTGAAGAACCCTGAGGTTAGGAAACTTAATCTTATATAAAGGACTTCTAGAAAATCTTCCTAAACTTTATCCTTAGAGGAAAACATTGCCTCTATTATCCTGGACAAATCTTCTTTCTGGCTGAGAGAAAAAAATACTATCTTCACCTTCCAAGGCTATTTGCTACAGAAATATCCTTGCAAAAATAGTCCAGGACAACTACTATCACAAGATACATAGAAATGCCATGGAGAATTGTTGCCAACAGCTCAGAGTTCCTTCCAGTATTATAGGAGAATTTCTATATAGTTAACATTATATAGTTGTGTAGAATAGACCACTGCTATTAATATATCATATCTATGCCAAAAATTCCACTTGGGGCTAAAAGAATAAATAGTAGACAAATAGCAATTCAGTTTAGAAAATCATATATGATTATCTATGGTTTCTCCTTTGAAAAACTCAAGTTACAGTCATTGTTACCAATGTACAGATAATATACTTTGGTGCAGAACAACTATGGGAAGGTGCATTAACTTAAAAAAATCTATAAAGATATAAAGGAAGTGAAATAAGCCAGACACAGAAAGACAAATACTTTATGATCTAAAAAAAAATCAGAAAGAAGGATAGTGGTTGCCAAGGGCTTATGGGTGGGGAGATACTTGCCAAAGGGTACAAATTTGTCAGTTATAAGAAGAATAAGTTCTGAAGAGCTAATGTATTGCATGATCTCTGTAGTTAATAATAGCCTATTGTATACTTGAACTTTGACAAGAAAGTAGATCCCAATTGTTCTCACCACATATATACACAAAAAGTAACAATGTGAGCTGATAGGTATGTTAACTAGTTTGATTGTGATAATCATTTCAAAATGCATATGAATATCAAAATATCATGTTGCACACCTTGAATATATAATTTTTATTTGTCAATCATACCACAATAAAGCTGGAAAAAAGATAAAAGGGAGATTTTTTTCCTCTAACTGCCTCAAATATAAAGAAAACATAAGTGCTACTATCCCTTTTTAAATACTCAAAATATAGGAGACATTGCCTAACATTAATTAAATTTAATAAATTTATTTCAATTAAAAGATTTTAAGCTGTAGATACATTTTAGTTTTTCTCTACATTGCAACATTTTTAATACACAGGATTACTGGATCCATATGTAACAGGTGAACTTTTATTCCAGGGAGCTTGATTTTGAAGGCTAGAACATCAAGTAAATGAGAGCTTATTGATTTGGAAGTATTAGCTCAAGATGCAGCTTTTAACGTCTCAGGAAGAATCTTAGGAGATGATGTGAACTCTATGGGAATGGCTATTAAAAGTATGAAAAAAGTGATGGCCAAGGTAAGTGAACGCCCAAGAATGGCATTACTCAACTTTTACACTAAGAAGAAATTTTAAAAATGGATGATCTGGAGGCTGGAGGAAGTTGCCCTATTAAAAAATATAAAATGTCTTTCCTATTGTCTGAACTTGATCCAGGATTTGACTCAGAGCTCACTCGTTAAAGAGGACAGTAGCCCCTTTGGGACAAGGACCCTGCAACAGCATGGGAAATGTACAAGTTAATGATTCACTCAGTTTTTTCCAAGCCATTTACTAGAGTTAATTTACACTAAGAAAAGAAGGATATCGGACCATTTGGAGAACTGGTGAATGCTGATATCTATGTCATTTTTTTTTTTCTTGAGACAGGGTCTTATTCTGTCACCCTGGCTAGAGTGCAGTGGCATTATGATAGCTCACTGTAACCTCAAACTCCTGGGCTCAAATGATCTTCCTGCCTCAGCCTCCTGAGTAGCTGGAACTACAGGTACGCACAACCATACCTGGCTAACTTTTTTCTACTTTTTATAGAAAAGGGGTCTCGCTCTGGCTGGTCTCGAACTCCAGACCTCAGTGATCCTCCTGCCTTGGCCTCTCAAAGTGCTAGAATTATAGGCATGAGCCACCATGTCTTTTTTAAGAGTGGTATATAGGGGTCAGTTAAAACACCATTGGGTGCCGCTCATATTAAATCCACAGATACACTCTAATCTCCTAATGTAAACTTAGGATAGATATATTTGATTGTTAATACCAACCTCACAGAGTTCTTAGCCTATTACAGTGGAGAAGAACAAGTGGAAGCCTCTAACACTGAAGTTCTCATCCTGGACAAATTAATCAATGAAATAATCACATCCTAGGAAGAGATAGCAGAAATTAGCACCACTCTTAAAGAGGTAATTGTTGGTCCCTGTCTCGATCTATTTGTGTTGCTATAAAGAGTACCTTAGTCTGGGTAATTTTCAAAGAAAGGGGGTTTATTTGGCCCAAGGTTATGCTCACTGTACTAGAAGCTTGGCACCAGCATCTGCTCAGCTTCTGGAGAGGGCCTCATGCTGCTTCCACTCATTGCAGAAGGCCTCGCCTCCAACACTGGGATTGAATTTCAATGCTGAGTTACAGGGTAAATATCTAAACTACAGCAGTCCCGTTCAAGTCTCCATTTATTTCACCAATATTTTCATAACAGAAACCAAATGGATCTTAGCATATCACTGTGCACTGCCCCAAAATCAAGTAGTTTAGCCCCAATATAGGTGCAATTGCCAGACCTGGTAGTTGTGCTAGAGCTGAGTTACGTGGCATAGGTGCTAGTAGACAGGGAGCAAAATTGGGAATGGATAAGAGAGAAAAAGAAGATGATTATCTGTCGCAATTCTAAGATGCTGGGGCCTGTACTTTGTCATACTAGCCTCCTACATCTAAGATTCCCCATGAAGTGCAGCCCATCAGAATCTGAGAAGAACTGCTGCCAAAAAGCATATGAAATGCATCCAAGCTGTGCAGAAGTTGTGCCATGGTGGACGGTGTGATGTACCCTAAAATCTAATTAAAAGAAGGAGTCGGAGTGCTGCTGGACATGCTATTAGAAGATGGCCAACAACTCTCAGCTTCTTTAGGGAGTGCCTCTGCTGTAGAGACCTGGCTCTTCCAAGTCATGCTCCCCACAACAGCCGGCACTCAATGACTGATCTAGGCACAATATAAATGTCTGGACATTTAGGCCCCAAACACGACAACTCTTATGAATCATTCTAGATCCAGAGATGCTCACAGGTTTGTTGTTGGGACTTCTCTCTCTGTACAATTTTGGTTCCTTCTCCTACATTCTGCAGTCATTAATTCCAGAGTCTGCACAGTAAAACCCAATGTGACTTAGATTTCTGACTACCCAAACTGTACCAACATTTATTTTGAAATATTAAAATTCTAATGACCCTTAGGCAGAGAGTATAATCTACCTTAGTCTAGTTGTATTTTCTGAATTCACTTAAATGCCACATATTGAATAATTTAGATATAAGATTGATAGTGTAGTTTCATTTTAGACTTAATACTTATTGTAACAAGATGTTTCATGTGTTTGTTTCTGAAAAATTCTGAGCCATTGTAAATAAAACTATGAATAGATGAGAATGTATTCTAACAAATCTTAAAATAAGATTAAATAATGGAGAATTCTAATTGTCTTATATTACATATTTGCCTATTATTCAAAGTTTATAGTTTATGTTTTCATAAATGGCAGGTTATCTTTGCTTATTGAAATGATGAGTTCCAGAAATTTGCAGCAGAACGAATTAATTGTAAGTGAAACTTTATTCCACTGGGACTCAGTTTTGCCTGTGGAAAAGATAACGTTATGCTTTAAAATTTTTTTAGTAAATCAAATAAATGCAAATTTCAGGAAATGTAAACATGGCAACATACTTGCCCTGTTACACACACACCATGAAATGAAAACATATGTAATTCGTTTTTATTCTTGTCCTTGTAAAGTAAAAGCAGGCTGCAGTTCACATTTTCACAAAATAACCTTATCATTGGATGAATCTTGGCTAATCTATAAAGCCTCAGGTCCCATTCCAGACCCACTGGGAATATGTTTATTTAATGAGAGCCCAGTGTAATTCTTATGAGGTCAAGAGGTTGTTTCATTTCTCCACCACTCCTCACTAGTCACGGTCTGGAATTCCACTACTCCTGTATCACTGCTCTGGCATGAGTAAAAGGGAGATTTAAGACAATGCCAAATTTTTCCTTGTTGTCCCTGAACTGAATCACCTACCAGAGTTCAACAGTGTAAGAATGCTATATATACAATAGCCTTTCCTGAAATTGAAGAATTAACAAGAGAATTATAACTTAGGGGACAAACCTTTAAAATATATTCCAAACTGGCTGCTAACTATTGGTTTCTCAATATTATCCTTTTATTCCTCAGGCTGAACCCAGAGGTGATGTGAAGGAAGGTGTAAATAAAACCTGTTGTTTCCTAATGAGAGTGCCTTTCAAAAACTTACTTTCCTACATTAAGATTTGCCTCCCCTCTTTACCCTCTAGATGGACTCGCTTCTTCAATCTTCTATATTTTTTGTTTCCCCCCCTAAGTTGAAAAACACTTGCAGTTTGAACATCTGCTCCAACATCTACCTACTAGGATTATCAATAGACGCTATACTCCACAGCAGCATGCAACCCTACCCGTGTGCTACTTACAGCATGTGGTGGGCAAAGTAGGAATGTACTTCTACTCAGGCAGAAAATGTATTTACTAGATTGACTAATCATTATCTCATACGCAGTTTGAAGTCTTCCAACAGAGTTGCAAACTGAATTTAGGTCTTTATGTTTTGTTATATCATACAATTAAAACAAACAAATGAATGATGACATAAATATGTGATCAGATGAAAAATAAAGTTTTCAATCCTTTTTAGCATCAAAACAATGTCAAAGTTCCTGAGAAAATAGAAAAACCTTCACTTCTGTTGAACAGCCATAGTGTCTGGCACGTTGGTGGGCACCTACTAGGGATTTTTCATGGTGAGAAAAATAATGCAGAATACAGAATAAATAAGAAAACAAGAAAAAAGAAAGGAAACAAGAGAACAACAACAAAAAGGTAGAATTGAAGCCATAATCAAGGTTATAAAATAAGAAAGTTTTCTAGAATGAGAGAATAGCTAATTCATACTTAATGAGGAAACCTTTGAAATAGCATGATTAGTGCCAGGAACAAAAATAAGGATGCCTGTGATCCTGAACACTATTAATACTTAACATTGTTCTGGATGCACTGACAAATACAATCAGAAATAAAAGAAAAGAAATAGGAAATAGACTCTATAGAAGGAGGAAAAAACTAATTATGTAAATATATTATTATAACCTGAAGCTCCAATAGACTCAACTGAGAAGCTACTAAAAAGAGTAAAAGAACTCAAAATCTGATTGATTTTAACATGAATACACAAATGATTAAAACTTATTAAAACAAAGTAAAGTATAATATAAGAAAATATCATTTAAAATAACAACAAAAAGTTAAAATATAAAACCTAGTAAGAAATATACCACACCTAAATGTAAAATAAAATTCAACCAAGATGTAAAAACTGCTTTACTAAATAAAGCCATTTCATGTTGTAAGTGAAAAATAATACAAATGTTAAGGACTCCAAAGGTTAGTAATATAGTTTCTGATTCTCCCTAAGTTAACAAATAAAAGCCATAAGTAAACCTGATTTTACAAACTATATTTTTGTTAGTCAAAAGGTCCTTTTAGTTTAGAAGAATGAATAGATGTGATAACAGCCAATAAAAGTGGAACACTGGCATAGTGGTTTCCTATTGCTGCTGTAACAAACTCCTACTAACTCAGTGGCAAAAACAATGTAAACTTACTGTCTCACAGCTGTAGGTCACAAGTCTAGCATGGGTCTCTCTCTGGGCTTGCTATGTTTTGAATGTCTGTGTCTTCTTCCCAGTTCATATGTTGAAAACCTAAACAACAATGTGATGGTAGTAAGAGGTAGGGTCTTTGGAGGGCAATTAGATCATGAGAGCAATGAGGGCCTTTATAAAATAGACCAAAGGAGTTTGTTAGCCCTTTCTACCATGTGAAGCGATAGTGGAGAAGTTGTCATCTATGAACCAGAAAAGAATCCTCACTAGACACTAAATTTGCCAACATCCTGATCTTGGGCTTCTCAACCTCTAGAAGTGTGAGAAATAAATTTCTGTTATGTATAAGCCACCCAGTCTGTGGTATTTTGTTACAGCAGCCCAAACTGACTAAAACAAGGCTTAAAATCAAGGTGTTCACATGGCAGCGTTCCTTTCTAAAGGATGTAGATGGGAATCTGTTTTATTGCCTTTTCCAGCTTCTGGAGGCCACCTGCATTCCTTGGATTGCAGCCCCTTCCCTCCATATTTAAAATCAGTAGTGCTTGGTTGGGTCCTTTCAACATCACATACACTCTGGACTTCTTTTCTGCCTCTTTCTTTCAAGTATAACCACTTCTGTGCTATGCTTACCAGCCATGAAACCTTGCCCTCAGCGGGCACTGATATTCCCCATGATCGTTTGTGCTGTGCATTGAGGACGAATCTGTTTTGCTCTTGTGTGATGAGGAAAGCTTGAAAGCAATTGAAAGCTTATTTTTCTTTACAGGCAGCTTTACTTGTAATGTAAATCAGAATAGGTAACAAATACATATATGTTTTCATTATGTTATTTTTAAATGTTCATAATTTTATTTTGATAAATGAAAAATTAGAAAAGTCATATCACGGCTGTCAGCTAAAGTCACTGTGCACGTTCATCTGTGGCTGTAGACTGTAGTCGACACTGGTACCGAAGTGGTTAAGGACCCTTGTGATTATACTGGCTCAACTAGATAATCCAGGAACATATCCCTATTTCAAATTCAGCTGATCAGCAACATTAATTCTAGATTCAAATTTAATCCCTCTTTTCCATTTAACCTGTCATATTTACAGGTTCCATGAATTAGGACATGCATATCCTTGGAAGGACATTATTGTGTCTACCACAACTGACTAATTCTATCTACTCTAATTGTTTCCTAATATTTCTCCTCTATTCATTTTTCCCTTAGTCTTGCTTGGGGGAAAAGTATCATGTGTAAATTACTTTATAAACTGTGATGCACTAAGATAAAATATAATGATTATTCTGCTTGTAGTATTACATATTCTTTTATTTTTATATCAGTGATAATTCTTTCCATTCACATTACTCAGCCTTCCTGTAGCATATACTCTCAAGTGTAGCAGCCAGCAAATGAAAAACTAAATGTTTCTTTTGTGGTCAAAACAAAATAGGAAAAAAAGTATTTTCCTTAATTTGCTAGAGAAGTGCCTCATTAACCTATACTGAACTTCCTTTCAATCAAATCAGTGACAGAAAAAAGTTCAAATTTCACACAAATGAAATGCCATACAAACTCTGTCCCATTAGTAAGTACATTGATCTTTGATAGTATAAGTGATCAATATTGAATAAAAAGAAAACAGATTTTTAATATATTATGCATATCTTCTTGCAAAGTCACAGTGCAATTAATTGTGAAATAGTAACTCAACTTGGATAAATACTGCATAGTCAACAGAAAAATTAAGGTCCAACATAAGTTAAAGCCTAAAGTTAAGAAATTTTTCATTTTATACTTATCAATAATGGGCAAGATCAAGAATTATACCTAACTTTATTTCCAAATGTCTCATAGAGATTGGTTTAACTTGTTTGAATAACAAATTAAATGATTTTGATGGCTGAATTCAACTTAAATTCTGTAGTGTAAAATTTATCATCAGCACATTACTATAAAATTGTTATCTTTTTCCAAACTTAAAGAGCCAGAATTACACAGACTGACTAAGATCTATTCTTTGAAATAAAAACTATGTAAAAACATGTATTTACCCTTGATTACTCATCTAGGTTACTATTTTGGCCCGCTCTCAGGATGTTCGATAATATCAATTTACTGACATAAAGCAAGTATTTTAAAAAACAGTCACATTTTTGAATGAACTCATAAGATAACTTTATATTTCTCAATCTTCTCTCCTGGAATATTGTTCCTTAGAATAAGGAAAACGATGAAGATGCATTGATAACAAAATGCAAATCCTGCTTGAAGAAGGTTCCATATTCTATATTTTATATTTTGGTAATTCTATAGTGATTGTTTATGAGAATTCTATTTATAATCTCATAAGTCATTTTGATGATTCCCTTGTTACATATTCTATAATTGAATTATAATATTGCAAAAGAGTAAATTCTTAAAGAAAATGTAAAGAAAGCATGCAAGAAAGTAAAGAAGGAAGAAGGAAGGGAGAGAAAGAAGTGATGGAGTGAGGCAGGAAAAAAGGGAAGAAGGAAAGAAGAAAACATTCAAAATTGGTATTGCTTTCATGCTTAGTGATAAAAGTACAAGTCTCTCAAATTTTACAGCAAGTAAGGTCTCTCAAGTCTCTACAATCAATTTTAGAAATTATTTATTTCAGTGTGTTATTTCAGTGTGTTGAGGGCTAGCCAAGTGCCCTCAAAAAGATCAAACAGTGGAACTACTGTTGAAGAGTCTAAAAAATGTTTTGTTTTGTTTTTTTTTTAAGATTCCCTTAATCCTCAAATAACATATTAAGATATAGACCTAGGGGTTATATTGTAGAGTTTCTTCTAATTATAGTCAGACTACGAACCTTCCTATGCTATGATAGTAGGAGGGTGTGAGGGAACAGTGATTTTTCAAACCATAGGTAGAAACCCATCAGTAGATTATAAAGTCAGTTGTCTGGTCATAACTAACATTTTTAAAAAGAGAAATTGACTGCAGTAGCAAAATAAGAGTGCTGTGTATAAAGCAGAAGCAGATTGCTTATAAAATCTGTTTCTTTTTGATGCAGGTGCACACTCACACTTTTCTGGTTTACTGTTTATAGATACAAGTTTGGCAGCTCAAAAGTCATTGTTTAATGAGATATGAAGCCTGCAGCTCAGAGTAGTGTAGAGCAATAAGAGCAACAGAGTTAAAGGTAATAATCAGGGTAAACATTTCATCCATTTGGGCCACAGATTGGAGAGGGGAAAGAGGAAAAGAATATTTAATATAGAAGACTTTGGCACATCTTCTAATTTAGGATTCTGGCAGGAGGTCCCTTTGAAGACTTCCCTTGCAAACTTCCAAGGGCACGTCAGGGAAGACGGAATACCTCTATGTGTATTCTGAATACACTCACTTGAAAATCATGTGGATTATTGTACTACAGTGTAGATGGGAATGGGAGCTGTGTGAAGTGACATTCTTGTTTTTACAAGTCTTGCTTGTGACATATGAATTAAACCATGTGATTCAGGGAGGCAACAGGGAATGATTGGAAGACTGATAAGAAGACAAAGTTGAGAGCAAAAAGCCCACTGTGTTCAGCCACATTGAGACTGAAATTAAATGGTCGAGATGTAGTTACACTATTCTATACTAGGAGTGGTTTAGGTAGAGAATACTCTGCACCCTCCTGGCTGTGTAACCCTGTGCCACCTCAGGAATGTCTGTTTGGGTTATGGTGGGAATCTGTCCTGCTCCTTCTGCACTGAGCATGGCAGGCCACTTGTTTCTCATTAACAGACTGTGGGACATCACAAAGCTAGATGAGAATAGTAACCTCAAAAATGACCAGTGTGGGTTTCAGGCCAGACCAGACCAGTCATGCCTATGTGGAGACCAGTGGGTTTACAGAAGCCATTACATTCTTCTCAATTGCTCAACTATTTTCTGTAGGAGATACTATGGTGAGAGGGTGCCACAAATTTTTCTGCTATCTTTGATGTGCCTGGTTTCACAGTTGCTTTGGGTGCAGGAGCCTCTAAACTGGTTTTTGGATGTCTCACAAAGGAAATTAGTCTACAGATTATTGTTCAATTGGTGGCTCCATGAGAGTAAGGAGAGTCTGAAGCTTCCTCTTCTACCAGCTTGCTGATAGAACTCTAAGTATGCTCATGCAGCTGAAATAGTTCTAACCAATACAGAGAGTTTGGGCTCATTGCAAAGAAAATTCTTAAGGAAGATGTAGTTTTATATAAAAACAGGAGGTAAAACAAAGTATTGAAGCATGAGTTAAAACAAAAAATACTTTGACACTGAGGTAGCTTGCATAGGGAGTCTTCTCACATGTTTAATCATTTTGAATTTCCTGTAGATACACCTTCAGAGATTCAGCAGCATGGAGGAAAAGGTGTTTTTCAGCTTCATAATCTAAAAGTAAATAATCTCATAGCATGCCAATTAAAAACACAAATGCAAATATATTGTTAAAGTAGATATCTTATTTTTCCTTAGATATTTTGCAATGTGCTTTGAAAAAATATTTTAGCTCAGTTGTATTTCAAGAATTTGTCTACATGTGGGAGATAATACTCTGACATAAATGCACCTGGTATGCTATGGGTTCTCATCCATTTATTAAAGATACTTCATCTGATACTTCATCTTTGCTACCCTTAGTTCTAAGCCATCATTTCATCCAATTCTCCAGCATATCACCACAAGATAATCTTTCCATGCACTATGTTAATCATGAGATTTCTTACCTGCACCAAATCTATATTATTTTAATTTTGTTTAGAATTCTACTCAAAAGAAAAGAAGATATTCTCTAATAAAGACATCTGCACTCAAATGTTAATGGCAGCAAAATTCACAATTGCAAAGTTGTGGAAACAACCCAAGTGCCCATCAACACATGAGTGGATTAATAAAATGTGGCATACGTATACCATGGAATACAATTCAACTAAAAAAGACAGCAGCGAAAGATCCTGGATAGAGCTTGAGCCCATCCTTCAAAGTGAGGTATCACAAGAATGGAAAACAAGCACCACACGTACTGGCCATCAAATTGGTACTACTTGATCAACACTAAGGTGCTCACATGGAGGTAATATTCATTGGGTACAGATCAGGTGGGAGGGGGGTGGGAGTGGTAGGTAAACTCACAACTAGTTGACATGGTGTGCACTGTATTGGGGAATGGACATGCTTGTAGCCCTGGCTTGTGCAAGGCAAAGGCATTATACGTAACCACAATGTTTGTACCCCCATAATATTCTGAAATAAAAACAATAATAATAATTTTTTATATTGTCTATCTATTTAAATTTTTTCTTAAGGCAATAAGACAACCAGCACAGTGCCTAGAACATTGTTTAGTTATAATAAATGCTTGGAAAATATATATTTTTGTCTTTTTAATCTATGTCCCCAACTGAAAGCTCTGTTCCAGCCAGGTTACTCTCACTGTCTCCATAACATACCATGCTCATTTCTAGAACACCTTTTCCACTTTTTCTTGGGCACACACTCTGTGAATCCTTTAACATCCAGCTCAAACTCCACCTTCTTTGTGAAGCTTCCCAGTATGACCTCCTTCCTTTAAGGAGTTCATAGTTTTGTAAAGAGAGAGCATTATGTAAACAAGTGCAATACAAATTCCTAGATAGCAGGATATCAGTGTGTCTAAAGTAAAGGAAGGAGTAATCAATTTTACATAAAGTGGGGTTGGGGGAGCAGTGGGTCTCATAGATAATCTGGTAGACTGACACTTGAAAGGTGAACAGTTACTTGGTAATTTAATAAAAGGACACAGGAAAAGAAGCAGCATCATGTGTTTCAGTAAATTTCATTATAGTTTGATATATGTAGCCAGTTGCAAACCAAAATCCATCCTTTATTTCCCATTCACTTTAGAACACCGATTTTGTTTATAAGGGCAATATGGTCAACCCCTCCCCCCCTTGTGGCTGGTTTTGTCTATATACATAATTTCTAGTTGATGAAGAATAAAATAAAATGTTGTCTGCTAACACTTTAGAACCATCAATACTTTAAAACTTTTTAAAAATAAAAGAGATACATTTCTATTCTGTTTAAGCCACTGTTTTTGAGTACTTTTGTTATATGAAGTGGAACAAAATTCTAATTGATGTAGAGTGACTGGAACATAGAGTGAGGAGGAGTTCTTGTTTAGAAAAACAGTTAGAAAACACTTAGAGGGAGATAATAACATGTATTGTACCCTATGTTAAAGAATTTGTACTTTGTCCATAGCCAATGTTTCTCAATCCTGGCAGCATTGTAATTATCTATGAAGTTAAATCAAAAACATACAGCTTCTAGTTCCTACCCTAAACCAATCAAATTAAACTCTAGGGAAGAGATTTTCAACCTTGGCTGCACATTTAAATTGTGATGCCCAGGCCACACCCATATCTAATGTGTCAGAATCTCCAGGCATCATTATTTCTAAAAATCTCCCATGTTATTAAAATGTTCAGCCATGTGTGAGAAACACTGCTATAAGCAATAGGTTTGGGTAGTCTCATAAGAATTTTAGGTACATTGAAAAGCTTTACTTTACATTTTATCATTCTGGCTGCAATGTGGAAGACTGATTGATTAACAATAAAATTATGTTTTAGGATGAAAAATATCACTTTTCTTTAAATTTTTCAAAAGAGTTTTCCTTGGAGTAATAAAATCTAAAACTTCTTCTATATTAATATGAGTTAGTGAATTTCCCCAGGCATGTTGTGATCTATATCGTTTTTGAATTTTCTAGTAAATTGACAAATTATAATTATATATATTTATAGCATACAAGGTGATCTAATTTTTAAAAGGTACTAGAAAAGCAATCAGAGTGTCCTAGTAAGGGCTCATCCCAAACATATCAGTGGGAGTGCTCATGACTAAAGCTGTTAGAAAATCCACCTAAAAATGACCTGCCCAATAAGGGTATTTATTATTGCATCTAACAAAGTCCACAGGTAGGGTGCATCAAGATTCAGTTCATTCATCTGATTAATAGTGACAGTAAGTCCTTCCATCTTCCTCCTCTACCATTCATGGTGTAAGGATTATGGGTTGTTGTAGATACAGATGTTACATGTAGATGGCAATATCCAGAGACAGAGAAAAATAAAATAGCCTGTTCTTTTGTTCCTTATTAAGAGTGTGGACAATTTCTGAGAAGTCTTTCAAGCAAATTTCCTCTAACATTGGCCAAAATAATATCGCATGACCATTCTTAAAACAATCACAGTTGAAAGGATGATGGAGACAATTGCCTTTTCTTGATTCTACCTGTGAATCTTGAAATTTGAACTTAAAGTAAAACCAAATTTTAGTAGACCCCTTATAAAGGAATATCTACGGTAAAATATACAACCGGAGACACTTCTGACTATATGAAATTTAAAACATAGAAAGGCAACCAGAACTAAAGCTGTGAATGCCTCAAGAGCAAGGAGGAAATGGAAGTTTTATCAAATCAGCCGGATGGAGAACACATGAAGCTAGGAAGCTAAAGTAGAAAGAAAGGCTTCCAATCCCAATGTCGTCAGCACAGTGTGGTCAAAGAGCATGTAAGAGCGTCTACAAAGACCTGCATTAACTGTTATTAATTGTGGTGTGATTCCCCAGCAAGTTACTTAACATTTTTTATCTCAGCTTCTTCAGTACTATAATGATAATACTTTCTGGGCTTCCTCATGTGAGTTTTTGAAAACACATGAGGAAATTGGATTGTCACAATGTTTATCATCTGCAAATTTCAATTACTATAGAACTTTTCATGCATGTTTTATGGTTAGATTACTGTAGTAGTAAATACTTATAAATAGAAGTATATAACAGTAAAATAGATTCAAACTTTTACGATGTATGTAGATTAGATTGTTATTTTTACTTGAAAAAGGTGGAAGTGATGCTTACTGAACAGACTCCCGGAAAACATCTAATGACTAGGAGGAGCAGAATATTTAGGAACATCAACAAGACAGCTCATATTTTACAGGGGACGTACATAGGGCCAGCTACATAAATTCTGGTATCTAGGGCAAATAATAATGTGGGCTTCCTTGTTCAAAGAATAGGGAAAAGCATTTTCCTCTCTTTGACAGTCTCTTAGCCTGTCTTTTATTTTCTTACATTTGCTATTTAATGTTGTGTTCCTTCTGGCACAGATACTTGGTGAGTATAGATTTTCACAGCAGTCTTCGACTCTACCCAGAAACTGTGTGTAGGGCCTTGTTGAGACTCATGTGGAACCATGAGTTCCTAGCTCCCAGCACATGCTCCATAGTCCCATTAGATTTTACCAAAAAACAAACAAACAAACAAACAAAAAAACAAATTCAGAGGTAAAATGATTAATAATTCCAGGACAGTGTTTATAGAGCATCAAAGCCCAAGTATGGGACCCTTTACTTACTCTGGGGCCCTGTGTAACTGTGCCTGTAGCAGGCCCATGAGGCCAGCCCTGTACACAGTTGACATATCCTCAGTGAGTCACAGAAATGGAAGAAATGTCCTTTGTGAAATGGTGAGCTGGAGGCCGGCTTCATGAATGAATACTCCTGTGATATTCATCTGGGAATCCCAAAACATTTTGGAGATTTTTTTTTTTTTCTGGGAGAGAGTCTCATTATGTCAACAGCCCAGGCCAGAGTGCCATGGCATCAGCCTAGCTCACAGCAACCTTAAACTCCTGGAATCAAGCAATCCTTCTGCCTCAGCCTCCCAAGTAGCTGGGACTACAGGCATGTATCACCATGCTAGGATAATTTTTTCTATATATTTTCAGTTGTCCAGCTAATTTCTTTCTATTTTTTTTTAGTAGAGACGGGATCTCGGGATCTCACTCTTGCTCAGGCTGGTCTGGAACTCCTGAGCTCAAATGATCTGCCCACCTCAGCCTCTCAGAGTGCTAGAATTTACAAGTGTGAGCCATGGTGCCTGACCCATTTTGAAGAAGTTTAACATGAATGGAATGGAATTTCAAAGGACTAGTTAATTATTGTGTTTTGGTTGTTACTGGGAGTTTGCCCAATAACTTCTAAATTATGCTTGGAAACATAAAATATAAAGTGAGGCAAAAGTCAGAATTTACTTATTTGTAGAACCAGGCACTGATATAAAAAAAAATAGTACACAAATAAAGGTATATGTTATAATAGAAGATATTTGATATTTAAAAGTTTCACAAAAAGAGTGTTGCAATTTTTTCTGCCTGATCATTTTTCTTTTAAAAAGTATGAAATTTAAAAATGATCTGAGAAAACATAGAGTAGGATTTAGAAATTAAAGTTATCTTTTAAATCTCTCTCCTTATCACCAGTTAAAATGGTAAATATTTCAATGGTTATAATATATTTATTGTTATTTTAATGAAATGAAAGGAGAGGTAGAGGAAGAGCAATAAGTTTAAATTTTGTATAGTATTTACATTTCATTTCATTAACTTAACACATTCATTTTTAAAATTTAGCTACTTTTTGTACCATGCTTTATGTATGTATATATGTAATGTGTATATATATATGTATATATATGTGTGTGTGTGTGAGTATATACACACTCACAGTAAACACTCCATGTTCATGGGTTCTGCATCTGTAGATCCAACCAACCTTGAATCAAAAAGATTTGGAAATGAAATTGCAACTGTACTGAATATGTACAGACTGCTTTTCTTACCATTATTTCCTAAACAATACAGTATAACAACATTTACTTAGCTTTTACACTGTATTGGGTAATATACTAATAAGTAAACTAGAGATAATTTAAAGTGTATAGGAAAATATGCATAGCTTATATGCCAATACTATGCTATTTTATATCAGCATCCCGGGATTTTGGTATCCTTGGGAGGTCTTGGAACCAATTCCCATCCACGAATACTGAAGGATGACTGAAAATATATACATATATGTTGATATGCATATTCATTTATTTGTCTATCTTGATTTATTCCAATAATCCCTTTAGTTCATTCGAGGCACTGTTTTTACTTCTGTAAGTGTATATGTAGTAAATATTCTTCCTTCTGTTTAAATTATATTAATTATTCTAAAATTGATTATTTATATCCTTCTTATAAAGAGAAAAATAAATTTCAAAAATATCTAAAACTTTCTTGGAATCAAATCATACACCAATTGGAATTCTATTATTCATTTTTAATGTTATCTTGCTAATGTTTATTTTTTACTTAACTAAGATGTAGAAAATTAAAAGAACAGGTGAGGCAGTAAGGAAGAGAAATGTTGGTATTTGTTTTCCTCTAAAATAGGGTTTTAAAAAAGATAGTGAATAACAAATACCTACAGATACCCATTATGGTGCTGCATTTCAAATTGTATAATGTAGAAATGGTTTGTGATACTACTTAGAATCTTTCCATGCTATTAGAATAATGCCTTTAGAATAATTTCTATTAAAGTCAAGTTTTAAAATTCTTACAAGCAAGCAGCTTGTTTCTGATGAGTTCTTTGTATTTTGAATTATTCATTAATATAAATTAATATAATTAATTATATTGATAATATAATAATTCTTCTCTAAAGGAAACAAGTATAAAATTACAAACGAATCATTTGAATATATAAAAATATGTGTAAGACATACATGTAATAATCTTATATAATAAGATAAAAAGAAAAAAAGGAAAGTTGGAGCAAGGATGCTTTATATCAGGCTGTATTATTTTTATATTGCTGTCTAAAAAATTATTGTAAACGTAGCTGCTTTAAACACCACCTAGTTAGTCCTGTAGTTCAGAAACCCGGACATAGCTTGCTTGGCTCTTCTGGTTAATGTCTTACAAGGCTGAAATTAAAGTGCCAATGGCTGTTCTCATTTGGAGCTCAAAGTCTTTCTAGCTCAGGTGGATGTGGTAAACTTAATTTCCTTGCTGTATAGGACAGACGTGCCTGTTTTCTTGATTGATGTCAGCTTGGGCCCTTAGCAGGTCTTTGAGGCTATACACATTCCTTGCCAACTGGCCCCTTCCATCTTCAAAAAGCTAGCAACAATTTCCCTTGTGTCAAATTTCTCTTTTGCTTCCAGTGTCTGACTTCTAGAAGGTCCCAGTTCCTGTTAAGAGTTTAAGGTGATTAAGTAAAACACAACTGGCATCTCTCTTAAGATGAACTATTTTGAGACCTTAATTGCCTCTCCAAAAATTCCTCCCTTCAGAGCAGCATCTACATTAGTGTTTGATTCAATAACCCATAGAAGGTGTGTTACACCAGAAGAGGGGAATTTGGAGTTGGAGTTATGCCTATCAAAGGAGTCTAGAAAATGTTATGTGCAGATTTACATATTTCAAGGTCTTTTTCATTATGGTCTCAAACTTTCCTTCTCTACTTACTTACCACTAATACTTTGTACAAATCAGTTCCATCTAAACTAGTTTATCAATTTTCTCTTTAAAAAGCCTTATTTTTTTCTATGTTTGTCTTTTGTACATTCAGTTTAATCTAGTAGGAAGAGTCTGATTTTTTTTTTTCATTTTCTTGGTCTTTTCGTCTTCTGTTTTTCATAATGCTTAACTTCAAATTCTAACAACTCTATAATTTATCCCTTTAAAACTTTTACCTAAAATGATTAGTTTTTCATTTAATTGATCTATATATACCCTTCACTTTTAGATTTTTGGCAATGAAAGGGAAGTATTTAGTTGCAGCAAACTTTGTTTCTCTAAGATAAAGCATTTGGATAAAGGCCACTCACATGCTACATATTAAGCCACCTTGTTTTCATAAATGTTGCTTAATGAGAAGAAATTTTTCAATAAAGTGTTAAAGGATTCAATTTAGCTAAGTAATACATTAGAATATCTTCTTGTTCTAAGAGTTTTCTTTGTTCTGATTCAGGAATACGTTGACTTTTTGTTATTAATTACAACTATTTACTGATCTCCTTAGTGCTTATGTCTTAATTACCAAACAAAAAAGTAGCAATTATGCATATAATTATATGCATAGAAGATTAACTTTGTGGGTTTAAACTGTTTTTTATCTTTATAATGCATTACTCACATGTAAGTTTCTTTGCTTATAGTATGCATTATATAACAGAGATGATAATTTGCAGTTAGATTTAGGTTTATATTCTGCCTTCATGAAATCTGAAAAAGTGATGTCACATGGTTGAGCCTCATTTTATTTGTAAAAGGAAGATAATAAATATATCTCAAAGGGCTATTGTGAAAATTTATGTGAGAATGTCAAAATGTGAGGAACAAGTAGGTTATAGTTTTTTGTGTTCTTTTTCTCTCTCATCCTTCTTATAATTCCCAATAATTTTAAAAGATATGCATTTTTACAATTAATATTTATAATTCTATGTAGTAAATAAGGAGAATATATTGAAATATAACATATAAAACCTGCTCTGAAAAACAGGCTATAAAAGTAACACAGCCGTCTATTCAAAATCCCCTAAAAGAGATACTAATACTGACTGAAGATACTAATACGCTAAACAAAATAACAGACTAATAGACTAACAAACAAAAAATTCAAAATGAGGAAGGGAAGTTGGTTAATAGTAGAAGCTTGTTCTTGAAGGTTTATGTTGGACTATAATATTGGCAATTTCTGCTTCAAAAGAAACAAGGGAGACTATACTGTCTTACAAAAGTTTACACTGGTACATATTTCCTTTTCCAAATTTTACATCTGTTGCAGGGATGTAAACATGCTAGTCCTGTAAGTATTGATACTCTTCTCCACTTGATAGTTTATTTCTTTTCTTGTAAATATATACATTTTAAATACAATGTAAACAATTAGACTGTGTGCTTGGTCAATGTGAGTCTGCCCCCTGGCAAACAGAATTGTCTATCGAGTAATGAATTCAAGTATTTGAGTTTGCAAGACTGAGCTTTTATAGACTGCATTCTGGAATCATGTGAAGGCCCACTGATGGAAAGGAAGAGTGAACAGGTAAGACGAATGGGAAAGAAAATTTGTTTCCTTATTCTAACATGTGGTCACTATTTCAAAAAACCACAACGCAAGTTTGATGCTTTTTTAAAAGGTGGACTAAGGCACTTCCTTATACATGCCTAAAGCATTTTTTAAAAGTTAGCTATTGTGTTTTAAAACTTAAATATATTAAAACTTTTTGTAATAGATATTTTAAATATGATTAATCATTAAAGTGCTAGCCAGATAACTAGAGCTATGTGTTATTTGGCTTTGGAAGAAAACCATCTTTCTCTTTTGATCTATTAGCTCTATAAGAAGCACCTTGTAAGAACACAGGAAAGAAAGATATTAAGCAAATCTTGAAAAATTGTAAGAAAGAAATAGTAATATACACAAGAAAGATTAATGAATGCTGGAACTCTAAAGAGGGCACTGGGGACAACATAGTGAACAAGAAGAATAGGGCTAAGAACACAAGTAGGGCATGAAAAATGCCAATAGAGATGTGAAAGGCTTCAACGTGGAATGTCTTTCTTACATGAATGTACAGACAAACCACGAACCATACATTTTGAACTACTGAAGTTTAAAGTTTTTATTTAAGTAAAAAACGTATCTATTAAATAGATATTATGTATTAGAAACTATGCTGATTTACACTGATAAAAAATAAATAAAACATATTCCCAGTACTCAAGTGGTTCACAATGGTGATAAAATTTATATGGTGATAAAAATTGTAGTTTATGATTGTAAGGTGTAATAAAATGTGATGATAGTGGCAAGGTCAGGGTACTAGGAGATCATGAAGCAGGCATATATACCTAACCTCTAGGGTAGTCAAGCAAAGATTCACAAAATATTGAAAGCATAGCTTAAATTTGAAAATATCAATAACTTGGAGTTCACAAAACAGGTAAGGCAAATAGGACAGATTAACTTGGAGGGTAATCCCAGTCCAAAGGACCTGGCTGGCACTATTGTCTTGTTTGATCTGACCACTCTGTGTGCATCCATCTTGAACTTGATGCCTCAATCCAAGAGTATGACCTTCCTTAATTAGGGCATGACATCCTTTGACTACATTGTCTTAGCTTTTTAGACTACATAATCCTCAAATTTGGTTTTATACATTAATTCTTATACAACGGATAGATTTATGTAGAAATTATTTATTAAATCACAGAATCCACAAAAGAGAAAATATATTTTAAAATAAAGCTTACTCTATGAATTGAAAATTGACATAAAATAATTAAATATGAGAAACAAACTATTCATTCTCATTATTATATCCATTCTCATTATTCCTGATTTGCAGAACTTACACTGATTTACATCTTATTGTTTTTCATTTCTAAATGATTCTGTGACCACCAAAATTATTTTAAAGAAATGTCAGGGGATATTTCTACACATTTATGAATTTAAGTAATGTGATCTCATCTATCAGTGAAGCTATGAAGCCACAATGAGTCTCAGTTATTTGAAAACTGATTGATTCCACAACCTCTATGGAAAGTGATATGGAAATACCTCAAAGAGCTGCAAGTAGAACTACCATTTGATCCAGCAATTCCATTGCTGGGCATCTACCTAAAGGAAAAAAAAAATGCATTCTATAAACAAGACATCTGCACTAGAATGTTTATAACAGCACAGTTCACAATTGCAAAGTTGTGAAAACAACCCAAGTGCCCATCAATCCATGAGTGGATTAATAAAATGTGGTGTATGTGTGCCATGGAGTACTATTCATCCACAAAAAACAATGGTGATCTAGCACCTCTTGTATTATCCTGGATAGAGCTGGAGCCCATTCTACTAAGTGAAGTAACACAAGAATGAAAAAACAAGCACCACATGTACTCATCATCAAATTGGTATTAATTGATCAACACTAATGTGCACATATAGTAGTAACATTCATTGGGTGTTGAGCAAGTGGGAGGGGGGAGGAGGGGATGGGTATATTCACACCTAATGGGTATGGTGCTCACCATCTGAGGGATGGACAGGCTTGAAGTTTGAAGCTCTGACTCGGATGAGGCAAAGGCAATATATGTAAACTAAACATTTGAACCCCCATAATATGCTGTAATAAAGTAAATAAATAAATAAATAAACATTCATTGATTCCAATTTGTAAAAAGATTGACAAAACTATATACATTTGACCTATCATCAATTATGTTTGCTTATGTGATACTTGTTTTTTCTTTACAAGATTGGATTATATTTAGAGTAAATACTTAAATTTTTCCTTTCTCCCCCTTGACCTTTCCATATATAAGTGTAGTTTTTCTTTGTAGCTTTCTGAGTTTACAGGAATCATAAACTTGATAAATAGTTCATTTGTGTACATCCTGTCCATCTCTCATGAATTTTAGGTAGTGCAAATTCTACTCCAACCTTGTTGATATCCTCTAGTGCTTTATTATTCACCTTAAGGGAGCAAATCCACACAAATGAGATGACATTGGAAATGTAATTGCTCTACTTGAATCAATATATTGAAAATATTTTTTGTGAATCAAGTAAAGCAGCTATTTTAAAATATTTTATTACTTTGTGAATGTGATAAAGTTTTAAAATTCAAAGTTATTTATGTAAAATAATATTTCTGAGTATTCCTCCCACCCCAATGAAAACAAAATAACAACTGGAAGAGATGGAGAAGCCAATAGTATTTATTCAGGAAAAAAAAAAAAGAGGTATTATAATCAAGGTCAATATGTATCTGGGGCTCATTTTATGCCAGGTAATTTTATAAAGACTTTATATTAACACATATGCAATATGTGGATCTCCTTTTCACAGAACGGACAATGAGATGCACAGATAATTAATAAACTTGTTAATGTTGCACAGCTAGTAACAAACAGGGGACCTCTGAATTCAGGCCTCTGAATTCATGGCTTCAGCCCTCATGTTCTTAATCATTGTGTTTTCTTACCTCTTAGGTATAATAAGATCCACTTTTATGGAAGAAGTACTTAAATAGTACATGCTACTCTTATCTACAATTTCAACCTTGAGCCATGACATGTCTATTGTTCTGAACATAAAAGCGACATTACTGAAGCAACTGTCCTTGGCAGAAATTTGTCTTCTATCCTGGAATTCGTGAAAAGAGTTATTATATCCACCAAAAAGATCTTGGAAATCTTTTAGTGTGACTCTTGACCTAGATTTTTTGATATGGAGGCGGGCTATACTATTTGCATTGATGAATCTGAAAATAATTATGAATATGTTATAGGTTAGCACCGATGTTAAATATGTTAACTGTCTAGTGCTAATTACTTCCATGTTAGCACTTTGTGATGTCCTATTCTCTGAACCCTGAACTCTGTGGAACCAAATGTGGCTATGGAAATTATTATTTTGTGTGTGTATTGTGCTTAAAATAAACAAACTTATAAAAAATCAATAATTTATTTTACATTTTTCCTTTTAATTGTTGTAAATATTTATAATTTTTTCTCTCTGCTAATTTTGTCTTATTATTTTCTCAACCCTATACTGTCCAAGCATCTTTCTGAATATTGACTTAGGTCAAGGCAACATTTACCACCTTTGAGAAGAAGTCTTATGTGTGTGACATTGAATAAACAGTATTATGTAGTGGAGTATTATGTAGGATTTGGAGAATATAATCACTCTCTATGATTTCTTTGCTAGTGGTCTTGGACAAGTTACCTCATCTCTGTAAGCCTCAGTTTTTCATCAGTAAAAATGGGATTAACAGCAATTATTTTCAATTTTTTTCTCAATAAGAAAAGAGATTTTAAACCTGGCACAGTTTAACTAATTATAATGTCAATTCTCTCCTGCACAGTTCATATTTCTAAGAAAAAATATTTCCATTTTTATAAATAACTTCTATCCTTTATCCATAAAACTCATAGATTAAAGAATTTCAAAGGCAAAAGGAAACATAAAAATTATTTATCTTAGCTTATTTCATCTTCAGACATCTTCGGTGGTAATTGCTAGAATATTAAGTCGAAATCTTCCTCTCTCCAATTTTTATCTGTGGATTCAATTTGTGATGCCTAAGGCCAAAGAAAACAAATCAAATCCTTTCCAATGATATCTGACTTGCCTTTACTGTTAATGTTTCAAATAGACATTTTAAGAACTCTAAATCTAAATTTATTTTAACGGTAATAGTGTTTCATAATATGCAAAATAATAAAAATCTACAATTTATGCACACTCCCCTATGATAGCACATTGCACATACTGTTATTGATACTACTCGCAAACGATACCATTAATATTCATTTTTTGAGATCATGTGCCTCGCTAATACATGGGTGAGAAAACTGACAGTTGGAGAGATTTAGTGACTAATAATTAAAGGATTAGTTAGTAAAGCACTAGGAGACTGGTTTATTTGATTGATTTTAGAATTTTCCTTTTTTCTTACAATCTGTCTTTACACTGATGGTGAAATTGCAGCTTATGCTATAATATAAAGTGTGAACTTGATAAACAAGTCAATCTTTTCAGTATTAAAAAAAATTCTGTTATCTTCTTAGAGAGAATGCAAATGCAGAGATCTTCACAGAAATTGTAATTATTCTTTTTTTTTCCCTGTAGTCAATTGTTTATTTCTCATGACTGAGAGGGTGCTGTTTACCCTGTTGCTATTGTTGCTGTTAAAATCTTGTGTTAGTCTGTTTTAGGAGCGGAGGATTCAAGAGACTAGTACACTGGGAAGTTCACATTAGATCAGGCTCATCTGGATCCTGAAGCTTGTATGAGGCCATCAGGACATGCATGGCTGTCTCAGGTTTTTGGCTCTGTTTTCCCTTGCGCTGCCTCTGGCAGGCAGGAGAATGGCACACTGAGGGAATAATGTGATATTAACAGCTCTAGGTTTTCACTCTATCCTCTCAAACAATAAACTAAAAGATGTGTCTTTTTATTGCAATTGCCAGAGGACTGCCAAAATGGGCCACACGGGGCCCTTGGCAGGAGCCATTGGCCCTGGTTAAGGGTGTTATTGGCTAGGGGGATGAAATGCTCTGATTAGCTTTCAGAGTCATGTGCCTACTCCTTAGGCCAGGGGTTGGATCATTTTAACACAAACTACCTGGCCTGAGAATGAGTTAGATTCTTTCCTCAAGGAAAACCAGAGTGCTCTTACCAGCATGTGAAAGAATTAAGATGAAGCAAATAAAATTGTCTTTTATAGCTCAGCTCCCTTTATTGAGTCCTTAATAAGAGCATGATGCTTGGAGAATATATGAAACTTGCTTCAAGTCACACCGCCAGTAATTGCTAGAATCCTCTTCCTCCATCCAATCTCCTTGCTTTTTAGTACAATGCTGTCTGTACAGTCTGCCCCACTGCTTCTGATGAAATTCTTATCTTTCATTAGTTTTTTTCAAAAGCTCAGAAACTCCAAAAATGTAAAACGGGACAAAAGAATCATACTTATACTTAAGTAGGGTTTAGTAGCTAGCAAGAGAAAATCACTCTCCCAAAGAAACACCTAAGAAAACCAAAGATGGATTAAAAATTTGTGTTTTTTAAAACACTGGAAGTGAATAAGGTAAGATAAATGAAGACAGAGAGGAAAGAGCCTTTAAGTAAGCTCGGGATCTCAAACCTTTCTATCCCTGAGGTTACTGGGCTGCAGGCTGAGGGCCAGTCTTTGTCTAGGCAAAGATTATCAGCTGGGAACAGAGAAATTCTATAAACTTGTGATGGCTACGGGGATTGAGGTGCTGGATCAACTCTAGAACTTCAGGTTTATGGCAGTCTTTTTCTTTTCTAAGTAAAGAGATAATAATGTGGAAGGCTGGACGGTTCAGCTGGACAGCCAAACTGAGTTCTCTTAGCCCCATGGTGCTTAGGAGACACAATTCCAGTAGAGAGAGGGCCTGAAACAAACACAAAATACATCTTGTCCCAAAGATATAAGAAAAGAGAGGTGAACTAAACCTAAACTGCCTAGTTTGCCTAAAACTGCAAATTAGCCCTGATTTTGATCCATACTTGATTGGATGAAGGTGATAGCTCCTCCCTTTATCCTTGAAAAATAAAGGAAACTTTCTCAGGGAAAGAAAATAGCATCAATATCAGTTTTTATGTTTCTTTTGTATATGCTGTCCAGTATAAAATATTATATTGTAATACACATAATATTGTATATATAATGTCATATATTACATGTCATATATAATGAAATATCATATTTGCTATTATAGAATAACTAAATAGATATTTATATTAATTAAATTAAAATATTATACAATTAAATTATAGAGATAAGTATATAATCACACAATTTATATAGATAAGTAATATATAAAATATATACTAATATATAAAATGGAAAGATTTAGAAAAATGAGATTTTCTTCTTTATTGACCAATTATTCTAAGATTTTTCCCCTGATTTATTCCTATCTTCTCAACCACTGACTATTGGAGTGCCCCAACTCTCACTCAGACCTCTAACTTACCTACTTTTTTCACTGCATTCATTCACTGTGATTTCATCCATTCCCATGGTATTAAATACCTTCCATAAGTTGATAATACTGAAGTTTATATTATATATGTATACATATATATATATAATCTGTGACCTCCAGACTTGTGCATGCAAATGTCTACTCAAATTTATCATTTAGATGTCTGCAGGCAAATCAACTTAATGCTTTACTAACTACATTCCAGATTTTCATTCAAAACTTGTTCTGTCCAATCTTTATTTCAGGAAATGCAAATTCCATTTTTCTAGATCCTACAACTAAAATTCTTGGAGTCAGCCTCACATATTTCTTTCTCTCATGCCAAACTTCCAATCCAATGGCAAATCCTACTGGATTTAACTTCATTATATGTTAAAAATATGGCCACTTGTCATTTCATCCACCCTGTTCAAGCCATACTCATTTCTTACCTGGAGGCTCACTATAGCTGCGACTGGTCTGCCAGGATACACCCTTGTTTTCCAACAGGCTTTTCTCAACACAGGACCCAGAATGAGAAATTTTCCACAATGCTGCTTTAAATCTCGCAATAACTTCCCATCTCACACAAAGGGAAGCTAAAATCCTTACCATGATCTACAAAGCCCTATATAATCTGTTTCTCTGGTACCTCTCTGAACTCATTGGCTGTTTGCTCCTAAACCATTTGCTGCAGCTATGCTTGTCCTATTTGTTGTTCCTGAAATATACCCAGGCCTATGAGCTTTGGCACTTGGTGCTGCATGTGCCTGGAATACTCTTCCCACAAAAGCCAGCATGAATATCTCTCTCATCTCATTCAGGTTTTTAATTAAATAACACAAAAATAAGGCTTTTTCTTAATATCATCATATTTAAAAATTCTATACCCTATTATTCTCTTATGCTCTGTATTTTCTTTGCAAAGCCAATTGCCACCTCTCTCTTTCTCTCTCTCTCACACACAATTTTACTTATGTATCTGTTTATTGTTTTCTACCATTATTGGAATATGACCACAATAAAGGTAGGCAATTTTTTGTCCTTTGTCCATTGCTGTATTCCAATCACTCAGAAAATGGACTGGAACTTAGCAGGTACAGAATAAATAGTAGTTGAATACATAAATATGAATATGATTTATTTTTCTTTAGCAGACTTTGTTGATATGACTTAACTTTCTCTTTACTGGAAAATGTTTATAATTTTGAATTAGCTGGCAAAAACTCAAAGAATATTGGATTTATTTCATGGCAGAAGAAAGATGCTATTCAAATCGTACTTTTGAACTGTTTGGATAAAATACGCAAGTAGAAAGGAAATTATGCTTCTCCACACAAATATAAAACATACACAGAATTAACTTAGGTAGGTGGTAGCAGGAAGCCAGATATGTTTGCATTAAAAATTACCGATCCTTTTATTGAATCTTACAAACAGAGTTAGACTAGGAAGAAAATGGAAAGAACATCTGATACCCATTATTAGATACTCGTTTAACAATTCTGGGAAATAGCAATTCTCATTCACATTTTATGTTAGTATCCTGAAAGTGGTCCTGTATGACAATGCAGCCATGGCAAGACTTGTTTTGATCAAGTCTGTCGCTTTTCCTTTCAAAGAGAACTAGATAATGCACCTGTGTAACTTCACCTCTTAATCGGATCAGCAGGGTCCCATTGAAACTGAGAGTAATGATGCTACAAGTTGAGGTTTCCATGAAGGAAGTGTTCTAATCCCTTTTTGTCTTCAAAAGAAGAAAATAGATATACTCATATTTCTGTCCCCCAAATTTAGTAAAACTGGGAAAAACTTTAAAAAATATTATTTACTGCCTTTATATTAGATGTGGCACATATTTTTAAACAATATTATTTACTGCCCTTATATTAGATGTGGCACATATTTTTAAACAATATTATTTACTGCCCTTATATTAGATGTGGCACATATTTTGACTAGTACAACCATTCTTTAAAAAAAAATTAATATATGCACTATATTAGCCTCCAAATAACAGAATTTCATAGAAAAGTTTTTCTTTTTTTTCTAAATCAGATACTTAAAACACCACTAATAACCTTATATTGCAATTGCTTTGAAAATAATATACTGATAGTAAGGCTAGCCTCTGGACTAGCTGTGAATAATAAAGGAAGCAAAATCCATCCCTATTTCTTTGTCTATTTTCTGTTTTTGTATGACTATTTCTTTAATATTCTGTTGTTTCTTTTCCCTTCCTGTATTAAAATGGAGCTATTCTAAACCAATAATTTTAAGTTAATAATTTATACACATTTGTGATTGTTGCATCATTTGTGATTTCTGCATCTTTGTGTTTTATGAGAGCATGATATGTTTTTTGTTATCCCACATTAAATACAGAAAACAAAAAAGTATTCTGGGGGTTGGAGGATTCTAAAGCATCTTCCTGGGGTTCCTGAAATCAAAATCATTTTCCAACTTGTATTGTAAAAAATTCAAAGGAGAAAGTTTCAGGAAACAAACAACAACAGCAAGCCACTATACTCATGAACACATTTATCTTCATGTAGATGCATAGGTATACCTACACCTTAATTAGGAAATAATTGTAGTTATAACTTCTCACTTGCCTTCTGCAAATCTTGTTTTTTATACATTAGTAATCAGGAAGACTGTTAAGGATTTTGCTTGCAAAACTTAAATGGAAAAGGAAGAAACCTAAACATGTGTCTAAGATAGAAACATCTAAAAGAGGATTAAGATTGCTCTTTTGTATACAAAGAACATACTATTTTAAATGAAAGATAAGATTCTTGCAAGGTATTCTAACTACTTAAAGCTTTAAGTTTCATTACTTTTTCATTAGTTTTCAGCCTTCTTAAGATTAACACAATCAACTTGATCCTTATTCACTTGACCAAGTTAATTAACACAGACCTACTTTCAGTCCTTTACATGCTAATCTTTAACACAAAGTAATTGATCTCCTTGAGTATAATTGTTGTAATTTCTAGTTTTTGCATGTTGATTTCTGATTCCTATAGATACCACACTTAATGTATCTTCACAGTTGCATGCTATTAGCAACAATAAAAACATTTTACTGTTTTAGCAAGTAAAATAAGCATTTTAGCAATGGAAAGATTCAGCTGCAGATGTGCACATCTCCAAACTTGCTTGTACATAAGTGTGCTTGAACCACACTAAAACAGATATTTTGGCAAAAAACAAAACAGTGTGTATCATTGTCAGTATTAAGAAATTGTTAGCAAATGTCTATGCAAAATATTTGTAGCATTTGTCATTGCACACCTATTCTGCTCTAGAAACTGTGCTGTGTTTTAAGGCTAACAGGGCTGCTCAAAGAAAACCGTGGGCAGTAAATCCGACTTCTTGACTAGTGGTTAGTTAATAAGTAAACAAAGTTTTTCTTTCTCTCCCTCCCTCTCTCCCTCCCTTCCTTCCTTTCTTTCTCTTTTGTTCTTCTTTCTTTATTCTTTCGTTTTTTTTTCTTTTTGTTTTTATCTTTTGCCTTGAGAGTACATGAGAATAGTAGAGAGGTGGAGATTGTGTATATTATATTGGTGGTATATATTAGATACATATTAATCACAAATCCCTTCCAGATGACTTTAAATCCCCTTGATTTCCCAAATATATTTTTTTCATATAAACAGTGGACAAGACACTGAATCATATATAAATGTGGGGGTGATCCAGTTTTTCCCTTAAAATAATTTATAAACTAATAAGTACAATATCATAATTATATAACTCAGTATAACCTAAGAACTGATGTGACAAAAGCATTTAGGTACAAAAATGAGGTCCTCAGTTAAAAGTCCTTAAGTATTTTATAGATCCTGTGTTTGAATGACAATATTGATGCTACAACACCAGAAATGTCATTAAGATCTACTTTCCATTAAAGTATGAGAGGGATTTTACATAAGATTAAAAGTAACATTGATCCCATTTTAAACTTCTCTTAAACATGAAGCTCACTTAAGACCACATTGTGTTCTTATGGGTACTGGCAAACTTTGTCTCTGTTTTGAACAAAATATTTCCTTTAAAATATTCAAATCTTTCTTTGGTCACTGAATCTTATTTATTGGTGTAAAAAGATTTTCAAAAATAAGTTTTAGTGATCTATGGCACTGCACTGTGGCCACAGTTGATAATAATGTATATTCCAAAATTGTTAAAACAGATTTTTAACATTCTCATTATAAAAAAAAAAAAAAAACTAAGAAGTTGGTGAGGTGATGGATATGTTAATTAGTTTGATTTAATCTTTCTGTAATGTATGCATAGGTCAAAACATCATATTAGACCCTATAAATATACACCATTATTACTTGAGTGGATTAATAAATATGATCTGTGTATACCATGGAGTACAACTCAGCCACAAAAAACAATGGTGGTCTAGCATCTCTTGTATTATCCTGGATGGAGCTGGAGCCTATTCTACTTAGCAAAGTATCATAAGAATGCAAAAACAAGCACCACATGTACTAACCATCCAATTGGCTTTAATTAAGCAACACTTATGTGAACATATGGTAGTAACATTCATCAGATGTTGGGCAGGTGGGAGGAGGGTGGAAGGAACGGTTATATTCACATCAAATGGGTGTGGTGCACACCCTCAGGGGGATGGACACACTTTTATCCGTGACTTGGGTGGGGCAAAGGCAATATATGTAACCTAAACATTTGTACCCCCATAATATTCTGAAATAAAAAATATGATAAATAAATAAATGGGAAAAATTAAAATAGCATCTGTTACATTTGAGATTAGTATCTTCTAATGAGATTTTCTCTTTAGTACGTTATTTGCAATTCACACTGTTGCCAAATGAATACTTGTTTAAAAAATTACAGTATTCATTTGGACCATTAACAGGATTCCTTTGGACCAATAACCATACACACATAGTACATGAAATTAAGAGAAGGAAGGATAAAAGGACGATGTGAAGGAAGAGGGAGATTTTTTGCTGCTATGTAAAGCATTGCATAACTTCTTTCTTTCTGAAAACAGGTAAGAATAGCATTAGAGATACAATTGCATTCCATAGCTCTTTAGTGTGAGAGGTAGCCAAAGGCATCCCTGAGTCCTAGGGAACTTGAGGGAAACAATAAATATCACAGAGGATGCTAATGTAGACAGAGGGAAACAATAAATATCATGGAGGATGCTAATGTAGACAGTGCAAATTATGAAGATTCCAAAGAAAATAGTATAGTATTTTAGTCACTTTTTTTATTATTGAAAGCTGTACAGATTACAACATGGCCAGTACTCTTTTGTTGCTCACTTGATAGACACTTAAAATGGTTTTATCTACTTACAAAAAAGATGTTTATTGTAGAATTTTAAAAATAGAAGTATAATGAGACAAATCAGTCACACGTAACCTCATTACCCAGACTTTACAACATATCCGTTAGGGTTATTTTGGTCACAGGTGACAGAAATCTGATCTGAATCAACATAAGGCAGAAAAATAAATTTATTTAAAGACAGTGTGGTGTTTTACAGAAACAAAGTCAGAGACTACAGGATCTCAGGAACAGATGAAGGCAGATGCTCAAATGCAAGGAGGCCTCTTTTTATCTCTCATCCTTCTATGCCCACAGGGTTTCAGTCCAAGACTTCCCCTGTCAGTGAACAGGGCTTTCTGTGGTTCACAGGGCTGGAGACTCCTTATATTTATTTTGTAAGTTCAACCACAGGAAAAAGACTGAAGTCATCAAATATAACAATGCTGAAGAATGGGGGTTGGATTGTCTTAGCTTTCAAATGCGCACACTTGGAACAATTGTCTGTATCCAAGTCAGTGTCACAGTACTATACTACCTTGTAGATGCTGACACTAACCCTGTACTTGGAGGAAGATGATTTAGAAAAAGTTATTGGGGTAGGAAGAACAAACTCCTAAGTGTCTTCTACAAACACTCTTAACATCTTGAAGTTCTGTCTCTTCTGCTATAACACATGTTTTTATTTTTGTTTTTAGTGCAAATTAACTCAAAGTGATTTATTTAATAAGAGAAAGTAGTATGATAGTACAGTTGTATGATAGTATATTTGGGGATAAGGAAGTCTTACCCCCACATTTTCTAATACATTAATGGTTTAAAAAGATCAGAAGCAAGTTATTTTTTTCCAGAGTTTATCAAAGTTTTCAAAGGCTTAATAATATAGAGAGAACTTATAAAGAAAAGTTGAAAATAACATAGAAGTAGTGACTAGTTTAGAAGTT
Source organism: Microcebus murinus (assembly GCF_040939455.1). Lineage (NCBI taxonomy): Eukaryota > Metazoa > Chordata > Mammalia > Primates > Cheirogaleidae > Microcebus > Microcebus murinus. The sequence continues at coordinate 53,053,645 of NC_134116.1, forward strand.
TCAAAAATACTACACACCCATCCTTTTTAAGAAGTCTGGAGAAGCTGAAACTGCTAATGAAGAAATTGTGAGGATATGTCCCTGTGTTATAAAAAGAAGTAGCCCAGACATGGTGGCTGACGCCTGTACTCCTAGAACTCTGGGAAGGACAAGGAGGAAGGATTGCTTGAGGTTAGGAGTTCAAGACCAGCCTGAGCTTAGGCAAAGAATTTATGAAGAAGAGCCCAAAGGCAATCACAGCACCAGCAAAAATAAATAAATGGGACCTGATCAAATTAAAAAGCTTTTGCACAGCCAAGAAACTGTCAAGAGAGCAAACAGACAACCCACAGAATGGGAGGGAATTTTTACAAGCTACACATCGATAAAGGGCTGATAACTAGAATCTATTTAGAACTCAGGAAAATCAGCAAGAAAAAATCAAACAACCCTATCAAAAAATGGGCTAAGGACATGAACAGAAACTTTAAGAAGACAGAATAATGACCAATGAACATATGAAAAAATGCTCAACATCTCTAATCATAGATGCAAATCATGGGAAATGCAAATCAAAATCACAATGAGATATCATTTATCTCCAGTGAGAATGGCCCTTATTAACATGTCCCAAAACAATAAATGTTGGCATGGATGTGGAGAGATAGTAACACTCCTACATTGCTGGTGGGACTGCAAACTAGTTGAGCCTCTGTAGAAAGCAATATGGAGATACCTTAAAGTGATACAAGTTGATCTACCGTTTGATCCAGCAATCCCACTGCTGGGCATCTACCCAAAAGAATAAAAGTCACTCTATGAAAAAGACACTTGCACTCGAATGTTTATAGCAGCACAATTCACAATTGCAAAGATGTGGAAACAACCGAAGTGCCCATCAATCCAGGACTGGATTAATAAAATGTGGTATATGTATATCATGGAGTACTATTCAGCTATAAGAAACAATGGTGATATAGCACCTCTTGTATTTTCCTGGCTAGAGCTGGAACCCATTCTATCAAGTGAAGTATCCCAAGAATGAAAAAATAAGCACCACGTATACTCACCAGCAAATTGGTATTAACTGATCAGCACCTAAGTGGACATATACGAACATTTATTGGGTGTCAGGCAGGTGGGGGAGGAGGGGATGGGTATATACATACATAATGAGTGTGATGTGCACCATCTGGGGGATGGTCACATTTGAGGCTCTGACTCCAGGGGGGGAGGGCATGGGCAATATACATAACCTTAACATTTGCATTCCCACAATATACTGGAAAAATAAATAAATAAATAAAAATAAATAAATAAAACACTGTAGTGCTCAATTGAAAAAACAAAACAAAACAAAAAAACCAGCCTGAGCAAGAGTGAGACCCCCCACTCCCAACCCCAGCCCCATCTTTACAAAAAATAGAAAAATTAGCTGGGTGGAGTGGCAGCATATATCTGTAGTTCCAGCTGTTCAGGAGGCTGAGGTAGGAAGATCCATTAAACACAAGAGTTTGAGATTACAGTGAGCTATCATGATGACAGTGCACTTTAGCCAGGGAGTGAGAGTTTCTGTCTTGAAAAAAAAAAAGTAAACATATTTCAGAACTTCCATTTCAAAGGAGAAAGCAAGACTCCTAGTTTTTAAGAGTGGAATGTATCTACTCTGTGTGATTTCAGGGTAAAATGCAAGGAGACATTTAACTTTTTAGTAGGGTGCTGTTGTTTCTATTGGTGCCCTGGCTACAGGATTTCATAAGCAGACTGCTCCTTGCCCTGATTTCCCCCCAAATATCATTACTTTTAGCACATAATTTTGTACAATGAAAGGTCTTTCAGGAACACCTATATGGCATATCAGCAGAAATGCCTGTGTGTTTTCCCACTCTTCTCTCTCTAGGTGTATATATACAGATACACCACATATACACATGTATACCTGTACACATACACCAGTCCTTAAAAACACATTTGTGTGCGTGTATGTACACACACACACAAACACACACACTCTTTTGTTATAGTCTGAAATATTTTCCCTTTAAAATTCATACATTGAAGTCCTAACCCCTGGTATCTCATAATGTATTTGAAGATAAGGTCTTCACAGAGAGAATGATGTTAAAATGAAAGCATTACAGGAAACTATAATCCAATATAAATGATGTCTTTTTAGAGTAAGTCTGGACACAGAATGCCAGAGGGGAGACAATGTGAAGACACAGGGGAAGATGGCCATATACGAGCCAAGGAGAGAGGTGTGGAACAAAGTCTCACATCTGTGATTATTTCCTGACAGATTCCTAAAGTGAGAAGAAGTTGTTTGATTTCATTGTTTTTATATTTTGAAATGCTGACATAAATTATTTACTAGCTCTCAGCTATGTTGTGCCAATTTATACATCTACCTATCTTTGTATGTGAGTGCCTGCTTCTTCACATTCTCTTAGCTCTGACCAGTACTACAACATGCTAACAGAAAAAGTAAAAATCACATATTCATTAACATAAAATTATTCTGATATATGCAATGAAAGGGAATTGAAAGCAGTATTCCCATATTGATCACACCACATAAATTCGCCCAGATATGAATCCAGCATATCATGATGACTTCTTTCATTGTTTTCCACTTTGCTTTATGTATTTTTCCAATAGCATCCAATGTTTTGGGTATGCATGCCAAGAGGTAACACAAAATGAAAGTTGAGATTATTATGGTTAACATGAGCATGTTGAAAACTATGGAGAGGTTGATGTGATTACAGGCAAACTCATGAACAGAGAAGGTTTGGAGCATTGACAATAATAGGCTGCAGGGTATCTTGAAATAAATGTCTATCCATTGGGAAATGTTAAATGAAATGCAAATTTTCACAAAAATAAAACTACAAAAAAGGTTAAATTTGTATTTGACCTACAAGGGTTGATTAAAATTGAGGAATTTGACCTGCAGGAATAAATTGTTCAATTGAATGCATTGAGCAAATTGACTCAGGGACAAATTGTTCAACTGATCCTTTTTTTTTTCTTCTTTTTAATCATATGTTCTTTCACTCAAATTTTCTGTTGCTATCTGTTTTTTTTTTCCTTGTCTCAAAAGAGGCTTTTAACAAAAATCCCCCAAATCTTTCTCATCTTCCAACTATTGACCATGGCATGTGGAATCATATGGGTTATGTATTTAAAAGTAATTTAAAATCTCTTCAGAGATTATATTGAACACATGATGCCTGGCTTTGCATGGGAGTACACTTATTCCTATTTCAAATCAGACTCAGAGAAACACTGTTTCACCAAGACTTTTATAGATAATTTCCAATTCCTTCTTATAATTATCATGACTTGTATATTATAATAAACAAGTAGACTTATTAACTAAAGTGGTGGGAGGGAAAGCTTTTGGTGTTGGCCTTTTCTAGTACTTTTTGTTAGATCTTCTTCTTTTTTTTTTTTTTTTTTTTTTTTTTGAGACAGAGTCTCGGTTTGTTGCCCAGGCTAGAGTGAGTGCCGTGGCGTCAGCCTAGCTCACAGCAACTTCAAACTCCTGGGCTCGAGTGATCCTTCTGCCTCAGCCTCCCGGGTAGCTGGGACTACAGGCATGCGCCACTATGCCCGGCTAATTTTTTATATATATATCAGTTGGCCAATTAATTTCTTTCTATTTATAGTAGAGACGGGGTCTCACTCTTGCTCAGGCTGGTTTTGAACTCCTGACCTTGAGCAGTCCGCCCGCCTCGGCCTCCCAAGAGCTAGGATTACAGGCGTGAGCCACAGCGCCCGGCCTGTTAGATCTTCTTGAAATTCAAGTTTCAGATAAAATGTGTAAAGTATATATGTTGAAATTGGCTTAGACCTGTTTACTACAGCTATTGAGTTTTTGCCTAGATTCTGTGACTGCCCCGTTGCCTTTTTCTCAAGCTAACCCAACTCCTCCCAATTCCCTGTGAATTTTTTGAACTCTCAATAGGTTTCATTTTACTGAATTCTCTTTTTGCTTAGAATGGCCATACTGGGTGTCTATTGCTAATAAATAAGAGCATTGACTTAAACAGTTAACTGCTGAAGCTGTAGTTTGGAGACTGGGGAGCTTTTAAATGTGCCAATCTTTAAATGGTCTGCTGTAGATTAAGACTTTAGATGGCATATGAGTACACAGGGAACAGGTCATAGAATTTCTAGAAAGTTGCCGGGAGATTAAAAGGGGAAAAGGGAAGATACCAAGGAGAGTTATCATCTGCTTCACAATTTTGTCTAAGATGACCTAAAAACATAAATGAAGCAGAAATATTTGAGCAAATTGAGCACAAGGGGTAGCAAAAGCCGGGCAGAACTAAAAACAGATGGTTCCGTGACATGATCCCCCAACTGGGGTCATGAACCAGAGTTCAACAGATCACTGGGCAAATGTCCAAATGCCAGACAGATTAGACTAGCCTTAACAGTTAAGGATAATTAAGTTGTTCTTTCATGTAAGTCCAAAGCATTCAGTATATTTTATATGAACAGATAAATCTTATTGGGAACATTTATGGAACAAATACTTATTGATCACATGCTATGTATAAATTACAGTATATACCCGAAAGTATTGGTTTATTTAGTCCTTAATGTAAATTTGAATTGAAAAAGTATAGAATTTCTTGACCTCTAAACATTACTAGACATTTTTAATACTGACATATACATATACACAGATTATTAACCAAAGTAAAATACTGTTTTTTCTTAAAATTTTTATTATTTAAGTGTATTTGTTTAAAGTTTCTACACATTTAGAACTTAGAAAAAATTATAAGGAACTGTAAGTTCTTAAATTAATCATAGCCTCATTTGTCCACAAAGACAAAATTAATATTTTTTAAAATTTTACTATTTTCTTATCATTATCATTATCATACACTATTTTTGTATCTACTCTGCTACATTGTTTGAGATCACCTTTTACAATATTTTCTTATTTATTTTTGTACCTATGCTGCTATATTGTTTGAAATCACCTTTTACAATCTGCATTCAGAATGAGACTGAAGTACTTTTGTATTTTTCTACTTGAAGATCTCACCCTCCTAGTGTCTGGGCTTCTGCAGCTACAGCTGCTTCTTCTTGAAGCAAGCATCAGTGAGATGCTCAAGGATTTTCACATTGCTGATATCAAGTTTTGTGGTGGTGGCGATGACAAATTTCTGGTATGTCCTTCGCAGAGGAACTCGATTGAGGGACAGAGGTCCAGTCACAAGTACTGCCCACTTGTTTCAGGAAAACCACCTTCTTGCCTCTGTGGTGTCCAGTGAGGATGATGAGGATAGTCCCGGGAGTGATGCTAGCTCTCAGTCTTCTCACATGTTGGCTAAACGGTTTTTTGGTGTGGCTCAACAGCTTTCGAGGCACATCTTTGGTTTCATAATATCTAGGCATTTTGTGAAGTTTAACCACCCAAGTGCCACCATTCTTGTCACCACCAAGTAGTTTTGTAACAGTAGTGAGGACCTTTTCCTTCTTTTTCTTTTCAACCTTGAATTTAGCCACTGAGCATTTCCTCTTGTACATGGCCTTCCTGGAGTACATGGCAGATTGGGAATATCTGCGGATTCCTCTGATGAGTACAAGATTTCGGCTGCAGTAAGGCTTCCCCTTCTTAACCTTTTTAGCCTTAATGTTAGCCTTTTTCCCTTTGCCACCAGCATTTGGCTTCAGTTTTCTTCTCTTTGGTATCTGGCTTCTCCACTTTTTCACCCGCCATCTTGCATGATGGGAAAGAGTGAATTTCTAGAATTTATTGTTTTTGTATGTGAATTAAATGCAATAAGTGTTTGCATCTCTGAAGCCTTATTTTCACACGTTTTTATTCATCTTTGTGGGAAATAAATGTTAATTAAAATGTCACGAAAATGGCCAAATAGAGCCATCCAGTGAACGTCTTCCCACAGAAACACCTAACTGAACAACTATCCATGCAAAAAAACACCTTCATAAGAACCAAAAATCAGATGAGTGATCACAGTACCTGGTTTCAATATTATTTCAAGGAAAGAGGCACTACAGACAGTCTTGCACTACAGACAGTATGCCACTCCTTCCCCATCCTCTGTCAGAGCACTGTGCCAGCACTGGGTGGAGAGAGTATCTGTGTGCTTGGGGGAGGGAGAGTGAGGTGATTGTGGGACTTTGCATTTGAACTCAGGGCCACCATGTCACAGGGGAACGCAACACAGGGCAGAATTCCACTGATGCACACAAAGGGAGAATTTAGACCCTTTTCTCTAAGATCTGGAATAGAACAAGTGTGTCCAGTCTCAAGACTGTTATTTAACATTGTACTGGAACTTCTAGCTAGAGTTATCAGAAAAAAAGAGAGAAATAAAGGTTATCTAAATTGATAAAGAAGTCAAATTATCCTTGTTTGCACACCATATGTTCTTATATTTCAAGAAACCTAAAGACTCTACCAAAAAACTATTAGAAGTGATAAACAAATTCAGTAAACTGATAAACAAATTCAGGATACAAAATCAACATACAAAGATCAGTAGCATTTCTATATGCCAACAATAAACAATCTGAAAAAGAAACCAAGAAAGTAATACCATCTACAATAGCTACAAGTAAAATAAAATACCTAGGAATAAACCTAACTAAAAAGTGAAAGATTTCTATGGTGAAAACTATAAAACACTGATGAAAGAAATTTAAGAGGACGCACAAAAAAATGGAAAGATATATCTTACTTATAGATTGGAAGAATCTGTATTGTTAAAATGTCCATACTATCCAAAGTAATTTAGAGAATTCAATGCAATCCCTATCAAAATACCAATGGCATTCTTAACAGAAATAGAAAAAATAATCTTAAAATTTTTAAATTCAGAATAGGCAAAAACTCAGAATAGCAAAAGCCATCTTGAACAAAAAGAACAAAATTGGAGGAATCATATTTCTTGACTTCAAATTATACTACAGAGTTGTAGTAACCCAAACAGCATGGACTGGTATAAAAACAGACACATACACTAGTGGAACAGAATATAGAACCCAGAGATAAATCCACACATCTATAGTGAACTAATTTTCAACAAACATGCCAAGAACATACATTGGGGGATAAATAATCTCTTCAATCAAGAATAACAGGAAAATTAGATATCCATATGTAGAAAAACAGGCCCCATCTCTAACCATAGATGAAAATCAATCAAAATTGCTTAAAAACTTAAATATAAGACCTAAAACTATAAAACTACTAAAAGAAAACATTGGGAAATGCTCTAGGACTTTAGTCTGGGCAATGATTTCTTGAATAATACCTCAAAAGCACAGGCAACCAAAACATTTGTCCCAAAATGGACAAATGGATCACATCAAGTTAAAAAGCTTCTGCACAGCAAAAGAAACAATCAACAAAGGGAAGAGAAAACCCACAGAATGGGAGAAAATATTTGCAAAGTACCCATCTGACAAGGGATTAACAAGTAGAATATATAAGGAGCTCAAATAACTCAATAAGAAATGTCAAATAATTTGAATAAAAATGGGCAAAGGTCTTAGTAGACATTTCTCAATAGAAGACATAAAATGGCCAACAAGCATAAGTAAAAATGCTCAACATTATTAGTCATCAGAAAAATACAAATCAAATCTGCAATGAGATATCATTTCATCCTAGCTAAAATAGCTTTAATCAAAAAGACAGGCAATAACAAAGCCGGTGAGGATGTGGAGAAAGGGGAACTCTTGTATGCTGTTGGTAGTAATGTAAATTAGTACAACCACTATGAAAAACAGTATGAAGATTCCTCAAAAAAATAAAAATAAAACTACCATATGTCTCAGCAATCTTACTGCTAGGTATATATTCAAAAGAAAGTGGATCAGTATATCTGCACTCCCATGTTTATTGCGGCACTATTCACAATAGTCAAGATTTGGAAACACCCTAGGTGTTCATCAGTAGATGAATGAGTAAAGAAAATATGGTACATAGACAAAATGCAATATTCTTCAGCTATAAAAGAAATGAAATCATGTCATTTGCAGTAACATGGATGGAACTGGAGAACACTGGATTAAGTGAAATAAGCCAAGGACAGAAAGACAAATCTCACATGTTCTCACTCATATGTGGAAGCTAAATACTAAAACATTTGATATCATAAAGACAGAGAGTAGAATGATTGTTACCAGAAGCTGGGTTCAGTAGCAGAGAGGGGGGTGGATAAAATGAGGACAGTGAAGGGTGCAAAAATATATTAGTTACATAGAATGAACAATGTTTGATAGTACAACAAAGTGATTATGTCAACAATAAGTTAGGATATACCTTAGAACAACTCAAAGAATAGATTTGGAATGTTCCTAACAGAAGGAAATGATAAATGCCTGATGTGATGGATACCCCAATTACTCTGATTTGGTTAATTCACATTATACACCTATAATAAAACATTTGTACCCTATAAATATATACAACTATTATGTAACCATAATAACTAAAAATTTAAACACTTAAGCAAAATGTCTTCATATAGGATTTATTAGAGATGAATTCCTTATATCAGGGGACATATGTGTTTCTACCTCATATATTTAGGGCATATAAAAAGTTGATTATAACAACATACTTTGGATGTGCAACCTTCTCATTGGGATAAAGAGAAGGTATTTATTTCAAGTATTTGCTTATTTTTATTTCATTTGAGAAAAGAAAAATTGCTTGCATTACTTATTTAAATTATTTAGATCAATTGTATTACCCATTAAATATGGATTGATGTTTGCTGGCACATTCAATGAATGTGCAAGAAATGTTTATATGTTTACTTTCAAAATAGCTACTTAACTACCTTCTCTTTTTGTAGCCTTCATATTTTCATGCTTCTGAACGATTTTTTGACACAAGGAATCTATTAAAATAATTCAAATGGAAAACCTTATAAGACTCACATATGAGAGAACACTTGGGCATATATACACAAGCTCTAGTTTAACTCACACAACATAAATAATATTTTTTAATATAGCAAGCATACATTTATGGGGTTTTGATACATGTATTTGCCTTACAAAAGAGTACATTTTACCAACCTTTTGATGTCTTTATTCCATCCTTTTGGTAAAAGTCTCCAGCTATATTTGAGCTGTTTCTTAGGTCTGCATTCAGCAACTATTACTCAGCTGCTACTTATGCCACTCTTACACTGAAACTGAATGTCTTCTGGAGTGATGGCTAGTCTACTTGATGGCTGTTGAGCCTCATCATTAATCAGGCAATACCTGCTCCCTGTAGGGCACACAGGATGTGCTGTGATACATTTGTTTTTTATGTGGTGCTCAGAAAACATAAGATGTGCTTCTAACATTGTAAATGAGCTTAATGTTCATGAGAAAATTCTTATTACTACTCTGATAAATAATATTTTACAACAAAATTTTTGATAGTGGCTAATTTCTCTTAACTATTTTATTTCTCAAAAATGGAAAGAAAAATATTTTATCATAATATGGTTAAATCGTGGTAGCACTTTCTTAAAATTGGTAAGTGAATGGAAAATTTGATAATGACTATAATAGTTTCAATGATTTTAAAAGGTGAAATAGTTGATTCAATTGTTTTAAAGGCAAGGTAAAGTATTTTAGAAGATAATGATCTTTAATAAAAATAACATAATTAAATGTATATTGCAAATCAGATTATGTTGTTTACCACCATGCTATTATTTATGAAGAATACAGAAGAAAGAATTATACTAGATTAAAAGGTTTCTTTTCTTTTCTTTTTTTTTTTTTTTGAGACAGAGTCTCACTTTGTTGCCAAGGCTAGAATGAGTGCCGTGGCGTCAGCCTAGTTCACAGCAACCTCAAACTCCTGGGTTCAAATGATCCTCCTGCCCAGTAGCTGGGACTACAGGCATGCGCCACCATGCCTGGCTAATTTTTTCTCTATATATATTAATTGGCCAATTAGTTTCTTTCTATTTATTGTAGAGACAGGGTCTTGCTCTTGCTCAGGCTGGTTTTGAACTCCTGACCTGGAGCAATCCGCCTGCCTCAGCCTCCCAGAGTGCTAGAATTACAGGCGTGAGCCACCGTGCCTGGCCTAAAAGGTTTCTTATTTGAATCTTTTACAGTACTGGATACACACACACACATATCCATACACCACACAAGCACCCTCATATACACAGTAACTGCTCCTAACAGTTTATATAGATTTTGTAGAATTATAAGGTAATCTATAGGCAAAATACTCACTTTGTACTTGGTGTTATTTCTGTGTAATATAACAGGGCAAACAATAAAATGCTGAGGCATATTTTATTCATTTTCTTCAACCTGGAGAATCAATAAAGAAAAGTGAAGAACTTTATGTATTATATAATCTTAAATTTTACTTAAATACTTTGTATTGATAAATAACACATAACCTGGTCTTCGAGATCTGAGTGAGGGTTAGATTCAGACTTTTTTTGTTGTTGTTAAGATCCTGAGCAAGCTATTGATCATGACTATTTTAAGAATGGTCAGCTCATTATTTGTATCTATAGAATATATAGTCTAGGAATCAAACAAAATTTAAATGTATGCATAATTGATTTTAAAGAGCAAATTGATTATTAAATGGGCAAATTAAAGTATACTAAATTGTTATTCAGTGTGATTCTTTTTGCAACTGCACTGAAACAAGGCAACGTAGAAATTTTCATTTTAGTTGCCTTCTAGAGAATTTTTCTGTTTTCTTTTTTGTGAATTCAGATAAAACTTTGGTAATAAGAATCTTTCCTCATAAAGGCTAGATTTTGCAAACAGCTTGCATTTCTATAAGGAGGGATATTTTGCATATTAGATGTACATTCTTCTTTGTTCTCATTGGTAGTCAGCTGTACATAGGAAATAAGGATGTAATACAATTTTGGATAGAACTTCTGTGATTATTATAAGTATGTAAAAACATCCTCAAGATCAGATGCCCATGACAATAATTCTTTCAGGTGAAGAATGGAAAGAATTATCCAGATAATATAAGCAAAACCTAGGTATCTCTGTTGCATGTTAATTGCTCTTGGGTTAATTTGATATCTGAATTATTTATAAGGTTACAATGTTTTACTCTACATGAACGGGATAGATCTAGTCTTCCTTTCATCCCTTTCTTATGAATAACATTTTTACTAAACATATTTTCTCTTTTGCACAATAAATTTTGGAGAAAATTATATTATGAAAATAAGAAATGAATAGCACTTTTAGGAGCCAAGTGATTAGGCTAAATATTTGACAGCTGTTTAGCAACTTTATGCAAATCCCTGGTTTAATCTGAGCAAAGGCTTCCAAGTTTGTATTATTACCAGAAATTTGTAGTCCAGTGATGTGAGCAAATGGGCTAAATTGAAGCCACTGAATTCATTCAATTTGATATCAGAGCCAGATTAAACCCAAGCCTCTAAAGGTGAATGTCAACATATTAAATCAATAGATCATGAAGCCTTATACAGGATGGCTCCCAGCCATGAAAAATATGTTAAAAATTGAAATATAAATAATTAACCAAGCAAAAAAGTTTAACTAATAGTCTATAATATGTTCAATTTCAAGGTATCTCTCATCTGCACCCTCAGTAGATTGTGTTGACTTTCAATCGTACAAATTTCAGTAAAAATTTGTATAGAATAGAACAATATATTTAAATATATTTAAAGTTTTTCCAGGCTAGTGCACTTTAGAGATTTGAATAATTAATTAAAATTAATAATTCCTTTCTTTGAGAGACCAATACTACTATAGCCAAATATCCAATTACTAAGTGCTTCTTTCCGGCCAAGGGGACTAAGAAAGAACTCTGTCCCATTGATCTACTTTCTTTCCAAATGTACACCTCTGAATGTCTTTTAGTGTTAAGAAGAATAAAAAAAGAAAAGCCTAAATTAAAATATGAATATTTTTCACGTCAGAAATAAAGTCAAGCTAAAATGACAATAAATATTTAGAAGAACCTGCTAGTTAAATTGAATGATACAAATCTAACTTAATGAAGTTAGGGATTTTTATCGTTTTTGTTCAATGCTGTATTCTTTGTACCCAGAACTGTTTCAGGAACATTGTAGAGGTTTAGTAAATATTTGTTGAATGAGAATACTCCAATTATATAGCAAATATATAAATAGATCTGCTAGTCTTCTCAATATTTTAATCAAACCCTACTTGTGGTCTACACATACACACACACACACACACACACACACACACACACTTTTTTTTCCTGACCTCTATTTACAATCCAAACTACTAACTGGAATTACAACATCAAAGTAGCTTGGTGAGAAGAGCTATTACCTTACATATCTTACATAAGTAAAGGTATACCTATTCTTAGGATTCTTAATGGTAAATATATTAATAAATTGATAAAAATAATATTAAGAGTATTTATATGATTATTGGTAAAAGGACTTTCCAACATCACTTAGTATATTGGATTCTTTGAAAAATGAGTTAATTATTTAAACACGTTACAGGAAGTAAAGAAAGTTTAAAATAAACTTTTGAACATAACAACACATACAAAGTATTCTTTCCCAAAACTCAAACTTTAATCTGATCAAATATTTAGATTTAATAAGCATTTTTAGGAAATACAAAACAAAAGAATAAGACCAGCATAGGTATATCTTAAAGATATATTAAAAGAAGAATCCATATATTAAAAGATCTATCAGGCCGGGCGCTGTGGCTCACGCCTGTAATCCTAGCTCTTGGGAGGCCGAGGCGGGCGGATTGCTCAAGGTCAGGAGTTCGAAACCAGCCTGAGCAAGAGCGAGACCCCGTCTCTACTATAAATAGAAAGAAATTAATGGCCAACTGATATATATATAAAAAAAAAAAATTAGCCGGGCATGGTGGCGCATGCCTGTAGTCCCAGCTACCCGGGAGGCTGAGGCAGAAGGATCACTCGAGCCCAGGAGTTTGAGGTTGCTGTGAGCTAGGCTGACGCCACGGCACTCACTCTAGCCTGGGCAACAAAGCGAGACTCTGTCTCAAAAAAAAAAAAAAAAAAAAAAGATCTATCAACCAATGTCAGTGAAGCTTAAGTTAAAATTTATTGTGTTAACACTGTCCACTTCTATTTTCTTATTTACTAAAACTTCTTCAAGATTGAACAATAGAGTCCAAAAATTTTCCAAAGAGAGTTTGGAATTTGTAATCCTAGAAAGTTTTTATTGATTTGAAATCATTTATTTACTGTAAAATGTCTTTACATATACTAGTATTTAGATAGTCTAACATATGGCAATATGGGTCTTTAGGTTTTCCAGTTTTCTTATTTTAATTAAAGATATAAATAATAATATCTCAAAGAATAAACCCAGAAATTAATCAATAGTTCACTTTTTACTTGCCTGAGCAAACTAATAAACTACATATTTCAAGTGTTGGCTGAATTTAAGTCTAGCTAACTATAAATAAAACCTTTAGCATAATTTTGCTAGGAAATAAATATTTTCCTTTCTTTTTTCATATCATAACCATGGAAAATTATTATATCTCATGAATGAAAGATAACTGACAGGTAGGGTGCCCTTGTTAATATAAACTACAGTGAATCAGATGTCATCTGTCATATTCATCAAAACATTATGTCACTCTGAGGATGTCTGATTTATTTTCTTTTGTAAGGTGAACAGCTAGACATGAATAAATTTTGATTTAATATGCAAAATGAGTAAAAAGAGAACACAATGCATAATTTATTAATGGTATTCATTTTCATTATGTTAAAACTTGGGTTCCTATTTTCCTTTAACACTAATAAAATAATTGTTTTAGATTTCATGATTAAAATAGCTGTGCTATGAGAAAATAGTTAATGGAAAATTATGATTTTAAAAAATTCAACAGTAATTCAATTATTTTATTGCTCAAGGCTCATAAATACCAATGTAAGCTGTAATTTATTTGTAAACATAATACATAATACTCATTCTGGGCTATTTTAAAGGTATATTAGGAGCCATTTTTAGAATTAAGCTAACTAAGATAATGAGTTGAATAAAAACAAAGTTTGACATATTTGAAATTCAGCACCTTAAATCTTTCAAATGCACTAACAGTTATAGACAGGTTCAGCCTGACCCTCAATTTTCCAGAGTTAATTGAAGTTTAGATATGGTTTTTAGGATGACAACTTTAATTTTCTTTCATTCTTTGGTATTTCACAAGCTTACCATTGCAAAGTAAAATTATTACATTAAAATATTGCATATTTAAAATTATAGGTATTTTCCTATTGCAAATATGAGTATAAAAATAGGTAGAAGAAATCCAAGGCCACATGAGGACCCTGTGTAGGTACTTCTTGTGCTTTTTGGCTTTATTTCTAAGCTGCTATCTTAAATTATAGTCATTTTGTATTTTCTTTTCATTGTCAGGACAAAAATTGGTATGGGGAAAGAAAATCCTTTTGTTGTTGCATATTAGAACATAAAGTTTATTTCAAACTCTGTCAATTTGAAAAGAAAATCTGACTAGAAATGTACTTAACATTAACAAAAGAAGTGCAATGGTACCTGAAATAGAAATTCATTTATTAATAACTCATACTTTCTTCAGATTTATCAACAGAATCAGTCATAATAATTAAAATTTTGTTTTGAAGGTTTTGAAAACCTCATTTTACAGTATTCTCATAGAACTATAGATTCTTGAAATAGGAAAGACCATGAGATTCATCTAAAGAATTACAGAAATGTAATATTCGTCACAAAAGTAAGTCACATATATCATTGAAAACTTTCCATAGCTGCATTTAAAAAGTAAAGAGAACATGTGTAATTAATTTTAATAATATATTTCATTTAACTTAACATATGCTATTTATGCTTATGCTATTTTATGCTTATAAAAACAGTAAGATATTTTGCATTTTTCTGCTATCGTTCTAACTCTTTGTGTATGTTACATTTATAGAATATCTTAATTTGGAAAAAATATTTCTAGTGCTCAATAGCCCCATTTTTATTTCCCGCCATATTGGATAGCAAAGATTTACAGTATCCCTTTACCTTGATGTTCAGGTGTGAGAATATTTATTCTGAACTAAGTTGGTATGAAAGAAGGCTATAAATGTAATGTATTTATAGAGATACACTTGGCTCTTCTTATTCTGGTGTTTCGCTTCCACACCATGGATTCAACCAACAGCAGATCCCAACTAAAAATTAAATAAAAACAAAAACAATGAAAAATACCAATACAACAATCAAAGATAATGCACATTTAAAATTATAGTATAACAACTTTTATCTAGATTTACATTATATTAGGTATTATAAGTAATCTAGAAATGATTTAAAGTATACTGGAGAATTTGTGTAGGTTGTATGCGAATACAATTAACTTTTTTTTTTTTTTTTTTTTGAGACAGAGTCTCGCTTTGTTGTCCAGGCTAGAGTGAGTGCTGTGGCGTCAGCCTAGCTCACAGCAACTTCAAACTCCTGGGCTCGAGTGATCCTTCTGCCTCAGCCTCCCGAGTAGCTGGGACTACAGGCATGCGCCACCATGCCCGGCTAATTTTTTATATATATATATCAGTTGGCCAATTAATTTCTTTCTATTTATAGTAGAGACGGGGGTCTCGCTCTTGCTCAGGCTGGTTTTGAACTCCTGACCTTGAGCAATCCACCCGCCTCGGCCTCCCAAGAGCTAGGATTACAGGCGTGAGCCACAGCGCCCGGCCAATTAACTTTTGAACAACATGAATTTGAACTGCTGGTCCATTTAGTCACAGATTTTTTCCGATAAAAGTTGCAAGGAGTATGCCTGCCTCTCCTGCCTCTCCTTCCACCTCCTCCACCTTTTTCATCTCTGCTATCTCTGAGACAGCAATACAAACCCCTCTTCTACCTCCTCCTTAGCTTATTCCTCTACATATTAGCTTATGTGAAGTTAACAAGGATGAAGATCTTTATAGTGATCCACTTCCACTTTTAATGAATAGTGAATATATTTTTCTCTTTCTTTGATTTTATTAATAACATTTTATTTTTTCTAGCTAACTTTATTGTAAGAATATAGTATATAATACTTATAAAATCTGTGTTAATTGACTCTATACATTATTGATAAGGTTTTCAGTAAAAAGTAGACCATTAGTAATTCAATTTTAGGGGAGTTAAAAGTTATATGTGGATTTTCAACTGTGTGATGGGGGGAGGGGTCTGGAATCAATATCTGGTGTTTACCAAGGGACAACTCTATTGTTCTACATAGAGGCAACAGAGCTACTGTATACAAGTAAAAATCCTGGAGCCTATAGGGGCTATTTAACCCTGGGTCTATATAACCCTGGGTCTATTTATTAGTTGTCGCTAACCTTGGCATGCTATCTTTCCTCTTAATTGCTCAGTTTCCCCAAGTGTAAAATGGGACTAGTACTAATACTTATCTCACAGAGTAGTGATTCAATGTATGCAAAGTTCTTAGAACAGCTCCTGGTACATTAGGAGAATTATTCTAGGTATTCCTGTTTTATTTGACATACTATCTTTATGCAAATCATGTAACATCTATCACTTATTTTTCATTGTTAAAAATAAGTTAGGAGTCATTCTTGACTGTAGAATGCATTTCTACACAATAAGAGTTTCTTGTGTCAATATGTGATTGTTGAGTAAAATGTGTGCATGTTATTTTCACTATACTCTTTATAAAGCCCAATCTCTTGTCCAGTCTCAGAACTGGCTGTTCAAATCTAAAATCACCTATTAGAATTTTAAATTTTTCTTTGATGGTTATACTATATAATTTAATACCAAATTAGTCAATTATTTTCTTCCATAGTATTTAAATCATGTTTCTGAATATTTTCGTGTAACTTTTTCGTTGTCGCTGGACCAAGTGCTTCATCCTTGTTTGTTTTAATCTCAGTTTATAATACCACTTGATTCCCTTACTCATATTGGGTTTTTCTCTGAACTCCTTCCAACCTGCCTATGTTTCTCTGCTATTGAAGCAACCAAAACTGAAAGGCAGTTTGATGCATTTCATCAGAATTACATAAAAAAGGCTGTCAACAATGTGTCCCAGGATGTCATGTTTCTTGGTCTGCAAATCAAAGTAACAGTGAACATTTATGCATTTATTGAACCATCAGCCAGATCTTTCAATGGATAACTAAGGTGCTCCTAGAAGAAAAAAATGAAAATTAATAAGACTCTAATAGAGGGGCTAAAAAAAATGGAATCTATTTGACAGTTTCTTCAGAATATGGTTTTTTATTTTATTTTATTTTTTGAGACTTTGGGTTTAGAATTGAACTTTCTATCATAGTTTATTTGAAGAAGATAACATTTGTCTAATGTAAATGTAATTATAGAGATACACTTGGCTCTCCTTATTCCCCTGTTCCGCTTCCACTCTATGGATTCAACCAACAGCAGATCCCATCTAAAAATAAAATAAAAACAAAAACAACAAAAACTACCAACACAACAATAAAAGATAATGCACATTTAAAATTATAGTATAACAACTTTTATCTAGATTTACATTATATTAGATATTATAAGTAATCTAGAGATGATTTAAAGTATACTGGAGAATTTGTGTAGGTTGTATGCGAATACAGTTAGCTTTTGAACAACACGAATTTAAACTGTTGGTCCAATTAGTCACAGATTTTTTTCGATAAAAGTTGCAAGGAGTGTGCCTGCCTCTCCTGCCTGGGAGTGAAGAAGTGAATAAAAGATAGGAAGGTATATGTAGATAAGACCATAAAAATTTGCATTCCTAGTGAGTTTATAAATAACTCATTTGTAAATGTATACAGAAAATGTATTGCCTAAATTCATTCTTTTTTTGTTTTTTTGTGACAATCAAGCCCAGATTTTTCTTGCCTAATATTTTAAAAATTATTCACTAATAGGTTCATTTTTTGGTTATTGCTCAGGTATATGTTTGTAGCATTATTATATCTTTAGTGTTAATAAATGCAATTTTATCTTTTTGCATTTGTGTTCATTTACAAAATGTATTGAGTACACACAAAGTACATGCCAGTGAACTGAATTTTTCAGAATATACAATTTCAATTGGCTGAAAACTGTCTAAGCGAAAAGTGCATGCTAAGCTAAATTTATGAAGAAAGGCGTGTTTAAGATAATTCCCTTCGCTTTTGGAAATTTGTGAATGGAAAGAGAGGATAGAAATGCCTAAAGCAATTAGAATTTATGATACTTTAGAGAAACCATAGGAGTTAGGTCACTATCCTTTATGGGTATTATTTTTAGTTAATGAAAGAAGAGTATTACTTTCTTGATTTTTTTGTGATTTTTTTTTTTAGTCTTAAATCATATCAAATTTATTTGTGCTTCTATCATCATACTGGAGCTCATAAAAATGGTGAATCTTGGTTTTCATTAAATCTCCATATCCAGTTCACAGTTAAGATTTGATAACAGACAAAAGCTACTGGAGGATAAGATAATCAATTTTGTAATTGATTGTTGTTAATGCCTAGTACAGGGAATACTGAATGAATCATTGAATTAAAATCCCAATGTATGACAACTATTGTGTTGTTGGCATTTACATGACACTGTGGGTGTCAAGATCTTGTATTTTTCAAAGCTTAGGCAATATACCTTAATTCTGAAATGTTCAGTTTAATCTGAATAAACATACTATTGTACTTGGACTTTTGAGAAATTAATATGTTGGCAATTTCTGATGAATGATCTGCACTTGAAAAAACTGAATACACCAAAACACAAAATATAAAGCTATTTTAATTATTATACCAATAACTGTGAACATCAAGATCTAGCTAAATATTATTTGAAACTCATAACTTCAGGCTCCAGTTAGTTGTTGTGGTATTACATTTTGAGTATCCATTATTCAAAATACTTAGGACCAGACGTGTTTCAGATTTGGGATTTTTTCAGATTTTGAAATATTTGCATGTACATAATAAGATACCTTGGGGATGGGAACTAAATCTAAACACAAAATTTATTTGTTTCATATACACCGTATACATATAGCCTGATGTTCTAAGGGAAAGTGAGTGTTTAGTATTATTTCTTATGGGAAAAAGAATTAATAATCCATGGCCATTAAAATACTATTATGTTATGAGAGGACAGAGTTTCATTATTCTTATATATTCTCTATGAACATAGGAGTAATAATGATTTCCAATGTTTAGAATTATTAGTAACCAATTAATATTTTGCCATAGAAGGTGTTCTAGTCCTTTCTTTAACAGTTCCATTTCGAACCAGTCAGTGCACCAATAATTGATTATACACATTTCAATACTTTTAGAAAAACATGGTTTCCTAAGTAAGCATGCCAAATAGCCAAAGAGATAATCTTAACTTTTGTACTTCGCTTCTATTAAACATTTATTTACAAAATATATTTCTCTTAATACTTTAAACTCTTTTATGTAACATAATGAAATAAATACATACACTTTTTTTCCTTAACATATCAATGCTAATTTGTCAAAAAATATATTGGGGCCTATAGCTAATCCTAATACATAATTCCACAAACATTTTTTGGTGAATATTTTCCAAAGGAATGTATTCTTTTGTACTAATGGGAGTTTGTTTTTTTTTTTTTGACAAACATTTGTTTAGAGAACTTCGTGGTAGGCACAGTCTTATACCAACATTGTATGGGTCTTAGAGGTACCAAGGATAACTGTAGGCTCTAAATAAAATAAGTTGAGTAAGATACAAGTTTATTTATTTATTTTTTTTTTACTCTTTTTTCTAATGCATTCTGGTGTGCTAAAGATACAAGTTTAATCAAAAATTACATTGATGACACAGATTGGATATTGTTTTGATACTGAGCTGACTACTGAATGATTATTTACTTGCAATAGTCTTTTGCGGTTTTATCAATTACTTGTGAAAAGGGATTTTATTTTTTTGTGAAAAGGTATATTTATACAACCAAAAAAGTCTCTTCATTTGATATTTACTTGATGTTTCTTCTGCCACCTATCTGGATTAACTAAAAAGAAAAAAAAAAAAATCCAGAACCAAGTCTCTTTCTGGTGCCATTTATACAAATCTATATACTCTTTGTTAAGGTTTATCATATCACACTTAAGTCATATTTCACATTTGCAGTTTTTCCCCTCAAATGTAAGCCCAATGAGGAAGGCAACATCTTACTCATCCTTGTACATTTAACACCCAGGGTAAAGTCTTCCATCAAATATTTGCTGGATAAAATATTTTTAAAGTCGCCAATAAAATTTAGAAATATGGGAGTTATACATGAGTCAAAATAAGTACTTCTAAAACTGGGCTAACTGTTCAAGAAATTAGTCATTGTTTTAGAACACATATCGCATTTAAGAAAACTTTCCTAGAAATAAATTAAAAATTGGTTTATATAGCTTAACGAGTTTCATCATTGCCTTTTTATACTATTGTAATAATTGGGAGAGTTTGAAAACATGTCACTATGGAAAATTATCATTATTTATTTATAGATGGAAATGTATCATTTTTGTAATTTTTGCCAATTAGACATTTTCTTCAGGAAAGAAGAGGTGAAATAAAAATTATCTATCAGAGATTAACAGATATTTCTTTATTATCCACATGATCAGACAAAATACAATATTTCTGCTCAGATATATTTAGCATTGTTCAAATTGTGTGGTAATGAAAGCACTTTGTGAATATCTTTGAAATAGTAACTCAAAGCAAAAGTAACTTTAGAAATGCTCAACTGGGGCTACTAAGAAGATTTTACATTCATAGATTTCCCTGCAAACACAGTATATGGCTTTGCCTATATAGAGATATCCATGGCATTCCTTGAAAAATCTCATACTTGCATCCATTTGTATTTGTAAGGAAATGAACTTCTTGCAATTGAAAGATTGAATAAGCATTTCATACAAAATGTATGTTTCTGAAGGGTCTGGAATTACTTTTTACCTTTGGAAATTTGGCACCTCATGTTCTTTGCATAAAGTTAAAATCAGGTTGCTCACTTCTGAATATGCAGAGGAAAAATGGGAAACTTGCATTATTCAAAGTGACTATTGAAAAAATTACTTAAAATGTATTTCACATTATACAGTCCTTTGCACATATATACTGTACATACATACACACTAGAACACTTACAATAAACTACTGACACTGACAACAGATGGTGTCAGTGCTGACTGGTATAGGTGACTCTTTAAGTAAAGTATCTGCCCGTACATGTAGGCTCTAACACCCTAGAAAACAAAATATATTCTTTGATCCGGAATTAATGAGTTTAATGTTTTTTGTTCTACTTTACCATAACCTTTCCTAACCACTTGATTATGTGAAACAAGTTTTATATCTTTACATCATAAACTCAGGCAGATAAAATAGATTCTCCTTCTAAATTCATCTTTGTATCTGTTGCCAAATAAATTATAATCACAGATGTACCATACTTCATCTAGGTTTCAACCCAACTTCACTTGATTAGGAACTTGACTACAACTTTCATTCATTCTGGCATTTCTAAAAAATTGCCTTTTAAAGTCTGAACAA
The DNA here is from genome assembly GCF_040939455.1 of Microcebus murinus. Classification (NCBI taxonomy): domain Eukaryota; kingdom Metazoa; phylum Chordata; class Mammalia; order Primates; family Cheirogaleidae; genus Microcebus; species Microcebus murinus. The sequence goes on from NC_134116.1 coordinate 53,075,181, forward strand.
TCGTAGAACTTTCTTCTTTATGTACACATCCATGCTACCTCATAAAGCTGTTTTGAAGATTACTTAACAATGAATATGAGACACCAGTGCACTGAATGACATTAATAGATGTTAGTTATTATTATTGTTGTTGTTATTGTTATTTATCTCAGTCAGACTGTGCCAATTAATACCAGCAGATCAGTAGTAAATCTTTAACTCTTATCTTTAGATATGTTTGATAGATTCAAACAAGTTGCTGGATACTCTGCAAGTTCCACATTTTTTTTCTTAACTTTAAAACTTTTAGTGGCTTTTCCACAGAATTGGGGCTTAAATAATAATTGTTTTTATATCAATAGTAAAATGTTAACAGTGCTAGGTACTCTCTTCAGTACCTTATAGGTACCTTATCTCATTTAATCCCCACAACCACTTTATGCTACAGGTATTTATTAGCTCCATTTTACAGTGAGAACTTAAAAGCTCATTGTGGCTCAACAATTTTCCTAAGCCAGTATAGCTGCTAAGCTGTTGATCTAGAATTCACCCTCAATTATGCTTCACTACTAAGGCAAAACCCTTAAATACTCTGTGGCATAATTGTGTAGGAAAAAAGACTTTTAGGTGAACCAGCTCTTGTGTGGCAACACGTAATTAATATTTTCAAGAAAATTAGGATCTTTCAAGTGGCAAAAGCCACATAACCAAGCTATAATTTTTTACCCAATTCAGAAAATTAAAACACCTTATAAGCACATAAGCATTATATGCACCATTGGTCATGTAGAGTCTATAAAAATTGAAGGTAAACAGATCTGATTTCTTGGCAATAATATCCTGATATGTCTAATAAGTCTAAATTTCAGAAGAATCCTTAATTTAATTGGACCCCCTTTTAAAGTGGAGACATTTGAAGTTAAATGTTAAACTTCTGAATAGCAAATGCCTTTAAAGTGGCCTTTCAGTCTTTCTTTCCTATAACGAGACCCATCTTCTTAAAAGAGTGAACACAATTTTGTAATTTGATATTTGCACATCATGGAAAAAGAAGTCTAAAATTTTATAATTACTTAAATTTCATATATCATTGGAAACCATGATATCATGCTATTAGTCGAAGTGATGTGTTCCTAGTGGGATAATTAAGGGATTTCATTTTGTAACATAATGAAATTGCATCAGTGACCTATTGCATTATAACTTGACAATATTAAGTGTGTAAAATTTGAGAATTTTGCCTAGTCCTTAATGGATATAGCATACATGATAGCTTGCAGTATTTAAAAGAACCATGCTTTTAGCAGTATTTGCTAAAAAAAAGGGTGGATCAGTAGTACCAAATTACAAATTAAATAGTAAGACACCTAATGCATAATTGTTAAAATAAGTGAATAATAAAAGTAGTTTCAATTTTATATTGTATTATAGCTTATAATATGCTTTAAAATATGCAGTCATTTGTATTTCTAACAGATCATTGTGGAACAGCTATATTTGGTAAGCATGAGATTATTAACATGAACACGATAAGCTCTATTCATTCACACATTTTATGGGCTAATTGAAAATACAGATAAAAGGATGATTTTAATACAATTCTTTGCTAGCACAATATCTAACACATAATTTTTTAAAAAATAATACTTCTATGTTGAAGAAAGAGTGAATAATGAACATGGCAGAGTTGAACACTATTGAATAAAGTGGTATGATAAATAATACTAATAACAATAACTTCATATAGTAATAAGGCAGTTGACATTTATTGAAGTGTTACCATCCATAGGATATTGTCCTGAGCACTTGTGCTGCTTCCCTTAGTTTTTACTGCAGCCCTATGAGGTAAAAACAGTAGTAGTTACGTAATTTGCAAGCCCCAGTGCAAAATGAAAATGTGGCCTTTCATTCAAAAACTATTCATAATTTCAAGATGGCAAAAACTAGGCATTAAACCAAGTATACCTAAAAGTGGGGCCCTATGCAATTACTTACGGCAGATGCACAAAGCCATAAAAACTCTATCCTCCACCTAACAGATCAGAAAAAATAACATACACATCTATTGAGAATACTTGCTCAAATATTTTTCTAAATATTTGAAGACTGCTGCTTTATGGAGATGTTCTCACTATAACCTGTAGAATAACTTTAAATGGATAAGATTGGATTCAAAGACCAATTCAGAGGCTGTTACATTAATCCAGGTTGGTGATTATCTAACTGGTTCTCATGACAACTTAGAGTTACAAGGTTAATATTGAAGCCCTAGTATATTCCTTTTTAACAATGAAATCATGCAACTCCAAGGCCATTCCAGGGCATTTTATTTACAACATTCTAAGCCTAAGCATTTTAGAAACATTTGGCTTTTGAGAGAGCGTTATCATAAAAAGCATCAAAAATTTTCTCAGTGGTATAATGTTTGAATATTGCTCAAGGATACAAATCTATCCAAATTATGAAGATTTTGGTATTAGACTTTGGTTTGGATGGACGGTACTCATGAGGCCAGTTAGCTCAATCATGTCACTTATCTAGGACATCAGTAACATTGCAAGCCCCATGAGTGTCCTTACCCACACCGTCACCACCCTTTTGTTTGTGTTAGATCTTTCCATGCCAGGTCATTGTTTTCACTAATGACCTTCTTCATACTCCTTTATATATTTTATTTATTTTATTGAAATTTTCTTCCATTTAAAATATCACTTGACTTTTGGCTAAGCACAGGAGATGACCTCAGTTTCCTATGAAAAACAAAGCACATAAAAACACCAAAATGAACTAGATTTTAAAAAGTTATACACCCAACAAGAATGAAAAATAGAAGTGACAACTGAATATCAGATTTTCAAAACACAAGTGGCAATAAATTATACAAAAAGGAAAACCAAGAGAAAGCACTCATATAACAGAGCAGATGAACCTGAAACCTAAGTGTTTGTAGGAAGAAAGCCCACGAGGTTCAAGTCAGTCTGTCACTCAGAACCCTTGTGTGGTTGCAGAACGGAGACACCAAGATCTCAGAGTGTCGGGGTGAGGGGAAGGCCTGAAAGAGAAAAGATCTGTGGGAAATCAACTCCCTTCTCTCCTTACAAATGCACCTTGTAGGAGAGCAGACTTTTCTAATATGTTCTTAGGATATTAATCAGTAACACTATAGATTCATGACTTTAGAACCCACTGAAAGTGTTGTTGAGTACTGCACTAAAGGTAGAGAGGTTAAGTCAAATTCTGTATGTTATAGTAAAAACAATGGGTAGCCCGTTCACACATATCAGGTTCTTTAGGGACTGGGAGCCCAATGTGTGAGAATAAGAATACACACACACACACACACACACACACACACACACACAGACACACACTCATATCTCCAGGGCAAGAAAAAGTTAGATTCTTCCCAGGAGACAGTAACAGGCCAAGAGAGATTTATAAATATTGCTATCTGGAGGTCAGCACCCAATATTTTTACACTGAAACTCATTCATTCACAATTCTCATCAGGCTTACAGAGATTCCAGACAGCATGTTAGTACCTCAGAGTTTATTATGAAAGTACAACTAAGAGTTGTGACACATTTGAGAAAGTAAACATCAAACAAAAATGAATATGAATGGATCAGAGATAATGTAAAGAGCAGAAGAAATCTAACTCCTAAAACACTAATGGCGATAAAGAAGCAGTCAGAACATAGAAAAGAAGTGCTTTTTATTTAATTTGAAATTTGTTTGCTAAAATATAAATTATATAAATATAAACAGTAGAAGAGCGATTTGGAGAAATCACTGAGAAAGCAAAATGAAATAGATGGCTATATAAATCAATAAGAAAGAAATTTTCAGAATTTCAGAGGATCAATCCTGGGAAAGCCTGGTGAGGAGGAAATTATAAAATAAATGGTTTAAGAAAAAATTCCCAAGTAGAGACACATTGAATGGACAGTTCAAAGAGCACACTAAGTACTTAGACAAATGATTTAAAAATATTGATATTAAGGCATAATGAGATACAAGAGACAAAATTAAAGATCTTAAAATCTTCAAGAGACAGTATACACAGAAAGAATTATGTTCAATATGGTGTTAATTTATCAAAGTGATGCTGGAAGTTAGAAGATGTTGGAGAAAACTCTTCAAAATCTTAATTTTTAAAAAACTTCAACACAATACTTTAGAATCTTCTTATGTCATCTATCAAGTAGCAGGGTGGAAGACATTTCCATGCAAGCAGCTTTTAAAAATGTTACCTCTCACTCTTTCTCACAAAAGCTACTGGAATGATGTTGCACTAACAAACAAACAAAATCCAGCAAATAAAATTAGAAGAAAGGGTATAACGGGCCTAGACATTGGTCTGGAAGATGATCAGTACAGGTTGTAGCTAGAGAATTGGTATTCAGGAGTGAATAGATTTCCCTACTAGCACCAACATCATGAAACAAACACAAAAATCTGTTACTGCACATGTGTGTACCCCAAACAAGGGATTTACAATTTCTTGTAAAGAACTTTGAAGAAAAATAGCAAGTAGTGTCCAGAGAATCAAGCAAATGAAAAAAAATAGTATATATTCAATTCAGAAAAAAATGTTGGTCGATGCTGGTTACATTACTTTTGAGGCTCAGCTTACACTGGCTCTTATTATCACTGTCCTAGTTTGTCTCTCTGCCACACTATTGTGTTTGTCTTGTAAATAGTTTTCTTGCTGTCAGTATTACTTCTCTCTAATCTATTCTTCAGATTGCAATTAGAATGATCTTTAAAAATAAAACTTAAAAACTGGTTAAATTACTTAGAGAGGAAACAGTTCCACATAACATATGGTAATTACCAAATGTGAATGTTTAGCTTAAGTAAAGGGAACAACTTGGAAAATAAGTTTAGAGAAAAGGCAATAAAACTTTAAATTAATTTTTATGAGTTTTGATTCATTCTTTGTGAAACTGGCTGATTAAATAAGGTGTCAGAACAAAGAGGTAGGAAGGCAGAGTTTTAAAAAAGCCAAACTGTTTGCAATGTATAGTCAAGGATACTTAGTTTGGTGGCACTTTGAATTGGTTGGAAGTAAAATGACAAGAACTTTGGTTAACTCAAGATTAGTGGAAATACTAAATTGTAGAAAAAGAAACCTTTTGAGAAAGAAAGAGAAACTTGGATATTGTGATATATTGGATTTGTGATGTGATGGAGAGAAAGGAGGCAGTTTTTCTCTTGTGTGATATTATTTAAGAAAAAGATTTCCTTCATAAAAAATCTTTTCATTTACAAAAGATAGAAAGGCATAAGATTGAAGATGTCTTAGTGCCAATTTTGAATTTTGTTAACTTCCTCGTATAGCCTGATCACCAGGTTCTACTGAGTTAATGGGAAAAAAAGAATTAAAAAAATAACCCTAACTGAGAATCTACTATTTATCCATTTATTCATTCACTGAGTAATTAATTGGAGTCTTTGATAAGACAATGGAAAGATTCTTTGAAAAACAATCAAAAGAAATAAGAGCTTACATATTTATGGAAGGTTATATCAAACAAACAATACACACAGGTAGGGTTCATTAGTAACTAGTAATAACTCATCACTAAAAATTGATCAGACTTTAGACAATTTATTTAAGGAATTTTTACAGTTTTGGTTAAGATGGCACTTCTTTTCAGCTAATATTCTAGTCTGGGTTGCTTGCTATTTGGGCATAGGGGTTGTCACTTCCTGTTGTCAGGGAACTTCTTGCAAAGATTGTCTTGATGTTGCATGTACCGACAATGTGTTTTCCATCACCGTGAATTTTTCAATACCTGAATATAGTTACTAAGAAAAGTTATTTCTACAAATGACTTTTTACTTTCATTCTTTCTGAGAACTTTAATTTCTTCTTCTATGTTTTGTTCCCATGTTCAAGTATGGATTTTAAATCATGTTTTATTTTGCATCCAAGTTAAAATTATTCCTTCTATCACAAAGAAGCCAGTAATAACATCATAGGTATTAATAATCATTAATAAACATATAATTTATTTTTAATAGTTATCACTTTTCAGCTAATAAATCATAGGCTACATAGTATGAGTTATGTCAACTCTATTCAAGTAACTGACATAGCTCTATTTGCCTTAGAATTGGATTTCTTTAGCCACTGGTTATGCTTCTTCACATATCTTTAGACTGTTTTCTTGTATTTATCTCAAGAGATTTACCAAACTTCCAAAAATTAAGCAATATTTTCCCTCCTTTCTCTTTCCCTGACTTCTAAGAAATATTGTTAAAACTTCAGCCTGATTGGGAAGAGTTCAAATGTTTATATTAGCAAATGCTAGTCCTTATAGCAGAAAGCTTTGTTTGCTTTTCTTAAATGAATTATATTTTTTATTACAATTTATAATATGCTCATGTATTCTAAAAGTTGTATCATGTACCCAAAGACTTAGGGCAGAGGACTTTCTCATATTCCCTTTTTAAATGTATCTTTTCAACTGTAAAATCCACACTTTAAAAAGAACTAGCTGCTTTTCAATGACACTTAGAGATATCGATTTACTCGCTAGTACAGAGCAGCTACTGCTAACATTAGTGGTATTATTAATTTACTAATAAATTAATTATTTAAAATGTGGCTTCTGTTTAAACTACACAGAAAATTAATGCTATTTTTTCTGGCTTATTTTTGGTTTATTTGTTCCTTTCCTCAATTTTTTTTTTTAAAATAGCTATTGCTCAGGTTTTCTTAATCTTACCCACATAGTTTGCTGGGTGGTGGCCAGTTAACTGAGAAACTAAATTTTCCTTGTTATTTGTTTTCTTCAATCCTGATGCCCCAGGGTAGAAACCCACCCAAAGGGAGCTTCAGAGTAAGCTTTGAGCTAAAGTAGAAAAGGCTAAATCGCCCCTCTGGGTTAAGAATATGCTTCTAGACAATATGTATTCTTGACATCTGTAGATCTCACTGATGAGATAAGGAAGAGGATCTCCCAAGAGGCACCAGGAAGAAAAACCACTCTAAAAGGATCAACTTCCATCATCCTGATTGACAGAGTGGGCAGCTCTTCCCTGCAGTCTGCAATGCTATGATTTAGATCTCAACAAACAATTGATAGAGACTACATATTTCTCTCTTTTTTAGATTTTTTTCCTCCCATCCTCCATTATCGTGTGATTGTAACAGAATTTGCTAAATTCCAAATTGTATTTCCAAAAGATGTGAATTTTAATTTTTCTGTCACCAACTTGCAGTGGATCATCAGGCAGGTGTCATATCTCAGTTCACTCTCTTAGTTTTCTTGGCAATTGGCTGAAATGACACATTATGAAAAATGACTACACTAAACTGTAACAAAAGCATTAATTAACACAGTCATTTCTATAAAAAAGTAAAAATTAATGTTATAAAAATATACTATGTTAACATAAACAATTGCCTCTTAAAAGACCTCAGTAATTTCCTAATATGACTGAAATAATCTAAACAAAATAGGAAATGTGTGCCTAAAATGTGCAATAGAAGCATCAATAAGGAAACTTCTTTTCTTAATGAGTATGGGATGATTTGGGGATGAAAAAGTGGGAAATAAAGGAAAATATATAAATGTCACGAACATAATGCATTTATGGCCATGTGCTAAATATTTTCACATATACCATCTTTACCATCTTAGTCAATCTTCAAAACTAAATTATGCAATTGGTATGAATTTTGGAGTGGAAAGACATACCTCACCCCGAATGGGTTCTTCCTAAGAAAGGAGAAAGCTACAACAGTTTTTAGGAAATGATTTTGCTGGTATATATGAATTATGTTTTCATTTTCTACTGGTCTTGAATATGGCAAAGGGCAAAATCAGGTGACAAATTGCTAATTACTGAGTAACTGAGTCAGTAGATTTAGTAAGGGAGCTGTGAAGGTGGATGAAGATCAGTTTAGATTAAAAGCTGTCCTAGAGTATAAGAGCCATGAGAGGGGAACAAGTTTTGAAGACAGTTTATTGAGTTCATTATAGGCAGACATCAAGTAGTAATAAATTGCTTAAAAAATGAGACCATTAGCAAATTGAGATCACTTACTTTATTTAAAATGTAAAAAAAATTCTATTGTAGGGAAAGATTAAATATTATATATGTATAATTTGACTTATGTTCCAGAAAATAATCTTATTATCTGAAATACAAATGTATACATTAACTTCATAATCATAATCATTGACATTTATGGGCACAGAAATAATCATGAAGAATTGGATAGATGCAAGATGGTGGTTTTTCAAAAAGCATAAAGCTAAATAAAGGTGTCATGTGGCTTAGGGTATAAGCACAGGAGTACTTAAAGAGACTAGGCATTATTCATTTATTTAACATTTATATATCAGTTGCTTTTTTGTGTCAAACCCTATCCTAGGTACTTGAGATACATAGGGCAAAAATAGACACCTAACATTACTGCAGACAAAAAGTAAAAATGAAATAAATTATACAATATTCTAGAAGGTGAAATGCACTTATTAATAAAAAACAAGGAAAAATGAAAAGGAAAATTAAAGTATGGAAAGGAAGAATTGGAATGTAAGGAAGAAATATTTATTAAATAGGTTGGTCAAATAAGCCTAATTGAGAAGATGAGGCTTGGACAAAAATTAAAGACCGGAAGAGGTGAGCCATTTAGTTAGTTAGTTACAATAGTTAGTTACATAACTATTTGAGGGATAGAAAAAAAGGCAGCTGTATAAGAAAGGCTCTAAAGAAGGTGTGCCTGGCATGTTTGGAAAATAGCACAGTAGTCAGCTTGACTGGAAAATGTGGGCAAAAGAGAGTATTAGGAGAGAAGTTAGTCATTTAGCTTACTGTGAATGATCTCCGTTGCAAAGTAAGAAATAAAAAGAGGAAATCACATGAGAGAATAACAATGAAAAGGTCAGAGGATCAATGGATTGGAGGTCTTGATGGACTTGGGGATTGTTGAATTTGGAATTTCTAGAAAGAATGAGCTTGAAAATTTGGAAGAGGTAGTCATAAAATAGTACGCATAAAATTGGATTTATGCAAATGTTGTTATTACTAGTAATGCCAACATCATGCTAGTCTTTAGTGTATGACCTGGGGAATTGGTTGTTGAGATAGGGTTGATGCTATCATTGGCAGAAAGAGTGGATGGAATGTAAAGGCCAGTGGGTTACAAAAGTTTCTTTTTATTTTTAAATGTGTAAATTGGTATAACCATGCCAGAAATGGAATGATTGCTAGAAGTTGAGGAGTAAACCAGGTTTTTCAGATGATAAGCAAGATTTTATGTCATATACTCAAATGAGTATCAAAGCTGGGGATTTTAAAGGACAGCGAGGAAGAATGTCTTAAAGCAACAATGAAATGCCTGTAGGGAGAAGGAACATTTGAACAAGAACATTTGTAGTGCTATAAGAGGAGACACATCCAGCATTATATAAACATGAAGCAGAGATATGTATTGTGTGGTGTATAGGGTAGATATGTGAGACTCCCTGGAAGAACTCATGTCTGAACTGAGACCCAAGGCATAATTCTGATCTAGAGAAGTGAAGAGAAACCAAAATACAGCCATAGGTATAGGGAGGAGCCAACAAAATGGCCTTGAAGACAAACAAAGAAATGAATGAAATTCAATGGACACAGAGAAATCTGCAAGGTTGATGAAGTTTATGTCACAAAGGTATATTTGGGACTTTATGCTAAAAGTAATAAAAAATTGGTGAGCTCTAAGTAGGAAAGGGATGTGATAATATTTGCATTTCATAATAAATTACTGTGAATGCAGAGAGGAGCCTGAATTAGAAGAGCAGGTTAAAAGCAGACACTCTTAGGAGACTGTTAGCTGATAGTCAAATACAATTAGGTGAAGGTAACCAAGTGAATAGCATAAATGGATAATTGACAAGGGACTTAAGACCATTGACCAGATATTGTTGAAATTATGGACCACAGGGAAAGAAGTAAAGAGTGGATGGGAGGTAGAAAAAAAGTAGAGAGATGCATGTGACAGACATTTTAATGCTGTCAAAGGATAGGGATGGATAGGGATGATAAAAGTACTTGAGTGATTAAGGTAGAAGATAGATTATTTGATTTCATTATCTCAGTGATAGAAGGTTTTGGCTGATAGCAAAGTATATGGAGAAGGGTGTTATGCAGAGTGCACAGAAAAAAAGGATAGAGATGTAGAGGTTATGAGGCAAGAGCTCATGTCTTCGAACATATTGTAAGAATTCTTCTTGACATGCAATAGAAGACTCTGAGCCAAATGGCAAATATTCAATGAAATAATGGGCTGGCAAAGCAGTTAAAAATCAACATGAACTAGCAGAAATAGAAGGTGCATCTCAGAAAATATCTGAAACACAAAGTATTTTTGTATGTATATTTTGTATGTATATTTTCATACATATGGATTCCTAAGTGTCCTTGAGGGGTAAAGAGGTACAGTCCTAACTCTTCACACTTAAGGATGATGAGTGATAGAGAAAAAACAGATTATAAAAAGTGACAGTTTCCAATTTAGTTCCAAATATAAAAAGCAAGGTTTAATAAAATATTTAAGAGTGTGTGGGATAATCTTTTCTAGTGTAGGCTGGGAAGATTGGCTCTCAGAAAGAAAGTTGAGGAGAAAAAGAAGATCCCTTCTGCCATCAATGAGGAGATGACCAGAGAATACAACGTCAACATTCATAAGCACATCCTTGGAGTAGACTTCAAGAAACATGCTCCTTGAGTACTCAAAAAGATCTGGAAATTTACCATGAAAAAGATGGGAATGCCAGATGAACTCCGGACATCCAGCTCAACAAAACTGTCTGAACTAAAGGAATAAGGAATGTCTCATATCTGTGATTGTCCAGAAAATATAATAAAGATAATTCACCAAACCAACTATATACAGTGGTTACCTGTCCACCTTGTCACCTCTTTCCAAAATATACAGATAATCAATGTGGATGAGGTCTAGCTGCTGATTATCAAAGTTATAAAACCACACACACACACACACACACAACCAATAAGTATAGGGGAGAGTGTTAACCATATGAATGGGGTATTAGAAGACAACACAATGGGAGATCTAGAAAAGAAGGAAAGCCCTCGAAGACTCGATTTGGAATGAATTTGAATCAATGAAATGTGGAAATAGCTTTAGATAAAGAAAAATAACCAAAGAATTCTACATATTGGGAGGAGAAAAGGAAAATTAGGAAATATGGCATATATTTTGCTCTCAGAAGTGTGTAAGATAATTATTTCTAGCTGGAAATACTTTAAATTATTTAGTTAAGTCACTTTAACATATAGTTCTGAGATGTGTAGAGTGCAGATGTTCAATTAATATTGTTTACGATCCTGAAATTTTCTTATTAGAATTTCTTTTTGGTCATATATTCAGTGTAACTCAAGGAGATTTTATTCATGCTTGCTGAATCCATTATATTTAATGAAAATCTACTTGTTATTTTAATGTGAAAGTATAGCAATACCTGCTTATAACTTGTGTTCAAGGTTAGATGTGAACTAAACTGGTCATAGATTATTTTTTTAAAGAAAGAATAGCAAGATAAATGCTTCTTATAAATCTATGTGAAGGAGTTTTGCAAGTGCTCTCATTTATTAATCTTGCTCTACTGATGAAATAGTTTAGTGTTTTTTATAAATTACAATGAACATATCATTTTTTAGTTCATGCTTTAAATTTTGACTGTATTTTGCTAGTGAACATGTCTTTATTGAGGCATTGGTACATATGTAACAACGATCTAAGGGCTTTTGGAGACTCATGAAAACAAACATACTCTAAAAGCTAAAAGCTTTATTAGCAATGCATAGCCTATACAATGAATTGGTTAAAAAACAACATGAATTATAAAGAGTTATTCATGTGCTACAGATTATATGTCATTTTTTAAAAAATATATATGCTATGATTTAAATATTTGTCCCCTCCAAAACTCATGTTGAAACTTAATCCCGATTGTGGCAGTATTGCAAGGTTAGTCATAAGACATCTGCCCCATGAGTAAATACATCCACTCGTGGATTCCTGAATTAATGGGTTAATGAATTAATGAGTTATCATGACAGTGGCATTAATGGTTTTCTAAGAGGAAAGAGAGAGACCTGAGATAGTTCTCTCAGCCCCTTTGCCATGTGATGTCCTGTACCTAGGGACTCTGCACCAGCAAGAAAGTTCTTACCAGATGTGGCACCTCCACCTTGAACTTCTCAGCCTTCATAACTGTAAGAAATAAATTTAATTTCTTATAAATTACCCAGTTTCAGGTATTCCATTGTTAGCCACAAAAAACAGGCTCAGACACAGTGGTTATATGACCATATAACCAACTGAGATGTTTTGGGAAGGACAAATTGGAAATGATTTTTATTACTGTTATTTACAGTTCTTTGGAAAGTCAGTACCTCTGATACATTTGGAATGTCCTTTGTGTCCACAATGAGTGTCAGCAGAATTCTTTAGCTATTACCACAAGCCTTGTGAGGTAATTAGGTGAATAAACTTTTTAAAGAGTGTTAGTAAAAACACTTGTGCTTACATGTAAGCTTTATTTTTATCAGTTTTTTTTTTTTTACTTTTGACAGTTTCATTTTGTGTGGAAATGGGGATAATAAGTAGTGTAAACATGAGGATTAAATAATATTCACTGTATTTTATTATATGTATGTTAACTAATTCATTCCTGAGAACATAAAGATGTCATTCTCATCTCCAAAATCTTATAGACAGCAATACGTTCCATTGTTATTTGGGTTCCATGTATTTGCACTTTTTAATAGCTGTGGGGAGCAAAACTGTATAGCTGCTTAGAAAACTCATAAGTGGGAACTATTCTGCAAAATCTAAGAACTGTTACCTTTTTATTAGGTTTTATTCATGAACACCTGTTGTAAGTATATGTTACCTGCACTGTTGCTGCTAAAAATGTGGAACACCATATGTGAAATATATGAGAAAGAATAAAACACTAGTGAACAAATGGGGGCACTAAAATTGTGGTATTATTTCTTCAGTTTCTTTCCAAGTTTCCAAGCTTAGGAGAGAAAAGAATGATATTCAATTTTGATTATATACATAAAAGTATGATATGTCCCCAAATTGTAATGTTAAAAATGTGGAAACAATAACAATAACTATATGTACATCTGAATTAAACTTATACCAGAAAAAAGTCAGACACTGACAAAGTCCATTTCTTAAATAAGTGTAGTACTTTTTTTACAAAAGAAAAAGATTTTGTTTAAATTATTGCTTTACTTTTAATTTTGATGTGTAACTCTTAGTAAGTCCAAGGAGGGTGGGGGGGTGTTGCCAAAAGGAAAGGATTCCCTCATATTTTGAACCCAAATCCAAATTTTGATGTCTTTATAAAATATTTTCTCACCTCATAGTAAAGTTCAGTTAACGACTTGCACCTGGTCTGCTACTCAGGGTTCAGTAAGCCTAAGGAACAGATGGGCTGATTGTTAATCAGCCAGTGGCAGCCCTTAGTTTTCACAGAAATTTGCTTTGCAATGGCCCATATGCACTATATACTTTCACTTGATGATGGAGAGACCTTTAAGAACATATTTTCTCTTCCCAACGCTCATAGCTTTCCCTGGAGTCTGATTCTTATCCCAGAACTGTACAATAGAAACACAATGAATTAGATAGAGGAAGTGTCTCTCTTGTGTAGTCCTTAATGATCTTAGATATTACCTAGCCTCCACGTTTGGGTGGATGCTAGAGATCTTACTCTTCGAGCAACACATTAGCTGAACTTATATTGAAAAAGTGATAAAAAACTCCTACATGAAAATGTTTGACTCTATCATCTCCAGAAAGAAGGAACAAGCTCTAAGTGTTCTCATAAGTCCTATTATCATTGTGTAAACCTGTGCAATAACCTTATGACATATTTGAACTTAGCAATTATTCTTTCAATTGCTGTCATTACATTCATTGAACACAAACTTTACAAAAGTAAGTCATATAACCAAAACATTTGTACTCCTGTAATATTCTGACATTTAAAAAAATAAATTCTTTATTTAATAGCCAGTCATCTCCAGAGAGTAACCATTCCTAATTTTACATTTTTAATATATTATTATTTTTTTCTGAGGATTTTTACATGATAGCCCTCTTATGTTTCTTAATTAAATTTTAGAAGCAAATAGGACAATGTAAGTTTCATGTCAATCCCTAATCTAAAAATGCATCTCAAATGCTCCTCTTTGTATTTTTTGTTCCTTCACTCTATCATAATTAGAAATATCTTCCTTTCTTAATAAAAGACTATAGTTTGCGCATTATATAAGATTCAAAGTTATTTCACAGTATTATATCTATTTCAAGTCACAATGTATTTTATAATTTTGTTTACATTTATGAAATTATGATTGCTATATGCTTATATATGATTCAATTATTATTTTATTCAAATTATTTTACTTATTATCATTGAATTATTCAATTATAATATTATTCAACTTTTTAAATAATAATATTGCTCAATTTCTTCTATTTTGTGTTTCAGAAATTAGAAATCATGCCTATAATAATCACTTTGATAGAACAAGATGCAATTGTTAAAGCATATGTGATACCATGATTAGTGATATATACACAATTGAATTCTAATTCTGAAATCTTACCTGATGTCTGAACCCATATGAAATAAAAGAGGACCATAACCAGGAAAAAAAATGCAACTGTTTGTACCAAAAAATATAATATTTAAATATAGAATTTATATTTTGTCATATTGTATCCTTTTTATGTTCTGACAAATTATATAATTAAATTTTATTTTTATTAAAGAACTGATAATCAACATAAGTATTAAACTGATAAAAATAAGTTGAAGTGAATGGGCTCTGGATCTCAATGACTGAGATATTATTTTGTGCCAGCCTTATACCCTCTGAAATTTAGAGTGGATTATTTTTAAGAAAAAAACAACTATTCATAGTTGGGCTCAATAGATTGATGACACTCCTTGGTTACACTGTTCTGAAAAGACATATAACTGACTGGAAGAAAAATAAAATCATGCCTTAATACCTATTACCTTTTGCAGTCAATATTGTTTTTTTTGTGTCAATATTATTATAATGTAGGAATAGGTCAACAAAATATACCCATATAATTTCAGTGTGGTAACTCAATTTCAATATAAGAAATGGTCTTATTAAAAACAAATGGTTAGAAAGCATCTTATCTCAATAATTAGCAATATATTTGATAGAGCTAACTCAGAGAGAATTTGCAAAATTAGTGAAATTTGACTTAGGGGCTTTCCATAACCTTCATTATTCTCCATACATCTTCCAGCTGTCCACTCACATCTTTTGCTCTTTCTTTCCAGGCCCTATTTTCCCAATATTTACATCCATGTTTTATTCCCTTGAAGATTTTTCAGGGATGTTGTTATCTACTTGACCACAGTTTGACTTGATGTACACCATAGAAGGGTGGGTGCCAGGAGTCCCCTGGAAAGACTTTCAAGATATATCTCAAGTCAAAACTATTTTTACAATACTAAGATTATTTGGTGGAGTTTTCCAAAGGCTACATAAGGTGATATCATTACAATAGTTTGACATTAGAGCTCATATGGCAATCCAATTATCTTCTTTAATCCAGACATTAAAGAGATTTTAAAAAAATGTAATGTGATGACACTCTTCTCACAATTATTTTTGTCTTGAAAAATATATTACCTTTTTACATTAAAAATATGGTGTTTATGTTAACATGTAAGGGTTGCTTATTGCTGTTTTTAAATTAATTAGAATATAAATATTTATAAATTTATTAGTTTGAATTTTAAATATTAAATATAAATAGCTGTAGCCTACATAAGCAAAATCTTGCTGGGGTCCTTAATAAGATTTGAGAGTCTAAAGAGCTCCCAAGACCAAAAATTTAAGAATCACTGTGCTAGTATGAAATACTGAGTGGTGATAAGTAGGGCATTAAGTGAACATTTCAACTAATAAATTTGTATTTTATAGGGGCTTCCTGGAATTTTAATGTTTTATCCCTAAGTAATAAATTTAAGTATAATTAAGTAAATTGTGGCACGCTATTAAGCAGATTTTATGGTGGAGGTGGGAGAGGAGAAAGATCAGAGGAAACAATTCCTGTTCTATAGAAGAACCAACCTACTTGTTGCAGAGCTGGCAGACATGGGGTTGTCTCACATTCTGAGTGCAGCTTACCAAATCTACCATGATATTAGACTTTGCACTTTAAAAGTAGAGCAGGAAGCAGATGGGAACCCCATGTGTTTAAAATCATTTTCAGAAATTGTGCGTGTTTTTTTTCTATTCTGAAAGGATCACTATAATTATATGTGCTATTTCGGTTAGCTCTATACAGGAAAAAATTCCAAGTATATCAAAAAAGCTTGGTATAATTTTATTTAGTTAGTTATTAAAACATGATAACATTCTTGAGATACCTGAATACTTGAATTTCATTAAGCAATTACAAATTTTATATCTAAACCTTTTCTTTTGTTGAAATAATGTTATATATTAGGTGAAGTGTAAAAACATCAATATACATTTCAATAATACAGAGTCTTTGTTGAAAAAAATACTGATTATTTCTTGAAAGCTTAATGAAAATGGCTTTTGAACTGCCCAGATGGAAAAAATCTAAATAAAACATAAACATAAAAAACAATGATAGATGGAAATATCAAGATTATATGTGTTGAATTGTCTGTTTATAAAAATAATGCAAATGTTGAAAATTTTATTTTAAATATGGCTAGCTTATTTTCTGCTCAATATAATTATTTATTTTAGTATATTTGGCAAATATTGGAAATAAACTGTCAATGTATTTTTTGGCACTTTTGGTTCAAATCTTTTAAATAAAAGAAATTAAGATAGCTTAAAAACTTATATGTATATTTTCCAATAAGATATTTTGAGAAAAATAAAAATGAAATATTCTCAAAACTTTAAATTAGAAAAGATAATATTTTGGTCATTTTTCCAAATACTTGTTAAGATAAATGGTAGAATTTCATAGGGATCTAGCTAAACTATATTTTCATGAAATAAGTTTGGGAAATATTGCATACTTATTCTCTCTTGAAAATTGAAAATGCTTACTTTTTATTTTTACATTTTAATTTCAAAAAATTTAGGGAGTACAACTGTTTTTATCACACAGATGAATTACATCATGCTGAAATCAAGGCTTTCAGCATACCCATCACCAGCAGAGTGTACACTGTACCACATAGGTAGAATTTTATCACTCCCTGTTAGTTTTCAATGTCTATTACACCACTTTTTGTCCATATATAGCTCTCATTTAGTTCCCAGTTATAAGTGAGAACATGTAGCATTTGTTTTTCAATTCCTGGGGTACTTTACTAAGGATAATAGTCTCTAGTTCCATCCATGTTGCTGCAAAAGACATTATTTTAATCCATCGTGTGTGTGTGTGTGTGTGTGTGTGTGTGTGTGTACATATGCATACACATTTTCTTTATCCATTCACCAGTTGATGGCCACTTAGGTTGGTTCTATATCTATGAAATTGTGAATTGTGCTGTGGTAAACATCCAGGTGTAGATATCTTTTTTATTAAATGACTTATTTTCTTTTGGATAGATACCCAGTAGTGGGGTTAGATCTACTTTTAGGTCTTGAGGAATCTCCTTACTGCTTTCCATAGCAGTTGTACTAGTTTACCTTTCCACCAACAGCATATAAGTATTCCCTTTTCACCCCATCTGCACCAACATCCATTTTTTTGACTTTTTAATAGTGATGATTCTGACGGGGGGTGGGGAATGTGGTAACTCATTATGTTTTTTGGGGGGGAGGGTGGCATTTAATTTATTCATTGGCTTCCCATTTGATGATTCAAAACCTTCAAAACTGAGACTGGATGAGGAAGAGGATATGAGACCGGAAGAGGAGACAAGATTGGATGAAGAAGAGGAGACCAGACCAGATGAGGAAGAGAAGACCAGAACAGACCAGAGTAGATGAGAAAGAGGAGACTAGACCAGAGAAGGCCAGATGAGAAATAGGAGACAGGACTGGATGAGGAAGAGGAGACCAGACTGGAAGAGGTAGGGGAGATGACACCAGATGAGACCAGACAAGGAAGAGGAGATGAGACTTGAAGAGGAGACAAGACTGGATGAAGAAGAGGAGACCAGAACAGACAAGGAAGACGGGACCAGATTGGATGAGACAAGACTGGAGGAGGAAAAGGAGATCAGAACAGACCAGAGCAGAGAAGGAAGAAGAGGAGACCGGACTGCTGAGACTGGACAAGGAAGAGGAGAGCAGACTTGCGAGACCGGACCAGGAATTAGGCACCAGACTGGAAGAGGAAGGGGAGATGACACCAAATGAGACCAGATAAGAAGAGGAGACAAGACCAGATGAAGAAGAGGAGACCAGACCAGACAAGGAAGAGGAGATCATAGCAGAGGAGACCAGATGAGGAAGAAGAGGTCAGATGGGATGAGGAAAAGGAGATCAGATAGGAAGAAGAAGAGGAGACCAGACCAGAGGAGACTGGACAAGAAAGAGCTCAATATGTTTTTAATTTGTATTTCTCTGATGCTTAGTGATGTTACATTTTTGATATCTTTGTTGGGCATTTGTCTATCTTCTTTTGAGTAAAATCTGTTTATATCTTTTCCCACTTTTGGATAAGGTTATTTGTTTTTTCTTGCTGATTTGTTTGAGTTTTTTGTAGATTCTGGGTATTAGCCTTCTGTTAGACGTATAGTTTGCAAATATTTTCTCCCATTCTGTAGGTTGTCTGTTTACTGTGTTAATTATTCACTTTCCTTACAGAAACTTTTTAGTTTAATTAAGTCCCATTTATTTATTTTTGTTGTTGCTCTATTTGCTTTTCAGGTCTTACTCATAAATTCTTTGCCTAGGCCAAAGTCTAGAAGAGTTTTTCTATGTTTTCTTCTAATCTTTTTATGGTTTCAGGTCTTAGAATTGTCTTTAATCCACCCTGAGTTAATTATTGTATTACTATACAGTGAGTCATAGGGATCCAGTTTCCTTCTTCTGCATGTGCCTATCCAATTTTCTCAGTACTATTTATTGAACTTTAAATGCTCAGAAGTGTTCCCATAAAAATAAATGTCTATTTTCTTTCTCTTTGTGTAATCTAATCTTGAAATTACTTGTTTTGAAACACCAATAAATAATTTAAAATTTAGTGTTTCAAGAAAACTGATTTGGAAATGGTTTTTGAGATTATTTCAGTTGTTTATAAATTGAGTAAAACTTAATTTACTATTTCTGCATTTCTTCTTGTTTCATAGTAGAGAACAATACATTTTTTCTAAGTAAAAAATTATTTATTAAGTGTTTTGTGAATACGTTTATCTAAGAAAATATGAAATGTATCATATATTAAAATATAGTAACTGTAAATTATTTAAGTATTAAGCTAGAGCACTTATTAATGCACGAGTCAGGTATTGAGCTATAATTCTCACTACTTATAATACCTTCTATTTGCCCTTTGACCCAGTAGATTTAGACATAGAAACCATTCACACTCATGAATATACTTCACATATGTTTGTTGTATTAAAACCTGAAATTTTAATACTTGTTTGGATATATTACCTTAATTACCTCTTACAGAATGTGTTATGGGATAGTCTTAAAAGATTCTAAATAATATATGGTTTTCAATGCATAAAAAGCAGAGAAATCTGAGATAAGCCTTTTTTTTTAATATTAAGAGTACTATTATCCCTCTCAGTGTTTGGTTAGATGTTAATCTGTTTGCCAACAACGTGCGACATAAAGTCAGAAGGGGCTCATAAATTCTTCATTTTATTGGACAAAAATGAAACATATTTTAAAGTAGGAAACAAACTTCCTAAAACCATAGAATTAAAAACACTGGTACCCTACCTGTTTGTAATCCTCAAAGATAGAATTCAAGAGAAAGCATGCTTAATTAAATTAATTTGCAGTGCAACAAATGTCTTGTTCACTTTGTATGCAGTGAGCTCACCAAATTTAATTATTAGTATAAGTAGCTGTTTTTCAAATTTTTTAGAAATTTTAAATATACTATTACCCAATATAATAGCACTCAGCCACATGTGACTATTGAGCAATTGAAATGGAGCTAGTCTAAATTGAGATACATTCTAAGTGTAAAATACATACTAGATTTTGTTAGGCAGTATGATAAAAAGATTTTAAAATATGTCAAGATAGTTTTACTTGAGATTAATTTTTGATATATTGTATTAAATAAACTATATTATCAACTTAGTTTCACCTGTTTCATTTAATTTCTTAATATCTTTACTAGGCATTTAATGTGGTTCTTGTTATATTTCTATTGCATGCCTTTTTCTAATAAATAATTATGCAGACTGTGAGTAGGGAAAGTTTTACCACTTCCTTTCTAATATTTATGTCTTTTTCTATTTTTAACTTTATAATACTTCTAGGAGCCAAAGTAGACAGTTGAATAGAAATGGTGAGACAGGAAACATTCTTACTTTGTTCCTTAACTTAGAAAAAAACCTTTTGGTATTTCACAATTCTATTAGTCATGTACTCTAGAGAACCAATAATATACGCACAAACACACACACAAGCCAGCAGTCTGGAAATTCAGGTAAGAATTAATATTTCAGTCTGAGGAAGATTTCTTTCTTTGGGAAACCTATCTTTTCTCCTAAGAACTTCAACTAATTGGCTGAGACTTAGCCATATTATGGAGTGTAATATGCATTACTCAAAGTCTACTGATATAAGTGTTAAACACATACAATAAATTCTTTCACACTAACATCTAGAATGGTGTTGACCAAACAACTGAACACAATAGTGTAGTCAAGTTAACAAATAAATTAACTATTAAAATATTTAAATATGATGTTTGTTGTTTTTTATTGTTTTATCATATAGAACAAGCTCCCATATTTGCCTAATTTTCTGAGATATTTTTAACATAAATGAGTCTTTTTCATATTATTTTACTGCATTTCTTAAGACAGTGTCCCCAGCCTTTTTGACACCAGGGACCAAGTTCATGAAAGACAATTTTTCCATGAACTGGAGTCAGGGAATGGTTTGGGGATGATTCAAGTACATTACATTTATTGTGCAGTCAGACCTCTCTGCTAATGATAATCTGTATTTGCAGCCACTCCCCAGTGCATCACCACCTCAGCTCCATCTCGGATTATCAAGCATTAGATTATCATAAGGAGCACACAGTCTAGATTTCTCACATTCACAGTGTACAGTAGGGTTCATGCTCCTAAGAGAATCGAATACTGCTGCTGATCTGATAGGAGGCAGTGCTCAGGCAGTGATGCAAGTGATGGGGAGTGACTGTAAATACAGATGAAGCTTCACTTGTTCACCTGCTGCTCACCTCCTATTGTGTGGCTGATTCTTAACAGATCATGGACTGGTACAGATCTGCAGCCTGGGCATTGAGGACTGCAGGGTTAAGATGAAATTTGTTTTTGTAATTTATTCTGTTCATATGGTAAATTCAATTGATTGGTATTAAATCTTAAGCCAGCACTGAATGTCTTTCCATTTATTGGTGTATTTTTAATTTTTTTAACAACCTAAGACCCTCATAATACAAAATCTTAAAATGACTGTATTTGAACAGAGAACTATTTAATATTATACATGCCTCTATATATACTACTAGTTTCACATAAGAAACAAAATGCATGGCTTTAAAATATCTCTCTGAAAAACGTATTTGTATTTGCATTTGTTGTTTGTGTTATGGACTCTCATGAGTCCTCTACTGTTTAAAAAAATACATGAGAACTCTTAAAACTGAACTATTGTAAGATCACATAATTATTTATTTAACAAATATTTAGGCAATATCAATTATTTGCATACACACACACACACACACACACATATATATATTTCTCTATCTTCTTAAAATGAACAGCCTGAGGAAGTTTTTCTTTAAACAAATGATTGTGCCTATAATTGCCTAATTACAAAGGGGGTAAATGCTATGGAAAATAACTACAGAAAATATTAAGATATATAGATAAAACACCTAATTCAGGTTGGATTGTCAGTCAAGACTCCCCTGAAGAATTGACATTTAAATTGAGATATCAAGGAACTGCTAAACCAGAAGGTTGGAGTCCAGGGGAGGCGTTAAAGAATTCCGAATATGGTGAATGGAATGGACAAGATTGGTAAGGTGAAAGGAACCTGGTATATATAAAAAAGTGAAAAAGTAGTACTTCTGCAGTCAATTCAAAAATATATTTCTACCTTAGCAATGTCTCTTCTTTTTTGATTATTTTTCTCCTTATATTTCAGTGAAATAGTGCAATTCTTAAGCAAGTAAATTTTGTTGGTAAACTCTTACTCAAAGTTTCCTAATTCATGCAATGGTGTGAGTTAGAATACAGTGACATATCTATGTAATGTGAAAATTCAATTATGAATTTTCCAGTTTTATGAGTCGAAATTAGAACTTTGTCTAATAATTGTTACTATAATTTATGA
Organism: Microcebus murinus; assembly: GCF_040939455.1. Lineage (NCBI taxonomy): Eukaryota > Metazoa > Chordata > Mammalia > Primates > Cheirogaleidae > Microcebus > Microcebus murinus. The sequence goes on from NC_134116.1 coordinate 53,097,708, forward strand.
AGCAATCTAATAGAAATATAGAAATAAAGCAAGACTTTCTATTTGAAGATTTTATATCTCTGCTAGCCACCATCACAAATATGAATTTACTTACAAAAGCTGTTACTATTTGGTTGTTATTTGGAATAAAAATTATGCTTCAAAGAAAATATCAGGTCTGGGCTGGGCGCGGTGGCTCAAGCCTGTAATCCTAGCACTCTGGGAGGCCGAGGCGGGCGGATTGCTCAAGGTCAGGAGTTTGAAACTAGCCTGGGCAAGAGCGAGGCCCCGTCTCTACTATAAATAGAAAGAAATTAATTGGCCAACTAATATATATATAGAAAAAATTAGCTGGGCATGGTGGTGCATGCCTGTAGTCCCAGCTACTTGGGAGGCTGAGGCAGGAGGATCGCTTGAGCCCAGGAGTTTGAGGTTGCTGTGAACTAGGCTGATGCCACGGCACTCTAGCCTGGGCAACAGAGTGAGACTCTGTCTCAAAAAAGAAAAAAAGAAGAAAAAGAAAAAGAAAATATCAGGTCTGTTCCATTGCCCAATATCTATAATTCTTAGAAAATATAGGCAGAAAAAAATTGTATAAAACCATATACCCTGTAAGAATTACAATAAAGTGAATACATATACATTTACTAGTTTGTGCAATAATAAGAACCCCATAACGACTAGGAACATAGGATTTGGTTGTTTGTGGGTAGTAAATAATCAATTTTGCTTATTCGAAAGGGTAAATTAATTTCAATTTCTAAAATAAAAAATCATTGGACTTACAGGAAATAGATTATTTCAATGTTCATGGATTAGAAGACTTGATATGTTAAGATACCAATAATCTAAAAGTCAATCTATAGATTCAATGTAATTTACATCAAAATTCCAATAACCATTTCTCAGACAAAAAAACCTGATCCTAAAATTTAGATGGGACAGTAAGGGGCCCCAAATAGCCAATGATTTTGAAAAATGAAAAAGAAAATAGGAGAAGTGACACTTTCCAATTTCAAAATTTACTATAAATTTAAATAATCAAATTGGTATGATTCTGCCATAGGCATAGATATATTAACAAATGAAATAGAATTAAAAATCCAGAAATAAACTCAAACATTTGTAACCAATTGATTTTCAACAATTTTCCTTATATCGCTAAATAAGGAAAGAATCTTCTCTTCAAAAAATGGTGGTGAGACAACTGTATTATAACATGTAAAACAAATTTGGATCCCTACATAACACCATATCCAAAAATTAACTCAAAATGGATTAACAATGTAAATATAAGAACCAAAACTATTAAACTCTTAGAAGAAAATGTGAGGTAAATCTTCATGACTTCAGATTTGGCAATGAATCCTTAGGTTTGACACCAAAAACATGAATAATAAACTGGGCTGCCTAAAAATTAGAACTTTTGCACATTAGAAAATATTATAAATAATGTGGCAACACAATATACAGAATGAGAGAGAATATTTCCACTTCACATATTTCGGTGCCCAATATCCAGAATATAAGGGGAAAAAAGCCCAAACTCTTATAATATTATGACAAAAAGATAACTCAATTAAAAATAGGCAAAGATATTGAATAGATATTTCTTGAAAGAAGATACCAATGGCCAAAATGAGTACATAAAAAGATGGTCAACATCATTGGTCATTAAGAATATTGAAACAAAAGATACCACTCCATACTTACTAGTTTGGCTTTAATTAAGAAAATGGAAAATAACAAATGTTGGTGAAAGTGCAAAGAAATAGGAATCCTTGTACATTACTCTGGTAGGAATGTCAAATGGTGCAGCCAGTGTAGAAAACAGTCTGGTATTTCTCAAAAAGTTAGATGTAGAACTACCATATGAGCAGCAGTTTCACTCTCATGCATAACCCAAGAGAAATGAAACATATATCTGGACAGGAACTTACACAAGAAGGTAGAAGCAACCTAAATGCCCATCAACAGATGAATGGATAAACAAACTGTAGTATGTGCATATATGTGTGTGTGTGTGTATGATGAAATACCATTCAGTCATAAAAATGGATAAAGTACTGATACATAATAAAATGTATTAATTTTGTTATGTGAAAGAATTCAGATACAAAAAGTGACATATCATATGGTTCCTTTAATATGTCCAAAACAGGCAACGTCTTAGAGATAAAAAACAGATTAGAATTTAGCAAGGGGTTGGGGGATGAAGATGATTACCTAAAGTGCTTGTGGTATTTTTATGAAGTAATGAAATACTTCTGAAACTAGAGGGAGCTGGTGATTGCACAACTAAATACCAGTAAATTGTATGACTTAAAACAGTTAATTGTATATTATGTGAAGTTCACCTCAAATTTATATTCATGCATGATTTTCATAATCCTTCTTTGTCAAAAGGAAATGCAACTGAAACCTATTGTGTTAATTTCCTATAGTTTATTATATGTGTTCCCAACCAGAGTATAACATTATATTTTATCATCATATTTTTTCAGAATGAATTATCTGATATTTTAGTATTATTAATGATATAAATTTTTATAGGAAAGTGTTTCAATTGTAGAACTACTAGAGACTTTACTAACCTAAAAAAGGGAACTACTTTCACTGATATGCTTCTAGTATGTAAATAACATCTTAAAACTGTAAACATTTTTAATATGTAACTAAAATACTATTTTTTCCAGCTAAATTTTACACAGTCATTCAATATATTTTGTGTGGCATCCATCTTACTAAAATTTAGTGGCATCTGTACTTAAAATAATAACAGAAGTTTTATGCATGATAAAATGAATGTGGAATAGTAAAAAAAGAACCTAGATGTGGGTTTATTTACCACGTAGTTTAGTATAAAGTACAATAAAATTCTAGAAAATATTACTGTTGTTGCATGTGCTTTAAAGTTCAGCAAACTATAGATTAACAATGGTATATATTATACAGCTATTATTTTTATAAGATTCTTTTTTAGTCATTATTTAGAAGATTAAGAAACTATTTATATACTGAACTTGTTTTTCTCCTTTTTATCATAAAAAGACACACTGAAAAATCAAGAGTTACGTTATAATTTAGCTGTAGTTTATATTTCAAATTAAATAGCATATATATATTTTTGCTTCTGAATTGTACATGAAGTCATTAGGAAAGAAAATAGCTTGATACATGTAGCATGCCTGTGTTTTAGGAACTGAATGATATTGCTTCAGTTATCTTTTTTGTCTATAGCATAGTCAATTATATCTGTAATATGGTCATAATGCATACTGTGAATACATTTGTCTGTTTTATGATATACAAGTCTGGCAAGATTGACCTAAAAGCAGGATTAATTTTACTATATCAGTTATATATGGTTATATATGCTAATGAATAGAAACCAAACTCAAACTGCCTTTAAGAAATCATACAAACACACACATACACACATATATAAACATACGTACATACACATATTTATTGCCTTATGCAAGCAGAAAGTCTAAGAAGTTTTATTAGCTTTAAGAATAATTGGATCCAGGGGCTGAAATAATACATTACTAATTAATCTTTCTTCTTCTCATGACTTAGCATATCTCTCTTTGGCATGATTCTCAGGGATACCTTTGGCAAATGTTGTGAAAAGTAGCCATCAGCTTCAGGACTCTACCTTGGTGTTTTGACAACTTCAGCTGAAAAACTAAACCTCTTTCCCAGTATTTCAAGTAATCATTTCTATAAGGTTTTCTTGGCTTGGCTTAGTTGTTGTAAGGTTGTTCTTGACTATCCCTGAATCACTGTAGTCAATCACTCGGTGCTTTGATGAGCCAGGTTTCTGTCGTGTGCTCCAGGAAATTAGATGTGAGCCAATCCTAACAGCACCCATAGAAACTGAAAGTAAAGAAGTATATTCATCAGAGAAAAATCAAGGGTTTTCACCAGATAAAAGGGGTATAAATATTGGTCAGGCTAAACAAATTCATGTTCACAACATTCAGTAAAGAGTCACAATCTTTATGCAGTTAAAAAATGCTTCTGTCATGTACATTAGCCTGTTGACATTAGAAGTAAATTTGTATTAATACATATACATATTCAGAATAACTTAAGCAATGTACATTTCTACAGAAATATATATCAGGTTCAGTGTGAGCTTTATTTATATATTAGAAGAGAAATCATTCTGTGTAACTGAAATCAGCAATTCGAATTCTATCAATCTTGCAAGTAGAATAGAGGCTGCATATTTTGAAGATTTGTGTAATATTTTAAATTTGTAATAATTGGAGAAAAGTTTAAATGGCAGTCACTCTAGGATTAATAGTGCATTAAATAATGAGAAAGTCAACATAGTGCCTAGGAACACTCACAAGACGTAAACAAATGGAAAAACATATGCACATGGATTGGCAGACTCAACACTGTTAAAATGTCCATACTATCAAAACTGATTTACAGATTCAAAGCAATCTCCATCAAAATACTAACAGCATATTTCACAGATCTAGAAAAAAACATTTCTACACTTCTTTTGGAACCAGAAAAGTGCCTGAATAGCCAAAGCAATCTCCAGGAAAAAGAACAAAGCTGGAGGCATCTCGTTACCAAACTTGAAACTATACTACAAGGCTATAGTATCCAAAACAACATGGGTTTGCAATAAAAATAGAGACAGAGACCAATCGAATATAACAGAAAACACAGACATAATATCATGTACCTACAGCCAACTGATCTTTGACAAAGCAGACCACATACACTGGGGAAAAGAAGCCCTATGCAATAAATGGTGCTGGGAAAAATGTATATCCACATGCAGGAGGATGAAACAGGACCCCTATCTCTCACCACTGAAAAAAATTAATTCCTGATGGATAAAAGACTTAAATGTGAGACACGAAACCATAAGAATTCTAGAAGAAAATGTAGGGAAAACTCTTCTAGATATCTATCTAGGCAAAGAATTTATAACTAAGACTCTGATGGCAATTGCAGCAAAAATAAATAAATAAATAAATAAATAAATAAATAAATAAATGGGACTTGATTAAATTAAAAAGTTTACGCACAGCTAAAGAAATAATCAATAGAGCAAATAGACAACTTACAGAATGGGAGAAAATATCTGCAAACTATACATTCAATAAAGGGCTAATAACCAGAATCTACAAAGAACTCAAATAAATCAGCAAGAAAAACACACTCAGGCATATATTTTTAAGAAATCAACTTATTACCTATCACAAAAACAAATTATGGCCCCAAAGTAGCAGGAAAAATGGTGCTGATATACATGAAAACAAGTAATGATACAATCTAGAATATACTCTTGTTACTCAATTGTCAGTGATCCTTAAATTCTAATTTAAAAATAGTATTTTCATTTTTCAAAAAATTCAATGCTCAATCTCAGCTCTAGAAAATATTTACCAATAAAAATCAGTAGACTGTTTTTTAATCACTGTTTGCTAAATACCTTAGTATGAGGAAATAAAGTAAAATTGACTAAAATACAAAGAACTTGGTTTATAATGGCTCATAGTTCACTAATATTTATTGACACAAAAGGGCATTGAAGAGTATACATTGAGGAAATATATACAAGACAGTAAATGATTCTTTATTTGGATGGCTGGGGGAAACAATATGAAAAAGTAATATTTTAAAAAATGATTTTTGGTGACTACTTTATCTTTTTTTTATATAATATAAATAGAAGCGCATCTGGCAAAGAATGGAAGAGACCACTGCATGATGGAGAAATATTGTGAAAGACTGCGCTGAAGTATATAAGGGAAGTATTTCCATAGAGATTGGTTTATTTAGTGTCTATAGAAGTCACTCATAGAATTTCTGGTAAGGGAAGCTGTTGCTAGGATTTAAGGACTCTTTTTAAGTATCTAAAAAACTTACATTTCATTCCACAGACCAGTGATCCTCAAGTATTTGAAGTTTAGGAACTACTTATACTCTTAAAAAGATTGAAAAATCCAAAGAACTTTCATTTAGTTGAATAGTTTAGGTGAATGATCGCCATAGTGGAAATTAAAACTTGGAAAGTGTGTATATATGTATATATATATATGTGTGTGTGTGTGTGTGTGTGTGTGTATATATATATATATATATATATATATATATATATATATATAGAGAGAGAGAGAGAGAGAGAGAGAGAGAGAGAGAGAGAGAAGAGTCCAGCTCTGCCTTCTAGGCTGGAGTGCATTGGCAAGACCATAGCTCACTGCAGCCTCATACTCTGTTCAGGCTATCATCTCACCTCAGCCTCCCAACTAGCTAGGACTACAGCCACACACCACTATGTTTGGCTAATTTTTTAAAGTTTTGTAAAGAGGAGATCTTGCTATGTTGCCCAGGATGGTCTCGAACTCCTGGCCTCAAGCAACCCTCCTGCCTTGGCTTCCTGAGTGCTGAGATTACAGGCATGAGCAATTACATCAGTCCCCAAATATTAATTTAATATTATTTAACTGAGTTATTCAGGTCTTCCATTTATTGACACATTTCAATATACAACAAAAATAACATTCAATAACATAATTACCAATCTTTTCTGTAAAGTCTTTAATTATTGAGACGGTGACAGATAAAAATTTCCTTCAAATTTTCACTTAAAAACACACATTTTAACATTGGCATCAGATGTCATTTGTTTCCTTGGCATAACTTACTGTCTTTGTTCACTTTTAAGAAAATGTTTGACAAATACTCAAGTCTGAATAGCTTAGCTGTCTGACTTTCTTCCAAATAAAAATAGTGATCAATGAAAAAGTGGCTAGTTCAGGTCAGAATAAAAATAATAACTCACATATTTTCTTCAAGACAACTGCCATATGGTATGCAGCAAAAGTTCTTTATGAGTACTTCCATATTTTTTTCCATACAGAATAATGAAGAGAGATGTATTCAAGGGTCAAGATTTAATAAAATTAATATTTGGACTGCTTTATCAAAGACAATCTTAAGTGAATCCATAAAACAGTCATTTTTATTTTGACAAAGAGTCTCACTCTGTTGCCCAGGCTGGAGTGCAGTGGCATAATCATGGTTGGGTGAAGCCTCAAACTCCTGGGGTCAATGAATTCTCCTGCCTCAGCTACCCAAGTAGCTGGGATAACAGACATATGCCACCATGATGGTCTATTTTTCTAAAATTATTTATAGAAACAGGGTCTTGCTATATTGACAAGACTGATCTTCCTACATGGCTTCAAGTGATCATACCACTTCAGTCTGCCAAAGTACTGAAATTACAGGTTTGATTCCCCATAGGAAGCCTGTAACAGTAACTAAAGCTGGAACCCATTCTACTAAGTGTAGTAATACAAGAATGGAAAAACAAGCACCACATGTATTCATCATCAAATTGGTATTATCTGATCAACATTTAAGTTTATATATAGTAATAATATTCATCAGGTGTCAGGTAGGTGGGAAAGGCAGAGTGGTATATACATACCTAATGGATTTGGTGCTCACCATCTAGGGGATGGACATGCTTGAAGCTCCGACTCTAGTGGAGCAAGGACAATATATGTAACCTAAACATTTGTACCCCCGTAATATGCTGAAATAAAAAAAAAATTAAATTAAAAAAAAGAAAATAGAATAAAATTTTCAAAAACAAATAAATAAAAAACTCTGATTTTTTGTCTCAGCAATAAAGAATAAAATGTTTCCTAGAACAGTTTGGTACCACTTGCTTGATTTGTGCCAAGGGGCAAGAGTTTTATCCAACATCACTTTCAGACCCTTAATGCAAACATCAAAACAGTGAAAAATGAAAATACTCTTATTATTATGAATGTATTTTTTTTTTTTTTTACCTCATAGGCCCTTTGAGAGTGTCTTGGGAATTTCCAAGCTCTTTGGATCACAGTATTGTCAGGGAAATGAACTAGAAATTAAAATAATTCACTCTTACACAGCACAAAACAATAAATAATTGTTAAGGTGTCAATGTTAACAATAGCAACAGTGCATTGGAGGAAATTAGCAGTAAACATTTATCTTGAACAAGGAAAGTTTCTAAGCCTGAAACCAATGGAAAAAGTAAATAGAAAAATAATGGTTGATTTGACAAAATTAAAATGTGGGCATCTTCTGGACTAGAATAACACCCTACCCTTTCCTATCACATCCAGTGCCTGAGCTCAGCAAGGCTTGAGGGCCAGTTCAGCAGCCCAGTCTCAGTCTGATCCCCACAGGACTCAAGCATGCCATCCAGGGGCCTAAAGACTGGGGATTACCTACCTAATCCATCACCACTGGTAACTGAACACTCTCCCAGGGGTCTGACGTTCCACTGACCGGAATTGTCAGCAATACCACAGTGGGTACTTACTTGCATAAGCTAAAGGCAGTATACCTCCCTCTCTACACTGAGCAACAAAGACTGGGCAGAAAAGGACATGTGAATGCAAATCTATCTGTTTTGAACTGAGGGAAGAGGTTCCAGACAAGAAGGAACTAAGTAAGAAATCTGGCAGCCTGAAAAAAATGGCTGTTTTGAAACCCCCAAAGGACCACATTAGCTTTCCAGCAATGGAATCAAACCAAAAGGGAATTTTTGAATGATCAGATATGGAATTAAAACTAGGGATTGCAAATAAGTTCAATGGGATTTGTGTGAAAGTTGAAAACCAACACAAAGAAACCAATAAAAAAATTAATTCAGGAAATGAATAAAAAATTTACTAAAGAGATAGATATTTAAAAATAAATAACAGAACTCCTTGAAAAAAGTCATTTAGGGAAGTACAGAATACAGTAGAAAGTTTTAACAACAGAAGAGACTAAGCAGGGGAAAGTATTTCAGAACTTGAAGACAAGGCTTTTGAATTGACTCAATCAGTTGAAAATTTAAAAAAAAAAATGAACAAAGTGTCTGAGAAATATGGAATCATGTGAAATGCCTAAACATAAGAATCATAAGTATTCCTGAGGGAGAAAAAAGGAAAAGCAAAGGACATAGAAAACCCATTTGAAGAAATAATGGAGGAAAAATTACCTGATATTGCTAGATATTTAGAAATCTAGATACAAGAAGTTCAATAAGAAGTTCAATGAACTCCTTGAACAGTCATTGCAAAAAGGTTTTCACCAAAGCACATAGTCATAAAACTGACCAAAGTGAACATGAAGGAGAAAATTCTATGAACCATGAGACAAAAGCATCAGGTAACTTACAAAGAAAAACCCATCAGTCTAACAGCAGACTTCTGAACAGAGAAAGCTTGAAAGCCAGAAAAGACTATGATCCTATCTTTAATCATCTTAGTCAGAATAACCATCAGTCAAGTATTTTGTTTTCATAAATGAAAGAGAAATAAAGTCTTTCCCAGACGAGCAAATGCTAAGGAAATTTGCCAACACCCGTCCAACCCTTCAGGAAATTCTCAAAATAGTTTTAAACACCAAAACAAAAGTTCAATACTCACCAGCATAAAAATACCCCAAAAGTAAAAAAACCAAACAAGCAAACAAAAAAGTCAAAAAAAAAATAGATGCTGGTGCAGAAGTGGTAAAAGGAAATGCTTATACACTCTTGATGGGAATGTAAATGAGTAAAACCTCTATGGAAAACAATATGGAGATTTCTCAAAGAACTAAAAGTAGACCTATCATTCAATCTAGCATTCCCACTACTGAGTATCTACCCAAAGGAGAAGAATTCATTATATCAAAACACCACCTACACTAACATGTTTATCCCAGCATTATTCACAATTGCAGAGATATGAAACCAACATAAGTACCCATAAACTGATGAGTAGATAAAGGAAATGTGGTGTATATATACTGTGGAGTACTACTCAGCGATGAACAGGAATGAAATATCTTTTGCAGCAACATGGATGGAACTGGAGGCCAGTATCATAAGCAAAGTGACCCAAGAACAAAAAAACAAACACTACATGTTCTCACTTATAAGTGGGAGCTGAGCAGTGGGGATGAATGTACATATGGGAGTGATGTAAGGAACATTGGGGACTCAGAAGGAGGAAGGTAGGAGTAGGATTGAGGATGAAAAATTATCAGGTACAACGTATGCTATTCAGGTGATGGGTCCATTAAAATCCTAGACTTTTCCACTATACAACTCATTGTATAGTGGAAATCTCTATTTACAAAGAAATCAAAATTTTCAAAAAAAAAAATAGAATGACAAAGAGAAAAAAGAGACAGGAAAAATGCTAACAACTAAGATAAAAATAAAATATCAACATTCATAGGAGACTTGTTAATAAATAAATATATAAATTTTGCTTTACTCCTACCTTTGTGCTCAACACCATTGAAAAGAATGAAAAATCATATGTATTTCCAAAAAAAAAAAATTCTTCATAGTTGCCACAATGGAAAGAAGACTAGTGTTTATTGTATGAATGATTAGAGACACATTCTGTCCTAAGCTCTTTACATTTATGTTCTCATTAAATTACTACTTTGAAGAAATAAGAGTAGAGGTATTTTGTTAGTAAGATCTGAAGTCAAGTCTTCGTTAATAAACATATTTGAATGAAAGCTCATGATAATTTTTTTCCTATCTAACTAAAAAATGTTGGAAGTAAAAACTATTCTATATGAGTGAGGTGAAAAAACATTACAATTCATTGCTCTTATGATGAAAAATTAGCGTGACTTTTCTTTATTTTAAAATAATTCTGTTTATTCTGAATACATAATATATATTAGTACTTATTATAAAAGTGTAAATAACACTGATCCAAGATGGAGAAGGGAAATTGTTAAAATTAGCACTTAGGGAGAAAAGGGGAAAAATGTTTTAAAAGCCTATGTAATTAATCAGTATTATAAAATGGTATGTTATGTGTGTGTGGAGAGTGGTGGGTTTCAAGCATTGAGTATGTAGTTATTTGTATCATTTTAAATTTCCAGATTACCTGTTGTCACTGCTATACATGGAGTCGAATAGTGAGAGTGAGATCAAGAGAGAGAGACTCAAGCAATAAATAATAAGCACCTTCTTCACTTACATAAATGTCCTGACCATCTCCTATTATATAAAATTGGAGTACATTTCTCTGTAATATTTAAGCTGATGCTTAACCATCTTCCTCTGCATAACTTATTCTCTTCAGTCATTTGCCATCTTAATTTTCCTCCTGAGTAATTTTGATATCATTATGTTTGTGCTTATTTTCATGTCATTGTTTATAATTGAATGCTTAATACTGTCTTTGAGATGAATTTGTTAAAATAAGAGAGCACCATAGAATTGATGAATAGTAATTGAAGTAATGATAAATATCTGTCCAATAGTCCTAAGGTGTCAAATTTAAGAACTTGCAATGCTTTTCCTGTAATATATTAAACTGTAATATGAATGAGAGATTCATGTTTGATAATCTTAAATTTTCATACACTTCCTATTTATCCTCATTTTTCCTCTCCTGCTTTTCTCTACTTTTCTCACTACCTTTACAACATGAAAGTCACAAACTTAACATATCTGTTAGTGGCAAGTATATTAGCAGGGAATTAATTTTGGATAAGGATAATAAAATAACTATAGTTCTAGTAATTCATCAAGTAAAATAAATAGTTCTCTACAGGTAATTAAGAATGATCAGCTGGATTATTCCATCTGTTCTGGGAATGTGAATTCCCTGCTCTCCAAGAAATGGTTGTTTTTCTTTTACTCCTCTAGGAACCTACATTTTATCTAACCAAAGGCAAAATTAACAGGGACTTTGGAAAACTCTGATAAATTTTATATATTCATCTTCAGTCATTCTTATTCTATGATCATAGTTAATTAAATGCTTCCTTTTATTGGCACTTAATTATCTTGGGTACTGGGTAGATACACAGTAATAATTTATTATCAAATTAATATATGTCAAATATGACCACTTTTCTTTTTTCAATAGATAAAAAATATTGCAAGACATCATCGTATTTCTCCTAACTGAAATATCCAACTTCACTCTTGTATTATCATATCTAGAAGAAAATATGGGAGAAAATCTATGTAACCATGAGTTTATTAATGAGTGTTTAGATAAATACCAAAAGCACAATCATGAAAAAAATTGATAAATTGGACTTCATTAATTTTGACAAATATGTCATCCTAATGTAAAACATTAATAATAGGGTGCAACATATAAGAGATCTCTGTATTATATCTGCACATTTTCTGTACATCTAAAACAGTTCTACAATAAAATATTTATTTTAAACAGAGAAATATTTTAAATGTAAAAATCTTGACCTTATTCTTTATTAAAATCATGCATATGTTTAAAATCAAAAGTTCATTTATATGATTTGTAAGATCTTCTAATATAATTAGTAACAGCCTGAATGATATATTCTTCATCACTGTCCTAGCCTCTCCTTCAACCACTTGTTCCCTTACTATACACCATGATTCTGATTTCCTGGTCTTCTTCTGTTACCTCAGTTTGTAGCAGAATTGTTCACTTATTATAATCTAGTGGAAGTAGTATGTGACATTTCTAGGCATTTCTGGCCCATAGCTTTTCCCAGTTCTTCATTTCTGGCATCCAACTAGATAGAATGAAAATGATAATGGCAACATTGCAAATCAGCAGATGAAGAATGTAGAGTGTAAGTCCCTGAATAACTGTGTGAAGTAGAGCCTTAATTTACCTGAGAAGTTACATGAAAACAAATTCATCTTTTATACTCTAAATCATTAAATGTTGGGAGTAAGTTTGTTATTACAACTTAGACTTCCAAAACTTAAAAATGGTTGTAGTGAAGATTAAATGACAAATGATAAAGTTCATAGAACTGAGAGTTGCACATATTGAGCACTCATTCATAGCTCTTTTTGTTCTTTTCATGCTATTTTTAATTAAGAAATTGCAATTGTATACATTGATGGGGTACAATGTGATCTTTTTATATATGTCTACAATGTGGAATGATTAAATCAAACTAATTAACATGTCCATCACCTCATCTATTAGCGTTTTTCGTAGTGACTCATTTGAAATTTACTGTTAGCTATTTTGAAATATACAATATATTATTATTGACTATAGTCACCCTGCTATGCAATAGATCTCAAAAACTCATTCCTCATGTCTAATTGAAACTTTTTAGCCTTTCACCAACATCTCTCTATAACTCCCTTTCCCTCCACCAGCCTCTGGTAACCACCATTTTTTCTTCTACTATGAGTTCAACTCTCTTATATTCCATATGTAAGTGACATAATGTGGTATTTGTTTTTCTGTGCCTGGCTTATTTCACTTAACATAATGTCTTCTGATTTCATCCATGTTGTCATAAATGACAGAAGTTTATTCTTTCTTAAGGCTGAATAGTGTTCCATTGCATACACATACCATATTTTCTTTATCCATTAATTACGTTGATTCTGTATCTTGTCTATTGTGAATAATGCAGCAAAGAAAATGGGAATGTAGATATCCTCACAAGAATTTCCTTTTATCTGCTTTCTTAACATCACTTATTATCTTTCATGTTTTTAATAACAGCCTTCTGACCTGAAACTGTAAAACTACTCAAAGAAAACATAAGGGAAAATTATTCATTGCCCCGAGCAATGATTTTTTGGATAGGATTCTGAAAGCACAGCAACAAAATCAAAGTTAAACACATGAGATTGCATCAAATTAAACAAATGAGATTTATTTTCCAATACAGCAAAAGAAACAATTTACAAAATGAACAGACAACCCACAGAGTGGAAGAAAATATTTATAAATCATCTATCTGATAAAAGATTAATATCCAAAATATGTAGCGGACTCAACCACTTAATAACAAGAAAACAACCTGTTTCCAAAAATGGGCAAAGGACTTGAACAAACATTTCTCAAAAGAAGACATACAGATGGCCAATGTGTTCATGATAAACATTCAGTGTAATTAATTATTTGGAAAATGCAAATTAAAACCAGGATTAGATATAATTCATAGCATTTATTGTTATTATTCTGATTTTAAATGAGTACTTATTTTACAGATATAGATACATACATTGTACATGTTTACATTGTAAGTCTAAAGTATGAGACCTGATATATAAATATTTTAAAGAATAAGCTGAAGAATCTGTATCTGATTTAGCCTCCAAATTTTTACTATATCAATTCTCACATGCCTTTTACTTAGTAAGGTACTTAACACAAGAGTGGAGCTAAGATGTTTTCTACTATGTTCTTAAATTTGAAATATATCACAAGTTACATATTATATATAAGATGTATTTCCTTAAACATTGACCCACTTATTAATGCATCAGTTGAAAATCACACTATTAATAACTTGATAATATTTTATATGATATTTTTCTTTATATTTGTAGACTCTAAAGTTTTTAGGGCAGAATAGGCCATTGTATATGTTTAGGTATCAGGTTTTCTAAACCTATGAAACTAACACATAAGAATATTCTTAAATATCTTTATTTTTTTTACCTAACCCAATTTTTCTAGGCATGATGTAAGAGATGATGCCAAGTATGTGCCTGACTTTAACTATGAGGTTTAAAAACATTCTCAACAAATTAGGAATTATTGTGTAACTACATTATTTCTAGAGTAGAAACAATTTCTTTTGGTGTAACATGACAATGTGAACTGTGTAAGTATTTCCCTAAATATTTGTTAATTGTTATGTGTACAAGTCCATAGAGATAAACTAGAGAAAAGCTGTCATTACAATGAAGTTAGCATCAGAATCAGTAGCAAATCATTGCATCATCAAGAACAATCTTATTAGATTTTTCTTTGTGTTGTATACAGGTATAAGAGGGCCAAAAAAACCCCATTATTACTTCTTTGTTTGACAAATGTGGAAATGTATTTCAAATTGCCTACCTATACTAACTATAGAAATGATAGTTTGCAAAGCAGTTTCATAACACTGAAATGGGGCTGTCTCTTTAACATTAAGATTTAAGTTATTTTTGTTATGAACTAAATTTGACAGCTGGCATAATTCTGACATTAACATAATAATATAATTTTTATTGTATCAAGAAGGTAGAAATTATACACTTTTGGTCAACCATGTCTATGCTTTTTGTTCAATTTTATTGCAAGTGTTTCAATTAAAAATGTATTTTATGCTATTAATAAATGGAATAAAAGGACTAAATGAGTGAATATGTATGAAGTAGGACAAATATTTTTATTTGTAAATCTTTCTTTTACAAAAATGTTTTATTTTCTTTCTCTACATTTGACTTCTTTTAAAAAGTTGCTAAGCATTATTTTTAGCAATTTTATTATTTTTTGGTTTTGTTTTTTAATTTTTAAAATTTTTATTGTTTTTATTATTTCTGCATATTATGGGGTACAAATATTTAGGTTATGTATGTTGACCTTCCCCCCTCCAGTCAGAGCTTCAAGCGTGTCCATCCCCCAGATGGTGCACATCACACTCATTACATATGTATATACCCATCCTCTCCTCCCCACTCCCATTTGCCCGACGCCCGATAAATGTTATTACTATATGTGCACTTAGGTGTGGATCAGTGAAATCAATTTGCTGGTGAGTACTTGGGATACTTAGAAGAATGGGTTCCAGCTCTACAATCTCATAATGAATTAATAAAGGTATAATTCACAAAAATTTATGTAATGCTTGACATGCCCCTAGTTGGTGCTATTCTCAAATAATTTAATCCTCATAAAATCCATATAAGGTGGTTATTGTTATTGTTGCATTCACATGAGGAAACTAAGGCATATAGAATTTAGGTAACTTGCTAAAGATTATCAAGCTGGTAAATGTCACAGCTGGGAATTGAATCTATGCCTGAGTTCCAACGTTTATGTTTTTAACCACTATGCTAGGCAGATGCCTATTTTAAACAAATACCACCTCTAAAATTATTTCCACTTTTCAGAAGACTGCCCTAACTGGTGGGGTTTATCTCATTTCTAGTAAATTTTGTTAAAAGTAGAAGTTTTCTAATTGTAATATTTACTGTACTTGTCTTTTGTCATCAATGTATTTAATGAGCATGATGTTTTATTTTAAAAATCATATTATCGAAAGCATATTTGATATCTGTACAATAATAATGTTCATAAAATATTAATTTTGATAATATTTGGCATTATTTTTAAAATTTATTTTTGAAATATGTTCTTTAACTCAGCCATTTAATTTTATCTTTCTGAAGTTGATCAAAATTAATTAAATTAGGAATACACTAACAATGTTAGATAAAGAAATGTATTTTAGTAATATAATGTGTTTTATTATATTTTTGTTTAACTTTTAAAATTTTTTATAATCTCTTAATTTTCTTATTTCTACTTTTAACTTATAATTAAAATAAAAAAACACATAGACAATAAATGAAATATATAGTAAATTTATATGATTACAGAAAAAATAGTTTTCACTAAAAAATGAAGTTTACTAAACAAATTATTTCCATATTTTAGAATTGAAAATATATTGAAGGACTCAACATAACAGTGGTAGAAGTAATCAAAAATGAGAAATGTCTCACGCCTGTAATCCTAGCTCTTGGGAGGCCGAGGCGGGCGGATTGCTCAAGGTCAGGAGTTCGAAACCAGCCTGAGCAAGAGCGAGACCCCGTCTCTACTATAAATAGAAAGAAATTAATTGGCCAACTGATATATATATAAAAAATTAGCCGGGCATGGTGGCACATGCCTGTAGTCCCAGCTACCCGGGAGGCTGAGGCAGAAGGATCACTCGAGCCCAGGAGTTTGAGGTTGCTGTGAGCTAGGCTGACGCCACGGCACTCACTCTAGCCTGGGCAACAAAGCGAGACTCTGTCTCAAAAAAAAAAAAAAAAAAAAAAAAAAAAAAAAAAAAATGAGAAATGACAAAATTTAAAAGGTAATAGTTAGAAAACAGAAATATCAGATGTCACAATGGTGGCATCGTGGGAACTGAATAAAGCAGGAATAAGGACTCAAACCTTATAGTGTTGTTTGTTAATCTCTGCAAATCACTTAAGGCATCATCATTATTACTACTATCTTCATCAGCAGCAGCAGTACCATCATCATCATTATCATTATCATCATTACTATCACCATCAACATTAATTATTATGTAAAGGGCAGAATATTTCATACAGAAATGTTATATAAAATTAGGGGAAAGTAAATCTGAAGGTAAAACTTCAACTTGTTAAAGAGAGATCCTTACTTTGAGTAAGTATTTTCCAAAAATTGGATGCAATAATTCATCTTTCTCTAAACTGAATGATGGGAATAAACCCTGAGATATGAACTTGGTTTGGAGATTAAGGCATATGTTAAACATTAGCACCATTCTTATTCATGAATTTGAGAATCCATACAGGACAATAATTGTACCAAGAGAAGAATGAGTTAATAGAGTTTGCTGCATTCATGAAAAAAGTTGGAAAGGTATTTTTAAAGCAGAAAAAAATAGATGATAATACAGACTTCAAGCCATGTTACAGTATAACAGCATTAAAATTTATTTGCCTTTTTTTTTTCTGACGTTACCGTTGGCTATATAACTCTGCCACGTAAATAATGTATATTCTTATAGTAATGTCTAGCATGATATGGTGCAATCTCTTCAGGGTAGGAACAAACTCATCAAGATTGATTATTAAAGCAATTTAAAACTATTCATAAAATATGTTTTGTAGACAGAAAACACTAAGGGCTTTTTCCTTTGGCAATCTTCGTGGAGCTGGTGAATCCAGACAGGCTTCATGTAGAAACTGTGAAATGAAGAAGTCATTAATGATGGTTGTGGGAAGTGGGTCCCTTGGCTCATAAAACCCAAGGAATATTATATTTTGTGATCCATCAAAGATATGAAAGGAGGAAGAAATATGCATTCAAATAAGTGTAATACTTTCTTTTCCAGCACTGTTAAATAGTTCTCTATTTTAATGAAATTATGAACCCTCACAACACATCTCTAAGGTAAGTTGTATTTTTGGTGATGTTATTTATTTGATTCTTAGATTTGTAGGGAAGATGCAGAACTGTATCATTAGAGATTGGGCTGTGGGTTTGTGAAGGAATCAGAATCCAATTTCCCAATGATGGGAGTGTCAGGTGAACAGTTTCTTCTCTGGGTAAAGTGAGACAGCAAATTTGAGAAGAATTCTTGAAAGAATTGGTGAATTTTCTTTATTTTAACAATAAAGAGACAAAGAGAAATTTTGTTTCTACATGACATACATGAATTTGACTCCTTGTCTAAAAAATGCCATGTATCTTAAACCAAAATCTTGAACAAATAATTTTTTACCTTTAAAGAATAGGTGAAGAAAGCAATATAATTTTTGTCTTTTTTCAGTCACTCTATATTTCAATTTAATCTCAACTGAAAAATAATTTAAATTTTTTGATGAATACTGCCTGTGAAAACTCTGAACCTACATAGAACATTTTAAGATTAGCACTATTCCTTAGATTTGCCAGAAACTTAAAATCTATCATTCTTTCTAAAGTTGATTTCTGTAAAACAAGCAAATAAGAGGAAAGTTAGTAACTTTAGTTCTGGAGAATTACTACTGGAAATGGGGAAAGATCACCAAACAATTTAAATTTTAAAATTCAAATTCTAAGTTACTACTGTTATGCAAATTTAAATGCAGCTATCCTGGTTACTAGAATTTTGATGAGACTAGATTCATGTCATTCAAACCGTATGTATATGATTCATTTTTAAATTTGACTTGTGGCTACTGAAAGCTATTGCAAGCATCTGGGTATTGTAGTGAAATTGTAACAGGTTGTGGCCTAAAAAGTATATACTCTTTTCTTCAAAATTTATTTTATATTGTAGAAGCAGGTGTCCAAAAGAAATAAAAATATTAGGTTTTAAGTGATTCAAGAAAGCAGTGACCTATATATGCAGGCATTCATTAAAAAAAAAAAAAACAGATTCTAAAAACATTATAGGTTCTACTCTTCAGATAATTTTAAAATACCTAATAAAATTATTTTTTCTTGATTTGTACTGTTTAAATTTATTATATTATATTATTCAAGTAGTTAAAAAACATGTAATTTTTAGTTAACAATGAATGTTTTGGTCATATAAGAAAAGGTGAAGTTTTTCTATATGCATTATGCCAAAAAGTTTATTGCATTTTCAATAATAAAATAGAGCACTTTATATAATGTTTTAGTTCCATTTCCAAATTCATGACAGAAGTATAAAATAAGGTGAAATTTTAAAAAATGAAAAATAGCATCATAATAGAAGCTGTAAAGGGCTTTATATGCATGTTTTATGCTAGTGAATAATATTTCTCTAATACTAATTGAATCTTATAGGAAGATATAATGCTCCACCATGCAAATTCTACCCTTTTTAAAAAGTTGAAGACATTCTCAGATTTTATAAAATTGCTACTATATTATAGAAAACAGATGGAAAGAAGACTAAGGGTAAGTAGAAGAATATGGAATTTAAAGGACGTTTTAAAAAATCAATCAGCTGTGTGGCTAGAGGCTTCGGATATCTATTGCATTTCCTGAGAATAATAACTGTAAGGCTCATTTGTAAGGCAATATTCTAAATTTTCAAAAATTACAAGTGAGTAAAAAGTCATGCAAGACATACAGAAATCAATGAATGTATTATCCTACATTAACAGAATGAAGGACAAAAATTATTTGATCATCCCAATTGATGCAGAAAAAGCATTTGACAACATTCAACAGATTTTCTTGATTAAAAAAAAAAAAAAACTCCCAACAAACTATAATAGAGGGAAATTACTTGCAACATAATATGTACGAAAAGTCCGCAACTGACATCATATTCATCTGTGAAAAATAGAAACTTTTTCCTCTAAGATCAGGAAAACAGCAAGGATGCTCACTGTCACCACTTCTATTCAACATAGTACTGGAAGTCCTACCCAGAGTAACTAGGCAAGAGAGAAAAAAATAAATGATATCAAAATGGGCAAAGAAAAAATGAAATTAGTATCTTGTTTTTATAGAGTCATCTTTGTTAGAATATATTATTAATCTAACAAAACAGAGTAAGAAAAGAAAAAGAAGACTATATCAGGAAAAGACCTAAGTTTTCATAGAATAGTGGTTCAAAAACTATAGAACCCAAGATATTTAACGTTGGCAGGTCATTTAAAAATAATTGCACAGCATTATTCTTTGCTCAGAATATTACACAGATGTTCGCTGATGGAAAGAAAATACTTGAATGTCTTAGTGAATGAATCTTTAGGAAATTGTTTTAAATACTTAGGCAAAATAAATAATGGGTCACAGATCTTTTCTATAATTAGCTTTTGTAAGTTTGTATTTTCATATAACATATTTTAAAACAAGCAACCAGATGGAGAAATCTATTGTATATACTATTTCATTACATTTTAATGGATACTTGTCATTAATACTTTGAGCTTTATATTTAGTCATTAATGATGTTTAAAATAGAAAAGCTAATACATTCTTTTCAGTTCTTTTTTTAAAAAATTATAGGTCATTTTTATTTTTCTTTATACTTTTCAGTATTTATGATAGTAATTTTTATTTTTATATTATTAAACTTATTTTTAGAGCAGTATTAGATTTACAGAGAAATTGATAGGAAAGTACAAGAAATTCCCATATATTCCTTCATCCTCTCCTCTACACATAGTTTCTGCAATTATTTAAATGTTGCATACATGTGGCACATTTGGTATGATTAATCAAACAAAATGGATTCATTATAAATAATTAAACTATCACTGGCATCAGTGTTCGCTCTTTGTGACGTACATTTTATGGGCTTTTATGAACGTATCATAACTTGTGTTCATCAATATAGTACCATACAAAACAGTTTCACTGTCCTAAAAATCCCCTGTGCTCTGCTTATTCATCCTTTCCTTCCTCTCCCTGTACCCTGGGCAACTAATGATCTTTTTATTGCCTCTATACTGTTACCTTTTGCAGAATGTTGTATAATTGAATTCATCCTGTATGTAGCCTTTTTAGATTGGCATCTTTCACTTAGCAGTATGCTTTTAAGGTCCTTCATTTATTTTGTGGGTTAAAAGTTTATTTCTTTTTATTTATTATGCTGAATAAGTCTCAATTGTATCGATGTAACACAATATGTTTATCCACCTTAGTATCTTCCAAGTTTTGTGAATGACAAAGATGCTGTAAACATTCATGTTCAGATTTTTGTGTAGACATAAGTTTTCAAATCAGTTGTATAAATATCTATGAGTGTGACTACTGGATTGTGCAGTTTCATTTTGTAATAAATTCAATCTTTGTAAGTGGCTTTGTCAATTTTCATTCCCACCAGCAATGGATGAGAATTGATGTTGATCCACATTCCATATTCTCATCTATAGTATATCTTTCTTCATTCCCTTCTTTCCTAGCTCCTTCCTTTCCTTCCTTCCTTCTCTCCTTATTTCTTTCCCCATTCCCTTCACTCTTTTCTCTTTCTTTTTATTTCAGCCATCATAAGCCATTACTTGGCTGTCACTCTGTATTTAATTCACCATTCTCTTTGTAAAACTGTTGCTTGCTTGCAATCCATAAGAATACTCCCTCCTGCACTACAGAGACACCATCTAACTCCCTTTTATGGGATGCACTTCCCACTTCCTCTGACACCACATAAATAAATGTACAAATAATTAAATATGAATATATATATTTTTCTGGTATATCATCATAAATACTCTTCCTCACTCCTCATAAACCATTCCTGAGAAACTGCATATAAAAAAGTGACTTTAATGCTAAACAGACTCATAAATAATCTGTTGTATCCTTATTTGGCACTTTACCTCAAACTTTGCATATAATTATTAAATTCATCATATTAGATTCTCCATGAAACTTATGCCTTGATAATGACATCGCTATCCTATGTGTTCCTCTGTTAGGTTCATAAATATTTAGAATTCTTATGTCTTCTTGTTGAATGGCTCTTTTTGCCATTATATAATGACCATCTTTGTCTCTCCTTACTTTTGTTGATTTGAAGTCTATATTATCTGATATGAGAGCAGCTACACTGCCTTTCTTTTGATTTCCATTTGCATGGAATATTGTTTTTCATGCCTTCACCTTGAGTGTGATTAAGTCCTTGTGGTTTAGATATGTTTCTTAGAGTCAGCAGATACTTGGCTTGTTTTTTTATTTTAATCCATTCTGCCAGCCTATGTCTCTTCAGTGGGGAGTTCAAGCCATTCACATTTATTAAGATAATTGAAAGTGATCTGGATTTCTGTTCATCTTGATGAGTAGAACTTTATTGTTCTGTTTTACCTCTTGAGCCAGTGTGCTATCTGGGACATGTCCTTTATGTTTTGGGTGGTTTTACACTGATGGGTGTCTATTATGTCGATCTGTGTATAATCCAGTTGTAAATATTTCTTTCAGGGAAGGTCTGCTCTTGACAAATTCCCTCAGTGTTTGCTTGTCTGAAGAGATCTTTATTTCTCTCTCATATAAAGAGGTTGGCAATTATTCTGTTTCAGGAGACTTAGAATGTGGCCCTTCTGACTTGTAAATTCTCAATTGAGAAGTCTGCAGCTAGTCTGATAGGTTTTCCTTTGTAATTTACCTGATTTTTTCACCTTACTACTCCAGAAGTGCCTCTTTTGTGTTTACTTTTGCCAGTCTGATGACTATGTGTCATGGTGATTGCCTCCTTGTGATGAATCTCCTGGGAGTCCATTGAGCTTCTTGTATCTGGATATCTAGATTTCTAGAAAGGCCAGGGAAATTTTCTTTGATTATTTCTTCAAATAGACTTTCCAACCCTTGTGTATTTTCTTCATCACCTTCAGAGATTCTGATGATAACTATGTTTGGCCTCTTTACATAGTCCTATGTTTCTTGTATTCTTTATTCATTCCTATTTTTCCTCTGTTCTTTCTTTTTGACTGTCCTGTTTAGTTCAAAGGTGTTATCTTCAAGCTCTGAGATTCTTTCTTCTGCCAGATCTAGCCTATTCTAAGGCATTCCACTGTGTTTTGTAATTCCTTGAATGAATTTTTCACTTCCGGAGGTTGTTTGGTTTTTCTTTAATAATTCAATTTCATTAGAGAACTTCTCATACATGTCCTGCATTGTTTTTGTGAGTTCTTTGTGTTGGGTTTCAGTTTTCTGTTATTTTTCATTGAGGTTTCTTATAATCCATATTTGAAAATCTTCATTTGTCATTTTAATCTTTTTGTTTAGGTTGATATCCATTGATAAAGAGTCATTGTTTTCTTTTGGGGGTGTACTTTTGCTTTGACCTTTTTTTTTTTTTTTTTTTTTTTTTGAGACAGTCTTGCTCTGTTGCCCAGGCTAGAATGCCATGGCATCAGTCTAGCTCACAGAAACCTTAAACTCCTGGGCTCAAATGGTTCTTCTGCTCAGCCTCTCAAGTAGCTGGGACTATAGTCATGCACCACCATGCCCAGCTAATTTTTTCTATATATTTTTAGTTGTCCAGCTAATTTCTTTCTATTTTTAGTAGAGATGGTGTCTCACTTTTGCTCAGGCTGGTCTCGAATTCCTGACCTCAAGCAATCCTACTGCCTCAGCCTCCCAAAGTGCTAGGATTACAGGCATGAGCCATTGTGCCTGGCCTTGCTTTGACTTTTTATATTTCTAGAGTTTGTTCACTGTTTCCTTCTCATCTATCCTCTCAATCAAGACCTTAGGGTGCTCGGGATGGATTATAGACTTGTCTCTGAGTTCCCAAAGATCATTCCCTAGCCATGCCAGGGAGAGGAATGCTGGTCCTGAGTTGCTTTTGGGGTGCTATAGCTGCTTTGATGAAACTCCCGGGTTATGCGCTGTGGTGGCTCCTGTGAGTGGCAGGCTCTGCCAGGAACATACCCCCTCTCAGTGAAACAGGTTTCTCAGCACTGAGCACTCTTACAGTTGCTATTGGGGATGGGCCGTGGTCTCCCTGAATTGACTTGTATCTGAGTGACACTATTTCCTACCCACCTATACAAGCTGTCAGCAGGCACTACCATGATGTGCCACTGCGGTGACTCCACCCTTGGTGGTGAGCTCAGCTGGGAATGTGCTGCCACTGTAGAGAAACAGTTTTCTCAGCTAAAAGTACTCTCACAGGTGCTATGAGATGAGGGGCCATGGCTTGAGCCAATACTACTTTCTGTGGTGCCAGAAATGGTGAGGTGCAAAGGAGGAGGAGACTAAGTGTGAGAATTCCAGCTTTTTGGTTTCCTGTGGCAGTTTCCCAGGGGATGAGTATTTCATGTCCCACTGCTCTCTGAAGTGACCCATGTGGGGGAGGAAAGTCCCCCCAACCCTTTTACTGGGCCCAGGCCTCTGGATTCAGTCTGTGCTGTTGTCCTCTCTTCTCTCTCTCTTCCTGTTTCTCAGATTTGCAGCCGTTCTTGGTAGGGTCTCCAAACATCTCTGATGTCTCTCCCTATGCTCCACATCTGAGCCACACTTGTTCTCTGATGTCCTCAGTTCAACCTTCTGCCCTTCAGTCAGGACACTTTGACAAGCTATGTCTCTAGATGGCCATCTTGGCTCACATCCCTGCCAACAATTACTGTTCTTTTTTCTTCTTCATTTCTTTTTTTCCGATCTCTACATAAGACAGGTAGATACAACCTCTTAATTACCTATTTTATGTGTATCTTCCTCTCCATTCCTGCTTATATTATTCCAACAATGTTTTAGGTCATATTTATGCTGTGCTCAAAATTAGTTTATGGTTCCTGATCATCTTCAAAATAAAATCATATCTCAGCATGTGCTATTCAGTAATATTTGATATATTTTTTACAATCCTTATTTCCTAACATTTCATCTTATATTGCAGAGACACAGATGAACATGTAACTCTTCAAATGAACTATTACAATACTGACCTTTTTTCACACACATTCCCACATCTTGGAATGTCCCTCTTTAATTGTCTTAGTCCACTAGAGCTGTTATAACAAAATACCACAAACTGGGGGTCTTATAAGCAACAGAAATTGGTTTCTCACAATTCAAAAGGCTGGGAAGTCCTACATTAAGACATATTTGGTATATTATGAGGGCCTGCTTCCTGGTTCATAAATGGCACCTTCTAGCTATGTCCTTACATGGTAAAAGGTCAAGGCAACTTTGTGGGGCTTCTTTTATAAGGACACTAATCTCATCATAAGAGCTCCACCCTCACAACCTAATCGCACCCCCAAAGCTCCACCTCCCAATATCATCACATCAGTGATTATGTTTCATCATATGAACTTTGTCAGGACAGGCATTCTGACTATAGTATCCTCCATATTTATTGTGAAAGTACTAAAAGTCTTTATTTATAAAACAATGCAGGCAAATATTGTTTATTCTATAAAGCCTACTCTGACTCTCTTAAGATAGTTATCATAAAAACTGTATTTTTTCTAACCCTGTACTGTTGTTTTAGAATTTATCACATGTTAATAGTCTATTTGTCTCTTTATGCTGAAAACACCTGGAGGACAAAGATCATACTTTTTCAACTATGTAGATTTCAAAAGATCCAGACTGTGCCAAAAGGTAGTAAATACTCACTAATTTTTTGTTGAATGAGAGAAAGTAAATTATATAATATCAAATGGTCTGGAAGAGTTGATTTAGTTAATGTCACAAAAGAATTTTAGCTTTAGGGGAGTTTAGCTTATTGTATTCTTATCTTGTGAAGAAAGATAAAGAAAAATGCATGCAATTAGAAAAAATACTTTGAAGGGTTTTGCCCTTTTCTTGTTTGAAAGGGCAAAGATGATATGTACTTCATAAAACTTGTGAAAGAGAAAATATTTTCTTTCATGGACAGAAAAATGTGACTGTTTTTTTTTAAAAAAAAAAGGAGGAAAGAAAAAAAATCAATAGATTGCTCTTTTGTGAACTGGTATGAGAAAAATGAAGTCTAAAAGGAGAAAAATTAAGACATATTATTTTAAATGAATTAAATAGATAAAAATTAAATACAATGCTTCAAAATAATTTTAGTATTTCAAGCATATTTTAAATGAGAGATTTTTTCTGTGAGTTATACTTTGTCTTCAAAGGTATAAAAATAAATATACTAAAAGGCAAAATAGATGGTGACCTATTTTTGCTTTAGTTGTTTTGTTTATGGTTTTGCATAAACTTCTTATCCTATTTAAATTCTTTTATCTACACTAGTAGCACATAATGTAAATGAAAAAATGTTAAATTAGCAGGCTTATACAAAAATTTTGGTTCTGTATGGCTTGTAATTCTATATAAAGTTTGCTGATAGTGTCTTCCCTATAGTATGTTGTGATGAATTAATTATGAATGTGTTAATAAACACTATAGTTATAGCACTTGCAGAAGTAAAAGGTACATAAAGGGTAATAAAAACACATTTTTATGTTAGATCTCCAGTGAAAAATGATCTGCCAAATACTACTAAATTCTAATACCCTTGGGAGTAAGTTCTACTACCCCTGAGGAAAACATATGTCTCTTATCTAGTGAGCTTAAGAATACATACTTTTCCCAAATAATATAGGTAACTAGAAAAAACAAAACAAAACAAAACTCATTTCAGTCTATTTTAAAGATGTACCACCCTTAGGTGTCCTTGAAAAAAATGCTAAAGATGTTTTAAATTTGAGAATTGAATGTTTTAATATTCTAGGTAAATTGTTTGTTTACACATAATTTATTTCAATTTGAAAAGTAAATTAATCAATTTCATCTGGTTAATTGTGGTAGCAAACATACATTTACATGCATACATAAGAAGCATTTCACATATATGAGACCCTCGTAAGTGCTAGTAGTAAATTTTAATTGTCTGTCTTGAGATTATAAAACCGTTACTGTAAAGGGTCAAATAATAAATCTTTTAGACTTTCTGGGTCATTTGGTCTGCGTCACAATCTCTAACCTCTGCTGGGAAGCATGAAAGCAGCCATAAATAGTTTATAATGAATGGGTCTCACTCTATTCCAATAAAATTTTATTCATGATAACAGGTGGTGGACCAGATTTAGCTATCAAAGTATAGTTTGTTAACCCTCTGTATACATTGCCAAATATTTTCTGAAAGGTTTAGGGAAACAAAATACTACCTAATTGAAAATTATGGTTAAAAAGAGAATAGGGCCAATGCAGTCATGACAGCCTGCTCTATTATACTCTGTATATTTAAACTAGTCTATATTTAAG
Organism: Microcebus murinus; assembly: GCF_040939455.1. Classification (NCBI taxonomy): domain Eukaryota; kingdom Metazoa; phylum Chordata; class Mammalia; order Primates; family Cheirogaleidae; genus Microcebus; species Microcebus murinus. Next base: position 53,124,851 of record NC_134116.1, read on the forward strand.
CATAATATTTATTTTAAAGACATGTTAGAGTGAGCTACAAAATCCACAAGCAATTGTTGTGAAAGCAAGTGGAGAAAAGTATATAAAAATAACCACAATATATTAATACCAGGTACCAGTTATTAACTTGTTGTCTGTATCTTTTAAACATACTTTTCCAGACTCTTAGTTCCTGCAAGCCAATTTTCCCCTGGCTAGCTAGCTTCCATTAAGTCTATGCCAGGAGGGGTAATACACAGAGAATAGAAGGCTGAAAAAGAACGAAGTGATATGCATCATCTTGTTTCCTGTACCTGTCAGCATCACCTTAGCAGAAATTCTTTATCTTGACAGTGGCACTTTGTTTCATTAGTAGCAGTTTCCACAACCACCATGAAAATGGAACCATAGACTCCAAATCAAACGCATCTTCTCAGACAGCTGAGTTCCAGCTTGAAGACTCCTTCCTCCAAGTTTCTTAAGATTTGAAAATTCCAATTTCTTTATTTTATTCCTTCAGCCATAGGGATATAGCAGCTTCCTGCTGTTGCCTTCTTAAGGAAATATCTTCTTATGCCTATTTGTCTTTTAAATTGTTTAATAACTAGTTAATAAAGTTTTATATTAAATTATCTTTGCTACGGCAACTGTTGGGATCTCTATGTCCAGACTGAACTCTGAATGATATAAACTTTAGTACAAATATGCTTAGGGCAGAGTGAATACAAAAACATGGATACGAGGAGAGTCAAATTGATTTAATTAAAAAGGTGATTTTTAATTGATTCCTGAAAAATTTATTGGTGTTTGGCAGACTAACCGTGTAAGCAGTAAGGGCTTTTGAAGGAATGGAGAATGAGGCTACAGAGCAAAAACACAGGATGTGAAATAACATGGCAAATCCAGAGAATATGTTAATGGGATGGTAGCTGGATGGAAGAAGCTAGTGTAAGCACATGGGCCTGGGAGATACAGCATTAGGTAGTCTGGAGTTATTCAGTTAGTTACTGTGCTAGTTTTCTGGAGTAAACAAAGTAGGAAGTGCCCCTAAAGTCATGGAATTTTTAATCAGATGTGAAAGACTGACATTAAATCACTAACTTGACAAACAGATATAAAAATAAAAATCCACACAAGGAAAAGGAATAAAAATTCAGACAGTTAGGATAAAGAATTAATAAGAAAACTGATTTAAATTAAGGTGTGGCAGGGGAGTAATATTTGACAGCATGATATTTTAGCTAAGACTCAAATAAAAAAGAAGAATTGGTTAGAATTAGTAAGAAGGAGGAAGAGGGAGTTTGTTGTAAGTATGGGCTGTAATCTGTGCCTTGAATGAATGATTAAAGTAGGGAAGTTGTATGGTCAAAGTTGCGTTTTGGTAAACACCAAAGTTTACATTGGGTGTAGGAAAGATAAATTGAAAGGGACCAGTTTGTGCTCTCCAAAAATCACACTGTAGACAAGTGATTGTGAGAGACTGATGGATTTTTGCAACACTGGTGGATGGAACGAAAAGCTTATGAGTGCAGTTCTGGAGATCCACGTGAGACAGTAATTGCATGAACTGAACGTGGGAGATGTGGAGGGAGGGAAATAGCTGTAACAACCAAATGTCTGAATGGTGATGATGATGTTCCTTAGCTGTTCCATGGCCTGTTAGGAATGGGGCTGCACAGCAGGAGGTGAGTGGCAGGCAAGGAAGTAAAGCTTCATCTGTATTCACAGTTCTTCCCGGTTGCTTGCATTGCCGCATAAGCTCCGCCTCCTGTCAGATCAGCCATGACATTAGATTCTCATGATAGCAGGAAACCTACTGTAAACTGCACATGTGAGGGATTTAGGTTTCACACTCCTTATGAGAATCTATCTAATGCCTGATGATCTGAGGTAGAACTGAAGCAGTGATGCTAGTGGTGTAGAGTAGCTGCACATAACAGATTATCATCGGCAGAAGGTTTGACTGCACAATAAACATAATATGCTTCAATCATTCTGAAACCATCCCCCCACACCCCTGGCTTATGGAAAAATTGTCTTTCATGAAACCAGTCCGTGATGCAAAAAAGGTTGGGGACCGCTGCCTTAGATGATGCTATTCACCACAATTATACATACAGGAGGATAAAGTGTTTATTTTCAAAGTTAGAGATCTATTACACGAAATTAGTCATTTATTTATGTTGTTTACCTTTTCTATATCCTTGATAAGGTTCTGTCCATTTGAATTTTAATGACAGAAAGAGATGTTTTGAAATCTCTGTGTTTGTAGATTGTCATATTTTTATTTGGAATTCTGGTAAAAGTAGTTTTATGTATTTTCATTCTTTCTTTTTAGCTACATATAAATTTAGAATTATTACATCCAGTTAATCCAAATGCCTTTGACAAACTAACCTCACTAATTTGATTTTCTGTAAAAATCTCTCTCCGTTTACCTACTTGAGCCACACTGTTGTATTTGTTGTATTTGGAATATGTCTCACTTCTTGTTTAGACCCCATGCAAGCACTTGCTTTCCCTTCTTACTGAACACCCTTTACCATTCATGACTTTCTTGAAGTATCTTTTCAAATGTCAGTATATTACAGAAATCTTCTCTCTGAAAACCTTATAAGAAATAACATTTCACTATATCAAAATCCATTCACTTGGCATGTTTTTACTTTACTTTCTAGCTATTATCAATGAATTATTTATTTGTTTATTGTTTGTTTGATCCTCATTAAAGTGTGAGCTCTATGACAAACAAAACTTAGTCTGTTTATTCTCTATTGTATTCTTGGTGTCTGGCATGTTGTAGCTACTTAATAAATATTTATTGAAGAACAAATGAGAATTAAATATTTTAACACTACACAAGAGCTTGTTTTAAGTTTATTAATAGCTTTTGCTTAAAGTATATTTTGTATCATATTAATGCAGCCCAGTGGTTCTTAACTGTGTATAATTTTGTAATCCAAGGGTCATTTTATGGTATCTGGAGATATTTTTGGTTGCCAAGACTTGGGATGCAGGGTTGCTACTGATGTCTATTGCATAGAGGTCAGGGATGCTACTAAATGAGCTACAAGGACAAACCCCCACAGCAAAGAATTATCCAATCCAAAATATCAATTGTGCCAATGTTGAGATATTGTTAATGGGACTCAGAAAACAATATCCCAAAATGAAGTCTTCAGAAGCACAAGTTCTCTGACCTTCTCCTTTCCTTCTGCCTCTCAGTTTCATTTTTCCCTGAGGCTAACCACAAAAACTAGAATCCTTTCCCAAGATAGTCATAAAAGCCAGAACCCCTTTTCCTGAAAGCCAGACATAAAACCTAAAATTATTATGTGTAAAAACTGGTCATATAAAAGTATCTTCTCACTTTTTAATAGGGTTGTTTGATCAACAATTTGGATGGAAGTGAAAACCATTATCCTAACTGAAGTATCTAAAGAATGGAAAAGCAAATACCACATATACTCAATATCAAATTGCAACTAACTGATCAACACTCATGTGCACAGAGGAAAATAAATCTCAAAGGAAATCAAGCAGGGGGCAGGTGGTAGAGGGGATAGACAAAAACCTACCTAATGAGTACACTTCTTGTTCTCTCTGTTCCAGAGAGTGGAAGCTCTTCTTCTCCTGCCCTTGGACGTCAGAACTCCAGATTCTCTGGCTTTTGGCCTCTGGGACTCACACTGGACCCCCTTCAAACCCCCAAACTCTCTACACTTTGACCTTGAACACAGGCTTTCCTAATTCTGAGACTTTTGAACATGCTACTGGTATCCCTGGTGAACACTACCTAGGTGATGGGATCACTTTTTACTATGATTTGAGCAGTAGAAAAGCAATCCTTATAACCAAAAATATTTATACCCCTGTAATAATCTGAAATTAAAAGTAAATATCTGACCTCCCTTGTTTGACTGTAGGTCATGAGACCCCCATTCCAGTGAGGCCCCACACCCAGAAGGAAGGAATGCTGCTCAGAAAGGCCAAGAAGAATCTAGACAGACAGGCCTTGCTAGGTTTCCCCATTCAGTCTATTACAATTAGAGCAGCAGTCTCCAACCTTTTTGGTGCCAGGGACTGGTTTCATGGAAGGCAATGTTTCCACAGATCAGGTGGGAGGCAGGGGTCAGTGGGATGGTTTCGGGATGATTGAAGCACAGGACAATTTTTATGCAGTCGAACCTCTCTGCTAATGATAATCCGTATTTGCAACTGTTCCCCATCACTAACATCATCACCTCAGCTCCACCTCAAATCATCAGGCATTAGAATCCCATAAGGAGTGCACAACCTAGATCCATTGTCTGCATAGTTTACAGTAGGATTCGCTCTCTTATGAGAATCTAATGCCACTGCTAATCTGACAAGAGGCGGAGCTTCTGTGGTGATGCAAGCAACAGGAGCAGCTGTAAATACTGATGCAGCCTCTTCACCTGCTTTCCAGCCACTGCTCTGAGGCCCAGTTTCTGATGGGCCACAGACTGGTACCAGTCTGCCATCTGGAGGTTGGGGACAGCAGCATTAGACCATAGCCTTTTTGTCTGATCATACTTCTACACGGCTGTCCACACTTTATTGAAGTTGAGTGTAAAAATGGGCAATTTCCTTTGTATCTTTTAAGTCTTCATTCAGAAGATTCCTGTGTGTGTGTGTACAAGTTAAATGAAATTTGTAGTCCTTTTGTCCTATTAATCACTCTGCCTTCATGTAGATGATTTTTCAGCAAACCTTTAGAGGGCCAGGACCCTTGGTCTTTAAACCCTGATATATCTAATACGACTGTTTTTTATTAGAATTAGATGATTTGATTAGAATTTTCTTGGTTTTTCATTATTTTACTTTCAACTTTTTGCTATCTTATAATTTGAAGGTATCTTTTATAAAAAAGCCTAGATTTATATATATATTTTAATTGAAATGTAATTTCATTTACATTCATTTGATATATTTGTATACATTTTATATACTCATTCTTTTTGTTTTTTGCTTCTTTTCTGCATTCCTTTTTATCGATAAAGGGATTTTAAGAGCTTTAATAACTTTTTATCAAATTATAACATGCAAACAAAATGAACCTAAGTGTACCACTCAAGAAATTTCCACAAATTTAACGCACTCATATGCCCAGCTACTAAGATTAAGAAATAGAATATCATGTAGGGGCCAAGGAAAAACTTCTATGCCCTCTAAATATTTATGGAAAAAATCAACTGAAACAAAAGGCAGATTAATTGGAGAAAAGACATACAGATTTATTAACGTGCTTATGAAAAAGACACCTGCACTCGAATGTTTATAGCAGCACAATTCACAATTGCAAAGCTGTGGAAACAACTCAAATGCCCATCAATTCATGAGTGGATTAATAAAATGTGGTATATGTATACCATAGAATTCTACTCAGCTTTAAGAAACAATGGTGATATAGCACCTTTTGTATATTCCTGGATACAGCTGGAACCCATTCTACTAAGTGAAGTATCTCAATAATGGAAAAACAAGCACCACATGTACTCACCAGCAAATTGATATTAACGGATCAAGACCTAAGTTGACATATAGGAGTAACATTTATCAGGTGTTGGGAGGGTGAGAAGGGGGAGGAGGAGATAGGTATATACAACCAAAATGAGTAAGATGTGCAACATTTGGGGGATGGTCATGCTTGAAGCTCTTACTCGAGGAGGGAGGGGGGCATGGGCAATATATGTAACCTTAACATTTACCCCTATAATATGCTAACATAAAAAATAAAATAAAATAATATATAAAAATTCAAAGAAATGGCCAGATTGATACTTTTATACCATATTCAGGTTACAGCAAGAAATGAGGCTCGGAGCATGGCCAAAAACAGGTTTTAGTGGCAAGAAAGGTTATGGGAGGGAGAGAAGAGGCCTGGCTAGCAGAAGTGGTCTTGTTATTATGTATGTGAAAACTCAGAGATAGCAGCCCTCTGAGATGGTAAATGTTTCTTTCAGACCTTTAAATGTGTCAGACTCTCAGTTAATCTTTCCTAGGTCTGGACTAGGAAGGGCCTGGCTGCATTAATGTAGATTTTCTCTACAGATAAAACTTCCCCAAAAGACAGCTTTGTGGGGCTTCTTCCTTGGCAGGCCCTCTAAACAGCCATCTCAAAATATGTCAAAGAAGTGAATTCTGGGGTGAAATTTTTTGGTTTTCTTTAATCACTATCAACCCAAAAGCCCCATCATGCTCCCTTCCAATCTCTAGACACTCAAGAAGAATTAGTCTTCAGGTTTCTAGCAACACAGATGAAACCTGTAATATTTTTGTACTTTAGATGAATAGAGTTATAAAACATGTATTCTTTTAGGTCTATTTTTATTCAATATTATAATTATGACAATCATCTTTGTTTTTCCATGTAGTTGTAGATTGTCTATTCTTGTTGCTGTATTGTATTTTATTTGTGAATATACCACTGTTTACTTCTTCAGTCTATGATTGATAGTTTTTTTTTTGTTTTTTTTTTTGAGACAGAGTCTCACTTTGTTGCCCAGGCTAGAGTGAGTGCCATGGCGTCAGCCTAGCTCACAGCAACCTCAAGCTCCTGGGCTCAAGCAATCCTCCCGCCTCAGCCTCCCAAGTAGCTGGGACTACAGGCATGTGCCACCGTGCCCGGCTAATTTTTTCTATATATGTATTAGTTGGCCAATTAATTTCTTTCTATTTATAGTAGAGACGGGGTCTCGCTCTTGCTCAGGCTGGTTTCGAACTCCTGACCTCGAGCAATCCGCCTGCCTTGGCTTCCCAGAGTGCTAGGATTACAGGCGTGAGCCACTGCGCCCAGCCTGATTGATAGTTTTGATGGTACATTTTAAGTGTAAATTGGATAAAGGCATACTTAGCTGGTAAGGTATTATTTCTAGGTGTGTCTGAGAGGGTGTTTATGGAGAAGTTAAGTATGTGAGGAAGTGAACTGATAGGTAAGATCCACCATTAATGTGAGTGGACACCATCCAAATTGCTGGGAGCCTGGGTTGAATAAAGGGAGGAAGGGAGACTTGTTCTCTCTATTCCAGAGAGTGGAAGCTCTTCTTCTCCTGCCCTTGGACATCAGAACTCCAGGTTCTCTGGCTTTTGGTCTCTGGGACTAACACTGGACCCCCTTCAAGCCCCCAAACTCTCCACGCTTTGACCTTGAAGATAGGTTTTCCTAATTCTGAGGCTTTTGAACATGCTGCTGGTATCCCTGGTTCTCCAATTTACATACAGACAGCCTTATGTGGGACTTTTTGAGATCCATAATTATGTGAGCCAATTTCCCTCATAAATTCCAACTCATCTATCTATCAATCTACCTACCCACCTACCTATCTACCTACCTACCTACATACCTACATACTCACCTACCTATCTGCCTGCTTTAGGCATTACTACAGACAAGATACTTTTCACAATAACTTTTATTATCCTACATGTCTCTGGAGAACTCTGACTTAATGTAATAGGCATCTGTGTAGATAAAAGTTTGGGACCATTATGAACAGTACTGCTATGAACACTAGTACATGCCTTTTGGTAAAGCTATGTCCACATTTCATTTAGTGGTAGACCTTCAAGTGAAACACAGTAGTCCCCCTTATCTGTGGGAGATTAGTTCCAAGACTTCCAGTGGATGTCAGAAAATGGGGATAGTATCAAACCCTATATATACTATGCTTTTTCCTATATATAGATACCTATGATAAATTTTAATTTATAAATTAGGCACAATACTATTGTGCTTTGGGATTATTAGTAACTAAAATAAGTATCACTTGAACACAAGCACTGTGATATTGTGATAGTCGATTTGATGATGAGACTGCTAGTAAGTGACTCACTAGTGAGTAGCAGACACAGCATAATACACTAGACAAAGGGGTTATTCATGTCCCAGCTGGGAAGGAGCAGGACAATGTGAGATTTTATAATGATGCTCAAAATGGAACATAATTTAAAACTTATTAATTGTTTGTTTCTGGAATTTTTCCCTTGACAATTTTTGGACTATGGTTAACCATGGGTTACTGATATTTCAGAAAGCAAAACCTTACAAAAAGGTGAACTATTGTACTGTCAAATAGCTTTTGAAAATGGTTATGCAAATGTATAACAGTGTACAGATACGGTCTACAAAATAATGGTAAAAATGACAAACAGTATACAGAATTCTAGCTACTCCACATCCTGACTACATTTGGTATTTCTCATCTTTTTTCTTTCATTTTATGTATTTTAGCATTTAGACTTACGTTTCAGTCGGCATTTTCTTGATGACTGATGAATTTGAATAATATCTTCAGATGTATTCATTGTTTTTTATAATTTTTCATGTGAAGTGTTTTTAATATCTTTTTATTCTTTTTTCTATTGGTATGTTTGATTTTTTTCTAATTGATTTATTGGAGATCTTTCTATGTTCTGAATCTATCACATATGCATCTTTTGTATATCTTCTTCCTCTACTAATTTTTCCTCACTTTTGGTTGGGAGTATATATATTTTATTTCAATTATTGTAATAATTACAATTTAATATTTTAATATACACATTACATTTAATATACATTTATTAACATTTTAATGTTAATTAACATTAACATTTTAATATACACAGACTTCTATAGTTAATAATTTTCTCTACACTGTTTTCAAAGGCTATGTTGTAAACCCACATATTCATCTCTTGAGATATATGCCATTTGTTCCTAGTATTTTATTTATATCTTGTTTTTTTAAGACATACAACTTGGATATTAGTCTATCATTATTTTATGAATTTAACATTTCCTAAAATTTACACACATATTGAACATTTTCTTGCATTTCAGTTCTTTTGTGTTAAATTCTCTTTCTTCTGAAATAATTTTTGAGAACAGTTATTTTCAAATTTACTATACAAAGAATAATTATAGAGGGCTTAATAAAACAGATTGCTGGACACCAGCCCCTGGTTCTGATTCAGTAAGTTTGGAGCTGGGTCTTTTAATTGGTATTTCTAACAAGTTCCCTAGTGATGCTGATCCTGCTGAGTTGGTGACAATATTTTGAGAACCACTGCTTTCAAAGTTCTTTTAGTGAAAATCTGTTGATGGTAATGCTCTAAGATGTTGTTACTTAGTTTTTTTCTTCTGCTTATAATTTTTATCTTCTTTGGCTTGCAGAGTTCTTGACACTATGAAAGAAATGAAATTTAAATATTAATTAAATGATGAAACTAAGAAAAGATATTGTTGATTTTCAAGCATAAAGTTTCACCTAGATAAAGTTATTGAACTTTCTTAATTTCTTATATCTAATATTACACTTAAGATACAGCACACAAGTCAAATGTTTTAAAAAGAGTTTTATTATTATTTTTTTATTAATTTGTATTGAAGAGAAAGTTCATTCTAAGGAAGCACATAGAAACTTTTTTATTTTGCATAGAATTATTTAAATGGTGTTTTTTTGTGAGGTTTTTTTTTGTCTTATGCTTATCTTAAAATTGTGCTTTTGTCTCTCTCCTGTGTAGTATTTTCACATCAATTATATTTTAGAGTGGTTAAAAAGTAGGAAGAGATGCAGAGTGGTTAAAAAGTAGGAAGAGATGCAAGGAGAATTTCTTGTAGCAGAAATAAATGATGGATTAGCACACGATCAACATCAGAGTTGAACACATACATAATGTACAGATTTTTAGATATGGCTTTCATTCAAAACTATTTTAATTCTATACCAAGATATACTAAATTTATTTTATTTTCTTAAAGTTTTATAAACTTCATAGAAATTATGCTTGGAAGTTAATTTTTTGTTTTTATTTTTGTTTTGTGGAAATGTTTCCTGAACTTTAAACTTCTGATAATCCAAGTATGCTAAGACCCAGAATAAAAGGAAATTTGAAAAGAGAAAGAATGATACAATGAGATTTTTCATAAAGTGTACATATTTGAATTACAGGTCAGGATTGTATGGTTTTTAAGTATCTTCTATTAAATTATGAATAGATTACCTGAATCATGTCTTACTGCAGACAAGATTATTTTAATAAATTTCTTATCATCCTACCATAATTTAGTTATGTTCATGTAGATTTTAAACTAATTATCAATGTGGACTCTTTTTATTGCTATCACATGACAATTAGTTTACTATCAAAATGAAATTTTTATATCTCACATTGTTGTTATTATTTACCAAATTCATTTTATCTTAGACCTATTGCATTGGAATGTGATCATAATTAACTATGAAAATTGCTATACATTATTTACAATTTACTAGTGTGCTATGAATTTTTATAGAGTCACAAAATAACTATTAAATATTTTAGATGAAAAGATTTCACAAAAATGTAAGAGTTTCTCTCATTTGTCTTGTAAAAATATTTAATAGCTAATTAACTTTATGTAATGGACAGAAAAGATGAAAGTCATTCTGAAGTATTGTTGGGGTATTTGAATAGAATTTAAAATAACACAGATAATGACAATATGATGAAAAGTCTAACATAATGTGAGATTCAAGAATTCAATGGCAAAAACAGAAGCATACCATTAAAAAAGGAAGAAATGGTAGAAAAACTATGTGCTTTGCATTTCCAACTAAATTGTGTCATAAAACTAAGCTTATCAGAAATTAGATGTAACCAAGATCATATGATAAAAGTATACAAAAGTGGATCATTTTAATGAATTTTACTCAATTGTTAGTTCTTATTTTATCAGTATTTTTTTTGTACAAAGACATTAATGGGAATTATCAGCACTTGAGTTCATAAAGTAACAAAGGTTTTAGCTCATTTGTTATTTTCACTAACAGTGCTTTATTCCAAATGGTAGGTTTATTTGATTATGGCATCATTAAATGTTACAAAGATTTCTTGAAATATATCTTTAAAGTTTTAAAATTATTCTCACCAAATTATATGCTGGAAATTCTAAAACATAATAAAATTTTGTTTTTTTCTTTTTATTTATATAATTTTTCTTTTTCTTTCTTTTTATTTAAGCATATTACAGGGCTACAAACATTTAGGTTACATATTTTGCCTTTGCCCCACCTGAGTCAGAGCTTCAAGCATGTCCATCGCCCAGAAGATGCGCACTGCAACCATTAGGTGTGAATATACCTGTCCCCTCCTCACCTCACCTGCCTGACACCTGATGAATGTTACTACTATATGCGGATTATTTTTTTCATAAACATGTTTCTATTATACATGTCTCCCATAGAGGCAGTTGTTATCAATCTGTATTGTATCCTTAAAATAGTGATTCAGTCTAAGGGCTTTAATAATCTGCCTTCCCCTCTGACTCCTCCTCCTCATCCTCCTCTTCCTCTTTTTTTTTCTTCTTCTCTTCTGTTTGATTAATACTTCAATTTGGATTTTTTATTGACTTGACATAGAGAGAGTATGTGTGCAAGCATCTCACCCAAATTTACATAGGTAAGAGGATTATAAATAAAATCCATAGCAAATTAAAGTGAAAATTTCTGTTAGTACAATTTATCTTAAAAATTACATCTCTGTAATTTAATTTGTCAGATCAATTGTGGTAGCATCAAAAAAATGAATGTATGAATGACTTCTACTTTTGTTTAACCATAATAATAATTTACCTTTTAAAAATAATTGATTATTCCTTTTACTTTTTAGTTTAATGTAATCTCATTTTATTGTAGCTTTAGTTTGATGTAATCTCATTTGTCTATTTTTGCTTTGGTTGCCTGTTCTTTCAATGTCTATTCAAAAAATCCTTGACCAGATCAATGTCATGGAGAGTTTGTCTTATGTTTTCTTGTAGTAGTTTCATAGTTGCAAGTCTCACATTTAAGTCATTAATCCATTTTGAGTTGTGTTTTGCAGGTGGTGAGAGAGCACGGTCTATTTTCATCCTGCATGTGCATCTCCACTTTTACCAGTACCATTTATTGAAGAAACCATTCTTTTTCAAATGTGTGTTTTTGGTGCCTTTGTCAAAATCAGTTGACTGTAAGTGCATGGATTTATGTGATGATAACTTACTTTTTAAAAAATTATGTATATTTCCTAACAGGCATTGATGATTAATGTAATTCTATTAAACAGACATTTACTCAACCCCTACTATTCAATAAGCACTCTAGTAGACACACAGAATATAAATATATGAAGAGGATATATTACTTCAAGAAGTTTATATTTCAGAAAGAGTCAGAGAGAGAGAAAGAGAGAGAGAGAGATAGGAAAATATTCTATTAATTCCATGAATATGTTCCAGTGACTTCTGTCTACAAGTCCTTTTCTTAATCGTAGATCAATCCATACATGTGGTCTATTCTCTTCCTATTTGATCTAAATTAAATGTCTTAAAGGAGCTAAATCATATCCATTTTTCACTTCCTTATCTCCCATAACCCCTTCAATCACTGACACCTGGATTTTTTCCTACATTGTTCTTAAACTGGTAATAATAAAATCATTAATAATGAAGTAATTACCAAAATGAGTAGATATGTTTGCACCTCTACAGGCTTCTTGGTTGTATTACGCATAGTTAATGATTCCCTTCTTTCAGACACCTTCTCCTCGGTTACATTCCCTGTTACTGTATTTGCCTGACTCTCCTCCTATGTGTATAACAGTTACTACTCAGTCTCTTTCGCAGGCTTCTTTCCCCTGCCTTTTCCTCATATTTTTGTATTCTACTGAGTTTCATCCCAAGTTCATGGTTCTTAATAATTCTGCATCTATGTGAATTTGCCTACTCAAAGAGATGCAATTTCCACATAAATAATGATGAATTATAAATCTTTTCCTCTGAAGAGACTTCTCTTTGAGCTTCAGTTCTCAAGTACAATTTTAGCTCAATGCCTACTTGTACACCCAACAGATGTTTTTATCTAGCTCAATATATTCCAAACTCATCATTTTTCCTTCTTAACCTTTTCCTTTTCCCTATTATTTGATATCAGTGGCATCAAGTTTTTAACCTAATCATGGGAACTGAAAATCAGAAACTATCACTAAGCTATAATGTCCTTTCTTTTCAATCATAAATCTATGCCCAGTTACTCACTAAATGTTTCTTCACATTTCAAGTCAATCCTGATAGAATCATGAACATTAACCTTGACCATTAAAACTCTTTAATGCAAACACATTTTTGTTTCTCCATACTTATCCTTTATACTGCTATTTAAAATGCAAACCTGACAATATATCTGTTAAAATCTTTTTGCATAAAAATCTTTCATTTTGTACCATCAACACTATAGAATCCACAATCCTTAAAATAAAATTCACAATTATTTGAATCTTGCTTAACTCTTCAGGCTTATATTTGTTATTTCTAGTCACATACAGACTCTGTCATGGAGCAAAACCAAATAGCTTATAGTTATGCAACAAATAGCTTCTTGATCCCTGTCTTTAATCCTGCTGTTTTATCTGCCTGGAATGCTGTTCTACATACTCACATTTTGACTTATTCCTACTCATCCATTTAGCTTTAGCTGAAGAATTAATGAAGTTCTACGGGATTTGTTATCTAAATCTTTCATGTTGGGTCCAGAGACACATTTTTATTCATTTGTTAAATAATATTTGTACAGCCATCATTGTATTTAACCCACTAAATATTGGTACTGCATCTTTCATTAAACCAAAATGTCCGTGATATCAGAAGTAGCGAATTAAAATAGAGCTTAGTCATATTTACAGCACCAGGTATAGAATCTGTAATAGATTTAGTGGTCATTAAATGAACATAAACAAACAAATAATAGGGGAGGAATATAATAAAATTAGAAGAAAGCCTGGTATTGAACCAGAACTGGGAAGAAAAATTAGAGATGAGAGAACAGCTAAAAATACAAACTTAGATAAAAGAAACACCTTAGTACATTTTGGTAGCTTCAAGTATTCAATAGGAGTGGAGTTTAGAATATAATTTAAGGGCTGGAATAGCCAAAGATGAGCAGTAAATAAAATGAAGTGCAATGTCATGGAAGACTTAGCCTAACATCCTGAGATGGTACCCCTTACATAATGAAATAATACAAACAAAGAAACAACAAAGGAGATGGTATATTTAAATTTTTCAGAGATCTCTCTGGTCACTTTCTATGTCTATATTTGAGCATATCTAGATTTAAAGTAATTTTTTAAGTCATTCTTTAAAGAAATAAAAGTAGACATGGTCAGAAGAGGAATGACTTACTAATATTCAGGGAGTATGTTTGATCTCAGGGAGAAAACTCTTGCTGGGTTAAGTGGGTTAAATATGGTGCTTTTCACATTGCTAAAGACTAAAGGTACATGAGACAGATTTGAGAAACGTATCAATTCTGCTTTGGACATGTCCCATGCTTGGGACATGTAAATGGGTAATAAGTAAGGGAGTCTGCAAAGTAATCTGCTATGAAAGTAAAAATTTGGTGGATTCATATGCAGATAGATGTATAGATAGATAAATACTAAAGTCATAAGAGTGGATGACAGTACCAAGGAGTATCTATCAGTGGAAATGAAAGGGCTAAATACAAGGTTTTTGGTAACACCAATATTTAAAAGCAGAAGGCTTAAATGCAGAAAAAGGAATATATTGAGTGGCTTCAGATGGAACACCCACAAAGTGTAGGTACGCACCTCTTAAATGGAATTCAGATGGGTCTATAACAATATCTATAGAATATATTTTTTAACTTAGAAATTTAGAATAAACAGTGTTGGTTACAACAACCAACCAACACACTGAGAAATATAGAAGCGAGGTAAAATACATTTAAATTATTCTAAGTGATCATCTCAGAAAGACACCAAGGCAGAGAGAAATTGTGTGTGTTCAAGGTTCAAGGAGGAGGGAAGAACAGTGAAGTAACTCTTGATTTTGATGTTACTCTCAAGGTAAAGCAATTGCCATTTCTAAATGGTGCAATAAAAAGATGTGTAGAATTTCGGGAAAATGAAGCTGGAGTGAAAAAAAATAACAACAAATATAGGAATGCCAGCTTCAGGAAATAATTTTGCTACACAGGCTTATGGATAGTATCTGAATAGCTACAAATTAAGAATAAGAGTGTTAAGACATGCCCAAAAATACATATAGAAGAATATTCACACTGACATTATTTATAATAATCTCAAACTGAAAATAGCCAAATGGCCATTAAAAATTATGGTATGTTCACACAATGGAATGTTGTACAAAATACAGCTACATGCAAACACCAAGATTAACTTTGTATATGCATATTGGAAAAATAAGACATGAAAGGATATCGTGTTTTGGGTTTATACAGTTTAAAAATTAGAAAGACTAAATTTTTAGTAGACAAGATAGAAATTACCTTTATGATAACTAGACCTGGAAAGTGATTATGTGAGCATATTTTGTAGACTTTTTTGTGCATTCATGTTATTCTTTAATAATAATAAAGTGTGTTAAAGTTATATATTTTAAATTGTTTTCCCATAACCATTGGTTATACTACTTGATGAAATACATATCCTTGTCTTTGAAAATACCTATAAATTGATCACACTTAAATTTACTACATCCTGTACCTCTACCCCAAATTTCAGACTCATATATCCAAATGTCTATCGAACAACAAGAACTGGATGTAGAATTTAGTGTTACAACCCTAACATGTCCAAACTCACTTCCTACTCTTCTCAACACACCTGTCTCTTTCATAGTCTTACTCATTGTAATTAATCAAATCTCATTGTGTCAGATGCTCAGATTAAAACTTTTGATATTTTTTTATATTGTCTCAGTTGACTCTTATTACTCTTTTCTAAATACAATTTTAAACTACACTGATTTTCTCACTGTCCTAAAACTGGCCGGTGAGCCCCTCTCCCCAGGGCCTATGCATTTGCTAGTCCCTATGCTCTTACTCTAGATATCTTTGTGATTCAACTCCCTTGTGTCCTTCTGGTCTTTATTCTAAATGACTCTTAACCTGTAAGACTGTTTCTGGATACATTATAATACTGCAGCAAGTTCTAGCACATTTTCTATCTATTTTGCATGTTTTAGTTATTTTCTCAGCATGTACCATTATCCAGTGTTCCATGTACTGTACTTGTTTATTGTCAGTCTCTCTACTGGGATATAGGCTACATAATGTCTTATAATCATGAATATTAATATATGTCCAGAGTCTACAGTAGTGTCTGACTATTGAAATTTGGTTGATAAATACCTACTAAATAAAATAAATTGAACTTAATGATTATATGTTTTCATTTTCCTTGTTTTTCAGTCCTCTTTTGTGTTCTAAACTTTTCCCATTTTTAAATTGTATATATTTTTTCTTCCTTTTCTCCTTTTATTAAAGGAAGGCATTAACAACTCCTTAGCAGTGGTATTATATCCTATTCAGATTATCTTCTTTATAAAATTAAATTTAAGGTATCTAGTTCAGGTAGATGATTATTTACTCATTTAGTAATTTCTGTAATAAGATCTTTTATTGATGGTATGTATCTATTCTATAAAATTAATAATTTATTTAATACAATGCCTGGCATGTGCTTAATAGCATATGAAAAAATGCTTAATATCTCTAATCATCAGGGAAATGTAAATCAAAACTACAGTGAGATATTATTTGACTCCAGTGAGAATGGCCTTTATCAAAAAGTCCCAAAACAATAAATGTTGGCATGAATGCAGAGAAGTAGGAATATTTATATAGTGCCAGTGGGACTGCAAATGAGTACAACCTCTGTAGAAAGCAATATGGAGATACCTCAAAGAGCTACAAGTAGAACTACCATTTGGTCCAGGAATCTCATTACTGGGTATCTACCCAAAGGAAAAAAAAACAACAACAAAAAAACATTCAATTAAAAACACACCTGCATTCCAATGTTTATAGCAGCACAATTCACAATTGCAAAGATGTGGAAACAACCGAAGTGCCATCAATCCATGAGTGGATTAATAAAATGTGGTTTATGTATACCACGGAGTACTACTCAGCCACACACAAAAAATGATGATCAAGCATCTCTTGTATTATGTTGGATGGAGCTAGAGACCATTTTACAAAGTAAAGTAGGCATCCTCAAACTATGGCCCATGGGCCACATGCGGCCCACCGAGGACATTTATCCTACCTGCCGTTTTTGTTTTTGTTTTTTTGCCACCACTGTCTGTCCTGCTTAGCAGCAGACTCATCCTGGGCCCACAGTGCGCATGTGTGGAATGTACGCAGCACTCTCCAACGACCCTCCAACGGTCTGAGGGACAGTGAATTGGCCTCCTGTTTAAAAAGTTTGAGGACCCCTGAAGTAAAGTATTGCAAGAATAGAAAAACAAGCACCACATGTACTCACCATTAAATTGGTATTAACTGATCAACACTTATGTGCACATAGAGTAGTAACATTCATTGGGTGTTGGGCATTTGGGAGCTAGGCCTAGGGTATGGGTATATTCACACCTAGTGGGTGTGGTGCCCACTGGGGGATGAACATGCTTGAAGCTCTGACTCAGGAGGTGCAAAGGCAATATATGTAATCTAAACATTTGTATCCCTGTAATATGCTGAAATAAAAATAAATAAATAAATTTTATTTTATGGGTCAACAATAAAAAAGTTAAATAATATTTTCATTTTCTTCTAATTTGTAAGAGACTATAGAACCATTACTATTTATCATAAGTATTGCTCAAATATTTGAAGTTACTTATCTCCTGTTCTTCATATATTTAATTTATTATACCTTTGAACATTAATTATACCTTTAAAGCCTAAGTCATGTTTGCTTTTCTCTTTATTCCTGCTTTTAAGTAGTTCTGGTGATGAGGCTTTTATAAACTTCTCATAGTATAAAGGTTCTCAATATTGACTTTGATTTACTGATAATAGAAAATCTTCTTTAAAATTTAAGATGTATTAATTTATAATGTACATATTTTCAGGAAAACAAACAACAGCAACAAAATATGGAATATGTTCTGTGCTAGTTTAGAGTTACATGTATAAATATTCCAAAATGTTTTGTGAATGGGAGGCTGGGTTCATTAAAAAAAGCTTATCAGGAAAAATTTGACTCAGGATTGAAGAAGTCATGAGAGTTACACATGTGACATAAATGGGATGCTTCAATGGGACAGACCCAGGATGAATTAACTGGACATGCACATTCATAATGGAGAATTCACACCTGTCAAAAATATATTATGTTTCAGTAGAAGATAGAACAGTATACATAGTGAAATAGTTTTGCTTTATGGATGCCAATTCTTGACCTGTGTGGCCAGAGTACGTGCTAGCATTTCTTTCTGAATTATAGTGAGGATAGAGTGTATGTATAATGAATCATGGGGAATCTTTTTAATGATTTTTTAAATACATCTAAATAACAAGTAGTACAAATTTACTAAAGAATACGTTCCCTCATTAAAGACTCTTGTAGGGCAATCCTATGTGGATTATATTTAAGACAATTGTAATTTGTTGAAATTAATCCTCTCATTCAAGGGGGATGAAAGCTGTTATAAGGGTCTTTCAGTCTGTTTAATTAGTCCTTGTTCCAAATTCTCCACATAGCCCTGAAAAATCTATTTGTACATTAGTAAAATCCAATAAAAGTAAGGGGTGGAGATGAGGGGGTTGGAGGAACAAAAACCTGTAAAGAATAGGCATTAGGAGAATAGATAATAAAGCTGTGAATCTTTTAAAAAGTCACTGCCATTTGGTGTAGGTGATGTTGTGGAACAGAGATGACATAAAACCAGTCCAGGCTCAATTCTGGGTAAAGTATAACAAATATGTGTTTATATAGATATTGAATAAGCATTGTAAAATTATAATATTATTAATTCCTTTTAACATCTTCCTTGCATTTGGCCTTTAAAATCACACAGCTAGATTATAAACTGCTTGGAAGCAAGGGTGGTTATGCATAATTTTTTTTTGTCATTGACAATGGAGCACATAGCACCCATAGCAGAAAGCTACATATCTCATGAATCATAAATGCTACACTAGATGGCCCTGAATCTTAATTTAAAGCAGATAATAAGCATTTTTCTTTTCATCCTACATAATTAAAATTTGTAAAGAAGTACACAGTATTTGGAAGTCATTCTTATATCTTACATTTCTTACATTCTTGTATCTTGCAGGTAAGTTTTCCAGGAACCAGAAGCAGTCCTCTGAAGAACTGACAACCACTTTTATCAATTTCACTTCTCCTGGGGAAGTACAATATAATGCAATGGATTGCTCTACAAGATTTATTGTGAAGAACATTTAGAATTTTGAAGATATGTTTTTATTCCAGACACATCTGCTTAAGCCCTTCCACTTTTTCAAGGGCAAAGAATGCCTTGTGTTTATGATATTTTGCATGCGTTAGAACTCAGCTGTAAGAAATTTATTTCTTTTCAAGAAAGAAGAAAAAGAAGAGGATGATTAGGAGATACACTGAATAAATGCAACAGCAAAACATCACACCAATGTTGATGAAACTGAGTGCCACAGTGCTTAACATACTCCAGTTTGCAAAATCAGCAAGTGACTTAGTAGCTCTTTAACTTAGGTCTATATAAATTCAGAACGTTTTCTTTGTTTAACACAGAGCATTGTTTTATAAATAAATAGTGCATATATCTTTATTTGTTCCACTTTATGGCAAGTACAAGTATGCTAAACTACTTGATGCTACCTATGCTTCTTCCTGGTTAGAGACCAAAATATTATTTTTACTTTTATCTTACTGACTTCTTATATTGTTTCCCTTTCATATAGGTCTAATCCTCTGAAGAAGGTAACTCTTAAGTTGCTACCAACTTAAGTGTTTGCTGGCATAGCAATATTATTATGTCTACTTGAGGCAGTTGCAACACAGTGGCAAGATGAATTTATAAGAAAGCAAGAATTAAATTAAAGGACTTAATGATTCATTTATTTTTTTATATATATTTCTACACTCGACATTTATACAATGCAATACAGTTGTTCATTACCTTATCTTCATGGTTGCCACTATTATCTAAATATTGTTACAGGATGTGGAAGCCAAAACATAGTGATGTTAGATGACTCATCCAAGATGACATGAGAAAATTTGAGGAATTTAGACTTCAGGGCACTTCTATTTCATTAAGTAGGAGATATTCAAGACTGTTTTGTACAAGTAGAATTAAAACTTGCAAGAAAATTAACTGCAAGGTTCGAGATAATTAAAAAAGTTATAAAATATTATATGAAAAATCCATTTACCCAACAAAAAATACTGTGCAAAAATATCATAGTGACCCTTCCAAGACAAAATGGGAGAGCTGAATCAAAAAGTGTGCATATCTTCAATGAAATTAGGTATTGCTAAATTGCTCTTATTTTCCCAATTTATAATAATATGTGAGAATTGCTTTTGCTGTATGTCCCTCCCAACACTTAGTATTTCCAGATTTTAAGATTATTCCAATATCAAAAGAAATCATGTTTCATTATTGTTTTAATTCACATTTTCTAATTTGCAGTGGTTTAGAACATCCCTTATTATGTTTTATATTCCTTCTTCTCTTATGTGCCTACATATCAATAGTGCCAAACCCAACTTGCTGATGTGAGGCATAGAAGACATTGACCTCTGTCCCATTGACACTTAAAATATTGTTTTCCATTTCTGATATCTGGACATTCATCTTGTTTCTTTAGTTCAGTTTTTTTTAGAGATGTACATACATACATACACACACACACACATATATATACACAAAGGTACATACTTTTATACATATTATATATATTTTTTTTTATTTTATCTCTCATTTCTCAGTATTATGAACCATGTTGAAAGGAGTTTATATGACTTTTGCTATCAATGAGTAGAATACTAATTTAAATATTGATTTTTTATTTGACTAAAAATCAATAAAATTTAAATTATAGAATATTTGAATTTATTAAATTTGAAGCTATGCAATATAATTAGTCTTTTTTAGATCATCTAAAATTGTGTTGATTTTATCATCTATAATATCTATTAATTCATGAACTTGGGCTTGCCACAGGCAATAAAAATACAGGATGTCAGTTAAATTTGAATTTCAGATAAACAATTTTTTTAATTTAAATACTTTCCAGCTATGTTCAAAATTAACTGGGCATCTGGGTATATTTTCTGGAAACATTCATTAAATCTTAGTCATAATAAGCCTTGGACAAATATTACAAACACATTTTCAACAATTTTTTTGAATTTTTCTGTTCTGGTGGATTTTTCTACTCTTCCATTTTTTCTAATTTAGCAAAATTGGCAATAAAGGGGGTGTATGCTTTTGAGTGCAAATAGATGTCCCAGATGACTACAAAGTGCAACTGCAGGTGGGGTAGTGTCATACAGAGCCTAAGAGTGTCATCTCTGGAACTGGATTGCTAGGCTGAATTCTGGCTTTAATATTTACTAATTTTGCGAATTTAGAATCCTGTTATTAATGTATACCCTGTCTTTGCCTTTGCTTCCTCTTCTAGAAATGAATTAGTACAGGCATTAAATATATGACTCAAAAACAGTATCTGACCTGGGCACAGTGGTGCATGTCTATAGTCCCAGCTACTTGGCAGGCTGAGCAGAAGGATTATTCAATTGAGCCCTGGGGTTTTAATCCAGGCTGGACAATGTACCAAGACCCCATTTCTGAAAAAAAAAACAAAAAAAAAACAGTATGTGGTGTGTAAAAATTACTCTACTGGTAGCTATTTTTATCTTCTTTCTTTACATGTATTCAAAAGAATCTATAAAATGTATGTAATGCTTGTTTTAAATTACTAGAATAGAAATCAGAATAACTTAGTGATTCTTGACTTGCCAGCTTAAATATAATATATGAGAGGATACTGAGACAAGCCATCAAATTATCAATTTTACAATTCCCTAGAATAAGAAAGTTTGCAAGTAGCATACTATGCAGAGACCTATTATGAGCCCAATGTGATATTCTCTGTGACTTTGTATCTAAACAGAGAAACACCAATATAGCCACTATGGTCTTTAGCTTTATATTGGGATTTTATATGACATCATACATCATATTTTCATAAATGGTTAAGAGCATGCAGTTGAAATTGAAATATTATTCTGTGAGCTTCACTGTCTAGAGAATGCCATTCAGAGATTCCTTGCCAGTAGCTCACTGACAAGTCATAAGATTGGTATCATTTAATTACTGTACTATCTTCTGGATTCATTTTTACAATACCACTTAATCCCAGTAATACATTAACTGGTGAAATTCATGACTGCTTAGGCACAAAGTTTTGGAAACACCAATTTCCAATAAGTCTTGTTGAAAAAAAAATCAGAGTTTTAATTGAACCACATGATGAACATAGAAAAGATATGCTGAATTGTCATTTGGAAAACTAGCTAATGGTAGACCCTCAGCCATTTTCCTATAGTTTGAAAACAGAACATAGACAAAATTTCACAATGGTACTGAAAACCAGGACAGACTGTCAATGTATGTTCAAAATGTAACAGAAAATTTGATTTACTGTGGGTCAAATGCAGCTGGATCAAGAAAAGTGGCTAGGGATATTGTCATCTTATATTTTCTCTTTCCTTCTATCTTTTGGTTTTGTTTGGTTTGATTTGATTTGATTTGCTTTGATTTCTCAAATCCAGAGACAGAATACCAATAAAACAAAAGGGAAAGAATTGGAGATGATTCCAGAATATGCCAATGAAAAAGGTATATGCTTTCTTTAGTCAAAAATTAATCTTAAAAAATGTTGAGCTGCTGTTAGTTTGTACAAGGTGCTGGGTAAAGGTGATAACTCCTCTTTCTTTTCTGTTTTTGCATGTTCTGAAACCTCCAGAACAATTTAATATTAATAGATGAGCTACTAGACAAACCATTGCCCCAATCCCATTCCCACAGAAACTATTTCAGCACATTTATATTCTTTGCCTTGTTTGAGATGCTTTTCCACTGGCAGTTGCAATTGAATTCCACTGTTTCCCTATTTCTAATCATGTAGTAATATCTGAAGATTGATATTTTTTCTGAATTAATACAAAAGGAGGAAAATTTGAAGGAAAGGCTCAGCCAGGTAGAATCTGCTTGTCACTGGCTCATAAGAGAGATAAAAGATTTATTTGTGGTTTCCACATATTTTTAATTGAGTTTAGGATCCTGAAATTAAGTGTACAGTGGAGATAGAATAAATATTATTTTCCCCAAATTCTTCCTTTTCTAGCACAGAAAGTAGAATATGTAGTTTGTAGTCTAAATATGTGGTTTTAAGTATCAACTCTGAACAGTGCAATAACTGATTGCCATTCTGTATTTCATATTTTGCTCTTTCTATTTATTTATATTGTGCCTGCTCCTCTCCTACTCTTACTTTGTTACTATTGTTCTTGTCACTATTATTCTTGTTCTTGGTTTATCTCCATGAATGTTTATTAAATTTTATTTTATAATTGCAAATTGACAAATTATAGTTGTATATATTTATGAGACACAAAGTGATGTTACAATTTATGAATACAATGTGGAATAATTAAATTAAGTTAATTAACATATCCATTACCTCAAATGCTTATCATTTTTTTTTTGCTGTGAGAACATTTGAAATTTATTCTTTTAGCAACCTGGAACTGTACAATACATCAATATTTACTATATATATATAATACCATTATATGCAATAGATTTCAAAGGGAAAAATCTTAGTTCTCCTATCTAAGTGGGGCTCTGTTTCCATTGATCATCATTGATCCCTTTCCTCCCATTCTCCCTCCAGCCTCTAGCAAACACTTAGAAAATATATACAGTACATGTATTTGGAAGCCATGCTACTTTTAAAGTCTTCTATTGATAAATATTGGTTTGTTTGGGATTTGGGATTATACAGTTAGTTGGGAAGTAAGCAATGACTTAAAATTTTCACTTAGGTGATAAAATTCTCCCGTTAATGGACTTTTAATTTCTGATTTATTTAATATTATTTAAAATATATACAACATAAGTATTATGAATGAAAATTTATAACATTTTGTATTTTATATATCTTTTTGCAAAACAAAACCATAGGCTTATTATGTAATAATGGAGATGAGTTTTGAAAAATTTTTTTTTCTTTGTAATGATGTTGTGGCCTTTGAATAATATCAGACAGAGGAAAATAGAACTGGACTTAAGATGATTCCACTATTCTCTGTGAATGTGAATATTCAGGCTCTCATACAATGAAGATAGGGCAGGGAATGTGTGTATGTGTGTATGCATGTGCATGGTATGGTCATGCACATACATGCACACACACTTAGAATGTTTGCTTATTTTAATAATAGATCACCCTTGCGCAAATCCATTAAGCTTTGAGAAAGATTATTTTTGAATAATTATTCCAGAAAATTTAATATAAACAACTTTGAAATGAACAAATTATGTGTTCTTTAAATATGTCACTGAGAAAGCTTCAAAGGTTTTGCAACACTACCTAAAAAGAAGTATACTTACTGTTGACTGAAAATGTAATGACAAAATGATATCTATCCATGTGTCTTTTCTTCTTCAGAAATAATAATGATTGAGTATTTGCTAAGATGGGCAGAAATGTTTCAAAAGTGACATTAGAAAATAAGTTAAGGGTCTACGTGAAATATATAATGGAGAAAATCATTTGTGAAAACGCTATATGATTTGCTTTGCTATACTATACAAAAGGAATTTTTCAAAATTTTTTAAATTTTTGTTCTTAGCTCTATGCCTTTCGACTGTGTGGTAATTGATTAGTTACTAAACCTTTCAAGTCTCAGTTTCTCTTGTGTATAATGAAAATAATAAACTAAAAATGGAAATGACTTCAAAAGTGAAAAGTAAAGACTGAAATACATGTGTTAATATATATTGAAGAGAACTGAGCAAAATTTCTCCCTTATGAAATATATAGTATATGTTCTTGTTATTTCAAAAAGCAAGCTTGTAATTAATAAGGAACATCTAAGAGTTCTCAGTTAAAATTATGGGCACTGCAAGTCTCCTGAAATATTAAAATTTGAATTTTATTATATTTTCCCTTCCTTTTAAGTTGTAGGCATAGTATATGGTCCTTACAACTTTTCCTTTCTTGTATGTGTTGTGATGTGCTTGATGACATAGCATGAGACCAATTTTATTTAAGGTTTCTTTTGCATTAAAATAGTGTGTGTATTCTGAAATTGGTGCTGTTCTGTATGTGTTTATTAGATCAAGCTTGTAAATTTTGCTATTTTGTACTTCTGAATATCCCCTACTTTTCTCCACTTCGATACTAAAATTCTTGGGAGAATTCTATGAAGATTTTCTTTTTAAAAATTTGTCAATTTTTACTTGTGGTTTCATCAGCTGTTTTCTTTTCATTTTAGTAAAAATAATTTGAAGCTATGTTCTTATATGTACACAAGTTTAATATTAGATGTTGTTATAACTCAATCCAAAAGAAAAATTAATGCTTAGAGCTTTATGGTTACTGACAATAAAGGAATTTTCAAATGAGAAAAAAAATTATGATATTTCTCTGGTGAATTGCACTCTTTTTCACTTGAAGTGACACACAAACCTAGTAATGATATTTCATCTTAAATATCTATTTCCCCAATATGATTATGGCTACCTCAGTTTTCTTTCATTCTTATTTATTTAAACTTTTACATTCATGCTTTCCATATATGCTTGAAATTTATGTGAATCTCATGTAAACAATATAACTATATTTTTATAGCTCTTTTTTCTTTTACTGATTGCACTTACTCCTTTTAGGTTTATTATAATTGGTAATAAAGTTGGGTTTTTCCACTGGCTTATTTTGTGCTTTCTGTTTATCTTGACATTTTGTTTCTTTTTCTTGCCTTTCTTATTTCATACTGATTATTTTTTTTTTCTTCATTTCATTTTTCCATCTCAGCTCTGGGTGAGTGAGCATGGGTGTGTGTGAGTGTGAGTACGCCCTGCAAAGGGAAGGTGTATCGTCAGGGCTGGTCCCTGCCTTGTGCCCTGAGCTATTGGAATATGCTCTGGCAACTTGTGTGACCCTGAAATGGAATAATGGGGTAAATAATTAACTTCCTTGTTTTTGTCAATAGCTCAAATTTATTTCAATGTTAGAAGTTTGGTGTTTATTTTTGTGTGTTTTTGTTTTTGTTTTGTGACCAGAAATATATTTTAGGAAATTAACTTTTGTTTATATCAATTAGCCTATGATAAAATCAGATTCATTATATGTCGTTTTTGCTTAAAGTCAGTTTCCAAGAACCTATCAATGACAATAAGTGAGGACTCACTGTACTCAGCTTTATCTCCAGCATATTCATTTGCCTAGCCAGAGAGGTTAGAGTTTGAAGATTGCTTCATATATTCAAAAAAACGACACACTAAAAGTCTATAGATTTTGAAGCTACCTCAAGGTCCGAAGCAGAAAAAACCCGGTGAATATATTCTAGGGTGGGAAATAAATAATACACATATAAATATGTAATTGCATAACGTAAATTATTACTAAAGGTCATGAGAAATACAGGAAGTAAGTGAGGTGTGAGTGGTTGTGAGGGTATTGTAGATAAGATGAAAAATGGAGATCTTCTGAGAAGGTAACGTTTGACCAACAAACTTAAGGTGTTAGCAATAATAAGTAAGTAGGAAAAAAAATTGGTCAACAAAAAAATCTAACAAAAACTAAGTAACTTGTTTATTAACCTATAATTTATTAAAGTTTATTGAGGCATTGTTTAATAATTCAATTAGTCTTATAAAGTGTTTCCTTTCATCAAGGTTCCTTTCATATTTAAGGTACTGCTAATATATTTTCTTATTTTTTTACTTTCTGCTGTATGCAGTTAACATTATTTCTTTATTTATGCTTTAACATATTTGTATTTTGTTTCACTTTCGCTTTATTAGTCTAGCAGTTCTTGAATTCATATTTTTTCAAAGAACCAATATTGACACTCTATAACTGTTTTACATATGTATTAGCAATAATAAGTAAATAGAAAAAAAGATCAACAAGAACGCTTAACAAAAAAGTAACAAATAAATAAATATATTATGTAAAACAATTTGTGTGTGTGTGTGTGTGTCATTCACCAAAATGTTGCTAATAATCTGTGAGTTGTGTGGTTTATCGTGATTCTCTTAAATTTTTTTCTATAGTCTTTGAATTTTTATCCTATGTATTAATGAAATAAATTAGAAGTATTTAAACTAGACCATCAAGGAAATGTCACTTACCCACAGAGCTAACATCTAAGTCATTCAAGAAAATGTTTTTAATTTTGTTGCTTAAAATCTATGGAGGAAGATTGTAAAATTTTCTTTCTATAATTGTATATTGTTTTGTTTGATTTTTGCCTCTATTTCTAATTGTACATCCTCTTAACAATATAAACCTATTTTCTCTTATCTAATTTATTAATATATTATCTTCTTTCTTTACAAATATCATTAACAATTATTTATGTATTTTTGCTAGAATATTTTTTCTACTCCATATGTCACTTTATTTGAGTTCTTGTTGAGCACCTCTATTTTTCCTCCATAAATTTCTTATCACGTGGAAACTAGGCCAAGTGTCTTCCTCTTGAAAAGAGAGTATAACTTTGAATAGATGTGTAATATTATTCTAAGTTCCTAAAATTAATTTATATTTAAATTTCTCTTTCATTTTTTTTTAAATTACAGAATTATTTGGTGATGTAAATATAAAGTCTTTATACTTGTTTGAATTTGAATATTTTGACTTTTCACAATTGAAGATAACTATATTCTTGTAATGAAAATTATTTTTGAAAATCTGTATAAAGACCATTTTCTAACTCTGCAAGATGTTCAATAAGCCATACAATAGAGATACTTGTTACTATTTATTTGAATAAGAACATATTTTTCTAATTTAAAAATAAATTCATGCATTGAATCTTTGGAACAGAAGAAAAAATATAGAGGAAAATAATTATTCATGATGATTTCTCTACTTGATATAGAGTAGAGAAATCTACTTGTCACCTAGTTACATATTTTTCTCATTAGTGATTTTTGTGTACTTTTCTATACACTATTCCTGTACTTTGAAAATGCTTTTATAGCTTTTTCTATACTTCTTCTATAAAAAGTATTTTTACTTTTCTAGAACATTGAGCTAATTTTATATATAAGGTTTTGCATACTATTTTTTCTCCTTTAGTAGACATCATATTGTAATTTATTTCTTTCCATTTCCCTCACGCTTCACAAAGGGAATATTGATTAGTCCCATGTTCCATCCTTTTGATATTGCAGAACAACAAAAGCAGCGAGGGAATTTAAAATCAACTCTGAGAAAGATTTAGGGGTGAACAGATTAATTGAGAGGGCGAGAAGAATAGAGGGAAGAAGGAAGAGAGAGAGAAAGAGAGTGAGGGAGAGAAGAAGAAGAAGAAAGAGGAGAAGGAAGAGGAGGAAGAGAAGGAGAAATTAAGTTGAGAATTGGCTTCTTAAGTACTATAATTGGGCTTAAAAGACACCAGTGGATTTAAATCTTATCAATGTTCGCAGAAACTAATTCCTAACTAAGCAACTATCAACTTTATTTTTAAAGAAGAAAAATTAATTAGAAACACTGAAAATACTCAATGATCAATTTGCTTGTAAAAATATACAAATCGCATTGTATCTAATAGCTTCCATTGTTTGTTGTAAACACATTTTTTCAACTATTTCAAAACAATGCCTGAAAAATTTTGTTAGTACATATGTGACAGTTAAATAATGTGACTAGAAACACCTTTCATTATGCATCAGACTTTTCTTTTAAATTTCCACCTTCTTCTTCTCAATCTACCTTGTAAAGAAAGCATACACAAAAGACTATTATATTGGCACACTTTCCTGGTGTTTACACCTGGAGTACAAAACTCTGACACTCACAACACCATGCTTTGCAATTCTTAACCATGCACTTAGTAATTACTGTGTTCTTAGTTTAGTGATAAAAAATTAATTTCTGCACCAACATACTTTTAGTGACATGCTTAAAATATACTTAACACTGAAGAGGAAATTATAAACATATTTTAGAAGAATGTACTTTTATGATTTATTTATTTTTAAATATAATCCTTGGAAATTTTCTATTATTTGGGGGACTTTTTTCCATTTTTATTAATATTAAAATCACTTCAGTCATATTTGTCAAAATTCACTGATTTTTATTGATAATCATTAAAAACTATTAGAATAATATTTTTAAATAATTTTTCATATTTTTAAAAATAAATTTAAAGATGCTATCAAAATATTTCACCACTAAACTATTTACTGCAAAATATGAGAATAGCATCTTAGGGCAAAGTGAAGGGAAAGCTGGGAAATATTTTGTGATGATGAGTCCTGAATTATGCAAATTTACAACATTTATTTTAACTGAAACAGTTTGTTTATAATCATAAAATCCTCTGCATTATTATATTATTCCATAATTATTAAATAATGCTTGTTTTTACTGTTTTAAAATTTATATAGAAATGAATCAAATATTTGTAATTCATATGGTTTATTATATCTGTATAAATTTCAATTCAGCATATTGCAATGTAAGTCATAGAAGTAAAACAAACTATGATTTAAAATTATGAAAATGCTATGCAATGGCATTATGCTTTAGAAAGATACAAATATATCTAGGTAAGAAATAACATGATATACAGATAATTAAAAAGAAATTATTAATATGCAAACAAATCTTAAAAGGTATTTTTTAAAAAAATAGTTTCTGCCTTTAGTTGTAAGTATACTATTCATCTAAGACAGATAATCATCTTTTGAATTTTACATCTTTCAAATTTTAAATTATGTTTACATTTGTAATTTCCATGTCTTAAACATTGATTTGTAGTCTAAAGGTTTGAAATTTGTTTCTCTAACCTAGAAATTCTATTGAATGAAGGTTTAAGATCTTATAGTTCTCATTGTATTTCTAGTCTAAATGATTGTTTGATTCTAGGTATATATATTTTTTACTAATACAAAATTTTTAGTTATATGTTTATATAATTGTACCTACATGTATTCATAGTCTTGAAGATACTAACCAGTTGGTTAATTTATATAAGATATAGAACGATAATTTTTTTATTTTCTCTAACAAGCAAGACAATTCTGTTTATTACATAGCATTGTGGTAATGGTAATTAGTTCTCCATTGACAAAAGATGAAATGACAGACTTAAACATATGAGTGATTTCAGAAGAACCACATATTTGATAATTCATTGTCTTATTCTTATTGATAGCCTCATAAGAACCAAGTAGGTGTTAGGAATATAGTAGGTTTTCCAATTGCCATGATGCTTTAAAACCAAATAAACTGATATTGAGCAGGTGTTTTTAGAGACATGATAATGGGATAAGGGAAACCAGCATATAATCTCCTTCCATGTTCATTTTTTCATTATAATATATTTTAAAACACTATGTGTCAACTAGTGTAGATGCATAGGTGAATAAGACAGAAAACAAATTAATATGCACTCAATATATCAAGTGGTAAATAGTAGTATTTAGGAAAGGAAATCAGGCCCAAAGAAGAAAGGCTGATAAAGGGCTTTTATACATATACCTTATTATGAAGGTGTGTGTGCATGTGTGTGTGAGCTTATATATGTATCAATGATAGAATTTTTAATATTACTATGGTGTCACTATTATAAAAATAGCTTTTCCATCTTTATACTGTTCTCTTATCTGTTCTAGTTCCCATCTGGGGAGAGGTCAAACATTCATTTGAGGAATAGCCAATGGTTCTAAAACTCTAACCTGCTAAGAAACATTCAGATTCTGAAAACTTGAAATCTCACCCAAAGGTGTAGTTTAAGGGCAATAGTTAGATTTATATTCTTTTGGATTTCTTCTGAATGTATCACCAAGGCATAATACACTTTACAAAAGACTGTAATGGTTCCAAATACTGGTGTTATGTGTAGCTTCAGGTCATATTTTCTATTACAGGAGATATGAGAATATAAAAATTGCATTGCATAGTACATCAATAAAAGAACACTATGGGCTTTATCTTATCTTACAGAAATTTCCAATTTGAAATGTGCATTTTTGTTGGGAAAATGCTTTAAAAGTTCACAGTACTTTCTGCCTCTACTCTTTGAATTATTCCCAAGCCATTTTAGACTAAGCTTTTGTTCTGGGTGAAGATCTATGAGCAGAAGTGGAGCTCTGCTCAAGGGGAAACAGGGAAGTGGGGCAGAGAGCAAGCTGCTGCTGCTAAACCAAGGGCAACTTTCAAAAGCATTCTGGTAAGAGATGCAATGAAAGAGTATATCAATTTCCACCGTAATATTGTTTTTCCAAGAAGAAAACAATAAAATAATTTATTATAAATCTAGCTTACCTCCGTAGACACAATCTTTTAAAGGCAATTTCTATGAGTATTGTCAAAACAGCATATTCTATGGGGCTATTTAGTTCACATCAGGAAGAAAGCTAAAAAGAATGAAACACATCTGTTTATTTTGTTCCCTACTTCTTATCGGTACTGACTTAGAAATTATTTATCCATGCTTTATTTTCCTGCTGTTGCTGCTATACAATCTACTTGAATAATATTAATCTTAATTGATAACATATTGTTTTTGCTGGGTCATGCAAAGGTCTCCATTAGTAAGACAGATGCTTGTTAAAAATATTAATACAAATAACCTAGGGATTATCTCCTTTTATGTAATAAAATAAATTGTAAATGAGTCCAAAAATAATTACTGAAATTTAGTGTTAGTAGAAGAAAATGAAAATAAGCTAATAGGAAACAACAGAATTACCCAGCTTTGTCTTTATGTGAATCTGCATTACAGCCTCAAAACAAGAACATATTGGACATATATAGTGAATACATTAAAACCAGGGCACAATTAGGAATTTGTAGGATTTATTTACTCTTACAACGCCTGCAGCATGTCATAGGAAAATAAATAAATAAATATGCAAACAAATAAATTTATTAATTTGTTCAGATATATGCATAGCTCTAATATGTTACAGTGCCCAAGAATTTGAAAAAGTGAGTAAATCTTACAAAGATCCTAATTTTTATACTGCATAGGTAACTTTAATTATATGCTATGATTTATATGAATATTATTTATTTAGATTTTTTTTTACCCAAACACCTAGCACTGTGTTATTGTGATATCACCCTGGAAATATTTTGACAATTCTTTCTGATTTCTTACTTTTTACAATCTGTATAATTTACACTAAACAATTAGTTTCTCCTTCCTGCCAGAGTATGCTAGCCCTGAAATCTTTTTAGCCTTTATCATGGAAATATTTTTGTTTATATAAAAGGACATAAAATTAAAAATAAATAAATTAGTATATATGTAAAACATTTGAACTGATAACATTGAAGCAACTAAGCAACATATTATTTTTCATTGCTTGTTTGCATTTCTTCCCTCTCATAGGCACAACCTCTTATCTTTGAATCCCTACCAACAAGCATACAAAAGTACACAAGGAATATGAACCATCACAACCTCAAAGATAACAATGAATGGATCCATTTAATTGAAAGATTTACATTGTAGTTCTGTCATGGAGCAATCTTGGGCAAGTTATGAAATTAATTTTAGTTTCATTTTATGAAATAATAATAATAAAATAAGATTAAGGATACAATTTAAACAAGGCAAAGAGACTTACATAGAAAAAAGAGTTTAGTAAAAATGACTTAGTCATCATGACCTGTGTATTATCAAGGCAATTGCTATAGACTGAACTGTGTCCCCCCATTAACAAACTTATATGTTGAAATCCTAATCCCTAATTGTGAATTTATTTGGTTATATAGCCTGTAAGGAGGGAATTAAGGTTAAATGATGTCAGAAGGGTAGGGGCCAGATATAACAGAACTGGTATCCATATGAGAATACACACCAGAGAGTTTGTTCCCTCTTTGTGTACACACAATTGAAGAGGTCATGTGAGCACAGGGTAAGATGGCAGTTCCCTAGAAGTTAGGAAGAGAGGCCTCCTTGGAAAATGACTATCTTGGCATCCTGATCTCAAACTTCTAGTATTGAAAAGTGTGAGAAAAAAAAAATGTGTGGTGTTGAAGCCACCCAGGGTATGGTGTTTTCTTAAGGCAACCTGAACAGACTAAAACAGTAACGCAAAAAATAATGAGCAATATTGTGTGCTCACAGTTATTTGTCAATGAAGAGAGATTTGTATTATTTTTTATTTTTGTTACCTATCAGTAAAGATAGCTGAGGGGATAGATTCATTAATTAAAACATTACAACTACTGTTAGAGGGATAATTCCTGGCTATGACTGTGGAAAAATGATGCTATCAAGTCCTGAATTGAATTTGAACCAGACTCTGGGATCCTGAACAAATCACCAAAATTAAACTCTATGTATTTTAACAGCCACCTAAGAGAATATACTAGAACTGATAGTTGAAGTTTTAATGAGTCCCTAAATAATAGCCTTCTTTACTGTCCATACTTGGAATAAATTGAGAAGTAAACACACAAGTCAGAAGGATGGAGACCAAATTTTCAGCTTTATTGCTGGTAAAAAAACAGATCAAAGGAATAAAGGACATGGCTTAGATACAAAGCCAAATAAACTTGAGAACATCTCCTAGAATTGAACTGATTCATTTACGCAGTCATTAGAACAACTGGAAAAGTGAAGGCTGTTCCACTAGAGCAACACCAGTTCGCTAAGCTCCCCACAGGCTGACTACGGAGATCAGAATCCATCTGCTCACAAAGCAGACTTGTTCCAAAGTAAAGCATTTTTCCAGTTCTTTAATCAGATAACTCACTTCTTCCATGGGACAACATAAATGAGGAGTCTGAAAGAAGTGGGAGCAAGAAATGTCCCTTTGACTGAAACTCCTCCACAGAAAAGAAAAACCTGAGGAGCAGGGATGACTGTTTTCCCTTAAGGACAATGTTGTGGGGTAGGGAGGACACATTTAAACATAGAGACCTGTGTCTGCCTGGCTCACTCTCCAACTTACTTTCTTTCTTTCTTTCTTTTTTTTTTTTTTGGAGACAGAGTCTCACTCTGTTGCCCAGATTAGAGTGCCGTGGCATCAGCCTAGCTCACAGCAACCTCAAACTCCTGGGCTCAAGCAATCCTTCTGCCTCAGCCTCCCAAATAGCTGGGACTACAGGCATGTGCCACCATGCCTGGCCAACTTTTCCTATATATTTTTAGTTGTCCAGCTAATTTCTTTCTATTTTTTTAGCAGAGACATGGTTTTGCTCTTTTTCAGACTGGTCTGGAACTCCTGACCATGAGCTATCCCTCTGCCTTGGCCTCCCAGAGTGCTAAGATTATAGGCATGAGCTACCAGGCCCGGCCTCACTCTCCAACTTTCTGTTTGGTTGAAATTTTATTTGTTCTTGGAAGCTCCCTAATTCTTCTTCCTTTTCCCTCTTTCCAGTTTTAGTTAAGGGACCCTTCAAAACAAGTATTTACCTCCATCATCCCAGAGTGAGAATATTTTGCTTGACTATTTCACTCTTACATTCGAACTCCTTGTGGATGGAGACAGTGGCTTAATTATTCTACACTTTTACTAACTAGTGTAGTGCCTAGTATACATGGACACTAAGTAAGTATCAGTTGAATTTAATCTGATGTTTTATTAAAACCATTTTTCTTTAAAAACACTGAGGAGAGATTAAGAAAAAAAATACTGAGCAAGATTTAAAAATATACTGAACAGAGATTAAGAACGTGTATAATTTGGACCACACTCAGTAAGATATTCATTACCTCATTTTGCCTTCTTTGTATGTCAGGCATATCAAGACACAACTGAAATAAAACTATTTAAAATGACTGCATTAATGCTTAAAGCTATACATATTTTATTGCTGTATTTAGAAAAGATAGATAGATGGGATATTTTTCTCCTTAATTCTTATCACTAAGGAATTGGAGACAATCCTATCATAGCTATTAAGGAAATTCATAAATAGATAGTTCTCTCTTCTTTTGAACATGTGGTGGGACTGACCTCCCCAACAAGTTGAACTCAAGTTGACTCATGCTTTTTTCTTTTATGAATCATGAGTTCCCTAAAGCCTGCAAATTTTCTTACATTTGAGTTCCTTGTTTGTAAATGCATTTATTCAATTTTGTTCTTTTGGTATAATTTACGAAATCCTTGCTGCTAATTTTTTTTTTGTTACTAGGATATAAAACTATTTAATGACTGAACAATATGAGACAAATGTACAATGTTATCCTTTAATTGTTAAATCATGGGTAATCTCAGAGGCTCATTCAATGAGACAGGACAATCTGAGTCCATATGGTCCCATTAAGTGAATTATGCTAGCAACTATTTAGTTACTGATACAAAGTATTTCAACATTTGTGTATTTCTGTATCAGTCAGTCTAGCTAGACATAGACCTACTTTTATTGCAAAATTCTCTTTCTCTCTCTCTCCTTTTCTCTTGCCTCATTGTGTCCTCTGTATTTTCTTTGATTTTAGTTATTTTGCCATGTTCTATTTCTGTAATCTTCTATTTTCTTTGGCCCCCAGACTCCATATTGTCTTCTTCTGTGCTATACCAATAATGGGAGTTAAAGTTTTTCTTTTTTTCCAGAAGGAAGGGCTGGCTTGTTTCTCTTGTTAGGTTGGGGAATTGCCTGACCAAAAAAGAGATTTTTTTAGAGGACTGTGTATATCATGACTCTGCCTTGTACACTGCCACCTCAGTCAAACTTTGGCTGGTTATTCCTGTCATAAACATTGTCACATGTACTGCATGAGTCACGTTGTCTTATACATTTCAAGTATTTTTGTTTGTTATTCACAAATCTATGGAAGCAAGTATGTACTTGAAAACTGAAATATGATTGAGTTAATACTCCAATAATAAACTGGTCCATTGTGGTCCTTAGTCCAAGAGGCATACAGAATTCTTAATCCTCTTACTAATCATTAGTGATACTTGAAATTATTTATGTAAAATTATATGTGGAATCTTTTAAATAAATGTTAATTCAATACACAATTTGAAAAGAAATGTGAATACTGTCAACGTCAGAAACAAAAGCAGGTGAAATTCTAAAATATATTAGAATGTTTTTCTTTTGCATTATCTTGAGAGTAGGTCATTAGATCTTACATTTTAATATTCTGGTGTGAAGTAGTTTGATATGATTTTCTAGCCCCTAAAGCTATGAAGAGGCATATCTAATCATAAGTTATTATTTTTCAGGCTAATTATTCAATTTTTTAAATTTATCCTCCCTCTTATCTTAAAGAAAAATTATGATAATAGTCGGAGTGGTGCCAACATTTACACAGACTCAGATTTTAGGCACAGTCAACAATTACATTTTATTTTATAAATTAAATTTATTCTATTAGTTTCTTAAGGAAATCTGTGTGTGTTATTTTAAATTTTATCTTTCAGAGAAAATAATAATATGGCAATGTACCTCATCCCTTATTTTTGTATCTTTTCAGCAATTTCCTCAAAGAAAAAGAAGACATTATCTATTAGGATAGTAAAGCATAATCACAAATAAATAAGTTATATTTTCAGAGTGAATTAAAAATTTTGTTTCAAGGCCGGGCGCTGTGGCTCACGCCTGTAATCCTAGCTCTTGGGAGGCCGAGGCGGGCGGATTGCTCAAGGTCAGGAGTTCAAAACCAGCCTGAGCAAGAGCGAGACCCCGTCTCTACTATAAATAGAAAGAAATTAATTGGCCAACTGATATATATATAAAAAATTAGCCGGGCATGGTGGCGCATGCCTGTAGTCCCAGCTACCCGGGAGGCTGAGGCAGAAGGATCACTCGAGCCCAGGAGTTTGAGGTTGCTGTGAGCTAGGCTGACGCCACGGCACTCACTCTAGCCTGGGCAACAAAGTGAGACTCTGTCTCAAAAAAAAAAAATTTGTTTCAAAATATTAAGGGGGTATAAATGTTATTACATGGATACCTCGTTATAATGCTTAAATCAGGGATTATAGTATGCCTATCACCAGAATACTGTTCATTGTACTTAATAAGTAAGTTTTTACCCCTCAACTCCTCCCACCCACCCTGCTTCTTGATTTCCCTTGAACTTTACTTATATTTGTGTCAATGTGTGCCCATCATTTAGCTCCCAACTATTACAGAGTACGTGTAGTGCTTGTTTTCCCTTCCTAAGATACTTCACTTAGGGTAATGGTCTCTAGTTCCATTCAAGTTACTACAAAAATTATTTCATTCCTTTTTATGGTTAAATAGTACTCCATGGTGGGTATGTGCATGTGTGTGTGTGTATGTATACATACATATATCTCTCTCTCTGTATCTATATACATATAGACACATCTATATACATATTTATATATCTATATACATATAGATATATATGTATATACACACCACATTTTCTTTATCCACTCATCAGTTGATGGGCACTCTGTTTGGATCCATATCTTCACAATTGTGAATTATACTGTGATAAACATTAGAGTGCAGATGTCTTTTTGATAAAAGGACTTATTTTCTATTGAGTAAATACCAAGTAGTAGGGTTGCTGGGTCAAATGATGGGATCTCCATACTGTTTTCCATAGAGGTTGTACTAATTTGCAATCCCACCAACGGTGTACAAGCCATTCTTTTCTCTCAGCATCTGTGGCAGCATAGATTGCTTTTTGACTTTCTAATAATGTCCATTCTGACAGGGGTAAGGTGGTACCTCATTGTAGTTTTACTTTGCATTTCCCTTATGCCTAGCAATCCTGTATATTTCTTCAGGTTTATTGGCTATTTGTCCACGAAATTCTTGGGTGGTAGTTCTGCTTACAAAGACTAAAATTGAGGTCCTAATCACTTCTAGCTTGTAAGGTCTCTACTGAAAATTCTGCTGTTGGACCTATGGATTTTCCTTTGCACATTAGTTGTTGCTTTCATCTTGCTGCTTAGGGAATTTTCTCCTTCATTTTGACTGTGGCCAGGTTGATGACTATGTGTTTTGGAGATGTCTTATTTGCTATGAGTCTTCTCAGTGTTCCAAAACTATCTTGTATCTGGATATCTGAATCTCTGGCAATATCAGGGAAGTTCTCCTCCATAATTCTCTTGAATAGGTTTTCCATGCTTTCTGCTTTTTCTTCTTCTCCCTCCAAGATACCTATAATTTGTATATTGGCTCATTTCACATACTCCCAGATTTCTCTGAGTGATTGTTCATTCTTCTTTGTTCTCTTTTCTACATCATAATGACTGGGTTAGCTCAAGAGCCTTGTCTCTAAGCTCTGAGTTTCTTTTTACTGCTTTGTCCAGTCTGTTGCTGAAGTTTTCTACTGTAATCTGAAATTCCCTAGAGGATTCTTTCATTTCTTCAAGTTCTGTTATATCATTTCTTATGTTGTGTAGATATTTTATTATTTTTTTATGGATTTCCTCAGGTTTTTTTTTTGGCCTCTTTGTGTTCATTTTCAACTTTTTCTTCAATCTCATTCGTTTATTGGCATCCGTATTCTGAATTCCATTTATGACATTGTGACAATTTCCTTTGGTTGGGGTCCATTGTTGCAGATACATTGTGATCTCTTGGGGATGAACTACCTTATTTTTTCATGTTGCCAGAGTTCTTTTGCTGGTTTCCTCCCATATGGAACCAATTCTTTCAGCTCAGGGCAGATAGATTTGCAGTGCACCTGTTGTCCTTTGCTGGGAACTCTCCTACTTAGTGAGGACGTGGAGAGGCTCTTAGATGGCACTTTTGTGATTTACTCCAGAATACTCCACTGAGATGCTGTAATTCAGCTGTTCTGTGCTGTTCTGTTCCCCTGTGATTGTCACAGTTCAAGCTGGTTCTGCATAATCATCATATGATGTGGTGAGTTGTTCCTCAAACCACTGTTGGAAGCTCAGTTTGGGGGCTGGGTAATAGTTTTTCCACGCAGGCTGCTGTTGCAAGAGATTGTACTCCCTGGGTCTCCCCATGGAGGTGACAGTGGCAGTTGGCAGAGGCTATTTAGGCACTGATCATGGGTGTCCAAGCTGCAGGTGCTCACTCCAATTGGGTCCAGGTGCAATGGCAGCTAGAGACTTACAGATCCCTGGTGGAGCATTGGAATGAGGTTGAGGTTCCCATCAGGTGGCCTGTGGGAATCTCTGAGCAGAGTTTGAGGGGCCTGACACCAGCAGGGTAACTCAGTATTGGAGCCATGGGGTCTGGTGGCACGGGAATTCTCAGTCTGGTCCATGGACTGGAGGCAGCACAGGAGCTGGGTGGGTGAGGCCCTGGGCTACCCCAGAGGTGGAGACACAGCCCAGGTGGCAGTGCTGCAGGACCAGGTGGCAGTGTTGCGGTTGCGGGGACAGAGCCATAGGGCCAGGCCAGCTGAGTGGCCAGGGCTCTACCTCTGTCTAGGACATACAGAGGTGGTTGCCAAGGGACTTCTCAGGTGGCATCTGTTATCAAGTTCCCCATGATGGAGAGGGGTGTTCAGCCCCCAATCACAGGGCATGTGAAAGTATTCACTCTGCCTGCTCCCTCCCTAGCCTAGTAGAGGCAATGTGGAGGCAGCTGATCCCCATTTAGACCTGGTGTTCTTGACCTGAGAGCTCAGAATGGCATCAGTTGCAGCAACCTGGGAACATAATCTACCACATTCCTGCTCTGCCCACTCTCCAGTGCAATATTACTTCACAGACTCCAAGCAACTTCCTGATCAGGCTGGAGGTCTGCAGTGGTGGGGCCCTCACAGCTTGCACCACAGTGCCTATGGGGAGAGCATGGAGCCCAGAGTTTTTTCCTGATGCCCTTCCCCACATATGGATGCTTCCCCTAGGTACCTTCTGATCTTGCTGAGTTGATGGCCCCATCACTTTCTCCTTCACACTGAATGTTCCCTGTCACTTCTCTGGTCATTCATGATGTTTTCTCCAAGAAAGCCCATCTGTAGGTGGGCATCAACCTGCAATTTTCAATCCTCTCCTTGAGAGTAGTGTACAGGGGCTGCTCCTAGTGCTCCATCTTGTCCCTACCCCTACAGTGAATTTTAATATTTTAACCAAGTATATACCTTATATATTAAACTTTGTTAAACATATATTACCTAAGGAAAAATTAGTGTTTTATCTAGATGTATTCAGACTAAGATTTGCCACTTTTCTAAATTGAAAACATGCTCATATACTGCTATCCTTGGTATTAAAATAAGAAAATTCTCCTCAGCCTACATTTTGTTTTAGAACCCTCTGAAAATGAGGTTGTAGAGGTAAATTGAACTGTCCAAGATCAATATGCTTGATATAATAAGCACTTCAAATATAAAGGATATACCATGTTTCCCCAAAAATAAGACAGGGTCTTATATTTATTTTTCCTCAAGAAGACAACCTAGAGCTTATTTTCAGGGGATGGTTTTTTTTTTTTTTTTTTTTTTTTAAACTATGGTACAACAATCTACATTTATTCAAATATAGTTAAGTTGTCTTCTTCTGGAACATCATCATAACTCTCCAAACCCTGAATTCCATTCTGAATTTCTTGCAACTCTTATTTCCTTTAGGACCATTGGCCCCCAATCTCTCATGTTGAGCAATAGAGCTCTCATGGGGCAGATTAGAAGGGCTGCTCATCTTCCTTACTGCTCTGCGACAAAATGAATGAGTTGTGCAGATACGCCGCATAGCCACACCCATCACTAGGTCTTATTTTGGGGGTAAGGCTTATATTGCGCAAATGCTTAGAAATCCTGCTAGGGCTTATTTTATGGGTAGATCTTATTTTCGGGGAAACACAGTAAATGCCATAAAAATAAATAGGAGTTTTACAAAATAAGATAACTAACAAATGAAAAAAAAAAAAAAGCTTTTTCAGGGCAGGAGTTTTTCACTATATTTTACCGTATTTCCTAATGGTGAATAGAAGTGTTGATACTTAGAATGTGCTCAATATGTATCTGAAGGTTATAAACACTTTTTCATTACTTTTAAGCATAAGACTGAAAATCTGTGCATGATGTGCAAATTATATGCTGAATGGTATTTTCTTATGAAATTCTCCAATGTAAAAATAATTATTCCAAAATATAATAAAATCATATGCAAGACTACTTGGTTCACTTCAAAGGGTACAGCCCATGCAAAAAAATTCTAACTAAAAATCATAGAAATGTGTGCATATATAGTCACACATTACCTACCAGTCCTAATGGATATTTTGATATGAAATATGGAGAGTAACAACAAAATTATCCCCGACTGAAACAAATTAACACATCAACTATCCTGTGAGTTGTATTTAAGTCATGCTGGTTTTGAGCCAAGGCTTGCGGTTGGTTCATGAAAATCTTATTTGTTGATGTTCTTATTCTTACAATTGACAATTTAATTGTATATAACTCATGCACAGAAAACAATAGAAATTAACTAATTTTTCATTATATTAGGGTTGTTTTGGTTTTGAAGTTTTTATTTTGTTTTTGTAATAGAATACTGTGGCCCCAAGGAAAACTTTTTTTTCCTAGTGTGGCAGTCAATGTGTTGACTATGAAATGTATAAGTTTTAAATTGTCTGGATGAGCAAAATTAGAAAATCACAGAATACTGGAATTGTAAAGCACCTGAGAATGCAGTATCTCTATTTTTTATCATCGAGTGCACAATGTATGAGGACTGAAGCCTTTAAGTTTTTCACCAACCAATTCAAACAACATTTGGAAGGTGCCAGTCTCTGTCCAAGGTCAACCTTACCAAGTGAAGTGACAGAATGGTTAGGTTGGATAAATTAGGATGACAACACCTGAAACACTTGGCCAATGTTAACAGTACCAAGAGGGACAATCAGAAATTCTGTGATTTCTGATGTGATGCAATAGGAAGTACACCATAGTCTATGAATCAGTTTTGTCAAAAAAAATGAAACATAAATCTCATTAAGCCTCCTGCTTTAAAAGTTCAAAAGAAAAAAGGCACATTAAGCTGCATCATGGAGAAACAGTTAATAAAATCCAGTATGTGAGGAGTTCTTTAAAACAAATATTCTGGATTCTTTAGTAAACAAATTTCTAGGGAAAAAAAGAGTTGGGGCTCTATAAAGATTAAAAAAGGGACATAATGGAACAAGAGACAAATATGTGTGAGTATTGTTTGATA
Source organism: Microcebus murinus (assembly GCF_040939455.1). NCBI lineage: Eukaryota > Metazoa > Chordata > Mammalia > Primates > Cheirogaleidae > Microcebus > Microcebus murinus. Next base: position 53,166,966 of record NC_134116.1, read on the forward strand.
TAGATTCCAACAAGACAACAGTAAAAATATATCTATGAGACAAGTGGAGATATTTGAATTCTGACTATATATATAATGATATCAAGAAACTATTGCTATATTTTAAATATTATATATTAAAATATATAATATATAATAACATATTATATTATATAATATTTAATTATATAATACATTATAATTATATGATATATATTAAATATATAATATTTCACACATAATATTGATAAATTACATTTTAAAACAACATTTTCTTGAAAGCACATAGTCAAATATTTATAGATATAATTCTCTACCTTTGTCACTTTAAAATTATGTATTCAATATATCATTTGCTTCAGAAATTGTTTCATTTTGTTATTGTTACATATCTTTTTACATACACATGTTCAGTAAGGCTGGTACATAATCTTACCCTTATCTAAAAGCTGTCTGTGGTAGCAATAATGGGCAGTATAAATTAATTTAACTAGAGTCTCTGATTCAAATTTTAAATTTGTTTGCAGGTTATTGTCACATTAGCAGTAAATTTTCTGGAAATAACCCAAAATTCGTAGAATTCTCTAATTTCTATTTATTTTTTAATTGAAGACATAATTTGACAGTATTTTTCTTAAACAGGAGTTGTGGCAGAAACTCTGTCAGAACTTTAAGCTCTGAATTCTCATCAAAATCTTTAGTAGTACATAGCACTTTCTTCATACAGGTTGAAATGTGACCTCCACCAATTATCAGACAATAAAATTTAGAGAGTGATATAATGCTGCTACATTTCTCAAGAATAAATTAACTAAGTGATGGATTTTATATTATGTGTGGGTGGTAGGTAAAAAATATGAGGAATAATAGCAAGAGCTCGTGATTTACATTTTGTCTCCAAAATCAGAGATCAAATTTTAAATACACTATCAAGAGGCAAAAATATTCTTAGAGTCTGGGTACTTGCATAATTGTTAGCACCTTTCTAACTCAATATATATTTAACAATATAAAATTTGTATTGATTTCAGGCAAGTCATAGTTCATGCAAGGGCAAATTCTTATCATTTTGTATTTAATTATCATTTCTGAATCATTCAAACCCTTTGTTCTCCTGCTTCTTGTTTTGTGGCAATATGTCCCTAATAATTATCACATCTGTCTGATGATTTTTAAAAACATGGAAAAGAGCTAAGACACGAAGGTAAACTGACTATTGTTCTAGTAAAAGTTTTATGAGCTGAATAATAAAAGAATGAGATAAAATTAGGATTCAATAACTTCAACAATCCTTTAATTTTGGGGGGGGAGTAACATAATTACTATAGTTTTTGGAGTAATTCTCTTTAGGGGAGTTTAGCATAGGGTAGTATAGGTCATGATAGTCAGAATAGACTGGGTCTTGCCTCGCAATCCACTCTCTCTCTTTATCTTAAACAATGTTTTTAAAGTGTTTTAAGTCTCAGTTGCTTCATTTATTCTGAAGTTAAAGTAATTATTTCACAATATTGTTGTAAGAACTAAATAACTTTATATGTGTAATATACCTGGTAAGTAGCTTCTGTCATGTATTATAAAAGTTAAGAGAGAGGTCCCTGGATTTGAGTCCTAATTCTGACTCTTAGATTTTTTTTTTTTATGCACTGGATAAATTGCATAATAAGCCTCTACTTCAATTTTCTTATATATAAAATGAGGACCATAATTGTATGTACTTCCTAGAGTTCTTATAACATTAAATGAGTTAACACATGTAAAACTCTTAAAATAGCATCCAAAAGATAGTAAAAATGAGGAAATACAAAGCATTATTATTACGGGTTTTGCATTCAATAAATGTTCCTTTCCATTTAGCACCCTCCATCTTAAAAAATAAAAGTCTTAAAAACAAGGGTGACTATAAATTAGTGCATACTGAGCCCTGTGTAATTTAATGCCACAAAATGCCACTGATATGTCTTAAAAATGAATAGAGCTGTACTCCTAAACAAAATGATTTTATGTAGAGAGTTTTTCTAAAACAAATTATTTTCACTTTGAATGTAACATATGTATCTTTGTTTTTTGCGTTTTCTCAATATTTAGCCTTGGGTATATCAACATATTTTTAAAATTTTCTGATAAGTATCACAATAATCTCTAACACCTATATAAGGTGGTGATTGTCTCAAGTGACTTATCAATTACATCCTATACTTTGTGTCAAAGAAAAATTGGATCTAGATAAAAATATTGTACCATGAGATACATCTATTATATGAGAATTAGAGGCAGAAAAAGCAACTTCAAATGGGCCTGTGCCATGGAAACCTCTAGACTTCAACATAAAGCAGCTGTTTCAACTTGTGAAGAGGCCGGCTGTATCACCAACTGAGCTGTAATTCTTGTATGAAGACCTATCAACTTATATGGAGCTTCAAAACCACCTGTTAAGTCTTGGGAAATTGTATTGCCAATAGCTGATGAAATATTCATGAGATATTGCTGGGAACAATGGCTGTTTCTTGAAATTACCATTCTAGATATGGTCACACGTAATTTCTAAAATAAATACAATCATTTCTATTCTATTCAATCAAGTATGTAGTTTTCCTTGCAAATGGATTTCTTTTAAAATATGATGAGTTAATTCAGAAATAAAGAAATATAATCAGTGTAGGCTGGTCTTATCCATTTGCCTTTTAAAAATACATTGAAATAATTTAGAAAAATGGAAGAAACAATAGAGAAAAGGTAGACAGATTTGATTACAGGGAGAAAAATGTATGCATGTTTAACACATTATAAACAGTAGCAAACATATTGAGAAAGTGTTTGAAATAATTATAACACTTAAAATGTAAATATAATGAAAGCTGCTAAGACATGCATGAGTATGCGTTAGGCTACAATACATAGTCCTTCATCTGTGGTCTCTGTTTACCTCTCAATCCTCATCCTTCATCACACTCTACACTCTATCACCATATTCGTGCTCTTTTGGACTTTGAACATGCTACTTTCTATATTGCATACAAAAACATCCTCACCTCATTACTAAGTCCCATTCATTTTTCAAGCAGTTTTAAAATTACCTTATCTGGGAATCTCTGAGAAATGAGATAGATGCCTTTCTCTTTGCTTTTACCATACCCAGAACTCATCATGTTTTACTGTGATTGCTTTTGATTCCCTGTTGACCACCCTTCCATAGTTAGAGGCAATGTTATTGTATACACAGAACCTAGTCCAAAGTAGATAGTCAATAAATGTGAAGAAAAAACAGGACTTCAGTTTAAAAATTGGGATCAAAATACTGACAGTTCACAGAAAGGGGAATATAAATTAATAAAATAGCAAATAGAAGCATAAAAATGAGTTCCAACTCACCAAAAATAAATAAACTTAAATGATAAATAAATAACATTTTGCCAATAGAATTAACACATATTTAATGGAAATTAAAATATTTAAAATAAAATATTCAAGTAATTGGGCCTTGTCATACTATGTGGAAAAGAGAATAAATTGTTACAATCCTTTTAAAAACGGAGCAAATATGACACAGTGATTTCCATTTAAACCTAGCTTTAGGAATAACCTGGTATTCAGGAATAACATTTAAAAAAGAGAAAGATCTTAGATTTAAAATAATATGAACTAGAGAATAGAAATCAACTTTATTATCACATTATAGTAAAATGACCATTAAAACTAAGGTATAATTACCGAGCAAATATCTTATAATTAAAAAATTAATTTTATTGGGATAATGGGTAATTTTTAAATGCCACAAAATATAAATTATGACATTTATATAATTATAATATGATGGTTATAGATGTGTATATATAGAGAGTAAAATAAAAATTGTGGAAATAAAGCCTAGATATTCACTAAAATTTGCAAAATGCGGCATCTACTAACATATTCCTTTAAGATTTTAATCAGTTACGAATGACAGCAGTCTGCTTGAGAAAATTCCCACTGAATGGAAAGGCTGAGAACCTAAGCTGTGGAGAGGGTGAGTTTGGGCTTGAGACCTGACTCTGCTACTTGCTTGTCACAGGATCTCCAATTGACTTAACCTTGATGTTAGCTTGGTCCCCTTATCAGTAAAATCGTGATTCTGCCAATGGCTGCTTTAAAGTGTTAAGAGGATTAAATGGTTTGATATTTATCAAGTACATAGAAAAATGTCTAATATGAAGTATGTGCTTGGGCAAGTTTATTATCATTATTATAATTGTTATAACTATTTCTTAAAAGTATCCATTCCTGTCTGACTTGGGAAATTTTCCGGGTTAGGTGATCTCATAGCACCTTTTAATTCTCCTATTGCTGCCTTTATGCCAGTTTAGTACTTATAATTCAATAAGGGCATAGTCGATGTGACTCTTGTTCATGGTTACATCTCTAGAGTGAAGAAAATTGCCTGACTCACGAGAGACTTTCAATAAATATTTGCTGAATTAAATAATTAATTAATGTTAGACTCTAACATAAAACCTTTATCCTTCTATTAACCTTCCCTTAATTCCAGGAGATTTTCCTCACCCTTATCATCAAACTCTACTCAGTATTTCTTAATGTGATTTGCTTCATGTAAAACAGCAATTTCTTTTGGAGAGGGTCTATTTTCCAAACAAATGTTGCAGATTTTTTTTAATATCTATGAAGATAAAACCTCATCTAAATTATAAGCTACTTGAGAGAAAAGGATTTGTCTTCTGTTTTCTTTGTATTGTTCCATGAATCCTCTATGAATAGTGTACATACAATAAATTTTTAAACATGTTAAATATTAAAATAGCATCTTATAAGAAAAGTATCCATCTTTGTAATAGAATCATATTTGCAATTATATCTTCTTGTATCTAAATACATGCATTTATAAAAATGACATTTGTGGCTATAATCTCTTTATTCTGGTTCACTTAAACATAGGAAATCTTTAATAATAAAACAACATATTTGACTAGAGATAGAAAATGATAAATTTTATAAGATAGGTTGTTTTTATAAAAATAGTTACTCAAAACACTATCCAAACTATCCAACTAAACATCTTTTCTTTATGGAGATCATTAGGTAAAATGGATTTACGGAATATCATGTTAAAAGTTTATTATGAAGCATGTGGTTAATCGATGATGTGCTCTAACTGCTATTGTTTCATATGTTAATTACAACCCAGAGTTTACTGCATGTTTTTATATTTAGATTATTCCAATTTTAGGCTAATTCCTTCAAGGAATTTTAATCACTTGATGGTACTTTTCACAAACTAATAGAAAGTATTATATAAATAATATAAAATACATATGAAATATTTGAATGTCATTTGCAGTTTTTGTGTCCAGCAAACCTCTTAAAGAATAACTGTCTCAAATCATGTTAATATAGTGACTAATATGCAATAGAACAATATAAAAGATGGACATGCATGAGGTTGGGGAGACTCTGTCAATTTTTAACATTTGAACAGGTGGCCAACTTACAAAAACAGCTTAAATCTGTATGACATCTTATCATGCTGAGACAGTTCTTGGTCTTTTACAATGACTTAAAATTAAAATTTAATTTTTCCTGCAGAGTTAATAACTACAAATGTCAGGGAAAAATAGTGAGAACTCATCAATTTTCAATTGCCATTTTGAAAAAGGGAAAGGGGAGATATTCTTCCTGTCATGGGCCACTGAAAATTACCATGTGATGGTACTAAAATAGAAAGCTGTGAATATAGAGGTATGTAGGTTTCAAAACCATGGCTGGTCTTAGTATAGGAATTTAGGAGACAAAATTACATCTTTCATGATATAGAGTGAGAAATTATGGAATCTATATACACCTAGGTGTTAATTCAGTGTCAGAACTTACCGTCATTCCAAGATCAACATTATATTAAATATATATCATAATAAACTACCAAATTTCTCTTATTCTAATATGAGTCACTTGGTAAATTTAAAGTACTTAATATACAGATCTCTAGGATGATTTGAATGAATACATTATTTATTCCTAGTAACATATTTGATTTTTTGGTCGGATGACATCTTATAAGGATATATAGTCTCAATGTTATAAGATAAAGGGGAAATTGAGCTGAAACTTCTTTATTTACTCTTTGTGTTAGCACTCTACATTTTGAATTGCCATTTAAAGATTCTTAGAAGATATTCAAGATAATATTTCCTGTTCTCAAATTACTTTACTCCTAGCTCATTTCTTGAAGTTTACTGCTGTGACAAGTTTGTTGCTTCCTGAAATTTTCATCTCCCTTCAACCTTGACCCCTTGATTCATACTCCTGCTTCCAATATCATCTTCTACCCCTTGATTGTTTTTTTTTTCCTTTGTGTTCTCTGCAGGCTATCCTACTAATGTGTCTACCTCACATACTGGGCAGGTTTTCCTATCCCTTCTGAGTTCAAAATTCCTGAAGCTTCTTTCCCTGACAACCTAAGTCCCTTAGAATACTCAACATGTGCACTTTTCTCACATTGCCAATTTAAAAAATAATGAATTGTAATGAAAATAATTAATTTTACATAAAACTTTTAAATATAAGTATCGTATACATTGCCAAAACAGTATTTGTGGCATTAATTTATAATGCAACTTTAATTCTCTCAGAGACAAATTTGCCCTAAGACATTCCTCTCTCTTAGATGATATAGTAGCCTGAATAATGGCTTACCAAAAAATGTTCATAATCTAATCCAGGATCCTGTTAATATGCTACCTTGTATGGCCAAAAGGACTCTGTAAATGTGGTTAAATTAAGGGCTTTGAGATGTAGAGATTATCCCAGATAATCCAGTTGAACCTAGTGTAATCACATGGATTCTTTAAAAGTGGAGGATCTTTACTGACTCTGATCAGTGGGAGATATGACTGTGAGAAAATGATCAGAGATGCAACATTGCTGACTCTGAAGATGAAGGGGGCAACAAGCCAAAAAGTGAGTGTGGCCTCTAGAAGCTGATAGAGGCAAGGGCATAAATTCTTCTAGAGCCTCCAGAAAGAAACAGATCCCTTCCAATACCTTGATTTTAATCCAGTGAGACCTGAGCTAAACTTTTGACCTTCAGAAGTGTAGCATATTAAGTTTGTGTTGTTTTAAAGCACTAAACTTAAGATAGTTTGTTATAACAGCAATAGAAACTTAATATAATTGATAAAATCAGGTTCAATACAATAAGTAGACTGCCACCTCCTTTATAATAGTTTGTACTGACTAAATGCATATTTCTTTCAAAATTATCATGTTGAAACTTAATCCTCAATATGATGGAATTAGGAATAAAGCATTTAGGAAGTGATGAGGTCATCAGGGCAGAGCCCTCCTGCATGCAATTAGTGTCCTTATAAGACAAATCCCAGAGAGGTCCCTTGCCCCTTCCACCATGTATAGGCACACAGGGAAGACCATCTATGAGCCAGGGAGCAGGCCCTCACCAGTCACCAAATCTATTGGCGCCTTGATTTTGGACATCTCAGCCTTCAGAAGTGTGAGAAATAAGTTTCTGTTATTTACAAGCCAGCCAGTCTATGGTATTCTGTTATAGCAACCTGTGAGGACTAAGACGATAGTCACAAATTTGAGATTGATTTGTAGTTAAAACCTCTCCCTGGTTCTCCCTGGTTCTCCCTCTCCAGCTATTTACAAGCAAGTGTGTATGGTTAGCTTCTACTTTATTTTATTATTATCTTTTCTGTTTTATTTATTTTTATTTATATTATCTTTTCTGTTTTATTAAAAGTTTTATGTAAAATTAATTATTTCTGTTTTATTCCTCCTCTTCCATCCTGGTTAATATCATTTTCTGAAGCTTCCAAAGTTGAAGAATGGAGAATGAAAAGGAAAAAAAAGGGACAGGAATGTTGCTAGACTGGTAACTGATGACCTATAATCACAGCTCTGTGGTTATTTTTCTTTTGGGCAGTTCTATTCACTGCTGAAGACAAGTCCTTCCTCCTGGACCCACAAATTGCCTAAACCTCTCTAAATATCTTAAATTCTCACTATATGAAATTTCTAATTTTCTTTTGTAGCCAGGCATATGCAAGTATACTTTCAGCTCCCTTTTGATAAGAAGCCACTTGTTTTCTGGGTGGCCCTGCTAGATACAGAATATTTGTGCATCTTTTATTGACTCAGAGCACAGGTATTATAATCCTCAAATTTAGCTACCATAGGCTGTTTTAGTCAGCCTTTTGCCCATTAGAATTCTCAGATATTTACTAAGACACTAGTCTTCTATGTCTTCTTTTTTAGTTTGAGGACCCTTACTAAATGCTTGTAGTGTGGTCTTCCCAGTTCCCCTCTTCTTTAGACTGAAGGTAAAGGAAGAAGTGCAATCTATTAACTTCTCGACTAAGTGTAGGATTCACAGAAGTCTACCAATAGTTCTCTTCAAAGAAATCCTTTTCAAGAATGGTATTCAAAGATAGTTCAACTACATATACTTTTATATCTTTGCTATGACAGAGGGATTTACTAGCTATTTCATTAATTTTCACATATCTATCTTAAACTTTTTGGGAACTGGATTCACTTTATGAGAAAACTTGGAAAGAACAGACTCATTTTAAGTAGGTACACAATTGTGGGATTTCTGGATCAAATGATAGGTCTACTTTTAATTCTTCGAGGAATCTCCATACTGTTTTCCATAGAAGTTGTACTAATTTATAGTACCACTACGGGGTATCTACCCAAAGGAAAAGAAGACATTATTTCAAAAATGCACCTGTACCTAAATGTTTAGCACAGCACAATTCACAATTGCAAAGATATGGAATCAATGGAAGTGCCCATCAATTGATGAGTAGATATAAAAAATGTTATATATATTGTGATATATTTGATATATATATACACACAATGGAGTCATATAAAGGAAATTATACAAATCTGCCATATAAAGGAAAGAAATTATTTCTTTTGCAGAAACTTGGATGGAACTGGAGAACATTATCATAAGTGAAATATCCTAGGAATGAAAGAAACAAACACCACATGTTCTCACTAACAGAGAGCTAAATGATGGGTACACATGGTCATATAGTAGTGTAAAGGACATTGGAAATTAAGAAGGGGGAGAGGGAGGGAAGTGAAAGTTGAAAACTTGTCTATCAAGTACAACGAACACTATTCTGGTGAAGGGCACACTAAAGTCCTGACTTACACATGCATCATACAATTCATTCATGTAACAAAAACACTTGTACCTTCTAATATTTTAAAATAATAATTATAAAAAAGACCTAACGTTTAATTGTTTTAGACAAATTGGTTCTGATATTAAGTAATATTACTTTTCTCAGGAATTAGCCATTTTGTGAGTCGACTACATGTTCACTCATCTCCATTTTCCTTCATCTTTTCACTTCTTTTCCTCTGAGTTTTTCACCCATACCTTTTAGTCCTATTGCATAGAAAACATAAATGACACTTACATACAAGGTTTCTAATATCTATTCAGTCATTCAATCCAATGATTTGACTAAAAATGATTCACAAAATGTTGTGCTCAATGATACAGGTGACACAAAGACTTAGTCTCAGGTAGCTTTTTGTCTCATAGAGACAATAACCCACATAACTAAGTCACCTATTTCTGAAATAAGAAATCTTACTGATAATCTTCAAGTTTCTTTCTGCCTATCTTTATTAGTATTCCATTTTATAGGATAATTTCAATCTATTCACTATTTTACTTAATTACCTCCAATTTTTCAAGCATATAAAATAGCCAATTTATCAAAAAATAAAATTTGGTCAATGTAGTTGAGTATATTTAATTACCTAATGGAGAAAAAATATTTAATACCTATAATATGTATTTTCTCTTAGAGCAGTTTAGATGATGATGTCAAGAATTCATTGTTATTTTTCTTTTTTCATTATAATCTAATTAATAGCCAACTACATAGTAAATTTAAGTTTTATGGGTTTTATTTTCTTAAATCAAAAAGAAAATACACAAAGCTATAAAATATTTCTATGTATTGCTTCCTCTAACCATGGCAGCTATATTCTCATCCCTGTGTATTTTAAATCCAATAAACATGACTCTTGCTAGGGAAACAATAAATTACCACATATCCAAACTCATAGATGTTGCTTTTTATTTCTGATCAGTTGTGTGTGACTTCTATCTTATTCCCTATTTTGTAGTAAGTGAGAGCCAGTTGAGACTCTGGCCTTTTTTTTTTTTTTTTTTTTTTTGTATTTTGGTAATTTATTTTGTATGCCTCAACATTTCTTTGTTTCCTTCTTGGTACTTCAGACAACTTACTTTTGAACAACTGAATTTGTATTACCATTTGCCATTACAGGCTTCATGAGGTGTACCACAATTCTCTCATAGCTAGATTCTCTGTCTTCCTCATCTCAGTCTTCTCATACCTGGTTCTTAGTTCCTAGATGTGCATTATTCACTTGTTCCCCACCACTCACTGGCTAGATTGATCATATATTTCATCTTCTTTTGAACACTGGCTAATGCTCCTTACACCCTATGTGTTCATTCCCACAAGAATTGGCCTCAGAGTTAAAGGCCCACAGTAAGAATATCTCTGCAACATTTCCTGGAATAGAAAACTTCTATCTATTTCCATGCAGTCTTACTTGATCCAGAACGTTTTTCTGGAATTCTTGTTCTGTTTTTCCTATACCTTTCTTCACCTTGATTAGACAAGCTTTAACTCTAATTAAAGAAACATAGAGAAAAAAATGGGAAAAAAGAGGAAATTTACTGGGAGAAGGTGCTGGGAAGTAAACTACAGATAACAATAAAGATGGGAACAACAATAGTTTTAGAAGGGCCATAATCATAAAATAATATAAATATTACAAAATAGTAGCTTTCTTTTCCAAACTGCAAATGAATCACTATTTTTTTCAATGCATTTCTCATTGAGTCATTTTAGTGACTGAATGGTGGCCTCTCAACTTGGTCTATATCCTAATTACTAGAACCTGTGAATATTACCGTATTTGGAAAAAGGATCCTTTCAGATGCAATTAAGTTAAAGAACTTGAAATAAGGAGACTATCCTGGAATTCATGGGTGGGCCTTGCATCCAATGACAGTGTCCTTATAAGAGTGAGGTATTAGCATATTTTATATAAGTAAAAGGAGGCAGTGATGTGGCCACAGAGAGAGAGATTGAAGTGATTTAGTTATAAGGCAAGAAATGCTGACAGTTACCAGAAGCTAGAAGACACAAACAAAGGATTCTCTCCCAGTATTTCTAGAGGGAGTGTGATCTTGCCAACACTTTAACTTTTGACTTCTGGCATTCAGAATTGTGAGAGAATAAATTTCTCTTGGTTTAAGCCACCCTGTTTGTGGCAATATGTTGCACCAACCACGGGAAACTAGCACAGTGAAGATACCCAAAGCGATAGATCCATAATTAGTATTTTTAAATGATGGACAATTTAGCCTTCCTCAAGATAGCACTTTTTGCCTCCTATTATTCCCAGTAATATTTTCACTGCAGAGTAGTAAAATCCCTTGTTTTACCTGTCATTTCTGTTAATCCTCACATATTTGGACTTTCTGATAGTTCTCATTATAGCAATTCCTATAGATAGGCTAAAGTAAGACAAATTAGTATCTTCAACATTTTCTAAATAGTTCAGTTTGCTTCAGTACTTAAAAATTTTTTCAAAACCTGTATTTTATATATTACTAAAGTCATTTTGTTTATCTGAAATTTTGTGATAAAAAAACTCAAGGGGATTTTTTCTTCTATATGTCTAATATACATATGTAGCATAGATGTAATGGAATATTTCAAGTTAATTTCTTAAAATAAAATTAATTAATGGTATGTTACTTGCTTCATTATAAAATGTGGTATATGTATACCATGGAGTACTATTCAGCTCTAAGAAACAATGGTGATATAGCACATCTTATATTTTCCTGGTTAGAGCTGGAACCCAAACTATTAAGTGAAGTATCCCAAGAATGGAAAAACAAGCACCAGATATATTCTCCAGCAAACTGGTATTAACTGAGTAGCACCTAAGTGGACACATAGGTACAACAGTAATAGGGTATTGGGCAGGTGGGAGGGGGGAGGGGGGCGGGTATATACATACATAATGAGTGAGATGTGCACCATCTGGGGGATGGTCATGATGGAGACTCAGACTTTTGGGGGGAGGGGGGAAATGGGCATTTATTGAAACCTTAAAATCTGTACCCCCATAATATGCTGAAATAAAAAAAAGAATGCAAATCAAAAAAAATTAATTAATATTATGTATTGCATTTAAAATTTTGTACCAACAGTAATATTTCCTTTGAAGAAATGTGTTTAAGGTAATTTTTTCTTTGGCAGCCAATCTTAGAAAACTTTTTAATTGAAGGGCACACTAAAAATGTTTTCCAAATCCCAGGAAAAGCTCAGTATTAAGCACGTAAGATAAAAATTACTTAATACTGTCTTGTTGCATTAACAAAAATTTAAATGAATCATTTTAAGGCCATCTTGAGCAAATATAATAACCGGATTTTTAGAAATGAAATAGATAGGATAACCACAAATCTTGCTATTCTCTTAAGAGAAAACCCAGCAGGGCCATTTTCTGTGACCTTTTATCCCTGGAGTGTGACCTTGGCCACTGGAAGAAACATGTATCCCTATTAGTGAATGGCCCTGGAAAGGCTACACTGTTAGGAATCATAAGTAGCAATAACAACTATGAAATCAAGGCCTCTGATGCAAATCAATGCAAAGAGGCTACAAATAAAATACATATCCGTAGTGAAGGAAAAAATGTGTTAGTTCAAAATTATAAGTCAATCTGCCTTCAAAGTATTTTTATCTGATTTATTTGAATCTAAATACATAGGTTCAGAACAAATTTTTCAGAAGGCAAATCTCATCTTTATTCCAAAAAGATTTCCAAATATATGTTTTTAAATTCTCACAATATTTTGTGCTATAAGTTAGAAGGTATAAATAAGAAAATTGAAACAAGCCATCAAGTTTGTAACATATGTATTTTTATAAATGCATCAGTACATATTAAGGAAAAAGGTATTGTAAGAATATATTAAAGTGATTCTATTTGGTGTTATAAATAATATATGTGGAGGTAAAGCATTTGCTTGTATAATTCTTTTTCCAGCTTTGTTGAGGTATATTTGACTAATTAAATTTGTATATATTTAAAGTGTGAAACATGATGTTTTGATACTTACATGCATTGTAAAATGATTAGCACAATCAAACTGATTAATGTGTCCATTATCTCAGATAGTTACTATTTTCACACCCTCATGGTGAGAACATTTGAGACTTACTCTCTTAACAAATTTAAAGTATACAATACAGTATTATTAACTGTAGTCACCTTACTGTACTTTTTTATGTGTTTTTTAGTTTCTGGGAGTTCCCTAAGCTTTATTCAATTTTTTTTTCTCTCTCTCTCTTACTGAATAATTTCAAATGACCCGATTTAGAACTCACTGATTCTTTCTTCTGTTTGATCAAGTCTGCTATTGAAGCTTGCTATTGAATTTTTCAGTTCAGTCATTGTATTTTTGTTTCCAGAATTTCTTTGTTTCTTTTTTTTGTGATTTTTTCTCTGTGTTTAACTTCTAATCTTGTTTATGAATTGGTTTCCAATTCAGAATGGAAAGGATCTGTAGAATACCTTCAACAAACCCCAAAAGATGAGCAATATAATTCATAAGATCTTAAGAAAGCATTACAAAATCTATTAACATATAAGAATTACTTAAAATGACAACTTCTAATTCTTCTGTAAAATGGAAATGATAAATCTGTTTTATAGGGCTTATTTGTTTTTTCTAAAGATCTACTAAGTATGGTGAAGAACTAAACAGATGATTTAGGATATAATTAGTAAGTACCATTAGAGTTCTTTATTAATTTTAATCAATCCTAGATTATATAATAAATGTATGAGTGCTCTGAGAGTCCTTGTTGAGTTTCACAATAGAATAATATAAATATTTTCCTCACATTAATATAAGCTGAAAAACCTCGTTTTACATTCCTCAATCCATTTTGCAAGTCAGGTGAGTGGCTACATACATGGTCTCTATGTAAACAACTTGGATGTAAATGTTTCATTCACTTTATATATATTATAAGTAAAGTTGACTGAGGAAGGAATTTAATGATGTAAATGACATGCAACTTTAAACATATCCATTTGGGTTTTTGTCCATCCTTTTTTGTCAAGTGAGCAACTGATATGACACTGCATACTTTTTATTTGTGTGGTTTTGTTTCTTTATTTGAATTTAAATTATTTATCTTATAAATTTGTAATTGAAAAATAATAATTTTATATAATAATGAGGTGCAGTGTGGCATTTTTGATATATAAAAACATTGTAAGAGATTAAATCAAGCTAATTTAACATATCTGTATCCTCATCTGCTTATCATATTTTTATGATGAGAATATTTATTATGTATTCTTTTAGCATATTTGAAATATAGAATAATACAGTATTATTAACTATGATCACCACACTTATTTCCTGTCTAACTGGAAATTTATACCCTTTGAACATATCCACTTTCCCTATGCCCTGCCCACCTAGCCTCTGTAACCACCGTTCTACTTTCTGCTTTCATGCATGAATTGGATGTTTTTAGATTCCACATTTAAGCAAGATCATGTAGAATTTCTCTTTCTTTGCCTGTCTTATTTCACTTAGCATGAGGTCCTCCAGGTTCATCCATGTTGCAAATGACAGAATTTTTTGTTTCTTAAGGTTGTATAGTATTCCATAGTGTGCATAGACCACATTTTCTTTATTCATTCACCTGTTGACAGACACTTAGGCTATTTTCATATCTTGGCTACAGTGAATAATACTGAAATGGACATGGGAGTCATTCCTTGATTCTTATTGCAGCCACTTGAAATTGAAACCTATAGGTATACTCACAACAGTTCATGAGAAAAAAATACTTTATAAAATAAGTCTCCACATTTTTCAAGTTTGAGAAAAACTGTTATAGATATTTTAATGTATCCTTTCCTATCTTCTAATTTTCCTAATAAAATTGCTTCTTCTTTTTTAGAAGTAACTAACTAATGTCTAAGCTTTCTATTAATATCTCATTTAGAGTATCTTGGGATATAGCATCATCATTGTATTTTTCTAGATAATTTTACTTAAAATATATGATTTATATTACATAATAATATACTGTTTAGTAGTTGATTTGAATGACAAATTCAGCAAACTTTCATCCTTTCTCCACACAGCCCCTAATGAAATAAAAGAGAAAACATATTCACATCGATTTCATATGATTTTATTGTGAAAAGGGATTCATTTTACAAATTCAATGTATATCTTATAAAGTATTATCTTACAATTAATTATCCCTGATGGTGAGTTCCATTAATGTGATTTGTCACCTTGTTGATCTGTGCATGTTCAACCAACTCATCATTCCTGGGATAAATCACACTTGGTTACATTGTAGATTCTTTTTTTCTGTATTATTGAATTTGGTTTGCTAGTATTTTATTGAGGGTTTTGCATCTTTGTTCATCAGAGATATTTGCCTGTACTTTTCTTATCTTGCAGTGTCTTTGTTGGCTTTGATGTCACATCAAGGGAATGTTGGGCCCATAAAACATGTTTGGAATTATTCTCTCACATTCTATATGTTGGAAGAGTTTTAAAAGGATTGGTGTCAATTCTTTTTTGAATGTTAGGTGGAATTTAGTTGTAAAAACATCTAGTCATGGACTTTTTGTTGTTGGAAGTTTTATAATTACCACTTGAGCCTCTGTATTTATTTTGGGACTTTTCAGGCTTTCTATTTCTTCCTGATTCAATTTTAGTAAGTTTGTATTTGTCTAGGAATTTATTAATTTCTCCTAGGTTATTCAATTCATTGGCAAATAATTGTTTACAGTAGTCCTTTATGATCATTTTTATTTCCAAAGCATCCATTATAACATTTTTACTTTCATTTTTAATTTTGTTTGTTTTAGTATTCTCTTTTTTTCTTAGTCTAGCTTATAATTTGTCATTTTAATTGTTTCAATAAAACAACTTTTAATTTTGGTGATTTTTCTGCATTCTTAAAATTTTCTATTTGAGTTATTTCTCATAGTTTATTATTTTCTTTCTTCTTCTAACTTTGAGTTAAGTTTATTTTTCATTTTCTAGTTCCTGGAGGTATAAAGTTAAGCTATTTATTTGAGATCTTTCTTCTTTTTCAATGTAGGCATTTATTGCTATCAACTTCTCTCTTATAATTGTTTTTGCCATATCCCATAGATTTTGTTATATTCTGTTTCCATTGTCGTTTGTCTCAAAATAAAGTTTTTAATTTCTCTTTTGATTTCTTCTTTGACCCATTGGTTGTTCAGGACCATGTTGCTTAATTTCCACATATTTGTTAAATTTCTAATATCCTTCATGTTATTAATTCCTATTTCATGTCATTGTGGTTGAAAACAATGCTTTATATTATTTCAATTTTCTTAAATTTGTTAAGGTTTATTTTGTGACCTAACATATGGTCCATCTTGGAAAATGTTTCATATGCTCTACAAAAAAATGAGTATTCTGTTGCTGTTGGATGAAATATTGTATATTTGTCTGTTAAGTTCATTTGATTTAGAGTATGGTTCAAGTCAAATATTTTCTTATTGAATTTCTGTCATGTTGATATATCCATTGTTGAAATTGGGGTATTACTATTATTTTTAAGATGGCAAGTTCACATATATCTTTAACGTATAAAACAATTGTGAAACTTTTTAAATATAGATATCTAATTTTGTTTCAGTATAACAAAGGTTCTGTTACTTAAATAATTAAATAATTATGCATAGCTAAATTACTGATATTTTTGTCATTGGAGACAGCATATAAGGTATAAATTTGATTGTTAAAATAAATTTATGAGTTTTCTTTTGGGCACACAGAATTTAGTTTCTCCATAAAGGAAAGAAAAGTTTTACAATATTATGTTATAATGCTTAGGACCTCATTTAGAACATTATGGGTAGTATGTTGGTCTTTGTTAATGATTTTGTAGGCCATAGAGAAAGACAGTAAGTTTTAAATTTGGGTTAGATAAAGATAAATGTAGGAAGTATGTAGGATAAGCTGAAATTAGAATATACTGAAGGATGGGAGAGGAAACAGATATTAGTTCATGGATGAGGTATCATCTCTAGGCTGAATTAAGATGAGGGTAACAAATGAAAACAAATGAAAATAAAATTTTAAAAAAAGAACTCAAGGAAGCACTTATGTTTTGTTTTAAAATTTACTTTATTTGATTTTAAAATTATAGAATGAATCAATGTATATTTTAACAATAAAAATAAAAATATAAAATATAGAAACATAAAGCTGATCATCTTCCTTGTTCCATTCTCAAACACACACACACATACACACACACACACACACACACACACACACACACAGAAAACTCTGTCTCACGTTCTTGGGCTAATCAGTTTTTAACCACCTACTATAAATCTTTACATTCTGTTATTTCTACATGAGTAAAGACATACACGCATATGTAGCCATATATTGAGGATTATTTGTGTATTTTTGCCCCAATAGAGAATCATAGTATCTGCATGGATATTTTAGACAACTTCTCTAGAACTTGGCAATTGATATGATGACAGATTATTGCAGAAGAGAAAAAAGACATAAAGAAAAATAGAAATTTTCAGCATACGTAGGACAAAATAGAGCCTTATAAAGAATAGGAAAAGTGAGAGAAAGAAGTACTTTTTGCTAGGAAGGGGTAGTTAACAATAAAAGTTTCATTTTTAGTATCTGGTACTGAAATAGAGGATTCAATTAATGTAACAGACAAGCTAAGATTAGTGTCTTCATATTTATCTCTTAAGAAAAAACAGTATAATAATGTCTCATCAAGCCTTTTCATTTATGTCATTTACTCAACATTTAATTAGCACTTTCTATGTGAAAAACAAGTTGTTTGCCTTCATGGAGCTTGCCTTGCCTTGGTAAGAAACAGAAACCACACAAACAGCAGCAAAAACAGAGAAAAACAAAGAAATAGAATAAATGATTTTCGATGGTGATAACTGACATGGATATTATTAAGTAGGGAGATAGTCATCTAAGGCTGCTAAAAAAAATTACTGCAGACTTGGTGGCTTAAAACAACAAAAACTTCTTTCACAGTTCTATAGCCCAAAATCTGGTAGGGCTACTCTTCTTATGGGATTTCTGTAGGAAAATCTGTTCTTTGCCTTGCAGCTTCTGGTGGCTTGAGTTACTTTCCTATATGTAGCGTATCACTACAATCTCCACCTCTATAATTCCATTACATTCTATTTTCTGTCAAATCTCCCTTTTATCAGGTCATTTGTCACTAGCTTTTGGCTTTTGGGCTTACCTGGATAATTCAGGGTAAGAGCCTACTTTCAAAATCCTTGATGAATCACATATTTTTCCAGTAAGGTTATAATTACTATTTACCATATAAGGTAATATTCACAGGTTCTAGGAATTAGAATGTGGACATATTTTGAGGGTGATGTCACACAGCCATATAGAATTTATATACTATTTTAATGTGCTATAATTTTACATACATCCCTGTCTTCCAATAATTTGTGAGAAATTTTACTCCTCCCCCCCTTTTTTTTCTATATATACAGTGACTATCACAAAACTGGTGCATAATGAATAGCCAGTTGATTACAAAAGGAGGAGATCCAGTGTCACATTTGAGTTAACCTTTAATCTCAAAAATCTGACATTCAGGCTGGAATCTGTATCAAGTGAACATTATCATCTTTGTTTGTGAAAAATGTCATAAATTATTGTTCTCTTGAATATTTTATCTTAGTTATTTCTAGCTCCTACATTTCATAAAATATTTTATCTCATAATGTTCTCTTTTTGATTTATTTTAAAATGATTTAAAGAGGGTTACCAGGAGAGTTTACTAGCTAGCATCAAGGACATCAGTCAGTATTATGAGCTTTAATTTCTCATTGTTTCAAAAAATGGTTTAACTAATAAACCTCAGTGTCTGCTACATAACAGATGTTTCATATGTGCTGTGGGTAAATAAATGGATGAATTAAGTGAATTAAAGTAGCTAACTGCTAATTCATGGCCAATATAAGAATAGGGAAAAAAGAGCTCACAATTAAGGAAGAGAAGGCATCCAACATGACAACAATTATATTTCTTTTCACATAAATTTAATAAGAATTAAATTCAGTAAACAAAACAAATAAGAACATTCTTATTTCTGGTGTGTTATCTTAAGGAGCAAGAGGTTATACAACAGTTGTGATAATAGCTTAACATAGTTCAACTCATTTGAAATCAAACTATCTTTGGTCTAAATTATATGACAACTACCTTTAGTTCAAATGTTTATTGGATTTTGACATGAATTTATTTTTCAAAAACTGTTTGTTGATTTTACAAGTCAAAAAAGAAAGTGATTTTAATTTGTTTTCTCATGTTTGTGATTATATAGTCATATACCTATGCTGAAATATATGAAGTTTATAATAAAGAAAGCACTAATTTCTGGGAATGTGTGTAAATGATAAGAATGACAAAGAAAAGTAAAGAAACATAAAAAATTCTGGCTTTCAAGTTAATTTCCTTGAATTTATAGTCCAATGGATGGCAAACTGCTCATTAAAGATAGTTAAATACAATTTTATCTGTTTTTTAGATGTCAATGTTAATTGGACCATTTTGTTGAAATAGGAATGAGTGTTGTTGTTTATAAGACTCCGAGGACTGCTATCGGCTGAAATGGAATTCTTTTCACTACTGGACATTATTATGTTTCAGTGGTGTTACTTTTAAGAAAGAAGGGGGAGAGCAGCTTATACATTTTTAACATTTTCATCATCATTGTTCTGAATTGTATGGCACATATGTCACAATCATGAAGAAGGAAATTAACATTTCTGATGGGGATATGAATCATATGAAACAATATCTTCATTTCAAATACTTATGCTTAGAATAATACTAGGAGGAAGTAGATATGACAGAGACTTCTAAATGTTCTGCCTTAAAATTTATGAATTTAATTTGAATATAGATATCTAGTCTATGATATCTGGGGTTTCTAGCTCTTACTAGCAAAGAGGTAAGATAATTATGTGTCACATTTTATACATTTATCATAATGCAAAAGTTACATATGCCATGATATAACTTAATATTTCTAAATATTTCACAATATATAAAATGTTTAAGAATAAGATATACTGCTCTGTTAATACTGTCAACACAGTATTTCCAATTCCTTCCTCCATCTTTTGTGGCATTGCTGTTTATTATTTTACTTCTCCATATGCTATAATCACCTAATACATTGCTATTATTATTACTTGTTCAGTTACCTTTTAGATCAATTAAGAAGGATAAAAATAAATTAGTTGAATCATTATTTATTCCTCATCTAAAACTCTTTCTTTATTTCTGTAGATCCAAATCTCTTACCTACATGATTTTCCTTCTGTCTCTAGAAAATTATTTAATATTTCTTGCAGGTCAAATCTACTGGTGGATAATTTCTTTTTGATATTTTTGACTCAGAATGTCTTTATTTCTCTTCCACTTTGAAGGATATATTTGCTGCATATAGAAATCCATTTTAATGTTTTTTTTTTCTTTCAAAACTTTTAACTCTATTCACTTCCTGCTTTCATGGATTCTTGTAGGAAGTCCTTTGTAATTGTTATCATTGTTTCTCTACAGGTGAGGTGTTTCTCCCTTCCACCACCAACTGGATTCTTTCAAAATGTTCTCTTTATCTTAGGAGTTTTACAGATTCAATATGACAAGCCTATACATGGCTTTTAAGGTATATATTTTGCTTCTTGTTAGCTGAGTTTCTTGCATCTGTATTTTTGTGTCTGTCACTAATTTTGGAAAGTTCTTGATCATTATTACCTTAAATATTTTTTCTTCTCCATTATCTCATTCTTCTCCTGGTAATATAATTACATGCATGTTACATTTCTTTGAAGCTTGACCCAGTTCTTGTATTGTTTTACAACTTGATAATATCTGTTACATCCAATATGAAAATGAGAAACAACTTTGAATAGTTACTTTATAAAACATGACCTACAATGGCCAATAAGCACATAAAAAGATGTTTAGTGTTATTATTCATCAGAAAAATTCAAATTAATCCACAATTATATTTAACTTTTAATCCACTAAAATGACTAAAATTAAAAAGACCCACAATATGAAGTTTTGGTATTGGCTTTCTTTTCTTTTTTTTTTTTTTTAACTAAACATAATTCTCTTGAGATTCATCCAAGTTGGTATATGTATCATTATTTTTTTTCATTTTTATTTCTGTGCAGTACTAGTCCATAGTTGGATTTATTGCAATTTGTATAACCATCCATCTGTTGAAGGACATCTGGGAAGTTTCCAGTTTTTGACTATTACAAATAAAACTGCTGTAAACATTAGCTTTATGTTTTGTCTAAACATTAGCCACAGGTTTTTATAAATAAGGTTTTGCTGAGAATCAGCCATAGCCATTAACTTTCCTCTTGTTTTTGGCTGCTTGTATATTGCAAACATGACTATGGCATTTTTAGAAAAGACCTGAGGAATGGCATCATGAAGAACTTTAGCTGAAGTGTGGATCCTTTCAGTTTGTTTTTAAAAATCCTCTAAAGGATTATACCAGCTTGTCTTTTTCAAATATTCAGTGGCCCTGCTTTCTGATACCAGTACATGAACTAATTGATAAAGATCAGAATATGCAGGTTGAAAAGTCCAGACAATTAAATCAAATTCTTTTGCAAACCCTATAGAATCTTGGAGTGGGTCTTGGAAGTCTTTTATGATATATTTAAATTCAGTCTTTGTCCAAGGGGTATACACAATAGCAAGCTCACCACTTCCCATGGGTTTTACCTTGAAAGGGGTTGCCAAAATAGGAGTTTCAGTGAGGAGGTCAGAGATCTGGCCTATTTCTTCAGGTGGTGTTGGGATGGAAGAGGGGCAGGTCAAGACAAGAAAACTGGAATAAGAGAGAATATGAAAGAACAAGGAGAGGAAGAAGAGGAGCAGTTGGAGATGGAAGGGAGAGGCCTCCAGGATTTTTTAAATTCAGGTACAGTTTCAGTTTTAGATATCTTTTTGTTTACCTTCAGAATAAAGGCAATTCTCAGAATATTTTTAGCAGTTTCTAGGTGTCATTGGAAGTAAGTGTCCTACTCAATTTGGATCTAAAGCCAGTTTTCCCCAACTGTGCTCACAAATAATTTATGTTAGGCAATTCAGAGGACCCTCATTCTTGCTACTTATGACCATCCTGGGTTATGCAGGTCCATTTTCCTTGCTATTTACAAGAGGATGCCACATAAGTGTTGTACATAAAACCAACTGATGTTTCTAAAGGAGGTTGTCCCTTAAAAAAAAAGCACTCAGGTTTTGACACTTAATTTCCCATAATGTAGGAACCTGTTGAAAGTGATCAAGTTAGAGATGTGCTTGGATCAAAGTGTGCTGTTTATGAGCATCACTCCTCGAGGAGTCACTGGACAGTCGTGAATTACTCTCTTACATGTCTTGGAATCTGTGATCACCTTGTGGCAGCAGAGAGAGTGCTCAAGGTGCCAGGTGACCAACTCTTATGTGTACTTTCTGGATAAACTGGAAGTACCTGTAGGTGTCCTTGTGGGGAGGTGCTCTGAGACTGTAACATGTAATGGACAAATACCCTGACACTTCCATAAAGCCTTTAGTCACCTAGAACATCCAGTCAGGTTTGGAGGGAGTAAGTGTCTCTTAACTCCAGGGCAAGAGAACTAACCCTAATATACTTTTTGATTTGACATTAACAGAGATTATTCACAAATGAAAATACAAGTCCAAATTACAGGCAAAAGGAAGCAGCTGCAATTTTAAAAGTATGCTATTTAATTATAGGCCAAAAGAAATGAAACCACTGTTGCTAGACTACCAATACCACAATCTAGACCTCCTGCCATGAGACAGAGGTAGAGAAGGCAGAAGTTATCTGTAGAACTCTTTGTCTGACCATGATCTGAGGCAGAAGCATTGGAGGCAGGTTTTTTTCTCCCTGAAACGTGAATCTCCTACTAGTAGACAGAAATAGAAACTTCCATTCTAGAAAGGCCGGTTTAAAAAGAACAGATCAAGCAAAGTGAAGATGTCAATCAAAGAGTAGGGAGGTCTGAATTCAGGAGGACTCGCCACTTACACGTGACAATGTTCTTGGAGCTAGAAGAGCACAAGGGGTTCTGGCTGGCTGGGTGCTGAGTCTGGGAGGAGTGTCAGATGGTCAGGTATTTACCTGGTGGTCATTTTGAACCCTGCTCACAGCACTAGAAATGTCAACCTAAAGGAAGAATCTGAGTCACAAAATATAAAGAGTTAATTTGAGCCAAGATGATAATAGCTGCCTGGAAGACTCAGACCAAAGTAACTTGGATATAAGCTATATTTGGCCTTTATTATAAGCAGGTTTATAAAGACAAGAAATTCAACAAGGAGCAAACTAATACAAAGTCAGTAATTTTCATTGGGTTACAGAAAGAACATTGATTAGTGATTGGCTATATACTGGTGAGCTATCTGGTATAGGCTATCCAGCCCTTCACAGAAAAAGTTTGCTGATTGTAAAGACTGGATATTTCTACTAGAATGGTAGAATTGAATTACATTTAGATTAAAATTAAAAATATGAGCCAATATAGAAAAGGACTGAAAAGAAGAATGAAAATGAAAGGACTATGCCTCATTGAGCTAGATCCAGCCATCTCCCTTTCTCATTGAAGAAACATTACTGAAGAGTTAAATGACTTGTAAATTAGTATTACACAATGTATGAGTAACAAAGTTAGGAGATAAAATTGGTTATTTGATAAAATAGTTCATGTTCCTCCTGTTAAAATAGAATTCCTCCTTATGAGATTATCTCTCAGCATTTATTTTTTTGTTGAATAAGTAGAGAAATGGATTTGAGGTAAGCAGAGTTGATAGAAATAAAAGACTGCTTTATAAAATAACCCAAATAAAACAATATATACACATATCCACACTCCATATATTAATAATTCAATAGTATTATACATGGTAAGTGTATAAAACTTGGAAAATATGTGTCTGCTATTCATTAAACCAGGATTCTTTGCTGATGGATCAAAAACCAAGTTTAATTCCAGTAAGAATGAGCCAGTGAGAGAGAGAGGCCTTAGGATGTTGGCAGAATTTTGAAGATAAAAGGTTTCCTAATGGATTAACTGCTTGGAAAGAGAAAGATAGTGAATAAAAAATGTATACATTACTTACTGGTCACACTTTGAGACATTCATAAAGAACTCAAAACTAAATAGCAGTCTTACAATGTCTCATTTAGATCATCTGTGGACAGATGTATTGAAAATCAGATAAACTAAATTTAAGGTTGTTCTTTTTTTTCTGTACTGTTAATTTATAAATTCCAAATGCACTCATTAAAATTTATCTCTTAGAAAATTATATTAATTTGTTTTCTGAATTGCCTTATTATTACTTGAATGTTTTACTTTATAGCTCTTGAGTTGCTCTTTATTATGTTTCTAGTATGTTACATTAGACGTTTATGAGTGTCTTCTAATTTTGCTTTAGAAAGTACATTATTGTTCAGTTATCTGGCATAGTGATAATTAAAATATCCAAAATTATCTGGATAGTATCCTGTTTCAAGTGCCTGGTTATATCTTACAAACAAAAACACTAACTTTTAGATATTCGCGGCACAAATACAATGCACAGTTATAATTTTAATTTTAGAGTTTTATTGTTGTGCTCACAGAGTAGAAAATGTTTTTTTATCAGCACAACTACTTGATTTGCCATTTTTAACATTAGATTTTATTTTACTTTGTGCTTTGTTTTTATAATATAAATATTTTTGAGTTTGAGATATTATATATATTACAAATCATAAATAAATTATCTTACTATGGTACTATATTGATCAAAATTCATATATATGTGAGAGTTTAAAACTAGGCAAGTTTTTCTGAAAAGTAAGAAAATAAAAGTGAAACTTGGTAAGAAATCTGCATGAGAGTTAAATGAATAAAATGCTAGAAATTGGGGCTCTCTAGAAAATTTTAAGAATTTGATGAATTAGCTAGTATGTTAAATCCTATAATAATGACTGTCTTTACTTCTTATTCTTTCTTTTCAACATTTTATGAAGATAGGATGACCCATTTTTGTACAGTTCAATGATGGAGATGAGTAGCTCTCTGGGAGGGCCAGCTAAAGAATCTTATTTCTTTAGGAAAAGAAAATATATCTTTCATTGTATTAATATAAATAGCAGGCTAGATAATACCCAACATTTTAAAAAAGAGACATGAATAAGGTTTGAAATTTGGCCAACTCTGAAGTGGATAATTTTCTTTGGGTTCCAGATTAACAACAGAGAAAACCACATTTCTTTTCCCTTCTCTGTCAGTCCCACAGTCTCTGAACAGATATGATCATTTCTCCTTTGTCTTTTTTTCTTTCCCCTAGAAGGAAATTTAGAGAAATAAGGGTAATTTATACACAAGACTCTCTGGCCCCAGATATGATATCACATGCCTTGAAAATGACCGTTATTTTACAGGTGGTATTTAGGTTAAAAACAGTGATAGTAGGCATAATTTTAAAAGCACAGGTTGTACAGTCATGCATATTGGCCCTATTAGGATTTTGTCTCCTCTACTACATATTTTGTAGCTTTAGAAATATTCTTTAATATCCCTAAACCTCTTTTTGTAAAAATGGAGTGAACATGAAAGGATTATTAAGAGAAATAAAAATTAATACATATAAAATCATTAGCACAAATCTGCAATAGAATAAGAAGTTAAATATTTCTTATTATTAAGCTGCTTTTGAACAAATGACCTCAAATGCCATTGAGTCTATGCACTGAATTTAGGAGTATTACATACATGTCTTAAAGGCACCTCTAACTTGAACATTAAAATAAGTAAATTTGTAACATAAAACCTCTGAGTTCCTCTTTTGATTTTAGTTTGTTATGCTTATGAAACTTTAGCTTATGAGCCACTCTGAGTGAATGGTACTTTCAACTAATGATGTCATGATCACATTTCTTTATCTCCTCACACCTGCAAGTTTTGCTTCCAAACTAAACACCCACACTATCTGCAGCTTGATTACATTTTTCTTAATTAAATGGTGTGTACAGCTTGCATTTTCAGTTAACACAGCAAAAGGAGCCGGCATTCTCATAAGTCACTTTTATGAGTTGGGCCCCTATCATTTTAATGTGGCAATTAATTAAGTGCTTAATAAAACTGTGCTTTATTATAGCAAAGCCTGGTTGCAGAAGTCTAGTTACAAATGTGTCAGCATTTTTGTTACTAACTCCTTTATATCCTCTCTATAATTGTACTATAAAAATTTGTTTTAAGTACAAATTTTGAAATCGTTTGAATTGCAATAACAAGCTGTTCTTCACATATAAAAACTATCAACTTTAGGTGTGACCCTAGGTAAGAAGAAGAGATGGTTATCTAAATTATTTTCCTGCTTCCATGGAGTATTATTGACATAACATCAAACTATAATCTATCTGTCTATATACTAATAATTTTTAGTCATGTTAACAGATTGTTTTAATTCTATTGATTAAATTGTTACCACTCTAATGAGGATATGCTCCTAAAGAAGATTAGACTTTCAAAAATAGTATAAAGTTAGGATGATAATTTAACTGTATTTAAATTGAGGAAACACTTACGTACCCATATGATTACACAAATCCTTTTAATATATATTACATAGAGAAATGTCCATACAGCAATGGTTTTTAATTTAAAAAATACAATAATTAATTTTGTCATATTTTAAGAATTATATACTGAGCAATGGTTCAGAAACTTGAAACTTCAGATGAGCTCAGTGAAATATTTATCACATAATGATATATAATGATTCAAAGTATAAAAAATTTACTCTCTTTAATATAAATATTTATGAAGATGTAGTTCTATCTAGTTTGTCAGTACAGACATTTTAGTAAAAGTATGGAATTTTTTTAAAGGAAATTTTAACCAGGTTGGTTAGTAGAAGAAAAGTAAAGAATGCATTTAAATGACAAACTGGTTGATGATAAAATCCTTGCCACTCTTTTGAAAAAATTGAACAAAAGTGTTAAATTTCTCTTCCAAGAGTAGTCATTTTTAGAATAAGTTGAAACAGAAGAATAGAGCAAAATTATTCAGTACATTTTAGAATGTGCATATGTTTTCTTATCACTCTATGTAAGGCCTTCACTGTGATTAGATATGCGGGGAAACATAAAATTTGTTGATATTGGACAAATTAAGAAGACTAATGAAACGCAGAACAATACAAATGATATTGGTACTAAACAACAGAATGATACATATGAATACAGGTGAGTTTAAGGGATTGCTCCACTATCTGAGCTCAAGAAATATGCAATTTTAAGCATAATAGAAAGAACTGGGAAAAAAATATATTGATGGAGAAAATATATATGACTAATAAAACATTTCAAAAATTTCTGAAAATTTGAATCTTTGGGCCATGTTTCTCAATCAAATTTTAAAACATGTAATTCAAATCAATAAATTCAGCTGCAAAAATATGCATGAATGCAATCAGCCAATATTCTTATGTCTATTTTGTGAGTGATTGAGCCCGAAATGTTTTTTTAATTTATAATATCTAGTAGATGCTTATTAACTGCAAGTTAATTAGACTTGATGTATAATTTAAGAGACTAACCTATTATCACTATACTCACTAGTAATTATGACTTTTTATTTATTTTTTATTTTTTAGCCAGGGTCTCATTCTGTCGCCCAAGCTAGAGTACAGGGCATCATCCCAGCTCACTGCAACTTCAAACTCCTGGGCTCGAGTAATCCTCCAGCCTCAGCTTCTCGATTAACTGGGCCTACAAACATGTGCCACTATACCTGGCTAACTTTTCTATTTTTTGTAGAGACCAGGTCTTGCTCAGGCTGGTCTTGGACTCAAGTGATTCTCCTGCCTTGCTATCTCGAAGTGCTAGGATTACAAGTGTGAGCCACTGCGCCTAGCCAATTTTGACTTTTTAATAATATTTTTCAATGTAATTTCTAACGAAATGTTACAGGTAGACAAAAAGATAAAATGTTAGAAAACTAGACATGTATCTGTAATCAGATACTGAAAGTTTATGTTAAAAGCAGAGCAGAATAATGTATTAATTTTGCAATACAATTTCAAAGCCCTCAGTTGTACTGTGGTTCTCCAACAAGCATAAAATATCTGAATAAATATTGGCAATATAAATTTAATAAAAAGAGATAAGAAGACTAAAGTATATAAAATATTTCTATTAATATAAAAATTATTAAATATATTATACAAATTATTGGATAAGCAACAATTTTTAGAATTTTGATATGGTAGTGTAAATAATATATGCTCACTCCTTTATTTTAAAATCACTGAAACCAAAGACTAAAATACTGAAAAATCTGAATTTGATGAGACTAGCTGAGAATAGTAACCTTAAAGCACAATAGTTGGAGATGGAAAGCATGGTAAATGACTTAGCAGAGTGCAGTGAGTACTAGTGAAATGCTAGTAAGTGAAATGCTATCTGCAAGCAGATAGAAGGGGCCTAATTAGAAACAATATAATTTTATCTGAAGAATTCCTGAAATATATAGAAAGTATGGCATGCGGTACAGTGGAGTGTAGGGATGAATACTAAAATGGCAGGATGCTGATGTAAAGACTGTAGATAAAGAAAAGTTAAACCACCAGAAAGCTACAACTCTGAGAACTAGATGTCTTCTCTACCTAGCTCATCCTAAGAATCAGGAAGTACAAAAATTGGAGGACAAAAATTTCTGGACTGGGGATTAATAAGCAAAGTAAAAAGCAAAATAAAACTATGAGAGAGAAAGCAATCTATCAAATAAAAATTAGCTCAATGAACAGTGAGAACCCTACAGTTCTAACTTCCTATATTCAGTCAGGCAAATTATTCTTATCTGAATAAATTAAAGAGTCTCAGAGAGAAAGGTTATGGATACTGGCATTTAAGAAGGCTCCACAAAAGTCTTCTCACTGTATGACCATACTACATTTAACTCCAGCAGATAAGCAAACGTGTCCTTCACAGAGCTTTCAGTCATCTCTTTTTGGGTACCTAACTCTTAAATACGAAATGGCAAAAAAGAGTCAGTGGAGTTTTTTGAAAATTTTCCTCAGGAAAGACAAAAGCTAAGCCAAACCAAAACAAAATGAAAATATTAATATAGAACAAAAAAGATAGGAAAAATAGTAAAAAAAAATCAATAATTGAAACTATAATTAACATCTTCAGAGAGAAAAAATTATTGAATATGACAAAAAATTGTAAAAAACATTGAGTATGAGAAAATAAAAATGGCAATCAAAATTAATTTAATAGAAGTATTGGAAAATTAAATTGATGAAATCACTAAAAACAGGAGGAAATTTAAGACATCAAATAGAGAAAAAAGATAGAAGAATTTAAAAGGTTTGACATCAACTAATGGTATATTTTGAAAGAAAGAATTTTTAAAGTAGAGGGGAAAATGTTCAAACAACGATATAAGAAAACTTTTTTTGGACTGTGAGTAATAAATCCCAAGAGTAAAAGGGTCCAGAAAGGAGCCTGAGGACTAAATAAAATAAAGAGCCAGCCCAAGGCATATGATAATGTGAATTTTAAGAACCCCAGGAATAAAATAAAGATTCTAAATCCTTCCAGAGTGAAAGAAAAGTACACAAGAAGAACAGGAGATAAAGAAAACATCTTAATACCAACATCAAAAAAGAGAAAATGATGGACACATAGGTTCAAAATTCTTAGTGAAAACAATTTATAGTGTAAATTTCCAATCTAATCAATTGGGGGTATAGAATAAAACCATTTTCTGATGGACTACAATATTAAAAAGATGTTTCCCATTAATCCATTTTTGCAAATCAACTAGGGAATAATATTCCCCCAAACAGAAAGGTGAAATATGCTGCTCTATGAATGAGAAAACAGTGGGAAAAAGTAGAAGAATATGGAAAGAGAAAAAGGAGAGGAAGATAAAAATATTAATACTACTAACAGTGGCTTATATTTCTTCAACACATTGTTAAATATAGCAATATATAAATAAAACTATATAATTAATAATTGTCTACACAATATGGATAAATCCCAAAACTATAATATAATATCAAATGGGAGAAACTAACTCAAAGGAGTACAGTGTGTTATTTGATTGTCTATAAAATTAAAAAGCAGGTCACCCAACATTGTAATCTTTATTCTAGTAGAGATTCTAAACTACAATGATGCTAAATAGGTTAAAAAACAATGAAAAGCCAGAGCAATCAGGCAAAAGAAAGAAATGAAGTGTATCCAAATAGGGGAAGAAGAAGTCAAATTATCGCTTTTCACTGATGATATGATCTTACATCTAGAAAATCCCAAAAACTCCACCACAAAACTTCTAAAATTAATAAATAAAATCAGCAAAATCTCAGGTTACAAAATAGTTGAACACAAATCAGTACCATTTCTATATACTAATAAACATCAAGGTGAGAGTCAAATCAAAAACTCATAACATTAGCAATAGGTACAAAGAAAATAAAATACTTAGGAATATACTTAACCAATGAGGTGAAAGATATCTACAAGGAGATCTCTAAACTATGAAACAGAAGACAGAAATTGCAGATGACATATAAAAATGGAAAAACAAATCCTTTGCCTAGGCCAATGTCTGTAAGGTTTTTTGTTTTGTTTTGTTTTGTTTTGGTAGTAAAACTCAACAGAAATCAGGCAGGTTGGAAGAGGAGGGGATGGGTGAATTCATACCTAAGAAGTACAATGCACACTATCTGGATGATGGGCACACTGTAGCTTTCACTCAAACTGTACAAAAACAATTCATGTAACCAAAACATTTGTACCCACATTCTATTTTGAAATAAAGAAAAAAAAAAAAAAGGCAAACATCTCATGCTCATGGATTGGTAGAAACAACATTGTTAAAATGTCCATACTGCCCAAAGTGATTGACAGATTCAACCCAGTTCCCATCAAAATATCAATGTCATATTTCAAAGATCTAGAAAAAAACATGTTGTGCTTCATTTGAACCAAAAAATACCCAGAATGGAGAAAGCAAACTTAAGCAAAAAGAACAAACCTGGAGGCATCCCATTATTGGACTTCAAATAATACTACAAGGCTATAGTAAGCAAAAGAACATGGTACTGGTATGAAAGTAGAGCTATACCTCAATGTGACATAAGAAAGATCACAGAAATAAAGCCATGTAGTTACAACCAACTGATCTTCAACAAACCAGACAAAAGCATATAGTGGGGAAAGGACACCATATGCAATAAATGGTGCTGGGAAAACTGGACAACTACATTAAGAAGAATGAAACAAGACCCCTATTTCTTACCATATACCAAAATTAATTCAAAATGGATAAATGACTTAAACATAAGCCATGAAAGCATAAATATTCTAGAAGAAAACATAGGAAAACCTATTCTAGATGTCAGCCTAGACAAAGAATGTTTGACTAAGACCTCAAAGGTAAATATAGCAAAAACAAAAATAAATAAATAAATGACAGTTGATTAAATTAAAAAGTTTCTGCCCAGCAAAGGAAATAATCAATGGAATCCAATACGCAACATACAGAATAGAAGAAAATATTCAAAAACTATACATCTGACAAAGAGCTAATATACAGAATCTACAAAGAACTCAAAAACATTAGCATGAAAAAAACCAAACAATCCAATTAAAAAGTGGGTAAAAGATATGAACAGAAGCTTTTCAAAGGAAGATAGACAAGCGGCCAAGAAACATATTTTGCTCAATGTCACTAATCATTAGAGAAATGCAAATTAAAACCACATGAGATATTACCTCATCCCTGTCAGAATGGCTATTATTCAAAATCAAAAAAATGATCGATGCTGGCATGGATTCAGGGAGAGAAGAACACTTATACACTGATGATGGGAGTGCAAATTAATAGAACCACTATAGATAACAGTATGGAGATCCCTCAAAGAAATAAATGTAGACTTACCATTCAACCCAGCAATCCCACTACTGGATATCTATCCAAAGGAAAAGAAGTTGTTTATCAAAAAGACACCTGGACTTGAATGTTTATCAAAGCACAATTCACAATTGCTAAGATGTGGAATTAACCTAAGTGCCTATTAATTCATGAGTGGATTAAAAAAATGTGGTAGATGTATACCAAGGAGTACTACTCAGCCACAAAAAGGAATGAAATAATGTGTTTCACAGCAATTTGAATGGAACTGGAGACCATTATCCAAAGTGAAGTATCTGATGAATGGAAACAAAAACACCGCATGTACTCCCTAATAATTGGGAGCTAATCAATGGGCACACATGGGCACAAAGAGATGTAGAGGTCATTGGAAATTAAGCAGGGAGAGAGGAGGTGTGAAAACTTGGGTACAATGAACACTATTTGGGTGGTGGGCACACTAAAAGCCCTGGCTTAAGCATTATACAGGGAATCTGTGTAACAAAAACATTTGTACCCCCTTGATATATTAAAATTAAAGAAAATAAGAAACCTATGTACTTTTAATTAAAACTAGAGGATCTTGACTTTGTAAACTCAAAGAGATGTTTGCTTCATTTAGAGAAGTCATAAATGCGTACTTGAGGTACACAAAATTGCATATGCAAAGAAGTAAGTTCATTTTCAAAAGTACAAATAAATTGCATGCCCCTACTAGAAAATTTTGTCTGAGTCTGTATTACACTCCATGAACTCTAATGATTACCACTAATTGCCTGATCCACCTTTCCAAAGTATAAGAAAGAAAAATATGTTGTGTGCTCACAATTTTTCTTGGACTATTTGCAGCTTTCTCATTAGCATATGTACCCCCTCCAATTTGTACATTCACTTGAACATTGTAAATAGTTTTTTAACAATTCCCTTTTCCTTTTCATTCAAGTACTGACATTTATATTTCAAAAGAAACTTAGCAGTGGAGAAAGGGTCTCCCCAACCACAAATCATAGGGCAAGTGTTTTTGTTTTTTTTTTTAACTTAAACTTTAAAAATTTTTACTTCATAGTAACTCTCATACTCTTAGTTCATACTAACTGAACTCACATCTAACTTATATTTTTTACTGTATACTTGCAATAAATATTTTTCTCTCAATTTAGATATTCCTTTAATTAATTAATTTAGTTGTAGAGATTTCTGTTATTTTGCTCTATTATAAATTGTCTTTTTGAAAGTTTTCTTCTATTTTAAATTGATGTATAATAACTATACATATCTATAGGGTTCAGTGTGATGTTTCGATACAAGTATACACGGTATAGTAATCAAATTAGGGAAGCTAACATATCCATTATCTCAACCATTTATCATTTCTTTGTGGAGAGAACATTCAAAATCCTGTCTTCTAATCATTTTGAAATAAACAATATAGTATTGTTAATGGAAATCATCCTACTATGGGATGGAACACTAGAACTTATTACTTCTACCACTTTGTACCTGTTGATCAACCTCTCCTCATCTTCACATCTACTTACCCTTCCTAGCCTCTGATAACCATCATATTACTCTCTACTTCTGAGATCAACTTTTGTAGTTTCCATATATGAGTGAGATCATAAGACACATATGATTACAGGTTTTCATAGTATCTTATGTTATTACTCATTTTATGTATACCATGGACTACTACTGAGGCAACAATTTTATTGTAAGAATAAATTACTCATCAGCATATTTAAGTGATTTATACCTAATGTAGTGATCTTGCTGTGCGATTTTGACTCATAAATTTTAGTTAAAACAGAATTTGTGCACTTTAAATTTGTTTTAATTTACTAGGGATAAGTATATATCATTAAATCAGACATGTATATGGGGTTTTTATGTCTGCAGTGTTCAATTACCTTTTTAATGTACTTATTTTCATTGTTATAGTTAGCCTTATTTTACTCTGGCAAAATTTTAATGCCAAAGTTATTTTGATAATAGTCGTAAAAATACACTAAGGGCAATAATATCTCCCCCAAATATGATTATAAATGGAGAACAATGCATGGAAAGGATGTATTCTTCATAATTCATAATTTTTAAACATTCACATCCATCACCTCAGTTAAAGAACAATCTGTCCCCATAACTCTGTTGGAAATGTGCTTATTTGTTTAGACAGATGGGCATGCCCTGAGGTTCATTCTCTAGCTTAAATATACAATTCGCTTTATGCTTTTAAGAAACAGCTGATGGAAAAGAGTTGTATATGCAAGTGCTTGTTTGGAATGTACAATGGAAAGTCAATGTGACAAATCATTCAATAGTCATCACTCCTAAAAACTGGCTTTTTGTATTAAAAATATATTGTTTACAATTCAATTCCAATTATCAGACTAAATTACAAAAAACTTATTAATGCAAGCAACTAAAATTTTAACAATCAAAATCTGTCCCTCAAAAGAAAAACAATAAACATGTACATCATCTAAAACTAAGTAGTAATAATTAATACTTGTGATTACTCAAAGATATAGTAGTATTTTTTTTAAAAAACAGCAAAAAGCAAATGGTCTCATCCTAAGGGGAAATTACCTTTCTCATTATTTTACACATCTTTCTAATGAAAATGACAGCTTTTATGGTAATACATGTGGGACCAAATTTTTCTTTATATGTGTATAGAATGTCAGTAATGAGGGAAGATATATTAATATAACCTCTTTCAATAAAAGATACCCATAACTTAAAGAAAAGAAGTCTATATTATAGAATTCCATCTCTCTGTAACTGACTTATTCTAAGGGGAGGCGTCATAATTTCTCCATGGTTCTAGTTCTTCCTTAGTGATCTACAGATAAAAATTCTTATATATATAATTTGAAAAATGTTACACTAAAGTCTGGAAATATAAAACAAAAATTAAAAAAAAAATGGATGGTTAAGCTATCCAGAATAGTGTCCTCAACTCAGAAAACTACACTAAACCTACCCTATAGAATTTTGAATTAACACTATTGCAGATATATCCAAACAGCACACTTAAAAACAAT
This sequence comes from Microcebus murinus, assembly GCF_040939455.1. Classification (NCBI taxonomy): domain Eukaryota; kingdom Metazoa; phylum Chordata; class Mammalia; order Primates; family Cheirogaleidae; genus Microcebus; species Microcebus murinus. The sequence goes on from NC_134116.1 coordinate 53,202,137, forward strand.
ATTTACAGCAGATTGATGAACATTATTTCTTGCACACAGTTTTCTAGGATTTATTACTAATCTAAAAGTCAGTTATTGAAAGCTTCCTCTATTCCAGGGTAATGTGTGTTTTTGCATCTGAAGCTACTAGCTAAATACTTGAAAATACACTTATCTTCATTACTGTAATAGCAGATTTTTAAGAAAAATACCCTGAGCTCTTTACCATTATAAATACCATTTTAATTTCAACAGATTCCTGATGTATCTTTTCATGTAGTCCAATAAAAAAGATAAATTAATTGAATTCTAGGCTGATTTGTGCTTCGCTTTAGTCTGATTATTCCTTTGGACCTGGCAGAGAATATGAAATTCAAGTTATTTACAATTCAATAAAATTGATATATTTTAAAGATAAATCAGGGTATTTTTCTAACTATCACCACCATTTCATGATGTCATTACCTTGGTTAGACTTTATTGAAAATAAGATGAAAGAGTACAACATGGATTGAACTAATCATTACAAATTGTTGGAGGTATACATTTTTCTTGTTCAACCTTCCAATGACTCTATGTAAAATTTATATTTATTTTCATCATAATTTTAGGAAAAATTCTTGCTTGTGATATCTTTCTTCTTAGAAAAATTGTAATATTCTTGGTTCAATTTCATATATTTTGCAAATTCCATACTTATCTATTAGTAATTTATGGCACAGAATACAAAGACATTGTTATTTCTGAAAATTGGTCATCTTTAGTTCTGTTAAATTTAGGAAACTTAAGGGAAACATTATTATCTTCTAAGCTGTCACCATCATCCATAATCACGTTCCATGATTTTGTTGTTATTGTTATTATTCTTGTTTTCTGCCATGTTTCAAAAAACACTAACATGCTCTGAAATGATTTCTTTTTTATTTATTTATTTTATTTTATTTTCTTTATTTATTTTTCCAGCATATTATGAGGGGACAAATGTTAAGGTTACTTATATTGACCTTGCCCTCTTTCCCCCCTCGAGTCAGAGCTTCAAGCGTGTCCATCCCTCAGTTGGTGCGCATAGCACTCATTATGTATGTATATGCCCATTCCCTCCCACCTCCTGACACCAATAAATGTTATTCCTATATGTCCACTTAGGTGTTGATCAGTTAATACCAATTTGCTGGTGAGTACATGTGGTGCTTATTTTTCCATTCTTGGGATATGTCACTTAATAGAATGGGTTCCAGCTCTATCCAGGAATATACAAGAGGTGCCATATCACCATTGTGAAATGATTTCTTAAGGGGAGATGGCCAAAAATATGGTACATTTTCTTTGCTCAAGATGGCACTCCATGTCTAAAATCATGGGTGATCAATCATGGTAAGTATATTAGAGCTCATCTAATTATACCCATCCACACTCACTTGGTAGTTTACAGCTCAAAAAAGAAGTATATTATACCATGCTCATAAACCACATTCCATTAATTTGACAGAGGTCAAATTAATTAGTGTAGAGAGTTATTTCTTCATTTGCTGGACCAATATCTTGTCTAGCCATCTCTAAATGCACTTACATTCACAAAATATACAGTAAAGAGAACATTCTTGAACAAGAGTTAGCAAACTAAGGTCCATGAGCACAATCCAGCCTATGGCCTATTGTGCACAGTTCATGAACTAAGAATGGCTTTTATATTTTTAGAGAGTTGTAAAAATCAAGCAAAAACAAAATGAAAGACAATGAACAATCTTCAAAAGAGACAGCTAAGACAGCCCTTTAGAGAATGAAATTGCTGATATTTGCCCTAGAACCTAGATGGTAGTGTATTATTCACTCACAGAAATTTTTTTTTAGGACTATATTTTTAGGAAAGTTTTAGATTCACAGCAATATTGAGACAAAGGTATAGAGATTTCCCATATGCCCACATGTGTAGCCTTCCCTATTGTCAACATCCCCAACAGAGTGATACATTTATTACAATTGATGAACCTACACTGATACGACATGATGACCCCCAAGTCCATAGTTTACATAAAAATTCAATCTTGGTGTTGTACATTCTATGGGTTTGGACACAGTTATAATGACATATATCCTTCACTATAGTATCATACACAGTATTTTCACTGCTGTAAAGATCTTTTGTGTTCTGCCTTTTCATCTCTCCCTAATTTCTAGAAGCCACTGCTCTTTTTACTGTTTCTATAGTTTTGCCTTTTCTATATAATATGTATTAATAGCTTTTTCAGACTGGTGTTTTCAGACTTAGTAATATGCATTTAAGTTCCCTCCATATCTTTTCGTGGTTTGATAATGCATTTATTTTTAGCACTGAATAATATTCCCTTGTCTGGATGTACCACAGTTTATTTATCCATTCATCTACTGCAAGGCATCTTGGTTGCTTCCAAGTTTTGGCAATTATGAATAAAGTTTCTATAAACAATCTCTGTGCAGGTTTTTATGTGAACATAAGTTTTCAATTCATTTGGGTAAATACCAAGGAGTATGGTTGTTGGATCCTATAATAAGAGTAGGTTCAGTTTTGTGAGAAACTTGCCAAACTGTACAGATTGTTTTTGTGGTTTTTTTCTTTTTGCTTTTAATTCCTCTACAAATTTCTCTATGGTTATTGACTGGCTTGGAAAGAACAAATACAGCCAAAAGTCTTTTCTGTCTCTTCCCCTGAAAATAGAATCTAAAGAAAATTTATAGTATCTATTATATTGATATTTTTGCAATATATTTTGTCTGGTCCTATCCTACCTACCTTTAAGTTCCAATAAGCAATGCAGACTCAGACTCACCATTTATCTATCTACCTATTTCTCTCTCTCTCTCTCTCTCTCTCTCTCTCTCTCTCTCCCCTTCCCTCCTCTCTCTCTCCATGTGCGTGTGCCTGTATGTGTATCTTGAGAAACAAACAAACAAACAAACAAAAACATATATCTTCTGTCACCAAAATTATATACTCTGCATAAATAATTTGATTACTCGGGATTAAGGACCGAAAATTTTCCTCTTTCAAATGAAGGGATTTTTTAAAAAAATATATTTTCTTGATTCCTTGGAGATGCTACCACAGACCAGACTTATCATACCTATAATAAATGTTCTGCTGAGTTGCTGAGACTGTATCATAAAAGATTCCATGTACCAAGGGCCTTGACATCCTTATGTTGGATTGCAAAAAAGAGAAGATACAGAATAACAATTAAGTTAGTTGGGTGGTGCTGTGAAAAATGACTTCCCTGTTATTTCATTTTTTTCCTCACAATACTCCTGCAAGTACTAGTATGCTTATTTAATACATAAAGAAATCAAGGTAAAGTTTTGTAAATAGCATAAAGTATTAACTCTTCAAAACAAACAAACAAAACCAGGGGATAAAGGATGAAGAAATACGAAATATGCCAAAGAATAAACAAAGAAACGTCGATAACTTGGAAGGAAGGGAATCTTAGAAGCTATCTGCTGAACTCATGTGGCATGAAATTTCTTGCTGACATAATCCAAGACTCAATAGAGCTAAAAAATAGATGAAGTACAACATCAATTCAAGACAATGTGGTCATAGATAGGCCAGAAAAAATTATATTTTACCTACTAGTATAGCATCATAGGCCAATTTCCCTGGGAAATCAACTGTGATGCAAAGATTTGCAAGCTAGTTGGTTACATGGAGTACTCTTAAGAGCAATGCATGTAAAAGGATAAGTGGAACATATTTGGAGAAAGGGAGATATTGAAGTACGATTCAGTAGCACCAGAGGCCTTAGCTAATCCCTCTGGGAACTCTTAAGCTGAGGTGGCACTTCAGAATTGCTGAGAATTAAAATAAGAGGCCCAGGCTATTGTACCTTGCATCACCCAACCAATGGGTATGAGTTATCTCTCTTTGGCTGGTGTGGGGCTGTAATATTATCTCCACTGAAGGTCAAATTCCACAAAAGGTCTCAACTGAGAGCTAATAGCAACAAACAGTCTGTGTCAGAGAATGAGTATTAAATTCCTAATGAGGAGACTAGATTGTCAGACCACAGCATGCAATACAGTCTACTCTTTGTTCTATTCAAATATTCTTGCTTTGCACAGTAATTTCATCCCATCTGAGAATTTAAGATTCTGGAGTTTTTTGTTTTTGTTATTGTTTTTTCTCTTGGGAATCAGACAATAGGAAAGTTTGTGACAAAAATACAGCATTGGTCATAAGGCTGCAACTACTGTTCATCATTTATTTCTTCCTCACCTCTACTAACCATTCTAAATTCTCTTTAAATTTGGCATGTTCCTTTGCAGGTAGGTATAGGCAACTTACCTGGAGGGGTGATCTAGACCCTCATTCTTGAGGGGTTTGAGTCACTGATTAACATGAATGATTAAGACACTGAAGGAAGTAGTGTCACTAAAATGTGATAATCTCTTGAACAATTCCAGATTTGAGACAGTTCTCATACAGTTCTAATGTTAGAGAAAAGGCCTGATCCACAGAAGAAAAACAGATCTGGAACAACAGAATAAATTTGTTGGTAATGAATCTCCCAGTTTGTTTTTTTTAACCCTAAGAAGACCTACAGCCTTTGTTTAGGTAAGCATTCACTGGGGAAAGAAGAATACCTAGATAAATTGAAGGAAGTAATAATGTTGGGTCATAATTGTTCTCAGTTCTTGGTGTTTTCTTGGCTGAAGAATGACCAGACACAACAAAAGCAAGGCAAGTGTGAAACAGGGTTTACTGAGGAAAGACAAGATGGATTTAAAGAGCAAAAGCAAGATATATTCACCACAGACTACATATGGGCCGCCCTATTGTAACAAAAGGGCTCTGGTCATGGTCTAGAGTCTTGTTTACAGTGCCTGGATTGGGCCCTCCTCCTCATGGTTCAGACATCACTACTGACGCACTTTGATGGACAGTAAACAACATGATAATTAGCCTTAGGTTACTCTAGGTCACTTTCCAGGCCCTATTGTGCTTAGGTTGCCTGGCTTACCTGGCCTGAAGTCTGGGGAATTCCCAGCAATCTTTTGCAGATTGACAGGCAGGTCCTTCCTCCTCCTCCCAGGTGTGGCAGTTGTTCGGGGTAGGATTAAGGTAGTGTAGTGCCAAGATGGACGCCCACATTTGTCCCTAGGAGAGCCAGAATCCCTCCCTATCTACCTAATAATAACACACAACCATAGATCAAAAATGCTCAGAAAATTAGTGACAATGAATTATGTGTTAATAGCATATGTGGGAGATAATGTATGTCAGCACACACACACAAAAAATGTAGTAGAGGAGAAATCAGGTACATACTGTGGTAAGGTCCTTTTTCTCTATGTGAAGACGTGGATTCCCATTTGAAGGTAGGGTTTGGTTAGGGGGATGGGCACGCTTTTAGCTCTGACTGGGACAGTGCAAAAGCAATTTATATAACCAAAGTGTTTGTACACCAGCAATATTCTGACTATACAAGAAAAAAACCTATTGCAATGTTCCCCCTCTCCCCTCAAAATTAAAACTGTGTATTGTAAACCCTAGGACAACACATCTAGTTATTAAGCTCTTTCCACTCATATCACATAAATTGTGTCCTTTAATTAACCTTCTATTAGTTTCCTACTTTGCTGAGTTACGGTAGTGGTAAGTAGAGAGATGTAAAAGAGAACAATCAAAATGAAACAAAAACAAATCAGATAAGAAAAAATATGAAAAAATATTAGTTACTCTGGAATATTGTTTTTGTCATCATGAAAATTAAAAGTAGTTGTCAATTTCTGAACATCTACTCTCAGTTATAGTTTGTACCAGTCCAGTTATACCAAGATTATCATGGTTTAGATAGGATGATCCAGAACTGGAACCAAGGTCTGTCTATGCTGTGTCCAATGTTTATTGAACTACACCATACCATTTCTCTTCTAACTGCTTGAATGAAGCCCTGCTAATGCATTATTTTCTTTGAATTGCTTGATACAAAAATGATTCTGGAAAATTCTCTACTTAAGATAAACACAGTTTTGAGAGCTGCTATGCTAGCTTTACATAATCAAACACATGAAAAATACATTCTTCCAGATTTATGGGTATGTTCTCTAAGTCATAATTTAACCAATTGCTTTAATTTGCTTCTTGAATAAAGTAGAATATAAAGTCAACAAAATGATAAGTACCCATGATCTATTATCCTCTACTAAAATAATTAATGAAACACTATCAAAATTTCCTACCAAAATATCTATGACATAAATTATGCTCTAGAGGATGGGAACATTTAGGAACTAAGGAAACATAGTGCCTTAAAAATGTAGTTATATAGATAAAATGAACAATATTTAATGGCATAACAAAGTAATGATAATCAACAATAAACCAAGGCATACTTTAAAATAACTAAAACAGTGGAATTCAAATGTTCTTATCAGAAAGAAATGATAAATGCCTGATGTGATGGATAACAAAATTACCCTGATTTGATTAATTCACACGCATGCCTGTATCAAAATATCACATATACCCTATAAAGATATACAACTATTATGTACCTGTAATAATTAAAAATAAAAAAATGAAAAGAAAACATTCTGTCTTGCTTGGTAAAAGAAACAACTTATGTTGTATGTTATAAATATGTATTTAATTCCTAACAAGGCAATTGAGTCATACATAATAAAGAAAATATATTTGAGATTAAAATTTCTTCTAAAATTAATTTAATTTTAATATTAAGAAGAAGAACACCTGTTTTGATCTTATTGGTGTTTTATAAATATAAATTCATAGGATGAATTCATGAATATAAATTCATATATAATGTAAATCCATATAAACTCTATAGTAATGGATTGTCAACCAGCCGACAACAGAAAAATGTTAATGATAAATATTAATATAAATATCAACTTCCTGGCCGGGCGTGGTGGCTCACGCCTGTAATCCTAGCTCTCTGGGAGGCCGAGGCGGGCGGATTGCTTGAGGTCAGGAGTTCAAAATCAGCCTGGGCAAGAGCGAGACCCCGTCTCTACTATAAATAGAAAGAAATTAATTGGCCAACTGATATGTATATAAAAAATTAGCCGGGCATGGTGGCGCATGCCTGTAGTCCCAGCTACTCGGGAGGCTGAGGCAGAAGGATCGCTCAAGCCCAGGAGTTTGAGGTTGCTGTGAGCTAGGCTGATGCCACGGCACTCACTCTAGCCTGGACAACAAAGCGAGACTCTGTCTCAAAAAAAATAAATAAATAAAAAATAAATAAATAAATAAATAAATAAATAAATAAATAAATAAATATCAACTTCCTGATGCTAGGTCCAGAGTTAGACAATTTTGTTATTAAAAATATGAAAGAAAGGATAAACAAATATTGAAAAAAGATTTTAATTAATGTATAAGATAGGGGTAGATAGTGGAAGTTTACATAATATATTACAAAGTAAAGAAATCAAAGAAATACATTTTACAGTGATGAAAGGATAATAAATTGAAGTAAAACATATGGAATTACAATGTAAAACTTCTGTAGAAAAATAATCAAAAGCATGATTGATATAAGTGGTATGAGTTGTTTGGAAAAAGTATAATTTATTAAAATCTACAAAGAGTGCTGCTGAACTGTAAATTAAATGAGTGAGCATTGTACTGTGGCACCAGAAAACATCAATATATGTGTGACTCAATATTCAGAGTTTGTATCTCATTACAGAAGTCATTTCTATTTCTTCTCAAGTGCTCCTGGTGAGAACTAAATTACATATTTTCAAAAATAGGAACCAGTTATGATCATGAAATATAAACAGCATTAACAGCTTTAAGAGAAATGAATCTAAAAAGTTGACCTCAAAGAGGTAGAAAGTAGAATGGTGGTTATCAGGGGCTGAGGTGGTTGGGGGAAGGAGAGATGGAGATGGTGGTCAAAAGACATATAATTACAGTTAGATAGGAGGAATAAGTTGAAAAGACCTATTGCACAGTATGGTGATTATAGTTAATAATATACTGTACTCTTGAAAAATGCAAACAGAGTGAATGTTAAGTGTTCTCACACAAAAAACAATAACCATGTGAGGTGATTCATTTGCTACTTAGCTGGATTTAACTATTTCACAATGTATATATACTTCAAATCATCATGTTGTATATGATAAATACATACAGTGTTATTTGTCAATTTTTAAAAATTAAAATTAAATGCATAGCACAGAACCTTGGAAGAAAATGATGCAGAAATATTACTACCATCTTAAAAGATTACTAATCCTGCCTGAGCAAAAATCTTTGCAGTAACATTATTGGATATTTAAAAATAATGTGTATTTCAATATTTGATTTAAATATTTTTGCCATAAAATAATAAAATAAGTACAGATTGTCTCCTCATTTAATATTTACTTGAACACTAAACAAAATTTTGAGGTGCCCCAAATATTCATTTTTATGGGTCGATTTGGAAGCAATTATACAAGTTAGAAAGAAATAATCCTGCAAATTTACACAGTTTGAGGAAATATAAACAAACTATCAGAGAGAAATCTTGAATGATGTGGCTTTCTTACACTCTCATATTTGTTCATTGTAGAGTTTGACTAGTGCGTGTAAATATATATTTTTCCCATTGTAAGCTATTCATTGAAATTTACTGATTCAAGATGTTAGCTAATCTCTTAGTCTGCCTTTAGGTTATCTTTTCCATTATTAGTTTATTAGTAGTTACCAGTGCAATAGAGCAAAGTCAATGGCTCAAAGAAACTGCTAATCCAAATATGGTGTAATTCTTGTTAGAATGTCAAAGAATAACTGCATTTTTCTTCTTCCACGGAAGCACAAACAAGTATGAATTTAATATAATTTCATTTTAGTCTTTACTGTTTCTTTCTCATCAAGCAATATTATTTAATAAATTTAAAATATCTGACTACACATCTAATTACTCCATTTTCAGACATGACTTTGTTCTGTGTATATTATCTTTGCCAGAAATACCAAAATTGGCAAAATTTATTTTACAAGGAGCATTCCAACTCACAGCCCCAAAATAAGTTTGAATTAATACTCTAATTGAAGATTACAAAGATAAAACCATTTTCGACAGATTTGGAATATATCAAAATTTATTTCATCGAAAACTTAGCACAAACCATTTAGAATATTTTTTTCAAGTTCTGAAATTAAAATTTAGAAGTTTAATTAATAGTAAATATTGATTAAATTATTATAGCTACACTTCCTTTTCCCCCTCGGAGTACAAAAAATTTTTCCAAGGTATATTTATGACAAGATTTGATCAAGATAAAAGGAAGATTAATGTGTACCATGTTGATTGATTAGTACTATTTTAATGTTGAGTACATGTGACATTTGTTTCTCCACTCTTGTGATACTTCTTTTAGAAAACTGGACTCCAGCTCCATCCAGAATAATACGAGAGGTAGTTCACCATTTTTAATGGCTGACTAGTATACTAGTATACAGGTATACCTGTATCTCATTTTATTAATCCACTCATCGATTGATGGGCACTTGAGTTTTTTCCACATCTTTGCAATTGTGAATTGTGCAGCTATAAACATTCGAGTGCAGATGTCTTTTTTGTAAAATGTGTTTTTTTTTTTTTCCTTTGGGTAGATACCCAGTAGTGGGATTGCTGGATCATATGGTAGTTCTACTTTTAGTTCTTTGAGGTATCTCCAAAAAACTTTCCATAGAGTTTGTACTAGTTTATAGTGCTACCTGCAGTGTATGAATGTTCCCATCTCTCTGCATCCACACCAACATTTGTTGTTTGGGGAATTTTTGATAAAATTCATTCTCACTGGAGTTAAGTGATATTTCATTGTGGTTTTGATTTGCATTTCCTCAAAATGCAAAGGTAAAGACAATTTATATAACCAAAGCATTAGTACCACTGTAATACTCTGACAAGAAAAATAAAACATAAAATAAAATAAAAACAAAATAAAGCAGACAATAACAACTGTTGACAAAAATGTTGACAAACTTATACATTGCTTGTGGAAGTGTAAAATTGTTCAGCTACTGTGGAAAACATTTTGGTAGTTCCTTAAAAAGTAAAACATAGAATTATTATGGCATCATGATTTTACTCTTATGTTTACTGAAAAGAGTTGAAAACAAGTATTCAAACAAGCACATATATAAACATATTTTTAGTAGCAGCAATTTCAGGGTAGCAAAGAGGTAGAAAGAGCCCAAAGGCCATCCATGTATGAATTTAAAAAACAGGCACCAAAATTAATATGTTGTATGATTTCATTTATATGAAATATCCAGAATAGATAAACTGATACAGACAGAATGTATTTGGTGGTTGCCAGGATCTAGTGAAAGAAGGGGTTGGAGAAAACTGCTTAATGGATAAAGCATTTTGCTTTGGAGTGACAGAAATGTTTTGAAACTAGTAAATTTATAATGTTGTGAAACTATGCTTACAAACATTATGAATATACTAAGTGCCACTGAATTTTTCACTTTAAAATAGTCAATTTTATGTTACGTGAATTCACTTTAATATCATATTTTTAAAAACTGATGGGTCTGAGTTTCTGGATAGCAATATTGAATCTATTGGTATATACATTGAAAAAATCTCCTAAAATAAGTAAAACATAGGATATGAACTTTATAAATTATAAATTTGTGATTATATAAAAATATATATTATTTAAATCCTAAAAAAAACAAAAAATATGAAAAGAAGATGACTTCAGTCCCATTTTCAGGGGTAAATAGAAGTGAACTGTCCTAAATGTAAAAAGCTATTTTTCAACCAAAATAGAAAAAGATCAGATCAGACCATCTGTAACCATTATCCATAGCTAGCACAATAGTCCTGGTGAGAGAACAAAATTAGTTCATTTTCTTCTTGAGAACAAGGTATATTTTCCAGAGAAGTTTTGTTGTTTCTCTCCCTCTTACTGACGTGAAGCAATAATAACCCAGAATCTCCCCAGTTCCTGAGTCACTCCCTGGTACTAAGGATAGACACTAAAGGAGAATGTACCTCCTTCTGATTCGTAAGTTTCCCCCGTTCAATGCATTGCTACTAAAAGGGAATTTTTAAAATAAATAGCATAACTAAGAAATATATTTATTCTTCAATTGCAAGTTTGTATGTTTAAATATACACAGATGATATGTATATGTTTACATGTACTAGTATGTATATGTATGCATATTTATTCTTGTGTGTTATATGAAATAAAGATTTTTATGGATGCAATTTGAAAAGACATAATTTATACATATGTTGATTAATTGTCTGCCTACATTTATACATGACTAAATTGATATATTGAATATATAAAATAATGTACATACTTTTAAGTGTATCAAATATTTGGCCCCTTTAATATTGTTTGATAGCAATAAAATCATGATTTTAAAAATACAAGTTTTGAAAGAATTCTAATTTTTTCATTAGCATTCAAATTTAGAAGGAGAATTTTTTACTTTTGTGTAATGTTAGAGAAGTAATTTCACATTTCTGAATATCATTTTCCTCATGTCTAAAATCAGTATGTTGCAACATTTGCTTTCTGTGATTGCCTCGAAAGTATAGTTCTCTAATTTTGTGATTCAGTGAATTATTTAAACATAATGCTTGTTATCTTAGACATATTGATGTTCTTTGTCCTTCAAATTCAAATTTTTCTTTATCCAATTAAAATTTATTGAACATCTATCATGTGTCAGTCGATGCAGAGAAGACAAAATATGCTAAATTTAATTTATCAACATGTAATATACAATTAAATTATTAGAATAATATATTTTGGAGCAACCTTAAAAATCACCACAGGTAATATTTATTACAATAAAAATAAATAACCTGAGTCAGATAGGATGCTAGAAAATTTAAAAAAAATTGTAAATAGTTCATATTTTTTCCCAAACATCTCCACCATTCCCCTCTCTCTCTGCAGCCCCTGGTATTCACTAGTCTACTGCTTCTATGAGTTTGACCTTTTTAGACTCCATATATAAGTGAGATCATGTGGTGTTCGTTTCTGTGCGGGGCTTATTTCACTTAACATAATGTCCTCAAGGTTCATTAAATTATACATAGTTCTTAGTAAAGAATGGATGCTTTCATATTTCTTAAGATTTTCTTTTATATTAAGGTCCTCACTATATTTTGTTTTGGTAACACATATATACTCATTTAACCATAAATATATATTCACTTAATAGAAGTTTAATAAACAAAAAAAGGATCAAGAAAACCATAATAATACTGTTTGTATTTTGTTACATTTACACATCATTTATTTATGCACTTTATATATTATTTTAGACTTTATTTATCATTATATTATAAGCAATTTTCAAGTTCATTTTTTCAAAATCAAAATTTAAATTGCTTTCACAATATGCCATATAATACACATGTAACAATTTTTGTATATTCAATGTAATAAGTTTATTCCCTTTTTAAAATGGTAGTAGAAGACTAAAAATAAATAGTATTTTATTCAAATTTTTATTTACACTTGGAAATATAATTTTTTCAAAAACCACTTACAATCCCAGAGATGTAATTTTTTTTGTTAAACTTTTGGTTATCAAAATAACGAGATAATAATATTTAGAATAATTCTTTGTTCTCACTACTCATTATTTCCTATTAATATATTTCATTTATTAAACATCTCCTTAGATGTAGGTGAAACTACCTCATGAAAGCTAAAAGTTTGTCTGTGCAACTTGCAATTTCATTCTTAAGTCATATGACTTGATCAATTTTTGTAATCTACAATTCTTACTGAAAAAATATCACCACATTATTTTTACAAAAATACAAAATGTATTTGCATATTTGATATGTTTCTTCAAACATATTCAGTGGTTTCCCATTTATTAATAATAGAGCAGGAAATATGACTCTTCCGAGTGATATTAAAAATGCTGTCTCACTGCTTGCTTGGTTACCTTTCCTAATATATTTTCATGGATTTCTCCAATAAGAAAATTACATTACATCTACAGAGACCAAAGAATTACATGACTACATCTCTACGTTCTTTGTACTCTCCTACTAATTTGAATTTCCACTTTTCTGTCCAATTGTTGGGAGTCAATCAGCGACTCACCTGGCAACTCAGCCTTTTCTTATCAGGATTCCTATAGCATTCACTGACAAAACTACATTTTTAATGCCTACTTACATTAAAATTCTTTTTAGCTTTTTAGTAAAATTTTAGTTACTTTTTTTACAAACTAACTCAAATCAAGTTCATTGGAAATGAAAGCTTTATAAAGCCTTAATTCTTTGTGGTACCATAGCATGTAGTACTATATAACATACAGTAGATACTTGATAAAACAATTTTTGACTGACTCACTAATTGCTTACTTTACTTATATAAAAGGAGTTTCTTATAATTACAATATGATGCAGAATATAAAGGATATTAGATAATAGTATGAAGAAATATAACTTTACTTTTGTTCCCAATTAGTATCTCAGATAGTTTCCATAATTTTTATTCACTACGTGAATGGATCCATATGAAATTAATTGAAGACACTCTTAGAAAGTTTTATTTTTGAAGACACCAATGGATATAGAAAAAGCTCTGAAATTGCTATAAAAAGAGCCCTTTTTAAAAACTAATCTCTGCCATTTATAAGCCAGTAATTCAACTCACCCCATTGAGACAGTTTTATTATCTGTGTAAAAGAATATCCTGCCCATTTGTCATGATTGTTCTGGAAACAAATAGAATAATGAATACTACAATGCTTTGAAAGTTATAAAATATCTATTAAAATAAACCAACACTTTTCCTAGTACTTGGTTTTCTATCATGTTCAAGATTATTCTCCACATTTCTAATAATATACATAATAATTAGACATATTTGTGTTCATAATAGCCAAATTCTCAGAGAAGATGACCAAAATAATCCACCATAATATTGCAGCTTGTATCTTTAAACTAAGTATCCCATTGATTCCAGATACTAGAAAAAGTAGCATCATGAATTTCTGATCTTGACTGATAAAACAACACAATATCAAAAGATAAGAAAATGAATCATATCCAGGATTTCTTTCCATGTAAAAAATGCTAAAGAGAGTCATAAATGCTATTATTCCCATTCAAATGTGATTCATAAATGAGTTGAATTAAAAATGAAATAAAATGAAATTAGAAGAGAGCATTTGTGTCAGTTTTGTTACACAGGACCATTAGTCAGTGATAATAAAGTAAAATGGCCACTAACCATACTTGAATATGATTTTGGGCATATAATAATAGATAACAATAAGATAATCTGCAAGATTTAAACAGAGGAATCTTCTTATGAGAGCTGTGGAAGTTCAAATAGGAGGGGCAAAGAGGTAAAGTCACTGGCATCTTTTCATCTCCTATGTTAGGAAAATAATAGGACCAAATTGTAATATGATATATAATTGTGAATTTGCATTATAAACTTCTGGGAAATTTACAAATGGCAGAGAAAGTCAAAGTCTCTTTCAAAAATCATTTTCTTATACTCCAATTACCTTGATTTGATTAATACATATGATATGCCTATTTTAAAACATCACATGTACTATACACACACACACACACACACAAGTATTATATACCCATAATAACTTTTAAAGAAATTTTAAAAATGGTCTTCCAGATGCATTAGTATTTTCTGTCATTACTATGGAAATCACCAATCTGATAACGTGATCTTGAAATGTAAAGTAACTCCCAGTCGTTTCCTCTATTTAAGCAGTAACAGTTAATGCTGAAAGTGAACATTAACTGGAACATATCAGGTATTCATAAATATTTGTGAAATAAAATAAATAAATTTATTATTTAATTATGGTTGAGTTTCTACCACAAGACTGATATTTGTTGCCTAATAGCAATAATCAAATGTAATTTAACAAATAATCACTCCAGCATCAAAATTAGATACTTGATATTCTGTTGAAAATAATTTTCTTAGAAATGTTACCAACAATTTAGAAGATCTTCTACCTCTCCAGTTAGGCACTAATAACTCTAAATTGGCATTTGCTAACAAAAACTTGTCATTTAGATTTGAATAAAAGAACATCTATGATCATATTTTCTAGAAAGTTAAGAATTCCAGAATGTAGCAAAAATAACATGCTTTTATTTTTTCTTTTTATAAATGTTAACAGTAGAAGGAGTGGCATGTTGCTGTAATGGAGTGTCTAGCCTATGATTTTCAAACAGCTGTGGCTTCCTGAAAACTGACTTTCAAAAATTAGGATATTTAATTGATCCAATTTTGCTGAAAAAAATATGCTATCTAGCTTAGATCTGGATTTGCATTTGCATGTCTTCTAATCTGTGGTAGGATGACCTCAGGACAGACATCTGTTTAGATGTCTTGGATAAATTCACATACAACCATCTGTTCATGGAAGAGTAGCCCCATCAAAATTGATCAGGAACTTTGATTAGAGTCATGAGGGTACAAATTTTTCAGTACTGATGTACTTGCCCATTATGTTACACTGAAATAAAAGCAGAAAAAAATTGTAGGTTCAAATGTCTATCAATTAATGGTATAATAGCTGAAAAAGTCTAAATCTTATAAATTACAGAAAGTTTAACTTCAATATAAATGATGGCCAAAATTAATGGACAATTGAAATCTGATGCTCAGATTTTGAATAAGTATCTCTAAGAAATATATAACTAAAGTAATAAGTAATAAGCTATGACCAACATCAAACTTCTGATTATATAAAGATGCTAATTATGACTTATTTTATTTTAAAAGAATGGGGAAAAAACAAGAACATGTGCAGTATGGTGGCTATAGTCAATAATAATGTATTATATACTTGAAAATTGCTAAAAAAGTAGATTTTAAATATTCTCATGACAGGAAAACAAGTAAGTGAAGTGATATGTATGTTAATTAGATTGATTTCATCATGTCACAAGTATATATATATTAAAACACAACATTATGTATTAAAAATATTCATAATTTTTCATTTATAAATTAGAAATATTAATTTAAATGAATAAATACATAAATTTAAAGCAAGTTGAACTGTTGTGATTGAGAAACCAAAACAGCACAAAGTCTACCATTTTGTCAACAATAATAAATTTAAAAGGTACAAGTGACCTGCCAGGCAATCATCAATATTTTAAATTTTCCAAGGAGTAATACAATCATAAAAATCAATAGTTTGTTTTAAAAAGCTAATATCTTATCAAGAAGTGTGTCATTCTTGAACTACTTAAAACCATGATAGCCTATTTTTAAACATGTCCGTAGTGTATTAGTTTTGGTGCTTTCAATATACCCAATGAAGAAGGAAACACAATAATTACCATAAGAGTCACTATAGGACATTTGTTTTATGTAAACACAAAACCTCAGTAGCGAGCACAACACATGTCTTTTTTTAATGGTATTATCAGGTTTTTGTTTATTTGTGTTTATTGTTTTTGTACTTTTTCCTTGCACCTGCAAAGCCCACCACAGGTCTGTGTCATTTGCCAAGCGAGATAACTTCCGTGTTGTGGCTCCATCTCAACACACACTTCCATGATTACCACAAGAAAGAATAAAGGGTGCTGCTCCAAAAACTGAATGTGTTGGCCAAGAAGAGATGCCTGCCATTCCTAACTCTCAATCCATTTTCTAGAGTTAGTTATGTGGCACTATAAAGCTAAAGAATAAGGGTAAAAAATCTTATAATATACCTGAAAAAGAATAAAATGGTCCAGATATATGTGAGCAAATATATAGATGAATATGTAGATTGCATAAACTCATACATATGTGTGTATGATATATATGTGAATGTATTATATTCTTTTTTGGAAGAAGGTTAGACATTAATCAATGTGCCAGCTTTTGGATAAGCTTGAGAAATATTTTTAATTTTATCAACTTGTATTTTCTGTCACCACCATTCTTAATGGTCACATTTAAATTAAAAAAAAAAAAAGATTAAGTCCCAATTCACTTTTATAAGAACATTTTCCCAAAAGTGTACATGATATTCACCTTCTGGGAAAATATAAAGTTTAGACTATGTGTCTTTTAAAATAATTAGAATATTTTAGCTCATATATCTTTTATCTTATATCTATGGTGATTTAATTATGGTTATTTGAAAGAAACGAATGAGATTACTATAAATTTGGTGGTCAGGATATCAGATTTGCTACTTCCTAAATACACCTTTTATATGCCAGGCACACTACTAAGCTGATATATTTGTTTCATTGTATGTCTTTCTAAATTTTTTTCTAAAAGTAAAAGTTGTGATTTGTTTAATTTTTACTTTTGGGGACAATGAGCTCCTATAATAGAATTTTTACCCCCACATTATTCAGGGCCAGGTATTTTGGACAAAGTAAATGCATAATAAAGAACATAGGAAACGAGATTCAGATAATATATGATGAATATGATCTTAGCAGTGTAACTCCCATAATAGTTCTATATCAGATGAAGAAGAAATTAGAAAACATTTTTAAGAGTCTACATATCCATTTTGTTTGCAATAATGGATGCAGGTTTACTTTTTGTCACTACTAGGATCTAACTTGAAAGTCTTCTTATACAAGAAATGAAGATAGATAGAATACATTCTAAATTATTTAGCTTAATAGATATTGAGATGACTATTCCAAAATAAAACCCCATGTATATTCCACTATGGTGTTATAAAAACACTAGTCAAAACAACTTTAGCAGAGGTCATCTTTGTCTGAGAATTTTGTTGATAATTTGGGAGATCTCAACTGGAATCATTTGCCTTCCTAGATCTGCAGTTAGGAGAGATGTAAAGACCAGTTATCACCTCATTTTATAGTAAGGAATGATGTCTAAATGGATTAGAAAGGTGCCTCAATTTATAAATCCCACTAGTGACAGTGCCTAGATTAGAATCCATCTCTCATTTACATAGCATCTCTTCTGTTTTAAAGCACAGCTTTTCAAAGATAACTACCTGAAATCATACTTGCAATTAGATTTCCAAATATAGCTTAGCCTTCTTTAAATTCATCTGTTCCAAACTCTGCCATTTCTAATCATGGCTTATTTTATACTTTCCACAAGGAGTATCAAGTAAATATGAAGTATGGGCCACCTAGATAATTTTAACAAAAAAGAAGAAGGATCTATCTATTTACTTGAGTAAATGAATGAATTTCTTATTTTTCTTTTATGACTGATTCACTATCAGCCTTCTCCAAGCCTCCTACTGGGCAGCTAAAACCAGTTGGAGAAAAATCACAAACCAAGAAGATTGTTAGCAATATAAATTCATAGTCACTGACCTCAGCGGGACCTCAATACTGGATGAAAATTTTATTATTACATTTGTTTTGACTAGTTTCTAGACTCAAACTTTTCCATTCTCCTCACTTCCCTACCTGTGTGTCTCTCAGCAGATGACCTTGCCTCCTACTTCATAGAGCAAATTGAATCTATCAGAAGGAACCTCCTCAAATTCCTGCCACCAGGCCTTCAATGCTACTTGTATCTATACCTATTCATTTATTTTTAATTTATGTAAATGGTATTTTTCAACAGATATTACTTTTTCTTCTCAATAATTTTTAAAGGAATATCCACATTTGAGCCTGTGTGCATGCTTGTATGAGTGTGTCTGTTTAAAATTGGTTGCTTCTAACCACTGCATGTTATACAGTAGTGTATATTCACCACAGTTTTCTTTGCTTTTTAAATTGAGTCTAGCACTGTTGCCAAGGTTAGAGTGCAGTGGCATCATCATAGCTCATTGTAACCTCAAACTCCTGAGCTCAAGTGATCCTCTTGCCTCAGCCTCCCAAATAGCTGGGCATACAGGTGTGCACCACCGCATCCAGCTTTGTTTTTTTTTTTTTTTTAAGAGAAAAGGTCTTGCTGTGTTTTCCAGGTTGGTCTTGAACTCCTGGCCTCAATCCATCATCCCACCTCTGCCTCCCAAAGTGCTGATATTATAGGCATGAGCCACTGTGCCTGGCCCCACCATAGTTTTCTTATTTATTTCTTCGTTAATAGATTTCAGAGTGGCCTCCAACTTCTCATTACTATCAACAATTTTGTAAAGAATATCCTTAATCGTGAACACATGTACTTCTCACTGTTTCTCTATTTTTAAAAAAATAAGTTCATTTAATTATCCAAGATCTGTTATTTTTCTATATTATTTTTTTGGATAAACTTATTAAACTCCCCAAAACGCTAGCTGGAAATTTCATTAACATTCCATTTGAGTTTATTAGTATATTTTATTGTTAATCTGGGCTTTTCAATATTTATTCAGATCTTATTTTATACCCTTTAATAGAGATTGTAAAATTTCCTAAATTCTTTAGATTTTTCTCTTGTTAATGTAAATGATATCTGTATATTTGCCAGACTATTTCTTTTGTTGAGGTATAACTGAAACACAGTGAAATACACAGATCCTACATATACATTTCTTTCTATTTTCACAAAGGCATAAACCTGTGCGATCCACGCACCTATCAATATATAAGATACCTTCTCTAACCCAGAAATCCTTCTATCGCCTTGTACCAGTTAATTCCTACTTTTGCTGAAGCAAGTATTGTTCTGATTTCTATCACTGTAGATTGTTTGCCTGCTTTAGAACTTCACAGTAAGGAAATTACACAGTATGTACTCTTATGTGTCTGACCTCCCATTCTTGACATTATATACATCTCCGTATTAGTAGTCTACTCTTGTTATTGCTGAGTAATGTGTCATTGTATGACTAGATCAGCTTATCTTCTTGTTGATAGAAATGTGGATTCTTTCCAGTTTTGAATAATATGAGTAAAGTAATTGAACATCTTGGTATGAGGCTTCCCGTAAACTCCCTTCTCTCCCTCCATCTCTCTTTTCCTTTCTTTTTTTTTTAAATAAATATCTAGAAGTGAAATTTATGAGTTATTGAATAAGTGAATGTTTAACTTTATAAGAATTTTTCAACAGTTTTTTTTTAAGTTTGAGTCATTTTCTCCTATTATTAAGGGAGCTCAAGTGGCTTCACATCTTCATTTAATTTGTTATTGTCAGATTTTTGTTGAAATTTACTTCTTTATTTCTTCTTTTTTATCTTAGACATTAAAGTTGTGCACATGTCTTTAAGGATTTATTGCCATTGCTACACCCACAAATATTGGGATGTTGTGCTTTTTTTATTATTAAATTAAAATGTATTTTTAAAATTTTCCTTTTGATTGTTTTATTTGACTCATAGAGATGTGTGTTGTCTAATTTTCAGTTATTTGCCATTTTCTAAATATCTTATTATGTGACTAATATTTGATTTCTAATAAGCTTTTGTGGCCAGAGAGTATGCCGTGTATGATTTTGAACCTTTGGAATCTATGGGGACTTGTTTTTTTTGGTTCTTCTTGGTGAATGTTTTATATTACATCTAATATAATTAATTTACATCTAATTGGTTTTTAGTATTGGTCAAAGTAGAGATACCACTTTAGATTTGTTTATCCATTTTTTATTTCAGTGACTGACAATGCAATGTTAAAGTTTGCAGTTGTGTTTGTGGATGTTTCTTTCTCATTATAATTCTATCTTTTTCCTTTTGGAAGGAGCTTTATTATTGCATGAATACATACTTCATGCTGTAAGTGTGCTTGATAAAGTGACACTTTGACAATATTAAATGGCCCTCTTTACATCTGATATTATTTTCTTTTGAAGTCTATTTAATACTTTTTCTGATATTAATAGAGTTACTTTAGACTATTTATGCTTAATATTTGCATAAATAACTTTTTTATTTTTAATTTTCCACATCTCTGACTTTATATTTAAAGTGCTTCATTGTGTTGTATATTTGTTTGTATTTGTGATTATTATATAGTAGGAGTTTTCTTCAAAAGACAAAATAATTATATATCTACCTTCTAAGAAGTATCCCAGTGCATTATTGGTAGGCAAAAATGTTTCTGTGTATTTTAATAAATGTTTTATATTATTGAGATAGCTGCTAGGATTAGATTTAGATTGGCAATAATTTCTTGGGTGTATTTTCTTAGCTTCTCTGAGTCTGAGGCAATCTTTTTCTCTGTGTTGTATACAAAGACATTCTTAGGGGCTTATAATTATTTTATTACTATATTACAAATTGTACCTGGATTCCACCATTTACATATAAAATTCTAGATATACTATATTTTCTTATCAGATTTTTATAAACTACAATTAGTCTGGTCTTCACTACTTTCCAAATGTCTAGATTTCTTTCTCCCATGTTTTCCCTTTAAGACAAGTTTAAAATATTAGTTCAGTATCTTAGCTGCTAAAAACTCAACATTAATTTTATTTCCCTCCTAAATTATAGCAAGTTATTATCTTTCCTGTTTCATTCCCTTCAGCTACATTTGTTGCCTGTAGCTTCTATTTTATGCTCTCACTTATTTTCCTTTGCTTTTCAAGCTTTAACCAAACCAATGTGTGTAAATAAATGTATAGTGCCTTATTACTTTTATTTTGTTATGAACGATTAATGTTCCTGAGCTTTTTTTATATTTTTGACTTTGTGATGTCTTTTTATCTTAAAGATTAGCATACTTTGTGATGTGAATCACAGCCATTAATAAAAAAAATATATCCTCCCTAACGATCATGTGAAAGGTACCTATTCAGGAGGATAATACTTTCTCCCTTTCCCTTTTTGTTTCTCCTCAAACACTGTAGCACAATCAAAAGATGGCGCTTAGAAGTCAAAGCTAGATGCACTGTTTTGGCAGTGATAATACAGTGGGAAGAAAACTGGCTAATTGTTGGACAGGCAAACCACAATGTGTACATCAGACAGCCTATGCAAGGATAAGAAAAAAAGACTGTTATAAACGGCAAGATGTGTGCTTGTAAATGCCAATCAAGAACCACCAACTATTAATATGTTTTTCAATGACTGAGTTGCTTTATTGTTTCTGTCAAACTAAAAAGACATTTTTGTTTATATCTTGCTTCCACATCACAATACTCTTTTAAGTTGTTTGATAAGCAACAGAAAGGATTTCTGAATCACTGAAATATTGATAAGAAAGTACTTTATATAAACAAAACATTAACATGTATTTTTCAAATTTTCTTTAATGACTATTAATTTATTAGGTGTCTTTTCAAAACCATTACTTAATAATTCAATCAGTGATATTGAATCAGAAATCATATTAATATAACTCAAATACTCAAATCAACACTCAGAATATAATAGGATTGTGTTAATTGATAAACAAAGGACAATGCAAGTTCTACATCTTTACATTTTACTGAAAAACAGATTCTCTTTTCTATTAATTATGTAATTGATATAAAGTGATGAAAAGGTATTCTTCAAACCAGAAAAGATCATATATATAGTGAAGTGAACAAAAACAATGGAAACAATAAGGGATATCCCCGAAAAATAAAAATGTGTGAATTGCAATCATAATTTGGAATTTCCATCCTAAACAGGAACACTTATGACTAAAAAATCTACCAGCTAACATCTGATATTTTTTAAAAGATATTTTATTTAATTGGGAAAATAATGCTGCAGTTTAATGGCACTTTTGCAGATTTTACTACTATCCTATAATATTTGTGTGGCATCTTCATTACTTTCTGTAGTGAAAAAAAAATCTCTTCCATAAGAATTTTCCAATTGAAAACTGGAAACTGAATATACAAATAGAGCAAATATAAACCCTGTGGAATTGGGTGGTAGATATTCAGAAAGAAATGAACCTTTTAGCCAAGACCAAGTTTTGGAAACAAACTCACAACACTAACTGCTTTTTAATAAAAATCATTTCACTGCCTCAATATGCATGGCAAACGGCTGCAAGTGTCAGGTTCAGATAAGCTGAAAGCAAGATGGCTGAAAGGTACATTTTCTAATCAACTTCCTGAATTATCTTTGACTCCTGGTATGGCCTCACATGTGACCTAATTATGAAGCATAACATGCCAATATTTTCATAACAAAAAATGAAAATTGGTCTTTTAATTCTTTGGAAATGGTCCATGATGTTATCCTTGCCCTGTTACTTCAATGAATTTTAGATATATTCTTCCCCTTAAACTTTGTCTTCTGACTAAAAAGTGGCAGATGCCAATTTTTGGTGACATCACTTTCATTCTGTGTTCCATTATGCACATTTTGCAAGTTCTCAAAATTATATATTTCTGTAGCTAATATTTTTTTCCTGAAGCCATAGTGGGGTAAAGTCTTTTAAAAAGGCATTTTATCTGGGGCATTGCCAAAGTGGTTTACTTTTTTAAAAGTGAAGAGTAAAGACATGGGAATTCAAAATAACATGCATAGGTGTGTTTATTAAAAGTAGGATGGGAAAATATGGTTTAGATTCTATTTCTTTCCTACTCTATACTGTAAAAAGTTGTGGTGGCTTCACTTTTATATTAATCTCCCTTTCCTTTTAATTCTCCCATGTCATCCTGTTCTTGCTCCTTCAGATCTTTCTGTATTTTTCTCTGTAAGACATATTTTGACCAAGAAAAATCATAATTTAAAATTTGTATTCCCTAAGTTGGACCCACCGTTGAAAAATTTATGCATGGAAAGATGACTAAGATCATTTCAGGAAATTGGTACAAATGCAGAAAAAGAGCTTAGCTAGTTCAAGCAACTTTTAAAGAAAAGCAGTTCAGAAATGAGAGTTCTAACTGATACAATGTTAGCTATTGGATTTTGTTGCAACCAAAAATGGTAAAGGTTGGAGAAGAGAAAAATATGCACAAGTAATTTAGTTCTTCACTGACTATCAGGAGAGGGACCAAGAAGTAAACAGGTGAAGGCACTTAAGAACAGATGAGAATGGTTGAGCCCTGTATAATACACAGTAAAGGAGAACATTTTGCTGTATAATTTCTGTATTTGTTGGTGGTAGTATCTTTTAGGACAATAATGATCAAAAGGTGGCAATTGCATTATACCGGTTCACCTTCTTAGTACTGTTATATCAAACAGCAAAAATAGTTTCAGATTGGTGGGGTTATAGGAGAAATATTGGCCAATTAGTAGCTGGTATTCCCTAAAAGTAAAGAGAGGAAACAAGAAAAGATAGTGTGGCTATAGGAAAGTTTGCCAATAATAAAGTAGTGAAAGGTATGAAGAAAGCAGTAAGAAATGGAAGATTAGATAGGTTGAGAAATGTTCGGAGATAATATTTTATGTTGAATTTAAAGGATGGGTCTTCTGTCAAGGACTGGGGGCAGCAGAATAAGGCAAAATGGATTAATTCTGACAGTCTGAGATGAGAAAGGGTAACCAGACTTACTGCTGTGTCCCAAATAAATTCCCTCAGCTGTGGCAGCACACTATATAAAGAATCTTGAAGGCTTCGTGCTACACACACACAGAAGATAATATCTTAATGTTCCCTGTTTCTGAACTGATTATTCCAGTGAAGGTCAAACACTGACAAGTGTGGTTGTAACAATAAATAAATCATAGAAATCAAAAAGCCCAAAGCAATGTATATTCACAATCTAACAAGACGTATATTAGTTCTCTAGGGCTGCCATAGCAAAAGACTACAGACTGGGGGGATCAAATAACAGGGATTTATTTTCTCACAGTTCTGGAGGCTGAAAATATGAGATCAAGGTGTTGGCAGGGTTAGTTTTTTCTGTGGTATCTCTCTTTGGCTTGCAGATGATCACCATCTCACTGTGTCTTCACATGGCCATCTCTCTGTGTGCACATGTTTCAGGTGTCTCTGTGTGTTCAAATGTCCTGTTTCTACAGGAACATCAGTCACATTGAACTGGGCTCACCTCAAAGACCTCATTTTAACATAATCGCTTCACCATCTCCAAAGATGGCCACACTCCCAGGCGCTGGAGATTAGGACCTCAGCATATGAAATTTGAGGAGATAAAATTCAGCCCATAACAGAAAGGTAATCTTAAATGTCCTTTTATTTAAGGATTGTCTATTCTAACACCTACTCATAAAGTTGGTGATGTGGAGCAAAGAAAGAGTATAATATACCTGAGGAGGGTACCATTATTGTAATCTGTTCTTTTGTCTTTTAGCATTTCATGAAAATGCAGAACTAGATATACATAATTTGAGGAATGTGCAAAATATATGGCGTTTCATTTATTATAGCCTAAATAAAGATATAAACCATTTTCAGTTGTTTATAAGCAAATATATACTAGACTGGTACATGCAATCATGTTTATCATAGTTTTTTTCATATTTTTTTATTTCGGCATATTATGGGGGTATGTTTATCATAGTTTTAAAGAAAAATAGAACATTAATAATTAAATGTCATATCCACTACTAATTACTTATATATCATCAGCCATCTCACCCAGACATTATAAACCTCCTTTATCTCTCTTCAAAACAAGAGGTACAGATAGATGCTTTTTAGACATTCTTTTAGTTCTAAAAGTTTCTGTCTGTATTTTTTCAAATACTAAAGGCTAGCATAAGACATGAGATTTGAAGAAATGTAATAGTATACACAATGGTATTATTATCCTCACTTTATAATTTTAATTTTTAAATTTTCTCATAATTAAATGTTGTGTTTACATTTTGGGTGGATAACACTGGGCAGAGTTTCAACTCCATAAATCTTCTAATATTTCTTCATATCTCATGTTCAGATCTTTTTAATAATGTTTTTCAGTTATTCAATATTTTCTTGTATTACAAATGGACAAAAGAAATTTAAATTTTCTAGCCCAGAACAGGTGTGCCTCTGTAGTCCCAGCTACTTGGGACCTCAGGCTGGAGGATCATTTGAGCCCAGTTTGAGTCCAGACTGGGCAATGTAGCAAGATCCCATTCCTAAAAAAGCTTTTTAAAAAAATACTCTTTTGCAGGTTGGTCTATTTACCAACTTTGTATCTCAGCATAGGTAGTCAAGGTTAAAGTCCCTTAGTAGTGCTAACACAAACAAAAATCAAACAATAGTAACTAAATCCTTCTTTATTATTCATAATCCATTAGTTTAAACCATGCTTTCCTATCTTCTGCGTTTTCCTTGGAATACTTGCATCTTCTATAATTATACTCTATGTTTGACTTTTTGCAGTTTAGAAATTCTTGTCTTCCTTCTTGCCATAAGAAGATACAGTGTGAATAAATTTTTTAAAAAAATTCTTACAGTTTCATTGCTCAAATAAAACCTATCACCTCATTTTAGATATACTGGACTTGCACATATGTTGTATATATGAATACACTATATATATGTAAATATGTGCACACACACACACACACACACACACACACACATATATATATATATATATATATATATATATATATATATACCCATATATATTTTTTCTTCTTTGTACTCAAAAAAGGACTGAGTTTTCCTAATCCTCACAACTCACAATCTAAGGTAACAAATCAACTATTGACCAAAGATGGAAGTGTTGGCTAATGTATTAACTATCTCTACTAGTTTTTCTATGGCATTTATTTTTCTCACAGGTATCAATTGCATGTCGTTACTCTTTTTTGTTGTATCTTTGAGAGCTCTTAAATTATATTATCATATATATCAAAGAATTATTCACATATTTTGCTTTGTTTCCTTTATTTTATTTTCCAATTTTTTTGTGTTCTACATGTAATATTTACCTCCTTTTTTTTACTAGACAAATTTTTTTCTATTTTAGCACATTTACCTAGAGAGTGCAAATATACCACAATACTGATTATTAATTTAAGAGAAACTTAAGATAAATTAATGATGCATTAATTATGGGTTTTAGGTAATTGTGAAATAATTGCTGGTAAAAAAAATTCACAGACGTGGAACAGAAATCTCATTTGGAGACTTCAAAATTCATAAAATTTTAAAATTCACACCCCAGGGTTCATAATTATATTTATTTATGTTTCCTCATATCATCATTTAAGATTCATAGATATTTTCTTATAATTCAGTGCAATTTTTAATTAGGATTTTTAGGAAATTATTGCATAAGTTTTTCATTATCAATTAATAGTATACCATTCAAGTATATTAACCATTAATTATTGTGAAGAGCTAAACCATTTATCAAATCAGTACCCCAAATTCCAACAAACTCATCTGTAATTTAGGATGAGGATTGAGTTAATTAGGATAATGATGTGTGTTAAGATATAACTATATCTTTATCTACATGTATTCTAGATTATATTATTGCTCAAAATATATATTTCCCTTTTCTCCTAAGCTCTTTCCTGAGAAGGATTATACTTCCTGCCCATTGACCAAAGGCTTTACCATCCAATTAGCTTTAATTGGAATGTTTGTGCCATTGGCCATTGGGAATGCATGTCATTTCTGAATACTATATATTATGTCATGCAACAAGGTTTTTATTTATTTTTTATTTATTTATTTTTTCCTTTTCTTGGACATAAGACTCACATGTCTGATCAAGAAAAGAGCTACTCTTAGTTGCAACCTGGTTAAATTTAAATCAATTATTTTTTTCTTCTTTTTAAAATTTTATTTTATATTCAATTAATTGCTAATTATATATATTTAAGGGGTACAATGTGATCTTTAACACATATATACACTGTGGAATGATCAAATCAGACCAATTAGTCTATTATCTCAAATATTTAGCATTTCTTTGTGGTGAAAACATTCAAAATTCTCTCTTTTAGCTATTTTGAAATACACAATACATTATTCACAACTAGTGTCACTGTGCTGTGTAATTGAACAACATAATTTACTCCTCCTATCTCACTGAAACTTCGTACTGATCAACTAATTTCTCTCCTTTCTCCATCCACTGTCCCCTCCAACCCCACCACTCTGGCTTCTGGCAACCACCATTCTACTCTCCACTTCTAGGAGTTTGACTTTTTAAAATTTTGTATATAAGACAGATCATACACTATTTGTCTTTCTGTGGTTGGATTATTTCACTTAACATAATGTCCTCTAAGTTCATCCACGTTGTTGCAAATGACAGAATCCCTGTTTTATTTAAGGCTGGAAAGTATTTCATTGTGCATATATACCACACTTTTTAAATCCATACATCAGTTGATGGACACTTAGGATTTTCCATACCTTATCTATTGTGAATAATGCTGCAATGAACATAGGAGTGCAGACATCTCTTCCACAAACTGATTTCAGTTCCTTTAGTTATACACCCATACATCAAATACTGATGAATAGAAAAAGTCATAGTGAATGGTAACATTGCAGAAGGTGAGTTTGATTGCACAGATTCTCTGTTCATTTTCCTACAAATTGCTTCATATTTAAATTGCTTAAAACTGTTAGGCTTGAAAATGGCATTTACATGAATTATATGAACTGTGAAATATATGGATTGTTTAAGATAAATATATTTGAAAAAATTATAAAAATATTAAAAACAATTATTTTATTTCTGTTGCTTTAAGAAACTCAGTAACCTTTTCAGTGGATCTTATTGCAATATAGAATTAAAACTTGAGTTATTTAATAATTAATTAATCTTATATTATTAGAATAAAAATAGTATTTGTTATATTGTTTTCCATAGTACTAATTCTTAAATTTAATGCCAGACAATCTCTTAGGGGAAAACAAATGGGTAAAGTTCTCTTTTGCTTTTTTGATTCTAGAGAATAAGCCAGGGTTACAAGTGTTGCCTTCTCACCATAAACAACCCACAGGACAATCCACTGAGCAAATAGCCCTTTAGTGTGGATCCAGGATAGTTTTCCCTTCCTGAGCACAACTCCCTCCGCATCTGTTCAACCAACTCTGTTCCAGATTGAAAAAAAAAAAGATTGTATTGATGAATTGCAAGTCTTGTTTCACATTCTGCTGTTCTTGGCAGAAAATTCCTTTTTTTAAAGTTGTAAACCAAAAAGCCATTTTTAGTGCTATGTCTTTTGTTGCAAAAAATCTTTCCTATAGTGACAAGCTACAAAGCATTGTCAAGATTTTCTTTCAAATTAGAGTTCTTCATATTTAAATATAAATTAGGACATTCTTTAAATGACAAATAGTATTTTTAAATTGATCTAAAAACCTTGTGGAAGATGGAGATTAAAAAAAAAAGAAAACTCTTATAGAAGAGTCACCTTCACTGATATTGGCAAATCCTTGTGTTTCCTGTCTGAACCATGATTCATGGAATGTATTGAGGTCACTTTCCTTCAGAAAAAGAGTGCATTCTTAAGCATAAGCAATACATAATACAAAGCAGCTTCAAATTTTTATTGTATTTAACAGTATGTGTATATTTCATAATGTATATGTTATTCTAACCCTATTTCCCATTATGAGAAGTTTCTCTTTCTGCCTTGTTTACAAGTCTTTTCTTATCTTTGTGTTTCCATTGAGATAAAATCAGTACTATCTGCCAAATGATATAGTTCAGAAGATTTTTAGTATCTAATTTCATGTAAAATTTTTAGCTTAAAAAACTTTAAAAAAGTTTTTTATTTTTATGTCAAAAGGCATCAATATAACATCTGAATTGAAAAACATGGCATATGCTTTACCTCTCAGATAATAAAGCCATCGATCAGTGAGTATTAAATATCATTTGGTAGAATACTGGTTAATTACTTAAGAATTATTTTCCAATATTGGTTATCTAAGGTATACTTGAGTACCTTTAATGAGACACCTTCAAAGTAGTATATTTCATTTTGGCCTGTTTTGATAAATTAGCGATCATTTTTTCCATGATTGAAAAAATATATCTCAATAACTTATTCATATTGGTTCTAATTATTTCTATCCATAAATATCAAACATAAAAGATGTAACTTTTCCATTTTAAGATTCTTCATATATTTTTAAATATCTGGTAAACATGTCATAGGCTTTTCTTTCTCAAGATTAACCATGCTTCCATCTTTGAAAGAAATACAATGATTTTCCCCAGAAAAATGTAACAGATTTGTTTATAATTGTTAATAAAGTTGAACTGCTCAAAGTTGTTTACTGAAATATTTTGATTTGCATTAATGGGTTAGGTCTCTGTATGTATATTAAAATTCACACACAGAGCCAGGTGTCTATGGGCACTCCTGTAGTCTCCGCTCCCGGGGAGGCTGAGACAGGAGAATCACTTTGAGCCCAGGAATTGGAATCCAGCTTTGGCAACATAGGAGATCCTGCTTATAAAATCAATCAGTCAAACAAATGAAAATGGAAAAACTGCCAATACCTGATTTCTGTCCCCTACTTTGCCATTTGCAATCATATATTATTTAATAATACTTGAAAACCGTTTGACCCATGGGGGAGGATAGCTAATGTTCAGAACTCCCAATAGCAGAAAGAAGAGGGGTTTTTGTTGTTGTTTGTTTCACAAACAACAATTTTGCTGTTTGTAAGTGTCTCCCATCTTAGTGGATTCTCAAGCACATTCTCCAGGTATGCGGCATGCTAGCTGGATGTCATTTCGCATAATTGTTATAAGTTTGGCTCGAATGTCACAGGATTGTTTGCAAAAAGGCCAACCAGATCGGCCTCACTTGCCTCCTGCAAAGCACCAAAGCTGCGTTCTAGAAGCTCAGATCTGTTGGAAGTCTTGAGCAATTTTTTGCACGACTAGACTCTGGAAAGGAAGTTTGCAAATCGGGAAACATCTCATAATGTTAAATGTCATGAAGTGACACAGTACCAGGCCTGTAAAGATGAGGTTTCTTTACTGGTCCAGTAGAGGGCGAACGCTTGAGAGTTGCTTTTGTAGCCAGTTGTGTTTTTTTTTTTGGGGGGGGGGGGGGTATTTTATCACTGTCCATTTGCGGGCGGCCGCTTTGTACCAGCGGTGGTACAAGTAAGATCTCCTCACTTGCAACCTCCCCTTCTCCTTTGGCTGCAGCTTGGGGAGCTCGAGGAGGCGTGGTGGCTGCGAACAAATACATCTAGAATGGCTGCAATTCCAAACAAACACATCTAGAATGGTTTTGAGAACTATTACATTTACTGTGTTAAGTTCTTATTAATATTTGTCTGCTCTCTGAAGCTCTGTAAAAGATTTTCATCCATTCACATGTGCAACAGATATCAAAATACGCCACAACCAGTGCGGAGTAGATTTTAACTGTAACGATTTGCTATCCTAGGGTACATTGTGCTGCTCATGCAACCTTCAAGTACGTAATTTTGAGATGGGAGTGTCTATGTCAAACTGTGACGCAAGTTAAGCTAATTTTTACCTTTATGATTATTTTCAGCATTGTCGTATTAGATATGGATTCTCTAATACAATACACTAGCGATAAATAACCTTCATTTAATTAGCATTCTCTTGGTTCCAGAGGTTATTTTCTCAATGTCTGCTGACCTCGTGGCTTTGAATCTTTCCTTTATATTGTGCCCTGGAGAGATTCTGTCTTTTGAAGCTCTTTCATCTCCACTACACTGTCATTTTACTTGATGCTTATTAATGTGATGGTGGTAGGTGAGCAGAGGAGTGGAGCATTCTCTAATGTCCTGATTAAGCCTCAGTCTTAAGTAGGCACTTGGGTCTAGAGGGTGCACATTAAACCTTTTGTTCCATTAGGGAGGGGGAAGCTAGATGGTCTGGGCAAAATACCAGCAATAGTTGCTGTTTCCTGCCCAAGCCAGCATCACTACAAAATCTTTCTCAGTATTCTTTCCGATTTTTTCCTGACAAAACCTGGTGGGGTTAATAGAAGAAAACCCTGAAAGTCAGTGTTAACCCACCTAATGGACAGCCGCAGAGGCTCCAAGTTCTCACAGTAATTCACACTTTCATTAAGAATTAATTATAATTTCTCAAGTGTTTCTTTGAACTGACTTATATGGCACATGGCAATAGGTACCCCAGGTGTCCTCCTTCTTCCTGCAGGTGCCTATCTCTACCTAGATTTTGAGTTACATGGCTTATCTTCAACCTCAGTTCTCTGTTAGATTTTTAAAAAAGGTAATTGATTTGTAATTTGTCCATATGTTTTCTTATTGTAAGTATGGGAGCAACACTGTTTCCAGCTTTCTATGTCCTTGAGATCAAAATTCACAGAGGTCTTAATAGGGTGTTTTTTGGATTTTAGAAAATTCTGTATCACTTGCCCTTATGCCTTACACTAATCAGCTTTTGATATTTTTTACAGTGCAAATCTAATTATTTCTTCCTAGAAATTTCCCTTGAGTGGAGCCAATTTTAAACCCATATTGATTATAGGCATGTAGTAGAAGAGGAGAAAGCCAAGGACCAATACTATACTTACCTCCACAGATAAATTTGGATGGGTTTGCAGTTTTACTAAGTGCCTATGGCCAGGGGGTTTGCCTTTTTTAGTCTAAACTCAACCACACTTTATTTGCCACATTATTTCCTTCGCACATACATTCTTATGTGCATGGCCATGAGCCAAATAAAACTTCCAGAAGTTAGATTCTGAGCATTGCCATTGTTGTTCAAAAGTTGACTTATTTGTAGTTCTGTAGCCCTTTGGAGAAGTATACTTAGCTTAGTATCCAGTCAGTTAGTTTTCCCTTTTTCATTACCTACTCTGTATACCTCCTGGGTTTATATGATCGATTATCACCACTGACCTAGGCATTTATATTTTCTTAAGTTGAA
The DNA here is from genome assembly GCF_040939455.1 of Microcebus murinus. Classification (NCBI taxonomy): domain Eukaryota; kingdom Metazoa; phylum Chordata; class Mammalia; order Primates; family Cheirogaleidae; genus Microcebus; species Microcebus murinus. Next base: position 53,234,681 of record NC_134116.1, read on the forward strand.
CTGATGACCAGGTGGGCAAAGCTGAGTTAGGTAAGGGCAATATTAGAAAGCACAGTTCATGGTGACTCTCTCACTTTCTTCCTAGGTTTGTTTATATCAAATTGCATCTTTCTAATCACCACCACCACCAGCAACACACACGCACAAACATACAACACGCTGATACAAACATAAAGATCATTTTCTAATTCCTATGTCAAGTTTTTTTTTTTCCCTTGTTTTTTTTTTTTTTTTTCTCCCTGAGATAAGTCTGGTTTTTCTCCCAGAGATAAGTCTATTAAACTTCCTGGTTGAGTTGTGGGTAGTGATTTATCTCCCCATGTTAATATGCCATCCTGTCTGGAATAAGAGATATTATAGAATTACCTTTTCTTTCTAGGGGAAACCTCTCATGCTTGAAATTTCTTTAATCAATTTAAATATCCCAGGGAAAACTCTCCTCTGCTACTAACTCTCCACATAACAACCAAGAACATGGATTTTAGACCATCTTCATGAATTTTAAATTCCAGAAGGTAATTCAGAATGCTCTTGAATAAGAATCAGTGAATGCACAAGCTGTGAGTTAACCAGAAGTAGACTTTGACAGAACAGATCGAAATTATGACAGGGCATGAGAGAAGTCAAAGGGCTGCGTGTGAGATATATAACATAATGTTGATACTTAGGGTATAGACTACTCAAACACATTTTCCTGGATGTCAATTTATTTTAGACATTATAGCTTCCTAAAACTAGGGAATAGATTCATATTTGATCCTTAAGTCTTGTATTTCTCTTTGATAAAGCCAGTAGTATAATATTTTTTATTTACCAGAGCCTATGAATAATATTTGCTATTTTAGATTATAATTATTTTGACACTTGTCCAGAGGAGCTATAGAAAAAGAATATAGATTTTGGTTTAAAATATTTTTTTATTAATTATGCTGAACATTCCACATATGTTTAGTAGTTAAAATAAGTTTTAGAATAATGTTAAAGTTTTACACATTTTAGAGAAGCTAGAAATAGAATATTTTTTGGCTAATAAAATAACCAATATCATTTTGACAGTTTTCTCACTGAATTTTATATATATATATATATATATATATATATATATATATATATATATATCTCCTTGCTTTGCTTAACCTTATAACAGTTCCTAGAATATGGTATGCACTCAATAAATGCTTGAAAGAAATGAAAGATTGATGGCAAGTTAAGGGTAGTATCATCCACATTCTTTAATTTCAGAGGATTATTTTCACTTAAAGGCATTTGTTCCGTTTTAGGTTATGGTGCTACTTATTTTTTTCTTTTGGTACCCAGCTTGGACATAACCATTTGAAGTTATTTCTGTTGTAGACACACATGTATATATATACACACACACACACTTTTTAGTTATTTAAGTACATGGTAAAATTATTAAAGATAAATAAGACTGTGGTAAAATCCCACTGGAATAAGAACTGTAAGTTATAAGAGAATTAATTTTATTTTAGCTTAATTATATTTAGGAAGATCATGCAAACAAATTTCTTTGTTTATTTTCCTATAAAAATAGATTGCCATTCTCAATTGGTTGTTTATAAACAGTATTGTTTTGATGATGTGACTATGTTAGAATAAGAAATTTAAATTTTTCTAAACCACTTATCCATTAGGGTCCTAGTTAACAAAAATGCCCATTTAGTTTGAAGTTAGTATATAACAATACTTGAATACACAGTGATAGATATTCTACAAATATCTTATGCATGTTTTAAAATATTGTTAACTTATATCTGGAAAACGACTGTATTTCACTTGTCTGCCAAAACTTATTTTGAAAAGATTTTGTGGGCAGGCTTGGTGGCTACTGGTCTCCGTGAAGTTCTAGAGTTCATATTTTATTCTACTGTAATAGACAAAAGACTCTAGACAAAACTGTTATTTATTTTAAATGAAATTACAGTATTCATTCCGATACTGAAGTGCAAGACTCATTTATTTAGTGGATCTTTGATTAAAATATCAGAGAGATACTTTAAACTATTTTGAGGAACCCTTATGACTTACTTATCTTAATGATATCTGGTTGAAGATTTTATTCATTTTAGAGAGGAGGATATTAAGACACAGAAGGAGAAAAGCTCAGCCATGTCCTACCTTAATTTTGTCTTTTTTCTGCTTTTATGTAGCTCTGGCCTGGTCAAAGCAGTTAGCACTGATGGGCTTCATCTGGGAAGAAGAAAAATAAACTGGCAATTGTGGGGACTGGGACAGACCTTTTTCTAAATACAATACAGATTCTTGTTGCAGTTGACTATCCAAGGACTGGTTAATTGAAAAAATGGTGTTTATAAAAGTATTGTGATTAGGATATATTTTATATGTTAAATTTTTTTTTATTGCTATAGAAAAGTCTTTCAATTTTAATACTAAAGCAGCATTATTCTGAGAAAAACTATATATTACAACTAAGTGGCCTTTTACACTCCAAAAAAAGAAAAGTAATCACCTTTAAAATGTTTCATTTAATTTTTTTTTTAAAGAATCAGTATTATATTCAAAGTGGAGAACATATTACTCCTATGAATTCTGGAATAGTGATCTCAAAACCTTTGGTTCTTAGAAAAATAATAGTTTTAAGTATAATTGTTAGTAGTACATTTTACACTTTAAAAAGTTACACATTTTATGAAAAGAAAAAAATTATCAAGAATTTTTTTTTTTGTTTTGAGACAGAGTCTTGCTCTGTTGCCTGGGCTAGAGTGCCATAGCATCAGCCTAGCTCACAGCAACCTCAAACTCCTGGGCTCAAGCAATCCTTCTGCCTCAGCCTCCCAAGTAGCTGGGACTATAGACATGTGCCACCATGCCCGGCTAATTTTTCCATATATTTTTAGTTGTACAGCTAATTTCTTTTTATTCTCAGTAGAGACGGGGTCTCACTCTTGTTCAGGCTAGTCTTGAATTCCTGAGCTTAAACTATCTGCCTTCCTCAGCCTCTCAGAGTGCTAGGATTACAGGCGTGAGCCACCATGCCTGGCCTATCAAGCATATTTTAATCCTTCCTTAATTTTCCTTTTTCCAATAGCAGTCATATGTTGGTTTCTGTTAAGAAAGAGTCTGGTAACTAATGGAGCTTTTTAACAGGGAACCATGCCTGGCACCTAAACCCATAGATATTGATTTTATACTTATTGAGTGGACCTAGAACAGGTACCGTTTAAAACTTCCACAGGTGATTCTATGTGCAGCCAGGACTGAAAATTGTAGCTGTAAACATATTGTGAAGTAGATGGAAGTGCACTCAACAAAGAGAACCTCCCTTTACTTCTCTTTTTATTTCTATTCTCCAGTTTATCTTTCTACAGTTCTTTCTCCTTGACTCCTCCTGAGAATGCAGAAGTGCCCCAGAAGTTCTCACAATAATCAGAAAGGTATAATATGTTATTCTTGTTAAGGCAGGAAATTTTCAGAGGAGCAAAGAGGCTGTTTTAGAAACAGGTGAGTGTAGTTGCTTCTAAAATATTCATAGAGTACCACAAGTCTGTTTTTTTCCCAAAATAATAGTTGTCTAACTTACCTAATATATAACTTACCTAATATATAATTTAGCCTCTCAAACTTTTCCTTGGCTCCTGAATATTATCCCACTTTATGTCCAGAGAGCAGCTGTAAAATAATATTTAAGATTAAGTAATGCCTGTCTCTCTGTACAATGTGAATCAACATCACAGAGAAATTATAGAATGAACTACATTAATATTTTCAGAAGGCAGAGACATTTCACTTTACTCTAAAAAGTGCTATAAGAAAGGTAGAACTTTATAGCATCTTCCTCATTGGTCATTTCTGCTTGAATCTCCCAGACACATCAACATAATGTAGTCAAAATTGAATGCATATTCAAAACTGAATATTCAGTTCTAAACTGAGGTTCTCTTCTTGCAATAAATAACTCCATTCTCAAAACTATTTCCAAAGCTAATAACCTGGAAATCATTTGCGATTTCTCCTTTGTCCTGACACTGTTCAGGTACCCAGTACTGATAGTTTTATTTCATAACCATCTCACAATTCATCTATAACCATCTTTCTGATAAAGACAATGATCAGATCATCTCTTGCCTGAATTAGTACAACAAATTGTTAAATAGCATATTCAGTGTGCACCCTGTTGTAGAATTGTCTCTTAAATCATGTTTACTCTGCTTAATTTCATTCATTGGATTCCCATTGCCCTAACAGTAAAGCAATATGTCTTATGGCAGCCCTAAATAGTGAGGATTTGCCTCCTCTCCAATATCATCTCTTGCTGTCTCCCAATCACACGTTCAGTGCCCATAAACTCTAAACCTCAGATATATTGAACGATTTTTGCTCATCAAAGTGACCTATTGTCTCTTGTTTATAGGCTATTGCACATGCTGGGTTGAGTCCAAAAATCAGCCTCTCACCAGTCATCCCTACTACATGTCATTCTTCACATTTCTCACTTTCTCTGAGCAACCCTTGTTAGTCTTCCAAGTCTTGATTTAAATAGTGCTTCTTCTGAAACACATTTCTAACCCTGAGAATAAGTTAATTCTACTTATATTTTCCTTCTGTCGCATTCAGTATCACCCTCTGATAATATTTAGGACACTTTAGTACAATTATCTATTTTAATTGTCTTTCTATCTCCCAAAATTCTATGAGAATAGAGTTGTGTCTGTATTTTGCTATGGCTGAATTTCAAAAGTTTTGCAAAGAAAATGTATACAAAATAAATATGTACTTTAAAAAATTGAATGAAATCCAATAGTCACCAACTATATTAATGGATCTGCCATTCAAAATATTCAAGTCCAGTTAGGGTAATTTTGTAAAATGAAGAAACAATATGATAGAGGAACCAGGAAGGCTATTGTAAGTATATTATCATATCGTAATGTGTTTGCAGGCACCGGGCATCATGCTAAAACTAAAAACTAAAACAATTTTTTTTTTTTTTAACAAAAGGTACAGAAGGTCTTTGGGTGGCACTTTTTATGTGATTCCTGTGACTAGCAGCTTTTTGATTAACATAATAACATTGCTTTGAGACAAATGGTTGTGGAACCCTGTGGAGGATGGGGGTCAAGGGCCAGATCCACAACATATAAATTGGCAGCACTTAGAAAAGTGTAAAGAATGTATTTTCATAATTAATAAAGAAATGAAAGAGCATAGTAATACCATGTATCACTTTTAATAGGCCTAAGTTCCAAGCTCAGGAGCATAAAGTGGTGCTAGGACAAGGAGTCCTTGCCTTCTATCAGTTTTATGGGTTAACTGCTCAAATAATCTTGGAAGTCATTTTTTCTTAATACAGCTCCATCAGCCCTGTAATAGCTGCTGGATATTGGTCCAAGATTCTAGCAAGATTCTAGCTTACACTTTGGAGCCTGCAATTTTTTTTTTTTTTTTTTTTTTTTTTTTGGCATTTGCTTGAAATACCTCTATGCCTGCCTTTTGGTATCATTATTGAAATACATAACTACATGTTTATTAATTTAAGTTCTATCATACCAACTCTTCTGTATGAGTCCATTATCATAGGAATTATGTCTATATTTTTTTCTGTTTCAATAGTATGTTCTCAGTGTTTAATCTTATGCTCGAAACACAATAAGCATTTAATACATGCTTATTAAATGAATTCACAAATGAATTAATACGCACCAAAACATACCTAGAAGAAATAACATTATTGTTGTATTATTGAGTTATGCTTTTTCTTTTCTTTATTTTACATGCTTTTTGATTGTTGATGTTTCTAAAATTATCATAAATTTCTATTGTGATCAAAACATTTTAATATTTTATATACCTTTATACCTTTATTGTAAGAATAAATATAGACTAGGCCCTGCTTTGTGCCAGGCATTGTTGAAAAGGCTCAAGGCAAAATAGCATTTACTCTCTCATTTTACTAAATTATAATGGAGAAGTACTTTTAAATGGTCATTGTAATAATAAGAACCTTTATAGTTTGATTTCTGTATTGAGATAGCAGAAACGTAAAGGTTTGCATGGAGTAAGTCAAAGTAGTGAATTATGTGTATTTACTACATTGATCATAATATTCAGTTATAAGATGTTCTTTTACAAAAACAGTGGTTAAGTTACTCACCATCCTCTGCCAATTTTGTTAATTAACTAGTGTTCTTTTCCTTAGGCTTTAAAACCAGGTCACATATGCTTGGAATTGAATCAATTATAATATGTATTAGCCATTATTTAACTTACATCAGCACTGTGACAGCAACAAAATACCAATAAAACTTTTCTGTGTAATACAATCAATCATTATGATTGACCTATTACATTTATAGGATGACTTTATGTGTATTAATGTTGTAGTACCCATGACATTTACATTACCAATGATAAAATATTAAATCCCCCATTAAATTATTTTACTTTATTAATTTATTTACACCAATAGGATTGCTGAAAGCAGTTAAAAAGAGTCTATAGATACAGTTTATAGCAATGGAACAGGATGACTTTGTTTCTCCAATAAAGATATAAAAATTTAGTAAATATTCTTCAAAAACATTTAAAATAAACTCTAAATTATCTAGTTTCTATTGCTGCATAGCAGAATTCAGTGGTTTAAAACAGTACCATTTACTATCCCACAGTTTCTGGGGGGCAGGTATCAGAGCATGGCTTAGCTGTGTCCTCTGACTTTGGAGCTTCATAAGGCACAATCAAGGGACCAGCCAAGGTTGAAAGGCATGACTGGGAAAGGATGAGTGTCCAAGCTCACTCACATTGTTGGTGGCCAGATTCAGTTCCTCCAAGGCTGTTGGCTAGAGATTCTTGCTGTCTGGGGCCATTTGTTGATGAGATTCTTGCTACACTGGCCATTGTGTAGAAGAGCTGCCCACAACATGGCAGCTTGTTCCATCAAAAACAAACAAACAAACAAGCCAATAAAAGCCAGAGGAATCATGCATTAGACAAAGATATATCATAATCTTTTATAACCTAATACTGGAAACAGTATCTCAACATTGTTCCTGCAGCCCATTCTTAAGATTCAAGTCATTAGGCCCATTCTATACACAGAGGGAGGGTATTTCACAAGGCAGGAATGTCAGGAGGTGAGAATAATTGGGAGACATTTTAGAAGTTGCCGATAATGATATCGGTACAAGTGCATAGCAGTTGCCATGATCATGTAGCAAATACTTGAGTTTGCCTAAGTTCAGTTATTTATTTCCTGTGTAACATTGGTGAATTGATTATGTTATAATTGACTCATCTTTAAAAAATAAAATCTCTAAACTAGTGATGATAGCTAGGTGTCTCATAGGTATTGTAAAAAGAATAAATCACCATTTCTCAATCTTGGCAATATTGTCATTTTGCAAATATATACATTCAAGGGTTAGTGTGTCCTAGTGTTGTAGAAAGATTAGTAGCATCTCTGGCTCTACCCATTAGATATCACTAGCACAGTTCCAGTAGTGACAAACAAAAACATCTCTAGACACTGCCAAATGTCTGCTGGGTGACAAAATCATCTCTGATTGAGAGCAAGTAGATTACATAATTTATTGTGCATCAAATTATTAAAACAGTTTATGTAAAAGCTATGTAATATTAGCTGTTTTTTATAATATCTGATATGGTTTCATATATTTTCCACTTATTTAAGCATTAAAAGAAGGAATATGAGCTCCTCCAACAAAATGCAGAGATGCCTGAAATAGAGTGCAGAGTGGATAGTTAAGTCTAGTAGAACATGCCATAGGCAGCCTGGGTTATTAGGAAGCTCTCATGGGGGTATCTCTGCCCAGTCAGTTTCTATGCTGCTTGAAATTTCAGTGATTAAAGTTATTTATATTATTTCCATTTATATCTTTGGTTAATAGACACCCAGAGAATATTTTCCAAAATACAAATAACTCTAGGAACAGAAATTCTTGAGTAACTTTTAAACATTGTTTTATGACAATCTATTCAAATATGACTATCAAATACTTTGTTCTTTTGCTTGTAAGCTATGAATAGTGCACTGAGGAACCCTGAAAATCAGGTAATTGAGGTCTAATTTGAAGTTTTAAGTCATTACTTGTGTAGGACAGAAAGAGAGACAATAAAAAGTTCTGGAACATCAATATAAGAAATCGTGTATCAGCCTTCTTGAGGGAAGAGTGATAGTTATAATTATAGAATTGCTTAATGCTGCTTTTGAAGAGAAATCTGACTTTATAAGATATTTTAATAAGGAATGTTTTTTTATGTTACTCAATTCAATCAAATGTCACAATGTTTGTGAGAGCTTCTCTTTTCAAAATTGGAATATATGCCTATGTAAGAGTTCATGTTAATGCAAATAGTGAAAATGTCAGAGCTAAAGTAGTTTTTACTGTTAATTTATTGTGTAGGTGTAAGATGTTATTAAGATTTACCAAATATATGTTGCAGCTGATATCTGTAATAAAATTGCCTTGCTTATTGAAATAGCCTAACTATGAGGCAGTGAATAAAGGAGAAAAGAAGATAAACAAATGCCTTTTGTTTCGTTCAGATGATATAACTGGTTAAAAAATAATAAACTTCATGGATCCATCATTGTGAAGGTCACTACCAGGCCTTGGCCATCTCTGCATTGACATGAAAGGCAATGATAGGAAACTTTCATTTTAGTTTCTGCCTTGCCTACCTCAGACAATAGGGGCTTCTGCTCTAATCACAGGCATCTTTTTTTTTTTATAGTTGTTTTTATAATATTTAAGGAAACACTTTCTCAGCCTTTGTTTGTTAATGATCATTCTCACTATATTTTTAATTCTCTAAATTCTTAATTTTATTCTTTGGCACTCTCCCAGAAAAGTAGTTGATATTGCAGAGCATTTTAAAAAAGACTTTCTCTGTACCACAAAATGTTATTTGTTTATTTAACTGATTGAAAATTATATTCAAAATACTGTGGTCAGTTCAGTTGAGAATACAAAGATCAATCAGATAGTTACTATTCTCAATAAATTATGGAAGAAAATATTGATATCCTGTCAAGCATATTATTAAATAAAATCCAGGTTATACTCATTTACTTTTTGTTAAAGAAAAAGTAAGAACAGCTTGGCATGTTGAAAGCACATCTGGTTGTTGGGATACATGAGGGAGGATTTTGCCTTTGAGAGAGGCTGTGCACAATAGTTAATCAGATAGAGAAGAGAATTGCCATTTCTGGCAGAATTATAAGCACAAATGAAGGTGTTGTGTGTGTTCAAGTAATGGTTAGTTGAACTGTGTGTAGTTGTGAAAGGGTAAGTTGGAAAAAGCAGGTTACAAGAATAACATGGAGGATCATGAAAAAAATCAATACAAGATGGTCTGTAAAAACATATTAATATATCAGTGGGTATTAATTGCTGTGAACTCAATATTTGTCCTTCTCTTTTAAATACATTTAAAGGGGTATCCCCATTCCTCTGTATTAGTTTGTGGAATTGCCATAACAAAGTACTACAAACTCAAGGCTGAAAAAAATTTATTTTCTTTAGTTCTTGATGCTAGAAGTCTAAAGCTATGTGTCAGTCAGTAAGACCATGTTGTACCTGGAGTTTCTAAGAAAACAATACTTTCTTGTCTTTTCCTATCTTTTAGAGGTTGCTAGTAATCCTTGAGGTTTCTTGGTTTGTGGCAAGATATTTCCAATTTCTATGTGTCTTCAAACGGCCTTCTTCCCCATGTATATGATTATCTTTTGTTTCTGTATCTGAATTTCTCTTTCTTTTCTTTTATTATGGCATAAGCCATTGGGTTTACGGTGCATTCTAATTGAATATGACCCATTCTTAACTAGATTATATCTGCAAAGACCCTATTTCCAGGTAAGGCAACATTTACAGGTACCTGGGATTAGAACTTCAATACACCTTTTTGGGAAACACAATTCAACTCACATTCTCCCAAAATGAACTTAAAGATAATACATCCTATCTCTACATACATAACTTTCAAAATATATGCAATGCCCTAACAATCAAAAGGACTAAATATAAATACTCCATAATAAAATATATATGCATTTTATCATGCTTGGATACTACTAAACTAAATGATATTATGAACTAGTCAAATACTTATACTCCCAGATGGAACCAAATGTGAGAAAAATGTTTTAATATTGATGATTCAGTACCATAAAAAACATCCCCATAAAAGGCTTGATTTTCATACTGAATCACTTTTGATAGAGTTCTGAACAAAATATAACAACATTTTGTCTTCCTAATCCACAAGATACTTGAATTTTGGAATTAAGTTTATAATAAAATATGCAAAACTCATGTTGAGTTCATATATTAAAATATATTTTTTTGCTCAAAAAATTACAAGCCTTTTTTTCCCATTATTAAATATATGGTTAGACTTGGGGTATATGAAAATAATGAAAAATTTAAAATATTTAATATAATATGGTGGTTCTGTGCTTAATAGGATACCAAATATTTATTTCACATCCACTAAATGCCTGGAATACCTCTATTTTAGTTTTCATTTTGTGAAAACAGAAACATTCTTCCTCTCCCGGATTATAAAATCATAGTTTGGAGGCAGTGAAGTTCCTGCGGAAACCTGCAGTTATAATTTTTTAGTTATCCCTACTAATAGACGAGACCTCAGAATTTGACCTCTCTGGTATGGTAAAGGGTAAAGACAAATGCAAGCAAATAATTCAACGAATATGTGCTATCTATATCAATGAGTTTTATAGCTTATTCAATAAATATTTACTGATTAATGTGCTAGACATTAAGTTATGCCCTAGGGACAAAATGATTAAGAAGATAGGTAAAAACTGTTTACTTATCTTGTTCATAAATCCATTAACAATCACATGCACACACAGAGTTGAAACTAGAATCAAGAATACCAAAAGGTTCACTGTAGTTATTTATCAGTTTTGCTATTAAGAATATTATTGGTTCTTATTTATCATTTTATGGATTTTTTATGTAACTATAATACAAATCAATACCTACATTTATTTCACACCCTAGGAAAATTGTATAACCACATGCAGAAAATTAAAACTGGATCCACACCTCTCACCTCTCACAAATATCAACTCATTATGCATAACAGACTTAAACCTAAGATGTGAAATCTTAAGAATTCTAGAAAATGTTGGAAAAACTCATAGACATTGGCCTAGGCAGAAACTTTATAGAGAAGACTCCCAAAGCATTCACAGCAGCAACAAAAATAAATAAATGTGAACTGATTAAATTAAAAAGCTTTGGCACAGCAAAGGAAACTATCATAAGAGTGAATAAACAATCTACAGAATGGGAGAAAATATTTGCATGCTACACATCCAACAAAGGGCTGATAACAAGAATCTATATAGAACCTAAGAAAATTAACAAAAAAATCAAACAACCCCATTAAAAAGTGGGCAAAGGACATGAATAGAAGTTTTGCAAAAGAAGACATACTAATGGCCAGCAAATATATAAAAAAGTACTCAACATCTTTAATCATCAGGGAAATGCAAATCAAAACCACAATGAGACATCACCTAACTGAGAATGGCTTTTATCAAAAAGACTCCAAACAACAGATGCTGGTGAGGATGTGGAGAGATAGGAACACTCTTACACTGCGGGTGGGACTGCAAATTAGTACAACCTCTGTGGAAAGTAATTTGGACATAGCTCAAAGAAATAAAAATAGAAATACCATTTGATTTAGCACTCCCACTACTAGGCATCTACCCAAAGGAAAAAAAGACATTTTGCACTCGAATGTTCATGGCAGCACAATTCACAATTGAAAAGATGTTGAAACAACCCAAGTGCCCATCAATACATGAGTGGATTAATAAAATGTAGTATATGTATACCATGGAATGCTACTTGATCAAAATAAACAATGGTGAACTAGCACCTCTTATATTACCCTGGGTGGAGCTACAGCCCATTCTTCAACATGACATATCACAAGAATGGAAAAACAAGCACCACATGTACTAGCCTTCAAATTGATACTAACTGATTAACACGTAGATGTTCACATGGAAGTAATATTCATCAGGTGTTGGGCAGGTGGGAGGGGAGTGCAAGGGATGGATAAACTTATAACTAATGAGTGTGTAGTGCACTGTATGTGGGATGGACATGCTTGTAGCTCTGGCTTGGTCAATGCAAAGGCATTATATGTAACCAAAATATTTGTACCCAAATGACATTCCAAATGTTTTTTTAAAAAAGAAAATAAATAAAGATAGTTGACTTATTAATACTCTTTCTACCATCTGAATTAGATAATTTTTGTCTTCCATTTACAGTTGAGGAAACTGTATGGAAATAAGAAGTGGATTTTGGCTATACTGGTAGACACTTAAGTTACCATTTTCAATTGAAAGAGTCATATTTCAGGATATGCTAGCCTGCAAGCACATTTCAGATCATATTGTATAGGAAGACACCCAGGCAGGCTATATGTAAAGCCAACTGGTATCTCTGGCTCTATTTTCAATTCCTTATTCATCTTAACTTCACAAAGAATGGAGATTCACATGAATGTGGTACAAGCTGCAAACATAACACCTGTACACATGTGCTTGATGAATAATACAAGATAGAGGAAGGCCAGGTGTTGGAGCTATGCTTACAAAACCAGTGATATATGCACATGGCAGATACATGAGAATCAAAACTATAGTGTTTTTAATGTAGAAACAGAGTTTTAGTGTGTTTAAGAAGTGTAATAGATGTATATTATTGAAAGAAATGCCTTTAGAGTAAAATGAAAGGACAAGGCTTCAATCACTACATTCTCTTTCTCCATTTCATCTTATTGTAAGTTTCTTCCAAATTCTATATTCCAATGTAGAGAGTGAAAGTATCTGTGACTTAGGATTCACTGAAGATATTTCTTATGGTGCTTCATCAAACTATTACTTTGTAAACTGAAAATACAGTAGTAGAATTTTATTTTAAAGAAAATTAAAGTTATTATTTCTTTCACATAAAAAGTATGACAAGTATAGCTTTGTTTAAGGATTTACAAGGATTCTACCACAAATACAAAGACAATGCAATAATAGAAAGGAAAGATACAAATAAATTTAAATTATTTTTGCATTTTTAAATGAAATGTGAGATTTTGTTTGTTTGTTTTTCTGGTTATTATCACATGGATTTTCTCCTTGAGACAAAATAGAAGTGGGGAAAAAAGAAACATAGCAAGACATACACTTTGAGTGATTTCTTGGTGTTGACATGTAAAGAATTTTTCTTCCTGAATTTTGATCCTCAGTTACCAGCAACACTTCCCATTGTACCAAATTGCCACAGATTTTCTTATTTAAGGAACCCAAGTTCATTTAGAAATTGATTTTGAATTTATAGCCTAAAATAATTTGTTTACAAAGTAAATGATGTTAAACTCATTATACTATTAATATTTTTAAAATAAAAAAATTAGCAAATTTTCAATGTATTTCATACTACCATCAAATATTTAAAAGACCTTTATATAGCCATAAAAATGGTATTTATTAGCTCAGGCATCTAGTTAAAGAAAATCTTTTTATTTTATTTTATTTATTTATTTATTTTTAGCATATTATGGGGGTACAAGTGTTAAGGTTATATATATTGCAAAAAAAATCTTTTTAAATTGGATTTAGGATTGTTTTGCCTGATTAAAAAAATCTGTAAAGCAAACCACTCACCCTAACAAGGAGGTAATTAATAACTATACTATTGTTGGCCAACAAACATGAAAAAATGCTCAGTACTTTAATTATAATTAAATATGTATATATGTAAATATGTGTATAATTATACATTAATAATATAATTATGTAATTACATTTAATCATCAGGGAAATGCAAATCAAAACCACAATGAGATATCACTTAACTCCAGTGAGAATGGATTTTATCAAAAAGTTCCAAAACAATAAATGTTGGCATGGATGTGGAGAAATAGGAACAGTCATACACTGCTGGTGGGACTGCAAACTAATACCTTTGTGGAAAGTAATATGGAGATACCTAAAAGAGCTACAAGCAAAACTACTATTTGACCCAGAAATCCCATTACTTGACATCTATCTAAAAGAACAAAAGACAGAAAATAACATCTACTCCAGGGTTATAGTTCAGAGCTACAAACTATTCACATGTGAAAAACAAACAGAAAAACCAAGGCTCAGATAGAAGTCCAATAACAAAGATAGATTATATTCTGCTTGAATTTAGACTGCATCTATATTTGTAGTTGTATATCCCTGGAAGCATTCAGGAGCTTATTTCATTCCCAAGAACCAGGGCAGTAGTGTTGAGGCAAGCAGACTAGATTGCTTTCACAGCTACAGTCTGGACATCAGGGTCCAGAGAGTCCATGTTCTTCCCTTGATGCTAATTTTTCTGTATTTGTTACGCTACTACCTACAAAGTTAATTAACCACATGGATACCTCAAGTAGGATGTATATGTTATGGGAAAAAAATACCAGATGGAATGTCAAAAATAATATAATTTTCATTACCATGAATTTTCCTGACAGACACCTTGGAACAAATGGAGAATGAATAAATTAATAAATATGAAGTTTTACATAGTTTTGCTCTTAAAGGAGAAAAATAAAGAACACCTTATCTGTAATTATTACCCCCCAAAATTGCAAAGTGCAGTTTTGTGTTATTCTATACCAAAAAAAATCCCTGAATAGCTAACATTTCCACCAAAATTTCCTATATTTAGTAATGTTTCATGTTTTTCTCTCTATGAACATTAATACATATTCACTGTAAATGAATTAAAAATGAAATAATTATAGTTTCAGAATCTGTAGACATGCATTGCTGTCATTTTGTTGTAAATATACATTGTATATAATCCATAAATATATTTAAATGGAATATTGATTTAGTTTTATTTAACCTTAACTCTACTGAGCAGATTACTAATTTTTGCCACCTGCTACACTGCCTGCTAAACTTCTTTCGACTCTTAATTTCTTTTGATTTTCACTGCCACCTTTATCACAGACAACTATCATTGATTACCTAGAAAACTATAATTTTTAACGGGTTTCTCTGTATTTAAGTGTTGTTTTCTTTTCAAATAGTCTCCACATGTAGTCAAAGTTCTTATGTAAAACAAATTTTATTTATCCAAAAACATAAATCAATTCATGCCCCTCTCCTGCTGAAGCAATTTAGTCTTAAATTTCAAAGTTGTATGACAAGACTTCTGAAGAGGTAAACTGCTATTGATTTCTTCAGCCTCATCACATGTTCTACTTATGCCTCTCCCCATGTCTCTTATTTCATTCTGTAATTTGTTTGGATATGTCACTTCCTCTGAGGATTCTTCCATGTGGCAGCCTATAGAATAGGTAGGATTTAGCACCCATACTTGCCTGCCATGTTGACTTTGGAACCACAAGCCAAGTGTAAAGTTGTTTGAATAGCTGAAAGAAATTTACCTGGAAAGAGTTCCATTTTTTTTTCTTTTTCTTTTTCTTTTTTCTTTTTTGTTTATTTTAGCGTATTATAGGGGTAAAAGTGTTAAGGTTACATATATTGCCCATGCACCCACCCTCGAGTAAGAACTTCAAGGGTGTCCATCCCCCAAACGTTGCACATCTTACTCATTGTGGTTGGATATACCCATCCCTCCTCCCCCCACCACCAATTTTTAATAACATATATGATCTCCTTGCACATGGATTATTTCCTGTTAATAGAATAGTTTTCCAATGTAACATACTTCCCAGACCCTTCTTTACCCTTATCCTGAAGGTCATTCCTTATCCTTAAATGTCATTTCTTCAGAGACCTTCCCTGAATCCCAAACCTAAAATCCTCCCACCTATGACACTCTTCTCAAAGTACTGTGCAGTTTTACTTCACAGTGCAGGTCACGATTTATAATATATATTTATTTCTTTGAATATCCGGTTATATCTATTTCTCCCTTGTAATGTTCATTAGGGCAGGAAGGTGATGATTCTGTTCATTTTCTCTCTGTTGTCCCCAGCAAAATGTTGCACTGTATAAAATGCAGGCTCAATAAAGATCTGTTTAGTGAATGGTGGATAATAAGAGTGTGTTTTGGTTTTATTTAATTTGGAAGTTGTTTCTATTTTTATGTCCTGTCTGAGGAATCATTCATTTTTCTAAGAATATGACAAGCCACAATTGTTTCTATTGTTTCTGATTTATCAAATCAAAAACCTGAAAAACATTGCTTGAGAGAAAACTTGTTGATATCAACAGGAAAGATGCAAAGAATTTGGGATTTATTTTTAATTAGCCATTCACATCAATGAAGTAACCTTTTATTTGCATTTTATTTCAGTAGCAAAATGCTATTTGAGAAGAAGATATGTTTTTTTTTTAATTTTCAAATTTATGATCTAAGATGACTCATGTATCAATCAATAAGTTAGGGTCATTTTACCCTAACATCATGGACAGCTGATGCCAGATTATTCCTTTGTTGTCATTGTGGTTGTGAATCAAAAAGCACAATTGGACAATGAAGCTTTAAATCGCTTGAACACTATTGGAAAACTGTAAATTTTCCTGCTTATTTATGCAAAATAAAGATTACCTCAGATCTGTAAGTTAAATTTATTAGCATTTTACTAAAGATCAGCATGCAAAGTGAGTATGTCTCTTTCTAACAGATAGTAAACAATGTGTATTCCTTGGATAATGATAAGTATATCATTCCTAAGGCCATCTTCAAGGAGAATGGTGTAAGAAAAACAGTTATTCTAGCAGTTAATAAATGAATAATTTACTTATAACATTTTGGGAATTTTAGTCACATAGAAATTCTTTAAAAGAACAGTAACTCCTATACATATGTGTCTTGAGAAATAAGTTTTATAAAACCAGTTTAATAATGTTCCTGCAGAAGTACAAATAGGATTTAACAATAGAAATGAATTAAAAATGTTCATCCATTATTAATACTGAATGTATAAACCCTATTAGGAAAAGAGCAGGAATAGTTTAATTAGACACTATCATAAGAGTATAGATGTGTCAATAAATCTCAAGTGATTGGTATATTCATCCATGCTTCATTAAAAATTCATGGCTATTTAATCCCTGACAAGCTCAAATATGAACACTATGCTCTAGAAAAAGAGGTAAGCTATTTAATAATAAGTTTTACTTTATTTATTTTAATATAATTTATTAGTAATATTTTGTAGGAAAATATTTGCCACTGAAACAGGAAATTTGGCTAGGCATTTATTAAAGATTTATTGCCATTTCTCCTTAGAAAAATGTTTACATGAGATGCATTTTAAAATACTAAAGAATAATAGAGCTAAAGCAAAAATGTGTCCCTTGAAGTGCTAATGTGAAATAGACTCGGACTTTACTTTTAGAATAAAGTTCTAAAAGTACTCATTTTCCTTTGGAAATGAGCATTTTTCATATGTATTCAATTTAAGGTATTTTAACCCTTAAAAGTTGAGTTAATGATTTATTATACTATTGAATTGTAAATGGATTTACTTTTGACTATTCTGTCAACAGAGGATGGAAATTAATAGATGTACTCCTAGTGATCTAACTTAACATAACAAAAAAATGATATATAATAACAGTAATAACAAAATAAGAAGACACTAATAAATAAAATAACAAGTAAATGCTTGGAAAGCATTAAGGCAATAGAACATTAGAATGACACTCAAACACATATATTTCTGTTGTGAAACTGCATCATATTTATCAAGTTTTCTTTCAGCTACAAGGTAATTTAGGTGGATTCTTATTCCCCATTACATGGAAGATTATACTAATAATTTAATGTTTTTTAAGGAATATATAGCCAAATATTTAGTTTATGTTTTTATATTACTGTTCTTAAAATTATTATATACCAATAAAAGAAATTTATTTTTTAAAGCTGTACAATATATCATAAATTAATAAGCTACTTTTCTATTCTATAACATTGCATACATATCAAATTTTTAAAGAAGCGGATTTGTTCTTTCAAGCCAAAACATAATATACCTTTAAAAATGCATTGACTCATGCAAAAATATTAACTCAAAATCTATTATAGTCTATGCTTATTGTAAGTACTGGAGATACAATAGGGATAGATATAACTAAGAGCCTTAGTCTGCTAGAACTTCCAGTGTAAGGAGAGAAAGACATTAAACAAATACCAAGCAAAAAATAATAAACTGGTGTGATTTATCTAAGGAAAATATAGAATAATATTAGAAATTACAACAGGAGTACCAAATTTAAATTAAGTTTCTTGGAATACATGAGTGAGGAATTTATATGTAACATAAGATCTGAAGGATAAATAGAAAGTTATTAACAAAGAGTCAGTGAAGGGTATGGAAGTTTCAAGAAACATCATGTGTCTCCATCTCAGAGATAAGAAAAAAGTTTGGTGGATTCAATCATCTGAAAGCCAATGTGGCTGGAAATTAATCAGTGAGATAAAACTGATGCAGGAAGAGACTACAAAGTTTCCAGATCATAATGGAACTTGAAGGTGAAATTTGGGAATTTGACTTTCGTATGAAGCCCATTGGGAGACCCTTAAATAATTTTAAGAAGGAAGATGATTTGAGTTTATTTCCATTTGACAGTGAAACTTAGCTTTGGGAGCATGGAATAACAGGCAAGGAGTTAAAAGTGAAGAGACAAATAGGAGACATTATTAAAAATATACAGTTGTAGATTAAAATTAAAGAACTCACAGTTACAATAGAGAAAATTGAATAAATTTAAAATATATTGTGAAGTTAACATATCTTAATAATTAACAGGTGGCTAATGGAGGGAGAAGAACCAAAGAAGACTGCACTTTATTTTAATCAAGTTTCTGGATGGTATCACCATTTATTCAGACTGAAAAGTTTGAACAAAGACAAAATTGATGGGAAAAAATCAACAATTACATTTCTGATATATTTTGTCTGAGATTCACTGAGACATCTGTGTGTAAATATATAACACACAGAAACTGGTTTGGGAACCCAGGAGAAAGTTTTGGACTCAAGATACATTCGCTTGTTGTCAGGGTTTATATGTATTGAATGTATTGATATGAAAACATAATTTACAGATGAGAGAGAGAGCCAGAAAGAGGTATCAAAAGGTAGGGGTTGGCAGACTACAGCTTGTGGGTCAAATCTAGGTGCTGTTCCATTTTGTAAATGTAGCTTTATTGAAACACAGCCATGTTTATCAATTTATATCGCCTATATATGGCTAATTTCATGTTATAAAGATTAAGGTAAGTGGTTTCAACAGAAACTATATGGCCTGAAAATCCTAATATGGTTATTATCTGGTTCTTTATGGATTAAATTTCCTGATCCCAGAACAAATACTTGAAGAATGTTAATACTGGATGTTTGAATAGAGGAATATTAGATGAAAAGGATAGAATGGAACAGGAGAGGGAGAAAGAGAAATAGAAAAAGAAGTAGAAAGGAACTGAGAGGGAGAGGGGAGAAAAAAAAAGAAATTGATACCCAGAACCAAGGCAAGAGAGATTTTCAAGAAGGAGATATGGACAAATGTAGTGAATTCTGCTTAAAAGTTGTATAAGTAAGTTTATATTAGTCAATTTGGTCTGCTATAATAAATATATCAGAGATTAGGAGGCTTAAGCAACAAACATTTACTTCTCACGGTCCTTGAACCTGGGAAGTCCAAGATCAAGGTTCTGGCAGATCCAGCGTCTAGTAAAGTCTGCTTCCTTATTTGCATATGGCTGTCTTCTTGTTGTATGGTCACATGGTAGAAAGATTGGAAACAAGTTCCCTTATTCCTTTTTCATAAGGGCACTAATTTCATGTATGAAAGTTCCACCTTCACGACCTACTTCCCAAAGTTTCCACCTGCAGATTCTGTCACCTTGAGGATTAGCTGAAACATATTAATTTGGGGGAGATACAAACATTAGTGCATAGGAAAGGTAAAGTTGGACGCTATTTTTAAAAAGCCAAAATATCAAGAAGAGAGTGTAAGAAAACAAAATAACACTCCCCTCTTTCCCAAGAATTGTATAACAACTAAGTTAAACGTGGTATAATAAAAAAAAGTAAAGTCACATCAAAGATAAGATTGTTAAATGTATCTCTAGATTAGAACAGAATTTAATCCTGTAAGTAGGTCTTTATCAACAGATAAATCTTTGTTGAAAAATTAGAGCAGAAATTGAGACCAGGAGATTAACTTCCTATATGTACTAGAAAACTTAATTTATCACACTTGTCAAAGGGAAAAAATTTTACTTATAGAATAAATCTGTGGTATTGGAGATTTTTGTTCAAAAAAGTTGTGAGAACTCCCATTGTCCTTCCATTTGTAGAAAGTGAAAATAATCTGTTTCATACTGGTAATAAATAAACACTGATTAAACACAAATATCATACTTTTCTTTGAGCTCATCAGATATCTGAGATCATGAAAACAAACAAACAAACAAAACCCAACTAGCCTAAAATTCAAGAAAGGTACAACCACTGATGGTGAATGATGGGATGTAATAATTGCCTCAATTCTGATGGAAAAATGGGAAGAACAATCTGTATGTGTTCTCAGTAAAATTAATCAACTAAATCATAAAGAACTAGTAAAGTTCAAGTGGCCTGATTGACCATTATTAGGAAAAGCTCAAGAAATTGGAATCTGGATTCCATACTGGAAAATAATGGAGTGTCAATAAAATTGTTAAATATTCTGAGTGTGAAAATTGTATTGCAGTTTATGTATAAAAACACCTTGTTTAAAGTTTTAATTTAAATAAATTCAAGCAATCCACCATCTTAAAAATTATTGTATATAGAACAAGGTATTAAGTAATATAAGTATGTTTTAAAGGGGATGCATGGACAATGAAGAGACTTCAACAGAATGAGGAAACTCAAAAAGCACTTTTTATTGTATGCAAACGATGAGTTCAAATGTTATAATATTTTGTTAGAAGCCATTTATAAGGAAATCTAGTTCGAGATTTCTAGCAGAAGAAGACTATCTAATACAATTTGGGAATTAATACAGTGTCTTTGTTCCTTCCTAATGGGTTAGCTTTTAATGCTGAACTTAATTATTGATTGAATTTACTCTCTCCTTCTTATCCCCAATAATTTATTTGGTTAAATTACCAAAATTGGGCTTTACTAATAACATCTTGTTTCAACCTCCAAAATTTGTGGGTTTTTTTTCCAGATTGAACTTCAAATTGCATATATAATAAAGTTTTATTCTCTGTTTAAAACTTCTCAATATGTCTCTTTTGCTTTCAATATTTAAGTCTCATTCTTTTAGCCGGAATTTATAAATATGTATAATATTATATTCATTGGACTTCCAAGCCACATTACGTTTTATACTCACACCTTTATTCAATATGTGAGTAAATCCAACCATCTCAAGTTTCAGAATCATATTGTGTTCTCTTGTAACATCTGTACTTGTATATATGGTTTCCTTAGTTTAGAATCCCCATCCACACCCGAGTCACCTTGCTTTAACTCATCTCTCAAGCATCAATTTGAAGGTTTTTTTTAAGGGGTCTTCCCTTGTGTCCAGGCTATATTAGTAGTCATTCTTATATGTTCCCATACTGCCACCAACTTTATTTTTCCATGACGTTTAATAATCTATTGCAGTTTTTTTAAATGTATGTTTTGCAAGTAGCCACTAAATCTCCTAAGTTTGAGGAGTGCATTACAGTTTTCTTATATTTTTCTCTGCCATTCAGTGGCCAGTTTATGGAAGATGCTTGATAAATATTCACCAAATTAACAAATTAATAATTTAATGATATAAAAACAATATAAGGGGTGATATTAATGATAAAGAAAACATGGCAAGCTGTGATCTTAAGTATAGTGTTTATGAACATGTGTTTTTAATTATCTTGTAATGTTCAATACACTTTTAATTTATTTGTCTATGATCAGCACATTTGTAAAGATTCATAACTTGCAAAAATCTAAGCATCAAAAGTTAAGGGTAAATAAAGCAATTTTACACAGTGTAACAGTCTATAAAAACACAAGTAAGCAGATATTGTAAATTACCAATAGAGTATACAAACTTTTTCAGAGCACAGCATAACCATGCAGAAAAGCATTGTATATATAACTCGTGGCAAACCTTTCAAAGCAAACTATTAATCTTAATTTTTACTGTTGCATTTATCAGAATTAATGCATGGAAGATTATATATGTGAGCTATTTATATGATAATGAAATAGTGTAAAATCTGTAGTATGCACAAATCAAACATTTATATTTGCTTTCTTTCTTGCTATGCTTATTTTTTTAGATGTGTGATTTGAAATTTATTTTCATATGCCATAATTACGAATAGGAAATTGTAATCTATATAAACTATACTCACAGAATATACTGTATTATAAAGACTTTGTCAGTCTTTTGTTTGTGTATTTTCTCATTCTCTAACATATTATAAATGCATGCCCAAAATTATTGCATATACAATTGTATTCTCAACAAAATCTATATATACAGTTCTAAATGAACTCAGAATTCTGTTCAGTCATAGATCATGTTAAATATATTCAATCATTTTGTGAATATTATGCCTACTTAATAAAATGAGACAATAATATTACCCTTTAAATTAGAAAAGATAATAATATAAAAACTTTTCACAATTTTAAAAGGGGCATTTCCATGTCAACCCTTCCTACCTCCAGAGATTTGAAGATAGTAAAAATCTGGCAAAATCAATTTATTTTAATTGTAATATTCGTTTCTATTCTGTACCTTCCTTTTTTTTTTTTTTTTTTTTTTTGAGACAGAGTCTCACTTGTTGCCCAGGCTAGAGTGAGTGCCGTGGCATCAGCCTAGCTCACAGCAACCTCAAACTCCTGGGCTCAAGCGATCCTCCTGCCTCAGCCTCCCGAGTAGCTGGGACTACAGGCATGCGCCACCATGCCCGGCTAATTTTTTCTATATATATTAGTTGGCCAATTAATTTCTTTCTATTTATAGTAGAGACGAGGTCTCGCTCTTGCTCAGGCTGGTTTCAAACTCCTGACCTTGAGCAATCCACCCGTCTCGGCCTCCCAGAGAGCTAGGATTACAGGCGTGAGCCTACCACGTCTGGCCTATTCTGTACCTTTCACTTTGACTTTCTATAGAACTTTAATTCTTACACAGCTACCCCAGGAGTATAATCTTTCATTCATTTTTTGATAAAAATTCCATCTTGAAGGTATTAGTTTATTTTTCTTCTTTATTTAAGTTATGAACTGGTTGTATCATCCACATAATTTTATACAAGATATTATTTAGCCATTCGTTCTTTCTTCCATCTGCTCTATAACTTTAGATATGCTAATAATTTGGAAACTTAATTTTTTGAGGTTACACCTCATTAAGATCATTTGTTTTATTTTTTTTCTAGAGCCTTGGTTGTCTTGCAATTCTTTGAGTAAACACTTCTAATATCTCTGATCTTTCATCCTATTCTACATTTTTTGTATTCTTTTATGTTAAATTTCAAAAGGTAATTTTTTTTTCCTTTGGACTGCACATTTAAGTATATAATAAGATTCAGTGGGAAATCACTTACCAAACAATTATGAATTTCAGATAAATTCTAAAAACCTGTTTAATTTGTGTTTATTTGTAACATAAAGACTATAGTTTTTACTAAATTACATTATTTGAATTTTCATTGTATACATATAAATACATAAATACATCTACTATATTATAGTTTAGTAATTATTTATCACAAGAGGCTGTAAATATTAATAATGCTATTCAAAACATTCTTTCAGGTAGGATTTCAATAAGTTCGCACAATAACATCACAGGCAATTTAATTTTGGGTTTAATATTCTGAGCTTTCAGTGAAATCATTAGAAATTCTGAGGCAAGAAAAGAATGTAGAGATGTAAATGCCTAATTGTTTATAAATTTTAATTTTATACCTTACTATGGTATTGAATCTAAGTTTCCTTAAACTATCTTTATTCGAAATCAGACTTCATTTACTGTCACAATTTCTCTAAAATTTGCAGTCTAAGATAGATGACTGCTATGTAAATATGTAAAAATATAGCAATAGCCATTGTCAGGAACCCTTTCAATTATGAAGATTTCAGTACATCATTAAGCGTAGCGTACATCTTTAAACTTTATGCTACTATTAGTTTCAAAGGCAAATAAATTTTATATGTTTTATTTCGTATCCATTATTTCCCCTTGATGCTTCAAGTCTCTGTTTTTATTAAAGTGCATGTTAATATATGAAAGCAATCTTAGTACTCTTTACCATTGAAATAGTATTGCAACGTTGGATTAAACCAGATATCCCCAGGATAACCCCTAAACCTTTATTTGATTTCTGTTACCATATCTATTTTTTCCAGAATTAGTGATACATTGTCAAATAATATGCTTGTACTTTTATGCCTAGAGTTTTTAATTTTAAACACCATTTGCTTAATTCAAATTATGGAAAATAAGAAATTATTTCGTATACTCATCCCTATCATGCATTTCCACTTCTACCATCATTCAAATAAAGTATTGATTTTTTGAGTTACTATTTAGCGTTTTCACTGTTATTTCTATTAAATTTTGTTTACAGCTAGATTCATATAATTACATTTCTAGTTCTTTTTCTATCTCACTGATTCTCATTTGAATTTGTTCTCAAGGATCTGCTGATTTTTGGTCCTATGTTCATAGCAAAGTACTTTAAAAGCCTCTAAATGTCATTCTGAGCTTGAATTTTTTTTACAACTCAACATTAGTTTAAATGGTCAAAACCTGAACTGTTTGGTTTGAGGAGACTCAGAGGTCAGTATGTATTGGTCTTTTTAGCAAGGTTGATCATTTAATCCAGAGAAGATTCCTCCTACTGCTTATAATTACGATAATTTTGGTATGTAGCAGGGGAGAGAAGCCGGTGTTCCTAAACATTCGATGTGAAAACCTTCATTTAATACTTCGTTTTTGCTAAGAGACCTCAGCCCCCAATCTCTTTCTCTTGAGGTCTTCATGGTGTTTCTAGTCCAAATCTCTTATGCTCCTTCCCTACTTCAATGATGAGCATCTTCTGTTTACATTGTTAGAGGGCAAACATGGGGAATCACTTTGACATCTAGATGAGAAATATGATCTGGGATACTTTCAGTGTCTCTAGAATATTTCCACTCAGCCCTCTTCTTTTCAGCTGCACTCTACACTCAACTCTTTGGGTGACTAGTGACTATAAATCTGAAGGTTTTATACATATATCTCAGTAAGAATATTCTCAATTCTCAGTGGTGTTTATGTCTCTCCACCCTGGCCTTACAAGCACGTTGGTTTTAAATTTATTTGCTTTGTTGAGTCAATTACCAAAAGTTCTTACTTTCTGTCTTCTGAAACAATATTCAAATTGCTTTTTGGCTCTCAGCTTTATTATTGTCATATTAAAATTCTCGTTCATGAAAAAAATTTCTTCTTGACACTTCAGTAGGATTTGGGGAAGAAACATTAATGTATACATTCAATAAATCTGCCATTTTTATTAACAGACTCATACTATTCTTTTTCAACCTTTAGAGTGTGATTCAACACATACATGTACACTGTTACATAAATTTTTATATAGAGAAACATATGTATCACATATATATGTATATACTATATACCTGTATAAAATGTATGATGATATTCCTATACTTATATCTACTTACCTCTATCTATATGGAGAATCATAGGATTGGAAAAGGGAAGCAAATGCTGTTCTAATACTAGAAAATAACATAATTTTAATACATATTTTTAATTTCAACTTTTCAGATATTACTTAAGATTCAGTTAGTTTTGTCCCAGCAAAATATATCCCTGTGCCTATTTGTATTAGTTTCCTAGGGCTGCAATAACAAATCACCACAAGTGAGGTGACTTGAAATAATAGAAATGTATTCCCCCATACATCTGGCAAAGGACTAATATCATCCTTACCTCCCAGCCTTCCTTCTTATTTTTTCCTTCCATTAATCTTCATTTGATGAATATGTATTAGTCAGTGTTTAGGGACTAGGGGAAAGGCATTGAGCAAAACAGGTACCATTCTGGTTCACACTGTGTTTACAATCTAGAAACAATGTTTTACCTAGGAACACCTTAGTTTGTAGAAATCATTATTGTGTTTGAATAGAAAAATTATGAAGTAAAGACTAAAACAATTTTGGGAAACATGTACTTGGTTCAAAACATGGAACAGATGAAATAAATGAACAAATAAATAGAATTACAGACATTTTCTTGAGATATATGTGCTTGAACTAGGCATTAGATTTTAGATATATTTACTCATGTACATGCATTTAAATGATCCTCATCTGTTTCCAAGATTCAAACATTCAACTAACCAGCAACGTCTCAGGTGTAGAACATGAAAATGTTTTACTACAAGAATATGTTTAGAATGTTGTTAAAATGCTAGCGACATTCACTGCACTGATTCATATTGATAATGAGAACTGAGAGAAGTATAAAGTTGTAGTAAAATAAGTATAAGAGGCAAGCTGAAGGTAATAATTGCCTTACAAGAGCTTTTCATAAGATATCAAAATGCTTAGATGGCCGATACTATGATTCAGAATATAAAAAAAAAAAAATTAAAAGATGAAATGCTTTTTAAACTCTCAAAAATATGCTTTTTCAGGCATTCAACTTTGTTGGGAGAAACTCCATAGTGGAGGCACATCCTCAACCACATGAGGAAGGAGTAAAACTTTAATTGACATGTTAATAGATTTATTGAATTTCTTCTTAAATCATAATCAGAAGATTACAATTCTAAGATCAAAATAATTTTCAGAATGCATGATAGATAGGTTTGGTTTGTGATTCCATTAAAAGCGCTGTCTATCCATGTTGTTTATTTATTTGCTTTCTTTATTTTTCTTTTTTCTCTTTTTCTTTTTTTATTTTACCGTATTATGGGGGTACAAGTGTTAAGGTTATTTATATTGCCCATGCCCCCCTCGAGTAAGAGCTTCAAGTATGTCCATCCCCCAAATGTTGCACATCTTACTCGTTGTAGTTGTATATACCCTTCCCCTCCTCCCCACTTCCACCCTCCCAACAGTCGACAGCCGATAAATGTTACTGCTATATGTCCACTTAGTTGTTGATCCATTAATACCAATTTGCTGGTGAGTACATGTGGTGCTGGTTTTTCCAGCTGTATCCAGAAATATACAAGAGATGCTATATCACCATTGTTTCTTAAAGCTGAGTAGTACTCCATGGTATACATATGCCACATTTTATTAATCCACTCATGAATTACTGGGCACTTGGGTTGTTTCCATAGCTTTGCAATTGTGAATTTTGCTGCTATAAGCATTCGAGTGTAGGTATCTTTTTCATAAAGTGACTTTTGATCTTTTGGGTTGATGCTCAGTAGTGGAATTGCTGGATCAAATGGTAGATCCACTTGTATTGCTTTGAGGTATCTCCATATTGCAGAAGTTGAACTACTTTGCAGTCCCACCAGCAGTGTAGGAGTGTTCCTCTCTCTCCGCATCCACGCCAGCATTTGTTGTTTGGGGACTTTTTGATAAAGACCATTCTCACTGGAGTTAAGTGATATCTCATTGTGGTTTTGATTTGCATTTCCCTGATGATTAGAGATGTTGAACATTTTTTCATATGTTTGTTGGCCATTATTCTGTCTTCTTTTGAGAAGTTTCTGTTCATGTCCTTTGCCCATTTTTTGATAGGGTTGTTTGATTTTTTCTTGCTGATTTTCCTGAGTTCTAAATAGATTCTAGTTATCAGCCCTTATGAAGAAGACCCAAAAGGCAATCACAACAGCAACAAAAATAAACAAATCGGACCTAATGAATTAAAAAGCTTCTGCACAGCCAAAGAAACTGTCAAGAGAGCAAACAGACAACCCACAGAATTGGAGAAAATTTTTGCAAGCTATCTATGTTGTTTAAAATGCATCAATAATATAATTTATAATGAAGTTGGAAAGCTAATATTATAAATAGAAGAAGAGAAAGGTCAATTTCAAAAAGGAAAAGTATCCAAACTGACATAACTTAATTTTGAAAAAAATAATAATATACTTAAACTGATTAGACAACTATGTAACTTACAATCTTCCTCATTCTGTGCAGTAAAGACCAGATTATAACCAAGTGTAACATTATTAATAATTTTACCAGATATAATTTTAGGATTATTTTAATTTTCTGAATGGCATTTGGTATCTATAGGATCAGTGATTTTATTTTATTTTATCTCCATACATATATAAATGCCCTTTAAATTTCCTTTGATATTTGTTGACTAAATTTGTTGACTAAAATCAACAAGAAAATGCATAGACATTCTTTCAGATTGTTCCACTTTTTAAATGGAATCGAACATTCAATGTGTGTATCATAATAATATTCCATTACTCATCTTTTTTTAGCAAATAATCTATTTTTAGGAAAAAATACTCATCTTTTTTTAGTCTTTATCTCATCTTTATTTAGCAAATAATTCTAAAGACTGAGTGATTTAAAAAGACATTTATTTTCAGATTCTATTACTTATGAACAGTTTAAATTCAGATACTCAACTTGTTCCACATTTCTTCTTCTGAAACTAATGTTGAAGTTTGAGCCATTATTTGGAAAATGTTACACTTGAGGACACATGAAAAGATCAAGAAGTGGCAGAAACATGGGGCTCCTTTTTAAAGTCTTAGCTCAGAACTATAACATTGTCACCTTTGCTCAAACTGGTTCTAGAAAACTACATGACCATACCTGAAAATGAGGTAAGGAAGTATACTCTCCCTGCATATGACAGTGGGAGGGAATGATTGATCTGCTAATGGGGGAGACAATGAATTAATTGTTGAGAACAATAATATAATCAATCTGATTATTTTAATCAGATACATTTATAATCCCCCTCGTCCATTAAAGTATGAAATATTTGAAAACGAGAATGATCTTTTCATCATCCTAATACCCCCTTATACACAGCATTCATAGTGCTTTAAAAATATATATAATTGGTGAACATTTGTATGTTAAATTGAAAGAAAAAGTAATTATAAATGTTAGAAGGTCTATTTTTGTCTAATTCTGTTATTACTCTTTCCACCTGCCCTTGGGTACTGAATATAAGGGAAAAAAGAAAAGAAAGAGAAAGAGAAAACAATCAGCCTGATGTTCTGGAGAAAGTTGGTTATTTTTAAAAACAATATAAACCTGTATGTTCACAATTGATGGACACAATAATGTCCTCTCCATGTGCTCAGAAAGGTGAGGATTTGTAGGGGCGCAATTTCTAAAAGTCCTACAGTCCATCGCTAGATTCTAGAGGGACATTAAAAGACTGAAATTGGGGGTTCTTAGTAGTCCCAGGGGAGAAAATTCCTGTAATTGGGATTCACACTGAGAATATAAAGAACATTAAAATGCCATTAACTTCAGCTATGCACACTCTGATAATACATTAAATCTAATTATTATGACATTATAGAATTATGCCAAGTACCCAAATGTTCTTTAAGCTATTTACAAAAGTGAATATAAAAGTGCATTTGGTATCAGAGAATATGTTAACTTAATTGTAGAAAAGAAAGCCACCTTACTCCATGTAGAGAAAATTCAGCACAAAGTACTTGGATCTATATTTATGATTCTCATGAATATCATGGCCAATTCTGTTCATTGAAAGTGAATGAATTTCAAATGGACTGTTTTCACAGGACTAAAACCTGGAAAAAAAGCATGAGAGAAAAGAGAAGAGGAGTCTATCTCAGTTACTTATTGGTTGTTTTATTTTCTTCAATTTTTTTGTCCCTATTTTTTTTCTCTCTCTCTTTTTAAAATGCTTTTTTGTCTGCCATTGCTTTGATATCCAGAACAGACAGCTGCTGCCAAATTTACCAAAGGCAAAATGTTGCTGACTGCCAATTGAGTTTTCAATGTTTTGTTTTGTGTTAGTATTTTTAAAATCACTAAATGATTTTCTAACAAATCACACCAGTGGGCTATAGTTGTTTTGCCCTTCAAAAATATCTGTCTGAGCTTTTTGGTTTGACAATAACCTGAAATTAGTAGGCATTTTAAAGATAAATATGCTATGATCATGCTTAAAATGAAATGTAATACACAAATAAATGAATATTTAATTGCATAAAACCCATTCAACTTGAAAGTATTATGCTTGTTCTCTCTCCCAACATATCAATATCTTTATGAAGACTTCAATCGTCACTGACTGAAAAGAATATTCTCCAACAAATGTTCAGGCTTTATTTTATATTTCCTGTTGTTTACATGTAAAGAAGAAACTAGATTAGAAGCAAACAAAAAAGTGGATCTGTGTCATTTACTAATCTCATTATAAACCTGAGCCAATGGAAACTCCCAAAATTATAATTAGGCTCCAATGTAAAATTGCTTACTCATATCTCATATCCAGAAATTTATTAAATCCTAATGTCTCCATAAAATGTACATTTGAAGGACTTTTAAAAATGTCATTCAAAATGCTCTTTTTTCATTATATGGACTGCTCACTGTAATGAAAGTTTAATTATAAGTCAATAAATATAAATGCATTTGGCTTACTATATAAATAGAATACATAAGTCTAGATATCATATTTTAAATGAGAGTTTATGCAGAAGATAAAGAACAGGCATTATGAAATCCTAAATTGTGCAGGTTCTTATCTCCATGAATAGAATTTCTAACATATGTGACAATTCTATATTCTGATATATATATTTATATATGTATGCCTATATAATATATATGGATATATAATCCTTCAATACTGTAGATATTTTTAAAAACTTAAATGGCAAGTAATAATCTTTTATATTTGCATAGATATTTACTATTTCTGTTATTCCTTCTTCATTTATGAAGATACGAATTTCCCTCTGGTATCATTTACCTTCAGCCTGTAGCATTTCCTACAAGTAGGTTTATTGGAAAAATGTTCTCATTGTTTTTCATCGTTTGAGAATCTCTTTATTTCACACTCATTTCTGAAAAATATTTTTAAAGATATTAAACTTGGATTTGACAGTTCTTTTCTTTCACTGTTTTATGTATATTGTCCCAATGCCTTTGGCTTATACAATTTCTTTGAGAAATTCAGTGTCATTAGAATAATTTTCTCTTTGTATGTGTTGTTTTGCTCTAGTGTTTTACTTTACCTACTTTCAAATTATTTTTTTTTATCTTTTGTGTTCAGCAGTTTCATTATGAGTTATCTTGTCATTGTTTTCTTTTAGATTAACCTATTGAAGGATTTGGAGATTCAGTGAACTTTTTCTGTAAAACTTTATAATTATGACTTATGTCAAATATAGGAATTATTGCTTCAGGTATTTCTTATTTTCTGGCCAAATCTTCTTCTCCTCTCCCATTGAGATTCTAGTGACACATATTTATACATTTGGATAAAAGAACTTCAGGTCTATGAAGCTTTATTAACTTGCTTATTCTTTTATAATTTTGTCTGTTCTTCACATTTCTACTGATCTATCTACAATTTAGATTTTCTCTATCGTTTCCATTCTGCTATTATACCCATTATTTTTTAAAATTTAAAATGGTGTACTTTTCACTTCTATAATTCCATTTAATACATTTTTAGCTTATTTTATTTGCTGAAAACTTTTTTCTGTTTATTTTAAATGTGTTTACTTTCATTTCATGAATCATAGTTAAAGTAATATTCATCTTACAGTATTTGTCTGGTAACCCATTTTTTGGGTAACATCAAGGTTGATTTCTGTTGATTTTTTTTCCTCTGGAGAATTTGTCACATTTTATCATTTGTTCTATGGAAAGTTATTTGGGACTATATTCTGAACATTGTAAATATTATATTGTGGAGACACCAGGCATTGATCCAATGTTTGGGGATTTCTTTTCTAAATGAGAATACAATAAACTGAGATGCATTCACACTCAACATTCTACCTTATTTTCTATGAGAGATTATCTCAAGCTAGTTAATTTTCCCAAAATTTGTCTATTTTGCGTTAGCTCTCTCCTATCTATTTCCACTAAGGGTTTGGTCTCAGACTTTGACCATGTTTATCAGTTCAATCATGAAACACTGTATTATGCTGCATGGGTATATTCCAGCTATGAACTCTACACAGGTTAACAATGATAAAATGCTATAAGGTATTTGTATTTTCTCATATTTAAAAGGATTAAATATAAGATGTAAGATAAGACTTCAAGTCAATAAGAAAAAGACACAAAAAATAAGAAAAGACATGCAAGGGTTATAAATGGCAATTTCCTAAAATGAAAAGTTTAATGCAAATAATTAACCACTTCGGCACAGCACTCACCGGCCGCAAAACCTTGCCCACAGCCAGCACTCACAGTCCGCACAATAGTTGCTGTGCATTGACGACGAATCCGTTTTGCTCTTGTGTGATAAGGAAAGCTTTAAAGCACTGAAAGCTTGTTTTACTTTACAGGCAGCTTTACTTGTAAATCAGAATAGGTAACATATACATATATGTTTTAATTATGTTATTTTTAAATGTTCACAATTTTATTTTATTTTATTTATTTATTTATTTATTTATTTTTTTTTTTTTTTGAGACAGAGTCTCACTTTGTTGCCCAGGCTAGAGTGAGTGCCGTGGCATCAGCCTGGCTCACAGCAACCTCAAATTCCTGGGCTCAAGCGATCCTTCTGCCTCAGCCTCCCGAGTAGCTGGGACTACAGGCATGCACCACCATGCCCGGCTATAAATGTTCACAATTTTATTTTGATAAATGAAAAATTAGAAAAGTCATATCACGGCTGTCAGCTAAAGTTGCTGTTCGCGTTCATCTGTGGCTATCGACTATAGTCAACGTTTGTACCAAAGTGGTTAAATGTAAAGACACAGTAATTGGATACTGTCAAACTAAAAGCAATAAAATATTATAAATTTTTTAAAAATTCAGAAGTCAAAAAATGCCAAATATGAGTAACAGTGTTCTACTAGTATGAATATAAATTGATATAAGCATTCGTGAGAGGAATCTGATAGTAATAATTGAAGTCCAATATTCTTATCTTGTGATCTAGCATTCTACTTATGAATACATTTTTTGAGGAAAAACCATACAAGTCTGTAATAGATTTTAATTTAGAACGGTCTCTCATTTATTGTTTTAAAAATAGGTGTAAAAAATTTTGATGTCTAGAATGAAGAAATTGATATATAACATGTCATGAGTATTTGTTTTATAAAACATTATGAATCATTTAGAAGTGATTAATTTGATATCATATGGCATACAGATAGATTTTTAAAGTATATCTCACAAGCACAGTGGTAGATAGCTACGTAATGGAGGATATTGGGACAAATTTGAAAGATTATAGCTTTCTCTGTTGTCTCAAGCATGTTTTCTCGGCATTCCTATTTCTGTACATGCCAATGGGTTCTTACTGAAAGCACCTGAATTTCTGTCCAAGGACTTTCTCTAATTTCATCAATGTACATAATTCATATTCAGGGCAAGTCAGATTGAGAGTGCATTAAACCCCCAAAAGCCACTCTTTACCAGTGATGACTAAACATTGGTTGATACGTACTATATCTTTCTCTTTTCTTGGGAAAGACAGCTCAGCCAGCTGTGTTTTCAGGAATGCCCAATGGATGCCACCTTCAATAAATGGGTAAGGAATACAATACTGATGTCAGTGACAATTTAAAAAAACTCAGTTGTGGCTGTATTCAGCAGGCCAGGTGGTGGGAAATAGATGCTACAAAATTCTAGCTGCCTAGTAAATTGGGATAATAGGATTATAGGAAAATAGAGAAAGTAGTAATGGCACTTAACTGTGGACAACAAGTTGGACATAATTATCTTAGTTGGTCGCAAACCAAAAATGGTTCATGGGAACATTGACTCAGAGATATCAGTGATAATGGCTAATTGAATATGGAGCTCAAAAAGGACATAGATAGTCATTGAGAAAATTGTTTTACTTATGTAGCCAAATTGATCAAGAAAAGGTGATCAGAACATCAGATTCCTCAATAAAGAGTTCTAATTTCCTTGCACAATATCCAAATTTGAGCCAGTTCTTAGATCTAAAAGTTCATCAGTTGAATGGAAGGTTGTAACCTCTAAAGGACTATAAGCAGCATCTACTGCCCCAGTCTGCCTCTAGCAATATATGATTATTTAACACATTAACTTTACACTGACCAAAGGGGGAAGAAACATTTCGATGGATGTTGGTCTGAGCTGACATTAGTTGCAGGAAACCCCAAACATCATCATGCACCCAGTGTTACAGAAGGAGCATATGGGAGCAATGTGATAAATGAAGTCCTAAACCAATTCCTTTTCCTAATGGGTTCAATTGATAGGAAGTATCCTTGCTCCTTTGTGCCATTTCCTTGTTCTCTGAGTGCATACTTAGAATGTATATACATATAAATTAGAAATCTTACATTGGTCCCTGATTGTATAGTAAGAGCCATTGTGAAAAAGAAGTCTAAATGTAAACCTACAAAGCTCTCTCCCAGCACATCCAAGAAGGTAAATGAGAAACAACACCAATCCTGGCTGGAATAACTAAAATTACTACCAATTGCAAATACTCATGGAATGTAGGGATGGGTGGTCCCTATCAAATCACAATTTAATTCCCAGTCTCATTTCTGCAAAATTCATATGGATCACATACATGATCACATGCCACAATCATCTACTGACAACTTTATTAGAATGATAGCAATACCTCAACAACATGGCATATGACTCCTTCTTTAGGAATACTTTAATTCTAATTTCACATCAGAAAGAAACATCAAAGAGCACTACCCTTATGTCTTTAGCTATAGCTCACCTATGTTTCACTAAATAATTCACAATACCTTAATTATCTTTACCTGATGAAGAACGTTACACTATGTGGATAATGTGTTATTCATGTTTCCCATTTCCCCATAGTATTCTAGTTAGTTCAATCTGTCTGAGAAAGGGATGCCAAGATGAGATTGGATGTACAAGATATTTATCGGGGGAAATACATGTGAGAGAAAAAAGGGGAGGCAGCCAGCAAAGACAAGAAAGCTGTGGGAATGCAATACAGTCTGTGAAGGAGGGAGGAGAGAGGCTGGATAGACAGAGTCTCAGATTGCAGCACAATTCTGTGTAAGCTTTGACCAAGCCAATGGGGATTCTTTGAGCCAAACTCTTATGACAGAGAATTTCTCTATCTAGTAAGTATGTACCTGCTATGCTTAGTTATTGTTTGAGAACTGCCTATGGGTAGTGTAGCCACAGCAACAATACATTGATGGATCCAGAGTGTACCGTGTATCCATTTTTGGGCTTCCCCCAAAAAAAGACCTACCCATAAAATAAGTCCTAGTAGGATTTCTAAGCATTTGCACAATATAAGCCTTACCCTGAAAATAAGACCTAGTGATGGGTATGGCTATGCAGCGTATCTGCATAACCCATGCATTTTGTAGCGGAGTGGTAAAGAAGATGAGCAGCCCTTCTCATCTGCCCCATCGTGACAGCTGCTATCCCAGAGGTGACCGGAAAGGTGCAGGCAGCCCCACCAACAAGGTGGGCTCCCCCTGTCAGGTCCTGGCTATCCTGTGTGTGGTACAAGCTGAGTCTTTGAGGGGAAAATAACACATCCCCTGAAAATAAGCCCTAGGGTATCTTCTTGAGGAAAATAAATATAAGACCCTGTCTTATTTTTGGGGAAACACAGTAGCATCTATGGCTGTCCATCCAATATGTTTCCCTTGGCAGCAGATAAAAGTGTTGTGTTTTTGTGACCACTACAATAATATAAGATAATATGGCTTTTTTTGACTTTGCACATGCTAATTTCTCTATGATAACATCCTACTTACTCTTCTTTTGCTGAAATTCCTTGGCTAACCAAATTTAAACATTACCTCTCTGGGGATGTACTACTTTGGAAAGGGGCTATACAGGATCAGCCTGCTTTGGATTTGATTCTTGTTAAAAGTTAGATTATCTTGCATTATATCTAACCTCTTTCTATCTTACATATAATGTAGAGTAACCCCATTATATTTGTAGAAGTCTATATCTAAGTTCCTTGATGTTATTGGATATCCAGTAACAAATTCTTACATTCATGTGTCCATGAATTCTAGCATTTGTTTTAGCTTTTTGTAATCAATTAAAAAGATTTTTGAAATGAATTTTTGTTAAAAATGATATAAGAAACAAATCAAGATAATTAACTCTCTTTTCATGTTTTCCTCATTTATATAATATTGATAATAGTAATTGGATATGATAGGATAAGAGTACTCTAGATTCTCAGTAATGATCACTTTATCCTATCTTTTCTTCCCTGATTACTCCAGGAAGATTTGTGACAGATATTTCACTCATGATATATTACTTTTGTTTACATGCACTCTCCCTATTAAATCAGGGTGTACTAATGAACAGAGCTATTTTATTTTATTTGCATTTGTATATGATCAATATTAAGAAGCATATTATATTTATGATAAGCCAAAACAATTGTTATTGAATTCTTATTTAACTTGGAATATAATATAAATTTTCAAAGTGTTTTATAAGAATTCATCTAATTTAATATCATAAATAAAATAGCAAATTTTTATCTTCCTTTGTTTAACAAAATGATAGATCTTCATTGTCTCAGTCCATTTTATGTTGCTATAATAGAATACCTGAGGCTGGGTGATTTATAAAAAAAGTTTATTTAGCTCACAATTCTGTAGGTTGGGAAGTCCAAGAGCATAGTACTTCATCTGGCTGGCTTCTGGTGAGGACCATGTGCTGAGTCAAAACATAGTGGAACTCATTCCTTCCTATGGCTAAATAAAACTCCATTGTGTATACAGAATCAGCAAAGCAAGTGGGGGTGTGGATGAAGATCACAAGGTGAGAGATGGAGCAATAATGAGTCCAGGAAGCCAAACTTACCTTTATAACAACCCGTTCTCATGGTAACTAATTCAGCCTTGAGTGAGTGAGACCTCATTCCCACCAGAGGGTATCAATCCATTCCTGAGTGATCTGCCCCCATGACCCCAACATCCCCTACTAGGCTTTACCTTCCAACACTGCTGCACTGGCATTTAAACTTCAACGCGAGTTTTGGCAGGGACAAACCATATCAAAACCATGGCATTCATCAATATTAAATTTTTCTCAGGATCACAAAGATAAGAGTTTGCTCTTCTCAAAGTTATTTTTTTCAGGAAGTTTGCAAGAAATTTTGTAATGGCTGTTCTCACAGAAAGAAAGATACTTTTGCTGAGAAACTGCAAATATCATACAGCAAATGTAATAAATTAGTGGTTGTTTCAAGAGCACAAAGATGGAGGTGACTCTTTCAATAATAAAAGCCACAGAAAAACTATTAAATTAAAATGAATAAAATATAGAAATAATTAGGAGGAAGTTTCATTTAAATAAAGAATATGTGATTTTTTTTTCATTATGCTTAATGGAGAAACCCACTAAAAATTTGTGGTTATTAGTTGTGAATGGCAGTTCACAAGTAGACAGTATGGATACTTCAGCATTCTGGATAATTATTTTCCCTCTTATATTTCTCTTCAATAATCTAAGCTAAATTTTTCTGGATTTTGTGAAATTTTTTGTTATTGTTGTTGGTGGTGATATTATAAACTCAGTTAAAGAACACACTTATGCATATGCCTACATATTATGTATACACACATATATATATACATATATAATATATCCATATGTTAACTAACATATTTATATAACAAAACTAGCAGCAAAAACTTTGGCTCATGAAGAATACCTATTACAAATAATAGAAATCATAAGTTCAATCCCTAACTGATATCACTAAACTGTCACCTACTCTTCATATAGAAAGAAAATATTTATTTTTATACAATTATAAAAATCAGCAAGTTTATTGCACTATTTATCCCATCTGTGCCTTGGAGTTGACATGGAGGTGATAGTAGCACATGCAGTTAAAGTGTAGCTCCATGGAGCTCAAAGGAAGTGAGGCACATGTACACGGTATCTTAGCTGTCTCTTCATAATAGAAAATATAGCCACCAGTCCAGAAAGTGTGAAGAAAATCCTTACACTATGCCAAGTCTGAGAAGCTATAAAACATAAAATGATAGTGGTATAATTAGCCAAGCTATTTTACCTACTATGGATTGTCTGATGTATATTTAAAATGAAAAACATAATGAGCTATTTTATTTTTCTGACTTAAGGGTAGTTCAATAAAACACAAATGCAATGTATATGGCACTGATGCTCACATAAAATGGTTACAAAACAAAATTTTTCCATTAAAACTATTAATTTTATAAGGAACTAAACATACAAGAGGCAAAAATGTTTTGTCATAATATTTAATCTAATCTATTTTGTCCATATTCTGATCCTTAAGATCTTCCTCCCTACCCCTCCTGCCAACCAATTAAAGATTATGCAGACAGAAAGAGTATATAGACTAGAAAGAATCAAGGACTTCATTGCTTGGATGAAAAAATTATAAATTTCACATGAAATTTATAGATTCCTTAGAATCTTGGGTTTGATGGTATGCAAGGGGCGTATGCCTCAATTTTGTACTTCAAGGACAGAATGCCTCATATTTGCCTCAGCAACACTTATAAGTGTGCCATATCATTCTTTTCAAGGATTCATAAAAACTAACATCATCATTTAAGAATTTTATTTTTTCTTTAGTAAGCTCTCTTCTCAGATTTTGAAGCATCCCTTTGCATAGCATGTGCAACACAAGTAACTTTGCCTTTAAAAGTGCTAAATCCCATGTAGGCTCAACACATTGCACAATGTAGCTATTTATTTTATCACATTTATAAGTGAACATCATATGATGTTATCTCCAAATAGGAATTTTTATAGAGCTGATGAGAGTATAAGGCAGGCAGTTGGTAAACTGCCAATTAACAGAACCAAAATGTACAAAATATGAAACTCCAAGAGAAAAAGAATGATGACGTGGCTGAAAATAAATCCAGTATTGTGTGATATGCCAGACTATAATTTTAAATGAATATATAATCCCTTATTAGCCTTTGTAATATTATATTTTAAATGTAAGCTCATTCTTGTAAATGAAAGCTTTAAAAATATTACATGTGTATTCTAAAATTCCTGTTTACATTTAATTATTGGAGTTTTTAAAGTATAAGTATTAACAAAGTAAAATGAGTAATAAAATTAAGAATTATTATATTATCTCTCTTATTTTCACCAGTTTGTTCAAAGTACTATTTTTTGGCATATTTGCTGGCTAGTTTGAATTTTTTTAATATAACATTTTTATTATTTCTTGAAATTATCATAAAATATATTATTTGCTAACAATAAATTCTTTTTATTAATATTAAAATCACCTTAAATTCTTGCAATTTTATTTTATTCTGATAATCACAAGATAGAAAAAAGAATTAATGAATTTTAGTTCATTAATATTAGGTGAATCTTCATAGCAGAAAGGATATATTTATTTGGTCCTGCTTTTTCTGGTGTATCCTGATAAAAGAGTAGCTTCATAATCATATATTATATGATAGTGATGTAAAAAATGAACATTTCTTTCTCTGGTAATTTATCATTTCTTGTTATCTGTTGCTATTATTTCTCCAACATAAATTACGGTTCCAAATCTCCAAAACCTCTTGTTTAAAAGTAGCATATTTGGCTACTTATTCCTGACTTGTCATTTAAGAATTTTGATACTTTTGTTTTTAAGTTTGATGCTTACCTAATAGACTTATTTTCACACACTAATTTAGTCTTCTTTAAAATATCATTTGAAAACAACTCTCTCTTCTCAATAAGCTCCCTTTTCAATTTACACTTTCTTTGTTAATCCCCTTCCATATGCTAATACCAATTAAATGTCAGCACACCTTAGATGACACCATATTAAAAACCCATTATTTCAAATAAGATATTCTTATTCCCTTTTAGTGTGAATTACCTGAAAGGAGTAAAATGTATGTACTTGAGTGTACTTTATTACTTTTTTTAAAAAGTCAGCATTAGAATATCTTCATCGATCAATTAAATACAATTCAGTCAACTCATTTCTGTTACAAATCAGTCCTGAACATATTTAGAATTTTGGGACACTTCGATCTCTTTTTTTCTTATTAGTTATCAACACTAGATAAAAATATAACAAAATATATTTGAAAAGCTGCCCATGTAACAAATGAGTTTTAATTGGATAGAGAAGTTTTCTGATATTTTTAATTCAAAATACTAATAATAAGTACAGTTTTCAAGATCAAAATAATCACAAACTGCCTAAATTTTATTGGTCTGACTCCAGTTTGAAAACTAACCATATGAATAGGAGATAATAATGAATACATAGGTTGATGGATAGACAAAATTAATTAGATAAAATAGCGATCTAAAACAAAAGCACCTCAGATTCCAATTCTCAATTTATATTAAACTACCCTAGTTAACCCTAAGAGAGAAAAAGTCAGTAATTGATATAAAGAGACTTACACAATAGGCTTAAACACATATGAGGAAGACAGCTACTCTGCTGACCACATAGGATAGTATCTAGATATTTTTTATGTTTTTAATTGGAAAAAATATTTGTGTACATTTATTGTGTACAGCATGTTGTGGAAACATGCATATATTATATAATATTGAATGGCCAAACCAATACATCCATTACTTTATGTAAGCACTATTTAAATCCCTAAATTCAAATCCCTCTGATACAACATTTTTACTACTTTTATTTTCAAAATTATTGAGTCCATCAGAAAAACTAAAGGATGCAGAGCTATTTTCCATATTCAGGTGAATTGCTGGAGTTGTCTGAGAATATCCATGGCCTTCTTGAGCAATATAAGGTCTATTAAGGGACACAATATCCTAATAATGTTATCTTCTTCATTACTACAGTCATCTAATTGATAGTACATTCTATTTTGTTGTTGTTGCTGTTGTTGTTCTTCATTCTCTCACCATCTTTGAAAATGTCTTTGAAATAATCTAGTTTTTTTCCAAGCAAACAGAGTTGTAGTCAAAAGAAAAAGATTGACCAATTAGTTTATGACATATATCAAATTTTTAAAAGCTAAATAGATTAATTATACAGTTTGAGATATAAATTGAGGTGGATTAAAAAGTGAGTGATGAGAAATGAGAATAATTAAACTTTTGCTTGTGTGTTGGCTTCACTTATTCTTTTGATGTACTGTGGCTACTAAATTTGGAATCAATAGTAAACCAGATAGAAGGAGATGTGGCATAAGAAAATTTGTATGTGAGAACAAAAACTCTATATACTGACTCCAAATGAATTGTAGCTATGCTGACACTGCAGGTATTTGCGTTTTCTCTTCAAGTTTTTCTTCTGTCCAATTATGCCATTTACTACCAATGTATCTATTTTAGCTTAGTCTCTACCCCTAGATTTAGACTGAAGATGGTAAATAGGTAATTTTTAATCATTCTTGGTATTTGGCATTTCTGGTCTTGTTATAAAATATTTTGAGACCAGTTGACTGCTATTGCCTTTGGTCTTGTTTCTGCCAACTTAATTCCCTTAATTTAGGGAACCCATTGCCTCTTCAGTATTTTACGTAGACTATTAATTCAACTAGTCATAAAGATATTATTTCAAATGTAAAATAGTTTCTATTTTATCTGCACATAAGAAACAACAGGATCCCTTTCTGAATTGTTTTCCAACTATCACTGAGGTTCAATTAATATGATATGTAATTATATGGAAGAAAGAGATTTTTAAAATTTCCACAAATATCTCTCAAATTCTGGTTCTTTGATTCTAATGCAGGGCTGAGTGAGATATATGGCAGTAAGCCAACTTGCCCCTCTTCCAAAATCAGCCACAATAGAATCCATTGGACTGAAATAGAACATTAGGAGTTTAGTTTGGCACACAGTATATTCAACTAGTTACTATATTTGTGACATGATTCACTGGGCCAACTGCCCAGAGGAATTCTGTGTCTGGATGCCCAGTTTTGAAATATGAAGAAGAGTTCATGACCATCATGCTTTGTAAGTGCACATTTCTGAAAATTATATTTCTCTATTTAAAAAGGTTGTGAGATAGCCAGATGTGTGCACTGGGAAAA
Source organism: Microcebus murinus (assembly GCF_040939455.1). Taxonomy (NCBI): domain Eukaryota; kingdom Metazoa; phylum Chordata; class Mammalia; order Primates; family Cheirogaleidae; genus Microcebus; species Microcebus murinus. The sequence goes on from NC_134116.1 coordinate 53,276,866, forward strand.
ATCAAGCATTTTGTAAAAAGGCTTTTGTATACAATTTCTAAAAACACATTGGTATCACTTGAATTGGTTACACATTGCTTTCTGGCAGAGCAATTTCTGTATTTCTATAGTTGGCTAAAAATGATCAGCATTCAAATTTCATTCAAAGATTCTACAAATATATCATCAGTGATATTGTGTTTTATTAAATATACTGTTAGGAAAACTAAGTGGCATAGTGGAAAGAACATGAACTTTATGTCAGAGAAATCTGGATGTAAGTCCAAATTCATTCACAACTTGCTATGAAAGCATGGGGAAATTTATTAACTCAATTTCCCAAGATTTAGTTTTTCAACCATCTGAAAAATTACCTCATTGGGAGGTATTAAGGATTATATGAGATAACCTATATAAACCCTGACAGCAATTTCTCTGTGAGGTAATCACTGTCATTTTGCCCATTTTCCAGATAAGAGAATTAAAGCTTAAGTAATTTCTTCATGGTCAGAATGGAGGCAAGTAGCCAAGCTAATGTTTAAATGTATGCAATGTGACCTCCAAAACCAAAATGTATCTAAATAGCACTATCCCATACTAAAATCATCTTCCTCATGTGTTGAATGTCCTCCTAATCATCACCATATTTTTAATATCATTGACATCATCTTCTCATAGTTGATATATTCATTAAAGTTATTATCATACCATCATTAGCAGCAGCATTTATAAACACAAGTTCTAGAATCTAGAGTCCAGTTAATGTTGTGGCCCTACAATCTCCTGGTCATGTGAACTCAGACAAGCTAACAAATTATCTAAATTTTGATTTTCTCATTTTCAGATCAGGAGTGATATTTTTACTTTCATTATAGCGTTACTCTCAAGTTTAAGTAAAAGTGTTTGAGTAAAATATTCAGAATAATTAATACACACAGTGATTGTAAAATGTGATAGCAATAATAAATCAAATAATTATTGATTGGATGAAGTATGACTCAGAATATTTGGCCTTAGTATTTAGTTGATCAATAATGTTGGTTTTTTACTGGGCTCCTTTAAACTTAGTTTTACATTAATTATGAAACTAAAATGTATCAAATTTAAACTGCATGAGTAGTCAAACAATTGTGAAAAAGTTGAGGTCTTAACATTGTCATTAATGAATCGTGATCATTTGCAAAATATATAAGCCCAATCCTCACCTTTCTCATCCACACTTTTCAAAATGGCAAGTAAAACTTTCCATTCTTATCTCTAAGAATGTGGAAAGTTTATATTATCAAAAATATTAAGTGAAAGCCAATGTAAGTAACATGTTTGGATGGCTAATGTTTTCCAGTAGTTATTGTCCTAACTAAATTAATTTTCTGATAGGAGTTAGAAAGATGAGTAGATATATCTCTTGATCAAATCATATAATTGATGAGTGTGATAGATTAGGGCACAAAGGTCATTATTTCTGTGGGTTTTTAAAGAAATATAAATAGAAATATGGTCATAAATTTGTGGCCATAAATTGTACCACAAATGCTCTTGTAAAAAGTGTCACAGATCAGAAAGCAATTTGAGAGAAATAGCAATAGTTTTTTCTGCATATGAATAACTGAACTATTAGTGATGTTAATAATTAGAATTCACAAGGCACAACAGACTAATGGATGGAATAATATACTTCTTTTACTCTAAAAGTATTTAGTCTTCATTTATTCAAATGGTTCTAATGAGGACAGCATTGATTGAGTATTTTGACCCTTTTGTACATCACTTTTTTTCAAGTCAAAATTTTACTTGCTCTCTTTCTCATTAAGCTTTCTGTTTGAAATTGATTCATATGCAGAACTGAAGGTGAAGAAACCTGAGCATTCATTAAGATGATTAATTAAGAAGAAAAATTTTATTCAGTCTTAAAAAATGATACACAACCCTATTAGCCACTCAACACTGGCTGAGAATGAGATGTGATTCCCAGAAGTATGATTCGTTTTCCTGGGGATGATGGAATTACTATCAGGATTAAACTTCCACCAACTGAACTGACTTTACTGCACTGGCAAGACATTCCAAATGTGCTTGTGACACTGGCTTACATGTACTCTGCTAATCGAAAACACAAAATTTGATCTAACCTTGGAACTGATTTATTCACATCCTTCATATTTAAGTTAACAGATAGAATAAACTTTTTCTAAAGCATGATGATTATATATAACTTGCTCTTGCTTAAAGTTGAGTTTTTTTCACTGCCTTAAAGATTAATAGGCTAGATTTCAGAAGTATATATTCCATAGATATCCTTTGTGGGTTTTTTACACCTATAGATTTTCCATCTAATATACTTTATTCACTGTGATAACCACAGGTAATTAAGAAGTCTACATTTTATGACTTCCATTAAATTTAATATAGTCTTACTTTGTATTGCCTTGTTTTCTCAGGCACTGATGGTTTACAAATAGGAAATTAAAATATATTTCATGGTAATACAATTGAAATATATTTCATGGGTAATACAAAGAATTAGCATTTTTATTAAGCTGTTTACTTCTAAATTTCATTTCAGGTATATATTTCTGAAACAATTAGGGAAGCAAATATTTGTTCTGGTAAATAAAATAATAAGCTGTCACTGGATCATTAAAATAAATGCTATCAAATTAAAATATAATCTGTTGATATAATAAGGTAACATTGCAGAAATTTGCCTAACACAAAGACTTGGAAAATTTAGAGCACTTAAATTTGAAGGGAGTAACAACAAAGGAAAATATGACATTTATGTTTTAAGAATATTGTAAACTGAGCTAAAACAATTTTTGCAATTACATTTATTATTTTCTTTTGTCATATATCCATAAAATGTGTTAATTTTCTCCTAATGTTATGGCAAAGATCATTGTTTTGCAAGTTTATGAAACTGATTAGTGATATCCACTTGAGGTCTTTGGCAGTTTATGCAATTGTTCATAACCTCTCTACCTCTGGGGCAGACAAATATAACTACAAAATTTGATCATATCAGAAGATATATAAACACCAAACTATTTCCACTATTTGTAGTATTACCATGAACCTACAACTCTGACCAAGTTCATACTCTGCTGTGAAAAAGGATTCTATCACTTGCTCTGACTAGAATATCTTTTGAGTCCTAAATTATAGCATTACACACCTACTTATAGTAAATCCTCTGAAAAATGTTTGAGTGGACAGCTATTTTCTCAAGCCTATAAGAAAAAGTTACATGATTATTTTTGTGCAAAATTGTCACTATAGGTTTTTATTTGTGGCAAAAATTAATATCAGATTTGCTTTTATTATAATATACCACTGTTATCTTAGTTTTGAAGAAAGGGGGAAATTCACTCACCTACCTTAACTATGCAAGACTGTTTATATCTACCAAAAGAACCCAATAATAGTGAATGACCAAACTGGATCAGGCCAGTTAGTAATAGAGAACACTAAAGTATTATAAATGCAGAGATAAGATTGGATAATGTGGGAAGATTTCAACAGTTCAAATTTTTAAGATTGTGCTAAATTTTAAAGGAATCATATCACATCCTAATTGAAGAGACTACCTGAGTATATAAAAAATTCTATAGCCCTCTCATCTGACCCAAAGTGTAGCATATCAAAGATAAAGAGATAATTTGAGAAAAGTATCTAGCCATTCTCAGTCATCACTTGAAGAAATAATCACTTCTTATTTGAAGAAATAATGGAAATTTCAAAGAGAATACAGTCTTTTATGCAGTATTTCAGTTTAAGTTCAAGCCTAAAAATTACATCAGTTAAATTGCCAGAAGACCTTTGATCTTGGATCCTAAGATGCCACTGTTTCACTGATAAAAATGTACTGTAATATACGTGAATTTACTAAGGAAAATATAATTAAACATATCAAGACCCTTGTTATTACCAGAAAGATTAAAGAATCATGCTGCATCACTGTAAGGACTTTAGTACCAGATTTAGGTGTCTTAATATAACATAATAAAATTATCTGTAAGAGATCTATTGTATATCCTAGTGAGTACAATAAATAACAATATATAACTGCTGAGGGTAGATTTTAAGTATTCTCACCACAACACATTATAAGTATGTGAGATAATGCATATGTTTAATAGTTTGATTTGGCCATTACACAATGTATACATATTTCAAAACATCATGGTGTATGGCATAAATATATACAATTTTTACTTGCCAATTAAAAATTACCTTTAAAATGGTAAAATGAATAAAACATTTTAACAGAAAGGTCATAAAATACATACTAGGGAAATATTAGAGTTCAAATAATTGAACAAATGTTACATTTAATGTCATTACATGGTAGTTTCCAATCATGTTCTATTTTATTTAAAATTTTTTAAATGAAGATAGCCCCAAAATATCTCAGAGATAGCCAAGGATTGCTCAAGTCATAATATTTAACGTATATATGCAACAATATATGATAATGCAAAAGGATGCTATATATTCCCCTTTAAATACTATTTTCTAGAATCAAGTTTAGAATACCTTTGCTACAAACATAAATCAATATTAAAAACAGAAGTCCATTGGGAAAACATTACAGAATGCTATTTTAATTACCACATTTTGTCAAATATAACATACATTTAATAATTAAATGCATCATTTTATGATTTATTATAATGTAAGAAGAGAGTAATGTACACTAAGCTGTGACTCAGCATTTTCTTTTTCTTCATGAATGTTGTTAAGCTTGCCATGTCTTCCTGTTTCAATCACAAGACATAGACCCCAGGGTTATGATCATGCAGGAAAGAAACTGGTAATTTCTCCAATAAAGAACACTGAAATTTCTGTGTAACACTGGAACCATGTTTCCACCATATTATTGAATCTCATGAGCTGCTTTATACAGGGAGAGGGTATGTGTTTCCTTAACCATGCAGCTGAAAAGCCCTGAAGTCTTATTTTATTTTTTAAATTATTATTATTATTATATATATATATTTTTTTTTTTTGAGAAGGAGTCTCATTCTGTTGTCCAGGCTAGAGTGCCATGGCATCATCTTAGCTCACAGCAACCTCAAACTCCTGAGCTCAAGCAATCCTTCTGCCTCAGCCTCCAGAATAGCTGGGACTACAGGCACATGCCACAGCACCCAGCTAATTTTTTCTATTTTTAGGAGAGATGGGGTCTCACTCTTGCTTAGGCTGGTCTCAAACTCCTGAGCTTAAGTGATCCTCCTGTCTTGGCCTCCCAGAGTGCTAGGATTACAAGCGTGAGCCACCAAGCCTGGCCAGTCCTGACGTCTTAATCTCTCCTGCACTCTGATATATAGCTTGGTGAGGTTGCTAAATTTTCCTCTAAGACACAGCAGGCCATGGGGAGCTTATGTTTCTGCTACTGTTCCTGTCTGAATTTTCACAAATAAATGCTTCTCCAGCAAGGTTAGTATATGTATTTTCTAAATTTATGATTTTGGACAAAAATTATATATTAATACTTGTTGAATGAGCTATTTTAAATTTCTTATATTTTTTGATATACTACTTTTGGGCACATAGTAACAGAAAAAAATATACATATAAAACTGATTAAGAAATTTCTAAACTCATTCATAGCTGAATCTCATATATTTTTTCCAATCATACTCAACAATTTTATGTTTCTGCATAAAAAATTGCATGTTTCTACTTATAAAATCACTGTACTTTATGCTATCAAGAATATTTGTTATCTAGTAAATTTTAGAGAATTATTTAATTATATTGTCCAGAATTTTCTTCTAAGCCCAGTGAGGTTCATTTTTCAAGTTGTGATTGGTATTACATCAGTATATCTTATTTGGCCATTTTTTCCCTCAAAGAAGTTACTACTTCCTGGAATTTAAGCTTCTGTACAAAGTCACTGGGAAGTTCTAACAAACTGATAACCTTAGCAATACAATATATAATATAAATTGTTTACTGTCCTCTCTCTCTCTTTCTCTTTCTCTCTGTCTCGTTCAATTACTACTAGGAATTGGACAATTTTTTCAGCTTTATTTTTTCCCCATGGACAGTGATTGGAAATTCTTTTGCATGTTTTGGAGTAATAAAATAGGATAGCTTCCCTACTTGTGTCTTCTTTTTTCAAATGGCATAAAATCGTTGCTTGTTGCTTTAAAGAAAATTTGAAATTGTGGCCATTCCTTCAACAGTGAATATTTACTTCACTAATGTCATATTTATGCCTTGTGGTTCTGCTTCTGTACCTCTGCACACACAATAACATTTTGTGTTTCAATGTTGAAACATAGTTGGACATTTTAAAGTAAGTTTTTAATGGTAATCGAACTTGACATGTGCAGTTCCAATAATGCACATGATTCAATTGCAGTAATTGCAATATGAATAGCTAAGACCAAGGTCATACATAGCAGATAATGACAGCTCAGTCCACTGCTAATAGTCTTTAGTGACTTTAAGACAGCAACAATTGTCAGGTACATTCTACTATTACAAACAGTAAAATGTGCAAACATGATTCTTTGTGACAATGAAATATTGGCTTAGGATTAATGAAGTAAGTTTTAGCATATTTCATGTAAATGTTTTGTCTTAAAATTGTAGCTATAATTACCTCCATTTTTAAATGTATTTATTTCTTTACTAAGCCATGATGATTATTGTTATTGGAATATATTGACTGTATAGATATAATGTTATGTATCTAATGGTATATATACAGCATTTACCCTTCCAAATTTGTCCCAAAGAATCTTACATATATTTCAAAAACTAAAAATATCTCTTTGAATGTATTCACTTAGTAATACAGATAAGTTAGGGATTTTGAAACTATTTTAGAGGAATATCAATTCTCCATAAAATAGTTAACTCAATAATAAAGATATTAATGTACTGTTAAAAACAACTTCAAAAATAATCAGCTATAAAAAGTAAGTAGGAATATTCCTATAAATTAGCCATGTACATATAAAAAGTATAATACAATTTTATCAAAAGTTTGCAATCAATAAACTCCAGCAAAAGTAAAATTTTTAATTTGAAATATGGGCTGAGAAATTTACCTTGAAAATGAGACACTGAAATAATTTTTATCGAAGGAAGATGATATAGTAAAAGAGATTTGCTTAATAGAGGAAGAAATACATTGTCACATGGCAGTCTGTAAAATTAAAAACAGTGATCATTACAGAAATTATAACCATGTATATATATAACTATCACAATTATGAATAATATTTAGTATTAGTGAAAAGACAGAATGGAAAGTTTTCCTTTTCTTCTTTGCTTTGCTTTCTTTATTTTTCTTTCTTTGTTTTTGTTCTTTCTTACTTTGTACTCATTTTTTTCTTGTGTATCTCCTTCCTTTATCTTTCTTCCATTCCTCCCTTCTCTTCCTGTCTTCTCACCTTTCTCTCTCTTCAATTTATCCATCAATTATTACATTTAGTCTCGAAGAACATACTATTAGGTCATTAAATATGAAATGTCTGATTTCAAAACAAAAGTGTAATTTATCATATATCTAACAAGAATCAGTACAGTTAATGAAAGCATGCCTCCAAAATACTGACACAGCTTTGTCATGTAAACAAAAGTTTATTTAAACCAGCAGCAAAGAAGCTTGGAGAGCAAGAGAAAATGAAATCATGAAAGGCCTTTTCCCACAGCTTGTTGAGAATTGAATATTTTTCCTTGTAAGAAGTAGTCCAAAGCCTGAAAAAAGTATTAGTAAGTTGGTGTAAAGTCAGGTGAATACAGTGTATAACAGAAAGTTTCCAAGTCCAGCTTCTGTAGTTTGAGCAGCATTGTTCATGTGACATGTGGTCCAGTGTTGTCTTACAAGTGGATTGGCCTGTCTCTATTGACCAGTCTCGGCTGCTTACTTGCATCCCCATCGTTTCACCAATTGGTTACAGTAGCCTACTGACCAGGTTTGATGAAGCTGTAGTGTAAATAATACTAGCACTGGACCACCAAACAGACACCACTAGCTTTTATTGATGAATATTTGGTTTTGGATTGTATTTTGGGACTCATCTTTATCCAACCATTGTACCGAATTCTTGCAATTGTCAAAAATAATGCATTTTTCTTTTTCTTTTTTTTTTTAATTTGTATATATTCATAAGGTAAAAGTGCAGTTTTGCTATACTGATTTTAATATATCACATGATGATGAAGTCAGGGCCTTCAGTGCAATCATCACCGGACAATGCACACTGTAATACAGTGTAGAAATGGTTTGCCTTTCTGTCACGACAGCAAAGAAAGGTAAACTGAGATGATTTCTCTTCTGAGGCTTGTTTACATCATGCAGAACCCAGCTGTTCAGCTTCTTTACCTTGCAGATTTGTTTCAAATGGTTCCATATTGTTGGTATAGTAACATCATACCTTGATGCTAATTCATGTGTAGGTTGACATGGATGGACTTCCATCACAGCTTTAAGGTCTTAGATTGGTCTCAGGTAAGCCATGTGGCTCATTCTCAAGATTAAAATCACCAGAATGAAACTTCTCACACCATTGACATACTAAGTGTTCATTAGGCACATACTTCCCAAACACTTTGGTGATATTTTGAGCTGTCTGTGCTGCATTGGTTCTATGACAGAACTCATATTAGAAAATAACTCCAATCTTTGACTTATCCATATTTTCACAAAAATTGCTCTTAAAAAATGTGAAAGATAATCACAAGCAAAAACATGTGTTTGAAAGACTGAGGATGTACCTCCACAATAAAAATAAAACAAGAAGTGTCAAAATGGAATGTCAGAGATACCAACTGTCAAACTTAGTACCTAAGGAAATTGGGCATTTCATACTTAACAACCTAATACCAGAAGTAAATCTGAAGAAATATTTTATAGAGGCTTTGTTCTCTTTCAGTGAAAAAGATTTTGACTGTCTATTCTACTCCTTTAAATTTGCCCCCCATAGCATTAAGTTAATCTCTCTTTCACTGAAGGTAAGGGTAACATAAGCATAGCTGAATGTATGTATATCTCAATGATAAAAAGGAGACAGAAAGGTAGAAAAGGTAATATTATTTGTTTTAAAAACAACTTTATGAAAATACAACATACATATAAAAGTGAAAATTTTGTAAATGTCTGCCTCAATGAATTTTATTTTAAATTTAATATTTTAATATTTTATTTTATTTTTATTTTTTATTTTTAATTTAATATTTTATTTTAAATTCAATATCTGTTAAATTTAGATCAAAGAAATAAGATATTACCAGGACTCAATATCCTTCCACATCTTTTCACATTCACTCCACTTCTCATTTCTTGAAGTTAACTTCTAACCTGATTAATGTCACTATTCATTAGTTTTGCTTATTTTTAAAACTTATAATAATGGGATTATACAGTGTGTATTATTTTGTGTCTGAGTTCTTTAGTTTATATAGAAGTTTATACTATTGCATGTAGCAGTTGTCTATTATCATTGTTTTATGTTATTCATTTATAAAATATACCATACATTATTTATCTGGACAAATTTGCAAAAGTTTTCAATTGCTTTCAGTTTGGGGCCATTATAAAAGAGCACTCTTAAGCATGTCTTTTATTTTGTGTGCTGGATCAAAAGAAGTAAGTATATGTTCAACAAATGATAACATTAAAGAATAAAGGATCAGTAAATTTGAAAACATAGCAATAGAAACTATTGGAAATGAAACACAGAAAGAAAAAAGCACATCATCAGTAAACTATTAAAGAGACATAACACATATATTATTGGAATCTTTACAAAAGAGAAGAAAGACACTGAAGCAGAAGACATATTTGAAAATGAATGGCTAAAATATTTCTTAATATGAGAATAACTAATTAAATAAACACATTCTAGAACTACAACAACTCTCCACCCTTCCTCACACACAAACATTAAGAAAGGCATACCAAGGCATATCAAGCATACCAAGACACACATAGGCATATCATAATCTAATTACTAAAATCAGTGATAAAGAGAAAAGTAAAAAAAAAATAAAGAGTGATGAAAGACATGTATAGAGGAACAAAATTAAATATATTAGCAGTTTTGCCATTGGAAACAAGAACAAAGTAGAACATCTTTTAAATATCAAGAAGTGAAGTCTGTGAACACAAAATTCCATACTCAGTAAAAGTATTGTTCAAAACCAAAGGTGAAATATTAAAACATGCAAAACAAAAAAAATTATTATCAGTAGATTACAGTATTAAAAAATGTTAAGGCAGTATTTTAAGCAGAAATCTGGGTGTGCAAAACTATGATAAAGATCACCAAAAATGATAATTATATATAGAAAGTTTTTAAATTAATTAAGTATATTTAAATTTCATTAATTGTTTAACCAAAAATAAAAAAAATGTTTTGTGGAAGATCATAATATGTAAAATTAAAACATATGACCACAGTAACACAAGAATCAGGAAGGCAGAAATAAAAATATAATATTGTAAAGAACTTATACTTAAAAAATTTAATGTAGCATCAAGATAAATGGTGGTACAGCAAATATGTATATTATAAACCCTGTAGCAACCACTAAAATAACAAAGCAAGCTGTTATGGCTAATAAGTTAATAAATTATAACATTGAAACATACTCAGTTAATCTGAAATGAGCTTAAAAAGAGGAAAAGTGGAACAAGGAACAAATAGGACAAAAAAAGAAGCAAGTTGATAGATTCAAAATCAGTTATATTAATGAACATTATAAATATAATGTTCTGAATACCCCATTTCAAAAACTATTTGTCAGATTGGATTGAAAAATAAAGCAACACAAAATTAAATGCTGCCTACAAAGAAATTTACATTAAATATAATGATATAATAGAATGAAAGTACTGAGATGGAAAAGGTTATATCGTGACAACACTAATTTTTTAAAAGGTGGGAGGAGCTATATCAGCACATGACAACATAGATTTCAAAGCAAAGAATATTAACAAGGAAAAATATGATCAATTCGTAATGATAAATGTGTCAATTAATCAATAGGACAAGATGATTTGGTACATATCTGAAAACAGAGCTTAAAAATACAAGAAGTAAAACCCAATAGAACTGTATATATCAATAGACAAAATGTCAGTTATAGAGGAAATTTTATTATCACTCTCTTAGTGATACATAGAAGAAGAAGAAAGTAATCAGTAGTGAACGAGAGTGCCTAAATAATACAATTAGCTATCTTGATCTAATTGAATTTTTTTTAAAAGGTAAGGGCTTGCCCTTGCTCTCTCCCTCAGGCTGCCCAGCATTCAATGGCACAATCAACTCACTGCAGCCTTGAACACCTGGGCTTAAGTGATCCTCCTGTTCCAACTTTCCAGAGTGCTGGGATTACAGGTGTGAGCTACTGAGCCCAGCCCTAATTGACATTTATTGACATTTATAAAACACTCTACCCAACATCAACAGAATACACCTTATTTGTAAATGCACTTGGAATATTTCACGGAACCCCATATTATGGACAATAAAACAAAGCCTATAAGACGTAAAAAAAAACCCCAAAAAAAACTAGTTAATAAGTATGTTTTTGATCACAGTGGAATTCAACTAGAAACCAATGAAAGAAATTTATCTGGAAAATTCTCAAATATTTGAAACCAAAAATCATACTTCTTCAGCATTAGGTATTTACCTGCAGAAAATAAAACATATGGCCATACAATGATTTTACAGAGATGTTTGTGCCATATTTATTTGCAAAACTGAAAATAGCTCAAATATCTATCAACACTTGAATGGATAAATAATTTTTGAATAATCTGTACAGTGAAATATTATTCAGCAACAAAAAAGAATAAACTATTGATGCATGTAACAATATGCTTATATCTCAAAATAATTATGCAGAATGTAAAATAAGTATGCAGAGTGGAAAGTAACATAGAAGAAAAGTACATTCTGTATGATTCTATTGACTTGAAATTGTATATGAGGAAAATTAATCCACAGTGACATTAAACAGATTGGTGAGTTCCTAGGTAATGTGGAGACTGGGGGTATAAAAGGAAGCAGAACAGATGGATTAAAAAGGGCATAAGGAAAATTTAGGGGGTGATGGATATGTGGATATGTTCTTTACAATTCCGATGATGAATTTAAAGATATATACAGATGTCAAAACATATGAAATCATAGATTTTACATCATGCAATTTACTACATGTCAATTATAACAGAGCTGTAGTAATACAATTTTAGAATATAAATATAATTTTAGTATGTAGTTTATTTGGCTATATTTAACTTTATTTTTAATTTAAAAATGTTAACTAAAATATGTAGATTTATTCTATCTTTGTAATATGCTAGCACATTAGTGATTTTTATTTAACATAGGTCACAGAGTGTCTGACAAGTAAAATAAACAACAAAAGTGTATTTGTGTCAGATTAACATTTATGTTAGCAGTTATTTGAAAGTTTAGCATGTTTGCTTGGCTTTTAATTCTTGATTCAAGCATATTTGCATAACATTTACTTAAAAACAATCTAAATGCCTGAAATTGCTTATTAATCATTGCATTTAAGTAGTCTACCTGTATAATTTGGCTTTCTTATTCTGTCACTATTGCATAAATTTGCCTGGTTGCATAAAATGTCAGTATTATAGATGTCCACACACAATTTATTAATGAATTATTATTATGTGCATATCACTAATTTACCTGTGAAGTTTTCTGTATTTTATTGAGATGTATTGCTAAGGTCTAGGGCATTTTGTAGCTCATTATGAAACAAAACCTGTTATATACACTGTCCTACTCAGATTCCTCTGTTTTAAGAGAATATTCTTATAATATACATTGTGAATCAGAAAAGTCTACAAGGTTTACATCTGCTCTCTTTTTTTTTTTTTTGGCTATGTAAAGATAATTTAATAGCATAAGCCCTATTTATTAAGGACTAATGCAGATAGCCCCATGGCAGAACATATCAAAATGTGTGAAAATGAATATTCTGATAGGTAGCAATACAGAAATTTATGAGAAATATATTTCCATTTTCAAAAGTTACTAAACTTTAGAACAACATTAATCAGCTATTGAATTTGTAATTAAAAATACTATCGCTTTATTTCCATTTGTCATGTATATGGGCATGAATAAGCAATCACACAACTTATTTCTTATTTTATTAAAAAAACCTCATTTCTGTTCTTATCCCATTGAGTTCTTCCAGAGGAAATAGTTATGTATATATTTAATGCACAGTACAGAAATTTTGATACTTAAATTTTTGGAACTATAGTATTCTGTGAGTCTGTTGGTGTTGGTTGAAAACACTAACAGTCCTACTAATTATTATAATAATCAAACAAGTTGTATATAATGTGTATATTTTTGAGATGTATGAGGTATTGTTTCCATTCTCAATGAGGCAGTGTTTCTATTTAAATTGTATGTTTAAAAAAAAGTGAGAGAGAAAAAGGCAGTTATATGGAACTGTGGCTACTTCCCTTAATAGTTGAAAAATATAATATTTTATGAGGAAATAGGACCTAACAAAGCTAAAGAATTTTAACAGTATTATTGTCAAGTAATTTTTTTAGGATTCTTTTAGCTATTGAATTCTTTAGTTTGACAAGTGCCTCTTAAGTGCTAATTTTAATAATAAAGATAAAAGTGGGCAAAGGATATGAACAGAAACTTTTCAAAAGAAGCTACACTAATGGCCAAGAAACATATAAAAAAAATGCTCAGCACCTCTAATCATCAGAGAAATGCAAATCAAAACCACAATGAGATATCACTTAACTCTAGCTAGAACAGCTTTTATCAAAAAGTCCCAAAACAACAAATGTTGGAAAGGACGCAGAGAGATAGGAACACCCATACACTGCTGGTGGGACTGCAAACTAGTGCAACCTCCATGGAAAGTAGTATGAAGATACCTCAAATAACTAAAAGTAGAACTACCATTTGATCCAGCAATCCCACTACCGGGCATCTCCCCAAAGGAAAAAAAAAAAAGACATTCTATGAAAAAGATATCTGCGCTAGAATGTTTACAGCAGCACAATTCACAATTTTTGCAAAGATGTGGGAACAACCCAAGTGCCCATAAATACATGAGTGGATTAATGAAATGGGGTATATGTATACCATGGAGTACTACTCAGTTACAAAAAATTGGTGAATTACCTATTATGTTATCCTGGATGGAGCTGGAGGTTATTCTTCTAAATAAAATATTATGAGAATGGAAAAAAAAAAAACACCACATGCACTTACCATTAAATTGGTAGTGATTGATCATCGCTAATGTGCACATATGGGAAGCAATATTCATATGGTGTCAAGCAGGTGGGAGGTGTAAGGAGGGGATGGGTAAATCTACACCTAACAGATGCAGTGTGTTCTGTCTGGGGGATGAGTTCATTTGTCCGGTGATGCAAAGGCAATTTTGTAATAAATGCACTTGTACACACGTAATACTGTGAAATTGAAAATAAATAAAAAAGAAAGAAGAAAAGATAAATGACAGGCCACACACACATGCATACACACATATTAGGCAATGCACAGTACTAATATCCTTCTACAAATATTGACAACAAAAGTGAACATAAAAATGGAAAAAATGTACAGCTATTGCATCAAAGAGGAAAAGACAGCATTTTTAAAAGTTTGGATATGCATAATCTAAAAGAAATATGAAATCAAAATGAGATATTACTTTTCAGTATGCCCAAGGATTAAGGAAAAGAGTAACTCTCAAAATGTCTTGGCAGAAGTATAAATTGGAACAACTTTTTTTGGAGTATATTCTAGCAATATGTATCAGAATTTATATGAGCCAGTAGGCTCAACTTATTTAATTTATTCCAGGAAGATAATGAGTCAAATATGCTAAGATATATTATTTAATATAAGAAATGTTTAGCATAGAGTTTTTGCTATTGGAAAAATTTGGATCTGACAATCTTGGATTGATTCAATAAGGAAGATCTATGAAATGGAGCTTTACGAAGCTGTTAATAAGAGATCGGTTATATCTACGTGAAAACATAATATTGGAAATGTTTAATAGCTGGTATGGCATGTGAACCAATCATAAAGCAATATAAATAAACATGTGGCTGCTATACATTCTGGCTAGCTTAAAGTACTGACTTTAGCCTATAATATAAAAGTATATCTGAGACAGACATATTGCTGAATGAAAAGAAACAGCACATAGAAAACTCCAATGTCTATTCAACTATACTGATGTATAGAAACACCAAGGCACATTTATGCTCATTTATGCAGTCTTGGAGAAAATGTTAAACATTTTTAACAAGAGAGCAAGAGAGAGATTGAAATTTAATACTAGAAAACATTTTAAAAGATTTTAAAAAGGCTTTATGATTTTAATACTGCTTGAATTATTAAATGAGCTTATATTATCTTGTGAAAAAATCTATAAACATTTTTATTTTTTAAATATGTTTTTACAGTTGACTTTAAAAGAATTATAAACATTTCAGACAGTAATATCCATTCACTAGTAAAGGAGTTTCATGTTATATATCTCATGGAAAATGAGTATCCTCATCCATCAATCTCTCTCTCCCCTCTATCCCTTCTCCTTTCTTTCTCTCTTTTTCTCTCAATGTCTGTTTCTTGCTCACTTTCTACCCCTCCCTCACTTCCTCTCTCTCACAGAAATACACACACCCTCTCACACACTCATTCAATAATTTCAAGATAAGTAAAATTTGCAAGAAATGAATACACTTATTTAATTTAGGTTTAATTAAAATTTCTTCTTAACATTAAGGAAGTATAAAAACAGACATCTATTTTCTGTGATGTTTAACAATGTAATTGTGAAAATAGGTCCTATATAAAAAAATGAATCTAGCAAGGCAGTTATTTGAAGAGTAAAAAATATAATGTGAGTTGAATACACCATTAAGGAGAGTATAAGTACTGATTTGAACTGTGAAGGATATGTAAGCTTTAATTAAAAGAGAAAGAAAAGACATGCAAACCAAGGGGCCAGTGTAAACAGCTGAAATAGATTTAAAGATTCATGGCATTTTTAAAACATGTGGTATTTATTTGAATAAATAACATGTTTGAATAAAAGAGTATTTTTCTACAGTGGGTTTTTCAGAAATAAAGTTAGATTAGCAATACTGGTGAATTTAGAGATGTCCATTTAATTACTTTAAAATAATTTCTATGCCATCTATTTATAATCTGAAAAGTCTTATTACGTGGAACTAAATATTTAGAACTATTTTGGGTTTGTAATATTATTCAATTCACCTAGTGCTAATTGTTTTCCTAGAAAAAGATTCCTTAATGAATTCAAATTAAATTATAATTTATAAGAAGTTTTATTACTCAGAAACTGTAAGTTATAAGAAAAACTCAAGTAATCATAGCTTTCATTAATTATGGCTTGTTTTAAGGACAAATCATTCTTATTATTTGGTCACTTTAACATATCTTTTATTTGCAATGCTAATTTTTATAGGACCACGATATTGTTTAACATTCCAGATAGGGCCAAAACAGCGTAAATAGAGAAAATTATTCTACATTTCCTCACTTCCACCACTAACCTCAGTCTCTCTGTTCTGCATCTTTTTTCCCCACTTAGGTAGCACAAAATATCTCTTGTTCTCTTACAATAAGGTATAAGAATTTGAATAAATTGCGATATGTCGGGTCCCTAGATTAAAACTTAAACAAACAAACAAATGAATAAATAATTACTTAACCTTTAAATGCAACCTTTATTCCAGGTATATATAGCCCTTTTTTATAGTAACAGAGGCCTTATTTTGGGCTGTTAAACATCATAAAATTCAACCAAAATATATGGGATTGAATGTCAGACAAGATAATTGGATAAGATAGTCACATAGACATTGTCAATGATAATGCACAACCAATTTGTTAGTCTTTTTTCCAAGGTAAAAAAAATACATATATATATGCGGGAGGGTGGGTATAATGACATAAGTATTTTTACAAAAATCAAATACACTATTATATAATAAAATATTGGAATGAATATATTTGTTCTCCAGCCCATCTAATTACTTTTCTTTGACAATAGATTTAATTTTATTTTCCAAGCTAAAAATAGATGTCAGTAGCAATCATTAACTTCTACTAACCCATGAATAAGAAGATAGTGAGAAACACATAATAATGAATTTTTTTCTCTGCCTCCTTGGCTTGGCACTATCAGCACCGCCTTCAATAAATATCCTGCTTTTTAATTGGGTAATTTCAATGAGTCTTTTAGGTATAACCCTATAAAGAACACTAGAACATGTGACTTCAGAATAATCAGATCAAAACACCCAAACATCAGTAGTTTTCATGGTATTCTTCAACCAGAAATGAGGAAATCTATTAAACAATTTCCCCTGAAGGATCCAGATTAATTTCTGCATCTGTAGAACCCAGGAGGCCCATGAAGATTCAATGAAAAAACAGATTTGGTGGCTATATATCACTGAGTTGAAAGTCTACTAATTAAATCTTCCATAAAAGAACAACTATTAGGCTTTTGTAGAGTGCTATCATTTATAAGAAGTTGCCATTTGTGTGCAATAAAAAATGCATCAATAACTTATTATGTACAAATTTTGGACACATATTTTGAATTAAAATAAACAGAATTATCAAGCACAAAAGCAAATATATTTTCATTTGAAATGACATGTAAGTATCTATCAGACATTTTATTTTGAAAATATTGATCTAGTAAATTATCTATTCGCTTTTTATAATTTTATGTATCAAAGAAAAATATGTAAAACAGTTGAAGTAATGTATTTAATTAAAAAACTAAAGTACATTTCCAGATTATCTGTGAAAATATTGAATTATGCATATCTATCTAAACTGAGTTATGAGAATTAGATGTAAAATAGTGAGTAATGGTACAAAAGCCTACTTCTTTTGCCTATATATGCATTGTTTAAACGTGTTATTACTTTCAAATATTGATTATAGATAATAACCTAAGGACAAAATTATACAACTCCTTATTTAAGATTTACTTCAGTTTTCTTGTAACTTTAATTTAGCCTATGAAGAAAAGATGCAGGAAGTGTAAACACTTAAATATTAGGCATCCATAATTTCAATTTGAGACGTTTTATTGTTTTACTTCAATGTAATTTAGAAACCGCTGTGTGCTCTTTTTCTTCTTAGCTACAGAAACTGGTAACTTGAAGGGAAACACCACTTTTAAAATCCCTGAAAAAAAATCTTATTTCCTCGCCTTGATTCTGGAGCATTTTTAGCTGCTCCTGTATGAGAAGAAAATATTATGTCTCTGTATAATGCATGTGGAGCACAATGCAGCATAATAGTGATTTTTCTAACTTTGATAACATCCTGCAGCCTATGAAGAGAATTTTGATTTTCTGTATTATCATTTAGAACATGCTACAGTCTCTTTGTATATTGAGTACACACACATCAAGTATATGAAAGAATACTGAATTTTATTGAAAAGGAAAGCAAATAGAAAATTGTGAATGGAATGCATTATATTCTATTTTGAATTGGATCATTATCTTCCTTATCAAGTGCTATGTACTAAGTATCCACATTATAGGATGTTTTGTCAGTACCTCACTAAAAGAAGTGATCAAAAATTCTACTACTTCTCTCAGTTGATAACATAAACTAAATAACAAGGGTATTAAAAGGTATATAAACCTATACATTCTGAGTGAACTGTACAAAACCTGAGAGATGATTGACTTCATAGTTTGCTATTACATATCCTTTACACAAAATAAGCAAGAAAATAAAGGAAAGCACCAAGTTTCATTGTTAGTTTTTTCCTATCATTTTTTTCTGTTGAAAGTCTAAATTGTCTCAATGGGGATATGTTCCACGCCATTTTAATGTTTTAAATTTTCCTTCTTTCAAACACAAAAAATACTACCATCTATTACTTCCAACTACACATTTTAAAGCCTACATTTTATAAAGAGTGCATTGTGTTGTACAAAATTTGACAAATTACTCCATCTTGTAAGCATATTATTAATAAAATAATGTTATACTTTATGTGCAATTTGTCAAATAAATTCAATCACTTGAGAATAAAGATGTCATTAAGATTGCAACAAGTTTTCTATGTTCTTCAAAGAAATCAGAAACAAGGAACTTTTCTTTCTTATTCCCTATGACTTTATACAATGCTTGAATATTACTTGAATGTAATTTGCAAATTCCTGAGGCTTAAAGAGAGAAATATCTCAGTGATATGGAATTTTGGACTTCATTCTGGGTGTGAGGAGTGTTGTTATTATTATAGGCATTAAAATGCTAATGTATTCATTTTCTCAAAAGTGAATATTTTACAGCTTTGAAAGAGATCCATGATCAATTTAATGTCATTCATATAATATCATTTTAAAAAATATTTTGACATCATCATTAACTTGAAATTTAAAATATAACCAGTATCATTTTTTCCTAAATTTACATGACATTGTTTAGAAATCTCAACCTGCTAGTTTTCATATTTGAGTTTAATGGGTATATAACTTAAAAAGCATCAAGGATGGAGTTCTGCTAAAAAAAAAAATGCCTCCTACTTTTCAGCAGGGAATTTTATTTAGGAAAATACTTAATATCTTAACATCAGTTCTTCTGATCTTCTGTCATTCTTCTCCTGCCTGTAAAAGAAAATCTATCTGTGCTGCCTTTTTCTTTTATATCAATGTGTCCTAAATCACAGTTGTAGGGTTTCCAGAAGTGGAGATAATAGCCCAGAAAGTCAAGGGCAACACAGAGTGAGAGTAGGGTAATTGAGTAGATTGATATACTCTCTGGGTGTAGGACATTGTTGAGTACCTAGCCTGCCTGCTCTGAAGAATACTTATCCATCATTAAGTCAATCAATTTTTGCTGCCCCTCAATCCTTAGTGCCCTATATGGAGTTTCTTAAATGAGAAGAAGCTCAGTTAAAAATCAATGCATGGCCTTTACATTTTCTAACACTACGACCATCATTTGTTGTTTATATTGAAAATTAATTTGTTTCCTCTATCTTTGGAATGTATTTCCTAATCAAACTTTGGCATCCTCAGAAGTAACATAGTTCCAACTGTTTTGGAGATACTGCCTATTACTTAGAGGAAACTTTCTCTATTCCTCTCCCAAGTGGATTTTATATATGTCATTGGACCTATATTTTAAGGCAAATCATTTATATTATATTCCAACTATGAATAACATCTTTCCTGGAATTTTCAGATGTTTTGGAAATATAAAAAAAAGAACACCTCTTTTCAAATATATATGAAAAATAAAGGCCAACAAATAGCAGTTATCAATGTTAGCATGATACATTTTTATATAGGTCCTGTATTACCAATAAAAACACATTGTTGAACAAGAACATTGTAGCTAATGTTTGGAATCCTTCATATTTCTCTACTCCTGGTAGTAGATATTGACAAATGTATTGAGAAACATTGTTTATAGTCTTGAATTTTTACTGTTTTTCTCTCTCTACTGATTCATACTAGTGATGTATTCTGGTTATAGTATAAGGTATGCAATAAATTGAAAACACAAAAATAAATACCATTATTTTAAATGTTTTTGTTTTAACTCAAATTTTTTATCCATAAGAACAGTAGATACAAGCAATATTTCTATAAATACATACTTTGCATAAAATGTTATATTGTGGATTTTTTTTACCTGAAGAAATGCATGTTTATGAATTTTTTCTAGGTAAGTTATATGTTAGGTCTTCTGAAGGGAACTTTCAAACTTATTTTTTGATTTACTAAATCTATTTTAGGTGCATTAGTTACAACTTTTTCTGTTTAATATCAATTCAGAATTTCAAAACAATGTTTTATTTGCTCCTCTTGCACCTTTTAACACTCACAAACAGCTAAATATAATCAAAAGACCAAATGGATAACTTTACATGGCTGTTGTTTTAAAATGGGCTAGGGAATACCCTAGGGAAAATTTGAATTTATGAATCATGACAGCTGTGACATAAATAATTTGCAATTTTTTGTTAGATCTAACTATTTCCTGAGAGGCTCTTTTAAGACTTTTACCCTTACAAGTATTACTTTTGAAAGAAAAATAAAATCATGCACATAGACAAATTTACATTAGACATATTTATTTATAATAATAGTGGTAATAAGCTGAGTCAAAATATTTTTTAAAATATTGATTCATAATACATGACTTGTGTTTGTCAGTGACTGCTTTTATTTTTATATTTTACTTATAATTTTATTTTAAAAAATAATTCATATAACTCTCCACTAGAAGGAAGTTCAATTGTTATTTTCCTAATGAATTTTCAATGCTGTTTTGGGGCATAGCTATAATAGAATCATACATATTGTGATGATTAACTTTATTTGTCAATTTGACTTGGCCACGAGTTGCCCAGATATTTGGTCAAACATTGTATTGGGTGTTTCTGTGAGAGTGCTTCTGAGTAAGATTAACATTTGCTTTAATAGACTGAGTATAGCAGATTTCCCACTTTAATGTGGACAGGCTTCATTCAGTAAGAACAGAAGACTGAGAAGAGGGAATTAAACATGCCTAACAGCCTTGGAGCTAGGACATCAGGGTTTTTTTTTGTTTTCTTTTTTCTGTTCTTGGACTTGAGCTGAAGCATTGCTATTTCTGGTTCTTGAGCCAGCCAATTTCATGTGCTATCAGCCCCATGTTTCTCAGACCTTCAGACTGGAACTACACCGTTGGTTCTCCTGGGTCTCTAGCTTGCCAACTGGAGATACTGGGACTTAACCAACTTTATAATTGTGCAAGACAATTCCTAACACTAAATATCTCTCTATTTAACTCTGATATTTTGTATTTCTCTGGAAAAAAACTCTAACTAATATAAACAAGAATGCCTAGAAAATACCATCATAACTATTGTCTAAATATGACAAAGAAATCTTAATTTTGGAAAAGAGAGCTTGAAAATAATGATCCAAAAGCACAAATGATGAAAATGCAAACCTATTCCTTTATATCACAAAGTAAAATTTACCAGAATTATTTTTGTTTATATCTACATGAAATATCTACCTACTTATATAAGAAAAATGTATTTACATTTCCTTTACTATAAACCTACCTCAAAGTTCTTTTTCCTAGGACAGTGAAATTGGCTATGAGGAATAAGGTTCAGATCTATCTTATTTTTTATGTTGCATCCAATAGTTTTTAATTTAATTAAATATGGAATCTCAAGTAGCTTTATTTTAAGACACACATACATGTGTGCACACACACTTCAGTGTAAGTAGGAAAAGCAATCACCAAAAAAACTTATTGATGCTTTGTAAATCAAGGGTACCTATTCAACAAAATCTATTTTTTCTTCACCCTGGGAACACTGTTGTACTAAGTTTCCAAACTCCTTTATATTTATACATGTTATGAGCTCAAGAGATTAAAATATTAATAAGAACATATATTTCCAGAATGAACACTTACAAACCTATCAAGTGTGCCCTTTCATTCTTTTTTACCATTCTTTCTATGTGGAATAATGTTAGACATGGAAAGAAATCGTCTGCTGAACATTGCAGGGCCAGATAATTGAAGAAGTCTTAGTGTCCAAATTATTCCACAAAAGAGAGTGGCATGCCAAACAGGAATAGCCACTTTGTGGTATTAAATGAGACTTTCTATAATTTTTATTGAAATGTTCATGTTTGTTAATACAGAAATTTATGCATAAATTGGTGTACTATAAAAAAAATCCTTTTTTTTAATTTGAATTTTCCTGATGATTAGTGATGTTGAGCACTTTTTTGGTATGTTTGTTGACCAATTGTCTATCTTCTTTAGACAAACTACCACTACCAGAATGACCATTATTAAAAAGTAAAAAAAAAAAATAGATGCTGGCATGGATGCAGAGAGAAACGAATGCTTATACACTGTTCATGGGAGTGCAAATTAGTACAAACTCTATAGAAAACAGTATGAAGATTCCTGAAGGAAATAAACGTAGACCTACCATTTAATCTGGCAATCCCACTACTGGAAATCTACCCAAAGGAAATAAAGTCATTTTATGAAAAAGACACCTGCACTTGAATGTTTATTGCAGCATAATTCACAATTGCAAAGATGTGGAATTAACCTAAGTACCCTTCAATTGATGAGTGGATACAGAAAACTTGGTGCATGTGTGTGTGTGTGTGTGTGTGTGTGTGTGTGTGTGTGTACACCAAGGAGTACTACCCAGCCATAAAAAGGAATGAAATAATGTCATTTACAGCAATGTGGAGGAAATTGGAAACCATCATCCTAAGTCAAGTTATCTCAGGAATGGCAAATCAAACACCATACGTTCTCACTAATATGTGGGAGATAATAGTTGGTTACACATTGGCACAAACTCCACATAGAGTTGTGGAGAGACAAGAGGAGAGAGAGAGAGAGAGAGAGAACACAAAAGGTACATAAAAAGGTCCCAATTGCATCTTTAGCTGCTTCTGTTGAGTTCCAATCAGGGCATAAATGTGAATGTCCACCCCTCACCTGCAACTACTCTCTACTCTTCTCAGTCTAATATTCTACCTTCTAGCCAGGATGATCCAACAAGTGATGTCTCTAGTCAGCCATCTTGGCAGAAAATCCAATGTACCTTTTTTTAAACCATACGAGTTATCATTAAGAACTTAGTAACTGTCTTAGTTTCCTAGCATTACCATAACAAAGTACCAAAAACTGGATGCCTTAACCTAACAGAGATTCATTGTATCACAGTTTTGGAGGCTAGTAATCCAAAATCAAGGTGTTGTCAGGGCCAGGCTCTAATCGCATTGGGGAGAAATTTTTCCTTGCCTCTTATAAACTCTGGTGTTTGCCAGCAGTCCTTGGTGTTCTTTGTTTATGGAAACATCACTCCAGTCACATAGTTGTCTTCTTCCTGTGTGTCTTCTTATTATCCTCTCGCCATAATGTCCATCTCTATGTCTAAATTTTCCATTTTTAAAGTTAAATGGGATTAGAGTCCACCCTAATGACCTTATTTTAAAGTACTTTACTCTGTAAAGAACTTATTTCTAAATAAAGTCACATTCTCATACATCAGGTGTTAGGACTTCAGCATATTTTTTTGTGGGGACAAAATTCAACCCATAGCAGTAACTATACTCAAGATCCAAATGGAAGAGGACAATAGAGAAAATAAAAACCAAAAGGGGAAAAAATAAGGTGAAACTCAGAAGATGTAAAGTAGAAAATAGATGAAAAATATTCTCTTAATTTGAGTGACATTATTTAACTCTCTCTGGGCTCTCCTTCCAGTTCCTTTCAGGTATCTGCTCTAAAAGAAACAAAGTTCTACTGTATTCAGGTAGGACTGTTGTGTCTTGAGCTATGATACCTGGAAGTGGATCCAGACTGTATGTGCGTTGTCTTAAGGTTTGCTTATGCTGTATGCATGAAACTTTTTTCATTCTTTGTTAATCTTGGATTGGAGATATATATATATATATATATATATATATATATATATATATATCTTAGATTAGATATATATATAAATATCTTGGATTGGATATATATATATTCATTCCCCAAAACAATTCTATTTGTATTAAAAATGGTGGGATCTTCTTCCCAGACAGCCATCATATATACACAATTTTAGATATCAGTGAAAACCTGTTCTAACAGAATCAATATTTTATGACAATTTTATCAAAATTTAAATAAAGTGACATAACAAAGTTGAATGATATCACATTGTCATATTAAAAAGGAAGAAAAGATTTGGTAATTTAAGGATATCATTGATCAAAAATATCTAAAATAACCTATGTATTGAAGCAAATATCTGGTTTTCCACTTGATGTACTAATTGTGAGTAGTTAATAAGGTACATTATTATTAGTTTGGAAAACTGATTACATTCAATGCTTTGTATTTCAATTTCTTTCATTTGAAAGTTATGTACTCAATCCAGAATGGTACTGATGACTTCCAAATTTCATTTTAACATAAGTCACTACATAATGACTAAGATTCATTTATTATTAGTAGCCCACAGAATGGTAAATACTAAATAAGGAGCACTCCATAATTACAGTATAAGGTATTTATTTTTTTTAAATATTTTGTCAGCAAATCACTAACTACTGTAAATTGTAGTGGCTTGTTATGTACTCAATATTTTAAAATTCTACAAATCCTCAGCTGAAATACTAATGTATAATATATTTCTCCATATGCAGGAAAAAGTATTTATAGGGATAATATCATATCCATGTACTTTAAAAGAAAATGAAATAAAATAATACTGACTATTGAATATATCTTTGGAGAAATTAGATGAAATGTCAGAAAAATGTGCAAAAAGCATGAGAGCTATTAATTTCAGCAGAACATAGTACACATATATCACTGTTAGTACAGAAATGAATTTATTCATCTCTCTCTGTCAAGTAAAAACAGTGAATTTCAAGAGAAATAGGAGATTAAAATAATTAATATTCCATTAAATCAACCATACTCCCTCTTATTTCTAGCTATTATTATAATTTAATAATAAAACATCTGGATAATCTTATTGAAAATAATCTCATGTGAAATGATAAAAAATTCTTAAAAGTATGTAAGTGGAAATTTATTAATATATATCCTTTCAAATGGAGAAAGTATAGCTAGATACTCATTACTTTCCTTTATCTCAAAGGTTTATTTGGGTGATGGAAAAAAATAGAAAGAGAAATTGATATAGCATCTATCTTGTATTCTTAAAAGCCATGAATTAAATGAACTGCTAATTAATAGTAGTGGTGAATATTCAATAGCAAAGTTTGTTCTGAATAATGTAATTTTATTTGCAATACAGAAGCTATACATATGATACAAATAAATCTAATGTACTATTTCTGAAAATGTAATGAACTTCTTTGGTTTTTTTTTTATTTCTGCATATGATCGGGGTACAGATTTTAAGGTTTCCATAAATGCCCTTTCCCCCCTCCCCCCACAAGTCTGAGTCTCCAGCATGACCATCCCCCAGACGGTGCACATCTCACTCATTATTTATGTATATACCCACCCCCTGCCCTCCTGCCCAATACCCTATTACTGTAGTACCTATGTGTCCACTTAGGTGCTGTTCATTTAATACCAGTATGCTGGTGAGTATATGTGGTTCTTGTTTTTCCATTCTTGGGATACTTCACTTAGAAGTATGGGTTCCAGCTCTAACCAGGAAAATATAAGATGTGCTATATCACCCTTATTTCTTAGAGCTGAATAGTACTCCATGGTATACATATACCACATCTTATTAATCCATTCTTGGATCCCCTTCTTTGGGTTTTGAAGAGAGTATGCCATGGATTCAGAGGATTGATCAAGAACCTTAATGAGCATCCCAGACAATTCATTCCTTTGGCAGAAATCACAGCAAAATTTCTAAAATTATAGAATATTTTAATTTTTTTTATTTTAGCGTATTATGGGGATACAAGTGTTAATGTTACATATATTGCCCATGCCCTCCTCCCCTCTCGAATAAGAGCTTCAAGTGTGTCCATCCCCCAAACGTTGCACATCTTACTCCTTTGGTTGTATATATCCATCCCCTCCTCCCTTCTCCTACCCTCCCAACACCTGATAAATGTTACTCCTATGTGTCCACTTAGGTGTTGATCCATTAATACCAATTTGCTGTTGAGTACATGTGGTGCTTGTTTTTCCATTCTTGAGATAATTCACTTAGGAGAATGGGTTCCAGCTCTATCCAAGAATATACAAGAGGTGCTGTATCACCATTGTTTCTTAAAGCTGAGTAGTACTCCATGGTATACATATACCACATTTTAATAATCCACTCATGAATTGCTGGGCACTTGGGTTGTTTCCACAGCTTTGTAATTGTGAATTTTGCTGCTATAAACATTCGAGTGCAGGTGTCTTTTTCATAAAGTGACTTTTGATCTTTTGGGTAGATGTCCAGTAGTGGAATTGCTGGATCAAATGGTAGATCTACTTGTATCACTTTGAGGTATCTCCATATTGCTTTCCACAGAGGTTGAACTAGTTTTCAGTCCCACCAGCAGTGTAGGAGTGTTCCTTTCTCTCCACATCCATGCCAGAATTTATTGTTTGGGGGCTTTTTGATAAAGACCATTCTCACTGGAGTTAAGTGATATCTCATTGTGGGTTTGATTTACATTTCCCTGATGATTAGAGATATTGAACATTTTTTCATATGTTTGTTGGCCATTATTCTGTCTTCTTTTGAGAAGTTTCTGTTCATGTCCTTTGCCCATGTTTTGATAGGGTTTTTTGATTTTTTCTTGCTGATTTTCCTGAGTTCTAAATAGATTCTAGTTTCAGCCCTTTATCAGGTGTATAACTTGCAAAAATTTTCTCCCATTCTGTGGGTTGTCTGTTTGCTCTCTTGACAGTTTCTTTGGCTGTGCAGAAGCTTTTTAATTTGATGCAAAATACAAACATTGATACCAAATTATCTTAAATACTCACAGGGATAAAACCCAAAATAAACAGTTTAAATTATAAATGAATAAAATGTTTTATTAGATAATAAAACTTATCCTTACAATATTATGTAAAAATACAATGCCCAATAGATACTATGCAGGATTGTAAACAAATATTATTCAATTTTTTTATTTCTGATATCAATACATTTCTATAACTGAACATTATTTGGAATATTTTCTAAGAGTTGACACAAATTAAAAAAGATTAGGCATATTTTAGTAATCTACTTGTAAAAATTGAGCCTGGGCTGAAATAATTTAAATAAAACTATTTTGCAAATTTGTAACAAAGAGTGGAAAGAACATAGATTTGTCTTCACAAATTTTGGGACTTTTTAAATATTTGCATTATTTTACCATGTAAGGTAACCATGCATGAAAATCTTTTCAGGCTGTACTGATATTTTTAACATTGTCCAAATAATCATTGGCAAAACTTTAGAATAAATTGCAAAAACATTTATTTATTAAACATGATTTTGAAAACATAATTGAATTGATAAAAAGAAAGTTGAATTAATGTCAGTATTTCTATAATTTTAATTAGAGGCAACATGTATTGCTCTTTTTCAGAATTTCTTGATATTGATTTTAAGTTCTCCACCTATAAATACTTTAAAATTGACAAAGATGACTTACTATAACTATGAAAATAATCATCAGCCTACTTATAATCAAAAACTAAATTTCAGAATTGATTTTGTTTGCTATCATATACATTATATATTTACTGAAAAGATTTTTCATATTCCTGAGAAAAATTTTAAAATGAAAAATCATAATTATCATGTATTTCTCCAACCAAGTAAAATTTTTAAATTGAAATTAACTGCTGGATACTTAATAATGCTGTCATATGGATGTGTTGCAAACAAAAGAATTTATTCTTTGACATAATATTATTATCTTACATGTTATCATGTAAATAAATAAGTGGAAACATGTTTGTTTGAATATTTGGTGGATTTCAGAACATATTTAAATTCATCAGTATTGGCCTATGTAGAAAATACTGGTTTTAATAATTAAAATGTATCAAAAACTAATAAAGTTTTAATGTCACAAAATAGTCTGCAATATCTAGCAATAGTTTCTATAGAAAATAAAGTTATTGATCAAGTAAACTAAAATTTTCATAGTAAATTTTGTTCCAAATATGGAAGATGTATGATTATTTGATTAAAAATCAATCTCCTATTGAGTTTAAATTTCTCATAAATTTGATTAAATTTGATTTTCTTTTATGTTCAATTTTATTCTTGTAATTTATATACTGTAAATTTACATTTGATGTATATTTTTATTCAGCTAACATATTCCACTTGCAATCACTTTAATGGAAGAAGAGATGCTTTTTTATTCTAATTCACATAAAAGCCCTGCATAGACCCAAGGCCTTGGCTCTTACTTTTACCAGCTGGTCTACTTGACTATGGGTGGTATGATTAAACTTCACTGTGCTCCTGTGGCTTTACAGGCAAAATCCAGTCAATAATGGAATTTCTTTTAGAGGAGTGTCATGGAGATTAAGTGTACTAGTACATGAAAAACAGATAGAAAAATACCTGATAAATGGTGCACTATAAATGTCAGCAATCCTCTGCTGTATTTATCTGTTGTCGATAAAATAGTGTGGGAATAATACTTGAAATTGGCTTAACATAAATGTATGCTAAAAAATGATCATTCTCATTAGGGTATCTCAAATATTTTCTACTACACTGCAAAAGATGCCCTCCTCCCACCATGGTTTTTAAAATATTAGCTGACTTTTCTTAAGATTGCAGTGAAAACCAAGTTCCAACTGGCAATTTACTCTTTGGGTACAATGTACACCACTCTGATGATGAGCACACTAAAAGCCCTGACTTTACCATTATACAATCCAACCATGTAACAAAAACTCTTGTACCCCCTGAATATTTTGAACTAAAAATTTAAAAAACTTTTAAAATTCTATAGCAACTTTTTTTTTTATAGGAAAAAAATTGTGCTCTGATCTAAGCATTCTGAAATTTTCTTAATTATTTATGCTATGAGTTGTGTGTCTTTTATTTATGGTATTATTTGTAGATATAAACAAATGACAACAAAAACTGTGATGATAACACTGTATATACACTAATCCATGTTAGGAACCATAAATGTTTAAATCATCTAATTTACAATACGTTTATAGTGCAAATGACATAATCTGCTACAGACACATACTAGACTTTCTCTAAAAACTAATAATTTATATACCAATATTGTGATTTTTTATGTTTATCTTAGGAATTATCTTTATAATGTTTTAAGCTTTTGAAGAAATATCTGAATGTCTGAAAATACATGACTCATGAGTGCAATGTAGGAAAATAGCAGTAATGGAAACTATTGTGGAATGAATAATTTAGAAAAAATTAGATTTATATGTAGATTTCATGTAGATTTCTAGCATGGACAAAAATAAAGGTATTTTATTATTTCAAGTTTTATATGCAACTATTTTTGAAGGGATGCTTTTCAAAGGTAAGTTGCGAAACCATTTTAGACTATTAACAATTTGATACTGAAATCAATCAATTACTTTGTCAAGTCCCTTCTATTTGCAACACCATGGCAAAGGATCTAGGGGTTACTATCACATTCTGTGCATCATGTAATTTAAAAGTACATTGGCAAACTTAATGTTAGTAAATGTCAAGGCATCTATCCTACTCCAGAAAATTTGCTGTGACATATGAAGATATACAGAGGAATTTGTTCTAATTTATTCAGGAAACTTATTTGATAACATATTGTACCATGATGACAACTTGAGAGGAAAAAAAAGCCATAGGTTTTAAACTGAGTAAATAAGCCAGTAGCTTGGTGGGACTAGACAAGAAAGTCAAGTTAACACAGATTGCATTAATTGAAATTGATGTAAGGAGGATAGGAAATACACTGTTGATTGTTACTTTTATTTCTGACTTACTATCCCTGGCCATGTCCTTCAGTAGAGACAGGTTCTCTCAAAAGTCTCAAGAACCCATCTTTGGCTGAGCACAGTGGTTGATGCCTGTAATCCTAGCACTCTGGGAAGCTGAGGCAGGAGGATTGCTTGAGGTAAATAGTTTGAGACCAATCTGAACAAGATCAAGACCCCTCCTCTACAAAATATAGAAAAATTTAGCCGGGAGTGGTAGCACATACCTGTACTCCCAGCTATTCTGGAGGCTGAGGCAGGAGAATCTCTTGAAGCCAAGAGTTTGAGGTTGCAGTGAAGATAACACCACTGGCACTCTAACCAGGGAAGCAGAGCAAGATTCTGTCAAAGAAACAAGCAAAAAAGCCCATTTTTTATCTTCATTGTTCTAAATTGGTCACAGTAGGCTCAACCCTGTAACCAAATAATTGGTTCAGGCAGGGGCATATGTTACAATTCTGGTCACAGAGATATGAGTGAAAGGCTGCTGGATTGCTTCTTATATTTTTTATCTTACTCTTAAAGGGTCACCTTACTCAACAATCTTCCTTTTTGTGCCATTCTCCTAGCCTGTAAGGAAGGAGCCGTAGGAACATCATGAAACACCTGGAACTAGGATGTTTACTACCTGCTAAATATCAGTCTGTAGTTGGAACTTAAGACTTATATGAGATAATACATCTCCTCATTATTTTATGTAATTTAGTTTGATTTCTCTTAATATAAGAAAAATATAACAGTTAAAATATTAAATAATGGTCTCATGATCTCCAGTGAGCAACTTTTTCCTCGAGTATTTTGCTGAATTCAAGAAAACAATAA
Source organism: Microcebus murinus (assembly GCF_040939455.1). NCBI lineage: Eukaryota > Metazoa > Chordata > Mammalia > Primates > Cheirogaleidae > Microcebus > Microcebus murinus. The sequence goes on from NC_134116.1 coordinate 53,308,149, forward strand.
CCCAAGAATGGAAAAACAAGCACCACATATACTTACCAGCAAACTGGTATTAACTGAGCACCACATAAGTGGACACATAGGTACTACAATAATTGGGTATTGGGCAGGTGGGAGAGGGGAGGGGGGTGGGCATATACATACATAATGAGTGAGAAGTGCACCATCTGGGGGATGGTCATGCTGGAAACTCATATTTGTGGGGGGAGGGGGAAAAGGGCATTTTTTGAAACCTTAAAATTTGTACCCCCATAATATGCCAAAATGAAAAAAAAAAAAGAAAGAAAACAATAAGAAAGGCACCAAGATTTGACTTTTCATAGAATATAAGAAATAACCTGGAAGTTTATGGGCTAAATCCCACACAGAATTTCTGCCAATATTCTGCATATGTGATTTCACATAAAAATGTAGATTTATCTCTCCTTACAAATGAGATTTAGTTTATTAGGCCACTTCCTACATGGCAACAAGAAAAAAAAAAAAAGAGTTAACATCAAGTCTGGAACTTGCTTCTCTTTCTTTAGGGATCTGCTTTTTTATGCTCTAACTAGATCTCCTTGTAAACATGCTGAGGGACTTTTTGAAACTTCTCTGTACTAAGTTCTCATCAAACTTGATCACGTACTATTAATAACACTGGGAGTTTGGATTTATAGGATGCAGCTGGATGAACAATAAAAGATACCTAGTGCTTGGTTCAGACAGATAATATAGATCCTCTAGGCCGGGCGCGGTGGCTCACGCCTGTAATCCTAGCTCTCTGGGAGGCCGAGGCGGGCGGATTGCTCGAGGTCAGGAGTTCAAAACCAGCCTGAGCAAGAGCGAGACCCTGTCTCTATTATAAATAGAAATAAATTAATTGGCCAACTAAGATATATAGAAAAAATTAGCCGGGCATGGTGGCGCATGCCTGTAGTCCCAGCTACTTGGGAGGCTGAGGCAGAAGGATTGCTTGAGCCCAGGAGTTTGAGGTTGCTGTGAGCTAGGCTGATGGCATGGCACTCACTCTAGCCTAGGCAACAAAGTGAGACTCTGTCTCAAAAAAAAAAAAAAAAAATATATATATATATAGATAGATAGATAGATAGATAGATAGATAGATAGATAGATCCTCTAGCTACATGACAATCAAGGTATCAAAACTGAAAAGAATCTAAACCTAAGTGTCTTTCCTATGCTAACCTGTATTGGATGCAGCTGACATCTGTCACTTTGAAATTAATCTATGTTTCAGAGTGTCAAAAGAGACTTTTGGATCTCTGGAACTTCTAGAGTCTGATGACTAGTTTGTGGCTTTCACTCACTTGTTTGTATTCTTTGCTAATCATTAGCAAATATTAGTGTTAGGGAAAACCTATGACTCATGACTCGTGGATCTGTTTTGACAATATAATGACTTCTGGTGGTGTCAAAACAATTGATTAGAAATGATAATAGGCTGAGTGTATCTTTTCAGTTTGCTTGGCATTTGCACATTTCATTCTAAAGGGAAGCCCCATTTCCTGCCTATTTGAACTATTATTGCAAAGTTACAGGATAATTGTGGGGAAAATTACCATAATATACAATATCCATGAAAACTTCAATGTGAACAACAAATTTTGGAAATATTACAGTAATAATCATAATATCACGAAATGTCTAACTCTAATGTGTTTAGGAAAATCTTGAAATATTCAGTAAATACTATAAAATTATCTAAGTGTAAATAATGACAGTACTCAAGAAATAGAAAATATTAACATTAAACATATTCTATAACAACAAAACACAATAGCAAAAACAACATGATAACAAAAGTAAGTTGGTGGTATTGTGCAAATGTATAAAAACTAATTTAATTAATTTTATGTTTTACCATGACCGTAATAATCTCTCATTGTTTGACTCACTCATAATCAATACCCCAATGACTTAGCCAAAACAACAATAAATGCTCCTGGAGCTAATAAGTATTTCAAGATTATAGGATACAAGATTGATAATCAAAAGCAAATTGCTTTCTCAAATACCAGTGATATTGAAGAAAAAAAAAATTAAACAAACAAACAAACAAAAACAGAGTTGGAGGACTCACAGTGCCTAATGAAGCTATCATAATCAAGACATCATGTTATTGGTGAGAGAATATGCACATTGTTCATTAAAAACAGAATAGAGAAGTAGAAATTGACACACACAATCACCTGACATTTGAAAAAGATACAAAGGCAGTTGAGTAGAGAAAGGATAGTTTTTTTTTTTTTAAATGGTGCTAATTGATCATCCTTATGTAAAAATAAATAAACTTAGATGTAGAACATCCAGAAAATTTATTCAACATCTAGAATAGACTGTTATGTACTGAATGTTTCCGTCCTCTCCAAATACATACATTAAATCCTAAACTAACAATGTGATGATATTAGGTGGTGTGAAATTTGGTAGGTGATTAGGTCATAGTGGTGGAACCCTAATGAATGAGATTCATGTCCTTATAAAAGAGACCCCATACATTTCCATGATCTCTTCTGCCAGATGAAGTTACAGCAAAAAGATGGCTGTCTGTGAACCAGAAACTGGGCTCTTATCAAATACTGAATCTATTAGCACCTTGATCTGGGACATCTCAGCCCCCAGAATTGTGAGAAATAAATATTTATTGTTTATAAGCCATCTAGTCTGGTAGTTTCTTACAGCAGGCCAAATGGATTAAGACATAGACTTAAATATAAATAATAAAAACTGAAAACTTCTAGAAGGAAAAAATATAAGAAAATCTGTGGCATGGGTTTGGTGATGAGTTTTTAGTTACAATGCTAACAGGGATGCATGAAATAAAAAATGGTAAGTTAAAATTTGAAAACTTGTGCTGTGAAAACCACTGTTAAGAGAATGAAGATAACTAGCCTCATTAGGAAAGATATTTTCATAACATATATCTCACAAAAAGTTTGCATCCCAAATATTAATAGGACTCTTCAAATGCAACAATTAGAAAGCCAGCACCATATCAACAAATGATCAAGTAGTTTAAAAAGTCATCTCACCATTAAAGAAATACAGATGACAAATTGCATATAAGAAGATGCTCAATATAATTTGTCATGAAATGATTGAAAATTAAAGAAAAACACAATGAGATACCACTCTATAGCTATCAGAATGGCTTAAAAAAATCCTTAAATAAAAACAAACACAAATCTTAAAATTCAACTGAAGCAAGGATACAAAGCAATAGAAACTCTCATTCATTGTTGATGGTAAGTAAAGTGTTGCTGGCACTTTGGAAGGCAGTTTGGCAGTTTGTCATACAGATAAATATAGTCTTACCATACAATTTAGACATCAAATCAGTGCCCTAGGTATTTACACTAGTGATATTAAAACTAACGTTCACATAAAAATCTGCACACAAATGTGTATAAAACTTTAATTCATGATCATAGAAAACTGGAAGCAACCATGATTTTCTTCAATAGTGAATGAATAAACAAATGTTGGTACATCCTTATGATAGAATACCATTCAGTGACAAGTAAATATGAATTATTATGCCAAGAAAAGGCATAGGTGAAACTTTAATCCATGCTAATTGAAGAAGTCACTTTGAAATTGTTTTATATTATATGATTCTAATGATATAACATTCTGGAAAGACCACAGAGAAATTAAAAAAAAAAAAAAGCAGTAGTTGTCAGGAGTCAGGGAAAGAGAACAAGGATGAATAGGTGAAGCCCAGTGATTTTTTTTTTCACATTTGTTATGATGGCTATATCAAAAAATAAAGAAAGTGTTGGTGAGGATTTGGATAAAGGAAATCCTTACATATTGTTGATAAGAATTCAAATTGGCACATTATGGAAAACAGTATGGAAGTTCCTCAAAAAATTAAATACAAAGCTACTATATGATCCAGCTATTCTACTTATGTGTATGTATCCAAAGGAATTGAAATCTGTATGTTGAAGAGACATCTGCATATTCATGTTAATTGCAGCACTATTCACAATAGTCAAGATATATACTCAACCTGAGTATTCGCTGATGAATGAAAATAATGTTATATATACAGACATACACACAATTGAATACCATTCAGCCTTGAGAAAAAAAAAAAGAGTCACATGCCTCTCACTTTAAATAGAGAGCTAAAAGTAAATAAGATTAGTGTGGAAGGCTTGTTGAGAGCTAAGATAGGCCAAAAACTAGGCCTCTTGTGCTGGTTAGTCAAGTTGTGAATGCAAAGGAAAAGCTAGTGAGGGAAATTAAAGTTTCTACACCAGTAAACTCACAAATGATAAGAAAGTGAAACATATTTCTATTTCATTTAAATTATACAATAATAATTCTACATAGCACAGAGTTTACTCTTGTATATGTTAAACACTTATGTGTCTGCATATCTTTTGATTCCTGTTTGGGAAGAGACCTGACATAACTACTACTAAATGAAGATGGCAGAGAATTGGAATTAAAAAAAAATATGTTTTTGAGGTAACTTGTCAGATGGTAGAGGAAGAAAAACATAATTGTTTTAAATTTTTATGTCTAGCAATGCAGTACAGTCCAATGCTAAACTTTTATTAAATAGTTGTTTACCTGGAAACTTCAGCTGTGTGTTAACAAAAATATACCATAATCTTTAGGAACCACAAAATAAATTACAACTCAAAAATTGCAAGATTGTGCATAATTCAATAAACTATATAAGCATAACCATCGTTTTTTTATTTTCTAGGTCTATATAAGTAATATAGGTAAAATTCAAAGAGATTCTGAGTCACTGACAACCTGACAAAATCACCTATCTCAACACACAGAAAAAGTTATCCATGTTTACATGGATAAAAAAATGTCTAATAGTTGGTTTCTTACTAGTACCATTTATAATAATGAAAGAAATAAAAAACGTATACATTTTTATGTATATTAAATATGAATGTAGGTTTTCTCTGTATATTTTCTTCTTAAATATGTAAAAAACTATATAAATGTATACTTTTGTTATTGTTTGTTATATTGTATTAAACTGTAATATATTTTCTTTAGAGAAAAAAATACTCTATCTGAAAATAATCACATTATAATAATAGATTTTATAAAACCGGAACTAGTGGTTGTCAACTGGAGATAATTTTGTCTGAAGACATTTTTGGTTGTCACAACTGGGGGTAGGGTGCTACTGGCATCTAGTGGGTTGATGCCAGAAATACCACCAGTTATTCTGTAATGCAGATCTCCCAACCAGAAAAAAAAAAATTACGTAGCTCGAAATGTCAATAGTGCCTTGGTTAAGAAACTCTAGAGCACACTAAGATAAAATCATAATACTTTGTTTCTTAAAGTCTTTTATAATATGGGAAACATATTTTGTATTTATTAACTTTTTATTATCATTTTTATAGATTTACAAGGTACATGTACAGATTTGTTTTAGGAATATATTGCATAGTGGTGAATTCTGAGCTTTTCGTGTAACTCTCATCCAATTAGTGTATGTGGTACCTATTAGATAATTTCTCGTTCTATGTCTTTTCTTCCTTTCCCACATTCTCCCACTTCTGAGTCTCCAGTGTTTATTATTCTACTCTCTGTGTCTGTGTGTACTCATTTTTTAGCTCCAACTTATTGATGAGAACATGTGGTATTTCATTTTCTGTTTCTGAGTTACTTAATAACTTAGAATAATGGCTTTCACTTCCATCCAAATTGTTACAAAAGACATGATTGTATTTTTTATGGCTGAGTAGTATTCCATGATGTGTATATGTGTGTGTATATATGTGTGTGTATATATTATATATATCTATGTATACACATACATATTTTTTTTTATTTTTTAAATCCAATCCAACAGTTGGTGGACACTTAGGTTGGTATCCATCTTTGCTATTGTGAATAGTGCTGGAAGAAACCTAAGACTGCAAGTATCTTTCTGATATAATGATTAATTTTTTTGGAGGGATAAATATGCAGCAGAGCCATTGCTGGAACAAATGATAGGTCTACTTTTAGTTCTTTGAGAAATCTACATACAGTTTTCCATAGAGGTTGTACTAATTTCCATTCCCACCAATAGTGTATAAGCATTTCCTTTTCTCTAAAGACTTACCAATATCTATTGTTTTTTGACTTTCTAATAATGTCTATTATAAATGTAGAAAGGTGGTATTTAATTGTGGCTTTACTTTACATTTCTCTGATAATTAATGATGCACAGAATTTTTTCATATGTTTGTTGGCCATTTGTATGTTTTCTTTTGAAAATGTCCGTGTCATTCATCCTCTAGTTATTGAGATTATTTGTTATTTTCTTGTTCATTCTTTGAGTTCCTTATAAATTCAGGATATTAGTCCTTTGTCAGATACATAGTTTAGGCATAGTTTCTCCTACTCTGCATGTTGTGTATTTACTCTATCATTTATTTATATTTTTGCTGTACAGTAGCTTTTAATTTAATTAAGTCCCATTTGTTTATTTTTGGTTTTGTTACATTTGCTTTTGAGGACTTAGTGATAAATTCTATGCCAAGGCCAATGTCCAGAAGACTTCCCCCTACATTTTCTTCTAGAATTTTTTTGATATATGTACTACTATTTTTCAAAATAAATTTCAGAGTATCATAGGGGTCCAAATACTTTGGTTACACAAATTGCCTTTGCACCACCCAAGTCAGAGCTACAAGCTTGCCTGTCCCCCCGAGAGGGCAAACTATATCTATTAGGTATGAATATACCAATCCCTTCCTCCCACTCCCACATGCGCAACACCCTATAAATGTTACTTGCCATATGGGCACATTAGTGTTGATCTATTAGTACCAATTTAATGGTGAGTGCATGTGGTGTTTGCTTTTCCATTCTTGTGATATTTCACTTAGAAGAATGGGCTCCAGCTCCATCCAGGATAATACAATAGATAGTTTGTCATTTTTTGTTGCTGAGTAGTACTCCATGATATAAATATATCACATTGTATTAATCCACTCATGTATTGATGGGCATTTGGATTGTTTCCACATCTTTGCAATTGTGAATTGTGCTGCTATAAACATTCAAGTATAGACATCTTTTTTATAGAATGTATTTTTTTCCTTTGGAACATATACAGTAGTAGGATTGCTAGACCAAAGGGTACTTCTACTTTTAGTTCTTTGAGGCATCTCCATTCTACTTTCCATAAAAGATGAACCAGTTTGTGGTCCCACCAGCAGTGTATGAGTGTTCCTATCTCTCCACATCCATGCTAACATTTATTGTTTGGGGGCTTTTTGACAAAAGTCATTCTCACTGGAGTTAAGTGATATCTCATTGTAGTTTTGATTTGCATTCCCTAATGATTAGAGATGTTGAACATTTTTTCTATGTTTGTTGGCTATTAGTCTGTCTTATTTTCAAAAGTTTCTATTTATATCCTTTGCCCACTTTTTAATGGGGTTGTTTTTTTCTTGCTGACTTTCCTGAGTTTCATATAGATTCTAGTTATCAGCCATTTATCAGATATATAGTACGCTAATATTTTTTCTAATTCTGTAGGTTGTCTATTCACTCTTATGATGGCTTCCTTGCAGAAGATTTTTAATTTGATTATGTTTCTGTCATGGCCTGCTTGCAGGACAGGGGATGACACACATAAAAATATAGACATAAAATACAGACACAAGAGAATTGGCTGCAGTCCCAGGAAAAAAAGCACACAGACACAAAGACGGCTCAAGACTGCAGCACTTAAGACACCAGTCGTTTTATTTTTATACTGTTTAATTGGGCAAGTGTCTTGCAGCTATTTTCTCATGCCAGTTATTTTCCCAGCTACTTTCTGGTACATGACTTCCCACGGGCCAACAGCACCTATTCCTCTAGATATAGCACAAGAGATGCCCTTCAACATTTGATACTGTTTGCGGATAACAAGACACCTGGCTAGGTTGCATAGCACAAGAGAAGAAGATGTTTGCATTCTCTCTTCTACCATCTGGTACCACGTGCGGATAACAGACAACCTTGGCTCTCGTGTGAAACCACAGGTCCTTGGCCGTTTGCCCAGAGGAACAGTTCTATCTGCTGGTCAACAAGTCATGTCCTGTAGTTGTGGGAAAAAGCAATGTGTTCCCGTTCTGCTGACTTTGGGTCTTGGCCAATCTGACCCATGGACATCCCCTTCAGGTCTCAATTTATTTTAACTCTTGCTATGATTGCGTTTGAGGTCTTCTTCATAAATTCTTTGTATAGGCTGATGTCTACAAGAGTTTTTCCAATATCTTCCAGAGTTCTTATGGTTTCATGCATTAAGTGTAAGTCTGTTATCCATCGTGAGTTGATTTTTGTTAGAGAGAAGTATATACTGTTTCAGTTTTCTACATCCATAGACCAATGGAACAGAGCTGAGAACACACATATAAAACTATCCTCATATACCATCTGATCTTTCACAAGCAGACAAAAACAGAACTTGGGGAAAAGAATCCCTATTCAATAAGTGGTGCTTGGAAAATTGGTTGTAGAAAACTGAAACAGTATATACTTCTCAGTCATTTTATTTTCATCATTGCATCGTAAAAGTGATTACATCTTTGATTTGAATTTCAGATTGACTGTTATTGGCATATATGCATGCTTCCAATTTGTATAAATTGATTTTGTAGCATGAAAATTTGTTGAATTTGTTCATCCACTCCAGGAATCTCTTGGAAGAATCTTTGGGGTTCTTTATATGTAAGATCATAACGTCTGCAAAGAGAGATAGTTTAACCTTTTCTTTCCCCATTTGGATACCCTTGATTTCCTTTTCTTTTCTAATTGCTCTGACTAGGACTTCCAGCATTATATTGAATGAAAGTGGTGAAATAGGCAACCTTGTCTAGTATTAGTTCTAAGTGAGAATGCTTTCCATTTTTCCCTGTTCAGTATGATGTTGGTTGTTGAGTTGTTTCTATGGCTTTTATCATTTTAAGGTAAGTCCCTTCTATTTCTATTTTGTTAAGCATTCTTATTATAAAGGGCTGTTAAATTTTGCTGAATGCTTTTTCTGTGTCTATTGACAGGATCATATGGTTTTTGTTTTTATTTCTATCAATGTGGTGAATTATATTGATAAATTTGTGTATGTTGAACCATCCCTGTATTTCTGGGATGAAACCCATTTGCTTGTGATGAATTATTTTTTTTTTTTTGATGAGGAACTAAGTTGGATTTGCTAGGATTTTATTGAGAATTTTTGCATCTATATTCATAAGGAATATTGTTCTGTAGTTTTCTAGAACTTTATAGTGTCAGGTCTTACAATGTAAATCTTTAATCAATTTTGGGTTAATTGTTTATTTGTTTGTTTTTGTTGGTATGGTGAAAGATAGGGATCCAGTTTAATTCTTCTGCATGTGGCTATCAAATTTTCCCAGCACCATTTATTTAATGAGGTGTTCTCTCCCCAGTGTGTGATCTTGTCTGGTTTTTCAAGGATCAGTAGCTTGTAGCTATCTGGCTACATTAGTCTATTTCACTATTTTTATCTTAGTACTATGCTGTGTTGGTTATTTGAGATGTGTAGTATAATTTGAAAGTGAGTCATGTGATGCTTCTACTTTGTTCTTTTTGCTCAGGATTGCTTTGGCTATTTAGGTTATTTTATGGTCCCATATAAATGTTAGGATTGTTTTTTTCTAATTCTGTATAAAATGACATTGACATTTTGATAGGAATTGCATTGATTCTGTAGATTGCTTTGGGCAGTATGGCAGTCTTAACAATATTGATTCTTACAATCCATGAGCATGGGTGTTTTAATTTATTAAAACAGGGATGTTTTTCTATTTGTTTGTGTCACCTATGATTTTTTCAATAGTGTCTTGTAGTTTTCCTTGTATAGATATCTCACCTCTTTGATTAGATATATTCCTCGATATTTTATTTTATTTTGTTTTGTTTTGTTTTATTTGTAGCTATTGCAAATGAGATTAGGTCTTGATTTGGTTCTTGGCTTGGCCATTTTGGCATATAGAAAAGCTAATGATTTTTGTATGTTGATTTTGTATCTTAAAACTGTACTGAATTCATTTATCAAATCTTGTAGTGTTTTAGCAAAGTCTTTAGTATTTTCTTGATCGAAGATCATATCATCAGCAAACAGAGATAATTTGGTTTCCTGTTTTGCAATTTGGATGTTCTTTATTTCATTCTCTTGCTTGATTGATCTGGCTAGGATTTCCAACACTAGGTTGAATAGCAGTGGTGAAAGTGGGCATCCTTCTCTTGTTCCAGCAAATCATACATTTTTGATTTAGTGCCCATGCTTGCCTCTGAAGACAAAATTCCTTAGTTTATCTTGTCACATTCTGAACAAATTACCTAAACTTGATGAACTTTATTCTCTTTCTCTATAAAATGAGATACAAGTGCAGCAACTCCTATTCTACCTAAAATATATTGTAAGTATTAATTTTGGTGAAATTAATGGTCGTGAATTCCAAATTTTTATTGTACTGCAAATCAATGTGGATGTCCTGTGGGCTTGCATCTTTTCACAAAAACTCTTTAACAACTTTCTTTATAATGTTACATTTAAATAAACCTTTCTTGTCGTGATCTAATTAAATTTGCCTCAAACTTCTAGCCACTTCAAATATCCAATTATTACAGTTTCAGTTGGGGATGTATGGATATTGAACTCACGCACCTACCTGCAGGATCATGGTAGCTGTTGAAAAATAGATTGAACATTTGCCTCAGGCCAGAAATGCCAGGCAATGGTGGTTTCCTATCAACATTCTGCATGTAACTCTGAGTACTGTCTCTTTAATATGATGTCCTTCTTATGAAATGGCTGCAAAACACTAACAAGATATCTAAATGACAGTACAGACAATGGCATGTCAAGAACATTTGGACTTTAAAGAAAAGAAGACACAAGTACTCTGGATGACTCTGGAAGGAAAGAGACAAGTAGTAGGCACACTGGGACTCATTATGTCCAAAAATTCATATTGGGGAGAACTTTCTGTAGGCAATGTGTTGGTAAGTTTATCTAGTTAATGAATAAATTAAAAATAAAGCTAACAATACAGATCTGAGAAGAGATACAATTAACTCTTCGATGAGAGTTCAATTTATCTACCAAAAAAAAGTACATTTACAGTGGAAGTTCAGAAACACAAGCAAAATATAAACTTGAAAATATCGTTCTCGTAATAGAATTTTTTGTTATTTTTAATGTTTCCTTTACACAGTACTTGGCATTGCATGTAAATCAAAATTAACACAGACTCTCAAAATTTGCATCTTATAACAATTAGTAGACCTTATAGCATTAATGTTGTGAAACCAAAATGTAATTTCATGTAATATTGATTAATATGAATTTTTAAACCTTTTATTAAGATGCTACACATGCTCTGCATGCTGTGCACTAGTTTCTTGATTCTTAGTATTTTAAAATTTTGTTGCTCAGGTTTTGAATCTGGCTTTTCCATTTCCTTGACCCAAGATATTGAAGAAGTCACTGCAACTGACTTTGAGTAAGTTAGTAAGAGACTTAATTGTCTTAGATATAAAGAGGAGATAACCTAATCTGTATTTTAATTCACATGCTTTTAAGTATTGAATTAAATTAGTTTTAAAAACTTTTAAGTATAAAATGTATATGATTATTAGGTGGTCATAAAACTACAACACATAATATTCCATTTTACTCAATATAACCAATAACAGTGAATTCTCAATCGAGGGCAGGCACCATATCTAGTGCCTCATAAATGATAATGACATTAAGTTCTCACAGGAAAATGTAATTGATGCATTTACAATCACTTCTATTTAAAGAAGAAATAATTAAATTTATGAAGTTCAAATAAATTGCTCAAGGTCACAAAATTAATGTAACAAAGTTATGATTCTAAATGAAATCTGCCTATCTTCATATTCTATGGTGTTCAATTTCATGATCTCATGATAAAGTTGAACAATATATCTATAAATGTGCATATCACATATTTTTTGAATAGGTATGGATTCCAAAAATTAGCAAACTTTTAATTTCCAATCACAATATCTAAGTACAATATTGGGGTGGCCATTATTATTATTTGCCAGATATCCAGGTTTCCCCCCTTCTTGATACAATAATTTTACTTCCTGACATCTTTGTCTGAAAAGGGTCAGGAGGTTATTTCCAAGGTTGTGAACAAAACCAAAGTATATCATTTCCAGAATAGAGTATGTAATTTCCACTGCAGGACCCCTACTATTATCTTCTGCTTGCAGACTAAAGAATGGCAATGTTGAAGATGGTAGTTGTTTTTTTTTTTTAATCAGCCTGCATTTCATAGTGTCTATAATTGAGCAGAAACCCCTGGTACTTACTCTTCATGAGACATTTAGCATGAACTAATAAAATTCCTTTGTTATTTTAAGCTACTAATATTTTTGATCTTTTGTTTTTCCATAGCCTCTCGATGATTACACTTGCTCACTTTTTATCCAATGCCTTGCAACATTCAAAAATACTAGCTGTAATTCCATCAGTTTCTTTCACACTCAAAAACAAATAATGCAATCAATGTGAGAAATAGGAACATTACTAAAGAGAAAACCTAGAATCTAATATAATTTTTAAAATGAATCACTCAAAATTATTCTGTTCTAATAATACAATTTTTTTGTGACAAACATTAAAACTGATTTAAAAAAAAACAAAATATTGCAGTTGAGAAAAGTTGATATAAAAAATATTGCTCTATGTAGAACTGGTAATTTTCCTTTGATTTCCAGCAGCTTTTGTATATGCAATATATAAATATGTTGTTGATTATGAAGAATTAAGCAATATGTTATAATTCAAAGCAAAAAAGAAGTTTCTTCTACATTCCCTTTCCACCCATCTTCATCTTTTCAGTCTCCTGTCATTGAATTTATATGCATCTATTTATACAGATACCCATAATTCTTTTTCTTTAAACAAGTGCTGTCATTCTACATGTGCTATTCTTAGACTTTTTTTATCTCTTAAAAATAAGCCTGAGAATTGTTACATTAACAAGTGTTCCTTTGTTATTATTAATAGGTCTCTATCATTCTGTTAAACCTTTCCTTAGTTTTCCATAGTTTGGATGTATCATATTTTATTTAACTACTCTCATATTGTTGACATCTAAGGGGTTTTCATAATTAATACAAACAAAAATACAAGATTACATATCCTCTAAATATATGTTTGTGTGATTTTGCTGAATTTTTCTAACCTCATGTAACTTATAGGTTTTCAGGTTTTCTGTTTCTCTTCATACTGAAACATTTTTATATAACATAGAATTTATATCTTAGTTGCTTGGAGATTTGCCATATGCCCTAAATTCTCTGAACCTTTTGACAGTTTTTAAAAATTAGAATGAATATTTTCAATTTATTTTATCATTACTGAATTATTCACATTTTCTTCTTTCAGTTGAGCTTAACTTGGTAACATACTTTTTCTAGTAAGTTGTCCATTTGTCCAAACTCTTAAAATTGTTGGCATGAAGTTGCATATTCTATTCTAATTCATTTAACTCCTTTTTATCAGCAGTATACCCTCTTTATTATTTCTAATTTTTCATATTCATTTTTACTTTTTTCATTTTTAATACTAAATAGAATTTGTGGAAAAAATCCTGGGTTTTTATTGATGTTGTTCCACTGGTATTGCTTAATGTTTTAATTATTTTTTGACCTTTCAACTGTGGGTGGATGCATTTAACCAAGAGTGTTAAATATCTTCTGAGCTCTATGTATTTATAAATGTTCTTCAAACAAATATAAAAGCTTAAACTGTGAATAAGTATCTTGGAATCACAATTGTTTAACTTCTCAATTCTATAGATACTACCATATTTACTTCTGGTATTTAATTTATCAGAGAAAATAGTCTGAGGCTGGAATCACTTTTGTCCATGTGTAAGGTACTTATTTTTTCATTCCAGAAATCACATTTATTATAATCTCCTCATTTAAAATGATATGGTGCTTATTTAATTATCCTTACTTTAAAGAGTCAATTCTTTTAATTCTCAAAATCAGGATTTTTTTCAGCTCAAGTTCAATTTAATAGATTTTGTTTTGGATTATTACTTCTGCTTCAATGTTCCAATTTCAATTATAAAAAGACCTTGTTTTTTATGGATATGTATTTTTCAATTGTGCATTTTTCATATATAATAACACATTTTAATCACTATTTTAGTTGTGCTTTTCTTTCTTTCCCTTTTAGTAGGGCAACTGAAGTTAAACTATCAAATTACTTTAATTTCTCTTTTACTGATTCTATTTTTCACTAAGGAAAATGCCAATTTTCTTTTTTAAAATTCTAATTTTCTTTGTAATTTATGCTTTTCTGATTCAATATTCTTTTCATTTCTGTCTCTCTAATCTTTCTAGAATTCATAATTGGAACTAAATTTTCATTTCCCCATAAAGAATTCTAGTTTTTACAGTAAATCAATCATGCAGGCCTACCCCTTTGAGATTTTAGTATAATGTTTATTGTATACAAGGGCAACCTACCTTTTTAACAATTAACAAATATTATAACAAATATTATAATATATTATGATTAATATGACATTACAATTAATGTCAAAAGACTTTCAAAGTGCTTATACAACTATTACCTCATTAAATATAATATCTACATTTTGCCAAGAATTATAAAATTCATTTGTGAATTCAATTATAAAATTCATTCATATAATGAAATTATATTTCATTAAATTCTAAAAAGAGTGTATACATGTTTTAATTTTTATAATTTATAGAAAATAAAACTGACTCAGAAAATTTAAGTGATATTTTTAGTCTCATAGCCATTATAAGAAATAAGGTAGGATTCATAAAACATTTTCTAAGTCTAAGTGTTTTTTCCTTTTTATTCCATAAAGCTATTGAGAGTGACTTTATAAATATTTAAACTAAAAGTGGGAAAATAAAAAGTTAATATTTGTATCTGTTATTTCAAGACAATGCTATTAGCATTTCTATAACCATTCAAATTAAAATTTCATTTCTAATTGTAAAATGGCAGGTATTATTTCTTTTATTTTTATGATTTTCAGCATTATATATTTGTTTTATTTCATTTACTTATTTATTTCAGCATATTATGGAGGTACAAATATTTAGGTCACATATATTGCCTTTGCCCCATCCAAGTCAAAGCTTCAAGCATGTCCATCCCACAGATGGTACCACACATTAGGTGTGAATATACCCACCACCTTTTCCTCCTTCCCACTGGCCCAACACCCAATGAATGTTACTACTAAACGTGCACATAAGTGTTGTTCAGTGAATACAAATTTGATGGTGAGTACACATGGTGCTTGTTTTTCTATCCTTGTGATACTTTACTTAGTAGAATAGGCTCCAGCTCTATCCAGGATAATGTAAGAGGTGCTAGATTGCTAGATCACCATTGTTTTTTGTGGCTGAGTAGAACTCCATTATATATATATATAACTCCATTATATATATATATATATATATATATATATATATATATATATATATAACTCCATTTTATATATATATATATATATATATATAATGGTATTGCTGGATCAAATGGTAGTTCTACTTGTAGCTCTTTGGGGTATCTCCATATTACTTTCCACACAGGTTGTACTAGTTTACAGTCCCACCAGCAGTGTATGAGTGTTCCTATTTCTCTGCATCCATATCAACACTTGTTTTGGGATTTTTGAGACTCAATATCCTTCACAATAGCACCAAAGAAAATAAAATACATAGGAAGATATTTAACTAAGGAGGTAAAAGACCTCTACAGGGAGAACTATGAAACACTGAGGAGGGAAATAGGAGAGGTTATAAATTAGTAAAAAGCCATACCAGGCTCTTGGGGCAGCAGAATCAACATTGTCAAAATGTTTATATTGCCCAAAGTGATCTATAGATTCAATGCAATCTCCATTAAAATACCAACATCATTTTTCACAGATCTAGAAAAATAATTATATTCTTCATATGGAACCAGAGAAGATCTCATATAACAAAAACAATCTTAACCAAAAAGAACAAATTGGGAGGCCTTGATTTACAAGACTTCAAGCAACACTACAAAGCTATAGTAACCAAAACAGCATGGAATTGGCATAAGAAGAGATACATAGACCAATGTAATAGAACTGAAAACTCATATATAAAACCATCCTCATATAGCCATCTAATCTTTGACAAGCAGACAAAAACATACACTGGAGAGAATTCTTATTCAAATGGTTTTGGGAAAATTGGATAGCCACAAGTAGAAGACTGAAGCAGGATTCCCACCTCTAACCTCTCTCAAAAATCAACCCATGATGGATAACAGGCTTAAACCTAAGGCATAAAACTATAAGAATTCTAGAAGAAAACCTTGGAAAAACTCTTATAGACATTGGCCTAGTGAAAAAACTTATGAAGAAGACCCCAAAGGCAATCACAGCAACAACAACAACAACAAATAAAATAAATGAGACCTGTTCCAATTAAAAAGCTTCTGCACAGCCAAGGAAACTATCACGAGAACAAACAGATGACCTATAGGATGGGAGAAAATATTTGAATGTTACACATCCAATAAAGGGCTGATAACTAGAATCTATATAGAACTCAGGAAAATCAGCAAGAAAAAAAATCAAACAACTCCATTAAAAAGTTGGCAAAGGACACGAACAGACACTTTTTAAAAGAAGATAGACTAATGGTCAACAAATATATTTTCAGTATTCTATATTTATATGTGACCATATGGTAAGAAATATATTTCTTGGTTCTGAATTTATTAAATTAAAAAATATTACCAATGAATTCATCTTTAGGAGTTTATAGACAATACTTAATTTTTCATGTGATTTTTATTTTTACCTAAATTCTAAAGAGAAAAATGTAGAGCTTTGTCAATCTTGAAAAGCCAATCTGTGTGCAGAACATTGTGTTTATAACCAGAGCAGTGCCACCAATTACTTTATTTTGAGAATGTTTTAAAAATAAATTCTGAAAGTCACAAAATGAATCTTTAAACATAGTGCAAATGTTGTAGTAAGCTAAAATGTCTTCAGATGTTTAAATACAAAACAATATTCACATATTTTAGTGTGTAGTCTCTGGTTTTCATTTTTCTCACCTCCAAAATACTACTACTACTATTACTATTACTATTATTACTACTACTATTACTACTACAAATACTACTACTAATAATCTCCACTTCACAATGCATTGTGAAAATTAAATTAGGGCTCAGCAAATATATGATATTATTAATTACAATAGGGGCACCAGAATGAGTGTTTAAAAATTCATTTTTTAATGTAGGTGGCAACAGCTTAAAAATTGTTGAATCTAAACAATAACATAATATACTAAAATACCAATAAGGAGAAGTGTAATGATATATTTATTTTTCATGTTTCTATTTAAAAGTGAATGATGTAACTAATAAGAAAATATTTTTATCTTTGACAATGTTAAATTAATAAATGTTTCTTATTTCTCCATGAATATACTGCAGAAAGGTATAAATTTTACCCTTAAAATATTATGCCATTAAATTATATTTACCTTAATGTGACAAAAATAATCAGTCAAAACTCTATTTTATTATATCATAATTATATTATTGAGAAATAAAAATTATCTGAAAGCATAACCAGTAGAAAAATAAATATAAACATAAACTTTATAATTATTAAGAAATTCTAAATATATTAGTGAAATATGTTGACAATTTGTTATGATAAGAAAATATCTTGATATAGGAGAACAGATGCTTAATATGACTTTTTACTTGAATGACATCTGACACTTTCTGAGAGAAAAGGTGAAATTTATCTTTAGAACCAAGGGATGAAACATTTTGCATGGAGTGAAAAAGATAAAATCATTTGAAGTTATAGCTGGTCAAGGTTAGATTTGAAAAGCTAATTCTCCAAAGAGCTAAACTTAGGTCAATCTAATTTTTTATGTATAAAGTTGAATGAGAAAATTATATGATATCTTGAAATGACTTTAAGCCATTAAAAAATCTAAACAGTCCTCCACCCTCCCCTAGAAGAGCATGCCCTGGAGATACACTGCAAAGGCATTGCTTGAAGTTGGCATCTTGGAATGCTGAGCGCAATTCTCAGGAATGATTTCTGGAAGAATTCTAAATGAGATCTTAATAGGCCAAGAAGGAATTAAAATCTATCAGTGTTCATAGATGTTATTCTATTGCCTATATCTTGCCAGGAACAGTTAGGGAGTTGCAAATTCCTTGAATTTGAGTTACTATTTGACCACCAGTATTTGCTCCCGTGTGTTTGTTAATAAATCACAACACTATTAAATCAATATTTTCCAAGAGATCGGGATTATACTCTGCTTTAAAATTACCATTTTACCTTAAGTACTCCAGACTGAACAAAATCTATCTCATTTTACTAACTTTCAGGTTTTATTGTAAGTTAGAATCAGAAGCCAATGTAATATTTTGAACACAGTATATGCTTAGGTGAGTGTATTTGTTATGGATGGCTGAATAATAGCTCATGTCCAAACTCAATGACTTAAATCAACAGTGATTGATTATTTCTTATGATCCTAGGGGGTGACTGTGCTCAGCTGGCTGTGTTTCAACTCCACATTTTGTAAAGCAATATTATTCGTGTAATTGAATCAGCTGGGTTCACAGTTGAGGCTGTAATGGCTACTTCTCTGCACGTGGCCTCTAACAATTAAGTAATTTGGTGTGGAATTTCTTACGGATGATGCTGAAGATCCAAGATTGAGAAATAGAAGCTACCACTTCTCTATGGCCTGCACTCATATATTTCAAATTATCATTTTTGTTTTATTTTAGTCAATATCATGCTAGCCCAGAGTACACCTCTTGATGTGAGTGGTGATATACATTTAGTGAGGGAAGAAATTATTACTTACCCTACTAAAACACTTTCTGCTAGAATGAGCAACGGTAAAAACAGGGTGAGAAATTATTATCTTGTGCTTAGTTATTTTGTTCAATTTTCAAATTATTTTTCCTTTGAAGACAGACATTAAACATGAGGAAAACAATGCATAACTAAAAAGATTACTTTTATTTTCAAAGTAGCCTTACTAACTTATACTGCTTAAAAGAATACATTCTGACTGAAAAAATTAATTTAAAAATTAAAGCAAGTTTAAATAAGAAATTTGTTTGTGATTTCCTCATCTAATTATAACCATTGTGAATTAATATTTTATCAAATGCTATTTTAGAAATAGGGTGATAGTATTTCAATTACAGAATTATATATGATTAAAATTTAATATGAAATATATAATGAAATATTTTTACAAATTTTCTGCTTTTAACTATAATCATATTTAATAATTTCATTTTGTTAGATTGGTCACCAGGGAAAATAGATAGAAGCACATTATTCATCTATTATGAAGAAATTAACATTATTACAGCAACTTTCAGGCTTTTTTCCTAGAC
The DNA here is from genome assembly GCF_040939455.1 of Microcebus murinus. NCBI lineage: Eukaryota > Metazoa > Chordata > Mammalia > Primates > Cheirogaleidae > Microcebus > Microcebus murinus. The sequence goes on from NC_134116.1 coordinate 53,327,617, forward strand.
AACTTCCTATAGAATTTTATCAGCTAGACCATTATTTTGTCCCATTTTTATCTTTTAAAAATTTAGTTATCATTTTTAAAAGTGAATGTTCAAAATGATGATGTTCTGATGTATAATTTTAATTATTCATTTGTCTATAGATTGCTTATGTAAATTGAAATTTGTTTTATATATTTTGGCAAAAACAAGTCAATTGTTTCTACCAGTAAGAAGCAAACTCAATCCTGAACACTACTTCTATAATAAAAGGTTAAAAAGAAATGACCCAAGCCACAAATTTAAATTTTCTTTTAGACTTAGATTTTCTTTTCTTAGTCACTCAAAACCTTACCACATTTTAGTTTGCTCTGTTAAGACAATCTTTCATATATTTCTGCTTCTATCCAAATATTTTCTGTTTTTGGTAGGTAGGAAAAATGTATGCCTTTTTCAGATCTTTCATATATTTCTGGTTTATAGTGGTAGCATAGTAGAAATGGAATATACTTTCTTATTAAATTAATTTTTAAAATAATTTACTGACTTCCGCCTTCAATTTGAAACTTTGCTTTATTTAGTCTTATGTCCGGGTATTATTCTTGAATTTCTATTTAGTGTAAAGAACAGTTGTATAATTTTTAAACTACTCATCTTGTTTTGGTTTTGTGGGCTCCTTTTGTGGGGATTGTTTTTTCCAGATTATGTCCTTGAGCAATGATTTTCCCCCAGAAAGGAGGCATATGAAGTAAATGTTCTGATCCCTCTGTTTCTTTAAATATTTTCATTTTAGTATAACATTGTTTTGTTAGATTGTATAGACTATAAAATAAAGTTTAAAATAATTTTATCTCATCTTTGATAATTTTGTACCACTCTAGTGAATAAAAATTTGTATCACTATATATGTAGTATTGTTGATTAAATTGCTGATCTTGATTTGATATTTTATGCATGCAGGCTATGTGAAAATCTTAGATCTCATTAATAAAGATGATTTCTTTTATCGTGAATATATGTAAAGCAATCATTTAGACCCCAGACATCTATAGTCTTAAGAAGATTTTTTTCTATCAAAAAATCGTGATTCTGGATCTATAGAGGGTGGTTTTAATAGTATTTGATGACCAAAAGATATGAGATACAAGAGAAAACATTATTGCTGACCCTATGTGTTTGGGCTTGAATAGCTAGAAGAACCTATTTGCTGTTTATCGAGAGAGAGAAGACTAAAGATAAATAAACATACAAACAAAACCAAAAAGATTATAAGGAGTCATTCATTCATTCAGCAGACATTTATCTAGTGCCTGCTATGGCTAAGCATTATGTTTTCCTAGGGTCTATTGTGTTGCTATTGAATCATCTCTTTGACCTCTAAGTAGAATTCAGATGAGAGCCCTTAGTTAAAAACTATAAATTTGAAAGTTATCATCATACATATGATATTAAGATCTATGGTGTAAAGTCATCCACCAAAAAAACAAAACAACAACAACAACAGAAAACTGAATATAGTTCAAAGAGAAAAGAGGCCCAAGGACAGAGCTCTGGGATGTCAGGATTATGAGCTAGGACGGAGTAAAGGAACTAAAAAATAGTTGTCCAAGTGGTAGAAGAAAATCAGAAATGTGTAAGCTCCTTAAAGTCAAGTATTTAGTCAAGTAGTATGGACTTTGAGAATTGACCATTGGATTTAACAACATGAAGGTACTGAGAGATTGAGGCAACATCTAGTGCAAAGGCACTGAGTTTCTCATTCTAGGAACAGAAAGGCCATCTATCCGGCTAGAACTTGTGGGGTTGCTGATTATGCAATTCTAAAGGGTTGACAAGGACCTGCTAATGAGAACATTGTTTTCTTTAGCCTTACTGAGGGTGGATCTAGTTTTTTTCTAAAGTGAAAGGGGTGGATTTGAACACACAGAATGACATGATCTGATTGACAATTCAAAAAGAACTGTTTATCCTCAACATTGCGTATAGGCAGCAGACACAAACAAGAACACAGGTAAGAAGCCTATTCTTCTCTCTGGGGAGATGACTTGGATCAACATCACAAATTTTTTCTCTAGAGTGGAACAAATATTGCTGTTATATTAAGGCGGAGTTCTCACTTAGTGCTCCAAGAAAAGCAATGCCAGAAAAAATGTGACAATTCTTTTAAGCGGTTAAAAGGAAGTGAAAATCTGGCCATGTATAGTGGATTTGTGAGGAAGTGATACAAATGCGAAATAGAGAAAGCAGACACAGGTTTTATTTCCTCCATGAATTCCCTAAGGGAACAGCATATTCACTTAGACATCAGGAACAAAGGAAATCACCTGCAAAGTCAAGGCTTCTTTGCCTTTTGAAGACGTGATGCTATGAGTTATGAATACCTATGTGCTAATATTTGCCTATATGAGAAATATTATTTGTTCTTTACCAAATTCAACACAATCTTGCCCATCTAATTCCAACATTTGCCCTGAAAAACAAACAAACAAACAAACAAACAAACAAACAAACAAGAAAACTAAAAGAAACAAAACACGTTGTAATAAATTAATACCCAGGAGCAGATGGGCAAAGATGAACTATGGCTAAACATTCTTTGGTTCTTTTACAAACTTCCCAAGGAAATGTTGTATCCAATATGATTATATTCATTGCTGACAGTTGAATGAATACATTCACCTCAGGTACCTCACTTTGTCATCCTTTCTAACCTTTTCATTATTTCTCTATTTTGCCTTCAGGATAATAGTAAGCCAAAAACTTTCTTAATTATGTCTGCTAGGTATAAGAATAGTACAAGCAGGAGCTGTATATTCATGAATAAGAAAACCTACAAATTGTCAAGTAAAATTGGACATAATAATCAACCTGTAAAGTCTTTTAGTTCAAAGGCATTTTTAAAGTCTAAGACATCCAGCTACTTTCTCTTAAAACTATCTTGTTGTTCCTCAAAGATTAGCATTGAGGGCATAGTTTTAAAAATCCATGTCTGCTTTAATTCAATATATCCTGCTTGCTCTATAAATAAATAAAAGTAAGTAATAACCTTTAATTAAACAACCATATTTTAATACATTTATTTATTACACTAAAAAACACAAGTATATATTTTAGTTATATAATCATTTTGTTTGCAAAACTAGTCTTCATATGTAATAGTATTTTTTAACGGAAAATGGCATACTGAGTTGGACAAAAATAATTCTAAAATTCACTTTTAATTTTATTTTTCTTTGTCATTCTATTTTTATTATTTGTTTCTATATATTCAATATATAAAATTGTTAGGACTTATGTTTGGATTCCTAGTGATACATTTGCTGTAAGACAGTGGGAAGTTAACTTCATGCTAGAAAAATGGAGCAACATATGGTCCAACACTTTCGTGCTGGGAAAAGGACAGTATAACCCTGTGAGGAAAAGAAAGGATGAAAAGTTTGAGCTATAGGTTAGCCTAGTATTTCAGAGGTGATATGAAGAGACTCATTGAATGCAAATATAGACAAGCAACAAATTAAGTTTGTCTAGAGAAAATGCACCATTTTAATCACTCCCCAGTCAGAATAATTCCATTGTTTCAATTAATTTCATAGAGTTCAATCGGCACTGTCAGAAACACATCAATTTCTTTCATACTGTAGTATTTTTTAAACTATTTAAAAGTACTTTCCTAATCACAGTTAAGATTTTTGTGGTTGTTATTCCTTTTAGAGAATAATGTTGAGAAGCTACTGGGAAGTAGCTTTATATTAAAATTACTATATTTAAAATATTGCATATTAGCTATTTCTGTATAATATGAATAGATGATAATGTATACCACAAAATATTGCTTAAAATAATAATTATATACAGTTGTAAAAATAATATACTTATTGAGAAAATAGTGACACAAATTTATATTGGGCAAGATATGAGTAATTAAATAAGGATTAAGTTACACATCAAATATCTATAGGATCTGTATGCATTTTATATTTATCATATTTAATATCATCAATAATCCCAAGAGTGAATATTAATCACCTCATTTTTTTAAAGCAAGAAAGCTGTAGCTAAAGGAGGTTAAATATCTTATACCAAGTCTAGAGTAACTAAATAGAAGAAATGGTATTCAAATTTAGAACTATCTGCAGCAAATTTCACCGATTTTTCTCTGTTTGACAGTCATATTATATCGTGCTGTCTGGGAAGAAGTCACCATGACAATTTTAGAAGGTGATAGCTCTAAAATCATTTAGGTATACTATCTACATTTATATGTACACATATAAATTCCTTCAGAACTATGAATAAATATATATATATATTATTTTGTAAACTATGTTTCTAATCATGATATTAGAAATTACTATATTATTTTGGAGGATGGGATTATTATTTATGATGATGAAAGTTCTTTGTATAGTGAACAACATATTCTAATTGTATTATTTTCTCCATCTAGATTGTATCTGACTATGCTACACAATGAAACCATAGGCAATAAAACAACAATATGACAATAATGATGGATAAAATTATGTACCAGAATATTTTCATTGATTGGCCCTTATGTATTTAGTGGCAATTCATTTACATAAACAAATCATCATTAATATCTTGTCACAGAGAAATTTAATAACACTCCTGGCATGTGACTTCTGTTCAAGGATACAATTTGGCCTGCTTAATTTCCTTGGTCATTGTTTTCTAATCCTTTTTTCTCTTGACACATTGTAGAATAAAGTGAATATAATTCATTAATTGGCCCCAGAAAACCATTTGTAAGTAAAAAGTTTATATCTGGATAATTAATTTGACAATGAAGCCCATTTTCCATAGAGGGAGAATAATTTCCTCCTCTATATTCTCAAATGATTTGATGAAGACTGGCAGATGAACAATGGAATAGACCAGAAATTATCCCATTTTTCTCTACCTCATACGCAAACACTTGAGAATCCTATTTAAAATCTCCACCTAAAGACAGAAACAATGTCAATTGAAATGAATGGGAGCATTGAGATCTTTACTTCAAAAAGATTAAGAATCTGTCAATGATAATTCTGGTGCTTCACGTTGATAGAGAGCTGCTTAGAATGCAATATATTAATATTTCCCCAACGTAGGAAGAGAGAGACACAGGAGTGGCAACAAAATGTCATGGAGCAAATGTAAAGGATAGAGGGGCAGTGTCACCATCTAGCTCCTTCCCTGGCCTCTGACAAAACTCTAACAAAGCTGTGGCATCCCTATAGAGCAGCAGACAGACAGAGCTTGCAGCCTGAAGCTGAGAAGCCTCGTCAGCAGCAGGTTGCCTGTTCCACAGAGCTTGCCCTGATGGGACAATGATGAGAGCTGGCAGGAGAAAGCAGCAAGCAATGTAGATAAGCAGATTAGAAGAGGCTGACGTAGAACAATTACCAAAGATGTGTTAATCACTCCCTCTTCATTCTTTCTCACAGTCCTGTGCAGCCCACAGAAATTAATACACCAGTATTAGGAGAGAGAATCTAGTTTCAGATATACCTCATTTACAACTAGCCTGTGGGAGAATTTGCCTTAACGCTGCACTCAATCCTCCAGCTTTTCTTATGAGGTGTTATTACCGCTGACATAGTGGGAGAAACTGCAGCACAAGGAGATGCCGTGCTCAATTAATAAACAAAATTGGATCCAGACTCTAATGCCTGTCTTACAAAATATCATGAGAATAATGCTGACATGCCCAAAATGACAACTTTTCCTTCTACCTGAGCCCTAATTTTCTTTTTCTAATAAGACACATATCTAGATTTTTAGATGTGCAGGGAGTCAGGGTTGTATAAAACACCTCTACTTTCTCCTACCATGTCTCCAGAAGGATTTAACTCTTTAATGTGATTACTCAGATAGTTTACCAAGTACTACAACTTTTAAAAAAATTTTCTATCTCTGTGAAATAACAGCTCATATTTACAACACTTGAAGTTTGTCAAGTGCTGTTTTAAAGCTGCATTTTAATGTATATAATCACCAACATTATTTTATTATTACGTGTGTATTAGAAATGACAAAATTGAGGAACAGAGTAGCATGCCCAAGATCACATAGAGAGTAAATGGGGATATTGGACACAACATCAAGCCATTAAATATCTGAATTCCATGGTCTTAACCGCTGTACCATGCTAATCATATTTTTGTCATAAGAGTTTGGGTAGATTTTGTCAGTGCTGAGAAGCTCGTATTATTTCACCTGTGTTTGCCCTGCCCATGTTAATTTATGTCAGATTGATACCAAATAGATACAGTTACTGATATAATAATCAGTTCCCAAATTTAAATGTATATAAAGATCATGCTCCAAAAGTTTGTTTATAATTAACTCTGTGAATCACATTTAACTCTTGTCCAAATATCTCCTTCTAAATGTGGCTCCCAGCACTTCCAACCCATGACAATCTGTATTTACCTTTACTCATGGCATTAGTTTCCTAGGGTGGCCATAACAAATTACCACAAACTTGCTGGTTTAAAACAACAGAAATTTAAACTGTCACAGGTGTAGAGGCTAGAAATCTGATGTCAATGCCAAGAGGAGTATGCGCCCTCTGTAGGCTATAATGGAGAACATGTGTTTGCCCCCTAGCTTATGGGGGCTCCAAGAGGTCCTTGGCTTATGGCTGCATGGTGCCAATCCCTGACTCCATATTCACATGGCCTTCTTTTTGTGTACCTCTATGGCTCAAATATCCCTCTGCTTTGCCCTTATAAAGGCACCTACTATTGTATTTAGGGCCCAGCCTAAGTCCAGGATGATTCTTGAGATCCTTAACTTAATTACATTTGGAAAGATTGTCCAAATAAGATCATGTTCACAGGTTCCCGGGTTAGAACTTGATCATATCTTTCTGGTCACTGTTCAATCCACTACACTCATCTTGTCTTTCCTTTCATCATATCACTTATTATTTTCCATTAAGATTTATAATTTTCTTATTTATTAAATTTATTATTTATTGTTTGTCTCCTCTTGATATAATATAAACTATATAAATGAAGAATCTCTATTTATTTTATGTACTGTAGAATCCCAAGTTCCTCAAATAAAATGTACCTAAAATAAAATCTTCAGAAAACAGATTTTATTAGTAGGATCAAAATATATGCATGCAAAAACCTCATTGAAAATCTGTTTGGGGGTCAATTTTCTTCTTTCCCCACATATTTTCACATCTTCATCATCCAAATCTACATATTCTTACTAGAGTCACAGTTTCTCTTATGCTTTTTATTTTACAACCCTAAATCTTGGTATTAGGGGGCACTCAGTCATGGATCAGGAGTTTAAACTAGGGTTAGAGAGAATGTTTAGAAATTGTTTAAGACAGAGACACCATGTTTATTGATTCTAGAAATTTGGAGCACCTGTTGTGTATTAAATCTTGTGCTTGGTTAGGACAATCCAGAATAAATGAAATAAATGCAGGGCTGTCATCAAGACACCATATTCCACTGAGGCCCAAACAATGAAATGGATATTACAAAACAGTTTAAAAAGTGTTTTGGCTAATGGTGAACAAACGTTAATATAGAAACCCTTGCTGGAGTCCTGGAAGAGCTTTGGTCCTTCCCCATGCTAGGGTTTTTTTTCATTCTAGTGTGGAAAGAATCAATCACATGCCTCAGAAACAAGGAGATCTATTGCCTTCATACCCAGGTAAGGATAGCTTTTGGAGATAAAACATAAATTTTTGTTTATGTTCTTCTGGAAATCATCAGCAAAATACATAGCTTGCTGAAACCTCAGATATGAAAAGAAGGAGCTTAACATGCTCAGACTAGACAATATCACTCTCCTTTCTCTCTTTCACTTTGCCATTTTCCCTCTGTTCTCCATTATTGAGAATGGCTCTACCATTCTCTAAATTATTTAAACAAGAATTGTAAGAATCATCTCAGCTTTCCTCTCCCTCTTGACTGGGTTACTAAGAGATTAGTAGATCCTTTCAATGCTCATTCATTGGTTTCACTCTCCATTCCTTGTCTTTCACAGCCTTAGTGAACATTCTTATCATTTTTCTTCAATATCATTATATATGACTTATTACACTATATATTTTTAAATAATCTCTTTCTAATCTATTCTCTTCACTGATGCTGAAAGTTATTTCTAAATTTTTACCACTCTCCTATGCAAAATCCTATAATGTTGCAATTTTCCCTTCAGGATTAAATCTTACCTCCTTGTTACTGGATTGTTTGTTCATTTGCTTTTGCCACTCCTTCTCCCTTTTTAGATAGCTAACTATTTTCAGATCTTTTATCTTAAGACTTTCCTACATGCTTTTTCCCCTTCTGACTGCACCATTAGTATTCAACTTGGATAATTACTATTTAGTTTTTAAGACTTCAACAAAGCTATCTCCTGTAGGCTCTCCAAATAGCATTAATATTGCTGACTCTGTTTCCACAATACTCTGGCAAATGTTTATTTGAGAACTATTTGCTAATTTGTGTGTGTTTTTCTATAGGTTATTATTTTTTTTGCTCTTCTTATTCTCTTAAGTAAGCACAATTCCTGATACATCACAGACATAAACACTAAAATTGGATGTTGTTGTTGAAAGGTAAATCTCATATTAAATGTTCTTACAACATCAATAACAAAAGATGCACAAAGAAATCTTTAGAGATTATGGATATTTCTATTACAATGAGTGTGGTGATCATTTTTCGGATATATCAATATATCCAAACTCATCAAATTGTAATTGAAATGATACCAATCTTTCATATATACCCCCCAATGCACAAAAAAGATATGAATGTCTCTAAGAAATCTTTACATACTAGGTTAGAAATCTCAGTATAAAAGCTTTATGCTTTTATCTGGAGACAATGAAATCCATTGTTTTCAAGTATAGTAAAATTTTAAACAGATCAAGTTGGATGTTAATAGATTTGATCTCTAGCTTTGGATTGCCACAACTAGATAGATGACCTCAGGGAATTCAATTAAACTTCATCAATTTCATCGTTTTCTTCTACAAAATAACTGTGTTTGACTGCATGATCTCTAAGGCATTTTTTTTCACTCTAAAAAAAAAAGAAATAAAACAAAACCTTCCTTCCTATATCCTATATAACATTTAAAAATTTAGACTGGCATTTATGTTTTCTTCAGTATGATGACAGTGGAGGAACATTAACACATGAGGACCCTAGTTTATGAAGAAGATTGAAGAAGAAAAGAATTTCCTGGAGGGCAAGTTTAATAGTTCTGGGAGGTGAAATGAAAGACATTCTCTCCTTTTTTGTATTTTTTCTATGCAAACTTCCTTCAAGGCCAAGCTATTTGAGGTCAAGTTTTCTTTAATTACTTTTAGACATTGGATTATAACCATTTGATTAATTTTTCCTCCACTTTTGCCCAAGTAGAAGCTAGGTATCCATGTAATAAAGACTCATTTTATTAAGTCCAATCCACCATCCTTATCTTAGATTTAAGAAATCATAATTATGTTTAGAAATTTTGTTATAACTAACAAAAATTTGAAAACAATTTTGGAGAGGAGGTAGAGCTGGAAAATTCAGAAAACTGCCCACAAGCACCAAGAATGACTTCCTCATATCTACCCTAAATTTGAATCTGTTCATCTTGAGACAGAGACAGAGTCTGGGGAGAGGTGAGTGGGTTGGGGAAAACTGGTCAAACACAAGAGTATTAAGGCAAATAAAACAAAGCAAAATGAAAACTAAATTACAAAAAAACTTGAACACTAGTGTTCTGTACTAAACTTTCCAGGTGGAAGCTTCAAAAACCAGTGCTTGCTTTGTCATGGTCTCTCTTCTAAATAGTGGCTGCTCACTCAATCTGGCTGACAGAGTGATGGCAAAAATAATTCAATGGTAGAGCCCTAGCATACCTGGAAAAGTCCTGAAATTGCCAATACGTTGAGCATATATTTAATGGTTGGAATTTGGAAGTCTATGTTTCACTTGGAGAAATTTATTGTCTTCTTTTTTTTGAGTTTGCCTTCTGGGCTTTATTAAACTCAGCCATAGTCAAGAGGATTAGCATGGCCAAAGTTCACTGTAGAGTAATTCAGACAAGCAGAGGTTCATTACATGGAGTTCTCAGACATTGGTAGTTGTATGTTTTTATCACAGAATTGTTTTTTAATTTTGTTACACATATTTTGTCTCTTAGCAACTATTGTAGACCAGAAATTTAAACAGCAAAACTTGACTAACCTTCAAGTTTAGTACAGAACACTAGTGTTCTGTACTAAGTTTTTCATTAATCAATTAGTACCAATTTAATTATAAATTATAAGTGTGTTTTTCAAAATTGTGATTGAATTTTACCCTTTTGAATTATGCCTTTTTCTAAACATAATGTTCTTTTAAGGTAATTTAATTAATTATTGTTACTATTTTTTCACTATTTAAGAGATTATCGTATATAGTGAGTCAAGAAGATGTTTATTTGACTTCAAGTTTTATTGGTTTGTTTTTTACATTTATATTTTGTTTTAATTCTAGCTGTAATTGAATTTTTTGTGTGTGGTGTGAAATAGGACTCAGGATGCACATTTTTCTTCATAGATGTGTAATTGATGTAGCACCAGTTATTGAAAATACCCTCCTTCCCACATTGTAAAGAAGCAATCATTTTGTTATAAAATAGGTAATCATAGATTTGTGATTTTTTTTATTGAGTTTGAGTTTTTATTGAGTTTTTTATTGAGTTGGTCTATTAGTCTCCTCTTACACCAGTAGCCCATGTCTTAATTTACATATTTAAGAATAAACATTCGTCCTTTTAGACTTCAACTTTGTTTTTTCTCATCAATATTGTCTTTAATAATCTTAGATGTTTACACTTCTAATTAAAATTTAGAATAGCTTCTCAATTTTTGCAAAATAATTTGTTAGAGTTTATTAAAGTTTTATTTTGCTTTTAATTGACACATAATTGTACATATTTATGGGATAGAGTGTGATGTTTAAATATATGATTATATTGTATAATGATCAAATCAGGGTAATTAGCATATCTATCACCTCAAACATTTATCATTTCTTTGTGTTGAGAGCATTCAAATCCTTTCTTCTAGCTATTTGGAAATATATAATACATTTTGGTTTACTATAGTTACCTTACTGTGCCATAGAAAACAAGAACGTATTCTAACTATAACTTTGATTAGAATTACATAGACTCTATAGATAAATTTGTCTGAAAACAACTTTATTTTATATTCTTTCTTTTAGCTTATAGAATTTTATGTTGTTGATTAAATCCTTTCAACTCTAAAAATTGCAAGTCCATTGTCTTCTAGATAAATTATTTCTTCTGATAATTTAACTTTAACCTTATTATTTCTGTTTTGAATATATGTATCATTTCTCTGTGACTCCTTTTAGGACTTTTGTATTTGTCCTTGAGTTTTAGTTTAGTTTTAAGTTTGGGAAGAAAGAACTTTGGACTCATATTAACATTATATTTATTATATTGAATAACATATTTTTTCTTGCTGGAACGAGATTTTACTTGCTCCTTTATGTGGTGGGCCTTGGTCCCTGAAAGATGTCATATTTCCTAATCTCCAAACTTGTGAATGATATCTTCCATTACAAGAGGGACTTTGTGGAGATGATTAAATTAAAGATCTGTAGGTGGGAAGATTATCCTGGCTTATCTGGATGGGTACAGTAAATGACACAGGTCATTATATAAATGGTCCAGAGAGTCAGAGAATATGTGAGGAAGGAAACAAAGGTCAGAATGATGTGGCCATAAGCCAAGGAATGCAAGCAGCATCTAGAAGCTGGAAAAGGCTAGTAATGGATCTTTTACTAAAGTTTCCAGAGAGAATGCAATCTTCTGAACACCTTAATTTTAAGCTCATGAGACCCATTTCAGAATTTTTTTGTTTTTGTTTTTTCTGAGACAGAGTCTCACCCTGTTGCCCTGAGTAGAGTGCCCTGATGTCAGCCTGGATCACAACTATCTTAAACTCCTGGGCTCAAGTGATCCTCCTGCCTCAGCCTCTCAAGTAGCTGGGACTACAGGCATCTACCACAATGCCTGGTTTATTTTTCTATATTTAGTAGAGGCAGGGTCTCGCTCTTGCTAAGGCTGGTCTCAAACTCCTGACCTCAAGTGATCCTACCTCCTCTGCCTCTCAAAGTGCTAGGATTACAGGCATGAGCCACCATGCTAGGCCCCATTTCAGAATTCTGGACTACAGAAATATAAGGTGAAAGATTTGTATATTTTAAGCTATCTTTGTGGTGATTTCATTCAGTAGCAATAAAATACTAATGTATGTGAAGAAACCAGAATATTTCTATATTGAAAGCAACCAAAAAAGCCATTAAACATGTACAAGATTATATGTACACATGGATTTAAAATAAGAATATAATTTTCTGCTTGTGCACCTAAGGTATCCCAGAGAACAGTATCATTATATGTCTTTAAGTGTCAGAATGCTTATCTGAAAAATGCTAATAATTTCAGACTATTTTACATGAGTCTTTTGTGTATAAACTAAATATTTTTCATAACGTGTTTTGCAAGTACAAATATATATAATATTTTTATTATCAAATTAACTATTAATCTCATGAACTTTGTACTTTGTAATAGCTAGGTATTATATTTAACACTCCTTATATTAACAAGATATGATGACTTTTAATAAGGGTCACATTCTTGTAGAGGAATTATTTCATATAGCATAATTATGCAGAGTTTTATAAACAGTTAAGATTGCAAAGGAGGGAAAGCTCATATGCAAATGAGAAAGCAAGGAGAGCTTCTTGAGTAAGGTATACTTGAGCTACAATGTAAAATGGATACCTGCTTCCCACTTTAACAAGAAAATTAATTTTGTGTGTCTTTTAAATATTGGAGGATTACAAATAAAATATAGGAATATTTTATAAAATATAGGAATATAATAATAAAATAAAATATATATTGATTTTTAAATAACTCTTGAAGGAAGAGAATAAAAAAGTTATATGTGTAATTAGAACAATGCAAATCAAGAAAGAAAAAGAAGTCTTTCTTCTAACCTTCCAAATAACTGGGGAGTAATTTTTTCCAGATCAAAGCATCATTATAATTGCATTGTTATGATAATTTCAGATTTTTCTAACTAAATTATGTCATTCAATTTAGCATATGGTCAATTTGCAACTTAGAAAAAAAATCCTGAAACTTTCCAAAGAGTATGTGCCAACAAGCAATAATTACTCAAACAAGCATTATGTCCTCAGTTTAATTAATCAAGCCTTTCACTTAGTCTTTAGAGTATAATTAAAACAGATAACCTCAGAATGGACTGCTTACTTGAGATTCTTGGAAAATATGCTTAACTTCAACAATTTTCGCCATCTATCAAGTAAACAGTTTTGATTAACAGCCCAAGTAAGTTCTAGTGTTTCGTCAAAAAATCTTATTCATGAGAAACTGGGGCATTGATCAAGGGCCTAAACAATCTTCTTGTATCTATTTTCATTAATCATTAATAATTTTGTAGCCATCATTCGAAGTTATCCAGATTTGTCAAATAAAATTAAAATTTCAAAGAATTTTAAAATATTCAATAATCTAATAGTAGGTAATTGATAAGAAATTTCAATTCATAAGAAATTTCATTTCAAGTAAATAATACAATATTAATTACTACATCCATCACATTGTTCATCATTTAATATTTTTACATAAAGAAAAAAGAATCTAAGACAAAACTCATAATCTTATTCAGGTCCTACTCAAAATCAACACTGATATCAAGTTTATTAATGTATATTTTGTAATGTGAAAATTTGTGGCTGTGTCTTCTAAGGACATCTAAGTTGAATATTTGATATAGTCTGAAAAACTATCATAAATCTGGGACTCACTATAGGAATTGAGAATATTCAAGATCCAATAGCTATTAGGCAAAATAAGTTTTTGATATTTTATGTGTACCCTTTTGTTCTTAGTGACAAAATCACTCTGGCTGCAGTCCACTGGTCAATTTTTCCTTAAGCTTGGAAAAGGCATGGAATTCATTGGGATGAATGTAATTCTTAATACTTGGGATCTGCGATAATGGCATCAATAAGCAAAAGAGAATTCCAGTCCCAATAATCAAGGCTAGACTCATTCTTTATACCTTTAATGAGACATTTTCTCTGTTTCTTTTCTTTTACACAGGAAATCAAAACTACATATAAACTCTTTTCTATTAATTCAATTTACAACCACCAAAACATGATAAAATAGTAATTTATACACTTTCGTTTTTAGAATAAACAATGGTATCATTTAGATTCAAAGTTAATCTTTCAAATGTTCCTTGGGGAATAAATGTTTCAGAAGAGGGAAATATTCCCATGAAAATGTTCATTTACAGGACCATCCACTCAGAAACACTTTGTATTATTACCAGTCTTTTGATAGGGTTTCTATAATTGATTCCTTGTTCTGGTCTCTATTAGTCCTTGAAGTGAATGCATCCATTAATTTGTTTTGTAAAAATTTATTTGTAAATTTTCATGTTACTTTAGTGCCACTTTTGCTTAACAACATTGTAATAACAGGCTTTAAATAATGAAGAACACTATAAGTATATCTTTCTGATGTGGGTAACTGATTTTCCTTATTATATAATGAAACAGACTAAGGTTAAGACTGAAGTTAAATAGGAAATTGATTAAGGTTATGTTTCTAGAGGATGCGGCAAGTTCAGAACCCTAGATGCCAGGCCAAGCTGAAAAGAATGAGAAGTTGCAAATTCCAAAATAAGACCGTGGAAATCACTCTCTGGAGACTAGGTAATAGGAAATTTATAGAAAGATATCCTAAACATAAAAGCAGTGCTCAGTATTCAGAGATTAACATCAAACAGAAGGATACAGCTATACACAGCCACCGTTTTGCAATTACCAGCTATATTAGCACAGGTCCACTCCAGATCTGTGCTTTCTTTTCACTCATCTTCAACTAATATCTCCTATAATTGTTATATATGTAGACAAGATTTCATGTAAGTTTTAAGATTCTGTCTTTAAAACTTTCATGCTTTATATAATTATGTCATTACAGTGAAAATTTTGTGTCATCATATATCTTATAAATTTGAGATCAAACCCAAAACCCTTATGCTCTCCATCATTACAAATAATTTTGTTTTGGAAATATACAAAAAGGGTTCATAGTTTATTTCATTATGTGGAAAAAGGTATATAATATAATAACGATTTTAAGTTTAGCCATTATACAACATCAGAGAATCTAATTATTTACCTTACCAGTTATATTAAATACTTAAATGTGAGCCTAACTCTTACATTTATTTTATGAAAAACTCTTCAATGTCAGAACATTTAATAAATAAAGCCTTAGTATGAAAGAAATATTGCCATCTACCATTGCACCTATTCTTCTAGTACTGGTAACTAGATGGATTATAGTGTGACCTATGAGAATAGAGGTTACTAAAGACAATGATAAGACTATCATTGTCTATGATAGACAATGGTAAATTTTGAAATATCAATCATGAGATTATTTTGGGATATCAATATATAGTAGTGTATGTAACCATTTGTATAATAATGAAGAGAATAGACACAGGTTTGAGACTCATTAGTCTTCGGTATTGACTTACTACGAAAGTACATAAAATCAGTTAAGACAATTTTGAAAAGTGAAGAATGGTATGCCAAAGGCTGAACCCTAAGGGAACAGCAATATTTTAAGGATGAAAAGGATGAAGAATAGTCCAGAAATGAAACTGAGAAAAAATGTTCACAGATTATATAAGGTAATCAGGAAGGTATGGTGTCACAGAAGCCAGGAAAATAGAGTTTGTTAGTCATGATGTCGGGAGTAATAGTGCTATACTCAGAAGATATGCCCAAACATAAGACCTTACCTGTCTTCATTGTTCTTTGGAAATGTGGGAATTCTTGGTGGCAATCATAGGCCCTTTTGTGCTGCTATAACAGGTTTACCCAAAATGGGTAATTTATAATGAACAGAAATGTATTGTCTCATAGTTCTGGAGCCACAGAAGTCCAAGATCGAGGGGCCGGCAATTGGTGAGGGCCTTCTTGAAGCATCATAACATAGTAGAAGGCAGCAAGAGGTTAAGAGAAAGAGAGGAAAGAGAGAAAGAGAGAGAGAGAGAGAGAGAAAGCTCAAAAGAGGACTGACCTCATCCTTTTGTACAAACTGGTTCCTGTGATGATAAAACCACTCCCATAATAACAGCATTAATTCACTCATGAGGGCAGACACCTTAAAGCCCACTTATCCATTAAAGGTCCCACCTCCTAATGCTGTCACACTGGCAATCCAATTTCAACATGGGCATTGGAGGGGACAAATATTCAAGGTACGGCAGTGACCTTAGTATAAGGAATTATAATATAATGGTTTAAACACCATTAGGTAAAGACCCAATTGCTGTAAATTGATGATAAATCAAAGATAAGAGGGAATAGAAACGGAAGAAGAAAGAGCAGATGCTAATGAGAAAGCAAATAAAATATTAAAGAACATTTATTTAATTTCAGACATAAAAGTTTATTGACTAACAGAAAATATTATAAGGAGGAGATGGCTGATAGGGTACTATCTAAGAGAAAACAGAAATGAGTGACTAAGAAAGAAAAAAAAATACAAATATACCAAAAAATAAGAAGAGATTTTCTGAAAATTGTCAGAAGAAATAAGGACAAATTAAGATGGATATCTAGGTGGTGGAAGTATTGTCAAGAAGTTTTAGGGGACCATGCAAAATAAGCTCTGGTCTAGTCTTCAATTAAGCAGGCTCCACACTGGGAAACAGAAAAAGTGGAAAACTACTTGTGGTACTTTATTGTGTTCTATTTGAAAAAGTTAGGCAGCATTGAAGAATTAGGCAAGGTTAAAAATGATATTTATATAGTGGACTAATCTGAATATTTGTGTCATATTCTAGCAGGATTCAATCCTTGGGTTTCAAAGTGATGAAGGTGAAACAGCACAGCTATAAAGCTGACATGATCCCAGTTGATTACAGTGGAAGGACGTGGGTATAAGAGAATTAGGAGTTTTGTGCTCAAAACACATTGATTATTATTATTGTATCTGCCAAAACAAATTCTGCCAAATTGATTTCTTCCTTTTAGTACTATTTCCTCTGTGTGGCACATTAGCTCTCAGCTGGACTGCAGCTATTCTTACAGCTGTGCCTCTTTCTTGTTAGTCTTTTTCCACTAAAATTATACATTTTTGTAGCTCTTTTAATCTTCTGAAGTAGACCTGTATTATAAAATTCTTCTGTTAGAGACACTTCAATTCTTTCTACTGATCAAAGAGTATTTTATTGAATTCCTTAACTTAAATGCTGTTACCATGTGATTGTTATAGTGAGCCATTTAAAAGGTAAATTCTCATCTGTAAAAAAAGTAACTGCCCCAACTAAATCAGTAGTTGCTTTATATGTCACCATTTAATTTTATAGTAATTTTATTTTCCATCCTAATAAGAAAGGTCTATTTGGGGTGAAATTTGAAGCATAAATTGAAGCAATTGATATCACTGTGAGAGTGTGTGGGTGTATGCACACATGAGAAAAAGTGCAATCATATTGTGCTTACTGGTTTGCAAAGGTGTTCATTAACTTAATGTTTAGTAAACACATTCCACACATTCACTTTAATATGCCTAAGAAGAGTTTTCAGATGTTTATAATATCTAAAGTTATCATACATACTTATTTTTGCACTTTTTCATTTCTTAAGAATAATCTCTTAGAATTGTGGGGCTGAAATAAGTGCATAATTCAAAAGTCAAAGAATGGACAAAGATATATCAAGTAAAATCAAAGAATTTTAAAAACATAATATTATCATAGTAAAATGAAAACAAAAGAAAAAATAATTAAATGCAAAGGCCAGATTAATTTTATTTGAAAAAACATAAATCCCCTTTGAAGATATAATAGGCATAAAATAATATTTACTAAATGATAAAAAATAATAAAATTGAGATTTCAACATATTATTGAAGAACCCTATTATTATCAGTATGTTACCTATCACATCGTACCTATTTTCAGACTTTACATTCATTTATTTTATTTTCTACTCTGCTAAGTTGGTTTTTTATTGTTTGTTATTTTACATCATTTATGCAATAGCACTATTTGTCTCTATATATTCCCCTCTTGTTATTTCATTTTTCTTTACATCTAACTTTGTCAATATCCTCTTTATTAATCTTTATTTCCTAATTTATACTTAATTTTAGAGCATCTATAAAATAATACCTGAAAAAGTCTCATTTAACAAAATGATTTATTAACAGTATATTTTTCCTCTACCCCTTAACTATTTTTCTGAAAACATTTTGATAATATTTTGAATGCTTAATACCATACTTTGTACAATTGTAAAATTTGCACGAGTCTAATGCTTTTTTATTCATTATACAATACGCTGACCAACCATTAATAGGACAATTCTGAAGTTTGTTAACTTTCATGTATTTTTGTAGAAATTAAATATTCTTTCAAATAAAAGGAAAATATGGATTATGATTTATTTGGAATAGAGAAATCATTGAGATATTATTAAAATATTAATTATACTATATTTAATATATGCATCAAAGTAGTATTGTGTGATAGGAAAGGACCAAGTTTTGCGGTAATAAATTCTTTGATTTATTCTGAATTTTTTCCTGACTACATATGCAAACTTTATCAAATAATTTAATCTCTATCAACTTCCTCTGAATTCAGAGAGTGAAGAGTATAAACTACTACATATTTATGATACTTCCTAAAACCTCTACAATTTTGGCAATGTAAGCTAATCACTGTAGCTTGAAGATTTGTATGCATTTCACACAGACTTGAGCAAGTGAAACACCTTACTGGATGTTCATTCAAACAAATGAATTATCACTTATCGAAACTTCCTTAAACTAGAGAGGCCATTCCAGTGGCCACTGACATTATCAGTAAGATAAACTGACTTGAAGGGGATTGGAAGCACACTAATAAAAAAAGTACAGGATGCTGAAAACTGTTATCCATATGTTTTGCATTGTTGGACACTTACTAGCTATTCCAGTATTGCTAGTTATGGACAGCATCTGTCTTCTCTACTGTACAGAAAGTCATTTCCATGAAATAATCCATTACATTGCTACATATGTGGCAACAAGATAGTTGAAAAATATAATCAGTATAACCTTTTCATTTGAAAAAATAATGAAAAGTGTTTGAAGGTTTCTGACAGTTTGATGTACCCTGTGTGCACTTTTTAATCTATTCTCACTTTCCTTTATGTAATGTCCAAATATATAAAATACCGTTTCTTTGGTTTAGTCTTTTAAATATTTGGTACACATCATTCCTCCTTTGCTTCATTTCATTGTATGAATTAATTTCACTTCCTTTTGATACTTTTATTATCTTCTCCCTTCTTCTTTATTCAAAACTGACTTTAAACATCTTATATATTAATTGGTTTGTCCTTGTCCTTGATAGTTCCCTTTACATCAGGGCTTATCTACATGATGCCAGACATTTCATCTGGCATACACCTTCTTCAACACTAATGGATATACTCTATTAATACACACTGGTTCTTTGATGACCACAGCTTAGACTTTTGGTTGTAGGAGAAAAAATTATTATAAAATAATCCAGTTTGAGTTTATGTTATACTAATTAAAACTCAAGATCATAAAAAATAATTTAGATTTTCCAGTGGGTATAAAACTACTTAATAATAGCAATGAGAACACTCAGATTAGAAATTACATTTCCTAGATAGCATAAAACCATTTTGTTTTCTATGCTACTCTGAAATACCTGCACATTTTCTTATTGGATATGCACTTTGTTTTCACAATTACTTTTTTATTCCATAGGATCTAGAGAATAAGAAGTTAAGAAAACACATGTGTTAGGAATATGAAGAGACAGCAGAAAACTGGTAAAATTTGTTCACAACAAATAGGACATATTATGCATGTGGTGTTTACTAGAAATTTAAAAAAGTAGTGTTAGCCACTATAAGGCAGATAACTAGGTAGACCTAAATAGGAAGAAATCAGCTTTCAATTTATTGCTGAATCATCTCATACTAAATCTTTCACCAATTATTCCTGATGTTATTTAAAGTCATCTCATCCTGTTATTATTGTTCCAAAAGAAAGAACCTTTCCAATTGATACATATTACAAAGTAGGTATTTTAATTATATTAACCATAAAATCAAAAACCACAAAGTATCTCTATTTTTGTTAGCATTAAAAAAGTATTAGAAACATGCTGCCTACATTTCACATTTGGAAAAAATATAGCTTTTATTCTTTATTTGATAGTCTAAATCATGTATTATAAAAATATATAATATTGATTTAAATATTTTAGTCACAGTATTGGAATTTTTAGGAGTACTACTGTATTAGTTACTAAATTAAAATGGTAATATCCTTTAAAAGTTTCCAATGAGTAAAATTTCTAAATATAAGCCAATACACACATTCTAGACAATAAATTAGTCACAACACAATATAATATGATTTATTAGAGTGTTATAATGTATTATGTAGCATGAGAGATCACTTAGTAAAAAATATTGATATAAAACTTTGTTGGTCTAATAAATTTCATATGTGTTAGAATCCTGATATGATTTTCTTTTGCTATTCTTTTTGAATAACCCTCTAGAATCATCCATCTATGAATGTGCCAAGTTGTGCACTATGGTAATTGAGACCATTTTTTCTAGAATTGAGGATTTTCCCACATAAAAGAATGCTATTTTTCTTACTCCAGCTTTGATATAAAGGTTCAAAGGCTTCCTGGATTCTTGCTGGTTCAAAGAATTTCAGATCTACTTCAGAGCTTCAACACTTGATTTTCTTTCTGTATGAGAGTTGAAAACAGATTTTACAGGGTAATATCACATCTCGAATTTAAAAAATATACAAGCACAAAATCAAGTTAGCAATCAGGTTGAAATTTTTAGGTAGCATAAACCACTACACTCAGCCCTCCATGTCTGTATGTGCCACATCCTGGGATTCAACCAACCAGAGGTTGAAACTATTCAGAAAAAAAGAAAGATAACAATACAAAAATGCAAAACACAAATTAAAAAGTACAGCATAATTATTTACAGAGCATTTACATTGTATTAGGTATTATAGTCATTAAACGTGAAATTTCCATTTTGAATCAAAAGTGTAGTTTGTTATATTTCAAACAAGAAGCAGTACAATTCATCAAAGTATGTGCCTAAAATACCGACACAGTTTTGCTATGTTAATAGTAGCTTGTTTATGCCGACAGCAAAGATGACAGCAAAGCCTGATAAGCAAGTGACTATGAAATGGCAAAAGATGTTTTCCACAGCTTGTTGAGAATTGAATATTTTTCCTTGCAAGAAGTGGTCCAAAGCCTAGAAAACATGCTAGTCAGTTGATGAAAGGGCTGGTGAATATGGTGGAAGACAAAGGGTTTCCAACTTGAGCCTATGTAGTGTAAGCAGCATTGTCTGCTGTTTGTACGACATGTGGTCAAGTGTTGTATTGCAAGAGGATTACCCTGTCTCTATCCACCAATCTTGGCTGCTTAATCACAAGTGTCCTCATCATTTTATCCAAATGGTTGCAGTAGACATCCACTGTAATCTACTGACCAGGTTTCATGAGGCTGTAGTGGATAATAGCAGTGCTGGACAACCAAACAGACACCATTACCTTTTTGTGATGAATATTCAGTTTTGGACTGTATTTCAGCACTTTGTCTTTATACAACCATTGTGCCAAAGGCTTGCAATTGTCAAAACTAATCCATTGTACATCACATCTAACAATATGTTGTAGAAATGTTTCACTTTTATATTGTGACAACAAAGAAAGGCAAGCTTCGAGACAATTTCTCTTCTGACACTTGTTTAATTCACGTGGTACCCATTTATCTACCTTTCTTTACCTTTCTGATTTCTTTCAAATGGCCCAGTATTGTTGGAATAGTAACGTCAATCCTTGCTATTAATTCACACATAGGTTGAGGTGGATTCACTTTCATTACAGCTTTCAGCTCATCATTGTCCACCTTGGTCTTAGGTCACCCACATGGCTCATTTTCAAAATTAAAATCACCAGAACAGAACTTCTCAAACCATGGATGTACTGTGTGTTCATTAGCCACATCCTTCCTAAACACTTCATTGATATTTCAAGCTGTCTGCACTGCATTGGTTCCACAACAGGATTCATATTTGAAAATAACACAAATATTTACTTATCCATGGTTTCACAAAATTGTTCTAAATGAAATTTGAAAGATAATCATAAGCCAAAATGTGCATTTGCAAGACTAAGGATGTACCATCACAATAAAAATAAAACAAGAAGTGTCCAAGTGAAATGTCAGAGATATCAACTGTCAAACTTAGTACTTAAGGAAATCAAACAAGGAAATCAAACATTTCATACTTAACAATATAACTATAATAATATAACTAATCTAGAGAGGATTAAAAAATATGGTGGGATGGGGGTAGGTTATATGTAAATACTGTGCCATTTTACATAAGAACTTGAACATTCATGGATTTTCGTATCCTCAGGGCTACTGGAACCCATCCTTTATTTCTCATGGATACAGAGGGAACAACTGAATAATGTTTTAATGGCCTTAGAAATAGATTTATTTCACAGGGAATAGTGTTGCTATTTTGGAGGATGGAGATACAAGTATGATATTGATCCAACATGTTAATTCATTTGTGTATTTATTTTACAAACATTTCATTCATAGTTTGCTATGTTCAATACTATTTTTATACCTGTGAATGCTAAAGCCTTTGAGATATGATCTTTCCGTTAGGGAACTCAGAGACCAGAAGGGATGACACAATAAACAGGTGAAATAAAATACATAAGGGTGGAATGAAAATATAGTGTACTTATTGATATGGATGGTTTGCTGGCATGCCAGTGGTTTTTAGGAGATAAAAATACTGCTAGTGGGACTGCAAACTAGTTCAACCTCTGTGGAAAGCAATATGGAAATACCTTAAAATGATACAAGTAGATCTATCATTTGATCCAGCAATCCCAGTACTGGACATCTACCCAAAAGAACAAAGGACAATGTACAACAAAGACACCTGCACTCGAATGTTTATAGCAGCACAATTCACAATTGCAAAGGTGTGGAAACAACCCAAGTGCCCGTCAATACATAAGTGGTTTAATAAAATGTGGTATATGTATACCATGGAGTACTATTCAGCTCTAAGAAACAATGGTGATATATAGCACATCTTGCAAGATGTGGATAGAGCTGGAACCCATACTATTAAGTGAAGTATTCCAAGAATGGAAAAAAAAATGCACCACATGTACTCACCAACAAATTGGTATTAACTGATCACCACCTAAGTGGACACATAGGAATTACATTTATCGGGTGTCTGGCAAGTGGAGGGAGGGGCGGGTATATACATACATAATGAGTGAGATGTGCACCGTCTGGGGGATGGTCACATCTGAAGCTCTGACTTGAGGGGGATGGGGAGGCAAGGGCATTATATGTAACCTTAAAATGTGTATCCTCATAATATGCTGAAATAAAAAAAATACTATATCTTGTTCTTCTCTTCTGTAACTCATTAATCTCTCGTCACATACCTTGTTGCATCTTCCCATTTGGCAAGACATACAATTTACAGAATGGAACTAGTACAGAGACTGAAGTTGCTGATGAAATGGTCAGGAATGTAAACATTAAGACTCGAACCTAAACAGTGAGACGCTGACTCTCTAAACGTTCATTTCTGAGTGACCTTTCCTGAATGAAACAGGATAAGAATTTACTCTGCTACAGGCCAGAGAAAACACGTTATTTTTAAAAATGACAGTGTTGGGATAGACATTAAAGAATGATTTTCTTTAAGCCTCTAAGAAGAACATAGGACAATTTATTTTTTATTTTCTATTACCTTGATTATAGCTCTGAATTCTTCTGAAGGTAAAAATAATGCATGGGATTATTCCTATTTCTCAGATGCTTTTTATTTGTTTCAATCATGAGTCTACTTTGATCTTCAGATTCATATCCCTCTAGTCACCAAAAACAAGACTTTCAAATATTGCATTTATTTCTTCAATATGATCATTTTCTCCTTAGAACTCTTCTCTTCCATGCTATCTGTACTAGAAACACTCCTTCAAAGTGGGAAACAACTTCCCATTCTCCTTATCCACAGAATGAACTGATTAGAGCATTAATTTAATGGTTGCAACATGGATGCCAAAAGAATTTCTGATTATCTCCTAGAATACGCTGCTATAATGACATTTTATTTTTCATATGAATCAATATGAAATTTATGTTTTAAAATGTTTTATGCAATCATATTGTTTAATTCAAGTATCTGGTTTCAACTTTCTTAAAGGTAAAATGGCTACATTATGATCTCTTACTGAATTTCTACGGGAATATATAAATGTTGCCTCATTAGTCTGTTTGCACAGACTCTGTGGAACACAGTAAGTATCAAAGGCCAGAGTGTGGTGCTGTGAAGAAGAAGAAATAGCATAAACAAATAAGTAATACAATCACAAATGTCACATAACAAATGTTAGAATGTTTGTACATGAAAATAAAAATGTCCCCTCTAACCCTTATAGCAATTACTTTATGCCCTAAAGCATGAGAAATGGTTATCCCCATGTTAAAAGTCATAAGTATCAGTGGCTATAAATGTATTTAATTCTATTTTTTAAGTGACATTTTACTATATGACCTCCATAGCAGTGAGTTGTACAGCAAGATGTGACTTTTCTGTCTTTCATGACATGCTTTCCTTCAATTTGGCAAAGAAAATTAAGTAAAATTATTATATTTTAGAATTTTAAGTTAATGAACTTTCTCAAATGAAAAATCTTGTACACCTTTTTACTTTGAAAAAGCATACTTTTAAAGCTTTTTCATTTACATAATTCACTCTTGGGATTGGATTAAATACGGCCATGAGTTAACATAAGATTATCAGTGCTTTTAACTAGGATAGTGCCTAAATTATTGGAGGATGATTTTTTTAAAGGATTTTTTTTTCAAACACCTTCAGAGAAAGAGACACTGTAACCTCCCATGATAACACATTCTAGTGGCTTATGATACTCATAGTCAGGAAGTACTTACTTTCCTGCAATTTAAACCTATTCCCTCTTGTCCTATATTCAGTGAATAGAGAGGAAAAACTATTCACTACTACTGTACAAGACCTTTTTCATATAACCCCACACTAATGATGTGTCTCTCCAAGCTTTTTCTTTCTTATGCTCGAATAAACTCACTTCCGTTTACCTATCCTCCATTATACATGTTCAGTAAAGTTTAATCTTTTTTTTTTTTTCTCAAGCAGGCCTGCTCCAGTTTCTTCAGATCACATATCAGTTTTTACGCAAGTTCTTAGCTATAAGACATACAACATCAGGTTTCTTTTCCAAGAGGTATGTCTCTGTACCTCAGATACAATTATTTTTGAGAAAATAAGAGTAACAGCAAGGAGACAATTCTGTAATTTACTATAATCTATTTACATCAATTAAGTTTGGACTATCAAAGGAAAGCAGTATTTCTGGAAACAAATTGGGAATGACACAGTGCAAAACTAGCAAATGCTGTAGCACTCTAATGTTTCTCAACGAAACCATTTCAATATAAAGCTGAACTATAATGCTCCACATGTACTTAATACTTCAATATAAAGATCAATCTTTGAGAGTTTGCAATGAAGAGCTGTTTTAACAGCTACGACCACAGAACCTAATTATACATCATTCATATAAAAGTCATTTATGTTTATATATATTATTTGATGAATATTTTGCTTCTAACTAGGAGATCAAATTAAATTTGGATGTCAAGGTCCTTATAGTTTATTGAAGAAGATAAATTGTATCAAAATGGTAATATGAATACATATGGTACAATTACTACATAAGCATCATTGTCATATTTATACGAGATAATGACGTTTACAACAGATCGACAAACACTTGTGAGAAGTTTTATCTATTCAATTTTCCCCACTAGAAGTTGAATAGAAATACAAAATACATAAGAGCATGAAAGTAAAAGTTTGCCGGATAGAAACAGTGAGGCTAGAATCCTCTGAAATCCTGTGAATGTTTGTTCCAGGATCATCATAGCAGCACCAGATGCATCACTAGGCTATGGACTTTATGTGTTTTCATCCAAAACAGCAGCAGTATAGCAATAATATAATGGCAGCAGAGAAGGTCATCTGCTAGTTTTTAGATTTCCTCCATGTGATGTTTTTAAGAGTGACTTTAGACAACTAAATTGCTTATTCTCATGATTGCTGAGATAAGAGTCTCAGTGTACTCATTGTAAGTATTAAATATTAAAAGATGATGTGGTTGATCTTGTGCCATTACTCCACACGCCTTTCTGAGTTTCCCTTCTCTTTCACAGCTTGTTAAAAGCTGTCTTTTGAATACTAACCTAAAGTTTTGTTTTCAATCTTCTTCATAGCAAAGGAGTCCTTCTTACTTATAAGAGCACCTCTGGATATAGCCTAGAGTGCATTTCTGAAACACTGATTGAAAAATTAAATTAATACAATCAGAGATACTTCAGATTTTCAACATATTTTTATTACTAATTTCAGGATTCACATTACTGGCACCAAAGAGATTTTGAAAGGCAGCAAAGTAAAATACTATTATAAAATAAAAAACTATTCACTCAAGAACTCCAGATCTGCTGAAAATGAGTGAACCAATCTTACTCTGTATGACCGCAATATTGTACTGGAGTTAAATTCTGAAGATTTTTTAAAAAGTTAGACAACGTTTTTTTCAAGTAATTAATTTTTTTTTATTTCAGCACATTTTGGGGTCACAAATGTTTAGGCTACTTTTTTGTTTTTTTATTATTTAATGTATCATGTGTTTATTTTTTATTTTTTTATTTCAGCATATTACAGGGGTACACATGTTAAGGTTACGTATATTGCCTTTGCCCCACCCTAGTCAGAGCTTCAAGCAAGTCCTTTCCTCAGATAGTGTGTACCACACCCATTAGGTGTGATTATACCCATCTCCCTACCACCTACCACCTGCATGACACCCAATAAATGTTATTACTGTATGTGTACTTAAGTGTTAATCAGTTAATACCAATTTGAAGAAAAGATCTCAGCATTCATGTTTAACCCTGCATTTGAGCATACACTTGTCTCTGTGTGTCTTCCTCCTCATTAAGTTTTGAGGGTTGTATTAGTTATCTATTTCTATACAAAAAATTACAAAAGCCTAGCCTAAAATATCAAGACATTTATATCACAGTTTTTGTGGATCAGAAGTCCAGGTTCGCCTAGAGTGGGTTCTCTGACTCACAAGGTTGCAAACAATATATAAGTAGGGCTGTTCTCATCCTCATCTGAGCACAGGTAAAAATCCACAAGTTCATTCAGTTTTGTTGGTAGAAGTTATTACTTGTGGTTGTAAATCTTATAGTCCCTGTTAGTGGGAGGTCATGCTCAATTCCAAGAGATCATTCTTATCTTCTTGCCATATGAGACTCCCAAAATGGTCACTGTTTTCTTCACAGCCATCTAATGAGATTTCAAGCAAGATGGAGCTTTAAATAATGTAGTGTAATGACAGGGGGGACATCCCATTACCTTTGCCATAGTGTGTTGGGTGATGGACAAGTCACAGATCCTGCCCACTCTAATGAAGAGGAGATTACACAAAGACATGAACACCAGGAGTTAGATCTTAGTGGGGCGCAGTAGAGGTTGTCCTTTACAGGGATATTCCTCCTGGTAGTATCAGTTGATTATGATTATTAATATGTTGTACTGATATTACTAGAAGTTATTATTTGGGGGCTAAAAGAACTATTAAGTGTAATAACATCCTAGCCTCCAATCTTAACATAATACATGAATCAATAAATACTTTCTTTTTACAATTATCATTCATTCTAACTATGAGATTTCAGTTATGTGTAGCTTTTTTACTATGTACTACAAGGCAAATAGCATCCTTCCTTTCTTGAATGCCCAGAAAGATAGAAGACTTTTGACCATAATGTGTTAAATAAGTAATTAACCCTCACAATTCAGCAAGCTATTGACACAATTAAGCTACCTCATGTTTTTTTTATAATTTTTATACACTTTACAATTTCAGTTAAAAACCCCTCAAAATGAAATTGTCCTATATTCAGGTACACTTTTAAGCTCAAAAATTAAAGTTAAAAAAAAAGCCCTTCAATTATCTTGATTTCCCAGTTGCTTCATTTCACATTTCATGATAGTACACATAATTTAATATTTATTTTTCTTTCCTTTTTGACTACACATTCTGGTGTCCATTTTTTTAGGTTTGAAATATAGCAGTGACTTTGTTTTTTAAATTACTTTTTTGACAGACTGAATGGGGTTATTTGGTGGTTTAGGGTGTGTTTCTATATCATATTTAATTTTATATGAAGCCATTTGAGAAAACACAGGAAAAAGAAGTATATTTAAGGTGTCCAAATACTACCTGTAATCTCCCTAGAATTGCAAGAGGGAAATGTTGGAAATTGATGGAAAAATAAACTTTGTATTCTCATTGCTGCATGAACTAATACATTGTCTGCTAGGGAATTGAGAATATTAAATAGCTTAAGCTACAATTCAATCATGTTATTTAAGGTTATAAAACAACTGTGAATTTAAAACACAAATTTACAAATATTTTATTGAATCAATACATATACTAAAATATATAATGTATTTTTTATCCATTAGTATTACAGTGAACAAAAAAAGAACACATTTATTCAGGTAGAATAAGCAGTATTTGAAAAGAAAAATCAAAATATGTTCTATCTAATATAAAACATTGGCAGGGAGACTAATGTGAAATGGAATGGATTATAATCTCTTCACAAGTATTATCAACTTCTAATTAGAAGTTGTGAATTTTCTGGTGTTGAATGACACTGGAGATATGGGTGAAGAATTTTACACATTCACTGCATTCATAAAAACATTACACCAATTGTAATGACTCTTCCCACTGTGAGCAGCATTCCCAGGAGCAGTGCAACTGTGTGGTTTCTTCCCATTAACAGCAGCCTGGTGCTGGAGAGGACTTGAGTTGCTGAAGAAGTCCTTGCCAACCTCCCACAAGTAAAAGGCTTCTCTGACACATCAAATCTGCAGCTCTTCACAAACAAGATTCTTTTCACATCCTTTTTTAAGGGTTTCTCTCCAATGTGCTACTTCTGGTACTGGTGAAGATCTATGCTGAAACAGATTTGTTTCCCAAATGCCCACATGTGTATGACTTCTGCCCAGGATGTGTTCCCTGACTCCAAGTTATATTTAAAATATCATTTAAGATCAGCCCACATACCTCACAGGGTTAGGCCTTCTGGGGAGACAGACTTGAATTAGGAATCCCGACATGTGACACTCTTTCTAGAGCAATACTCTTTTCAGAAGGTACTTACTCACCTTCTGTTCCACACCAAAAACCTAGTGAGGTCATCAGTGCAAAGTTCTCCACGATCACATCATGATACAAAAGCCTTTGAGCTTCATCAAGGAGACCCCATTCCTCCCAAGAGAAGCCACTGATCTTGACTACTTCAGTACCCTCCTCCCTGGTCATGCTCCTTCTCCTTTACCCAAGAGTCCATTTTCTACTCTGCAGCCAAATAGAGACTGTTAAGACTGGAGTAAGGCAGGGCATAGTGTGGCTCATGCTTGTAATCCTAGCACTTTGGGAAGCCAACTAGGAAAGATTGTTTGAGGCCCAGAGTTGGAGACCAGCCTGGGCAACATAGCAAGACCCTCTCTCTGAGTCAAGTCCCCCAGTGTGTCTGCTGCCACTGGACCCTGTGGGAAGTTTGAGTACCCTGCAGTGTCAGTCCCTCACCCAGGCCTGCCTAGGTCACCCTTGGTAGTGCTGCTGAGCCTCAGACCCTCCTCTGTGCAGCAGGTATGATGAATTCTCTCACACCTTTCTGCTCCTGTCACCTTGGTCCCGACACAGCACCAGTGATAGATTCAAGACAAGCCAAAATGCTTCTATTATTTTTTGACATTTTAATTATTGTCATTCTGATAGGGTTAAGGTGGTATGTCATTGAGGCTTTAATTTGCATTTCCCTGATGATTAACGATGTTGAGCATTTTTTCATACGTTTCTTGGCCATTTGTATATCTTCTTTTAAAAAATGTTCATTTATATGTTTTCTTCACTTTTTAATGGAGTTATTTGTTTTTTTCTCACAGATTTCTTTGAGTTCCTTATAGATTCTGGATATTAGTCCATTGTCAGATATATAGTTTGGGAATATTTTCTTCCATTCTGTAGGTTGTCTATTTATTCTATTTATTTCTTTTGCTGTGCAGAAACTTTTTAGTTTAATTAAGTCCCGTTTATCTATTTTTGTTCTATTTGGTTTTGGGGTCTTAGACATAAATGCTTTGCCTAAATCAATGTCCGGAAGAATTTTTCCTAAGTTTTCTTCTAGATTTTTGAGAAGAAAAATTCAGATCTTAGTTTAAGTCTTTAATCCATCTTGAATTAATTTTGTGTTTGACGAGAGGTAGCATTTCAGTTTTATTTTTCTGTACGTGGGTTTCCAGTTTTCCCAGCATGTCCTATGCTCATAGATTGGAAGAACCGATATTGTTAAAAAATCAATCCTGCAAAAGTGATTTACAAATTCAATGAAATTCCCATCTAAACATCAATGCCATTTTTTCACAGAATTAGAAAAAAAAATCATCCTAAATTTCATATGGAATTAAAATAGAGCCTGAATAGCTGAAGGAATCATAAGCAAAAGAACAAATCTGGAGGCATCACATTACGCTACTTCAAATTATACTACAACACAATCATAACCCAAAGAACATGGTACTGTACAAAAAAAGGACATAAAGGTCAATGAAACAAAATAGAGAACCCAGAAATAGAACCATATACCTACAACCAACTGATCTTTGACAAAACTGACAAAAACATACACTAAGGAAGAATGTCTTATTTAATTAAAGATTGGTAATTTTGACTGCATAAAAAAAATTCTGCATAGCAAAACAAAACAGAATTAAAAATCCAAAGAAAACTGGCAAACAAATATATTAATAATATTTACAATATATAATTTAGATAAGTGTTTGAAAAATGAGAGTAAATACAAAAATGTTTTAAAATTTCATAAAAGTGATGAGTAGCTACTTTCTAAACATATGTATTAATAAAATATGGAAAAACCTCCATATTTTTCTATAGTCATTGTGATAACGTACATTCCCACCAACAGTGCACAAGTGTTCCTTTTCTACACATCCTTACCAACACTTATCTTTTGTCTTTTAGATGATAATCATCCTAACAGGTATAAGGTGATATATCATTGTGGTTTTAATTTGCCTTTCCCTAGTGATTAGTGATGTTAAGCATCTTTTATATACAGCCATGCATAACATAATGATGTTTTAAAGTTTCACTCATATTGCATTTAAACCTTTAATCCATTTTGGGTTTGTTTCTGTATATGATATGAAATACGGGCCCAATTTTATTCTTCTTTGTATAGATATCTAGTTGTTCCAGTATCATGTGTTGAAGATATTCTCTTGTCCCCATTATAGGATCCTGGTAACTTTATCAAAAATATATTGACTATAAATGCATGGACTTATTTCTCAGATCTCTATTCTGTTCCATTGGTCAATGTCTCTGTTTTTATGCTAATACCATGCTGCAAATGCTACATATCACTATAGCTTTGTCATATATTTTGAAATTAGGTAGTGTGATATCTCTGGCTTCATTCTTTTTTATAAAGATTGTTTTGGCTATTGAGGGTCTTTTGGTTTCATATGAGTTTTAGGACAGTTCTTTACTATTTCCGTGAAAAATGACTTTTGGATACTGTTGGTATTGCATTGAATCTGTAGATAGTTTTGGGTGATATGGACATTATAACAATATTACTTCTTTCAATCCATAAATATGGGATATCTTTTCATTTAGGTCTTCTTCAATTTTTCATCAATGTTTTATAATTTTCAATATCTAGATGTGACAAAAGTCAACATCCCTTCATGATAAAAATTCTCAATGTGTTAGGTATATGAGGAATATACCTCAATACAACAAAGGCCATATATGGCAACCTCATAGCTAACATCATACTCAAAAGGTAAAACTTGAAAGCTTTTCCTCTACAACCAGGAACAAGACAAGGATGTCCCCCTTCTTGTCAATTCTTTTTCCCATAGTAATGGAAGTCCTAGCAAAAGTAATTCAATAAGAAAAAGAAATAAAAGGCATTCAAATTGGGCAGGAAGAAGTGAAATTGTCTCTGTTTGTTGACAATATGATCTTAGGTTTAGAAAACCCTAGAGATTCCACCAAAAAAGAAAAAGAAAAAAGAAAAAGAAAAACTATTCAAACTAGCAAACAAATTCAATAAACTATTTGGAAACAAAATCAACATATAAAATTCATGTTTCCATACAATAACAGTTAACTCTGAAAAAGAAATTAAGAAAACAATTTCATTTACAATAGCATCAGAAGAATAAAATCCTTAGGAGTAAACTTAACTAAAGAAGTCAAGGATGTATATACTGAAAACTATTAAACATTGATGAAAAATTTAGGAAGACAATTGGTTCTTAAAGTGTATCATGATATCTTGTTGACAAGATGGAGAAATGTGCATTGGATAATTATTCACTTCAATTGACGTATAACTTTTTTGCATGATCATCTGCAGAAGATATTTTTGGTTTAATGAATTTATATAAATCTTAAAAAAAATACCTAATAATGTACGATAGGCCATCAGGATCCTGATCCTGCCTTGCTCAATATTTAACATTGATAGTATACTCATCAAATTTGAGATGGTATATCCAAAGTATTGAAAGACAAAATTTGATCACAAAATTTTGGAAAGTCTGAAATAATAAGCCAATAATAAATATATGCTTTTAAAATAAGAACACATGAACTTTAATATAAACACATAATAGGAAAGTATGACTTTGTCTTAAAGTGGATAATGAAAGATAAGTAATCTCAATACATCCTTGGCACATGAATAATTTAATATTTAGCAGTATTCATTCAGATACAATGCACAAAATAAGAAAGTCGATTGTTTCACTCTCCTTTACTTTGCAATCAAAATGTATATGCTGGTTATTTGGTTTTAACTAAGGGCATTTCAGATTTTGCATGTCTATCCTTATGCATCCTTAGAGATATTTCTTGCTTCTTTGTGGAGAGAGGTATTTCATATTATAATGTCATATAGTTTCCGATAATATGTAAATCAGTGGTTTATATTATTAGTTCTCTCATGATAACATCTTATAATTGCAACAGAAAATATTATATTAATCTTATTGAATTAAATTATTAATAAGCATCACTCTTGATAAAATTTAATTAAATCCAAATAAATTAAATAATTATTCTGAGAATCTTTCTTAGAATTTGTAATGAATAATGATTTTTACATCTCTTTGGAATTGTTCTTTTTAAACAAATACTAGTCTAATAATGGACCTACGGACATAATGATTATTTCACAAGTTCAGTTTTTAACTTTAATATACAATACATATGTACACCCCCAACGCAACAGTAATAACTCTGAAATCAGGCTATCAATGGGCTATTTAGTACAACACGTATAAAGCCAGCTTATATGAGACACTTATCTTATGTTAATGATACTCAAGACTATAGAGATAGATGTCCTTTGTCATAGTCTTAAGATATGATATATTTAGTTCGTATCCACTAATTTTGCCCATTGGAAAATCATTACTTTAGAGATTCATATTTCAGTATATAAATAGCATTGTCTCATTTTATATCTTTAAACACACTTCAACATTGTGAAACTGTACAATAAAGCAGAATTTGGAAAGTAAGGAAAATGTTCATAGCTAAGCCAAAGTACAGATCTTCAGGAAAAAAAGAGTAGAGAATATAAATAAACTCTAGGTATTAATTAAAGAGATTTTTAAAAATCTGTTTCAACACTTAAATTGCTTTTAGAGATATATGCTCAGTCACTCATTAATTACATTTAGTGTATTCCTGTTATAGCTTAAAAGAGTAGTTATGTTCTTTCTGACTTCTACTACAGGACAAGTCAGAAACCTAACAACTTGGTTGTGTGGAGAATTGTGGGCTGTCTCTTTTTAAAAACAAGGCCTGGATGAATATCCCAAATACATTTATTTGATCTTTACAAATTACGTTAATGTATTAAATTATATCATGTATCCTGAAACTAAATATATCTATTATGCATCAATATTTCCAAAACACAATCAGAGCTGGTTAGTCCTTCATGCAGGCCCTTCATTGACTTCCCTTTGCCTCTGGAATAAACCTCAGAACTATTCCCAGGCATACATGGTCCTACTGAGGCAGCCCCCATGTCTGCCACCCACCCTGAAGGCTGAAGCCTGGCCTCCCCCTCAGGGTACTAAGCAGTAGGGCCTTGCTGCTGTTCTCCGAGGCACTGCTCCATGCTGTCTTGTCTGGGGCTTTTGCACCTCCTTTTCCCCTCTGGTTTGCACACTTCCCTCATTCCAATTTCAACTCAAGAAGTTATTTCCTCAGAAACACCTTCCCTAAAGTCTTACCAAACTCTCCATCCACCCCCTACCAATCAGATTCTCTTTTCATTATGTTTATGGCACTTATCTTCTGAAATTATTCTGTTTGTCTTTTTGGAGAACAGATCCTTTTGCCATCTTCTTCCCAGCTTTATTCCAAGAGCCAACATTGCCTTGTATACAGTTAGTGCTAAATGAATGTATTGAACTCAAGGCTGGGCAGAAGAATGGGTAAAGGAGAGTTGCAAACTTGTGGTTGGTGACCATTATTTTGCCTACAGATGTGTTTGGGATGCTGTATAATGTTTCTTAACTTCACTTGAAAAGTCAGGAGATTTAATGTTGGAAGCTATATTTGCAGACTGTACAGCCAGCCTGTACCTGTCATCTAGTACCTGCTACCTGCCTAACATCAGAGAAGTGAAATTCAGCTTGTGTAGAATATGAGAACATCAAAAGAGGAACCAGAGAACTGGAAAGACACTGGTGGGACACATTCCCTTCCTTAAGATTAAGATGTTCCAGGAAATGTCCATCAAGGGAGCAAGGTCTAGATGCCACACAGAAGATATAGGCAGGGAGGAACCTGAGCTGCCATGGAAGAATCCAAGAGGAATGCAGGCCATTGGACTAGGGGGTTCAGAAAAGTCCCCTACAAATGCACAGAACAGGAGATGAGATGTGTGGTATTCTTCCTTCTTAGCCAAGAATTGATGCCAAGAGCTCTGATACTCATCCAGTGAGAGACTCAGGCACACTTTCCACAGGACCAGCTAACACCAGAAGCCAAAGCACTTTTTATGCAAACTCACCCACAGTCACAAGAACTCAGGCACAAGGGCCTCCCAAATTTCTGACCTTCTCAGTGTATCATAACATTGACTTCAAATTAGAGTCACTGGTAAGTTTTTTGTTTTTGTTTTTAATACTGATCTGAAAACAAAAGACACATCTATCAGGGTCTTAGATTTAGTCAGATCAATTAAATCAATTTCTGGAAGTGGGGTCTGGATTTAGAAGATCATAAACTTTCTATGGGATTCTGATGAGCAGCCAAGACTGAAAATCCTTGGGCTATAATATGAGGATCAGTGTCAGTTAAAAAAAAGTATCTCTCAAAGCTAAAGAAGAGAGCGTGTATCACATAGAAGGCCTTAAACAAATAAATATGCTTACTCTTTATGTATGTATAATTGTACATATACATTTTACACATACATATTCAAATATTCACATATTTAAATGAAAATTTGGAGACCTTTGGTGTTTAATTTGGGGTGTCTTTAATTTTACACACATCTGTCAAATTAAAGTACATATGGCAGCAAAATTTGAATCTTTTCTACAATTCCATGGTGCTTTGGGTGGCTATTTTCACATATAATTACTTGTCAAAATGCCCTTACAAAATCAACATTTTTATTTCCTTTAATTCAATTCAGGAAATAGAACTGAAATATATGTATAGGATCTAAATAAAAATATTGTGAACTTCAGTAACAATATCTTTTTTTAACCACTGCAACATTAATTAAGAGTGACTGAATGGACAGATATGGTCCAGAACAGCAGTTAGTAATTTCATGGATGTGCTAAAAAGTGGAAAGAAGTTACAGACAAAATTGCTTCCATTGCAATATGTAATCAACACCATAATGGCTTAGGAGACCCTGTGAATACCCCTTACATATCAATTCTCTGAAGCTTTCTAAACAATTCATAGATTGTAGTGAAATTAACTGTTAAATGTCTTTTTCACTCAAGATTGTATTAATATACTTCATATGTCAAAGTCTATGATATATCTATGAATATCCAAAGTCTAGTACATTACTTGGCAGTTACTCAACAAATATTTATATATTAATAAGAAAAATTATACAGTTCAGCATTTGACATTCTGGTATAAAAGTAGAAAATGTCTGATCTCATTCAGCTGGATATGTGTGATGTGGAGTGTTATTAATAATGATTTTCAAACTAATGATGGTATGGGTCATTATTGCTTAGTTAGAAATTTTATTGTGATAAGTACAATAGGAAAAGTTCATGATTATCCAAATGATGATTTGAACAGTGATTCTGTCACAGTTCAATTGCAGTGAAATTGAAATACTTAATTGTAATTTCTCTATGTACAGGAAACCATTACTATTTGACACTGTGAATCTTCATAACAAAATAGGAGGCTAAGAGGGATTTTAACAAAAGAGGT
Source organism: Microcebus murinus (assembly GCF_040939455.1). NCBI lineage: Eukaryota > Metazoa > Chordata > Mammalia > Primates > Cheirogaleidae > Microcebus > Microcebus murinus. The sequence continues at coordinate 53,364,502 of NC_134116.1, forward strand.
ATATCTGCACAAATAATTCTAGTATTTGATGTCAGAAAAACACAGCAAACAAACTTCTAGCACTAAAAACAATGACCACTTTTAGATCTGTGTCTGACTCATAAGTGGTCAGTAAATATTATTTAAGTTAAGAAATCTATTGAGAAATTCTGCTAATTACCAACATATTATTATTAAAGTATCTAGGTCTCTATAAATAAGTAGTAATACAGGCTGAGTGTGGTGGCTTATGCCTGTAGTCCTAGCACTCTGGGAGGCCAACGCGGGCAGATCTTTTGAGCTCAGGAGTTCGAGACCAGCCTAAGCAAGAACAAGACCCTGACTCTACTAAAAAAATAGAAAGAAATTAGCTGGACAACTAAGGGCATGCCTATAGTCCCAGCTACTCGGGAGACTGAGGCAGGAGGAATTCTTGAGCCTAGGAGTTTGAGGTTGCTGTGAGCTAGGCTGATACCACGGCACTCTAGCCCGGGCAGCAGAGTAAGACTCTGCCTCAAAAAAAAAAAAAAAAAAAAAAAAAGTAGTACCATTGGCACTGAATTTCTCCCATAATAAATTGATGAAAAAGTAAGGTTGAATGGGCATTCTGAAAATTATTTTTTCAATCACTGTACATCTCTTAGAAAGCTAACCACCACGAGTATAATAATCTTGGCTTGAAAAGACCTGTCCCTATGGGGTTTGAATATAGAAGTATATAGCTCATCTAGTTTTATATAGGAATCTGTTGTGGATTGAATATTTACCTTATCCTTTCTTAAAGGTCTGTATAGACCTTTGGCTGTATAGACCTGGGTGTAATTGGCCGTAAAGATCTTTAACATGACGTTAAAATAGGAACAGCCCAGAGTTTTGCAGAGAATCAACATTTGATTCCATTAAGAGTATATTTTGACAAGTTTAATCTTTGCAAGAGTTAACTTCCTTGATGCAATTTTCAGATCTGAACCCTGGTGGGGGTAGTATAAAACTTACCCAAAGGAATGCTTTTAGGAATAAAAGAGAAAATGTATTCAGTGTCAATGCATTTATTTATTTTTAATTTTAATTATCATCTCTTATGTATCAAGTATGAGTTAAATGCTTAAAACATTTTATTTCTTACTTTAATTCTTTCTATTTATGTTAAAAATTTAAGGTACATTTATTTTTTATATTCAAATTGTTTTAAAAGATCAGAACATATTGAATATCTAACTGAATTTGCAATGTAGTGGCTGATCTGGTCAAAAATTAAGGGATTATAAAGGTAATCCTCAGCTAATGCAACTTCAACTAAAATTGCATTTCTGGTATATTACTAATCAAAGAAGTTAAGGGAGTCAGCTACAAATGTGCATTTTTAGGTAATTAGCCACAGTTATTTTGATGGATATATACAAACTTGAAATGTTTACCCAAAATGCTATGTAACCTAAGCAGAATTTTAAGGCCCTAAAGAAAAAGCAATACATTAAGAAAAAGAAACTCTATTTGTTTTTTTATATAATTCCCTGAAAAGGTATAAAACTTTAAAATAAATGGATAAAGTAGATATATTAATCTAAAAATACAGATAAATGTTTTAGAGGTGGCTAATCTCATGGGAATGAAATAAATTCTCATATCAATAATATTAATTTAATAGAAAAACATAGATATAACTTACAGCATTAATCACATCTTCCTTTATGTCTTCATTCTATGGGAAAAATAGTAGCCATACATTAGAGTGTTGTTTTCACTATTCTTCTTTCCACAATTATTTTGCTAAAATATATTAGTAATCACTAAGCTATCTAACTAGTTAAAAATAGCTTATAAATAAGATTTTAATGAGATAGTAAGCATTATAGAGACAACTTGACTAACAATATATGTTTTGCACTTCGAATAAAGGAAATATATGTGGTCCTAAACTTAAAGAGAATGAAAATGCATCAAATTAAACAGTAAATTACAATTCTTTAGTCTCAGAGGCTGAGACTTTTTTAAGGTAGTATATATTAGCCATTTTAACTTAATTAGATGAAATTATGTACAAGTGTAATTTTAGTCTAATTTTGAAAAGCTTTCTCTTTAAATAGAAAATCTACATTTTAACATAACAAAAATACAGAGCATGCTTTATTTATTTGCAAAAAAATTGTTTATTTGGATATGTAAGCTCTATATATAAACACAATAATTTCTATAATTTGATTTAGACATGATGGGAAAAAAGCATGAGTATACAAAACAAAAGTGAATATTTCCAAAACGGTAAATCTATTACAATTAAGCAAAAATAGGTAATTTCTCAATCAGAATGGTGTGAGGATAGAGAAAACCTGTGTATAGTATTTTATTAGCACATGATTTTTAAACAAATTTTATTGATGATGTTGGTTTTAAGAGAAAGACACAATTAGAAAATATAATTGTAATGCTATTGCTTTCTTTGTTAACATATAAAATACTCATGATCAGATTGCGTATGTGTTACCTAAAACATTTTACACATTATTCACAAAGAATCACCCTTTTTTGTTTGTAGTCCCTTAGCATTTAGCACAAATCTCTATTATATTATCTACCACATCCTTCCAAATTAATTAATTGCTGTCTTGTTTTCTCCTACTAGGCTGAGTGATTTGAATACTAGGTTTGTGACTTAATCATTTTTGAATCTCCCAAACTAGGACAACAGGTGCGTTATTTTTAGTTGGCTGATTTTTTGCCAGATGAATGAATGAAAGGACAGTGTGTACTAGAATTCTCCCTTCAAAACTTACAACATAAGGATATTCATGAAGGATGCATCAACAACTGAGAATTCTGCTTTCAGAAATATGATTTAGAAAGCTAGAACATATTCATATCAAATGGACATTATTATGAGATAATTATGGCTGATATAAGTTCAATTATACCAAGATCATATGCCAGAAAAAGCTGTGGGATAAGATGCTATATGAATTGAAGCTAAATGTTAACTAAGGTGAAATATGTTTTATAGTCTTTCAGATGTTTTCAAATAAAATGTATTTTATGAAAAATATGCAGAATATGGAAATTTTGGAATATGAAGAATTACTTTAAGTAATTTTCATTATAATTAAAGTGAAAACAAACTGCCTAATATTTTTTCTGCCGATCAGATATTTTATTATAGGGCGATGACTGCAGAACACTATACTTAAGATTTTAGGGGCACATTTAAACACTTTAATAAGTGACTGTGTGGGAACTGAAAACACTGATGGCATTAAGTAAATGTATTTTTTAAAAGTCAGACTAAATTCATTTATTATATCTCCATTTCTCTTGTCAGTAAACTATGATTAAATCTAGTTTATTTCCTTAGTCTGATCTCCATGACTGGGTGGGAGGCAGAAACTGTAAAGCCCTGTTTATAATGATGTAGGAGAATGAAAGCTACTTAAAAATCATTTAACTACTAGCATAATGGAATTGCAATCTATCATGCAGGACAGCCCTATTCCATATCCACATCTTGTTCCATTTCTATCAGCTCCTTTTCCCCCTTCAATCTTGCTTGTTAGGACAATATTCTTTTTCCCGCCATTTTTATTTACCTGCTCCTCTAGTTCCTTTAGTTTCCAAAATAATAGTTCATCTTTCCTTCTTAGCTTGATTATCTTGAATGGGCTGCTTTATATATACATTTTAAGTCCTTGCTTGAGGTCAGGATAGTCTTTAAGCAAAATTTTGGGGCCAAATTATATGCTAAGTGGGAATCAGCATTAGGCCCTTTTGGTATTAGAATCTCATAGCGTCAAAAGAATAAATTAGCTTGACAGTTTTTGCTTTAAAGAATGCATATGAATTTTAAATAAAATGGTGAAAACAATGTCCAAATATATTTGATTCTGCTTTCACTTATGGGCAGGCGACGGTCATTTAAGATTTTGGCGCCTGGCCATATTTAAGGATAATGGGCTTTATCATTTAGTGGTACTGACATTTAAATGCATCTACCCCCACCAAGAGCTATTTTGCCTCACATACCAAATGTCTCTTTGGAGATATATGCCCAGTTATAGGATTTGGTGGAAAAGTTTCAATCATGAATAGATGCTGTTCATATTAGTCAGGAACAGAATGAGTATACATGCTAAAGTGTTTTTCCTATTGAGTTCCTAATCTGTTACTGGACAGTGATGTATGCTCAAACTTGCGCAGTGTATGTAACAAATAATATTGATATCTCAGAAACTCAAAGAACTAGGCTTAAAATTCAAGGAAAAAATATTCCATTTTTTAGTATCAGCAAGGTACCTCACATGGAGAAAATATTCATGGTAGTTGTGCCAGAGGAGGCTCAGGACAATTCAGATGAGGCATTATGACTGATTGGGGAGGACATTAACACACTGTCAAGGCATAGAAATAAGCCTTTAAATATGGTTGACTAGGCTTTAAGTAGACTGATGATATAAACTGCTAGAAATATGCTTTTTTCTCCCTATTTGCTTTCCCTAGCTCCACATTTCTAGTTTGTTTTTGAAAACTAAAGGCTCAGCTTCATCAATCTTTAATCTGATGTGATCATACATTCATAGAAAGGTTATTTAAATAAATGTTACCACTTCTATTCAATATACTACTGGAAGTCCTACGCAGAGCAACCAGGCAAGAAAAAGAAATAAAAGGCATCCAAATTGGAAAAGAGAAAGTGAAACTATTTCTGTTTGCTGATAATGTGTTCTTCTACCTAGAAAATCCTAAGGACTTCTCCAAAAAAGCTCCTAGAATTGATAAATGAATTCCGTAATGTCTCAGGTTATAAAATCAATGTACTCAAATCAGTAGCATTTATATTCACTAATAGCAACCAAGCTGAGAATCAAATAAAGAACTCATTCCCATTTATAATAGCTTAAAAAAAAAGACTTTGGAATATACTTAACCAAGGAGATGAAAGATCTTTAAAAGAAAAACTACAAAATACTAACATGAAAAATGTTCAGCATCACTAATCATCAAGGAAATGCAAAATAAAACCACATGAAATACTGCCTTAACCTCGGTCAGAATGGCATTAAGAAGTCAAAAAAACAATAGATGTTGGTGTGAATGTGGTGAAAAGGGATCACTTAACTACATTGTTGCTTGGATGTAAATTAGTATAACCTCTATCGAAAACAGTACAGAGATTTCTCCAGGAGCTAGATGTGAATCTATCATTTGATCCAGCAATCTCAGTACTGGGGATCTACTAAAAAGAAAGTAAGTCATTTTCTAAAAAAGACACCTCCACCAACATATTTTTTGCAAGAAAAGTCACAGTTACAAATTTATGGGAACAACCTAAGTGTCCATCAACTGATGAGTGGATGAAGAAAATATGGTGGACACACACACACAAACACACAAACACATACACACATGCACACACAAACACAAATGCACCATGGAATACTATTCAACCACGAAAAATAATTAAATACTATCTTTTGCAGCAAATGAGATGTAACTAGAGGCATTATCCTAAGTGAAGTAACCAAGGACAGAAGACCACATTCTCTGTCTTCTTTCTCACTGACAAATAGGAGCTAAGCTATTAGCTAGAGTGATATAATGGACATTGAACACTCAGAAGGGAGCTATGGGGGGGGAGCTGTAGAATGAAAAATTAGCTATTGAGTACAAGGTACACTTATTCAGGTGAAAGTACAATAAAGTCCTACACTTCTTCATTATACAATTCATCCATGTAATAAAAAATCTGTACCCCCAAATCAATTAAAATTATATATAAATAAATAATTATATATATATGTGTGTGTGTGTGTATATATATATATATATATATATATATATATATATATATATATGTAATGAGTAAGATCACAGTACAACCTGGGTTTGAGTTTGTTTTTGCCACTTACTACCTGGGTTATTTTGGGTATTGTCTATGTTCTCTAGGCCTTATGCTATGGTCCAGATATTGGTATGAGCCCCAAATTTATACATTGAAAGCTAACCACTAAGGTGATGGTATAAAGAAGTGGTACTTTTGGGAGTGACTAGGTCACAAGGGTGGGGCCCTCATGAATGGAATTAATGTCCTTATACAGGAGAACCCAGAGAGCTAGCTACTTCCTTCCACTATTTGAGGACACAGCTAGAAGGAGCCATTTATGAAATGGAAAGCCCTCTCCAGACATCAAATCTGATAGTACCTTGTTAATGGACTTCCAAGTTTCCAGAGATATAAGAAATAAATTTCATTGTTTGTAAACTACCCAGTCTAAGACATTTTGTTATAGCATCAGACTCAGACTAAGACACCTTAGTATCTTTATTTACAAAGAACAATAACAATATCTAACTATTTATAAATTGAGTACAGTGTTAGATATGTGATATGGTTTAGTACATAACTGTTAGCATACCATAATTGATTTAGTCCAACATTTTATTGACTAAGTTCCACTAAACAAGAAAAGCACAGCCAATTCAAATTATTATGTATAATCTGATGTTATAGATATGTTGCCATCAAGAAAATATAGTACTATTTACTTAGCCATCATCATTTACTTTATTACTGAGTCACTTGCAAATATTCTAGTAGATTTTGATAGAAATATTCAAACATAGTTTTGTGAAATATTTCTTTTGCTTTTTAAAATTTATTTTATTTAACATAGGGATAATAGGTGTAAGAATAAACTTTCAAGCAAGCTTTATCGTTTATTTTACCAAGATAGAGTGACCAGCAAAAATATAACTGTTCTTAGCTAATTTCTATATGAAATATTATTAGATACTTCCTGAGATTTGCAGTTTCTTTAAAAAAATAACAAACATGCCATAATTACAACTGCTCTTAAGTTGTTAATGAGTATGAAAAAGTAAACATTAATATGCAATTTATTAATTTGGTAGTTTTATTATTTTTTGTAAGCAAGGAGTAAAAATTTTACACATTTTCTTAATATTTGAGGTAGATGCAAAAATAATTAATTGTGTTTAAAGAGATTATGCTAAAATCTACAAAATATTCAATACTAGGCTATGTGAACTCTTCAAAAATTGATTAAAATAAATAATTCAATATTAGAAAGAAAGCTAAGTGTTTTATTAATAAATCATATTAAAATATTTGATTTAACTATAATTGAAAATAAAATAGTTTAAAACATTCCAAAACATTTATGAAATTCAAATCTCCACATCTTATCAAATAAAATTTTACTTTGGTCCCCTCTTATCTGTACATATCAAATCAAATGACTAAAAGGCATTTCAGTATAACATAGCCAAACTCTGATTCTTCTCCTTCAAACTAGTTCCTCTCACCTTCTGTCAGTCTTAGTTATTATCATTGAGATTAAGGATCTTTTTTCTTTTCTCAAAACCTATATTCAATCATTCAGGAAATTCTTCCAAATAAATATCAAATCTGTCACCACCATCCTCTCCATCACTGAGTCATTTATATACTATCAACTTGTTTAATGTTCTTTAAACATTTCCTCAAATATCACTCTCTTATTAAGGCTCTACATGATCACATAACTAATAATTGAAAATTTAAACTGCTCTCCCCAACACATCCTACCCTCTTACTTTATTTTTACTCAAGCAGTTAATCACTTTGTAACTTAATAATATACTTTTTACTTGCTTATTTAATTTAATCTATCTTTCTATACTTGAGAAGAGATGATTATGGTGATGTTGTTCTCTGATATATCCCCTGGTAATGCCTGGATCATCTCAATAAAATATTGAATGAATGAATGAATAAATGCATCTATAAATATACATCAATAAACTAGGGATTGAAACATCCCCTTCAAATGTCTCTTCAAATAAAAGCAAACTGGGTAATCAGATACCACGTTGAGACTGTACTTAGCCAGCTTTACTAAATGCATGATGCATAAGATAAACTGGTCAGTCTATGGGGTTACCTATACCTATGCTTATGACGGTATTGGGACAGCAGCCTATCAAATCTGCTTTCTGATAGTTATCACATAATAATTTTATACTCACTGAAACTTCTCTAAGTGCATTTTTGAAAATGATTTTGATTTTCTTTGAATAGCTATATAGTTGGTAATAATAGTGGTATAATTATGAGAAAACACTAAGTCGTTTGTGACTGTCTCCAGGTATTAAACATAACAAGTCTTTCTTAATATTGTAATTTGATGAGTTTAGAAGTTGTCAAAAAATCTGAGAAGATTTTTTGAGAGAATCTGAGAGAAATCTACTATTAATCCATAGTTTTCTTATAATCACTTCAAAATAGTGCATATGATAGATGGGATAAGGCATGTACTATTTGTAGCCCTGCTTCACTCCCTTGGAAATAAATAATGGCTTTTGCACAGCACTTCCTACTCATTTAATTCAGTCAGATTTGATACCTCCATTGGGAAGTATAGATTATTCTGAATTGATTGCTTTGGGGAGTCTCAGCAGATATTTCATATTCAATGGATTAACATAAGTAGAAGGCTGAGCTGTTAGAGCTTGTTTCAAAGGCCAACTATTATTTGGACTCAACATTGGCCCACTGACAGGTATAGTGCAAAGCATGATAATCTGTAGAGCTCTGTGAAAAAATAGGTGATTGACTGTACTTAAGACAATTCTGATGTGTATCTGAATATACACATCAGTTTAAAAAAATAAAACATCATATGTAATTGCAATCTACATAGTCACTGAGGATCACAGAGGTAAGAAAGAAGTATAAACTTGATAGAAAATAATCTAATGTTGTCCAGCTAGTGTCCATCTGATTATCTCCATCTATCACATGTTCCCCAGCAGAGAAAGATATGAAAAGTTAAAATTGGCCCATATTTGGATGAGTCAAGATGAATGGCAATCCTAGTTCATGAACATAGTTGTAGTGTCATATGGAGTCTCTTGAAACAAAATTATTACGCAGCCCATAAGGAATCGTTCTTATTTATATTATTTTATTTAATGAACATTCACATAGTATATACTATGTGTCAAGCTTTGTGTTAGATAATACATTGATGGACAAGAAAGCCAGAATTCCTAATTTCATGGATCTTATTTTCTAAATGGGAATGGAAAAAATACTCCAGTAAACAAATATATAATAAATGACACAATAATAAACTGAGAAATGCTCTACAATAGGTTAGTAAGATGGACAAATTGTGTGGTGGCCATGTGGTGAGCTTGTGTGTATGTGTATGTGTGTGTGTATATATGTATTAATATGTGTTTAAAATGGTGATTAGAATGTTTGTGCTGGGATTGGTTCTAGAGTAGTTTTAAAAAGGTTCTCTGGAGAGGTGAAAATTAACTGTGACCACATTTTATAGGCTACAGAAAATTTGTAAATTTTATTCTAAAAAATATCAGAAAACTTATTTCTTTCCAGCAGAAATGTATCCTGAATTGATTTACATTTTTAAATGCATTTTACCTGCCATTTAGAGAATGGATTCTTGGCATTCAAGAGTAAAAACAGATATTTGTTAAAGGTTATCTTCACTAGTAGACTTGAAAATACAAATATTGAGGAATAGGCATACATTCTTGAGTTAGCACAATGCAGAAAACATAATAAGAACAATAGAAACATGCTACAGAAGCACTAGACCAGCTGAGACAAGTACTAGCAGGTGCTAACAGAGGCATAAACTATTATTAAGATTTTGTATTATAATGTCATCTAATCCTCACTACAACCTTATGGAGTAGATACTGTTTTCTCATCTTACAGAGGAGAACACTATGGCACAGACAGTCTAACCATTGCAAAGTTACACATTTAGTAAGTGGCATACCATAGAAGTAAGCCCAGAGAAATTTATCCCAGAGCATAAGCTGTAAAATATTATGTCATTTCTGATTATACTGTAATATTCTGGAGGAACCTCCTTCAATCCAGTGAATACAAGAAATTTCTATCCATGTTTGCTTCATACTGGATCCAAAAGAATCTTGAACTCATACTTTGGTTCCCTTCCCAGTTCCTGAGTGTTTGCAGCATATCGTTAATTTTAAAACACTTAAAGTAATTTAACAACTGTTTAAAAACATTAACACCACGCAAAATGAAATACTTAGATACAAATACAACACAATATGTGCAAAATCTATATGAGGAAAATTCCAAAACACTTATGAAAAATATTAAAGAAGTAATTGAAGAGATATTCCAGGTTCTGGATAGGGATATTCAATATTGTTTAGATGTCAGGTCTTCCCAATTTGATGTATAGATTCAACACAATTTCAATCAAATTCTCAATCAGTTATTTTGTGGATATAAATAAACTGATCCAAAAGTTTATATGGAGAGCCAAATTATTCAGAATAGCTAACTGAATACTGAAGGAGAAGAGCAAAGTCAGAGGACTGATAGTAACTTTCTTCAAAACTTACTATAAAGCTATACTGACCAAGACCATATGGAATTGGCAGAGAATGGAAAAATAGATCAATGAAACATAATAGAAGTCCCAGAAATATATCTATGCAAATATAGTCAACTGATCTTTGACAAAGGAGCAATATATATACATATATATATAGTCAGAATTCTCCAAAGAAAGAGAACCAAAAGGATATATCATATATATTAATCTATATACACTAATTTATATATCAGGATTGACTCATTTTATTATGAAGACTGAGAAGTCCCACAATTTTTCATCTGCAAGCTAGATGTCCAGAAAAGCTGGTGGAGTTCCAGTCCAACCTTGAAGACCTGAGAGACAGGGTAGTTAATAGTGTTAATCCCAGTTTAATGGCCCAAGAATAAGGAACACAGATTTCTGAAGGTAGGGGTAGACAAACATCCAGGTGAAGCATAGAAAACTTTTCCTTCCTCTGCCTTTTTGTTCTATTCAGGCCCTCAACAGATTTAATGATGCCCATTCACACCAGTGAGTGTGATCATCTTTACTTAGTCTAACATATCAAATGCCAACCTGATCCAGTAACAACCTCATAGAAACATCTAGAAATAATGCTTTGCCAGCTATATGGGCATTCTGTAACACAATCAAGTTGAAAGATAATATTAATCATTTCACAGACCTGACACTAACTCAAAATGGATCATAGACCTAAATTTAAAACATAAAACTATGAAACTCCTATAAAATAACATAGGAGAAAACCTGTACTACTTGAATAAACTTATATTTGTCTATTAGATACAACACAAAAGGAATAATCCATAAAAGAAACAGTTGATAAGTTGGACATTATTAAAATTAAAATGTTCTAATCAATGACAGAGAATGAGAATAGAAGCCACAGACTGCGAGAATATATTTGCAAAGACAAGTCTGATAACGGGCTGCTATTCAAAATATACACAGAACTCAACAAATTAAGAAAATTGAACCTTATTAAAAAATGGGCAAAGACGTGAACAGACATATCACCAAAGAAGATATATAGTTGTCAAGTAAGCATATGGAAAGATGCTTCACATGATATGTCAATGGGGACATACAATGCAAATTAAAACAACAGCAGAATACCACAATACATCTATTAGAATTACCAACATTCAAAACACTGACAAAAACAAATGCTGGAGAACAGACACAAGAATTCTCATTCATTGCATTCACTGGAATGCAAATTGGTACAGGTACTTTGGAAGACATTTGGTACTTTCATACAAAAATAAACACAGTCTTACCATACAATCCAGCCATTGCACTCTTTGGCATGAACCTAAATGAGTTGAAAATTTATGTCTATACAAAAACCTACACATGAATGTTTATAGCAGTGTTATTTATAATTTCCAAAACATGGAAGCAGCCAAAATGTCCTTTAGTAGCTGAATGGATAAACTGTGGTATAGGCAGACGATGAACTATTATTCAGTACTAAAAAGAAATAAGCTATTGAGGCATGGGAAAGTATGTAGGAACCTTAAATGTATATTACTAAGTAAAGAAGTAAGCCAATCTGAAAAGGGTATATACTATATGACTCTAAATATACAATATACTGGAAAAGACAAAACCATTAAGACATTAAAAAGATTATTGACTGCCAGAGGTTCCAGGAGGAATAGGTGAAGGCAGAGAACAAAAACTTCTTAGGGCAGTGAAATTATTGTGTATGATAATTGTGTGTGTGTGTTTATATATATATATACACACTATACTATATAGAGAGATCATTATACATTTATATAAACCCATAGCACGTAAAAGCACTGAGTGAACCCTAATGTAAACTACGTATGATGGGTGATCATGAGGTGTGGATGTGAGTTCATCAGTTGTAACAAATGTACCACTCTAGTGCAGGATGTTGAAAAGTAGAAAGGTGGGGGAAGGAAATATATATGAACTCTGTACTTTTTGATTAATTTGGCTGTGAACTCAAGACAGCTCTACAAATGTAGTTTTTTATTAAAAAAAATTTAAAACCAATTTAACCATAAGTGTGTAAGTACATCACAGGTGGCATGCAGAGTTTCACTATAAGTTTACAGATAGCATATCTTTTTATTGTCCTTAGGATATACATATTTACAAAATGTTGTAGGTTTTCATCTGTTTTTCCTGTTTTGCTATATTTGTATATCTTTTTTCTTGAATGAATTACATATTTTTAAAATTTATCTTTTCTTAAAAACCAACTGGAAAAATTAATAGATGTTTGTATTGTATCATCTTTCAAGGCATATGATTTAGTCAATTCAATCACACTCAATTCTGACCTTGGAAAATGTCTTTAGACATTTGGTAGTTTCTACCACCCTTAATTCCATTGCATGGAGTTATCTGACAGAAAAAAAAAATCAATGTTTTTCAGTTAAAATTCACACATAATATGAACATAATTTTAAATCAGTAATATGTTTAGGGTAAGAAACATTTTTATTATATGAATACACTCTATGACCTATTTTATCTCAGACTACTGTCGTGATGAGAATAGGGTATGTAGTCATCAGAATAATGTCACTCATATTTTACTCTAAGTTTGTTCTAGCTAGAAGCAGAGATTTTTACCTTAATTGAATCCCCATATGGATTCATAAGGTTACTGAATTTAACTATGCCTAACAAAAATTAAAGTTTATCAACAATACTAATGGTATGAAGGAGACAGAAAGTAATATTCCTATTGGAAAGATTTCTTTCATTCCAATAAATAGTCAGTTATCAAACACTATCAAACTGCATGGAAAACAATATTCATGGTTCCTTGGGATATAGAAAAGTAGCTCCTCCAAAGACTACTTAAAAATATATATATATTAACTAGTAGAACACGATCATTCATCAATTCTTGTATCTAAAGAATTTAGAAGCTATGCTGGCTTCCTGTTCTCCGTGGTACCTTAAGGAACATTCTTCCCTTTCCTTAAAGAATAGTGCACATTTGCACCTGAAAAGCTCTATGGTCCAGCCCTGGAGAATCCAAGAGGTCCAACACTGTCTCTTAATCCTGTCTCATGTTCTTGGTCCCCTTTAGTTCAAACTTGTAGTGTCTTTGCTGGCAAATCTCTATCTCTATTCCTGATGTCTGCTAAGATGGCTGACTAAGTCCATGAATTGCACTAATGATTCTTTTATTGAATGGTTGTTCAGCACACCTTTAATGGTTTCTTTCAGAGCAAGCTTCCTCAATGATTTACAAAATGAAGATGAGAATTTTTTGAAATCTTCAAATTCTAGTTCCTGTTTTCTTAATAATTATACTTACATTTATCTCTCTCCTTTCACATTTTACTAAAAGCCATCAAGAGGAACCAAGTTGCTCTTCCAACATTTTGTTTAGAAATCTTCTTTACCCAAATCCAAAGTCATGACTAGCAAGTTCTACCTTTGCCAATATACTGGAACACTGTTCAGCTAAGTTCTTTACCACTTTATAACAAAGAATGCCTTTCCTCCAGTATCAAATAAGATGTTACTCATTTCCATCTGAGCCCTAACATTCACATTTCTCACACCTCAAAACTCTTCCAGCTTCAACTTATTAACCAGTTTCAAAGTGGCTTCTGCATGTTTAGGTATTTGTTGCAGCAGCATCCCACTTCTTGGAAATAAAATCTGTATCAGTCTGCTCGGGCTGTCATAATAAAATATCATAGACTGGGTGGGTTAAACAACAGAAATTTATTTCTTACACTTCTGGAGGCTGGAAAGTCTAAATATGAGGTGCCAGCCAATTCAGTTTGAGGTGAGAGCTCTCTTCCTGGCTTGCAGAAAGCAGCTCTCTCTGTCTTGGTAGAGAGAGAAATAAGAGCAAGCTTTCCAGTTTCTCTTTTTACAAGGACATTGTGTTATTAAGTTTGTGCTGCTATAACAAAGTACTGTAGACTAGGTGGCATATAAATAGCAGATATTTATTTCTCACAGAGCTGGAGGCTGAACATTTAAGATCAGGTTGCCAATATAGTCATATTCTGGTGAGGGTCTTCTTCCAGATTGAACATTGTCAACCTCTGGCTGAGTCTTTACATGGTAGAAAAGGGGGAAGAGAGTGCCCGGGGTCTCTTTTCAAAGGGCGCTAACCTCATTCATGGGACTCTACACTTATGAGCTAATCTCAGGCCCTATCTCCTAATCCAATTTTATAGGTTAAGATTTTAACACGTACATTTTGGTGAAACACAGGTTTCTTATAGACTCTATCTCCAAATATAGTAATGTTCAGGGTTTTGAATTTTAGTGGACACAATTCAGTCCAGATCCATGTTTTAGACTATAAGTTCTATAAAGAATTTTAGAAAGACTAAAAGAACCTGGGACTTGAGTCATGAAGAAAGTGAAATTTTAATACATATATGAAGAGTGAGGAGATTCTGTTTTTATCAGGATGTCTGATTAGTTATCCTGATCAGCCCACTCTCTAAAAACATAAAATAGTTGCTTAAATGTTTAAACACTTATTTTATTGTTCATATACTGAGGCCAAACAGCAAGTGAAAGTAGAATCCAGAGAGGGAAGTATAGACAGAAACTTCCATTTACCTTGAAAACATTTGATGAAGTAAATAAATTCTGGTTTCTTTTTCATGGCCTCTGGGAAAATTGGCACAGAGCCATCTACCTATGTTACAAGACTCCAGCTTTCCTCTCCCTCCTGCAAAAAATTAGTATTTTATGACTCAGAGCATTAAGTATAAAATATGAATACTTTTTTTCCACTGCTGAGATTTCTGGGAAAATACCTTGCCTGGAAAATATTGCTAAATGGACAGGAAAGTCTCCTAAGAGATTTAGTAAACACAAGCAAGCCCCCAGGCAAGTTCTTAGTCCTAATACATGCCCCGTACTTGTCATTAAAATTTTAAGTTATGAATATATTTTTATGTAATAATGGGAATTATATTATCTGCAAGCATCTGCCAGCAGCAATCACACATCTCCTGCACAGGAACCCAATTACAACTTAGGCCTCAAATAAACCTACACACAACTTTCCAAGAAGTAGGACCTCAAAAATATAAAGCAATAGGGCAGCATAAGCAAGAGCAAGAATAGATGATAAACAGGCTAATCATTACTGCTATGACTCCAGACCAGGGATGTCAAAAATATGAAATATTTTTCTTTAATGTGTTTGGCAAAACAAAATATTGGGATGAATAGGCAGTTAACAATCATGAGACTAAAAATTATCAAGTTGGTTTGAAAATAATACCTAAGAAAATAATTAAGTTAGAAAATATTAGTTTTGACAACAAATATCACTCTACTCGAGTGAGAATTTGTGATTTGGAAAGAAAGGAAAACATAAAAAAGTTAATACTGCATTGGTTAGAAACCAAGCTATAAGTCTTGTCCACACTCCAGAGGAGGACTTCATATAAAGTTGTCAAGATAGAATGTACCTGCTGCAGTCCACCACCCTTCCACCCAAATACACACCCCAACATACAATTGTGGGATCGGTATAGGAGGACAATTATTAAAATTATTATTCAAAAAGGGAAATATTTGGAGGTAGAAAGTGACCACTGGTCTAGAGAAGTTCTGAAATCCAATTTGGCAAATGCTAAGAATTCTTTCAACAGGTTTTAAAGCCTAGGAATAATTTTCACTGCTTTTTAGCTCTGCCTTCTAGACTTTGGTTTATGCCCTCTGAGTCATTTTTCCTATTTAATGAAATGTAACATGTTTGCAGCTAAGTAATTTTATCAGTCTGCTGGCTATCAAAAGAATTTGGGGCATCAAAATATTATACTTCCCATAATTTTGTACTCTCTCTGAATCTTTCAACCTAGCTGGTAGATTCTTTGCTGAAATAATTTTCTCAAATAATTTTTGGACTCCTGCTAATTTGAAGAGGCTGTGAATTAAGTCATGCTTTCTTTTTGTTAACAGTTCATTCCTCAGATTATTTTTCTTCTATTGTATTTCATTATAAGCAATATGAAGAAACCAAGCAGCGATTTAACACCTTGGCTGAAAAATCTCCTTAGCTACAAAGGGTATTTATCACTTACTTGTTCAGCTTTCCACTTAACTATTGGCAGCACTTTTGGTAACTTTTCTGCCACCACGTAAAAATAATTATCCTTCTTCCAGTTTCGAATAATATGTTTCTCACTTGTTTTTTATATCCTTCAAGTCCATGTTTCTAATAATAACGTGTTCAGGGCAAATTAGACTTTCTGTTTTATATCGTTATAATTTTTTCAGCTTCAGTACATTGCTCCATTTTAAAGCCACTTTCACAAAATTAAATAGTTGTTACCATGAAACCCTACTTTCAGGTATTATTATACAAATGTCTATACCATGTATTATTTCATAAGAAAAATATCATAAGCTTACCAGCAGAAAATAACATGTATTTATTATCTCACAGTTTCTGTGGACCAGAAGTTCCAGATATAGTTTAGCTTGGTCCTCTTAAAATCATTTTAATTTGAAGCAAGTCATAGATCTTGCCCACACTCAAGTATTATAGATCATACAAGGAGATCAGGAGACGAGGATAACCATAGCTCACCATAAAGTCTGTTCACCATCGCTTCTAAGGAATAATTATGGAAGTTAGAAAACATTGGATATTTCTTCAATATAATGAAATATTATCTCAGTAGAATTGTGAGGAGGCCAAAACATACTTTTAAACAAACAAAAACTGTTTTACTACACTGACTTCAATTAATATAAATTATAAGATGATTAAAAGGAAAAGAAAATTCAAATGGAAAACTTGGATTGCAAGAAGAAATAATTATCAAATAAAATGATAAGTCTAAAGTTAAATATAAATGATAATTGAATTTAGAATTAATCTTTTGAGTTTCAAAGTTTTGAACTAAAATACCAAAGAAATAAACATACGGGAGAGAGATTATGAGAATCAAGATATTAAAATCCTTTGTATTGTTTGAATTAGAATACAGATAGTGGTTAACTTTACTTTTTTTTCAGAGTTGCATATATTTAATTAATTAATTAAATTTATTTATTTAAGAATATTATGGGAGTACAAATATTTTGGTTACATATATTGCCTTAGCCTCGGCCAAGCCAGGTCTACAAGTGTGCCTTTCCCCCCTATAGCGTGCTCCACATCCATTTGTTGTGAGTTTACCCTCTCCCACCAGCTCCCTCCCACCTTACTGGCACCCAGTGAATATGACTACCATGTTAGCACTTTAGTGTGGATCAATTAATACCAATTTGATAGTGAGTACAGGTGGTGCTTCTTTTTCCATTCTTGTGATACCTCACTTCGAAGAATGGGCTCAAACTCTATCCAGGATAATATACGTGGTGCTAGTTCACCATTGTTTTTTGTAGTCGAATAGTATCCCATGGTATACATATATCACATTTTATTAATCCACTCATGTATTGATGGGTACTTGGTTTGTTTCCACATCTCAGCAATTGTGAATTGTGTTGCCATAAATATTCGAGTTCATATGTCTTTATTAAAGAATGTCTTCTTTTTCCTTTGGGTAGATTGCTAGTAGTGGGATTGCTGGATCAAATGGTATTTCTATTTTTAGCTCTTTGAGATATCTCCAATTTACTTTCCACGTGGGTTGCACTAATTTGTAGTCTCACCAGCAGTAGGAGAGTGTTCCAATCTCTCCACATTCATACTAGCATTTGTTGTTTGGGGGCTATTTGATAAAGGCCATTCTCACTGGACTTAGATGATTTTTCGTTGTGGTTTTGATTTGCATTTCCCTAATGATTAGAGATGTGGAACACTTTTTTAATATGTTTGCTGGCCATTTGTCTTCTTTTGAAAAGTTTGGTTTACGTCCTTTTCCCATTTTTGATGGGGTTGTTTGATTTTTTCATAAGTTTCTTAATTTTCTTAAGTTCTATATAGATTCTTGTTATCAGTCCTTTATCTAATGTGTAAAATGCAAATATTTCCGCTCACATTTTGTAGGTTGTCTATTTGCTTTAATGATAGTTTCCTTGGCTGTGCAAAAAATTTTAATTTTATCAGATCCCATTTATTTATTTTTGTTGCTGTTGTCATTGCTGTGAAGGTCTTCTTCATAAATTCTTTGCCTAGGCTGATATCTGTAAGAGCTATCCCAAAATTTGCTTCTAGAACTCTTAAGGTTTCACATCTTAGGTTTAAGTCTGTATTCCATTGTGAATTGATTTTTGTGAGTGATGAGAGGTGGGGATCCAGTTTCAATCTTCTGCATGTGCTTATCCAGTTTTCCCAGCATCATTTATTGAATAGAGATTCTTTCCCTCAATGTATGTTTTTGTCTGCTTTGTCAAAGATTAAATGATGATACGAGAATGGTTTTACATCTGGGTTCTCACTCCTATTCCAAAGGTCTATATCTCTGTTCTTGTGCCAGCGCCATGCTGTTTTGGTTCTGATGCTGTTCTAACAAAGCTTCAAGTCTAGTAGAATTATGCCTCCAAATTTGTTCTTTTTGCTTAAGATTGCTTTGGCTATAGTAGGTCTTCTCTGGTTCTATATGAAACACAGAATTATTTTTTCTAGATCTGTTAGGAATGATGATGATATTTTGATAGGGATTGCATTAATTATGTAATTCACTTTAGGTAATATGGACATTTTAACAATATTGATTCTTCCAATCCATGAGCATGGTAGGGTTTTCTATCTGTTATATATCTATAATTTCTTTTCTCGGTGTTTTGTGTTATCTCTATATGGGTCTCTCACCTCGTTTATTAAATATATTCCTAAATATTTAATTTTCTTTGATGGTGTTGTGAAAGGTGTTGTGTCTTTGATTTGATATTTGGTGTGACTCTTATTGGCATATATGAATGCAACTGCTTTGTGTGCATTAATTTTGAATCCTGAGGCTTTACTGAATTCAATTATCAATTCCAGGAGTCTCTAGGTTTAACCCTCGGGATTTTCTAGATGTAATATCATGCCATTAACAAAGAGTTTGAGTTTGACCTCTTTTGCCTCCATTTGGATGCCCTTAATTCCCCTCTCTTGTCTGATTGCTCTGGTAAGGACTTCCAGCACTATGTTGAATAGAAGTGGACATAGTGGGTAACCTTCTCTGGTTTTAGTTCTAAGCAGAAATTCTTTCAATTTTTCTCCATTCAGTATGATATTAGCTGTGCGTTTATCGTATATGCCTTTAATAATTTTAATGTATGTCCTATGTATGCCTATTTTATTAAGAGTTTTTTATCATCCATTTCCCCATGTTTTCATATTTTTTGGCATAGAGATTTTTATAGTATTCAAATATGATATTTTGTATTTTCATGATATCATTTATAGCTTCTTTTTCATTTCTAATTGAGCTTAATAAAGTCCTTTCCTTTCTCGTGTTAAATCTAGCAAGAGGCCTGTCAATTTTGTTTTCTAAGAACGAACTTTTGGTTTCATTAATCTTCTGTATAGTTCTTTTATTTTTTATCTCATTTAGTTCTGCCCTGATCTTGGATATTTCTTTTTTTCTGCTGGGTTTAGGATTGAATTACTCTTCCTTTTCCTGTTTCTTAAGAGGTCATTCAATTGTTGTTTTGTGATCTTTCTGCCTTTGGATGTGGGCTTTTAAGACTATGAGTTTTCCTCTCCATACAAACAAAATTGCAAAGGAGGAAGCGTCCAGATGCAAGGAATCCTAGGTTCTGATCACTTTTGACACTCTCCCATGGGATGAGATGTGCTGAGGTACAGAATATTAAGGCCTGCTTGGGGTCATATAAATTTATGAGGCTCAAGGTATGCACCCATTCCCTGGAGAAGCTTGCCACTTCTTGAGGGAATGTTTATCCTAGGCTGCCTGGGAGTGCTTATCCTAGACTCATGCCCAGAGTTATGAGAAAAGTCACCTGCAGGCCCCAGCTCCTGGCCAGATCCGGAACCTCACATGACCAGAGCATACGCCTTTTTGGCGCCAAAGCCTTCCTTTGTTCAGACCACTATATAAACAGCATAGAAAAGCCCCCGAGGGGCCGCCAGTTTTTTCTATTCAACCTCTTGGCGTGCATCTGCCTGCCTGCTTGATATCCCGGCGTGTTGTTGCCTTCATCCCTGCCTGAGACTTGCCCATGATGGTAAATTCTGGTGCTGATAATGGGATCCTAGTGGTATGATTATTCCTTTATGTTCTTCTCCTGCTGTGCTATGTAAATAGGTCTCCTTTATTTTCCCTTTTTTTCTTCTCCTTAATAAATGTAACTGAAACTGGTGTGGCTTGTGGTGGTGTGTCCTGCGGATCAAGTTTAAACTGCAAAATGTCTGTGCACAGAGATTGATAAAATTAATTATCAATACATGAGAGCCCTGTGTCCTGTTGCTGGTCTGAGGCACCTGTGTGCGGAGGGAAAAACCCTTAACTTTTCACTGGGCTCCAGAAATCCCTGGATTTGGCTCATTCTGCTGATTTCTCTTTTCTATCTTCCTCTCTCTCAGCTTCAGAGTCCTTTTTGGTGGTATCCCTGGACTCCACTGGTTTCAATCCCTTGGTCCACTTCTAAGCAGTAATCATTCTCTGCTCTCCTTAGTCGAACCCTTAACTCTTCTGCCTGGATGGTCCAGCATACTGTGTCTCTAGTTTGCCATCTTGGCTCTCTCTTTTTCAGATATTTTTCAATCCACAGTTATTTGAATTCTTGGATGCAGAACCTGCAGATACAAAGTTCTGACTGTATTATTGAAACATTTCATAGATTATATTAAATAGTCTGAAAATTTGGTGATGATAATTCAGGTTACAAAGGAAAACTGGTCTGACCAAACGTAAGGGTAAGTTTCAATATTTCATTTTTGTTTGATTGGTCTAGGTGGAGAATGCCAGGAAATGAAAAAAAATGATATAGGACAGCTATATTATGTCAGATTGTCTTGTGCTCTGACCAGGACTGGGAACACTGGCCTTGATTCTATTACGGTTGGATACGTTACACATTTTTATTTGCGTCCCTAACATGTAACTATTTATATAACTACTACCTCAAATATCAAAATTTATACTTAACATTTTTAATTTTAATAAAAATATTTATAAAATTGTCTAAAAAGTAAAGAAGCTTTATGGAATAAAGTAGATATTAATTTTAGAAATACTTAGATTAAATTTTCAACAATTCTTCTAAGCCTTGCAGAATCATACTTCCCCCTTATAGTTTCATAGAAGAAAATTTTCAGAATTGAGTAAACTTTAAGGAAGGTTAGATGAGAATATACTCCTATTATTCAGTTATAATGTGGAAATCCTTTGGGAACTTATAGTTGCTGCTTTTTCACTCTTAACTGAATGGAAAATGAACAGCAATTCCCCCAGGCCAGCAGGCAATACTCTACTAAATGGTGTTCTTGATGGGACTTACATATTCATAGTATTGACTGTAGTGTGCCTTACATTTATCAAGTGGTTAATTTATTATAATTAAATTATATATGTTATACCCTCTTTCTAACATATCTCAGGGCTGAGTAACAGTAGGTATTTAATCATCATTGATTAAGTAATGAGTGGAAAAACTGTAGTCTTATTAAGGGATTTGTCATCTAAGAAATATAATATTTCAAAGAGAATATCAAGAATATGTACACAATTAGGAAGATGTATAATTTAAATAACAAATATCATGTTTATTCACCTTATAGTTTCTCTATTTCAGGTTCTCCATGTAAACTAAGATGATGCTGCCCAATTCAAAGGAGAAATAACAAATTATTGACTCTAGTATCCTTCAAGAATGAAAATGCCAGGAAATGCTTCAGCTACCAACAATACAAAAGAAAATTTCATGCTGCTGAAATAATGATTACAATGAAAGAATTCTTTAAAGAACCCTTCAGAAACACTAAAGTACAAAAGAATCTATCTTTCAACATCTTTGGTATTCTTGTCTTGACCAAGGACAAATAAAGACCAGTGTATATTACCAGCTGCTCTGTTAAAAGCTAAGTTGCTGCCTTTCATTTTACTAGTCACAGTGTAGGACGTTTCCTAAATGATAAATATTGTTTTTCTTATGATCTAAATATATTTTAAGAGAAATTAAAAAAATAAACTATGCTATTTGAAAAGCAATCTTAATGATCATCATATTGATGAAAAATGTAATTTGTGATATTGTCTTGTTAGACACTTGCATGCACTAGAAATTCACTATTTTAGTTTATGTTTCTATTTAATCAGAAAAATTCCATTTAATATTTTTTAAAAGCTGAGCATTAAATATCAAGTATCTTTTTTCCAAATATATAAATAATACAGAGATTATGTAATATTTGTTTTTCAATTCTTTCATTCAATGTCCACATTGTTCATGCAATGAGAAGTAGAAATAATTTGTCAGCATGTGCCATTACTAATTAACGTGAGTAAAATCAATGGCAAGTTATTATTCAGTTGTGCATATTTTGAAAGTACTTTAGTCTCTAATCAAATAAAAGTCATTCACACACCTCACACACACCCATACATATACAACAGCAATGGCAGCAATATATCAATGACAATAACTTTCCTATCCTAGGGAAAGCACTGTCAAATCTAGATGTGTTTTAGTCTAGAAACTAAGAATACATTTATATTTTTTATTTTAATAATGAGAAATATCATTTACTGCTTTTAGAAACTATGTAAGTATGATTCACTCATATCATATACAAGCCACACCATGGATAAGCAATAGACTGAAATCTAAGAAACTATAAATTCTAATTTCTCCAAAGATCATGGGTAGAAGTATTACTTTTTGTATGTTTTTATTTTCTCCTTTCCAAAACTGGAAATTTTGTGTTTATTAGGTTTCCCAAATAATACTATCTGTAAATTTTTTGTAGAACAGGATTCTACTTGTGGAAAAATGGCTCCATGTGGCAAAAAGGAGATTGGTTATTCACTACTTAGTTGCATGAGTTCCTTACATAATTTGAATATTAAATCATTAACACACATATGGTTTGCAAATAAATTCTCCCATTACATAGGTTGCCCTTTCACTCTATTGATTGCTTCTTTTGCTTTGCAGAGCTTTTAGTTTGATGTAGTCCCACTTGTCTATTCATGCTTTTGGTGTTATATCCAAGAAATCATTGCTTATTCCAATGAAGATTTCCCCCTATGTTTTATTCTAGGGATTTTATACTTTCAAGGCCTACATTTAAGTCATTGATCCATTTTGAGTTGACTTTTTTGTATGAAGTAAGAAAAGGACCAATTTTATTATCTTGTATATGGGTATCTAGTTTTCTCATCACCATTTGTTGAAAATACTATCCTTTCTCTGGATATTCTGTATTATTGGCACACAGTTGATCATATATGGGTGGGTTTATTTCTGGATGCTCTATTTTGTTCCATTAATCTATACGTCTGTTTTTATGCTCTTGCTATACTACTTTAATTAATGTATCTTTGTAATATATTTCAAAAATCAGTAAATGTGATAACTGCAACTTGGTTCTTCTTTCATAAGATTGCTTTGGTTATTCAGGGTTTTTGTGGTTCCATATAAATTAAAGAATTATTTTTATTTCTGTAAAAACTGTTACTAAGATTTTAACGAGTATTATATTGAATCTGTAGATTGCTTAGGGTAATGTAAATATTTTAACTATATTAAATCTTCACATCAATGCGCACTAAATGCCTTTCCACTAATTTGCATATGCTGTAACTTTTTTATCAATGTATTATAGTTATGGTTTATGTCTTTCATCTCCTTAGTTTATTCCTAAGTAATTTATTCTGTTTAATATTGTTGGAAATGAATTATTCCTTAATTTCCTTTTTAAATATTTTGTTTTAGTGTACTGATACACAACTGATTTTTTACATGTTGATTTTGTTTGCTGCAACTTTACTAAATTGGTTTCTAAGACTTAGTATATGGTACTTGTAATTTGTTGAGGGTCTTTTATCATGAAGTAGTGCTGAATTTTGTCAATTGTTTTCTCTGCATCTGAGGCAATTGTGTGATTTTTATTCTGTATTCTGTTAATGTGTTGTATCTCATTAATTGATTTGTAGGTGTTGAACTATACTTGCATGCCAGAGATGAATTCCAGTTGGTTGTAGCATAGGATTCTTTAAGTGTGCTGTTGAATTCAGTTTGCTAGTATTTTGTTGAGGATATTTGCATTTATATTTATGGGGATAATGGCTTGGACATTTGCTTTCCTGTAGTTTCTTTGTCTGGCTTCAGTATTAGGATAATACTGTCTTCTTAAAATGGGTTTGAATATTTCACCCTCTTTAACATTTGTAAGAGTTTGAGAAGGGTTGGTCTTGATTCTTGTTTAAATGTTTTCATAATTCACTAGTGAAGCCATCTGGTCCTGGACTTTTCTTTTTGGGAATTTTAATTACTGATTCAGTTGCCTTACTTTATATCAGTGAGTTCAAATTAGATTTTCTATTTCTTTATTATTCAGTGTTGGTAGATTGTGTATATTTCTAGCAAATTATCTGTTGCTACAAGTTATGTAATTTGCTGGTATAGAATAGATCATAAAAGTCCCTTATAAGCCTTTTTATTTCTGTCATTCATTGTCAGTTCTTGACTTTCATTTGTGATTTTAATTTTATTTATCTGAGTCTTCTATTTTTTTTCCTTAGTCAGTGTAGCTACAGATTTGTCAATTTTGTTTATCTTTTTAAAACCCAGATTCTTAGTTTGGCTGATTTTTTTCCATTATTTTTCTATGCTTTATTTTATTTCTCCTCTAATTTTTATTATTTCTTCTACAAACTTTGGGATTAGTTTGCTCTTATTTTTCCAGTTCCTTCAGGTGTACAGTTAGGTTGTTTATATGAGATCACTCTTCTTTCTTAATGTAGGCATTTATTGCTAAAAACTTCCTTCTTAGAACTGCTTTTGCTGCATCCATGTTTTAGTATGTTGTGTTTTCATTTTTGTTTGTTTCAAGATATTTTCTAACATCCCTTATTCCAAATTTCTTATTTGACCCATCAATTGTTCCAGATTTTGTTTAATTTACACATATTGGTGAATTTTCTGGGTTTTCTTCTGTTGCTGATTTCTAGTTTCATTCCATTGTGATCATTGTCATTGGAAAAGATGCTTGCCATGATTTTAATCTTCTCAAACTGATTAAGACTTGTTTTGGACCAATAATTATGGTCTTGCCATTGACTAGAGAAAGGAACAAATAAATTTTATGAGACGATGGATATTTATTAACACATATTTTGATCTAGCTGGTAGTTACATGGGTATATGCATCCAGGAAAGTCATCAAGCTGTATACCTAATACTTGAACATTTTACTATATATCAATTAAAACCCAATAAAAAGAACAACCTACGGAGAACAACCTATGAAGACTATAAACAGTTAAATATCCTCAACACATTTTCATATTCAATTCAGTTTTTACCAATAGTTTGTGCTAATTCTGTGCTATTGGTATTTTTCTGAACAATTTTTTTCAATAATATCTTATTTTTCCAAAGTTTTCAAATGCTTTCTTCTAAGTTTTCTCATGAAAATTGGAGTTTTTGACATATGTTTATATATTTTATTAACATGTTTTTAATTAAGAAAGATCAGTCTATACAAGTTCTGAGATATTTGATAAGCTTTGAGCAAATTACACTTACTTATCATTTTTTAATATTCATATGTTGAATATTTTATTAACTATTTTCATAAGCACTCTTCTTTTGCTTCTAATCATTGTAACATTTTTGCAAATAGTTTTGCAAGGCAAACTTCTCAAATAAATTATGTATATTTATAATTAACCTGATTATATGGTCAAACATGGATGCTATAGAATCATAGACCTTCTCAATTGCATACCATTAAAGATAGAATGCAAATATTTCAAATTCAAAATAAGAGCTCCTTTTTGAAAGTATTCTTCTGTCGTTTTAGTGTTCTGAATTTGGTTGATATACTTTGCTAGAGAGCTGGGGGACTACTTACTGATTATATAGTATATCTGCCTTTCCTACCCATTTGTGTTCATGTCATTGCATTTCTTAGAAATTCCTCTCCTCTGATATCCTTTTGGAATTCTATTTACTCTTCAGGTTCTACCTCAAATGTATCCTTCTTTACAAAGTTTTGCTGATGAAAGTAATCAACTTTCCTCACCAATTTATAGTTCTTTATACAGGTTCTCAGACAATTATTCCATGTAGGCTTGATGTTTATGTAAATGATTTATCTCCTGTATTTCAAGAGGGATGTCATATTTTGTACATTTTCTCCTCCACAATTTTCTGTCCATAGCAACAGTTCAATAAAGAGTGAATTTAATTGAAAAAAAAATGAAATAAAAGCTAACAAATATATTCTTCCCAGAATTTTAACTATTCCGAAGAACAATTACAGAATTTCAAAATTAAACCTTTATACAATTGAGTTTACAATTAACATATTCAGTTACTTCATATTAGGTATAACTTTAATATTCTTTCTGATTTTACTATTGATTTCACAAAAGCAAAAATATAAATTTTGAACATCCATCTGTATTAGTTTTCTAGGGTTGCTGTTAATTAAATACCATAAACTGGGTGGCTTATAACAACAGAAATGTATTAACTCACAGTTATGAAGTCTAGAAGTCCAAAATCAAGATACAAACATGGCTGGTTCCACCTAATTTCTCATGATGATTGTTATTCCTCAGTGTTTTTTTTTTAATTTTTTAATTTTTATGGGTACATGTAGGGTGTGCATTTATAGGGTGCATGTGATGTTTTGATACAGGCATAAAATGTGTAATAATCAAATCAGGATAACTGTGGAATCCATCACCTCAAATGTGTAATGTTTCTTTGTGTTAGGGACATTCTGATTCCATTCTTTCGATTATTTTAAAATATACTATCATTTACTTTTGACTATAGTAGTGACTGCAGTCCTCAGCATTCTTAATTTGCAGCCAGAGCAATTTAATTTTTGCCTCCCTTGTCACATGGTGGTCTCACTGTGTGTTTGTCTTCAAATCACCTTTCCTCTTTTACTAAGTACACTGATCATATTAGAGTAAGAGCCTACTCTATCCCAGTATGACCTCATCTTAATTAATTACACATGCAATGACTATATAAGGTCACATTCTGAGGCACTGAGGGTTACAACTTAAACAAATTTTGGGAGGAAATGCAATTTAACCCATAACACCATCGTTTACATATATTGAGTATATCCAAAAATGGGTTATTATACAGAAAATAAAATGTAAGGCTAGCTAGCATATATTAAAATGGAAAGATGGTACTAACATATTATTAATTTAGAGAGGAAGAATTCATAGATCGCTATTTATTACATAATACCTTTATGTTAAAAGTATATGCATATGCCTTTATTTATGGATTATACCTCATTATGCATGAATATGTATATTATGGCTTAAGAAATACATAATATCTTATATCTTATCAATATGCAATGATGATGCAATTTTTAAAATACTAGAATAATATAAAATAAGCTATATTATATATTTCATGGATTGAGAAATGGGAGAACAAGTGAAAGAAAACTTTTATTTTCAACTCTCTATAGGTCTGTGTTTGTCAACTAAAATAAACAACAAATAGGATGTACTACTTGATAAATTGAAACTATATGCAATGGAAAAAATGAAAATAACACATATCAAAATGAGGCAATGTGTAAGACTGATTAATTCACAAAATAGGAAGAAAAAAAACAAGAAAGAAAGAAAAAACATGAGAAAGAAAAAAGGAACAGATGGCCTACAAATATATTGACATGATAGTGAACTTCATGAGTATCCAAAGGTAAACTCCATTTTTACTTATCTAATTAAACAACATTGATATGTTTGTCTATACTGAGTACAATGAAGGGCTTGAATATTTTCATCATTTTGGAATAATATAAATTGTCAAAAAATATTTTTAAGTTTCATAGTTTTTGCAGAGAACCAATTATTGATGTCCTTTAAACTGTGAGCTAATCCTGTTAGTTTAAAATTTACTTAAGAAAAAATTCAGTGATATATGTAAAAATTGTGTCTACTGAGATTCATATCCATATATATTTCTGTGGTTATGCTATATAGTGAAGACAGTAAATTATGGCTGAGATGTTATCTCATCATTAAAAACATTTTTTCAAGAATGATACAGAAAAATTTTCATGATATATTGTTAAAAAAAAATTTTAAAGCTTTATATTTAGCAACATATGTGACATACATATAATACAGACAGAAAATTTATCCATAAGGAAAAAATAAAATAAATGGCATAAAATATTAACCATAATTACCTAATAGATGAATATTGTTATTTTACAATTTGCTTTTACAAACTCTCCTTCTAGTTTTCATTTTCAAGTATAAAATACTTAATATGAAAAGATAAATATTATTTTTTTAAAAACAGTAAACTTGAATTGTTTTATCATTAGCTACTCTATACAGATTTTCATCTGCAAAAGGATGATAATATATGTTTTACTGCCATATTTACTTTATCATTTAAAAATGTGTCAAAGACACATTGTTT
This sequence comes from Microcebus murinus, assembly GCF_040939455.1. Lineage (NCBI taxonomy): Eukaryota > Metazoa > Chordata > Mammalia > Primates > Cheirogaleidae > Microcebus > Microcebus murinus. The sequence goes on from NC_134116.1 coordinate 53,393,406, forward strand.
GATAGAATGACTATCATTTGATTTTTAGATTTTATAATCTGGAAGTCAGTGTGGTTCTTGTTGAAATAGTCACAATTCTAAGGGAAGAAAAGATTTAGGAAAGGCAACTCATTTTATTATGTGCCTTAAGTTCCTTTCATCAATTCATTCTCTCATGAGTAAGCAAATCCTCTCCTAACAATCTGGAAGATAATCTTTTATTGTTATTTTATTTTTTTATTTTTATTTCAGCATATTATGGGGGTACAAATGTTTAGGTTACGTAAACATTGTGTTGCCTTTCCCCCCTCCCCTGCCCGGTCAGAGCTTCAAGTGTGTCTATCCCCCAGATCGTGCACATCACACTCATTATGTATGTATATACCCATCCCCTCCTCTGCCCTCCCATCTGCCCTAAGATTCATTAGCCATTTTATTTGTGCAATGAAGTTCCTCTACTGAATCATAAACTGCTTAGTTATAAGCACTTATAGATACTTACTTTATAGATACTTTCTGATGTTACTTTCTAGTTACTTTCTACCAAAATCAAAATTTTGATAAATATTTGATAAGTATTGATAAGTATTTGATAAGTATTGATAAGTATTGATAAGTATCATTAAAACTGTATTACTTTCTTCTGCATATATATGCCTTTGGGGGTCTCTGTTAAGAATTAACTATTTTGCCCACAGCTTTCTGGCCCCAATTAATTTCTTTGGTTTTACATTTTTAAAATTTTTACATAGGTGTAGGTTGCTTTCTCTTTCCTTTTTTGAACTGAGATATCAGTTCCAAGTAATTGAACAAATTTTCTTTTTATCTTGAGACCCATTTATATCACCAAATTAAATAGATACGTTGATAGCATTTTTTGATTGCTTTTCTTTCCTCCCTCCCTCCCTCCCTTCCTTCCTTCATTCCTTCCTTCCTTTTTTGAGACAAAGTTTCACTCTGTTGCCTGGGCTAGAATGGCATGGTATCAGCCTAGCTCACAGCAACCTCAAACTTCTGGGCTCAAGCGATCCTCCTGCCTCAGCCTCCCCAATAGCTGGGACTACAAGCATGGGCCACCATGCCCGGCTAATTAATATATATATATATATATATATATATGCATACATATATTTATATATGTATGCATATATATATATATATTTTAGTTGTCCATCTAATATCTATTTTTTTAGTAGAGACAAAGTCTCACTCTTACTCAGGTTGGTCTCGAACTCCTGAGCTCAAACGATCCTCCTGCCTTGGCCTCCCAGAGTGCTAGGATTATAGGCGTGAGCCACCAGGCCTGGCCAGATACATCTCTTAATATGAATGAAAGTACTTGGATAAAAGAATTCTATACACCTAAAATATTTTGATCAAATATTTTTATTATTTCCTAATATGATGGGAAATAGAAACAGGTGTTCAGAAATAAGGAATATTTTAAAATTTCCTTTCCTTATTCTTTTGTTTATATCTACTTCTATTTAAAGTCCAAGAAACATTTATCAAGATTTACTTATATAGAAATAGAAGGCCTTTCAAAGGGACAGAAACTTAGGTTCATAAAGCTCATACGTAACAGACAGTGCATTTTCCTATGTAAGAGTAACAGTTTTGTCTAGACCAGGTTTAAATTACTAAAAATAGTGGTTACAGCCATTTCCCCAGAGAAATTATTTCATATAACTACTAGTTCTCACTAACAGGAGACACATTGCAAATACTGATTCTGATAGTTATCTGTGGGAGAATTTCTCCTGGGAAAGTAAAGAAAGATCCCTGGTTCCAGTAACATGAAATCTGTCTAGAAATACTTATAATCTATTTTAGGGGTTAACTGAAAGTTCCCAAGGATTAAGCAATATGTTTTCAGAGGACTTTTCTGTCACTGATGCCCACAATTTTATCAGGGATATTACTAATTATGCTAAAATTAGATTTACTATTTTCCTATTTCGCTTTTTAAATATATATTTTTTTGATTTTTGTATAATTTCTTTCTTTTTTTTAATACCTTCAAAAATGTTCTGAGAACAATTTTACATGTGAATAGAGTTGATACAAATCTCTTCAAACAGTTAAACTTTTTGGTTGTGTTCTAAACAATCCAGGCCAATCATGTCTGTCAATAATTTGTTTTGTTTGTACGTCCTTATTGAAAATTTGCCTTGCTAGCTCTTTGCCATGGGATGGAAATGGATTTTCCTCAGTGTGGCATTTGAATATTTCAGTAGGCCAATTGTTGGAGCTTGAAAGTGTGAAGTAACAGCCATGCAGAGAGAAGCTGTTTTTAGGGCATTAGGAGACACATTGTCAAGAGCATCAGCAGAAGCAGACTTTGCTGCAGCTGTTCTACTCCATTATATAATAGAATACCCATATTTTAACTCTTGGCTGTCATAAGCAATTAACAAGGAATGAAGAAAATAACTTCAAATATTCATAAATAGCTAGGAACTTTCACAGACATTGAAATAAGCAATTAGATACTTCAAGTTTTCCTATCAAAATATTCAAAACTTTATTCCACTTCAGGCAATGTTTTTCATTCAATTTTTTTCTTTTTTTTATTTCAGAATATTATGGGGGTACAAATGTTTAGGTTACATATATTGCCTGAATTTTTCCCTGATACATAACCACAGCTATAAAATATACTAGGCTATCATCTACTTATTAGGAACTATATATTTATATTATTCAAACCTTTGACATTCTAAGAGGTATTGGTGTATTTAGTTCCTCCATTGATAAATAACTGAAATGAGAAAGTAGATGTATAAAAAAAGATAATGAATCCTGAAAAATATGCTGTTTACTAATTATTACATTTGTCAGTGTTGGTAAAGTTCTTAGAAAAGTTAGAAGTTGATTTTCATAGCCAGCTATGAAATCTGTAAACATTGTTTGTTGAAAATAAGATAATAGCATTTTAGTCAATGTATTAAAATTGTGTTTGTTTTACCAAATAAGCAACATTTCTTTTTAAAATTTTGTTAAATTTTTAATTATTATGGGTATGTAATAGTTGTATGTATATCTTTATAGGGTACATGTGATGTTTTGTTATAGGCATGTATGTGAATGAATCAAATCATGGTAATTGGGGTATCGATCACCTGAAGCATTTATTTCTTTGTGTTAGGAAAATTCCAATTCCACTCGTTTAGTTATTTTAAAGTATACCCTAACTTATTGTTGATTATAGTTACATTGTGGTACTCTATGTGCTCAGTGAGAAAAGATGACAACAATTATTGCAATTCTTAAGATTCTAAAATTTCAAAAAGTTTTCTAAAGTTATAGGAAAATAACTAAATGCCATGTGATAATCCATGGATTTTATTTTGACTTAATGGCTCACAGTAACTGCAGTTGAATAATGATAGTATGCTAAAGATTTTAATACAAGTATAGATTGTCACTTATTCTTAGACTTAAAGACTACAAAAAGCAAATTTAATTTATTCTCTCATTTTTATAACAACTTTACTTAGTATGTAATTTTTATAGTTGTAATGAAGTATTTTAAAACATGTAATTTCTCTTCTCTAAGTCTTGGTAGAGATTATATACATAAATGAAAAGTTGTATAATTTCTATGTACTAAAAAGTGTGGTAACTTTTAATAAAGGGAAAGATTGGTTTGCTAAATACTCAATTTTAGTATATTCAAACTTCTTTGGAGTAGTATGGTAATAGAAACTTGCAAAATTTTACAGGTTAAGAAAGAACATTAGGAAAAGTGAAAAAATAGATTTTGATTGTGTAATAAATGTCAATAGATTTAGGAGAAGACTTTCCTGGTATAAATTAGCCTCAATATGATTGAATGAAACAAATTAAAAGTGTAAATATAAGATGTGTCAATCTCGATTTGAGCTAAAATAGGGAAATAATTTTTAAAGGATTGATTGCACCCAACCTACTGAAGAATGTTTGAGCCAAGGTAGGGAAAATAGATTTTATTCAAGATATAGGATGGGTATTTCAGGATAATTAATCTGATGGTTAATGTGTACAATGATTGGAAGTAAATTTTGTAGATACATATTTCAATTGCCCACACATGTATTGATGACACAATAAAGGGGTCATTATGAAGTTAACATGATTACTAATAGATATTTCATATATAAAAAAGGTTATGTAAATTATAATTCAGAATTTTTATTGAATCTTTTCATTATTCTTAATAGCCAAAAATATAAGTATGTGGTAGTTTCTCACTTAAAGAATAAATAATTTAAATTTTGAGCAATGACTTTGCTAATTAATTTTTAGAAAATAATATATAAAAAATAACTCTGAGGCTTTTACTTTTTAATTAGTAATAAATTGATAAAAATGGTATACATTTCAAAATTGACTTTTTTCACTGGATTCACAAGATATGTGTTTAGATACATGTCCTTGTGTGCTTTGTTTTTTCTACATTATACTTCTGATAGTTCATCTGTTATTCCTTATTGTTTGTTCCTTATAACTAAAACATGTTGTAATTACAGAGTTTCTTACACAAAAAGGTAAGTTTGCAAATTCTTTTTTTTTTAAATCCTTTATCTTTTGGTTTGAACTAAGTGTGATATCTCCTACTCTTGATACAGTAGTTAAATACTATTGCGAACAAGTAACCAATACTGAGTCCTATTGAATTTTGCTGTATAGTAAATGTTTTTAGGCTTTTCCATGTTGAAGAGTTTCCCACTCATTAAAATTCTCAGTGAGTGAGAATGTTTGTACCCTCATAATACCCTGAAATAAAAAAATAAATAAATAAAGTATAATGGCTACTCAAAATTCAAAAGAAGGAATTCTTAATAAAAATTACATATGGAAAAAAATGTCTTAGTGAGCTTCAAAGATGGTGCTACAGTACTTACTAAGTTTAAAATTTTCTGGAAAGGAGCATTTGCATCATGCCCTATTGATAAGTCTCATTAATGCCACGATGCTTTCCAGTGGAAACTTTTAACAACTTTTAGCAACATAATTCGTTATTTCAAATATTTACATCATGAATTCTAGAGGGAATAGAGATCCAGTCAATTGATACTATGATATTTTGATATGTAAACATTTATTTTGATGTGGAGTGTTGATAGAAGGCACAAACTCAAACCTTCAGCATGTCAACACAAAAGTTATCACATTTATCTATTAGAAAAGGGTAATTAGATTAATGATAATTTTAAAAATATAGCATTTTATATAGATTACTTGAGGACATAAAGGATTCACTCATACAACCTTAAGAAAAGAGAAGTTTAAGTGAGCTGAAGAAGATTTAGGGATTGATTTTCCTCTTATACAACTAACCTCTCTCTCTCTCTCTCTCTCTCTCTCTCTCTCTCTCTCTCTCTCTCTCTCTCTCCCTCTCTCTCTCTCTCTGTGTGTGTGTGTTCTGTCTCATTTTGGGCTTTTGCCCAATGATCCATCTCTATTCTTTATACTTTATGTACATTTACTCTACACTATAATTTTTTATCATAGATTTTTACTTTTTTATAATTTACAGTTTCCAGGAGACCTTATAATTATAGCTGTATGCCAACTTCCTCTGACCCAAATGATATTTTCTTCTCTAGGTATTCTATCCAGTTCTGCTTTTGATATTAAAGAGTATAATTATGTTGGTAGCTCCTTTCTGTAATCATTAAGAAAGGCAGAATAATTGAATTGGCCCAGCTAATTTTTTAGCTCAAAATATTGTTCAACATATATAATAGAGGATTGTTCATAATTTAGGTGCCCATGCTAATTAGTTATTATTGGAATTGAGTGAGACAGTGCATAATATGAAACATAGGAGCCTATACATTGGAAGAAATTATTTTATCTTAAAGAGTTTTTTTCATAATACTAACTACTTTAACTAACATTTTTTCAATTAACATTAAATTCTAAATAGAATAATAAAGTATAATTGATCAAAAAAATCAAGCTATGGAAAGAGACAAGACCACATGAACTCCCACTAACAGTTTAAAGTTTAGCCTATATGTTATGCATAAATGCAACATGTAAGATATTATTTCTATCTGTGTATACAAATGGCTGAGGGCCTTACAGGAATTTCTGCAGGTAGAAGAAAAATCAAGTAGTCAATCTCATACAAACACAATTTCCAGAAACTTCTGTCTACCTTTTGCCCTCAGGAACCTGATAAACATGCATGAACACAACTAACTCCCTTGTTCAGGTACTCCTGTCATTCTTCAGGCCTCAGTTTATATTTGACTTCAGTAAGGAAGTTTTCCTGAGGCTTTCAAAATTATATTATTCTGAAGTTATATGGAATGTCACTGTAGAGGTCTGAAGCCTGTACTGAAGTTGCTAATGTAAAGAATTGTAAATTGTCCATATCAAAGATAGCATCCATAGCAAAGAAACAGAAGTAGCAGTTGTTTACCATCTCTCTTCAAAAGAAATAAAAATTATCCATGTATCTGCAGTAATGTCCTAGGGAAAAATTATCGAGGACAGGAAGACAAATGTATTCTCACTTTTCTTAACACCTTCATTATGTGGCATCTGTATGTGAAGAAACTGTTCTTATTCTGAAAAAAATACCTTTCTGTCAGTCGAAAGATACAAATATTCATACATAAATGTATATTCATATATTTTAAAATGCAAATTTGATCATGTAAGATGAATTATTTGTGAAGAGAATTTTAAATCTCTAATTCACTGACATTATTTTCAACAAAGAAAATATTCAAACCCTTATGCAATGTATAATACAAACTTTTATTTCTTAAACCATGGAAATTTTAAGGAAATCATACAACAGAGATACTAAAGCTTTAGAGGTACTCTTTTATTGTGCCTGTATGCTGAAAGGGTTGTATTGGATTGTTTCGTGAGTAAAGCAAGCAGAAAAAACTTTAGAGAGGTTTTTGTAATATTAGGGGAATAACTAGTCTGGAAAATTTAAACAGTTGTTGACACTAATCTTATCATTTATAACACAGCTGAACAAATAAAGATAAATCAGAGGGTAATATGATCTATAGAAAGAACATTTCCCTTTTAGTGATACCAGTAAACATTTATCCAAGTATGAGGCAAGAAGTATGCTCAGTATTGGGAGGTATAAGATATGTACCCTTTCCACAAGAATGTTACAGTAAATAGGGATTGTGGGGGAAAGTAAAACTAAGGAGGGATCTATTAGGGTACTACTTTGAAATAATGTGGGAAATGTTTAATTCCACTAATGAACAGTACCTGGGAGTGAGAAATTAAATATTTCTGAGAATGAACCAACTGTGAAGAAAGATCACAACTCAGAAAGTGCGTGAATTTGAAGATACCACTTCTCAATGTGATGGAGTTCTTCTACAACGCAGAACCATACAGACTGAAAAGGCTTTGGAGATATGCCAGGGCTGTCCTGCCTGGCTTTAGGAGCAAAGATCCTGGAGGTAAGATGAATTCATTGAAGTGGCCCATACTTTTAGCATTGCTTTTTCCCCTTGGGGATATTTTCCATTTTACAATGTGGGGTATAAAGGTGTGATAAAAAGCAGCAGCCTAAAAATTGTAGTTTTATCACTAGACAAAAAGGGGATGAAATCCAGTTCAAAGTTACTGAGTCAGGCAGGATTTAAGATACTCAAATCTTGTAGAAAAGAGATTTCATAATAATGCAGAAATATTATGATGCAATTGGCTTTCAACGTATTTGCTGAGTTCTAAGCTGCCACTTATGTAATGAGAGACAGAGATAGAATATAAAAAGAAACTGGTAAAATGCTAAAAAGGAAAGCTAAAATTTTAGTAGTTTCACAGCAGAGACATCAGGGCATAGGCTAAAAGGCATGCAAAAGAATGAGGCTCTGGTCAACATACAAAATTTCAAATGTTATCTCCAAAGTTTTATCTCCAAGGAATTGGAGCACACCAGAAATAGTATGGCTTTTCCAAATTCTGAAATCCAGCCTTGATTAGATCAAACTAATATGCCTGTACTATAATTCACTGACTGAGGAAAATTAAAGGAGAGCAATAATATCCCCCAAACTCTAAAATTTTTCATGTAGCAAAGCAGCAAAGCAAACATTGAATCATTCAGGTCACGCCAAAAGACAGAATTACATGACTAAAAATAATAGAAAAAAAAGAAGCAGTAGAAAGGGATCAAAAGGCATTTATACACTGTAGTTTTAAGGAACACTTTAAAATATCTGTTATTAAAATATTGAAAAAATCAATAAAAAGAATCTTACCATATAAATAGAATCAAGTGAAAATTCTACAACTGAAAAAAAATGCAATAGTTGAAATTGATAAGCTAATACTTAAATTTGAAAGCATATTAAAAACAGACAAAAAGAGGATCAGTGAACTGGACAATGGCCAGCAGAAATTATCCAGTTTGAGAAAATGAAGGAAAATGTGAAGAAGAGAGAAAGTGACTTTGTAAAGCTCTATTTTACCACTTATTATGATAATTAAGCCCATTTGATTTTTTGACAGTTAAATGATACAACCTACCCTCTAAAGGTCAAGGCTCTATTACTATCACTAATACAATTACTATTGCTCTATTACAATTATTTCCTACCTATTGAAGAGACCCAATCTCTAATGGAATCTCATTCAATCAACCCAGCCTGCAAAAGTGAGCCAACATCGGAACTTTCTGGTGATTTCGGTGCCCTACAAAGGCACATTTCTTGTTTTTTTTTAATAAATGATTACTCCATCTTAGCCCTCCAAAGGCCAGTCTTCATTTATTCTGTCCTTATAGAATCCACTCAATATTCACATGTTGCTGAAATATTCAATTCTGTCTTCTGCCATCCATAATAACCATTTTATCATTTTTATTTCATTTAATTAGTGACATTTTTTATTCTTCTATAATTTATTCTTATAACATATTTACAATATTTTTTCCTGTTAAATCATGTATTTGGGAAAAATTATCACTACTAATAATCTCTTTATTATCTAAATTTATGTTTTAGCCTGCTATAAGCCAGACTATATACCCAGACTATAGTCAGATTAGAGACCCAGATCTCAAAAGAGGCCTCAGATGAACACCTGGGTATCTCTGGAGTTAGGACAGCCTTTCAAAGTTGTCCCCAGTTGTCTTGAAAGGCTTGTTTTTTATACATTTATACTGTTCTTTCACCGAGTTGGATTATTCCTGGAAACAATGATCACTTTGAAAGAATTAGAATTCCATTCCTAAGGTACTCGCCACAGATGGGTAATAGCTTAACACCATCTTCAGAAGTAATCGCAGAAGCTAGGTGAATATGGCTCAACATTCTGAAGAGATATATGTGTGATACAGTAATGGTGTCCAGCAAAGTACCAAAATGTATATATATCTACCAATATTTTCAAAGGAAAAATTAGATAAGCGGCAATTGGCAAATTAATCAAAAAGAGGTCAATGCTATAGATGCTATAGTAGTTTGAAAATGCCAAGGAGTGTATTATAATATTAAAAAAATCTTAATACATTTTTAGAAATTAGTAAGTATTCCTTGAAAAACAGAACAAATAAAACTTTATAAAGGAAGAAGAGTGCATGAATAATGTTATATTTATTAAGAAATCAATTGCAAATGTAAAATACTGTTACAAGAAGATAATCCCAGGCTTAGATGACTTCACTTGTGAGTTTTCCAACATACAGAACAAAAAAATAATAACTTTACAAAAATTCATCCATATTATAGGGGAAAATATAGGAAACACTTTCCACAGCACTGTATGAAGAGATCATAACATTTTTACATATATCTGACAAGGATATTTCAAGAGGGGAAAAATATAATCTAATTTCTCCCATGAAAAATAGATACAAACACCAAGACCAAAATGTTATTTAAGTGAATTATGTTATATATTGAAAAAAGAAAATATCCTGAGCAAATTGAATCTGTTGCAAAATCTTCTAAATTTCTAGAAGATTATATGGGAGGATATCATTTGATATTGGGCAAAGTATATTTTTTAATCTAAGATACAAATAATACCAACCAAAAGATCAAAGATTCATAAACAGGATTTCATTAATTTATGTTCTTTTATTTACTAAAATGTACCATTAAAATCATAAAAAGACAGTATCCCAAGAATGGAAAAACAAACTCCACATATACTCACCAGCAAACTGGTATTAACTGAGCAGCACCTAAGTGGACACATAGGAACTACAGTAATTGGGTATTGAGCAGGTGGGAGGAGGGAGGGGGGCGGGTATATACATACATAATGAGTGAGATGTGCACCATCTGGAGGATGGTCACGCTGGAGACTCAGACTTGTGGGGGGAGGGGGGGAAAGGCATTTTTTGAAACCTTAAAATTTGTACCCCCATAATATGCCAAAATAAAAAACAAACAAACAAAAAATCATAAAAAGACAAATCACAGAGTGGAAGAAAATATATGCTGTGCATACATTTGACAAAGAATTATTATATTATACATAAGGTATAAAATGTACTTAATTTAAAAAAAAAGATAGGCAAACTATTTAAAATTTTGCAAAAAAAAATGAAGGGTATATTACAAAAGAGGGTATTCTAATTACCAATAAACACATGGGAAGATGTTCAAATAATTATTAGGGGAATAAATATTAAAGCTACAATGCCACGTCTCTGTAGCTCAACCAGAAAACAAAAACTAACATTCAGTATTAGTGAGTATGGTTTAACTGCAGCTCTCATACTAAACTATACAAGGCTTCTAGGCTGTTTATGCCACAAAGGTGTTTGAAAAGATAGTCTGAAACAAACAAAAAAAACCTTTGAAGGTCTTTGCTCTTATTTGAAGAGACTCAGAGAGAATTGTCTTCCAGGAGTGATAGTCTTAGAATGAATCTAATCTAATAGTTTTTCCTTTTCATACGAATTTCTCCAGAATCTGTGAAAGTTCATCCCTCCCCTTGGGTGTGAGAACACCCCTCTTTCATATAAGGATGGAGAGAGGTGGAAACAAGGGCCAACTGTTAATACAGGAGAGAAGTTAGTTGCCTGTGATACACCATTCTTCCTTTCTATAAACAATAAAATATACTGACCTCACAGGGTGCATTATAAAGATTGTGTGATATTTTTTGTGAAAGATTTAGTGTAGTACAAAGAACATCATGGCACTCGGTAAATGTAGTTTCCCTTCATGCTATTGTCCCATTTGAATATATGGAACAACTAAGCTATAATAACAAATTTGAGAAATAAACCAAAATAATTTTTTGCAAAAGATAGTCCGTCAATTGCAACCATTATTATTACAAAGCAATATTGAATTTATATTCTTTAGATGGTAAGGTAAAGTAATAAAATTTAATTTGGGTATAAGATCTTAAAAGGGCATTGTCATGTTTATTTGGTTTCAGAACTTAAATGATGGTTAAATAAAGAAAAAATAGTTCTTATTAGAAAGAGAGCTTAAATTATACAGCATTTCAACAGCTGAAGACAGCACACAAATACAGGATATCTATTTTTCCCTTTAAGCTCAGCTGTAATATATGCATGCTGACATGTAGCATTGATTTTTTTCCTTTATGTATAGCTGTATTAATTTTCAAAGTTTACACAGACAAATTTGCACCTTTCAGAAACAGAAGCAGCAAAATGAGTAAGATTCTGTGTAGAAAGCTCCATTATATACTTTTTGTTAGTAAATTTATGCATTTTTAAGATGCGTCAATTTTTGCATTTTTCTAAGGTGTTTACTTCCTTAGTTTTCTTTGTAATATTTAAATGTACAATTTTTGTATTCTCTGTAACTCAAATTTAATTCAAAAAATAAAAAAAAAACCTCTTTACTTCTCCAAGTCACATTTTATGAACAAAATACCTATAAGCAATCATGGTTTTTTATGGTCTTTTTTCCTGAAAATATAAAATATAAAACAGCAGCAGCATTGGGCTTGATTGTATACCTCTGAAGCCACTGTGTAGTGTTAATTCTCAATATTACCTAAAGCAATAGAATATACATTATTCAACTGATTTAGAACTTTTCATTACAGTATTTAAAACACTTCTCAACAAATTCCCTGATGATTCAACATGCATAAATTCTCCAGTGTGTGTTGATTCATTTCTTGGAAATTTTCAGTTGTTCTATCAAAGGGCTAAGTTGCCTGCTAACTTAATATTTGTAGCTAAAATAGATATTTCACTATCAGTCTGTGTAGTTTCTGCCAATCACATATTTATTAGGAATATTTATCTTTCCAACTTTATTCCCCTTATTTGGTTGACTTTTCCACTGTAACCTATTTATTTAAATAATAACAGGAAAAAAAACTTCAAAATTCAAAACAGATATTTGGTCTATAATTTCACTTTTTTCTTATCCCCCAATTTTTTGTGCCTTTTTATTATAGTGTCATAACATTCATCCTTTTTTTTTTTTTTTTTTTTTTTGGACACCATTGTATCTAGTGGCAATAGCAATTACTTTACCTCCTGAGTTTTAGAAGATTTTATTGAATTAATGATGGTATAAACATTAGGAATACAAGGGATGCAATATTTCAAGCCTAGTTTCTAGAAGCTGTTTTCATTAAACCTTGTCTACCTCGGAATTTGTTGTGCCAGTGTGTGCACACAGAGATACTCCACACAGATCCCCATCCAAGAAAGGACTTGCTGTTTGACCAGGAAGATCATCAGCACTCAGACTCTATTTTAACCCCCCCAGGCTCTACCTGAAGTCATTTCCTGAGCAAATGGAGCTATAAATGCCTGCTTTGCTCAGTTAAATATAAAAATCACTTTGTTCCAGAGGTCCCCAGCAATTTGGCAAAGGTTTTGTAACAACCTTGTGATTAACAATTTGTTAATCATTCCTGCCTCTTTTCCTTCCTTGCAAATTTATTGATAGATAATAAACAACTGGTCCCCCAAGCTCCATTCCAATTTCTGCTTTTAGAGAACTTCAAGCGTTGATGCCAGAAGTAGCCTGAGAAAATAAATTATAACAGAATCCAGTTAGTGCTGACGTCCATCATTGGCAGGAAGTGGAAAATAGCTACTGCCCAGTCGACTTTTTAAATACTTACTAGTGGTGGTTTGGGAAGATTAATTGGTAAAAGAGAATAAAATAGTGCCATTTATCAAATGTTTGAGATACAGATAAAAAATATTAACTGTAAAAATAACAGGATGAGATAACTATTGCTGAGTGCCATTAATGCTCTACAGTAAGATAATAAACAGCTAGCGCACCCGCCAATTAAAAGTCAGATGTGAAAACTAGAGAGAATCCTTGATTCCACAGAAGGAAGTTCTAACCTTTTACAGCTGGAGGGTGCAGCCTAGGAACAAACTCAAGACTAAGCTGAAGACTAAACCCAGGACTTAAGAGTAAGTGGCTAAATATATGTGGTTAAAAATCCAGCAAAACTACCTCTTTTTGACAAAGCCAGGGTCCTAATTGAAAAAATATGGTTTCCGAAAACATGAGATAGTGACATCTGCATGGATACCCTAAAGTTGTATTAAATAACTACAAAAATGTCTTTGAATCTTGTAAGTCTGTGCATGTGGCCGATTCTTACAAATTAAAAGCTAGCATCTCTCTCCTGTACTAGAAGACAAGGTTGAAATCACTACCCTATAAAGAATAACTTTCTGCCACTCACAATTTGCTCTCATTTCTCCTCCTGGGCACTGGGCCTAAAACTAAGATTAAATTATAGCACAACTAGGTTGGAAACATGCCAGAACAGAAAAGGAAAACAAGGCACTATTTTCCAAAGGAGATATAGGACCTAATTACTTTATAAGTGCAGTATCTATCTGTGGTAACATACAGAGGGATGAAGTTTGAGGGCCCTTGATTAATAGTGCTCCATAAAATCAGTTAGGAAAGAAATCTTTTTCATTTTGTTTTGCTTTGTTTTTTATTTGAGAATGCTCTTTCAATATACACGATGTAGCACCCTAACAACTTCCTAAGAGATGGTGAGAATTCTATTAGGATATCCCACACGGAGCAAAGTGAACATGCCAGCATTGCCATGACTGATGTTTCAAAGAATTAAGCATGCTGACATCGATATACCATCTACACATGGAAGACCTACCAGAGGATTATATTTCATGAAAAATCCAAGAAGGACTACTATGTAGTAGGGATATGATGAATGCTTTTTGTGAGAGGGGCAACAGCATCACTAAAAAGCTTATTAATGATATTATGTTGATCAGGCAGTATAAGCAAGAGTTATCTAACACACTGGAGGCCTGAGACAGTTACATACACTCTAAACTGTGAAAGATCAATCCTGTAAGATTCAGGAGCCTGCCATATCTATAACCTTGAGGTAGGCTGACCAAATTTTAGCAACAAACCAGGAAACAAATATACCTAAACGAAATATTAATAACAGTAATGATAATAAATTAAGTTATATATGCATTATTATTGTACCATAAAATTTGAAGTATAGACTTTTTGGAATTATATTTCATTCTGAATTAACTACTTTTCACTTAATTATATCCCATTATTTAAACAAAATAATAACAATGACACTTAGTAGTAATTAGCAATGAAACCAATTTAAAAAATGGTATGTATAAGAAAATATAATAATATAATGTATCTGTGTTCTGATATAGTGCTTTGTTTTAGTTCTCTTTAAGCTATTGGACATATAGATTTTTGAAGATTGTGTTATTGTATATTTTTAAAATACAGAAATGTAAGACATTTAAAAAGAAAACACTGATAGGATTAAATAGAGCTGATTAAATACACATTATCTACATTTTTAAAATTTTAACAATGACATATTCTTTTCTGTATTATGATACAGAAAAATGTTTTTACTCTTTCTGCTTTCTTTTTTATTAATACTTCTCTGAACTGCCTGCAGGCTTTAGGAAATCTTTTTATTTTTAATAATGTTGTCATAAAACTGAATAGAATAAAATGTAAAATTATCTTTGATTTTCAGTTTTTATCAAGCTCATATTTCACTGATTCTTGCTGCCAGTCCAGTGTGTTGACACGAAGCTATGCACTATCCCATGAAAAAATTTAAATCCTGGTAACAGCAGGTAAAAATTAGTATGTAGTCCTACATAAATGCCTATTCACTTTATGTCCACAGGCTTATGTTGGTTGACCAGATGTTATCAATCAGGCCTATTGTATTTATATAAATTCTTAAAATAAGGTATCTGTGTCTAAAATGGCCAACATTTTAAAACTCTCTGAAACAGATTGGAGATAATAGTAATCTCATATATATATATATATATATATATATACATATATATATATATATATATGAATGAGAGAGTTATGTAGTTTAAATGCACAGAATTAATTCGACATTGTAAAATTATAGTTAAGTTCCAAATTAGTTAAAGATATAATAATAAAATCAAGAAAGCTCTACTTTTCTAATTGTTTTTCTTTTTTTCTCTTTGTGGGAAGCAGAATTATTTTCAAAAAATTGTCAAGTTGTTTCTGCATAAGTTTTTGGTGCTATCTACACATTCATCTAACAACTGTCAGTTGGTCCTTTTCTGAGTCTCTTATGGCCTCGTAAAAATCATCAAACAATTTTGGACACTCAGCATATAAATTTCTGTTTTACTATAAACATTTTCTCTATTCTCACCCTCAGTATACGTCCAAATTAGAAAGGACATATTTTTAGTTCTGCATTTTGAAAATAAGATTTTATGGCAGTTCAACATTGTAACATTTTTCTATGGCCAACAGCCTTGTATATACTTGTCTAAAGATTTATCTCCTTCCATTTCTACAAAATAATAAAATCTTACAAAGTTCTTCATGGTTTAAGGAAAGTGAAATGTAACTAAAAATATTAATTATAACAGCTGCAATAAAACAGGTAAGGAAATTACACACATTTCTATTGCTGTTGTATACAAGATATGCAGAACATTTAGCCTATAATAAGATTTCATTTACTTCGATAAGAAGTTTATAGACTCAGGATTTTTCTACAATTCACATTTGTGCAAACATTCAGCTAGATAAGCAAAAGTCTAGTTTCTCTTAACAAGTTAAGTGTCTTCCACTTTCTGTTTTCTATGACTTCATTAGAATTTTTGTAAGATACAAGATTATTTTAAACTTCATTTCTCAAATCAAATAACCTAAAAACTAAAGAGAACTTTGTTGTTCTTTAATTAATCACTTGATATGATGTATAAAGCATGGTGATTGTAAGATCTTACAGAATCTTCTCTAAGTATAAGCGGCCAATACATACATTATCAAAGTTCTTTTCTTTGCCCTTAGGGCATTTTAGTTACCTCTGAATCAGAAAATGTAACTTTACTCAGTTTTATACAGCAATAAAAAATAATACTTTAATGTGTGCAGTAGTGTCATATGTCCCAGCTAATTTAGATTCAGCATTGGTGCCTTTTAGGGAATGACATAAGGGGGGTTACTCATGTTTTAATTCTCAGTTCCCTGACTGATGTATTAATAATATTCCATGTAGAGACACAGCTCCATTTAAAGGTCTTTGATTCAATGCGTATACTGTATGCTGAAGGAGGACATTTGATCCTTATAGCGTATTAAGCCCAAAATGATGCTTCATCTGTGCCTTCAGCAAGTGATCCAAATATTTCATAAGATCCTATTAATTACATCAGTATGACTAAATTCCAGATAGGGGCTATAGTTTATCTGATAATGCAAATAAATATTTTTCTATATACTAATCTCTGAATATGAACATATCTATACATAGTCTATATTTAATCATCTGATCTACATTAAGCTAAATATGAATTCATGCTGATATCTCCAACTCTAATCCATGCCCACACTATAGCCATGGTATGCAAGTCTATTGATTTCAGAATTATTAACTCATACTGTGTGTAAAAAGTCTTTATCAATAAAATATCATGCATATTTGAAATTTCTTTTGTCTTTAGTCTTTCAGAATCCATTTATTGCCAAAGTCACTTAGAATTTCTTCCCCCAATTTCTCAGTCACGTTGTCTTATGCATTTTTCACAGTTATATTCAGTTTTCACATTCAGTATTTTTTGTGAGATGGCCTGACATCCTAAATGAATTTTTTAAATTTCCATACATTAAGTTCACTCCTGAGTATAAAGTTCTATGGGATTTTAAAAATGCATCCTGTCATATATCAACCATACTGAATAGTTTCACCACAATTAGTAATAACATATATTTTACCTATTTAAAGTTTGCCCCATTCCACCTTCATACCTTGGCATGCATTGATAATTTTGATATCTCTATAGTTTGCCTTTTCCAGAATATCATATAAATGGAGTCATAAATTATGTAGCTTTTTCATACTGGCTTATTTCACTTATCAATATGTACTGATGATTAATCCATGTTTTTATATGGCTAAATCACATTCAATTGTTTGGATAAACTACAATATGTTTACCCATTCAGCTATACAGAGACATCTTACTTGAGTCATTTTTGGCAATTGTGTGTAAAGCTACTATAAAAATTTGCAAGTTAGTTTTTAAGAAGAGATAATTTTAAAATATGTTGGGTAACTAACTAGGGGCATGATTGCTGATTTGTATGACTATGTTTAGCTAGGTAAAAAAACTGCCAAAATGTCTTCTAAAGTGTTTATACCTAAAACATTTTCATTTCCGCTGTCAATGAATGAGAGCCTTCGTCATTCTAATAGATATGAAGTGAAATCTTGGTCTTGTTTTAATTTTTATTTTCTTATTCTCTTCATATGTTTATTTTCCATGTTTTGTGAAATATCTGTTTAGATATTTTGTTCACTTTTTAATGGAGTTGTTTCTTTTTCTTATTATTGAGTTTTAAGAGTTTTTTGTATATTTCACAATAAGTCTTTTATTGGGTACATATTTTGCATGTTTTCCTATGAATATTATTTTTCATATTCTACACAAACTATATATGGAGATGGATAGTTATACATACAAACATATATAATTTTGATAAAATTTACCTTGTTTTCTCTTTTATATGTATAGTGCTTTTGGTGTTTCAACTATAAACTCATCACCAAAACTAAGGACACATAGATTGCATCAAATATTTCTCTGATAGGTTTTGCAAAATATATTTAGCTCTAGGATTAATGTTGAGGTTAATTTTCATGTAAGATATATGGTCTGCATATAGGATTCATTTTTTTTAACATGTATATCCATTGTTCCAGCATAATTTGTTGAGTAGACTATCCTTTCTCCATTACTTGGTCAGTTGACTTTACTAGTATGAGTCTATTTGTGAACTCTATTCTGTTCTACTGATCTACATGTTTATCTTTTTATCACTATCACATTATCTTAATTACTGTAATTTTATACTAGGTATCAAAATTATGTAGTGTAAATCCATCTACTTTGTTTTTTGGATAAAATAAAAGGAATTCTGATAGTAACCTGAATACAGAAATAAAGAGCACTAGTAATAGTCAACATATAAACAAATATATAATGAAATAGAAACATTTTTCATTTTAACTCTTTTCTTTTTTTATGTGAGTAAAATACAATGCATAAGTCAAAAGTTATATATTTATTTATGAGTGCATGATGTGAATTGATGATGTAATTTTATGACAAAACAAAAACAGAAGCAGAATGAAGTAATGAAGCTATATAGGAAAAAATTTTGTTTATTATTAATATTTTATTAATCTGATGTAGTTTTCTACAAATTTAAAATGTTATTTCTAATCCCCATGGCAAACTCTAAGAAAATAACTAAAAATATAATAAAATAATAAGGGAATTAAAATGATGTACAATAAAGTAACTACTTAACACTCTCTCTCCCCCAAAAAACCAGTAGTAGAAGAATACAGAAACAAAAAATATATTAGACATTTACAAAACTAATAAAAAAAAGTTTATGTAAACCCTCCTTTATCAGTAATCACACTAAATCTAAATGGATTTAACAAATTACATTAATTAACTGCATTAATAAGTTACATTGGCAGAATGGATTAAAAGAAAGCATGTTCTAACTATATACTGGCTACAAAATATAGAGTTTATATTAAAAAACACACAAATATCCTGAAAGACAAAAAATGTAACATTTATCAAAAAATAAAAAATATAGCTAAAACAATTTGTACAAGCTCTAGTGATATCAGAAAAAAAATAGACATTCAAACAGAAATTGATACTAAAAACAAAGAACATTTTATAATAGTAAATGTGTAACACACCAAGAAAATGTAACAATTATAAACACATAAACATCTACCAAAAAAATCACAAAGTGCATGAAGCAAAAACTGATAGAATAATGGAAGAAACAGATAATTTAGTGATAATAGTTGGTGACTTGAATACCCTACTTTAAATATTATATAGAAGATAGGAGATCAACAAGGAAGTAAAAAGCTTGGACACTCAAAAACAGATAGCACTAAAAATATTTATAGAACATTCCATCTGAGAACAACAGTTGCAGTCCCCAAATCCCGGGCCTCGGATTGGTACCAGGCCAGGCCACAACAGCAGAAGGTGAGCAGCAGCAAGCAAGCAAAGCTTCATCTGTATTTACAGCCACTCCTCGACATTTGCATCACCACCTGTGCTCTCCCTCCTGTGAGATCAGCAATGACATGAGCTTCTCATAGGAGTGTGAATCCTACTGTAAACGGTACATGGGAGGAATCCAGGTTGCGTGCTCCCTTTGGGAATCTAATGCCTGAGGATCTGAGGTGGAGCTGAGGCAGTGATGCTAGTGCTGGAGAGTAACTGTAAATACAGATTATCATTAGCAGAGAGGTTTGACTGCCCAGTAAATGTAATGCCATCCTCCCCACCCTGGTCCGTGGAAAAATTGTCTTCCATGAAACCAGTCCCTGGTGCCAAAAAGGTTGGAAACTGTTCAACAATAGAATATACTTTCTTCTGAAATACACATGAAACACTCTCCAGGGCAGACCATACTTTATGCCACAAAATAATTTAAATTCAATACATCAAGATTGAATCACACAAAATATGTTTTCAGATCACAATGAAATTAAATAACAGAAGTAAATTTGAATAATTCATAAATATTTAGAAATTAAACATTAACAAAGGTAGAAAAATGAGAAATCACAGAGATATTAGAAGATACTTTGAGATAAATCAAAACAACTATAAAATAATATACCAAAACTTATGGAATGTAGTAAAAATAATTTATAGGGGGCATTTAATAATTTAATAGATATTAATATTAATGCTTGCATTAAGAAAGAGAAAATATTTCAATTTAGTAACATAACCTTCTACCTCTATAAATTATAGATTTAGTTATATTGGAGAAAGGATTGGAGATTTAGCATTGTTAAGAAAGTGATCATATTGAGATTGATCTATAGATTCATTGAACTCACTATCAAAACACCACTTGCCTTTTTTTTTAGCAGGAAAAATGACTCTACAATTCACAAGGAAATACAGGGATCTAGAATCACCAAAATGATCTTAAAAGAAGAAAGTTAGAGAACTCATTATTCCCAATTTCATAACTTACAACACTACTAAAGTGATCAAATTGTGGTATTATAATAAGGAAAAACTTATAGCTCATGAAATAAAATTAAGGGTATGGGTATAAAGCAATATTTCTATAGTCAGTTGTCTTTGACAAGGGTACCAAGAAAACTCAATGGAAAAAGAATAATTTTTTGAGCAAATGGTGTTGGGCCAACTAGATATTCACATGCAAAAGAAATCCCTTCCTCACACCATATATAAAAAATAACTCAAAATGTTACAGAGAACATACAAGAAGTCAAAACCTGTGCACAAATGTTTAGAGCAGCATTATCCATATGTGGAAAACACTGGAAATTACCAAAATGACCTTTAAAAAGTAAATGGATAACCAAATTGTTTTACCTCCATACTTTGGAATACAACTCAGCAATAAAAGGAACTGATTATTAATTCACATAATGACTTTAGTGAATCTCAGATTCATAATGCTATTTGAAAGAAGCCTGTCTCAAATGTTAAATCCATTTGATCTCACTTATATCACCTTCAGAAAAAGGTAAAACCATAAGGATGAAGAGCAAATCAATGATAAGCGTAGAGGTGAGGATTTGTTCAAAGGGTATACTTTTTGTGGACGTATAATAATTGTTCCATAGGTCATTTATGGCAGTAGTTTAACCAATCTACACATGCATTGATTCACACAGAACTTCACATGAAACAAGTGAACTTATATATGTAAATAATAAAAAAACACCAAAAAGTGCAGTTTTAGCAAAAAAAAAAAAAAAAAACAAAATTGGCCAATGTGTACAATTACTTGAACTAGTTACAAAGTAATTTTAATATATAAACATTTCTCCGTTCTTCATAGTTGTTCATTTTTCCCTTTTATTATTTGACAATAGGTTAGATCAAATGTTCACAGTCTACACCTCAGCTTTATAAAAGCAAACTGATTTTATTAACAGAAATATTATCAATTCAGTGATCAATTAACATTTAGAATCAAATAATTAAATGGATAATTTTAAGCATTTCACATCACAAATTCCTTTGCTAAGAACACTATTGTTTTATTAGAGGCTCTTAATTCAAAGTTTTGGCTCATTAAAATATTCTCATATTTAATTATTATATAATTCAAAATTTTGCATTTGAATCGTAAGCATATAATCCATGCCAAAAGCATGTTACTGTCAGAAAATCCCCCATGGAGAACTCATTTTTAGATGTTGAAGACATATCTAGTCCACATTACAATCAAATTGAGGTAAAAACATTTGATGTTGAGTTGTTTGTTTCTGTTTTAGATTTAATTTTCGATTCCTGACATTTTGCACATAAGTTCTCTGCAGTCAAAAGTGCTTTGTTATGACAGCACTGTTGTCACAGTGTAAATATTCAATCATTTTTCATGTTATAAAAATGAGCCATAAGCAAAATCCTTGTCTACATGCTTTACATAAATACATTTTTGTGGACTTAATTCATTGGTGATATTAATTTATATCTCTACTTATACTTTCTAATATTAATAATAAAGAATAGGAAATAAACTAATTTCCCTGTGGTCCACTCCAATATGTTGCATTGTTTATATTGTACCTAAAGAGAAACCTTTTGCAAGATAATATAGAAAATACTACCAAGCTGCTTTTGAATTAATCTGATATTTTAAAAAATTAATTTATAATAAATGATAATAAATTTACTTTGTCAATAATGCATGACTGAGTCTATCATTTAGATAGATTTTAAAATACTTTATTACTGGTTCATATGTAAGAATTTTAAACAAATATTCTTTAAAAACAATATTCACTTTTTTGTATAATTTTCAGGCAAACAACCCAAAAGTGTCATATTTATTACATACAATTTTATTTTGGTCAATTTGTATTTGGGGTTTAATCTCACATATTTTATATGATTAAAATAAATGTTTTATAGATTATACTAAAACACTAGTAGAAATGTTTATAGAATTTGGAATTTGAAGGCATAAAATCAAATAAATTCACAGTCACCATCCAAATAAATGAAAATATTTCTTAAATTGTTTATGATTTGTTAAATTTTAAAATTTGTTAAACTTTGAAATCTTCACTGGAAGATCATCTTTCAAACCACAACTTTATCACTACATTGAAAGAAGATTCAATTAAAAAGTAAATATGGGCTGGGCATGGTGGCTCACACCTGTAATCCTAGCACCCTAGGAGGCTGAGGACTGAGGATACTTTGATGTCAGGAGTTCCAGACCAGCCTGAGCAACAAGACCCCTTCTCTACTAAAAATAGAAAAAATTAGCCAAGCCTGGTGGCATGTGCCTATAGTCCCAGCTACTCAGGAAGCTGAGGCAGGAGAATCACTTGAGCCCAGGAGTTTGAGGTTGCTGTGAGTTAGGCTGAGTCCATGGCACTCTATCCCAGGGCCCGAGGCTAGGGTCAGGGGTGGACAGAGTGAGACTGTCTCAAAAAACAAACAAAAAACCAGTAAATATGGTTTTTTCTAGCTTACACATGGAAAAAAAATGATTCAAAAAAGAATGCAGCTGAAAATATTAAATTTTTAGCATATTCAGTAAGAGGCAAAGAAAAAATGGCATCTAAGGTCTATTAAAACGTTCAGAAAAACAAAAAGAAAATCAGATTTTAAAAAATAAATAAAAGATGAATTAAATAAGATAACTTTGATTTGTAAACCAATCATTGATATATTTATTGATTCAACAATGCTTAATATCATCCGTGCACTCTTCTAGGTACTTGACAGAAATTGCTAAACGATATCAAAATAATAAATTCTCTGAGCTTCTGTAGATTGTATTCCAACAAATTTGATTTATTAGTAAATTGCTCAATGATCTGGAAAAATTGAATTCACTGATATTTTCTCAAAGAAGACTTTCACAAAGAAAATTATGAAGAAAATAAAGTTTGTAGGAGAAAATAAGAGATATGAAAGAATGAAAATGAACTTACAAATGAAGCAGTATTTTCTTATGCACAGCCAAGAAGAACTGGAAAAAAACAATTATAAAAGACATAAAAGTAAACGTTTTCCTGTATAGAAAAATATAATATATATGGAAAAGTTTAGAAATATCAATAATCCAAGACAATCTTAAGAACCAATGTTATGCTTTTCTTTTCCTCCTTTCATTTACCACTAAAATTAATAAATAAATGAATATATATAAAATAAGCTTGATGAAAATAATAGGAGAGTTTTGTCAGATGGTGAACAACTACATCATAATTTTAACACACCGAATCAGATGGAGAAGAGCTAACCACTAAAACAGAGAATGAGAAAATAAGCAGAGAATACATGTGCTTGGACAATGCAAGCAGCTAGTGAGAATTTGAGTAAACCATAAGAAGCACAAAATTAGTTTTAAAAATGGATTAGTAGAGGTGGAGGTCAGTAAAAGTGAATAGGACAAAATTCTGAATAGGGAATATATGCAAAGGAAGCATTTTTTTCTTCAAATTTCACAATTTCTTCTTTATTATTTTTCTTTTCTTTCTTTTTTTTTTTTTTTTTTTTTTTTTTTTTTTGAGACAGAGTCTCGCTCTGTTGCCCAGGCTAGAGTGCTGTGGCATCAGCCTAGCTCACAGCAACCTCAAATTCCTGGGCTCAAGTAATCCTTCTGCCTCAGCCTCCCACTTAGCTGAGACTGCAGGCTTGCACTACCTTGCCTAGCTAATTTTTTCTATTTTTAGTAGAGAAGGGGTCTTGTTCTTGCTCAGGCTGGTCTCGAACTCCTGACCTGAATTGATCCTAGCACCTCACCCTCCCAGAATGCTAAGATTACAGGTGTAGGCCACCATGCCTGGTCTTGAATCTCACAATTTTTACCAGCCAGGTTTGTCTCTCCAAATGAGGAGAAAGCAATATGTTTTATCATGGGCAAAAGAGAGTTTTTTTATTTTTAATTTTCAAAAATATTTTTGGATGCTTCATTAAGGTCCCCTACAACTCTTGTTAGACATGGCATCTCCACTCATTTTGGTTACTTCCCAGGGACAAATTTGTGTAAGAAGTTATGTATACAAGATAATAACAAAACTCTGTTTACCCGTACCTATAGAAACCTTGACATCATATTAAAAGAAAAACAAAGCATAACATTATTTCGCATGAGAGTTTAGGAAGAAAGCATATGTTTCTATATCTATAAAATAGCAATACAATAATGTATCAAAGTATTTTTCTATTTTAATGTTATATAAGACAGCAAACTTCTGATATCACATTTTTATTGGGAAATTTTAAGGTTCAAAAATATGCTGAATAATTGGATTTTGGGCAAAAGTGTAACATAATTAAAATAACTAAAGAGACTCAATCTAATATTTGTTCACAAATGATTTACTTTCTTGTTATTAAAACCTTATGTTTCACTTATGGTCATCATTTTTGTTGAAGTTTAACTCCCAAGACCCATACATAATTTTTGCTTATAAATAATATTAAAATGAAACAACCCAGTTATGATACTTGATAATTGCTGATGCACCCAAATATTCTGGAGTAAATTCATTAATCTGTCATTTGATTCTGTTGTTTGATTCCAAAAGTACTGGCCCCAAATATCTTCTATTAGAAAATTTATTATTATAATTCAGCACCTGTCATGTTTTAAAAGAAAATGATTGTAAAGCAAAACAAGATTATAATGAGGAGAGAAATTTGTTGTTTGCTTATTGTAATACATATTTTTGAAATACTTTTCTTTCAAAGCTTAAGTATTTAATAAAATATGAAATTTACTAAAACATTTATGTGTATATATACATATATATGCATATTATTAATATATGTATATGCTATGTATATACACATACATAATATATATACATACATATATGCAGCTGTAAAGTGCTAATTGAAATATGCTAAGGAGGTGCCAATGGGTTGCTAACAGGGAACTCAGGCAAGGAAAGGGCTCAGGTATTCCAGCAAATGTGATAATGAAGAACTTGTTAATGAGGCTTCATTAAATAGGTGTTAGAACTCATAAACTTTTTCCCTTCTTCATTTTGCTTAGTAAAATAGGGGAAATGTGTACTATTTCTAAATGGCAAAGGAATGTAATACTTGTGGCAGGGGGTGTTCTTCCTCCAGGTTGTCCACATTCTTATTTCTGCAACTTGTGAATATGTTGCTTTATGTGAGAAAAGGCACTTTGCAGATGTGAGTAAATTAAAGATCTTGTGATAGGAAGATTATCCTGGATTATCTCCATCAGCCTGATGTAATGACAAGCAAGAACACTTAAAAGAGTTAGAGAAGGGGATGTATGAACACAAGCAGAATCAAAGAGAAATCTGAAGATACTACCTTGCTGGCTATGGAGATGGAGGCAGGACGCCATAAGATATGCAGGTAGCCTATAGAAACCAGAAAAGGCAAGGGCATGGATGTTCTTCTAAAGCCTCTAGAAAGAAGGCAGGGATGCCATCACTCTGATTTTAGTCCCACAAAACCCATTTTTGACTTCTGATCTCCAGAACTGTACAATAACAAATTGGCTTTGTTTTAAGCCACTAAATTTGTGGTGACTTATTACAGCAGTAATGGGAATATACTATATTATTTTGAAAAAAAATGTGCTAAATCCTAACTTTATCACTGATCTGGAAACTGAATAGACATGACTGGAACTTGCCTGTTTGTTTATATACAATAAGTGAAGGTCAAGGGTAACACCATCACGGCAAGTTGCAATAGTTGTCCTCAATCCCCAGTTTTCAAGTTCAAGCCTCAACATTTGAAGGAAATTTAATAGAAATAATCAAAAAGAATCATTTTGTAGATTATTGTATTTTCAATACAGTCACATAGCTAAATGTTTTACTTGATGAAAAATATTTCAGTATTCAATTTTTAGAAGGCATACATTGGACTATTCTCATAAGGTAAGGATGTTTTACCCTGTTGTAGTCCTGTAACACTCATAAATAAACTAGGGTGAAGATAAAAGCCCATCCTAGGATTGGTTGAATATAAAGGCGGGAAAAGCTGTGGTTTTGAAGAATTAAACACGGAAACATACATGTTCTGAACTTTTTAATGAATG
The DNA here is from genome assembly GCF_040939455.1 of Microcebus murinus. Lineage (NCBI taxonomy): Eukaryota > Metazoa > Chordata > Mammalia > Primates > Cheirogaleidae > Microcebus > Microcebus murinus. Next base: position 53,419,967 of record NC_134116.1, read on the forward strand.
AGACCATTTAAACAATGAGATCATTGTTTGGGATATATTTTGAGTTTGTATTTTCAGAAGAAAGCATAACTGATACAGCTGTGCATAATACTAGGTATATCTTTGAAAATAATAAGTATATGAATATCTAAAGACTTCACATTTATTTTATTGAAAACTTTCTAGATGGTGAAATGAACTGTTTTTCTAGATGACAACCCATAATCAAATTATGTACATCAGACATGTTATTTTCTTTTTCTGCTTAAAGAAATATTCAAGATCACTCATAATTAGGCAGAAGACAGAACCCTACTTTTGGTAGCCATTCTCATCACATGTCCAAAAATTATTAAATTATAACTCACACTTTTTATATGTCATAGTAATGGATAAACTAGAACATTGTTTTATATTTATTTAGATAATTTATACCTATTGTCTCATACTAGTTTTTCCTTTGCAATGCAATAAGCATAAGGTTTATATTAAGTATTTCTACAGGTGGAAGGGATGAAGTACGAGCAGAGTTGTGAAAGATATTCACTGACCTTCTATTTCTAAGATGCCATTTCATTAATCTTCACCATCCAGCATAAATAGAATTCATCCATTATAGTAAGGTTTCCACACCAAAAGTATAAAAGGCCAAGCAGGTTTCAACCTTAGAAATATGAGTAAGTACATCAGTCCCACAGTCTGTGCTGTTAAAATTCCTCATGGCCTCCACCTTCTTCTAGGAAAGCCCCATGTGAACTCCCCATGGGCCTGTAAGACTAACAAGCAAGACATGCTGTGCTTCTGGGTAGTTTTTGTTTTATTTTGCCTTTAAATAATAAGTGAAAATCTTAGTTTAATTTTAATAATCCATATATATATTAATATATATCTCTAGCTCTGTTCATTTTCTCAAATTTGGAGCTGTTCTGTTACAGTTATAGTACTAAATTTCTGTCTTATACACCTGGGCCAAAGCTTCATATTCATAATTTATGTTATTCTACTGTTGTAGGCCCTCATATGTTTTGAAAATTCCCCAATACCCAGGAACTTGAGTCTTGTTCTTGAAACTCTGCTTGGCCTTTTATACTTTGCTTGGTGACAAGGACTCTGCTGGCTGCTGAGAAGCAGCAGCTGGCCTCTCTCAGCCTTTATCACTATCTTGTCATGATCCAACTCTCCTCCATTATTCTATTGGATTTTCTGATGTCAAATATTTTCCTAGATAAACTACATTTTTTTTTCTTTTTTTGTAATTGCTGGGTACTATATTCTGTTATCTTGTTAGACATCTTTATATTTCAAAAAAAAGTTAAACTTCAATAAAATTAAATGATCAGCTAGCATTTAATGCAGTGTGGCAGCCAGCCCTATGTCATTCCCTATCTCCTTGCTAGGTGTCCAGACTGGCTAAATTAACCCTTTCTTGCCTTTATGTGTTATAAAATTCAGTACACTCTTTTCAGCTTTGTTTCCTTTAGTATATTTCTTTTTTCTTTTTTTCCCTTCTTTTTTTTTTTTTTTTTTTGGAGACAGAGTCTCACTCTTTTGCCTGGGCTAGAGTGCCGTGGCGTCAACCTAGCTCATAGCAACCTCAAACTCCTGGCCTCAAGCGATCCTACTGCCTCAACCTCCCCAGTAGCTGGGACTACAGCCATGCGCCACCATGCCTGGCTAATATTTTCTATATATATTTTTAGTTGACCAATTAATTGCTTTCTATTTTTAGTAGAGATGAGGGTCTTGCTCTTGCTCAGGCTGGTTTCGAACTCCTAACCTTGAATGATCTTCCCGCCTCGGCCTCCCAGAGTGCTAGGATTACAGGCGTGAGCCACCATGCCCGGCCTCTTTAGTATATTTCATTAGGCAGAATCCACTATCAATTTCCTCCTCAAAAATCATTTTGTAATTTTCATTTACAGGGATAAAATAATGGGGTAATTCTAAGTAAAGGTGAAATGATATTCAATATGAAAAGTGAAACGTCACATACTTGATATCTATCAAGACACTTATTAAAAATAAAACTTGTCCACAAATTATTTTTTAAAAAAGCAACCCTTAGTATGTCCCTCATGAATAAAGAGGTAATATAAAATTCTGTTATATCCAAGAGATATTCTAAAAATGTGTATACATGTATACATACATATATATGTATATCTACATATATATATTTATATATATATAGGAAAAAATATATTATAAGAAATTAATAGTCAAAACTATATGACTAAAAATCTAAATTCTAAAAAAAGTCTGATTAGGTACACCAAGTTCAAACAGTGGATCAATATTCTGATATTTTATGCATTTTCCATAAAATGCTAAGTTATTTTCAGAATTACTATTTCCTCTAGGATATACAACTTATGTTTGCATTTAGAATGGTACAAATTGTATTACATTAACTTGTTTAATGCCAGTTGCTAAATTTAACAGTTAAATGTATATCACACAGGCAAATAAAAAACATAGGATGACTTTAACACATTGACTGCCACACTAGTAAAAAATATTTTTTCCTTGGGGCCATGGTGTTTTATTACAAAAATAGAATAAAAACTTTGAAAACAAAAAGATACTTTATAATTTGATAAAAAATTTGTAATGTTTTGTTATTTTCTGTGTGTGAGTTATATGCAACTTGAAAAATAGTTCATATGGCTCTCAAGATGAAGAGACGTGTGAGTTACATATACTTCACAAGGCCCTGGGCTCAAAACTAGAGTAAGTTAAATACAACTCACATGGCAGTTAATGTGTTAAAGAAAACCCGACAAGTCAGAGGTCCTGATCTACTTTTCCAACCCCCAAAAGTTCCTCTTCCAGAATTTTCTATATCTCATCTACAACATATGCTAAATATATAATTATTAAGAATTATTAATATTTTTATTTAATCTTAGAACATAAAGCTCATGTATTAGCCAAGGTTCTCCAGAAACCTTGGCAATAACATGGGAGATTATACATATGCATATAAAAATATAAATGTATTATAATAGCACATGAAATTATGGAAGTTGCCAATTAATTTCTTTCTATTTATAGTAGAGATGGGGTCTTGCTCAGGCTGGTTTTGAACTCCTGACCTCGAGCAATCCACCTGCCTCAGCCTCCCAGAGTGCTAGGATTACAGGCATGAGCCACCACATCAAGCCTGCCTGGCCCTCCTCCTACTACTATCCTTGAACCCAAAGTTGCATCATTTATCTCCAGAAAGATGACACAAATTTACCTATGAAGCCAACACTTCTCCACTGAATTCCAGACTTAGATTCATTTCAGTTCATTCCAATTTCATATTTCTTTTTAGCTATTTTAAAGGCAAAAGAAGCTTAAAATATACAAAACCTAATTGCTGAGCTTTATTGCCCTCCCATAACACCTTTCCCCCTCTCCACTCCAAAAGAGGAAGCTTGAGTCTCTTCCAACATCTCCTATTTCAATGAGTTTGCATAATTGTATAAACCAGAAACTTAGGAGTCTTATTTAATTTTTCTGTCTATATAAGACTCTAATATCTAATTTATCACCAAGTCCTAAAAACTTCCTCTATCTCTCTTCAACACCGTCTCTCACTTCTCCACTATCATCCCACTGGCCATGTTTGACTTTCTCATGCCAGGATGTCTTTGCCCATGCTGTTCCCTCTGAATGTAACACTCCTGTTACCCTTTCTAGATAAAGATTAAATAGATAATAAACTTGTTATCATATTTTATGTTTCAGCTCAATTGTATCTTCTTAAAGGAAACATGATTAACCTCCCTAATATGATAAATTTCCTATTACATGTTCATATTTTGGTAGATCACACATTGCTCAAAGTGCATATTATGGAGGCATCTTTACATTAATATGTGTGAATATTTGATGAATGCCTGTCTACTCCACTAGACTGCAATTATTCTTGGTTCAGAGTTCCTGTCTAGTTTTCACTATTCAATGCATTCCAAAGACCTACTGTTAAGTAGATAGTCAATAAACATTAAATCCAAATGCATTGACCATAAATACTTTTTAAAATATTTTTTAATTTTTTTGCTTTTATTTTTTAGCAACAGAAAGTTTATTGAGAGAGACAGACAATGGATCCTACTCCACAGACATTGTAAGGGTTATTTTTTTTCGTACACTTCACTACTCATCCATAAAATGATGAAAAAAGAATAAGTCATATGTTCCATAAAACATTTCCATGTAATTTGGCTTTCAAATGGAAGAATTCAGACAAAGCATGATTTTCTTTCTGCTAATTGTGTTTCAGTAATTGACACAGAAAAAAATAGAAACAGTAGTGACAATTGGATCAACGTTTGACAAGGTAAATGATATCAAAATTTCAGAGGGTATGTGACAACATGAAATAATGATAATATAAATTGATTATTGGTAATAATTTCTTGAAATCTGCTGTCACAGAATTCTGGATTTCACCCCCTAGGGAAACAGCAAATCCAAATTGACTCATAGGGTATAGCAACATCTAAATTGAAAAGGAAAATTAGTAAAAAGAATATTGGAGAACTATATTTTCCACTTATTATTATTACTTAGAATTGCACATATATCAAATTGACTATTACTGCATTTTATAATTCCATGTAAAATACACTTTGATTATCTTCATATTATTTCTACAAAGGATTACAAAGGAATTAGGCATCAATTAATTAGAGGTCTAATTGAAATTTTAAATAAGTAAGGTTATGAGATTCTATCCCATGAAAACAGCCAGAGCAAATTATTTTAATTGTATAGTTGCATAAAATCAGCCTGTCATCTGTTCTATTTCTCATTCTAAGAGATGCATCACTTATGAATATTTAAAAGGAAATACTACTTTAATTGGTGCTATTGTAGATAAAAGTAAATAAAAGAATTTCACTTGCAAATATTCCTCTAAATCATTTTAGAGAATCATCTTTTTAAAAGCAAATCCTTGAAAGCTCTAATGCATGAATATAATTTAGGATCAATATACTACATTAATTAGAATCTGAAATTTAAAGTATATCCTTCAAAGTATTTATCCTTTGATGACTGATTACATAATATGGCTTATAGGATTGGATTCTATAATTGATTATCAAATTCATATTGTAAACCATCATTTTCAATTATACTAAAGAATGCACTGTGATGTTACAATTCTTAACTTCAAAGAAGCAATAGAGAGCTTTTAAATAGATCTATAGTTAGCATATAAATATTTGTTAACATATGGTAAGGTTTTCGTTTTGCAGTAAAGTGATACTGGAATTATGTAAGCTAATTTTCGTTATGTCCAGAAGGATCTTTCATTTGTACTGACCTTCCCTTTTATGAGAAGCATATTTTATGTTGTTATATTTCCTTACAAGAAAGAAGCTAAGAAATAAATGATATGTGTTTCAAGACACACAATTGCTCATGTATAATAGGAGTGAAATGAATAGTTGGAATTTGTTGTTTGATATGCTGTATCTCAGGTAAATTGGAAGTTTAATCATGAAACAACTTTTATTCTAGAAATTGTTGATCTGGAATATAAAAAAATAATAATGTGAAAAAAATCTTTCTGTTTTTCTTATTTTAGAGAAGGTTCTTTACCCTTTATAAAATATTATCATTTTATTATTTAATTTATAGTTCATGACATGAAATTTAATATTTTAAGTTGGTTACTATGAATAAGGCTATCTTTTAAACAATGGAATAAATATACTATGTACCCCTTCATTTATAGGTTTCTTTACATCAGCAAATTCTTAGAGCAGGTTGAAAATCCCTGAAGGGATGTAAAGATAATTTTAGCAGGTCCATGAGGTCAAAACTACATTCATATTTATACTAAGATTGCATTTCTCTTCTTTTTTGCTGTGTTGATATTTCCAATGATGCTGCAAAATGGTGGTGGATAAAACTCCTGCTGACTGATTATAAAGGCAGTGGCACTAAACTGCACTAGTACTCATTGAATTACTCAATTTCATATCTTGAGGAGGGGGAGAATAGAGATGGCACATGACTACCACCACCAACAAAATAGTTTTATTGAATAATGTTCTTGAGGAAGCAGTAAATATAATCAATTTTATTAAATGAGAGCCTTTTTGTACATAATATTTTGACATACCGTATGATGAAATTAGAGATATACATGAAATGCTTTTTCTGCAATGTATAATTGTTGTTTCCAGGAAGAGCACTAGAGGTTTTTCTTTGGTTGAAAGACCAACTCAACTAGTTGCTATTTTCATGAAAAACAATTTTTACCTGAAATAACAACTGATAGAAATGTCATTTGGGTATTTAGCAGAATTTTCTTTCAAATGAACTAAGTGAGCCTTCAATTTCAAGGAAAACAACCGTTCTTGGTATGATAATGCATTGGTAATTTAGAAATTCCATGTGATGGCATCATATCACCAATGTAATACACCTACTGTGTGTATGTGTGTGCATATATATGTCACTGCTTAATACACAGTTTTTGGAACACAATCTTACTTTCTTGGCTTATGCCTCTTTAACCAATGATCAATTTATTATGTCACATCAAAATGTCACAATCCAAGTCACAGCACCAAGGATATCAGGAAATCTGAATCACAGCACCAAAAATGTCAGAGTGGCAGTCTGCCCTTAGTTCTTGGTGTGCTTTTGGCCAAAGAATCACCAGACACACCAAAGTGTCAAGGTCAGACTATTATCTTGATCCTCTGAAGCCTTGCTTGGAAAAATCACCAGCAGGACCAATGGCGTGGAATAACCTCAGGTAGCAAGCAGTTTCACATGAGCAGCTCTTTATTGCAGAATAAAATGGATCTGTCTCCCTGAGCTGAGGGAAGGAGGCAGACACTCCTCACTCACTCACTGACTCTCTCTCTAAATCCTAAGATTTTTTCCTTTTATTAGCCCAGTCTGGGGAAGGGCTTTCAGGAGGTGTGGGATGTTGTCAAATGATAAACAGGTGTCCTCAAAATTCCATCTGCGAGCTCCCTCTCTGAAAGCCCACCTTGGGGAGGAGGCGGTTGATGAACCAAAATGCATATTCAAGCTAAAGGCATAATAATTACCCCTAGATTACTTTTCTAAATCATAAGCCTGGGCTGGGGAATCCCCAGATCCATAAACTATGCCCTACTTCCCCAGGTGTAGCACTTGGTTGGAATAGGATTAGGGGTGGGGCCGCACCAAAATGGAGTACCCACCCTTATCCTTCTTCCCAGGTGGAGCAGTTGCTCAAAACAGCAGCAAAGTAGGGCAGGGTTGAGGCTTGTCCCTAGAAGAGCTGGATAACCTAACTATCTGCCTAACAATAAATGTCTTATTTTCTTTGTCTATGTTCTACATTATCCCTTGCTAGTATTAATAGAAGACCCATGTGTGCAGGAAAGACATAGAATTGCCCTGAAAATTGGCACAATGTATCTGTCAAGATCTTATTTTCTAATCTCTGGTAGGAATAAATGCAAAAGTTAGTAAGATTAAGAAGGTAAAACATCAAAGATTTGGATGTTATTTTTGCAAAGAAGGCTCTAAAATGCATAGAATTACAAAAGAAACACAGACATCTGCTTCCCCATTTCTTGTTAAAATTGGCACTCAGATGGAAAATATCAATATGTCAAATATTATTACAATTTCTAAATACACTATAACATATTGTGAAGACATGATTCTCCTGCTTATTTTCTGATCTTACATAACATTTCTTAGGATAGCTGATTTTATAATCCATTATGATTTTCAGAATAGTTTTTAAAATCAGAGAACAACTTTACTTCTCTATGATATTTAACTCTAGAATAGACCATCTAGAGTTAGCGTACTCTTCAGAATGTGAGATGGCAAAAGACATAATTCAATTGTATCCTAAAAGGAAGTCATTGGTTATGAGAAGAGACAGGCTTTAGTTTAAAATATATCCCTGGTTTTAGTTAAGTAGTACTGAGAAAATAGACTCTGATACTCTATATTCTTATCTGAAAAATGATGATATTTACTTAGCATATTTTGAGAACTGATAAGTTATATGAAGCAATTAATATGTTATTTAAATATTATATTTTTAAAGATCACAATATAAGGCTAAAACGTGGAAGGCGTCTTTTCCTCTTTAACCATTCTAAGCTTATCTATGTCCAGTCTTACCACAGTAAATAGCACAAACCCAATATCACAAAGCCTTGAAGTTTGAAGAAATAATAAGGACCAGCAGCTATTCCCCAGGAGCTGACCATGCTGATTAAATATTTACTCATATATTAATCCAGTCATTACCCTTTTATTTATTCATTCACTCAATTAATATTTACAAAATTCTTCTGTGGTAAAGGCCCTCTAGATATTTACCAACACATTTTTTTTCTCTTTATCCTTTAGTGTACCACTACAGCCCCATTTTCCAACTTTTCTTATAGTTAGTTGTTGCCATGTAACTCAGTTATGGCCAGTGAAATCTAGGCAGATGTAATGTATACTACTTCAGACTTGTCAATGCAAAAACTACCACACAATCCCCATCTTAGTCTCCTGTTATCTGGAGGTTGGATGTCAACTCTAGGACATAGAGTCAGCATAGCATTTTCTTGGCCAGCCAGGTACTAAATGACTACACAGAGAACTACCACCATAAATTGTACTTCGCATAAATGAATAATAAGCTTTGACTTTTTAAAAAGCCATTCAAATATTAGAGCTCATATTCATAGCAGCTAACATTACTCTTAAAAGTAGTACCTCTAACTTCTAAACAATTTCTGTTCTTGACCCACTGAAGAACAAAAAAGAACCTTTGTTCAGAATAATTCAGATTATATTGAGGAAGCCAAAAATGTAATAAGTCACAAGTAATATGACATAAAGTCATAAAACAGAGATTAAATATATGTGTAAGATACTATGATGGCAAAATGGAGAGAGGCTTGGTTCCTTAACTGAGGCTGAGGAAGAAGGAGACATTTATAAAAAGCTTCCAAAAGGAAGTAGTTATTGACATTAATTTTGAAGAATTAATTGAAGGAGGGATAAAAGTGTCCTAGTCAGAGAAACTGTCATTGAAAAAGATAGAAGAAAACTACACACACACAAGACACACATACGTATTTATATAGTGTTTGAATATATAGTTATACATATATTATACTATATATATATGCAATAAATTGAACAACATGGTGTAAGTATTAATGAGTAATTATTCATCCCAGATGATCCTACTGTATCCTGAAAAGAAGCAGCAGAGGCATCAAACTATCTGCTGGCTTTGGGATGTTTGGAATGGACATGCTCCTTGTTTTCTTATCTTGTCTCAGATGCGTGGTTCTTTGGCTTTAATTTGCTTTCTGGTTCATGCCTATCCCTACTGAAATGGATTTCTGTTAGTAACATATACAATATATAAATTTCTAATAACTCTCAGTCCTCAAGCAGATAGTCTCTGACCTTCAAGGGTAAATTGAGCACTTATTCTGGTGTGAGGAGGTTTGGACTCAAGTTCTTTCACTGACACTTACTATCTGGATGATTTTAAAGTAAATCTCAACCTCATAGTTTCCAGTTGTCTAATAAGAAAATATGCTCTATATCTTCTCATCTCTAACTTTGTCCACATTATAAAAATTGGGGAGTGCGAATTGCATTCCCTTTTGGAATTCTGCATGAATCTTACTGATATTCCTTTCTCGTAAGCAGGCTGTCACTCTAGTTCTCTGTCACTCAACCACACTTATACTACAAGGCCCTTTCTCCTTTCTTCTTCCTAATCTTTTTTTATTGCAACATATTTCTATTGGCTACTCCAATTTTCCATCTCAGAAACCTCCAATACAGAGATAATAAAAGTGACCAAAGCATTTCCAAAATAAATAAATGAAAATAAAAATTCTTTCTAGCTAAGTAAGGATTAATTCTCCAATTTAATGTTCGAAAAGTAGAGTGTTCTCTTATATCCATTTTCCCAGTGATTCTATCAGTTTGTAACTGTGTGTCTCTGTGTTGGAGTGACGGGTGAGGATTGAAATGCAAATCTCTATGATATTTTCACAAACTCCATTATCATTGTACAAATGCATTTATTGTCAACAATTCAATTTTAAAATACACAGAAATCTCATATTTGAAAAGCAATTTAAAGTACTTCAGTGTTATCAAATGGTTAGCTTCTCACAACTGAACATTTTTAATTAAAAATATATGCCATATAACCCCTTAATAACAAAGTATTTGTACTCTGCTTATAATTTCCTGTTTGAGTCAAGCCCCTAAATGGAAAGATTGACACAATTATGGCTAATTTCTTATCATTCATCTTCTTTTATGCAATTTCACATTCGAAGATCAACCTTCTGTTTTCCTTGATGGCTCTCCTACAATGCATATTAAGTCAATGAATGATTACATGCATGGGTGGTATGCTCTATCTCATGGGTGATGTACTCTATCTAATTCAAAATCTAATAACCAAAAGTAATTTTCATGTGAATTTTTAAAATATAGATTTAGATATAATATGGCATCAAGTTTAGAGTTTATTGGGGAATAAACAATAATTGAAGCATTGCAAATATAGCTATCTTTGTTAAATATCGGTAATGTTATTTTTGTTTTTTTAATTCTTTAATTAAATTATTTAGTCAATGCAATTATTACTTGAGGTAAGAACTAAGTTGAGAAAATAAATTGGAGAATTGAGATAATTATATGGAAAACACAGTTGCATAGCTTTAGTTGGTATAAATTAACTTGACTGCTTTTCTATAATTGCCCCAACAGAAATTTTCAACTCTATTTTCCCTATATTAGCTGTATTAATATGTGGTTATATATTTAATAAATGGCTTTTGAATTTATGTAACTTTTATTAAATATGTTCACATGTCTCATTCATGATGATAATAATTGCTATTATAGTAATATTAATAATACCAATAACAATAGTAATAACATATAAAGTTTACTTTGTGTCAGTCTCCCATAATTTTACATTGATTTATTTAATGCACCCCCCAAAAATTTATATGTTAGAAATATTATTCCCACTATAATATGGAAAAAATGGAAGTACAAAAAGAGTTAAACTATCTCCCCAGTTTACACTACACATTAGAAAGATTGAACACAAGTGTTTAATTGTTCAAAAGAAAGCTGTAGCAAGAGAGAAAGCAAAAGCCACTTAACAGGATTTATGGCTTCTGTTTGCAAAGCTAAATATATGAAAACATATATGACATCTATAGAGTATGTAAAAATTTTTTAAAAAGTGCCTTGAAGATAAAAGATGGAAAGTGGGGATTTTCCCTGAAAGAAGTCTCATTAGATTAGATGGGGCAAAAGATTTTTGTGGATTCCTATGTAAAAAGGGCATAAGACCCAAGGTCAGGCAACACCTCAGGACACAGCCAAACCCAAATGAGAAATGACTGCTGCTAGGAAGATAGATTTATAGGTTCTCCTGCCCTACTAATGGCATGGAACAGTGAGGTCCAGATCCGAAGGTACTAATTGGAGAAGGATTAAGAACACCTGTATGATAATCATCTAGCAATGGAAGACAGAAAATATAGAAAGCTGTGACAACTATTATGTGGGAGGTGAAAACCAGCAATAACTAGGATTATCTTTCCTGCCATATCAACTGATTTCAGGTAAGGAGTCATAAATTCAATTATGGAATTCTATATTTTAATTATCTTCACCTTTTTCTTTGGTTTTCTAATTTCTAGGGTGGTAGTTGCTTCCTGGAATTTCTACCTCTTTGAAACTTTTGTGTTTCAACAATCTGCTTTCATATCTTTAGATCATAGTTAATATCTATTTATGTTAAAATTTATCTTTGATTTCTCTCTCCTAATTTGACCCTGACTGATCTAGTAATTAAAATACATTATAAAATAATCTCAAATATTGGATGTGGAGACTGGTCATGTTCTTGGGCTTTTTCTCCCAGCTGATCTACTTGACAATGGAAAATAGGATATAAATAATGCAGTAATATGGTAGTCAGCCTTCAAGACAATCCTTAATAATCTACACCTCTTGATATTCATGCCTTTCTGTATTCACTTCCTGTATTACCCTGTGGCCCTATGCCCAACAGAATATAATGGAAGCAACCATGTATTTCTTATTAGGCTATGACACAAAAGTATCTATCTATCTATCTATCTATCTATCTATCTATCTATCGATCTATCGATCTATCGATCTATCGATCTATCTAAAAAGCCATCTATCTTTAATTTTTAATTTCTCCCTCTGGGGAAAATACAGGGTCCAGGCCTTCAGAATAAACAAGAAGCTCTGTAAAGAGGCCCACATAGACATTTGCCAAATATTAGCCCCAATCTACCAACCATGATTGTGCAACATTTTTTGCCACAGTCAAATGAAAACCCAACTCCCATATGGTTGCCCGGGAATAACTTGGGAATAAGAGAAAACATGTAACCTATTCAGAAAAGTTCTTCCCAAAATTCTGTCAAGATAAACAGTAAGAGACAATAAATATCTATTTTTGTGTTTAAGCTACTTGTATTATGTTTAAGTCCAGAAATCACTTCTCTGAAGACATAAAATTCTTAATTGATTTCAGTTCAAAGATGACAAATAGTCAAATTGAAAAACTAGCAACAACAACAACAAAACAGATTCTCTATCATCTGTCATCCAATAGAGAATAGATCTCTATAAACCATCAATACAGTCCATTTACAGAAGTCATCAAGCCACAGAACTCAATTGTAAATAGTAAATAATATATTGGATTTTTAAAAAACACAAGCAAAATTAGTAGAGTGGAAGTTTAAAATTTGAAAAACAGAATCAGCGAAATCCCATTGCTACTTTGGATTTGTTTCTAGACATTAAGTAAGGACATAGCTAGTTTTGTGCTAACCAGGCAATGTATTGCTCTTCTGGCAAAATTTACCAGGCTCTGGTAGATGAATCCATCAGGCTTCTCAGTGGAAGACTTCTAACACTCTTAAGATATAATTTTCAGAAAAGGATAAAGTCATGAAAATAAGTGGTAACAGATTTTATTTTGTCACATGTGATGTGAGTGAGCCAAAATCAAAGCAGAATTGAAAAAAACAAATTCATATAGATTAAAGAAACTATTGAAATGAATTACAAATTCATTTACTTCCTTAAAATATTGTGTCACTGGTATGTCTAATTCTTTTAAGTAGTTTGAGTCTCTTTAATTAAGCTCTTGTTAAAGGATATTGTTTACACATGGGCATAGCTTATCCTTTTAGAAAACTGCTTCATTGGCCCAACATCTGTGATTAAACCCATATTATTATGCCCTAGGGCCAAAAATGAAGCATCCACATATTTCAGCTTAGAGTGCATCCCAGGAAGGATGCATCTCTTAATTCAGTTTCCTTAAGAAAGGCATATCCAGGAAGGATGCATCCCCTAAATCAGTTTCTTTAAAGAAGGCATGTAGTAACCAAATCAAGCCTTATGTTCCTGCTGCCTCATGAACATTTCATCCTGAGTATGGTATGCTATGGTAGCTTTTAATTTGCACAGCAATTCTCTCCTCATTGGATTTACAGGAGTTCTAGGAGAAAATAGAAAGCATGCCCTATCTATTTGTACAGTAGCCATGGTGAAAAAGAAACAAGTAAAAGTCTAAGCAGAAATACAAAAAGCTTGTATTGATCTGGCATTAGAAGGAAAAGCAAGAACTTTTCAATGGGAATGGAAAAATAAGGAGTATTAATGTTTATTCAGAAAGGCAAAGAAAGATTACCTCAGGAAAGGTTATTAAAACATACAGTTCAGCAGTTCCTGACTCTAAGATTTCCCCAAACTATCCATTTTTCTATTGTTCCCTACTGAATGGTTGTTGCTGTGAGATTTCCAGAGCCCCTTGTTCTACCAACATCCGCATCTTCTTTCTACAAATTTTCTTCCAGAATTCTGGCTTTCTACAATAATGACACACTGATTTAATTATCTTTTATTCCCTTCATAGACTGTCCAGGTTAGGAGTTATTTCCTTTAGCAATAACCTTTATTATTACCAACTTTTCAGATTGTTACTAACTTGAACTAGGGGAGTAGGAAAGCAGCTGAAAAGAAAGTGGATGAGAAGAAAATTTTCATCTGCTCTGTATCCTTTCTTATAAAGATTTTTTTAATGTTTTTATTTTTAACTATTTTGGATATAGGAGACAGAGAGTAGAATGATGGTTAGAGAGGCTGTGAAGTGTAGCAGGGAGGAGGTAGATAAAGTAGGGATGGTTAATATGTGCAAAAATATAGTGAGCATTTGTCTGCTTTGTCAAAGATCAGATGGCTATATGAGGATAGTTTTATATCTGAGTTCTCAGTCCTGTTCCATTGGTCTATGTCTCTGTTCTTGTGCCAGTCCCATGCTGTTTTGATTATGATAGCCTTGTAGTATAACTTGAATTCTGGTAAATTGACACCTCCCAATTTGTTCCTTTTGCTTAAGGTTGCTTTAGGTATACAGGGTCTTCTCTAGTTCCATACAAAGTGTAGAATTATTTTTATAGATCTCTGAAAAATGATGTTGGTATTTTAATAGGTATTAAATTGAATCTGTACATCACTTTGGGTAGTATAGACATTTTAACAATGCTGATTCTGCTTCATGAGCATGGTATTATTTTCCAACTGTTTTCATCCTCTGCAATTAATATTTTAATCCTTAGTTTTTCGTAGTTCTCCTTGTACAGATCTTTCACCTCTTTACTTAAATATATTTCTAGACATTTTATTTTCTTTGTCACTATTGTGAAAGGTATTGAGTCTTTCACGTGCTTCTCAGTTAGACTTTTGCTGGCATATATGAATGCTATTGATTTGTGCACTTTGATTTTTATAACCTGAGACTTTGCTGAATTTATTTATCAATTCAAGTAGTCCCTTACCAAAATCTTTGAGATTTTCTAGATAGAAGATCATATCATCAGCAAAGAGCAATAGTTTGACCTCTTCTGTCTCCATTTGGATGCCCTTGATTGGCTTCTCTTGTCTGGTTTCTCTGGCTAGGACTTTCAGCATTATGTTAAATAGAAGTGGTGATGACAGAGGACAACCTTGTCTGGTTCCAGATGTAAGTGGGATGCTTTCAGTTTTTTCCTGTTCAGTAGGATATTGGTTGTGGGTTTGGCTTTTATATGGCTTTTATAATTTTGAGGTGAGTCCCATCTATGCCTATGTTGTTAAACCTTCTTATTATAAGTGGGTGTTGAATTTTGTCAAATGCTTTTTCTCCATCTATTGAGAGGATCATATGGTCTTTGTTTTTACTTCTGTTTAGGTGGTGAATTACATCTATAGATTTGCATATGTTGAACCATCCCTGCATCTTTGGGATGAAGCCCATTTAGTCATGATAGATTATTTTTTTGTGTGAGCAGCTGAATTCGATTTGCTAGGATTTTATTGACAATTTTTTCATCTATATTCATAAGCGGTATTGGTCTGTAGTTTTATTTTTTGGTAAGTTCTTTCCACGCTTTGGTATCAGGGTGATGTTGACTTCTAAAATGAGTTGGGGAGGTTTCCTTACTTCTCAATGTTGTGGAATGCTTTCTGCATGATTTGCATCACTTTTTCTTTGTAGGTCTGGTAGCATTCATGTATAAAACCATCTGATCTGAAGCATTTTTTTAGGAAGGCTTTTTATGACTGCTTCAATTTCAGTACTTGATATTGATCTGTTTAGGAATTCCATTTCTTCCTTATTGAGCCTAGGAAGGCTCTGTGTTTCTAAGAATTTATCTAATTCCTTCACATTTTCAAGTTTATGTGAATAGAAGCTTTTATAGTATCCCAAGATGATATTTTATATGTCCTTGGTATCAGTTGTAAATTCTCCTTTTTCATTCCTGACTGAGCTGGGAAAAAGAAGCTCTATTCAATAAATGGTGCTGTAAAAACTGGATGGCCACAAGTAGAAGACTGAACCAAGATCCACACCTCTCATGTCTCACAAAAATCAACTCATGATAGGTAGCAGACTGACATCTAAGGCATGAAACCATAAGAATTCTAGAAGAAAGTGTTGGAAAAATCTTACAGACATTGACCTAGGCAAATAATTTATGAAGAAGACCCCAAAAGCAATCGCAGCAGCAACAAAAATAACTAAATGGGACCTGATCAAATTAAAAAAAATTCTGCACAGCCAAAGAAACAATCACTAAAGCAAATAGACAACCTACAGAATGGGGAAAAATATATGCATGTTATATATCTGATAAAGGGCTCATAGCTAGAATCTATTTAAGACTCAGGAAGAGCAGTGAGGAAAAAATCAAACAACCCCATTAAAAGGTGAGCAAAGAACATGAACAGAAACTCTTCAAAAAGAAAAAAAAAAAAACATAGATCAATGGCTAACAAACCTATGAAAAAATGCTCAACATTTCTAATCATCGGGAAAGTGCAAATCAAAACCACAATGAGATATCACTTAACTCCAGTGAGAAGAACTTTTATCAAAAAGTACCAAACAATAAGTGTTGACATGGATACAGAGATATAGGAACACTCATTTGCTGCTGATGGGACTGCAAACTAGTACAACATCTATGGAAAGTAGTATAGAATACCTCAAAGAACTAGCATCTACCCAAAGGAAAAAAAAAAAAACATTTTATATAATAGACACCTGCATTCAAATGTTTATAGCAGCACAATTCACAATTGCAAAGATCTGGAAACAATCCAAGTGTCTATCAATACATGAGTGGATTAATAAAATGTGGTATTTGTATACTATGGAGTACTACTCAGTCATAAAAAGTGATTAACTACCTATTGTATTATCCTGGATGGAACTGGATCCTAATTCTTCTAAGTGAAGTATCACAAGAATGAAAAAAAAAATAGCACATATGGTGTCAGTGGTGACACAAACAAATGGAAAATACATCTGACTCTCAAGGATTGGTAGAATCAACATCACTAAAATGTCCACATTGCCCAAAGTGATTTACAGATTCAACACAATTCCCATTAAAATATAACATCATATTTCACATACCTAGATAAAATAATCCTAAACTTCATTTGGAACCAAAAAAGAGCCTGAAAAGCCAAAGAAATCATAAGCAAATACTGACTTTAAATTATACTACAATGCTATAGTAACCTAAACAGCATGTACTGGCATAAAAGTAGAAACATAGACCAATGGAACAGAATAGAGGACCCAGAAATAAAACCATCTATCTGCAACCAAATGATCTTTGACAAAGCAGACAACAACATACACTGGAGAAAGGAAGCCCTATTCAATAAATAGTGCTAGAAAAACTGGGTAGCCATATGAGGAAGAATGAGAAAGACACATATCTCTTACTATATACAAAATTAATTCAATATAGATGAAAGATTAAAGTGGAAGTCACGAAACCATAAACACTCGAGAACAAAATGTAGGAAAAAATTTTCTAGACATTGGTATAGGCAAGGAATTTATGACTAAGACCCTAAAGGCAAATACAGCATAACAGAAATAAATTAATGGGACTTGATTGGATTAAATGTGATAGAATTTTAGCACAAAGTTCTCCACACACTCCATGGAGAGCTATTCAGCCATAAAAAGGAAAGAAATAATCTCTTTTGCAGCAACTTGAATGGAACTGAAGGAGATTATCCTAAGTCAAGTATCTCAGGAATGGAAAACCAAATACCACATGTACTGACTAATAATTCAGAGCTAAACAATAGGCTCACAGGGGCAAAGAAAGATATAAAGGAAATTTGAAACAAAAAAGGGGGAAAGAGCAGGAGGATGGAGGAGGGGGAAAATTTACTCATTAGGTTCAATGAATACTGTTATGGCAACAGGCACACTAAAAGCCCCAACTTAAGTGTTATACAATGTATAAATTTACAAATACATTTATATCCCCTTACTATTTTGAAATTTAAAAAAATCTCTCAAAATTCATGAATTAAAAAAGAAAAAGAAAAAAACAACCCAATATAAATTGGGTAAAAGGCATGAGCAGACTTTTCACCAAAAAGATATACAGATGGTAAATAAGCATATGCAAACATGTTCAACATGATTAGCTATTAGAAAAATGCAAATTCAAATCACAGTGAAATATCACGACACATATTACTAGTTAAAATATAAAATATGGTTGTGACAACACCAAATGTTGGCTAATGTGATGCAAATAGATTACTCATATATGGCTGGTGGGAATGCAAAATGGTGCAGCCATTCTGAAAAAGAGTTTGAGAGTTAATTAGAAAAGTGAACTTCTATCCACCATATAACCAAGCAATTTAATGCGTGAGCATTTATCCCACCGAAGTTAAAATTTATGTTTACATCAAAACCTATATATTACTATCCATAGGAAGTTTATTCATACCAGTCAAAAACTGGATGCATCATATGATCAAAAGCAGAATGGTTAAGCAAAAAATACCATGGATTACTATGCCCACAACAAATTATATGAATGTTCAGAGAATTATGGTTAATGAAAAAAAGACAATCCCCATAGTTTACATATTTATGATTCCATTAACATAACATTTTTCAAGTGATAAAATTATAGAACTAGATAACAGATTAGCATTTTCCTGAGTATAAGGGCCAATGTTGTGAAGTGGGTGTAGCTATAAAAAAGGCAATAGTGCATGATCATGTAAATGTTATTTATAGTGACATAATGCTAATATTCAGGTTTTGATAATGTACTATAATTTGCAAGATGTTACCATGGGGGAAACTTGGATAAAGGATATATATAATTTATCTGTATTTTTTCTTACAGTTGCATATAAATTTATGTCAAAATAAAAAAGTTTTATAAAGGAAAAATGCTTGTTATAAAATTTTTAATAATATAATATTTGTGTGCAAATTTTAAATGTAAACCCATCCATAATTTGCATAATTTCTATGATATTGAGTTAGCTTACTTGGTTAAAACAAAACAAACAAAAACCAAACTGGTAATACACTCCTAAATTTTTTGTTTGCTTGTTTCAGAAAATTATAGATTTTTTTGGTATAGATTATGTCATAGTCTGTTTTCTGTTCTTATAACTGAATATCCGAAACTGGGCAATTTATTAAAATAATAAATTTATTTCTTATACTTCTGGAGACTGATAAGTCCAAAAGCATGGCACTAGCATCTGGTGAGAGCCTTCTTGCTGCATCATAAGATAGTGGAGGATATCACTTGGTGAGAAGGCAAGAACATACATGCCAACTGAGGTTTCCCTTATTATTATTATTATTAAGCCACCAGTCCCATCATGATACAAAATCCTGATTATCTTATTTAATCCTAATTACTTCCTAGAGGTCCCTCCTCTAATCAGCATATAAATTTGGGGAATAAGTCTCTAAAACATGAAATTTGGGGCCACATTCAAACCCTAGCAGACCCTAAACTAAATGAAGGACTTTATATACATATACAAAATTTTGAAGAAAACATCTCTCACACTACACTGTATAGATGATACCTAACACAAAAATGACTTTAAGATGCTTTTATTTTCCCTCTCAAATTACAGTTATTCAACAAGCTGAACTAAAGCAGCAAATCATTAATGTATTTATCTCTAAATCAGGTAATTCTGGCTTTTATTACCCATTGTCATGAAGAAGCTAAAAAAAATACCCACCCTTTTTTTTCACTGATAATTTGTTTCCAATTTCTGAATTGTACAAAAGAGTCTTCTTGATTTAAAAATCCTATGTGCTTTTTGAGATATTTTAGGGCTTTTGTTATCACTACAAAGCTCAAACATAAGAAGGTTATTTTGTGGAGCTCTTGCTTGGCCAAAGATGACTTAATGCTTTTAAGAACATGTGATAATTGTCCTGGCACCAGAAGCGAAAATGAAAAAAATAGGAAGGAAGGTAGGAAGAAAGGATAGAAGGAAGTCTTTGAGTCTTTTATCTAAAATCTAGTGGCAATTTTTGGGATCCTTGAAAACATCACATTTTAATGTGCATTTCTTTTATTCCTCTGTTGGTATATGTTGGTAAACTCTTGTAGAGTTTAGATCAAGTACACAAATGATCTCTAAGGACCCAGTTTTTTTTATAGACACTAGTTAAAATATCCTGCAAAAACATAAGACCCATTCTATATAATTTTAAGTAGCTAAATTCAACTATTAAACAAAACATCATCTAAAATATACTACGGTTTGAGTAGCCCTTATCCAAAATGTTTGCGACCAGAAGTGTTTCCAATTTGGGATTTCTTTTTGATGTTGGAATGTTTTTGTTACAGTGGTTGAACATTCCAAATACAAAAATCCAAATTTTGAAGTCCTTCAAGGAGCAATTCCTTTTAGTGTCATGTTGGCACTCAAAACGTTTTGGATTTTGGAGTATTTCAGATTTCAGATTTATAGATTTAGAATGCTCAACCTGCATTTAGTTATAACCTTATGTATTAGGGGTTTCCAGAGAAACAGAACTAATAGAGTGTGTGTGTGTGTGTGTGTGTGTGTGAGAGAGAGAGAGAGAGAGAGAGAGAGAGAGAGACAGAGAGACAGAGAGACAGAGAGACAGAGACAGACAGAGAAAGAAGAAGAGAGAAAAGAGACAATCTTTCCTCTGCATGACCCATCCTATTCTTAAGTCTTTGCAATGTGTTTTGTAGTTGTTTGAATGCCTCTTTCAATTCCCTTATTTCTGTTTGGTTCTTTCATAATATTTCAATTTCTTTAGAGAATTTTTCAATCATTTCCTATATTGTTCCTGTAGTTTCTGTGTTTTAGATTTCTATTTTCTCTTTAATTCCATTGAATTTCTTAACAATCCATATTCAGAATTCTTCCTCTGTCATTTTAATTATTTCATTTAAGTTGATATTCGTTGTTGAGGATCTAATTATTTTTTGGGGGGGTGACTTTTCTCTGATCTTTCATGTTTCCTGCATTCTTTTTTTTTTTTTTTTTGAGACAGAGTCTTGCTTTGTTGCCCAGGCTAGAGTGAGTGCCATGGCATCAGCCTAGCTCACAGCAACCTCAAACTCCTGGCTCAAGCGATCCTCCTGCCTCAGCCTCCCAAGTAGCTGGGACTATAGGCATGCGCCACCATGCCCAGCTAATTTTTTGTATATATATTAGTTGGCCAATTAATTTCTTTCTATTTATAGTAGAGACGGGGTCTCGCTCTTGCTCAGGCTGGTTTCAAACTCCTGACTTTGAGCAATCCGCCCGCCTCAGCCTCCCAGAGAGCTAGGATTATCCTGCATTCTTTTGCTGATTTTTTCTCATTAGGCTACTTAGGGTGCTAGGTCTGATTTATGGCCCTAACTCCAAGACCCCAAGGGTCATTCCTTGACAGTGATTGGGAGAGGCATGCTGGTCCTGTGTTTCCTTAGAGGTATTTTAGCAAGTTTGCTTACTCCTGACCTGTTGTCTTCTTCTCTTGCTAATAGAGACTAATGAGTGTAGTCACCAGCTTAAACTCACAGATGGTAGATCATACTTGTGGTTATGACTCCACTGTCCTCTAGTAGTTTGAGATGGAAGGCACTGTGTTAAACTATAGGGTTACCCTCTCTGTTGTTGGTTGAAGTTGCGTAGAAGAGCCAATTATTGAGGTAATCTGATGACTGTGTGGTAGGCTCTGGTCTCCTGGAAGGAGTAAATTAATGTCCTAATCTTTGGGAGTGGCCTTGCCACTCCCAAGGGTTATTTGGACCATCTTCCCACTTAAGGTAGGGGTAAGGGCAGATAGATTGCAGCTGGTGCAGGCAAGTCTGGCTATGTGTGCTTCTGTGGTTGCTTGATCTTCTGCTAGTGGGATCCACTATATGCTATTCAGGGCTCTTTCACCACACTTGGAAGGGTGCTCCTGATGGGAGGGATCAATTGGTGCAATTGCTGAGGATGCCAGGTTTTCCTTCCATGTCCACGAAACCCAATGCAGGTGGGCACCCAGAGGTGGAGAGCAAGCCCTAGAGTTATGTTCTTATTAGATGACCTAAGCCTATTTGGTGGGCCAAATTAACAGGCTTCTAGCTATTTTTCAACACCAAAGGCCCATGGATTCATGGCAGTCACACAGAGAAAGTGGCTTTTCTTGGCTTTTCCCCACCTCCAAGGTTGGAGCCCACTGCACCTGGCTCGGGGAGCGGTGTCACCGCAAACCTATGCATGTCACAGCATCTCCAGATTGTGTCCTCTAAAAATGGCAGCCGCCAGCCACTCGAGAACTGGTAGATGACATTCCAGCAGGCTGAATCAACAGGCCACCAGCTGTCCCCTCTGTGTCACAGTCCTGTAGTCTCATGTCTGCCTAGCAGGGGGTCCTGCTCTTTCTTTCTCACCCTGAGCTGGTCAAATCATCAGCTGTTTCCAGGGCCAGAGCCCCCTTTTCAGCATTCAACTTCTGTGCTCTGGTCCTGCTCACCACCAGAGGTGACTTGCCAATCTCCAAAGTCCCTCACATGGTCATGGGAAGTAACCACTCAGACTAGTCCCTACCCGCCCAGTGCAGTCCCAGCACAGACCACCAGGAAATCAAAAATAGTATGCTCTATTATCTCCTATCCACAGATCCTGTCGTCCCATGCCATGACTTTGCACTGAATTCAGGCACGTCCTTGTCTGAGTGGGTGTGGCGATCTGTGGGGGAGCTGGGCATCCTCCCAGGGATGAGATTGCACTGAACTGACTGGTTGGCAGGGCACAGCCTGCCCATGCTCTATTCCCCATTGTATCTCTCTCACTCTCCAAACTTTGCAATCGTACCTCCCTTTCACCTTTTTTTTTCCTATGCTGTGTGTCCCATGCTGTTTCTTTGTAGATTCACAATGCTCTTCTTGGAGAGGAGTGATCCATTTGAGCCTAGCTCTCAAGTTTCTCACCTTCATCTCTGGGAGCAGTGAGCCAAGAGATCACCTCTAATCTGCCATCTTTGCCTCCCCCTAGCTTGGATTTCTTAGCTGAAATTTGGGGATTTAGAATGTCTTGTATACTTATTAGCCATTACTTTTTTTTTTCTTTTTAAATTTTTGATGTGTGATCTTCACTTGTTTATATCTTAGAATACTCATGTCATCATTAATTGCAACATGACTTTTATATGGCAAAATGTTAAAATCTTGGCTACTTATTTCAAATATTATCTATTGATTAAATTTATTTCACTAGACACAAAATTACAGATATAAGGTGCATAACAGCTACACTGATGATTTATCTTCTACACACCCAAATTATGGGATATCAGACTCTCCTAAAACCATTGTATAGTCAGTTGGCTTTGTAGGGGAGGAAAGGTGTGATACATTTTCTCACCCATCATAAGGGTCATGGTTGACACTATTACAAAAAAAGACAAGTTAACAAGAGAAGAGCATAACAAATGTATTTAATCAAAGTTTTACATGACACAGTAGACTTTTAGAAGTGAAGACCCAAAGAAGCAGGTAAAACTATTTTTATGCTTAATTTCAATGAAGAATAGATAGCCCTGTAGAAATGTGATTAGACAAGAGGGTATAATCTATTGGTAATATACTGAGGGAGAAAACCCAGCAAGGTCTGTCCAGATTCTTCTTGGCTTGTTTGTGTAGCATTCCTTCTTTTTAGGTACAAGGCAGAATTCTTCTGGAATTAGGGCTTTAAAAAGAAATGGGAGAAAGGAGAAAGTAACCATTCTAGGTTTTACAGCTTGCTTTAGGGAAGAGGGGTTCTAGGTTTTATGAGTAACTTGGAGAAAAGGAATTCTGGTTTCCATGACTTGCACTGGAAGACAAGGCAGGACAAGAAACAGAAGAAATGGAAAAAGTCAGAAAGACCTTGCTTCTGAGGCACTTCCAATCTTTTAGTTTGAATTACTTGGCATGCTAACATGCCATACATTGGAGTATCATTTTCTGAGCTCTAATAGTTTTCTTTACATATAAATGTACCTACATAACTCATTTAGTTCTCTTAGATAGCATTACACTATTCAATGGGTAAAATTCACTCTTATTCCTTATAAAGAAGGTGCTACTTTCATTTCTTTGAAGTCATCAATAAAATATTAATGTGATTTGGTAAGAATAGAATAAGACATATTGACATATAATTTGCTTCAAAATAAGATAGTGCTAAATTTAGGGAAAATATAATCTTTAGTGAATATTTTATCAAAGCATATCTACTAGAAAACATGCTTCTATATACATCTGTCTTCTAAAACTTTTTATGTCCTGGAATGCCCTTCATGCTATTGCTCCAGATAAAATGTCCTATTCCACACTTCTGATAATTCTTATCCACACTTTCCAATAGAAAAAATAATTCAAAACTTGCTTTCGTATGAAGGTTCTATATCCAGTCTATTCATCTCATCTTTTCTTATCTACTCACAGATGTTTAATCTTTATAAACTTAGCATAATTACAATGACTGCAATATAAGTGCTATATTTTCTCTATATCCCTACAAATTTGAACCCAGTGTGTTGCATGTAGCAAATTCTCATGAAATACTTGTTGAATACTACTTTATAATAGAACCCATTCTGTCGGCATAATTGGGAAGTCTCTAATTACCCCACCCTTACCACCTATGAATCAGCCATAACAATCTGCTCAGTTCTGCTCTGGAATTAGTTAAGAGGAAACATATGTGAAGTTGGACTACTTTTTAATGGTAGAAGCTATGCTATATCATTAATCTGTTATCTGATGCGTGTAGTAAAATAAATTTAATCAATAGATAATATTTGAAATAAACAGCAAAGACTTTAATATCATTATCATATAACATATGTTTTCAAATAACTAATGATATAAATATTCTAATATTCTTTCATACTTTTGGCTCACTTCTAATGAAATCTTGAGCCATACAGTGAGAAGGATAACTCAGTTTTCTCTTATTGATGTTGAAGGGAAGAACATTTAAAATTTTCTCTTGTGTAAATATTTACTCAGCTACTTCTTATGAATAAAACCAAGGTTCAGGGCTCTGCCAGATCCAAACAGTTGGCAGCAGTAATCCTCTATGCCCGTAGGTAACAGATTACTACTAGTGACAGGTGGGCTGTCTGCAACAAGCAGGACTTCCAGGTAGAATTCACAGAATGGGAGCAGTTTTAATATGGAAGAACTTCTTATATTTATTTAGAACATATTTACTGAGTGTCAGTGCTAACAAATGCAGTGAATGGAGAGGGCATTCAGTTTATTTGGTAGAATTTGTTGTAATAGGGAATTTTTAAGGTATCTTCTAACCTTCACAATTTGAGCAATGAAGATGCAGAAACCAATAAGAGATATATATTATACAGTAAACATAGAAGTGTGAAATGGGAAAAATGGATATAAATGCTTGTGCAAATTGAGAGACAATGTTAGCAATGAAATGATTGACACTCAAGGACCATCTGGCAAGTATTATATAATACAAAAATGAAGAAAGATGAGACAAATAATTCATCTGAATTGATGGAATAAATATCCCTCTAATTCCTTACAGATTCCCTGGTTAGTGACTCCTTAAAATCATTCCCTATATCTTTAGCAACAGGAATAATACAGCAGCTCTAGTCTTACCCAAATGATCTTCACTCAGACCAATATCCTCAAACATTTCCTCAATGTTTTTTTCTAGTAGTTTCCTAGTTTCATGTCTTACAGTTAAGTCTTTAATACATTTTGAGTTGATTTATGTATACGGTGAGAGATAGGGGTCTAGTTTTATTCTTCTGCATATAGATACTGAGTTTTCCCAGCAGCATTTATAAGAAGAGGCTGCCCTTTCCCCACTGTGTGTTCATAGTTTTTGCTACACATGAAGAAGACAAGAATGTATAATTCCCTCTAAGAGCATTGGGTCCATTACACATTTGATATTGACATTTCAAGAGTTCAAAATTTGAGTACGGAAATGTGTCAAAAAATAAAATCACAAATGTCAATTAATTTAAGTATATCATTTGTAATCATAGATAATAGAAGGATCTCTGCTATGGTTTGGATGTTTGTCTCCTCCAAACCTCATGCTGGAATGTGATCCCTAGTGTTAGCGGTGCAGTCTAATGGGAGGTGTTTGGGTTATGGGGGTGGATTTCTCATGAATAGATTAATACCCTTTCTCAGAGTTGAGTGAATTCTTCTCTATTAGTTCCCAAGAGGGAGGGTGATTAGAACAAGCCTGGCACCCTCCCCCCTCTCTCTTGCATCCTTTGTTACCATGTGACCTCTGCACATGCCAGTTCCCCTGCACCTTTTGCCATGAATGGAAGCAGCCTGAGGTCCTCACTAGATGCAGATACCCGATCTTGAACTTCCCAGTCATCAGAATTGTAAGCCAACTAAAACATTTTTCTTTATAAATTACTCAGCATCAGGTATTCACTTATAGCAACACAAAACAGACTAATACAACCTTCTACTCAGGAGAAAAGAGGCAAAAACTACCCCACATCAAATGGATCTTTGTTACAAATGCAAACATCTATGCTGAGTTTTGTTAATCATACCTACTCTCTACTCCCCGTGGCCACAGTCCTGGATGCTGAGTGAAGGAGTTTTAGGGAGGGGGGGTAGTTCCGGGAAAGCAGGTCTATAGGCAATTCTATTAAAACTATCCAAAGGACCAGGGACAGAATCCTATTCTGCCATAAAACTATTTGACCAAAAATGCTGCTGTACAACTGTGGTTTTGGCCCTTAATTTTATGGTGACCTGAAATGATTTCTTAGACTTTAAAAATGAAGATTGAAATCTAGTACATGGCTTTAAATGAATCTTATTGCTGATTATTGTAAGGTAAGACCTTCTTTGATAACCGTTACTAATAAACAATTTATACATTTCCTACTGCTGGCACTAAATTAATATTTAGTAATATTTACTTTTACTTATACACAGGCATGCCTTTAGAATTCCTTAAAATACATTATTTTTGTGCATTAGAACTCATTTTACTGAAATATTTGTTTGTGTACATGTACTGAGGGTAACTGTATAGAAATTCATTAAAATTTATTATATCTGCCGCTTGCTTTGTATGAATTTTTACTCATAGTTACCTTGTCTGTATGTGCTGTATAGAAATTCATTCAAATTTATTGTATATTATGTCTTGGTTTCTACTTACTGTCATTACTCAAATATATTACACCATTTGCTTATACAGAGTTTTGTAGCCTAGTATTTACCAGCATACAAATACATGTATAATTTCTGACTACGTAACCTGAAATTATTTTTTCAATACTAGTATAATATTAATGCTTATATAAAACTTATGCTTTACCATAAGATTTCATCATATACCATACTTACTTACATAGACAAAGTATGTTTTTACAATGAAATAACTTTAAAATTACTTTCAAACTCTGTTAGAAAAAGATGTACAAATTTAATTTTTTGCCAACATTTTTCCTATATTTTTTTGATAACTCTTTTTGCCTATATACTTTAAATCCTGGGAAGTAGAAGCAAGTTTCTGAGAACATGAAGCAAAGACTCTCCTTAGGGAATGATAAAAAAGCAAGCAATTTTTAGGGTATATTGTCCCTAACAAAGCCAAATATATTGGTCTCCTGGGGAGCTAAAGTTATGCAAATGTAAGAATCTCTAACACTGACAGTTTACAGCTAGTTCCATGCCACCCTTCCAGGATGGCTTCTTCCAAAGTATGTTGAGTGAGGTCTAAGAGTCCACAATATAACTCAGCAGAGGGGCTAAAAAAAAAAATAACTAAGAGGATTCTTATGTACTTAGCAGCTAAACTTCTAAGACAGAAACTGGAGAATATTTTATTATATTTATAAATTGTGCCTAAAATCACAGCTAGCTTATGTAATAAATAAAAATAAACCAAAATATTATGGTTACTAAACATATGATAGCATTTGTGAATACTAGTCATTAGTTAGATCACTAATCCTTTTTCTAATTCATAAACTCGGAGTCAACTGTCATATCCCTTTCTCCTTTATCTCCATATTAAATTAACCACCAAAGTCTGCTTTTTTATTATCTGCTCTTCTTGTCCTTTTATTTTTCTATATACCTGTCAAGTGCAATATCCTTCTTATTCTTAACATTCTGGTTTGCAATGCTATTTTAATCCTATTTATCTTTTACTTGAATTATTGCAGGTACCTCCTAATTTATCTGCAATATGTATATGGCCTCTTTTGTCTCTAAAATATCCTCCTCAGAACCAGCCTTCATTTATTTCAATTTTGGACCTGTCAGAAATTTTGACTCTGGTGAAGATCTCTGTGGAGGATGAATGAGTGTCCTTCCCTCATTTGTATCATTATCATCCACCTAAATATAATCATTTGGGGGAGCAGCAGGGGGTGGATAAATCTTAATGCTTCCTCCATGCTATTTGCTTCTCTCTTCCCCTAAACGTAGACTCACGCACACCTGCACACTCATAAAAGCAAAACAAAATAAAACAAGAAAACATATTTAATGTTTCAAAGGAAAACATGTATTCTCTGGCTTGGAGAGTTTATCACACTACTGCTCCTGCTCATATTCCCAAACTTCCCTTCTGCTCTTTCTCCATGCTGTATATTGTAGCTAAATTGAACTGGTTGTTTCTCCATAACCATAGTTTTCATTATGTTGTTGCCTTTTCTTGGATGGTCCCTTCTTTCCCATTACTGTCTTTTGAAATTTACTAATTTCAAACACAAATTGAAAGCTCAATTCTGTTGCATACAACCAAAAAGAATCCTGAAAATTAGAAGTTATTCTCTCCTCTGAACTCTATATGACAATTTTTAGCCTTGTTATGGCACATTGCTCACTTTCTTACATTATAATTTTATTCACACTTCATCTCCCCTTCTCTATCGCAAGCCTTAGAAAGGCAGATGCTTATGCTATTTTATGGTCCTCATTGTACCTTACCAGGAACCTGTGTGTTCCATAAATATTTACCTAACATATAATGTTATCACTGAAAAGCAATTCTTTGCTTTTGATGAATACAGATAGATCAACATAAACTATTAGTTGATTTTCTAGGTTATTAGATTTTGATCCAACTGTCTGACTAATGAATCTATGTAAGATCACCTTTTTTTTCTGGAAATAATTAATAATGTATTAACACCAAGATTAAGTGTAACCACTTAAGTATGCAAAATATTATATTTCATAAAATTATGAAAAACAAAAATCAAATACAATCCAGCTTACTCTATTTCATGTCTCTTTCTGCTGCCAGATGTCCTCACAAATATGACAGCAGAAGTTCTAACCGAGAAAGATGCTTTGGGAGTGATCGGAGTGTAGATATAGCCTCTTTGCCAATATTGTGTTAATATTCAGTGCAGCATGCTATGATCTGTCTTCAAAATGAAAGGATATGAGTAGGGATCAAATGTTAGCTGTTACTTTGTGATTTTTCTCCATATTCCCCATCAGATGGGATTACAGGCCCTGTCTTCCTTCCCTCAGAAGAGTTATTTTGCCAAAGATTCCAACTAAACCTCTTATAATACTGAGAAGAGGTGGCTGTGGTATGGTATTTTGTAACTAAAAAAGTCAGTCCCAGGAAGTGGGACTTCAATGTCCTAAGAATGATATGAAAGAAACAGATTCAGGGGGCTGAAAACTCTTTAGACTAAAATATTCGTTATTTTGGCAATAATGTCTAATGTCTTGGCAACATGTAGTTTCCAGGCTTTAGCACTGGTTTGAGTAATGAGTGTCTCAAAAATTCTCCCAAAACCAACTGGATGAAATTACAGCATTTAATTTGTGAAAAATCAGGATAGTTGATATCTCTTGTATATCTATGGTAAAGACCAAGATTCAATGACTATGAAGATATTACAGAGCCTAATTTTTCTTTTGCTCTGTGGAGCTCAAAGCACTATTCAGCGCCTGGTGAGAATTTTCTCCATGAATAAATGATAATGAATTTTATTAGCTTGGATAATTATATAAATTATATTCAATAAAACAATGTGAAAGTGAGTAAAATGTATTCGCATTATTTTGAGCAGTTCACACATTGTTTAAAAGCAACCAAAATTTAACAATAATTTGAAGATTGAGTTTCAAAAAAATCATATTACAAGAAATTTTTGTCAACATAGTATGATAGTATTATTTCTCCTAAAAATATAAAACAAACTTTGGTTGTTTGAAAAATAACCACTTTTATTACTTGAGTCATATTTGCATAATGTTTTCTAGTACCCATGAGGAATAATAATGTAGAATTTTTCACCAATCTGGCTAAAGGCCCTTAAGTTATTTGATTTTTATGACATTCTCTTTACCAGATGGATATTATTAACATAATGCAAATAAACTGAATACATATATTTCCAAAGCATATACAGTCTTATAATAATCCTTTTAATCATTCCATTGTAAAAACACACAGAATGATGATAGGTCTTTAATTCTCATTTTAATGCCTGATTGAATATTAAGCAGACATTCTCAAATGTTTCTTTTTTTCTTCTAATATTAATAATAAACACTTACTTTATGCATTACATTTTACAAGGTGCAATGCTTTACATTATGTATTTCCATTTAAACTTTTTAAATATTATGTAATTTTTATAAACTTTTATATTTATATAAACTTTATATAATTTTTATAAATATATCAACTTTAGCTCAGTAATGAAGTCTTAATATGATTAAGCAATCATTTAAAATAACAGTAGTTATCATATTCTAGACCTTCTTAGAAAGTCCTAATTGCAACAGGTAATAGCATACATTTTAATAGATTCAATCTAAATTTACTTTGTACCTCTACTGTAAATAGGATGTTCTGATTCATATGTGTCACAATGTTTGATTTAATCATATACGTATTTTTGTGAAATAATTTAATTTTTTAGTAACCAAGGCAATCTGTTACATGTATTATTTATGATCCCTGAATCAAACTATCACTCACCTTATCTGAGTCCAAAAAACCTTGCCAGCTCATGATCATTCTGTTTAAAATACAGGGTAACAATGGCTAGGATGATAGGGTGGTATAAGTAAATAAATATGAGACAACAAAGCATTTATAGTTCATTTCATCTTCTTCCTTGTTGATAGCAATAAGCAATGGACAAGACTAAACAAAAAGATAAAAGCACAGTGTAGGTAAAGCAATGTATTAATAATAACAAAGATAAAAGAGTAATGAAAGTGTCAAGGATAGAGAACATTAGAACAAATTTTTAAAAGGGAAAAGATGGGAGATAAAAAGAATAAATTACATAATGAAAAAAGAGGATAAGGCAACAGAATAGAAGAAGAATTATAGAAAAAGAAAAAAAAGAGAAAAATAGGTTAAAAGGAAACAGAGAAGCAAGATTGAATAAAGACATGAGTTAAAATAAGTTACTTTTTTTAATGAAGGAAACAAAAGCCATGAAAGGCAAAACACAATGTACTTACAAAAAAACAGAAAGAAAAGGCAAAAAAAAAGTACTCTAAAAATGACTATATTACAGGAAAATGAAAAGTGAACCCAGAAAAAGAAATGCATGAAGCTAACAAGAAACTAGTGGGCTTGAAGAAAGAAAAGGTGCGATTGTGCCCAGGGGATGCTTGTACAGGCATTAGTTTCAGTTAGCCCATTAGAGCAGGTTTAACAGGAAAAGAGAACAAGTCACATAACAAATATTTCTACTTTATGTCTTTCATAATAGACCCCAGTCTTGTCGGAATACCCTGAGAGGAAATTAAATTAGATGATTTCATTGGAAAGTGATGCAGAGGCAAAAAGCACAGTTTAGAATCTTTAAGAGCCAGGACCTACTACAAATTAGGAGAAATATGTGGTTATATAAAAGGAATGTTCAACAATAGAGAGTTTTCTCACTTTTTTTAATATTTTCCTTTCACTTTTTTTTTTTTTTTTGTAACAATATATATGTGAGTCTAGTCAACTGGCTCAGATCTGCCTTAGGAGCCTGGCAATGGCCTTAAGGCACTCACTTCTATTCACCTTCTGAAGTCAGACACTGCAGTAAGATGCTGTCTGAGAAAGATTGTTCTTCCCACTAACTGTGTCTTATCTTCCTCAATATGCATGTGTTCAACTTTATCCTATTTGCCCCTACCAATTTCAATTATTAAATAGGAAATCTAAAGCAGAAATGAAAGCACATTTATAGTCTTAGATTCTTGTTTTAGCAGGGTTTTTTGTTTTGTTTTTGTTTTAATATTAGGAGAGCCCATATATTCGACAAAAGTTCAATTTGGGGGACATGACATCTACCCAATTAGTAATATGTAGATCTTTATTACCAAATAAAAATATATTTCTGTGGAAATCAGATTTATATTTCAAAAAATGGTTGAGATTTGTCTTTTTTAGCAACCCACATACTGAAATTGAAGAATGGGAAATAAGAAAAGAACATTTCTTGACTTCTTTCCTCAGGTCTCCAGCCTCCTGAAGCCCTTTCCTACCCTTACTGCTCTGGTAGAATTTTTACATCATTTATCACATCTCACATTGTCAGTGTTTATCAGTTCATGTGCTACATTTACCGCATCTGTCAGAGTACATATTAGATTGTACCCTCTTAGAGAGCAGGGACTATACGTTACTAAGCTCTGTGTAATTGTGTCATCAGAGACCCAACTCATATTTAGGCAATCAATACACATTTGTGGAACTGATGATAAGAAGGCAGAAGAAAAAAGAGAAAATAAAACTAGAAGTTTATTTCCACATCTAGTAGTGTGTGTAGTGTTAAGACATATTCTTGAAATCAGGTCTCTAAAACATTTAAAAATTTAAACACATAGTGTAGCTACTGATTTATTTTTGCTGCCAGTATTAAAATATTCTCAGTCATATAAATATATATAGACCCAAACTTACATATATTTGTTGCACATATGCATATACATGTGCAAACGTATCCAGCCACATATATGGAAATAACGTAGATGTTTTTCAATTTAGGATTTCAATGTACTTCCCCTTTAAAGAAAATATCCAAATCTAATGGGGATAGTGTAAGAGGCACATGCATTTTAGTGATAATATTAATTAATTTTGTATATTAAAATACAAGGTAAAGAATTTTATTTTTATCAAATAGTATGTGAAATAAAAAATAAGAAATATTCCTGTTTCCGATGGAGAGATGAGTTAATATAGATATTTAATTTATTATTCATGTACATATATGCATATTCATACTCAAATAAATATATGTACATGCATGCATGTATTGATGCATAGAAAAATTGTAAACATATGCACTATAATTTTAATAGCTTTATTATTGGCTGAAATCATCAAATAGAACTTTTATGTATTTCCTAAATTTTCAAATATTAAAATATTTTAATTTATTATTTTGAAAATAATTAAAAATAATTATGTAGCTGATTTGTGATTTTTATACTAATATGAAAAATTATATATGAATCTAATTAAAATATAATAGATTTTAGAAATATTTGACACTTAATTTCACTGAGATATTAAAATACTTTGAATGAAGATCATATATCAACTATCTCAGGGATTAGTGGCCCATATCAATAGCAACAAATTATTTTACTTTATTTATGCATGGTATTAATTACATAGCACATATTACTCCACATAACCTTTCCATTTACCTTATAATCATAGAAAACATCAGCATGGTCTTTGAAGATTATAAACCCAAGGCTCAGAGAAGCTTTGAAACATGCTAATGGCCTACTTTATGAAAGATAGACCCAATATTAGAATCAGCCAGTTTCTCAAACTAAGTTTTGTTGTAGGGGGGCTGTTATATGAAATGCAGGATGTTTATTTAGCAGCATTCCTGATCTCTAGATGCAAGTACTCCCTGGCCATGAGACAACCAAAAATATCTTTGGACATTGTTTAATGTCCCTGATGTACACAACTGCTCCCTTTGAGAAGCACTAATCTACTTCTATGTGACTCTAAGACATGTGTATGTGCTTAATGAGTACACTGTACCGTCTCAACCTAAGTGTGTTAACAATTGGAGACAATCACCCCTGCGGGTGATGGTGGGACACAGCATCACCACAGCATCTGTAAGACAAGGAATTACTAGGCATGTGCTGTGTGTCAACAGAAAGAATATGGTTGTTTATTATATGGACTTTGTTTTGTAGTTTATACTTCCAAAATGTCCAATTGTTTAATTTCTACTAAGTCTAAATAACCAAAAGTAAAGGGTGAATAATATATTTTGAATCTGATAGTAAAGGGTTTGATTCTTGGTACAGTATTCTACAAATTATGATTTTAGGAAAATTGATTTGAGTCTCAATTTCCTCATAAGTAATGCGAGGATAATGATATCAAGTTCATGAAGTTGATATAAGAAATATAAAGAACAATGCATTTAAAGTTTCTGGGAAATAGTAAGTGCTCAAAAATCAATATAATTTATTGTTATGATTGAAAGATGATCAAATAATTCTGGAGGTTTAGCACAGAGGAAGCAACCCATAATATTTGGGGTATAGTGCTTCATAGTTCTAGAATAGCTTTCAACATTTCAATATCCAAATCTTAGATAATAAAATGAATTATGTGGGGATAAAGGATAGTGGGAAATTCCTTCACCCCCTAATTGTTTTTTTCTTAAACTCTGTGGAAGCAAGTAAGTACAGCAATGTGGACACATGTACCTGTACAACAAAACCTTAGAAGTGATTGTGAAATATAACAGAAAATTCTACAATGAAATAAAATATCTTTATTATTTTTTCTTCTCTTATGGAATTTTCTAAGACATGATTAAATATGATTAACTCTTAAATTTATGTCAATAAAATTACATGATATCTTTTTATCTATAATTTTTTATTATTTTTGTACTGATTTTGGCAACTATGCTCTTTCTGTAGAAACCAAAATTGCTAGCCAGTTCTTAGGGCTACAATTTTCAATAAAAAATTTAAATAGCAACCATGTATCAAACTTATCACTTTATAAGTCTGAATTATTTCAAGAATAAACGAGCAGTGTCAGAGTATTGTCTAAAATAGGGTCATGAAATTTATAGTATCTAACCAATCAGATACAGGAAACAAATCTCATGGGCTATGAATGTATGTATGTATGTATATATGAACTAGCATATATCTCTCTACCTTTTAATTAGCCATCTAGTTTGTGCTTTGATCTATCTTTTCTCCAACTAGTTATGTATGGATACCTTGGTTAGTAATAGATTTTGTAGCCTTTTCTTTTCTAAGCCATAAAAAACAAAAGCTCAAAGTAGGCATGACCATGTGATATTGAAATGACTTCTGAGAATACATCAACCTCAAATATATCCTTTGCTCAAATAAGTTTATTAATGTTAAACTACTTAAATAAAACCAACTAGGGAAGGAGGTCTGTAACAGCCAGGATAAGCTATCTGGTTTTAAAATGAGGACCCATTTTCCTGGCTTCAAACAATAGTAATCCCCTATTTTAAAATGTCTCCTTAGTGTAAATAAGTCTGAAATTGAAAGCACTCAATTTGGTCCATCATATTAGACTGAGTGACCTGAATAATGTATTCTACTCTACTGTATAAAGCAGAGATACTCGCAAAGCTTCAGGCACCCTCAGCAGCCAAGATGTGGGCGTCCCTGTGATCTTATAATTGACTCCTCCTGTATTCCAGTAATTATCCTCCCATAGGTTGAACAATTGCTCTTTCTGCCCCACCTTTGCAGAACCCACATTACATATTGTCACACAGGGGAAGGGTTACATTTCAAACACTTATTTAAACTGAGTGATGATCAATACTGCTGCTGTCTTCTCATGTAAGTGAAGGAAATGACATGTGTAACTTATGACAGAATCCCAGGGTGCAGATTGTTTTAGAAATATATCATAAAAGCGCAGACAAGATAAGTGATAAAAATCACCACATCCTATCGGAATCTAAAAATACTCAAGTGGGTTGCAGAATTTAAGTTCATATTTTTAAGTATAAGGCATAGTAAGGACTGTCCTTTAATAATACAAA
Organism: Microcebus murinus; assembly: GCF_040939455.1. Lineage (NCBI taxonomy): Eukaryota > Metazoa > Chordata > Mammalia > Primates > Cheirogaleidae > Microcebus > Microcebus murinus. The sequence continues at coordinate 53,455,899 of NC_134116.1, forward strand.
TCTGTCAACTAAATCAAGAACACAGTGCAAATAAAATTGTAAGTTAATGTAATGTTCAAGGGCAAAGTCTATGCAGAAATATTAAATTACTGAGAAGGGTTTTATTCATCCAAATACTGTTTAGGGGAGAGAATGCCTTGCCAGACTGATGCCATCATCTGTTTTTTCTGCCAAGCATAATGAAATGGTGGAGAGGTGTACATCAGGTTTCAGAGCCTGATATTATACCTTTGACTTCCATTATTAACATTTTTTTGAAATTATATCTTCATCAAACTATACTATGAGGGTTTGACTTTCCATGTAGCTTATCAACAGGAACATGTCAAGTTGAAAATTCAACTGGATCTGTTTTTAATGTTAAATATATTACTGGAAAAATTAACATTTTCATTTTATTTGTTAGTTTGCTTGCACATGTTTTATTTGCTGAATCAATGATGGTGGCTCTGAATGATTCCTCTCTGTTTTATGGGGACCTAGCTTGGTGGTTATTTTTGTTTATATTTTTTTCTACCAATTTCTACATCAGCTATATGCACTTATAAAACATGAGATTTTGTAAATATCCCCCCCAGTCAACTTGTTAATTAAGAGAATTTCAGAAATGAAAGAGATTGCTGAAAACTTCTAGTCCAGTCATTGCACTACTTCAGTACAGGGACTTCTTAGAATTTCACCAGGAAACTAAAGAAGTAAATTGCTGTTTATGAAGAAATTACCTGAGTCCCAAATAAATCATTGCACCCGCAAACCTGATCACTATTACCCATATAGAATAGCCAATATTAAGGACAACAGAGTTTGTGTGAGTTTATATTACATGTATAAGAGATAAAACTGGGCACAATTGATTAAAAAAAAATGATCAAACTATATGCTGTATACAAGAGACTCCCTTTAGATACAAAGACATAACTAGGTTGAAAGTGAAAAGATAGAAAATGCATTGGATATGACACCAAAGGCTCAGACAACAAAAGAAAAATATAGACGAATCGGACTTCATAAAAATAAAAGCTTTGGTACATCAAAAGATACTATCAATAGAATAAGAAGCAACACACAAAAGGAGAATATACTTCAAATTTATACATCTAATGAGGGATTAATTACCAGAACATATAGAGAAGTTCTAAAACTCAACAACAGCAACAACAAAAAAGTGTGAATCATAAATTGGGCAAGGACTTGAATAGACGTTTGTCTGAGAAATGTATTTAATACAAGTGACCAATAAGCACATGAAAACATGCTCAACCTCGCTAATCATTAGGGAAATGTAAATTGAATCCATAATAAGATACCATCTAATACCCATTAGGATGATTATTTCAACAAATCAGAAAACAAGTGTAAGCAAGAATGTGACGAAATCAAAATACTTGTAAACTGTTGATGGAAATGTAAAAGGTACAGCCACCGTGGAAAACAGTATGGCAATTCTTCAATAAATCAAAAATAAAACTACCACATGGTCTAATAATTCTACTTCTGAGTATATACATCAAAGCATTGAAATCAAGGTTTCAAGGAGATATTCATACAATCATATTCATAGCAGCATTATCCACAATACTCAAAGGTGGAAGCAACTCAAGAGTCCATCAGCAGATAAATGGATAAAAATAATGCGGTATGTATGAACAATGGGATATCATTAAGCTTTAAAAAGAAAGAATATTCCGGAAATGCTACAATATAGATGATCTTTGAGGACATTATGCCAAGTAAAATAAGCAAGACTCATAAAAAGCTGTATGATTTTACTTATAAACAGTATCTAGAATGGTAATATTCTTACAAATAGAAAGTATAATAGTGATTGGAGGTAGGAATGGGGAGTTATTTTTTAATGGGTACAGACTTTTAGTTTTGCAAGGTGAAAAGTGTTCTGAAAATGGATGGTGCTTATGGTTGCTCAACAATGTAAATGTACTTAATACCACTTAACTACACCCTTGAAAACAGTTAAGATGGCAAAGTGACACACATCTTTTCATATACCTTTGCACAAATTATCTTTCTTTTGTGGAAAAAAAAATTCTTGTATTACCCAGGGAACTTAAAGCTTCTACCGACTTAAGAAATCATCTGAAAGGAGGAATTACTTATAATTTTATTAGTGGAAAATTTAATAAATTAACAGATTATAAATCTGTTTTAATGTAAATATCATTTTCAAATATACTGTAGTGATGTTTTTCTCAGACCATTAAATAATGCAGTATAATATAATGGAAAAGAAATTAGACAGGAAGTCAGAAAACTTGGCTATGTTCTTACCTTGATTCCTAATTTGATAACAGCAAAAAACAAAGACAAACATGTTTAATATTAAGTCAAAATCGCTTGTCTTGCATACTTTCTATTTTACAACAGGTAAATATTCAACTTATCGAGGCCTTGATTTCCTCATATATCAATCAGTATGATCATTATACTGATTGATAATATGTCACTTATAAGCTCCTATATTACAGAGTCGTTGAGAGAGTTAAGTAAAAGCATACTGGAATTGCTTTTTAAAAAGAAAAACTTTAATAAAGTAGGTGCTCAATGAGTTTAGCTATTATTATGAAAAAGCTTAAATCTATATGGTACTTATTAAGTGTCATAACTCTCAGTGTTTTTTATTTTTAATTCTTTCGATCGTAACAACAAAGCCAGGTTCAACATAGTTTTATCCTCTCTGTTTTACAGCTGAGAAAAATGAGGCAGAGATGTTAAGTAATGTGATATTGGAGTCCCAAAGTGAGACCACATTATTATCATAATTATGTTAATCAATTACTCATTGCCTTCACTCACAGAACTTTCTATGCACATATTGGGAAATAATGAGAAATTTCATATAACAGAAATATTACACCCATGACCCAGAATAGTAGCTTATGGGACTAGAAAGTAGATTCTGGCAAACTGGCGATATACTTTGCCAAGCTTGGTAAGGAATTTGATATTTTTCTTTTAGGGTAATATGGAGTTAGTATTAAATCTTTAAGAAATCAAAGTTGAAATGAAGTTATAATTTTCTATTTAAAAATTTTTGGACATTAAACATTTTTAAATGGAAAAAAATTATTAGTTACACCAGTCTGACAACTAATATCTTATTTTGTTTGCATCCCATTCAACATTTTTATGTATATACATTCTTTGCAAAGTTATCCTTATAATGCACATTCATATTACATTTGAATCCCCTTTTTTAAGTTAAATTATATTTTTCATTTTTCTCAACATTTTTTCTGATTACCATCCCTAATAGGCATATACTTTGTCATTAGGAAGATATACAATAATTTATAATTTAGTTAACCATTCCTCTATGTGGACATTGCAGTTGCTTCCCATAGTACTACATCATAAGTAATATTTATGTGTCATGGATATATAAACTCTCATTTGACATATGATCTATACTGCTGCTGAATTTTTTTTCTGTAAAGTTTTTATAAATTTTCACAGCTGCTGATTTCTCCACAACTTTGTCAACAGGGGTAAGTTTGTTTTACTTTGAGGATTACTTAAAGATTGTAGAGGAAGGAATCCTGTGAAAAGAGGCAAGTGAGTGGAAAAACAGTTCAAAGCTACGGTTAAAAACCCAATAACAAATTAAGGAAATTGATAGTGGAGATGATATGAATAACAATAATTTTATTAACATTTATTAATTACTTTCTATATGCCAGATATGTGTCATGATCTAAATTCCAAATGCATTACATCAATTATCTAATTTAATCTACATAGCATTATAAAACCTGTTGCAGATGGAGACCCTGAAACACAAAGATGTTAACTAACTAAAATAAACAATTTTTAAGTAGCAGATTTTGTATGTAAAGAGTTATTAAATGAGGGAACAAGTGAAAACCATAGCCAAGTTTTCTGACTTCAGTTGGATTTTTTTTTAAATTATATGATAATGTATCATTTTTCAGTCCTAGCCAAGAATATCACTGCAGTGTACATGGAAATAATCTTTTTATTAAAACAGCATAATTATCTCTTACAGTTTATTTAATTTCCTTATAATAAAATTGAAATGTACACCAATAGAGAGACCCTGTTTCAATCTTCTAGCTTCTCTATTGGTGTAAAATAATTATTATAGATAAGATTCTAGCCTCCATTTTATACATCCAAACTTGATTTTTTACTTCTTTCTGCTCAAATGTTCAGAGAAATTGGTCTCCACATATTTCAGAAGCATATTGTACTGACTTCTGCATCTCTGAGTATTTTAGTTAAAGCTTCCAAAATGTCATTTTTATAATTTATTTCTGTTGTAATTTGATCCATTCTGTAAGATACAGCTAAAATATTCTCTTTCTTCCTTCCCATTTTCCTCTACTTCTATCTTCCTCATGTCATTTATAATTTATCATTCCTATAGTCAATAGCATTTGTGAATTAAGGACTTGTATTGAGAATCCCTCAACCTCTTAAATACAATGTAATTTCTGTCTAAGCTTTCATATTTTTTGCCAACATATTAACATTTACTTATATAATGTTTATATTTGGTAAATTATTAAAACTCCTTAGTTTTTTTCCTTTTCAAATTGTTTGAAATTTCTAAGAGGGTAAGTCACATTTTATTTTCATTATCTCTTGTAGTAACAAATATAAAAATTTGAAAAACAAATTAAATAAAAGGTACTCAGTAAACTTTTATTAATTTATTGCTTGGCCATATACTATGCTTTAGTTTCTTATTCAGGTAGATTTAGATTTTTATTTTTATTTTGTGTAATATACAAATGGTAAAATATAACCAGAGCTAAGTATAATTGTCATATTATTTTATGTCATTGAAAGGAAAATCAACCTTTTGCTTTAAAAAAAAGAACTATTGCATATATATGTGTATGCATATGTGTAATGTATCTATAGAGAATATGTGTTATGTGTATATACACATATAGTACATATGTGGGTGTACATTTGAGGTATTTAAAGAAGTTTATCCTTATTACATTTATGTTAGAAGACAATGTGTAATTTTTTTTAATTTATAAAATGTCTGCCTAGCCTACATGCAATGGCAATTTTAGTTTGATTTTAAAAATGCTGAAAATAGTCTTTCTGTGTTCATCCTTTATTTTTCCAAAACAGCATCATTTAAACAGCTAAAATACTATATGATATTTGGAAGTTCCTTTAAAGAATGAATAGCTCCAGTGTCATGATATAAACTGCCATGGAGAATAGTTTTTTATAACAATTGTAATTCTATTCTATGTCCTTTCTTTAAAATGCAGTAGATTGATTATTTGAAAGGAATAGCTACGTTTGTTTCAAAAACTTTTGTCTTTCATGAAGATCATAAAAAGTATTAGGTCCATACTTGAGTATAAATCTACACTTTTGATATAAATTTCTGTGGAAAATGGTATTATGTCATACTTTTAATTTTGAGGGAGTATTAAAATGATATTAATAGCTATAATAATAGAAGAAAAACATTAGTCTTGTTGAAGTTTTGCTGATTGTTGAATACTTGTTTTCAGTATTCAAACTTCAGTGTTAGGTTCACCATTTTTTTCTCTTTCATGTTGATGACTCACCTTGAAATGAGAAAAATCTTGTCTGTAATACCACTTGAGGTTTCATGAGCACTATCATATAATCATTTTTTGGGGGGTACAAAGTAACATGAAAATTTTATCTCTTTTTTTTGTATATAAAATACTTTGCTGATTGGAATGCCTGTGGTTGTACATAGCCACCTTTACTGAGTTTCAGAAAGTAGGTCACTTTCCTCAATTAATTTACATAATTGGACATGTTTCTTATGGTAATTGTTTTTATAAGTGGCAAAAATTAGGATTTTTTTACTAAACATATTGATTAACATTATATGATTTGGCACTATATATAGTATTTTGTCATTTAAATATAGTATGATGCTTATAGTATATGAACAATGTTTAATATTCACTAGTTTAATGAAAAATATTTCTTTGCAAAGTGTATATACTTGTATACTTGTGTTTACATTTAAAATGTGGTAAAATTTTTTTTTTGTCTGATTACTTTCATTTCTGTAAAGATTTAAATTGAAATTCCTGAAGAATAGCTTCCTCTTCTAGACTTGAACCTGTACTTCTTAACTGGATTGCCTGCTCAACATGGTATGTGTGATTTAATTACATTTGTAACTTGCACATTTACAGTGTAATTGGGTTACTGCATCAACATAGAAGAACATGTTGCTAAATATAAAATCAGAAAAGAAATTTTTTAGAATTTGAACTAGTTTGTATTACAAAAAATATAATATATGCCTTATTATACAAATATCATAGATGTGTATGCGAATTTGGGTATCTTTACAAATTTTAATACATATATAAAAGTACATAGATGCATAAGTGTTTGTCTATGTCTATATGAAATATATGTTATATATTCACACTTTATTTGGTTTTTAACTGTCTTTTGTGTTTGTATACATAAATGATTCTCAGACTAAGGAAGAACACTATTTTGGAATAACTTTTTTGAAGAAAATACTGATTGAATTAAAAGTATTTTAATCATAGCTATCTAATTCTGGATAGAAGCATGTGTTCTGAGAACAAACACATAAAATCCTAATAAACCTTTGAAATAGCTGAATTTTATTTCAAATAGAAATGTAATATTCAATCTCCACTTTAGCATTACCACTTTAGCATTGAGTCAAAGAAACATACACTGACTTCTGGTCTAATGCCAGACGATTGGAACAGGCCTTGGAAATTAAAACAGTGAAAATAAAGCAATAGATAATAAAGATTAAAAAGGTGCCCTAATAGTAATTATGAGGGAGTTTCAACCCCATTGAAAAAATTTCAAATCCATGTTCTTTACTGACTCTCCTACTAAGTTACTACTCTGAGGCAGACAATAAGTTTTTAGCATATTTCTACAATAGATATAATATCCAGGTAATAGATGCCAATATTTCCTATATTTCCAATTTATTAATGTGAGTCTTGCCCTCTGTATTTTTTTTGTGGTTTTAAGTAAAGCCACTGAGGAATATTTACTACACATCAGACAATATGTTTCAGGAGCTCAGCTGAGCTTGGGGGAGAGAGAGCTGGTATGTCATGAGTTGCCAGGGGCTGCCGATTAAAGCAACAAGGCAAAAATGAAAGAGTTAAGCTTTTAATCACTTATCAAATTGATAGAAGCAAGGAGCCAAACCCTTAGCAAAGGGTGAATATCTTTGTGTTTCATTTCCTTCATGGAATGGTAGACAGTTGGAAGACCAGGTGGATCAACCCATCCCTGAGGGTCATCTCACTGTTTAGGAAACCCAGGAAGAAAGACTCTGGACTCAGGGGTTGAAAGAGATGGTAAGAGGGGAAGGCTATGAGTGGGTACTGAGTCAGAGCCAGGAAAAATGTCTTCAAGCTTTCCCCTTCCTCCCCCAACAAGAAGGTTTCTGTAGAGGTGCCTGAAGAGAACCTAGGCCCAAGGCCTCAGGTATAGGTCTAGGTACTAAGGTCCTGAGGCAAGGAGCCAGGAATGTAAACCTGTAAACGTACAACAGCATGACCATGACCAAATAGGGGGGTTGAGTCCTTGACTGTAGCTCCTCTTAAAGACTACGATGCACTGGTTACACACCTAGTCTGGTGTTGGGAGGGCAGCTTTCTCCTGTGAAGCTTGTCAGGTAAAGCCTTTTTTATAACCCAAGGTCAGGCCTGAAAAGTCACCCATAGGCTTTTAACAAGGAGCTGGACTCCTCATTATGTTAAAGTCACATTCATTATCTGTTTTAGCATCCTGATAGCCCAATGTGATTATCTGTGCTACACTGAGGAAGAATCTAGAGGCTATATTTTGTTAAATATTTGCCAAGTTTACAAAACTATAAAATAAAGGGTCAGAGCTTACATGACTCTAAAACTCATACCGTTATATTATATATTGTTCCCCAATTAGTTAAATTTCACATAACACCATCTTGAAAAGAGGTAATTCTCTTTAACTCTCTTCTCTATAGTTTTTCTTTCCTTAGCTAAGTTTAATCAACCTCATTCTCCCAATTTGCCTATATTTTTGGTATCTCATCCTTAATGTCTTATTTGTAAAAGATTTGAAACAGGTAGAAATTGAGTTTTCTTAGCCTTTATTTTTTTATCTGTCTCTTTGTTGGCAACCTAACCAATTTGAGTACTTTTATGAAATACTTTCCCCCTTTCTTCTAAGCTTAATTTTCTCCAATCCTTACTTGAGTTTCTTCCAGGTTAATCTTTCACATGTTAAACAACTAAGGCATTATTGTGTATTAGCTTCCTATAATATTGGAATTAGAGGATGCTCTTTCCAAAACATGCATTTTTCTAGCTCATATTTGCTCTGATACATTATATTTAACTTTCTATATACTCTTGTATATTTTTTAACCAAAAGAGTTACATCTGGATGGGAGTGGATGTGGCAATATATGTGCCACTTCAATGTCATTGTAACTATTCATCTAATAAAGATTTTGAGGAAACACAGTTCTCTGTGAGAAAAATAAAACAATTTAGTCTTTCATAATCATACTCTATAGAGTAGGGTTGAAGCAATAAACATAGAAGGATGCTGAAAATATCAGAATCCATGGCAATTGTGTACGTGAGGTGATGGGATATTGAGATGTGGGGAGTGAGAGATTTAAGGATGGTCAAAAAGTCTTCTTGCAGCTTCAAGTTCTTTAGAAAGCCTGACAATACCAAAAGATGTGCTTTGTCTGACTATCATAATATGATTTTCTGTTTTTCACTTTCCCTTACCAGCACAGAAATTTGCTATAAATATATAAGATAATAAACAATGCTAAAAAGATTTCTAAACCTATATCTTTCATCCTCCTAAATTGTTACCATTCTTATTCTGATAAGACTATTAAAACTTTCACCTAGCTAGTTAATATTTTTTTCAAAGTCTCCCTTAATCCCATTTCCAATTTTGAGGCACAGCAAATGAATCTTCCTTCTTGAAACCACCCTATGTCCTAGGCAATCTTCTCCAAAGTTATTTTTCAACTATATTATAAATATAAATTTGCATGTCTCTTTTGGCATCAGTTAGCCGCCTCTTGATGAAAAGGATGCTAAACAAATATTTGTTAAAATAATGACTCCATGAAACAAATATTCCTCTACAAATATACACACAGAAAGCAAAGAAACTGAACTGGGAAATAGTAGATTCCCTTACATATTTAATGCTGCTGCCAGTCATTCAGAGATAAATATTTTCAAGAAACCTCACATGTCTATGTATTTGAAGAAATGTATTTATTTTCATTTATTTCCTTAATTTATAAATTTTATTTCAGTAACTCTGTATATTGAGTTACAATGTGACAACAAATCTTTTTTTAGGTTAGGGTACCAATGAGAGGTGACAATGTTCATTTAAATAAGGGCCTCAATAAAATGGAAAACAATGACATGGATAAATATATATATAAAGCCTCGATCAAGTTAAAGTTGGCATGATGGTGAAACCAGTTGGGCAAACAAAACATGATTATGCTAAGTCATTGGCTACTTATAAATATTTTACATAACAGGTTTAAACATCCTCTCACCTATGCATGCCTTGAACCTTGAGCATAAGTAGTCTCTCATCTTGGAAATTTCATGTAACAAGCTTATAATACCGGAACACCATGATTTCCATGTTGCTGAAAGAAAATATAGTTACAGTGTGGTGAGCCACAGCAAGTTGTCACATTTAACTGTCATATTTTCATAACTTTTGGTTATCATATGCGAATAAAATCTGGAGTAAAAATAGTAGGCTATATCAGGGAAGCTAGCCAAAGTGTATATCTGCTATTGACTCTTACACTTCTAGTCACTTTAATTTGAATGCATTTGCAATGTCATTCCCTGTGGGTATACCCATACCCACAGAAAATATGAGCTGAAAGTTGTGATACTTTACTTACTCTTAAGCTGAAAGTTCTTAGAAAATAAATCTGAATAAATATATTTAATCCATTTATTCTGTTAATTAAGATTTATTGGGCATCCACAATATGAGAAGCATTCTGGAACATGCTGTACTTTAGGCAAATAGCATATGTATGTAGTAAGTTGTTACATATGAATTTTGTACAAATAAAGTATAAGAAAGGGAAATATATCTTATACATGGAAAACAATGGAAAGATTCCTGGAGGAAGCTAATATTAGAGCTGAGGGTTAAACAGTACACAACAATGGTGATTTTTGCTCTAAGGCTTAAGAGAAAACTATAAATATAACCCCCTAACAAGATGGGAAAATACTTTTTGAGAGAGTGTCACCTTTCAAGAGGAGTAGGTAATGGAGCTACATAAAGGAGAACCTTTTATTTCAGGCTACAAAATTTGGACTTTATAGGAGAGTCAATTGGACATTAGGGAACTATTCTTAAGCTATGAACAGATAAGAGGCAAACTATATGCTGTGCTCTTCAGGGGATAATCTGATACTTACAGATAGAGTGGTTACAGAGAAATCAAATTGGAGAGCTGAAGAAACTGCTTTCATTAAAAAGGTAATAATAACCTAAACTTCATTAGGTAGAGTAGGAGTACAATGAAATAATTAAGAAAATAGGAAAAGGTGGAATATATTAAACATGAGAACTGATGTGGTTAATCAGTGTGAAAGAGAATAAAGGTAAATTTTTGGTGTCAAATATGAATAAATAAGGGTAAAAGAATGTCTGAGTCATTGATGAAAGATAGGAAAATCAAGAAAAGGGCATACCATGTATCAAAATAATAATCAGAGATTTTAAGGGTGTATTATATATCAAATACTGTAAATGTTTTATGTATGCTAAGCCTTTTTTTCATCACAACAAACTTTGGGACGTGAACTATTATTATTTTTATGTTAATGATGAAAAACTAAGGTAAAATAAGTTCAAATATTTTGCCCATTGTCCCAAAGCTACTGTCAGCAACAGAAACTAACCTAGACTACCAGACTAATACCTACATTCTTAATCGCAATACTCAGTTACCACTTCGCCTGAAGTAATTGAGTACTTACTCTGTAGAAGCACCATTCTAAAAGCTTTACACACATAAAATCATGTAGTCTTCAAATAATCTGATAAAGAGAGTGTGCTTATGATCTTGATTTTAGTAAATGTCACTATAAGAACATAAGAGCAACTTCGTGTTCTCTTGTATCTGCAAGGTTAAGCACAACTAAATCTGCCTTTGAATTGATTGCTTTTAGACCTGCTGAGTTTGAAGTATAAGTGCAATATATAAGTGCAAATATCCAGTTGGAATTGACATATAATATAACAGGAGAAATTTGACCTGGATACACCCATGATAAAGCCTCTGCTTAGAGAGGTCTTCAACTAAAACCACAGGAAGATATTAGATACCAGAGTGGACAAATAGAAAATACAGAATAATATCATATACAATTAAAATTGTTGTTTTCCAGAAGATACAAGAAGCAGTGTTTTTCTATATGTTAAGGAAAATTAGAATGAATTTGTTTATAAAGAGGTTGCCAGTGCTTAAATAAACAATAAAGTTTTAAATTTTGTAGGTAATAATAATTAGTAAGCCATCTATTAAATAGAATTAGCCAACAAAAGTTCACAAATAGAAGAGAGGATGGAGCAAGATAGCCAAGTAGAAACCTCTTGTGATCATCCCTCTGCAAAAACACTAAATTCAACCACTATCCAAACAAGGAAGCACCTTCAGAAGAAGCAAAAATCAGATGCATGATCATGGTACTTGGTTTTAACATTATATCAATAAAAGAGGAACTGATGAGGGCAGAAAAGTCAATTTTGCATTGCCCCTGTCACCCCTCCCCCATGCCCCAGTAGCATCATGCCAGTGCACAGAGTGGAGAGAGAAACTAGTGCCCAGGGGAGGGAAAGTAAAATGATTGTGAGACTTTGCATTGGAACACAGGGCCTCTCTGTCACAGGGGAACACAGCATATGTCAGAGTTCTGCTGGTGCCCACAGAGGGAGAATTTAGGCCACCCAGCCAGAGGGAAATCCTCTGCCACAGCAAAGAAAATGTAAATTCTACCTAGCCCCACCATTGGCTGACAAAACGTGACCTAGAGCCTGGAATGAATTCATAAGGGAGTCAGACCACAAATCCTTTAGTCTTTTGGCAATTCCTCTTGCTGTGCTGGCTCAGAGGTTGTGACTTTTCATAGGTGGCACATGACCCAGTGAGACACCAGTAGTAGCAGCCAAGCCAGCGCCTATGTTTCTCCTCCAGCTCCAGACAGTGCAGCTCAGGGAAAGTATTCTTTCACTTGGGAAAAAGAAAAGGAAGAGTTCATAGGACTTTGTTTTTAAATTTGGGTACCAGCTCAGCCACTGTAAAATAAAATACCAAGCAGACTCCTTAAGTCCCTGAGTCCTAGCTTTAGTTTCTGGATAGCATTTCTAGACCCAACCTGGGCCAGAGAGAACCCACTGCCCTGAAGAGAAAGATCCAGTCCTGACAGGATTCACTACCTGTTTTAAAGAGCCTTAGGGCATTAAATCAGAACTAGCTAAGCAACAGTTACTATGGACTTTGGGTGAGACTGGGCAGGCTTCAGGTGTGACCTGGCATAGTCCAAGTGATGTGGCAATGCAAGAATGCATTTATAACTCCTGATCCAAAGTGAGCATCCAAAGACAGAGAGTGAGGGAAGAGAATGAGAAACTTTGGTAATCCAGGGAATTCTCCTGGTCTTACTCAAGTCCACCAAAGCAGTACAACCAGGAGTTGGCAAGAGTCACAGCATTACTGGGCTGGGAGTTCAGCCAGTGCTAATAAAGCTGCAGTGACCAAAGACTTAGATCACAACAATTTCCTTTGAATATTTGGAAAGCCTTCTTAAGAAGTATGGGTTCAAACAAGCTCAGACTAAAAAGACTAGAATAAATAACTAACTTTTCAATGCCCAGACATTGACAAATATTCACAAGCATCAAGAACATTCAGGAAGACGTTCCCTCATCAAACAAACTAAATAAGGTACCAATGACCAATCCTGGAGTGATGGAGATAAGTGAATTTTCAGATGAAGAATTTAAAATAGCTATCTGAAGAAGCTCAATGAACTTTAAGTCAACACAGATAAGGAATTGAGAATCCTGTCAGATAAAATTGGAAAAATAATAAAAAAGGAGAAATTCTGGAGCTGAAAAATTCAAGTGACAAAATAAAAATGCAACAGAGTCTCTCAATGATAGAATTGATCAAGCAGAAAGAAGAATTAGTGAGCTTGAAGGCAGGCTATTTTAGGACATAGTCAGAAGAGAAAAAAGAAAAAAAATAAAGAATGCCTATAAACTACAGATAATGCCCTCAAAAGGGCCAATCCAAGAATTATTGGCCTTATAGGGTATTCAGAGAGATTGGGGTACAAAAAGTATTAAAAGAAATAATAACAAAGAACTTTCCAAACGTAAAGAATAATGTCAATACTCAGCTACAAGAAGATTATAGAACACCAAGAAGATTTAGGCCTACCTCAAGGCCTAATTTATAGATTATAGAACACCAAGAAGATTTAGGCCTACCTCAAGGCCTAATTTATAGATTATAGAACACCAAGAAGATTTAGGCCTACCTCAACAAGCCTACCTCAAAGCACTTAGTAGTCAATCTCTCAGAGGTCACAGATAAAGCAAAGGTCCTAAGGGAGGCAAGGAAAAAGAAAAAGAAAATAACATATAAATGAGCTCCAACATATTTGGCAGCAGACTTCTCAGTGGAAACCTAGTAGTCCAGGAGTGAGTGTCATGACATATTCAAAGTGCTGAAGGAAAAAACAAAACTAAACAAACAAAAATCATTAACACTAGAATATTATATTCTGCAAAAATATCATAAGGAGAAATAAAAACTTTCCCAGACAAACAAAAACTGAGGGATTTCATCAATACCAGACCTGTCCTAAAGAAATAATAAAAAGAGTTTTTCAATCTGAAAAAAAACAATGTTAATGAGCAATAAGAAATCATCCAGAGGTATAAAACTCAGTGATAACAGTAAGTGCACAAATTCAGAATACTCTATTGCTGTAATCATGGTGTATAAACCACTTATATCTTGAACAGGAAAAGTAGAAGACAAATCTATGAGAAATAATAGCTACAACAACATTTTATTTTTTATTTTTTATTTATTTATTTATTTTTTTTTTGAGACAGAGTCTCACTTTGTTGTCCAGGCTAGAGTGAGTGCCGTGGCGTCAGCCTAGCTCACAGCAACCTCAAACTCCTGGGCTCGAGCGATCCTTCTGCCTCAGCCTCCCGAGTAGCTGGGACTACAGGCATGCGCCACCATGCCCGGCTAATTTTTTTTTTATATATATATCAGTTGGCCAATTAATTTCTTTCTATTTATAGTAGAGACGGGGTCTCGCTCTTGCTCAGGCTGGTTTTGAACTCCTGACCTTGAGCAATCCGCCCACCTCGGCCTCCCAAGAGCTAGGATTACAGGCGTGAGCCACCGCGCCTGGCCTACAACAACATTTTAAAAGATAGACAGTATAAAAAGATATAAATGGAAACAACACAAAAATCAAAAAGCATGAGGGGATGAAGTTAAAATGTAGAATTTCATTTAGATTTCTCTTTGCTTGTATTTTTATTTGTAAGCCAAGGTAAGTTGCCTTATGTTTTAAATAATTGGTTATAAAATGTTTTCTATAAGCCTCATGGTAATCTCAAGTTTTTTATAACAAAAGATCCACACAGAAACACAAAGCAAGAATTAGAAAACACTGCCAGAGAAAATCACTTTTAACAAAAGAAGACAGGAAATAAGGAAGAAAGAAAGAAGACCACAAAGCAACCAGAAATCAAATAACGACATGCTAGTGATAATTCCTTACTTATCATTAATAATATTGAATATAAATGGACTAAATTGTCCAATCAAAAGACATAGAATGGCTGCATGTATATATATATAAAAAAAGACCTAACTACATGTTATCTACAGAAACTCCTTTCAACTATGAAAACACACATTTATCCCTGAAAATAAAGGAATGAAAAAAGATATTCCGTACAAATGGAAACCAAAAAAGAGCAGTGGTAGATATACTTCTATCAGAATAGATTTCAAGACAAAAACTGTAAAAATAAACAACGAAGGTCTTACATAAGGGTTCAATTAGGAAAGAGGATATAACAATTCCAAATATATATACATCCAACATGGGAACACCCAGATATATAAAGCAAATATTATCAGAGCTAAAGAGAGAGATAGACCACAATACTCATTAATTGAGATCTCAACACCCCACTTTCAGCAGTGGTCAGAACTTCCAGACATAAAATTAACAAAGAAACATCAGACTTTAATTGTACTATAGACTAAATGGATCTAATAGATATTTACAGAGCATTTCATCCCACAATTGCAGAATACACATTGTACTCCCAAGCTCATGGATTATTCTCAAGGATAGACCACATGTTAGGCCATAATACAAGTCTTAAAAATTTTTCAAAATTAAAATTATACTAAGTATTTTCTCTGACCACAATGTAATAAAACTAGAAATCAATAATAAGAAGAACACTGGAAACAATACAAAAACATGGAAGTTAAGCAGGATGCTTCTGAATGACAAATGGGTCAATTATGAGAAAAAATAAGTAAATAAAAAAAAATAAAAATTTCTGAAGACAAATGAAAATTAAAACAAAACATATCAAAAGCTATGGGATAAAGAAAAAGTGAAAATAAGAGGAAAGTTCATAGCAATAAGTGCCTGCATCAAAAAAATAGAAAAGCTTCAAACAAACATCCTATTTATGGATTTATAGAACTAGAAAACAAGAACAAACCAAACTGAAAATTAGTAGAAGGAAAGAAATAATAAAGACCAGAGCAGAAGTAAATTAAATTGAAAAATTGAAACCAGTAAAACAATACAAAAGATCAATGAATCAAAAAGTTGGTTCTTTGAAAAGATAAACAAAATTAACATTCAGTGGGACTAAGTAAGAAAAAAATCCGCAAAAATACAGTTAGAGATGAAAAAGAAGACATTACAATTGATATTGCAGAAATTCAAAAGATCATTAGAGAATACTATGAACAACTATATGCCAATAAATTGGATAACCTAGAAGAAATGGATAAATTCCTAGACACATACAACTTACCAAGATTGATCCAGGAAGAAATCTAAAACTTGAATGAACCAATACTAAGTAGTGAGACAGAAGCAATAATAAAAAGTCTCCCATCAAAAAGCACAGAACCTGATGATTTCATTGCTGAATTCTACCAAGTTCTCAAAGAAGAACTAATATCAATTCTACCTAAACTATTTCAGAAAATTGAAGAACAAAGAATATCCCCAAACTCATTCTACAAGGCCTGTATCACCCTGCTACCAAAACCAAAGACATAACAAAACAACAAAACAAACAAGAAAATCACTATAGGCTAATAACTCCAAGGATAATCAGAGGCCCACAACAAAATATTTGCTAACCAAATTAATTTATTAAAAATAGTGATCATGATTAAATGAAATTCATCCCAGGCATGCAAGAATGGTTCAACATATGCAAATCAATCAATGTGATACATCATATCAATAGAATGGATGATGAAAAGCATATGATCATTTCAATTTATGTTGAAAAAGAATTTGATAAAATTCAACATCACTTCATGAAAAAACTCAAAAACCTGGATATAGAAGCAATACACCTCAACACAATAAAAGCAATATATGACAGACCTACAGGGGATGTCATACTGAATGGTGAAAAACTGAAAGCCTTTCCTCTAAGGTATGGAAAAAAAATTGATGCCCACTTTCACCACTGTATTCAAGAGAGTACTGAAAGTTCTAACTTAGAGCAATCAGACAAGAGAAAGAAAAATATGGCAACCAAATTGTAAAGGAAAAAATCAATTTATTCTCTTTTCAGATGACATAATATTATATCTAGAGAAAACTAAAGACTTTATAATAAAATTTTAGAAATGATAAGGAAATTCAGTAAAGTTGCTGAATAGGATACAAAATAAACATACAAAATTTGGTAGCATTTATCTATACCTACAGCAAACAATCTCAAAAAGAAACCAAGAAATTAATCTAATTTATAATAAATAATTAAAAAATCTAGAAATAAACTTAATCAAAAAAATAAGGATCTCTACCAAAATAACTATAAAACATTGATGAAAGAAATTGAAGAGGACACAAACAAATGAAAAAAAATCCCATGCTCATAGATCAGAAGAATTAATATTGTTCAAATGTCCAAGCTACCCAAAGCAATGTATAGGTTCAATAGAATTCCCATCAAGGTACCAATGACATTCTTCACAGATAGAGAAAACAACCCTAAAATTTATATGGAATCACAAAAGACTCAGAATAGCCAAAGGCATCCTAGGCTAGAAGAACAAAACTGAACGAATCACATTACCTGACTTCAAATTATACTATAGAGTTGTAGCAACCAAAACAGCAGAGTGCTGACACAAAAACAGACATATAGATCACCAATGGAAAAGAATAGAGAACTGAGAAAAAAACTATACCTTTACAGTCAACCTATTTTTGACAAAGGTGCAAAGAACATATATTGGGAAAAGGATAGTTTCTTCAATAAATTGTGCTGGGAAAACTGGATATCCATATCCAAAAGAATGAAACTAAACTCTATCTCTTACCATGTAAAACTTAAATATTTTAATTTGATTAAAGACTCAAATCTAATACCTGAAACTATAAAACTACTAAAAGAAAACATTGGGAAAATGCTTCAGAGGCAATGGATCTAGGAAAGGACTTCTTTAATAAAACCCCCAAATCATAGGCAACCAAAGTAAAATTGGACAAATAGGATCATATCAAGCTATAGAGCTTCTGCAGAGCAAAGGAAACAATCAACAATGTGAAGAGACAACCTACAGAATGAGAGAAAACATTTGCAAACTACCTATCTGACAAGGGATTGATAACTAGAATATGAAAGGAGCTCTAACAACTCAATAGGAAAAATTAAATAATCTGTTTTTAAAATGGGCAAAATATCTGAATAGACATTTCTTAAAGAGGAGACATACAAAGGGCCAACAGGTATATGAAAAAGTGCTCAACATCATTAGTCACCAGAGAACTGCAAATCAAAACTACAATGAAATGTCTTCTCACCCCAGTTCAAATGGCTTTTATCCAAAAGACAAGTAATAACTAATGCTTGTGAGGATATGGTGAATGGGGACCCCCTCATATACTGTTAGTGGGAAATTAAATTAGTGCAATCACTATGGAAAACAATATGCATGTAGTTCCCTTAAGAAATTAAAAGAACTACCACATGACACAGCAATTCCCACTGCTAAGTATATACCTAAAAGAAAAGAAATAAAAATATATCTCCACTCCCATGTTTATTACAGCACTGCTCACAATAGCCAACATGTGGGTTCAACTTATGTGCCCATCAGTGGATGAATGGATAAAGAAATTTTGGCACAGATACAAACGGAATATTATACAGCCATAAAAAGAACAAAACCTTGCCATTTGTAACAACATTGATGGAACTGGAGAACATTTTGTTCAGTGAAATGAGCCAAGCTCAGAAATACGAATCTTATGTGTTCTCACTCCTATGTGGGAGCTAAACATTAAAATAATTGTTCTCATGAAGACAGAGAGTAGAGTGGTATTTACCAGAAACTGTGATAGGTAGAGTGCATGTATGGAGGGGGATAAAGTGAGGATAGTTAATAAGTGCAAAAATACAGATAGATAGATAGATAGATAGATAGATAGATAGATAGATAGAATAATATTTGATAGCATAATGAAGTGATTATAGTCAACAATAAGTTAGGATATACTATAACGTAACAGAGTGAAATTGGAATGTTCCTAACACAAATAAATGACACATGCTTAAGGTAATACCCCAATTACTGTGTCTTGAATAGTACACATTGTATGTCTGTATGAAGACATCACAGTACCCTATAAATACATAAAACCATTATGTACCCATAATAATTAAACATAAAACAATTAAAAAGTTCACAAATATAATAGCAAATTAAATCTTTCCCTAATAATTTTATTGTATCATTGTCATATGATTATTTAGGGAATAAATCAGACAGTCATGTTCTCGTAAGCATAGGATTTAAAACCCTATGTCTTTGTCCATTTGATGTACTTGATTGGGTTTTCTGAAAAAATAATTTATTTATGCAATTTTTGCAATCCTAAATTGCAATGCAGGTAAAGTCTAGTACTGTTTCTAAAGTCATTAATGATAATCTAAAAATATATTATGAGGACACAGCAATATTGATATTAGGAACAACGTTTCTAAATTTTTCAGATCAGTTATTTCTATAATTTTTAAATATTTAAACTTACATTCAAGATTTTTAATTGCCTATAAAAATCACAGGAGACATAATTTTTTGTCAGATTGAAGTCAAAGAAGGTAGTTTTCTATGAAATATAGTCATCTTACAAATGGGAATAGTTCCTAGCATGAAGTAGTTTCATTTTTCATAGGTTTTCAATTAAATAAGAATTAAAATTTTAGCTATGGTCCTTGCATTTATTATGATGAACAGAAGTGCAGAAGTGCATTTTATTCATTGAGATAAATAAATTGTTGCCATTAGAACTAGTTTTATTGCCTCATTTAACACCAACCATTTTTATGAATTATACTAATTTTATTTTTCTTTAATAGGCAGAGAGCTTATACTTATAAAGTTATTTTTTCTTCACACAGATGGATACTATATTAATAAAATAAGTGTAAAATCTCTGAAAACAAGAACTGTACCAAGATATCACTACCAGTCAGCTAGTAAGCTAGCCTGGTGATTAATTACATTGTTAACTAATTATTTTTAGTAAATGTGGGAGCTGCCAATAACCTACATGACATTATTGAAACAGAAAAGTAATAGACCAGTGTTCAAAATATTTCCTCTATCACTTCATTCAGAACCTACAGATTCCCAACTAGAGATTCCTCTTTTTGAGTCTTAAAAGTGTTTAAGTAAAATTAATATTCTAAACTGAAGTCTGTTTTGTTGCCCATTTTATATATAAATAAAAATGTGTCTGGTACATTGTCAGTGCTCAAGAAATGTTTGTTAACTGAATGGATAAATATTATCAGGTTATACTTTATTTAGTAGAATATGTCCCTAGTATTGGAATGTGGAAGTGAAAATAGCAAGAATCTATTGAAATCACAATCAGCCTGCTTCACAATGTCGCCCAGGATCATTGAATAAAGAGCTGCCAATCCAAAGGAAATTGCTCATCAGATTAATAAAATTGATGTGATCATTTTTTATTTTAAATTGCCTTCTCAAACTAGCTTTCTTTTTATTAAGCATAATAAAAAGACACAGACACATACACACATACACTAAAATGATTTTTAAAAAGTTCAAAAGCAATTTAATAAAGAATGCTAGAGAAATTGGATATTTGTAGGTAAATGCAAACCTCAACCTAAACCTCACATCTTATAGACAAATTAACTTAAAATATTCCAAACTATAAAAAAAAGTAGGACTTTATAAGATAACACAGTAGTAACTCTCTGAGTGATGGGCTCTTAGATATGACACCAAAAGCATGATCACAAAAGAATAAATTGATAAATTGGACTTCATCCAAATGAAAAAGTTCTGTTTTACTAAAGACCATGTTAAGATAAAAATACAAATTACATTCAGGGAAACATATTTTTAAACCACAAAACTAACAAAGGACCAATAGTTAGAAATGTAAAGAATTCTAAAAATTCAACAGAAAAAAATCCAATTAGAAAACTGGTAAAAGAAGAGTCATTTAGACAATTCACTGAAGAGGATACATTGAAACACACATGAAGAGATGAGAAACAACATTAGCCAAAAGAGAAATGCAAACTAAGATCACAATGAGCTATCACTACACAAGTATCACAACAGCAGCCTCCTCCAAAAAAAACAAACAAACAACAACAACAACAAAACCCAGTGGTAACACCAAATGCTGGCAAGCATCTAGAGAAAGTAGATCTCTCTTACATTGCTGGTAGGAACATAAAATGATACAGCACTCTAGAAAACAGTTTGGCAGTCTGAAAAACATGCACTTACACATAACCCAACTATTATATACTTGGCCATTTATCCCAAAGGAATGAAACCTGATATTGCAACAAAATCCTACACACTAAAGTTTACAGCAGCCTTATGAATAGCCAGACAAAGGAAACTACCAAAATGCCCTAGTATAATCATTGACATCAAGTCAATGATTATACCACTGTCTTATATTCATTCCATAAAATACTATCTGAGCAAAAATAGGAACTATTATTCCAGGCAGCAACTTAGAAGGATCTCAAGAGCATTACACTGGTCTGAAAAGATCACACACTATGAGATTCTATTTATATGACATTCTCTGAATTACACAATTATAGAGAAGATAATAAATTAAAGGAGTTGAGGATGTTGAGAGGGAATGAAAATAAAGTGGAAGGAAGAGAGAGATCTTTGTGGTGCTAGAGTAGTTATGCATCTTGCTTGTGGTAGTACTTACAAGAATCTCCACATGGGATAAACTGCAGAGAACTCTGCACACACATTTTACTAATGTCAATTATCTGGTTTTGATGTTAAATTCTATTAATAGTTATATAAAAAAAACTATTAGGGGAAATTGAGTGAAGGGTACATAGAAACCCTCCATACTATCTTTGCAACTTGCACTGAATATAAAATTATCTCTAAATGACAAGTAAAACACACACACAAAAAAAATTATGAATAATAAAATTTACAGAATATTAGGGAAGGGAATCATGGGTATACTAAGGACTGAACCCCTGATAATTGGTTTAGTGCATTGGATTGGTCTATGATCTACTTTTCCATGAATAAATAACTTAATACAGAGAAGAACAAACAGACAATTACATAGCAATGAAAACTCCTAAAATTCAATGCATATCATTCCTGGCCTGTCAGTGGCTTTGACATTCTGTAGTGATTAAAAATAACTACTTAAGGTAAAAGAAGCAGAAAATTTTGTTCTTTTAAAACATATTTTGTGTAGAGTTAAATCATACATAATACTTTAAAATAAAAGATTGTGCTATTTTTTGTTTTTTAATATTAATTTATCTTAAACTGGAATTAAATGAATTAAAATTGACAGAGAAACTATGATTCATTTCCCAGATAGAAAATAAGCAAATGAAAGCAACCTACCAGAGCAGAGTCTTAGAAAATGTCACATTTATCAAGCTATATAAATTTGTTATTTCTTTTACAGAAAAAAAAAAAAAACAGAAGATAGAAAACTATTCTGGCTTCTATCATATAACTATAAGAAATATGGTAGTGTTATATGTAATGTGAAACTCATTCTCTGATTATTAAATATTATATGGCTAAAGGGAAAAATCACCCAATGTAGCCTCATTTTCTGAAACAATATTTTTAAAAAATGAGTTAGCCTTAAAGCATAAAATAATTAGGCATCTGGAAAATTTTAAGTCTAATGTAGAGTTTCCCTTGTAGATAATATGGTTTCTGTATGATAGTTTTCTTTTTTCATCATTTTCTGTATTATGTTAACAGAATTACCTTAATATATCATATGATCATCTAAAGTAATTATTTATGACTAGTTGAATAAGTCAGAACAACTTTATGTTTCAACTCACAATGATAAAATCATCTGTTACTTTGTGAATATAATTGCAAATTTTAATATCCTACACTATGTCATTCTAATTCCTATAGTGCAACTACTTAAAAGGGTTATCCTTTTTTGATATTAAAATGTGACTCTAAGCTTCTGTAACTTCATTGTGGAGTCATCCTATTGCTTTCTGTGGTGGTGACCAAATCCTAACTGATTCCTTTACTATACCTGCAAATACAAATATTAAATAACTGTTAAATAAGACTTTTTTTTTTGTTATCTCCTATTTTGGGTTTTTTAATTGCCTTAAACAATCAAACAAGAAAAATGGCAAGATTAGTGTTCTTTCTACCCATATAATCATATTTCAGGAAAGAAGTTTATAACTGGGTCTCTATCACACCAGCTGGAAAATGATTGTCCTGGCTAGACTCAACAAAGAAGATACTTCTTACAAACACTGAAAATTGCCATGAAATGAATAGAGAAACAGCACCATTTTTGTAGTTTTATTTCCTTCCTTACATCTGTTTTTAATACCTGATCATCCATTGCAGGCATTGCAAATAGGTCAGCTCTGTTGTCCTGTGAGTCATGGTTTTCTTAAGCAGTCCTCTTTTGCAGGGTGGGAGGGATCATTGGCAGCCATTAATCACAGAGTCTGCATTTTTCTGAATTATAGGGGTAGGTAGCAATCATATGCTTTCTCCTTTAGGTAGCTATTGTAAGTATAATTTAAGCACATTATAATACTGAGTGGCAAATACAACCCTGTATTCTGGCATCTTACTGAGTATAAAATTCCCTTTTTATTTTTACTATCCAATAAGGTACACTTGTGGTTATTAAATAATAGTAATACTTCTGTCTTTGAAGGATTCTACATCCAATAGTAATTATTTGCTCTGGGAGAGTACATTAGAACATTTTATATTTAAGCTTTATGGTATATATTTACTTCTCTTTATGAAGAATATACATTTGGAAATGTAGTTACATATATAAGAAAAATAAAATAAATTTTTGATAGCTTATGAGACTATATAAAAATATCCCTATGTATATGTACCTATTGCTGTGATTATAATTTCGTTTTCAAAGAATATTAAAGATTTATGTTAATTATAACTCATTCAGTAATATAGAGATTTTTAATTATGATGATTATAACTTAGGCTTTAAAAATGTTTTGGCAGGATAGAAGGATAATCAGCCTTTAGTGTCTGAATACCAGATTGACAACCTTTCAAGGTAAATTTAAGGAAAAAAATATTTGAGTCATTTGTCGTGAAGCCGTGCATCTGATCAGAGGGTCAAACTTTCAACCTAGGAGACTGATGATTTCACTTAGAGTAAGAGAATGTTTTTCTGAAAAAAGTTTCCAAACAAATATATCAAAGTACTATTGGCATCTCAGTTTGCCTTTAGGAGTAGCCAAAAGGAGTGAGAGATACCTTCTGCAAATGGAAAAGACTGAATAATGACAGTTCAGTTGCCAAAGAATGGTAACATCACAAAAATATCTTACAAATTTTTTTTGGGGGGGGAATTACATAATTAGCTAATTTTCTAATGTTTATATTTTATTTTCAACTTGAAGACAATATTTTCTTGCAGATTCTAAAATAAGTAGAATTACTTGGAATTGAGTGTGCATAAATGAATAAGACTGCCATGTCATGTTATTCTGGAGAACCAAAGTTAATATAAATTCCATATTAAACATTTTTGAGAAACTAATAGCTATGGTTATTATATGATAGCTGAATTTTTTGAATATTCAGATATCATTCATCCTCTAGATAATGGAAAAAATGGCAGTAAAAGCCATGAGTTGCCAAGAATCAGGTTTTTTGGCTTCTGATACTATGCTTTAAAAGCAGTGTATCTAGGCAGTTTTATGCTCTTTTGAAGTGTAAGCAGCATTATGCTGTCATTCACCTTTCCTGTGTAACATGTTCTCATTAACTATATATGTGTACTGAAGGAGTTTAGTTTGTTTATGTGTTTAAAGGCATAGTTTTCGAACTGTTTTCTATAAGGTCATAGAGAGTTCCACAAAGTGGTTTAGGAAAGGCTTTAAAAAATGGGAAGATGGCTTTTGGTTTTCTCTTCATTCTATACAAGGCTTTTTGTGTGTGTAAAGAGTTTACTTGAAGAAAGATTTTAACTTCTAAAAAACACTTGATAACCTCTTTCTGGATAGAGTACTTTAGGATTTCCTTTTTATCTTGATTGAAACAAATCTTATTTGAATACAAAGACAATCAGAACTAACCTTCTCTTCTAAGGAAAGTCAGCTGCTCAAAAATAACACATCTTTTTTCTTATTCTTTCTTTTATTTTAACAAAGGGAGATAATTTTTTTTTTGCATATCATCTACAATTACATGATATTTTCATAACAGAACAAGATGATTTTTTAAGTATTTCAGATTCATGAGATTTTGGTAGAAGCTAGTACATTTCTTAAACCCCCATTAGTTCCATCATTTCTCATTTATGAGACTCCATATTTCAAGCTAGTCATAAAACAATAAGCAACAAAGAAGTCCAGGAAGGTAATAGTAGAAACTATAAAATCCAATTTACAAATATTCTATATTCCTAGAGAGCACACTTCAGTGCATCTGAAGTGTTATTGTGCATAACAAGGGTGTATTTTTGTTTAAAATGCAGATGTCCAAACCTCACGCCCAGACAATAATTTAGAAGGTGCTCTGAATCTGCATTTTTAACAACCACCACAGATGGTTCAACATCAAAAGTTTCATAGACCACATTTAGAGAAAGACTGATTAAACTCATCATCATCACTTCTTCATTAGCATACTTTCTGTCAACTGTTTTATTCCAATCCACACTTTCACTTTATTTTATAAGCTGCAAGTTAGATTACATATGAAAGGACCTAGTTTACTGCTCAACATGTGGTAGTTGCATTCCAAGTGGCTATGCCTAAATTTTTTTCCCTGCAGGATCATAATTGAAGAAGTAGCAATGGTGCTAGTATTCTAGATTGAGTACTTATAATTCCTGATTTTTGTTAGCATCATGTACAACTGCATTTAAAAATAAAAGGGAAATTGATCTAAAGAAAAACATTATGTACAAATAATGATTGGGAATTATTACACACGTTGCTAGAGAAAGAAAATATGTAAGTAATTGTCACTGGAATGTTATATTTAGGAAATCCTGAAATATAGACAGGGACACAAATCATTATCCTTTATAAAATTGTTTTTATAAGGATATTATTTTAATTATTTCTGTGAAACTTTATAATACTTTTCAAAATGTTTTTTGAAGTATGCATTACAAGAAATTTAGGCTGTTGTTTTTTAATACATAAAGAGCACGTGCACATTTCTGATCTTGCCTTAATTAATCCCTCCTCTCATATCCTCATACAGCGCATTACACTAACATTCTCCGTCTCATTGTATAAAGTCTTCAGAATAATCAGTAATATGTTTATAACCACAGTCAAGTGATTTAGGTGTCTACCACCATAACTTTTCTAGGTAAATTAATACACTCATCTTTGGAATACTATCGATAGAAATGTTACTCTGATTTTCTCAGTATCTGAGCTTATTTTAAGAGCTACTAATCTTCAAAAGTCTTCACTATAAATGATTTTATGTACAGTTTCCAATGTACTTAGCCATTATTAAATAAGTAAAAACTGTTCTGCAGCAATCATGTGTGAGTTCATTAAAGCTGGTATTGTGCTAAATAGATCTAAGATAAAAAGATGTTATATGTTCATCAAGAAATAAATTTATAAAAAGGTATTACATATATTTCATTATAATTATTTTATAGATATTATTGTACTTGGTGTTATTGCATTTTGCTGAAGGTTTTTTTGAAAAGAAACCCAAAGTGATGGAGGTAGAAATTCAGAATAGAAATGACTCTCGTATGATAAAATGACTTATCCTTGCCAAAGCTATTTATAAGTTATCATTAAGTTAGCATTATGATTTATCTTTTTTGGGGGGGATCATTGGGCTGAAATGAGACTTGAAAGATTAGTTTTAAATATGCCTATTTAGAAGGATGTGAATTTATTTTTTGTAAAGATTATTTTATCTATTTTTCTAATTATCTAATTATTCTAATTATCAAATTTTCTACTACTGAAAATGTTGTACAAGTTTTGAGTTTGAGGAAAATGGAAAGATGAACAAAATAATACAAGATCATACAAATCGAGGCAAAAATATTAATATATTACATATTTTGGTTGTATGTACTTTAAAAATACTTTTTGTTTTATATGTGTACATACAAATGTATGTACATGTTCTATTTATTTTTACAAAAAGATTAATAATTTTATAATAGATTTTGTATTCATTTGGTTTTAAAATATAATGTGAAATAACTATTTAGATATTAACCAAAAATAGAATAAATTATGTAATTTATCTGGAAAACTATACTAAATTAAGAAAATAAAACCTAAGTTTTTGTTGCATTTGTTTTCTTCCTCAATGATGAACCATGATGATATATTCACATTCCTTATACTTATGGCTTAAATCTATTCCATTCATGTTAGTAAACTCCATTGAAACAATGTAAAGCAAAAAAGTATAAGAACACAGGTTGGTGATAGATTTTATATTAATAGTATAGCTTCCCAATCTGTGTTCATTTATATATATAAGAGCCATTTACCTTAGACAGACAGTATGCAGGTAAATTGATTAAACTGAATTAAAAGAATAAAAATATACTTTTACCTGATTATATCATTAAAAATTACAATTAGATATGCTAACTGAAAATTGGCATACAAATCTGAAAAGCCAAAAATCTTACAGTTATTAGAATTGATCTTCTTTCCTTCATAAGCCATGTCCTAATTCATTAATGATAGCAAATTCTTTGCACCTCAGTTTCCAAGCATATCCAAAATTCTACCATTTTCCAGAACTTTTACTACTATCACTTTGGTCAAGGGTATCTTCATTTTTTTCTCCATTTACTCTGTGCCACCTATCAGGCCTTCTTCCTACTATGACTAGCCCTCTATGGTTTCTTCTTCACCCAGTATTTATACAGATCCTTCTAAATGCACAGCATGATAAGCTTCTGAATAAAATACTCCAAATGCCTGTAACTTACTGCCAATAAGATTTTGTTTTTAATTTCAGCATATTACGGGGGTACAAATATTTAGGTTACATATGTTGCCCTTGCCCCCTTCCTCCCTTGAGTTAGAGCTTCAAATGGGACCATCCCCCAGATGATGCACATTCACAGTCATTATGTATGTATATACCCATCCCCTGCTCCCCCTCCCATCTGTCCGACACCCCATATATGTTATTCTTATATGTCCACTTAGGTGTTGATCAGTTAATACCAATTTGCTGGTGAGTACATGTGGTGCTTGTTTTTCCATTCTTGAGATACTTCCTTTAGTAGAATGGTTTCCAGCTCTATCCAGGAAAATACAAGAGGTGCTATATCACCATTGTTTCTTATAGCTGCATAGTACTCCATGGTATACATATAACACATTTTATTAATTCACTCATGTATTGATGGGCACTTGGGTTGTTCCACAACTTTGCAATTGTGAATTGTGTTGTTATAAACATCCGAGTGCAGATGTCTTTTTTATAGTGTCTTTTGTTGTTTTGGGTAAATGCCAGTAATAGAATTGTTGGATCAAATGGGAAATATACTTGTATTGCTTTTAGGTATCTCCATATTGTTTTCCACAGAGGTTGCACTAGTTTGCAGTCCCACCAGCAGTGTATGAGTGTTCCTATCTCTCCGCATCCACGCCAACATTTATTGTTTGGGGACTTTTTGATAAAGGCCATTCTCACTGGAGATAGGTGATATCTCATTGCAGATTTGTTTTCTAATTTAAAGTAATTCCCATTCTCTAAATGACTTCTCCCCTTTCTCTTTGAATTCATTCACTACCATTTTGATTTAGAATATTCAAAATAGGCTCCTTCCTTAAGGGCTGTATTAGTTATCTTTTGCAGAATAACAATATCACCACAGACTTAATGGTTTAAAACAACATTCATTTACCATCTCACAGTCTCTATAGGTTAGGAGGCCGGCTTGACCTAACTGAGTCCTCTTCTAAAGGGCCTCACAAGGTTTCAAAAAATATGTTAGTTGGCATGGCAGTCTTATTTGAGGCTTGGCATTAGAAGTATCTTCTTCAAAGTCTTGTGATTACTGGCAGAAATTAGTTCCTTGTATCTGTTGGCCAGAGGGCCAGGGTTCTTGATAGCTGCCAGCCAGAGGCTGCTCTACTGTTCCCAGGTGGTTCCCATTCTGGAGACTGTCCTCAGTTTCTTGCCACATGAGACTTCCAAAAATGGCTGCTGTTTCATCAAAGCCCACAAGGAGGAGTGTCTTCCAGCAGGATGGCTATAACAACTTTTTATAACATCATTGGAGAAGTGATATCCAATTACTTATGCGTTATTCTATTGACAAAGCAAGTAATTGTTTTACTCACACATTCGATCACATTAGGCATGAATATCAGGAATTGGGTATCATAGACCCTTCCTTAGAGTGTGTTTGCAACAAGGTCTTGCACCTCTTATTATTCCATCTGCCCTGACTTATTTTTTTTTTCAGATATCAACCTGGCTCCTTCTTATCACATTGTCGAAGTCTGTATTCAAGGGCCAATTTATCAGAAAAGTCTTACTTGCCCCAACATATAAAGAATACACCACAGCCAGTTTTTAGTCTACCTTGTTTTTAACCAACCTTGTTTTTAGCCATTTTGTACAAGGTGGTTTTCACCACCAGACAGAATGCATATTATTTTCCATTTCATCTCCCTAGATATAAATTCCCTTAAGTCAGGTATTCTTTGTGTCTTATTCTCAGAAATATCTCTACCTTCTAAAACTGTGCTCGGCCCAAAGAAGGAAGATGTTAAAAAAATTAGAAGGTTTTTTTTTTTTTTTAATTAAAAATGTATACTCATTCACATATATCTTATATCTGTACTGAGCAATAATAGTCACTAGTTGCATGACTATTTATTTTAAATTTGGTAAAATTAAATTAACTTTAAATATCAGTTTCTCAGTTATACTAGCCAAATTTCAGGTGGTCAATAGTCACACAGGCCTAATGGCTACTGTAATAGAAAGCACTAATATTGAATAACATCATCATTGCAGAAAGTACTATACAATAGCCTTAATTTACACATTTACATGTTTTGATTCCTACCAACTAGGTTTTGAACTGCATCGAGAATCAAGTCTGTCTTAATCATCCTTATATCTTAGATTTTTATTCCACAATATAGAAAGCCTAGATTTTACAGAAAACTTTGTCAAATGAATGGATTTACGAGTGAATGAATAAAAAAATACTTCCAAGCAAAAAAGGAAATTATTCCTCACAATATAATGAGTTATTGACTCGATACATATAACTCTTGTTCTGTTTTCTTCCTTATGTGAGCTCACAAACTGAATATCATTAAAAAAATTTTGCAAGCCATCATGAATTTTATTTCAGGAACAGGAAAGTTCTCTGTCTTGAAAACTCATAAAATACATTACTATGAGCATGAGCAGGGGGAAATGCATAGTATTATTTCCCTAAGCCCTATGTATTTTTGTTCTTCTTTAAGAGACCACAATGATATATGAAATCATGCCTGCTGACTGGCAGATCTTGGTAGCACTAGGCTTGTTTTATCTTGCTCTGTGTCCCTTGAAGCTCATCATAAAACCAGTAAGATTTCTCTGTTCAAAATATAGATCAAGACAGAAAACGTCCCCTTCATTTTTGAGAAATATCAATTTTTTTCTGGTAAACAATGATGTGTCAGTTTTTAAATATATAAACCATTATATTGGGAGTGTACACTGAATATGGAATGAATATATTACAATAGATAATATGAAACATATGATAAAAGGAATGCCTAACCACTAATATACCTTCAATATAAATATGTAATACATTAATTATGTGTATGTATGCCTATGATGCTATAATTATGTGTCAACTAAATCTTACTTATATTATTTATTAATAATGGCAAAATATGGTACTGATTCCCCTTTTTTGTATTCTTTATTAATCACTGGTGACATAACTGGGACTTAACTATGAATTCCTAAAAATTAAAAGTTATTTCTCTATTCATGTGATGAGCAAATGATGGCTGATAACATACTCTGGATATTCTAGGACCCAAACTATGAGACTCTTCATTGTGATAAGTTCTCCGAAAGACCATTTACTGATGAAATAAGATGTTGAGCTTATGCAGACAAAAATGTAATTTAAAACTTTGAACTAACACCAGACCAATTTATGGAAACAAATATAGTATATGATAATAATTTTGGCCGAAAGGACGATGAAGCACATGGTTTTGCATCTTTCAAATCTTTCATTATAAGAAGATGCTATGCTTCTCAGAGAAGACATTGAAACATGGTTGATATATATAAATATCTATTGACATTTAAACATAAATAGATATTTATAAACATTTTTTAAGGAAGGGATCTGTGGTGTTACAAAAAATATCTAAGGATGGATATTAAAATTTAAATATTTTAATGAAGCACATAACGTGAGATTTTTATGGTCTTTGGGGATAAAGTTGAATTCTCATATAATATTTGTATATATTGGCAGATAAATTTTCTTCAGTCAGACACCTGCCACTGTAAGTAGATTTTCTTAAGAAGCATGCACAAAAAATAAAGAATTTCAGAACCATATTTAACTATCCAAATAGATTTTTGTACTTCATAGTAGTATAAAATGTCCTCAATTATATCTTTTCGGCTGGTAAATCAATAATTTGTTTTCTTAGGAGATGAAAGTATTTTCTCAAACTATAGGGTGTTGAGTTCTTATATTTTCTTTTTTGTTTGTTGGTTTTTTATTTCAGCATATTACAGGGGTACAAATGTTTAGGTTACATACATTGCCTTTGTGCCCCCTGAATCACAGCTTCAAGCATGTCCATCCCCCAAACAGTGCACATTGCACCCATTAGGTGTGAATATACCCATCCCCTCTTGCCACCTCCCTGAGCTGTAAGGCGAAAGAAGCAGGTAACCTACAAAGGAAAATCCATCAGACTAACTGCATACTTCTTAGCTGAGTTCTTATATTTTCCATGAATGTTTTTAGTAACCTTTTATTAGAAGAAAAATAAGAATGATAATTATTATATTTATAAAATATTACCAGAAGGAATATTTGGAAAATTAACTTCAAGTTCAATGGAGCCATACGTAATGCCCTTTCTTTTTTATAATCTGAGAAAACTCTATATTCATCTATTTCAGAAAAGCTGAAGCAAAATTATTGGATGTCAAGTACCTCTAAGTCAATTTCATATTTTAGTCTACATCTCTGTTGAGCAGATTTGAGCACAACAATACTTTGAAATCAATGGGATGTTTGCAGTTGGATTAGGCTAAGTACCATCAAGGAGCACGACTAGAAATTGATCCTTTTTGTCATTTTCAGTATGTGTTCTCCACTTATGTACTAATAAAGACATGAAAAACTTAGCATTTTCATTAAATTTTCTTGTTAAAGATATTCAAGTATTTTCATTTCAATTTATGTATCAATTTAATGTTTCCAGAGATTTCTTTGATTACTTGATTTTAATATCTAACCTACTCACAACACTAGCTGTTCCCTTATATACTTTATTTTTCTTCATAACATTTAGTATTACTTTATAACATTTAGTATTACAGTACATTTATTTATACTTCTGGATTTTCTTTTTCTGTTTTGCTTAGGCTATAACCACAGAATGTAGAACATTTTTATCACTGGGTAGACTCTCAAAATATAGAGAGTATTTAATCTATTTAAATGCACCTAATATCTACAACCAATCAAATATTTTGGTGAAATTGCTCAATACTCAAGTTTGAAGTTTTAATGGTGGTGAGAAAACCTGGTCTGTAACAAACGAGGAAATGTTCTCATTACTCTAGAAAGTCTCATTAAGCAACAATGGATGGAAAAACAGCTGAAATCCTTTCCAGGTTTTTAGGTAACCATTATCATTGATTGATATAGCAATTAACATTCAGGACATCCAATTTCAACTCCTGATATTTCCCAGAAAGTACCTGGGACTCCCAAACAAAGAACTATTCATTTTTATCCATTTGCTTTTTTTGTATTCCTCATAAATTCTTACCACACTATGACACCAAAAGAAAAGAAGCAGCAGATTTCATCATGGTAACAACATGCATTGAGATGTCTCTCTTTACTTTTCGCTTCATGCAGATAGGGCATTCTAAAAGGAAGATACCCAGCCTTCTTCTCCAAAATAAACTATGCATATTGTGGACTCTACTCCTCAAAACTACACATGTAGATAACACTACAACCTCTTCTTCACATGGAAATATCCCATAAATTTTCCATTTCCTGAGCATATATTACTTACAGCTGCTATCTATATGATCTCCATCATTGATGCTTCATGGAATTTACTTGAATGTTAAACTTGGTGCCACACTTCCAACAAATGCTTATATTCTAGTTTATATTGAATAGTATGATAAGTGTACACTAAATTATAATTATAACATTAAAATTGATAAATTTGACTTTTTTGGAATGGAATTATTAAAATATATTCTTGAACATCAATGAAAAATGACTTATATTTCCATTCTCTTAAGCCAAATGAAACAAGAAGTGAATAAAATTATAATTTGTTCCACTTTGCTTTGGATTAATTAGTTATTACATTCATAACTGAAATAATTTTTTATTTTAAATGAAGATAATATTATGACCTTTTCCCACATTTCAGAACTGACAAAATTATTTTTTAATAGTGATAACCAAGTTGTTGAATATTAAAGGTCTCAGGAATAATTCTTATAGAATTTCAAAGTTCTAGGTATCTTTTTAACAATTTTATATATAGAAAACAAATGACCATGCCCCTAAAATTTTAGGCATCTGTATGAATCATGAATTATGTCTTTATATTTCACTATAAGAAAAGGGAACTCAGTAAAGATCAAAGTAAAAGCCATAAACTAATGGCCAGAAAAAAAAAAAAGCACAAAAATTTCTTTAAAGGATCAGTGTCTGTAGTAAAATAATCTCGACTTCAGAGGTACAAGGTACCTCAGTATCTGATAATATTACTCCTCGTTTGTCTACTCCTTTAGCATCCACCATAACATTTTTCTCTTTTAGCTTTTGAAAAATTTTTTAGCCAATTCCTTTTATTACATCCTAAGTCTGAAATATTTTTTTCTATTTCTTACTTTATCCAGACTAATGCAAATACCCACATACTTTATCAATTTAATTCTTAACAGAATATTCTCCACAAACTGCTCATGATCCCATGAATGTGTTACGGGTCTTTGTTCTTTCTTAAATTTATTTCTCTCATTCTCCTTTCTATTTTTTTTTTTTTTTACACTTATGCCATCTGCTTTATTTTACTACCCCATTCTTCAGAACTTACTCTATTTAACTTTCTCACACCAATGTGGTATGTTTTTTCTTCCTGGACAAATGGCCTTATTTTTAGTATTAATTACTAGATTCATTATAATGTTTCACTTATGTATTTCAATTTTAACACTATTCCCAACCAGTCTGAGTAGAATTCAAGAAGCCATACAGAATGAAAGAGATGTTCATAAAATAGTAAAGAAAGAACTTGGGAGAAGTTATGACCTCCTGCCCTCATTCTAAGTAGAGAAGATAGTATTTATCCTTAGTGTCTCAGTTTTCACTAGGTAAAAATTACATAGTTGTTCAGTGTTATACCTAAGGGGTAAAAAAGATAAAATAGTAACTGACAAGAAGGAGTATTAGGGAGTCATTTTCTTTTCTTTTGGGTATACAGGTTATTGGAAGAATTTAATAACTCTTGATTGACTGAGCAGGGGTGTTTCTATACTCCATTTGCAATAGGTCGAAGTGTGAATAGATTTTGAAGAAGTGGTAGCAGTTAACTTTGCTTTGAAGGCAAATTGAGAAATGATGTGTTAAATAGTGAGAGGCAAGTTTTTTCATGTATTTTAAAGGCTGAATAGGTGGAAAGGAAAGATGGAGGTCTTGAAAAATATAGGAAAGAATGGATAATCAATAAAGAATGTTTCACAAGTCTTCAGAATGAATAGGATTGAGAATTTATGTGGGAAAATAACCTAGAACAAAAGTAGGCATTCTTCTTTCCCTGATTGAGAAAAGAAACTATTAAAGATATAATAAAGATGGCATTGAAAAGTAATAAATATCATACTTAGAGATTTGAAAAGTCCCTTCCTGATAACATTTATTTCATTTGGCAAATTGAAAGTGAAATGATGTGCTTACAGAGAGGAAGGGGATGAAATTTGAGTTGAATAAGAACCTTTGAGATAGACATTAAAAGGAATGACAAGATGTGCTAAACTAATACAGCAAAGGATAAAAGAAAAATTTTAAAGTTGCAACTGTACTCAATGCCTTTATATTATTAATGGTGCCAATTTTTTTTTTTGAGCGTTTCATTTTTTTTTTTAATTATTTTTTTTATTTTGGCATATTATGGGGGTACAGATTTTAAGGTTTCAATAAATGCCCATTTCCCCCCCTCCCCCCAAAAGTCTGAGTCTCCATCATGACCATCCCCCAGATGGTGCACATCTCACTCACTATGTATGTATATACCCGCCCCCCTCCCCCCTCCCACCTGCCCAATACCCTATTACTGTAGCACCTATGTGTCCACTTAGGTGCTACTCAGTTAATACCAGTTTGCTGGAGAATATATCTGGTGCTTGTTTTTCCATTCTTGGGATACTTCACTTAGTAGTATGGGTTCCAGCTCTAACCAGGAAAATATAAGGTGTGCTATATCACCATTGTTTCTTAGAGCTGAATAGTACTCCATGGTGTACATATACCACATTTTATTAATCCATTCTTTGATTGATGGGCACTTGGGCTGTTTCCACAGCCTTGCAATTATGAATTGTGCTGCTATAAACATTCGAGTGCAGGTGTCTTTTTTGTAGAGTGTCACTGGATCATTTGGGTAGATGCCCAGCAATGGGATTGCTGGATCAAATGGTAGATTCACTTGGATCGCTTTAAGGTATATCCATATTGCTTTCCACAGAGGTTGAACTAGTTTGCAGTCCCACCAGCAGTGTAGGAGTGTTCCTCTCTCTCCGCAACCACGCCAGCATTTATTGTTTGGAGATTTTTTGATAAAGGCCATTCTCACTGGGGTTAAGTGATATCTCATTGTGGTTTTTATTTGCATTTCCCTGATGATTAGGGATGTTGAGCATTTCTTCATATGTTTGTTGGCCATTCTTCTGTCTTCTTTAGAAAAATTTCTGTTCAAGTCCTTTGCCCACTTTTTAATGGGGTTATTTGATTTTTTCTTCCTAATTTTCGTGAGTTCTAAGTATATTCTAGTTATCAGTCCCTTATCGGATGCATAGGATGCAAAAATTTTCTCCCATTCTGTAGGTTGTCTGTTTACTTTCATGACTATTTCTTTGGCTGTGCAGAAGCTTTGTAGTTTGATCATGTCCCATTTATTTATTTTTGTTGCTGCTGTGATTGCCTTTGGGGACTTCTTCATAAACTCTTTGCCCAGGCCGATGTCTAGGAGAGTGTTTCCAACTTTTTCCTCTAGAGTTCTAATAGTTTCATATCTTAGGTTTAAGTCTGTTATCCAGCGTGAGTTGGTTTTTGTGAGAGGTGAAAGGTGTGGGAGTTGGAGTTGATATCCCAATTGTTCAAAGAGATGTTGAAATATTGAATTGTGGACTAGATCTAGGATTGTCATATACTAAGGCTAGAAGAGTAAAAATACAAGTAGCACAGGGTGCTGGCAATGCCTAGTAAAACTTCATGCATTTCAATATTAGGTCCATGATACTATGTAAATACAAGAAGATGACATTTACTGACACAAAAGAATTAAGGAATAGAGGCCTTGAGATAGTCAAAGAACAGTTCTTTTCAGGAATGAAGAAAGAAAACCATTAAAAGAAATTATATTAAATGTTTGGCTAATGGATTTTAGTATGCTTAAAATGGTATAGTTGTTTGTATTGAAAAGGTATAGAGTAAAATCATTGCTATAGAGTATAAGTAAAAACAACAAAATTCAATTAATCATGGCAACTTCTTCTTTTATATTTTAATTAGCATTCTAGGCAGATTTTTAAATAGTCCTGAGTAATTACATGCTTAGCTGTAGGGAAGAAAATTGAAATCTTTTTACCTATCTTCTCAATGAATATAGAGAATTGACCCTGGAAGTTAGATGATGTGAAGGACAGTGTATGACAGAAAGTGGTGGAATGGGATTGCAAAAAAATTCCAAGGGGCAGAGTTTTTTCTCTATGTGAATTGAGAAGTAGTGATGTGGAAATAATTGTAAATTAATTCTACCTCTGGGCTTTTTAGTAGGTAGAGTATGGGGGAAAAGCACAGCTTTTTGTTGACAAGTCTGTAGGAAAATATCAATGGGAAAGAGCCAGATTTTAATTAAGCAAGGATAAAGGAGGGCTTGTCTGTAAAAAAAATGAGAATGGTATATTTGTTTATAATGAAATGAAAGTTCCAGATGATGCAGAGAGAAAGAGGGCATAAGTGAGAAGACAGACCTTGATTTGGAAGGATATAACCAAGCAAATAAGGGAAAACCAAGAAGCAGAGAAAAATGAGCCTGCATTTGCTTTAATGGCTGAGAATCACCAACCCTGTAAAAATGCTGTTTGAGTCCAAGAACAGAGTAAGGTTGAGGATTATAGGCACTTTTATGGTATGGAGATAGAGGTGTCCAGATATACACCATTGACATTCCAGTAAGCATTTTCAAAGAGAGTCAAAGTAATAACGACAATAACCAACAACACTCCTTCACAAAGTAGACTGAGGATAACAATGTTTAGTGAAGAGGCAGATCAGTCAGATTCATCACTTTGCTGTCCAGATAATGATATCAGGGACTCAACTGCCTCACATCTTTTCTTCCCATCCAGATTACTAACATCTTAATTGATGCTCAAAAATATTTAATGTTAATCATTATTTTATTCTATAACTCCTAAAGACTTTAATGTAGGCAATAGTATAAATTTGCACAGGATAATAATATTGAGGATGCATATTTCTATAAACAATTCAATGAAGACATAATTTTTCACATGCCAAAAGTATTAATACAATATTTAATAAGCAACAACAGCAGAACGTATTATGGTGATGTTTAACAGTAAAAATTAATGTCTGGAATCTGGAATCCTATCACCAGATCACAGGCCCTGACTCTACAAAAATGCTCAGTCACAGACAAAGCATAGTTTCAAATACATTGATCTTGTGACAAAATTCTTTCTAAATGACTTTATTTCAGTTCCAACACATGACTCAAATAGATTTAAAAATGAGGTTGAATAAAGAAATCTATCTTGGTGTTTTGAAGATGCCTATTTTGACTAGCTGATAGAAGTAGTTTAGTATGTAATGTCTCTAAATAGAAACATGTTATGAACACTCTAAATAATAAAATGTTATGAACACTCTAAATAATAAAATTCAATGCAAGCTTTATGAATTAAATAGTTGATAATTTGGCAATCAATTCTCTTTTTCTTCTAATCATCACCTAATATTAATACCTGGTAGAAATTTCTTTCTCAAAAACTCAATACTTTTAGTAAAGGTAAAATGAATTTTCATTATGGACATTGTTGACTGTATATTCTATAAAATCCAGAATTTAGAATTAAGCTGATAAATGGACTATAATCTTTTTATATACTTAAATATATTATAAGATTGCATATAATCATCTTTTATCAGAAAGGCTAGTCTAATTTAGCAATAATTTGAATATGCTATATTTAAGTGTAAAGAAGCATAATTACTTAAAAATGGCATTTCAGTTTTAGGTATTCATTTCTATCCACATTGGCCCCTGAAAAGCAGTGACAGGTGTCATAATGCATGTGAAAAATTGGGTATGGGAATAAAGCAAAGAAATATAGTAATAATGAAGGTAGTTATCAAATAACTATCTGAATCATTTGAAAGATAGTTGTGTTGTCACCTTCATCCACTTCACTTCAGCTGCTGATGGATTATCGGCTGTTGCTTATAACAGCTTGAAATAGTTGCATTCTATCTTAACAACATTTTCACCTGGATGATAAAATAGCACTTACTGCACAGTATGATATGGACAGGTGATAGAAAAAGACAAGGCAGTACTTCATAATATTATTTGAAAATCTAAAATAAAATAACCTGAACAGGAAAATACGTGATAACAGAGAGAATATGCATGTATAAAGCCTGCAGTAGCGTGCAGCATTATATGCTGAAAATGTGTTTAAGAGAATCACCAAGAATTTTAACTGTGTAAAGATACACTATGTACACTGTTGGCAAAACATTTCCTAATTAGAAATCTAACAGTAGATGGAAATTTTATCAAGTGCAAGCAAAAGCCTAAAGAAGAAATATAGAAAATTGGAATTGATGCATGGCCTCTTCAACACAGAATAAACATTAAACTGACCTTAATGTTATGAGCATATGGTAATTTTCCAGAAACAAATCTAATCATTACAAACACAGCAATATATTATTTGAAGTGGTGCTAAAGGCAATATGATTTAGATATATAGTTTTACTACTGCTTGTTATATTTCCTACATGACAAAATTATTCTATTTAAGTCTGGAATCAGGACCTATTAAGGTAGTATTACATCCTCACCTTACATTTTCACCATTCACAAAACTAAGTAGATCCAGAGGATTCAATTTTACATTTTCTTATGAGTAGTTACTTAAAGCTTTATTTTTTAAAACCACCATTACAAAATGACATTTTGAAGTAAAACTAAATGGTAAAAGTTAAATTAAATATTTCCCTTCCACTAGATATGGTAATAGCCATAAAAGTAATATAATAATTATATAACCATTTGGGGCACATTGATATTATACAAAGTATTTTAGGTGTATCTTTATTTACTTTTCATGATAATTTTATAAGCTAAGAATTAATATTATTTTATATGAGGTAAAACTAAGGTTTAGAAATTTAAGTAACCCATCCCAAGATCCAAAGATAGGTTGTGTGTTGGGATTTATAAATATTTGTCTTATTTCAAAGTTTCTGCCCTGACCTGCTTTAATATTACCTTAATGCTATGGATTCCAGAAGGTATTATGAATATTGTGTCTGAAGAAGCAATTAAATAATATTCTATTTGTATTAGATCTCCACAATGTTTAATTAATCTCCATGCACATGGTTGTTTAACCATTAAAGATTTATTCACACAGTTGTGGATCCCAGAAGACAGAAATAGCTTCCACTGGGCTTAAATCAAGGTATGATGGGACCATGGTCTCTCCAAGAGGTTCTAAGGGAGGATCATTCCTTGCCTTTTCTGGATACCTGTGGTTGTTGGAATTCCTTGGTTTGTGAACACATAATTCCAATCTCTGTCTCTGAGGTCACATTGCCTTCTCCTCTAATGGATGTCAAGCCTCTCTCTACCTTCTTCACAAGGATGTATGTGATTGTATTTAGGGCCCACTCACATAATGCAAGGTAATATCTCCATCTCAAGATTCTTAATA
This sequence comes from Microcebus murinus, assembly GCF_040939455.1. Taxonomy (NCBI): domain Eukaryota; kingdom Metazoa; phylum Chordata; class Mammalia; order Primates; family Cheirogaleidae; genus Microcebus; species Microcebus murinus. The sequence continues at coordinate 53,496,277 of NC_134116.1, forward strand.
TCTGCAATTTTTTTTAAGATATAAGGTACTATTCACAGGTTCTAGGGATTAAAATGAGGCTTAAAATAATTTGAGTGGCCATTACTGTAGTACCCGCTCCTCCCACCCCCCTATCTACGGTTTTGCTTTTCATGGTTTCAGTTACCTGAAGTCAATAGTGTGTAGAAAATATTAAATGAAAACTTCCAGGAATAAACAATTCATATGTTTTAAATTGAGTTCCGTTTCGGGTAGTATGATGAAATCTGGCATTGTCCAGCTCCATCCATCTGTGATATGAATCATACCTTTGTCCAGTATATCCACACTGTACATGCTATTTAGTCACTTAGTAGCCATCTCAGTTATAAGATTGACTGTAGAGATTTTACAGTGCTTGTCTTGAAGATATCTTTATTTTACATAATAATGGCCACAAAGCCCAAGAGAGGTGATGCTGGTAATTCAGATATGCCAAAGAAAAGTTGACAATCTCTTACTGTGCCTAATTTATATATTAAACTTTATTGTCACTATGTATATATAGGAAAAAACATATATATATAGGATTCATTACTACTTGTAGCTTCAAGTCTCTATTAGAGGTCTTGGAATGTATCTCCCTTACATAAGGAGGTACCATTATATTCAGCTTTTAATCAACTTGAACTTGAATAGCTACAATATTGCCTTTTTGATTGCAGTTGCTGTCTACAATTTCCCCTTTTTCGAACCACTTTGCTTTCCACCAGATCACCTTCCTTAGGTCAATAGTCTATTATAAAATGTATTATGGCTCTAATATCCTCTGAATAGTAACTGGAAATATTCCCTTATCTTTAAAACTCTAGATCTTATCCTCCCAATCCAACCAATTTCTTTCTCCATCAATGTACATTCTCTACTCTAGTCAGATGGTGTCATCACTATCTAGTTAATATATAATGACCATTCTTTATGCTGTTTCTTTGCTTACTTAGATTATTTTCATTTGGAAACCATTTTAAAATCTGATTTGACTATTTAAATTGCCTACTTTCAGAAAAGCTAATGGAAACATCAATATCTCCAAAGAAAGAAGAAAGTAATAGGCAAAGAAAGTTATGAGAAAACCCATAAAATGCTTAACATGCAAAACTTCTCCACATAACCCATAACCAAAATTAAAATTTTAAAAATATATAAAATATATCTATAATAATTTTGTATAGCTAAGTATTTGTATGTTGGGGTAAAATATTTATTCTCATCAGCACTCATTTTGTCCATTACATCTTTACAGTAATTATATACCTATCATAATCTCTTAGTTCCCTGAACTTATTTTATTCATCCAAGCTAATTAATATCTTGATCTTGGCTTTTTTGGGAATTTCTATAATTTAAATTTCTTAAACCTGCTTTCACATAACGAATCAATACGATCCTAGAAATTCTCCTGGTTATTAAGAAAAATTAATATCTATATAATGTTAGAATAGGAAAGCTATTAGAGAATGAATTTCATTTGGTTTTAAAGAATATTACTTGTCAAATAAAATATGGAATAATTTCATATTGTACCATGTTTAGTTCTTTAGTTTGAACAATAATGTAATTTCTTTAGTACTTCTTTATTTGACATAGAATTTGCCTTATGTGGAAGGAATATTTAATGATAAATAATACTTAAGATATAAACTACAGGTATAGCTTCTTTCCTTCCAAAGTAAGTTGTAATTAAAATGGCAGGTTACCTACCATCAATACATTTAACAATCAAATGCATTTTAATATGGGATGGTCACATATTTCATTTGAAGAAAGTATACAGCTGTAGAATTTTTTCTCCCAGTCACCTCAAAAACTAATAACAGAGTGAAATCAAATGTGTGGAGATCTAGACCATTTGGAATAGCAAAAAAAAAAAAATTTTAGTGTCTAAGAGTGAGGACTCTGAGTAGGATTAAAGGGACTAAGTATAAATCTTTGATATATACTCCATGTGCTATCAAATAAGCAGACGGATGTCAATGTTTTCATTGGCCAGTCATTGAAAATAAGAGAAAATTGTTTTATGGCAAATTCTCATGTTCACACACATTCTCATGTTCACATTTGCTCCACTTTCCCCCATAAATAGAGTTGCTAAAGATGTATAATTTTTTGTTTCTTGGTCATTCATCCAGAAAATCTTTCTTCTGTTATTAACTTGTAATGATCAAATTTATTCTTATAATGTATAGAATAAAAATGCACATTTAACTGTCACTTAATGCTTTTATTATACTGAAATATTTCTGAGGGAAGTGTTTATATCAATTCTACAAAAATAAAATATGAATATTCAAAGTTATACTTTTAAAATAGAAAATGGATTCCTAAAATATTTCTAGCTTATATGATTCAATTGCAATTATTTTCTTCTTTAAAGATTAATTCAACATTAAAAAAAAATTAAAAATCCATTTATTGTTATATACCACCTAAATGTTCCCTAAAGCTGTTTGTGATTTCTTCTGTTTCATGTTTGATTATATTAACTGGCATTGTTTTTCTTATAGGGTAGACATATTTTAGGATTTAATAATGTCACAAAAAGTAGCTACGTGTTATAAATTAAGCATTACAATGCTATAAAAACAATCATGGGATTCTCGAAGAGTCCTCATGTTATGCAACACTGGTTATCTCCTCACATGAAATCCCATCATCATCATATCTAGAGACTGAGAGATGTAAGCATAGCACTTTTATTTTTTTTTTTTTTTTTTTTTTTTTTTTTTTTTTTTTTTTTTTTTTTTTTTTTTGAGACAGAGTCTCGCTTTGTTGCCCAGGCTAGAGTGAGTGCCGTGGCGTCAGCCTAGCTCACAGCAACCTCAAACTCCTGGGCTCGAGTGATCCTTCTGCCTCAGCCTCCCGGGTAGCTGGGACTACAGGCATGCGCCACCATGCCCGGCTAATTTTTTATATATATATCAGTTGACCAATTAATTTCTTTCTATTTATAGTAGAGACGGGGTCTCACTCTTGCTCAGGCTGGTTTTGAACTCCTGACCTTGAGCAATCCGCCCGCCTCGGCCTCCCAAGAGCTAGGATTACAGGCGTGAGCCACAGCGCCCGGCCAGCATAGCACTTTTAAATTACACTTATAATAAAATGATTTCTTAAAAGAGTCTTATCTCTAACTTGACACTTATATAATCCTTTTGGTCTCTGTCAGATTCTCTTTGCCTTTGGTTTCTGCGTTATCACACTTTGTCTTAAACCTTCTTACAGTGTCTATTTGGTCTTTTCAAGTCACCTTTCACATTCTTTTTCTTCTGCTCACCATATAATACTATTGCTTTCAGAATTCTGTCCTTTGCTTTATTCTCCTCTTGTTCTATAGTCACAGGATGGCAATTCCCCACATGCCTATGAATTATGCTACTACTTTATTTAGCGCAGCAGTTCTCAACCAGGGGGGATTTTGCCTCTTCACCTAGGAGACAATTGGAAATATCTGCAGACATTTTTTGTCACAACTGGAAGGGAAGGTGATACTGGAATCTAGTGTGCTCAAGCCAGGGATGCCGTTAGTCCTATAATATACAAGGCATCCTCCCACTACAAAGAAATCTCTGTTCTCAAATGCCAATGTGCCTTCTTTTGAAAAGTTTCTGTTCATGTCCTTTGCCCACTTTTTGATAGGGTTGTTTGATTTTTCCTTGCATATTTTCCTGAGCACCTCTTGTATATGCCTGGATAGAGCTGGAATCCATTCTATTAAGTGAAGTATCCCAAGAATGGAAAAATAAACACCACACGTACTCACCAGCAAATTGGTATTAACTGATCAACACATAAATGGACATATAGGAATAACATCTATCGGGTGTTGGGCAGGTGGGGGGGATGGGTATATACCTGCATAATGAGTGTGATGCGCACCGACTCAAGGAGGGAGGAGGGCAAGGGAAATATACGTAACCTTAACATTTGTCCCCCCATAATATGCTGGAAGAAAAGGGAAAAAAATTAAAAATTGAAAAGAAATGGAAAAAAAATGCCAATGTGCCAAAGTTGCTATAGCTTAAGCTATTAAAAATGCCAAACTCAAATGAGTATTAGACACTACACACTACATCCCATCTGGAGGTCCTAGAGATTCCTAAACTTCAATATGTACAACATTCAACTCATAGATAGATTCAACACATTTTTCTAATGTTCTATCACAAAATTAATTGATATTATACCAATTGTGTTGTCTTATACCCTAATTCCATATACATGAGCAATTAACAAGGCCTCTCAATTTTAACTTTCTAATTGTTTCTAATATTTTATTTCTCTGTATCTCCAAGTTACTTTGTTATTTAAAAGAGATGTAGTGAAAGAAATAGAACTATCTTCATAGAAATATCTTCATAGAATATTTCTATTTTTTAATACATGACAAAGTAAGATAGTTGTCAGCGTATTCTTACTCTATCCTTTCCTTTTTGCATCTATTGTTTTTTTTAATTGACACATAATAGTTGTACATATTTTTGGGCTAAAGTATAATATTTCAATCCATTAACCAATATTTGGCTATTCCCCCTACCGTTCTCCACCTCCAGTAACCACTATTTTACTCTCTTCTTCCATAAGTTCAACTATCTTAGTTTCCACAAATAGGTGAGACATGTGATATTTACCTTTCTGTGCCAGCTTATTTCACACAATATAATGTCCTCTGTATTCATCCATGTTGCCACAAAGGATAGAATTTTGTTCTTTTTTATAGCTAAATAATATTCTATTGTGTATATATATACCATATTTTTTGGCAGATAGCTATTTTATTTTGCAAAATAATTTACCCCTATTTTTTCCGTCTCATAAAGGCACTGTGCTCTAGATGCTTTGTTAAAGAGAAGACCCACCTAAGACTTCTATGCTTAACTAGAATGGAATTTGCAGAGCCTTTACAATCATTATATACCATATTTTCTTTATAATTCATCCTGGTGATGGACATAGAGGTTAATTCCATATCTTGGCTATTGTGAATAGTGGTTTCTCGTTCTCTGGTTTCATTGTCCAACCTATGACTATAAGATGTTATTTTTCATATGTAATATTTTATATCGTTGTTCCATTAAAGATAAGTATAATGATTTTTTTTTCTGGCTTACCTTACTGGACCACTTGCAATGCCATAGCTGCTTACAATACCTGTCTGGTGTCAATTTCTGTCACTTTTCTGACTACATTTCTTGCTCCAGCAATACCAGACATTTATGAGTAGACACTATTTTATCAAATCTTTCTATATCGGCAAATAATCTTCCCTTTGCCTTGTACTCTCTGTTCTCTCTTGTCCCCTCAGAAAAAAACATATGCATACTGTAAGATTTGGTCAAAATACCATGTCTTCAGATACTTCCCTGCTGAATCATTCAGGTTGTATTTTTTAAAATTTTTCCCTATTCTTAATGCATATCTCTATTTTGGTAATCATCATATTTGCACATATCTGAACTCATCCTTGCTTTCATTCATTGTATCTCATGTAACAAAAACATGAGAGCTCATGTAACAAAAACAATTTCAGCATCACACACTACATGTAAATTTAGGATTCTTCCTCTAATGATAGCTTTCCCCAAGCATTCAATCAGAAGATCATTCAGGAGTCTCTCTATTTAGAAACTCGTAAGTATACACTGGCTTACTTAAGTCACTTTCATTTCTAGTCCCTCCTTCTACCTGAAAAAAGTAGCAAATGATCATTCTATGATACCTGCTCCCACTTCAGAAGTTGTTCATATTAGTTCTTAGATGTTAATTAAAGACAATTCAAGTGAAAAGTTGATAGGGAAAATTTTAGAATTATTTTCGATAATAATATACAGCCCAAATAGTATAATATCTCCTTCATATTTTTTTCCAAAATGGATATGGGTATATAAGTTCTGAATGAAGTATGTCTCTGAACTGGTAACTTCATAAAAATGAGTATGGTATGGTTATCATTGAGTATGTCTTTCAACAAAGTTAACTTATTTAATAGTTAATGTTACTATAAAATATTCATTCAGACTTATTAAATTTATACTTGTAGTTTTTTCATGGGTTTATGAAAATATCAATTCTATGATATTTCAACAGACTATTTCAACAGACTATTTAAGTGGAGAGATCTTAAAAAGCCACATTACCTATAGTATATTTTGAAAATTAAAGTCATGAATAAAGAAGAATAACCCAGATATCCTGTGTAACATTTATGCTTTCTCTTTCTTTTTATTGTACTGCCCAAAAGATATGTTTGACATATCTTAAAGAAGCAGAAACATCACTGTGCATATCCATCAGGTAAAGCAATTTTTATCCTATTAAGAGGTCTATCAAAGACATGAAAAGACAGGAAAAATAATTTTAAGTTGAGGAGAAATGTACATGGTGTTACCATATGCTTTGAAAGAAAGCCGTATAGATAAGAGTGAAAGTACATTTGATGATGCCCTATAATAAACTAGAATAATGAAGTTTTATTTCTTAAGGACAAAACTCAGAGATGCCTAAGAAAATTGGAAAATGCCAAGCCGACTGGCAGCAAACAAGACAGACATATTATCTATTTTAAAAACAGAGTCTTACAGTGATAGACAGAGTTCTTCAACTAGATTTGCTTAAAATACGATGCATGAGATCCATAAGTTAGTCTGCATTACTCATTATAAAGAATATTGCTATATATGCTGAACCAATAACTATTTTAAAGAATGCCTTCTGTGTTTAATCAATAAATAATACTTTACTTGCAGATAATTTATTTCTATCACATTATAATAGTCTCACCCTATTTTTGATATTTGATTACTGACAGATTGCAAGCCCCACCATCCCCCTTCCCTAGTGCCCCACATTAAGGTAAACTGATAAAAGAGCCCAGGTATTTCCCGTTCCCTGCTTTGGCCCCCAGTGAGATGTTAAAACCATGTAAGCCTCTGCCCACGTGGGAACCTTCAGGTCAGCCCTGCTCTCTAATCATGGTAAAAGCCAAAGCCAGTTTTGTTTTTCCTGCTCTTTCAAATCATTTTTGGAACTGCTTGAGAGCCTGTCCTGCCCTTCCCAGAAAGACTCATATGTAAGTAATAAATCTCTTTGTGCCATCTTGGTGAATGTGTGGTGTCATCAATTCTGATATTTGAACCAAAATTGGGGTGGTGAGTGGTCAGGCTTCATTCTACCTTTGCAGGATGACTATAACATATGATAATAGCTGAATAGATATGCAAAATAATTCATATTAAATATATTTGGTAGAAGTTATAGATTTCAGAAAATACTCTAAAGTAATTTAGCTTATAATCTAATAAAACATTTGCTTAGATTTAATACACCATTTAGTTTCTCCCTATATGAAATAGTTAAAAGCATCACTCTCCCAGTACAATTTATTTTCAATATTTGTGTATAGAGATTAAAACAGAAATGAAAATTGAATGTTTAAGTGAAATTGTTAACCAGGAAAGTCTGCAGTCAAAATGATTTGTGGAAGATAAATTATAAATTAAATTATAAATGCTTCCTAAAGACACAAATCTACATATTAAAAGTAAGTGCATTTAGAGAAAGAGAAAACTATAATAATTAATTTTCTACGTTGGTGTTCCCATTCAATCCTAACTTGACAAATATTTACAGATTAAAAGGTTAATAAGTTGTGATACAAAAGAAGAAACATTATTTTTGTTTTATACTATAGTAATCATATGTTTATATCTGTGTATATAGTTGTGAACCAGTAGCTGACTGGGGTAGGAATTAATATAATGGATTCATATTTATTTGCTATTATATTTAAATTCAAGTTGATTTCAAATCATAAGAGTTTAAATTATTAATGCACACATATACACTCATAAATCAGGCATAATATATACACATTTGTATGTGTATATGCCATTGTATATGTAATATAGCATTGAATTATATATGTATATGTATACTGCTTATGAAATTTAAAATGGTTAATGATACATGTGTATATATGTATATGAATGTGTATATATATATACACACACATATAATGTATTATATATATCTACACATTGAATCTGCATAATATAATGCTCAGTTTTATACATACATTTATTCTGTTTTACATATCATTATAGGACATCTAGAAAATATCGATTTATTATTTCAGAATACTATGACTTATTATATTGCACCATTGATATTATGGTCAAAATGTTAATGCTATGTGTGTCTGTTTATATTGTTTGGTCATTTTTACTTCTAGATAAGGACTTTTTTAATTTAAAAAATATAAATTTAAAAGGATCAATGATAATAGAAATTGCATTTTGAAATATATGAACTCTTAATATGTTTTATTTCTCTTAGTGAAAATCTAAAAATATGAAAACCAAGCCTTTAGAGCAGCAGCAATGAATCAAACCTATTACTGAGACTTTAAGCCACTCCAGCTGCATGTGAAGGAGGTGTGAAAAAATGAAAGTTCAATAATCTAAAAAAAATAGTGCCTTTCCGCACTTTGTGGGATGGTGGTGATTGTGGAGCACACAGAGTAGTATTCACTCAGTGGGTGATTTTTGCAGTAGCAGTCTGATCTAAGTCTCAATCCTAATTCAAAATTAAAACTCAAAATGTGTTTCCTTGCTTCTGAGCCAACATTTTTCTGAACTGTATCCTCTAGCTAAGCTCCCCTAAGTCTCTGATCATCTTACAATTTTACCTTATTTCAAATGTACAATATGTCTTTGGGAAAAAGTAGCTATTTTAAGACATAACTACCTGGGTTATTGTTTCTTATTTTTGTTACCTCAGTCGGAAAATTGTAGTAGATGTTCTCTTATGTAAAATGGAAGAGTGGAGTTGAAAATGTCTCCAGAATTTCATGTTCTTACTGTATTGTTCTTGGAGATACTCATTTTATAGAATATAGATGCACAGATTTTCAGTCTTTTAATTTGTGGTGCTAAAAATTATAAAAAATTGTGATAAACATAAATAGCTGAATTTTCTTTGGGTAAGAATGGAAAAGTGATTAAACACTTGTTTTCTTTCTTTCACATGGTTCTATTATTCCAAACAAATTATAAGTTAATAACATATATTAATACTTTTTTAAAATAAATTTTGTGATGAAAATTATAATTTTGCATACACTGAAAAACTATTTGTAAGTGCTATTCTACTCAGTACATGATGAAATTAAGTAAATGTTTTCTTCTGAGTCCTTTGTACTTAAAACTCCATCGAACATAGCTTTGCTTCAACAAAATAACACCTTATCTCCAGGTTTATGAGGAATATTGTCCTAATGTAAAATCACTTTATTGAACATAGGATAAGCTCATATAACAAGGAAAAATGAATTATGACTAAGTAATAATAAGTGCCAAATGAAAGTTCAAAAGTGGAAAATCATTATTTGTTAAATACAAATTAAGAATTTCTATCAGAAGGGCATCTTTTGTTTTGTGCTACTTGTCTACCCACCCATTCTCAGTGTCACTAATATTTTATCTAATGGACCAATAAAACATAGTAAATCCATGACCACATGCTAAATTTTATATATATGTACACATACACAGACACAAATACCCACACATTCATATGTATATATAAGGGCTTCCCTGTAAGTATCCAGCCATTGTATCCATGTATTTATTGTATCCATGGCTGGATACTTTCTAGACAGCCCTCCCGTGTGTGTCGGTATGTATATACAATATGTGATAAAGAAAAATTTTGATTGACTAGGAAGAATTGTCAATTTTTACATTAGGAGAACATTGTATTTTATTTTGTCATTGATTTGCAAAGTGATCTATGAACCATAATTCTACTGAGGCACTAATATTACATTCCTTAATTACTTGAATGACACCTAAGTAAATAATGTATGCATAGACTTTGCCACTAAACAGGTACAAGATAAAATTTCCAAAATGCCTGGAAATTTGGACAAAAGTATGCCATGTAAGTTTGAAAAAGATTCTTGTACTGTGGATAAGAAAATATTCATTAAGAAAAGGTTGGGGCAAAATAAAAACATTGAATAACATGATTTTCTCAATACATAAAGGTATGGAGAATCTGACACAATTCTCTGATAAAAAAATACTCAATAAACTAGGAAATAGAAGAAATATTCCAACTTTCTAAGGGACATGTATGTAAAATTCACTGCTAACATTGAACTTACTGGTGTAAGTCTGAAATCTTTCTACCTATGATCAGAAACAAGACAAGATGTCCACTCTTGAATTTTTTTTATAATTATAATGAAGGTTCTAGCCAGGACAATTGAAGGAGAAAAAAAAATCTATCCAAATAAGAAAGGAATAAGTAAAATCATCTCCATTTGTAGATGAATTGTCATGTCATGACATGACATGATTTTGTATAAAGAAAATAGTAAAGAATGTACATACACACCAAAAAATTAAAACTAATTTTATATATATATATATAATTTATATAAATATATATGTGTGTGTGTGTGTGTGTGTATGTATTCAGGAAGGTTGCAGGATAGAAAGTTAATATACAAAACTCAATTTTATTTCTAAATACCAATAATGAACCTCTGAACATGAAATTAAGAAATTAATTATATTCACATTTGTGTTAAAAAGAACAAAATAGAAATAAATTCACCACAAGAAATATATAACTGTTATACACTAAAGGCTACAAATATTACTGAAAGAAAATAGAATTAAACAAATGGAAAATATCACATGTTCATGAATTTGAAAATTTAATATTGTAAGATGACAATATACTCCAAATTGACCTACAGATTCAGCACATTTTCTAACAAAATCCAAGCTGTCTTTTTGTGGGTTTTTTTGCATAAATTGACAAACTGTTCCTAAACTTCATCTGAAACTGCAAGTGACACAAGATATACAAAACAATCATGAGAGAAAAAGTCAAAGTTGGAGAACTTACATGTCTTTTCCTCAAAACGTACTAAGAAGTTATAGTAATCAAGAATGTGTAGTTTTGGTATTAGGGTAGATTTACATATACATCAATAGTATGGATTTGAGAATCAAGAAAATAATCCATAGATTTTGAGTAGGTGATTTTCCACAAAGGTGCCAATATTATTCAATGGAGAAAAATAGTCTTTCAACAAATATTACTCTGACAACTGGATATTCACCTGCACAGAAAGAAATGAGAAAGGAAGAGAGAAGAGCAATCAGGTTGAACCCCTATTTTACACCATACCTAACAATTAATTGAAAATGGACTAATGATCCAAATGTAAGAGCAAACTCAAAGAACAGAAGAAAACATAGTGTAAATTTTTATAAACTTTATTATGTAACATTTTCAACATATGATTATGACACACGTGGTACAAGCAATTAGGATAAAATAGATAAAACGGACTTCATCAAAATTATATATATATATATATATATATATATTCTTTGAAAGACATCATCAAGGCAGTGAAAAGATAGTTCAAAATATATGAAAATATTTAAAAACTATTTGGTAAGAGTAAGAATATAGTATACATAATATATTTATAAATCTTAAAGTTCAAAAGTAAACAAATAACTTTTTAAAGGTGGACACGGGAACTGGATAGACATTTTCCCAGAGATTTATAAATGCTTGATAAGCACAGGAAAAGATGCCCAGCATCATTAGTCATTCAGGAAGAGTAATTTAAAACCACAGTGAATACCACTTCACATCTACTGGGATAATTAAAGTTGAAAACACAGATAATTACAAATACTGGCCAAAAATATGAAAAAATAGTAATACTCATATATTGCTTATAGGAATAGAAATGGTACAATTTCTTTGGAAAATAATTCTTCAAAAGTTGAAGATAGAGTTGCCATATTACCTAGAAAATTGACTACTATGTATGTACCTAAGAGAATTGAAAATATGTTTTCATGCAAAATCTTTTATTCTTATTAGCCAAAAAGTGGAAACAACCCAAATTTTTATCAACAGATGAATGCATAAACAAAATGCAGTCTACTCATACAATGGAATGCTTATCTGTAAACAAGAATAAAGTACTCATAGATGCTTCTACAAGAATGAACCTTGAAAACATTATGCTAAGTGAAAGAAGCTAGACACAAAATGATATATATTATATGATTCCACTGATATGGAATGTACAGAATAGGCAAATTAATAGGTTAAAAGTACATTCAGTGAGTTCCAGGAGCAGGAGAAAAGAGGGAATGGCAAGTGACTGCTAATGGACATGATGTTTCTTATTGCGGTGATAAAAAATATTCTGAAATTAAATGGATTGAATGGTGATGATGGTTAACAATCTGTGAATCTAACCCAAATCACTAAATTTTAAATTTTAAATGGGTGAATTTCATAGTATGTAAATCACATCTCAATTTTTAAAAATATTTCTTAAAAAAGAAATGTATCTCATTCTCTACTTTCTACAACAAGATATTCTGTTTTCAAACCATGATATTTAAAATATGAAAAGTACAAACAAGCAAATTGAGAAGTGGAAAAAGCAAAGATTAAGACTAGACTTAGCTATGCTAATGATGATGGAAATAAAGGAGAACTGAAAATAACAATAAATAACATTATAAGCTCTGATGGAAAAGGTAGATTCCAAAAAAGATCAGATGATAAATTTCAGCACAGAGGTGTAAATTATGGGGAAAAAATTAAATGTTAATTCTACAAATAACAACAACAAAATAATAGCAGACAAAAGATGTCTTTATGGGCAAGTCTGTAACTTGTTTTGGCTAAGAAAAGAATCAGAGAACTTCAAAAAGTCAATAAAAATACACAGATCAACATCCAAATAGAATAAAGTGAAGGAAGGGAATGGGAAGAGGTGACAGAGTTGATGGGGGGAGGAGGAGGAAGAGAAGGAGGAAGATAAAGAAAAGGAGAAGGAAAAGGAAGAAGAGGAGGATAGAGAGAAGAAGACGAATAGGAGGAAATGAAGAGGAGGAAGAGGAAAAGAATGGCCAACAATTTCAAGACACATTTCTAGAAATATCCTGGCTCTAGCACACACATTTCTGTAATTGCATAACACATTGCCGAAATCACTATCTAGTAAATGGGCTAGCTGCATTTCATTTAGGCTTTCAAACTTCAAACTCATATAAGATGCTACATTTTATGCTAGAAAATCATGCATATAATGTAGTGGAATGGGTAAATTAATGCTAGCTACTGTATTGAAATCCCAAATTTTAGTGACTCGACATGACTACAATGTATATCTTGTCCAAAACCCAGTCCTTTGAAGCTCACCATGTAGTACTGTGAGTTCTTCAACAGGTGGTAACAGATCTCCATCCTTGTTGGAGGACTAAGCAAGAGAGAACTTGGTGTATCTCAAAAGATATCTTATATCCAGAACTAGATACTACATATTTGTGATTAATGTAACTATTATAAAAGGTACATGGAAAAAAACAATTATTTCCGGAAATAATTTTTAGTTCTGAAACATATTTGATTAAGAAATTACAGTAGCACATAGAGAAAAATAGTTGTGTAACAAAAATATGAATATGTTATCTTAATATTAAGTTATAAATTCAGAAGATCATCTCTCCAGTGACTTATACGTGTTTTATCATAGACCTTATTATAAATAGCATACCATTATTTCTATAAATTGATGTATAAATTATGAGAAAGCTAATTTCAATTTTATAAAAGAATAACTTAATTTTGAACTGTGTGACTCTAACCAATGAAGTAATATGTTAAATGGAAAATCCTAATTTAAAGTAACATTTATTGCAAACCTATTAGGTGCTGGCTTCAGGTGATGGCTAAATTAATAATAGTCTCTTTCTTCAAGTTAGTTAAAATAAAATGGAGAGAAGAACATATAAAAGCAAATGGTTATTAAAAGATATATTAAACATTAAACTAAATTATAATTGATAATCTTTAGGAACAGTGTAAATGATTATATCAAAATAAAAAAATACTTTTTAAAAAGAAATTGGCATTTCTCTGAATATTAAAAGACTCAAAGATATTTATGAGCCTTGCAAGTTAGTGCATAACAATACTTAGGAAGACAATGTAAATTAAGAATGAATGTACTTTGAGGTATCTTCAAATTCTTTTCCACAAAGGTTGCACTAATTTGCAGTCCCACTGGCAGCGTAAGAATGTTCCTGTCTCTCCACATCCTTGCCAGCATTTGTTGTTTTGGGATTTCTTGATCTAGGCCATTCTCACTGGGGTTAGGTGGTATCTCATTGTGGTTTTGATTTGAATTTATCTACTGATTAGAGATGTTGAGCATTTTTAATATGTTTGCAGGCCATTATTCTATCCAGCAATGGCACTATTAAGCATCTACCCAAAAGAGCATAAGACATTCTATTATAAAAATATCTGTACCCAAATGTTTATGGCAGCACATTTCACTATTGCAAAGACATAGAAACAACCCAAGTGCCCATCAGTTCATGAATGGATAATTAAAATTTGGTATATGTTTACAATGGAATATTACTCAATTCTAAGAAATGACAGCGAGCTAGCACCACTTATACTATTCAGGATTAAGCTTAAATTCATTATCCAAAGTGAAGCAACACAAGATTAGAAAACTAGGCTCCACATGTATTCACCATCAAATTGGTACTGACTGATTAACACTATGGTGTTCAAAGGGCAGTGGTATTCACCAGGGATTCGGGGGTTAGGAGATAGATCCACATCTTAGGGATGTGGTGAGCACTGTGGAGGGGAAGGGCATGCCTCTAACCCTTGCAAGAGAGAGGCAAAGATATAAAATGTAACTAAAATGTTAAAAAAAAAAAAAAGAGAAATATTTAGCAGATGTCGGGCAGGTGGGAGGGGGAAGAGGGGATGGGTATGTATACTAACATGATAAGTGCGATGTGCACCACCTGGGGGATGGACATGCTTGAAGCTCTGACTCGAGGGGATAGGGGAGTCAAGGGCAATATATGTAACCTTAACAACATTTGTACCCCCAAAATATGATGAAATTAAAAAAAAAGAAAAAACAAATAAGGAAATAAAAAGGAACAAACACAACACGGGTGAACTTCACAGACACACTGAGTGAAAAAGACAGACACAAAAGACCATCTGTGAAATGGTTTCAGTTATATGAAATGATATAGATTCAGTTATATGAAACAAAAAGGGGAAATCTAATTTACAGTGACAGAAACAGATCAGTGATTTTCTAGGGGTGTGGGATGGGGAGGAGTTAACTGGAAAAAAGCAAATGGAAACTTTATGAGGTGACCTTAATATCTATACTTTTATTGTGTTGATTATATAGGTGTCTACATTCGTCACAGTTACTGACCTGAGCCCTCACACAATGTATGCAAGCTTTTGAATGTGCATTGTGCCTCAAAAAAGTTGAGAGAACCCTTCCCCCAAAAAAAGAGTGAATGCAGAATCAATACACACAAATCAGAGGCATTCATATACTCCAATAACAGTGAAACTGACAACCAAATCAAAGACTCAATTCCCTTCACGATAGCAAAAAAGCAAATAAAGTACCTAGGAATATATTTAACTAAGGAGGTAAAAGACTTCTACAGGGAAAACTATGAAACACTGAGGAAAGAAATTGCAGAAGATATAAACAGGTGGATAACCAGACCATGCTCATGGGTTGGCAGAATCAACATTGTTAATATGTCTATACTACCGAAAGTGATCTACAGATTTAATGCAATCCCATATCAAAATACCATCATCATTTTTCACAGACATAGAAAAAATAATTTTACAGTTCATATGGAACCAGAGAAGACCCCGTATAGCAGAAGCAATCCTAGGCAATAAAAACAAAATGGGAGGTATCAATTTACCAGACTTCAAACTATACTACAAGGTTATAGTAATGAAAATAGCTTGGAGTGGCACAAGAACAAGGACATTGACCAGTGAAACAGAACAGAGAACCCAGATATAAAACCATACTCATATAGCCATCTAATCTTTGACAAAGCAGACAAAAACATACACCGAGGAAAAGAAACCTTATTCAATAAATGGTGCTGGGAAAACTGGATAGCCACGTGTAGAAGACTGAAACAGGATCCACACCTTTCACCTCTCACAAAAATCAATTCACGCTGGGTAATAAACTTAAACGGAAGGTGTGAAACTATTAGAATTCTAGAGGAAAACATTGGAAATACTCTTCTAGACATTGGCGTAGGCAAAGAGTTTATGAAGAAGTCCCCAAAGGCAATCACAACAACAACAAAAACAAATAAATGAGTCCTGATCAACTTAAAAGCTTTTGCACAGCCAAAGAAACTGTCATGAGAGCAAACAGATAATCTACAGAATTAGAGAAAATTTTCACAAACCACACATTAGATAAAGGGCTGATAACTAAAATCTATTTAGAACTCAGGAAAGTTAGCAAGAAAAAAATCAAACCACCCTATCATAAAGTGGGCAAAGGACATGAACAGAAACTTCTGAAAAGAAGACAGAATAATTACCAACAAACATATGAAAAAATGCTCAATATCTTTAAGCATCAGGGAAATGCAAATCAAAACCACAATGAGATACCACTTAATTCCAGTGAGAATACCCTTTATCAAAAAGTCCCAAAACAATAAATGTTGGCATGGATGCAGAGAGACAAGAACACTCCTACACTGCTAGTGGGACTGCAAACTAGTGAAATATCTGTTGAAAGCAATATGGAGATGCCTCAAAGAGTTAAAAGTAGATCTACCATTTGATCCAGCAATCCCATTATTGGGCGTCTATCCAAAGAACAAAAGACACTCTATAAAAAAGACATCTGCACTAGAATGTTTATAGTAACACAAATCACAATAGCAAAGATGTGGAAACAACTCAAGTGCCCATCAATACATGAGTGGATTAATAAAATGTGTTATATGTATACCACAGAGTACTATGCAACTATAAGAAACAATGGTAATATAATACCTCTTGTATTTTCTTGGATAGAGCTGGAACCCATTCTACTAAGTGAAGTATCTCAAGAATGGAAAAACAAGCACCACATGTACTCACCAGCAAATTGGTTTCACTGATCAACACCTAAGTGGACATATAGGAATAACATTTATCAGGCGTCAGGCAGATGGGATGGGGGAGGAGGATATATATATATATATATATATATATATATATATATATATATATATGATATATATATATATATATAATGAGTGTGATGCGCACCATCTGAGGGATGGACACACTTGAAGCTCTCACTCAGGGTAGAGGGGGAAGGCAACATACGTAACCTAAACATGTGTAATCCCATAATATGCTGAAATTAAAAAAAGAAGAAGAAAAGAGTGAATGCAAACAGAAAACCTACAATTTACAGGCAGCTAAAAGAGAAATTACCAAAGGATCCATGTCATGTAAGGACTTCTAAAACACAGAGCATGATATAGAATTTACTTTCAAAGTTTTAAAAGGTGACACAACATAAAAAACAGACAAAAAACAATGTCAGACACAACATAAAACACAGGCTTCAGATTTTGGATATACAGTATAGCAAACTGTGCCTAAGGTTACTGTGGTGCCAAAAATATCATTATTATAGAAAATCTAAAGCAAGATGATTAAAAAGACTGCAATATTTGTGGAAAAATGTCTAAATGACTGTGAACATAGGAAAGAAGGGCACATAGTTGGGTTTTTTTGTCAATTATCAGTAAAGAATATTTCCACAAATTTCCTTATAAAGCTCTTGAAAATAGTTGTTAAAGCTATACTATACAGTAATATTAAATGACTTATAAATAAAGACACCAATACATGAAGTTGTTTAAAACAAAAGCTGTTTAAATCTTTGATAGAGTAGCTTGGAAGAATTTGACCATTTGACAAAATAGGAACAGCATGTTAAATGAGAAGAACATGTTGCAATTTAAGTCCATCTCATAAAAATTTGGCACAAAATGATTAATAATGCAGTAAAAAGATTAAGATTAGGGTAGCAGAGGTTTACGTTGTCACAGAGACTCTAAAAGGATCCCTATTTTATTTACCAGATTTGGAATGATTGAAAAATCATTACAGTTCTTTAATCCTCAGGCCGTATCCTTCTCCTCTTTGTTCTTCTGACAATCATGATCATGTATTAATGTAATTAGAGTTAAATCAAAGTATTAAATGAGAATTAAGGGGGACAATTATTCAAACTGCCTACCATAGTCTAAATATCACTGAATAATTTAGCAGATTTTCTCATATGTAAATATTTGTGAGTATAACAATTTTTTATTTATGTAATCGGAGTAGTAGTCTGTGCTTGTAATAATTTTATAGCTATGCTATTATTAGTGGTTGTTGTAGAAATGAACTTAGTAGCTTTCATGATGTGATTAATTGAAAATAGTATTTCTAGTTTTGTGAAGGGAAATCTCTGAGAACAAAAAATAATTGGAAATAATTGGCATGCATTGTTTAAGTCACCTTTAAACAAATGAATATACACAAAGATATTTTGTCTGAAACAAAGCATCTTAGTGGGAAAACACAGACTGTGAAATCAGAAAAGCTGACTTATTAAGTCCTGCTTCTACTAGTTTACATGCTTTGTAATTTTAGGCAATTTACACAGTGTCTCTTAGTCTGCATTTCACTTCAGAACATGAACATAATGGGGGATGGGTATGGATTGGATTAACCAACACATAATTTTACAGTGAAGAGTTATTTTTATAAAAGATAATATACATTTACATGCTTTGCAACACTAAAACAAAGGTCATATATTTGTTGTCAGCAGGCTACCGCATCCTGTCAATTTTATTTCTGTAGGCTGTTGACAAGCACAGTGTTTGGTGATTTAGTAACAGTTCCCAATCTTAAATTTCATATGTTTCTCATTAAAATACAGATTTTCAGCTTCTCTTGAAAAATTGGGATATTTGGCAACACTGTTCCAATATTTGTTGAAGGTAAAAAATTGTAGGAGGTAACTGTTCCTATTTAAGCGCACAAGCTCCCTCCAGTCTCAGGTCCTCACACATCTAGGTGGTCTCCCTGACATGATGATAACGACAATTGCCATTTATCATCACACTTGATAAAGTTTGTCTTAACATATTTTAGAGAAAAGTGAAATATTTTTATAACTAATCACTACCAAAATCTTTTTTTTCAATGCTTTTGTTTAAATTTCAGTATAATATTGGGGTACAAATGTTAAGATTACATACATTACTCTTGCCTTCCCACCTTGAGTCAGAGCTTCAAGCATGTCCATCCCCCTGATAATGGACATCACACATATAATGTGTGTATATATATATATATATATATATATATATATATATACCCATCCCTCTCCCCCCTCCACCTGCCCGACACTCAATAAATGTTTTTGTGGGTTTTTTTTTTTAACATTTTGGTTGGATTTTATAACTTTGCCTTTACCTAGTAAGGATTAGAGGTATGCCCTTCCCCTCCACACTGTTCGCCACATGGAATATCACTCAATCCTAAGAAACGACAGTGAGCTAGCACCACTTATATTATCCTGCATTGAACTTAAGCCTATTATCCAAAGTGAGGTGACACAAGATCAGAAAAATGGGCTCCACATGTTGTACTCACCATCACATTGGTACTGATCAATTATCAATATGGTGCTCAAAGGGTGGTGGTGTTCACCAGAGATTCAGAGGTGGGGGGATAGTCCCACATCTGAGGGATGTGGTGAACTACTAAAATCTTGAAGCCAACATACACACCAAGGGAGCTATATTGTTTCATATTTCCTGGGGAGAGTAGAGTATTCATTTAATTTGTGAAAAAATAAGTATCTGTGTTAAAATAACAAACACTGTACTAAAGTATTAACTAATCTTCATATCTTCAACTGTTACTTTACTTACATGGCTTCTTTAATGATTTGGGTTATAAATTCTATTATCAGAATATACAAATATTAGTAGAAAACTCACAGATTTATGGATGAAAGGATGAAACAATGAGTTTGGTTAGTATGCCAAGAGATAGTAGCAAAAGAAGTGTTAGTATATTCAGTAATTATGGTTAATTTTGAATGACATTACCACAGTAGTTCATAACATTTCAGCACCTCTAAATATTATGAAATTTGTTTTCATTCACAATCACTTTTAGACTAAATGCAAACGTACCTTCAAATTCTACAAAATAAAACATTCTTCATTAGTGTGTGGTCTTTGTTAGTATCCTTGATCAGTCAAATATCTTTTAAGTAACCAAACCAACTCAAAATTATCTATGTGGTTTCAATATAAGCAACCAATTATGCAAACTGGTGTAATTCTTACTGACTACATTTTGAAAGAAAATCTTCACCCATTATTCATATTGGGAGATTCTTTCCAGGGAACCTCGTTAAAATTGTATTTATCTTTATACAAATTGTGTAGTAGGTAATTCCAACTAAAAATTTCAAAGTATTTCAATTTTCTATCCCTCTCACAAATATGTGATTCATATAATTAAAATATTACTTAATTTTTCTATATATTTTAAGCCTTTGGCAACTGGGATATTTTAGGCAATGATTTATTAAATGATCACTATAATAGCAAATTATTTATACTCTACATATATTAAAGAATGAAGTTATTATTCAAAAAGAAAAAATGAAGTGTAACATAATATTTTGATATAAAGAATGGAAGAACTATAATGAAAGTCAGTATAATACTCAGCATTCATTAAAATTATGAATTTGTTACATCAGCATGACATGAAGACAATAAATTGATGTTCTTTAAAACAAATATATTCTTTTTTCATTTTTTAAATTTTAGCGTATTATGGGGGTACAAGTGTTAAGGTTACTTATATTGCCCATGCCCCACTCCCCCCTCAAGTAAGGGCTTCAAGCATGTCCATCCCCCAAACGTTGCACATCTTATTCATTATGGCTATATATACCCATCCCCTCCTCCCCCCTCCCACCCTCCCGACACCTGATAAATGTTACTCGTATATGTCCATTTAGGTGTTGATCCGTTAATACCAATTTGCTGGTGAGTGCATGTGGTGCTTGTTTTTCCATTCTTGAGATACTTTACTTAGTAGAATGGGTTTAAGCTCTATCCAGGAATATACAGGAGTTGCTATATCACCACTGTTTCTTAAAACTGAGTAGTACTCCATGGTATACATATACCACATTTTATTAATCCACTCATGTACTGATGGGCACTTGGGTTGTTTCCACAGCTTTGCAATTGTGAATTGTGCTTCTATAAATATTCGAATGCAGGTGTCTTTTTCATAAAGTGACTTTTGATCTTTTGGGTAGATACCCAGTAGTGGAATTGCTGGATCAAATGGTAGATTTACTTGTATCACTTTGAAGTATCTCTATATTGCTTTCCATAGAGGTTGAACTAGTTTGCAGTCCCACCAGAAGTGTAGGAGTGTTCCTATCTCTCCGTATCCATGCCAGAATTTGTTGTTTGGGGACTTTTTGATAAAGGCCATTCTCACTGGAGTTAAGTGATATCTCATTGTGGTTTTGATTTGCATTTCCCTGATGATTAGAAATGCTGAACATTTTTTCATATGCTTGTTGGCCATTATTCTGTCTTCTTTTGAGAAGTTTCTGTTCATGTCCTTTGCCATTTTTGATAGGGTTTTTTGATTTTTTCTTGCTGATTTTCCTGAGTTCTAAATAGATTCTAGTTATCAGCCTTTTATCAGATGTGTAGCTTGCAAAAATTTTCTCCCATACTGTGGGTTGTTTGTTTGCTCTCTTGACAGTTTCTTTAGCTGTGCAGAAGCTTTTTAATTTCATTAGGTCCCATTTGTTTATTTTTGTTGCTGTTGTGATTGCCTTTGGGGTCTTCTTCATAAATTCTTTGCCTAGACCAATGCCTAGAAGAGTATTTCCAACGTTTTCCTCTAGAATTCTAATAGTTTCACACCTAAGGTTCAAGTCTGTTACCCAGCATGAGTTGATTTTTGTGAGAGGTGAAAGGTCTGGGTCTTGTTTCAGTCTTCTACACGTGGCTATCCAGTTTTCCCAGCACCATTTATTGAATAAAGTTTCTTTTCTCCATTGTATGTTTTTGTCTACCTTGTCGAAGATTAGTTGGCTATATGAGGATGGTTTTATATCTGGGTTCTCTGTTCTGTTCCACTGGTCAATGTCCCTGTTCTTGTGCCAGTAAAAAGCTGTTTTAATGACTATAGCCTTGTAGTATAGTTTGAAGTCTAGTAAATTGATACCTCCTATTTTGTTTTTATTGCCTAGGATTGATTTTGCTATATGGGGTCTTCTCTGGTTCCATACGAAGCATAAAATTATTTTTTATATATCTGTGAAAAATGATGATGGTATTTTGATAGGGATTGCATTGACTCTGTAGATCACTTTAGGTAGTATAGACATTTTAAAAATATTGATTCTGCTGAACCATGAGCATAGTATATTCTTCCATCTGTTTACATCCTCTGCTATTTCCTTCTTCATTGTTTCATAGTTCTCCCTGTAGAGGTCTTTTACCTCATTAGTTAAATATATTCCAAGGTACTTTTTGTTGTTGTTGCTATTTTGAAGGGAATTGAGTCTTTGATTTGGTTCTCACTTTTACTGTTTTTTGCGTATATGAATGCCTCTGATTTCTGTGTATTGATTTTGTATCCTGAGACTTTACCAAATTCGTTTATCAGATCAAGAAGTCTCTTGGTTGAATCGTTGGGATTTTCTAGGGTAATGTCATGTCATCAGTGAAGAGTGAGAGTTTGATTTCCTCTGCTCCCATTTGGATGCCTTTAATTCTGCTCTCTTGTCTGATTGCTGTAGCGAGGACTTCCAGCACTATGTTGAACAGAAGTGAAGATAGTGGGCAACCTTGTCTTGTTCCAGTTCTAAGTGGGAATGCTTTCAATTTTTCCCCATTCAGTATGATATTGACTGTGGATTTGTCATACATGTCTTTTATCTTTTTTAGGTAAGCTCCGTCTGTGCCTATTTTGTTGAGCGTTCTTATCATAAAAGGGTGTTGAATTTTGTCAAATGCTTTCTCTGCGTCTATTGAGAGGATCATATGGTCTTTGTTTTTGCTTCTGTTTGTATGGTGAATTACATTTATAGATTTGTGTATGTTGAACCATCCCTGCATCCCTGGGATGAAGCCCACTTGGTTGTGATGAATTGTTTTCTTGACAAGCACCTGGATTTGATTGGCTAGAATTTTCTTGAGAATTTTTGCATCTATATTCATAAGGGATATTGCTCTATAGTTTTCTTCTTTTGTTGCATCCTTTCCTGGTTTTGGTATCAGGGTTATATTCACTTCATAAAATGTGTTAGGGAAGCTTCCATCCTTCTCAATGTTGTGGAATAATTTCTGCAGGATAGGCACCAGTTCTTCTTTGTAGGTGTGGTAAAATTTGGGTGTGAAACCATCTGGTCCAGGACTTTTCTTTTTAGGAAGGTTTTTATTGCTGTTTCAATTTCAGCACTTGATATTGGTCTATGCAGGAATTCTATTTCTTCCTGGTTGAGCTTAGGGAGGCTGTATATTTCTAAGAAATTGTCCATTTCCTCCACACTTTCCAGTTTGTGTGCATAGAGGTTTTTGTAGTATTCATATATCTTGTATCTCTGTGACATCAGTTGAAATTTCTCCTTTATTGTTCCTGATGGAGCTTATTAGAGATTTTTCTTTTCTGCTTTTTGTTAGTCTAGCCAATGGCATGTCAATTTTGTTTATTTTTTCAAAGAACCAACTTTTTGTTTTATTAATCTTCCGCATAGTTTCCCTGTTGTCAATTTCATTTAGTTCTGATTTGATCTTAATGATTTCACTTCTTATGCTGGGTTTGGGGTTGGTCTGTTCTTCTTTTTCCAGCTCCTTGAGAGGATTCATTAGATTGTCTATTTGTGAGTTTTTTGACTTTTGGATATAGGCATTTATGGAAATAAACTTTCCTCTCAGGACTGCTTTAGCTGTGTCCCACAGGTTTTGGTAACTTGTGTCACCTTTGTCATTTAGTTCAAAGAATCTTTTGATTTCCATCTTGATTTCCTCATTTATGAAGTGATCATTCAGCAGAAGGTTGTTTAGTTTCCATGACTTTGTGTAGAAATGAGGACTCCTGTTAGGATTGATTTCTACATTTATTCTATTGTGTTTTGAAAAGATACATGGTATAATTTCTATTTTTTTAAATTGTTTGAGACATGATTTGTGTCCTAGGATATGGTCAATCTTGGGAATGACCCATGAGCTGATGAGAAGAATGTATATTCAGTGGTTTTGGGGTAGAATGTCCTATAAATGTCAATCAGGCCCATTTGTTCTAGGGTTCTGTTTAAGTCCATTATTTCTTTGTTGATTATCTGTTTGGAGGATCTGTCCTGAGCTGTCAGTGGGGTGTTAAAGTCTCCAACTATTATGGTGTTGTTGTTTATCCATTTGTTTAGATCAAGTAGAGTTTGATTTATGAATCTGGGTGCACCAAGGTTGGGTGCATATATATTTAGAATTGTTATGTCTTCTTGTTGAACTGTACCCTTCACCATTATATAGTGACCTTCTTTGTCTTTTATTACCTTTGTTGACTTAAAGACTAAGTTAGCTGTAATCAGCACCACCATGCCAGCTTTCTTTTGGCTTCCATTTGCTTGAAATATCGTTCTTCACCCCTTAATCTTTAGTCTAATTGCATCCTTGCAGGTTAGAAGTGTTTCCTGAAGGCAGCAGATACTTGGCTTGTGTTTTTTTATCCATTCGGCCAGCCTATATCTTTTGAGTGGGGAGTTCAAGCCATTCACATTTATTGAGATAACTGATAGGTGGGGCAGATTTCTGTTCATTATGTTGGGTTGAACTTTGTTGCTTTGTAAAACAAATATATTCTTAAACATTTATTAAAAATAATTTTCTATACTGAGACTCAAACGCTTTACATATATCCAAGCATAGCTATTAAATTTACTTCTTAGTGCTTGTAAGTTTGTATTCTAAACATAGCAATAATCTACAATTAAATTTTTTAACAATATGATTATGATAAAATTGTGCTTGCTGAGTAATAGTTTATTTCTTTTTTCTTTTCTATCATTGTCAGAATTGGAACATCTGCATAAACACTTCATAAAGTCATCTTTTCAGGATATGACAATTAAGATTTCCAACATATGACAAGATAGAAACTACAATGTAACCAAAGAAGGGTAAATTGTTAAAAATCTCTTACATAATAAACACTTAGCTTTCACGCATAGGTGATATCTTTTTAAATTTCATGAATTTGTGATCAAGAAAAGTGTTATCTTTTTCTAAGGAAAAGTGAATAATTTAAACAAAATTTATTTTATTTTATTTCAGAAATTTCTTAAACTTGATTATTGTAGACAGGTTTCTAATTTCATTTTACTAACATACAAGTTAATTTGTTTGATTTATTTTTTTACTCCATTGTCATTGAGACCCAATTTTGGTTCCATCTACCACCATTTGCTAATGTAAAGTTATAGTTGAAGATGTTGTTACTAGTATGTCTGGTTCTCAATCTTGAGGTATTGATACTCTGATAATTGCTATCTTCTTAATAACTGAATGGAAAATTTAGTAATTGCAAAGTATAATGCAGTAACTTTTGTGGTATGTGTATAAATTTACTGTCCGTTTGTGTGTGTGTGTGAGAGGGAGAGAGAGAGACAGAGAGACAGAGAGACAGAGAGAGATTTAAATACATCTTTAGACCAAAGATCCTAGTAAAATTAATTTTAAAATGCATTCAACTTTGCAATTCAAAGAGTTGAGTGATGGGCAGTATGCAGCCTGATAGTGATATGGTATTTCACTACATGTACAAGAAATCTGGCTTCTTCTTTTATTGGCACCTGTATCCTTATGTGTCATACTCACACTCATATTCCAATATGATGACTCAAGATCAGCCATCATTCATCACATCCTCATTCCTTTCAGTAAGACAGAGCAGTCAAAGAAAGAAAGGCACAACTTCTCCCTTTAAAAACTTTTCAGAAGTTAGTAAAAATACAGAGTGGGAAACAATTTAGCATATACTTTCATTAATCTGTATGTCTGAGCTATTTATCGAACACATGTTTTCTAAACGTTAAGCATAATTGGGTGTATATCATTTTATCATTTTCTAAGGGAAAGCTTAATATAAAAATCAGAGTCAAAATTTCCACTCTAACAACATATGGTTGAGTATATATCATTTTTAATCTATAAAACTGTTACAAAACGACAGATTCTAGAGTCAATAAGATCTTTTTAAAGATGTTTTGGAAACTTTTAAAGAAATAAATTGTCAGCAGTTGAGTTGAGCTGGAGAGAGCTCAGCTACCATGTGTTGGAGTAGTCAATTAAGACAACAAGCCTAAATGAAAGTAACAGTCAAGTCTTTAATGACTTACTGCAAAAGTATGAGCAAAATGAGAAAGTGCCAGCTCCACCAATGTTCAGGAACAATGCCAAGTGAGAGTGAAATTTATCACTATGGATATTGGAGGGGTGAAATGGGGAGATGTCTCAGTGCTGAGGAAGCCTCTAAAAAGAGGCTACTGCTATTTAATGGGCCTGGGTGCCAAGGAGAGAGAAAGTGGAAAGGCTAGTAATGGAAAAGTACTGGGTACTGAGCCAGAGAAGAGAAAAATGTCTTCAAAGTCCTCCACTCCCCCTTTTAAGGAAGTCTTGGCAGAGGCACCTGACAGAAATCTCTGCCAAGGGACCCTGACAAAGTTTCCATCAGATGGAGGCATCAAAATTAGTAATGCAGGATGCATAAGAGCATAGTTGGCCAGAGGGATCTGATTCTTTGAGTTCAGAGACTGCAATGGCATTGGCTGTCTACCAAGTCTGGTGAGGGGAGTGCAGTTTTCCTAGTAGTCTTCATGTTCTTCATGTACATTTACTTCTGTATTAGTCAGCTTGGACCGCCAAACAAAATACCATAGAGTAGGTGGCTTAATCAACAGAAAGTTGCTCTGGAGGCTTGAAAGTCCAAAATTAAGATGATGGTAAGATAGGTTTCATTCTGAGGCTACTTCTCTTGGCTTGTAGATAGCAGCCATCTCACTGTGTGCTCACACGACCTCTTCTTTGTGCCCACAGAGAGAGCACCTGAGCTCTCTGGTGTCTCTTTGCATAAGAACTCTAATCCCAGAGAACCTAATTTAACACTTTGCAATCGGATGTCGAATGTGACTCGACACGGTTAGCATTGGTAGCAGCAAGAGAAAAAAGCAAACGAGTGCAAAGGATTAATCAGAATTACTTTCACAAAAGACCTATATCCAAATAAAATCATACTGGTGGGTTAGGGATTCAACATATGAATTTGTGGGAGACACAATTGCTCACTCCATAATAATTTACTTTGAATTTAATTATACTCTTTACAAAGCCAATTATGAGAAATGAAGAATATAAATGAAAAGTACATTTTATTCATAACATAAAATAATAATTTTCAGATTTTTAAAGAAAATATAGACAATCAGTTGTTTCACTTATAAGGAAGTTTCACTAAAAGGAAGTATAATAACAAATAATTCAGATTTATCTTAACATGTTAACTAATGATAAAAATGAGTTTATAGTGGTAGCCATGTGTTTCAAGGTTAAGGAGAACTGAGAAAATAATAATACAGGTTATTTTGAAATAGAATCCTAGCACAAATTATCATGTAACATTTGAGTTATGCAAAAAGACCTTATATTTCATATTTAGTTCTATGATTCAATGTAATTGGATTCTATTTATTTTATATTATATTCTTTGTATGAGATATTTGTTCCCATATAAATTTTTATATAAAATGATATTTCCTCTATACTCAAGAGGATATATGTCTACCTTTAATTTGTATTGATATTGTAACCCTTTTCATTTCAGTTCCTATTTGACTCTCACAGAAAATAGATGCATTTGTAGAATATTTTACCCCAAAGTATATATTTTATTTTATTTCATTCTGTAATGTTCTTGATGTTTGCTTACAATATGCTAGTTATTGAAGTATTCCTCCTGAAGCAAATGTATGAATTTATATATTTATACTCATGTAACTATTATGACTATTTTGAAAATAGAAGCTAAATTGAGATTATGCAGGGTTGCTCATAGTAAAATTCATTTTCAATTCTTTTTAATTTCACAAATATATTATTGTAATTTAATTTAGCTCTCTAATAGCTACCACTTAAAGCTGGTTTATACAAATCTGATTTTCCATTTTTTAGCTACTGAATAACAACAAAATTAAGCTGATTAATAGATTAAAAGTAGCCAAATGACCAGCTGAATCAAAGGATTTCAAATCATTAGTATTAAATCTTCTTTGTCTCAGAAAAAATTTTAAACTTTTATATCCTCAAAATTAGAATGTTTGAATGAAAACAAGTAAAAAATCTATGAAGTTATGAGAATGTTAACATTTTTGGTCAAGAATAGAATTATAACTAATACTGAATTCAGAGATGACACATTGAAATAATATGAACTAAAAATAAAACTCCTCAGTCTGATTCACATTCTGTATAGTGTTTTCTTTACATTTAATATAACTTTATTAAATTAGTGTGTGCATTTCCTAGAGGACATCTCAGTGGTCAGATTTTTCCTAAACTCCTTCCCTAAGAATTTTCTATATCCACAACTACTGATAAAATAGTGATTCTTCCCTGCTCATTAGGACCACATGCCCTTTGAGTTAATTTTTTTTGCTTGGGACTAAATAACCAATCACTTTATGTATTCTTCAAAGGCACAACCCAGGAGGCTTCACAAGAAAGGGTATATTCTGGGTTCCAAATACAAACAAAAGAAAAAGAAAGAACCAAAAAGGGAGGAATAAAGAAACTAGGAGATAGTCCTAACAAAAGTGAAAAAATGAGAGTTCCTAGGTTACAAATATGTATAGCTGCTCCTTGATTTATGATGATTCCCACTAAACCCGTGGTAAGTTGAAAATACTGTAAGTCAGAAATCCATTTGATTCACTGAAGCTACCAAACATCACCTCTTAGCCTAGCCAAACTTAACTATGTTCAGAATCTTTACATTAGCCTACAGTTGAGCAAAATCCTCCAACACGAAGACTATTTTATATTAAAGTATTGAATATCTCATGTAATTTATTGAGTACTATACTGAGAGTGAAAAACAGAATGGCTGTGTGGATACTCACCATTAATATACACACATGAAAGCACATTGGGTCTGAAGAATGTGTGAGGCATTGAACTAAACTTATATATATATATATATATATATATATATATAAGTTATATATATATATATAACTTATATATTTTATAAGTTTATAACATATATATATATATATAAATGGGGATGTTACAGTGACAGGGTCATCAATTTGTCTCTCTCCTGGGAAGTCTTGAGACTAGCTGGTAGAAGGCACTGGGGCATGCACACTTGTTGATAATTTAGGAGGCATAGCGTACTTCAGGAAGATATCAAGTTTGAGTGTACCTTTTATTTCTCCTTTTCAAGTAAGCACATTCTGTATCTTCCTGTCAACTCTTGCAAATCTTTTGTAACTCTCATTCATTTCTTCTAACATTTGTAGGCCACTGCTGATAGTAGGGAGCACTTCCTCCAGTTTAATCACTGTGAACTTACTCGGTGCCTCCGGTATAACTTCCTACTCTGTCTCAACTTTACTTCTTTCTTCCTCCAGATAATTAGATCCTCATTGGTTAGCACTTTAACCTCAATGCCAGCAATCTCATGAATATTCTCTTAATTGATGTTCTCCTTTTCTAGCCATTTCCCAAGGACGAAAATTTTCTTGTGATTTCATCAATAGAAGTATCTTTGTTAAGACTTTTGAACGTGTTCACATATGTCTTCAAAACTTCTAATTGGCATTGCCGTGTGCCTTCTTCCTATGTCTCAGTGATGTTTCAGATATCATTTAGAATGTTAAAACCTTTCCAAAATTCTCAGAGAGATGAGGCAGATTCAGTCTCCAATAGCATACACAAATGTTTGGCGTAAAGAATATGCCTTGTATGCAGCTAGCGCACCTTGGCCAATTGGTTAAACAAGCGTGGTTATGTTCAGTGGCAAATACACAATTTTTGCGTCAGGATGCATGCCCTGATACCTGGAGCATTGTGTAAGATCAGAAGAATGTTGAATGGTATGTTGCTTTGTATACAATGTTCTCTTGCCTGCAGAATAAAACAATTCAAAAACCAGTCTTCAGACAATGCTGATGTCATCCAGGTTTTCTTGTTATGGTAATAATAAATAGGAAGTGTATGCTTGCTCATATTCTTGAATGCTCTAGGGTTTACCAATGGTAGATTATGCAAGGCTTTAACTTTAATTTGAACTCAGCAACATTTTCACCCCAAAGCAGCATTGTATGGTTTCGGAATGCCTTAAATTCTAACATTATCTTCAACTCTTAATGGATATATTTATGCTGTAGCATATACTTCCAGAACTCATTTCATTGACATTAAATATTTGTTCTAGCATACATTTCTCATCCACAATTATCTTATGCAGTTCTTTCTTTAAACTTTTGCACTTTAAGTATGTGCATCCGTTGTCTCACCATTTACCTTTACATAATGAAAATTATGACATCTTTTGAAGTGTTGGAAAGACCATGACTTGCTATAAACATTTTTGTATATGTATAATCAGCACAGTCTTTGAGAATTCAAAGACTTCTTGTCTTAGCCTGCATCATCATTAAACTAAGTGGTATGTACTTCTGTATCTTCTATTCAAGTGGTAAGTACATTTTCTATAGCATTAATCAGTACAGCTTTTTTCTTTTTGATGATAGTGCGGATTATTTCACTGCATCACTGATTCTTTTCTTGTTCTCTTAGATGGTCAAGATCATAGACTGTGGATGTCTTAACTCATGTATAATGACCATTACTAGCTTATTGCCTTCATGCTGAGCAATTTTTTTGAGTTTCAACTCAAGAGTAATTTCCTTCCTCTTCTCAGCAGAAGCAGGAGACACAAGACATTTTATAGATATGATGGAATCCAAACCCACAAAACACAATATCCAAAAAACCCTGGCAAAACAATATTGTGTGAAGAATCATTATACTACTCTTCTGATAGTGTGGCTGATGGGAGCTGCAGCTCATCACCACTACCCTGAATCACTAGAGAGTATCATACTGTATATTACTAACCTAGGAAAAGATCAAAATTCAAAATTTGAAGTATGATTTCTACTGAATTACTTTTGCACCATTGTAAAACTGAAAAGTTATAAGTCAAACTATTGTAAGTCAGAGACCATCTATGTATTTAATAGGTAGAAAATTAACTATACTTTAGTAAAATTTCTGTCTAAAGTTAATTAATGACCCCATGAATGGAAGTTCAGAGGAGAAAGTGCTAAGGTATAGGTCAAAATGTCATTTCTAGAGAGTCAGAATAAATCAGTCTCCTTGAAAACACATATAAATAGAGCTAAGTCCTCAAACCATCACTTTTCCTCATGTAATTGGCTCTGAAAAAAATTTTAAACCACATCAAGTTCAACTAAAATTCATAGTTATAAGAAACATAATTTTTCCTCTTTCCAAACACATATTGAAAGCATCATTTGAAATTCTTGGCACACAGTCATCGTTTCAGGGATTCTTAAAGTAATTGGATACAAAAAGCCAGGGGAAAAATTACACCAAAGATTTGATTTTTTGTACTGCTTGCAGAGAAATGAGCATTGTGAAAACAAATGGAATTTTGTACAATTAAATAATCAGTGCAACACTATTCCACAAATAAAGGACTTAGCCAATAACTAAAAGTTGCTCATGTTTTCTGGTTATAACTGAGACCCATTCCTCATTCTATTTTTGGCCAGTGAATTCTCTTCAGAGTCCCAAATTCTGAAACAGAAGAATTTTTTCTACAGATGGACAAATTATTGTTCACTTGATGGTATTCAGAGCTTTTTTGTCTATTATCCAAAAATGTAAAACTTTGTCCTTTGGTGTTTTACTACAATTTACACATAATTTACTTCCTATGAAATACATAATGGTGAATGCAATAGAACATGTTTAATGTGACCCATTGCTCTCAAAGTAGGAGCCATGTAGCATACAAGTTCTTGGTACTGTGCCGGAGGCTATGTGAAGGCAAAGGATAAATGTGGCTCATGTTCCTAGAAGTTAATTTTATCCATGTAGATACAAGCATTATTTTACATTAAAATATGAATATATCATTCAATAGAAATCTTAAAATGAGAGCATTTATCAAGGCAATAAGGGAGAATTTACAAATATAATGACACTTCAGCAGAACATGTTACACTTTAACTCACACCTTTAGCACCACATTAAGTCATTAACTGACATTAAGTTCTTGGATAAAATGAATTTGTCACCTTTGGCAGAGTCACACAGGAAAACTTCAATATTATATCATAAAGGATTGTCAGGATTTGATAAACTAGAAGCTGTTCAATATAATTTAAGGGGGAAATAGCAAACAAAACACACATGCTAAATCTGACATATATGTGTGTTTTGTTTAGCCAAAATATTATTTTAAATCTTTAGAAAAACATATGCATTTGCTACATATAAAGTTTTTTTTTTTATAAATCTAAGAAAAATAAAAACAAAGTGAACTTCTAGATTCTCTTGAAAACCTGCTGTCTCAGATGACACTGCTACCACACAGCCTCTGAAGATAGCAATCACCGTGAGCTCCCTCTTGGTAAAGCATGCATTCAATTTGCCACAAGCTCCAGCCTTTGTTACAGTGGCTTCCACTCACTTCATTCATTTGCCTCACTAGCATGTGACTTGCTGTCCTTTGGTTTACCAATTATAGACCTTTAACAAAAAATGCCAAAACATACAATGAGACTACACTGGTCTCTTTGAAGGAGCCATTTTATGTACCATCCAAATGCAAGCACAGCTGCCTTCACATATTTTATCACAGTTGCCTTTGGCTGTAGTAAAATTAATAAAACAATCAGAGGAACTCTTGTACAAACATTGGATCTGGAAAGGAAGCCTGACTTTTAACAAAATGCAAGATATCTGTGAGTAACTACCCAATCTAGATATAAAAACAAAGATTGAGGACGGGTGCAAAGATTTTATTACTAGCCATGTATCAAACAAGAGGAAGGAGAAAGCCTCACAAAATTTAATGACTTCCTGAAATTACTGAAAAACGAGGCAGGATTAAAAAGAGAAAATTTGCAAAATCTGCTTTAAAAATGTGGATTTAATAAAAATGTATATGATGCACTAAGTATACTTAAGACATATATTGTTTCTACTACATTCTGACACCAGAAAAAATGTGGAGCAAATTTCAGTAGGATAAACTTTAGTTTGTTTCTGAGAAGATGAGTTTTGATTAGTGAGGGTGTAAGAATGACATTTATTAGTAATACGAAAACTACTTTCTTATGTTCCATAAAACAGTTTTAGTAGTTTTCAAAACCTTGCTGAAGGCAAATGAAATTTGAAACAATGTAACTTTTGCTCCTTGCTTCTTTGCAGTAAGTTATAGAAGTTCCTTGACTTTATTAAATAAAGCAAGAATTTGAGATAAAAACTTCTAAATGATTTAAAAAACATTTTTTCAATGCATGCTGTCTTTCTTTTATCTTCTTTCTGCATACTTCTTTGTTTATTAGGTTTCTCCTGCTCAGAAGATATCATTGAATGCTAATGTGTCAGTGTTTGCCTATTAAAGTTACTGCTTTATGTCCCAAGCAACCCACTAGTTCATTAATCAGAGTGTTCAGGGAATTTATATTACAGCTGGGACCCTTAGGTATAAATGTAAAAAGTGTGTATAAATAGACAGGTCAGGACTATGATTCCTTATATCTTTTTTAAACTTTTTATAATGTACTTACTCTCCTTGGTTTCTTTTCATTATCATGTCTATTCCAAATTAACATGTCTCTCTCAAACAGAACATAACTTCAATAATAAAATTTCCCCATTCAGTGAGATATTTTAAAACTAAGAAGTGGGAATATTAATGATTGTCTCAGAAGTAGTGTGATTGAGAAGTGAGTGACCTTGGAGATATAGTAGGCTTGAATTTAATCACTTATGGACCTAGTGTATACAAATCCCTGCTACTGTCAGTACCTTTAATCTAAGCCTCTTATTACTAAATGTATAAAATCAAAAAATTAAAGTAAAACCAAGGAAATGTTTTAAAAGAGTGCTTCTGAAAAATTATGAAAGTTGTTCGGGGAAAATGTAGACTATAAAATCCAAAACCAAATAGAAACATTCTCTTCTTTCAGTCTGTCTCCTGTTGTCACACAGAATAGACTCAAATAATCAGATAATCAAACATAGCTTTTTCCAGAAAAACCTGGACTCCAGTATTGGCACTAATTAATAAAGGTAAAATAAGGACACCTTTCCAGTTTAGTTTCATCACCATATAATGTTTCTCCACAATGAGAAAAAAATGTACTCAAGCCAAAAAGATAAAAAAAGAAAGAAAAACAAAACAACAAAATCAAAACTTCTTGTTTTAATTTAAAATATTTTTTTTACTGTGTTATATTTCTACATCCCCATTTATGGAATCTGGCATCTTTAAAAAATAAGGACAGGTAATAATTTGAGTTTGTAAATAAATTTATATAGCATATAAATGTCCAACATTAAAACGTCTCTTTAATAGGAGATGAAAAATGTGAAGCATTCCCAGATTTAAGAATATGAAAGTGTGCACAGAAGTGTCCCCATGTTACTATTTTCATTGTCATTTAAAAATAGATATGGATGTTTACAAAGATGAAAAATCAGAATACAGTGAATGCAAAAATATATATAAAATGTATACACTATTGAATAATGTTTTCTTTGTTTTTTTTTTTTTTTTGTCTGTGTTTCTGACATATACTCTGAGACTATGTCGTCAATGGGTTTTTAAAAAAATTAACCAGGATATATATATAACCGATAGAAATATAAAAATTCTCTTAAAGCCCCATAAGGGAAATACTTTTATTCCAAATCACTATTTTTATTAAGAATTTTTTGAAATTCATTTTAACTATTTCAGTGTGTATATATACTACTTCTTAAGATATTTTCAGTCTAAGTTCCTATGTTTTGTTATTTTTATCTAAGAGTAATATAATTAATTCTAGTTATACACTGTTTTATTCATCAAATAAGACATCAGAACTTTAAGAAAGGCTTTCAGAAAGGCTTAAGGATCATTTGTCTTCTCTGTTTATTTTATTTTGAATTATCTGTTAGAAACTATACCATATATTGGCGATAGGAATACTCTAATTTTTCATTATTAATTGACAGAGTTTGACCACATATATAAGCAGTTTATATGTTCCAAACTAGGTCATTCCATCACTTTAATATAAAATTTTCCATGTCCTCCCCTGAAATTCTATTTGTTATGTTTGGGTGTTGGGGAGATGACATTTAAAAAGGCAAAACCAATGTAAAAACTAAAAGAAAAATGCTAGGGTTTGATGTTTGGGCAAGCTGTAGTCTTTCTAGGAGTAATTTATTACTTTGTTAGTTTTCTTTGATTTGAAAATTTTTAAAAAAACATTTTATTCTTGTTCTCTCTCCACCATAACAGTAGCAAGACAACTAAGCAATGGTTAAGTACTTGCACCATCATGGATGTAAGTTGGATGTAAGTTCTTGTAACCCTTCATTATTACTCTGAAAAGAAGGTTACCTCTCACAGTTTGGAATATTTAGGATTCCATTCAAATTGTTTATTAATAGTTTTTGTTTTTTTGATCTTTACAGAGTTTTTCTCACAATTTCCACTGTCTAATTCCAGAATATTTTCGTCACCTCATACTCACTAGCAGTCACACTCCATACACATTCCCTTGGAAAACTTCTTGCTATAGTTTGGATATGATTTATTTGTCTCCACCAAATCTGATGTTGAAATTTTTGGTTTTTTTGAGACAGAGTCTCGCCTTGTTGCCCAGGCTAGAGTGAGTGCCGTGGCGTCAGCCTAGCTCACAGCAACCTCAAATTCCTGGGCTCAAGCATCCTGCTGCCTCAGCCTCCCAAGTAGCTGGGACTACAGGCATGTGCCACCGTAGCTGGGTAATTTTTTTCTATATATGTTAGTTGGCCAATTAATTTGTTTCTATTTATAGTAGAGACGGGGTCTTGCTCTTGCTCAGGCTGGTCTCAAACTCCTGACCTTGAGCAATACACCCGCCTGGGCCTCCCAGAGTGCTAGGATTATAGGCGTAAGCCTCTGCATCCCGCCTGATGTCGAAATTTAATCCCTAGTGTTGGGGGTGGGTTCTAATGGAAGATGTTTAGGTCATGGGAGTGGATCACTCATAAATACATTAATGTCCTTTCTTAGAGGCGTGTGAATTCTCAACCTTCTAGTTCCCACAAGAGATGGTTGTTTAAAAGAAGGTGCCGCCTCCTCCATCTCTCTTGCTTCTTCTCTGGCCATGTGATCTCTGTGCACACCAACTCCTCTTTGTTTTCTGCCATGAGAGGAAGTAACCTGAGGCCCTCACCAGAAACCAAGCAGATGCTGGTGCTGTGCCTCTTATACACCCTGTAGAACTATGAGCTAAATAAATAAACACTTATTTTATAAATTACCCAGCTCCAGGTATTCCTTTATAGTAACACAAAAGGGACTCAGACATTACTAATCTACTTGGTCACTTGTGAGTTCTGGATATTTAACATGAATGAAATCATGGAACATATGGCCTTTTGTATCTGTTTTCTTGAAGTTAGCATAATATTTTCAGGGTTCATCCATTTTGTAGCATGTACTAGTAATTCTTTCTTTTTACACAGCTGAATAATATTTCCAAATATACCACATTTTGCTTATCTATTCATCAACTGATGGACCTTTGGGTTTCCAATTTTGTTGTTATTGTCGTTGTTTCTAATTTTTGTTTGTTTGTTTTTGTGAGTGGATCTCTCTGTATTGCCTGGGCTAGAGTACAATGTCATCACCATAGCTCATTGCAACCTGCAACTACCAGGCTCAGGCTATCCTTCTGCCTTAGCCTCCAAAGTACCTGGGACTGCAGGTGCACACCACCATACCCAGCTAATTTTTCTATTTTTTGTAGAGTTGGGATTTTGCTCTTATCCAGTTTTTTTTTTATTATGAAAATGCTGCTATGGGCATTTGGTTATATATTTTTGCATGTACCTATGTTTCAGATCTCTTGAGTGTATAGCTAGGTGTATAATTGGTGAGTTATGATAATTCTGTTTAATTTTTGTGAAAGTACAAAACCATTTTCTGAAGCAGCTATAAGGTCATATGTTTCCACCAGCAGCATATGAAAATTCCAATTTCTTCATATACTTACTAATACTTGTTATTGTTCATCTGTCTTTATTGTAGCCATCCTGGTC
Organism: Microcebus murinus; assembly: GCF_040939455.1. NCBI lineage: Eukaryota > Metazoa > Chordata > Mammalia > Primates > Cheirogaleidae > Microcebus > Microcebus murinus. Next base: position 53,533,680 of record NC_134116.1, read on the forward strand.
AAAGTTAAATGGTGTCTCATACTTTTGGTTTAATTTTTTCTAATGACTGAGGATACTGAGCATCTCCTCATGTGCTTATTGGCCATTTGTATCTATCCTTATCCCAGTGTGACACAGTCTTGCTTAATGTATCTTTCTGGTACGTTTTAAGCTTGAAAAATGTGAAAGTATTCCAACTTCTTTCCCAAGACTTTTTTTTGGGGTTGTTATTCTGGGTCACCTGAATTTCTATATGAATCTTAGGATCAGTTTGTCAATTAATGCAAAAACGATCTGATATTTTGATGGAGATTGCATTGAATATGTAGATCAGTTGGAGAACATTCTCATCTAACAATCTAATATTGCTAGTTTCCTACCCATTAGTAAGAGATTTTTTGCATTTACTCAAAGATATTTTTATTTCTAACAGTATTTTGTAATTTTTAATGCACAAGTGTTGTGCTTTTGTTGAGTTTATTTCTAATTATCATATGTCTTTGATGCTACTATAATGGGAATTATAGTTTTATTTTTGGATTTTCAATACTAATGTGTGACCTTGTATACTGCAATGCTGTTCAACCTATTTATACACAGCTCAAATAATTGTTTTTTAGGCTTCTTTCTATTTCTATAAGCAAGATAATGACATTTGCAAATGGAGATAATTTTACTCCTTTTTTCCCATCTGCATATACTTTATTTATTTATTTTGCCCTATTGCCCTGACTAGAATCTCCAGTACAATTTTGAATAGAGGTGGTGGAGGTAGACACATTATCTTGTTCTTGATATTAGAAGGAGGAATTTCAGGCTTTCCTGCTTTCCTTATTGAAGTGTGATGTTAGCTGTGAGTATTCTCATAGATCCTTCTTTTGATTGAGGAAGTTCCTTTCTACTCCCAGTTATTGAATGTTTTTGTTATGAAAGTGTGCTAGAATTTGTAATCCCTTTTTGATGTAACTGTTAAGAGGATCGTGAATATTTTTTCCCTTGTTATCCTGGTAAGATGATGTATTATAGAATTTTTCTTCTTTTTCAAGACTTTTTTTCTGGGGAGGTTAGTATGGTTTCACTGAATTTCCATATGACTTTTAGGATCTTTTTTGTCAATTTATGCAAAAAGTCATCTAAGTTACCAGATTGAATGGTACCACATTCCCTTTATGTTACTTAAGAATGGTTCTCATGTGCCAAGAGTAGAGATGCTAACAATTCAAATATGCCAAAGAGAGGCCATAAAGTGCTTCTTTTAGTGAAAAGGTGAAAATTGTCCCTTGAAAAGAAAAAAAAAATCAAGTGCTGAGGTTGCTAAGATATATAGTAAGGAGAAATCTTCTATGATTTTTTAAGGAGAAAAAAGAAATTTATTAATGATATGTATAGGGTTTGGTAAAATCCATGGTTTCAGGCATCCACTGGGGGTCTTATAACATATGCCCCACAGATAAGGAGGAAGTATTGTATTCTATGTCATGTATGGCCATTAAGGGTAAGTTAGCTTAGTGATCAGGTAATGTTAAAACAGAGATTTTATTAAATGCCTGGTACTAATAAGTCTCCCAAAACTGAGAGGTTCACTGTGCTTGTTGAGGCACACCTTCACTACTCAGCTAGGAAGTTTACAACTCTGCTTTAGCTTCACTTCCTGATTTCACAGCCCCTTAAAGTCAACAAGAGGTCAGAGTTTAGTGACATTATGGCGTTGGTTATGAGCACAGCCTAATACAACATATGGCCTTTTAGATTCCCAGCAATATTTCAGAATTTTCAAAGCCCCTTATGAACAGCTTATTCCCTAGTTTTTCTTTTTAAACTTCTGACAAGCTTACTTTGCTTAATTTGTTATTTGCCATCTTAGGTAGCCGACGTAGCCGTGATTTTTTTTTTTTTTTTCAGATAGCCATAATTGTAATCAATTGCCTCTAATTATTCTGAACAAGTGCCTACAGGCAAAAAGGTTGTTAAACTGGACAAGATTTAAGTCAATCAAATAAAGACTAACAGAAGCAGGATTTTGCTGGAAACCAGCAGATGGTCAAATAATGACAATTCTATAGAAAGGGGGCTTTGATAGATAGAAACCTTAATTTGTCTTTTAATGTTATTCTCCTCAGTGAATGGATGGTTGTTCATCTTCACCATGATTAAAGGCTATTGATTTTTTAGGTTACTGTTTAGCTGGGATTAAATAAATTGGAATAAAAAATGTTAAAATGTCATAAACCTTGTTACTCTGAAATTCAGTTATTTTTCTTAATAAATGTTTCTGAGTTTGCTGCAAGAATTTAGTTAATTTCTGGAATTCTGAAAGTGTAGATTCTCATATTTTTAACATTGATGTTGTTCTATTTCGGGAGGGGAGAATTTTTCAAGTTCTTTATTCTGTCATTCTCACTATTGCCACCCCATAGTTTTATTATTATACTTGATGAATATAAGCCACAGAACAACAAAATGTTTACAATATCCTCTTGTGTCAATTGATACTTTATTAATTCATGGCCCCTATGCAAATATTAATAGAAAATGTAATAACTGCAGATGACAGAAAAACCACCCCCGTCCATTCCCTATTCTTCCATCATTTTTAACACACACACACACACACACACACACACACACACACACACACACACTGACACACACTGTCTTTTCACTCTCAAACTAATGCATTTCAACTTATAATATTTCAACTTATAACATTGTGGGATAATGTTGTGCTTCCTGTAAATGTGCTTTGTCCACTAGAGTGAAAGTGTACCAGATAGCTTTTTCCATATTATAGCCATCTCTAAGATTTGAGCATAAACTGACTATATATACATCTCTCTCTTCCCCATATCAAAAGAAATCATGTTATCACTTGTGAACTGTTATTTGTGAAATAACAGTTAATGTTCAACTTTACAAGTATAATCAATCTCTAAATCATACTTTATTCATGAAAATGGAATTTTTCAGATTAAATATTGTTTTATAGTTAAATTATGTTTTTTAAGATAAAATTAATTTTTAAATGATTTCACTCTCTACTTTTATTATAGAAATAAACAAGGACACCTCTTGAAATATTTGGGGTGTTATAAAAATTTCAAATTTTATTTTACTCATTATATGTAATTTATTCATTATTAAGTTAAGGATTAAATTCCCTGGTGATTTTACCATCTTACCAATGGTTTTAAAAGCAAGTAAATGTTTATATCTACTTTAGATAGACAACTTAATTTGTCTTTTGATGTTAATTTAAAAAATTTAATATGGCAATTTATTATTTTACTTTTTAAGAATGTTCTAAGATATTTTGTGAAGAAATAAGACAGCATACATCCCAATGCCATGAAAACAATAATTGTCTTACCAAAACTAGGATTAGTAAGATCAACAACAACGACTATACACAGGAAGCACATTAACATTATCCAATTATTTGGTCTGGAAGAAATTCCTAAGGTATAGTTTATATTTAGATCAATAGTCTGCTGATGATAACTAAATGAGAAACTTGTAAACCTGTGAATCTGCCTGAAGCAGCAGTCCTGCCAATCTGAGTCCCAACCATCAAACTCAGAATGGAAAGAAAGAGAAAGACTTTCTTTGTGATCTTGAGTAACACTGATTCAGTCAACTAAATGTGACTCTGAAAAAACACAGCCTATACTTTGTGAATGAAAAAAAAATAAATAAATAAATGCTGTTCATTAAGTCTATCTTCAGTAATAAAAATAAGTAGGATTTAAAAAATTTCCTTATGATATTTTTCTTACCCATGCTTTTCTCTTTTTCAATGTATCTCCAAAGGCTATCCTTCAGTAGATTTCGTTAAATCGATTTAAAACATATGTGATATAATTGAATCATTCAATTTAAAAAACACCACTCCCTCCATGAAATATAGTTTTTCTTTATTGTTATAAGTGTTCTCTGTTTGAAGGAGCAAACCCATCTCTCTTTCTCATTCCTCAGTAGTAATCCTGAGCTATTATTGTGTTTAACATCCCTTGATTTTATCCATCACATTACCAGTTATATTTATATGTATAAACAATATAATATTTAGTTTTTCATGTTTTCAAAATAAAATCAGGTTAAACTTATTCTCTGGCATCTTGTTTTCTTTTCTCCCTATATTATGTTATTGAGATTTATCTATATTGTTGAATGTAATGTTTATTTTGCATTTATTTTCACAGCTTTATCATTTTCAATTGTAGGAATGATATAAGATATTTATATAACCTTCTACCATTTAGACTGTTTCTTGTGTTTTGCTATTGGGAACAGCATTAATAAAATCATCCTTTTAAAGGCTTCCTTGTGAATATGGGCAACCTTATTTAGGATTTACATTCAGATAAGGAATTGCTGGATCAGAGTATGTGCATTTTTAACTTCACCAATTAATATCATTTTATCCATATTTAAAAAAATCATATCTAGATTTGTCTACACATCAGATAAGAAATTTAGAATATTCTCACATCCTTTGTTCTCTCCCTGTCACTGACATAGGTTAATGTATTAGAATTTTATGCTGGGTTATTATGGATATATAGTCTTTTTGCCATGATCTCGGCTATTTTTAAGATAACAGTACATATTTAAAATTATTTAACCAACTTTATATCATAGATCTCTCACATCTTCTGAATTTGCTTCTACTTCTGTGTACACACTCTCTCAAAATCAAGCTTTTTAATATTTGTCAGAGCATGCCAGATATTCTGTGACTTTGTATGTTTGAGCATACTTTTAATAGTAATATAATCTCATAGTTTAATGAGAGTTCTATAAAAATTTTATTCTAATATTTATAAAATTAAAATTTATAAAATTAAAATTGGTAACTTATGACATTATGATTTCTATTTTTATAATGAAAATACTAAAATACTCTTCATTTCTGGAAGATTTTATAATTTTATTTTAGTTATTTATATTTAACATTTACTACTCATGTCTGGGTTTGGAATTTTTCTTATCTGTCTTCTTTTGCATTTTAAGAGATCTTTATTTTTTAATTTTTTTCCAGGGCAGCAGCAATACCTTTCCTTTATTTCTTCCCCTTGTAAAGGGAGATCCAAGTTAAGCAGCATTCTTTTCCTGCCCTCAAGTCACCAGCCAGACAAGAGACTATAGGTACCGAATCTTGGGTTCAGTAACATGTGAAGGCATACATGTAGTTTTTAAAAATTGGGGATGGTAATTCCATCACCTATTTAAATATTTTTTTATATATTTTCTTATTCTATAAGTCCTGTAATACAGATGTTAAAACTTCTGAATTATCTTTCATTTCTCTTTGGTTTTCTTATATGTCATTTATTGATTTTTTTGTAGTCATTCTGGGGGAATTTTTCAAGAATTCTAATTTTTTAAATTTGTTTCTCATAAGAAAACATTCTTCAATTATCCCATCTACCAGGTTATTTATTTCAACACTTTTATTTTCCATGTGTGTTTTATTTGGGTATTCATTTTATGTATGTTTTGTTTTCATATACCATAGTGCTGTTACAGGTATCTCTTTATATTTAATTTGTGAAGTTTTATTATTTGTTCTTCAAAAGTGCTGAAACATTTGCTTCTTATTGAATTTGTGAAACAGCTCAATTTTTTTCATTCTTTCATTTTTTCTTTTAAACGGGTGCTACTCAGCTTATTACTTTGCTTATGAGTTCAAGTTTCTTGCAGTAAGAATTAGGTAAGGACCAAAAGATTGGCTACAGTATATATCAGCACCATGAGCACAAAGAAAGGACTAGTTGAAAATAAATTTTGGAGTAGATAGTACCAGGTATGAGAAAACAATATGTTTCCTTCTTCTTCTCACAAAACAACTTCCCTGAAAGGGGATTTACTTTCAGTCTTTCAGAGAGAAACAGCATTAGACAGAGGTATTTCTTATCAATATTAGATTTCCATTGATCATTGGAATTATGTGGAAAGCTTTAAATAACTCTGCTGTCCATATCTCATTCAGAGGTTCTGATGTAATTGGACTGTGTATGAATAAAAAAAGAAAAAGGGCCGGGCGTTGTGGCTCACGCCTGTAATCCTAGCTCTTGGGAGGCCGAGGCGGGCGGATTGCTCAAGGTCAGGAGTTCAAAACCAGCCTGAGCAAGAGCGAGACCCTGTCTCTACTATAAAATCGAAAGAAATTAATTGGCCAACTGATATATATATAAAAAATTAGCCGGGCAGTCCCAGCTACTCGGGAGGCTGAGGCAGAAGGATCACTCGAGCCCAGGAGTTTGAGGTTGCTGTGAGCTAGGCTGACGCCACGGCACTCACTCTAGCCTGGACAACAAAGCGAGACTCTGTCTCAAAAAAAAAAAAGAAAAAGAAAAAAAAAAAAAAAAACTCCAGGTGATTCTAATGTCTATCCAAGTGTAAGAACCATTAACCTTGACTAAATTCCTCAGCCCTATCTAATAAGAAGGTTTGAAGTGAGAAATAGACTTTTCAAAGCTAAGCAATTCATATGTATTTTGTTTTCTTCAGTTTCTCACCCTTAAAAGAGTTTTGAATGGCCCTGATTTTAACTATGTTTCCTAAATGTACAGAGGGCTAAGATATCACCTCTAAGAGTAGGCTCTGAATGTCCTAAAACAAACTGGAAGAGAAGCAAGAATGGAATTAGAAGTGTCTTTCTTGTATCATTTTCTTACAGACATACCTTATCTGGTAAAAATACCTCCCAATCACAACACTTTAAAAAAATCATATGTCTCCCAGGCTTTGTCTTAGAGTTTATTCATATTTCCATGATTTCTGTCTTCAGATGGAGTGATTCTGAGGCAGGTAGTCAGCAGTCTATTACTAGTTCAGCAAACTTGTTTGGAAACACCATGCACTATTAGATATTTAAGAGCCAGAAACAGGTTTCATATATCCTTTATCCATGGTACCTAATGTAATTTTTTACTAATAGTCATCAGTGAATAAATAGAAATTATATAAATAGTTGATGTAAATAGTTAATGTCGTTTAGGATCAAATAATCACTAACAACCCCTATTAATGAAGACATAATTTTCTTCAGCATGAGAGCTAAAACAATTAAATAAAGAAATTTAGCGTAAAATATATATTATGTGATTTGCAGAATGCTATGAAGCACATTATATTAGATTTTTACTAATAATCATATTTTCCAAATTAGCATAGTTAAAATTCATAAATTATAACTTCATTTTCAGATAAATAAATCTCTTCTATATAATGATATCTCTCCAAAAACCCACTATACCCAGAAATCCCAATATGAGCCCATAAATAGTATCATATTATTTTTAAATAGATACATTACTCTGTCATACATGTTATTATGTATTTCCACCCAATTCTTCTACTCTTATCAAAATTAATATTTATGTATTCCTATCAGGGTGGCCATCTGCCCTAGGTTCTTGGTACCCTCTGGGCCAAAGACTGACCAGACACACCAAAGTGTCAAGTCCAGGCTATCATTCTGGTCCTCTGATTCCTTGCTTGGAAAAATCACCAGCAGGGCCAATGCAGTGGAATAAACTCGGGCAGGAAGTGGCTTCACACTGGAAGATCTTTATTGTAGAAAGAAACGGGTCTGCCTCCACTAGTGGAGAGAGAATGACTGACTGACTGATTCACTGACAGAAACACTCTCTCACTGACTTTTCCGATTGGTTCCTTGTATTAGCCCAGTATGGAGGAGGGCTCTCAGGAGGTGTGGGATGTTATCAAATGATCAACAGGTGTCCTCAAAATTCCATCTGTGTGTATGAGCTCCAAGAAAGCCCACCTGGGGAGCAGGTGAACCACAATGCAGATTCAACCTAATGGCATAATAATTACCATTAAGTTACACTACATCACTTTTTAAATCCTTCTATGTCTGGGTTAGGGAATTCCTAGATTGATAAAGCAACCCTTCTTTCCCCAGGTGTAGCAGTTGCTCAGGATAGGATTAAGGGTGAGGCAGCAGGCAAATGGAGTGCCCGCCGTTGTCCTTCCTCCCAGGTGGAGCAATTGCTCTAGACAGCACCAAAGCAGGGAACCTTTGTCCTGAGAAGAGACACACAGTTCCCATCTACCTAACATTCCTATCATTTATTTTGTGTTCTTGGACGAGTCATTTCATTTGTATGGAATTCATTTTCCTCATTTTAAATCGATAATTGATAGAATGATCTTTTTGTGATTGTTTACAGTGCAAAGTGTAAAATTCTAAGATTATTATATTAGTTTGAAACATACTAATTGTTGTTCTACTCTTTTTGACTTATTAACCTGGTAATTTTATAAGATTTAACTTAAAATTTTTTGGCCTGTTTCTTACATATCTAGACTTAGATAAACCACTGTAATTATATTGCACACTTGGAAGTTTAAAATGTATTCAATAATTGTAATAACTGAACATGGAAATAACTAAAGAAAAAAACATAGACAACAAATCTGTATAGACTGCCAATGGGAAATGTGTCCACTTTGATATCTTCTGCGTAGCTACATCAGAACACATGCTCACTACAAATCATTAACAATTGTGAACTAAGTCAACTTTCAACATTATCCAGGTTATCTACCAGGTTTTAAAGAGTCCTGCATCTTTGACAAAATGCAACTGGATTGTTTACATAGTTATTGAAAATTGAAAGTAATTAAGTTAACTCATGTCAATTATTTTCCATCTTGCAAACTAAGGATTTTTCTTTTTGCCAAACTAACCTGTTTATAATCATTCAAACCATATTCTGCACCCAATACCAAAGCCAAGAACTGTTAGCTGATATTCTTCACTTATACCCTAGAAAATTTCAATTATGATGTTATTTGGGTATATTGATTGTTTAATTTATTTAAAAAATTAAAATATACTCTGTAACTTCATTCTCATAAACACAATGATATAAAATAGTTCAAAAATATGTTTATACACAAAAATGTTAATAGACCTCAAAATGAATGTAAGCACACACCCATTGTTAACTAACAACCGTGTGTTCTCTTATAATGTCTGAGGTAACTGAGGTTATTTAATTCTTCTAAGTATGCTATACTTGTCCTTGTAATGTAGTAAATAAGCATGTAGAAAATGTGTTCTTTAAAGGTAATGGTCAATTCTAGAATTTTAAAAATAATAATAATAAGTCCAAATTAGTGCAATTCAGATTAGTACACTTAATTATATGTTTGGATATGGAAACTTTCCTATTGAAACTGACCCTGTACTAGGAGTAATATTGCTCATTTACTCAGTGATGCATATTTAAGAAGGCAATATCTAATTCCTGAATTTATCTCCCTCAGAGAAAAAGAGTCTCTGTATGGAGCATTGTGAAAATGCTCCATCAATCCCATGATAATTAGCTGTGCTGCATTGAGTCTTTGCTGCTACTGCTTAGAGAGATGGTCATCACCAGAAAACTAGACCTTTAGATTCACTTCTACTTTTCTTCATCAGTGGATTTAGAATAATATCAGGAAGGTAGTCTTGTGATGCAATAAATTTGAGGAGTGATATGTTATGACATGAATGCTTTACAAATGACATAAATTTAAACGACTTTATATTCAGAGATTTTCTTACAAAATTGGTTTGAAAATATTGTAGAATTATAGACATCTCTTCTGTTTTTTTCAAGCTGTTAAAATTTATACTTTTAAGATATTATATGAAGTACTGCTTATGTAAATGCTGTCCTGTTTACATGCATATATGTGAGAGAACATGAGTGGTATATTAGATATACATACCCATTTATGTTGGTTAATTTTAACTATATTCATTATAGGAAGCACATAGTTAATTATCTTACTATAAATTTATATCTCTTTCAATTTTTTATTATAGGTTGGTGACTAATTGCCTACCTATGGGGCTCTCTATGGAGATATATTTCATAAATAACTACAGATCTGTAGGAAATATCCATTTAAAACCAGGTCTTACAAGTTTTACAACTCTGAAACATGATCTATAAAAATTTCATGCTCCTGGGTAGATTTTGGTATTAGGTTCAAATAATCACTTAAGGCCCCTCTTACTGCAGATATAATTTTAAACCAAGCAGTATCTCCCATGTCTAATGAATCTCTCTTACCTAGTCACTTTCATGAATCTTTCTCTGATGCACACAAGATGAATCTTTCTTTGATCCTAATATTAAGTGTGTGCATGATAGTGAGATTCAATAACCCTCTCAAAATATGAAGTCTCACACATCTAATCTTTCCTATCATGGATTTATCTCTTTAATTTCTTTGTATCTGTTCCTTTGGATCTTAGTTTTAATCAGCAGCCACTTTGGGCTATATTACTGCTTTCTTAGCACAATATTGATTGTCATAATGCAACAATGAGAAATAGAATTTATTAACTGACTTTGATTATCTTTCTGGGAGGAAATCAAAAACAAAAACCACATTATTAAAGTTTATTTGATGTATTTTAAGTAAACATACATTGATATTTGGGATAATTATATATTTAAGAGTTATTACATTTTGCTACCAAATTACTGCTTCTCTTTCCAAATAATTTATGATTAAAGGGGAACTTTAAGGATTTAGGAAGAGAAGAGAACATGTAACATTATTTGGGTCAGTATTTTTGGAATTGAAAAACTTTAAGAGGCTGTCAGATGCATGAAGCTTACTTTTAAATATGGCTTATATAAATGTTTCTTCCAAGAATTAAAACTCATTTGTAAAATATATCACTGGGATATGAAATGATATCTACCCAAGTTAAATTAGTATTGAGCTAGGCTGGCACAGAGTAGAAGAAGTTCTCTCTCCTAGGCTCTTCTCAATTTAATATAGGCTAGGTCATTGCATCTTTTCCCTCTTTATACCATTCCCTCCTAGTTTATACTCAGGTGTTGGTGCGTGTGTAGTGGGGGCTGAGGAGCTGGTTGTGCAGAAGTTTTCATTCTGGGGTTAAGTCTTTTCTGTTTAAAATATAATTTTTTTCAAAAGGGCTATATCTTTCCATGTATACTTTCACCTATTTTATGGGGCTCCTCTGACACAGGTGGTATGATGGTATATAGCCCAGTAACATGAGGGCATTATAAGTATGATGATCAAAATCATATTAAGAGAGGCAATTAAATGAGTATACTCCCAACTGGTCTACTGAACCACTGTTCATGTCTTTTTGTATATTATTGGTTAAGACACTGTTCAATTCAGATAGCATATTCATTTAAGAAAAATTCTTATATAGGTGATATACTATTTTGACATTGTTTTTAAATCCATTTTGACCAAAACAATTGTATTCATCTCTTAGATGAAACTGCCATAGAAAATACAAGCTTTCTTGGAGTTACAAGAATTTATGATCCAGAATCTCAGTTGAAACTTCAAAAACCTTTCTTTTTATATTTTTTGTCCAACTGCCCCTCTTATATCTCTCAACTTTATATTTTTACCTTAAACTTTATCTCCTCTCTCATCTAGACCTTTCTTCCTAGTTCATACAGACCTAACTGGTTCAAATTCCTTCCCTTCTGCACACTATTCACTTCTCTGCTTACCCTCATTTCCTTCCATCCAGTTCAACCAAACATGTTATCCATCCCCTTGCTGAGACCTAATTTCTGGCTTTATAATTGTTGATCTCCTGTTCCTCCCTCAGGAGCATATGTTCTGAGCCCCACTCAAAATTAGCAGCTTTTGAGGTCACTTGGTAAATGGCCTAATGCAGCACACTCAAAGGGGATTATATTGCTTCCAAAATCCAAAAAGGCCCACTAGGCATTGTGCCTTTTCCTTTTGTTTGTAGTAGGGAGCTGATGTAACAACTGATTCTTCACCTTCAAAGGGGTAAATTAATATGCTCCACACCATTAGACTCCTAGAAATTTCATTGAGTTAGAAGGTCCCTTAGTTTTTGTCAGATTTATTTCCCATCCTCTGACACACATATAGTTTGCCAATAATATTAAAATTGTTGCTATTTGTGTGTGTGTGTGTGTGTGTGTGTGTGTGTGTTGTGCTTTTTTGGCAAACCTTAACTGATACAGATTTTGGTACAAGGAGTGGTTGTAGAAGAATAGAATCTTAAGATAAAATTTCTGAGTTGGTTCTGGGTTTTCTAGCATTCTAGAATGAGTTTACTAATCTGATTAAATGTAAAGGCTCCAACAGCACTATTTTCAATGGCCAAGAAGTCACTGACAGGAAATGCCATCATGTGGCAATGGAGAGGTGCAAAATATCACCATTGGATTCTCCTAGTCAAATACTTGTAAAAGGCATTATTCTGGGTACCATGTATTTGATAGCTTAGAATATTTTAGTCAAACTAATTACTATGAAGAGATTGGCAACTCACTCCTAATTAATCGAGTTATCTAACTTTCTGCATTCAGATAATTCATAATAAACCCACTGGTTACCTTCAAGAGGCTATAAATGTTGTCAGGATTATTCTCTGAAATTTAACTACTGCATCTCCCAAATATCATCTAGCACCACTCTTCCTGTGCCAATTGCCTATTGCTCTTCTTTAACACCTAAAACTGAGACTATTTATTTACCTATGAACATTGGTCATCTCTTTTGGCATAGATACAGGCATAGATATAGTTTAACAGTTTATAGTTGTTATAGTAAAAATATCTCAATTAATCATTTATCTTGTGTTTCCCTTCTAAGAACACTAAATATCCATTTGCAAGTTTCCTTCTCAGTTTTGACTTGTTTCATTTTGAGCATGTTCATAAATACATGTTATAAGGTCTGTGTTACTAGCAATATTTTGAGTTTTTTTCAGTTATCTCTACTAGTTTTCTATTCTAATTGACCCCAAATTAGAAGACTTGTACCAGTGGCTCCCAGGTACTTTAAGGCAATTTCCTTCTTTAGAACAATTGCTAAAGGCTTCTTACAACACATTCACAAAATTTAATGTCAACCATTCAATTCTCTATTTTTAAGTTTTCCATATATACATTAAGGCATTTTAATAAGTTTTCTATGGCTGAGACTTGCATATGGTGATACTGTGTTGAAATGCAGTCTAATCCCAAGAAAAAAGGAAAGGTGTGCCTATTAGAATAGTGTTATTTTTTATTCCTTGGGCTAAAACTCTGCTTATAAAGCACATAGAAAGTATGCTTTCACACTTTCAATTCAATCATCTCTAAATTAAAATAGGAACATTTTAAATATTTCTAAATATCACATGCTACTAATTGCAGGCTCCCCACCACTAAATCCTCAAATGGCTTCCTTCTCATTACATTCATGAGCTGTGTTTGATAAAATACCGTATAGTTCACATCATGTGTTTGTGTTTGTAGATAGGCCTATATGGAGGCATCAAAATAAGCTATTTGGCTTTTGGATCTATGGTCATCACTATTACATTGGTAGATAAACATAATATCAGCTTTATTTTCCCCCTCTTTCCTTCAGTTTTTGGAATACTATCCAAACTGAGTATCAGATCACAACCTTAATCTGCTTAGACTGTTCCTAGGAACTAGGTCAATATAAGCTTCGATGGTTTCCTGAGGAATGTGCAGAGCTCTCTAAGCAAAGACCAGAAGTACAAGTTGAGATTATGCCTTTTGATTTACCATCCTTTCTAAAATATAATTTTGGGGGTTAGCATACATAATAATTTGTATTAAATCTATGGCTGACATTGTTTTTCTTTGGTCCCTCCAAATTGGGACCATGCAGTCTATTGAATAATTTTATCATGTTGTGTGAACTGATAGTCCTCTTGTTTTGCTTCTCCTAGAACTAAATTTTACATAAATGTAAAGAGTACAGCCAGACAGCGAACTCTATATTTTGTGAAGTCAAGAAGATGGTGGTCAGTTACAATCACTGTGTATTTGCCATGGTTCTTCAGAGAAACAGAAGGAACCAATAGGGTGTGTGTGTGTGTGTGTGTGTGTGTGTGTGTGTGTGTTTTAAGACTTTTTATCTTAAGAAATTGGCTCATGTGAATATGCAGGCTGGCAAGTCTGAAATCTGCAAGATGGACTAGCAAGCTGGAGATCAGGGAAGAGCCAATGCTACAGTTCAAGTACAAAGATCATCTGCTGGCAGCATTCTTTCCTGCTCAGGAGAAGTCAGTCTTTCGTTCTACTCTGGGCTTCAGCTGGTCAGATGAGGCCTACCCACATTATACAGAAAAGTCTGCTTTACCTGACATTTACTCACTGTTTTAAATTTTCATCTCATCTATAAACACCCTCACAGAAACATCCAGAATAGTGTTTGATAATGTATCTTGGAATTGTGACTCAGCCTACTTGGCACATAAAATGAACCATCATACTAAGTCAATACTCCTTTCACTACATATAGCCCTGCATAAAGAGTTACTTACAGCTTTATTACTTACGCATCAATCTAATTTGATTTTTATCTATATATGAATTAAGCTCATGAGAAATTGGAAAATGTGATAGCATTCATTCTCCAGTGTTTCATATATGAAAAATTACCTACACTATAGGCCAAGGTAACAACTTGTTTCCTTCTTTAAAGTCAGTGTTAAATTGGATGGATCAGAGTGATGGAGTTATGAAAGACTCGTTGAAAGAAGATGTAGTAGGCTAAATAATAGCTCCCCCCAAATATTCATCTCCTAATTCCCATAACCTGCGAATATTACTTTATATAGCAAAAGTGTGAAATTTGTATTGCATGGCAAAAGATATGATTAAATTTGGCTTTTGAGATGGAAATCATAATATCCCAGATTATTTAGCTGGACTCTGAACACAATCACAAGTATCCTTTGAAGAGGTAGGCAAAGGAAGATGCTAAGGGAGAAGAAGAGTAGGAAGAAATATGATTATAGAGGCAGAAAGTGGAGTGGCACAACCAAAGAATTCCAGCATCCACCCGTAGCTGGGAAGGGCAAGGAATAAGTTTTTCCTTAGAGCTTTCAGTGGAAGCATGGCCCTGCTAACACCTTATTTTTGGTCCAGTGAGAATAATTTCAGCCTCTGTTATCTAGAACTGTGAGAAAATAGATTCTTCTGTTATTTTGAGCCACCATGATTGTAATGACTTGTTATGAAGCCACAGAAAACTAATATAGAAGATAAAATTATACTGGATTCTGTCCTATATAAGGGTAGTTTTCTGCTATGATTTTGTGTAGAATAATTCTCAATAATACATCATTTACAACTACCACACACAAGCAAAAGTCTTTAGATTTTTTTTCTCAAAAACTGATTATTAGTGACAGCTAGTAATGTCAGTAGTTTAGGATGTATTTGATCAATAATTAATTGTCATCTTTCAAGTTCAATTGAGCTTCCTAATCAGTCAGATAAGGACATTGATTAATGCAGTTTAACGCTGGATACCAATTAATCTATGGTTATGATCCCTACTCTCATGGAGATAGGATATTGTTATTTTCGTTTGATGTTCAAACCATATGTTGCAACTGACTTCCAATGTATTTGATACCTAAGATGCCAAAATTAGGTTCTCCTAATTTAATGAGAATTAGATTTTCTCCCATTTTTCAGAAAATTGTTTTGATGTAAATGAATATAAAGTCTTAGCTTTGAGTTATTCCATAAACAACATTTACCTTGAAGAAAATTTCTTTCTTTCTCCATTTAATATTAACAAGCTCAATGTCTAAACTGGTAATAGTCTATTTGTTTATTCTATTAATGTCAATTTTTTAAATTATGTATGCTCATGTAACCCTATTCCAATTCTGAGTACTCTGAAGAATTTCAGTAGTTTAGCAAATGTTTCCATTCCTCTAATAATTACAGAAGGGTATAAAGCATTTACTAAATTGGATATGGTCCCACATGCAGGGGGAAAACCAAGACATTTCTGTCAATCCTACTCTAGGGGTGACCTCTGGGGCAATTTTGATTTGAGTTTTTCTAACTAGGGAAGCAATCTCTATTACTGATTTGTATTGAGTAAAGGCACTTTGATCTCTTCCCCCAAAATAAAGGAATGAGCTCCTTTGAGGAAATTTCAAGATAATTGTAGCCTTTATATAAAAACTTGGTCTCAAGTTGGAAGTTATTCATACTGGCTCATTTTAGTGAGGACCCATTCTAGTAAACAAGCTAGACACACTGGTAGCAATTCACAATTCTTTTGGTTGATCTGTGATTACTTAACTTTCCTAACTTAAAATAATTGATTGAGTCAACAGTTCCTGGTTGTTCCAAGAAATAGACTTTATAATCATTCCTCTATCTTCACATGCTTTATTTAAGCCAATATTCTCTTCAGGACTACTACAAGGATGCCAGGGGAGGGACCGATACCAGCTCTCTTGGTAACATGATTGTCTTTTCACTGCCTTTGAATGTCCTTGACACCTTCTATTCCCCTAGAGACATTTCTTTCTCCAATATAAAATACTGCCACAGCATCTCTTCCTGGCATGAAATAGTACCCTAGCTCAACTGCTCTCATTCTTAATCTAGACCTTAATAAAGATCAATATGTACTAAATTGAATAGTCATTGACTTCTCTAGACTGCATCAGATGTGAATAATTCTTTCTGAAAATAACACATTAGAAAATCATTTAGAGCAGGGAATTAGCCTTAACATAGGTCTAATGTTTGTGTTAGATCTACTGGACCTCTGCTCATAACAAAATTCTGCTCATATCACATTACTAAATAGCACACAATACTCCATAAATTATATGGC
The DNA here is from genome assembly GCF_040939455.1 of Microcebus murinus. Taxonomy (NCBI): domain Eukaryota; kingdom Metazoa; phylum Chordata; class Mammalia; order Primates; family Cheirogaleidae; genus Microcebus; species Microcebus murinus. Next base: position 53,550,333 of record NC_134116.1, read on the forward strand.
TGGTTGGCTGCTGATACTAATGCTACTGCTGCTGCTGCTGCTGCTGAAAACTTAGACTTTTACGGGAGGTCTATGTTTCCTGCAAACTCCATGGAAGAGTGAATGTCCAATTTCAGGGAATTTCAATGGTCACACTCTGCTATCATGAAAAAAGCCATTGAACTATAGACAAAGTGAAGAATACCTAGCTGTATAGGTCTTGGCCTTGTATTGCTATGATACATAAACCTTCTGCTTGAGATCCCTTGACATGTGACAGTAAATTGGCTGTCTATGAAATTGGGATTGACACGAAGAGCTACATTGGGTGAGCCTGCGGGATGTAGTAAAAAATAATTAAATCACAACTTTGATTTTTATTTTACAGTCATTTTAATATATTTTATAAAATGTATGTCTTGTATGTATATATCTTACAATGTGTATTTTTATATTTGTATGATAGGGTATATGATTAATTTATATATAGTTATGAGATACTTAGCAATCTTTCAGTGAACTAAGAGCCACATACAGGACAGGGTCCAATAAGATTGTGATGGAGCTTAGAAATTCCTATTGTTTAATAATTTATATTACAATTGTCTACAGTCTTTAATACATTAACATGCTGTGCAGGTTTGTAGAGTAGTTGCAATAGGCTATCCCATATAGATGAAGTGTGTAGTAGGTTATATCATCTAGGATTGTATATGTACTGCATGCTCTATGGTGTTTTCATAATGACAACATCAGCTAACAGTACATTTCTCAGAATATATCCTCAGCATTAAGTGATTCATGACTGTACAAATATCTGTGTACTCAAAAATTTTTACTAGTAGGGTAAATAATAGTAAAAATTGTAGAAACTATTGTTCTAAATGCCTCGTTCCTAACTACACCATTCTAGAAAACGGGAAGTCTATCCTGAGCCCTAAAATCATTGACTTAAAATTGATATAAAGTCTTGAATTTCCAAACTGTTTTTCAGAGTGACTGTATCAGGTTTACATTCTTATCAATAATTACAAATGATATACTTTATCTATAGTCTAACTAGCCATTGGTATATCATTATTTGTTTAAGTTGTAGTCATTCTAGTAGGTGAGTAGTGATATGCAAACATGCAACTACCATATGAACCAGCAATTGCACTCCCAAGAATTGATTTCAGAGAGGTGAAAACTTCTATTCACACATAAACTAAAAAGCCTATAGATGAATGTTTGTAGTGCCTTTATTCATAATAACCAAAACTTGGTAATGATCTAGATGTTTCTTAACATGTAAGTAATTAAACAAATCCTGATACATCCATATCATGAAGTAGAGTTCAGCAATAAATAGAAACAAACTACTGAAATACATAAAAACCTGCCTGAATCTCTGTAGAATTATGCTGAGTGAAAAATAAATAAATTCCAAAATGTTACATACAGTATGATTACATTTTTATAATATTATTGAAATTACAAAATTATAGATATGGATAGCAGTTTTGTGATTGTCAGAAGTTAAAAAGCAGGGACTAGGAAGAGGAACTCCTGTGGTGATAGAAACATTATGCATCTTTCTTGTATCAATGTCAATATCCTAGTAGTGATATTGTCATATAGTTTTTTAAGATGTTACCTTTAGTAGAAACTTGGTTAAAGGTACATGGAATTTTTCAATACCATTTCTTACAACTGCATGTGAATCTACAATTATCTAAAAGTTGAAAGTTTGATTTTAAAAAGTAATATGCATGCCTTAGTTTCCAATTTGGGGTATTCCTTCAGAAATTGGGTTTAATATTTCTTACTCTCTCTTACATGTTTCAATAGATTAATGACAGGAGAAATGAGATGGACAAGTAGACAAATGATGATCTTTGTAAAGTTCAACACTCCTGAAGATATTTTCTATCTCATATTATTCTTAGAGCTCAATAAACAAAATATTTTCCATGTTTCATAATTATCATATTTCAATTACCTTTTGCATATTTCAGGAAAATCTCAAATGTCAATTAAATTTTTCACATGAGAACAAATTTCAAAAGAATGATTTTAAAAATTATAATCAGCTCTTCATATTGAACACTTTTCTATGATGTTTTCCCTCCAATATTAAAATTTTTGAAATGCTTACTAAATGACTCTTACTAGTTTGATTAAATAAGTTGATTTTTCAAATGGTGCAGCCTAAGTCATGGCCTAATTTTTAATTTTCTAGATGTCTTAATCTCTACTCCAGCTTTAAAGCAAACATTCTAAAAACAGTATATTTTGAATATATAAATGATATATACTTATCTCTCCCCAAAATGGTAAATTAAGCTTATGCACTTAATTTTTATTGAGTATCAATAGAAGGAAAGATTTATAAAGTTGTTTCAGTTTAGTTTAAATTGCTACAAATGTTCCTACAATATGATAAGGAAAATAATAATGTGTGTTTCCAAAAGTACCTTAAAATATAAATTCACCTTTCACTTTGGAAGGGATGAAGTAGAAATACTTTTTCCCTATATCCTCAGCTAACTTCAACTAAAAATAAAAATGTGGGTGTTATACATAAAACAACTTAAGAAGACTCTAAAAGGGAGAGGAAAAGACAGAGGAGCTAGAAACTTTGGAACCCAAGGAGCAACCCCAACCATGGGGTGAGTTGCTTGTGTTTTCTCTTTACCTCACATATCAAAGACTTGGAGCTGAAGAAGCTGGAAACCCCAAAACACTAATAGTCATAGTCAAAAATTGCCTCAATCAAAACCAACCCTCTGGAGCAAAAGGACTAGGAAAGGAGCAATTTAACAAGACAGAAATCTTTTATATGAACACACCCCAAAGACAAACACTTCAGAAAAAATCATGGCGCATCCATACCAACTTTGCAAAGGCAATGTGAGGGAACCTAGATTTCCAACCTTGAGAAGCTGTGAGGATGAAGGATATATCCAAAATCTCTTCCAAAGTAGTATCAATGAAGACCAAACAGAGAGTCAACTTTCATCCCTGCTTGGCAGTAATGAGTCACTTTTGCCCCCAAGCAGTTTCAGTAGAGACATGAATATTCTAGACTTCTATGCTCACCCTGAAGTAATGGAACACTTCTTTTCCATTAATATGGACTGAATGTTTGTATCCCTCTAAATTTTGCATGTTAAAGCCACAATCTGCAACATGATAACATTTAGAAGTGAGGTCTTTGAGAGGTAATTAGGTTTAGATAAGGTCATGAAAGTGGAGCCCCCATGATGTTGTTATGTTTCATAAGAAGAGACCAGAAAGCTTGCTATTGTTCTGTCTCTCTCTACCATGTGAAGACAGAGCAAGAAGGTGTCCTTATAAAATCAGGAAGGCAGCACTCACCAGGAACAGAGATGCCTGGCACCTTGGTCTTGGACCTCCTAGACTCCAGAACTGTGAGAAAAACAAAACAAAACAAAAACTTCCATTTAAGATAGTCTATAGTATTTTTGTTACAGTGTGTGCGTGTGTCTGTGTGTGTGTGTGTATAAATCAATTCTTGGTGAGGATGTGAAGAACTTGGAATCTTTATGAACTGTTAGTTCAAACATTGTGGAAAACAGTAGTTCTAGTAAAACAGCAAGTTAAAAAGATAACTAGCAGTATCCAGCAATCCCACTTCAGAGTATTTATTCAAAAGAGTCTCAAATAGAATCTCAAACAAATAATTGCACCCCTATGTTTATTGCAGCATTATTCACAATAGCCATGATATGGAATCAACTTAAGTGTCCATCAATGGATGAATGAATAAAAAGAACATGGTATATATGTTGAATGAACTATTATTCACCCTTAAAAAAGAAGAAATTCTGTATATGTGACAGCATGGGTGAAGCCAGAGTACATTATAGTAAGCAAAATCAGCCAGACACAGGAAAAGTACTATATGATTCTTCTAGGTATCGAAAGTAGTCAAACTCATAGAAGCATAAAGTAGAATTCTGGTTGCCAGGGATTGAAAGGAGGGAAAAATAAGAAGTGTCTGACTGGTGGATCTAAAATTTCAGTTACGTAAACTGAAAAAGTTCTAGAGATCTATTGTACAACATTGGCTTATAAATATCAATACTAAACTTTATACTTAAAATGTTTAAGAGGGTAGATCTCATATTATGTTTGTGTGTGTGGTGTTTTTTTTTGTCACAATAGAAAAATTCACAGGAAGAAACATTTCAAGAAAGAGAGTATGCAGATGGAAAATAGACAAAGGGAAAGATATGTGACATAATTAACCATTAGAAAGTTGTAAATTAAAACTACAAAGAGATACTGCTACATATTTATAAGAATAGGCAGATTTTTAAAAATATAGTTACAACATATATGTCAAAGCTATAAAGAAACTCAATCACTCATATATTGCTGGTAGAAAAGTAAAAGACTACAGTCCCTCTGAAGGAGCTTGGCACATAACTGTTACTGGCCCCTGAGTGGAAGTTTTTCCAAGTCCTTGGTGTTTATTAGGAAGAGAATTTCAGGCTACACCACATAAGCTAAGCAAGAGGCAGCTTTTTATTGAAAGTGAAAGTACACTGTCACGGAGGAGAGTGGACAAGTGGGTGTGTTGGAAAGAGAGAGCTGCACTGAGAGGAAGTGGCTTTAAATCTGTTGTAGTCTTACTAATTGAGGGAATAAATATTCAAGGCAAAGAGGTGGGCTTTTACTAAGAATTTGGGTAATAATTCCTATAATTGGGTTCCCTTCCATTTTCATGCTTTATGTGGTTGTTTCAGAACCGTCATACAGATTTAAAGGGCAGAGAAATTTTAAAACTACAACATAAAATATAATGTAATTAACCAAAGTTCACGTAAGGTGGCAAAGATAACTGACAAGCTGTCTGAAGCTGCTTCTTGGCTGTAGTTATCATCTGGTTAAGACACTTTAACAGCTGTGCCTGACCTTAAAGTTTGATCAGGTCCCATTTAATTTTGTTGTTGCTGTGATTGCCTTTGGGGTTTTTCTTCATAAATTCTTTCCCTAGGCCAATGTTTGTAAGAATTTTTCCAACATTTTCTTCTAGAATTCTTATAGTTTTATGTGTTAAGGTTAAGTTTGTTATCCACTGTGAGTTGATTTTTGTGAGAGGTGAAAGGTGTGGATCCTGTTTCAGTTTTCTATATGTGACTATCCAGTTTCCCAGCACCATATATTGAGTAAGGATTCTTTCTCCAGTGTATATTTTTGTCTGCTTTGTCAAAAATTAGGTGGCTATATAAGGATGATTTTATATCTGTGTTCTCAGTTCTGTTCTACTGGTCTATGTTACTGTTCTTGTGCAAGTCCTATGCTGTTTTAGTTACTATAACCTTTTAGTATAGCTTGAAGTCTGGTAAATTGATGCATCCCAATTTGTTCTTTTTGTTTAAGATTGCTTTTGCCATACAGGGTCTTCTCTGGTTCCATATGAAGCGTAGAATTATTTTTTCTAGATCTGTGAAAAATTATGTTGGTATTTTAATAGGGATTGCATTGAATCTGTGGATCACTTTGGGTAGTGTAGGCATTTTAATAATGTTGATTCTGCTGACCCAGGAGCATAATATGGTTTTCCTCCTGTTTACATTCTCTGCTACTTCCTTCCTCATTGTTGCATAGTTCTCCCTGTAGGGTCTTTTACCTCCTTAGTTAAATATGTTCCTAGGTATTTTTATTTTCTTTGTTGTTATAGTGAAAAAGCTATTGAGTCTTTGATTTGGTTCTCAGTTTGACTGTTGCTTGCATATGGGAAAGTTACTGATTTCTGTGCACTGATTTTGTAACCTCAGACTTTGCTGAATTTGTTTATCAATTCCAGTAGTCTCATGACATAATCTTTGGAGTTATCTAAATATAATATCATATCATCAGCAAAGAGTGACACTTTGTTTGACCTCTTCTGTCTCATTTGGATGCCCTTGATTTCCTTCTCTTTTCTGATTGCTCTAGCTGGGACTTCCAGCACTATGTTGACTAGAGAAGTGATAGAGGACAATCTTGTCTTGTTCCAGTTCTAAGAGGGAATGCTTTCAATTTTTCTCTGTTCAGTATGATGTTGGTTGTGGGTCTGTCATATATGGCTTTTATCATTTTTTTGTAAGTCCCATCTATGCCTATTCTGTTAAGAGTTCCTGTCATAAAGGGCACTGAATTTTGTCGAATGCTGTTTTGTCTGAATTATATGGTCTTTTTTTAAATTTTTATTTATGTGGTGAATTTCATTTATAGGTTTGCATATTTTGAACCATTCCTGCATCTCTGGAATGAAGCCCAGTTAGTCATGATGGATTTTTTTTTTTGCACTTGAATTTGGTTTGCTAGGATTTTATTGAGAATTTTTGCATCTATAGTATAAGGGATATCTGTCTGTAGTTTTCTTTTTTTTTTTTTTTTTTTTTTTTTTTTTTTTTTTTTTTTTTGAGACAGAGTCTCACTTTGTTGCCCAGGCTAGAGTGAGTGCCGTGGCGTCAGCCTAGCTCACAGCAACCTCAAACTCCTGGGCACAAGTGATCCTCCTGCCTCAGCCTCCCGAGTAGCTGGGACTACAGGCATGTGCCACCATGCCCAGCTAATTTTTTTTTTTATATATATATCAGTTGGCCAATTAATTTCTTTCTATTTATAGTAGAGACGGGGTCTCGCTCTTGCTCAGGCTGGTTTTGAACTCCTGACCTTGAGCAATCCGCCCGCCTCGGCCTCCCAAGAGCTAGGATTACAGGCGTGAGCCACAGCGCCCGGCCTTGTAGTTTTCTTTTTTTGTTGTTGTCATCCTTTCCTGTTTTCCTATCAGGGTGATGTTGGCTTCATAAAATGTATTGGGAGGCTCCTTATGTAATACTCTTGAAATGACAAAATTATAGAAAAGAGATTAATGTTCTATAAAGAGCTAAGTCTATTCTATAGAAAAAACACCAGTGGCTCCAAAGAGTCAATGAGGTAGCAGGTGGGAGTGGTCATAAAAGGACAATGTGAGAAATCCTTGGGGAAATGAAAATATGTTGCATCCTGAATACATAAATGTCGATATTTTGACTATGATATTGTGCAACTGTTTTGCAAGCTTTTAGAATTGTGGAAAATTATGTAAATGGCATTAATAATTTGATCTCTCTGGAGTACTACTTAAAACTAAATATGAATCTACATTTATCTCCAAATAAAAAGTTAAAACAAATTAACTCTAGTTTAGCATATAAAATCATGTATCAGAGAATGGGATTACAGAATTGCAAATATTCCTCAGTTTTGTTTTAATAAATAAAGTAGTCATATACTCACCCACAAAGACATTTAGGAAAGTAAATATATTAAAGTGAAATACTAATAATGGACAATAAAATCATTGTTATAAAACTAAAAAAAGTTATGAATTATTCTTAAACTCTTCCATGTAGTTAAGAGAGAAGAAATATTTCTAGTAAAATAAAAAAAATCTACTCAATTAATGCTATAACAAATATAAGTAAAATATATTTCTATATCAATAATCCCTTTTGGTAAACAGAAACTTAATAAATTTTTCTTTGAACTATTATTGCATGTGTAGAACTCTGAATAAACCTAACAAGTAACTTCTATTTAAGTAAACATAAAAACTGAGAAAAACAAAATGGAAGCAATTGGTGATAATTTCAAGCACATTGCTGTCTATCTTGATGAAACTGAAAATTTATGATATTGTTTAATGCCATATCAGCATTTTTAAATGCATGCAATATCCTCTGGAGCTTCTTATTCTAATAATAGATTACAGCAATGTGCTGGGCCACTGAGAAACATACTATTTTAATGAGTTCAAACCAGATTCATCTGAATCATAAAAATATAATGATAATAATATAATGGTAATGATGATAAAGTGACTTGCACTAGGTCACTGTAGAGTGTCAGTAGCAAATGTAGTTGAAAACTTAGGTGTTCAGATGATAAATCATGCTGCCTCTCCAATTTTAAACATTCAATAATAATGCATATTCATTAAACATGTAACAGCAAGAATTAAAAAGCAATACTTCCTGGCTGCCTAAAGGGGGGAATAAACGGTTTTCACTTTTGATCATTTTCCTTCTTCAACTGTGATATTACCTAAGATATTAATCTCCTTTATTATTTCTGGGAATTGTTGGCGTTAACTGACTTCCTGTTGCCAGCTAGACTATGCTTAGAGGAATAGAGAAAAAGTAATTGCCAGCCATGCAATTGAGAAGGCCATTGTACTAGTATGCAAACTTTGGTGGCTTAATAACAGAAATTTATTTTCGCATGGTTCTGGAAACTAGAAGTCCAAGATCACAATGCCAGCAGGAGGTAACTTTCTGAGAGCTGTAAGGGAAGGATCTATTCCTGACCTCTCTTCTTAGCTTGTAGATGGCTTTTCCCCCCCTGTTCTCACATCACCTTCCTTCTATCTATGTCTGGCTACAATTTACCTCTTATTATAAAAAATAGATTTATGTATTGGGTTAGGGCCAACCCTAATGACCTCATTTAAACTTAATTGCCTGTTCAAACATCCTGTCTCCAAATATGATCACATTATGGAGTCCTGGGAGTTGGGACTTCAACATATACATTTTTGAGGGTTCACAATTCAATCTATAACAGACACAGTGCCTCAAATTTTGTTTTAGTGAAGACATGAACATGATGAGAAGAAGCTGAATATAGGGATTCTCAGTTTTCCTTGAAAAAGACCATCATATATTAAGTATAAATGGCTACAATTTGCAAAGATAAGAAGTTAGGGATGTATTTAACTTTGACAGTTATTGATATATTTTACAGAACTATAAAGGAGTATCAGCAAGATATTAGATTTATTCTGTATATGACAAAAATTGGAATCTATGATTTTATTAAGAATGTCTAGGTAAAAATTAACATTTTGACAATTATTATTTTTTTCTTTAAAATGTAATTCAGAGCTACAGTTACCTCCATTCAAAAAATTTCAAAAAACAACATATATTCATGAATATATGTTTCCTGATATATCTGATTTTGGAAGATGAAATAGTCATGGAAGCATTTGACTCATATGCTCCCCTTTTGAAGTGTTATTTTATAATTATTATTGATGAAAAGGTATTTATAATTCCCCATGTAAATAATTATTAATTACAGAAAGTATCAAAATGTTTTGAAATAACTTACTACCTCCTCATTGTCATTTCCTAGTACCTTACAGGAAGGACATGACACTCTATTATATCACTGCACCATTCAGTTTTCTTAAGAAAACAAATAATGATCCATAAATTCATATAGCTTACATTGATTAAATTGATGTAGTACTGAAATTAAGGGATTAGATATGAAGGCAATATGGATAAGATATTAGGTATATTTGGTCATTGTTGCTAGCAAGGTAGATGGCTCTTTCTGCTGGGAGCTTATCTTGGAGTGTATTTGTTAGAAGAATAAAAGAACTTGAAGATAGTAAAGAAAACAAAATATTTTAAATGTAAAGATATATACACAAGATTGGACAGGGAGAGCGAGAGAGGAATAGTCATACAAAAAGCAAAACTATCAGTGAACGCCCAGTATCATTAAACTTTAGTTTTAATATTAAATATGTGTTATTATAGAATGTGTGTACCTTACATACAAAATTTTTTAAAGGTCAGAAAATCAATCAACTGTATTTTATTTGTCATCCCTGCTGAGTTTAGCCAGTAAAATATAACAAATACTATTTAGTATTTTAGTTTTGTCCCAGTCTAATTTATTCTCTACAAACCCATTATAAAGGTCACTATATAATAGGTCAAAGGCTGCAATAGGATGGGGGGAAAAAAGAAGGGAGAAGGTGAGAATAAGCACGTACAACCTGTGAAGGCACAGATTTAATCAACCCTATAGTTAAAAAATGTAGTAACAGTAGTTGCCAAGAGCCTTGTAAAATATGTATATGGCACCAAATTCTACAATATGGAGAAAACTTCTCACCATCAATTTTTGTTTGCAGCCTGAGGACTGACACATTTACAAGTTTGAGTATTTAGAACATAAAAATACAGTAAACTGAACAAATTAATAAAGGGAGTTCTGATATAATATGCCAATCTGGACAAACTTCCAGGTTCAAAATACCATATTAGAAAATCTGAAGAAGCAAAATAGCACTTACAGGATATAAAAGGACAAGAACTAGTAAATGCTTATTGTAACTGTTTATAAAGTTATAAAACAAGGACTAAGTGCATATGACATATTAACATTTTTTAGATTAGAGAGGAAATGCATGAATGCAAAGTATATGGACTAATTGATAGAATCTCACCTTAAAGTGTACTGGTTTCTGGTCCTCCTTTGGGGCCATATTTCCTAAAGGAAAATAAAATACTCCTTTATTTAACACTAGCCTATATTTATGAGTAAACACAATTGTTTATTGGATATGATTTTAAATATTTTATAGAGATCATAGAGAAGCTGCTTGGCAATAAAATTTCAACTGAAAGTCCATTTTATCTCACAGTAGTTTGAATTTGATTGATACTTTAAAACTTTGAATATGCTTTTATATGTATTATCACAGCTGCTATTTCTGCTGTTTCATAGAAAGACTGTCTGAGTCTTACTAAAATCCCATAACTCCTTAAATGAAATACTTAAATATTTACAAAAATTTCTAAAAATTTTAAATTTTTCCCACAACTCTGTAGGCAGGAAAATTGACCTAAACTGATATGAGACAACTTATACACTAGTTTGGAAATCCATCCATTTCACTAAGAGAGAGAAATATGTTTGCTGCCACAGACCATGCTGGGCTATTTTATAGTAAATAAACCTAACATTGGGAATGAAGCAAAATAAAATTGAATTCAAAAATATATACAGCCCCAAAGGTTTGGGATAAAAGACAGTCTACATGTTTTCCATAGAAATATGAGGACAGTAAAGATGGTGAAATCTGAGTTGATAAAGATGCTGTTCTTCACCTCGGTCCAATGAAGTAGTTATCACCATTCCCATTGATCCATTATGAGGGAATTAAGACTAAAAGTTCAAGTAATTTGACAAATGTCCCATGACAAAAAATTGTAGTAGCAATAGAACTTCTTTGTCACAATCAACTCACAGTCTCAGTACTATGCTATCTTGCCTACCAGGGCTTTTGGTTTTTGGGCTTTTGTTGGTTTGTTTGTTGTTGGTTAGTTTTATAGATTATTACACAGTTCTCTTTCAATTGCTATAAAAATGTCATCTCTGATGTGGTTAAAATAGATTTTAGCATCAGTTAAATAATTTTGCTAATTAATTATCCACATTTTGTTCTGTAAATCAATAGATGCATCTTTTAAAATTTCTTCCATCCCTTACTATCTCTTATATCGTCCTTTTCTATTATGCCCTTATATATATCCTCAGACATTTCCCTTTACATCATTTCAGCCACATGTGGATTCCTGTTCTTTCTAGAGCCTTGTTTCCTCCCTGTACTGAAGGATGTGCTCTTGATTTGTGTGGGTTTTTTGCTCAGATATTATTTTATTAAAGTGGGCCCCTCTGTAAACCCTACAGAAAAATGCCTTTCCCCATTAATACACTCTCTCCTCTCACATTATTATTTTACATAATAGTAAATCCTATCTTAAATTATATTGTAATATTATTTATTTACTAGTTGTTTATGAGTTTCTCTACACAATAACATCAGGCCTATGAAGGAGTTGCTTCCATGTACTTCCTTCTGTCTACCTACCATGTGCTAAAATCATGACCCAATAGGAGAAGGCATTCAGTGAATGAATATTCCATTCCATCACTAAGATCAAGGATTTTTTCATCAACAAGTTGCCTACTGCAATTAACCTTCCAACACATGTTTTTGCATTTCCTATTGTCTCCCTTACTACAGGCTGTTTTCTACTCTGCAGCCAGTTTAATCATTTTTTAATAATAAAGTTGATTGTTTCTCATCTAATATTCCATCCACACAAAAAGGTTAAAGCACTTAACTGGCTTTTCTTGTTGCTGGGTCTTTAAGACGTTCGAAGGCTGTACACACACTGCACCCTGACTACTTCAACTCATTTCCTTTCATGTGCTTTCACTCTTTAGGGTTCTTTTTTTTTTTTTTGCTCCATCTCAGTCATCTTCCAGCTTCTGTAATAACATTTTCCATACTTCCTCAACAAAGGCCTTCTGTCCAAGAAATTTCTTACTCTAAAAGACCCTTTCCTTTCTACAATACATGTGGCCATGGTTCTGGTTTTCCTGGGTAGTAGAAATAGTATGAGCTGACTGAATGTTATTTTAAATCAGTGAAAAAGAATTCTATAACTGGACACAATGCCAAAATACTGAAGATTTATGCCCCTTGAGGTATAACACATTGGATTAATGCATTTAGAGCTGATGCCCTGTATTCCAATACATTGGTCTCCTCTGAGCCTATATAACATCAGACTCCCCTGGGAACATGTAGTAAATGCAGAATTTTAGATCCACTCCAGACTTATTAAGTCAGAATCTGCATTTAACAAGGTTTTGAGCTGATTTGTATGCATATTAAATTTTCAGAGGCAGAGATCTTAAAGTTAAATGACATAGCAAGCCCTCTATATAAAGCCCAAGTTTGTGAGAATAAGAAAGAAGAGATCAGAAATATTTTAGAGTTATGAAGAAGAAAAGGAGGAGTTCACAAATACAAACTAAAAGAAAGATAAGCTGGAAAAACAATGCAAGATTTATATGACTTATAATATATTCGTTCTCAATTTTTCTCCCTCTCAGGAAATATACACACCCTCTTCTTAATCAAACCACAAATCCAGGATTATCTGTTAATCATTCTCATTTCCTCACATCTTAATCTAATCCATCAACAAGTACTTCTATATCTGCCCTTAAATCTATACACGTCTCTTCATTTTCTCTCACACTGAATACACATTGGTCAAGACATATCTGACTTAAAGATTGACATTTATATCTCATTTTATTCAGATTCAAAAATTCTTGGTTACCTATAAGACTCTGTTGAACAAATTTTCACCTTCAACATTCCCCTACAAATAAGATAGAAAGAGTTATGCAGGGCAAAACCCAGTTAATGAAAGTTTTCTGTAGATTTCCTGATGGAAGAAAAAGATAAAGTAGAACATGATTTTTGCACCAATTTGTTGTAGCAATTGAGAAGTTAGAAAATAATTAATTCCAGATATGATGATTAAGCTCAGTGTTAGAAAATTAGTAGGTATTTAATAGACAGTCCCTAAATGAATACATGCAGTTGCTGGGTGGAGGGCAGAGGTGGGAATTGTGGGGTTCAGAATATCTTAGGCACAGGGAACTGTATTCTTATTTTCTGAAAAGAGTTCTGAACAGTACAAAGCTCTCTGGACTATGTGTATTAAATGTTCAGATTTTATCCTGGAAACATTTGGAAGTGATCACAGGTTTTTCTTATCAAAGATACTCTCCAGGTTTTCACTACAAAAATTCATTTTCTCCCAATATGATGGATAATTCTCTGGTAGACTGGAGGGAAGAGGAGTAGATAAGGCACTGGTTAGCAGCAAATTGATGAAGGCTTAAGCTAAGTACTAGCAAGTGGGAATATAAAGAAGAGTGGTTAAAATAAAAGCAAGGAAATAGAATTTACAGGGTTTGTGAATCTGGATGTGTCATTGGGGACGATTCTCAAATTTACAGCCTCTGAGACTTGTGAAAATGATGGCAAATTTCACTGAGAAGAAAACGTAAGACCAGAGGGTGGTTATAGACATCCTTAATAGTAACTACATAAGAGGAAGAAAGTAAGTGTTCATAGCCAACACCAGTATCATGTGAAACCACTTTCAAAATTAAGATTAAAAATTCTCATAAACAAAATGTTGTTGTATGTATTTGCATGTATTTAGTCTGAATTATATTTTGTATAGAAAGTATAATATGTACCACTGACAATTCTAGAGACATAATACATGCCAGACACCATATCAAGTACTTTATATGTATTATCACATATAAATCTTTAAACAATCCTATAAAGTAGGTTTTAACATAATTTACATTTTTATATAAGGAAATATAATTTCAGAATGATTAAATAATTTATCCAACTGGTTATAGAATAAGTCAATATTAAACCTAAGCTAAAAGCTACCTAAGATATGTATTCCACCTGAAGCAATAATGATACTTTTTGGAAACAGATGTTGTAATAAGTATTTTAAGGTTTCTGAGGACATTAATAAAAGGAGTGTTGGAAGGATTAGAGAGAATTAACAAGGGTTGTTTGGGAAACATCCCAGAGTCAGCAGAAACATGGAAAAAATGAAAGGGATGCTTGGAATTCAGATCGAAAGGAACTTTCAAACCTGGAGTAATGGTAGGAGAATTTTATAAAGGATCTGTGGCCCCCAGTAGAGAAACACAGAACTTGCAGCCTATAACTACACAGGGAAAGAGCTAGGTAAATACAATACTTGTTTTGAAAATGGGAATTGTTCCAAGTAATTGATGTATTAAGGAACATTTGTCTGTAAGATAGATGTCATATTTGCTTACTTGAGAATTTATTCATTCACATAGGAGAACTCATAAGACTATACCTGGCTGAACAGTGCAGCACAGAGACACACAAACCCATAGATACATCTCAAGTGTCTATGAGCTACTTCAATTCGCTGTGCATGATATGAGACATGCCATCTACCTCTGGTGACCTCTGGTGTTACAACTTTCTGTCTCATTTCAGGTAACTCTCCTTCCCCCACTTCAAATAACCACCGATCCACAATTCCTCCATGCCTACTTTCACAAGCAAACGAGGTCTTTTTCCAGAGAAAGTGCTATATTTATTATAGTAGTATGTATTTCTTAACCATTTAACATGCGTAAAGGTCTTACTCTGTCACCAAGCTAAAGTGCAGTGGTACAATCATAGCTCACTGCAACTTCCAATTCCTGGGCTCAAGCAATACTCCTACTTCAGCTTATATTCCTGAAACTACAGGTGCGTGTGATCATGCCCAGCTAATATTTTTTTAATTATATTTTGGTATAGACAGGGCCTTGCTATATTGCCCAGGCTGGTATCCAACTCCTGGCCTCAGGATTTTCTCCTGTCCTTATCTTCCCCTGGCCCCACATATGTCACTGATGAAGCTTTTGAGCTATGCCTCCAAATCCATTTTTTCTACTAATACTATGGTATTTATTGCATCATTTTGCATACAGAAATGGAAATTAGGAATGTATATATGACATTTTAGCAGAAATGACTGCAAATCCCATCTCCACACCTAACTTTACCCAACAGAACAAATAATCTGATCAATACAGTCCATAAAGGTTAGTTGTCTAGAGTACTAACACTAAACGAGTGAAAAGAATGGAAAGTAGATCTGGAGAAGCAAATGGAAAATATCCACCACATAACCACTAAACTGTGTTGCTTTTCATATGAAAAATAAACATGTTCTTGAAGATTTTTGTTGAGAATACAAAAAATTATTGAAACTACATAAAGAGAATACAAATATATTAGAAATAGAGGTTTAAGGAGGTTCCACAATGTAAACACACAAATTACATATCTAGAAGATGGAATAGTTAATTATGGGTCCAGAACAATAAATTAGGCATATGAAAGATTGAAAACATTAAAATGATAAATATATTCTTAAAGTTAAAGATAAACTAAAGTATAAAATTTAAAATTCTTCTTTGTCCTTTGGGGAAAATATCTTTAAAGTAATTATATAAATGTGTACGAAAAACATAAAGTTATTATACAAAAGAATAAGTCACATACATTAGCTAAAAATAAAGTTGTCACACTGTTTCTCCTGCATATTACTATTAGAACACAGTGTCAAAGTTTTCAGGAAAAATAGTATAATCAAAGAACTGTATACCAAATAAAGACATTGTTCATAGGCAGTGGTAACAGAATGATACTCTTAGATATCAAGGCATTCAAATTCTTCATGACTGGCATATTCTACTTTAAAATAATACTCAGAAAAATATTGCATATGAGTGAGAGATTAATCAATATAGAAGTCCAAACGATATTATTTCTAAAATATGGAATTAAGTTTAATAGCACAGTATCTCCATCTCACACCATCATTTATGCGACACCAAAATAAGCCCAAATGCATCAGTATAATGAAAATGAAAATAAAATAAGAAAACTAACACCAAAGATGAAATAAGAAGATGAAAATAAGATAATTTTATCATCTAAATTCTACAAAGAAAGGAATTTATGATAGTGCTAATTTGACTAGATTGGAGAAAATATATGTACAAAAACCTGCCACAAATTGATGGGATGTTAAATACAAAAACAAAAACATAAAACTTTCTGAGAAACTGTTTGAAAATTATAGATTGTAATTAGATTAAAATCCCTAATAGATCTCAGCTCTGGTGGTTTTAAAAACATGTCTACAAATTCTTTGACACTTTCCCATTAAAAGATGAAATCTAATTTTTTAATATGAAAAAGCTTCCATGACAAAGCTTCTAAAAAATAGAATATGATGAAGTTGAGGTATGATATTAAGGCTGAGTTACAAAATATGATAAAGGCCGTACACATTTTTTTTTCTTGAGATGTTTACACATCATGGACTCTATTAACCATGTTGTGAGAAAGTCCAGGATATATGAAAAAGTCATGTATAAAGGCTCTAGCTGATATCCCCATCTGAGGTCCCAAGGATAGCCAGCATGAACTCCTAATATATGCAATTGAACTACAATTAAGATGATTCTCACTCTCAGTTTTTAAGCCACCCCAGCTGATGCCAAATGGAGTAGAGATGAGCTGTCACCACCGAGCCTTGTTCAACTTGTAGATCCATTAAAAAGAGAAAAGAGCTTTTTTGTTGTGTAAGCCACTAAGACTTGAGTAGCTTATTAGAAGGTGCTACATAAAGAGAACACTCACATAATTATAAAAAGGAAGAACAAAGAACAAGTAGATAATGCTGGCAATTTAAGAGATTTATAGAACTCATTTTTCAAGGAAAAATCACATGTATTTATAATAAACCACTATTCAAGAAGGCCCTAGAGTAAGGGAAGTCATATCTAACAATTTTGGGAGCATTGGGTCATCCCCCAAACAAGCAAGCATTACCATATTCTAACAATGAATTGTCCCAGGATGGAAGCCAAAAACTACCCACATCATGTGCTATGAAACAAGACAAATAAAACGGAAAATTTTGATGGCAATATGCCACTATCATAGAATTTTCATTAGAAAGAAACTCTTCTGTAAGGTATTGGGTGAGTCTTTCAGGAAAACAGAAGTTTTTAGGCCGTTTATTATATATACACACATATACATACACATACACATATATGTGTGTACATATATATAAATATATAGTGTTGCTCTAACAATATATTAAAATTACACATCATGATCACATCCAGTTTATTTCAGAAAAAGTCTATAAGTGTAATTATTTATATAATGTACTATAAAATATAATATGATACATTTTGAACATATTTCTATTATAAAAACTCTGACAAAAGCAGGCATAGAAGGGAATTTCTTTGTTAAGTTAAATGCTATAAGACAAGTTAGAATAATCATATCGATTGGAAAATATAATATTCATCACATTTTAGAAATCTAATCATCTATAAACACTTCAGTTTTATATCTAATTATTGCTTATATTCCATTGTATACCACCTGGTATAAATAGCGAATGTTCTGCAGGGTTTTTTAAAGAAAAATATGTAAATATGACTAAAATTGCTTACCATGCTTTGTAAATCCTGAGAAGTACCATAAAACAATTAAGAGACAAAAATTGTGAGGATTAGAAAAGATTTGTCTTAGGTGTTTCTATGATATGAATATTATAAAATGTTAGAACTCATAAAAGAGTTCCACATAGATAATAGATAACTAATATAGGATTATCATACACAATTCAATATTTTTATTCCACATCTGCAATGGGCAAACAGAAAATATTAAAGACAGAATTCCACCGAAAATAACAATACATAGAGTTTATATGAAAAATCTTAAAATGCACAATATTTTTACTCTGAAAATATTTAAATTCTATTGAAATACATAAATGATATTTGAATCATCGGAGATATAGGTCTTAGGACGATTAAATAAAAGAATCGTATGAATTTTTTTAGATGATATTCAGAGGAAGTAAATGTTTAAGCTCAGTATTCTGAAGTAGAGCATGGTTTCTACCATCCTGTGGACACTGAATGATGAACTCCGGCGGTATTTTATTCTAAATCCTGGAGTGTTTATATATTTAGTTTATAGAACTATAAATATATTTATATTCAACTAAAGATAATATTATAATATTGATATAGCTAATCACAAAAAGTTATCTGTGTCTTATTTAATAAAAGTAAAAAAATTATATTGCTAGTAGAATAGCATATATGATATGAAATATTGTGAAGTATAGTAAAAGAAGCAAAATGCTTTTCCTTACCTTTTGATTGTGCATCAAATGTAGCCCATCATGAACAAATGTATCAGATTATAAGGTACTGTTAATATTAAGGATGATGTCATCACAATAGTATAAAACTTAATTGCCTTTATTGAAACAACAACAAAATTGGTTATATTTTAATGTACTAAATAATTAATAAATTATAAAAATTATTATATTGACATTCAAAATTCTTGGAGCCATAATAATTATAATGAAACAAATATGACAGACATTTACAAGTGTGCACAATTAATTATGCCACCCCAGAACTGGAGACCATTCTACTAAGTGAAGTATCTCAAGAATGGAAAATCAAACATCTTATGTACTCTCTATTAAATTGGAACTAACCAATGAGCACACATGTGCACAGAGGTAAGCAAAACTCAGTGGAAATCAAGCAGGGGGAGGTGGGGAGAAGGAGAGGAGAATAAACCAACCTATGGGTACTATGAAAACTGTTTGGGTGATGGATACACTTATAGCCAGAACTCAAGCATTACAAGAACAATCCATGTAACTAAAAACACTTGTGATGCCTTAATATTTTGAAATAAAAAATAATAATTATTCCCCCAATCATATTAATGCTTAATCTGTGCCTTGCTCATCTTATTATATACAAAATGTTACTTCTATGATTCAAATATGATGACTTTATTTGGATTGTAGAAATATTTATACCATTTTTGTGAATTTAATGTGAAGATGGGTTATTCTTATGTATGTTCTAAAACCTATATTAAAAATACATATGGATATCCAGGAAGGCATTAGGATCAAGTGCAATCAAAGAACTTCACACACAAATTAAAGAAGTTTAACAAATATAAAAAGATATAGTATGAAATAACATTATGCTGAAATTGAAAGGATCTGGCTACAATTAGATTACAAATTTTCATGCAATAGAGCTGTTCAGGATGATATTTTGAATCACATGGAAGACATTAGTAAAGCTGCAGAGTCAAAAATGTGACTATACATAAAGCTGTATATTTAATAGGTCTATCCCTTTGCTTACAAGTGAGAGAAAGAAATGATGAAAATATGTCTAATGAGAGTAAAACTTCAGCAAAAAGCATGAATATACTTTTTTACAAAAATGTAAAAAACACTGGATATAGGGTCAACTATCATGAGTAAATTGCACATCAACTTGAAATTAAGGAGAGCATATACATTCTAATTTCACATTTGAAATGGAGATATAAATTATTAAACAAAATGTCCTCAGATTTTAAATTTTTGAACAGAGAGCTATTTTTAATGAATACATCTGTTTTACAACATCAACTACTGACTTGCTTCTTAAAAATATTGACAATTTAATTCCTGTAGACATTTCATCTGAAATAGTTTTAAGCAGTGTGCAGTGTCAATATTTTGTAATATAAAATCAACATTATGTTTTAATTTTCTAAAACTTATTCAAAAAATTTTCTTAGTACAATCTTATCCAAATTTAGAAGTGTCTTGAAGAGCTATTTTAACAACAGTTACAGTGGTTTCATGTGAAAAAATTTCAGTAAGCTGAAGTTAATTTAAAAAAAAATTAAGATTGCCATTTGGTTCAAAAGAAGGTACCAAACATAGCAAATTTCTCAATTGAAATTAAATTAAGAATATTACCCTCATAATATCCTGAAATAAAAATTAATTAATTAATTAAGAAGTAGATTTGAAAATATTAGGGATCTATTTGCTTCCATTAAACTAATAATATATAGTGATAATAAATTTTGTTTAGGTAAAGATGAAATATGTAAAGTTAATGTAGTATTTTAATATATCTACTTTTCAATTCTTTAAACTTTAATATGTTTCAATCACTTTAATATTCTGGAAAAATTAACCATTAAAATCCATTAAACAATATGTATGTTCCCACTTTTCCTTTTGCCTCATGCTCAATAGCTCAGCATGGCATTATTTATAAGCAATGGAATATAAAGCAACACTGACATGCATAAATGATTTATTACAGTTTCTTAGGTCATATGGTTATCCTTCCCAGTGGAAGTAAATGTGACTATTTTATCATAAAATCAAGATTGTGCCTAAACCACATTTAAGTGGTGCCTCTGAACATATTAAGTTATGCCCAATGTTGCTGATTTATTACATTTCAATAGCATATCAGTAAAACGAGGCTAGGTAGGTAACCTAGTTGTCACACATAACTCAAAATCCAGTAACCTAAAGTAACAAGGTTTATTTCTTGTGCATACTGCTAATACACGTCCAATGCTAGACAGAAGGGAACTTTGTTCTATATTGACCTACTCAATATAGGGAAAACTGAGATATATGGAAAACTGAAAAGTCTCTGAATGACACAGAGGAAAGGGAAGAAGAAAAATCACATTATCTCTTAAATGCTTCCAACTGGAAGCAGTATGCACTCCTGTCTCATTGACTAAAACAAATCACATGTTCAGACCTTATTTTTCCAGGAAAGTATAGAGAAACTGTGTACCATTAATAACAAACATTTATAGGAACATATGAGATCACTTAAGAACATTTCCAAAATGTATTTCCATACATTATCTCATCAATTAACAAATAACTGTGCAAATTTCACAAGGAAGTGATTATTTTCACACATTCTATATGTAAATGACAAATTATGTCTATAATCTAAGTTTTCCGGTTTTGAATCTTCTATGGAACAGGGGTTCAGGAAATAACTTGAGTAAGTCATAAATGCTGCATCAGACATCAACTGGTAACCTGAACTAAATCATTGACAATCTCAGATATATACAGGGAGACAGGATATAAGCAAGATATTTTTTACCTTGATTCCTCTTGGAATTAGTGAGTAAGCCACAAATAATTTTTTTAAGAATTAGTAAACCATTAGTTTTGATATTGTGTTTTAATGTCTGCATTTATGTCATATAACTATTGCTACACCATTAACTACTGTAAAATGGTTGTAGTTTAATACAACAATGATCTGCTTTTTCTTCTGATTTGATGATTTGGTTGTGTGGTTCCTTTACTGTTTTCTCAGGATTTATTTATGTGGTTGCATTTATCTGGATGGTCAGCTACCCCAAAAGCCTTGTTCTTTTTTGGTAGATAGTGCAGGTTTTAAGTGCCTCACTTCTCCTCCATGTTACTTTCTTACTCTAGTTATTAGACAATAACAACCTCTTCATATTGTAGTTTCCAGGCAGCCTTCCAAGAGATTGAAAATAAAAGCTGCAAAACCTCTTGAGGCCCAGCTCTATAACTCACCCATCACTTCCACTGAATTCCTTTGGTTAAAGCACAAGAGCAGTTCATATTCAAAAGATTTAGGAATAAAGTGTGGTAAAACTTGGAGCCATATTTAATCTACTGGAGGGTTTATTATTCCGATTTGGTAGATGTAGAATCAGAAGAGTTGTCTAGAATAACAGTTACCACGAAATATTTTTAAACTATTGAGAGATAAATCCTCTTTGACAATAAGTCATACAAATTGCAGGACACAAAACTAGGAAATTATTAGAGTTAAATGCCTTTGTATGAGTGGTATGCATATGTGTGGTGGGAAGCATAAGTAACAGAGAAACAGAGAGAGTGAAAGAGAGAGATATGAATGTTTTTTCCTTATTGTTCAGGCCGAGGGTTGGGAGGGGGGGAGAGAGAGGGAGAGAGAGGGAGAGAGGGAGAAAGAGAGATATGAATATTTTTCCTTTATGTTTCAAGTCAGAGAGAGAGAAAGAGAGAGAGAGGAATATTTTTCCTTAATGTTTCAGGTCATCTTTTTATTCTTTTTTGTTAACAATGTATATGAATATATCTTTTGAAATTATACTTTCATTCATGAGGACAGGGCTTTTGGGTGTTGGCTTGATGGCAATTAGATCATTTAACGAAGCTACATAGTAGGTGTTGGGTTGTTCTATTGTCTTCTCTGAAATGTATCATGTGAAGGCCAAATGAGGCATGTAATTATAAAAGTTTCTACCATCAGTAAATGATATGATGCATTTACGAATGCTAAGTGATCTGAAATGCATTACAGTTCTTCTTACAAACCCTTCTATATTTCATTATCAGGAGCAGCAGTCACAGGTTGAAGAATTCACAAATGGGAAAAGATAAATTCTGATTGGAAATTAGTAGACAAGTATCACAAATTGCTTATATCCAAGTATCCTAGCAAATGATTTAGATTGACAGATATCTTGGAGAGTTGCTAAAACGGGACCATATGTCTGATAATTTCAGGGTGATGACAGTTGAAAAAAGTGAGTGTTGACTTGTCTGGGTATTAGAACCTGTGAATATCAGAATCTTTGTCAGAAACTTGAGAGGCACAGACAGACACATCCTCCTCCACACCAGCCAGAGGCAGATTACAGCATTCAGTTGAGCATCTCATGTGACAACTCCATGACACCATCAACCTTTTTCATGTCTTCTTGTTTTTCAACTAGACAGAATCACCCACTCCACCATCTGATCCTGAGGAGTGGAACTTTCTTGTTATTATCACTTTGAAATTGTTATTATCACCAGAATTTTAACAGCACAATTGGAAAATGGAGGAAACAATTCCATTTTGCAATTTTTAAAGCTTTAAGTGGTTTTATGGTCAAATATCTCTAACAGAAAATGTTAATATAATTTTAAATTAATAATTGTTAAAAGTTTATGTAATATTATAAATGTAAGGAAATAAAATAAAAACAACAGATGCCATTTTATTAGCTTCATGGAAACAAACTTGAAGGGACAAATTTGGAACTATCTTTATTTCTAGTCAAGACAAACATTTAATTAATAATAGATAAATCTTTAAATGTAAGGTGTTGTATTAAAAAATAGGAACTAGAAATATTTAAACAGATTCTTCCCCATGACAGTGGGGAGGAGGTGAGGGTACAGTTCATCTCTTTCTGCCTATTAAATCCAAAAGCTACTGAAGTATTGAAACTTTGGGGAAGAAGAATATTAATAAGACTATCTTTAACAGGGAACATAATATGAAGATTACATTCGGATCTGGATTAGTTTTGCTAAAGCATATCCTGAAGTTAGCTCTCTGGTCTTTAAATGGAAATCAGCTGGAAATGTGAGGCTGGAACTCACTAGGAGATAGAAATGAAGATATATTTTTGGAAAGGAGAATTTCATGACACCACTGGAATAAATGAGATCAGAGAAAAAGAGTATGTATAGTGCAAGAAATGCTATGATTGAGGCTAGAAACCCAGAGGATTTAAGACAAATATCAACAAAGGAAAAAACGGAAGGAACAGCTATGCATATAAGGGGAAATATTAGAGTTGCTGAGTCAATATTGTCATATAACCAAAGACTAACTTAAAAGGGACATGCAGTGAAATGTACCAGGCATTATAGGATTTTTAAAAAAAGAATTAAAAAGTTTTTATACCTTTATTGGAAGTGTAGAGAGCAAATATTTTCTCCCATTCTGTAGGTTGTCTCTTCACTCTAATAATAGTTTCTTTGGCTGAGTGGAAGCTTTTTAGTTTGATAAGATCCCATTTGTTTATTTTTGTTGCTGCGGTGATTGCTTTGGGGGTCTGCTTCAAAAATTCTTTGCCTAGGCCAATGTCAGAAAGGGTTTTCCCAACATCTTCTAGAATTCTTAGGGTTTCATGTCTTAGGTTTAAGTCTGTTATCCATCTTGAGTGGATTTTTGTGAGAGGTGAGAGGTAGGGATCCTGATTCATTCTTCTGCATGTAGATATGCAGTTTTCCAAGCACCATTTATTGAAGATAGATTCTTTTTCCACAATGTATATTTTTGTCTGCTTTATCAAAGATTAGGTTACCATATGCAGATGGTTTCATCTCTGGAATCTCAGACCAATTCCAAACGTCAATGTTTCTGTTCTTATGCCTGCACTAGACTGATTTAATTATTATTGCTTTATAGTACAGCTTGAAGTCAGGAAGACTGATGCCTCCCAATTTGTTCTTTTTACTTAACAGTGCTTTGGCTATACGTGGTTTTTTATGGTTCCATACAAAGCGAAGAATTATATTTTCTAGATCTGTGAAGAATGATGGTGGTATTTTGATGGGGATTGCATTAATTCTGTAGATGACTTTAAGTAATACTGACATTCTAACAATATTGATTCTACCAATCCATGAACAACGCATATTTTTCCATCTGTTTACATCTTCTACGATTTCGCTTTTTAGCGTTTCGTAGTTCTCTTTGTATAAGTCTTTCGTATCTTTCGTTAGATATATTCCTAGATATTTACTTTTCTTTGGAGCTATAATAAAAGGAATTGCATTTTTGATTTGAGCTTCAGCTTGACGGTTCTTGACCTATATGAATGCCTCTGATTTAAAGGCCTAATAACAAGAATCTATCTAGAACTCAAAAGATTAAACAAGAAAAAAATCAAACAATGCCATCAAGAAATGGGCAATGGTAATGAACAGAAACTTTTTCAAAGAAGATGAAATAATGGCCAGCTAGCAAACATAAAAAAAAAAAAATGCTCAACATCTCTAATCATTAGAGAAATGCAAATCAAAACCACAATGAGATATTATCTAACCCCAGTGAGATTGGCCCGTATCAAGAAATCCCAAAGCAATAAATGCTGGCGAGGATGCGGAGAGACAGGAACACTCTTACACTGCTAGCAGGACTGCAAATTGGTGCAACTTTCATGGAAAAGAATTTGGAGATACCTCAAACAGCTAAAAATAGAAATACCATTCAACCCAGCAATAGCATCATTAGGCATCTACCCCAAAGAGCATAAGACGTTCTATTATAAAGATATCTGCACCCAAATGTTTATGGCAGCACAATCCATCATTGCAAGGACATGGAAACAACCTAAGTACCTGTCAATTCATGACTAGATAATTAAAATTTGGTATATGTTTACAATAGAATATTACTCAATTCTAAGAAATGGGAGCGAGCTAATACCACTTATGTTATCCTGGATTGAGCTTAAGCCCATTATCCAAAGTGAGGTGACACAAGATCAGAAATATGGGCTCCACACGTACTCGCTGTCACATTGGTACTGATTATGGTGCTCAAAGTGTGGTGGTGTTCACCAGAGATTCGAGGGTGGGGTGGGGAGATAGATCCCACATCTGAGGGATGCAGTGAACAGTGTGGAGGGGAGGGGCATACCTCTAACCTTTGCTAAGTAAAGGCAAAGTTATAAAATAAAATAATCTAAACAAAATGTTATGTAAATAGATAGATAGATATAGATATAGATATAAACATTTATCAGGTGTCGGGCAGGTTGGGGGGGAGGGGATGGGTTTAAATATATACATTATAAGTGCATTGTGCATTGTCGGGGGCATGGACATGCTTGAAGTTCTGACTCGAGGGGGGAGAGAAGGTAATAGCAATGTATGTAACTTTAACATTTGTACCCCCATATTACACTGAAATAAAAAAATAAAAAGATGTTATACCATGCCATGCTTTATAGACATTTTTTGTACTTAGGATTAAAAAGAGTAGATCTTCACACATCCATCAAATCTTGATCAAGTGGCTTCATACCAAACTGGCTAGTAATTTTGAGTTTCTACCAAAAAAAAATGCAAATTTTGAACAATCTATTCTGAAAATTTCAGCAGTCTGAACTGATACAATAAAATTTGTGCTTTAGAAA
The DNA here is from genome assembly GCF_040939455.1 of Microcebus murinus. NCBI lineage: Eukaryota > Metazoa > Chordata > Mammalia > Primates > Cheirogaleidae > Microcebus > Microcebus murinus. The sequence continues at coordinate 53,576,428 of NC_134116.1, forward strand.
ATCTATGTTCTAACAAAGTACCATCTATATATGGGTAAAGATTTAGAAAAAATTTTATAATGTTCTTTAAACTACATGTTAATTAAATGACTGGCAAATGATGTGTGTTTTTTTCAGTTGTCTATAATAGCATTACAGTTCATGAAAAAATTGGTGCAACTTCTAAGTCTATTTATCTCAGAATCAGAGAATAATTAAAAAATATATAAACTTATTATAAATTAATTAATGACTTTTATTTTTGATATGTTGTTGTAGATGTACTTTTCTCTCTAAGCACTATTGAAAAACCAAGTGTACTTTCATATGTGTGTATATATATATGTGCGGATATATAGATACACACACACACACATATATATATAGAGAGAGAGAGAGAAAGAGAGAGAGAGAGAGAGACCAAACTAGAGAGGTGCTATAACTTCCATTCCTACCCATTAGTAACAAGGTGCTTTACCCTTTGTGTGAACAGAAGCTAAGATGGGGAACATGTACATATATACTTATAAAGCAATAACTAGATATCTCTACTCATTTCTCTGCTGGAGCAATGTCAATAGAAAATCAGTAAAACACAAGGTTTAGTAAGAGTCAGAGTCTCACAACATAATACCCAAAACATCCAGGTTTCAATTGAAAATCATTCATCATACCAAGAAGCAGAAAAACACAATTTGCACAAAAAAGGGAAATCAATAGATGCCAACACCAAGATGACTGAGACATTAGATGTATGATAAGAGTTTAAAATAGCCATCATAACAATTCTTCGATAAACAATAATGAAAATCCTCAAAACAATTGAAAAAAACAGAAAGTCTCAGAAAATAAACAAAAGGTATAAAGAACCAAAAATAAATACTAGGTGGGGCATGGTACCTAATTCTTCTGAACTTTAGTTTTAACAACAGAAATAAAGTGTCTATATATATTATCTCAAAATATTGCTATATATAACATTCTTGAAATGTTAAAACCATAGAAATGGAGAACATATTAGAGGTTGCTAGAGGTTATAAATTATGGATGGGTGTGTGTATAAAAGGGAAATATGAGGCCTTTATTAGTTTATACATATATTAATATTTATACATACATATAACTATATGCGTATGCATATAAAACTATATGTGTATGCGGTTATATACATCAAAGTTTTTAACTTTGATCCTGACATGTATCAAATGATTAACATATATAGTCCTTATTGTTTTCAATAACTGTTATGCTCAATAATATTTTTGAAATGATTAATGACAATATTAATGGAAGAATACTGGGAGAACAAAGAAGTAATGGTAGCAGAGCCATGCCATGAAGAATAAGCATCATATTCAGAAGCAAAAAAAAAAGGATAAAAAGTAATTTCAATGTAGATCAATTTACTGTCATCAAGTGCAGTTCCATAAACATTAGCAATATCCAGGAAGCAGAACAAAGGAGTCAGTGATCATAAAGAGCACACAGGGGATTGCTATAGCAGCGTTCCAGCATGACATCAATGCATAGCTCTTTATCACTAGTATTGAATTTGTTTCATATTGAAAAAGTCATCCATGAGATCCTCAATCACATTGATTCAGAAAAAGATAGTAAACAGACCTTTAACTAAAATAACTTATTATCCTAAATTGTCAGCCTTGAGCATCACTAAAATCAGAGAGAAACAGAAAGGAAATGAGACGTGTTTGAGATATGAGCAAATAATATAGTGATTCATTTTCAAAATAAAGAGGCTATTATACCCAGCGACAGAGTATCTATGACAGATATATTTAATATAAAGGGAAATCTTAAAAACAAAACTGAAAAATATATTGAAAAATCAAGAAGCTACAAATTAGATTTAAATTTGCAGCTCAGTGATGAAAGGTTAAAAGGTCAGCAGAATGTCAGTATAAAAATTCAAGATCAAATAACATGGAATGTAAGCATTTTTTCCCTGATAGGGTCCAAATCTTGAATTAATAAAACAGAAATAATAATACCAGCTTTTACAATATATAGCTCCCTTGTGTCTAAGACTTTTTTTAAAATTCACTTTTTAGAATAAAAATTGTATTTTATTTTTATCATTTAGATGCTCCAGTTTTGACTTATATTGTGTTAAATGACTGTTTATAGTTCAGAAATAATTTAAAATATTCAATCTTTTTATCAATTATTTTTCTTGATTAAGTGTGTAATAAAGTCTTCTCATCACAACTTTCTAATTTCTATATCCCCATTCCCATTCTATAATCAAGGAGAAGGCCTATGAGATGGGCTAATTATCTTGCCCAATATAAGGTTTGTTCCACTACAGGAGAAGATGAATTAATAAAGAAAAGGCATGTTATACATTTTGAAAAGAAGGTAAATGTGTAGTTATATACTGGATTGCAAATTTACACAAGCTTACCCCCAAAATGTAAACTTCTTTATCTATATAGTTAATTATGATTCCTTTTACATTCAAATTAGTACATCTTTCATTCTGGTCTACTGGCGTCAGATAAACAATTCTAAATATCTCATACTAAGTCTTTTCTGAGAATTATCTGCATGACAATCTTAAATGAATTTAAAAACAGATTTCTCTGATACAATTTTTCAAGTCTTCTCATTCTTCTCATTATTACTATCCCTGAAACTAAAAACCCCATGGGTTAGCTATTAACTGGACATAGGTTTCATTTCAACTGCGACTATTGTAGAAAAACTCAAGCTTGCCTCAGAATTGGGAAATTATTCTCACTAATTCCACAAAACATTGAACTAATCCATTACAATACAGCTATTAACTGTCAATTGCAAATAAAAGTGATCCTTGCGGTCTACAAAGGCTTGAAACTGACCTCTAGTGTCAAACCAGATGCTGAGGACTCCCAGCAGCAGAGACCTTCTTCAAAGAGTTATCTTCAGTTATTCCCAGTTCTTTAAGTACAGATCTAAGTAAAGTTTTCCCCACAGTGAAAAAAATCCTTTTCTATCCTAGTTCCCTTCTTTGTTAAAACTGAGCAATTAAAAAAAAGGGGTCAGATAATAATGTCTCTTTCATCTTTCTTTTTGGCTAGGTGTATGCTCTCTGGTGAACAAAAAGTTAGGAAAGTACACAGCTACATTTGCCAATATCAAAAATGCTAATTTTTTAAAATTAAGATAATTACAGATTTTGAAAGAAAAATTTTCTCTAGATCTGTATGAATGCATCTAATTCAAATTATAAAATGACATTTAGTATGTAATCTAAAATGTCTCATATTTGTATCTTTTCCCTAAAAGAATGGGTGAGTATTTAACTTTGGATCTGCTGACTAAAGGACTGGACACTCAGATTGCTCCCGGAATAAAGAAAAGTATAGTCTTAGGACTAATTATGTTTTCTAGTACGGAACAAAGAAAGTGTGCACAATGTCCCATTGGCGGAATATCAACTTCAGCAAGTATGAGATCATACCTCCACTGAGTACTTTATTACACTTTTCTGCCTGGCTTCCTAGCTAATGACACTTCTGTGTCCTAGAATGTCATCAACTATCACCCTTCTCTGCCTGTTAAAATCTACTAAAGCCCCTATCACGTCATAGATGCAGTGAATCTATTTATTGCTCCTTACCAAAAGGGACCCCCCATCATTAACTCATACATTTTTATTGTAAGTTCATACTATAAAATGCTGAACAACTTGATCTTTGAGACCTGAATAGACAAGACACTACCTAATTCTCTGGCTTCCTCTCAAGGCAGCCTTTTCCTTGCTTATATATCTCAACCTTTAATTCCCCTTGCATCTTTTCCCCCAACAGTTCAGCTTATGGCACTCTCCTTACTAAATTAACTCTGACACATCCTCTAGTACTGATAAGTCTTCATTTTTCTTGGAGTAGACGAAATTATTCTAGTTTTATAGTCTTGTACTAGGCTTCATTTTCACTTTTTTCACTTACACCATGACTGCAATTTAATAATTTTGCATTTGTCAGAAGTAATGTTGGATTCGCAACAAATACCCCAGTTTGGGGGTTACAAATATTTATGGAATAGTAAATAACAAATGTTTATGAAATAAATGCATGAATAAATAAATACCTCATCATATTTAATATATGCTATTTTCATTGTAATTATAATTGTAATATATCTATTTATATTATTAAGTGAAAGTGTTTAAATCCCAGCATAGACTTCTTTTAAAGAAAGAGTTTTAACTCTACCAAATGCTTCAGAAAAGTTAAGTTTCAAACCAAAACATTCATAAGACCTACATACAGCTGTTACACAAGCCATTGCTTGGAGAAGCCTAATGGTGGGGTTGCAATAAAAATTTTAGTGCAAGTATCTTTTTTATAAAATGATTTTTTTTTACCTTTGGGTAAATATCCAGTAGTGGGATTGCTAGATCAACTAGTAGGTCTACTTTTAGTTCTTTGAGGAATCTCCATATTTTTTTTCCACAGGGGTTGTACTACCTTGCAGTTCTACCAATAGAGTATAATGTTCCCTTATCTCCAGATCCATGCAAGCATCTATTATTTTAGGACTTTTTAAGAGTGTCGTTTGATGTTTTCTTGCTGAGATGCTTGAGTTCTTTATAGATTCTAGTTATTAGCCCTTTATCAGACGTATAGCATGCAAACATTTTCTCCCATTTTGTAGGTCGTCTATTTGCTCTGTTGATTGTTTCCTTGGCTGTGCAGAGATTTTCAAATTTAATTAAGTCCCATTTATTTATTTGGATTGTTGCTGTGATTACCCTTGGGGTCTTCTTCATAAATTCTTTGCCTAGGCCAATATCTAGAAGAGTTTTTCTAACATTTTCTTCTACAATTCTTATGGTTTCATGTCTTAGATTTAAGTCTGTTATCCATCTTGAGTTAATTTTTGTGAGTGGTGAGACATAGGGATCAAACTTTAAGAGCTTTATGTAGATTATTCCTGTGACCTTAGTGGTAGGAAGTAATTTTATCAACATTTTGTACATTTCTCAAGACTGCAAAGCTTGAGAACTCAAGTACCGTTCCCAAAGTCACAGTTAGTGTAACTCACAGAGGGATTTAAAGCCCCAAAGCAATCTATTCAGTAGTTCACACTTCCTTGTTAGAAGTCCACAGCAGCCACATACATCTCTACATTAATCAGGGTGGCCTCTTTCCCAGGTGAAGCCATCATAATTGTTGGCTCCTGCATGGGAGTGAGGAATGGTTTCCTAAGAGTGGTTTCCAGACAAGCAGCAACTGTGTCATATGGAAATTTGTTAGGAATGCAAGATCTCAGCCTATTATCTCCTATTAACTGAATCAAAACCTCAGATTACTGGTTGAGCTAATCTAACTTGGTTCAGATACACACCAAAATATGAGAACTACTGGTGTAGGGTATGATTATAGTTCCTGGAATCATTTGATTTGTTCCGCTGCTTTTCCAGGACAGGGTTACTCAACATGTAAGAGCCTTGGATTCTGTGCTTGGGCATTTTAATTCCTAAACAGGAAGCCCTATTCCTGTACTGAACATCCATACTTAATCTAATCCCATTTTCACAGAATCATTTAGATATTCTTGAAATTTCCTAAACTGATAAATATGCTTCTTGTCTGTTACCTGATGTTGATAGTAAAAATTACTTTTGGCTTAAGAAAATATCTTTTGTCATTTCAGTGGAAGAATATGTTAAGTGATAATTGTTAAGTTCTCTGATAAATTCAAACGCTCTTTGTTTCTCTTCCTCTTCCATGACATCATAATCATTCTGCAACATTCCTCTGGTGCTTGTCATCTCATCTTACTTTTTAACAAGGATCATCTGCAGAATTTTGTACTCTATTCTCTCTAAACACAATTTACAGCTCAGACTGAACTTTAAGCTTTGTGAACAACTCAAGTCAATATCTAATATACAAGGATTACTAATTTAAGAGTTATGAGAAAGTTTGAAATCTACCCTGTATGGCTACCACCTGCATCTTTCAGATATTCCTGTAGACTAAACTGTTATGCTTTTAATATATATATATATATATATATATATATATGTATATATATATTTAAAATTGCTCAGGATATTTGCATTTTAGAAGACAATGTTTTCAAAATGTTATCATTTTCCACTCCCAGGCAGTACTTTTTCCTTGAAAAATCTGCCTATTATTTATAATCATTTGAAAGAAATTAGCAACAGATAGCATTAAAATATTATTCCATGTTATAATGTACCCATCTTTCTCATGCTTACATTTTCATATTATATGTCTTTTCTCTCTCTCCTTACCTTTCTCTCTTAAAAAAATCAGTAATTCATTTTAGAAAATATATGCCAATGAAAATGTTTCAAAAGAACTTCTTTTGGGCTTGAGTATGAATATATTATATTTTTGTTTATATAGCAAGCTTTGCTTTATTTGTATGATATACATAGGTATGCCTAAAGTGGACCACAACACAGTTATTGATAAACTGATAAAAGGTAAATTTATATGTAGATTCTGTCAGTATTACATCTCTACATAAATTTACATTGCTCATGTCCACCTTGCCAGCATTTTAAAATGTTTTAAAGCAATCAGGAGACTAGGTAATGAATGCTATCTCTTGTCTTAGAAATGCTTATAAAGATGCATATAACATTACAAGTGGGGAAATCTTTGCTCACTAAGTAAATCACAGGCATCAATAACAGGCAGACTTGGTTTTGACATCCTGGGAAATCCATTCTCAGAGCACTCTTCACACTTTAAATGACTGATTAATAAATCATTTCAAATAAGGTGATAACACATTTCCTTAGCAACATAACTATTTGGCTAAATGAAATATGTAAATTTTTGTTCCTACTATGGCTAGGGCAAAAAGAAACCCCTCTCATATGCTATGATTAACATAACAACACAATAATACACTAGTGCCTTCACACAACAAGAAGATCCACAAGGTATGAATTAAAACTTTGTATTGATATGATAGCATATTCCAATAAAATATTGACTATGTTAGCATCAAAACACTTACTGAAGCACATCTTGAGTGATCAGGTTAGGATATGCCTCTTAATATTTGTAGTTATTATCCCATTAAATATGTCTTCCGTTTAATACATCAAAACACCTGCAGGATTTGACAAAGCCTAATGGAATTTTTAACAAATATTACATTTAAGGAAGCACTGAATGTGGAATAAAGAACTGACCTTTTGGACCTTGCAATATCAGACACTGAAGAAATTTGTATTTGTCTGTTTTTTCTTACAACATATAGTGTTATTCGGGGCTGACAATTTGCTGGAGATTTTTAGAATTATAAAAATTATGTAAATGGATAAACATAAAGATTTTTCTTAACAAAATAATACAGTACTATTGGTAATAACATTGCGAACATAGCTAGACATGTAAATGGGATGAAAAAACAGCAAGAAATTAGATTTCTCAATATGTGTGCTTAAGATTAATCAGGTCACAGGAAAAACATTTGCTGAAGTGACCCATTTAACTGTGTTCATTGATATCTTTATCATGATAACTTGTTGTTAAAAGAAATAAATAATAGTACTTTCATCCATGCTAGAGATTATTTGAATAATATTCAGTATTATGGTTTAAAAAGTAAATAATATTTATAAAAGAAGTCAAGATTTATTTCTCATCACTTTATATAAAAATGCTATGGCATTTGCTGATACTTTTTTGTTTTTATCTCAGTTATCAATTAATAAGTACTTTGATATAAAATAATATTTTATAATTATTTGTATCTTACCTTTCAAAATGCATATGTATTTATAATATATAAAAATATATAAATATATATAAACAAGAAATTAAATTCCTTAGAGTTAAATTGAGAAATGCTAGCTGATCCAAAAATTTCTGAAAATGACCACATGAAATCAGAAAAGTTAATCACTATCAATGTACACAAATCAGTAGCATTCCTATACACCAATAACAGCCAATCTGAGAGTCAAATTAAGGACTCAACACCATTCCCAATAGCCAAGAAAAAAAAAAAAAAAAAAACAAAGTAGACATATACTTAAAGAAGGAGGTGATCTCTACAAAGAGAACTATAGAAGAATGAGGAAAGAAATTGCATGTAAGACTCTGGATTTTGATTAGTTTGAAATATTGGCCAATGGTAGAAAGAAAACAATGGCTCTAAATTAAATGTTATTAGTAATTATATATTTATTTTAATACATTTTTATCTACAGAGCATTTTGGGGATCAGAAAACATTGTTTTTCCATTAGCTCACTGAGCAAATGAGCTAAAAGAAATACCTGCAAATCCATAGAGTTCAGAAATCCTGTGATTATTGAAAGTGATTCTTTTGCTTAAAGGTAATCTGCCAACTGCATAACTTGAAAACCTATGTATGAAAAGCAGTATTCTATAAGCAAATTTATCTGGGAAAGTTATCATATTATATTTACCTCTTAGAGAGGTATAACAAGTATGCATATAATAAGTCAGCTTATTTCTCAAAATTGTTTGACAAAATCATGTAGTCTAGACATCTATTAACACAATGCAACATAGTTCAGGAAATGTTGACAGAAATATCTTTGGAAGTGTTTAGGACACCCTTTTAGGCTAAAACATGCTAAAGGAATTATCTTAAGGGACAAAGCTCATGATTTTATACCTTTTCCAATGTTGTTACATGGCCTGGCTATTCTAATAGGAAAACAATAAGAAAAATAAATGTTTTCAATATTCATTATTTGTACTAGACTACTGGGATGTTTCTTTAATTATTGTTATTTTTTGTTTTTAATTTAGAAACTAAAACATATATAACACGGAATACAAAATATAACACGGAAAACAAAATATGTAGATAAGATTAAAAATGATTACTAAGTCTAAGACGCTTGTCAATACTATAAGATATCATCCTTTGCAATGTACTGAAACAATAAGAAACCCAAAGGAATTTTTGTGGAGAGTCAAGCCCAGAACAGCTGAGCTATAGGTTTACTGCTTTGTATAAAAAATCATAGAACGAGAACATTGGATAGACAGCTTTTAGGATGATACTCAGGTCAGGGACTTATACATTGTAGACTTTAGAATGTCTACAGTCAATTACTCTAACCAGCAATTAACAGGGTTGGAGTATGTGCAGCATAAACAATAATCAAAGATTTTACATAATCCCTCCTAGGTCACATGTAAAAACTATCACTATTGTAATTTAATTTAACAGAAAAAAGTTCTCATATGAAGAAAAATGGTAATTTATGAGATAATACCTTATCACAAATATTTTACATTTTCTATTTTTAGTCCATACTTGAGTGCTATAAATATATTTTCTCATTAGTAAGTTCCCAAAGAGCTATTTGCTCATCACTTTTCATAAATATTTGCCTAATTGTCATCTCCCATTACTTCTCCCATGATTCCAAAATACAGAAAGCTGAGATTTTTCTGGGATCCCACTTATTTCTATATGTAGCACTTTGCTCCTCAATATTTTAAGAGGTATTGTAATGTTCATATATTTTTATTGTATTTAGTGTGATTCCTTCTATTTCTAACCAACATAATAGTCTATATCCCCCCTTTTCTTTATCATTACATATTTTTTCTTCTAAAGCTCTACCTCCTGGGCATATGCTACTTTTTGATAGCTACATTTACAATTTGTCTAAAAGATAATTTTCTTTTCCTTCAGGTTAGGACACTATAAAGATTTTAAGACAGATGAATAACATGACTTACAATGCTTTTACATTCATACTTTCCTAAACTTACATTCCATTCTTACTCATTTTACAAGCCTATTTGTAAAAGAAAAAAATACAAATTTAAATATCATTTTGAAGAAATCATTCTCTTCCATGTTGCTTTTCTCTTTTGCTTTCCTACTGTCTGTTTATCACCTACAATAGGCTCATTCTTACTTTGCTATAAGGTTTTAGTCATTGTGAAATAATAACCTCACATTACGTCAAACAAGGAAGACAAGTGCATGATAAACGACAAAAGAAAGCAACAGTGTAGCACTCCAATCATGTACTCATTACTTCTTAATAAAATGTCTTCAAGAAAACCACCATTCCCCTAGTAACCTGGATAAATGCAACCTTTACTTGCCTCCCTGAACCAATTTCATTTTAAAGTGATGATATATCAAAACGATTTATCATTGTAATGAAATCACCATGAGGTAAACAGCATTTGAAAAACTATGATACTAAGATCTTTTCTTACTTTTTTCCACCCAAACACAAAGAAATACACATAAAATTGTATATGAGAGAATATAATGGAACAACCCACTGTTTTTCATTAAATCTAAGATTTCATTATCAGATACATTCTGATTTCAGATGTGCTAAAATATGAAAAAAATGACAAATACCATTGTAAGATATAAACAATTTTAAGATTCATCCTGATTTCAGAAATGGCAAAATCGGGGAAAAAAGAATATGTCTTAGAGTGTTTTGAGTAGTCAGAGTTGGCCTCTCAGGAAATGGCATGTAATTTTCACATCTTATACTCATAAAATGTTCCCTCTGTCTCCTTTAATGATACCAGGAGACATTGACTTCTCTAGGTCACTCCAATTTTAAGCCTTTTGTTTTCTGCTCCCACCAGTGTGCCAACCAGTCACATGAAAAGTAAATGAATTGTCATCATGGCCATTTTTTGGGCACAGGTGTATCCTTGAATACCTACTGCACCTTTAGTCTCCACACACACTGAACTTACCCACACTGCCATTGTCACTCTGTGGTTGTTCTTAATCCTTTACTCAATAAGATTACTTAAAATGTTCAAAATAATCACAAAGTTCTCTTTAATTAGAGGTAGTTTTAGTCAAAAAGGAGTGAAAATAATATTATACATGCATCAAATTAGATTTCAGAGCATAGATCTCATAAAAATGAAAACACACTTCTTGTAAAATGGAGGATGACAGGGAATCTCTTTCTGGCATTGGTCAGATTGTAGAATGTATTAGTTTGTGGCTTTTTACTGCAGTATGGTTTTGAGCAGTTTTGACATGGCTAATTGTGTCACACCACAAGAAATGTTCCATATTGCAGCTCATAAATTCAGGCTGAGAGAATGTGTTAGATTTATCAAAATTGTTCCTTAAATGTGGGTAAAGTTGCATATCAGATTGATTTACACTCACATTTCATATTTTGGTATTATTTTACATGGTCTTTACAGAATTTATATTTTCTTTTTTCTTTTTTTCTTTTTTTGAGACAGAGTCTCACTCTGTAGCCCAGGCTAGAGTGCCATGGCATCAGCCTAGCTCACAGCAACCTCAAACTCCTGCGCTCAAGCAATCCTTCTGCCTCAGCCTCCCGAGCAGCTGGGACTACAGGAATGCACCACCATGCCCAGCTAATTATTTTTAAATATATTTTTAGTTAATTTGTTTCAATTTGTTTCCATTTTTAGTAGAGACTGAGTCTTACTCTTGCTCAGGCTGGTCTCGAACTCCTGACCTCAAGTGATTCGCCCACCTCAGCCTCCCAAGGTGCTAGGATTACAGGCATGAGCCACCGCGCCTGGCCCAGAATTTGTATTTCCTAATATCCATTGCCAGTATAAAAAATACTAGCCTACTCTTGTTCATTCTGTTGGATCAGCATAAGGTCATCAATATAATGGGTAAATGTTATGAGCTGTGAAATGAATCAATGGTCTAGATCCCTTCTAGCTATATTATGACAAAGGTTGGGTGAATTAACATAACCTGGAGCAAAATTACAAATGAATATTTTTGACTATTGAAGCAAATGCAAACTCTGATTTTTTTCCTAGTAAGTATAGAAAAAATTAATCAAATCCATATTTATGTACCTTGTACCTGAAGCCTTATCCTCTAGCAATGATACCATATATAACTCAGCAAACATGGTTACTAATTGCTTGAGCTTGTGATAGTACACAGTCTTTCTCTACCTGGTTTTTACAGGAACCAGATTGGCAATTTAGATAGAGTGATGATAGGAACCAGCATTAACCTTACTTTCTTTTGATTTGTAAATATTAAGGAATAATCTCATTATCTGCCTGTTAATTTTGGCTCCACTGATGCCATGCTCTGTTAACAATACTACTTATGTGGGTGAAACCCCTTTGCTTGGCCCTGTGTCTTTTCCAGTTGTCTCTAATTATGGTCTGCTACTTCCATCAGGAAAGTGCCACAACCTGGCCTCTGATACTTTAGGACCTCACCACCCTCAGGGCTATTAACAAGCTTAACTCTGTGACCGCTACCCCTGTCATAAGCCCTGACCTGGAAAGAAAGGCCACCACTGAGCTTCTAAGAGATAAGCCCCATTCACCAGCACATTTCTAATGGTCTCCTCGATAAAACACCCTCAAATTCCATCTCTGATATATTTTACTGGACACTAGCTAGTTATTTTTTCAGCTGTCTCAGGGTGGAATTTCTCTCATCCCTTATTAGGCCTCAGCTGGACTAAGCTTGGAATTAACCCTAGTTCTCAGATTGGTGTCCAAGAGAAAAAGCATCTGTTGCCTTAAAAGATAGTGGTCTTTGAAGGATCTTCTTTCATGGGGAAAAACACTCCTAATAGGGAGGAGTGTTCAGAAGGACATTGGCAGAGGCAAGATCATTGTGGGAATCCACCTATATGTTTCCATCCCATATTTCAGAGTCCTAACTTTTCCCAAGAAAACCTTGATTTTAGCTTAATAAACCGGCCTTGGTTGGCCATTTAAACTTCTCTAGAACTGAGACTCTGTAAGCAGTGAGTCTGTAACTCAGCTTGTTTGCTCTTCCACTGAATGTTGCAAGGATTTTTTAATAATCTGCAAAGAAAAAACCCTCTAGCTCTCATATTTAACTCTTCACTATCTATTTATTGTTCTCAAATTCTTGTTAGCACTTGTTATCACTCTACAGGGTGTCAATAATACTTAGTAATAACCAGCCAACTTGGCTGAACTTGTAGGCATTATTAATCCCATGTAGATATTATTCTTGAATCATTACACTGGCAATCAGAGTGTTTTGCTAGATCTCCCCTGGTGAATTCTTCAGCATTAGGCTTTCACTTTGTGCCAGAGAGTATCTGTGCCTTACACTCCACTCAGAATTGTTCTTTCGTGCAGTGCAGTGCAGTCAGGGCTTGCAGTATGGGATCTATCTAGTCCCTAAGGCTCATCTTAATGCTTGTTTTCATTCACTCTTCCTGGTTATTATTTCTGTCAATTCTGGTCATTTGAGAAGCAGACAACATGATGGAACATGTTGTGCAAGAGAATTATTGGGAAGAAATGTTTGTGAAGGATAAAGGGAGGATGTAAGAAAAACCTTCACACTGTGATGTCGGTATCATACCCATGAAAGGAGAAAGGGAGAAAAAGAGATTACGTAGAAAAGTTTCAAACTGTATTATGGGACGGAAATGCTGGATAAGCTTATCATGAGTGCCAATGTAAATGAAGTTCACTGATAGAGTCACAGATCGGATAGCAAAGGCCTGGGACTAATACTACCACTGACATGAGTATTGTCTGAGGAAAGCCCAGGGAAGTATGGTGTCATTGGGAATGCTGTGGTGAGTATAAAGGTGTTCCAGGTGAAGGTATTTACTCATCAGTATTCTGTGTTTATCTCTTTAGAAGGGGAGGTGAGCCCCATTCTTATGGCATATGGCTACCATATGTACCAGGGATAGTGGGTGTGTATGGTCTACTTATATGCAGGCAGTATCAATCAGTTTTATTATCTCTGGTTATCAATAATTCTAAACAATATAAAAAAAAAAAAGGCTTAGACCTCTGCCTAACTACCCTCACCCATTAGGATGCCACTTCTACATAGCATAATTTGTTCATGTATAAATTTGTTAATTTGCTACTGACTATGAACTACCAGGACACAGAAAATTGGAGAAAAGACATTCACTCTACTTGATGACACTTCTTGTCACAAAAGAACTTACTACTAAAATATTCTTTACAACAAAAGTATTTGAATTTCTCATGGTATTCATTATAATAGGAATTGCCCCTAAATTAGAATAGATTCTCAGAATGTTTTCTCTCTAGTAAGTGTTAAATACATATTTATGACTTTAAAAGTTTTATTTTTCTACTAAATGCATTCTTTATTCTCCTTTTCGGAGTACTAAATATCTGTAATACCTCCAAAAGACACATTTGAAAATATTATGCATTGCATACTAGAAAACAAAATTGATACATTATGTATTTATTGAACATGGATTTAAAAATATTTATCACAAACTACAAGAACAGAAATTTTATTTGGGGACAAAGGTAATTTGAAATACTAAGAGTATTCATATACCACTTATCTAATGCATAATTTTTTACAGTTTAGTACCTTTAAGCAATAGTTTAATACATACTAAGCATTTAAACTTGAGATGAATATGTCACATTAAAAAAACCTTTAGCTATTCTGTTATTTTTTAGAATAATCAGACATTTTAGAACATCATAACAATGAAAACCAAATTATAATTATTATTTTAAGAGAGATATGCAAAGGTTTCTATTAATAGCTATCACAGAGCTATGTTCTACTTTGGTAAAAAAGAACAAATATCATTAGTAGGAAAATAAATATCATTCTATCTATTTATTTATACACAGTCATTAATGTTTAAAGACTGGGAAATGATTTTAAGGGAGATATTTCAAATTTATATAACAAAATAAAAATAAATATGCTATAGATAGGTAAACAAATATTTTCAAACATCCAATGCAAATTTTTGTCTAACTGCTTACTTGTATGGTGAGATTATACATATATAAATATATTTATATATTCATGTGTGTGTGTATATATATATATATGTAGGTGTTTGTAAATATTAGTAAGACACCTTACTGAAGGTAAGATAATTTTCCAAGGGTGCTTTTGCAATAAATCTTGTGAAATTATATGATGTGTAGATGTTGACTTTTTGAGAAGGGAGGAGGCTACATATACTCACACACATTTATATTTTTCAGCTTATATTGAGAGTCCATGCTTCCTTGGATGTGGGAATGTATTTCACTGATACATTACAAAGAGTGCTATAAATAGGATAAATATAAATAGCACTATACATCGGTTCTAAAGAGACTTTAACCATCAGGAAGAGACATAGAGCTGGAAACTTGGCTTAGAGTCAACAAAATAGGGTTCTTGCAACAAATAAAACTATCTACATTAGTCTTTGTGTTAGGTTTTTCAAAAATATTTTGGCTGCAAGACATATTTTAGAGACAGAGGTCTTTGAACGGGAGGAGGAAGAAGTAGAATTAGGCAAATGGAGATGTGGAACTGAAATGCAGGTGCAGCAACACCTCAGGCCTTTGTATTCCCACCATGGCCAGTCATGGAATATGGGTTTTTTCCAGAAGGGTGTCATCCTAGGAAGGTGAGGCAAACCCTAAAGGAAATGACAGGTGGAGGCTGTCTGGCAGCCACACTCCCTACTAAAGAGCAACAATCTTTGTTTGACAAAGAATTAAGGTAGCCAATCTTTCTGCCTACCAGTATTTGAAAACATTTTTGGAGCCTCCCTTCTTTTCATCTGGGTTTTATCTAAGCACCAGCTTACATAAAGCTGGTGCTTAATAGTCAAAAGCACTATTTCTTAACCTGGCATGGGAGAACCAGGTAAAATTTACATGATAACCCTCAGTATTTATCTTAGGAACCCCAAGTACAAGAAGACTATATTTTGTTATTACCTTCATAATTTTAAATGAAAATATCGATATAAACTTTTTTCTTGATATCACTTATTTCTGTCTTTTTTAAATCCTAGAATCTAGTGCTGTGTATATAAATTTTATCATAGAAATGAAGGTTCCCTTTTATCTGAGCCTATTACATAAAAAGTAGAAGACTATTATAATGTTCTAAATTTGGCAAAAATAAATTAATTAATTAATAAATGATGAAATAAAAATAAATAGAATAATCCTATGGTTTAAAATCAGGTTTTGTATTTTATTTTAAACCATAAGATAGATTTTTAAAATAGAAACATGAGCAAACCTTATACCAAAACCATGAACTGCAATTATAACAGATTTCTATGGATTATTGAGAATCTCTGTCTCATAATCTATTCATTGCTTATGATCCACTTAAATTTGTAATCAACTGCAGACATCAGATAATAAACGTTTTACTGTAAGCAACATCCTCTGTTTTGATCATTTCCAAATATACATTCAACTGATTATTTTGTTGAAAAGAATGAGTACTACTGTAATCCATTTTCATTCAACCGCCAATCAGCTGCCCAATATATTTCGCATGTTGCTTTAAGGGATTTCTTTTTTTGAGAAATCCTTGATTTAACTCATTTGATATCTTTGAAGTGGAATTTTAAATTTACTTTTCACAATAATGATTTCTCACAATGATGATGGATAATTGAATCACAGTTGAAAATGGATTGTGGATGAAAAAAATCAATCAAAGCATATTAAATTTTAATTGAATGGGGGAAAAGGGAGAAGCAAAAGAAAAGACAAACACCAAAGAAGCACTAAAACAACAACAGCTAAAAATACTCAATGCAAGAAATTGTGTAAATCTTGTTTGGTGAACAATGTAAAAATTGCCTCCACCATTATTATTTTATACTTCTCCAACAGAAAGTTACTTCAGGGACAGCATAAAATAAATAATATATAACTCCTAGATGACTAGTGGTCTCAAGGATTAATTTCAAGTTAAACATAAGCTATAGGATATAGTATCTATTTCCAGATAGTTCTTAGTTATGATTAATTGATTCTTTTTCCAATTTATTTATTAAATTTTTGATTCAAAGGCAATAAGTCTTTCAAGAATCACTGCCGTTTTGTCTAATATCACTTTTTCTTCTCCTTCAGTTGGAGTCCAGGAATTGTGTCATTCTATTTTTACTTTTTTCCAATCATTTTCACCTGCTTCTTTGACTTTGACCTTTGCTAGTGGCAAATAGTTGAAATTAGCCAACAAAGGGAATTTGAGTCCTTCCCAGTGAGCAATTTCCCTCAGAAACCATTACTTGTCACCTTGGAAATATAGCTCACCAACTCCATTTAGTTCCCAGAATACTATTTTTTAGCATCACAGAGGTTGACCATTTTACATTTTCACTGTGAGGTCAGATGGTATTTCTAGACTTTAGCATGGCTGAATCAATTTACATAAATGTAATATTCTGAAATAAACAAATAAATAAATAAATGTAACCCGGTAATATTCTGAAATTTTAAAAAAAGACAATAAACTCAAGTTAAGTTTGCTATAATAACATATTTTGATGTACATAATTCAAAAAAAGCATAGATGGTCAAATTTGAGTTTACAATTTTTGTAATATTTTATAGTAGCAATATGGGAATTGGGGAATATGGGGCGCAGCTCCTAGCCTATGACATACTACTGTATCTCCCCCATACAAGACTCCTTCCCATGCTGAAAAATGCCTCAGCTACATATGTTGAACACCCCTGAATAGAAGTCTAAACTCGATCTATACACCCTGCAAACAGTCCTCACTTGGTTGTCCTCAGGAGTTTAGAGTCAGGGAAAGGCCTAAACAGGACTTGTAAGTATGCCTAGGACATTTAAGCAGAACATCCCGGCACACTAAAAACCTAAAACAAGGTTTAGAAAGGGTTATAGGGATTCTAGGTGCAAATGCACCCTTGACTACACAAGCTACATACTGTAAAAGGAGTTAACTTGTCAGACAAGGAATGCATGTGTTCTCTTTTAAGTCTTCAAGCCCAGGACAGAAGCTACTTTGGCAGAATCTAAGACCAATTTTGCCCCAAGTTGATGTGTCCGTGCCAGACCTTTCGCTCATATCTGAAGTTTATATATATACAGCTTGCTGTTTTGCCTGCCTATACATCTGGATACCCAATAGTCAGTTCAAACTAAAAACCTTCTAAAGTCACTCATAATTTCTTAGATAGTAAAAACCAAGGTTCTAAAACTGACTTCACAAATTCCAAATAACCTGGCTCCCATGATATCTGAGTTATATTTTTCTCTCTATTTCACTTACTCAAATCTTTGCTCCTGAATGCACCAGGGGTATTATTGCCACAGTGTTCTTACTTTATCTTTTTCTATACAAAAAAGCAAGAAGAGGCAAACTATTATCATAAAATAAAGCAACGAACCAAACCAAATTCAGAAATGACCCAGGTTAGAATTAGACATCACATAGAGACTTTAAATTAACTATGGTAAGTTTGTTAGGGAACTTGTGAAAAAGGTACACAATGTGCATGAACAGGTGGGAGGTTTTAGCAAGAATGGAAATGTTTTTAAAAGTCAAATGCTAGAATATATATTTTAAATATATTTAAAAATATATGATATTGAATATGACAAATTATTTCTTTGGATGTAATAGCAGATTGGATGGAACTGAAAATGATTACAAGTAAACTGGAAGACAGGCTCATAAAGATTATTCAAATAAAAATAAAACAAAAAGAGAGTAAAAAAATTGTTGCATAGCATACAAGAGCTATTGGATAATACTAAGTGATAAACCATGCAAATAATTGAAAATAGAGAAGAATAAGAGACAGGATGAAAAAACTTTTTGAGTAAACATAAAATAGATAATAATGTTCTAAAACAATTAGAGACAAAAAGACATACTTGAAAAAATCTTAAATTACCAAGCATAGTAAAACACGTAGTAAGGAATACCATAGTCAAAATTAACTTTGAAACTTTGAGCTAATTTTTTTGGTTGTTTCTCATTTAACATTAGACTGATATGGATTATTCTGTTTCAGAATGTATTTATTGGCCAAAAAAGGTAAAATAATTATGCATATTAAAATTATATCATTATATTTAATTACCTACTATAGAAAGATGAATGCAAATTACCACAGTAATATTTATAGAGTCACAATGTTAATGGAATCTAAATTCACAAGACAGACAAAGCTACATTTAGCAAGATGAAAATATTTGAACCATTCAAATGTGGTTCAGTTATTTGGTAAGAACTTTGGGATGTAATTTCAACAGCATATTTCATAAATCACAATTACTTTCTGCCGTACTATCAACTATAAGAAAAGAGAAATGCATGCTAAAGTTATCATCAAAAATTAATCTTCACATTGAATATATTTCAGAAGAGTACATGTCATTCATTTTTCTTTCAATATGTAGTAATTGGTTGGTGACATAACATTGACACTGAGTGCTTTCAAATTATCTACCATATTTAGATCTTCAATACTAACATGATGGGCAATATAATGTTAAATACTTTCTCAAAACAAAATTAGACACCAAAGTAGCAGTTTTCTGTCAATGCACACTTCTAGAAATGACAGTTTTAATCTTTTCAGAGTCTGTTGATAATGGATGTACAGAGATCCTGTCATAGAAAATGACCTCCACAATCCATTTTTTATATCCAGTAAAGATGTTAAAACAAGAAACACTTAACAAAGATTAGAGTGTAAGAAAAATGAAATAATTATTAGGTCAATGTTTTAAGAATAAATTTTTCCTCCACTACCTTCAATGAAATTATGTTTCAGTTATAGTTAACAACTAAAATTAATAATTTTAAAAATATTGCTTAACTAATTAGCTGTGCATAATTGATAGGGAACCTAATAATACAAGTTGAAATTATTGTTACATTCTGAAAAGATAAAAGATGCCATTGGGGATTGGTGATATGTGAAGTTTGGCTGGACAGTCTTAACTATTACATATATTTTTAAATTTTTAATTATTATGGATATATAATAGTTGTATATATCAATGGGACAAATGTGATGTTTTGATATAGGCATACAATATGTAATAATAAAATCAGGATAATTGGCATATCCCATCACCTCAAGCATTTATCATTTCTTTTTGTTAAGAACATTTCAATTCTACTCTTTTATTTTAGAATGCACAATAACATATCATTAATTAGAATCACCCTATTGTGCTATCAAATACTAGATCATATTCAATTGATCTAACTATATTTTTGCACCCACTAACCATATCCAATTTATCCCCACCTCTATACTACTATTTGATTTTTCCTATTGAATTATTTGAGCTCCTTATTTATTCTAGTTATTAATCCTTTGTCTGATGGGTAGTTTGAAAATAGTTTCTTCCATTTTGTGGGTTGTCTCTTCACTTTGTCTTTTGTTTCCTTTGCTGTGCAGAAGCCTTTTAGCTTGATGTGATCCCATTTATCAATGTTTGCTTTTGTTTCCTGTGTTTTTGAGATAGTACTCAAGAAATCTTTGCCTAGACCAATGTTGTGGAGAGTCTCCTTTAAGTTTTCTTTCAGTAGTTTCATAGTTTTTAAGTCTTTAATTTACTTCTTTAAGATATTTAAATTTGACTTTTACACGTGGGTAAGAGACAGGGGTCTAGTTTCATTCTTTCGCATATGGATCTGCAGGATTCCCAGCACCATTTATTGAAAAAGCTGTCCTTTTCCCAACGTGTGTTCTCCAGACCTTTGTGGAAAATGAGTTCACTGTAGATGTGTGAGTTTATATCTGTGTTCCCTATTTTGTTCCATTGGTCTATATGTCCGTCTTTGTCTGATTTTTGTATTGTGGTGGTAATACTGGCCTCATAGAATGAGTTTGGGAGTATTTCCTTCTCCTTAATTTTTTGTAATAGTTTGAGTAAGATTGGTATTAGAGCTTCTCTAAATGTTTGCTAGAATGCAGCACTGAAGCCATTGGGTCCTGGGCTTTGCTTTGATGAGACATTTTTTATTATGGCTTTGACCCTATTACGTGTTACTCATTTATTCTGCTTTTGGATTTCATCATGATTTAATCTTGGTAGGTTGTCTGTAGGAATTTATCCATTTCTTGTAGGTTTTCCAATGTACTAGCATATAGTTGCTCATAGTAGTCTCTAATTATCCTTTGAATTTCTGCATATCAGTTGTAATGTCTTCTTTTTCATCTAATTTTATTTATTTGTGTCTTCCTTCCTTTTTAGTCTGGTTAAAGGTTTGCCAATTTGGTTTACTATTTCAAAAAAACATGTTTTCTGGTATCAATCTTTTGGTTTTAATTTCATTTTTTTCTGCTTTAATCTTTCCAGATATCAGGGAGAAAAAATTCAGAATCTTATCAAAAAAAATTAACAAACTTTAGTTAAAAAAAGTTAACATTTATTATTGAAATAAAAAAATCTACAAGAGATTCTGGATTTGAAAAATGCAATTGTCGCATTGAAAAATGAATCAGAGTCTCTCAACAGCAGAATTGATCGAGCAGAATGTAGAGCTGATGAACTTGAAGATAGGTTATATAGAAATACACAGTCAGAGGTACAAAAAAAAAAAAAAAGAAAAGAGAATAAAAAAGAATGAAGCACAGCTACATGATCTAGAAAATAGACTTAAAAAGGCAAATCTAAGAGTTGCTGGTCTTAATGAGGAGGTAGAGAGATTTGGGTACATAGTTTATTCAAAACATAATAAAACAAGGATAAAAATGACTGACTAGACACAGGTATTATCTGCTTTCTTTACAGAAAGAGGAAGCACCAAAACTGGGCAAGGATAGGATCAGGGCAACGTGCAGAGCTGGTGACTGGCTAACATCCAGGAGAAACTCTGAGAAGCACTCAGGAATCCATTTGCCAAGATAAACTATTAACATCCTGGCTATAGGAGAACTCCCTGACCCATAAGGGCTCTGGTCACAGGCTAAGGTGCCAGTTTGGGAGTTTAAAGCTGGGCAGTACTCAGCCCTCTGTCTCAATTTAGGCTGACATAGATGAAGCTGTCAAAGAGTTAAAGAGAGACAAGGGAAACAAAACTTTCCTACTCATTCCTAGGACAATTCTCACCACCCTGCTACAAGCTTCCGTGAGACTGAGATACAAGTGTACAATGCTTCACCCATGCTATTTTCCTAGAAGTGAACCTACACTCTCTGGTCACAGGCAAAAGGGACTATATTGGGAGTTTAAGGCTGGGCAGCACTCTGTCCTCAGGCTGAGTGAAAGCTGACTCAGCTCCAGTCCTCCCCAGCTGAGCAGAGACAGGGAAGTCCAAGCTCTCCTACACATACCTAGGACAACTCCCACTGCTCTGTTATGAGCTTCTAATAGACTGAGACATTAGCAGACCACAATCCCTACAGTTCTTTGCCCAAGCTGCTTGCCTGAAAGGGGCCCTACCTTCTTTGATTGTAAGCCCATACCTAGCATCATTTTGAAAGTTTAACACTGTGCTATGCTCTTCCATCAGGCCAAGCTCAAGGTTATGTGATTATAGCTGCCACCTGGCCAGCAAAAAGCAGTGGACACCAAGCTCTACTAACCACACTTAGGACAATACCCACTGTCCTGCTAAAGGCAGTTATGGGACTGGGGACTAGCCTTCTCAATCTATTGCAGGAACCAGTAACACCAACACAAACAACTTCCATTTTAGTGGGTGGCTCTGTCAACACTACTGTCATCTCCCACATCACCCAAGCTGCCCACACACCCAGCTTGAGAACCTACCCACACACCCAGACCTCTATTCCAACTATTAACTTCTGAAGAAACCACCAGAAGGCCCAAGAACTGGCTCCCCAGGAAACATTAAGTCCCCAGCAAGACTTTGCCACAGCCTCAACAAGAAACTATTTTCTAAGCCATCAATGATATCATAGATACCACTGACCTTGTGTACTGCCTCAGAAATAAAACAAAAATCATACTACTGCAGGCACTAAAAATAAAAACTGAAGTGTCCTAATAACCATTAACATATATGCACCTTCAGGAAAAAAATTATTCCCTTCAAAAGCAATGTTAAAAAATTGGAACAAGTGACTGCTACATCAGATGCATAGATATCAAAGGAAAGACACAGAAAATATGAAAAATCAAGGAAATTTGGCACCATAATTATTCAGCAGATGCCAATCAAAAAGAATTCCTCATAATTTCAGATAAAAAAATTTTAAATGTTGATTGTAGAAAAGCTCAATGAGATGGAATAAAAATCTCAAAACCAATACAGAGAAATCAAAAAATCAATCCAGAATATGAATGAGAAATTTACCAATGAGGTAGATATTAAAAAACAAACAAACAAAAAACAAATTCCAGAGCTGAAAAATTCATTGAAGGAAATACAAAACACATCCAAAAGCTTCAAGAATAGCCTAGACAAAGCAGAATAAAGAATCTCAGATCTTGAAGACTGGTCTTTTGAAATGATCTAGTCAGACAAACATTTTTAAAAAGAATAAAAAAGAAACAGCAATGCCTTCAACACATCTGGGATTACATAAAGTGACTGAATTATGAATTATCAGTACTCTTGAGGGGGAAGAGAAATTTTAAAAATTTAGGAAATCTATAAAAGGAAATAATCAGTAAGAACATCCCAATACAACCAAGATAGTTAGACATTCAGATACAGGAGGCCCAACAATTCTCAGGCAAATACATTGAATAATGGACTCACCACAGCATATTGTAATCAGAATGACTAAACTCAAAGTGAGATAGAGAATTTAAATATTAATAGGAGAAAATTGTCTAGTAACCTATAAAGGAAACCCTACCAGAATAACAGCAGACCTGACAGCAGTAACTTTATAGGCCAGAAGAGAATGGAATGGCATTTTCAAAGTGCTGAAAGGGAAAAAAAAAAAAAAAAAAAAAAAAGCAACTGTCAGCCAAGAATTTTATTTCATGGTGGACTAAACTTCATAAATATAAGAGAAACAAAATCTTTCCCAAACAAGCAAATATTGAGAGAATTTATCACAAATAGACTAGTCCTACAGGCAATATTCAAAGGAGTCTTAAACATGGAAATGAAAAGTCAGTATTCACCATCTTGAAAACACACAAAAATATAGTACTCACAGATCTTATTAGACAGTCACACAAAGGAATTATTTATTTATTTATTTTAATCTGTCACATGTGCAGACACACAAAGGAATTAAATGGCAACATGACAGAAGTTCGGAAAACCACAAAAAGAAAAGAACAGAGAGAGAAAAAGAAAGAAAAATTATAATTATAATTAATTTAAAATTATAATTATAGACATCAACTAACCATATGAAAAGAAATAGCCTCACATATCAATATTAACCTTGTACATAAATTTTGCACTTAAAAGATATAGATTGGCAGTATGGATTAGAAAAGAAAAAAAAAACACAGGATGTAGGCTAGGTACAGTGGCTCACACCTATAATCCTAGCACTCTGAGAAGCTGAGGTGGGATGATTGATTGAGGTCAGTAGTTCAAGACTAGCTCAAGCAAGAGCAAGATCCTGTCTCTACAAAAAATAGAAAAATTAGCCAGTTGTGGTGGCATATGCCTGTAGTCCCAGCTATTAAGGAGGCTGAGACAGGAGGATTGCTCCAACTCAGGAGTTTGAGGGTGTTGCAGTGAGCTATGATGATGCCACTGTACTCTAGCTGGTGTAACAGTGCAAGACTCTGTCTGAAAAAGAAAAAAAAAATCCAAATATATGCCTCTTACAAAAAATTTACCTTATCTATAAAGAAGGCACACACAAATTGAAAAAAGGATGGAAAAAGATAATCCCTTCAAATGGAAACTATAAGTGAGCATGAGTGTCTAAACTTATGTCAGATCAAATAGATTTTAAGTAAAAACAGTTTAAAAAGTCATTATATAATAATAAAGGGATCAGTTAAGCAATAAGATATAATATTCCTAAATATATACGCACCCAATAATGGAGAACCCAGATTCACCCAACAAATATTACTAGATGTAAAGAAATAGAGTGCAACACAATAATAGTGGGCATGTCAATACCCACTTAAGCACTAGAGATCATCAAGACAGTAAATCAACAAAGAAACATTGGATTTAATTTGGATTTTAGACTAAATGGACCTTACAGACATTAACAAAATATACCACCCAAGAACTACAGTATATACATTTTTCATCACCACAGAGAACATTGTCCAAGATAGACCATATTTTTAGGCCACAAAACAAGTCTTAATAAATTTTTAAAAATCAAAGTTGTATCAAGTATCTTTTCAGTCAATAGTGGAATAAAGAACATGAAGAGGAACTTCTGAAACTATATGAACACATTGAATTTAAACAACATGTTCCTGAATGAACACTGGGTCAAGGAAAAAATAAACACAGAATTTTTTTTTTAATTTTTGAAGTGAATAAAAGTAAAAACACAGCATATAATAACCTGTGGTATATAAAAAAAGCATTGCTAAAAAGAAAGTTTATAGAATTAAATACCTACAACAAAACAGTAGAAAGATCCACAAATTAGCAACCTAACATCACCATATAAGGAACTAGAAAACAAGAACAAAACCCAGAGTTAGCAGAAGAAAAGATATAACCATGATCAGAGGAGAACTAAATTAGAGAACAAAAAAAGGATCAGTGAATTGGAAACTCAGTTCTTGAAAAAGACAAGCAAAATTGATAAGCCACTAGCTACACTAAATAAGGAGAGAAGAGACAATATCTAATAAATGCAATCATAAATAAAAAAGACATTAAAACTGATAATACAGAAATACAAAACATCATCAGAGGCAATTATGAAAATAACATGCTCACAAATTAGAAAATATAGGGGGAACGGATAAATTCCTGACAATATACAACCTTTTGAAATTGAACCAAGAAGTAATGGAACTCCTGAATAAACCAACAACTAGCAACCTTGAATAAGTAATTGACACCCCCTCTCTAAAAAACAAAAAAACCAAAAAAACAAAAAAACCA
This sequence comes from Microcebus murinus, assembly GCF_040939455.1. NCBI lineage: Eukaryota > Metazoa > Chordata > Mammalia > Primates > Cheirogaleidae > Microcebus > Microcebus murinus. The sequence goes on from NC_134116.1 coordinate 53,602,171, forward strand.
AAACCTCAGGACCACATAGATTCAAATAAAAATTTTCTCAGATATACAAAGAACTAGTGCCATTTCTACTGAAACTTTTCCAAAAGACTGAAAAGGAGGAAATCCTGTTTAACTTATTCCAAAAAGTCCGTATCACTGTGATACCAAAGCCAGGAAAAGATGCAACAATCATAGCAAAAAAGAAAACTACAGTCCAATATCTCTGAGAAACATAGATGAAAAAAATACTCAACAAAATACTAGCAAAGAAAATCCAAGGTTGTATCTAAAAGATAATTCACCACTATTAAGTGGGTTTTATCCCAGGGGTGAAAGGATGGTTCTACATAGGCAAATCAATATATGTGATTCACCACATAAAAAATTGAAAACAAAAACTATATGATGATTACAATAAATGCAGAAAAAACATTCCATAAAATTCAGCATCTCTTCATAATGAAAACCCTCAGAAAACATACCATAGATGGGGAAGGGCATACCTCTAACCCTTCCTAGGGAGAGGCAAAGATATAAAATGTAACCAAAATGTAAAAAAAAAAAACAAAAAAAAAAACAACATTTATCAGATGTCAGGCAGGTGGGGAGGGGAGGAGAAAAGGAGAAAATGGGTGTATATTTACATGATGAGTGAGATGCACACCATCTGGGGGATGGACATGCTTGAAACTCTGACTCCAGGGGGGAGGGGAGGCAAGGGCAGTATATGTAACCTTAACGACATTTGTACCCCCATAATATGATGAAATAAAAAAAAACGTGGTATAGAAATAACATACCTCAAAATAATTAAATCCATACATAGAAAACTCACAGCCAATATCATATTGATTGGCAAAAAGTTGAAATCATTTCCCCTGAGAACTGAAACAAGACAATGACGCCCACTTTCATCAATTATTTTCAACATAGCACTGGAAGTTCTGGCCAGAGATATCACACAGGAGAAAGAAATAAAGGGCATCTAAAGTGGAAAAAAAGGAAGTCAAATTATCTCTTTTTGATGATGATAGCATCTAAGGATGCCTACAAGAGATTTCTAGACTTGACAAATGAATTCAGCAACTCTGAGTTTATAAAATTAACATAAAAATCAACAGCGTTTCTATACAATAACAGTAGCCAAGCTAAGAACCAAATCAAGAACTCAATCCCAGGAGGAGACATGATGGCTGACTAGAAATATCTGTACCAAATCACCTCAGAAAGAAGAAAAAATATTTCTCAGGTGTAACTCTGAGGGAAAAGTACCAGAACCTACCAGAGATTCCAAGCAAAGAAGTTGTAGAACGGAACAAAAAAGAGCAAGATCTCACTAGAAATCAACTCCCAAGAGGCTTGGAGCCTAGTGGAAAGGCTGCTTTCAGTGTTTTGGGGGCTCCAGGCTGCAGGACGGATGCAGCAAGCCACAGTGGAGCCATTTGAGGCCACCAGCGCCCAAGACCCAGCCCTAGCCCTGGCTCCACGCAAGTGCCACTGCTGCTTTATTCCAGCAGTCCCCCGGACACACTGCCACCGCAAGGAAGGAATCTTGCACCAAGCAATTTGCAAGCAGGCTTCTCTGCCTAGGAAAAGTTTTTCTTGTGGCTGCCAGCAGAATCAGGTAGGCACGGGGTTGGCCACTGCCACTGGCAGAGTTTATCTTGAACCCATCATCAGGAGACCACAGAAGGGGAATAAATGGTGAATTAAAAGCAGCTCACAAACCCACATCTCCCAAGAAAAGAGGAGTAAATAGGAAGCAGGTGCCTTCCCACAGATAGTGACCTATTTTCAGAGAGAACATTGTAAAACCACAGAGAAGCAGTGGGGGACTCTCACTGTGGTGGTGAGGGGTGGTGACAGCAAGACATTGTATATTATCAAATGTATCACCCCAGGGAAAATTAGGGGAATAGAGTCCTGAGGCACTGTGCTTACCCTACAGGTGGTGTGGTCAAGTTGAGAAAGCTCTCTCCACCACCACAGATAAGGGACCTGCCTGGAGTCTGTGCAGAGTCATTGCACAAGACAACAGGTAAGGTGGGAATCAGGGAGCAGCTAAAGCCATCCTGAGCTCCCAGGTGCATGGCACCATGTTGGCACAGTACTCAAATCTGCAGCTGCACCCTTCATATTATTGCCAGTAGGCTCGTGAGGGCGCAAACCAACCAGAGGCTCCTGAAAGCTATACCCAGTGACTGGAAGCCAAGCACCTAATCCCAACAGCACAATGGGATTTGAGCACAGAAATGGATTAGAGCACTACAGGTTTCAACCTGGGAGACCTTAGGTGACTGCTTCAGTGGGCCCCAGGGGCTTCAGGGAGGACTCCATGGCCACTGGGCCCTAGGAACTGACCTCCTCCTAGGTGACTTGGTATCTGTGCAGTCCCCATGACTGCAGAACGGCCTGCCACTTGCTTTCCCCAACTCCACTTTCCAAATCCCAACTGCCTGCAACCTGCTCAGCCCTGACCCCACCCTCCAAGTCAGAGCAGCACCCCCACTGGCACAGCCCTGCCTCTGGCTCTCAGGTCCTGTTCAGAGCCTTGCTTCTTGCTCCTGCCCTGTCTTGTTCCTGAGGCTCACACACTGGAGATCAAGCCTCTACCTCTGTGCCTCCAGAGCTCCTGCAGGGTCTGGGACACCACCCCTGAGATTCCAGCACTGCACCTGGGCTCTAACACCCCACCCCAGGTCCTCCACAACTGCTGCAGAGCTGGTAGAACTGCTTCAAAGGCCAATGTGCTGGCAGGGACCCTTCAGCCTCCAGCCACCAGTACACTGGGTCCTGGTTTGAACAAACACCCACAGCCCAGGACTCATGATCACTGCCTGGATAGCCTCACCCAGGTGCCACTGTAAACTCTTTGGGGAGACCCTAGGAAGAGCAATCCCCACAACACCAGCCTCAGTGAAGAGGGTCTTTCTCAGCTTCAAACTCAAACATCCTACAGCTATCTGGTGAACAACCAACCCAACACCCAGCACAAATGGCATCAAGAACGGGCTTGAACAAAGCCAATCACAGGTGAACAGATCAAATCAGAACAGCTGCATTATAGGCTTCAAGTGCACATGCCCATTCCCTGCAGCATCAACATTCCAGAGTAAGGGGGGAAAAATCACCATTTAGACATCTCTTCCTCTAATTAAGCAGGAGATTTCCAAATAAAGAACAAATGCCCTACAAACCTGTTAGCCTTGAGTTGAGAAAAGAGGTTTCAGATGAGAAGAAACTAGCAAAAGAACCATGGCAACATGAAAAATCAAAACAGATCACAATGGAGCCAAAGTAGTGAACCCCAAACACAATGAAATTGTCAAAATGACAAAAATGGAATTCAGAATATAGATGGCAAATAAGATGAATAGAATTAAAGAAAAAGTTGAAAACCAACAGAAAGAAGCCAAAATATTTATATATAAGAAAATTAATTAAAAAGTCACTAAAGAGCCAGATAACATAAGGAAGGATACAATAGAACCCAAAGAAATAAAAGAGTCAATAAAAGAGGGAATTTCAAAACACAGCAGAAAGGATCAGCAACAGATTAAACCAAGGAGAAGTGAAAAGATAAATTGATACACTTTAAAAATAGTTTGTTGGAATTTTATGTGTTTATATATTTTTCTAAGATTTTATTTAAGATTTTTAAAAGTCAAGTATAATTCTTTACTACCATAAAATACATTTATATGTATTTTGTTTGATTTATTTTGAAAATCTATCTGCTCATATAACCACCAACACAACACAGATATGGAATGTCTCCATCAAAATAATGTTTTTTTTATGTTCTTTGCCAGTAAAATCATCACTCCTGGCCTTAGGCAATCACTGCTCCCCTTTTAGTCACTATAAATTAATTTTCAATGTCTTTTCTGCTTGCCTTATTTGCTCAGTATATATTTTTTTGTATTCGTCCATGTGTTTGCAGAAACAGTCATTGTTTTACTGATGATTAATATGCCATTGAGTAAATAAATTGCAATTTGTTTATCCACTTTATTCACATTTGTTGTGATCTCATCCAAACTCATGGCTTAAAGTAACATTTATATATTCCTAGCCCAAAATTAGTTCCCTAAATCTAGAATTGTAGACCTAACTATGTATTTCACAGTCCTACTTGATCATCTCATAGATATCTCAAACTCAATGTGCTGAAAATTGAACTCATAGCCCTTCTCCCATTTCACCATTCATAACCATCTCAGCTGCCTTCAACTATTCTTGCTGCTTATCAATTAAAATATTGTCCTCATCCTCTCTCACACAATCCGTCAGGAAATCCTTTTGTCTCTACTTATAAAAGAGTATCTATGGTCTCAACATTTACCACCATTTCCTCAATTACTATCCTGCTCTCTGCCCCATTACCTCTTTCCCAAGTTACTATAGTAGCCCCCAAAGGAATTGCTCCACTTCTATCTTAGGACACATGCTCTACATTACCGAGTGATCCTTTTTAAATACTAAGTCCACTCATGTCCCTCTTATAACTAAAGTCTCCCAAAGGCTTGTCATTTCACTCTTAGTACATGTCAAGTCCTCACAGTGACCTACAAGGCTGTATGTAATCTGGAACCCTCCCCACACTTATCGAGCTGTTATTACTTTTTTTATCCCGTGTCTTTATTTTCCTCTCTTTTTTCTAACCAACTTGATCTAAATAGTGTTCCCAGAGTATGTTAGAATATCTTAGGTATTTGATACAATCTGTCCTCTGCCTGGAATGTTCTTCCACATAGGCACATAAACTACCTTGTTTGCTCAAATATTAGCTTCTTAACATGTTCTTTTCTGAAAAACTGTGTTGAATTGCAACTCCTTTGAAGATCTCCGACTCCCTTTTACAGTATTCTAATTTTTCTCATTGCACTTATGCACTGTCTAGTATACTGTAAACTTTATTATTATTAATATTCAAAATAAAGTTTATTATCAATTACTAGAATATAAGCACTGTGAAGGCAAAACTTATTGTCAGTTTTGGATACTTGATATATTCCAGGTGTCTCTATTAGTGTGTGACATATAGTAAATATTCAGCAAATAAAATTTAAATTTGACTAAATGAATAAATATTTGAGTCGCTGATCTATGGCTATTTTACAATGCATATTATTAATCTAAATACATCTCAAAATTACATTTAAATTTTTGTTTTATGATTTGTTCTTCATATTTAATCAATATTGTTTAGAAACAGAAAAAATGTGTCTAACAAAAATTATTGTTCCTATTAAAAATTCTCTTTCAAGTGAAAAGATAAATCGATACACTTTAAAAAGCTTAACCATAATAGTTGTGTAATATGTAATATATATTAGATTCTGTATACCAGACATTTTAACATATACTTGTCTTTAATGAAGTATATATTTAATTTATACAATAAATATGACTTATATATTATGCTCAACATTATATTATTGAAGTACTTGAGTCTCAATTCCTTTAATATTAGGAAAAACACAGATTTGCCCAATAATGAGGTCTATGTTATATAGTCTTTGAATTCTATGTATCTACATGTATATATGCACAGGTTTTATCATTATTTGACAATGTAATATCCATTAAGCAAACTATATAGAGTAAAATAAAGAAAAATTATCTTATTTTTATTTTCTAAGAGAATAATAAATTTTAATGGACTAAACAATAGAGAAAACATAATTTGTAAGCATAAGTTATATTGTGCATGTTTATATTAAATATTATGGCTGCTGTATAATAAAATTAAGTATTTTAAATAAAGCATTCATTAAGTTGTTTCTATGATAGGTATTTTATATGTTTTAAATGCACTTTGAAAATCTGTTATTTTTAATTTTTGTGGATAGTGTATACCACACCTAGCTTAAGTCTCTTTTTTGGGAATGTGTGATCATAAAGTACTTTACTAAATATGTGGAACTTACAAGACATATATATATACATACACACATATAAGCACGTGTGTGTGTACATATTTATGTACACATATATATGTGTGTGTATATATATATATATTTAACTTTCTTTTATTTATTTTTTTTGAGACAGAGTCTCACTCTGTTGCCCAGACTAGGGTGCCGTGGTGTCAGCCTAGCTCACAGCAACCTCCAACTCCCGGGCTCATGTGATCCTCCAGCCTCAGCCTCCCAAGTAGCTGGGACTACGGGCATATGCTACCATGCCCAGATAATTTTTTCTATATATTTTTAGTTGTCCAACTAATTTCTTTCTATTTTTAGTAGAGACAGGGTCTTGCTCTTGCTCAGGCTGGTCTAGAATTCCTGACCTTGAGTGATCCTCCTGCCTCGGCCTCCCAGAGTGCTAGGATTACAGGTGTGAGCCACCATGCCTGGCTTATATTTATTTAACTTTATTAAAAAATAAATGTAACCGTCCCCCTACCAGGAATCTATTGATGGGAACATAGAAGTTAAACCAGTTCCCTAGGATTCAGTAACAAATTAATGTTGCCAAAAAGTAAAAGGTGAAAAATAATCAAATCAATAAAGCCCTCAAAATTTAAGGGCAACAGATATTTCTTATTTAGAGACAAATAAATTCGTGAACTTCTCAGTAACCTTGTACAGGGGCACCAATAGAGCTTTGTGTTTTTGTCTGAGGCACAGACCAAGACTAAACTTTCCAGGTTCCATTTCAATTATGACATGACTATGTGACTGTTTTAGCCAATGGAAGTTGAAACAAAGAGTTACATGCAACTTCCTAGAACACAAAAAATTTTCTATGGGTTATTCTCTCTCTTCTGCCATTGGCCACCTGGCTGTGGATACCAGAGCTGGCCTTGTATGCACATGTTGAACATCTACTCCACACAGTTAACACTTCATGTAAATTGAAACCCTGTTGGCTATGTTTCATGGTTAATCTGTTGTATTACCTAGAATTACCTTAAGGTATGACGAAATTATACTTCGAAGTGGGATGCCACCATACAAAAACACAAAACATGTGGTATCAAATTAGTAGCTGCATGGCAAAAATCTTGATATCAGAGACAAGATCCTACTTACCCGGTGCTAAAATTTTCGGGGAAACTGTTTCCTGAGATAACCTGAGAGGCAATGTCTATGAATCCTGTATTTTTCTGGAAAATAACTGGAAAACAGATTGAAAGTAGTGGGTATGGATTGTTATCAGGTTGCTTAGGACATTACTAAATAAAAGATTATTTCAGTAAGAAATGGCTGGTTTTGAGCAAGAAAAAAAGATATTGAGTCTCATCCTTAATGAGTTAGAAAAACTCATTGTAGCAACACAAAATAAACATGAAAAGACCAATAAGACTCAGATTTCAGCAAAGATTAAATTAAGAATTAGTTTTAAATACCCAACCCTAATGGCTTCAGGTAGATTATTTAATTTGAGACAAAGAGACATTTTAATAAATAAGCAAAGAAATGCTAGGCTTGAGAATTATGAACTTAAGAACTTCGCTACTGGGGCAAAGAAATGACTAGAAACACAAACATCACAGGCTAAAAAAGTCAGATTTTATTCCTGTTTATGCTATTTATTTCACATTCGTTTAAACAGATTATGCTTTCTAACTCAATGCCCTGTAACCTTCAGTGCCCTGGTGTTGTATTAATATATACCTCCCTGCTTCAATAGCATTGAGTTTCTTTGTCCAGTGGAACATGAATGGTCATGACATATGCCACATTAGAGCAAAAGCTTTAAAAGCCTTTGTACATTCCAGCCAATTATCTTGCTGTTCCGCCATGAGAATGGCATGTCTCAAACAAAGATTGCTCTAATAGGCTAGGTACAGAATAAAAAATAAAATAAAATAAAATAAAATAAAATAAAATAAAGCCAACCTGAAGCTTATTTGTAAGTAACCTCAAGCCAGATCAGAGATGCTGACTCACAGCCAAAATGCAATGCGATCAAGAAACAAACCTTTGTTGACATTAAAAGTTGGTGAGTTTCTGAGTCTTATTTTGGTTTTTGTTTGATTTTATTTGTATAAATTTATAAGGTAGAAGTGTAATTTTGTAACATGCATAGATTGTGAAATGGTGAAGTCAGGGTTTTTAGCGTGTCCACCTCCCAAATAATGTACATTGTACCCATTAAGTGATCTGTGGTCATATTCCCCCCTCCCATCCCCTAAGTTTTCCAGTCTCTATTGTCAATCATTCCACCCTCTGAATCCATGTGTACATATTATTTAGCTCCCACTGATAAGTGATAACATGCGATCACTGTCTTTCTGTGCCTGACTTGCATCAATTAGCATGATGGCCTCCAGTTCCATCAATGATGCTGCAAAAGACACTATTTCATTATTTTTCATGGCTGAATAGTATTGCACGGTGCATGTGTATGACATTTTCTTTATCAAATCATCTGTTGATGGACTCTTAGGTTGATTCCATATATTTGCTATTGTGAATTATGCTGCAATAAATATACAAGTACAGGTGTCTTTTTTATATAATGATTTCCTTTAGATAGATACTAGTAGTGGGATTGCTGGATCAAATGATAGTTCTATTTTTATTTCTTTGAGAAATCTCCATACTGTTTCCACAGAAGTTGTGCTAACTCACATTCCCATCAACAATGTATAAGAGTTCCCTTTTCCCACATCCTTGCCAACAACATCTGTTATTTTTTGTCTTTTTAATAATAGCCATTCTGACTGGTATAAGATATCAGATGTGGTTTTAATTTGCCTTTCTCTGATAATTAGTGGTGTTCTCTTTAAAAATTTATATTCATGTCCTTTGCCCATTTTTAATGGGATTATTTTTGATGTTGAGTTGTTTGAGCTACTTGTATATTCTGGATATTAGTCTCTTGTTGGATGCATAGTTCGTAAATATTTTTTCCCATTCTACAGGTTGTCTGTTCACTCTGTTGATTATTTCTTTTGCTGTGCAAAAGCTTTTTAGTATAATTAAGTCCCATTTTTCTATTTTTGTTTTTGTTGCCTGTGCTTTTGAGATCTTAGTCATGAAATCTTTGCCTAGACCAATGTCCATAAGAGTTTTCCCTAGCTTTTCATCTGGTATGTTTATAGTTTCAGGTCTTACATTTAAGTCTTTAATACATTTTGTGTTGATTTTTTTATATGGTGACAGATGGGGGTCCAGTTTGTTTCTTCTTCATATGGCTATTTAACTTTCCTAGCACCATTTATCAAAAAGGGTGTCTTTTCCCCACTGTATGTTCTTGTCAATTTTGTCAAATATTTATTAGTGGGCTGTAAATATGTGGCTGTATTTCTAGGTTCTTTTTTCTTTTCCATTTCTAGCATAAGGATTATTTTGAATCATAGGAAAATCAAGGAAAAGTGACCAATGTAACTTCTTATATAACTTGATAATAAATAAGACCTTATTTTTCCTTTTTGTGCACTAAAATTAAATATGGCCCATCAACTGATATGGCAGTGAGATAAGAAAGGTAAGGAAAGTATATAGCCCCCAAGGACAGCAAACACCCTCATCAGGTATGGCCAAGGAGCCTAATAAACAAAAAAGAACCACCCAGAGTGCAATCAGAGGAAGTGGAGAGCAATGGATAAGAACTTTCTCCACAAATAACAAAATCAAGGTCAAATCTAGAAATCCACTTTTTTGCCAAGCTTGTCGAAATGCCTACCAGTGACAAATATACCATTCCGTTTGCTTTTAATGAGGTTTTTGTTGTTGTTGTTGGCAGGGGGATGGTTATCTTATCCCTTCTCTATCATAGTATATTAGGCAAATAAGTTTTCATTTATAATAGGCATTGGCAAATGTTTTCTTATAGGGCTACAACGGTATTTTAGGTTTCTGGGCCAAACGGTCTGTGTTACAACTACTTAACTCTGTTAAGGTCTGCTGTGGCAGTATCAAAGTAGACATAGACAGCATGTAAACAAATGAATATAGCTATGTTTTAATAAAGCATCATATTAAAAAAAAAAACCAGACACCTAGACTACCAGCCATATTTTGAAGCCTCCTGTTTTAGAACAGTGAAGTATGGGGGCCACATATAACACTAATGAAAAGAAATTTATGTGGAAATACTCATCAATCAGTGTATGGTGGCATTTTAGTTTCTCTGTCAGGTAAAAAGGGTAGGATGTGGTGCTTTAGTTGAATGGGAAGAATAATCAGACCAAAGTTTGGTAAAGATTGCCTAGATATCTATAATCCCATTTCTTTTATCTACAGGGCATGTAGTTAGACTTCTCTATGCCTCTATGCCTGCTGCAGTTTAATGAGGCCATGTAATTGAGACTTTAACACTGGAATACAGGGGGCAGTAATGTTCCGTCCTAAACTTGTCTTATAAAGAAATTCCTTAGGGGTTTCTTATCTTCCATCATCTTTTTGAAGATATCGAATCCTAGGTCAAGATCAGTCATGGAAGTTGGAAGTTCCAATAGACAATGAAATTTTAGTTATCTCTTAATGAAAACCGCTGAATGATAGGATGGATTATTGATTAGGAAGAACTATTTGGACTGCAATTTTAAAATTATCAGTGAAGAAATGATTTTTAACCTTAAATAATTCAAGAAATTTCATATTATTTATGGCTTTATACAGAAATACTATCCAGGTCCTTTCAGTAGTACCAGTTATAGTTAAAGCGTTTGAGCAGAGCATTTTGTTTGACAATTGCGTTTTTGAGATAATCTTGTGTCAATCTTCTAGGTAATGAAAGTACATAGTGTAAGAAGATAAAGGCAACTGTAGAAAACCCAGAATTCTATTTTCCATGTATTCGTGTTTGTTTTGAGTCAGAGAGTGATGCCTGAATATACTGAAGCACATAGTAATACTATTCTTAGGTAAGTTTCTTTTGGAAAAATAAATTACATATGGACATTTTAAGGTGCAGAAAATTAAGACATTTCAAATGCCAGATAGTTAACTGATTTTCTTAGGATTTAAATTTATGACTACAATATTCCATTATTTGTAATTAGGCTCATATATTTCCCTAGTAAAGTTATTAAAAGTTTTTATGCTTAGATTTTACATAAGAAAACACAATTCATAGATAGTATATATTACTCTAGGAAGAATTTACTAATGAAAAAAGTCTCAACTTCAAAATTGGGCATTATCCTCATGATGGTGTTTTATTGAATAGGTAACCTAGACATTTAGACTCAAAGATATTTGGAAATTCCAAAATTATCTTGGATAATGTCAAAAGAGAATGTGTTATGTATTTGACATTCTGATTAAAAACTTGGACAAGTTTTATATGGTTTATAAAGTAGATTTTTCCAAACTAATATTTGTATAAATTCAGCTACATTGCCTAATATAGTTGATTTGGACATTATTCTGTTATTTACACATGTCAGTATGACCTAAGCTACCAAAATCTTAAGAATCATACCACTTAGCTAGATGATGGCTTATCCTTAGACCTGGGTTTCAAGTTCTAAGCTTCTTTAACATTTATATTTTTATATGTCATCCGGAATAAGACGTTATTGTAAATAAACTATTTATAAAAGAATTTAAAGGCAAAATATTAGATCAGGTTATTACTTCCATAGTGTTAAATATTCTAAAAGTAAAGGCGATTTATTATGTAAATTAAATCATTATTTAAATTAGCCGTGTTCTTTGGTCTTGACTTGCTTAGAGTAGCAGAGTTAAATTTAATAAATCAATTTCATGTTTGATTTGACAGAAAATTTTTCTCTGTGATTATTGGCTCCTAAAACATGACAACTTAGACATTTGAATAATTCATTAGTTAGAAAAATTTGTAAGCTTCCATTCTGATATTTTGTTTTAATTTTAGCTATAATTTGTCATTACAATCTATAGTACAGTCCAATAGCATTTATAACTACATCTGCAAAATAAGAACATTTGTAATTATTTTTGGCACTTGTAGTTCAAAAGCTGAAAATAATTCCTGCTCTAAACCAAAGTATCTTTAAAATCTTTATTTTTGTAATGATTTATCTCCTTTTCTCCTTCTTTTCATTCATCCTTCCTTCCTTTTATCCTCCTTTCTTTCATTTCTCTTTTTCTCTCCTTTTCTCTTGCTTTTTTATTCTTTCTTCTCTTTTTTAAAAAACATTTTTCAAAAAAATTATCAGTTAGCTATACTTTTTATTTTCTAAGAGTAAAATTAAATGTCATTTCTTGTACAGTTTCTTATAAAATCATTACCAGATTAAGTTTAAGCTCTTTCACAATATCCTATACCTACAACTAAATTGGTGGGGTTTTTGTAATGCATTATTATTGATTTTTATTGTCTATCTGCTCTATTTAATTTTGAGCTTATTAGGGCAAGGATAGGCTTGTATTCATCATTTTGTATACACATCTAGTATAGACTGCAATATTGTGCATTCAATATGCATTTGATAAATGATTTTCCATAAACTCAGAGTTATACTCTGAAACAATAACTGACCTTTTTCCCATTTTTCCCATGGGATCCCTGGCAATGCCAATTATGGGGCCAAATATACACATGTATATATTTAAGACAAAATAATATAATATTAGTGACACTACCCTGAATTAATTTTTAATATGTATACATATATGATTATATATTTTTCTTATGGAGAAAGAATTATCTTTTCAATAAAGCCTTTAACTTTCTCTCTTAATTACATCAAGTTTTAGGAAGGGAGTGTCATTGAGCATATATTTACTGAATGTTTTATGACTAATTAATATATTTTTAAAAGCCTCTAAAAATGCTTAGTATATATAAAATTCAAATATGGCTCCAATTTCTTATTTTTAAAAGCTTCATTGAGATATATTTTATATAGAAAGAATGTCGCATATTTAATGTGTATAATTTTGATGAATTTGGCTATATTCAAACACGCATGATACTATCACAACAATCAAAGTAACAGATATATCCAACAGCTCCTAAAGTTTCCTTTTGTCCCTTTAATTTTATACTTCTTTTTCCTTTTGTATTTTTTTTTGGTGAGAACACTTAACGTGAAACCTATGATCTTAACAAATTTTGAGTATATTTATTATTAATGATAGGCACTATGTTTTATAGCAGATATCTAGAACTTGTTCATCTGGCATAACTGAAACTTTACACCCATTGACCAACAAACTCTCCACTCCTCTCCTGCCCCTTATAACTACTATTATAGCCTCTTCTTCCACAAGTTTGACTATAATAGGTACCTCATATAAGTGGAAACATGTAATATTTGTCCTTCTGTTACTGGTTTATTTCACATAGCATAATGCCCTCAAGATTTATCCATATTGTTGCAAATGGCAGAATTTACTTCCTTTTTAAGACTAAATAATATTTAATTAGATATGTGTGACATACTTTCTTTATCCATTCATTTGTGAATGGACACTTGGGTTGTTTCCATATCCTGGGTTTTGTGAATAATGATACAATAAGATGGGAATGAAGATATCTCTTTTGATTCTGATTTCAATTATTAAATATATAAATATCCCAAAGGGGGATTGTGAGATATATGTACTTCATTTTTAATTTTTTGAGGAACCTCCATATTTTTCCCTAATGTTCATTCATACCAATTTACATTCCCACCAACAGTGTTAAATGGTCTCAATTTCCACAGACATCTGAAAAGCACTATATTTCCTACTTTTGAAAAGTTTCTGTTCATGCCCTCTTAATAGATGCAGAGAAAGCATTTGACAAAATTCAGCACCCTTTTATGATAAGAACACTTAACAACATAGGCATAGATGCAATTTATCTAAAAATGATAAAATCCATATGTGACAAACCCATAGCCAACATTATATTAAATGTGGAAAAACTGAAAGCATTCCTGCTTGCAACTGGAACCGTACAAGGCTGCCCTCTATCACCACTTCTGTTCAACATAGTGCTGGAAGTCCTTGCCAGAGCAATCAGACAAGAGAAGGAAATCAAGGGCAACCAAATGGGGGCAGAAGAAGTCAAACTAGAGCTTTTCATTGATGATATGAACTTAAATCTAGGACACCTGAAGGAATCTGGCAAGAGACTACTGGAAATGTTAAATAAATTCAGAAAAATCAATGTATACAAATCAGTATCATTCATATACACCAACAACAGTCAAGCTGAGACATCAAAGTCTCAATACCTTTCACAATAACAACAAAGAAAATAAAATACCTAGGAATATATTTAACTAAGGAGTTGAAAGACCTCCACGGGGAGAACTACAAAACAATGAGGAAGAAAATAGCAGAGGATGTAAACAGATGGAAAATCATACCATGCTCATGGCTTGTCAGAATCAATATTGTTAAAAACGTCTATACTATAATCCAAGGTGATCCACAGATTCAATGCAGTCACAATTAAAATACCAAAATCATTTTGTAGAAGATGCAGAAAAATAATTCTATGCTTCATATGGAACCAGAAAAGACCCCATATAGCCAAAACAACCTTAAGCAAAAAGAACAAATTGGGAGGAATTAATTTTCCAGACTTCAAGCTATTCTACAAGGATAACAGACTTAAACCTAAGGCATGAAATCATAAGAATTCTAGAAGAAAATGTCAGAAAAATTCTTATAGACATCAGCTTAGGCAAAGAATTTTTGAAGATGACCCCAAAGGCAAGCACAGCAACAACAAAAATAAATAAATGGGACTGGATTAAATTAAAAAGCTTCAGCACAACTAAAGAAACTATCATTATAGCCAACAGACTGACTACAAAATGGGAGAAATATTTGCATGCTATACGTTCAATAAAAGGCTGATAACTAGAATCTATAAAGAATTCAGGCAAATCAGCAAACAAATATCAAACAATCCCATTAAAAAAGTGAGATGTGTTTTTTTAAAGGATCAGTTTCTATTACTCAGTTATTACTTCTTTTATACTGATCTATTATACAATTTGAGTATTTTCTTTCATTTCATCCATGAATACTGTCATTAGAATTATTGATTACTCATTTTATGGAAAGAGATTTTGTTAATTAGAGGCTATTTATAATTTGGTAATTATAAATAAGTTAGTATTTGAAACAACTTGGTATCTGAAAGGTCAAAACAAAATAGCTTTACTTGCTAGTTTTTATGTCAGCTAGGAAAATCATTCTTGGCATTGACAATTTTGCTTTCAAGATTTTTAATGCAGAATTATGATATGTAGTAATATCACTGTCTATGATATTGTAGTTAACACAAAGCATATCATAAGGCAATCAGAAAAAACAAATGCTCAGAAAGGTGTAAACTGAAGAAAAGTAATAATGTTGAATAGGTGTAAACTGAAGAAAAATAATAGTGTTGAATTGATTCATTTGTACATTCAGCAATTTCCTAATCAAATAAGTGAAATTGGAAGTAATGTTAAATCAATTAAATAATATATAATCAGTCAGATGTTTATGGTAATATCAATTTAAAATAGACAAGAAAAATAACATAAAAATATTGAACGCATATACTACTTTTGTAATAGCAAAGTATTAATCAATGATACATACACGTGTGTGTGTGTATATATATATGCATTCCTTTGCTAAATTTTCTTTTCTAGCATAACTTTTAAATTATCTCAAAATAGCCTCATTTTTTCTACTTCTTGCTTAGTACTTCTAAGTAATTTCTGACAAATTTTCCCCTGGCTGTGTTCTTTGGTGTTTTCTATGATTACAACCATTTTCTAAACTATAACTTCCATGTCATTCATCTCTTTCCTTTAAAGTTTACTACAGATTAATTTTACTTTAGAAAGTGAATTGAACTATTGTACGATTTGTCAAATGTGTGTTTTTTAATTGCAGATATTTCTATTTGAATTGTATGAGAACAAAATGGGCTTAATATATATTAAGAACGGTTAGGTGTAGAGAGGAGCTTCCTGATTAAAAGTTTTTTGACATTAAGGGAACTTGTGATATCTACTTCCCAGAAGGATTTTAAGAATTGAAGAGACTCATCTCTCTGATAGATTAGGTGCAATTTTGCCTGGAGGTAGGTGACAAAAGAGATAGCCCTGGTAGTGCAATATGAAATAAGGAATAATAGGTTTTGAGTACTTTATAACTGCAGTTCATCCTTTTTTCCCCTCCTGAAATTTTTCAAATTGTCTAGACTTTGGATAGAGAATTGTGTCATCAAGCAACTTTTGAATGTAACTAGAATTTCTAAAGACTTGCCCTTATCAGGATTTGTGAAATATTATACTATCTGATGTAGGTGCTGAAAGCAATTTCCAATTTTTTTTAAAGTAAGTTATTTTTTCTGTACTATGTTATAAAAAAGTGAATGAAAATAATATTTTACAATAAAGAAACTGAGTTAAGAAAATATAGTAAATTAATCACCAATAAAAACAATTTCTAATTTGATAATTGTTTAGTAATAGAGTTTCAAATAGACTTGAATTTGTTCTTATTTTGTTCCTCATTATAATTCTTATACATATTTCCCACCCATTAAATATGTAGCCACCTTAATTATATTTCTAATTGTAATAGGTAATGTAATCATTAAGTGTAAAAGAGTTAGTAATACACTTTTGGATAAAAACAGAATCCAACTCACAGAATCTCCAGGTTTTAATGTCTAAAATAATGTAAACAACTGATTAAAACTCAGGAACATATTTACTAATAGCATCTTAAAGAAGCGTCAAACATAACTTATAGCATTGATAATTTTACAAACATGGTAGCCAAGTAAAGTAACAAGATAACACAGGATCCCAAGAGTCAAAACTATCCTGCACCAATAAACAGTAAGTGAAAATAAAATAAGCTACAAATCCAATCATTTCCTTTCACTAATGATTTTAAATTAGAATACACTGGTTTTATGAATAAGGATATTTGAAATTGAATGGAAAACACTGAAAAATTATGAACGGGATAGTAATGCCTACTAAATCAGCTCTAAACAAAAATAAATAGTATGAGAAGGTTAACATTTTGCTTTCTCTAGGCTGGAAGTCCAGGGGAAAAAGAAGCACATCTTTCTCAGACACTTTATTGATATTTCTTTCTTTTTCTTTTTCTTTTACTTTAAGTATTTACTTTAATGTTTTTTTCTTTAAATTTAATTTCTTTAAAAAAATTTTTTTCAGCTTATTATGTGGGTACAGATGTTAAGGTTACATTTATTGCCCATGTCCCCTCTCCCCCTTACATTCTACTAAGTGAAGTATCCCAAGAATGGAAAAATAAGCACCACATGTGTTCACCAGCAAATTGGTATTAACTGATCAACACCTAAGTAGACATATAGGAATAACATTTATTGGGTGTCAGGCAGGTGGAGGGGGAGGGGGTGGGTATATACATACATAATAAATGCAATACACCCCAACTAGGGGATGGACATGCTTGAAGCTTTATTGATATTTCAAGTTGTCTATGTTGCATTGGTTTCATGAGGGAACTCATATTCAAAAATAACACAAATTTTTGACTTATCTATGATTTCACAAACAGTGCTCTAAAAATTTTTTGAAACATAATCACAAGCCAAAACATGCCTTTGAAAGATTGATGTACCTTTGCAATAAAAATAGAATAAGAAATGTCAAAGTGAAATGTGAGAGCTATGAACTGTCAGACAGTACTTAAGAAAATCAGACATTTCATACTTAATAACCTAATATCTTATACATGTGTCCCCCTCAACACCATGTCAATTAATAAAATGAAACATTTGTCTAATTTCTTAAGCAAAAACCTAATATTCATTTTTTTCCTAAGTATTAATGCTAAACACATCAGAAATTTGTGTAGACTCTACGAACAAAATATGGTATGGATTTTATTTTTAATATTTTACATCATTCCCACTTCTTCAATTGGACATACATGTTTTAACTTTAATGTACATCTATGGTTTTTGAAGTTCTGTTCTGGCGATTTTAATCTTGAAAATGAGCCATGTGGGTGACCTGAGACCAAGGTGGATAATGATGAGCTGAAAGCTGTAGTGGAAGCAAACCCAACTCAAACTACATGTGAAATAGCAGCAAAGTTTGATGTTACCATTCCAACAATACTGGACCATTTGAAACAAACTGGCAAGGTAAAGAAGCTAGATAGGTGAGTATCTCATGAATTAAATGAGCATCAGAAGATAAATCATCTTAAAGCTTGCCCCTTTCTTTGCTGTCATGACATAAAAGTGAAACATTTCTACATTGTATTGTTACATGTGATGAAAAATGGATTCTTTTTGACAATTGCAAGTGCTCTACACAATGGTTAGATAAAGACAAAGTGTCAAAATACAGTCCAAAACTGAATATTCACCAAAAAGGCTAATGGTGTTTATTTGGTGGTCCAGTGCTGGTATTAACACTACAGCTTCATGAAACCTGGTCTATGGATTACAGCAGATGTCTACTGCAACCATTTGAATAAAATGATGATGATGCTTATCATTAAGCAGCCTAGATTTTTCAATAGAGATAGGCCAATCTTTTTGCAGGGCAATGATCAACCACAGGTCACACAGAAAACACTGCTCAAATTACAGAAGCTAGAATTGGAAACTCTCTGTCAACCACCATATTCATGAGACCTTGCACCAGCTGACTACCACTTGTTCCAGGCTTTGAACCACTTCTTGCGAGGTAAAATTTTCCATTCTCAACAAGCTGTGAAAGATGCCTTTTGTGATTTCATCACCACTTGCTACCCAGGCTTCTTTGCTGCTGGCATGAACAAGCTACCATTAAAATGGCAATACTGTGTTAATAGTTCAGGTGCATACTTTAATAGTACTGCTTCTTGTTTGAGATATAATAATCTACACTTTTTATTTGAAATCAGACAATTTATATTTAATGACCTAACAAGTTCAAGAGTTATGTTTGGTTATGCAATATTAATTTTCATGTGCCTTTTAGAATTTGGGGGGGGATTTATGTTTGGAAGTTCAAAAGTGAAGAAGATAGAAAGCTAGAGATATGTGTATTAATATTTGGGATTAATCATCATAAATATAGAATTTAAAGTGCTGAGAAACTATTAAAGCCAATGAGAACAAAGGGAAGAGATAGAAATAATACTAAAGTCTAGAAGATAATCTTGGGGAATTCCATAATTTAGAGATCAAGAAATGAAAGAGAAATTTTAAAAGAAGGCAACTACAGAAAGAAGGGAATCAGGAAAGTGTGGAGTTAGAGATTTCCAGAGATTTGAATATTATAAGAATAATGGAATATTCTAAAATCAAGACGATATGAGGATACTATTATTTTCACTTCTATTAAGCACTGTACTTGAGATTGTGCCTGGGAAATTAGACAAAGGAAAAAAGAAAATGTATACAAGTTGAAAAGAAAGAATCAAACTATTCTATTAGCAGATTATAAAATCTTGTATTTAGAAAAGAGTACAAATCACGTTCATGAGAAAGCTGCACCCTCATGATCTAATCACCTTCCAAGGGCTCCATCTTCTTAATCTTTAAATGAAATAAAAGCTATCAAATCTACATAATGCATATCCACAGGAACCCCAGAAAATAAGGATTCAACTGCTCAATGGGTTTTGGAAACTTACATGACTTTTGTATAAAATGGGTTATGGAAAGGGGAAAAGAGGAATTCTCTGAGGGGCAGCAAAGGGTTACTAGGGAGGATGAATGGATGGGGAAGGAAGATTAACTGGTAAATAGCTCCTTTTTTGGAATTTGACTGAGTCTGAGGGACAGTACGTTATCTTCGTAATTAGTTTGTTCACATGTGGTCACACCCCTGGTCTTACAGGGAGGGGAAGGATAATTTTTCTCCTAGGTGGGTCCTGATTTCAGGCAAATAGAGAAACTTCAAAGATTTTGGGAGAGTCCATGGTGGTAGGGGGGAGGAGGAAGATCAGAGAGACATAGAGTCTTCTTCAGTCAGTCTAGAATGTCAAAATGTCATATTTTGTAGTGAAAATATTTCTAATTTCCTCAATCCCCACTTTGAAACTGAAAATTTTCACATCTTAAAAGCCAAGATGATAGTTTTGGAAAAATTTGGGCTAGAATTTATTAGGGATAGACAAGATAAGGAAAAGTAAAACAAATTGAGATAAATGGAAAAAGCAAATTTAAACATATTGTCCCATATCTTCTTTACTCAGTCTCTTATGCTACAAATAGACCAGTTCAGTTAAAAAGATTTGTCCCATTCGGTTACAGAGAGTTCAGCACTTATCCCTGAGACTGCATCAGAAGGACAAGGACAAGTGGTTTCAGGAGAAGAAAAGAGACGTTTATTAATTTATTGGCAAATGAGGAGGTTGATAGACTCCCATCTTAAAGTACCAACATCCTGCCTCTGAGCAGAAATACAGAGCTTTTGAAGGGGAGGTTTTCAGCTTCAGTCTATTGCTGTTCAACTGTAGTTGATTGTTCTGATTCATCCCATCTTTGGCTAAGACCATCTTGTAACCTCTGCCTGGACAATTCCCTTGAGCCCTCTTCTGTGGTACAAAGAACAAAGGATACTCCCCTGTCCCTCCTGACTGACCTGAGGCTAGGGATGTAGGTTTTAATTCTCCAGAAAAGTAGGGGAGGATTTAGAGAGACAGAAAATATTTTTACCCTTTTTAAAGCCATTCCCTGATTAGAAATCTAGTTGGCATTGCAGAAGTGCTTTTAAAAAGAAGAAAAACAAAAATTAATTTTGGAAAAGTTCATTAACCAGCTTTCTTAGAGTCTGTAGGGTATCCAGCTGAGAGGTCTAAATGTTAAACTCAAAGAAGCATCTTCAGTTTAAGTGGAAGTAGGCAGTGGAAATCTGACAGTTTTTTTTCACCTAGAGTATGTGCGTGACAAAATTTGTGTGTAGGGCCAAGGGCTCCAACCTTTTAATACCATCAGATTGGGGTTTAGGATTTCAATATATGAATTTAAAAGAGGGGCACAAACATTCACTATATAGTAGGTGTGAAAATGAGTTTGTTAAGAAAAAATATATAGAATAGTCAAGTTTGAGTGCCCAGAGTGATGGGTTCTCTATGAGGCTGCTTCTTCAAAGTAAGGTAAGAAAGCACATGAAGCATGATGCAATGAGCCATGGCAGCCTCCTAGAAAAGAAAATGGGACACGATGAAAATTATAGTTCAGATATTTTGCTAGATGTCATGGGGATACAAGAAAGCAATTAGAACCTCAGAGTATATAGTATGGTAGCTAAAATGTGCCTGATTAGAGAGTTATTTTATGAAGATCCCTGAGCTTTTTCAGCCTGAGGAAGGTATATATCACCTCACTGGTAGGCTCTCTGTTCTCTATGGTAGATGCTAGTGCAGATGGGAGAAAAAAATAAAATGAATACAAATGAATTAATGAGCTTAGTGGAGAAAGAATAAAACAAAATAAATTCAAGGAAACAGAAGGATAAGAATGATTAAGATAATGTAAATTAACAAATTAGAAAACAGATAAAAGTAGTTATAAAATAAATCTAGGCTCTAGTTCCTTGTAAAAAACTAACAAATCAATAGAACCACAGGTAGCCCAATAAAGAAAAAAAATGAAACATGATAAACTCCAAATAAAATATATTAAAAATGCAAGGTAGGAAATTATCAGGGAACATTAAAGTGATTTCAGGGGAATAATATGAAAAACCCAATGTCAATAAAAAGAATAAAAAGAATAGTTTTCTAAGAAACCAAGAATTCAGAAAGTTCAATCCAGATCCAAGCAGGTGAATAATCAAGAATGAAACTGGAGAGATTTTCAAGGTTATTCTTAGAGAATCTTTTTGCTTAATTGGTTTCACAGGTGAATTTATTTAACAACATGGTTATTTAACATTAGAACTAATGAGAGGAATGACTGAAAAAAATATTGATGCCTAGGCATAATCCCAAGAAATTCTGATTCCTTTGGTAGATACTACTAGGATTATTAACATTTAATTTCCAAAAAAAAGAAAGAAAAAAAAGGAAGAAACAGAATTCCTCCCAAACATATATTTAGTTATATGAATAATCTTCATAAATATATAATTAAATATCAGCTACTCTATCCTCAGACTTTATTCTTTGTCTTCCTAGAGTAAACTTTTTGTTCAAATCAAGAAATGCTTAAAGATCACATATGGGTAAGATTTCAGGGAGGCTATGCTTTAATAACTGTGCAAGCCAATTCTATCCAACACTTATTCTTGAAAAATTGTAATCTCAGGGAGAGTGTTTCTATTTTGATTTTGATTTCTAATCTCTTCTATATGTTTTAAATATTATAGACAAAGACAAAACGTCTTAGATTATATCTACTATTGCTCGCTTTGAATCCACATGGAAAATGAGAGAATATGAAGGGGTCAGTATTCCTTACATTTCTTCCAACTTAACCATCTAAAATTAAAATCATTTGAAGTCACAACAATCATAGATTCTTTATCTATATGTATAATGATAATTTCTCTCATTTCATTTTGATTTAAAGGAAACAGTTTACATAAAATGTTTAGATGACAAAGGTGTTCTGTCTAATTCAATAGGGAAGTGACCTCAAGAGTGTATTATATTAATTTTTTCTTTCCTGAAAATGTTATTCTTTAGAATTTCAATTCCTTTTTGGCTGCTTTTGTGTCTCATGTAACAGTAAAGCCAAGCATGTGCTTCACATGCTGTAAAACTAATTACGATAATGTTGTATGTTGTCACACTAACAAAAGTTTAACATATTCAAAATGTACTTCTTTTACAAACTCTTAGATGTTTAGAATATTTAGTTCATTTTCAGTCTGTGAGTTGCAGTAAATAAGATATATAATTTGGGATACTTCAATTTAGAGTGATTTCATTAGTTGTTAGGTTTTTTCCCCCTGTAGTTTTCTTTTTTGTTGTTGTTGATGTTGTTTATATGTATAGCAGATGGCAACAATCATAGAAATCAGTACAGCAATCAAAGACATCAGTGGTATGATGCATCTTTGTCAGGGTCACAGGATGCACCCACTGGGAAAATAGCGACAACATCTGACAGCAAGTGCTGAACACTGCTTAGTAATCAGACAGGATCAGGACCGAGGGTGACCTAGAGCTGCTGAATAAAATAAGAGAGGATAGAAAAGGATGCCAAGAGATTATTTGCATCAAGAAAATTACATAGGCAAAGTGCAAAAAAAAAAAAATGCAAAAAATTCTCTTTGCTACTTCAATAATTGAATGTCTATTGCATTCCTGATAGTTGCATGTTGGTTGGGATAAAATGGTAAATTGCATGAGCTGAAGAAGACAGGCCTAACTTTGCACAAAAATAGTCTCAGCTTCATACTAATGACTACATTCATGAATTTTATTTTAATTTTTTATTATTTATTTTATTTTTTGGAGACAGTGTCTACCTCTGTCACCCAGCTTTTTAGCAATGGCATCATTATAGCTCACCTCAACTGCCAATTTGGAGGCTCGAGCCATCCTCCTGTCTCATCCTTCCAAGTATCTGGGACACAGAAGCACACCTCTTTCTCTATTTTTTGTAGAGACAAGGTCTTGCTATATTGCTGAGGCTGGTCTTGAACTCCTGGCCTCAAGCCATCCTCCTGCCTTGCCCTCCCAAAGTGCTGGGATTATAGGTAAAAGCCACTGCATCCTGCCTACATGCATGCACTTTTAAATCTGAGCATTTCCAGGAAATTATCT
Organism: Microcebus murinus; assembly: GCF_040939455.1. Lineage (NCBI taxonomy): Eukaryota > Metazoa > Chordata > Mammalia > Primates > Cheirogaleidae > Microcebus > Microcebus murinus. Next base: position 53,625,759 of record NC_134116.1, read on the forward strand.
CAATTCAAGTGTTGCTACTAATTCTCACCATTTTATTTGTGCAAACTCATTATGGATACATTCGATAAAAGTTGTATTACAAATTTCTGTTGAACTTTTAATTTTTTTCAAATAATTTAAATTTTCATTTTTCCTGACTTTTCTTTTTCTTTCTTAATCTCTCAGTTCTCATATATCAAAAGGTGAGGGTTTTCCGATTTTAGGTAATCAGTCTTCCCCTCATGTTATTTCCTCAACAATAATGACATGAGTCATTCTCACATTTTTAATCTCAATGATTAGAACTCTCAATTGTTGATTTGTGGCTCTGATTTCTCTCTTAATCCTCTCTGCTACAGGACTTGCATGGACTCTCAAACTTACCCTAACACTTGACATTATTTATACGAACAAACCTTTTTTTTGACTTTTATATCAGTTAATATAATTTTTACAACAAGTAATCTTAAAATTTTGTGTCATTTCTAATATTTACATCTCCTTTCCCCTAAATAAAACTACTTATATTTTCTTCATGTATGATGTGCTATTTAATCATATATTTTATTTAAGACTTATCAAGCTAAACTCTATAAACATTTGATAGTTCACAATAGTTTAATGTTTTAACTGGCTTAAATCAGTGCTTCAGATACTTTATCCTTTGTACAGATTTTTTCTCTGAGGAGAATTCTTGTTTGCATTGCAAGTAATACAGTATCAGAGGGGGCTATGGTTTCTTGGAGTTCAGAAAGAAGGGGGCTGTCCCCTCCTCTTGTGAACAGGGGCACAGTATGAACTCAGAAACATAGAGTTAAAAGTATATTCCCAACCATGGAATGCAGCAGTCCCTGCCATGTCAACTTCTACATGGACTTAAACAGACTCTGGGGTTGTTTTGGTTTTGTGAATCAAAAAAGTTAACAATGCTTAGCAAGAGAAGAAAGTTATTTTTGTTGTTGTTGTTGAAGTTCAGTTATCATACACTAGTAAAATATTATTAAATGGTATTACTTAAGGTTAATAACTTTTTAGGTGTCTTTGATATCCTATTTTATCATGACAACTTGTCCATTGGATTTTGGAAATTAGAGAAGAACTGCATCTTAATCTTTTAGTTTTCTTCATAATGCTTGAATAATGTCAGTATAAGAGTAACAAACTATATATTGCAGTTGATCTATAAATTCATTATACCATAGAACATATGGTATATTGATATGATATCTGAATGGGGTATAACTACTTAGCCAAACACTCTGGAAAAATGGACTTTCCCTGGAATTTCATTTTCTGCATTTAGAATACAGACTAATTTTATCTTTATTTTATTTTATTTGTTTGATGCACATCCTTAGTGCAATTATTCATTCTATTATGTTGCATAAGGCCATATAGAGTAGTGGCAAGTAGATGAGTTTTTGATCTAAACAGATGTGAGTTTGAAATCCTGTCCTTTATATCTAATATTTCATTGGGAATTAATTTTATATCTGTAAACCTAAGTGGATTTTTTTAATGTGACGATATATGTGCAATAGCAGCAAAGAAGTAGAGTATAAAGTGAAATAAAAGAAATAAAGAGACTTTAACATATTTTATATAAATTATTTATATACCAGAAAATGAAAATTTTTTTGAAAAAAAAATCAATTAATAACTGATGTAGCAATTTAATGAGGAAGGTAAAAATAAAATGATTCCTTTTGTTTACATATTCTGATATTGTATAACTTTATTTAGACTTTGAAATAAAAGGTTTAAAATCATAAGGCTTGCAATGGTGATCTATAATACAGAAGAGATTTCACAGGTTTGGAAAGGGAGCACTGAACTAGGAAACCTACCAGAAATCTGTGAAGCTTATTGACAATTTTTAGAATTTACATATTTGTTTTTATTGTTGAGTTTATTTTAGCATAAAGTACATTCTAATGTTTGCTTATTTAAAATTCTATATTATTTTTAAGTAAGGCATGTTTTTCTCTATTGCTAAGCTGAAGGGATGTTTGTTACAACAAACTAGAAACCCAAACTATAACTATCTCTTTATTTGTCTATATATATGGCTTTGTATTTTTTTATGTTATTTGAGGTGGAGAGTGAGTGATGTCTCCATGTCAGTGACAATTCATAGCTGATGATATATGTTAGTCATTCTCTAAATTGTTATATTTTTACCAAAGGTTTTGTAATAGGTGGTTAACAAATAGTCTTTAAGAAATTTCAGAACGTTATATAACAAAACACAAAATCCAATTTAGAATGTATGTTGTTTCCTAACTAGGGACTATAGTTAGGATCAAAATTTTATTTTGATAATTTAGCAAGCTATATTTCCTTATGATGTAAGGAAAATGAAACTAATCTCTTTCACTTACAGTATTTTCTTTCGTCATAGGGCCTAAATTACACCATCTCAAAAATACATGTTTGAAACAAACTATATATATATATATATACATATATATATGTATATATATATATATATATATATATACACTCTCTGAGAGTGACAGCAACTGAAATATTTATAAAATAACTCCTTTACAGGCATACCTAATGATAATAGTTAATTGAAAGAAAAAAATGTATTCTAAAACATAATATAAAATTGGTTTATGTAAGAATTATAGAATGAGAAACTACAACTAATGGTATTTGTCTTCTTATAAAATATTTTATGTAAATGATTTATATCTCAGAAAATAAAAATATTTTTGAAAAAAATCAATGAATAACTGATTTAGCAACTTAATGAGGAAGGTAAACATAAAATAATTTCTTTCTTTTATATATTCTGATATTGTGTAACTTTAAATAGACTTTGAAATAAATTTTCATTTGATCATAGTTAATAGTTTCAATCAAATTATAGGCTGGGAAAACACATAAATGTCCTAATGTATTTCACTTATAAATTCAACTATAAAGCCCAACTATCCAACCATCAGGTATAGAAAAAGTAGATAGGAAAAAAAAAAAAAAAAGATTACTGGCTTGGAAGTGCTCTAAATCACAATGTAGAATTTTGGTAAGATGTGCTGAACCACATAATTCAGCCCCAGTTCCTAAGAGATCCTTTCACTTCTGTAAACCATCATCTCAAGCAGAAAAGGGCCTTTGCAATCTGACCTTGTTCTTCCTTTTCTAAATTTTGTTGAACCTCCCACCCCCATATTGTGTTCTAGTCACATAGAATCATACTAAGTTTCTGAACCTATCTAGTGTCACCTATTCTTTGAAGTCCTCTAGGATTTCTTCAGCAGAGGTAAGCTCCTCTTCTCAGTTCCTATGCATGCTTTACTTATTGAAACTTTTTATGTTAATACGTATGATTTTCTATGTGTTTTTCATAAGAACATGATTCTGGTTTTTCCAACCATCTTCTCTAGATTGGGCAGAAGCTGGGACAGGCCTGGGTTCTGATGTAAGTCCCCTGCTGATAAGCACACCTGGTGCACTAAAGCCAAATGTAAACAGCCTGAGTTTGGGCATTTTTAATATTGCCAGAATTTCTTATAACAGCTAGAAAATAGTAGGTACTTAAAAATACTTGCTTAATTGGAAGAGGAATGCTATTTTTTGTTTTTGTAATTTTCGTACATTATTTTGTTTTGTTGATCCTCTTCCTTTTCTCTACTTGAAAAAAATACCCTTATATTTCAAGTCTAAACACAAATTCCACTTATTCTATGGACTTTTTGCCTAATCCACTAAGCACTTATTTCTTTTTTCTTATTTTATGATCCTATAGCAATTTGTATTATCACAATTATGTCACTGATTATATTAATACTATAATGGAACCTCAAAGGATAATAATAATCTTTTAAATTCAAGTGTACTTGAGACTGAATAAGTTTTGTTTCAATTTCTTGTGTAAATGCTGTTCAGTTATGTTACATTTAGTTCAAAGATCTATTAGTACAAATTGTAAATATTAGTTCTTACTATCTTACAGTAACTTATTTTAAAACCAAATGAGATGAAGATTATTTGTGTGGAAAATACTTAGAACATTATCTGGCACAACATAGGCATTCAATGAATGTTTTCTTATGTCAAGGTTTACATAAATGAATACTAAAATTCTGGGAAATACAGATAAGTTAAAGCTATATTCAAAAGCCATGTCAAAATAAAGTACCATTGATATTTGTTCATATTTGAAAATAAACTTCCATTATTTAATTTCTATTATTTGAACTTCCATTATCTGAACAGCAATATATTATAATTATAACATGTAAATTTTATTTAGGCTTAATTCTTACTTTTAAAAATGGATCATTATACTTGTATACTCCATAAAAACAATCAATACGCATAACATTTCTGGAGTTTCACATATTGGGCATACATTTTTGTATGTCATTTCATCATCAAGTGTGTTAATATGTTGCCTTATTTAAATAATAGATTTTTATATGTTTATTAACTATTTATTAAGCTTATATTTTTATTATTTAAATGTAAACCATTATTTAATTTTACAAATTCTATCCTTATTGGCCCTAAAATTATATGGACTAATAAGAGGAAATGTTTATTTTCCTCCTTTTTAAGATGTAAATACACTAGCCATCAAACTAAACTTATCTAGAAGTGTTTGTCAAACAGTGCATACATTACCATTTTTAATGTTTCGCTACTGGGCATTTGTGTATGAAGGAAGTCACAGGTAAAGTAGATATTTTCTTCCAGCAAAAGTTACAGTTTGATTCATAGTAGAAAATTAAAAATTCATAGGGGTAAAACCTAATTTCCAAGTTAAATTCTTTAAGTATATTATGCCAACCAGTATGTCATTTAGCAAGTGTATCATAGCCGTAAGAACACAAAATAGAATAATTAGAAACAAGACATGATAAAAAAAGACTATAGGGTTTTAAAATCAAATGTAAATTTGAGTTCTCAATTCTTCCCTAAATCCTTTTTTGATTGTTTGCTGTAGTTCCCATGCAAATAAATCAATAAATACAGAAAAGAGAGGTATCTCTATTTCTTCCTTTCAGGGATAAATGGATTTTCTATGCTTGTATTTAACAAATGTTTCACTAGGTCCCACAAAATTATTTATTTTTTAGAAATTCAAAATAATAACAATTTTTTTCATGACATTTGGCTTTTCAGTACACTTTTAAAAATAATTTTCATTTTTTCATTCATTCATAATGCAATCCCTTCAATCGGCAATGCATTCACTAAAAAACTTTGAATATGTACTATGTGCTAGATTGTGGTATAAAATGGTGAACAAATGTTCTTCTTTAGAAATAAATATACTGAAATCCAGAAGATAGATTGACTTGACCAATATCACATAAAAGTAGAGATCAATATACATTTATCCTGATTATTAGTCTACTATGAATCACATAAGTGATTAGAGTATTTTAGCTTTCAAACTATTAATTTTTGTTTTATTTTATATATATTTATTTTTTAGCAATTATTTAGTTAATTTAATGGTACTGAAGACTGTTCATTTTCATTGTTGACCACACTTGAGCAGCTGTTAAATGAGGGATTGATATATTATTTGTCAACCAAAACGTGTTTGGAAAAAACAAATAAACATCAGCAAGGTGAATTAGGAGGCAGTATATATAACTTAGAGCACTGATATAAATTCATTAGGTGAATTTGAAATGACAAATATTTTCAGACATACTTGATCTTTAGAAAGCACTATTTATGACTGGCAATTTGCACAATTCCTCTTTTAATTTTTTTATTTGCAAGGTCAAAACTTGTTGATTCATGAAACAGTAAATTTGCTAACTGTATTCAGAAAATGAAAAATAGCTTTAGTGTACCAGCACTCATAAGCTTTACAAGACATTTTAATGCTATAGAGAATTTAGTGTCTGTTGACAGCAATTAGCAAAACAAAATCCACCTTGTAGTTCACTAATAAATGGAGATTAAAAACTTATACACCATTATTTATAAGTTTAAAATATAGTTCTGAAATTAGAAATGTTTTCTTGTGTCATCTTTGAACTTATAAAAAAGACAAAATTATCAAGAAAGGCATGTTTATAATTTTGAAAAATAAGTTGTAATATTTCTAATTAAACATAGAAAAAATCAATGTTTACATTGACTACATGACTCTCTCTGTTTCTATCTCCTTGCTACAAATTTCTTAAAATGCTCATACATGGACACTATGAGTCATTTATTATAATGACTGGGAGATCAGAAAACGTGACAATAGCTAAGAGAGATCAAATAATTTTGGAAGCTGGAATGTAGGTGAATGAAGATAGCTAATTATCATAGCAGAAGTAGGTGAAAATCATGCCTGTGTTGTCACAAGACAATATTAAACAGTTTTTGACCTAGAACCCAGAATGTGCTCGGGAATAAAAGGAACAATGTGGCTATAAAAGCAGGGGTCTAATATAACACTGAAAATAGAAATATTGGTAAAAAAAATCTGTATAAGAAAAAGAAATCACAAATCCCATTTACCACACTGTATTGTCATAGAATAGTCACTTACAGTAGATGGATAGTGCCCCCATCCAAAAAAATAAAAAAAAAAAAAAGAAAGATAAGGCTACATTCTAATCATTGGAACCTGTGAAAACCACCTTATTTGGAAAAGGAGTCTTTGCAAATGAAGGTTAAGAATCTTGAGAGGAGGAATTCATTCTGTATTACCAGACTGGACTTTAAATCCAATGACAAATGTTCTTGAAAGAGAAAGGAGAGAATATTTAATAGAGAAGAAGACACAGAAGAATATAGTGAGAAAGAGAAGGCAGAAATCAGAGTGACACAGTCACGATCCAAGGAATGATAGTGGCCACCAGAACTGAAAGAAGAAAGCAATAGATTCTCTTAAGAGCCGCTGCAGAAAACACAACCCTGCAGTCACTTTGACTTCAGACATCTGGGACTCTGAACTGTGAGAATGAATTGATTTTTTAAGTCATTAAGTTTGGGTAATTCGTTACAGCAACCACAGGAAACAGATATACCAACCCTCATCCTGTAAAAGAATGGAAGTTTATTCTACCTGGAAAGGATGATTCAGAGATAATCTTGGAAACTGAAGCACAGATGACAGCAAGGGAATATGCAAAAACAAGAATATTAAATGAAAATGTAATCATATTAAACAGTGAGGCATTGCCCATGCATGATAGATTTCTGAAAATGAGGGAAGCCTCATTAACTCCACTATACAAAACGTTGGACAATTTCTTTCTGAGAAACATCTAACCCAAAAGAACATATCATATGTTAATGACACTTAATTTTCCTTAAATAAAAATAACTGGCCCTAATTTTAGCAATTGATGGTGATGCTCCGTCAATCATAATTCCTTCCACCAAATACAAATTTGTCTATCATATCCATAGAAACACATCTTAAGTGTAAAGAAACCACTGAGATCTCATATGTATTTGAGGAAAAGCTCTAAAATAAAACAAAGAGTAAAGCAGACCAAAAAAGTAGCAGAAACATCCAAAGTATTGCAAAAGAAAATGAAAAAATTAAAAAACATATTTATAAAGAGGATATTGCTTAATTGACATAAAATACTGTATATAATGTGAAGCTTTTATAGAAAAAAAGTTTCTTTTGGAAAGTAAAAATAACTTAGAAGAAATAAAACAAGCATTAGAATTTTTGGATATAGAGCGAAAAAAATATCTTTTGAAATTCACATTAAAAAGAAAAAATGTAGGAACTAGAGAAGATATGAGAATATTAAGCCAAGAAATCTAACAATTTGATAAAAGGAGTGTCAAAAATTGAAAACAGAATAAATTAATGAGATCAGATTATCTACAACACAATAAAACATCCACATATTGAAGGTCAGACTAAAAAAGGTTATTGAGCAACCAACACAAACAATTTTAAGTATTTCATACCAAACCCATATGATTGTGAAATTTGAAATACCAGAGATAAAAGAGAATATTCTAAAAGTATTCAGAGAGAACAGAGAGGGATGAATGAGGGAAGGAGGGAGCAGGGACAAGAGTGTGTGTGTGGCAGGGAGAGAGAGAGAGAGAAATTATTAAGAATTAGAGTTTTAAATAACTTTATAATACCAGCATTCACATTACAAAGAACCAAGGAATTTAAAATTCAGAAGGCAATTGTTTTTTACAGGTGAATTTTATATTAATTCTATAATCAGACAATTGTGAATGTAAATGCATTTTTAGATATGCACATATAGTCAAAATGCTCAGAGAGTTATTAAAAGATATCCTACAAAATGATAGTGAAGCAAGAAAGAAGAAGACAGGACCTAGGGCTTCCAGCACTGACAGGAGGGGCTCGAGGCCCCAAGAGGACAGTGAAGAGCAGTCCATGAATGTATTATTTGCAGCAGGCCTGGAGCACACATAGTTCGTACTGGAATAAAAAGTTAAACTCAAAATTATTGTCAGGTTATGTAGCCTTAGGATAAGATGTTTGATGATCATTTAGTGATAAATAGTAAAATTAAGCACATAAAATTAGGCAAATATTAGGAAAGAATAAAATAAAAACTTATAAAAATTAGAATTGTACACATTTATTCTATGAATAATTCAAATATTTGTGAAAGAGGCAAACTATGAAAACTGGTTGAAAGAAAATTTGTGTTATAAACAAATAAGTAAGATTTATTTGGAAAAAAAAATCATCCATCAGCAATAGTATCAAGATTTAAAATGGAAATATCTACATTTGGCAACATAAACATGTTATTTTCAAATCTAGAGTTAAATACCAACTAGCATGAGAAATTGCTGAAGAGTGGAAATAGTTGATTACAAGATGAGTACACTTAAATTAGATATTTAGATAAGATCTCAATTTTTAATAGTCAAAGCATTATTTTAAAGATATTTTCTAACAGACATTTTAATTTCTCATTATCAATTACTTCTCTCTCAAACATAACAAATGAAGAAAAGGTGTATGAGAAGAGGGAAAATAGTGCACTGACAGAAACTGTCAACATTTTCCCTTTATTCCTTTCCACATTATCTTTTAGGAAATATTTTTCTATCATTTTACAAATGTGAAAATACAGAATCACTGAACCATTCTACTTCAAGAAGCAGTGGGAGTGTAGGAAGTATCTGAAGCTGTAGGAATCTAAGTCTAGACCTCAATAGCCACTTCTGGAACAAAATAGAAAATGGGCTACTTTTCAAAGATATGCTACATATATATGGCTACTTCCAAACAATTTTCCCAAGGCAGGACTTCAAGTATTAAAGAATAAAATGCATGATTTGCTATCTACTTCTGTTCCCTGTTTCTGTTACTAGAGAATGGCACCACAAGGAAGGGATTCATAAAGAATTGTTCAGCCTCTAAGAAAGAATAAATAAAATTAAAATAAATGTGAACACTGCCCATACTCATTCCATCCACTCAACTTCTAATTTATTACTCAGTCAAGCTCTCTAACTATAATAACACAACTTTTAATATAATAAATATAAAGGAACATTCCTCCTAGAAGCCTAACTAGATTGAACAGTTCATTTATATTTTCTCAAAATATGAGGATCACATTCAGTGTAAAATCAAGAAACTTCACAACACAAATGTACACAAATAGATATATGTGTACACACATACATGTATATACAAATACTGATTAAAGAAAAACCTATGAATTAAAATTAAACCTATGTAACATAAGCATGTAACTAATATAATCAAATTCTTCTGGAATACTTAAGTTATTTCCAATGAGTCTGCAACTGTGTAATAATAGCATGATATCTTCATTAGAAATAGAATGACATAGGAAGTAACCAAAGGAAATATATTTACTGACATTCTATTATATATCAAACACAGTATTAGTTTCTGTATTTTTAAATATTAGACAAATATAAAATATTTTCCAAACATATTGTGAAATTTTATTGTAGCTCTACTTTAAGCTAACCCAAAACATTCACATTATATATCTACTCATGATTCTTGTTTATAAAAGCGTGAATTATTTGGAGAATCATTCCAAATACTTACACCACAATTGTTGCATGATTTACTCTTTGCATTGTTATTAGAAAATTTAGTATTATTGAAATATTTCTTCATCATGATTTCTTTATCTATATTATTTTTGTGACTTCGAAAGACATTTGAAGGAACAAAATCTAGTTAGAAATCCAATATGATTTACTTACTTTTGTTGTTGCTGTGATTGCCCCTGGATCTCCTTCATAAATTCTTTGCCTAAACTGATATCTATGAGAGTCTTTCCAACATTTTTTTCTAGAATACTTATTGTTTCATGTCTTATATTTAAATCAGTTATTCATCCTGAATTAATTTTTGTGAATGGTGAGAGATATGGATCCTGTTTTAATCTTCTACCTGTGGCTATCCAATTTTCCCAGCACCATTTCTAAAATAGGGATTTTTCCCCCATGTATATTGCTGTCTACTTTGTTAAAAATCAGATGGAAATATGTAGGTGGTTTCCTATCTGGGTTTTCTAGTCTGTTCCTTTGGTCTATGTCTCTATTTTTGTGCCAGTATCATGCTATTTTTAGTTCTTATAGCCTTCTAATATAGCTTAAAGTCTGGCCTCCATATTTGTGCTTTTTGCTTAAGGTTGCTTTAGCTACTTGGACTCTTTTCTGGTTCCAAACAAATCATAGAATTATTTTTTTCTATATCTGCAAAAAATGGCATTGATATTCTGATGGGGATTGCATTGAACCTGGAAATCACTTTGGGTAGTATGGACATTTTAACAATGTTGATTCTACTGATCCATGAAAATAATATGTTTTTCCATTTGTTTGTGTCATCTGTGATTTTTTTCCTCAGTGTTTCATAGTTCTCTTTGTAGAAATAGATCTTTTACTTCCATGGTTAAATATATTCCTAGGTATTGTATTTTCTTTGTAGCTATTGTGAAAGGTATTGAGTTTTTGATTTGATTCTCAGCTTGACTGTGGTTGGTGTACACGAATTTTACTGATTTGTGTACATTGATTTTAGAGCCTGAAACATTACTGAATTTATTTGTCAATTCCAAGAGTCTCTTGGCAGAATCTTTGGTGTTTTCTAGACATCATATCATCAGCAAAGTGTGATAGTGTGACCTCCTGTGTCCTCATTCGGATATCCTTAATTTCCTTCTCTTGTCTGATTGCTCTGGTTAGGACTACTAGCACTATGTTTAATAGAAGTGGTGACAGTGTGCATCCTTGTCTTGTTCCATTTCTGAATGGGAATGCTTTCAACTTTTCCCCATTAAGTATGATGTTGGCTGTGGGTTTGTCATATATGGCTTTTATAATTTTGAGGCATGTTCCATCTATGCCTATTTTGTTAAGAGCTTCTACAAAGCCAAGGAAACAATCAACAGAGAAAATAGACAACCTACAGAATGGGAGAAAATATTCACAGGGTATACACCTGATAAATGGCTAATAACCAGAATCTACAAAATACTCAAGCAAAACAGCAAGAAAAAAAAAATCATACAACCCCACTAAAAAGTGGGCAAGAGACACTTCTTTTTTCAAAAGAAGATAGACAAACAGCCAATAAATAAACATAAAAAAATGCTCAATGTAACTAATCATCAGAGAAATGGAAATCAAAACCACAATGAGATCACCTAACACCAGTGAAAATGGCTTTTATCAAAAAGTCCCCAAACAATAGATGCTGGCATGGATGAGGAACAAAAGGAACACTTATACACTGCTGGTGGAACTGCAAACTAGTACAACTTCTATAGAAAATAGTATGGAGATTCCTCAAAGAACTGAAAGTAGAGTTACTTTAAGCAATCCCACTACTGGGTATTTACCTGAAGGAAAAAAGTCATTTTATCAAAAGGTCACTTGCACTGGAATGTTTATTGCAGCATAATTCACATTGCAAATATGTGGAATCAACCTAAGTGCCTATCATTTCCTGAGTGGATTAGTAAAATATGGTATATGTACACCATGGAGTATATTCAGCAATAAAAAATGAATTAATATATTTTGCAACAATCTGAATGGAACTGGAGACCATCCTCCTAAGTGTAGTATCACAAGAATGGAAAAATAAACACCACATATACTTTTTGCTGGTGTTGTCATCCCAAATGGCAGAAAACTCCAAATCCTTTTCCCTCCACTAAAGCAAACATTACCCTGGAAAAATTTCTCAGAATAAATGTCTTATATCTCTGGAATATAATCAAAGTCTTATAACAATCAAGGGAATGCTTAATAAAGAAACTGCTAAATTTTAATGAGAGGATTGTTGTATTTTAACATAGCTACCTATTATCTCCCCCTACCCAGCTTAGCAATGGCCACAGTGTTAATGTATACATTTCTGGTATAGCTTGCTGGAGCCAAAGGGGGCAATATAGGCATTTTACTCAAAGAAATCTGTTTATATATTTTGAGCTGCTTGGTGTCTTTTTGAGGTATAGTCTATGGGGCTTGCTTGCCTTTGTTTTATCCACTTCAGAGCATTCTTAAGGCAATAATTATATATTAGCAATAATTAAAAGCAACTAAATAAGAAAAAGACAAACAACCCAATTTAGTCTTTACAATGTACCTATGAAGTAGATACCACTACTGATTTTGTAAATGGGGAAATCAAAACTTCTGGAGAAGTTAATAAAATCTATTCCAGATATTATACTCCTAACTGCTTCTCCATATGACAAGTGATCCCACACTATGAAGGCAGTACTGTATATATAAGTGTCAAAATAGAGGTGGGGGGAACACATCAGGCAAATTCCCAGGAGTGAAGGTTTTCAGAGAAGCAAGGAATAGTTTTGTCAGAAATTGAGGCCATCAATTATCCTGCATTACCAAATTCACAGTTATCATTACATTTAAAATTTTGTCAATAACATTATTCATATTTTTCTCTCTTGTTATATGATACTTATATAAAATAATTTATTTTGTCTTTTGGCCCACAAAGCCTCTTCACTCTGTTTCTTTACAAGAAGAGCTTGTTAGCCCTGATGTAAAAATAATAATACATAAAGAAAAACTCCTAGATAGTAAAATGATCAATATAACTATTTTAAATCACCAATAAAAACAGTAAGGTGCATACCCCTTCTTAAATTCCAATAAGCTTTTCTTCCTCCAATAGCCAAGTCATTCTGTTTTTTTTATGTTGAACTCAGGACACAGAAGTTGTTTTATAAAAGTTATTAATTTTATAAATTCAGATGTACATTTTATAAATTTATTTCATCATTTGAACATAGTCATAAAATTATGTTTCACTATGGGAATTATAACGGTAAACAGCCACTCCTGGCCCATATTCTCTTTCTATTAATTATCCTAGATCAGAGACACAATTCCCAACTCAGTAGATTTTTCTTCTGTAGCTCTGTATTTATAATAACCATCTTAAAATATTATATTATAATGGGATAATTTAACACTACATCAGAGTTAGCTGTGCATTCTTGTGGTAATTTGGGACTTGATATTGTTGTCTATTTCCTGAAGTAAGTTCTATTTTTCCTGCTTTATTTTTAACCATCTCTATACATTTCTATATCCTTTGCTATTCACAGAATTGATACTAAAGCCGGATTTCCACAAGCTAAGGAGAAAAAGCCAGTGCTTCTCATCATTTGCCCAAGAGATTATTCAAACCTTTTATTTTCAATGAAGGGTCTCATACTTGCCTTCTATTGTGTCTAAGAACCTCAAGACTAGGTTCTCCATCATGACATTTTTTTTCTGTGAAAAATAGTCTATCTCCTGGGGGTTGGGGGAGAGAAGGTGGTCCTTGAATTCATTCTTCTTGATGCTTTGGGGGCAGATGTTTATAATAAAATGTTATGGGACTTGCACAAACATTCAGAAAATCCTCCTCTTACAAGTTCTACTATGTTTTCTACCTTTTAGTATACATGGCAATGTCAATTAAATTTTTTAGATGTCTACAACAAAAATCTCTGCTTTTTTTGTCTCTTTTTCAGAATCACTTCTACCTGTGCTGCTAAAACATAACCAGGTCTCCATCTGTTTTCAAAAAGTTTCCATTTTTTTTTTCTTTCTCTCATTAGTAGTGGATGTCACTGCACTTTATTTTTGTACATTTGCATTATTTTAAATTTATCTGCTACAGTTTTAGTACTGCTTCCAGAAAAACAAAATACTGGCAAGTCAATGCATCCTATTTCCTATATGTAACTTGAAATTTATGATATTTTTCCGAAACCCTACAATCTGATATTTTCTGACTCTATAAAAATCTAGTGGGTTTTACTTTCAGTTTTCATCAGATTACTTGGTAACGTAACACAAATGGATTTGAATTACCAGTTGTCATTTTTAAACTTGTTACTAATCACAGATTCACTGATTTTTTTATTATAAATAAAAACAAAATATGTTTTGCTATACAACACTAATTCCTTAGGGAGAATACCACCTGCTTTCTATAGCTTCAGGTAACAATTTATTTTACAGTTTATTTTCTACCACTTTCTTTTAAACACCATGTTATAAGAATGAATGAAATCAAGACTTATGAGTGCTCTAGTTGCAGTCCCTCTCAGTTTGATGCATAATGAGAAGCTCTGATTGTTTCATTCCCTGAGTGCTTTTTTAGCAGAGTAGATGACAGAGCATGAAAATGACAGCAAACAGACTAACAGCAATTTCTTAATGGCTAATCTGAATAAAATAAAAATTGTGAGATGATTCACATGCAATATAAAAATGGGAACTAATTTTAACTTTATCCAAGCTTATTGAAAGTGATTTTTTTATGGGGGATTTAAACTCAAACTCATTTTTGTTTTTTGGTAAAACAACTTAGCATTTAAAGAAAAATACAGGATTTTATATTGCAATAAACAAAATGATCAAATATTTTGCCTTATATTACTACAAAATAAATCATCACTATCTCTATTTCATATAGATAATCCAACAAAGCAGGGATATCAACCAGTCTTATATTAAGGAAAATAAACCGAATACTTTTCAACCATACTGAAAAGTGTAGGGGGGTGTCTGTGTACAATTTGAGAGCACTCAGCATGTCAACAATGAGAATTACATTGGTATCATTGGAGATTATATATTTCACAATTTTCTTTTACAAATCTTCACTTACTCATACTCATCCTTAACTCTATTCAAGAAAACTAAAAGTAAACATGCCTCTTTTTTGTTGCTTGTTTGTTTATTTTTAAAATGAGAGAATTTGGATTTGTAGCTTGGGACATTCAGGAAATAATGGAAGAAGACATATTGTCTATTAGCAAGCCAAGAAAAGCCATTTAAAATATTATATTATATAAAATGTTATATTATATTTTATTATTTTAAAATTTATTTTTTATTTTATTATTTAAAATAAAATAATTTTTAAATTTTATTAATATAATAAAATTATATTTTATTATTAATATATATTTATTATATTATAATAAAATATTATAATAACAGAAGCTATTTTGTGTAACTTAACTAATATTTCTATTTAGCAATGGCCCCTAAAACAATTTTACATATAAAAGTAATCATAATTGTGGACACAAATTATAAATAAGTATTCTTCACCCTCAGAACATTAAAATTTTCCAGTTAAAATGTTGGAAAAATATGCTTTTTAAAACAGAACAGTAAAAATTCCTCATTCAAATTACAAAAAAAAAAAGAACATCAAATTTTCATTTTATCATTGAAAATTTGGATAAAAATGGTAACATAACAACATTTAACTTTCTATTTTCAAATTTGTTCTATGTATATTATTTTAATATACTCCTTAAAATAACCCAGTTAGGTAGATAGGAGAGATTTGATGATGAAAATTTTAATGCCAGAATGCTCTAAAGAAAATTAAGAATAGAAGAGGTGGATATTTTTCAATTTTTTCTTCTTTGTAGAAATTAAATAACATCAAATTATGAAATACGGAAATCAGTCGGAAATTTTAAAGAAAGCTAATAAAAAGGATCAGATTGTTTTATTTATTGAGTACCTATAATATCAACCAAAAATTACAATTGGGATGCACAAGTAAAAACTAACCACCTTGTAGAATTCCTGGTCTGAAAAAGAAAATAAGAGAACATATTAAAAGAAGCATATATTAAACTTACGTATAAATATATCAATATTTTAATTGCTGGTAAGTGGATGGGCCTAATAATTAAACCATAAGAATAATTAGTGATATATGAGATCATTCTATCAAATATATAGAAGATATCAATGT
This sequence comes from Microcebus murinus, assembly GCF_040939455.1. Lineage (NCBI taxonomy): Eukaryota > Metazoa > Chordata > Mammalia > Primates > Cheirogaleidae > Microcebus > Microcebus murinus. The sequence goes on from NC_134116.1 coordinate 53,641,966, forward strand.
CTAGAAAATTTTGAGACAGGAGAGTTAAGTGGAAAAAACAATAGGAAGAAATACCAATAGAAGGTGGCAATTGTCAATAAAGGGTAAAAATTAGGAGTTCTGGATTGCCCAAACCCTTCACATTCCAAAGAAAGGCCTATTGTAAAAACTAGTACTTGGCCAGTTCCTGGGAGATAACTTCTGAGCCCTTGAAATATTTTTCCTGACAAGAGTTTTTAACATGCCTGAGGGCTTGGGCTGCACTCTATTTATGGTATATGCCTGAAGCCTTGGGCCCCTGCTGTACCAATTTAACCAGCTAAGTTTATTTTAGCAATGTGATATATACTGAACAGCTGTTTTTGCTCATGGCAGTGATGGGGAGAGGGCCAGGTTGGGGGATGAACATGTGTTGGAGACTGAGAAGATGAGGTCAGTCCCATGCATGACTGACACCCAATAAAACACTGGCTCATCTTCCCCAGTTGGCAACCCTGGGCACATGGCAGACATTGTTGCTGGGGAAATTAAGTGCATTCTCATTTGACTCCACTGAGAATGGACATATACATGATTTTTCCTGAACTTTAGCCTGTGCATTATTTCCCTCTGCTGCTTCTAATTTGTATCCTGTCACTGGCATAAACCATAACTTTGAGTATAACAGCTTTCCAGGCCTTGTGCGTCCTTATATCAAATCACTGAGCATGATGGTAGTCTCAGGGACCCCTGATACAGTAAGTTAAAAAGTAGATAGTATAAACTGATATTTTTAAGATGTGAACAAATGTAAGATGTAAACACAATATACTCAAAAATACTAACCCTTTAAAATTACTTTAGATTCATTTATAAAAATGAATCTTTATGATGATAGTATTAAGTATAGCTGTTTTATGCAAATTATCCTAAGTTCCAACCTAAAAACATTATTTGCATTACAAATTTCAATCAAATTCTATGGCTACAATTATGGGGCTATATGAAGCAAGGCCAAATCACACATATTAATAAATAAAATAATTACAACAAATACCTTTTGAATGCTTAATATCTTCCAGACATCTTCCTGAATACATTATATATCCATTTATATATACAATGATTTCAATTGTCACAAGTCCCACTGGCATAGTTTACTGTATTATTCCCAATTTAGAGAATAGGTCTGAGATCAAAAGATATTAAGAAACTTGTCGAAAGTCAGAAAACAATTAATTGATAGTGATAAAATTAGAATCTATGAATTTTGGTTTTACAGTCCTTAATCTTTCCCACCCAGATACACCAACTACATGCTCTGTTTCTATGGCATACAGAGCAAAAGAAAAATCTAATAAATTATGCATCTCTTGTGTGTTAAACATAGTATTGACTGTTTTGGATGTATTATTTAATTTATTCACTCACAATAGCACATAAGAGAGGTTTTTGTTTTTTTTTTTTCCATTTTACAAACAAAGAAGCAGGCTCAAAAGGATTCAGCAATTAACTCAAGGTCACTGAACTAGCGAAGGACAGAGCTATAAATCAAAGCTATTGGTCTTTATTGATGCTTTTCATTGATAGAGTTGATTAGAGATACTTGAAAGTAGAGAGAGACAAGATAAAAGAGAGGACTCTAACAATCTAAGGTCAACAAAAAACTAAAACAGCAATAAGATGAGTAAGAAAAAATACAATTTATTTAATTGGAAGAAGCAAAATAATTCAATCAGTAAAAGTAAGTATGCAAAATCAATCTTGCTTTAAAAGAAAGCAAAATGGAATATCAAGACTAAGACTTTAAAGAAGTGTCTGTAACAAATAGTAAAAACTATTTTTCTGCTGTGGAAAGTGTATTATATTTGGCACTTTTTAAGACTCCTAGTGTTAATTATTTCATGAGCTTATTGCTCTGAACAAGTAATAATTGTAGAAAAAATTCTCAGCAACTGAGATAGTTTTTCTGTTTGTTGTAACTTATATGCATCTACTCTGGAGCTAAGTATGACTTTCTCTGTTTAGCAAAATAAACTTGTTCCAATTGTACATTTTCTCATTTTTCTTCTGTGCCTTGCACTTTGACTGACTAAACCATAAATTTAAATTAAAGACAATAGTGATATAGGAGTCACATATCCTCAGGCAGTTAGGGCAGGGGTCAGAGGAAGAAGGCAATAGGATAAGAAAGTCATGAGAATGTGAATACTAGCCAAGATAAATGTAGCCAGTAGGGGCCTTTAATTACTCTATTTTGACTATACCATCCTTATATGAAGCATAAGTGGAATTCCTTTGATGGAAGCATGCACACAATTGAGGTGACAATGTCTCTAAATGAACTATCTTTGTTAGCATAGTAAAAAACAATCCAGCAACTCCAAGACAGTTTACAAATGCCCATGAGGCAACCTCCAGCAAGTACCCTACATAGATCAAGAAGGAGAAAGACCCTTAGTTCCTGGAACTCTCAACCCCATATCCCAGAAAACCATGAATATTCTACGCCCAGCTTAGCATATTATTAGCTTTTACCAGAAAAGGACAGATCCTAACCGTGGGGTGGCACTGTTCCTTTTTAGATCAGTCTGCTACTCTGCTTTCAATAAATCTATTTGCATCTGCCTGTACTTTGTGTCTGATTTCTTTTCTTTTGCTTGTGATCCTGCACTTCAATTCCTTCCTGAATAGTGGTCAAGAAACCTCTAATCTCTGGCATTATGGGTCATTGTCCATGCTGTTATCATGATTTAATAAGTATGAAATAATCATTAGATGAAATTTAATACCATATTTTAATAATTTTTAATACAGAATTCTTCTTTAATTGCTATTTGTTCTCTCTTTTGTATATACCCCAGCTCCCAGTATGAAATTAAAATGTAAATGATATACTTCTTTTAGTTCCTTTGTTTGCTTAGGGTTTATTTTTGTTGTTGTTTATATATAATTATGTGTACATAATAGCTATGTATCTTATAAGGTACATGTGATGTTTTGATGTAGGCATATAATGTAAATTAATTAGTAAGGGTAATTGGGGTATTCATCACCTCAGACATTTACCATTTCTTTGTGCTAGAAACATTCCAACTCCACTCTTTTAGTTATTTTGGAGTATACTCTAACTTATATTTGATTATAATCACTTTGTTGTTCTATATAAATATGTAACTATATTTTCACACCCATTAACCATCCCTACTGTATGCCCCCTCACTGTTAACCAACTCAGCCTCTGGTAACCATCAATCTACTCTCTGTCTCCATGAGATCAATTATTTTTTAATATTTAACTCCCACGTATAAGTGAGAACATGTGACATTTTTCTATGCTTAGCACATTTCACTGAACATAATGTTCTCCAGTTCCATCCATGTTGTTGCAAAAAACAGGATTTAATTATTTTCATGGTTATATAATATTCCACTATGTAAATGTACCACAATTTCTTTATCTATTCATCCATGGTGGAATTTAGGTTGATTCCAAATCTCAGCTATTGTGAATAGTGCTGCAATAAATATGAGGTGCCTCCATACTATTCTCCATAGTGTTTGTACTAATGTACATTCTCACTAACAGTGTATGAGGGTTGTCCTTTCTCCACATCCTTGCCAGCATTTGTTATTGCCTGTCTTTTGGAAACCAAAAAGGAGCAGAAGTGGCTATATGTCTATCAGATAAAATATATTTGAAGACAAAAACTGTAAAAAGATACAAAGAAGGTCATAATATGATAAAGGGGTCAGTACAGCAAGAGGATATAACAATTCTAAATATATATGCACCCAACACTGGAGTACCCAGATATATAAACAAATATTATTAGAGCTAAAGAGAAATAGAAACCCAATACAATAACCACTGGAGACCTCAAATTCCACTTTCAGCATTGGAAAGATTATTCAGACAGAAAATCAACAAGGAAAAATGAGACTTATTCTGCACTATAGACTAAATTGATCTAATAGATATTTACAAAACATTTCATCCAAATACTACAGAAACACAATCTTCTCCTCAGCACATAAATCATTCTCAAGAATATACCATATGATAGGTCACAAAATAAATATTAAAAACTTGAAAGTATTCAATTCATACCAAGTATTTTCTCTTACAACAATGAAATAAAACTAGAAATCAATAGTAAGAAGAACACTGGAAACTATACAAACACATGGAAATTAAATACCTTGTTCCTGAATTACCAGTGGGTCAATTAAGAGATTAAGAAGGAAATTTAAAAATTTCTTAAAACTAAGGTAAATGGAAAATACAATGTATCATAATCTATGGGATATAGTAAAAGCAGTAATAATAGTAATTTTATAGCAATAAATGCCTACATAAAAAAGTAGAAAAGCTTCCAGTAAACAACCTAACTATGCATCTCAAAGAACTAGAAAAACAAGAGCAAACCAAATCCAAAATTAGTAGAAGAAAAGATATAATAAAGATCAGAGCATAAATAAATGAAATTGAAAACAAAACAAACAAAAAAAAACCAAAGAACAGCAAAACAAAAAGTTTTTTTAAATATATAAACAAAATAGACACACTTCTAGCCAGACTAATTAAGGGAAAAAAAGACCCAAATAAATAAAATCATAAATGAAAAAGGAGACATTGCAAATGATGCGACAGAAACCCAAGGGATCATTAGAGAATACTATGAGAAACTCTATGCCAATAAATTGGATAACGTAGAAGAATTGAATACATTTCAGACATATACAACCTATCAAGATGGAACTAGGAAGAAATCTAATACCTGAATATACCAATAACAAATGATGAGATAGAATCAATAATAAATACTCTTCCATCAAATAAAATTGTGGGACCCAAGGCTTCACTGCTGAATTCTATCAAGCATTCAAAGAAAAACTAATATCAATACTACTTAAAATATTCCAAAAATTTGAGGAGAAGGGAATACTCCCAAACTCATTCTGTGAAGCCTATATCACCCTGATCCCAAAACCAAAGACTCAACAACAACCACAAAAATTATAGGTCATCTGATGAACATAAATGCAAAAATCCTCAACAAAATACTAGCAAACCATATTCAACAACATATTAAAAAGATTATTCATCATGATCAAGTGGGATTCATTCCAAGGATGCAAGGGTGGTTTGACATATGCAATGTGATACGTCATAAAAACAGAACAAAGGACAAAAACCATATGATCATTTCAATTGAAGTTGAAAAGGCATTCAATAAAATTCAACATTCCTTCAGGATTAAAAAAACAACAACTGTGTATAGAAGGAATATACCTCAACAGGATAAAACCCATATATGACAGACTCATATCTAGTATCATACTGAATGGGGAAAAACTGAAAGCCTTTCCTCTCAGATCTGGAATAAGACATGGATGGCCTACTTTCACCACTGTTATTCTACATAGTACTGGAAGTTCTAGCTAGAGCAATCAGACAAGAGAATGAAATAAAGGACATTGCAATTGGAAAGGAGGAAGAAAAATTATCCATGTTTGCAGATGATATGATATTACATTTAGAGAAACATATAGAAACTATAAAACACTATTAGAATCTGATAAACAGATTCAGTAAACTGTCAGGATAAAAAAGTCAAATAAAAAATCAGCAGCATTTCTACATGCCAACAGTAAACAACTTGAAGTAGAAACCAGGAAATTTATCCCATTTGAAATAGCTATGAATAAAGTAAAATACCTAGGAATAAACATAACCAAAGAAGTGAGAGATCTATATGATGAAAACTATAAAACAATGATGAAAGAAATTGAAGAAGACATAAAAATGATGGAAAGATATTATATACCCATGGATTGGAAGAACCAATATTGTTACAATGCCCACGGTACATAAAACAATCTACAGATTCAATGCAATCCCCTTCAAAATCCCATGACATTCTTCACATTTATAGAAAAAATAATTCTAAAATGTATATGGAACCACAAAAGACGCAGAATAGCCAAAACCATCCTGAGCAAAAAGAACAAAATAGGAGGAATCGTATTACATGACTTAAATTATTCTACAGAGCAGTAAGTAACTGAAAAAGCACGGTATGGACATAAAAACAGACACATAGACCAATGGATCACTAATAAATAAATCCACACATCTACAGTTTGACAAGGGTGCCAACAACATAAAGAAAAGTCACTTCAATAAATGGTACTGGGATAACTGGATATCCATACGTGGAAGAATGAAAGTAGACTCTTATCTCTTGCCATATACAAAAGTTAAATCAAAATGGATTAAGGACTTAAATCTAATATGTGAAGCTATGAAACTAGTAAAAGAAAACATTGGGCAAACACTTCAGGACATTGGTCTGAGCAAATATTTCTTGAGTTATACCACCAAAGCACAAGCAACAAAAGCAAAATTGGATAAATTGGATTATTTGAAGCTAAAAAGCTTCTGAACAGCAAAGAAAGCAATCAACAAAGTGAAGATATAACCCACAGAATGGGAGACAATATTTGCAAACTACCCTTCTGACAAGGAATTAATAACAAGAATAGATAAGGAACTTCAACAACTCAATAGGCAAAAATCAAATAATCCAATTTAAAATGGGCAAAACATATGAATAGACATTTCTCAAAAGAAGGAAATGACCAAAAGGTGTATGAGAAAATGTTCCACATTATTCATCAGAGAAATGTAAAACAAAATCAAAATGAGATATCATCTATCACAGTTACCATTCTATTTCTAGGCACAAATTGATTCTAAAATGTTTCTCTTACACTGTTTAAAACTTAAGAAAATATGTTCAAAGGTTATAAACTTTTATTCATTTATGGTTCCCTTTATTATGGGTGATAATTTGTTATATCTGAAATGTAAACATCAAATGTGACTGCTTATATTATTCCTTACCAAGGCTTATCACATTCCAGCTCCCTGTGGAGAAAACTTAGTGGTATACCTACACACTATGTATTTCTCACTTTCTCTGGACTCTAAAGATAATAAATAGAAGTACAATATACATTTTGTGTGTTTCTATTCTTTGTAATCCAATGCTATGAGTAATAAGTACTTAAAGAAAAAGAAAAAATATAAGTAGCTACTCTATATCAGTTACCTACAGAAGTTGACATTTTGAATGACAAATTAATATAATAATGAATTCAATATTTAGCTAATATTGATTTACTATTATTTATCAGCTTCTTGTGTTAACTGAACAAGATATAATTCTCATCCTTAAATAGCTAATTCAATATGGTAATCAGATAATTGAGATGGTGAAATTTATAGGCCTATGAAAGAACAAAACAGAGAGTCCTAAAATAACTGACAACCAAGGGAAAATTTTTTTCATAAAATTATTTGGCAACTATTTAAAGAAAGACATTGGTGTGGAAAAGAACAAAATGGATGTGTTTTTAAGGAGATTTATTATTAAGGAGGTTTATTATTTTCTTCTGATATTACCTTAAACAATACCCTCTAGTTATTAAGAATTAAACATTTTCAGCCCAAACATTATGTAACCTTATTTTTATTTATATAATCTTGTAGAACCACAACCTGAAGTCAAGAATTTCTGTCATCATTATAAAAATTGAGAAAAATGCCCCTAATATCTGTTGTCTTTAATCAGCTTCTGGAACACTGTTATCATGCTTGTGTTCATGTTTTTTTCTGTTCAGTTGTCATTAAGATTTAATTAAAAGAACTCAATGCCAGTACTTTTGAAAAGCATTAAAAAGATTTAGAGTGGAGCTTTTCAAGCAAATTGTAATTAATTAATAAATAAAATTCTATGTCAGTTATTTATTACTGCACACCAAATCATCACAGAAGTTTTTGGCTGAAACCTAAACTTTTTTATTTTTATTTGAAAATAAAAAAAATCTCTCTCTCATTGTTTCTGTGGGTTAGAATTTTAAAAGCAGCTTGACTTTATAGTCTATACCATGATAGATGCCTTCTCAGTGCTCTTTTTAATCTATTTTTATTTTTGTACGTGAGCATTATGTGGTCTTTACCTATTCATTAACAATTTCAAGTGAATTCTTCTTACTGATATCGAACTGCTTTTGAACTTATTATAGCCTCTCTTTCTCTCAGGCTCAAATCCTTCCTTAGGTTTCAGAAGAGTTGAATTTCTTTGCTCTTTATTAGGTTAAACAAAATTAACTTTTTATTTTACTCAACTCTTATTGTTGTGTTTGTAAGGTGGGAGTGATGGCCTTTTCATCTTTCCATGTCCTGGGCAGTAACCAGAATGTTGTGATTGATTTAAAAGATGTCTGAAAATTTGATTACTCTTCATGAAAAGATGGAGTACTTTTACTTAAGTATAAATCTGAAATTGTGATTTACTTTTATCAAATGAAATGTGGCAAATGTGATACCATATGAATTTCCAGGCTAGGTCAGACTAAAAGAAAATCCCTGTGTAGATTCCTTTGATTGTGTGCCTTACAAGCCCTAAGCCTTTATGTAAGGACTCCAGTTTATCTGAAGCTGCCACACTGAACACACACTATGTAGAGAACCCATGTAGAGACTGAGAGGGATGCTGAAGAAAGTTCTCAGGCAGTCCATCCCTCAGCTCTTTGTGTCCTCCCAGCTCAGACATTGGACATCTGAGTGAAAAATTCTTCAAGATGATTCCAGTTCTTGCTATCATCTGACAAAATACTCATTTTTAAACACATATTATTAGATTTGCTAAAGTTGTTTTCTTATTAATTCTATATTAATATCATTATATATGATTATATTGTTTATATTTCTACATCACTTAATTATAATAGCTTCCAACAAATGTATATTTCTATTATTCTTTTATATTTTAAAATACCATAACTTTCTTTATTTATCAACACTATTGCAAACAAATATCTACTCACAGGAATCATACAAATATATATGAAATATACTTATTTATTATATGTATGGATAAATTAGTAATAGATGATAGAAAGTGGCTATTTTAATAATTTTGGTTTTCTAACATTTTTCTTTTTATGTAGCTATGTAGGAAAATTTATTTATTTTAAATTATTTGCTGTATAAAATTATACAACAAAAGTTATTTAAATATATTATGACACTTAAAACTTTCAAAGTAGTAATTAACATAATTATTATATTAGCTGCTATTATGCATATATATATATAAAGGTATGTATTTTGATCATTGTATTTAATAATTGGGTTTTGTATTGCTTTCAATTAGCCCTTGGCTTATAAGATTTTACTGAACATTGTAATTCATATACCACTATCTTACCTTCCAATAAGTTCAGTAAGCTAATAAGGTATATTAACATTTATACTTTTATTAATTTACCATCTCCTCGAGATTTATAATGAAATAGTGTGTCTGAATTTATCTCATATGACAATTCAAATGTATTATTTTCTTGACTTTCTTAAAGTAAGTATAAAAAGAAGAATCATAAATATAAATTCAATATTATGACAATTTTGAGTGTTACTGTTTGCAGTACCAATCTATCATCTATCTCTATCTAGAGAAGAATGATCATTTTCATTCCTTTTTTAATAAAGAAAATATCTGCTTTTGCATATGTCCATAATATCTTTTGGTCAATAAAATAAACTTCTAAAATATTAGCTTTACTCAAAGCCCTACATCATGTCTTAGTAAAGTAAGAATGGAAAAATACATCATTGTTCCTGTTATTACAATGTTGCTTCCAATATCATGTTACACAAGTTTTATTTTAGCCACTTCTTTTGAAAGAACTCATATGTTATAGGAATAAAAATTCAAAAACAAATTTTAAAATTTCAGTAGATAATTTAGTAAATACATTAGAAAGAGGTAGTAACTTGGAGAAATAGATAAGGTTGTAAGTCCTACCAATGACCCTGAGTATGAATTTGCTAAGTCATTTAATATCAGCATATCTCAATTTTCTCTTCAGAAAAAGAAAATCATTATGATTTATTGTTCTTTCTATGTCTTATTACTTTTATAGAAGAAAATTTCAGCACAATGTATAAATGTCATGAACTAAAGGAAGTATATGACAATAAACATATTGTTTTCAACCTCCATATATTTTTTTTACTTTAAATAAATGATAGAGCCATAAGATATACTCCAGGAAAATGGAAATAGATTTAACAAAATTTGAAATATTATTGAAGAGTCTTAATAAAATTATTTATCAAAAGTCATTAAGCCAAAGATGAAAATGTCAATAACAAAACATTAAAATTTCAATAGAGAAGACAAGTGAATGCATTTCTGGCTTTGTAGTACAGTGCATGGTACCAATAGCTCACCAAAGCCTACAAAACCTTTTAACCTGGTGGAAGTTCAATGTGGTAGAGCCACTTTGGAAGACTTTTTGACAGTTTCCTACAAAACTAAATATATTCTTACCATGCTATCCAGCAATTGCTCTTCTTGGTATTTACCCAAAGAAAGTGAAATTTATGTCTACCCCAAAACCTCCACATAGGATGTTGTAGCAGCTTTATTTGTAATTGCCAAATTTGGAAGCAACTAAGATGTTCTTTAGTAGGTGAATGGATAAATAAATTGTGATATACCCAGACAATGGAATATTATTCAAAACTAAAAGAAAATAAGCTATCAATTTATGAGAAAACATGGGAGAAAATTAAAAGAAGCCAATCCGAAAGTTTCATAGTACAGGATTCCAACTATATGACATTCTAGAAAAGGTAAAACAATGAAGACAGTAAAATCTTCAGGGGTTCTGGGGAGAGAGGGATCAACAGGCAGAACACAGAGAATTTTTAGGGCAGGAAAATACTCTGTATGATGATATAATAGTGGACAAAAGCCATTGTACATTTGTCCAAACCTATAAACATGCAACACCAAGAGTAAACCCTGACATAAACCATGGAGGTTCAGTGATAATGATGTGTCACTGTAGGATCATCAGCTGTTACAAATGTACCACTCTGGTGGGAGATGTTGATTGTAAGAGGGGCGATGTGGAGGCAGGGGTTATATTGGAAATCTCTGTATCTTCTCAAATTTGCTGTGAATTTAAAATAACTCTAAAAATAAGTTCTATTAAGAAATAATTTGTTAACTTGAAAATAATAGATGATTTAGTAAATTGACTATGGTCCTACATTAAAATGCTATTTATCATATATTAATATATAATTTCATATTAATATACAATTTCATAAATTAGCATTATTCCATATTAGAGTTAAAGAGTTTTTAAATCAAAAGTAATTTTAGATTTATACTTCCAGTTCAGATGCATTAACAGGGACCAATTTATTCTTTTGCCTAAGAGCACAAATAACAGACATAATAGTTGAGAAAAGAGTTTGCATGACTATAGACATCAATTAACAAATTACAATAATCCTTTGAGATGGGAAACAATCAAAATAAATCCTGTGATTGCACGCACCTATTAACTGTTTAACATCTTGTTGCTATAGCACCTTCAAAAAAAGAAAAGAAACAAAAAGGCAATACTAGAAAAATAAACGTGTCCATTGATTTGGCAATTATTAAATTGTAAATATACACCATTATACAACTATTAGAATTACTAAAAACAAACATAAAAAAACAAAGAAAACTAACAAACAACAGAAATAATAATACACCTAAGAATACCAACTAGTGATAAATATGTGAAACAGTAGAAACTCTTATTCATGGCTGGTGATATATGAAATGTATAATAACAACCAATATAAAAAGCAATTTGGCAGTTTCTTCTAAAGTTAAACATGAACTTACCATCCAATCCTTCATACCAGAGTATTGAACCAAGAGGATTTTCAGTTTAAGAATATTTAAAACCATTTACACAAAGGTTTATGTCAATTTTATTCATCACAAACCCAAACTACAAGCAACTCCAGTGTCTTTAAGCAGATTAATAGATAAATAATCTTACTGTATTTCCATTCAATGGAATATTACTCAGCAATAAAAATAGACATCAATTTTTATAGCAATATTGTTGATTCTTAAGTATATTTTGCTAAATGAAGAAGCTAGGCATGTGTGGCTATACATTCTTTTCTTTTTATTATATTCTTGGAAATAAAAGAAAAAGCATGCACAACCTGATAGTGATTGCCAGGGGTTGTGGTAGTGAGATGGTGTTGACTAAATAGGGGAGGGACAGAGAATTTTTATGTTGATTGTACTGTTCTTTATTGTACACTCATAGTAGAAACGTAATTTCATGGGTTTGCCAAACTCATAGAAATATTGACCACAAAAGATGTAGTTTACTTTCTGAAGAACAAACAAATAAGCAAAATAAGTATTGGGGGAACCTAGGATTGACAACAGACTGTGGCCTGTTTCTAACTATTTGTTCAATGAATGGCCTATTTTCTGAATGAAGGAGTGGGACAAAACAAAAGAGTTTACTCATGTAAATTTGGGCAATTCTATTTTGACTCAATAATGTAAGCCTGAAGATATATAAGAACTGTACAAAAATATCTTACCCCAGTTGGAAAACTTGTTTCTCACAGAGGTATGGTTAAGCAATTCTGGAATCATTTCACATGTATACTATAGTTACATATGTGAGTAAGTATATTTTAGAAAATGAGATCCAACTTTCTCACTGTCACGGAAAGATGCTGCAAATAAGCAATGGAAAAAGACTAGAATAATCCCTGTGCTGCTGTATTTGTTCATATTTTTATGAATTCCTATTTGTATATAAATATGCATATATCTCATATATATATTTAAAAGGAATAAGAAAGAATGGACAAAATATCTTTATAAGAGATTCCCAATTAACGAATGTAGAATAGATGAGGTAATAAAAAAACACCTTTAGAACACTAAAGTAATAATTGCTACATGTAAGATCCATCAGTGAATGCTAAAATTTATGGGAGAAACTTTGAGGAGAAATGGGTTATTTATATTTTCTCAAAGTATTCCCCCAAAACATTTATTAATTTCTCTGAGGATTTTTACATATGTATATATTTTTTATATTTTACCACTCTAGTCAGTAGAACCTTATTCCCCACCCTTTGAGTTTAGATTAGACTTAGTGACCTGCCCTTAATACATAGAATATGAAAAGGAAAAAAAAATAGTAACTTTACAGTTACAAAACCCAGCATACACCAGCATACTAGATGATGAAGGTTTACATCAACAGTAGTAATTCTCATTAATACTATGTATTGCCTGACCCTAGCAAGACAATTAAAACTAAATTTTTCAAAAGTTTAAGCTCTCATTATGTGCCAGGCACTATTTCAGGTCCAAAATAAGATAAACAGGACCTGTGACAAAAAACATTTACACTTACATTTAAACATTTTTTTTCAAAAAAATTATGATAATATGGTACATGAAATAATATTATTTAGTAAGGATTAGATCATTTTGGAATGTTTCCCTGAGAATGAAATGAATTCGTACAGAAAAATTAGTTTGCTAGAGAAAAATGGATAATTTTCTATATGTATCGATGAGTATAAAATATTGATAATTGTTTAACACAATGGTCATATTGCCAATTTCCCAATGTCCTGAGATTCAAAGTAGGCATCTAAGAAATGGCCACCTTTGATATACACACATATCTGGACACTCAATATAGAAACATATTATAAGAAATAGGAACTTCTTGAAAAAATAAATCTTCTTAAAGGAAGGAGAAATTGAAATGCCTACATTTGATCCAAACACAACTTAGAAGGGTCACAGTGGAGAAATAATATAAAAATGGGAATTTACCACTCAGAATCTCCTAAGTTCAGAGTCCAAGGATGAAGGAACTATTACAAAGAGCAAATAAAAATTAAAGTTGTTTTGATGATCTCTCAGAAAGCTACATAGAAAATTAAGCAACATTATCTTGCTTCTGACTTCTTACAATATAAAAAAGAGTGAAATGGCAATTTCTTTACTGAGATGACTTGTGGAATATATCAGTTCATCAAACTCTCAGGGGAAGCGAGCAGCAAACCAGACAAACAATGTTCTAGAAGTGAGAAAAAGAAATATACACCTTTCCCTGGTGGTTGATTAGTTCCTTGATGACTTTGCAACAATGGAAACAGTTTAAGCAGAGAAGGGAATATTGGCATAAGAAGCCAAGCAGAAGAAGGATAAAAAGGTAGATGTCAAGTCAAATTGAAAGTACAACTTGTGAAACTGTTATGAAACAAATCATGAGGACAGCATGAATACTGATGGAAGAAATTTGAGGAGCATCAAATTTCTGTGAACTGATTCACACTGGAGCTAGAAATTTACTGGTATGCTTCACTGATATATTTATAAATACTTGTTTACTCATGGATGCATATTATTTGGTCTATTTTTTTCTGTGCTGAAAGGAAAACAAATAAGCAAAATGTAACAAACATTAATATTTGTATATGAAACTCATATCTAATGACAAAGAAAGGAGAGATTTTGTGGATGAAGAATCAATAATAAATAATTAGTATTCATTTAAATTGACCTGTGAGTTATTGTCTTTTCTATTTTCCCTGTGGAATATGATTACATAACATTCTAGTCTTTTCTGGCAGCTGCTCTATTCTACACATTTCTGACATTATGATCAATAGAGAACAGCACATTTATCCTATCCATCACTAATACCAAACAGCAATTAGAACATGAACTTTTTACTTTCCTCAGTAATATTGTTATGAGTTACTAAACACCAATTTGTAAATCAAGTTGTTTTTTGTTACTTGGATTTTTTTTTTGCCTCACCTAAGTGTTTTCTTACTATTTATCAGTTTAAATCAAAAAGAAGCAAAAATATACGAACTACATTATAATGAAAAAGCATTTCAAAATGACTCTTCAGAACAACTTATATTTTTTAAAATATGCTTTTAATGTGTTTTGTAATCTTTAGTTATTTGTCCTTGAATGGTTTTACAGCCAATATCTTGAAAGCAAGAAGATACTTAGTGGCTAGGGATTGAAGTGGCTCTTGAGCATTGTGAAATAAGGTTTCTGCTTATTTCACAAGGAGGAATTAATTTACATGCACTTTGAATAAATTATCAGTTTTAAAGTATATCACCAGTGCTAACACTGTGCCCATATTATCTTATTTTTCAAGAGTTTTGGATGAATATCAGTAAATGACAAAGGGAAACCATTAAATTACCATAGTAACAAACAGAACCTTCATGTATTCTGTTTTAGATATTCACTCAACAATGTAAATAAACAGTTCATTACAAATACTTTCATTTCATGCTGGTGATTGTCATTTGTTTACAAGTAAAGGATATTTTACATAGTTCAAACATCTGAATATGCACGTGGTGCTCTATATATGAACTCGTCAAGTCCATATCTTCCCCCAACACACACACCCTAATAACAATTACATAAGTGAAATAAAATCAACAAAGAATTTAGGAAAGCACTAGTTCTCTTTATTTGTTATTTGAAAGACAATTTTTCCTCCAAATGAAACTGGTTATAAAATAGGTTTCTTAAAAGTTGTGTTCTTGTTGAATCTGAAACAGTACGTAAATCATCCACAATGTTGAGTTAATCATCATTCTACGATGTGTTCCTGGAGCACAGTATTAGAGCTCTTCAGAAAACAATGAAAAATCACCCCTCTACTGAAAGTAGACAGAAGACTTAGAAAAATATCCCCAGAATATTGAACCTGAGTATCAATATGTACAGAAATAAGGTAAGAGAGATAGAAGAACAGGAAGGTAAGAATTAGGAGCCCCCAAAATATTTGAAATAAATGTAAGCTGTTAGGTCAGTAATATCAATGTGTTGACTTTTTGATGCATTTGACTGGAAATACACAAAGACTGATGAAATAAAAATTTATTAATTTCTTAGAATTACAACTTAATATGTATGTAAATTTCCTGGAGTTTATTCAGAAAGCAACAGGAATGAGAAGAATTGCAAAACTAAGTCATAGAAATTTGGTAGCAATTAGCCTAGAAAAGAAAAAAAATCTGAAAATAATATGTGTTTCCAATTATTTCAAAGACAGTCCCTTGGAAGGGGACTAGCTTAGCACTTATTCAGCAAGTATTTACTGAATACCTACTACATTCTATGTTAGATGCTGTGAATACAACATGGAAACAAGCCAACATGTTTTTGGAGTCAATGGAGCATATTGGAGGCATGCGATCAACCAACTTGGAAAAATAAATTATTATATTTGAGATATGTGCTATAAATAAAATAAAATAAAAAAGACCAATTGTATAAAATATCAAGAGGACATGCAATAAATCGGGTGGTATTTGAAGGAGATGCTATTTAAAAAGGAAAATCCTAAGAGAATGAATTAGGAACCAGTTTGGAAATATCAGAGAGGTGGTTCTTTTCAACAAAGATCAAAGTTTTTCAAAGATACTGCAGGTTGTCCCACATTAAATTGATGCAGATTTATTAGAGAATTTAAAACTAGATTGAAGGAATAAATATAATGGCAAAAAGTCCATTCAAGTGTTAGGTAAGAACAACAAAGTAAGTAATAACATGATATGCAGTTCTGATAATCTCTATTTTACAAGTGAAAGTACTTTCTCAAGTCAAAAATCGGAACCAATCTTTTTTACTTATAGAGTGCCACATAAAATTTTTGGTAAAATTTCCAAAACAAATATATTTCAGCGGCAAATCCAATAGAAAGTTTAAAAAAATATATGGTATGCTTATTAGTAAAGTACACGGAAAAGAGGGCCTTCACTAAGCAATTCATTTCACGTTAAATTAAATCTTGCAAATTTTATAAATGTAAAATATTTTTACCAATGATCTTAAAAATCCATACAAAATAACTGATTTATCAGTGGTGAATGGGCAGAGTGATCCTTGAGCCCTCAGATGGCAAGCTTGGTCACTGGGGAAGGGAAGGTGCTAGACTTGGCTGGCTGGCCCCAGGCCCCCCCCAGTTGTGCATACAGGCACTGCCTGTGGTAGGCACAGGCAAAGTGATTCCCAGGCCCTCAATGCAATGCTTGGGTGGAAGCGGCAGCTGCTTGCTATGTCCCTGCTGCCTGGGAAGGCAGAATTGCTTTCATTGGCAGCAGCTGTAAAAAGGTGAAAGAGGACACAGTTTCATCTCAAAATAGTATCTGCAAGCTGGATACCCTGTCCTCTGGACACTTATAAATGTGTGGTGGCCCTGCTACTATGGATAGCAGGGCCACTAGCAATGATTTGTGCGTTGGCCCTAGGGACAGCAGCAAGATTGGTGCTTGCTGCAGGTGGGAGATGCCATTGGGGTTCTAGGGATGTGGAGATGCATGGGTTGTTTGACCCCAGTGTAGCATGAAATCTGTTGGGAGCTGAGTTTTCAAAATGATGCCTTGCTGTAGCTGCTTAGGAGTCAAGATATATGTGGGACTTAGTATATGACCTTCTCTGGAGCAGTGCTGTCATGTTAAGCAGCTTCCTATGTTATTCTCAGTGCCTGTGAGAGTCAAGCGCTCTCTTGTGGCTAGGCCTGCAGGAGTCTGTGATGCAAATATGGACTACTGGTGGTCACTCACTTACACTTTCCCCACACGGGGGAGCTTCTCTAGGTTCCCAGCAGATCCCAGTCAAGCAGGATGCTTCATTTCCCTCTTTCCTTGGCTTAGGTGTTTTTTGTCACTTCTCTGTGAATTCCAGTGTTCTCTCTGATGTAATCTATTCAAATTGTGATTACCTACTCGCTATTTTGGTTCTTCTTTGTGGTGGAAGCTAGTGCCTACTGCCACTACTCAACCATTTTGAAGTCCCTCTATTACAATAATTTTAATTGGACTCTTTGCTATATATACTCTGCCATGACCCTACTTAACACTAATCAACCCTTCCTAGATTAAGGAACATAAACTTGTCAAGCGTAAATGTGACATTTGAAACATGTTGCCCCTTAGATGAAAATGCCATATAAATTATTATCTATTTTTGAAAGATATGGTTAAATATGAATGATATTACCCAACTGTTTGGTCTTGGAGAGAATAAAAAAATGTATATAAAATATACAAACATGTATGGATATAGTATGTTATATATTAAGATATACTATTATTATTTTATCTATTATAATATGTATATTATATTATCTATTATCTATTATTTATAAAAATCTCTATTTATAAGTTATTCATTTTAAAGGTCAGGATTAGTCTGAATAATCAACCTATGTTATTCCTGTGCTTCTCCTGATGTTTACCTTTTAATCTGTAACACTAGTAATTCTAATTTATAATGCAAGTGATAAAAGTTTGAACATTATTATATTACTAAAATGTAAATTATCATTTTGTATTGGAAGGAAAAATATTTCCTGAAATCATTACTGGGCATTTATTCATAGACAGAATTTGCTGGCTAAATGTTATAATTTTTAAGTAAATATTTAATAAAATATTATTGAAAAATTCACAAATAAGTGATAATTTGATTATAATATTCAAAAGAGATTATTCATTCTTTTAGATACAGACTAAATAGGACAAAATTGTTGCAACTTCTTTAGAAATTTTAGCCACATTTACAACATTAACTTGGAAGAAAATAAGAGAATCATTAAATGAAATTTTGTAAGACTAGCTATTAGAGGGATGTCAAAACGAGAGGTAGGAGTTTTTCTTTCAGTGGAATGATACTGAATAGTATTCATTATTTTACCAACAGAAAACATGACAGAAAAAGGAAATCAGAAGAAATAGCACTATTATCAACTTGATAAGGGGAGGAGATTTTAAACAAAATAGTTTGTATTAATCTTATAATGAAAGCCATCTTTTTTCCCTACATCCATGAGAAAAGAAGAAAAATAATTCTTTCGCAAAGTAGATTATGAATTAAAAGTTCAGAATAAGGTATTGGGAGTAAGTTTTTATCTCATAAGAATAATGGTATTATGTGAGGATAGTAAAATAATATGAGAATAGGCAAAAGTAGAAAAATCATACAAATATATCATGCTAGAAATTTTAAAGTGACTTTTGCATATAGTACCCTCTTTGTGGTATTGAGATAAAATTTCTTTAATTAATATTAAGATATTATAATTATATAACAATATATAAATATGCAAATATAATTGTATAAATATCAATAAATAAGTATATATAAAATACACACACATCTTGAGGACATCATCTTAAAAACATAATAAATTCATGCTTATGATTTGGGTTATGGAATACTGTGGGTTATAGTATATCTTTCTCATGCTAAACTTTTACAAAAACTACAGCTACAGCCACAGTTTAAAATAAAAAATAAGTGCTTAAGAACCAGAACTCTAATTTTGAGTTTTTAGAGTGAATATACATGTGACACCTATTAATATATCAATGACAGATATTATTTCCTTAATTTTGGGATATTCATATTTGTCACTTTAATGCCACATATATACATATATATATGTGTTTAAAGAGAGTATATTTTTGTTTAGAATTTTAAACAAAATAATTCCAAAATTATCATAATACCTATACTGAAAAAAATTATACCATAAGACTATGGCTGTCATACAGTATTATATTTAAAGTATAAGATTATTCAGATTGTTTTCTATGGAATCACATTAAGGATAAAATTATTCTAAAGCTACAATTAATCTTCTTTGCTATTCTTCAAACTCAAGTTTTTATATACTTATAGATATTTCTTAAACTCAGCAGACACTAGGAGTTAAACATCAAATTTTTCTCATGAATATCATCCAATTCTAATCCTTCCCTGAAAGGTAGAGGACATGTGACATATTTTAATGTATTCCCATTTCCGAGAAGCCTTATAACTAAGCTAGAGGCAATCCTCATCGCTGCCTATAGCAATCTTCTCTTCCAACTTGCTAGTTAAGCCTTGACTGCAGGTAAATTGTGGTGTGATGAGAGAAAGCAACTGTGTTCCCTTGAGGCACTGTCAGGGAACCTTGCTAACAAAGGCAAAATCTTTTCTGCTAGGACAAGCCTACAGAACACCGTTTTCAATGTATGGCTTGAAGGATTCTGAATTTTTATTAGAATTTATGTATGTGTAATAAAATACTTTCCTTTAGAAAGTCCAGTTTGAGTGAGTTGGATTCCTATTCTGTAAATTACCAGCTGCATGAAGTTAAGAAGGTGATTTAAATGCCATGCCATTTAATTTCTTCCTCTATAAAATGTATAAAATAATACCTATATTATTAATGGACACATAAAAATTGCTTAGGATGTTGTGTGCATATAGGAAAATAACCATTCAATTATTATTAGTTATTGCTATAAACACATGTCCTGTATGTTTGTATGTATGTGTAATATAATAATGTGCATATTTGTGTATATATAATATATCATATGATACATATGAGAGATAGTACTGAGTAATAAATGAGATCAGCAGTGAGTTTATGAAATTGCATGGTAATTTAAAGTAACTTATTGGGACAAACTGAGTTTACAGAAGTGACCAGAGTGCAAAAAAAAAAAAAAAAATGCAGAAAAATATAATGAACTGAATAGTTTGAGTGGTTGGGCTTAAAAATATCCATCAGTCCCAAGAATCGAATTCCAATCCCTTAAGATGTGATGAGCAGGGCAGAGTCCAAAAGTGAATGGAATACTAGACATTTTGCCAGGTCATGGACTGAAACATAGAATAGCAAAAAATTCCTGTTGGGGACTAACCCAAAGCTCTGACATTATAGTGCATTTAGTGCAATTTGGGGTTAAAATAGAAAGTTACAAGCTTAATTTTGATTAACAAAAAAAGAAAGAGTGGATTCCTTAAATTCACTTTTAATGCTAGAAATGGATTTGCAGAAGAAATAAGCAAATGAGCTCTTAGCGTCTTGAGATTCTGCCTCTAGGGGCAAAAATCATTCCTATAGGGCAAGAAACTGAAGAGGTAATTTTACAAAGTAACTAAAATTGATATTAAAAAAGTATCTTCCAAAAATTAATTTATTTCCATGAAAATTTTTTGAAATATAAATGCAATTAATTCATCTTTTCATATGTATTTGTAATTTATTAAGAAGTTATATGAAAAATTGATTAAGGTTTACTCCAAAAAAAGAAATTATGCAATAGTTTCTTCTATAAATGTCAGGTTAGTGTCATTAAATTAAATTCTACCTACTCAGTATCAAAATGTACTTAAATGTTTTACCTAGTATTTATGGAATAGCTTTAAATATCCTTTTATTCTGGGTTAATGCAGTGTTCTTTGCAAATAGCTTTCTATATAGGACATAGGATTTTGCAAAGAAACTTGCACTTCAGCCTTCTTCATACAACTGAATTATTACCAGGATGAGTGATACATCTTGAAATAAATAATTTCCAAGTTTTGCTGAAAAATACTTTTGAAGTTATTAAATGTTAAACCACTTTCAACAAGTTTATAACTCCATATCTAACTTTAAATATGTTTTCAATTAAAAGTCTTATTAATAGGAACCATAAGCTTTGAATTAAAATAATAAGGACTATCTATCTACTTTGATTCAAACAATTCTAAGTATTTCAAATTCTGAGTCCTATTTTCCTGTCTTCTCTGGGGACCACAAGAGAGATTTACAAGTGAGGAATAACTTTTTTTCTACTCCCCTTGCCCTAGGGTTTTGTCTACAAGAGTGATTTACATTGTACAGTTATTAACTAGATGTGCAGAATAAAAAATTGTCATAAATTTCTAAAATCAAAATGAATGTTGAATATTGAAGTAGAAACTCACATACAATATGTTTGTGTATGGAGTATGAGAAAATATGAGAAAATTTTAGATTTTTTTTCACTTTAATTTTCCAGTATTTCAGGACTAATGTTAGAACACCTAGAAGTGTGCATAGTATAATATAGGATATTTGAGCTACAAACATGATTATGCTGTACCTTTTAACTAACAATAGCTCAGATCAATATGTCAAACTCTAAGGAAGATAAGAGTATAGCAGATATAAAAACATAGTGTAAAATGCAATGGTTTTGGAGCAAATGGACTTGAGTTAAATTTTATAATTTTGTATTTTTAAGCAATGTAACATTTGATAAGGGTGTAAATATTAGTTTCTTTCTTTACTTAATGGAAAAAATAATTCTACTACAGTTTCTAATATAATTATTATAATCATGATCCATTTTAGTTTCCCAGACCTCATGGAAGCAGTGGCCAATGGCACTTTTAGATGATATTTCTAATCCCATGGCTGCAAATAGCTGTGCCAAATCTGAACTTTTGCTGAGCCTGAGATTGGCAGGTGGGGGTTGTTCTTATTTCCAGCCATAGTGCTATTTCACTGCTGCAAGATTTAAAATGACTTGGATGAATTACAAAAATAAGAAACTTTCAATAACCAAACAAGTTTTCCTAGGGAGTGTTGGATTTTCTTACTGGCTTAAAAAAAAAAAAAAAAAAAGAAAAAAAAAGAAAAGAAAAGGAACATTTCTCCTATTTCATTAGCATAGACGTGATCAATCTTTGGTAGAGTGCCTCTTGAATATAGACTGAGATATGGTCTGAAGAGACAATGTAATAATGCCCATCTGGGTTATAATTACTTTGTAATTTTAATTACAAAGCTGAGCCACAAGTGGGGCCTCTGCTATCATCAACCCAGAAGGGCCTTGTTCACTTATGCATAATACAGTATGTTAAATGTCAGCCTCTGTGGATGCCATTTGCTGAATTTACCAAGTTTAACTAAGTGGCTACATCGAAGAAGGTATGTAAATAATCAGTTGCCCACTGGGATTTGATATGTCTGTTTTAAATGTATCACATAAGGTGAACCATATCTAAGATCAGCAGGACAAAGGCAGGGGTTGTGTGTGTTGACAACAATGTTACAATGTGACATCTGCATGTGGCTTAATGGCTCAAGAATGGAACTAAACTCTTGACTAAAAAATGCAATCAATATAAGAGCATATTTGAATAATTTAACCTGAAAACACATTACACAATATACTTTAATTATTTTTTAAAGTAAGGGTTGAAAGTTATGGATTGAAAGTCAAAATTAATGAAATTGCTCTTCATAATAAATATCATTTATATATTAATGGTCATTAATGCTTATAATTAATACAAGTAACAACATTTTTGAAATTTGGGGAGTAACTGTGGGAAGGAGGCTGTGGGTTATAGGAAAATAAACCTAGAGATAAGTTTTGACGAAAAAACTGGACAAGTGTGTATGGAATTATCAGACAAATATTATCACTGAGTTTTATAATATCAAAAGGAAATAATTTAGTTATCTATGGCTATGTAGCAAACCACCCCAAAATTTAATGGCTTCAAACAATGATTTGTTATTTCTTTTAACTCTATGGATTGCTAGAATGGTTCTTCTGCTGGCCTTGCCTGGGCTTACCAATGCCTGTGAGGGTGCTTTAGGTCAGAGGCTTGGATGGGTTGCCTGGATTTGGTGGGATGGGTGGATCTCTCTCTACATATTCTCAGTCATCTTCATAGTCTGGTGGTGTCAGGTTCCAAGAATGTAAGAGGCGAATTCACAATGCCTCTTGAGAATGAGTCTCATAACATTATTACTGCTGCTTTCTATTAATCAGAGCAAGTTGCAAGGTCAGGAGAGAGCATGGAGAAATAGGCTTCACCTTTAATGGGATTACTATAAAAGATTTTGTGGTCACATTTAACCGAATTAAGGAATTTTATAAACACACTATTTTACAAATAATAAAACCAAAGACTTGAATAGTCATTTACTATCTTGCACCATTTATTTATTGGCCTGTTCTATCATTTCCACATCTATATGACTCTGAAGACTGATGATCAAGCAAAAGTTTCTTAGAAGATTGACAGTTAACATCTGTCACTGAACTGTGAACAGCAATGAATAAGATGTTGTCAACTGTAAATGGATGACATGTAATGAGGAGGAAAATGACAAACTTTGCTTAAAAAAACACCTCATTGCTTAAAATTATGAGTAGCTTTTAGGGAAAAATTGACTGGGCTTTGTCATTCCAGCACTGATATATGTCATTTTTTCTTGTATTATGTTATTTCAATTGTATAGAAAATTATAGAATATACTGCAGCAAAATTTTATTGATATATACAGGCATGTTATTACATAATAATACATGTTTAGGTATGTACAGTAGAGAAATTCTTGTACATGTGCACAGTAAGATACATAAGATATTGGTTATTTCAGTATCATCTGTAGAATATATATGTTTGGAAATTAATCAACAGGAGATGTATAAAATGTAAGTTAAAAATGTTGTCTCATATGGTTTAATTGTATGTTCCTGTTACACATAACCGAATTGCCACTAACAAGACAGTACTAAAATGTATTTTCCTTCAGCCACTGTATGGTCAGGGTCTGTTTACTGTGGGAAGGCTGAAAAAAATGGTTCAACAAAGTCACAAATTGAAGTCATAGTGAAATGTATTGAACAATTCTCCTTGAGAGTACTTTTATAAAGAATTCTGATATGCAAATCATGAAAGAATGACCAGATAACATAGTACACTCAAATTCCCTTTAGTAGAAGGTATGTATGTACCAGAACTTACTACGTGCACTTTGAGCTTGAACAAATTATACAATTTCTTTGAGCTCTAAATTTTACTAATATTTATTTTAATGCAGTTTTAATACTTTGTATTTTTTACTGGCGTGGTATTTGTGGGCGAAAGAGAGATGGAATGCTTTAAACTTACGCTTGAACATAAGTTTATTGACAGAAAACAGGTAGTCTATATAAATGAGCATGTATGTGTTAGTGAGTAGTGAAAGTGGGAAGCAGAGAAGATTTGATATGAAGATGGGAGGAAAATAGAAAATGAAAGCATTGTGCACTTGTTATGTATTTAGATACAGACATATTGATAACTAGAATATGCTGGGTTGTGTTACAGCTTAAGAAAGCTCTATAATATCAAGAGGGCAGTTTACTATATGATCTCATATAAAAGACTGTAGTAAAACTTAGAACAGTTTACATATATTTAGGGTAAAAGTTTAGCTAATAATATCTAAGGAAAGTTTTAACTCATCTAAGACAGGAGAAAAATGGGGGAAAAAAGCTTTAGTAATAAAAGTGCTAATTAGAAATTCTTTTCTTTATTGATCTTGCCAAAGATTAAGAAAACAATTTCTACCTTTTTAAGGTTCTTCATAAGAATTTATACATAATAAGTAAAAACAGGTCTATTTTTAACAAAATAAGGTTTGCTATGGTAGAAAATGCACATATAAAAATTGTAACACAATTATAATAAACTACTATATTCAGAATAAGTTATTGAAAATTGTACCTGTATTTACTGGCAACTGAGCAAATATGGCTACAGAGTTCTTATTATTTCTTTTATAGGCTTTTCAAGTGGCTAGGTTCCTGTATCACACATATCAAGCATGCATTATTTTCCTTTGTCTCAAACTTAGCATGGGGAACCAGATAGTCAGAAATCTACCAGTTGCCCTTTCTATAATCCAACTCCCTTGAGGTTGGGTCTGGTTCCAAGACATTTTGGTTAGAGTGAAATTTGACCCATCCAGGTGACCTGCTTTCCTATTCACTAGATTTCAAGTATCATCCACTAACATCAATACTACGAACAAAGAATTTGGCAGTGGATATTCTCCAATATAAAGAGTTTCATTGGCCAGTGTCTACTCCAACTCACTACTTCATTCAACTCTTTATAGTTTTTACAACTTTAACAGACCCTTTCTTCATATTCTATAGATTTAAGAAAGTTAAAAATTCTAATCAGTTCAAGTCCTTTGCCCACTTTTAATAGGGTTATTTGATTTTTTTCTTGCTGATTTTCGTGAGTTCTAAGTATATTCTAGTTATCAGCCTCTTATCAGATGCGTAGGATGCAAAAATTTTCTCCCATTCTGTAGGTAGTCTGTTTACTTTCATGACTGTTTCTTTGGCTGTTCAGAAGCTTTTTAGTTTGATCATGTCCCATTTATTTATTTTTGTTGCTGCTGTGATTGCCTTTGGGGACTGCTTCATAAACTCTTTGCCTAGGCCAATGTCTAGGAGAGTGTTTCCAACATTTTCCTCTAGAATTCTAATACTTTCATACCTTAGGTTTAAGTCTGTTATCCAGCGTGAGTTGGTTTTTGTGAGAGGTGAAAGATGTGGGTCCTGCTTTAGCCTTCTACAAGTGGCTATCCTGTTTTCCCAGCACCATTTACTGAAAAGGGATTCTTTTCCCCAGCGTATGTTTTTGTCTGCTTTGTCAAAGATTAGATGGCTATATGAGGATGGCTTTATATCAGGATTCTCACATCTTTTCCACTGGTCCATATTTCTATTTTTTGTGCCAATATCTGATTGATTTAATTACTACAGCTTTGTAGTATAGTTTGATATCTGGCATATTAATGCCTCCCATTTTGTTTTTGTTGCCTAGAATTGCTCTTGATATTCGGGGTCTTCTTTGATTCCATACAAAGTGTAAGATTATTTTTTCTATATCTGTGAAGAATGGTGATGGGATTTAAATAGGTATTGCATTGAATCTGTAGATCATTTTAGGTAGTATAGACATTTTAATGATGTTGAGTCCACTGATCCACGAGCATGGTATGGATTTCCATCTGTTTACATCCTCTGCTTTTTCCTTCCTCAGTGTTTCATAGTTCTCCCTGTAGAGGTCTTTTATGTCCTTGGTTAAGTATATTCCTAGGTACTTTAATTTCTTTGTTGCTATTGTGAAGGGAATTGAGTCTTTGATTTGGTTCTCAATTTGATTGTTGTTGGCGTATATGAATGCCTCTGATTTCTGTGCATTGATTTTGTATCCTGAGTCTTTACTAAATTCATTTATCAGTTCCAGGAGTTTCCTGGTTGAATCTTTGGAGTTTTCTAAATATAATATCATATCATCAGCAAACAGTGAAAGTTTGATCTCTTCTGCCTCTACTTGGATACCTTTAATTCCACTTTCCTATCTGATTGCTGTAGCCAGGACTTCCAGCACTATGTTGAATAGAAGTGGAGATAGTGGGCAGCCTTGTTGGGTTCCAGTCCTAAGTGGGAATGCTTTCAATTTTTCCCCATTCAGTATGATGTTGGCTATGGGTCTGTCATATATGGCTTGTATTATTTTTAGGTATGTTCCTTCTATGCCTATTTTATTAAGTGTTTGTATCATGAAAGGGTGTTGAATTTTGTCAAAAGCTTTTTCTGCATCTATTGAAAGAATCATGTGGTCTTTGTTTTTGCTTCTGTTTATGTGGTGAATTGAATTTATAGATTTACGTATGTTGAACCATCCTTGTATCCCTGGGATGAAGCCCACTTGGTCGTGATGGATTATTTTTTTTGATAAGCACTTGGATTCAGTTAGCTAAGATTTTCTTGAAAATTTTTGCATCTATATTCATTAAGGATATTGGTCTGTAGCTTTCTTTTTTTGTTGCATCCTTTCCTGGTTTTGGTATCAGAGTAATATTCACTTCATAAAAGGTGTCGGGGAGGTTTCCATCGAAACTTTTCTAAAGAAGACAAGAATGGCCAACAAAACATATGAAAAAATGCTCAACATCTCTAATCATCAGAGAAATGCAAATCAAAACCTCAATGAGATATCACTTAACTCCAGTGAGAATAGCCTTTATCAAAAAGTCTCCAAACAATAAATGCTGGCATGGATGCGGAGAGAGAGGAACACTCCTACACTGCTGGTGGGAGTGCAAACTAGATCAACCTCTGTGGAAAGCAATATGGAGATACCTTAAAGCGATACAAGTGAATCTACAATTTGATCCAGCAATCCCATTACTGGGCATCTACCCAAAAGATCCAATGACACTTTCCAAAAAAGACACCTGCACTCGAATGTTTATAGCAGCACAATTCATAATTGCAAGGCTGTGGAAACAGCCCAAGTGCCCATCAATCCAAGAATGGATTAATAAAATGTGGTATATGTATACCATAGAGTACTATTCAGCTCTAAGAAACAATGGTGATATATCACATCTTATATTTTCCTGGTTAGAGCTGGAACCCATACTACTAAGTGAAGTATCCCAAGAATGGAAAAACAAGCACCACATATACTCACCAGCAAAAAATGACAGTGGACACATAGGTACTACAGTAATAGGGTATTGGGCAGGTGGGAGGGAGCAGAGGGGCGGGTATATACATACATAATGAGTGAGGTGTGCACCATCTGTGGGATGGTCATACTGGAAACTCAGACTTGTGGGGGGAGTGGAGGAAGGGCATTTACTGAAACTTTAAAATCTATACCCCCATAATATGCCGGAAAAAAAATTCTAATCAGGATAAAAACATGGTTTAGACTATATATTGCATGTAAGGAAATGTTTTTTCAGTTACGAAAATACAAAGAATTTTTAAAGGGTTGGTTAAAAAAACTAAAATAAGTGAAATGGTGGCCCAGGAAAACATTGATCTTGGGATGTTTTTATTTTTATTTTTCTCTCTGACATAATAGGGCTACAAAAAGAGACTTCCATAGGAAAATCAATTATAGAATTCTGGTTAGAAAGTAAAATTTTCTCTCTTAAGAGTAACTTCTGAATATAATTGATTAGGTTAATGTATGGGGTATCATATTCTT
Source organism: Microcebus murinus (assembly GCF_040939455.1). Lineage (NCBI taxonomy): Eukaryota > Metazoa > Chordata > Mammalia > Primates > Cheirogaleidae > Microcebus > Microcebus murinus. The sequence goes on from NC_134116.1 coordinate 53,670,498, forward strand.
CTTCTTTTTATTGGGGTTAATTCGTAATTATCAAAACTTTGGAAGAAATATAGTATCAATGATGCTTAGGTTTGAAATCTTCACATGAAAGAGAAACTTACCATCTTAGGTTGCAAAGTATTTTCAAGTGGTCATGTTTATTTAATAAAAATGCTCCAAATCTTAAATGTTTGGATCTATTTCAGCTAGCATATGATGTTGCCATTATAGTAGAGACTTCCACTCCTCATCAATATGATTTTTCTGTACTTCTGGGCAAAGTGAAATAATGCACATCTCACCCACTCACTGTTAGATAGAGCCATGTGACTTTTTCTGGCCAATAATAATTGAAAATTAGGTAAATAAACTAATAAGCATAAGTTTTGAAGACGAATACAGAAGGAAGCCATTAAATTTTCATCTGCTTCAGGGGACATATTCAAGAAAGAAATGAAATTAACATGGATTTAAAGAATAAGTATGTTAGTTTGCTGTATAGTGGTGATCATTACATAATGTATACATAAAGCAAAACATCAATTTGTATACCTTAAACATTTACAATTTTTATTTATACATCAATAAAGCTGAAAATACATTTCAGCATCAATAAAGCTGAAAATAAAAATACATTTTTATTTTATACATCCATAAAGCTGAAAAAAGAGAATAGGTGATAAAGATGGGACAAAGTAAATAAAAGAATATTTCAATTTTTGGAACAATTTAAAGAAGGTCATGATGCAATGAGAATCTATGTTGTGCACTACAAACAAAAATACTACATAAAGGCTGAACCACAGGGTAGATTCAAGAGTTTCTAGATATGTGTAAGGATGCAGAATAATGATGGTCTAAAAGAATAAACGTATGCAGTATGAACACAGATAATGGAATTAGTTCATAGGAGTTGTTGTATCCAGTCAAAGTTGTTTCAATTTTCTTGTATAGACAAAAGGTACTGAAAAGAGAAGATTTATTATTTCACATTACTGGTATTTTTATCCATGCCCATGAAACATATATGTTGTTAGTTGAATATTTAAAGTTTAATGTGAGTATAGAAAGGCATTCCAATTCTTGGCAGAGATCATGAATTTAAATGGGAACCATCCCTACTACCACATTAAAATTTATAGTTTATGTGGGTTTAGTTGCCCATATTGGGACCAGAAATATATATTACCAGTGAATATATTATATTCACTACCCCAAAATCAAAAATTTTCTGATTTTTTATATGGTAATATAAGGAATATAAAGCAATTGTTTAAGAGAAAATATTAGAGGAAATGAGAAATAATAATAGTAATAACGGTTAAATGCTGTTTAAACTAAGCAAGATTATATGCCCTTTTAAAGCATTTCCATTCAGTTTTCAACTTTGTCTACTTTTTCTGAAAAACACCATGGATTTTATTGATGAGGGCATTTGTGGAGTCATGTGTTAAAATTACAGAAAATAAAGCACATTACTATATATATATGTATGTGTATATGTACATATTACTTATCTGTAACTAAAACTTTCAAGATGCTCCTCAGTAGATAATAATTAGTTACAATGGGAAGTACTATAATGTGGTTGAATTAATTATTGATTTTGTTGAATATTTATCAGTGACATAGTCATTATTATTTCAGAATATCCATTTCCAAGAAATATGATTATTTACAAGCTTTTCAAAAATCACTGAGTACTTCTTGGCACACATTATTAAACCAGATCATGAATAAGTTTCTTACATCTTCCTGTTAACAATTTACTTGGTATATATTAAAAAGCATATGTCTGACAAAGCATATGTCTGACCAAAGAGAGCTCCTTATCCTGATGCACCAAAACAGTAACTGCCACTCAGAATGAAAATGGGCTATGAAAGAACAAAAACAATCTGTATAATGATCTTTTTGTTAGGAGATAACCCCCAGCCCTAAGTTAATGTATGTTGCTATTTTAATTTAAACAATGTGCAACATACTCAGATACCAAAGGAAATGATAAAAGTAAGGCTGGGTTTCAAAAACTGCTGTTTAATTTTTGGAAAGTATTTTCAAATTTGCCATGGGTATAGAAATGTCTATAAAATGTTAAACATTTAAATATTTGAAATATAGACTAGACAATAGAAGAAAAAAATACCATTTCTATATTTATTTATTATCAGTAATAGTTAATGCTTAAAATTTTTCTTAGATAGCAGGCTTTGTTTAATAATGTTTAACTTCATGCAAAAATTCTGCAGAAATTTGAGTTATAATTAACAAATTCTCGGTATTTTATTTTTAAGTGCTTCATTAGAAGAAGGACCCATGTGATAATTTTCTTTTCTGTTTTGGCTAGTTCTTAAAAATTAATTTAACAAATCAGCCTAGGTATTCTACATTCTTCATTTGCTAAATTACCCTGCTGTATGTGTGTATACACATATATGCTCATATTATACAATATGAGCTATTGAAAAATACTTCTATGGTCACATTCTTTATTTATGAAAGACACTCATAAATTGGTGGGTGGGCTTGGAAATTTCAACCTTTTAATCACTTGGTCTTTCAGGTGAGCAGCCCCAACGAAGGGCCCTCTCCTAAGTCACCTCTTTAGCATAAGCTCAAGTGTGATCAAAAGAGGTTTGTTATGAGTGATAAAAATACTCCTATTACTCAGCAAATCCCAAGGGTTTCAGGAGCTATTAACCAGGGACTAACATGAAATATTTTTCTTATTATACCACACAAATATATTCACTTAAATTTTGTCTTTTTTTTGAAATATTTAAAAGCAAAATCTTAGAAAAACCCCATTCGATCATTTTAAGATGTTTCTGTAATAACTAATTGAAATAAGTACTGTCAAGAAAACTCACAGGTTAGAACACTTTTCAGCTTCATATTAATAACTTTTTGGTTGATGCTATTAGATCTTTCCTTATTTCTGAAATTATCAAAAATGAATAGTCAATTTTATATTACTTGCAAATTAAATCCAGACACCTATAGATATGTTTAAATTTTAGAAACTAAATTTAAAATTTCACACTGCCTACCAAAGTTATATAACTAAAGTAGTAAGTTTGTTTTATTGCACATACATTTTCTATATTTCTATATAAAGCACATGGACTAGTGCTTTAAATTTGAAATACATTATGGTCAGAGGACATTTGCAGATAGACCATATACTGTCACTTTTGTAGTTAGCATGTAACTATGAAAGTAATCATGAAAGGTAGTTGCTCTTTATCCTAGATATACTGTTGTATGAGTCTTAGCATTAAGTATTCAGGTGCCCATTTTCTAGTAAGGTAGAATGCTACTATCTTCTATATAATAGCCTATCAGTATATCCAGTAGTGAACCTGGCTTTTGCTCAATGGAAGTGATGGATTTACTAAATAGCATTCAAATCTTCTCCTCTTGTTCTCCCAACAATCATCCCTTTTATTAGAGTTTTATGTTATAGCTATTAATTTGCCATTGAGAACAGTAAACATATTTCAAATATTTTTATTGAGGATCAGGAAAAATCCAGAAAATGATGGCTTGTATCTATTAGCTTAGGTAGAAGTTAGTATTTCAACATTTTGGAACAAGATTAGAAGAAATAGAATTGCAGAATATTAGTGGTGCTTTGTCTAGTTTATACTGAGTTAAATCTAATGAGGGCAAGGAAAGTGTTAGCTATATTATCTATATTTAGATCTTCCCAAATACTTCCAAAATACTCATAATATTTATTTCCATATGTGTAGATCTTAGATTACAAGTAAATTAATATGAGAAAAAATTGTTAAAATGGATTTAAAATATGTCTATTTTTTTGCTATACAGATATGTCAAATATTTGTGTGTAAAATATATTACAATAATATAAAACAAAATATACATATCAATTCTAAAATTAAATATATAAAATGTCTAATTTATTAAGGTTTAAAACATGAAGTTTGGCAATTAAAGCCAGAGGCACTCCAGGTTATGACTTAAAGTACAAGTGTGAATATATATATGATATTTAACTTGTTATACCCCGAAATGTGTATCATTAATATAAAATATGTTCAATTATAATAATTATTTACACTTTTGCATATTATAATAATTTATATAAGTAATGAAGAAGTACACAATTCATCCTGTTTTACATAATCAATTACATATATGCTGGATAGTATTAAATTTGTTATAAAAATCTAGAAGATTACAAAGTAAGAAGACATTTAAAACATGCTATTGGTCTTGATGGTGATTAGTCAAGTTTCTCTCAACAAATAAATATTTCATAAAACTTGAAAGTCATAAAAACTTCCAAACTTGTTATCAGGGAAAATATTTGTAATAAAATTTTATAGCGAGATGGATTTAATATGCTAAAATTTGGATGGGAAGAACTTTTTTACAGCCTGAATTATTGACTCATGTAAAACAAAATTTTATGGAGAGGTAATCACATGTTAAGGTAGTCTTGATTATAAACTCATATTTTATGATTTATTGGATTGTAATGAGAGCTGATTTACTGTGATCTGGCATCTACCTTGTGAATGAGACTTCTCACTGTCAGATTTTTCTGTAAGAGGGAAAGTGAGCAGTAGAGTAAATCCCTGGTGTTAAGGATAATTGTAGTCTATATTAGCTTGTTCTTTCCACTCCCAGTCCTCATTTTTTCCCTAGTTTTTACAGAGAAAAAAGTTCAAAGACATTCCCTCTATATTTTATTTCAACTGCTCTTCTCATCACTTAAAGAACCACTCAGAGTAAGTTTGAGGAAGACCAATAAGGAAGACCATTTGAAGACTAATAATCTTCAAATGTATAATTGGTTGTCCTAATTATTGGGCATTTCATTATATAAATAATTTTATATATTACAGCATAGTATCATATATCTAATCATTTCATAAATTAGAATACATATTAATCCAATATCCAACAACATAAATTCTGAACCTCCACCCACTTCAGGAATCAGTAAGTCCTTTTGGTTCAACTTTCAAAAAAAAAATACATGCAGTATTTAAAAACATCTAATCTCCACTTAGACTATTATGATCTAAGATACTCAAGTCTGTCATTTGGATTACAGTAACAACACTACCTAGTCTCCTTCCATTTACCTTTGTCCCCTACTACAGATTAATTTCCAAAGAGTGGTATGAATGATTCTCTTAAAACATAATTCTGATCATGAAACCTTTCTTCTTATATAAATCCAATAGCCTGCCTCTGACTTTCACTTATAAATGGTAGTTTTTCTTTTTCAATGTGCTAAATGGCCATAAATCATCTGCTCTCTATTCTCTTATATCATCTTTGACAACTCTCCTCCTGCTCTCTCCCCTCTACTAACACTACCGCCTTGTTGTAACTGCAAATTAGCAAGCAAGTTCCTACTTCAGAGCTATAAAAATGCTGTGGTAACTCATTGGAATGATATTTTCCTAGAATTCTGAGTGGCTTGTTCTGTTAGTTTCTTGACATCTTTCTTCATTTGCCAACTTCTTATGATCTTTGTGATTTCTCTATTTAAAATTTTAACATATTCAACACTTTATTGTTTTTCATAGTGTATATCACCACTTGAAACAAGCAGTATTTCATGTATTTCTTGTCTATTTCCTGAACCAAACTGCATGCAGTATAAAAAGGAGGGATTTTTGTCTTTATATTCATTGTCATATATTGTAAAATAATTCCTCAGAAACAATAGATATTCAATTCATTTTTGAGTGTGTGAATACAATTATGCCAGAGAGATTTAGCAAGCACATACTATAATGTAGCTATGATACCATACGCTTAGGAACCAGAGGAATCAGAAGGTCCAGGTGGAGGATAGTCTATGAAGAACACAGTCATAAAACAGAACACAGGCATTCAACTGGTTCAGGTGTAGTAAGTCCTATAGTAAACAAATTCCCAGAGTTATGAGATTGTACAATTGGAGTGAGGTTTGAACCAATCTGAGATGATATTTATTGAGCCATTAATCTGATTTCTGAATAGAGTTGAAGAAATTACTGTTAAGGTTATGAAAATTTAAATATAGTCCCTGAATGGAGAGCAGTTTTGTGTGTTTTAATAACATTAAATAATGACTGTTGGCTCAGAGTGGATTAGACAAGAAAAGAACACAGTGGAAGTGGGCGAGTTCTGTACCTGTCAAACTGCTCAAAGTTCTTCCAGCCATCATAAGAATTTTGGAATTTAGTTTGGGTATAAAGACAATATATTTAATATTTCAACACTGCATAGACATCATAAATTTGGAAGATTATTCTGGCTCTGTCTGAAAAATAGTTGGTATTGATTAGAAGTGGATATAGTGAGAATAGTGAGAAAGTTATTACTCAGCAAAGACATGATTGTGGCTTGTACTAGGTTAACTTCGTGGAACTGGTAAAACGGAGGTTTCAGGTTTAGTTACAATGTATATTTCTTCAGAAAGTAGCATACAAACTAAGTATATTTATTGGTTATATATACTTTTATTTTTCTCTTCATTTCTAGAACACAAAGTATATATGACCAGGTGCATCATAGTCAAATTACCAAAAAACAAATAATAAAGTGAAAATTTTCAGATCTGGTAGAGAAAAGCAATATATCACAAAGGTAAAATTATTTGAATGACTGTGCACTTTTTTTGCCAGAAACCAAAGAGGCTCAAATACTGTGGAATAGCATCTTTATAGTATTGTAGGAAAACAAAACAAAGCAAAAGAAACAAATAAAAGCTAACAATCTAAATTTTTATATCCAGTGAAAATGCTTTCAAGAATTAAAGTAAAATATGTATACGTTTTTAAAGAGGATATAAAACTTAGGGTATTTGTTACTAAAAAATGAGAATTCCAAGACATGATGAAGGATGTTCTCAGAGCCTAAGGAAAAATAAAAGAGACAAACTCGTATATTCAGAAATAAGCAAAGATCAACACAAATATAAAATATATTGGTAAATATAAAATGACTTTTAATTTCTTTAAAATACACAAGAAGCAAAAATTATCACATTTTCTTTTTGTTTTAAAAGGTTTACAAGATATATGACAACTATAACATGTAGGGCAGTGGGAAATAAATGGACTGACATCAATTGTAAGATTTGCACATTTTATTTCAAGTTATACAGTGTTATCTGTAAATATGTAAATACATTTTAAAATATTAAGAATGTGTTATTTACTACCAAGAGTAGCCACTAATGTAATACAAATTGGTTGCTAAAACGCAACCTATATGTTAATATATAATTATATATATATAATATACTAAAATATTCCAAAAGAAGATAGGGAAGAAAGAACAGAGGGGAAAAAGGAGAGGGAGATGTGGGGGGAGATCGAACAATTGTCTAATATTCTAGTTAAAAGGCAAAGATTAGAAGATTGGATAAAAAAGCAAGATTTAATTCAAATCTATGGGGGGGAAGAAAGAACAGAGGGGAAGAGGAGAGGGAGATGTGGGGGGAGATCGAACAATTGTCTAATATTCTAATTAAAAGGCAAAGATTAGAAGATTGGATAAAAAAGCAAGATTTAATTCAAATCTATGGGGGATACACTTTAAATATACTGATTTAAAGTAGATGGATGAAAAAATACATATATTATAAATTGTAATATTTTGTATCTCAGGGAAACAAAACTTAGGTCTACAATGTTTTGTTTGTTTTTGTTTTTGTTTTTTTGAGACAGAGTTTCACTCTGTTCCCCAGGCTAGAGTGCCATGGCATCAGCCTAGCTCACAGCAACCTCAAACTCCTGGCCTCAAGCAATCCTCCTGTCTCAGCCTCCCAAGTGGCTTGGACTACAAGAATGTGCCACCATGACCAGCTAATTTTTTTCTCTATATATTTTTTAGTTGTCCATATAATTTCTATTTTTTTTATTAGAGACAAGGTCTCGCTCTTGCTCAGGATGGTCTCAAACTCCTGAGCTCAAACAATCCTGTCTCGGCCTCCCAGAGTGTTAGGATTACAGGCGTGAGCCACCATGCCTGGTCTACAAAAAGATTTATGCAAAAATATACGCAGCAACTTTATTCACAATGTTCAAAACTGGATATAACTTGCATATTCAACTACATGTAAGTGGTGAAACATACTGTGATACATCAATAAAACAGAAATCTTCTCAGCAATAATACCCAAGAAACTACTGATCCATGCAACAGAGTGGATGAATCTCAAAAGTTTTATACTAAATGGAAGATGCCAGACATAAAATAGAACATTATACGTTATTCTATTTCTATAAAATGCAAACTAATCTGTACTGCCAAAAAGTAGATCAATGTTTTCTTAGAGTCAGGGATAGGAGAAATGGATTGTCTGTGCATATAGTTTTTAAAAGAAATGAAAATGATGTGTAATGTGATTATAGTTATAAATATTGTGAAAGTATACTACTGTTAAAACTCATCAAGTTGTACATTTTAAATTATAGCTCTTTATTTTTATTGTAGGTAAGCTGTTCCTCAATATATTTCATAAGAGATATATGTGTAATACATGTGTAATATATTAGGAATATGAATTAAATGTGTTAGTTTACGTTTCTTTTAGGGATGACATATCAAAATTACTCAGAAGTCTTGGGACAAAATAAAATTGATTAATGCATTATGAGTACTACATATACTCATGGACTACATATTAATAAACTTTCCCAAACTATATATTTTTATATTATACACTGTCCATCTTATTTTCTCCCATGCCTATGTAGGCAAGTAGCCAGAGAATTCTGTAGAACAATAAATTGAATAATAAAATAATACAGATACCCATGATGTAGTTTGATGCACCTTTCAGAAGAGCCAAGCAAACTTAAGAATGGGAGTCATTGTTTATCCAATTACTAAAGTTTCAAAAATATATTACATTGCACAAAATTTAAGAAATGAAGACATTTTAATTCAATTTGTTAAATTATTTTGACAGCTGTGAGAAGTCCAAACATCAGAATTTTATACCTAAAAAATCCTGGTAATTGGAATTTTTAAGCATAAGATTAAAGTAAGTGCTATTTTGAAGAAGCTATTCAATCAGAAAATATTACATCTTACAGAGACAGAAAAAATTCCAGCAATTTATCAACAAATATCCCAAGTTGACAACTAGATTAAATAAATGAACAAAATATAACAGGTTGGAGACAAGCCTTCAGGAAAAGAAACTTGCTAACTGAAGCTGAAATTAATGCCATTAAATGTGATTTTGCAGAAGATTTGAGATTGAACCAAATAACACATGAAAGCTCCCTGGTTCTTGATGCATCAGAAGATGGAGATTAAATGTGTAGGAAAAAGCAAATCTATGAAGAACCTGGAATTTATGTGAATTAAGAATACAGTCCCTATAATTTTATTTAGTTTTTTATGCTATAGAAGATCCTTTCCTGTAGGACTTGTGGTCCTTAGAGTTGAAAAGTAACTGAGAAAAGGCAAAGGTAATGAAGTTGAATGGTCCTGTTATATCCTTAAGTCTAGCACCCTCCATGGGAACATGGAATAGTCATCAATGTAGGAAGATTTTCACAAAGTTCTTGGAATTGTTAACATTGAAAGATTTCTTTTGGTTTCGTCCGTACTCCCAGCTACTAACATTTTCCAAAATGAACACATGAACACAACACTCATATATACTCAGAAAGTCAATTGCTTAGTTTGTTCATTTGGAGGAATGATTGTTTTTTTCCATGATAAATAGAAGCACTATTAAATATTTTTTTTAATTTAAAATAATCCATAGTTATTGGCATAGTCTTTTATTTAAAAATATTCCCACTGGCAACCTTCATTTATTAAAAAATCAGACATTTCATAGATTTATTTATCCTACTAAGCAAAAGCTAAGGACCACTATAAGAGAATCACAAAAATACAAAATGTGGGAAAGGATAGACCATTCTAATTATTTTGGAATAAAGAAAATGTGTTATGTAAATAAATTACCATTAAGTATCAAGAAAATATATCAACTCTTTTGAAAAATATTAGGAGTAAGCATTGAATAAATTATTCTAAACATTAGTTTGGTTCATCTTCCTTGCAGTGGTAGATATCTAAAACTTAATAGTATACAACAGTGAATATATTTGGCCATGTGGATCTTATATAATGCTACAAACACACATCAAACAATTGCATCATATTGAGCTACATAGATTCCTTTTCTTCTTCAGAGTAATTCTGATAAAAATTATACTTCAGTTACTGACTATAGACAACATAATTTCTTAATATAGTGAACACACATTTACAGAGGATACATGTAATGCCTGTCACTCTTCTGGACAATGCAGATACAACAGAGAACAAGACAAAATTCCTTTTCATACTCAAAGTGGAGAGAGAAAAAGTAAATAAAAATAAATACATTGGTGTATAATGTATGAGTTTCTGACATTACCTCCTTAGAGAGGCCTTTTCTGACTAAGCTGACTAAAAGACCAACCCATAATTGGCAATTATTTTGCCATGCTTTTTATGTATGCTTGCAACTAACTCATTATATATTGTGCACCAATTTATTGCTTTAATTGGCTACTCTGGCCCCTAGCAGCTCAGCTCTTTCTCTTGAGTTGTTAAAGCAACAAGCCAAAAGTTAAAGAAACAGTCAAGCCCCTAATCACCTACTGTGATAATATAAGCAAACGGTTAAACTGGAGAAAATGCTGGTTTCACCCTCCCATTTGTCCCTCACCATTTCTCCCCTACCCCCACCACTCAACTCACAGTGGTTGGGAATCAGATGGTGCAGCACAAACATGGAGGTGGACTCACTACCAAGGAGCCCCAATCTAAAGGCTGCTGCATTTGTATGGACCCCAGGAGGGGAAAATGGAGAAAGAACGGGGAGGGCAAACAGGGAAGAGCTAGAAATGGGAATGTGAGGGGTACTGAGTTACAATGGAGAAAAGTGTCTTCAAGTTTGCCCTCCTCTCTCCAGTAAGTTGATCTCAACAAAGGTATCTGGGGAGGTCTCTGCCTGAGGATCCATATAAAAACCCTCCAAAGGGAATGTAACGTGGGCTGGGAATGCAAATGTGTAAGAGTATGGCCAGCCAGATGGACTCAAGACCTTGACTGAAACTCCCCTTAAACATTATAATACATGGGCAGTGCACCAAGTCTGCTGTGAAGAGGGCAACTGCCCCTGGGAAGCCCTCCAGGTAAAGCCTTTGTCATTGCCTATGATTGGGCCTAAAATTACATGCAGGTCATTTAACTAGGAACTGACTCCTCAGAAAGCATTTGAGAAGATAGCTACATGAAGCAATGTGGGTTTAATAAACTAATTTATTCACTGAAAGCATATTTGTGTTTCCTGTATGTGCTTGTTGACACTACTTTTATACAAATTTTAGCTTATCCAATATGATACTTATTATCTTGGAACTTTATTCAGTGAACAAATTTATTTAACAAGAACATCAATGATAATAACAAAAATACATGACTTAATATTTACTAGGACTTTAAAATACTGATGAATTGAACCCTCCTAAGAACCTTATACAGAAGTTATTAATATCTTCATTTTGCAGATAAGGCAATATAGATATAGAGAGACAGAGTTTAGTGGGTGTAGAGAGCAACTATGGACACAGACTCTCCTCAAAGACTTGCAGTGTACCTTTGAGTGCCCTTTCGCTTTACTTATGGGCTTAGTTATGTGACTTGCTATCGCCACTATAATATTAACAAACGTGATGGGAAAAAAAACGTTGTTTATACTCCCTTTTGCTGAGCTTAGCTGAGACCATCAGAAAATACACTGAACACAGTCCAGCCCAAATTGCAGACTTAACAGAAGTATGAAGCATACATTATCATTTTAGGCCACTAAGGTTTAGAGTGGTTGGTTGTAAAACAAAAGCAATAAATAATTTATACAATTAAAAATACTAAAAACTTCAAAAGTATGGAGTTTTCGTTACATTAGGCTAACATGTTGTTCTTTTAAACTAACATTGGGAAGGAAAAATGATATTAAAATACATGAAAAGTAAATTTCATCACACATTAGAGGCAAATAGAAGAAAGTATATCCTGTCCAATAAAGCAGAAATAAGTACAAATGAATAATGCCTGAAAGGGGGAGATAGTTTCATTCAAATATATTGAAACTTACTTTCTTTTGTTGTGATTAAAGTACTGTATTTTCCTCTAACTTGGTTTTGGGATGTCTCTCTGGTTAGTGGCAATAATCTCTAGCCCTGCTCTGATGGTGCTCCAATGCAGGTGGGTTTTGATGTTTACGGTGTGCCTTTCACAGAATTCTTCTTTATCCTGGCCTATGGCCTAATGCCTGATCCATGGTCATGTGTCCTTCTCATAGGAAATTCTTTACATTTGCAGACATTCTTCCGGCTCTCGTCTGACTGTGTCCAGTTTATTCCTACTGAGATAGAGACAGTCCCTCTCTAGGAGAGTCTTGACTAGGAGAATTAAGTTCCCTTGTGTGGATCAGGTAAGACACAGAGGAAGTAGCACACCAAAAACACATGAAATAACAAAAGCAGTATTTTCATTACTTACAGATCCCACAGAGAAGAAGTCAGCAAGTCAACTGGAAGGGAGAAGCCATCCAGGACAGCCATCCTCAACCAGCAGGTGGGGAGCCAGGAGAGTGAGAGAGGGGCCTGAGGCCTGAAGATTTTATTGTTGTAAGAGCATTACCCAAGCAGGTTTCCCACAGGAAGTTTTAACTGGTGGGTTTAAAGCAAGTAGGCCTGAGCTCCATGGAGACATGCTGTGACTGGGAGGGAGTTACTTTGGCGTCTCTGCATAATCCATGTAGGGTGTGGGGATGAATCAAGTAGGTTGTATCTAGCTGTCTCACAGGGACAGCAAGCAGTTATAGAAGGCAGACACCTGGATGGACTTCATTAAGGAACAGGGAGGAGGTGGAGAATGAGAAAATGTGTCAAGGGAGCCTGAGCTCTCTTCTGGTGTGAGGAAGTTAAGCGTATATTTAAAATGGTTGCCTGCCAAGGCAATATAAAATTATGAGAATTCCCTACAGCACTAATTAAACAAAATTTGAAATAAAAAGTATCTTCAGGTTAGTGGGAAGAATTCAGTTTTATAAACTAAACTTTTGATAAAGTCTGATTTATTCTCATGTACTCTATAAATATATAAAGAACATATGGACAATGATTGTATCATACAACTATTCACAGTTGTTTGGATCAAATCCCCTAACTTGAGGCTCTGTTTTGCATACGGTTTGACAATTTATTAAAACAATTTGACAAATAACAGCATTATCCACTTGATTAGTGTAGATTTTACTCATAGACATCCTTAATTTTCCATTTCAAAGTAATTTTACTGCCAGCATCTGAAAACAGATCTTTTGCTGGTAATATTCAGGCATTTTCAGGAAATGTTCCACAATTCTAACATAGAAGTAATTATGTATATTAAATTATAAATTGAATGACTATGAATTATATATTATGACTTAAATGTATTTTTGAGTGCCTAGGAGTACTTAAGGAACATCAAATTAATTAATATAACACTATTTTTTTGTGGATAGGTGAGTTTACTCTCCAAATCTCTCCATGGAGCCAGTCATTAGAAGCTCATTATATTTAAATTTCATTAAAAATAGAATTTTTAATTAATTACTTAATATATATTCCCAGCATTTGAAATAGAATGGAATTTTAAGTTTGTGAATTTGTAAGTCAGAGTTATTAAAAAATCACCTCTACATATCCTTTCAGTTTTAAAGTTCTGTAGTGTGCACATTTATCACAATTTGGCCTCATCAGAAGTGATAGTACTTTTATACATTTTCTGTAATGATTTCAACAATACTTGGTATAATACATTTAATCATTGTTACCTATACAATCTTTATTCTATTTGATGCAATTTTATTATGTTTTGCTGTTGTTTATACAGCCATATTTAATATAGCAGTATTTCTTTTCTTAAAGGAAACATTTCCACAATAAATCAACGGTTCTGCATTACTTATTTAGATTCTTGTGATGGTTTTAATTGAAGAAGATTTGGAGTCACCCACAGACCAATGTTCTTAAGAGTTGCCAAAAGCAGCCCTTATCACTTTGGTGTGTGCTGGTTTTCCTGTAGGCCATGCTTTCATTTATCCTTGATAATATTCTATTTTTAAATTTTATTACCTTATATCTTATTAATAATATTGCTTGAAAATAAACAAATTAAAGAAAGTAGAAACATTTTGTTTTGTTTTGTTTTGTTTTGTTGCATTTACTCCCTCTAAAATATCCTAGGATCCAGAATGCCAAACTTCACAATATTTGGCACTAATCGCCAGCTTATTTTTAATCACCAAAGTTGTGAAAGGGAGAAAAGATGTTCTAGTCACACTCAGTTGTCTGAGTTTCCCCTAATTTTGGTAATTTAGCCTAACACACGCTTTTGTTGTGGCAGCTTTGTGAAATACACCCTTACACAGCCTCGAACACCTCTCTTGACTGCCTCCCTTTACCTTTTCTTCAGTAGAAGACAAAGGATCTGTGGCAGTGAGGTGAGAGGTAAGTGTGCCTAGGCATTTCCATCTTATATATAGCAATTGTACTTTAATTTTTTAAATTAACTGCCTGAAGTCACAGCATAAAATGAGTATATAGAATAGAAATTTATATTATAGATATGTATTATCATTGTCTAAATAGAACTTTTAAAATACATTAAAATGGTTATCTAATGTGTTAAGAAATATAAACATTTGATGATAAATCTATGGTGAAAAATTGAGTCTGATTCTATTTTTTGGAAGAATATACTATTAAAATATAAAAATAAAGTGGTACATTCTAGATGATTGAGTTAGAGTATAAATGTTAGATTTTCTTAAAATGACATTGCTACATTTTGAATCCATGCCTTCAAAATTTATGTTGAAATGTAATCTTCAATGCAACAGTATTTAGAAATGGTTCATTTAGGATGCGATTAGGCCATGAGGGCTCTGCTGTCATGGATGGGATTAGTGCCTTATAAAAATGCTGGAGGGAACTAACTGGGCCCCTTTTACCCTTCTACCTCCCACCATGTGAGGAAACAACAAGGCACCATCTTAGAAGCAAAGGGCAGACTTCAACAGACACTGAATCTTCTGGTGACTTTGTCGTGGACTTCTCGGCCTATAGTACTATGAGAAATACATGTACAATCTTTATATAATGAAAGTTGTCAGAATCAAAACAGTCACTTTTGTTATAATCTCTGACAAAACTGGGAAGGCCATGAAGAGAGGATTCTCAGACATAAACGCCTGATAACAAAAATTATTACAAAAGTCTCTGCAAAAACCACAACCTTGAATAAAGATCATCACAACCTTACAAAAAGGTATTTCTAAAAAACATCTGCCTAGCAATGGCCTGTCCAACCTTAGACAGGCACAACCCATGTTACTGATACTTTTAGCCAAGGATAATTAATCTCTAAACAATTAGGTAATCTTCCTTACTTTTTCTTTGAAAATCTTTGCCTTTCTTGACCTTCCTAAATACACACATATTTTATTATGGCACTCTTATTCCCATTCTAATACCTATTCCTAAATAAACATCAATTTCCTTAGAGGATCTCTCTGTGTGTTTATTATTTAGGTTGACAATAAATTATCCCATCTCAGGTATTTTGTTATAGCAACACAAAGACTAAGACAGACATATAACATTGTTTTAAGGGATCATACTTCCAACAATACTGAGAAAACTTTAAAACACTCGGCAGAGAACAATGAGAAAAAATAATACATTTGAAGGCATCCCAAACGTACCATTACAGAAATATGTATGAGTCTAAATTACTGAAATGAGGGGAAGCTTAGACAATTGAGCGTGATTATATTATCTCTTCACTCATTCACAAGTTTGCTGATTAGAAAGAAGTAGGAGAGAGTGATAGATAAGAGGACAGAAGACTGACCAGAGATTTTCCCACTCACAATCTTGGAGAAATATTCATGTTCAGGTGTGCCAAGGAAGAGAGATCCTATTAAATATCTAAGGCCTTCCAAGGTGGTCCTCAAACCTCACAGTGGTTCTATATCCCTAAAGTAAAGTGCATCAAAGGTAAATGAAATTAATCAACCAACATAAAGACCAAAGATCAGCTTTTCATCACTAATCCTTAAGGTATGACCTACTGTCATAATTGATTGCTAGAGTGAAAGTAAATCCTCTTGCTAGAAAAATCATGTAATCCAGAGTCTAAAATTATTTTTATACCTTCTCATGATAACAACTGGTAGTCCATACAAAATAACTAGGCAGGGGATAAGCCAAAAATAAAATATTTTAATCAAAACTAAGACCAGGCCGGCACGGTGGCTCACACCTGTAATCCTAGCACTCTGTGAGGCCGAGGCAGGTGGATCGTTCGAGGTCAGGAGTTCGAAACAAGCCTGAGCAAGAGCGAGACCCCGTCTACTATGAATAGAAAGAAATTAATTGGCCAACTAATATATATAGAAAAAATTAGCGAGGGATGGTGGCGGATGCTTGTAGTCCCAGCTACTCGGGAGGCTGAGGCAGAAGGATTGCTTGAGCCCAGGAGTTTGAGGTTGCTGTGAGCTAGGCTGACGCCACTTCACTCACTCTAGCCTGGGCAACAAGGCGACACTCTGTCTCAAAAAGAAAAAAAAGAAAAAACAAAAACAAAAAACAAAAACTAAGACCAGAAAAGATTATATAAGCAGATATAGAGGAGATCAATTTAATGGGCTTAACACATAGACATGGACTTTAAAATAAATGTAGTTAATATATTAAAAAATTAAATACAAGATGGAGAATTTAAGCAGGAAATGGTTAATTCTGAAAGAAATATCATGCAAATTATAGACAGAAAAAATGTATAACAATTAAACCAAAAGACTAGAATTTAATAGCAAATTAGACAAAACTAGGAGGAGAGGTTGAGTAAATTCATACCTAATGGGCACAATGCACACTATATGGGCAATTGACCCAATTATAACTTTGACTCAAACTGTACAAAAGCAATCCATGTAACCAAAGTGTTTGTACTCCCATAATATTCTGAAATTTATAAAATGTATTTCTCTGATGATTAGAGCTGTTGAGCATTTTTTCATGTTTGTTGGTCATTAGTATATCTTCTTTTGAAAAGTTTCTGTTCATGTCCTTGGCCCACTTTTCAATGGGGTTGTTTGACTTTTTCTTGCTAATTTGCTTGAGTTCTTTATACATTCTGGTTATCAGCCCTTTACCATATGCATAGCATGTGAATATTTTCTTCCATTCTGTAGGTTGTCTATTCATTCTTATTATTATTTCATTGGTTATGCAGAGCTTTTTAATTTGACCAGGTCCCATTTATTTATTTATTTTTGTTGCTGTGATTTTTGGGGGGTCTTTTTCATAAATTCTTTGCCTAAGTTAATATCTACAAGAATTTTTCCAACATTTTCTTCTAGAAATCTTATGGTTTCATGCCTTAGGTTTAAATCTGTTATCTATTGTGAGTTGATTTGTGTGAGAGAGGAAAGGTGTAGATCCTATTTCAGTCATCTACATATGGCTATGTAATTTTCCCAGCACCATTTATTGAATAGGGATTCTTTTCGCCAGTATATAGTTTTGTCTGTGTTGTCAAAGATGAGATGACTATATGAGGATGATTTTATATCTGGATCTCTGTTCCAATCCTTTGGTCTATGTATTAGTTCTTGAGCCAGTACCATAACTCCAATGAGAATGACTTTCATCAAAAAGCCCCAAAACAACAAACATTGGCATGGATGTAGAGAGATAGGAAAACTCATATACTGCTGGTGGGACTGCAAACTAGTACAACCTCTGTGATGAGCAGTATGGAGATACCTCAAAGAACTAAAAGCAGAGCTCCATTTGATCCAGCAATCCCACTACTGGGTATTTACAAAAAAGAAAAAAAGACATTCTATAAAAAGACATCTGCACCCAAATGTTTATAGCAGCACAATTCACAATTGCAAAGAGGTGGGAACAACCCAAATGTCCATCAATACATGAGTAGATTAATAAAATGTGGTATGTGTATACTATGTAGTACTACTCAGCCATAAAAATGGTGGACTAATACCTTTTGTATTAACCTGGATAGAACTGTAGATCATTCTTCTAAGTGAAGTATCACAAGAATGGGAAAATTTACACCACATGTACTCACTGTTATATTGGTATTAACTGATCAACACTTAAGTGCACATATAGTAATAACATTCATAGGAAAACAAGCAGGTGAAAGGAGGGATGGGTAAATTCACACCTAATAGCTATAATGCATACTATCTAGGGATACGGGCACACTTATAACTTTGGCTCAAATGGTACAAAAGCAATTACGTGACCAAATAATTTATGCCCCCATAATATTCTGATATTTAAAAAAGTTGCTGTAAAAGTAAAGTAAAATAACAACAAAAAATAGAATAGGAAAAATTATATCCAAATTATAACACCAAAAAATCAATATTTTATGTGATACAGAAAATATCTTAAGACACACATAGAATAAAGGGGAAATATTTTAATAAACCTGTGAGTCCCAGGAAAAGAGAAAAATAGGAGAGAAGAATATTTGAAAAATAATGGACAAGTATTCTCCAAAACTTGTAAAAGAATCGAGCTAGAGATTCAAAAAGAGTTTCAGGCCGGGCGCGGTGGCTCACGCCTGTAATCCTAGCTCTCTGGGAGGCCGAGGCGGGCGGATTGCTCAAGGTCAGGAGTTCAAAACCAGCCTGAGCAAGAGTGAGACCCCGTCTCTACTATAAATAGAAAGAAACTAATTGGCCAACTGATATATATATAAAAAAAAAATTAGCCGGGCATGGTGGCGCATGCCTGTAGTCCCAGCTACTCGGGAGGCTGGGACAGAAGGATCACTCGAGCCCAGGAGTTTGAGGTTGCTGTGAGCTAGGCTGACGCCACGGCACTCACTCTAGCCTGGGCAACAAAGCGAGACTCTGTCTCAAAAAAAAAAAAAAAAAAAAAAAAACAACAACAACAAAAAAAAAAAAAAAAAAGAGTTTCAAAGAAATACTAAGAATATGACACCCAAAAACATCATACTGAAACTGCTTAAACTAAAGATAAAGAATTATTTTGTGGTTAACCAGTAAAAATTGGTATATTTTCTTGAGAGAAGCAACAATAAAACTTTACATAATAATTCCATAGAAAAAGAACAAAAAAAAATCATCTAAAGGCAGGAAATAGCAGATGGCATTTTTTAAGTTATAAAATATAACTGACAACCTAAGACTCTATATCAGTGAATTTATCTTTGAATTTTAAAAGTGTGAAAAGTCAGAATGGTGATCTTTTTTGTCAAGTTAGCAATGAGAAGAGGGCCTAATGGGGCTTTGTTGATAGAGGTAATATTCTGTCTTTTGATTTTAAATGCTGTATATTTTCTGTAGTAATACAATACACTAATTTAGAAAGTCCCCCTCCACCTCCTTCCACGAACTAACTACATTAATAATTCACATTTATAAGTATAAATGTGAGATATTTAATTATCAAAAGAGCACCACTTATGTAAAAATTAAAAGGGAGATTTTAAGGGAGAAAGAAAATTATTCTAGATGAAAGCACATGGATGAAGGTAGAATCTACCTTAGGAAACCAAGAAGAGAAGGGAATTTACTGTATTTGAAAATACTCAGAGCAAACATTAATTTTAATGGGAACATGTTAAAACATTTCCTATGGGTTGGCGAATGAGATCAGAATGCCCACTGTTAGGATGTCAAAATTAAGCTGGCATTCTAGCCTGTTTATAATACAAGAGATAGAAAAAAATATATTTGAAAATATGTTGTAATTAGAAACATCTACTCATCAAAAGACACTACAAAAAAGTGAAAATTAAAGTCACAGACTGGGAGAAAATCATCTGAAAACATTTCTTAGAAAGAAATTCTACAAATTAATTGTAAAACACATCCCAGCATAAAAATAAAATCCAACTGAATAATTGATATATGAAAAAGAAAATAGTAGAAGCACAATGAGAAAATATTTCACAAGCACCAGAGTGGATAAAATTAAAACACACACACACACACACACACACACACACACCCCAGGGAGAATATAGAGGAAATGCTCACATACTACCAGTTGGAGTATAAATTAGCATTATCTACTAAAACTGAACACTTACATGTTCTATGACCCATCAATTTCATTCATAAGTATGACCCCAATTACATGTGTGCATATGTGTCCCAAAAAAGACATGTACTAGTATATTCTTGGCAAAATTATTCTTAATAGTCAAAAACTGGAAACAACTTTAAGGTTCAGAAACAGTATAATGGATATAAAACTGTAGTAGATTAATACAACAGAATACTACATAGCAATGAAAATGGATGAACTATGAGAATGAATGAACTACAGGTTCATGAAAAACATAGATTGATTTAACAAATATAATGGTAAATGAAAGAAAAGTGACACAAAGCCTGCATGCTTTTGGATTCCACTTATGTAACATTCCAATGCCATAACAATGGTTTTCTTTGACTAAAATAATTGTGATATTGACTGAAATGGTTTACAATGGAATCCTTCTGAGTCACTGGTAATTTCCTATTTCTTAACCAGAGCAGGGATTACATAGCTTTTTTCAATTGATGGTAATCCTTCCACCTGTAAATTTCAAGATTTTGCTTTTTGCCTCAGTTTTATTACCTCTTTGGACAGCATTTTCCCCTTGGAGGCATCTCTGCAGGTGTGCTCTACAATACTACTGGATAGATTTCCCAACACATATAGATGCACAACTGTTCTGGAAATTTTCTTTACCTTTACACTGATGACTTATTTTACATGTTATAAAATTTGTTTTAATATTTATTGATATTTAACAAAGAAATTAAAAAAAAACAATATTTGCAGGTCTTTGACCTTGGGTTAGTCAGTTACCTCAGGCATAAATACTCAGATAATCTGTTTTGTGTAGTATTTCCTGGGAATTTAATTGCCATTATCCAAAACCTCTATGCAACTACCACCCAAATTATCTGATATCTTATATCTCAAACATATTATCTAAGCTTATTGTTTACAATACCATTTCTCCAATTCTCTATTGACACAACTAATACAGGCTTTCAGGAACATTCCACCATGAAAAGGTTTGTTTAGAGATAGGAACACTCATACACTGCTGGTGGGACTGTAAACCAGTACAACCTCTGTGGAAAGTAATATGGAAATACCTCAAAGACCTACAAGTAGCAATACCATTTGATCCAACAATCCCATTACTGGGAATCTACCCAAAGGAACAAAAGGCATTATATAAAACAGATGTCTGCACTGGAATGTTTATAGCAGCACAATTCACAATTGCAAAGATGTGGAAACACCCAAGTGCCTATCAATACATGAGTGGATTAATAAAATGTGGTATATGTATACAATGGAGTTCTACTCAGCCACAAAAAATAATGGTGATTTAGCACCTCTTGTATCATCCTGGATAGAGCTGGAGCCCTACTAATTCAAGTATCACAAGAATGCAGAAGCAAGCACCGCATGTACTCACCATCAAGTTGGTATTAACTGATCAACACTTAAGTGCACATAGTAATAACATTCATCGAGTTCTGGGCAGATGGCGGGGGAGGATGGGATGGACACACTTGAAGCTCTGACTTGAGTGGGACAAAAGCTACATATCTCACCTAAACATTTGTGCCCCTGTAATATGCTGAAATAAAAAACATATTTAAAAATCCCATATGATATACACATCAGTGAGTTTTAGCAAATCTCTAAAGAACAGATAATTTTTCTTTTATGTATAGTGTTGGAGGCCATCGAAGATAGTTTGAATGAATTTGCCTAAGTCAATGTAGTTAAGTTAACATACAAATAAAGCACACACACACACACACACACACACACACAAGTGTATATAATACATATAAACACAATATAAAAGTAAACATAAATACAATGTGAAGCTATTTAAAAATACAATAAAAATTAGCAAATTAAATTTGGAAATACAAGTGGGACACATCATTACTAAATACATTTTAGCTCAGCAATGCAAGAATAATTTAATATCAGTAGCTATATTAATATAAATATGAATATCAACTCACTAAATAAGACACAATGAGAATTTTAATTTACTCTAATTATCTTTTACCATCTTATTTAAGCACATACAGTCTAATTTTATTGCAATAACTTACCACTATGGTTTAAAGGCATATTTTAAGTTCTGATTGTAGCTAGTTGTGGCCAAGTGGCAAGTTTCTGACTAATGAGCTATGAATAGAAGAGTAGTGGGTGATTTCAGAAAAATTCCCTAAATAGAGGACACTGCTGTTTTCTGCCTTCTTCTATGTTTGCAGTCTTAAATGCAAATGGAATGGCTGGAGCCCCCAGAAACTATAATATTCTTTGAAATAACCTTGAGAATTAATGTTACAGATAATAGAGAAATAATCCTGAAACACCTAGGCGAGTTTCTGTTGAATTCTTGGAAATACCAGCCATGGAATACCTACCTGTGGACTTCTTGTTTTTACATGTTTGAAACATTAACAGTTTTTCTTTTTTAATCACTAATTTTCTCAGTCTTGGCTTTACACATCTGAAATTTATCAAAATAATTTAAAAATCAGAACAATATCAGTATAAAATAAATAAAAATAATGATTTTACAACAGAAATTTATATTATAGTAAGATATGAACTGGGGATGGAATACAGGTAATTTTGCTTATCTGCTTATATTACCAAACACAATTCTTACCATTGTTTTTACATTTTTGAAGACCATTTTGTCTCAATGATCCTTTTCGTACTTTTTTTAGTCGTATTACCGAGACACTAAACATTGTTGAATTTATTGGTGACCATCATCCAAAGCCTGATATATTAATTATTAGAGGTGTATCCTATTTCCTATTTTGAGGAAGATCTAGACCTCATATGCTTTCATTGTGGTTTTAATAGAATTAAAACAGTCTTAATGGTTTATATACCCTCTTAATATTGTTTAATATTACCATACCCGTATTATGAAAGAAGACTTAGCTTATACTAAAAATGTGACATAAAACCAGAATACGCTTGAAAAACAAAGTTCTCCAAACATCTTTTTACTGAAGAATGTTGAATAGGAAGTCATTAATTGGTACCTCTGAAAATCTGAATTATTTTATCTTCTTCTAGGCAATTCAAATGGAAAGAGTGTGCTTTTGCAGGGAAGTGGAAGGATAAACGATATGAATTACTGAAAAGGAACCTTGGAAACAGCCCACCCACTGAAGTTACACAATCTTACCATAAAAAATTTGTGGAGGAATTTTTTCCTCTATAATTCTCTATCATTCAAATAAATACAGATATCTGCAAAAGAGTCTTATATCCCACTCAAAGAATTTTATTTCTTTGAAATATTTTGCTATGCTTACAAATTGGTAAGAAATTTAATTACATATAAAATTTCTCAGATAATAAACAAAAGCTAAATTACTTACACTGTAATATTTGGTAAATATTATATAAATCTAACTGCTTAAATTCAAATATGAGTGTCAATGCTATAAAATTCAGCATAAATAGTTAAATATTTTAATCAATAAACTAAAAACAACCATTCTTTATTGTAATTACTATTAGAAACCAGTTATTTCCAAAATAAAATCCATTTTTGATCTTTGAAGTATGTGTACTTTCTTCTCTACATACAATTTCATCTCTTATGTTTTCCTTTATCTAAAATAAATTATTTGACAATTACTTACAATGATTTCTTTAATGAGAAAAATCAACACTAATATTAAAGATAATAAACCAAACTTTTGTAATTGTCATTAAAATGACAGTTTATTGATTGCTAAAGAAATAATATGACTCCCATAGATTTTCCAACATTGCAATGGCCTCCTGTTGCTTTAGAAATGAAAAGTAGAATACATAAGACAATACTTAGCAAAAGCTGATGTTTTCATTTCTACAGAAGAGTATTTTTCAATGCAGAGTTCTAATAAAATGCCTTCATTTTTCTTTGTTTAATGATAAATGCAATTTTAATTATTTATGTCTTCTGAGGTGCTAAATTGAAGTGGCATTTGCTTATAGCACTATTAATTTATATTTTGAATCATCTAATAGAATCTGATCTTCTTGAAAATAGGAATATCTTAATCATCTTTGTTTGCCTAGATTCTATCACCATGCCACATTTTAAAATCAGATAATAAAGTTTACTATCTGAATATTTATGAATAAATTAATTTATAAAAATATAAATTGTATTAGTGAGAAAACTGGTGAAATCTGAATAAGATCAGTAGTTAATAGTATTTTACTAATGTTAATTTTTAAAAAAGAATTTGTAAATGTACAGTGTTGTGTAAGGTGTTAGCAGTAGGAAAATCCTTGGGAAGAGTATATAAAAATATTCTGTAATCCAATTTCAATATTTCTGTCAGTCTAAAGTTATTTCAAAATATGAAGTATAAAAATAAATTAGGGAAAGATGGAACAATGCTCTCCTTTCCTCCATTTCATATGAAAATATAAAGTTGTAGAATAGCCAAAATAAATTTGCCAAAAAAAACCAAAACAAAACAATGTTTGATGATTTTTTCCGACTGATTTGAAGGATTATTATAGAGATACATTTTCAGGACAATGTTGCATACACATAAAGGCATAAAAATTGATTGATCAAAATAGAGAAAATATAGTAATAGATTTTTTACAAAAAATTCAAAGGCAATTATTCATGGGAGAAATGACAGTCTTTTTAACAAATAGTGTTAGAAAATTGGATATTTACAAGCACAAGAAATGGCAGTTTTATCCTGTAGTACCATTTTTAAAACCTAAATCTATAAAATTTCTAAGAAAAAACAAATAAAATCTTTTTGATTTGAAGTTAGACAAAGATGTCTCATGTAAAATACCAAAAATATAATTCATAAAATAAAATGACAAATTGGATTGAATCAAAATTAACAATTATCCTCATCCAAAGATACTATTAGTACAATTAAAAATCTAAGAACAGATTGAGAGATTATATTGGCAAATCATATGTTGATAAAAGATTTGTGAGTAGAATAAGGGTCTATAATCCCTAAATAGAAAGATAGCAAATATTTTAGGTTTTGCAGGCTGTACAGTCTCCATTACAACTCCACTCCACAATTCTGCTATTGTAGCATAAAGGCAGCTTTAAACACCATGAAAATGCATGAGCTTAACTGTTTCCAATTAAACTTTATTTACAGAAACAGGTGGAGTGCTGGATTTGGCCTGTAAACCATAGTTTATGGGCCTCTGATTTAAATATAAAGAATTCGCAAAACTCAACAATAAGTAAATAAACAATGCAATAAAATAAAGGTGAAAAAGTTGAACAAACAGTCCACCAAGCAGGATAATCAAGCTTTTTTGTTGTAGTTGTTAATGATAGGATAAATGGTCTTTCCAGCTCTCTGTATCTCTAAAAGGAAACAATCCTAACTTATATTTTATTTAAAGTTTCTCTTCCCTAATTCTACTCAACTTAATGGCAGACAATTTAATTATGAAAAGTCTAATTTCATAATCACAAAAATTTATTTACCATAAAAATATTAAGTAGCTATTTCTTAATTGAAAATAAATCTAAGTTTTATAGGCTGGCTTGTACATAATAAATAACAACTGAACTACTTATGCCACTCCAGTTATTGCAATTTGTTGTATAATATAGATCTAAAAACAAAAAGGTTAAATTCAAATAAACAGACAAAAAATTTTAATTATGGGAATTATAGGCATTTTTAGTAATACCATTCATACTTTCTGTTTATAATGATGAAAATTAGAAAACTGTTTTAAAATAGTATGCTTATCTCTGAAACTTAAAAAAAGTATAGTATTTCTGTTTGTTTTAATATGGGTAGAAACTATCTTCAAGTAGACAAGTTATAATAAGCTATATTTCAATGTATGTGTGTCTTTATCCAAAATGTTATTTGGAAATTACTTATTGGTGTATGTAAATTAGCAGAAATTAGATACAGTACAATTCTCCCTTACAGCATAGAAAAAGTCAATGCTAAAGTGATTTTGTCATTGATTACGTGATGATTCAATAGAAAACTATTTATTTTCTTTAATGGATTCATATTTTTATTAAGTCATATATGCTCTTTAGCCTAAATGAACTAAAAACCTACAAAAACATGTTTAATGCAAAATTAATAAATATTTGTTTCTCATGAAATTTGGATTTAAAAAAAGAATAATCTCTTTGATGTGATGATAGAAATACTAAATTATTTATTAGGGAAATAAAATCAGTTATTATCAAAACGTTTAACAGCATGTTTAATTCCAGAAGTCAATAAACTATTAGTGATACTCACATAAAGAAAAGTAAGCAGAGGTGGTATATCTAGCCAAATTTACTCTCAAATATAAAAGTCATAAGCTGTTATAAATCATTCAAAAGCTAAGGAATTGCTTCTTTCATGAGCTTGTTGTCATGTATTCTCGGACTATGAATTGTAAACACAACAATCAGCATAAAAATCAATATAAATACTGCCTTTTATTTTTATATTAACATAAAAATAATTATAATATAATATTAAAATTCTATCACTTCTGGCATTCTTAAGAACATATATGGTATATTTAGTGTGGGAAAAAGAAGATAAAACTTTAGAAAAGAGAAACCGAATTGGTAATATGCATTCATATTGCCCAAATTTTGGTTTGGATTACCATTTTCCCATGCACTCAGATGAACCAGAACTTTATAAGGAAATGCCTAATTAGAGGTCTGGGGCAGAAAATGTATGATGACTCTGGGATATTTGGCATGGTACTTACCATATTACCAATTCGGTTTCTTGTTTTTTCTATTTCCAATTGACAGTTGTAGGATGAATAGATCAATTGATGTCTGGATGGATAGATACATAGTTAGATAATGAATTCATAGTGTTGTGTCCAATTTAAATTCAGGACTAAGGCGTATGCCTAAATTCTCTTTTCTAAATTTTTATCTTTACATAGTCAGATTGATATATTTATATAGTTAGATATATTTCTATACCTATTAATTTAAGGATACATATATTTATGAATATCTACTTATTACCTTTTCTATTAAATTAGACAAATTTCCTATAATAAAGAATCAATTGATAGGAAATACAAAGGACAGAAACACATGTTAAATTATTCCTTGGGTATATGTGGACATTCGAGTCTTAGATATTCTACAAGTCAAATGACCCAAATATTATTTACAATATCAAGATGCAGGAAAAAAATAATTCATGAAGGGGACCACATAATAAAGAAGACTTAAAGTATTAACCATCCCTCCAAAAATGTAAAATTAAATATAATATTTAATAATGCCCACTTGGGTTATGAAACTATAATGTAAAGCAGGGGCATGATTACTGTTAAACATGGATAATGGTCACATTGGGTTGTGTGGTTTTGACTGAGATAGGGCACTTAACGGGCTTCGGTAATGGCTAGAAAGTCTACTTATTGATAAATACGGTGGTTACTTGTTCAATACATGAAAATTCATTTAGCTAACCACATATCTTAAGCTTTATCTGTGTTATATTACACAATATAAAAGTTTTTCTTCAACAGCATTCAAGGAGGTAAATTGGATAGCTCACAGAATCTTTAATAAAGTAGATGATCCAAGCTTAAAAATAAGATGAAACCTTCAGATTTTGGGTAGCAACAACCTCAGCCAGTAACACATCACAGAAATTATCAATCAGAACACTTCTGCCAATGC
The DNA here is from genome assembly GCF_040939455.1 of Microcebus murinus. Classification (NCBI taxonomy): domain Eukaryota; kingdom Metazoa; phylum Chordata; class Mammalia; order Primates; family Cheirogaleidae; genus Microcebus; species Microcebus murinus. Next base: position 53,698,320 of record NC_134116.1, read on the forward strand.
AACTGCCATTGTCATTTTACTGCCACAACCATGACTGCTAGGTAATGGAGACTATGGTCAGCCTGCTGCCAATGTCCTCTTGTTGTCACTCTCTCTAGCTTCAGAATTCTTGGTAGGAATGTCTGATTGGTCACCTACATCACAAGCCTGTATATATTGAAGTTCCTAGGAGAGGTGAAAACATCTGTTCATATTTTCTTCTGGCGTAGAAGGCAGGCCCTGCCTCCCTTGAATACTAATCTTGTGAGGAATACACAATTAGAGTAAGGGCTGTATATTTTAGGCTCCAATATCTCTATCAGGAAATAGACCTGTCTTAGTCTGTTTTCTATTGCTTATATTATTAATAGCAGAATGCCTGAACCTGAGAATTTTATAAAGAAAAATAATTTATTTCTTACAGTTATGGAGATGAGAGCCTTCTTGTTGTTGTGGACTCTCTGCAGTGTCATGACATGGCACAGGGCACCACATGGTGAGGAGGCGGACTGTGCTAAATGCCAGCTCAGTTCTTTCTTTCTTGTTTTAAAAGGCCACCCCTTCGCTTTCCACAATAACCCATTAATCCATCAACACATTAGTCCATGAATATTTTAATCCAACATGAAGAATCCAATCATCCCGTAAAGGCAAAACCTCTCAATACTGCCACACTAGGGATTAAGATTCAACATGAGTTTTGGAGGGGATGTTCAAACCATAGCAAGACTTGACAACTGCTATTTCTTTGTAGTTATTAAACTAGTGTAAAAAAAAAGTGGGTAGAAGTGCAATTGTGCTAGAAGAAGGTAGATTTGGTGACATATTAGCAAATAACTAGAGGATCTTACCATTCTAGAGGCCACAGCCCATTTCTCTGGGAACTTCAGGTATGAGATTGTGTCAAGAGGAAATTTTGCTTTATAGGAAGAGAAATCAACACAAGTGGTGGTCTTGAGGCAAATTAAAAAATGCAAAGAAAGGAGTATCTCAGATGACGCTGAGGAAGGGTAAAACCCAATTGAAAGGTCTTGAAAACTACATTACCGATTTTATAATTTATACCTTGAAAACCAATTGAAATATTTAAACAGGAAGGTTATTTAAAAACATACATAACACTTTGCTGTACATTGTGTTGACTCATTTTATGATTAATATTCTTTATCGTTTTGAGAAATTATCATTCTATCTCTAGTTTGCTCATAATCTATGATTAATGAATGCTGAATGTAATCAAAGACCTTTTAAGATCTACTGGAACTATCAGGATGTTTTTCTTATTTGACTGCTGATATAATGTATATATAAATACATTTTCTAATATCAATCAATCCTCAGATTTCTGGGAAATATCTGCTTCATAATAACACTTATACTTTTAATATGCTGTCAAATTCTATTTGTTGACATTTTATTTTGGATTTAGACATTTAATATACTTATGAATGAAATTGTTCTAGAGTTTTAAACATATTTTTCATTTTCTGTTAACAAGTTTAGTCAGGCTTTACAAGATTCATCATCTGTTTTCATATTTTCTTCATTCTATAAGCATAAGGATTATATGTCTCTTCAAATTGTATAAAAAATTCTACCATAATAAAATAAAATATCTGGGTCTATATCTAGTCTTCTAGCAAGTTTAGTCACCCTTATTCAATTGTTCTTCAAATCCATGCCTGTCTTCTCTTAAACTCATGTTTCTCTTGATGATTAATAAAATATAAGCCATTTGGATCAGCTCTCCTCCCAGAGTGTGCTGTGTATTCTCTCTCTATTTCGTATCCCCTGATCTATATTATCACTCTTTTTCTGTACCACAAACTTTTCCACTAACACTTGGGAGTTGACAGACACTTCCTATAGCAAATATTCCACTAGCCCATAATTCTTCTTTGACTATTTCAAAAAATGAAACGTATTTGTTAATTTTAAAGTTAACTAACCTTTTAATGACTATGTTGTGTCTGCTTTCTATTGGAAATCATGTGAATATTTGGTTGCAGCATGGAGGTCCACAGTTGATACTCTAGATCCTCTAGATTGAATAATATGTATTTCCCAGTCATTTGTGACCTTAGGGTGTCTTGATGTGGGTTAAGTAGGAGAATGTAGGTTTGCAGCAATAAGTAGTTAAAAATCAAGAAAGCATTTTGGGGCATGTTGCCAAAGGGATAGGTAGTCCACTGCATTTTTCCATATTTCAAATGGATCTTTCTTAGCATCAAGCAATGGCTTTAAAATGTCATCTACTGAGAGCTCAATCAATTCCATCTGTATTTCGTTAGGTGCCTTGGTGGTATCCACTAGGTGTGGCTGAAATGTTAATTTGAGTGTGATGCCATGATTCTCAGTCAGTGAGCCTTTCATTGTATTCTCCAATTATAGGTCTATAATAGCTGCATATTCTTCAGATGATTCACATATATCATCCTGCACATCAGTGACCTTTGCTAATTGGGGAAAATGTTCATCTGAAATTTCCTTTTGGAGAAAAGGTGTTTTGAAAAAAGCTTGGATTTTTTTGTCACATATCATATATAGACTTAGTTTTATGTTGCAAAGAAATATTCAAATTGTTTTGATTTGACATAATATCACACAGAAATGCTGCATTCCTATAGAAATCTTCATTCAATAATTCACATTGCTGATTCTGTTCTTCATAAAATTTATCCATCTGTTCTCACAGAGATAAAATTTTAGCTAACACCGGTCCCTGCAAAAGCCAATGCACTTTAGAATGATACAACAAATCCGCAATGAGTACCTTATCATTAAATTCTAGCACGTTATGAAACTGACTGATGCCATGTTTCATTTGCCCAAATATAGTTAACGATACTTACAACTTATTGCAAAGTATCACTTAAAATACTAGCTTTAGGACATAGATTTTGCTAAGATACAATGAAAACAAATGAGAGCACCTGGATCTGCTGATGCAATTTTTTATTTGTGCAATAAACTCTTCATGTTTTCCTATCATAGAAGGTGCACCATCTATACATACACTCGTTAAATTTACCAAATTCAGTCCAACTTGATAATTATCTTGAAAATTGTTGAAGATATCTATTCCCTGTGTTCTGTTCACAAGAATGCCCAAAGCGATTTAGTCTTCATAGCAAAGAAAATCTTCTGTTATGACCCAAATGAAGTATAAAACCTGCACCAAGTCAGTAGTATCAATTGATCCATCCAAAGCAATTGAGTAATATATATTTTCCTTTCAAAATATTGCATGAAGTTGTTCTGTTAAGTTAAACACTAATTCATGCTGCCAATCAGCTATGGTTCTCCTTGAAAGAGGCAATTGTTTTTACTTTGAAACGTTATTGGGGTCTATGCATCCCACAACTTGGACAATGAATTATTTTACAATTTCAACATCACCAAATGGCTTTCCTTTTTTCTTCAGTATATAAGCTACTTTATAAATTCCTTCAGTGGCATTATTTCATGTCTCATTTCTTCTTGAAAGAATTATCTTTGCTTTTGCTTTTCATCTTTTAATTTCTGCAATACAATCTTTCATGCCTGTCCCTCTAACTTAAAATATCTGTGGTCATTATGAGTGTTATAATGCTGATGAGCATTGAATTTCTTTAGTGTTGATATTGCAGTATCACGAAGCAAGCAAATCATCTGATCTGTAGCAGAAATAAGATAATATTACAGTACCTAAACCTCATTAAAAAGTCTATTTTCTTCCTTCAGCATTCTCTTAGTCTTCTTTGATATAATGGGCTGTTAAGGAGACAGAATTTAAAAAATCTATCGAGCTGTGCCACTATTCACAAATTCTACTTCAAACAGTGCACAATCGTCAAAACCTGATAACAGACTGGTGTACTTGACCCCCACAAAGTTTCACCAACCAATCTCATGTGGTAGTGGTGCCAATCAGGCAGGTGAAGTTAGAACTAAATCATGAATGTAGCAGCCATCAATTTAGCCCTTATGGCTCATTAATGTTCTAATTTTGCTAATCAATCTGGGAGGATTATTTCATTGAAACTGGGTTATTATTTGGCATTTTAAATACATTCATTTTAAAATAAAATAAAAATATAAAGGATGGACAATAATGTATTAATAAAAATAAAAGGATTTGTTCTGTAAAATTTGGATTCAGTCAAAAGGTGCACTTAAGGACCTAGAAGGCCACATGTGGCCTTAAGGCAGCAGTTTCCTGATCCCTGCATGATACTAAACTGGCCTATTCAGAGAATGCAGAAACCAGAAAAAAATTACAGACACACACACACACAGATATAAAAATAAAAGAGAAATTCTGTTTAATGGCATACTAGATAAATTTTACTTTTAATAAAATTGTGCCTTTCAGATGAAAATAATTTATATAAATATGAATTTATGTGTGTATAACATCTGTGTGTGAATTCAGAGAAAATGTCAGAGTATATGATAACTTGGTGATAAAAACAGAGCAAGTATTAAAACAGATTTTGCAGGTTTGCTTTGTCAGTTATCTTAACCCATTCTATAGGTAAGGTTTGTATTATTATATTTTTAGTTAAATGTGAAATAATAATTAAATAAAAATCCCCTATCTCACTTAACATGTGTGTTCAAATTATAAAAAGAATTGATGTAAAATCAAACATCCATCTCAGGATTTTAAAAATTTGGAGCTTACACAAAACTCTATAAACATATAATATTAATAATATAATGTTATACTATAATGAACACTTTCTCAGTGTTGTCGTAGTTTTTCCACGGGGTCTCAGGCTAGAGAAGGATGAGAACTGTTTTCACTAATGTAAGTAACAGAGTGTATTAGGCAAATGATCTCCAAAGAGCACTTTCAATGATATTCATTTAATGTGCCAACACAGAGATAATGGCAGATCTTGACTGCACTGCCTAAGCCAAATTGCTAGACCTTATTGCATCTAAAAAAAATGTCAGGTGAATAAAGATTCTCTTTGATTATATAATATAGGAATAATCAAGTCACTTGAGCTATAATTTAGTTCAAATATAAAATGATCACATTTGATAAGGTCAGTTCCTATATAGATTGATGTGGGTTACTAAAAAATCAATGGCAAAAGAATTATTGAGCAAGTTAATGAGTAATCAATGATGTTACCCGTGATATAGACCTAAGCCAGCTCTTAGTGAGATGGGAAATATTCCAGATTCAAAAACATTAACATTCCACAATTTCAGTTTAATTTAATGAAAATTTAAATAACTCTCTGGTATATCTGCTACCATTTTTAAAACATTTCATCAGAGCACTTGACATAAAAAATTTATATTGAACAATTACAAAGTGTTACCGTAAGCCAGACATGATTCTAAGGGTTTCCATGTGGACATTTTTATGATGTAAGTACTATCATGATTATCATGTTTTTTTTTTATTTCAAGATATTAAGGAGATACAAATGTTTTGTTACATAGATGCATTTTATAATGCTAAAGTCAGAGATTTTAGTGTCCTCCTCATCAGAATAGTATTCATTGTACCTAATAGATTACCATTTTTTAAAAAAGGAAAGAGTTATGCTTAAAATTTATGTGTCTGTATTGATTTCTTCTGCTTTAAACCAATTGCTGTTTTGTCAAGAAAATCGTAAGAGCCAGATTTTATTTTGGCACCTAATTTTTAATAATCTAGTCTATTAGCATAGATTCTTATAATATTTAAGATGAATTTTAGGGAAAAAACAACTTATTTGATCACATATCTATTCACTGAGTAAGTAGATCCTGGTTTTAAGGATGTTTGCATATACCAAAATATTCATGCTTCATGAATACAATAAAAATAAAAGCTTCTGTGGATAGAAAAGTAATAATTTAATCATATTTCACATTTTAAGTCTATATTAATGGTTATCACATTCTTAAAAATTTTGGAATATAGCTATATTTTAAAAAATGAAATTGAGTGCTAGCTTGGCCACATCTCCCCTAAACTGCCTACGCATTTAACCAAATATAGCAATTTTCATATTGAAAAAGTAGTCTCTTTGTGCTACAAAGTAGACACCTGTCGATATTACCACAGTATAAAAGCAAAAACTAATCAGAATTAGGAATTTGGCAATTGAATGAGGAAAGGCAGGGCAGTGTTACTGTCTGCTCACATGACCCAGTAGAAATGGGAAGATTCCTTACTCAGAGCACAACTATTGCCCTAGCATTTCAAATTCAAGCATTCTATCTCTGCTTATAATTCAGTCTATGTAAATGTAAATTATTATGTAATTTTATATTATGTTCTACTTTTTAAAAATTTAATTATTATGAATACATATTAGTTGTACATATTTATGAAGTACATTTGATATTTTGATATAGTGTTACAATGTGTAATAATCAAATCATAATAACTGGGATCCATCACCTCAACCATGTTTTATTTCTTTGTGTTAGGAACATATCAATTACACTCCTCTAGCCATTTTTAAGTGGTGTACAATAAATTGTTGTGAACTGTAGTTTCCCTCTTGTGCTACGGGACACTAGATCTCTTAAGTGGGTTATAAATTTACAATAGTTGCCAGATCCTGTGCCATGTTCCAAGAGTTAAGTTAAGAAACTTGGCTCTTAATTGCTTTCAACATTTAGAAACCATTGTTTTTGCTGAGTATAAAAGATGTAATGGGTATTTATCAACTCTAAAGGCGAGTTGATATTACAGTCATATTTATTTTATAAATAAATAGCAATTTATTCAAAAACAACCAGAACCACAAACAACATTGTTTTCTTCCAAATGGTAAATTGTGTAATTTTACTGGTATAATTTTACTTTAGATGGGGAGAATATTTATTTGAAGTTCATTTTATTTATCTAAAGCTAAGAATCTATTTTCAGTGTTTATTTTATGAGATGTCTCTTAAAGATTGATACAATCATTACTGGTAAATTTAAGATCTATAATTGTGTAGTAAAGTACCTCCAGAAATGCATTTATACCTGCATGCAAAAAGCTTCTGCAAATGCAAGTTCTGAATGTTGTCAGGGCATTCTGGATGTGAGAAAGTTTTATTCTCCAATGGAATATATTTGTATTAAATTTACATATGAATTTTTCTTTAAGTCAATAAGAAATATGATAACATAATAATTATGACTAAAATAAAAGCATCATGTATGATATAAAATTAATTTTGACTATATATAGCATTTTCTTTGATAATACTACTTAATATACATACATCACTGCGCATCTATTTTGGATACATTATTCTGATGTAAAAGCAAATAAAACTAATCAGAAAAAAAATTTAAAACCTTATCTTCATAATGAATATATGATATTCTGTGATAGTTCTGGTGTTTATTGAGTTATATTTTCACATTTTTTATTAAAAATACACAGAATAAGAAGGGCAAAAAAATAACTCCATTGTCAAAGTAATTAGTTGCACCATTTTTTATGACTTCAGTCAAGAAATGAAGTAATTACATGGTGAAATTCCACTTTCTAAAGGTGACATGTTAATTTGTAATTGCCTATATTGATTTCAAAACCCAATTTCTACACTCTGCACATGAATGTCTTCATATATAAATATAATATATAAAACAACATATTCTGGACATAACCCATTCTGTGTACTCTAAAATTAGTTTATATTCAAAGAAATTTTAATTAAATTTTATTTTAAATCATTCATCTATATAAATTAATGGTTTTCTATTTGAACTCCACCTAAGAGATAAAACAATTTTTTAAAAGTATAACATTTATGATGAATTTATTATTAGCATCAATACAAGATGGTATCTGCATCTTTAACATTCATAGCAGAATGTTCTTATAAGCATAGGCTAGTCTGAAATACACAAAAATATAAAATACACATAATGTTCTTTTTTACTGTATATGGCCTCCAAAGCACTCACCTGTACTGGAGTTTTCTTTTCATTTTATTTTATTTTATTTTATTTTATTTCAGAGTATGACTGAAATAACTAAATGTATAATCTAGGAGAATTTAAACAATGGTTTTACTAGTTGTAAGTAAGATTTAGAAACTAAAAAAGTAAATACTCCAAAATTCTTTGCAAATGATAAAGATACAGTATCAAACTTTTATAAATTTTTATAAGAAGAAAATTGATGTTTTAGTTATTCATTTAGTCTATGTCTTTCACTGCTCATGTAAGATTAATGTTGATTTCTCCTAAAAATTATTATAAAAATCATGTTTTATTAACAGATGATCTCAATTTATTATTGAAAGTTGTGATGAATATTGTCCATTTCTAATATATTCATTTTACTCTATTTTTCTATCTTTTTTGAATTGAAATAAACACAAGAGGGAATAAAACAATTTAATATAATGGATATTTTTGCTTTTCATGAATAAACAAGAGCATATAGTTTAGGCTGTATTTATTTTGGACTAAGCTATTTCCCATTTTAATCATGTATCTTTTGCAAAACCACTGTTCATTTGCAGTCTCAACAGACTTCTGTAATGTAAATTGAAACCTCTTGCCAGAGGGAGTCAGCTTTCTCTAACTTAAAACTGTATGTATGCATTAGGCAGGAAATAAAAAATCCTATAGAGGTACATTGTTCATTTAGTCCAGATATTTTGATAAATCCTCAACATTTTGGGTGCAAGAACAATTGAAATTTCTATTATTTTGAAAGAAAATGGTCCTTACTTACAGCACTAGTTCACCATAGCTACTTACACATTACTAATAGTAGAATTAATAGGCAATATATTTGAATGGAAAGAGGTATAGCAAAATAACTATTTTACTTCATGGATATGTGAATTTGGGTATAAATTAATAAAAGAAAGAAAATAAACCAGGACTTTAGATACTGCACAGTGTAATAGTTTCAGTTGTCATTATTTCCAGGAGGATGAAAATCATAATTTCTGAGTACTAACTCAAACTAAAATGTCATAAAAATTGCATTTCACAAGAAGTCAGAAGAAGGTGCATATCATCATTAGAAGCTTTATTTAAGCATCTTAGACACATTTTTTAGCTACTTAGCTGTTTTAAAATAAAAAAGAACAATAAGCATATATTTAGTAACATAATTAAAATGGCATATGCTTTAATAGAGTAGTGATCTTATGAAGGAAAATCATTAAACTGTCATCCAATATACCAATGAACATTCAGCCTATGCCTACTTTTAATTGTGTGGGTGGTTTTTGTTTGTTTATTTTGTTTTTGTTTTTTCATAGCTCACTGCAACCTTGAATTCCTGGGCTCAAATGAACCTCCTGCCTCATCATAACATCTGCAAACAATGCTAAATTGACTTCTTCATTTTCAATTTGGATGCCCTTTTATTTTTTTTCTTTTGTCTGATTGCTCTATAAAAACTTCCATTACTATTTTGAATAACAATGGTGAAAGTAAGTATCCTTTTCTTCTTCCAGGTCTTAGAAGGAAGACTTTCAATTTTTCCCTATTCAGTATGATACTTGCTGTGTGTCTTTCACATATGGCTTTATCATCTTGAGGTATATTCCCTCAATAGCCAGTTTTTTGAGAATTTTTATCATAAAGGGATACTGAATTTTATTGACTGCATTTCAGCATCAGTTGAAATGATAATATGCTTTTAATCCTTCATTTTGTTTGTATGATAAATTATTTTCATTGATTTGTGTATGTTGAACCATCCTTGCATCCCTGGAATGAATCCCACTAGATCATGATGAATAATCTTTTTAATGTGTTTTGTTGAGGAATTTTTACATGTATGTTCATGAGAGATATTGTTCTATAGTTTTCTTAATTTTTTGGCTGTGTCTTTGTCTGGTTTTGGTAACAGAATGATACAGGCCTCATAGAATGAGTTTGGAAATATTCCCTTCTCCTTGATTTTTTTGGGAGATTAATAGTTAAAGTAGGACTGTTATTAGTTCTTTGAATACTTGGCACAGTTCAGTAGTGAAGCCATCAGGTCCTGATCTTTTCTGTGATGGAAGACTTTTTATTACTGCTTCTGTCTTTTTACTTGTTACTGTTATATTCAGGTTTTAGATTTCTTCCTGGTTCAATCTTGGTAGGTTTCATGTATCTAGGAATTTATCCATTTCTCCCAGGTTTTCCAATTTTTCAACCAATAGATATTAAGTAGTAATAATAATCCGTACACCATTTTTCTATATTCGAGCATGTTTCCTATCCTCATGAAATCTTCAGTATATTAAGATAACTATAATATAAACATAATATGAACCTATATTCATGTTAACATTGGGCAGTGTTGCAATAGTAACATGAATGGAAGGAGTAGGCAAGTCTCACAAAATAAATTCTTAGATAAAGAATAAATGTTTTAAAAATCAAGATTCTAAATTTTATGAGAAAATCTTGTAATTTTTTTTTTACTGTTCCATCTTTAGTACCTAAAAATTCTTCTCATCACATAGTAAGGACTCAAAAACTATTTGAATGAATGAAAGAATAAAATAATGAATAAATGAAGAGTATCAATGGGTCATATGAGAAGATATTGTACATAGACAAAACAGCATGTTTACATGTAATGAACCTCATGCAATGTGGGTTATTCAAGAAACCACACATAGTATGTATTATAGCTTGAAATCAGGTAACTATTAAAGAAGTATGAGATGAGATTAGAAAAATGAATGAGCATGACACTGTGAATGAGATGTTTATATTATATTTCTTACAATGAATTTTAAACAATGTAAAAATTTTTTCATTTAAGAACAAAAATTTATGAAGCATTATAGAGTAAAATTAGAACCAGTAAAAACATTCAAGGCAATTAACCTATTTATGAATAGTTTGTAATACATACAATGGGAAACAGTACTTAGAAGAGGGAATAGAAGTGAATATATTGATTACAGATTGAAATCAAAGGTAGTTTGATTGTAGAAATAACATTAAATAGTTGCTGTTTTCATATGGGATGTGAATGAAGCATAAATGATTTATTGTTTGGTTTCTTGAGTAAATTGTATTTCCATGCACCAAACATAAACATACTTGAGTCTATTATCTACCTACTGAGCATCAACTTACAGCCTGCTAACATAACGAAATAATAACTCACTGCATGATGGCATGATGGGAACCACATCATATACAAAGGCTATTGGAAGAAGTTGCCCTCTGTTTAATGCTGGATTAAAATAACTCCATTTAAAATAGTTTTCTAAAGTTAGGCCTAACCTAATAAACCTGGTATAGGAAGGAGTAACCTCATGGCTTTCACACAGCCAGGCTTTTCAGAAGTGAGAAAGAAGGTTCTACGGCCATTAAGTTTGGGGAAATAGGCAATATAAAAAGTCTTCCTTTCTTTCTTTACTTTTTTGTTGTTGTTGTTGTTAAAAACCGTGGGTGATGCTGTTAAATGGTTACTATTGATCCTACAATTTTGTACTATAAGGATCTTAATCTTCTACGTTATATCGTAATTTTATATGCTTCCATTAATGGAGGGACATGCAAATATTAATAATACTGTCCAAAATTACAATCATGGTCATATCTATGTAAGTTACACATTAATCTGTAAATTCGTTCATAAAAATATTTACTGAGCACTTATCATTGATGAATCAGGTACACTAGCACCTCCTGGGCATGTAGTAGTGGACAAAGTACAAAAAGAATGATTGTCACAATGAAATTTACATTGTTCTGGAAGAGAGGCAATGAACCCTATTCCTAGCATAGTATGTAGAGTGTTTCAGAAGTAAAAAAAGGATAGTGGGAAAAAATAATCTAGGCAGGTGGATAGGAAGTATATTCTGGTTAGGACATACTGATTTTCAATAGTATGGTCATGTTAGAATAAAGACCTAAGGAAAGTCAGGGAGAAAACAAACCATGCGTATATACTAGGAGTGTTTCAGGAAGAGAGAACACAAGTGCAAATACTTTAAGTTAGAAGCCTCTCAGGTATGCTCATGGAATAACAAATAGGTCAGGGAGGTATATCACAGCCAAGAAGGAGAAAAGTAGGAGACGAGGTGAAGAAAAAGTTCTCCCTTAGGGATTATATCTTATCAGCACTTGTAGGTCATTGTCAGACCTTCAGCATTTACTCAAAATAAGATAGGGAGACATTGAAAAGATTGAACAAAATAGTGACATGCTATAGTTTGCATTTTAACATAATTGTTTTGACAGCTTTATTCAAATTATACAGGAGAGGATCAAAAAGAGGAGTAGGAATACAGGCTAGTGGAATACTGCATGGATCAAAGCAAAAGGTATAGAAGATTGGATATGGGTGGGTGATATAAAGAGGCATTGGTAATAGTTTGCTTCTATTTTTATATATCTATACAGCTGTATTAGTTGACTGATTAGTTGTGAAATGTTAGAGAAAGGGAAAAGGCAATGAATATTTAAAATTTCAAACTAAGCAATTGGAAGGATGCAGTTGTCACTTATTGTAATTAGGAAAACTGCAGGAGGAACAGGTTTGGGAGTGGGGAAAGACCAGGAATTCCATTTTAAATACAATCTGTGAAGCCTATTAAATATCCATTTGGAAATACCATATGAATAAATTTAGAATATAATTTTAAGATCATAAGCAAATGATTGCTGTTATAGACTGAATTGTTTTTACTGAAAAACACGTATCGAAGTCTTAATCCCTAGTATTGCAGTATTTGACTATTTAGAGTTAGGGCCATTAAAGGGGTAATGAAGGTTAAATGTGATAATATGGGTGGGCCCTAAATCAAAATAACTAGTATCCTTTTAAGTAGAGAAGGGGAGACACCAGGGATGCTTGTTTAAAGAGATAATAAATAGACACAATGAGACAGAGGCCATCTGCAAGACAATGAGAGAGGCCTGAGATAAAACCAACCTGCTGACAACTTGATCTTGGACTTCTATTATAGTTTCCAGAACTTTGGGAAAATAAATATCTGTTGGCTATACCACAAAGTCTATAGCATTCTGTTATGTGAGCCCTAGAAATACTATTAATAATACAGGTGCTATTTAATCACCAAGTAAACATGTATGGATAAAGGAAAAAAATGCCTTCTTTCTAGACATTTAGATATTTAACTAATAAGATGGAAAAAGGAGAGAAGATTGAGAGGGAGTAGACAATGGCACAGTAAGGAAAATAGGAAAGTATAGTATATAAGGGGAGACTATAGTACCCTAATGATTTTATTATGATAATGGGAAAAAACCAACTGCCAATCTGTGCTTTGTAGAAGAGAAAACAATTTCAACTGGATTTTATCACTCGTCATTGTTTCTGTATCATGGGATGGAATGAAAGCATGGACAATCTCCCACTCTTCTATTATTGAAGCAATTACCTTACTGTGTTCTTCATTCACCTGTTGGAGCAATCGTATTATTTGGACATTTAAAGAAAAGCACAAATCTGTCATAAGAAGATCTGAAAGATGGTCTGGAAATATGTTATTAATTATTAATAAATAGTTTTTTGGTGGCAAAATAAAAAGTTACTTTTAGAGAAGATGGTATTGACTGATCACTGTCTCGCAGTATTATAAAATTTTTATCCACCTCCACAGTTGTCAATTGTAATAGGACCTGAATGAGAAGACAGGGAAAAACATAGCAAATTGATTAATACAGATAAAAATATGCTTTGCTTGTATCTATTTATATACATAATAAGTATATGTTAGCATGTACTTTGCATAGTGTTTCCATTTCACTTTACTTTTTCATCCTACCTTTATTTTTATTGTTTATTTTTAATTATTATTGGTATTCTACCTTTATATCTGATAAGTGAAATATTATATTGAAACATGTACTATAGAATTATCTAGATATTGAATTTTAGTTAAATATTGATGATGATGTATCATATTGGACATTGAAATAATACTAATTGAGAATGTTTTATATTTACTGTATTTCTATTTTCAGTGAGTTTATAAAACAAGCAAATTTACTATTAAACTGATTCACTTTTCATATGGAGTGCATTCATTCCCTGAGTTTTAAAGATGAAATGCCCAAAAATAAGCCCACACACTTATGGTCAATTGATTTTTGACAAAAGTGTCAAGAAAACACAATGGGGAAAGGACAGTCTGTTCAATAAATGATGCTGGGAAACTGGCTACATGAAGAAGAATGAAATTAGATCCTTATACCATACTCAAAAATCAATTCAAAATGGATCAAAAACTTAAATATGAGATCTGAAATTTTAAAATTACTAGAAGAAAACTTAGAGTAAAAGTGCCACAACATTGGTTTGGGCAATGATTTTTTGGACAAGACTCCAAAAGCTCAGGAAGCAAAAGCAAAAATAGAAAAATGGAGTGCATCAAATCAAAAACTTCTGCACAGCAAAAGAAAGAGTTAACAAAGTGAAGAGACAACTCCACAGAGTGGAGAAAAATATTTGCAAACCATATATCTGGTAATGTGTTAATATTCAAAATATATAAGGAATTCAAACAACTCAGTACAAGAAAACAAATAACCCAATTTTTTAAAAATGGGCCATTTATATTTTTAAAGTTAAACAAAAAAGGAAAGCATGGCTGGATGAATAGTAGAATTGTAATTCTGCTCCTGAATTAGCCACGTAGATATGCAGACTGCCTCTTATTTCTTCTTTTTGTAGTTGATCTGCACAGTTGGATTCCCTGAATTATGAAAAAGTGAATATATCAAAAACCTCAACTGGAATTTTTTTAACAGTAGGCTTTTTGATTGATATCCTATTGTTCCAAATCTCAGGTTTCATAGAAAGTAGTAATTACTGTAGACTATTGTATGTCCCAGAGGTAAAATAAACAAGATAAATAGACGTGGTAAGAATTTTTTTATTCAGGTAAACAAGATTTTACTTTGGTGCCAAAAGCCACATAGGACTTGCTCAAGTTTCTCATGTTTTTACATTCTCCAGATAACTTTGACTATTAAATCAATCCTACATATGGTTCTACTTTTATCTATCAAAGTACTGTTAGACTTACACTACTTAGAATTCAGTTTAAATTCTAGCAACCAAAAATAAAATATCTAATATGTTTTTGATTGCCTGTTATAATACTGCCCTAAATTATATTTCTAGTGACAGCCTTAACTAAAATCTATCAGTTTGCAGATGCCTTTTGCCTTATTAATTATGGACGGACATTTCTGTCTCCTAAATTCTTCTAATTATTTCTTTACCTTGTAATTGCCATGTCAAGTTTTCAAAGGCATTTTATTCAAAGGCCAATTGAAATGCTTACACATGTATTCTCTGATGTCCCCAGCTTAAGGTAATAATTTGATTTTCTGTCTGTTTTCTAACCAATTAGAATGCAAACTTTGTGAGTGGGGAGAATAGATGTCTTATTCATCATATTACGTGCAGTGCCTACTGTTGATAGTGTGTTAAGTAAATGAACACTTGCTAGGATGAATGAGTAAATGAACAATTAGTGAATTAGCTTTTTATTGTTTATGTAAGAAGGAAAGCTTTCAAAATAACAGTAAATCAGTCAAATTACAGTTGAGATCTGGACACAAAAATATCAATGTATTTTTGACAAATATATTAAATTATTTGGCTAATTGTTTCTTTTTCATTAACATGAGTTGAGTTATTTAATATTAATATATTTCTACTTTACAAATGCTGGTATAAATATTGAGGAAATATTCATACCACCATTCCAGTGATATCTTTATACTCACAATCTGGAAATTTTCTACACCATAATTTGGAAAAGTTTGGAAAACCATATAAAGTAGAAGCCAGTAAAGATCAATCTGATGGATTGTTTAATCCAAGCATTTCTTACATAGTGATATATTCTGATAATTTAAGGTAAAGGAGACTTAGTGCCTGGCAATTATTTTTTGTTTGTTTGTTTGTTTGTTTGCCAAGACTTTGGGCAAAAGAAAAGCACTCCTACCAATAGTCTAATCATATAAACCATGAGCATTCCTTACCTTTTAATACTAATTCTTTTGTTTTTCTGCCACCCACGTTTGATTTTTCTTTACATCTAGAGAAGCAACTTAAGCTTCAACTATTAAACATGGAAGACTTTTTAAAAAGTGTATTAAATGTTCTTATTATAACCATTTCAATTTTTTGTTATAACTCAAAAGTGCATAATAGTTACACATTATATATTTGAGAAAATGAATAACAAAAATATATTACTCTAGAAAATTTTAAAGATATTATTAAAATAAAATATGAAATTTCTGTCTAATCAAAACTGATGTGTATTCCCCAAACTGCTCACTAGATTTGAATTCTTTCACCTAATAGTGAAGCATCTGTTCCATATAATAACTTTGTTTAAATACACTGTTTACAATAAAACTCTAGATATAGAACCTCTATTTTAAAAGATCCATTTAAACACATTGTATTGCATTGGAATTGAAATGGGAACTTTCTCAACTTCCAGGGCATTTTAAAACTTTAATGGAGTATATTTTAAAATACACCAACAAAGGAAAAAAGAGACAAGAAAAGAAAGAAAAGAAAAATAGATTTAAATACTTGCCTAAAGTTGAGTTTTCTCTTGGATAAGAGCATAGAGAATAGAGAGTTTTAGTGTACATATTCACACTGAAACATTTTAGTGTTTGTTATAAAATAATGATTCCTGATGAATGTTTCTTTCATCATTTATGAAATAATTCTTAATTTATCTTTTACTTCCTTTTGGAAATATATTTTTTCAGACTCATCAATCTAGTTAAAAATGGCATCCCATGAAAAGAAAAATAAAGAGATCGTGTCTAACACATTTACACTCTACTTAATTAAATAGCAACACTGAAGTAATGCTACATAAATTGTTAGAATGTCCATGGAATAAAAAATAATTAGGCTGTGTCATACATGTTTAAAAACACTTAGTAGAAAACATCATTAAGGTGACATTTCCTTTTTTTTCAACTAAGAAATATTGTCTTACAAAAAAAAATAACAAGCAGACTGACAAAGAATTGTAGTTCTAATCTGCTCACAAACAACAACAACAAAAAATACCAATTCATAACACATTTCTAATTCTGCTGTGTGGTTACTTGCTTTATTGAAAAAAGAGAAATATTATTAGATTTCAATTCAAATGTACTGATTTGTGCCTCATAGGAGACATTTGTTATAAATGAGGAATTCATTTTCTTTATTGTCTTCCTCTTTAAAATTAATGTTTGCTGGGAATTATAACTCCATTAAATGATTAATATCACAAATTGTGCACTTATTATTATGAGATTTTATTGCTACCATTTTTAACTCAGATTTGTATTGCTCATATATTAGGTAAAAACAATCAAGGAAACAATCATATTCTGATAGAATCTTCCTAGTGTTAGTATATTTTTCTTATCTTGACAAATTCAATAATTGTCTGAATGGCAACCCAAAAAGGCCTATGATTTACAAAGATGGAAAGATAATTCATTTATTCTTTCAACTTGAGGAACTAGTAATTAAAATTTCATTTTGCATATATCTATATTTGTTTTTTCATGTTAGCATATCCATATCAAAATTAATAGAAATATCATCAGCATTAAAATTTACCTACATTAAGAGATACATTCCTAAAAAGTAGTATTTCTTATTCTTCTGATAAAATATATGATATTGACTAGATTAAATATGTTTTTCAGAATGAAACCAGTTTTGAATTTGCATAATTTATTATTTATTTTTTATTTTACATTTATTATTTATTTTTTCCTTAGTGACTAATAATCACAACATCTAAAATGGCAAACTTTGTTAATAATAAAATTAATATTATGGGGACTAAATAATGTATTTGTATTAAGTATTCCTTCCATATTCATAATTATGTGAATAGAAATTTGAGCATACTTTAATATTCTGATCCCACTAAAATGGTGTTTGTTAGAGCACAGTGTTAAAATTGTTCAGTTTTCACTGTTTAATTTTCTACATTATAGTTTTTTTAATTTAAATCATTTTGTAAATATTGGCTGTGTACTCAAAATACACTTAAAATAAATATTTGAAATTATTTTGATACATTTAAACATACCATATTTTTAAACTAGATCTGGGAACAATTAGGATTAATAAGTACACAAAAAATCAGATTTTTTAAAATTCATTTAACAGGTTGATACATGGTTGCTTATGGCTGCAATCCCAGCAATTTTGGAGGCCAAAGCAGGAGGTTTTCTTAAAGCCAGGAGTTCAACACCAGCCTGGGCAACATAGAAAGAGCCTGTCTTTACAAAAAAGAAAATGAAATTCATTTAACAAAACATAGTGGCCACCCCATGGCAAAGTATTTAATGGATACCATCCCAGATAGATAGATAGATGTAAATGTTGTGTTTCTCTGCTCTCTCTTTATGATAATGCTCAGATTCATCTCATTGCTGGTCCTCTTGACTATTCTGTAAGTCACACAGAGAATACTCCTCCTGCTTCACAATTATCTTACAGAGAGTGATTTATGAAGATTATGGTTTATTTTTTATAAAACTGGAATTTACTTAAAGCCAGATATTTTGAAAGAAAGGAAAATTACATGATAATCTCTCTTTCTCTAGTTTCAATGCAGGATTCATGGAAACAATATTAACCAAAAATTCATTTTATATAGAAAAGGAAAACTGCAAGAAGGGGGAGGCATCTCTCACTCAGTGAAACATTGGACCCTTTGTACTGTTTGCTGTCACAGTAGGACCCTAAGTAACTTTAATATGGTGCACCATTGAGGACAGAGGAGATTTCTGGACCTGTGCTGTATGTGACCTGTAGAAGTTTTTCTGTACATGTAATCTTATGAGTTAGTGCTGCTAAGACAGGGGCAGAAGATTCCAGGTTGCTGTTGTCATGAATTGTTGGCACTAGTCAGAGAACACTGTTGAACTGCTGGCTGATTACACCATACACACACACACACACACACGAAAATTGAATAAAAGAAAATATTTGAGTAAAATAGTAGCCAGATTTCTCAATGTTGCAAAAGTGAATCACAAATAAGAAAAGGAGAAGGTTAAAATAAACCATGTGGACTTAAGTGGTATTTGGAAATATAAGGGTGAACTTATCTGAGATAGATAGATAGTTGGATAGATTAATAGGTAGACAAATGATAGATAATAAACACATAGATATATGTTTCCCAGTATGTTTGTATGCATGTATGTATATGTATATTTATTTTAACATCTGTCTGATAAAAGTCAAGGAGCAACAATGCTCTAATAGCTCTAGGAACATCTAGTGTTTATATATTGGATTTTAAATGCCATTTTATACTAAAAGATACCAAGGCTCATGGATTCTTGGGCTTAGAGCACAAGAATACAAGATAATTCTGGAATATCTTGTGACAGAGAGTTAAAAAATACTCAAAGAATGATAGATACACAATTCAATATGATTCCACTTAAAATCCCTGCTTGCTTTGTGTATGTGTACATATTTGTGTGTGTGTGTAAAAATTGGCAATCTGATTAAAAATATCTAATATTTATGTAAATGAATAATATTATAAATAATCTTGGGGGAGAAGATGAAGTATTACTTTTCAGCATCTCTCTCTCTCTCTCTCTCTCTCTCTCTATATATATATATATATATATATATATATATATATATATAGCAATGAGAATTGGGAAAGGGTGAGATTTGCCAGGAAATTGAATAGAGGAATAATGAAGCAAAATAGAGAGTCTGAAAGATTCTCACATATTTAGATCCTTGACAAAAGGTATGGGTGGGTAGAGCAGCAGGGAACGGATATACATTCAAAGGAAAAGATTATGTTTCCTACTTCTCAACATGAGCAAAAATCATTTCCAGTTAGTGGGGTGTAGACCTCAATGTTAATAAGAAAAAAATAAAGCCAGAACAAGACAAAGGAAACTATTCAAGTGAACTTTCAATAGTAAAATACTCTTAAACAGGACATGAAACACGTTACCCATATAGGAGAAAGGAGGATAAACTGAAATAAATTAGAAACTTTTGTTAATCAGAACATACCATTAACAGAGTGAAAATGTACCACACAGAGTAAGAAAAAGACATTCTGAAAACATATGATAACAAACCAAATGTATTTTAAGTAGAAAAAAAAGACTTTAACACATCAGTAATTAAAAGAAGAATAACACATTAAGAAAAAAATGAAAAAAAGACTTAAGTGGACATTTTAAGAAGAGGCTATTCAAAAGACCAGTGTGCATGTAGATGATTAGTCAATTTTCATTTTCATCAAAATGTAATACAAATAATAAAAACTTAAACCACTTAAAGATACTACTGCCTTCATACCAGAATGTATAAATTATGCCTAAGTTTAAAAGTAATATCTAAAATTAAAAATACATCTAACAAACCCAAGTATGAACTAGAATATGGAAAGTAGGAACTCTCTTTCATTTCCAGTGAATTATAATATAAATATTATAATGAATATAATATGAAACAGTAAAAATATATAAAGTTGTGTATTCTTTTTTTAAAAAGTATTTGGCAGTGGCTACCAAAACTGAGCATATGCATAAACTATGACCATTGACACCACTCCTAGGTATATGCCTGAGATAGACATACATGTGTACCTAAAGTTATACAGAAGAATAATCTTTGTATTATAGCAGCACAAACCTAAAAATATCTCAAAATTCCAGCATCAGAAGAGTATATATGTATTATAATTAAATTATTAGAATTATTGCTATTGTTTTAATGAAACTCTCTTTTTTCTGTCTCATGTGTAATACTTTACTTACAAAATAATAACTGAAACAGCATAATTTTAGCTTAATTATTTTGATATAATAATATTATAGGAAAAATTATAGGCTAAAATATCACATATAATAGAGTTTTGTGATATATGGAATTATGCAACAAAATGTATCAAACAAAATGAAATAGTATTGACAATTAGATAATTAAGTAGCCACAATATTGATTCTAAAATTTTAATAACTTAGTTTCATTTCCTTGAAAAATTTTCTAGATAAATATTATTTTATTTTCTAATATGATTTGTTTGGGGATTTTACTTTAATCATGTATTTAAATCTCTGTATCCCCTACTATAATGTTATTCTTTGATGGTAGGGTTCATGTTTAGTTTCCATTTTCTATGCCTTGCATGGAGTGTAACCTAGATTTAATCGGGTCTGGAATAAGCATATAGTAAATTGACAATATATACAACCAACGTGGTTGTTTTATGGTAATTTTTCAAACTCAGGTAAAATATATGCTATTTATTAAACAACCAATGTGTGAGAAAATAATGCATACACTATTTTATTCTATTAACAATTTAATGAGAAGAAAATTGAATCTCAGTGAAGTTACCCCACCTGCTGAGTGCCCTACAAACTAATAAGTGAAAAAGAGATAATTTATATTTGTATGTAACTTCAAATTCCTTAATCTAGGTATTATGCTATGTCTTTACAGTTTGAGATATTTTTCCTGAAATCAACAGTTCTTGCAGTTGGTCAGTGGACCTCTTCAAACACTTGTCTCTAGCTTCAAATCCACTGATATTTACAAATACGGTAAAAGCCACAGGTAGCTCCCCAAATAACTGGAGGAATTTTACTAAAGTTAACATGTTCACCTTTTGCATATCTAATATTAAGTAGAACAGAAAATTTCAGAGAAAGACATTTAATTTTTAAGTATGGGTGTTAAGTAACTGTAGACTCATGCTCTTCTATTGATCCATTAGCTTTGATAGGAATAATGGACTATTTTGGATTCCAAAATTAGAATATCAAATGGTATGAGAAAAAGTCAAAGAAGGTATAGTACATAAAGAAATAAAAATCTTAATAAGAAACAAATAAAAATAAATATTTTATTAAAACTATTTTTAATATATACTAGACACATATAAT
Source organism: Microcebus murinus (assembly GCF_040939455.1). Lineage (NCBI taxonomy): Eukaryota > Metazoa > Chordata > Mammalia > Primates > Cheirogaleidae > Microcebus > Microcebus murinus. Next base: position 53,720,167 of record NC_134116.1, read on the forward strand.
AAGGCAGATGGATACTAGCATAGTATATTTGATATTATTTATCAATTTAGTTGTGTATATCTAATTGTAAACCATGTGTAAAGCATATTAATGGAAGCATATAAAATTCAAAGCAGATCATGAAGTATATTAGTCTGTTGAGGGGAACAAAAATTTCTTCACTTTTTATATAAATATAACTTTTCAATTATATATAACAGGTGACCTTAAGTGGCAATTCATTCAAGTTTCTGATTCTTAGACTGGTTAGACTATGTAGAGGTCCTCACAAGCTAATGTGTAAGAGTCAATAACACAGGTTATTGAAAATGCAGATTCTTCATCCTTATGCTTAAGGCTTGCTTGATTATTGTGTAGTAATTACTTTGTAGATGACATTGTGAAAAAATAGCATTCTTAGCTACCTCATAATAGTATAAAGTAAGCAACCAATATTTGCCTAGTATGCTTACTAAGTTGTTATATATGTTGAAAGAATAAATATTCAGATAGGTATTGACCAATTTGGTCAAAATACTTGCTATATTGACTTCACCAGACTTTTGTCAGGCTCCTCCCCTCTCCACAAGCTCCTGGGCCTTGACTCACCCTTGCATCATAAGCAGGTATTGGAACACAAATGACCTTTTCTTACCACTCTCTCTCAAGAATCTTCAGGGAAAGACATTCATGATTAATTGTTTGATTACACCACTTCTTCCCACTCTTCCACTCACTGTACTTTCTAGTCTTAGTTACTCCTCCCTATATTCCTATGAAATAAAAATGTCTCTGTCTGACCTTTGAGACACATGGCTCTTACTGTTGGGGCTTCCCCCTACTGCATTAGTCCTCCTCCCTGAACTGCAATAGTCTTTTAGAACAAAACTTGATTTTAAAAAATTCAGATTTGTTTCCATTTGACAGTAACCACATCCTCAATATTTATATTTTGAGAAATAAATATTTTAGACCTGTTATTTCACCTTTTTAAGAATAGATGAGTATTAAGGTTTTAGATATCTGTAACAATTTAGGTATAATGCTGATTCTAAATTTGATTCTTCATAATTTTTTTGCATAGGCCAATGTCTGTAAGAGTTTTTCCTTAGAAAAAAACATTTTCTTCTAGAATTTTTATGGCTTCATGTCTTAGGTTTAATTCTGTTACCCATCATGAGTTGATTTCTGTGAGAGGTGAGAGGTGTGGATCCCATTTCAGTCTTCTGCATGTGGCTATTCAGTTTTCTCAGCACCATTTACTGAATAGGGATTCTTTTACCCAGTGTATGGTTTTGTCTGATTTGTGAAAGATCAGATGGCTATATAAGGATGGTTTTATATCTGAGTTCTCAGTCTTCTTTCATTAATCTATGTCTCTGTTATTGTGCCAATACCATGTTGTTTTGGTTACTATATCCTTGTAGCATAGCTAGAAGGTATGCCTCAAGGTAAATTGATGCCTCCCAATTTGTTCTTTTTGCCTAAGGTTAATTATATCTTTATACAATATTTGTAAAAGTTGTTCAGTAATCAAAATCTACTACAGGTAATATTGAAACAAAATAATCATATTTTAACATACATGATTATGAACACTGAGTAATATTTAATAAAATATACATTAATTAAATATCAAATATTGTATTAAAGTATAATAAATTATATTCTTTTATTTTAAATAAATAAAAATTAATATCTGACTAGTATGAGTTCACATTTATTTTGTGTTTAGAAAGGTGAATATTATATGAGGAAATGTGCAATGATTTTCTTTATTTACTTCTGTTTCTAGAGCTTAAAATTCTTTCTAACTGCTTTAAAAATATTTATTTCTATTTTCTTCATGATATTGTTCATGCATTCTTTTAAGGGAGATTTCCAATTTCTATTAATTAATTCATTTAATCACTTAATCATTGATTCAATACCTTAACCTAGCTGATGGGACTAGAGTTTGATTTTTGCCAAAATCATTTGTTACCTATGTTTTCAGGTTAACATTGGTATGTAGGAATAGATTGAAAAAAGGCAGAGGGCTGAGATTTGGGGCTAAGGTAAGTGTTGTAAACCTGGACTCTGGTAATTAGTGTGCAACTGTATATATTTACTAAAATTTATAGAACTGTATACTTATAATTAGTAAATTTTATAGTATTTAATTTTCAATGACTAAAAGTTTTAAATAAATGAATGAACAAAAAAAATGTGTTTATGTTAAAAGGACATAGAAGTAAGCTATAAGTACTTGCCAGTAGTCAATCTATGAAAACTTGAGCATCAATTTAAATAATGATAATAAAAATTATAAACTATTCAATAAAAGAGCAAACTATGACTCCATGATGAGTCTAGATGACATAAGTAAATTGTTGAATAAATTGACATATAATGGGTTACTTTTTATAATTTCAAAGTACACAACCCCTAATAATTATTAATTGCAAACAAAAAATATATAAGTTCCCAGTGGAGATATTTGGCAGACACTATCTTAACAAGTAATCCAACTGAATATTATCAGCCATGGGACACATCAAAAACATATGTCAACTTATCGATAGTTTGCAATAAGACCACAGCATTCCATCTGTGATATTCCTAACGGTAATGCAGTAACTGTACCTAATCGTGTGGAAATATCAAACACATCAATATTATGAAACACCCTAGGAAAAATACTGCTTTGTAGCTTCTAAAATTGTTGAGATCATAAATGCTAGCAGGGGTCCTAAAACTTTTTAAACAGGAGGCCAGTTCACTGTCCCTCAGACGGTTGGAGGGCCGTTGGAGAGTGCTGCGCACATTCCACACATGTGCACTGTGGGCCTGGGACCAGTCAGCTGCTAAGCAGGACAGGCCGGATAAATGTCCTTGACGGGCAGCATGTGGTCCGCGGGCCCTAGTTTGAGGACCCCTGTAAGGGAACACTCTGCAACTGTTTGAGAATAAGTCTTTACAACTAAAGACAAACTGACATAGAACTGGTTTATACTCTAAAGGGCATCATTGGGACAACTGGCAAAGTTTGCATGGAATATAAGTATTAGAATAAGATGATGTAGCAATATTAATTTCATGGTTTTTATGCTTACATTGTGTTATGTATGAGAATATCTTTGTCTATAAGAAAGAGACACTGAGTATTCTGGGGTAGAAATGCAACACGTTGGCAACTTTCACTCAAAGTGTTCAAAAAATGCTGTGCTGCACTATAACTTCTCTCTGAGTTTGAATCTGTTTCAAAATTAAAAAAGAGTGAAAGATTATTTAAAAATCTATGCTAAATAAATACACTTAAAATACTTTTTATGAGTGATTAAAAACAAACATTCTTAAAACAAAAAACTGTGTAATAGTTATTGGCCATGTGTTAGTTCCTAAGAGTAGATAAATCAATGATGCATTTTTTGAGCCAATGGCATCATATATTTTATAAAATATTAAATAAAATACAGGGTGATAGTCAAATAGCAATCCATTAGAAGTTGATTGAAGTTTACCAAGTTAGAAGAAAAGTCAAAGAAATTGAGAGAGATTTCAACAGAGAACATTTAATTTTTCAGTGGTCTGCCACTGAAAATGTTATTAAAAAGAATCTGTGAAAATAACATATATTAATGTCAAATATAGACAATTTTTTAAAATTTAAAATCACGGGAATGACTATCTAATAATATATTTCTTAAAGAGATATGAGAAATTAAAGCAAAAGATAGAACAACTCAGATCTCCTATTTATTAAAACAATGTTCTTTTTTTTGCAAAATGCTACTTCTTAAGTATTGAATGTTTGAAAAATTAGCTGAGCACACATAAATGTTTCTTTTTCCCCATGACAAGCAGTAAGACACCACTGAATCTAAGTCTCATACTCTAGAATCAGAGTAAAAATGTGTTGTTCATCATTGAGATCATCTTAAAAAGAAAAGAATGGAAGAATTGACTCAAAAAACTTTTTTTAAAAAAGATTAAGCTCTTTGTATACATTAAAAGGTGTATATATAGAGTTTGAATAATTCTTATGGACTTGGTATCACTCTATGAAATTGAACACTAGTTGAAAAGTTAAAGTATCAACACAAGATTTTTGTTCACATTGATATATTGTGGTACTACCATACCAGTCTAAATCTGGTAATCTAAAAAAAATCTTTAAAAATCTGGTAATCTAAAAAAATCTAAAAAAAAATACATCGGAATTTAAAGCAATTATTTGACCCAAATATTTGACTATGGTATTAACGAATAGTCTATTTACAACTCATAAATTGTTTGAGTAGTAGGGATTATGAAACATACTCCCAAATACCATTTTCACATATCTTTGCCCAGGAAAATAGTCTTTCAATAAGATAGATTCCAAAAAGAAAGCAAGCACCCCACAGTGTGTGCTAAATTATTTTATTGGAACATTTGAAATCATCTGCTAAAATCAAGAAATATATCTGTACCTGTGAAAAGATTGAAATAGCCCATTTTTTTTCAATGATGTAACTATCCAGTCTTGTATCATATATTTTACTTGTAATATACATATATGAAAGATGTATCTGTTAAGATTTTCAACAGGCAGTTGAAAATTCTTATCAGAGCATAAGGCCATTATATTGCATAATGCAACATAATGGCATAATGCCTAAGATGATGAAACAACAGTTTCTAGCCAAACATTTAAAGAGACATATGCTTATGTTCAAATTACTAAATTGCTAAATACGATCTTGGGCAGACCACACCAGACAAAATGAATATGCAAATAAGGAGCAAAAGCTTCATCAGTATACTTACATATTTTCTGGTGATGAAAGTTTGTTGTTCTTGTTCTAGAGTAATGAAGTACAGGTGTAGTAGAATCTCAGGCTTTGAAATAAGAATCAGTCTAAAAAAGATATAGTAAATTGTACTTACCAACTTGCATTATGTGTGTAGAGAACAGTTTACTAAGGGATTTGTAAAATAACTTATCTAAAGAGCTTTATAAAAATGTATATTATTTAAGACTTTTCAAACTAATTTTAAATACATTAGCATTTTTATCTTGACATTAAATCTGTAAATTAAATAAAATAGATTGCATATAGGTGATGATTATATAGCAAATGAAACTAGATTTCAAATAGTTTAACTGGCTTTATACATTTCCAACAGTTGCCAAGTTTTTATTAAGATCTCAGGATTTTAATATTGAGTAGCACAGTACCACACTTAGTGTTATGTGTGTGCATCTATACTCAGAGCTAGAAATGTGTAGAATAACAATATTTTATGGCATCAGTACTTATAACACTGTCATTTGACAAACATATGGGAATGGTGAACTTTTTATTTTCTTTTTTTTCAGGCAATACTTATTACTACTGAGAGATCATTTAACATGTCTGAACACTGTAACACTGTATGTAACACTGTATGTTTCTCTCAAATACATTGATATTAAATGATATTAACAAAGAAGAACATTCTTCTAACTTAAATAAGCTTTACAGTGAGAACACTTAGACTGAAATAATTATTTAACTTAATTTGACATTTTTCCCAGGAAATTGTTCCCTAAACTTTAAGCCTAACTATTAAGATATTTTCAGAAGAACATTCCCAAAATAATAATTGTTGTCATGAGATTTCACAGCCATTTCTTTAAAAGTGTGGAATGACTGCTCCAAGTTTTTGAACACAGCAGGTTAAATTATAAATGAATGCAATATACTAGGTGTATGAAGGATCCTTTCTATAATTTGAATTCCCCAGTTTTAGCTTCTGGTTAAATACCCAAGTTATTCTCAAATCTTCAAGAAAGAGTGAACATATTTATTTGCTTACAAATTTCAAATGAATTCCTTTAGTCTTGGGCAGTAAAAAGGGAATTACATTAGTTTAATATGAAACAATTTCATTTCCAGTTTTTCCAGATCTGGTATATGTTAGTATTTCACCACCAGTTCAAGGAACATATTACTTTATTGAAACACAATTATACTAGTGGATTGTTCTATAGAAAAGGAACTTGGTAACTTTGACTTTTTTACTGCAACAATTTGACAAGGGAAAGGCAATCCCCTTTGTATGAAAGGAGTCATTGATTATTCCTTCCCTTGTCTGTTTTCTTGTGTACCCTTTATCTTTCACATATGTTTATAAAGTGAAATCAAGCATTGCCCTGGGGAAACTGATGTGAAAGATCTAAGATATTTACTGCTTTCATAGACAAACACAGCATTGTGAAGATAGACATAAAGTCAATTCAGAGCAGGTGCAACCCTCAGAGGAAATGCTCATTCAGTAAATATTTACTGAATGGTTATTGTATGTCATTAACTGTTCTAGGCTTTAGGGATTCAAAGACCAGACTCAAAGAGTTCAGGGAAGAGTAGCAGAGACAGACAGGTAAACAGATAATCTCTGCTGATAGCAACATTATAGCAAATTTTTTCAGTTCCAAATACAAAACTCCTTCCATTTCCCCTTAAAATATCCTTGAGAACACAGAACAATCAAAGTCTGGCAAACATCACTAAATGTTTGCTATTGCCTGGAGAAGTTTTCTACTAAATGGATGATAGAAAAGATTGAATTTAGAATAGTCTTGATTACTCATTGCATGCCATACACTTAACCACAACAGGCAGACAGTGCCAAGAAAGATTTGACATAATTGATTCCACCAATTATCTATACATAAATACAGAGTGCAGAGGCTGCAATGATGAAAATGAAAACAAAAATACCTCCCTTGGAAGAAAGGCATAGAAAAGAAAAGTGACAGGAAGGTTTTTACTTGAAATGATAGAAGAAATATATTCTGAGCTGATCAGAGACAGAATTGTGAACTCATTTCCTATCATCCCCTACTGTGGCATAAATATTCAAACAAAATAGTTCCCAACATAAAAAACAAAACAAACAAAACAAAACAAAAAAAACACCCTGTAAACAATAGAGAGCAGGAGGTTTTGAAAAAGGGGCAGGAACTTCATAAATGATGCATAGTTGTTTAAGGAAGAGCCTCAGAAGGGAAGTGTTTGTTCCAAGGCAATAAGCTTCAATTTCACATGCCACCAGGGACCAGGAATGCAACATCACCTAGATAACTAAGTGAGTTATAGTAGTGATAACTAATATTCAGCCTCTAAGTAGAAACATAATAGGAAGTGGTTAGATCTGTATAGTATAGACCTAGGAGTGCAAATCCCTATCTAGACCGAAAGCAATTATTACTAAATTCTATACTATTATATTGCTAAACAACAATATGAACAGAGAACTGATATATAATCCAATTTTCAACAGATTTTGTTGTTGCTTACTTAGTTTATTAACTTATTGTATTATAAACAAGTACATAAAGTTCTCTAACAGTTTTAGAGAGAATACAATAATGTTTCACTTCAAGTAAAGAACAAAATTAATGCCTTTGTTGAATTCTGGGCATGCATTAATTAATTTTTGTTTGTTTTGTTACCTCTTGATGGTGTCACAGAACAAGAATTTGAACTTCATAGGAATAGTATCTTTATCTGTCATAGACTCTATATTTTATACATTCTACATTGTAGATAATCTTAATGATATAAAATGCTTTACATATAGTTTATATATTATGCCAGTGTGTAAGTAATATGTTGTATAATAATATGATATAATGTATAATAACATAGGATATGATATATCACAACATTATATATCATTAAGTGTTTATTATACATTCTATAATTATACATGCAATTTAATAAATATAATAACATATTCCTATTTATCAAATTATATTGTAGCTTATAAATAATATGTTCTATATTCTAAAATAAAAGCTGGAAATCTATGGCCAAATATGACTTGTCATCTGTTTTCATAAATTATTATTGGACTACAGGCACATTCATTCATTTTTATATTATCTATGGCTGTTGTCATATTACAAAGCAGTGTTGATTAGTTGCAAAAGAGACTATATGTCCCATAGGCCTAAAATATTTACTATACAATTTCTCCCATCCAAGTACTAACCAGGCCCGACCCTGCTTAGCTTCTGAGATCAGATGAGATTGGGCGCGTTCAGGGTGGTATGGCCGTAGATTTCTTACAGAAAATTTCTTACAGAAAAAGTCTGGCAACTCCTGTTCCAAAGGATGAATATGTATTATCTATTACTATTTATCATCCATCCATCCATCCATCCATTAATCTACCTAGTGCACGTTGTAAAATTGTGTAATATATGGTAAGACATATTTATAATTGCATTATATCAATATAATAAATAATATTAGTGCTTTTCTTTCATTATTCTGTTATTTTTCTCAAATGATTTACTGCAGAAAAACAAAACAAAATGCAAAACTTGGATATTTTCTAGTCTACCTTCTAAATTCCATGCTCAAAAGTAAAGGAAGAAACTATGTCAACCACCCTGCTTAAAATCTTCTAAACTCTTTCCTCTGTGCTTAAAATGAATTATATCTTTATGTTAAATGATGTAAAGCAAGCACAGATAGATAAATAACACATGATTTCACTTATATTTGGGATATGAAAAAGTCAAACTCATTGAAACAGGGAGTAAAATGGTTATCAGAGCCTAATGGAAAAGAAGGATTGGAGAGATGTTGGCCAAAGAACACAAAATTTAAGTCAAAACGGAGGAATAAGTTCAACAGATCTATTGTACATCACAGTGACTACAATTAATAACAGTATATCGCATATTTGAAATTGCTAAGAGTAGATTTTAAGTGTTCTCAACACAGAAAAATGGTAAGTATGTGAGGTGAGGTAACGCATATGCTAAATGGTTTGATTTCGCCATTCCACAGTGTATGCATTTGCTGGGACATCATATTGTAATATCACAAACATATATGATTTTTACTTGTCAATTAAAAATAAATGAATAAATACTTTTTATAATGATTACTTGATGAATTCATATTTTGATTTATTGGGTTAAATAAAATATATTAAATATTTTAAAAATTAATGTACTTTGTACTCATTTCTATTCTATACCATCTGGCTTCTTCAATGCTATCGTCATAACAGTCCTTTACTCGAACTCCAGTCTTCATGCAAGCCAAATTCCTTCCGCTCTCTTCCTGGAATAGTCACACATTTTTCGGTATAAAAGTCATCTTTTCAGAAACTTCCTTTGTGTACCCAGTCTGAAGTGTATATTTCTCACTTATGAGTTTAGTTACTTTTTAATTTTTCCCAACAATAAAAGTATCATGAAATTAAAGAGGATGTCTCTGTTGTTCTCTACTGTGTAACCAGTACCAGAATAGTGACTGATATTTACTGTGTACAAAATCCGTTTTGCAGAAAAACACGTAACATTGCATACTAAAATATCAATATATAAAACTAATAATCCACAATTAGGGGTAATTTAGAAAATTAATAATAAATAATTTTAGAAGATGTAATCAACATTTTTAATATTTCACAAATTCCTTCTATACAACTTTTGAAATATATGTTTTATATTTGGATTTATATCTCATATGTCCAATGATTTCATTTTCCAGTTTAAATGCCCAGTATATGTTTTAATTATTTAGGTCTCTGTTAGTTTTTCTTCACAGCAAAAATTAATAACAATCAGTAAGGTTATAATTTTTGGAAGGGGATTTGTAGCCATGAGAATATTATTTTGCACTGGGATTAACTCCTTTTCTGCTTATAAATGTGATGTTATAGTATTTTACTTTTAAATCGGTGAATTTCTATAACTCATCCTTTTTTCATTAATCTGTTGTTAGGAAACTGCATTTTAAAATCTCAGTTCCTGTTAAACATCAGTAAAATCTTATATCATATATACTTTTAATGATTTTTATATTCAAGCACCATGAAAATAAGGCCACATTTGATACATTCTCTTTTAATTTCTGGTGTCCAGCTATGAGATGACATATATATTCTTAAATATGTATTTTTGCATAAATAAAAACACTATTTTGACTCACTTTTAATATCCTTTATTTTCTACTATGTTCTTCCTAATTTTCTCAGGCTAATCAATTATATCACTTGTGATGGTTAATTTTATCTGTCAACATGATTGGGCCATCAAGTACCTAGATATCTAGTTAAATATTATTTCCCTGTGCCAGTAAGGGTGTTTATGAATAAAATTAACGTTAGAACTGGTAGACTGAGTAAACCAGATTCTCTTCATGAATGTCAGTGGGTCTCACTAATCCATTAGGGACTGAATAGAACAAAAAGGCAGAATAAGGTAGAATTCCCTCGCTCTCTCTCTAATGGACTGTATCAAAATATCAATTCTAAGTAATTATTATAAAAGACATCAGTCCTCTCCTGCCTTCATACTCAAACTAGTACTGGAATTTACACCAACAATTCTCCTGTTTCTCAGGCCTCCTAACTCAGACCAACTCAACTCTCCTGGGTCTCTGACTAGCTGACTGTAGATTTTAGAAATTCTTAGCCTCTAATCATATGATCGAATTCCATATATATATATACACACACATATATATATTTCATGCATACATGTTATATATAACATATACATATATAATTAAATATAATATTCTTTATTATACATAACATATTTTTAACAATTACTTCTTATACATGTATAATCTACCTACTATTTTATATTATAGATATCTAATATATAATCAATCTCCTATTGATTCTGTTTCTCTTGAGAATCCTTACTATCACTAATTCGAACATTTGGCAGATCAACTTGACGCTCTACTTCCAGAAGTGTGTGAGTCTTATGTTATAGCCCTTTGGGTTTTCTGTGTTTTCTTATCTTAGAGAAATGAAGTCTTTTATTTAATCATAAGCACATAATTTTAACCAATCATCTACTTTTTTTCTATATGATACCCCATGATTCTTTTACACATGCAAAGCCTTCTTACATTATACCAACTTTTTCAAGATGAAAATTTCTGAAACAAATCTTTCTGAAAGGGTATTTGTTTATACCCTTCTACCGCATCACTCCTGCATTCTTTTCTTTTGATTCTTCATGGGAATATTTTCATTCGTCCTGGAGAAAAGTTCATAATTCCCTTGATTTTGTTTACTCATTATGTAAGGATAAGACATCACTTATCAACAGGCAGTTTAGCCAAACTCGATGTTCATTTTGGTTTAATTGGAGTCCTTCTTTTAGAAGTGAAAGAAGTCATTCACAATTCATGGCCTAATTTTCAGGGCTTATCATAAACTCATTTAATTTGGATTTAATGGATTGAGATAGTTTTCCCCATGCCATCCACTCTCTAGTGTATTCACAGCAAGCATGAATATTCTGGAAAAATAGGACACCTTGTATTTTTTTTTAATTTTTTAGATAAACATTAAAAAATAAATCTCATAATCCCTAGAATGATGTTTTCCCCTTGGTAAATTCCTCGTCTAACCTTACAGCAAGATCTTTTACACACGTGTTCTCCACTGGTCTGTTTACTCTGAGTCAGAGTTACTGAAAAGATGGAGAAATATTTTACTTCAGTAAATAGCAGCCTTGTAGAGTGGAATGGTTTACAAATCTTGAGTGTCAGATTTGGTGAAAGGTCAGAACCTGATCAATTATAGTTTAAGATAAGATACAGATTTTTAAAATAGAATATTGCCATTTATCACAATTTATTATAAACAAGTGTGTTAATTATGTATCTCAGATAGGTATGGTGTCTGACACCTATAATCCTAGCACTTTGCAAGGCAGGGGCAGGAGAATTACTTCAGGCCAGAAGTTCTAGACCAGCCTGAGCAAGAGCAAGACTCCATCTCTACAAAAAATAGAAAAATTATCCAGGTGTGGTGGCATGCACCTGTAGTTCTAGCTACTAGGGAAGCTGGGGTAGGAGGATTGTTTGAGCTCAGGAGTTTGAGGTTACAGTGAGCTGTGATGATGCCACTGAACTGTAGCCTGGGTGACAGAGAAATAATCTGTCTAAAACAAAACAATACACACACACACACACACACACACACACGTTTCTCACTCAAACTAGTGGAAAATTAACTTTTACTCTATTTTAGTTGTGTTTTGTTCATCTAAAATAAGAGAAATCTAGGCATATATATTACATATGTAATCATGACAAAGATATAGATCTGATCTTTTAAACATCATAAACTGAGACTCAAATATTTATGTAAGGCACTCAAAGGAATTCACAAAATGAATTGTTCTAACCTAGACTTTCAGTCTCCAAAGTAGGTACATTTTCAATTAAATCATATTATCTATATATTTCCTTTCTTTTTAATTTATATACTCTGAGGAGGATTATGGAGGGAAGTAATTATTTTAATAGATAGTAGAATGATTAATTAAATCCCTTACCACTAAATAATGCAAAGTTTCTTTATCATATAAATCATATATCAAAATGCATATGCTAACTTCAACTTTATTGCAATGAAATAACTTGTTTCCTGGTCAATATATTTCTTTCTATATTGATATGGAAGTTCTATCTTCTTTTCTCGGCTTTTCTTAATATTGTCTCTTATAGCCCTTGTAAGTACCTTCTACTTGTGCATCCTTTAATTTCTGGATGTATTAATATACACCATAGGGTTGTGGTGAGCATAGTGAGGGGGGGAGAGGGAATACATCTAAACCTTCCAAGGGAAAGGCTAAGATATACAATGTAACCCAAAGGTCAAAAAAAGGGAAAAAACAAACAAACAAATAAACAAACTTTTATCAGGTGATGGGCAAATGGGAGGGGGGAGTAGGGGAAGAATTTACACTTACAAAATAGGTGCTGAGCTCACCACCTGAGAGTAGGACATGCTTGATGCTTTGGTAAGGCGGGGGGGGGGGGAGGAGGGAAGGCGTGGGGAGGAATGGCAGGGGCAATATATGTAACCCTAATAATATTTGTACCCCCATAATATGAAAAAATAAAAAAAAGTTAAAAATTTAAGGATAGGAAATATAAATGTGAATTAAATCCTACTATCATTGAACACTACTCTAAGCTTCAGGCAGCAGGGGCCAGAGGGGATATAAATGAAGTATCTCAAAAGATGGAATGAAACATAACATGATATTTAAAATACAGCATTATGAAACAACTGCTGAAAAAGCTATATAATAATGATTAAATGATTTTCCTCTGAAAATTGAGTTATTTAATTAGTATATAATGAAGTAAACCAGAGAAAACATAAAGCTAGAATTGGATTCTTGTGCAGCAGGACTTGATTACAATCGTATTAAGGCATATTCACCTATCTAAGTGATGTATTTCAAAGCGTGGAAAAAAATGAGACCAAGATTAGGTTAGCCAATAAATGATTTCAAAATAAAGGTTACGAGGGTAGAAAATTGTTAACGTCCATCCAAGCATTGTACATGGCTGAAGCCAGTATAGCATCCAGTATTGTACAGATTTACATAACATGGTACCTTGGTCACTTGCCATTAAACACTTATTATAATTTTCTTTTTTCTAATTTTATGTTCACAAAGCAAACTGACAAGATCAATTGCCCAGCTTCAGATTGAGGTGATATAAACAGAAATTATATATAAACTGCTATTAAGAGGAATCAGTAATTGGTAGTAATTGATCAACACTTATGTGTACATATGGAAGTAACATTCATCAGTTTTGGGGAAGGTGGGAGTGGAGAGAAGGGGATGGTGATATTCATACCTAATTGGTACTGTGTGCACTGTCTGGAGGATGGGCACGCATGGCTCTGACTCGGGTGGTGCAAAGGCAATATATGTAACTTAAACATTTGTACCCCTGTAATATTCTGAAATAAAAAAAACACAGAAATTGTATGTGTAGATATGTATATGGATGTGGATGGCTATATATGTGTACATGTCCATATTTCAATGTGAATTTGTTCAGCACACTTAGTGATGTACATGTAGTCCTTAAGAAAATGTAAAATTAAATAGGGCATTAATAATTTGCCTTGTATGAAAAGCTTTCTTAATTTCATGATTAATTAGTTTGTTTTTAATGTAACATTTCAACTAATTTAATATTAAAATATGCCATTCATAAGTCCCCTATGAATCATTAAAGAAAAACTTAATCTAGCAACTGAGATATTAATAGAGGAAAATTATTTCTTGCAGTAACAATCAGGCAATGCTTATGAAGAATATTGTTGATAAAATTAACCCTTTCTTTACCTTTAGTTTCCCAGTTGTGATAATAGTACTGCAGAAAGAAATGCCCAAAGCATTTGCAAAGTTAAAGGAAGTGTGGAGTCACCTGTTCCATTAGCAGTAATATATCATTGCTCAATCATTTTCTGACTTGCTAACAAAATTTGCAGGCTTTCAGGATCTCTACTCATTATGATGGATTGGCATTTCTGGCAGTGCAAATTTTCTAGATCATTTCTAGGGAAATAGAATTGAAAACTCCATAAATATGGTATTTTTATTAACTACTAACAACGACGTAAGCTTAATCACTCCTATCATCTACAACTTAGCGACAGAGATGAGAAGAACACTGCAACTCCTATTTCAGAAATTAGATAGTTCACCTTTAAAACACTTACAGAAAACCAGCTGGCTACTGGAATTTAAAAGGGTAGGAAAAGAAGGCCAGAAAGAGATTATTTCACATTTGCAATAAACAAATATAAGGCAATTATTTAAATAAAAACAAAAACTAACATATTTATCTCCCATTTTCATTTCTTTGTCTAATGTTCTAAGGGCCTATTATGTGTAAAGCACTAGGAAAGTCTCTTATCTCAAATTGATACAGTGGGGTATAGGAGAGAAGACATAAAAATGAATAAGTACAGCTAGAGAGAATGTAAAGTGTTTGCCTGAAGCATTTCTGGTAGCCTAGACATTAATAAATTAGGATAATACTAACAAAATTAAAATGTCTCTCTTTAGATTCCAGTTGATTTGGTGAAATAAAAGATATTAAAAGCAGAAAAAAGTACTTTTTTCCTATTCCAAATCTATTACATGTAACAAAGAATCATAAAAGATGGCAGAGAGGGGGAGCAAAAACAAAATATTAACATCCACACGGGAGGGGGGGACCACAGTCTAAGATGCATTATAGCCAAATTCTGTGAAATCTGAATCCAAAAAAATGAACGTCTTCACATTAATTTAATACTGTTGAGATCATCTTGCTGCAGTGGCATCATACAGTATAATTCTGGGTTCTATTGTATTTATCAAATTCATGAACTGTGATCCATGTCCTCATACAGCCAGTCTAGATTTTCATGTGCTCCCAATTTTTTTGTGATTTCCAAAGAATTATCCATTTTTGAAACAATGAGTGATGGATAAGTTTTCATTTTCAGAGTGAATCTTTCCAATTCCCTTCCTCCACACACACTGTAGCATGGTAGCTGTTATGTCACACAGAAGTCTCTGCTTATAAAAGTTTGCAGCTATGTGGGGAACCATTATCAACCTGGATAATCCTTTTCACTCAGTAATATCTGGAATTAGCAATATGAGCTCATGTTGGTTATTCCTAAAAATATATGATAATAATGAGACAGGCACTGAACTGAGCATTCACATGCATTATCTCAATTAAGTCCATTATACAAATAAGAATTGAGTCTGAAAGATGTTATGTGACTTGTACACAGTCACCCAGCCAGTGAGGGGCCAAAATCAGGAATAGAACTAACATCTAACAAACACGAAGTCTGTATTCTTTCTTATTTTTAAACTTTGTTTTTAAAAAATCACATATCTAGTCCCCTAGGAAATTTTTCATCCTATATCATTTTAGATAATCATATTGTTCTTTAAAAGTAATGATGGAAACTTGATTATGGTTAAGTGAAATATGTTTGTCATTTTGCTTTTGCTCTTGGTAGCTGTACCTAGGAAATGAGGGAAGGGCCCGGGAATTCAGGTTTTTGGCTTCACAGACATTTATAAGACAAGATGACAAGATCCTAAAGCTAAATATTTAAGGAATACCAAACACTGGACAACTGGACTATGTACCATTTAATTGGCAAGACAGAAAAGTAACCTGTGATCTTGGTAAAAGTGATGGACAGGTAGGCAATCCCAATATACGACCAAAGCAGAATGTTTAAATAGAAGGAAAATCATAAGAATGATATTCAAACAAGTTAAGAATGAAGATAAATGTAGTGGTCAAAAGGTTTTGGTTTGTTCTGATTGTTCACTTACATGTGTTTCTACATTTTACATATATTTTGGTACATTCCTGTGACTATAATACACAGTTTCCTACCTCACCTTGTGTGTGTACACAGGAATATATACTTATCATCATAATCTTTAGGAAGTACATGTGGAATGTAAAACTCCACAATCTTTTTACACTAAGAGATATTTAATGATCTCCTTCAATTAAAAATGTCACCTTTAGTTTTAAAAGTAAAGGTGTGAGGATGGAGTCTTTTGTTTTTACTATTTCTAATAAAATATGAAGTAACATAGCTCTACATAAACATTTCTGTGTGAGGTCCCCTACCTTTATTCAACTTGCTTATTTTTCCCAAATCTCAATATTTAGCAAACTCCTTACATTTCTCCACACTCAGTTTAAATATAACTAATAATTTTAATATAATAAATCATTAATTACATTTTCTAGAGGAGATTTGTTTTTCCTTGTGGTTTTTTGTTTTTGTTTTTTTTTTTTTTTGAGACAGAGTCTTGCTTTGATGCCCATGCTAGAGTGAGTGCCGTGGGGTCAGCCTAGCTCACAGCAACCTCAAACTCCTGGGCTCAAGCAATCCTTCTGCCTCAGCCTCCCCAGTAGCTGGGATTACGGGCATGCGCCACCATGCCCGGCTAATTTTTTCTATATATATTAGTTGGCCAATTAATTTCTTTCTATTTATAGTAGAGACAGGGTCTCGCTCTTGCTCAGGCTGGTTTCAAACTCCTGACCTCAAGCAATCCGCCTGCCTTGGCCTCCCAGAGTGCTAGGATTACAGGCATGAGCCACCGCGCCCGGCCTTTCCTTGTGTATTTAAAAGTATTCTGAGAAGCAATTAAATACCTAAGTGACTTTAAAATATAATCTAAGAATGAACAAAACAAAAATAAAAAGAATTAAAAATCCAAAAAATAATTGCTACAGATAAGTGTAGACATTTAAATATAAGTTATTCAATTAATATTTTTATTTTCAATATTTCATATCAATTATTTTGCTTTGATATTATTTAATAATTAGGAATTAATTTTATGATACATTTTAAAATGATATCAGCATAAGTTTTTCTCAGAACTGAAGAAAATTTCTTGTAAGGTATTTAAGAAATGAAAACGGTATATTTATGGCAGTAATATTAAAAACTCTTAGGATTTTAGGCTCACATCTAACAACATATGGAAAAAAGAAATGTTGTATGTGAAAAATAATTTTGTAAGGTAAAGAGACTGAATTAGAAAACTTGTGTACATAAAGGTATGGAGATATTTTCTGAAGTATTTTTGAACTTGATTATACCAGTGTTTTAATAAAGCTTTTGGAGATTTTGACTGGCAATCAATACATTAGTTTTCTTTATTATAAGACTGACTTGCTATATAATTTATAAATGAATGTTCACTTATTTACTTACAAATTATCTAATACATGCATACTGCAATAAATTATAATTTCGGAAACATGTTATGTTGCTAGTCTCCAAAAAGTACTTGCCCATTGATTGTTTTATCTCATTTATAAAATTTGTTTAATACATTAAGCTATATATATTTTGTTATTATTTTATTATGCTTAGTCTTGATTCCTTTATTGTAATCAACAGCCTAATTATTATTTATGGCTCCTTTGTCATATTCAAGGTCTGAAAGTTGTCAAAATTTCTTCATATACTGTACTCTATTGTGTTATGATGGTTTTAAAGGGACAAAATCTCTCTCCTTTGTAATTAACACTATTTCCAATTAGATCTGCCACTTACAGATATGGAGAGATAAAATTGCTCTTTCTTAGAATAGAATATTAATATGGAAGACAGATTTTTATCATCTTTCCCCCCCAAAATTTGTTTCTTGTCTCTTCTATTTTTTAAGTATATTCCACTTTTTGTTATCTCTTTTGGTATTATATGGATTCTATCTAATCTGTTTTTACCTCTTCTACTGTCATTTTTTACTAATTCTCTCTGCTTCTATATTGTTAACTCTTTTACCTCCCCTTATATAATTATCATGCGATTAGAAAAATAAAATTCTGGTTCCCACTTAGTGAATGGCATGAAGTCTGTTCACTGAAATAATTTTAAAAAAGCCATTTTCCACGTTAGCATTCTCGTGTTTGTTTTAGAAATAATGAAAACAAATATTTGAAGCAAATTTGACTCACCTGGTTGGTATTGTCACTTTCCTGAGCATTTAAAAGTTTAACTTATGACAATAAAACAGTGCAGCCCAATCAGAAGCACACAGACTTAGCTTTTAATCATAAAAATAGGAAATTTTCTGTAGGGGGCATATAGAACATATATAGAATTTATAATTAATAAAAATTGCTGCTGAGCATATCAGTGCTTTTTGAAACAAAAAATAGTGCAGGTGGTTTTCTAATGTTCTAAAAAACTCTAAGGAAATGTACTTTTTTGCGGATATGCCATGGAAAAGTAATAGAATAAGATTAACTGTTGCCAATCAAGGCAGATGCAGCACAAATACTAAACTCATTCATCTTTGGAAAGAAATGATGGGTACCTGGATGAATAAGCCTCACACACGGAGTGGGTTGTTATACATGGTCTCTGTTGCCCTGGAGAAAAACCTAAATTTGGAGTCAATCTTCTGGCCTCTGCCCCATTACTCACTCCTACACAGAGAAGAAAGTAGTGACTGTAATCAGAGATTCTGGGAGAAGAAAGGACAGCTCTTTTTTTCTTCCCTCTTTCTTGCTTAAGGGATCATTGACCACAAAAGTCCTTATTCTGGCCTGCCTATTCAAATCTTACATGGACACTCCTATTAGAGAAGTCACTTTCTGGACTCAAGAGGTAAATGCACCTAATTCTGGGGGCAATGTTAACAAGCCTATTAATTTAAAGGTTCATTCTCAATCCTACAATTTTGTCAATAATAAACAGTTTTTGTGGTATTCCTCTGCTGAAATTTAATGTTCTAAATATCTCAGCTATTCAGATTTTAGCCATAAAAAAGAGAAATATCTTTATTGGATAAAGTAAAATACCATTTCTGATTATTTAGGCTTACAATATTAAGAGATAGACCAAAAGTATAATTTGGGGACCATAATAATCTTTTTTATAGGGGCAGGGAAGTTTGATAACATGGTATTGTCACTGAGACTGGTATAGTGGAACAGTTAGTCTTTCCTGCAGTGCAGCTGAAGCCTAGGACTAAGGCCAATAATATTTTGATACTAGCTTGAGATTGCAGTTTATAGAAATGCCTTTCAGCAAGTTTGCACAACCCAGACTTTAATGCAGAAACTTGAGTTCCTCATGCCTAGAGCAAGTGTGAGCAACTCAGCATACACAGGCTGTTCAGCTTCCTGGAACCACAAAACACTGAGGTGCAATTTTTCCAGCAAGTGGCAACAATTCAACTCTAGAGGGAAGAAAAATGTCCTAAATAAAGTACATTTGGACATAAAAGGGCAAGGCAATTGGTTTTCTGCTTTTACTGTTTTTCTATCTGTATCTGCATGTTAAAATTCAATTAAGTACCATATAAAGTATAGAACATAAGTCTGTGACAGTTTGACTTTAAGGTGTTTGCGCCATGATTAGAAACACAGACTAGACAGGCTCCCCGATATTTTCTACCTTTTTTCCTCCATAATATAAAAATGCATTTGGAATACCCTGTCTCTAGGAATCAGTTTCCAGGAATCCATAGGGGAAATAGAATAGGTTGATAACAAGTACAGTGATAAAACTAACACTACATTTTTAAAAGAGTGTTAAGGCTACAGGAAATGATTTAAAACTTTTCTTGCAAGAAATCAGTTGTGTCTTGCTATTCCTGAGATATGAAGAGAAAAATGGCATCTTAAAGGCCGTGAAAGAGCTATTATATATAAAATTAGAAGAAGGAAATAGCAGAGGATATAAACAGGTGGAAAACCATACCATACTTATGGGTCATCAGAATCAACATTGTTAAAATGTTTATACTACTGAAAATGACCTACAGATTCAATGCAATCTCCATTAAAATACCAACATCATTTTTCACAGATCTAGAAAAAATAATTCTACCTTTCGTATGGAACCAGAAAAAGCAATCTTAAGCAAAAAGAACAAATTGGGAGGAATCAATTTGCCATACTTCAAGCTATACTACAAAGCTATAGTAACTAAAACAGCATGAGAAAGGCACAAGAGCAGAGACAGACCAATGAAACAGAACGAAGAACCCAGATATAAAAGCATCCTCAGATAGCCATCTAATCTTTTACATAGAAGACAAAAATGTACACTGGGGAAAAGAATTCTTATTCAATAAATGGTGTTGGGAAAATTGGATAGCCACATGTAGAAGACCGAAACAGGACTCACACCTCTAACATCTCACAAAAATCAACTCTAAGTATGGTGGATAACATACTTAAACCTAAGGCATAAAACTATAAGAATTCTAAAAGAAAATCTTGAAAAAACTCTTAGAGACATTGACCTAGGCAAAGAATTTATGAAGAAGACCCCAAAGGAAATCACAGCAACAACAAAAATAAATAAATTGGACCTAAGCAAATTTAAAAGCTTCTGCAGAGCCAAAGAAACTATCATGAGAGCAAACAGACAACCTACAGAATGGAAGAAAATATTTTCTTGTTACACATCTTATAAAGGGCTGATAACTAGAATCTATATAGAACTCAGGAAAATCGGCAAGAAAAAATTAAACAGCTCTATCAAAAAGTGGGCAAAGGACAGGAACAGAAACTTTTCAAAAGAAGATAGACAAATGGCTATCAAACATGAAAAAATGCTCAACATCTCTAATCATCAGGGAAATGCAATGAAAATCACAAGGAGATATCACTTATCCCCAGTGAGAATGGCCTTTATCAAAAAGTCCCAAAACAATAAATGTTGGTATGGATGCAGAGAGATAAGAATACTCATACACTGCTGGTGGGACTGCAACTAGTGCAACCTCTGTGGAAAGCAATATGGAGATACTTCAAAGAGATATAAGTAGAATTACCATTTGATCCAGCAATTCCATTAATGGTCATCTACTCAAAAGAACAAAAGACATTCTATAAACAAGACATCTGCACTCGAATGTATATAGCAACACAATTCACAATTGCAAAGATGTGGAAACAACCCAAGTGCCCATCAATACATCAGTGGATTAATAAAATGTGGTATATGCATACCATGGAGTTCTACTCAGCCACAAAAAACAATGGTGATCTAGCACCTCTTGTATTATCTTGGATAAAGCTGGAAACCATTCTATTAAATGAAGTATCCCAAGAACAAGCACCACATGTACACACCATTAAATTAGTATTAACTGATCAACACTTAAGTTCATATATAGTAATAACATTCATCTGCTGTTGGGCAGATGGGAGGGGGAGGAGGATGGGTATATACACACTTAATGAGTGTGGTGTGCACCATCTGGGGGATGGACATACTTGGAACTCTGACTTAGGTGGGGCAAGGGCAATATACGTAACCTAAACATTTGTACTCCCATAATATGTTGAAATTAAGAAAAATTTAAAAAATAATTTAAAAAAACTGATTAAAGGTAATATATAATACATGAAACCATAAAATGCCTAGAAAAAAACATAGGGGAAAATTTTCTTGGCATTGATCTTAGAAAATATTTTTTGGATATAATACCAAAAGCACAGGCCACAAAAGCAAAAAATAAACAAATGGGAATATTTAAAACTAAAAAGTTTACTCAGCAAATGAAAAAACAAAATGAAAAGAAAACTTATGAAATGGGAGAAAATATTTATCAGCCATATATCTGATAATCAGTTAATGTCTAAAATATTAATATATAACAAACTCATACAACTTCATAGCAAAATAACAAATAATCTGATTATTTGGAAAAAATAGCTGAGTAGATGTTTCTCAAAAGAGGACATAGAAATGGCCGAATACTTAAGATGTTCAACATCACTGATTATTAGGGAAATATAAATCAAAACTATAGTCAGATATCTATCCCACACACCTGTTAGGATGGCATTAAAAATAAAAAAGACAACAAATTTTGGGAAGGATCTACAAAAACAAAACAAAACAAAACAAAACCCTTTGTACACCATTGGTGGGAATTGTATATTGCGACAGCCATTTTGGAAAGAAATATGGAAGTTTATCAGCAAATTAAATTAAAATTACCATATGATCCAGGAATACCACTTCTGAGTAAATATACAATTGAAATGAGTATCTTTAAGAGGTATATGAACACTCATGTTCATTGCACAATTATTTGCAATAGCCAAGATATGGAAACTACTTAAGTGTTTTCTGACAGATGGATGTATATGTACATACATACACACACAAAATAATATTATTCAGCTACAGAAAAGAAAAATTCCTGATACTTTTTATAATATGGGTGAAGCTGAAGGGTACTGTGTTACATACAACATAAAGAAAGATAAATACTTTATGATATTGTTTTTATGTTGTATCCTAAGAAAAGAAAAAGTCCAACTCATAAGAACAGAAAGTAGAATGATGGATGCCAATAGTTGGGAGTGGGGGAGGGGCAAATGAGGAGATGGTGTTTATCAAAAAATATAAAATTACAATTATAAGATGAATATGTTCTGAGAATTCAATGCATGGTATGATGATTATAGATATACTGTATTATATATAGTCATGTGCCACATAACAATACTTCGGTCAGCAATAAACTATATATGCTGCTGGTCCCATAAAATTATAATGGAGCTACAAAATTCCTATCACTTAGTAAAGCGAAAACCACCATAACATCATAGCACAACCCATTGCTCATGTTTGTAGTGATGCTAGTGCAAATCTACTGTGGTGCCAGTTATATAAAAGTATAGCACATATCATGTGCAGTGCATGCATAATACTTGATAATAATAATAAATGGTTTATATATTTACCATACTACATTTTTTCTTGTGATTTTAGATTATGTTCTGTGTACTTATTTTGTTTAAAAAATAGTTCAATATTCCCTGTTATGCTGGCAGCAGCCTCATATATCTCTTGATTGCATCATTTTCTCTTGCAATTTATTTAATCTAGTGTTGTTTTGTTCATCTAAGCCATCTTCTGTTAATGTTCCCAGTCAGAGGCTACCTACAGTGATTGACCTAGAAACAAAATTAAAAGTGATTAAGGAGAAAATCACTGATGGTTATTGCTCATCAGTCAGGCATATTCCATGCCACCATAACTATGATCTTGATGAACAAGAACAAAGTGATAAAATCTATTAAAGGATTTGTTGTCAAGGGGACCAACAAAAACTCGAGAAGAGCCTATATCCGACATAGAGAAACTTCTAAAGACCTGGACTGAAGAACACATACAGAAACGTATTCCTATAAGTAACATGACAAATACTGCCAAAGCAAAACGTTTGTTTGCAATGCTGAAAGAAAAAGCTGGGCCTCACTAAAATGTTGAATTTACTGCTAGCTCTGGGCAGTTCAAATGATTCAGAAACCATTATTCATTCCATAATGTAAAAGTGAGATTTGAGCCTGAGAATGCTGGATGTAGAGGCAGCTGAAAAATTTTTGTAAACTCTAGATAAGCTGATTGTGAGGGAAAATCACTTGCCCAGAAAAAATTTTCAGATAAAACTTCTTTATTTTGGCTGTACAAAAGCTTTCTAATTTGATCAGGTCCCATTTATTTATTTTTGTAGCTGCCATGATTGCTTTGGAGTCTTCTTCATAGATTCTTTGCCTAGGCCGATGTCTGAAAGAGTCTTCTTTACATTTTCCTCTAGGATTCTTAAGGTTTCATGCCTTAGGTTTAAGTCTGTTATCCATCTTGAATTTATTTTTGTAAGAGGTGAGAGGTGGGGATCCAGTTTTAATCTTCTGTATGTAGCAATCCAGTTTTCCCAGCACCATTTATTGAAAAGGAATTTTTTTCCCCAGTGTATATTTTTGCCTGCTTTGTCAAAGATTAGATGACAATATGCAGATGGTTTCATCTCTGGATTCTCAGTCCTGTTCCAAAGGTCTAAGTGTCTGTTCTTTACTGTAGCCTTGTCATACAGCTTGAAATCTGGTAGACTGATACCTCCCAGTTTATTCTTTGTGCTTAAGATTGCTACCTTTAGAGCGAATAGATAACCTACAGAATGGGAGAAAATATTTGCTGTCTACACATCTGATAAAGGGCTGATAACAAGAATCTATCTAGGGGCCGGGCGCTGTGGCTCACGCCTGTAATCCTAGCTCTTGGGAGGCCGAGGCGGGCGGATTGCTCAAGGTCAGGAGTTCAAAACCAGCCTGAGCAAGAGCGAGACCCCGTCTCTACTATAAATAGAAAGAAATTAATTGGCCAACTGATATATATATAAAAAAAAATTAGCCGGGCATGGTGGCGCATGCCTGTAGTCCCAGCTACCCGGGAGGCTGAGGCAGAAGGATCACTCAGCCCAGGAGTTTGAGGTTGCTGTGAGCTAGGCTGACGCCACGGCACTCACTCTAGCCTGGGCAACAAAGCAAGACTCTGTCTCAAAAAAAAAAAAAAAAAAAAAAAAAAAAAAGAATCTATCTAGAACTCAAAAAACTCATAATATGCTAAAAGAAAAAAAAAGAAAAAAAATCAAACAACCCCATCAATAAATGGCCAAAGGACATGAACAGAAACTTTTCAAAAGAAGATAAAATAATGGCCAGCAAACATATAAAAAATGCTCAACATCTCTAATCATCATGAAAATGCAAATCAAAACCACAATAAGATATCATCGAACACCAGTATGATTGGCCTTTATCAAAAAAAATCCCAAAGCAACAAATGCTGGAGAGGACGTGGAGAGATAGGAACACTCTTACACAATTTGCAGTGATACTGCAAATTAGTGGAATATCTGTGGAAAAGAATTTGGAGATACCTCAAAGAGCCACAAGTAGAACTACCATTTGATCCAGCAATACCACTATTAGGCAACTACCCAAAGGAACAAAAGTCATTCTATAATAAAGACATCTGTGCTCAAATGTTTATGGCAGAACAATTCATTATAGCAAAAATGTAGAAACAACCCAAGTGCCCATCAATCCATGAATGGATTAATAAAATATGATATATGTATACAATGGAATACTACTCATTTATAAAAATGATAGTGATCCAGCACATCTTATATTTTTCTGGATAGAGCTTGAGCCCATCCACCGAAGTGAAGTATCACAAGAATGGAAGAATAGGCACCACATGTATTCGCTGTCAAACTGGCACTGACTGATTGACACTCAGGTGCTCTCACAATAGTAATATTCTTTGGTGATAAGGGGGTTGGGAGTGGGTAAACTCACAACTAATGGATGCTGTGAGTGTTGTAGGGTGGGAAACGGCACATCTCAAATCATGGTTGGGATATGACAAAGTCATAACACGTAACCAAAATGTTTATACCTCCATCATTTCCTGAAATTAAAAACAAAACAAAACAAACAACAACAACAACAAAAAACTCTTTATTTTGAATACAGATACCTGAAAGGACTTTCATTCATAAGGAGGCCAAGTCAATGCCAGGGTTCAAGGCTTTTAAGAACAGGATAACAGTCTTGCTGGGGGCAGCATTGCAGGCTATAAATTGATACCCTTTGTGATCTGGAACAGTGAGAACCCAGGGTCTTCAAGCATTATCAATAAGCACACACTGCCAGTGCCCTATAGCAGCAATAAGAATTCATGGATGACCCACCTCCTCTTTCAAGGTGCCCTCCCAAATTGCTATGGCAGAAAAATGGAGAAGTGCTGCTTGGAGAATAACTTACCTTTCAAGATTTTGTTTATTGTTAATAGTGTTTCCATATATCCTCTTTATATTGGCTACTGCCATCCTAATATCAAAGTAGCATTTCTCTCTACAAACACCACCTATTTGATCCAACCAATGGGCCAACATATGTAGCAGTTAATGGATACCACCTAAAGAGGACTTTTACCTAGATTATTGCTGTAATTGAGGAAGACATGCAATGTCTGGAAAGACTACAATATCTATAACCTTGCTTGGGCTTGGGGTAATAGCACCAATTGAGTATATGAATGGTATCTGGAAGAAGTCACTCAAGTGGTTTGTGTATTACTTCAGAGGATTTGCCAAGGATGAGGAGGTTACAAAAATCAAGGCTGTGGTTGAGAAAACAAGCAACTTTAACCTCAGTGTGGATGAGAATGGCATTGAGGAGCTCCTAGAGGTGTTTCCTGAGGAATTAACTAATGAGAAGTTTTTAGAACTGAAACAAGATCACTCAGCTGAAGAAGAGGCAAGATAAAAAGAAACTTCAGAAGAAGAAAAAGAAGAAGAAAAAAAAACAAGAAAATTCACAGTGAGGGTTTTAGCAGAAGCTTCAGAGACCTCAAAAATCTCCTTAAAATGTTTGAAAACAGGGACCACAATACCAAAATATTTTCATTAATAGAGAGCAATGTTCAGTAAGAGAAAGGAATGTAGTATTTGTTTACCAAAAAATCTATGATAAAAAATTAATAAATCAAGTAAACCATCTTGGATATATTTCTGAAAAGAATGATACCCTCTCAAGAAGAGCCTCAAGCAGGTCCTGAAGGAGGTATTCCAGAAGAAGGCATGCTATCATAGAAGATGACAGTGTAACAGAGAGACTGGCCTGAAATGGGGTAAAAATGTTTTCTGCCTTTTCAAAACTCTTTCACCCTCTTTGAGAACTAAAACACCTTGCCTCAGGCCAATTGTCAGGAGGAGCAGAAGAGTGTCCTTTGTTTTTTGTGTCACAGGAGATGGTTCAGGGGAATTGCCTGGGCAGAGGTTCTAAGATTGTTTTAGCTAAAGCTGGGATTATGAAATTAATCAGTACCTTTAAAATCTCTGTACTTCTGCTCAGAAACAGGACATTGGTATTTTGAGACAGCAGTCTGCCAACCTCCTCATTTGCCAGCAAATTAATAAACTCTTCTTTCCTTCTCCTCAAACCACCTGCCCTCATTCTTCTGATGCAGCTGCAGGGACAAATGCCACACTTTCAGTAACAAGAGCCCCATGTGTGTTCTTGTCCCTGGAGACCTTCTGCTGGGACAAGATGTGGAGGTAGAAGACAGTGATATTGATAATCCTGGCCCAGTGTAAGCCTGCACTACTATGTGTGTTAGTATTTAACAAAAAGTTTAAAAAGTTAAAAAATTTAAATTACAAATTTTAAAAATAGAAAAATAATAATCCTGCAGGATTCTTAATCACAGACTTTTTCTCTCTTTTGTGAGACATAATCCTGCAAGTATACAAACTTCTGAATTTTTGTCAGTCTTCTTATGATAAACAATGGAACCTGGGTTGAAAAGACTCAGAAATTATGGCAGAGTTGAAAGCATCAGGAATTTGTCCCTACCTACACAACAATTGCACAAACAAAATTTATTTGATGTAACTATTATGGAAATTTGGAATCTTTAAAATGCATATTTGAGGCTTGTTTTTTGTTCCCCCTTCAACAGTGTTTTGATTGTTTTTGTCTTTTTTATTTCCTTCTCTATCACATATGAAATTTTATTGAGTGCTTCATTTAGGGAATGAATAACTTTGGAACCATTTTTATTTACTATTTTTATTTTTCCTATTCATCTTTCATTGAATTAAATCAGGACTGCTAATTTCCTAAACAATAACACTAATAACAATGATGATAATTTTAGAGGAAAATCCTCAAAGCAATTTAATATGTCTATGAGCAACATTGCAATTATTCATTTAAGTGCTCTTCTCCAGGTTTGGATTATCTAAAATCAATTTATGCATTGTGTTATATGGAAACGAAGGTACTAAGCAAAGAAAAACATAAAAAATTATCAGAATAATGTCTTTCTCACATTTTTCTTAATGGTTGCCAAATTCACTTTATACATTTTAAAGAATATGATTGATAGAAATATAGAAGTAGGTTTATACCTATTCATCTCTATTTTTTGCTTTATTTTTATTGCTCTTACTGAATATATTGATGTAGTATATTTTATGTTCAAGAATATGTTCTTTTAACTTAAGATATATTGGCAATAGCAAATTGTGGAAAGCCTGGTCAGATAAGAGTCCTGCTGCACACAGGGTTTTATGGTATTCTGTGAAAATATCTGTTTTACTAACATCTGACAGATGTATAAAATTTTTCAGCCATTGGATAAAAGCTACTCCATGTAAAGTAGAATGTGATTTTCTACCTAATTATGAAGGTAGGCTTTATCTGCAAGTTAGCAAAATGTTCCCCTTTGGGCAATTTTACCTTATTATAAGATAGCCTGATCCCAGAAATCCAGTAAAATCATCAATATTTCTTCTT
This sequence comes from Microcebus murinus, assembly GCF_040939455.1. Taxonomy (NCBI): domain Eukaryota; kingdom Metazoa; phylum Chordata; class Mammalia; order Primates; family Cheirogaleidae; genus Microcebus; species Microcebus murinus. Next base: position 53,748,636 of record NC_134116.1, read on the forward strand.
CTTATACTACATCTTCTAATGCTATCAAATTTCAAAATTAAAACCAGCTTTAGCTCTCAAGTATTATAAAATTAGCCTACCACAATTTCATGGATGCTGAAAAAATACATAAGACACTTGGATTAAACCAAAAGACTTTACAACTAACTTATGGCAATAACAGTAACCAGCCTTTTTACCAGGTTGTGGTAGGTGTGGCACCAAAGGCAACATGAAGAGGAAAAAGTTATGCTCACACAAACCCTTGGGCACAATATAGGAGAGGGACCCTAAGCACAGGAAGCTGAATCTTTCATAAGAGGCAGCAAATAGCAAATATGCATTTGACTTAGAAAAAGGGAATGTCTTTTACTGAACAGTAAATGAACTTGTTGTTTTATGTGGAGAGTGACACTATTTCCATCTTCCAATGCTGTTCACTATACAAACATACTTGAAAAGTAGTACTGGAAAAGACTGCAATAAAGGCATTCATTTCCTCTGCTCACAAGACAGACAGAAATGTGGGAGACTCATGGAAATTGTCTCCCAACATGGGTAAATAGTCCAGCTTTTTCTCTTGGCCTGACTTCTTAATTTCCGTTATATCATTAAACTGCTTTTTCAGGAGGCAGATGTGTGAATCAGTCATGACTCTTTACACTTACGTCTCATATCAGTAATCTGGAAGAATTCACTCAACATTTATTGCATATAACTTAATTCAAGTCACCAAAATATCAAAACTCTCTCAAATAAAAAAATATTGCAAACAGAAACAATTCTTGGACATATGAAACAACCTAAAATGAATTTCTTAAGTATTTGTCCACTTTAGTTTAAAACATATTGAAAACTAAAAGTCTCACTTGAAATTGAATGAGACTTTGCAGAAAGTGTTCTTCTGTTTGTTTTGATTTTCTAGTAGCCTCTCAATCACTGATGTATTCAGCAGTACTCAGGGTATATGTACAGCCACATTTTCTCCCAAAGAGATTTCTTTCTTTAACTTACATTTGTGTTAAATATTTAATTTTTATGTACTTCTTGAAGTTGTTTGCTATAATTCAACACAAAAAGCATCAGTATTTTCTTTATTACACTGATTTCTGACACAAAGAAATATCCCACTTGATTATGGTGGTATTATTTATTCTTTAAAAAAGTAATTTCAATAAAGGTAAATTTTGTTTTTTCCATGACTATTTAACCAATTTTTTAAAAAATAAATTATTGCTGTGATATTCTGGCATAATCTATTATATATTCTTAAGTATCCATATTTTTTCCAACATTGAAGTCACTCTATAACAGATGGTCAAAATCTGTCTTCAACAGCTGTCATATGGACCTTTTTTTCTCTCCAGGTGCATTTATTTGCCTGCTTTAACCTGTGAGTTTTGAAAATCCCATTGGGTTGAATTAAACAAGTGTAACAGAGCTTGTAAGGAAAACTAAACTAGGAAATAATTTGCATTAAAAAGGGTAATAGACCGTTTTCTGGTTTGAAACATTATCTAGCCTATCATATCATATTTGTGTTGTCATATCCACACTAACACTATGTATTGCCATTATTTTAAATTTTTGATACTCTGCAAGGCAAGTTTAACTTTCCATTAACATGCCTAGAAAATTTATACTGAGAAACATCCACTGCTCCAAAGACATAGCAATGACAAAAAATATGTATCTGAAAATAAGGAAACAGAAAGACACAGCTGAGCTTAAATATAAAATAATAGCTGTATGAAAGGATAAAAAAAGAATATAACCACGAACTGTTGAGTGGAACTGATCTTTGATTGATAAATAGGCAGTAGTAACAGACAATATTACTCCTTTTGAAAAACGGGGAAAACAGTGTCCACAGAAGCTGGGAAAAAACAAGGCAATAAGGAAGCTCTTCTGATGAAAGATTGCCAAAAAGAAAATGTTCACAAGATATTGCCTTGGATGAAGGCTTTATCAAAAACTGTGGACCACAGGATATGGGGAAGAAAGACACAGGACACCAGGATGTTAGCCAATCTGTGTACTCTTCCCTTGCTGAATCCTACAACATCACCATCATGCCTGGAGAGTAATGACTTAGTAACAGGATTATTATAAGACCTGGTTGAGTATTGGAGTCTGGGGAGTTTGTGGGGAGAAAAACAGCAACATTGCTAGATAGGTGAAAGTGTATGCAAAGACAGAAAGGTACAAAGAGCTGGAGGAAGGGAGGTCAGAAAGATGACAGAAATAAGCATAGAGATAGAGTCAGGGATGAGAGAGAGACAGAAACTCTCAGTCAAGAGTGAGCTTGCAAGTAAAAATTAAAAACATAGTTAAAAGCAAAAGAAAACTAATACCAAGAAAAATAGGAATAAATCAATAATGGGAATTAGAGTTCACTAAAGTTAACATTAATTTCATATATAAATATATAAAACAAGTATTGGGATATTCAAAGAAAAATATGAATTCACAATTTGCATTTTAAAGGCAAAAAAATTGAAAAAGAAGAAAATTAGGATGTGAAAAGCCAAAGTTAGGTATATATTCATAAGAACAAATTAGAAATTTAGTAAATAAAAATTAAGGTATTAGATATGTGATGATTTTTATACATTTTGTGCCTAATATTGTCAAAGAACCAAGTAGTAAACTGGAATTATAAAATTTAAATTTTGGGTAACAAATTTATGATGAAATTTATTTCATAAAGACAATGTAAATATTAATGTTAAGCAATTGAAACATTTATGAAAGCCAATTTGAACATCCTGAAACCAGTCTGGACATTTCAATTTGAATATGTGCCAGCTGCCTCCTGTTCAATAATATTAATATCATCTAGTTTCTCTCTCCATGGCCCCACCTTTTTCTCTCCTGCTCTTGCTACACCTGTCTACCATGACTTTCCTCTTTTCCATTCCACTGCAGATATAGACTTTCTCTTGGCAGGGGTAGAGGATCACTACTTTTTAAAGGTAAGGTAGAGGATCACTATTGACAAGTTTCAGGACTTTTTTTTTTAACTTTAAATCTTTATTTTTTCATTATCTGTAGAAAATATTATACAAAAGGATCTCTCTTTTTCTTTTCTTTTCTTTTTTTGTGACATATAATTGTAGGTGGTATTCCTGTCCCTCCTGCAGGCAAAGGCTGGGATTCAACCTTTCTAGTGGGAGGGATGAGTCTCCAAAAGAAAAAGGTGTACTGAATAGGCCAAAACATAATTCTCACCACGTTGCAAATACACACACTTAATGCAGGGGCTCTTCTAGGTGCCAGAGATATATCAGTGAAAAAATAAATAAAATCATTGCCTGCTGGAGCTTGCATTACTACATGTGTTTATGTTTGTGTATGTGTGTATTTGGAGTATAGGCAATAGACAGAATAGTCAAATAGATGTGTATGGCTACATCATGATGATATGAGACTTCCAGGTAGCCTAAAACAATGGTAGAAAATAACCTCGCAACCATGAAATCTCTATGTAAAAGCATATCCTCAATAAGACTTGACTATCAAGAAGTTGAAAACTATAAAATAACTGTTAGTAAGAAGGGAAAAGGCAACAGAACCTAGCATCATGCACCACCTCTAACCCTGCTCCGGTGTGCCCCCCATCTAAGGGTCTGTGGCAAGCAAAGGTAAACCCAGGAAAACTGATAGGAAGACAAAGGGGATACTTATAAAGGTACCTAAGAAAATTAATGAAACCATCAGAAAGTTTAATCCACTATAAATCAAATATACAAAACAAAATAAAATAACCAGGTAGAACAGGGAGGAGTGGAAAGAATGGAACTGGCTACTCCCTGCAAAGGTACAAACATGATTAAAAAAGATAGTCTTCCAAACATATTTTTATCTTCTAGAGAAGTCAAAAATACAAAAAGAACAGAATATGGATCCTTTGGTGACTGAGTGGTAAGGGACAAAAGAAAAAAATATGAAAAATGTAGGGTCCTAGAAGAAAAAAAGAGACAACCCTACTCCTACCACAAAAACAATACATTTAAATCACATAAGTATCTGAACTTTGTTACAATGACAGATAAAAAATGCCATTATACTTACAATCTTGTTAAACATCTCAATGTTACAAGTATGAAGAAGTAGCAAGTAAAATCGAGAGAATCATTTCAGAAAGTCAGGAAACAATTTCACACAAGTGAAAACTAAGTAAGCTCACTCCCCTGAAACAGGGAAATTTATTCTGTGAATGATATGTTACTTCAATATTAAGAAATCCATTCACACCATACTCATAATGAATTTAAGGGAAAAATCATATGATTGTTTCCATAGAGCCTGAGAAATCATTTGAAAATATGCAATAGTCATTTATAGTTAAAAAAAAAAGTTAAAATAGAAATGGAGTATACTATCAAACATGATTTTTATATATGCATATATAAAATTATTTAATATGATATATTTGATTATATATTATATATTATGTTAATATATATATTATATATAATATATATTATATATTATGATATATTTGTAGAAAAATATATAAGTGTATATATACACATATCGAATGTGAAAATGTATATACTTTAAATAGGAATAAATCAAAAATAAATGAATGATATCAAGAAAATATATTATTATGTTTTACTTTCAGTACCCCTCATCATATTTGTAACATTTTCAAGGAAGGATAGACATATATAAAGAGTATTTTATTTTCTTATCTCAGAGTGTATCACACCCATGGAAGTTATTTTTGAACTGAATATCTTTTTTTCACATACCATCATCCTCTTGAACATGCTTTACACAGTTTTTGTTTGTTTTGTTTCCTTTGGCTTATTTTCTGATTATTTATTTAACATAGTGACTAGTGGTAATTTATGCTGCAGTCCCTTTTTTATTTGCTCTTTCATTGTTATTGCCCCTGCAAAGAGGTCATAGCAGTTTTTATAAATATTGAAAACAGCATCCACTATAAACTTGTCATTTACCTTAACATGTATCAAGACACTATCTTTCATAATTGAATATAAAATATGTTTAAGTTGGCAACACTATCTGTTATTTCCTTCTTTAAATATGCACAAATGTGTCGATATTATTAAAATTTCCCTAATTGTAAGCATGTTTTCTACTTTAAAAATAGAGAATTTGAATTGCCGATAATGTCATTTCTCTTTTGTCTTCAGGATGGCTTTTGTTTTTCCCATAAGAATTATTTATTTTCAAGGTCATGGTGGCTAACGCCTATAATCCTAGCACTCTGGGAGGTTGAGACTGGAGGATGGCTTAAGGTCAGGATTCAAGACCAGCCTTCAAAAACGAGACCCCATCTCTACTAAAAATAGAAACAATTAACCGGGCACGGTGGTGGTGGTGTGCACCTCAGGAGCTACTCTGGAGGCTGAGGCAGGAGGATTGCTTGAGCCCAGGAGTTTGAAGTTGTTGTGAGCTAGGCTGATGCCATGGTATTCTAGCCCAGGCAAAAAAAAAGTATTATTTTTTCAGAGTCCAACTCATAGTGTCTTCAGAGCGATCTACCAGGATCATGAAGGAAATGTGTTCAGCAAATGCTTATTTTACACAATTTCACCTGTGGAAACTCCACAGGCTCTCACAGCATGACATGCAAAGTCTAAAGAAAGGCATTTACATGTTACCTGACTGGGAAAATATGGCTACATATTTTAACAACACTTTTTGAATTTTAATAGAAAGAAAATATTGTTTCCATAAATTTCCCCATACCATAATAGACATTATGGTCAGCTACTAAATAAAATTAATATACTGACTGCCACTCACTCTCAATAATTCTACCATAGCAATTGCCCATTATTTTATACCACATGAAATTTATAATAATTTTGTTTTCTTCCCATTTAAATGTTATATGTATTTGGGGGGGGGGATTGTTTTTACTTTTATTTATTTATTTTTGTTGTTTGGCTATTTTGGTTTTTTTAAAATTTTTTTTTATATTTTAGCGTATTATGGGGGTACAAGTGTTAAGGTTACTTATATTGCCCAGTATCTAACAAACTGTAAACAATGTAAAAATTGTAGTGAATGGTATATTTGCCTTGCTCCTAATTTAAGGAAAACATTTGTGTTATAAAATCAAACATGATGCTCTCTTGCTAGCTTTTCCTGTATGTGTGCACATGCATCTATGTATGTTTAAAAATTTTCTTCTATCTCATGCATTTTTCGCATTGCTACTAAGGTTTTTGTCTGTTTCTATAATTTTATTTTTGTCATTTACTTTCAGTACATATACTGAATTTTAGTAGATCCTTTTTCACCTCAGTGGAGATGTAAAATGGTTATTTATTCTAACTTTATGAACCATTCTTTTGTGTGAACTGAAAATTTTTCATCATTTTCAACTATGCAAAACACACTTCTAAAAATTACCACATATAATATTTAGCGAGTTTAAAAGTGTACATTATATCATTTTAGACAATACAACTGACAGCTAACTTCAGAAATTAAAAGAAGTGGACAAAAATATAAATAAATTGCTTTTAAAAAAGAACAGGAGAAGGTGGGGCAAGATGGCAGATAAAAGCAGCCCACACCTGCTGCTCTAAAAGAGAGGATGGAAAGTTGCAGGTGGATGCTTACCTACAGATGGGCCTTCTTGGAAAGCACTGTGAATCGCTTGAGAAGTGATGTGGGGCATTCAGAGTGTAGAATAAGGTGACGGGCGATCTATTGTGCAAGATCTGAAGGTATGTGGGGGAGGCATCCACATATAGAGAAGGACAGGAAGAGGGAGTCCCAGGGCTCCACTGTTCCCCCAGAGGGCACTGTGACAGTAGCTGTGAGGGGCTCTCCCCACCCCTACAGACCTCCAGACTGAGCCGGGAGCTGCTTGGAATCTGTTCAGCAGCGACACTGCACTGGGGAGTGAGCGCAGCAGGGACCTGGTGGCTTCAGTTCCTGGGTTACTACAAGTGACACCACCTGAGAAGCCTTGCGGTGACGGCATTGTCAGGCCCTGGCAGTGGGAGAGCCCCAACCACCCAGTGGCCCTGGCCCGCAGCTCCACTCCCGCAACCCCCATGCAGCTACGGCTCCAACTCCACAGTTCCTGAGCTACTGTCCAACCCTGTGTGCTCTCTCGTGCAGCTCTAGCCCTGCCTCCAAGCTGTGCCCTGGCTCTGAGGTACCTGTTGTTCCTGGGACTCCCAGCTCCACCCCAAGGCTCCAGCTCTTTCTTTCTCCAGTTCCTGAGGCTCTGCCACTGAGGCTCTAGGACTTCTATAGGGCTCCGAGGCTCCACCACTGATACTGGGCCCCACAGCTCTGCTCTCTGAGGCTCCACTGCCGCTGCGGGCCTGTGGCTTTGCCCTGAGGATCCAGAGCTGCCAAGACCTGGCCCCAAGGCTCCGCCCCTGTTGCTGGGCACTGCGGCTGCACCTGAGGCTCTAGAGCTCCTGGGCCCTGAGGCTGCATCTCCCGAGGCGGCATCTCCTGAGTCTCCTTCACTACCAGCGAGCTGCAGCTCTCCCTCTAGGCTCCAGAGCTGCAACTGGGCAGAGGCTCTGCCAGAGCACCCACGGCTGCTACCAGGCTGGCAGCTCCACCCCTGAAGCCCCAGCACTGCCCGCGGCGCTGAGACTCTGCCCCGAGGCTCCTCCACGAGCTGGGCTCCTGGCTCTGCCACAGGAACTCTAGAGCTTCCACCAGGCCCTGAGGCTACACTTGAGTTTATATTGCAGCTTCTGGGCCCTGCAGCCCCACTTCTGAGGCTCTAGCACTGCCAGGGGCCTGGTAGCTATCCCCCGCCAGGCCAGTAGGCTCCTCCACTGCTGCGTGGCCCCACGGCTCTGCTCCTGAGGCTCTAGTGCTGCCAACAGGCCCCTGGACGCAGCTCTGAGGTTCCCTGTTGCCATTGAGCCCCGCAACACTGCCCCTGAGGCTCCCACTGGCCACCGTCGTCCAATGCCCTGCCAGAAAACTGCCAGCCTCAAGCCACTGTGGCACCTGGACACAATTGGAGTGAATGACCACAGCTTGGACAGCCAGTCTCACCCAGCTGTCACCTCCATGGGGGGCCCCAAGCGGAGCATTCCTCTCTTCTTCCAGCCTTCACAGAAAAGGTCTTGCCCAGCCCTCAACTAAGCTTCCTTACTTTACCAATGATTAAATTCAAAATTTTATAAAAAAAGAGGTTAATAATGGACACATGTTTTAAAATATCACATCACCACAGTCTTAATATTAACACATAGATTTTTCTGTGTTTTTCTTTATATTATATGTTGAACGGCTTGTGGTAAATTATTCCTTTTAGCAAATATTGAAATATCTATACATTTTTAAAGATTTTCTCAAGGGTGACAGTGATTCTTATAAGAGGCTTCATCTCTGTCTCATTAGATGTGAGCAAGAGAACAAATACATACATATATATGTGTGTGTATATAGAGAGAGTTAACCCTTCAACACCATGATTTTCAACTGTGCAGTCTCACTTCTGTCTATGCAGATTTTTTTCCACCTCTGCCACCTTTGAGACAAGACCAACAACTCTTCCTTCTCCTCCTCAGCCTGTTCATGTGAAGTGGACAAGGATGAAAACTTTTATGATAATCCACTTCCACCTAAAGAGTATGTCTTCTTTTTATGAATTTCTTAATAACATTTTCTTTTTTTTTTTCTAGCTCACTTTATTTTAAGAATACCACGTATAGTACATATAACATGCAAAATAAGTTTCTTTGGTGGGGGTCAAAAGGTATACATGGAGTTTTGACTGAGTGGAGGTCAGTGCCCCAACCCCAGTATTGTTCAAGGATCAACTGTATAGGTTTAGGTATATGTATATAATATTTGTTGAACAAAGAAAAATTTATAAAATGATAAAATGAATCAATGCCTCTGTGATTAATCTGTTTAGTTAGTATTTGGTTTGAAAAACTTGGTAGTAGCATGTTCACCAAGGTTTTTCAATCACAGCATTCTTTATATACCAATAATTTAGTACTGCTTTACATGGCAAGCAATGAAACAGAGAGAGAATCCTGAGTCATCTAGTCAATAAATACAAAAGAATAGAAAAACAGTACATGAGGTCAACTCAATCCATAATATGTTAGGGATAGCAATGCTGTCAAGGGGCAGAACTACCTTTAAATTTTGTCTGGATACCCATAATTGCCCCGAAATCATAAGTTCAAAAGTCTTAAGTCAGTCTGATACTTTATTTATGGTTTTCCTCTGTTTTAAATATTCTCTATCTGTATACATAAGAGTGTGTGTGTGTGTGTGTGTGTGTGTGTGTGTATTCTCTGTATGCAATTAAAATTTTTTAAGCAAAGTAAATACTATGATGTCTGGGACTTGGGAACTGATTCAGATTATCCAGCAGAGAAGGAGGTGAATATCAGAATATATATATATATATATAATATTGGTCATGGTTAATAATTATTGAAGCTAGTTGATGTGGTCATGGAGGTTCTTTTTACTACTTTATCTGTTTTCGTATGTTTGAATTTTTTCATCAGAAGATGTTAAAACATGCCAATGCATGTCACTATTAAAAACATACATTTTTATGTTTCCTGGTATTGTTTTTCATTGCTATATTCAAATACCTGGATAAAATTTGGGTATACAATACTTCAGGCTCAGCTATTTCTTCCCTTATTTGTCCTAATGTATGGTCATTTATTTGTCCCCAGATACCTGTGGAAGACTGAAGAAGAATAGTAAAGACATATTTAATTTGCTACATCTTTCAGTGTAGTTAGATTCATCCATATGACTCTGTCTGGTGCTTTGCAGTAAGAAAATGAGAGAAGGTGTTAGTAACAGAATGACTATACCATATCTATTTCTAACTCTGACTCTCCAGAAGTTTTTTAAAGACAACGGCACATGAGGAAGCAGAGTAGATGAGTTTGAGGCAAGTGTAAAAATCAAGGGAACATTGATAGTTAGTAGATAAGTTTGAAAAATACCAATTTTACTAAAGAAAAATTAACATTATACAAGAAGGAGAAAACAAAAACTGACACTTGATTTTTAATTAGAATATAAGCATAAAACATTATCTTTAAAAATGAAATGTGCAATCTTGCACTTATTCCTTTAGAAATATCTAGGGATTGCCTTTGTTTTGTGATTCTGTGACTTAGTAACAGAAAATAAACCCTGTGTTATATTTTAATAAAAGTAAGCAAAAGCTAATTGCAGGCTATAATAAAAGGGTCTGCACATAAGGTTAAAAGATTAAATCATTAGATTATTTTTAGGTTACTAATATGAACCTTCATGATTTACATACTACTTTAAAATTTGATTCTTAAATTACAATGCCATAGTCATGGAGATAAAGATTCATGGAAATAAATATGAGAAACAAATTGAAAATAGAGAAACAGGCTAAAAATAAAGTGAAGAAAAAGAAAGAATTACTGGTTATTCAGAGGTTTCTGAAATATTAGATAAATGACCCTTGCACTCTTTGAGTTGAGAACTTCATTCAGACTTTTACTATCACATGGCTTTTGAAATGCTAAGAAACTACTTATTCTGGTTGAAGAGGATATAGTTTTCTTTTTTTCTACCCAGGTCCCAGCATAGTACGGTTCATACACTGTATAGTAGATAAAAAAAAAATCTATAAGCACATAACTCTTCATAGCCAATGTTGCCATGTTTCTTCATACCCTTCATAGAATAAAAAATTAACTTCATATTCAAACATTAATATGTGTAACAATAAAAAAGAAACCAAAAACCAAATATGAAACATGAAAATTAGACACAAAAAGTTAGAAACATATGAATTAGTGATTTTATCACAGATCTTCCAATTTTTGGTTAAAAAATTAGGATAAATGTTTTAATATTTTCAATCTATAAAATGGAAATTTATTTCTGTATCAGATAAATATTGATTATTTTCTATACTAGACACAGTTCAAAGGCAATAAAACAAAGTCTCATTATTGTGCAGCTTATATCTAGTAGGAAAAGACAATGGCAAGAAAAACATATAAAAACTAAGTATGAAGTTAGATAATTATTAGGTGCTGCAAAGTCAAAACAAATGAGAGGAAACAAAGAGAGGCAGAAAATGGAAATAACCATAGGTGAATAGAATTTAAATCCAAGAGATGAATATTGACATTATCATATGGCTCAGCCTAGTATATTATATTGTATGTTCAGATAAGGACTTTCTGGTGTGAAAATTGAGCAGGTAAGGAACTAAGGAAGAAAACAACAGGAATTTCTTTAGAAGAGTATTTTGATAGAAGAAACAAGTGCAAAGGCCTAGTGTCCAGAGCAATCCTGGTGTTTTGATGACAAGCACAGAGTGGCTTGGATTGAGAAAGAATGAGTTGTGAGAAATAATGTCAAGGGAGTTACAAGGACCTATTAGATGTCTATAAGGATCTGTATTAGTATTCTAACTATAGTGGAAAGCCTTTGAGAGCTTTTAAGTGAAATCATAAGATAATTAGTTATATATTCTAAAATAATGGCTGTAGTTTTTGTGTACAGAACAGAATGTATAATATGGAAAAACAAGAATGGAAACAAATTCAAATCATTAAGGTATTATAATGGTCCAGGTGAGGGATGATGGTGGCTTGGACCAAGTCGGTATTAGGTAGAGAGACAAGAACTAGAGGTAAACAGGATGTGCGTTGTAGGTGAAACAGACAGGATTGACCTTTGAATGGAATGTGAAGGATGAGAGAAAATAAAGGGTTAATGACTACACCCAGTTTGGGGCCTGTGTAACCATGTTAATAAGGGTAACATTTACTGAACTTGGGAACGTTATTAATATTTATGGAGCAGGTTTTTGAGGATGAATGAGAAACAGGTTTTGGCCAAGTTTAAATGAGTGTTGAGATCTGGAGAAGTTGGTGATAGAGCTACTGTTGAGCAAGGCTGCCCCATACTTGCAGTTTTTTTACCCTCACTGGGTTGAAAAATAATGGAACTTGGGCATGAAATCCATCCCTACCAAGAGATAAAGAGTTCTCATAGCCTATGCTGAACTTATCACCTTGTATGGAAATACCTTTCCTTGTTTCAGACTCAATGTGTACTCCTTTGTTCTGCTTCAACATGTGTCATATGATACCTAACCAATCCCTCTACTATATCTATTTTTGTGGGGAAGGGACATGGTCCTTCTACTACAGCACAAGATTAGCTGCTAGAAAGGACCCACTGAGCATGAGGAACTTATGCCCACTCTTGGAACTGATTTTTCTCTGTTCCTTCCCCATGTGAGTAAATTTAGTGTTCCATCCAGCACTTGACTGCATCGTGTTTTTCTTGGTGACTCCAATACCAAGATGCAGTGGGAAAAGGGTTGGAACCCCTATATGCCTGGTGACATATAATAGATGTTACCTGCTCAAAAGATTTAAATATTGAGAAGATAGGATTAGATAGTATTAAAAGGCTAGGGAAGTGAGTCTTGATGGAGAAGATGACTGGGTTTTATGGCACAGCAACATAAAGATACAGAAATATGAGTATTACTTAGCCAAATATGCTATAGGATAAGCAAAGGAAAGAGGAAGAAAACAAAGAGAGACTATTTGCTGAAGGACAAGCATACATATCATTTCATACTTTTCTCTGTACTCTTCAAAGACATTATATAACTGAAAGCATCAATGTACATAATTTTTTCCTTATTGATTAAAAAATAAAGGATCTTAAATTATAAGAAGCAGTTGTACAAATTACACAGTTATGCATTTATTTAAATGCAACCCAATGTAGGGGAGTTATACAATAGGTATAAGTGTGCAATGTATACTGTAGAGAAGAACAAAGAAAGGAGACATTAGCCTAACTGTGGTGGTTAGGAAAGATTATTACACATTGAGTCAACCTACTAACTAGATTTATGTCATCCGCACGATTTATCCTCTTGTTTTATTCTTAGTCCCAGTCATGATATCTGGTGGTAGAAATTATGTTCCCTTAGGCTTCCCCTCACCTCCTCTCTTTGATACAATTTTTAATTTTGTTTACTTCGTTATGCTGTATCTTCAAGTCCTCATCAGTTACCAAACACGCTAGATAGATCATTTGAAACTGGCCTTTTCTATATAATTAATTCAGCATTCATTCACAATATGTTTAACCCTATGTCACTTAATATTAATGAAATATGGTAACAAAGGAAAATATTTAATGGCTAGCATCACAGTGTTCAATTTAAAGGAAAAAATTGAGAAATAATTTTCAATTTCTTGGTTTGGATAATCAGCACTTTTAATGACACTAAACTTTTATGTGATTTGTGTGATAAAAATGATGTCCTGGATTTGCTATATATTGTTTTATTTTCAAAACTGTGTGATGACTTGCTTAAAAGACAGGTATCTTAGGATATGAGAACCAAATGAGAGGCATTGCTTTTCCTTGGGCTATTTGTATGGTATTATTTGCCTGAGAATCTTGGCTTAATCTCTTGAATACAATCCTCTGAACTATAAAAAAGAGGAAATTAAATAGGCAAAATTAAATTAACTAATTAAATTTAAAAAGATAAAATTAAAATTTTATCTGCCTTTAACATTTTATGTAAAGATATATAAAAATTGTCTGTGGACACAAAAATATGGCAAAACATTATTTGTTTTTATATCATTTCCTAAATAAATGTATATTTCAGGCACAAGTTTTGATCCATGCATATCTGATTTTATATAATAATGAGCTAAGTCTTGGTAAGGTTTTATTTAAATTTGATCAGAAAAAGCATGACTTGTTTCTAGTTAGTTACACATCTCTTGGTAGTAGGTCATTGCTTACAGCAGCATTGCAGATCTCCTAATGATGTCTTACAAGCTTTGTTGAAACGGTTACTTTTGTTTTTCTACTTCTAATTTATAAAGCCTGTGAAGTGCAGGTGAGCTCTTCCAGTATGTTTTGTTATTGAGAGCATAATAGGTTTCTCCTGCACATATGAGGGCTCTGAGAAAGCCATTAAAGAACTGTGCTAACTTTATGATAATGGAGAAAAATCTATAAAGAAAAATAAAGGAGACTGAAAAACTGCATAGACTTAAGTGTTTCAAGTATATACTCTTGTTCCCTTGAAATATTATAGATAAGTTTAAAATGTGTTGTGTAGGATTTATCTCCTAATAGATATTTGAAGAAATCTCCTTGAAATGTGAGCCAATTGTTTTATATATAAAAAGAAAACAGTGAATAAGAGAATATATATTGAAAATTAAAAGACAACTATTTAATAATACTTACATGAATAATTTAGTAATAAAAATAGTTGGTGTTAAGAAATAATTTAAAAATCAGTAATTTTAATTTTCATGTAACATAGGTATTGGATGTTATGTAGGCTTACTGTATGATATGGCTCTCTCCAAATAAGGTATCTCTAAAAAACGACATAAATTAAATGAACACTTAAATAGTTATGCACAAAGATTAGGAGTATAAAACAAATATTCTTCAATTCTTTTTAAATGGAAAGTTTAAAAAAATTAAATTGAATGGCACTTTTGAAAATTGGAGATGATTGATAAGTGGCAATTGTATTTGTGGCAACTGTAAAAAGCAGAGACTGTTAGTTCCCAAAGGAGAAGTTTTACCCCTTTTAGGGAGCCAAACAGAAGTAACTCTCATAGAGAGGTCTCTACAATTATTCTTATCTCATATCCTTAGAGATAGAGAAAAAAGTGAGCTGGCACTCTGATATGATTTTTATGCATGAATATATTTATAAGTCATACATCTGTAGCAATACTGCACATGCATTCTGAAGTACACTCATAAAATGGTAAAAATGAGAGTGAGCAAAATATTGTTTATTTATTATTTTACATTTATTTTGCTGTAAATAATTGATTATTTCATTTAAGTAACATAACATAATGATACATTATTATTTCTGAAAATTTAAGTTCATGATAAAGTGAATCAAAATCTAATTATAGGTTCAATTTATTTCAATATTTGGTTTTAATAGTGATCAGTAATAAAGAGGATAATCACACAGACACATAGATGCAAATGAAAACAGTACGTTTCTGAAAATTACTTTTTTAAACATTAATTTTCAACATCCTCTATCCATACAACAATGTTTTTGTTTTGAAAGCAGCTCAGCTCATTTTATAAAGTCTCCGTTAGCTTAGGGCACATACTGTTTGCTATTAAAAAAGAAATCTGCTAGACAGCATATACTGACAGTGAGTTATTATCACTAAAGATGTCAGCAAATTTGGAAATGTCTTTGTGTAAAAGAAAAATAACTCAGGTTTAAGTTCAATGTAAGCTATCCAGTGAACTTCTCCATAACAGAAAAACTGTTCAGAGACACTACCTAGTAACTTATTGATATTATAAGTAATCTATTGTAAATTCTTATTTTTATAAAAGTAACCATATCAATTACATAAATTGTATTTTAAAACATTTTAAAATCATTGTCATGATTTACTGAAAAACAAAAATAAAAAGGTAAGTTTGTCTCTTTTCCTTATTCTAGATTTTGCTATTTATTTAATAAAAAAAATAAAACATGACAGTCAGATCCATGTACACAGTGAGTGTGCTATAGAGTTGTATATTAAATATCAATATTTATTGGATTTTCTCTTACTTCCTTTGAAATAATGAACATAATAGAAGTTCTAGTATTTACATTCCATATACCAGTGTTATACACACAGTACATAAATGCTGGGGAATATTATTTTCTATTTTCAATTTTCCTTTCTTAAGACAATCATTTGGATTTTCTGTTTCTAAAACCAGACTAAGTCAGACTTCTATTTCCATTCAAGAGACCAAATTCATTCACCTATCTGAAACTACAATAGAAGGAATATATATATGAAACACTAGACAACAGACAACAGAAGATAGTGATCATTGAGAGAAAGAAGAAAATGTTGACAGCTCTGCTATTGCCTCAGCTTACTGAAGAAAGCATTTCTAGGCTGGATCTCCAGGAGGGGAAAGACAGGTGGAGCTCAGTAGATTCCTTGAATTGAGTAAAAATAATTGAGAGTCGGGGGAACTCAAAAGTGTTGTAGTGCACAGAAAGATTACCGGATAAGAGAAAGTTGCACAGAGGGGGCCCCAACTTGTGTAGCAGATACCTCTCAAGTATTCAACAGAATACTGATCAGCAAATATATGATAAAAACCTACTCAAGCATAGGGAAAGAAGCATATTTTAAACAATTGGAAGAAATAGTGCCCGGTGATCACAAAAAGCGGAGAATGTTGCCTATTCCAACCACTCAGACAGAGAAAACTCATAATTCATGGGGCACTGGTTAGATTATTTAAAAGAACACTGACATGGTAATGGAACAAATGAACTGCTGAACAATTACTATTGATCAGAAGCAATTTTCTCTTAAGGGACATTTGACAATTTCTAGAGATTTGTTTTTTTTTTTTTTTTTTTTGTCACCACTGAGGTGGGGGTATTCTCTTGGCATCTGGTAGGTAGAGGCTAAGGGTACTAAATATTCTTTGTTATACAGAACAGCTCCCTTGCCCCACTACACACACAAAAAAAAGAGTTATATTGCTTAAAGTGTCAATAGAGTTGAGGTTTAATAACCCAGTTCTAGACTAAACACTATACAGTTCTTGTCAACCAAATCTTTAAAGGGATCTAAAAAAATTATACTCTTTCCAAGAAAAGTAACTATGTCTCAGGACAAAGTTCTAGGATTTTTTAATAGAAAAATATGCCAGTATCTAATAAAGTAGAAATTCACAATATCTTGTATTCAATAAAAAATCATCGGCATATAAAGAAGTATAAAAATATGACCCATAATGAAAAGAAAAAATAATCCAAGCCAAACCAGAACTGATACATATATTATAATTAGCAGCAAAAATTCAAGCAGTTATTATAACTGTAATCCATACATTCAAAAGCTTAAATAAAGTCATGGAAGTTACAAAAATAGCTTGAATGCTAGAAATTAAAACTATGAAAAATGAAAAATTTATTGAATGAGATTAATAGTTGATTAGGCTTTGCAGAATAAGAGTAGTTAAGAAAAAACTATAGGAAGTATCCAGATAAAGCACAAAGGAAAGAAAAAAAAAAGAAATTTAAAAAAATGGACAGATACTAATGACCTGTGGGAGATTTTCAAGTTATCTGATATACATTGAATTGCTATCACCAAAAGAAAGGGGAAAAAACGAGAAGGACAAAAAAATTAAGGAAATGATGTCAAACTTTTTCCAAATTCATAGAAAACTATAAACCCTGAGATCCAAGGAGATCAATGAAACTCAAGCATAGAAAATATAAACAAAACTATATCAGAGCAAATCATGATCAAATTGTTTAAAAACGTTGATGAAGATGATATCTTAAAGTAACTCGAGAAATTATATATATTATACACAGAGGAATGAAGGTAAAGATAACATCATCTTTCTCATGGAGAATTATGCAAGTGAGAAAATAGTAAAGCAATTAATAGCACTAAAAAAATAATGAACCTAGAATTTTATATCCAATGAAATATCTTTTAAAAGTGAAGATGAAATAAAGACTTAAAAAAAAAAAAAACAGATGAAGTCTGCTTTTATCAAAGTAACGAATGTGGCTCCACAACAAAAGTCTATGTGTAAAAAAAAAAAAAAAAAAAAAAAAGTCTATGTGTGATCTTTCAGGTTTGACATAGGAAATCACAAGGTTTTGTCTGGCAGACTTACTCTGGCAAAGCTGCCTTGCCCTTACAAGAATTGGTGTACAATGAATGCATTGTAGTTTCTCTAGGGGGTTGCAGTTAAGGACTCAGGCTTTCTGGGGAAGCTGTGTATATACAGCATATCTGCACTTCTAGCCCAGGGACTACCTCTGCTAAGGCACTCTTCAGGCATCTGGGCAGAGACCTCCTTATAAGAGAAGCCTTTTGTTTGGAGTTCCTCAACAATGAGATGATTACTCTCACTTGGACTGCATGTCAAGGGACCATTGCCAGGTGCCATTTCTTAGTAAAAATGGAACAGTTGGGAACCAATCCCTTTCTCTTTTGCCTGTTGCTTAGACAACCACAATAAGTGAATAAAGTCTTGATTGTTACTTTCAGTTCAGCGCATTGTCCCAAGTGACCACATTGGCAATGTGGTCACTTTGGCCCAACAACCAGCATATCCACTCCACAAAGGATGTTAGAGTAGATCCTACAGAGAGAAAGAAAATGCTATTAGTTGAAATATGATTATGCACTAAGAAATATAGAATACCAGAAATGATAACTACAAAGGTAAATACGCAAGATTTTTTTCCCCTGATATTAAAATCTATTTAACACATTGACTGTCACACTAGGAAAAAAAAAAAAAAAACTCCTTGGGGCCATGGTGTTTTATTACAAAAGATTAGAAAAGATATTGAAGAATTGAATGACTCTATTAAACAATTTGAACTAAAAACATTTATGGAAAACTTCTCCACCAAGAACAGAATGCATAGTTTTTTTTATAAGTGTACACAAGCACATCATCCTTAATGGTGAAAGACTAAATATTTCCCCCTATGATCAGGAAAAAGTAAAAAAGATACTTGTATTTACTCCTTTATTCAACATTGTACTGGAAGTTATAGCCAGCAGCCAGCACACTAAGGCAAGAGAAAGAACTTAAAAGCATACAGTAGAAATAGTAATAAAACGAACCCAGTTTGAAAAGGGAGGAAAACTTTGTTTTCTAACATAGCACCATTGTTTAGGTAAAAAAAAATATGTTATAGATTTTCCAATCAATGAATTTAGAAAGGTTATTGGAAACAATTGTAAAACAATATATGTACATGCATTACACACACATACACACAAACCAGCAAAGAGTAACCATAAGTTATTTTTAATTCAATTTAAAATAGCATAAATATATGAAATATTTAGCAATAAATCTGCCAGAAAGATATAAAAGAATTTTAACAAATACTTCACCAAAGTGGATATATAGATAGAAACTAAGCAAAGGAAAAGACACTCAGCCTCATTAATCTTCTCTCCAATCAAGTCGTCTCCTCTTATTTCTGTAAAAATCTCTTTCTCTCAATAGGTAGGTATCAGATAGATAGATAGATTTCTTTTTGTCTGTTTGTTTCTTTTCATCATTTACCATCTACTTTAGGTAATTTTGTCTTCTTGCTTTATTTGAGATCAGTAGCCATTGATATCTTCTGTTGCTGTACTAAATACATTTAGGAAATCTATCTTCATATATTTTCTTTAGGATTAAAAATGTCTTTCAGTTATGCAAAGGTTTAGTTGGCATTTTTTTTCTATTTCTCAATGTTTGGGTTATTTCCAAGGGGGCAAAGGATTGGAAATTAATCTAGTTCCCCATAATTTTAAGATAGGAGATCTCAAAAAAGACCTTATAATTTAAGGATAATAGAATTAAAAGCAGAGGAAATCAAAGCAGAGAGCAGTTAAAATCAGGACTATAAAGAGAAGTAAAGAATACTGAAGGGATATAACATTAAAAACCATTAATTACAGATTTTTCATCAATAGCCAGAGCAAACATTCATATTTAAAATAACCTTACAAATATTTGGTATTACATAATATTCAGAGCATTTGTAGAATTTATTTCTCACTTTCCAAGCTTTGGACCATTTACCTCGCCCAAGATCTAGATTAGAAAGAACACAAACATGTTTTTCTGACTTCAGTTTTCCCTCCTTGAATACATCAGCTGAACTTGCAGTCAGAAAGTTTAAAGCATAACTTTGATCTTTTATGTCCTCTGCTAAAGATTCTGCAATGGTTTCTCCCATTGTTTATAGAATCCCTAAAGTTGTAATATTCAATCAAGGTATTCATAAAACTACGTTTCTTAAGATCTCCTCTACTATTGCCTCACAGTTACCTGTCCCAGAGAACAATCCTTGCTGCTCCCAACATACAACATGCTATTAATATATACCTCTGTGTCTTTAATTATGCGTTTCTTCCTGCCTTGTGTCCCTGAAATATGTCTGTTCCCTAGCTAATTATTAGTTATCTTTTGTGACTAATTTCAGGCCTCATTTGTATTTGAAAATCTTGCCTAAATGCTGCTTGTTTGTATTATTGCTTAATCATATATGCATCAATCTTAGTAAAGTACTTATAAACATATCGGTCAATATTTTTGCCATAATAGACATCACATTTTCTGATTTTGAAAAATGCACTTACTGTTTTCCCCTCTGTGTCTGGAGTATTTTAAGCGTTCAGTAACATACTTTTTGATCTAAGTTAAGCCCATATTATTGGCAAGAAACCCTGTCAACTGGTTGGACATGAAGAGATAAATATCAGGCTGTATTGATTATAAGACAAATATACTTTATTAGAAAAGCAAAAAATTATTATATAGTACAGATAGAATGGGTTATGATTCAAGAGACACATTTAGAGCAAAACCTAATTTGAGAATTTGATGATGACTGCTAGAATATTTATATTCTTGTCACTGGAAAAGTGAGATAGGCCAAGATTAGAGTTGTTGTTTCACAAACTGAAACAGAATATGAGACTGAGACAAAACCATGATGTCATCACTTTCATTTGCACAAATTATAGTACCTTCAAATGGGCAATGGGGATGCTGGAGGATCATTTTTGTTTAACATTGAAATAGGAGTTTCTTTTGAGTTTTTCTAAGCTATAATATAAGGAGAGGCTTGGGTTTAGTTGTTATTAATTAAAGGGGATATTTAATGAACCTGCAATCTCTAGCAAGTATTACTATAGGAGACATTTTTATATCACCCAGAAAGGGCTCCTATTCACAGTAAATAAATTGCATACTTGAAAATGCACATTTTTCTGCTGTTATACTTGGTCCTCATGGCCAAATAAAAGAAAACCCATGAACTAGGAAATGTTAAGCTTGTTATGCTCTTATTTTTGAACTTTGAGTTAAGTCATGTGCTTGCCAAAGTAATTTCTTTCCTTTATAAATAGCTTTAAAAATGTTTGAAGAAGTGGCTAGTAGACCAAGATACTATAGAGTTGACAGCAACAATGAACCAGTGAAATCAGGTTAAATAAAACAAAGACTTCAAAACAACGGTTTATAGGTGTATAAGCTCTTTGATAGTAGAAGGAAACATTTCCTTTATTTTTCTATTTGTGGTTCATGGAAATTTATAGATGTTAACAGAAGTTATGTATCATAGTTATGTTTTAAGCATCAAATTAAATTCTGGTAAACATAGCCTTCAACATAATAATAAATCAGTAAGCACAAATCATCATCGTCATCATCACCACTGAGTTAGGAAATATTTAATTTCCAATGAAGTGTAACACACTGTTACAGTAGACGACTAGGAGACAGGACTGAGACCAGAAACAAAGACTTGAAGGTTGGGTACAGTTGTTAAAGTAAACAACTGTCAGGCAGCAGCTAAGTAGGAGGGCTGATAACTGCAGGAAAGAACTGGCAGTTGGTTATCGGTTGTCAATTGTCACTGGCGATTTCTGTCACCTTACATGAACTTTAGCTAATTATAATATAATTTACGTTGCAGTTTTAAAATGTCTTTGCCCTTAAAATCACCATGACATTATTGAACCTTAAAATCTGTACCCCCATAATATGCCGAAATAAAAAAATGTGGAATTATTAAAAAAATCACCATGACAGTTCTGAAACTGCCATCTAAAGTATAAAAATGGGAGAGAAATGAATTCTAGGAATTACTACCCAAACTTTTCATAAAATCCAACCCATTAGCCTTGAATATTCGTCCCTTCAATTAATAAGACTTCAAAAGCCTAAAAACCACTTCCTCTCCTCTGCAAGAAGCTGCTTTTCTGGAGACTGCCCATTCTTTTTCTTTTGAGAGTTTACCTTCACTTTCAATAAAACAAAGCTGTTGCTTGCTTGGCATATGTGGTGTGTCCTGAAATTCTTTTCTCCCTATGATCACCTGGAACCTAGGGAAAAATTTTCCATTTGGAGGCAGCTAACAAAAATCACCTTTATTATTATTATTTTTTAAAAGACTATATGGTTTACTGGAAAGTATACTGAGTTTCAAATGATAACTGAGTTAATGTTCCTGCTCTAATACTTATTTTAGTAAATTCATGTTTTAGGACAAGTTTATTAACTTCTCTGAAACCCCATTTTGTTGTACTGTATAATATAAACAATAATGTCTCTTCTACTTTTCCCAAAATTTAATATGCATTGTTTTGCATATGTTTGTAAAATATAAAATGGGCTATCATATCTATAGTATTAATATTTGCATAATCTTAGTGCTCTATAGTTGAAGACAAAAGAAGACAAATATCTTCAAACATGGAATAGGTAAGTTATTAAGTAAATATTACATACATTAAAAATCAATAATTTGCACCACTTGAATATAAAGTTTTTACTGTTGTTAAAGTACTGGGTATGGGGAAGACAGGGATAATCATAGTTTATTAGAACATGTCTAACTATATAACAGAAGAGAATTCAACGTTTGACTTTGGTCAGGGGCCTAAAATGCCCATGCTTCATTCCAGAGTAAAATTTATAAATGTCAATATAACAATCTTTATTATTAGTCCTATTGTTTAAATTTAGGTTGGGTCATAGTGG
Source organism: Microcebus murinus (assembly GCF_040939455.1). Lineage (NCBI taxonomy): Eukaryota > Metazoa > Chordata > Mammalia > Primates > Cheirogaleidae > Microcebus > Microcebus murinus. The sequence continues at coordinate 53,771,211 of NC_134116.1, forward strand.
TCACAATTTGTTGCCATCTGGCAGCTGTTTTCCAGCCTGTGTGAAGTGAGTGTTTTATTGGAATCAAGTTCTAAGTGGACAGATGGCCACACTGAAAAATAATCATGACGTTTGTAACTAATTGATATCTTTTCTGGGAGTCTCAGCTGAGAAACCAAGGATTGGATGTATGCTGGAGCTGAATTCTCTAGCAACCTCATAGGAAGAAACTGGCTCTATGTAAGAAAATTACCTAATTTACAAACAAGGTCACATTAAAGAAAAAAGAAATTCTATAATTATGTGACTCTTTGAAGAGTTGACAAAGATATCTTCAGGGAATAAAGTTTTGTTTTAAATAAATAAATGTGTGTGTGTGTGTGTAGGTTATGTCAACTTGCTCACTTGCACTACTTTTTGTAGAGTTTAGTAGTAATAATTCAAAAGATAATTTAATTCCATCTAAGTTATATATATTAACCTTATAATTAAAATCATTTAATTATTATATCTCTATTTCATCAATTTTGTTTTTATACGTTAGCATTACAAGTCTTTAAATTTTTAGTTGTTATAATCAAACTTTCATTTTCTTCCCAACCTCCTAGTGTCTTTGTAAGTAAATAGCTGGTTCTGTTGCCAACGCTAAGTTCTTAGCTACCTTATAGGAATAAGATCTTTTGTAGTTCCCTGCAGAACACTAAATCAAATTCAGTGCATAAGTCTTCTGTCATAACAATTTTGTCTACAACAATTTATCTTAGAAAATATCTTTTAGTCTATTTTCCATTTTGTATTTCCCCAGAGCAAGGGATTTTAAAGATAACACTAGAAGTTGTTTACACATAACAAATGATTATGGAGCCAAATTTCACATGATGTTTCTGAATAGTAATAATTCTATACTCCTCAGGAGAACTATTAAATTTAGAAAACTAATTATGATTTACTATAATATATAGCATTTCTCTAACTTAAGAAAAAATATTTTCTCTTTTAAAATTGATATATCTGTATTTCTTATGGCTTAAATGGATTTAAACAACATATAGGCACATTTATTGATTTATTTTAAATTTACCATGTAGTACCTAATCTGTTGCTTTTGAAAAAGAGATCTCCTTATAGAAACTACTCTTGGTGAAATAATAGTTTATGGTACATCTTCTATAAAGGTTTTCTGGTCTCTCAAATAATTGATAAATTTAGGCAACGATATATATAAATATCAAATACTTTAATATTTATATTGAACAATCAAGAATTTCAATTTCATTACAAGTAAGAAATATCTGTCAGCCATTTATAAACATAGGTTTATATACATATATAAAGTATAAGATGTTCTAATGTTTCATATAGTATTAATAATCTTAGTGCTCTACATTTGAGGGCAATTTCAACTGAGATCAGAATCTTTTGCTACTTTTAAGACATACTCAGTCTAGCATCATATTAAAATTTAAACATATTCAAGTTACATTATAGTACCTACTATATCTCCTCTCTAAATTCTTCTATATCATATGAAAGGCAAGAAAAATGAGATAATAGTGATTCTTCATTAAACACATACTTTACTTCAGACACTATGTAGATGTTTTACACATATGAATAAATGTATTCCTTATAACCCATCAAGGTGTATTTTATTATTGTCATTTAAAAATTATAGTTAGAAATATTAGGAAAATATCAAAAATCAGTGAGTGAGTGAGTAGGAAAAGCTAACCTAGAAAGGAGTTCTGACAGTTTGTTTTCAATTAGCAATACCAAAACCAAATAAAGATATCACAAAAAAGAAAATTAAAGACCTAATATTCAACACAAAAACCCTCAACCAAATGTTAGCAAATCAAATTCAGCAATGTATAAAAATAATTATACAACATAAATAGGAAGGGTTTATTCTAGGTATGCAAGACTAGTAAAACTTTTTAAAAAGTCAATCATTGTAATGCACCATGTCAACAAACCAAAGAAGAAAACTCACATGATCTTATAAATTAATATAGACAAAAGCATTTGACAAAATACAAAGCTCATTTCTGACAAAAAAGTCTTAGCAAACCAAACATAAATGGGAATGTCTCCAATTTGATACACAACATCTACAAAAACACAGGAAACTTCATACTTAATGGTACAAAAACTAGATTCTTTCTCACTCAGATCTAGAAGAAAAAAAAACAAAACAAGGATGTTGTCATTCACCACTCTTATTCAACATCACGCTAGAGTACCCAAAACAATATTAAAAAAGAAGTACAATATTGGAGGATTGATGGTACCAGTTTAAAGACTTTATATAAGGCTAATATTAATCAAAATAGACTGGTATTGGTAAAAGGGCTGACACATGATCAACGAAATAGAGCAGTTAGAAAGAAGCAAAAGAAAAATGATAAACTTTTTTTTTTTTTTTTTACAAAGGAGCAAAGGCAATTCAATGTTGACAATATAGTAGGTAAGAAATCATACTGGAAAAAAATAGAAACCTACATGCCAAAAAGTAATTCTAAATACAGACCTTAGATCTTAAACAAAAATTAACTCAAAATAGATTTAGACCTAAATGAAAAAGCAAGACTATGAAAATTCAAAAAGAAAATATAGCATAAAATCTACATGACCTTGAGCTTGCTGATACATTTCAAAATATAACAGCAAAAACTTTAGCCTTCAAATAAAAACAACCACAATTTGGCTTTATTAAATTAAAAAACTTTTTTGTGAAAGACACTACTAAGAGAATGATATGCCAAACTGCAAACTGAGAGGAAAAATTTGCAAAATACATATCTGATAGAGGACTTCTAGCCAAATTATACAAATAACTTTTAAATTCAATAATAATAAAATAAATAACCTGGTTACAAAATGGGCTTGACCAAATGACATACAGATGGTAAATAAGCATTGAAAAGATACTCAATATAATTTTCCATTAGTAGATTATAAATAAAACAACTACTAGGGTCTATTGTACACCTATTAGTATGGCAAAAAAAGAAGGAAGAAAGAAAAACAGAAAACAAAAACCAAACTGACAATAACAACTGCTGATAAGAATCCAGAGCAATAAGAACTCTCATTCTTTTGCCTGGTAATATAAAATGGTATAGCCATTTTGCAAGACAATTTGACAGTTTTTTTTCCAAAACTAAACATACTCTGCCCATATTAACTAGTAATCATTCTCCTTGCTAGATTTAAAAACTTATATTCATGCAAAAACCTGCTTATGAATGTTTATAAATGTTTTATTCATAATCAACCAAACTGGAAGCAACTAAAATGTCTTTCAGTAGATAAATGAATAAACAAACTTGGTGGCACATACAATGTAATGTTATTCAGTGATAAAAATAAATTGGTAATCAAGTGACAAAAAGACATTGATGAATGTCAAGTTTATATCACTATGTGAAAGAAGTCAGTTTGAAAGAGCCACATACTATATGATTTCAATTATATGACATTCTGGAAAATGATAAACCGCAGAAATAGTAAAAAATATCAGTGGTTGTCAAGGGTTTAGTGCAGGCAGACACACTGAATGGATGAAACCCAGGGCTATTTTCAGAGTGGTGAAACTATTCTATATAGGACTGTAAGTGTGAATACAAGGCATTAAACATTCAAAATTTACAGTACATACAGCAAATTTAAAGCACGAAAATTAATAAAAATATCATCTAGTAGGCCAGCGGGATCTCAGCATGCAATGTAGAATGTGACAAAATAATCTAAATTTGTTAAAAATTTATGAAATAACTTCGGCGAGGGGGATGGCAGAATAAAGCACTAACTTAAATAGATTTCAAAATGAGAGAAGTCTGTAAGACTAAAGACAAAAGTAATCTTATATAAGAACAGTACTCTCATTGATAAAGTGTTCCCTTCCATGAGGGTAGGGATTAATAATTCTGAAATTACTACACATGTATAATGGAGTTGACTGATTAAGTAAATGAATGAAATGTGTTGAGAACCAGGTTTGCCACTGTTGGAGTGGAATGTTACATACATATAGTAAGGAGAATAAGCTACACTGAACTCTGTGGTAAAAGACTACAGTAGGACATATTGGAATGAATTTATATTTAACTTAATATGATATAGATATTTACATACAGAACTATTAATACATGTGTCTATCTACACAGATAGACACACATTAGTGTCTATCTATTAGTGATAGGTTAGTAAACACAGAAGTATTTTGCTGTGTTCATTGGGAGGCCATAAAGCAACAACATTGTAGTAGCTTTGGATATGCTTAGCAACCAGACTTGTTCTTTTGTTTGTTTGTTTGTTTTCCCAGTTAAAAGAATGGAGGCACTTTACAGAATGGATGGTTCTATGACTGCAGCAGGAAATATCCAAAATAATTGTGAAATGTCTTGTAGAGCCAGAAAGTAATAAAGTATGCAAAAATAAAGCAAAACAAAGACATTGATGGGGTATGTCAAAGAGTTATAGATTACCAACTTGGACAATAAAATAAATATTGTATTATAGCCCAAAGTATGTATAAATATCTATGACTCCACACTGATATAAATAAATAAGAGGGAGGGAAGAGACAAATCTCCCATGCAGAAGAATTTCAGATATGTCATGTAGATACTCCACCATTAAATTTGGAGGATAACTCCCCACTCCTTATTTGTGGGCTGTTCATAGTGAATTCCCTCCAAAGATTACTGAATGAAGAAAAAAAAAAGCAAAGAAAAGGAGTACATTTACAGTGGTGAAACTTGAAACTTGACAAGCACTACCTAAGCCATATGATTAAGGTTTACATCGGAGTTGTAAGTCACATTGAAAGTATAACCTTGTTATAATTTAATGAGTATTGCAATTTACCTCTGAGATTGTTCTTCTCCCAAATCTGTTATCCCAGTTTAATCATATAAAAAAATCAGATGAGTCTTATCTGAGGCTTATTCTACAAAACACCTGAAAGAGTACTTCTCAAAACTGTCAAAGTCATCAAAAAAAAAAAAAAAAAAGTCAGAGAAACTGCTGCAGTCAAAAAGATTCAAATAAGACATCACTAATACGTGTAATGTGGAATCCTTAATGGATATTGGAACAGAAATAGACATTAGGGGAAACTAAGAATCTCAATAATGCATGCACCTTTGTTAGTAAGAATTTATCAATTTTTAAATTAATTGTAACAAATGTAACATACCAATGTAAGATGTTAAAAATAAGTGAAATTGAATGTGGGACATGCAGAAATTCTCCATATTACCTTTGTAAGAATTCTGGAAATGTAAAATAGTTCTAAAAAAAATATTAAAAATAAATCCCCCCAAAGGTATATTGCTGTTATTGTTAAGATTACCAATATGTAGGTATAGAATATGATTAATAAAGAAATAATTTAAATCTTTAAAAATTTATCTAATAGAATAAAATATTTCTAAAGGATAGTGGTTTATGCACATTTATTTTAGAGAAAATAGTGAATAAAAAGTAATATGTAAAAGTGTATGTAATATATATAAGGCAATATAATATAAAAATAACTAAGAAATTGGAATCAAGAGAAGGTATTCAAAAAAGTAAGATAGGTAAATGCATCAAATTATTATATAAAATATGTCACCTAATATCATTCTACCTGCCAAAAGTTTCCTGCTGATATATATTCAAGTCTTTTAGTAGGTGATTCCATTCACAAACATGGTATTTTAAAATTTTAGATAGTTGTTTATGTAAAAACATATCAATTGCTCAAGAGTACATTATTTATAATGTAAAAACCAATGAAAAATATTCTTATGAGTATTGATAGAGTACTATATGTTATGCATGAAATACATCTTTATTTGGATCTTTGTGAATAACATAATAGAAACTTTTGTAAGATAATTTTATGATGTTTATTATGTAGGAATAAGACACTGCTTTAAAGTTCAGCCAAAGTAATTAAGCCAGAACTCTACAGGACTAAGACTGACTATTTGCTTTACATGGCTTAGGTTGATCTAACAATATATTTTAGAGTGTCAGGAAAAATTTTTGGATTTAATGTTTCAAGGTAATCCATCATAAATACTAGTTTTCTCAGCAGTGCTTTTGAAAGACATTGGGAGATAGTAATTCAGAAACTGTACACCCAACAAAACCTAGATTGCGACTAATCTGTGCTGCCATTTAATAGAATAATCAGGCGTTTTAACCATTAGCTGATAAGAAGGTAAACTTGATATTCTCCTGTGAAAATTAAAAAGACATATATTTGACATATGTGTGACATATATATGACTGACATATATTTGTTTAGACAACGATGAATATTGTGAAGATTAAAAATTTCTGAAAAAAATGCATGGTGGGTTGACTTTTAAAAATAAGCCATGTGGAATTCTAACATCAGTGAGATCTATGTTTTAGAGCAAAAAAATGAATTTACCCCGGAAGTTATAAGACAACATCTAACTCAGATATTAATAATTCTCACTAAAGCACCCACAAAACATGAGCCTGTAATCAAATGACCTGTTCACAGTACTCTTTAAAATAAAAAAATATTTTGGAAAAAATATATACATCTAGGCAAGTAAATAATTTAATTTGCTATATGATGTTATTTACCATAACCCTGTTGAATTGGAGGAAACCTTCCAAAATTTATTATTAGAATATATCATAGCCCTTCTTGTGGATTCTGTTAAAGAAGAGTAGTTGTGGCCAGAAAGATGATTTGTGATTTTAAAAAGTCATCTCCATGTAGCTATTTTCTACATGGGAAGTTCATATGATCAGTTCATCATAAAACAGTGGCAAATATTTCAGAAAATAATGGCAAACAATGTGAGTTGAACCTTATTTCTATTTTAACTCACCAGGAAATTACTGAATGATTGTTCCAGAGAAAATTACTACCAACTCTGGTTCTTGCAATGATTCCTGTTTCTGTTAATAGGACACTATCAATCCTATGACTCAATTAGTAACTTGATTGGCACATTGAAATTATCTTTCTCAACATATACGAAAAGAACCACAAATGCAAATTGTATTGTCTTCCATTTTTCCATTGATGTGCAATGTAAAACTGCTTTTACAATTTTTTTTCCCCTACCGTGTATTTGTCTGGACTTCTCACTGGATTAGGGGCTCTATAAGACAAAAGATCATTTCTCCCTCATTACATTTCTCTGGACACTTGGAACAAAGTCTGACAATTTTTAAGCCCTCAATAAATGTTTGCCGAATTTAAAACAAATCCTCAGGTACTGTGATTTCCAACTCATTAATATATTTATAATCTGTTGGAATCTTACCACTCCCACTATAATAGCCTCCATTATAATTCTGTCACTTCTAATCTTACTTAATTTCAATCTCTTCTCTGTACTGCAGCCAGAGAGGTTTTCCTAACATGCATTTCTTATCTTCTAACACTATGATTAAGGGCCCTCGCCAATGTTCTTGTGATACAGTAATTTTGCTGTTGTTGTTTACGACAAACTATAAACTTTCATTTTGCCACTTGGCTCACACCATCAGTTTAATTTTTTATATCTACTACTGTACCTTTGTACTCCAGACATATTGGACCAACTTCATGTTCTTGAACATGTCATCCTTTTATTTATCTCTAAGGTTCACACTTTCTGTTCTGACTGAAATACCCTTTCATTAAACCCTGCTGCTTGGCTAACATCAAATATTCTTCATGACTCAGACCAAATATCTATAATAAAATAAATACAGATGCAATAAAGCTTTATGCAGTAGTTTGAATGTATGTGTCCCTACAGAAGTTTTATATTGAAACTTATTTGCCAATATAATTATAATTAATGTTTAAAAGTGAGACATTTGGGGGTGATTAGGTCAAGAGGGCTCTGCCCTCAAAATGGATTAGTGCTCTTGTGAAAGGTCTTCAGGGAACTGAGGTAAGCCCATTTTTGACCTTTTGCCCCTTAGGCCATGTGAGGATAAAAAGATGGCACTATCTATGAGGAATGGGCCTTCACTAGACACTAAAACTGCTGGCACCTTGATCTTGGAATTCCCAGTCTCCAGAACTGTGAAAAATAATTTTATGTTGTTTATAAATTACCCAGTCTCAAGTATTTTGTTATAGAAGCACAAATGGGCTAATAGAAATTGATACCAAGAAGTAGGGTGTTGCTGTAACAAATACCTAAAAATGTGGAATCAGCTTTGGACCTAGGTAATGGATAGAGGCTAGAAGAGATTATAACTGAATGCTAGAAAAAGTGTCAGAAGAAATACCCATAAATTGATCTCTATATACTAGTATCCTAACTACTACATAGAGACAAAAGTAGTCCCAGCCCATGTTTATTAGTCTTCTCTGGTTTTGGTAAGATTTAAAACTCTCACCATCCTTCTCTTTGTTTTAGCTATGTACCTTAGCTTTTAATTTCAAACTAACCCTCTCAATTAAGGATATCTATGTGAACTAATATATACATATTTGTTGAAATATATTATATATTTGAACATATATAACATATTTTACATATATATATATAATGTTATATATTATTTTTGATCCCATTGCTTTCACTGGGATGTGACTTCTATTTTTCACTTACTGTCTTAAAATTGACCAGGTATTTACTACTGGGGAATTTAAGCTGCTGTGGGCAACAGAGGTGGCCTTTGAGTTAATAATGACTCTGATGACTATGGCAAGACCAGGTGAGGTCTCAGGACATGTTTAATTGCATTATGAAGAAGATATCACACAAAAAGGACCTCCCTTTATCTTCTCTAAATGCTTTACCATCTAACAAAATGTATTCATTTATTCATTTATTATGTATCTATTAATTCTACTAATATTTAATGAGTTCTATTTCTGTGCCATGCACCTTTCTAAGCAGTGAGTAAAACAAAGTCCCTCCTTTAATGAGGAAAAGACAGAAAATAAATAAACAAGTAAATAAATAAATATGTCAATCAAGTAGTGAAAACTGCTATGAAACATATTAAAAATATGTATACTTCATTATATACTGCTTTATTACATATAAATTCTATGTGTATTTAAATACTCTAATAACAACATATTAAGAAAATAAATGGTAAAAGCAAAAGTTTTACATAATTTGACCAGTCAGATCAATCAATTCTGGGAATACAATTACATCTACTCAACCCCAAGCTCTCTATTTTTATGTTCCTACATCAGTCCCAATTAAAATGATCACCTATTGATTTGGATATACTGGTTCTAGATAGACACCTAGGATAAATCTCATACACTGACTCTTCTCAAAATTGAGTTATATTGTATTTAATTTGTTTTTAGCCATATCACCTTAGTTTTCCCTCTTTATCTGATACAGGTTATGTAGCCCATTTTCCAGTGATGACAGTTCTATATCAGGATAGTCATTTCCCTTCATTTGTGCAGAGTAATTAGTTTATGCTATTAATACTAAAAATCATTTAGAAACAATACCTTTCTGTTCTCTGATATTATGTTCATTGCCAACTAATCTCTCCACATATACTTAGGTAACTTTAATGTTCCAGTTTTCTGTTTGTTCCTTTTCCATATGATTACCTGCCACGTTAGTTTTTTTTAGTCCTACTCAAAATACAAAGCATTACCTAAATTATTATTTACTTTTATCACTGATTTCAGTCCCAAATTTTAAACTGCTGAGTTTCTCTTTGTTTTAGAAACTGGTATATTGAATAATAGATACTATTTTAGCACTTTTGTCATATTTTAATGAACAGAATTTCAATGTATTAAAAATATTAGTGATGACAAATTTCCCAGATAGAATTCTAAACTCTTTCAATGGAAGCCATTCTAAATTATATACTTTAATAAATTATGGATTACTATTAGCCTTGAAGTTACTGCTGGTTATCTTGGACCCACAGAAAGTAATTAGTATGAGTAAAGGAATTAGTCACAGCATTTGCCATGTGCAGGTGCACTTTCAGTACAATATATATTAGAGAGGTGATCTAACAAAACATCCATCAACCAAGCCCCAAAAAAGGCAGAATTAACCAATGCCTATAGTATTGCAGTGGTAAATGTATTTATGATACCAGCTAAGTACTAGGGATCCTAGAAAGAGTTTAATATTAATGTGACATATACGGACCAGTGACAGTTATATTCACTTCCAGGCCTTTGGAAATAGACAGTTTTGCTAAATAATATAGTAATGATTATGGTTAAAAATCTTCGAAAAACTTTGGCCAATATGAGGTCCCAAGATGTGTCAGTGGGAGAGCCAGAAACAGAATCTAAAATCTTTGTTTTGTTTTTTTAACTTTCAAGCCTCTTGGTCAGATCTTCATTAATATTACCTTATAAATTATTCAATGAGAATTATAATGAATGCATTTTTGAAAATGAGATAAAATTCACACAATATAAAAAAGTAACATTTTAGAGTTTAAAATGGTATTTTAGTGGTATTAATAATTTTATATAACTACCACCTATATCAAATTCCAAGATATTTTCATGACTCCAAAAGAAAACCCCTAACTAAGTAATCATTCCTTATAACCACCTAGTACTTGGCAACCATTAGTTGATTTCTGTCTCTATCAACTTACCAAGTCTGGATATTTTATATACATGGAATCATACATATGTGACATTTTGAGTCTGTCTTCTTTCATTTTGCATAATGTTTTTGAGGCTATCTAAGTTTTAGCATGTATTAGTACCTCATTCCATATGTGGTTGAAACATATTCCACTGTATGAATGTACTTTATTTTGTTCATTCATCCTATTGATGGACATTTAGGTTGTTTTCAGATTTGGCTATGGTTAATAATGCTACTATGAACATTTGTGTATATATTCTAGTTTGAATGTTCATTTTCTACCATTGAGGGTATGTACCTAGAATGGAATGCTGGTCCTGAGAAAATTCTATGTTTAAAACTTTGAAGAACCATAAAATTGTTCTCCACAGTGCTCAGCAAATTTTATTCACAGTTACAATTAACAAGGGTCTCAATTTCTCCATACACTTGCCCACACTTGTGATTGTTTCTCATTTATTTATTTATTATTATTATAGCCATTCTATATGATAGTTTGATAGGCTTGTTGATATCCCACATGCCTTGTATGTATGGGTTGTTTATGTTTCTTCTACTCTTTTTTTTTTCTTTCTGCTTCTCTGAGTGAGTAGTTTCAATGATCTTATCTTCATGTTTGCCTATTTTTCTTCTGTATACTCAGATCTCATGTTGAAACTCTAGCAAATTGTCATGTTATTGTATTTTACAGCTCCAGAATTTCTATTTGGTTCCTTTTTATAATTTCCATCCCTTTACTGACATTCAATATTTATTAAGACATCATTCTTTGGACTTAATTTAGTCCTTTGTTAATGGATTTTATGAGTTCTTTGAACATATTTAGTACATTTAGTTTAACTCAATGTCTATGCATCTTCAAGAACAGTTTCTCTTAATTTTTCATGTGAATGGACCATACTTCCTTTTTTCTTCCATGCCTTTTATTTTTTGTCAAACACTAGACAAAAATCAGATTGCCTCTCCCTCTGCCCCACATTAGGGCTGGTTTTTGTTTCTTGAATTGGGTTTAGTGTTTTTATTTAGTTAATGACTTGTTGAGTCTGTATTTTTTGTCATGTGTTATCTCTGACATATTTATTCTTTAAATTATTGGCTGGACCAAAGGTAGTGAGTTATCTCACTTGATTGTTCAAAGTCAGTTACAGGTCGAACTCTTTGTTCTACTACTTTCTCCCTTTCTCACCACTGCACATGACTAGTCTTTAAAACAAAAAAACTTGTGATCAACTAGTGTTTTGACAGAGATTCCTTTGAATATATGCAGCCAAACAAAAAGAAAGAAAAATGAAAGAAAAGAAAGAAATAAAAGACAAGAAAAAGAAAGAAAAATGAAAGAAATAAAAAACTTCTAGAAAGTCTTTGCAGATTGGCTTTTTGTTGGGGCACTTTTTCAAAGATTAGCTGGCTATTTGCTCTGCCTTAGTCTTCGCTTCCTGTTTGCACCAGTCCTAAGTATAGGCCAGAGATGAAAGTTTAGAGACTTCTCAGGTCTTCTCTGAGCATCTGTCCTACCCTATGCACACATGTGACTTTCTAAATTCCCCTGTATGCATGGGCATATTTAATGCCCTAACTTCCCAAGGAAATACTTCTCCTAGCTTTTCCTTCTAGACATTTGATATACCTATTTGCCTCAAATGTAAGCTTTCACCTTAGGCAACAATGGGCTGTTTTTTTGTCTTACAATGTTTTTGAAGAATGTTCTCTTTAAAGCTGCCATTCCACTCTGAGAGAATACTGAGGTAAGTGAAATAAATGGTGGCACCTTACATCATTTCTTCAGTTAGCCCCTAACCAGGTTAAAACAGAAAAACACAATTCTTTGACAAGTCTGCTCTGTTTCCTCCAGAACAAATAATCAGGTTTGTTGAGATCATGGATTATCACTTTCAGGACTGTTGCTAAGCCACAGGAGTGGTGTAAGAACAAGTAAACATATTGAAAAATTTCTTGCTGTTTCTAAGTTGTCTTTTTCTGATTCAGGATTCTCTTGGTTGCTATAAACCTTTGATTGTTTTCCAGAGCTCTAAAAAAGTTGATTCTGACAGATTTTTCTTCATTTTTTAGTGAGTCTGTGGAGAATATGGCCCTTGGAAATACCTAGTTTGCCATTTTCACAGATACCCATCAAAAACACATTTTAAGGTGCATTCAAATAATGACAGGTTTTAATTATGATTGGCTTATTTCCTTCTGTGCACTTTTTTTGTGTATTACATTGAAGTAACATAGCTTTGGTCTCATCTCCTGGGAATACAAAGCAGAAGTTTAGCCTAAAAGTTTAATTACTTGTGAATCAATTAGAACCCAAAAGAATAATATCAAGAAAGACATGCTATTTCCTTTTTGTAATTATTTCCAAATTCTACCTATGGAAAATGATGTAGCATATTAAAAAATTTCAAATATACAAAGTCTTTTAATGAACCACCCAAATATTTTTGATTTATGTGGTTTTAAATCCTTCTATAATTTATTGCTACAATTTCCACATAAATACATATTAAAGTAATATAGTTTTTAATATTTATCATTTCTCACCTCCAACTCTTTCTTCGTACTGCTGTTTAGAATTGCTAAATGTTTATGTTTAGGATTTCTAAACATCCACTTTCAGTTGTATACATTTATTACTGACATGAAAATTATAACCCAAAGAAACTAAGATTCTTAACTCTTAGTTTAAGAGGTAACTCTAAACTAAAATTTAATTTTATTTAGTTGGTAGTTAATTGAATAGCTACTCTATCTTATACTGGGTTAGGTACTGGGAATACAATGATAAATGAAGTATGCCCTTAAAGAAGCTCACAATTAAACAGAAGAAAGTGAAGTAAATTATTGTGAGCCTTTAGTGGTCCCATGAAGAGCAAACCTGGAACTTAACATTTTAAATAGACCTTTGATAGCCACATTAAAATGCTTTCCTTTCTATAATACTTTCTTTGTATTATATAATGAAAAACAACTAAGTCCATTTAGTATAAATTTCTACTTTCTAAAGATTATAATTCTATTGGCTTTTTAAAAATGAACAAATATATAGGAGCATATTAAAAATTATGATCCTAATTAATGGCAAAGCAGAATTAAGTCCCATATAACATATCTGCTATTTTCAAGGTTCTTTATAATAAAACATGTGGCAAACACAACTAGCAATAACAATGAGTTAAGTAATAGAAGAAATTGTATTGTGATTAGTTTAAGTGAAAAGAACAATGGTGATAGCCCTAGCCTAAATGCGATGCACTATCTTCTTTTAAGTCTAAAATTAGGAAATGCTGAATTCTGACTTCATTTTAGAGAAACCCACTAACAATAATGAAGATAAGAAACTAAATCGAAACACAACTATAAATAATAATTTCAAGTTCTTTGTTTCAATTCAAATCCACTGAATATATGATTACTCTTGTCATATTTTTAAAAATTTCATTAACCTCAATATATAGGTACTGTCAGCAAATATTATCAGATTCATGTAAATTCTAACATTGGGTACACTTCTTGAATTGCAGTCACTTTCTTTATAATGCTGTAGAAAGAAAACAATTATTTCTGTTCATGTCTTTTGCCCACTTTTTGATAGGGTTGTTTGATTTTTTTCTTGTTGATTTTCCTGAGTTCTAAATAGATTCTAGTTATCAGCCCTTTATCGGATGTGTAGCTTGTGAAAGTTTTTCAAAGAAGACAGAATAAAGGCCAAAAAACATATGAAAAAATGCTCAACATCTCTAATCCTCAGGGAAATGCAAATCAAAACCACAATGAGATATCACTTATCTCCAGTAAGAATGGCTTTTATCAAAAAGTCCCCAAACAATAAATGTTGGCGTGGATGCGGAGAGATAGGAATACTACTACATTGCTGGTAGGACTGCAAACTGGTTCAACCTCTGTGGAAAACAATATGAAGATACCTTAAAGCGATTCAAGTAGATCTACCATTTGATCCAGCATTTCCACTACTGGGCATCTACCCAAAAGATCAAATGACACTCTACAAATGGGACACCTGCACTCAAATGTTTATAGCAGCACAGTTCACGATTGCAAAGTTGTGGAAACAACCCAGGTGCCCATCAATACATGAGTGGATTAATAACATGAGGTATATGTATACCATGGAGTACTATTCAGCTTTAAGAAACAATGGTGATATAGCACCTCTTGTATATTCCTGGATAGAGCTGGAATCCATTCTACTAAGTGATGTATCTCAAGAATGGAAAAACAAGCACCACATGTACTCACCAGCAAATTGGCATTAACGGATCAGCACTTAAGTGGACACATAGAAATAACATTTATTGGGTGTTGGGTGGGTGCGAGGGGGGGCATGGGCAATATACATAACCTTAACATTTGTACCCCCATAATATGCTGAAATAAAAAATAAAGAAATAAAGAAAAAAAGAAAAGAGAAGAAAACAATTAGAAAGGGGGGTATAAAATTATTTTTAAAATTTAAATTTTACTTGACAAATCTCCTGCTGTGCCATTGGCTATCAAACCTGAAATCTCAACTCTTTATGTATGTTATTCTTCCATATAGTTATTCTCTGGAATAATTCATTTCTTTTTAATTCATGGCTCATAACGCATCATAATGCAGCTTGTCAAGTGCCAGATTACTCTCTGAATCATCCAAATATTAGAAAGAAGTGAAATCACTCATCTAAGGTAAAATTTTGTATAAGTTAAGTTCAAGAACTCATAAAATAAGTTTATCATGTTAATTAAGGCTATATCAAATAGAAACATTTTTGTTAATCTATCAACATTAATGGAGATCATTTGTTTTAAGTCAGTACAAGTATTCAAGAAGAGAAACAAAGAGAATCTTGTATAAACACAAGATTTCAACTTTCATCATTAAATGATATTCTTTATTATTCTATCATTATTCTCTTGTTATTAATCTTTGATTTCTCCCCTTTAAGTAGACTTTATTTTTAAAAGCAGTTATAGATTTTAAGAAAAATTGAGCAGAGTACAGAGTTTCCATATACCCCTGCCCCTTCATGCACATGGCCTCCCCCCAATATCACAAACCCCTTCCAGAATGGTATATTTGCTATAATCGTACATGGGAAATTGATTTTGTACCAGGTTTTATTTATACACAAACAGGGAATTTCATATCTGTAACATTCCTACATAGATGTAATATGCATTAATAAATAGAATTTTGAATATAATTTTGGTCTCACATGCAGTTTTTCTTTTTCATTATGTCCCATTTATAAAATTAACAATGCCCATACTCCATTTAAATCATGTTAAAAAATGTATGATAAATGTATCTTTACAAAAACTTATTTTTTTAGTGTTTTTCTCTTTTCAATAAAAATAGTTTTGAAAATCTAGAAAACTAATATCAAATCAATCTTAAATTATTGTATTAAATATCAATGTTTAGGATAATGACTCATTTTCTTCATAAATGAATACTTATTCACTTTGAAGGTACTCATGCATTTTAACCACGTAATAAGTTTCATTGCTTATAACAAAATTTTAAATGTAATTAATATCCTTTTTTAAAAGAGGTGGGGATAAATTATCTCTAATAACTGTTTTAATTTTCATTTTATGCTATAGTTTGTGGCTTAATTTGAGCTAAAGTATAGTGCTTTCCTTGACTTCTAGGATTTTTGCTTATAAAATAGAGTTACAAAGTATCCTATAAATGTTCACTCTATCTAGTAACATATTTTTTTTTGTCTCAAGAAGTTTTTATTAAATAGCCCATGAATATTTATATATATTTATAATAAATACATATAACACTAGTATTTTTGTTTATGATTAAGTAATTTAAAAATTCTACTATGTGACTTTTCCCTTGCAGGTTTTTTTTTTTTTTTTTTTTAATGTAGCTGTGAAGTCAGGGACTCCATATGGTCCTTTGTTGAAGGATTTTTTGTTACTGATTCAATCTCACTACTCATTAATGGTCTTTTCAGGTTTTCTATTTCTTCGTGTTTCAACCTTGGGAAGCTGTATGTGTCCAGGAATGTATGTATTTCCCTTAGGTTTTCTAATTTGTCAGTGTATAGGTGTTCATAATAGTCTCTGATGATCTCTTTATTTCCAAGATATCAGTTGTAATGTCTCCTTTCTCATTTCTGATTTTGTTTATTTGGGTCTTCTCTCTTCTTGATTATTCCACCTAGTGTTTACCAATTTTGTTTATCATTTCAAAGAAACAACTTTCATTTAGTTGATTTTGGGTTTTTTTTTCTTTTTTGGTCTCTATTTTATTTAGTTTTGCTCTGATCTGTGTTATTTCTTTTGCAAATTTTGCATGTTGTTTGTTCTTGTTTTTCTAGCTCCTCGAGGTACATTGTTAGGTTGTTAATTTGTAATCTTTCTAGTTTTTTGAGGCAGACATTTAATGCTGTAAAGTTTCTTCTTAGCACTGCTTTTTCTGTATCCCACAGGTTTTGCTATGTGTGTTTCCATTTTCCATCATTTGAAAATATTTTAGTTCCATCTTAATTTCTTCATTGACCCAAGGATCGGTCAGGAGCATGTTAAGAATTTTAGTTTTATTCCACTGTAGTCTGAGAATATACTTGAGATGATTTTGATATTTTTAATTTGTTGAGACTTGTTTTATGGACTAACATATGACATATTTTAACTCATAATAAAACAGTTTTTGATATTTTGATTTTGAATTAAGTTAATCTGAATGATTTTATCTACCCTCTACTTTTAAATGTAGTAGCTAAAATTATTACCATTGTCAAATATCTTATACATCAAAATTCAAAGCTTCAAATAGAAAATTCTGCTGAGTCTAGCACTGATAATACCTGTTTCTGTCACAGAACCATTCTGATTCAATTCTTTTATTTTACTTTTAACCAAAGGCTTATACACATTTGTCTTGGTATAACAAGGTTAACAGAAACATATTTGAACATTTTTATTAAAGCAAACAATATTTTTGTATAAATGTTCAATGGAAGAAATATCTATCTCTGTGAGTATTCAGAAGTAAAGTGATTATCACGTGTTGAAAGAGTCCATGTTGGCAGTTACTATTATATTTTCCTAAAAGTCCCTGAATTTCAATGTTAATATGATAGAGTAGATATCATTATTAGTAATACAAAATTTTATTGGCTTCCTTATTATTAACAATTGGAAAATAATTTGTTCATCAAATGTGTACTTAAAGATTTTATTGTGCAGATATTTAAAACATTTATTAAGATGATGATATTAAATTTTAGCGACATTTCTAAATATTTTATAATTTTGTTGATATTCATTCCTTCATTCAACAAATCTCTAGTGACTACGTGCTGTGTTCCAGGCACTATTCTAAATGTTGGAGATACAACTATGGTCAAAAGAAGAGAAAGTTCGTGAATTCAAGAATTTTATGATCTAGAGTGAAGCTCCATAAAATGAGCACAAAAAAGTAAAGTAATTGATATGGCATGTTTGATGATGAAACAGGCTAAAGAGAATGATAAACCAGGGAAAAGTGACAGGTAGTTGTGGACAATTGGGGTGTTTCTCGGTCATTATTCTTAGAGGGCCCAGATTAGATCACACTGAAAAGGAAGCTATGTTTGAGTAAAGACCTGAAAAATTGAGTGAACAAGATGTGACAATGTGGGATCAAATTTTTAAAGAACAAACTACAAGTGCAAAGACCCTGAAGCATTAACATGCCTTCAATATTTGAAGAAAATGTACAAAAAAAGAAATAAATAAAAGAAAAGACCAGGTGTATGCTCACAAAGTGGGAGAATAGTAGGAAAATACATCTGAGAGACATTTGGTTGGATGGCAGAGGACAAAGCTGGTTGTTGTAAATAATTTATCCTTTTTAACTATGAGTGAGGTGATGCACATGGTAGAATTTTGAGGAGAGATATAACATGATTTGATTTAAATTCCTAAGATTGCTTTGGCTGATGTATGGAAAATAGGAAATGTACTGGGAAGGGAAATGTAAAAGTAGAGAAAGGTTAAAAGGATATTTTCATAACCCTGGAAAGAGATAATAGTAACTCGGACCAGCATAGTATTTGTATGATCAACAAGCAAGGAAAAAACATTTTTGGGGAATGAGTTAAGCAAAATTCTATAAGCAAATCTCTCTATATAATATTGTGTGTTATACTAATATACACATATATATAAGAAACTAAAGGTTCTATTAATTTATATAGTCCTAATACTTTTTTCAAAAATAATTCTTCTGTCAGAAAAATAGTGTGTCTTTTCATATAGTGTTGGTTGTAATATTCCTTGGTAGTGGGCAATAATACTTTATATAAAATCTAATTTTAATTAAAATTTTAAGATGAGAATAAAATATGTTTCTGTATATAGTTTTTAACTATGAACCATATAATTATTTAAATACAAATAATTTTATCAATTTTACTTATGAAGCTGGTTTACCTCTGCCGATATGCTAGGTTGACTGATTACTGATATTATTTGTTGCTGATATTATTTTATGATGCTGTAGTTTTACATATTGCTTTATCTTAAAACACTTTTTTAGGTGTTTTATGTAGACATTATAGAAAGTATATATACTTCACATTACTTTAAGAGATATTAATTTTCCTATTTTTGCCAATTGCTGTAATCAGAGTATGATAGCACATAACTCTCCCTTTTAATAAAACATGTTGGGTGGCACATTGTCAGCTTTGTGCTACTACTCCGATCTAAGACTGGGATATATGTTTTCCAGAATTCTATGGCCTGTTTTGTGCTATGTTGGACTTGACCAAGAAAGAAACCCAGTAAGTCTTAAAAGGCAGAAGGGAAGCAGAAATCATTAGAGTATTTCCCATAGGTTGTGCTACACAGAAATGATGATAAACAAGGGCAGCTATAACATGCTTTCTCCTACTTGCATAAGACTGCTCATTGAGCTGACAAACAACATCCCAAAGCCTGCTATCTTGAGTTGTAAAAGTGACAGTTTCCTCAGAGCCACTGGTTTTACAGAGGAGGCAGCTTCCTTAAAGGTGGCAGTTCTAGATCTCTTCACAAGTTCCCCTTCATGGTCCCATTCCATCTTCCAGACATGCAGTTTCTCAGACCTTCCTACAAGTTCCAACTTGTCCACTACTGTGAGTAATTCAGAAAGATTCAGTGACTGTTACTCTGATTCTCTGATTCCTCCCTTCTAGGGTTTCACTTCCAGCTCTTCCTGCACTTCTGGAAGCTCCAATTTCTACACTAAATCCCTCATTCCCAAAATACTTGTAATTGACTGATACACAGGATTATACCTCCCAATGACTAAAAAATAACTAGTGTGAGAAATCTTTTTAATAACTTCACACTCTACATTATTTAGACTATAAGACTATATAGAGAGAGTGTATGCATGTTAATCTGTGTTTATAAAAAATAAAATGTCAATTTATTGTGGTTCTATTCTTCATGACTTAGATATCACTTATTCATGCATGACACCAAATCTTTGTATGGAAATGAAGCAAACAACATAGAACAGAAACAAAGAGAAAAACAGTATTTTTAAACCAGAAAATATGCCATGTATTGACTGGTTTATGTAATAATTATACTTATTGCTAACATATTCTGAGTGGTAACTATGGATAAGATAAGAGATTTAAAACTTGCCACAAGCCAGTATACTGAAAATAGTCATTATGTGCTTATTACAAGAGGCTGAACCTTAGAGATGTTATGGTCAATGAAATGGTATAAAATATAATCCAAATCAAATTGTTTCAAAGACTGAACTGGGTTATAGTCATATATGTAAACTACTTCATAAGGAAAAACTGCATGTAACATAAAGGAAGACATAACATAGGGTGGCCTTGAATTTGAATCATTTCCATCACTACTTTTAGCTGAACAATTAGGCAGCATTGTCCACTGCCTTAATATAATGTGTTTAAGTTGGCAAAGATTGTGAACATGGAAAATAATTTCTGCTGTATAGAGGGCATATTTGTTTTAGAAGTCAAGACCACACATATATTGTTGAGACTCTCTGCCTAGAAAATGGGCTGAAATTTAAGAAATTATATATATATATATATACTATATCAATATGTAATTATATATGTGATATATAATTATCAATCTTAAGGTGAGTGCAGATATTCTTTTCCCAACAGAAATGAAACTGAGAGTCATAGGCAAAAAGGGAAATCAAGTAAGCTCATCTTTTTGCTAAATTAATTAACCAAATTTAACAGATTTCTCTTGAAAGTGAGCTTACTTCTCCCAATAGATCCTCTCATTATGGTGTCCAGATTATTGCTTTAAAGTGATAAACTGCAGGATTTAGTGACTCTGAAGGAGCTATAAACTTTTAAATTTGCCCAATTTGTAGACTGAAATTATCCATAGCAGTAGAGGATCTGTCTCATTTACTAAATCATATAAATATAAAATCACTAATTATTGGCACTCAAGTAAAATGGTCTTCTGTCATATTTATTGGTTAATTATAGATTAAATGAGAAATTAGCATCGTAAAGCATTTCTGCACTTATTAAGGAACTCTCATTGTGCTAATTTTATAAAGTATGATATTTATAGAACTATAGGTACATACAATGGGGTTATAACTATGTAATATAAGTTGTATTTATGTCTAACCTGTAAAAGAATACTCTCACAGTTCAAAATTGAAGATGTAATGAAGTCATTCTGATAGATTCATTTGATAATTAGTCTACGAGGCTATATAAAGGCATATGAGTAATGACTTAGACAATTAATTTCCCTTCTTCAGGAAATAAAATACAGTATTAATATGTGTGTCTATTTAATTCATTTTCCAATAGAATAATCTGCTAATAAAATAAACCCAGAGTGTATATGTATGTGTGTGTGTGTGTATATATATATATATATATATAATGTGAGAATAGTTTTTAAAAAATTATGAGCAACAGCACGTATTGAAAAGAAATATTTAATAATATATTTAAGGTGATGTTACTTATTGTACTCCTGACTATCATGATGGTGTATTTTATCTATAAATGTTTAAGATATGTTCTCAGTTTTCTCTGATACTACAGTTAAGCTTCTGAGTGATGCTTGAACTAACCTCTTGATCTTGCAGGTTAGTTCTAGGACAAATTATTTGTTCTTAAACCACAAAAGAGTTCTTATTGCCACTTGAAAACTCTTCTACTTTTTGTTCATTTGACTGTTTTCCCAATTTACTTATTTACTCAAAAATCTTCACCATTCTCTTTAAGTTATCCATCTGTCCCTCTTCACTATTATGTCATGATATGATCTTGATTTCTGAAAATTAAGTGTAAACTATTTCAAAGAGTTTATACCCTTTCTACAAATTTCTGTACATATATACACATTTTTACTGTCTTTTTTTTTTTCACACTTAGATGTGCTGGCTCCTGTTCTATTTAAGACAAGCAGCCCCTATTTTTGAGTTCTTACACCATCTTCTTTCGTCACTACCAGAAACCTGACTTTGATAATTCTCATGTCTCTCTCCCATGTCTTCAACTTCTCCCTCTCTGTTCTTTTCTATTATCTTAGAAACATACACAATTATCTTCCAATCCATGTATTTTTTTCCCATTTGGTGCCTCTCTCCTTGCTGCTCCCACTCCAATGTGGCAGTTAAAAAAGAAAATTGAGCTCATGGAAGTAAAGAGTAGAACTGTGAGTATTAGACATTGGAAAAGGTAGGGGTAGGGGAGAATAGGAAAAGATTGGTTAATGAATACAAAATTACAGTTAGATAAAAGGAATGAATTCTGGTATTCTACAGCACTGTGGAATGCATGTAGTTAAGTGTGATTTATCGTATATTTCAAAAAGCCAGAGAGAGGATTTTTTTTAAATTTCAGCATATTATGGGGTGCAAATTTTAAGGTTTCAAATATTAAGGTTTCAAATTTTAAGGTTTCCCTCCCTCCCCCCACAAGTCTGAGTTTCCAGCCTGACCATCCCCCAGACGGTGCCCATGTCACTCATTATGTATGTATATACCCCCCCTCCCCCTCCCACCTGCCCAATACCCAATTACTGTAGTACCTATGTGTCCACTTAGGTACTGCTCAGTTAATACCAGTTTGCTGGTGAGTATATGTGGTGCTTGTTTTTCATTGTTCACAACACAAAGTAATATTTGAGGTGATGTCAATTACCCTAATTTGATCACTAAATTTTGTATACATGTACCAAAATATCACATTGTACCTCATAAATATGTATAATTATTATGTGTGAATTAAAAATAGGAGGAAAAAAGGAAATGTACAAGAAGAAAATACTTTGAAAGAAAGAGATAGACAAAATAGGAAAATAATGTATGTTTGTATAGGAACATTAAAAAAATTAATACAATGGAAGAGAACAAGTACTACAAACTATGATTCAAAAAAAAAATTCTGAAATAAAAGACTATGAGAAACTATGTAATGAAAAGTATACCATTATGTGTGACTCAGACCCAGAAGACTAAGAAATATGATTGTAAAATTATTGGATTTTAAAGAAAAAGTAAATTTTCTTTGGCCTCTAGGTAAAATATCAAGTTAATTATAAATGAGAGAAAATCAAATCATAATCATATTTTTGACACCATCTTTATGTCAGAAGATAATAAAGTAACTTTTAAAAGATTTTTAAGACAATGAAATGTGAGCCAATGATTTTATATTTTTCCACAATATAAAAGATATAGACAAACTCTTATTAAAGAAACTGGAATCTTCTAAGGATCCAAGATGTCAGGGAATAATAAACTCTCTGATAAGTCTAAAGTTTAATTTGCATTATCAGAATGACTGAAGAGATAACAGCACAGACCTGGAGATGAGCGAAAAATATTTATGTATATTTACAGAAATACCCAAAATCCTTGCATGATTTTTTGAATGAATTAGGCCCCCAAGGGATAGTGTCAGATATGTAAATAAATGATATGTCAGATTTTAGTGTCCAAAATGTCTGGTCTTGGCACACTCATGGACAAAGAATGACCAGATGCACCAAAGTAAGGCAAGCATGAAAATGAGATTTAGTGAGGAGAGAAAAGGATGATAGAGCAAGAGCAACATATTGGTTTACAGAGCAAAATAAGTATGCCACAGATGACGATGAGGCCCACTGCTATGGCAAAAGAGGAAGAGCAAAAAGGGGCTTGGTTATGGTCTGGGTCTTGTTTTATGGTGTCCAGATTGAAGCTTTCCCTGTGACTCAGATGTCACCATGGAATCACTTTGATTGGACAGTTGTGAGTTAGATGACTTGAGTCTTACTACACATGTGGATCTCCCATAAGCCTCTCTGAAAACTGGCTGTTCTAGGTCACTTTCCAGACTCTCTCATACCTATGCTACTTGGCCCATGGGCTAGAGAGTCCTCTGCATTCTTTTGCAGTTGGGAAAAGAATGGCAGATTCATAGGATATTCCTTCTCCCTCAGGTATGACAGTCGCTTGGGACAGGATTAAGGTGGGACAGCACCAGGACATAGGCCCACTTTCATACCTGGGAGAACTAGAATCCCTTGCTATCTACCTAACAAATAGACACTAAGATATTTATCCTTACTATTACCCTCTCTAAAAGAAAAATAATCATATGTCATAGTTAGAAAAACATACAAATCTTTGATTCACAAATATACAGCATTAACCAATTTAGTCCTTATTTTAGAGGAATCAATGTCTGCAACTGTCTGGTGTATTTCATGATCATTCTCCATTTAATTATCCACCCTAAATCCTTAATGTCCATCAATAAAATAATATGAGAAAAAATATACTAAGATTCCCCAACATATCAAGAAATTTAGTCTTGTTGTGATGTATCATTTTACTTTTCTGTCTTTATTTTGCAATATTTGTTTTAAAGCCTTCTAGTCTCTTGATTTTATATTTCAATTTAACAAAGAAAAGACACCCTTATTTGATTTAACAAAGTTGTGAATAGAGTATACAAAACTGAAATATTTATTATTATTATTTTCTTTGTACTTTTTAATCCTACTCCACAACTTTTAAACAGCGTTCTTTTTGTTGAGAGTGAAATTAGCCTTACTATTTTTTAATCTCTGATAATGTAATAGTTTTTGATTTTCTAAATACCAATATTATTTATTAACTTACTAAATGTGTCAACTTCTTAAAAAGTATGTTTATAATTACTATGTATGTGCATAAAAATATATGCATAAATGAAATAATATTTGATTATTTTTTACAGTATCCATTTTATTTCTCAGTTTGATTTATGTTGTAAATATTAATGTGATTTAGTATTCAATTTATCTTACAAAGTGATCAGTGTGTTTTGTTTCCAATATTAACAATAAATCTCTCAGTTTAAATAGTCATATAAGGTTCAATGTTGTAATAGTGTTAATTTTATCTTATACAATAATCTCTTATTTGATTTTAATATTAATTTAGAGTGAATATAGAATATAAATCTCTGCTAACAGTGGCACAAGTAATATATACAAGCTACTGCAGGTAGAAGGGAAAGAGTATAAACCTGTAATAACTACTAATTTTTTATAAGTGATATGATTTAAGCACTTATACCTCAACACGTAATCTCTTTAAATTTTCTCATCAAAAAGTAGAGTCAGTAGCAATTCTCTTGCCTAGTTCACAAAAATTATATAAGGATCAAAAGTAATGATAAACTAGAAAAAACAAAATGTGGAGAGCTGTTTGGCACAATAAGCTCTGTTGTATTCTTGTTACAATCAAAAGCAAAATATTTTACTTTATTATGAAATAGATGGGAAAGCATGGATTTGTAATTTATGATCTTAGAGTAAAGAATATGGATCTGTTTATTATTTCTTTAGTAGGTTGTAAGCTAGAGACAAACTTAAAAAATCTTTTAATTATATTTATGTAAAAGAGTCTGGTTAAGTATGTAAGAATTTTTTTAAAGGAAATCATAAAAGAACAACCAATTATTGTGTAAGTGAGCATCTTGTAGATGTAAAGCATTAAGACAGGTATGATGGAGGTTGGACAGGTCTGGTCATAGTTATCTGTTCTTGGTTCTTGGTGTGCTATTGGCCAAAGAATGACCAGACACACCAAAGTAAGGCAAGCACAAGGTGAAGTTCATTAAGTAAAGTAAGATACGTTCTGCACAGACAATAAACAGACCCCTGTCATAACAGGAGGGCCACGATTATGGTCTGGGGTCTTGTTTAATATTGCCTAGGCTGGGCCTTCCTTGTGGTTCAAATGTCACCATTGAACAACATTGATGAACAGTTGGAAATCATATATCCTAAGTCTTACTGCACATGTGGATCTCCCATCAGCCTTTCTGAAAGCCCATTTGCGGGGTGAACTACAGTGCAGATTTAAGCTGATGACACGATAATTAGCCTTTGGTTGTTCTAAGTCACCTTCCAGATCCTATCAAGCTTGTGCTGCTTGGCCCTCAGGCTAGGGAATCCCTTTCATACTTTTGCAGTTGGTGTGCTACATTCTGATTAGCAGATTGGTAGGTTGTTCCTTCCTCCCCCAGGGGTGGCAATTGCTGCTGGTGCCCACGTTTGTCCCCAGGAGGGCTGGAGGTCCCTCACTGTCTACCTAACAAACATATTAGACCAATATGTCTGAAGCCTATACTTTAGTATGAGAAATCATGTACGTTCAAAAAAACATGCAATGTAAGTAGAATTCTTTCCTTAAATGACATAATTTACAAAAGTTTCTTTAATTATTATTTCTCTAATGCCTTGATTATTTGGATGGCTTATTGATGTATAATATATTTTGCCCATTGTGTGTACATACATAGATAGATTAGAATTCTCCTTGTATTTCCAACTCTCTGTCTCATTCCAAAGCTTTCAATTTTTTACAAGTGAATTCACATAATCTCCCAGTTAATCATACCTCTTAACTCATAAAGTATATATTAAATATCCTTACTAAATTTTCTTAAGCTTAAAATATCAGGCAAGTTGTTAATAAAGATTATATTAGGTCATCAGAACTCCCAATAAGCAGGAGTAGTTTCTATTGATAGTTTACTCTAAATACTTTCATGCACTATTTATATATATTTATAAATATTGAACATATTTTTTACCAAAACTCAAAATAATTTCTCACATTTTTGCTATTATAACTACTTAACTCTACATTGTGAAAAAAAATTCTAAGTACAGACAAAATAAAACATGAAATTGCTATAATTTTCATCACCTTGATATAACAATTTTACTGCTTAAATATATAGATACAATTTATAACACATTTATATTGAAAATATTATTTTGTAGTCTATCTTTAATCATAAAGTTATTTACTAATATATTCCCTTAGCAATAAATATAATTTTACAATAAGATTAGAATACCTACATACTTGTCTGTAAATATAGATGTTCCATTCTAATTTAACCAAACATCAAATTCACCGCATAAAGAATTTACAGCTGATAAGAATTTGTAAAACTCATTTAGCCTCAATAGTAATGCAAAGTACAATTAGGACTTGGAATGCTGCTCATATGCTTCCACAATGTTTAATAAAATTATACAGTTTTTTAATGAGCCAACTTTCTCCCTTGTTTATGTTCATTATTTTTTTGGGTGGACATTAGAGATGTTGTATATTTAATTCGATTTATCTAACTTCATGGAAATTTAGAAGGTATATCTCAAAACAATGTGATACGCAGTGATGTGGGATAAAGCATGCAAAGATAATTTCTATCGTGCTTCTCAGTCTACAAGTGCTTTAATATACACTATATTATTTCATTATTCATATCTTATTATGTATTATCATTATCTCACAAATTGAAATGATATTTAGAAAGCTTATATTGTTTCCATTCATTAATACAAGAAGTTTATTACAGGGATCACTGTATAAAAACCACTATCATCAATCTCATGGGACTCTAAATCTATTGTTTTTCTTTATACCACACAAGATTTGCTCAAAGAAGCAATAAACAAGCATATTAAAATAAAAAGAACCTCTTGAGGAGAGTTAAAGACAGCATGCCAGTCAGATAGGGTAAAATAATATATTTTTTAGATTATTTATTTTATTATCTTTTAAAGCTGTAAATAGAGGAAATTCTATGCTATAATTCACCTAAGCATAAACAAAAATTTCATTTGATCTATATTTTCAAGATATAAGAATTTGAGAGAATTGTAAGAAATGGGAGTTTTGAAGGTAGACATCAACAAAAAGAAGTTTGGCAAAGGTAGAGGAGTCAATATTACAATGCGAAACCAAACTGACTAAGTTTGCAGGGTAGGCAATAAGAGGACAGTTGAAAGAAAGCCTGAAAGGTTTAATCCTTCCATTCACTTTCAATCTTACTGGAGAGGATTTTGCCTTGCAATATAACATTGTATACAATGTTAGCTGGAGAAGACATGAATAATCAGGTATATTTGGATTTATTATATAAGCCTTGACCCATATTCATATATGTATGATGAGCTTGGTTACCTCTTCTGTTACTTATACTGAGTGATTATAAAGGTATTATTTTCTTCTTGCATTGAGAAATTCTGAAATGATTTCTACATGAGCAGAAGCATTATTTCCCCAGCACTGGGGAACATCATTAGTTTCAACAGTTTTAAAGGACATTGTTTTCTTCCTTTCACTTCTTCAAATGTCAAGAAAAAAGGTGTTTCAGCTTTTCCCCATCCAGTAAATACTCAACACATTGTCATTACAACTGGTGACACTGTGAATACCTGTAGAACAAAGCTGAATACAAATAACATCTAATGATTCACATTTATTAAAATGATTTCATCAGCCTTTTCTTCTCTCTTTTCATCAGAAAAAAACTCCTTCCACTGCTCAGAAAAAATTATTTCTGACAGGATAGATAATGGCAATCACATGTCAGTGTTTCAGAAATCCACTTCTTTCAGATTCTTAAGAGAAAACCTGCCATGGTAGGAAACAAAATGCTGTTTGGGTGTGTTTTTTTGTACCTTGGAAGATAACCGTGCTTTGCTGTTTAGACCTCAGGAGGAGTTTAGAGTTTATCTCAAGAAAAACAGGTTAGAGGTCCTGTGACTACTGTGTGACGGGGTTTGTGCACAGTAGTGTGCTTTTTTATCTCATTGATTTTCCCAATTAGCCCCAGGAATAGTTTGACTTGTTAAAATCCTGAACTAAAAAGTTCCTTTTGAAATAAAAATCTCTTTGTTTTTCTTTTATTTTTTAAAAAGACTAGCTTATTCCAAACCGCCATTCATTAAAGATTAATGAACAATAATTAATTATTAATTACTGGGAGGGAAGATTACATGCATTTGCCTTGGGCTTGACAAGCTGTCAAGGATTCTTGCCAAGGCTGCCAAGCTCAGCAAGTTCCAGGGAAGGTGTAACACTGAACACTAGAAGTTAAGTGACATTTCTAAGAACTTGGAGGAAAGCATGTGGACAACAACAGAAATATATTCCCCTTAAGTTTGGCTGTTTGTTGCATGTGAAAAAGAAAAGAATAATAAGAAATAGTTTTCCCTGCTTAAACGTCATATTAACTGTATATCATGTGAGAATTTCTTAACAATAGTGCCCCAAAGAAATGGGGCACTATTCTAAAAACAATAATCTGAAAATTATTATTAATTATTCTTATCTTTCAATAATTTCTGCTTAATGAAAATAAATGTTTCTGAAAACAATAATACACTTAATGCCTCATCTAAATATAAAAAAATTTAGGGGACATTGATGATAACTGTGTCTGCGACACAGGCAGAATTGGGACTCTTGTGCATTAGTCACACTTTAAAATTTAATCTCTATATCCAAGATCTGCTCAACAGAATAGAAAATTAGATATTGTGCTATTCTGAGGAGGAAGAGTTCAGCTTAACTAAAAGATTTCTAATGGTAACAAGTATGCATATCTTTAATTATGTAAAATACATTAATTTGAACTATATTTTCTATCAACATGAGAAAATCTGTGCAGATCACAAAACATAGTTTTAATTTACTCTTATTGGCATCATGTCAGCATAAGGGATGCCTTATTAAGAATTACACATTTTAACCAGTTAAAGTATTTCACAATCCAATATTTCTAAGATAAGTTTATTCATTGCTATATCCACTAAATTTACCATATAGGTAAAGTACTATTTTCTCATTCTTAAATCAAGACAGAGACACGTTAAACTTGAGCTTCCTCTACAACAGAAATATAACAAAGAATATTTTAACCTATTACAAGCTTTGATGTTTTATACTCATAGGCCATTTGTGTTGCTAATAAAGAGAAAGAATGATAAATGATCCAGAAAAAACAATCAGAGATGATTATGAATTTTGTTTAACAATATATATAGATGTTTTATTTAAATGGAATTTGTGTAGCATATAACTTACCAACATTGGAAAATAAATATCAGCACAATATTTCAAGAAAAAATTCAGAAAAATTAGTATAAATATCTTGTGCCATTACTATGACATTCCAGAACAAACTCATCTAAATTTATGTTTATTATCTCTCATTACACCTGCACGTTTAAACCATGCTTCTGTGGTCCATATGGTGTTTCATATTTTTCATGTTTTTTGGCTCTTGAATATTTCTTACTGTTCCATTATGTTTATATTTTTTGCCTCTTTCTTTTCATGCCCTCTCTTTTTTCTGCTATATCATGACCTCATATGATAATGAATGAGGTTAAACTCTATAATGAATTAATATGAAAGATTCCATCTTTTGAGATCTTTTTTTGTAGAAGCCAAATGGCAATGCATTCCTTTAGCCTGTTAATTTGCTATATGCAGCAATGTTCCAGGTGGGCTTGCCCCATTGCAACCCATAGAAACAGAGCAAAACTTTTGAGATTCTTTGTTTTATCCTAATTTTCCTGTTCCAGAACTCCTATAGCCTATTGATGAGTTTTTTCACTTTTTTCTTTTGTTTGTTTTTATGTTTGTTTGTTTGTTTGTTTGTTTTGAGACAGAGTGTCACTCTGTTGCTAGAGTTCCATGGCATCAGCTTAGCTCACAGCAACCTCAAATTCCTAGGCTCAAGTGATCCTCCTGCCTCAGCCTCCTGAGTACCTGGGACTACAGGCATGGGCCACCATGCCTGACTAATTTTATATATATTAGTTGTCCAGCTAATTTCTTTCTATTTTTTTTAGTAAAGACGGGGTCTTGCTCTTGCTCAGGCTGGTCTTGAACTCCTGAGCTCAAACGATCCTCAATCAGCCTCCCAGAGTACTAGGATTGCAGGCATGAACCACCATGCCCAGCCTGATGAGTGTTTTTGAGGCACAGAAATGTATGAGTTCAGTTTCATAATCTCCAATATCACAGTCTGATCATCATTCATCTATATAATTTGGTTAAGATATGTCTTTCAAAAATCAACAACTGAGAAATATGTTTCTTGTATATATTCTAGTTGGGAACTGATATGAGTTGAATACCGTCTTTAAGAATGAGAATCTGAAGCACATCATTCATCTTTCAATTAGGTACTAGGTACCTGGTATGAGGTCTCTGGATGTAGGAGAACAAAAAAACAGGTTTTCTGTCAAAAAAAACCCAGCTTTTCTGTCAAAATGTCTATAGAAGCTTTGAAAACATGGAGTAGAGCAGGTTTTCTTAACCCTCCTTTGACATTATTGATATTTTGGGCTGGGTCATTCTTTGTTTCAGGGGTTGTCCTGTACAATGTAGACTGTTTAGCAGTATCCATGGGCTCTACCCACTAAATACCAGTAATACTCCACCCTATCCTCCAGTTGTGCTAGCTGTGACAACAAAATATGTCTGCAGACATTGCCAAATATCCCCAGAAGGAGAACTTTGGGCTCAACAACTTAGCTGAGAAACAATAAAGTAGAGTAATAGGAGTGTTAGTTTTATGACCATGTTTACTATTAGTTTGAGGAAACCTGGGATCTGAGTACTTCAAAATCCAGCAAATGAGAGAAAAAGTCTAAAAAATCTCTGACTTACTTCTGATGAATGTGAAGAAGGTACAAAATTCATATAAAATAAATTGTACAACTATACACTTTCAGGGTTTCTTTTCTTTGCAGGTGTTTATTGTTTTTTCTTACAGGTATTGTACATATATTTATTTTTATGTGGATTGAAATTGCTGCCAGTTCTCTGTTGTCTGTAAAGAAGAATAGCTTTTACTCCTTTCTCAAAGAAGCAGAATAATTAGGCAATTACAGTGATGTATTTATAATTGCAACCATATGTACCTATGAACAGATTTGGGGGACACCCTTGGAAGTTACTTAATCACCCAAATCTGTCATTCATATATACGATAGAAACAAATTATTTTAAATAGAATGATCCTTGATCATAGAGAAGAAAGATAATATATATACCAAGCTAGCTAATAAAATTATTCAAAAAATAAGACTGGCATGAACAATTTATCTAAAATGGAGCTCAGTACTTATGCAAAATGAGTCACAATGGCATAGCAAACTCCAATATAGTGGTTTTCTAGGGTGGGGAGGGAGAAATTGGGCTCACCCACAGAACCCTGCTTTCTTGTGCTCCTCCATACCCTCCCGATGGGCATGGGCTCTAATTTGCCACCTGACTCTGGAAGCCCAATCTCTCCTCCAAGCCTCCCCACCCCACCATCTGTGCCATCAGCAGGTGAACTCTCCAAACACCTGTGGCTGGAAGATCACAAACTGAGATTGCCCTGCCAGCTGGGGATGGAAACACGCCCCCAGTGCTGAAAACAGGTCACTGGGTACAGAGAACTCCAGTAACTGCTATGGTTTGGGGAAGGGAATACCTCAAATGGAGATACCTCAAAGAATTAAAAGTAGAACTACTGCTTGATCCAGGAATCCCACTGCTGGGTATCTACCCAAAGAAAAAAAAAGACATTATGTAAAAAAAGGTATCTGCCCTTGAACATTTAAAGCAGCACAAGTCACAATTGCAAAGATGTGGAAACCATCCAAGTGTCCATTAATACATGATTGGATTAATAAAAGGTGGTGTATGTATACCATGGAGTACTACTCAGCCATAAAATATAATGGTGAATTAATACCTCTTGTATTATCCTGGATGGAGCTGGAGCCCATTCTTCGAAGTGAAGTATCATAAGAATGGGAAAACAAGCACCACATGTACTCACATCAAATTAGTACTAATTGATCAACACTTGCATGCATATATGGAAGTAACATTCATCAAATGTCAAGGAGGTGGAGGGATGTGGAAGGGATGCGTAAATCCACCCCTACTGGGTGTGGTACATACTGTCTGGGGTATGCTTGTAACTGTGACTTGGGAGGTACAAAGGCAATATATGTGACCAAAATGTTTGTACCCCTGTAACATTCTGAAATTAAGAAATAAATTTTAAAAAATATTAAATATTAGAAAAATACAATGGAGCTCATATCTTTTGCTCGAATATATCAAAATATAAAATCTAATACAAATGTAAATTTAATTTTATATAAGGTTTTGAAGTTTTTTTCCTAACAAAAAAATCTAGTTTAAACTTCACATATTTTTTTACACTGTGAAACCAGATTAAAAAAATGTCAGAGGGGCGGGTGCGGTGGCTCACACCTGTAATCCTAGCACTCTGGGAGGCCAAGGCGGGTGGATTGCTCAAGGTCAGAAGTTTGAAACCACCCTGAGCAAGAACAAGACCGGTCTCTACTATAAATAGAAAGAAATTAATTGGCCAACTAGTATATATAGAAAAAATTAGCCGGGCATGTTGGTGCATGCCTGTAGTCCTAGCCACTTGGGAGCCTGAAGCAGAAGGATTGCTTGAGCATAGGAGTTTGAGGTTACTATGAGCTAGGCTGACACCACGTCACTATAGCTTGGGCAACAGAGTGAGACTCTGTCTCAAAAAAAAAAAAGTGTCAGAGAAGTTGTCATCGCTTCCATAAACATTTAAAGTTTGATACTATAAACATATGTGTTTGATTAAGTTGACTTTAAAAAAACAGATGTCTATATCAATCTAATTTTTTCTTGTTAGCTTATTTATGAGTTGTCTGTGCAAAATTTTTCATAGTAATTCCTATAATAAGTTTTTTCTATGTACAGGAATTATATTGTTTTAAAATGTAAACTTAAATATGGTTTCCTAGATCTTTCAATAATTTTAACATCTTTGGTTAATATTTGAAACAGGTTAATTAGTGGTGTTCTTTAGTTAGATTAAAAACACACAGACAAACTCAAAATTATGGAAAATGGAAAAGACTAATAGGTCACTGAGAAAGATAATTATTTGCTTTTATAGTTGATACTGATATTAGAATAGATGCCTTGTACTATAAATTTAAGATGAATTTTATTTTACACTACAGTTGGAAGTTTTAAATAATATTGCCATCTAACTACATAAATTTGTTATGTATGCATATATGTGTATATGTATATATGCATCTAGATATATGTGTAGATACATGTGTATAAAAATATTAATGTAAAGCTTATTAAAGTTAATAGTTTTAAAAAGTATATATGTAGTAGAAAGAAAAAAATGGGTAGTTTAAACTTGTCTTTAGACTATTTAATTTGTTATTAATCAGTAGTTATAAAAAATTATTACTACTTCAATGAGATACCATCTCACACACATTTGGATGGCTATTGTTACAAAACAAAAATCCCAAACAAAACATAAAATAAAAAGTGTTTGTGAGGATATGGAGAAATTGGAACCCTTGTCACTGTTTGTGGGACTATAAAATGGTATAACCACAATGGAAAACTTTATAATGATTCCTGAAAAATTAAAATAGAATTATCATATGATCTAATGATTTTATTTCTAGTTTTATATATTCAACAGAATTGATACCAGGGCCTTCAGGAAATATTTGTATATCTAATACAATAATAGCATTGTTCATGATAAACAAATGGTGACAACTGCCTGAGTATCCATAGATAAATAAAACAGGGTATATAAACATCATATTTATTTTGATATACAAAATATCATGTTTATTTTATGATAAATTATATGTTTATATAGGATAAATAAAATATTATATATTTAATTAATGAAATATTATTCAGCCTTACAATGGAAGGATACTCTAATACAACATGGATGAACCCTGAAGAGAAGTTTGAGTTTTGCAACATGAAAAAAATAACAGAAATTGAACAACAAATTGAATGTACAATACTGAAGTTTGCACTTAAAAAATGTTAAGATGTTAAGTTTTATGTGTATTTTACCACAATTTTAAAGGGAATTTTGCCTTATTTGTAATCTGCCTAGAAATTAGAAGTTTCTTTTCTCATTATGATATTTTCTTTTAAGAACTTGCTATCTTCTTGTGACTAATATTTATCATGGTTTTACATTATTTTTTAAGACTTGCTCCCTCAACTTGTAAACCCTATCTTGCCTGTTAGAAGCAAAAGAAGAGTTGGAAAGATTTGAGGATGTTTCTTAATTCTTAAACACATTTTATTTAATCCATAATGGAATAAAATTATCAATTGAAAAAAGACACTGATCCTTTAAGAGTTCTACTTTTATATAAGTAAAATTACATTATTAAAAATGTATTTCAGAGATTTAAAACTTAACAGAGGGGGGGCGGAGCAAGATGGCGGACGAATAACACCGCCAGACAGAGGGTCTCTGCAGAAAAGACCGATTCTAGCAGAAACTAGAGGAAAGAAGCAAGAAGACGAGCATACAGCGGACAAGGGCCGGAAGGAGGGGTACCTGAGACCCCGGGAGACTCCACGGGAGGAGGCTGCGGAGGAGAACTGGAGGCTGAGACACCCGAGAGCAGCCCAGAGACCAGCGGCAAGGGTAGGTGGATTTTCTGTTTCCCCTCCCCTGCATTCGGGACTGCTGGTGGGCTCCCCAGCGGGTGGAGAGACCTGCGGACACCAGCCCAGAGACTGCCGCCGCCTGCCAACGGTGAGCCTGTAGCAGACGTGGCACCAGGTTCCCAACTTCCTCCGGGCACCTCCGTGTGCACGGAGAGCCGCGTGGCAGGCGCCATATTGCCTCCTCCTCCCCTCCGCCGACCCTACCCGCGGCTGCCCAGAGAGACAATACAGCCACCAGCCGGAGGCACCTCCAGGGAACGGGACCTTCCCGTTTGGGACCCCGCCCGCCCTCCCAGGTGCTGCTGGCACCGTGTTCCCAGGAAAACGGTGCCGACTCAGAGGCTGAGAGACATAGACCCAGCTTGGGCTCCCTGTGGGTGAATTAGGACCGGAAACCCTCTCCCTGGTGGGAATACAGTTTGAACTCTGGGACCCAGAGGTCGGACCTGCAGACCAGATCCCCTGCACCGAGGGCTAGCATTGCCCGGGGCACAGAAGGATTATACGTGAACAGCCTACTGAGGTCTGTGTGCCTCCAGGGGCGGATCGGCGTCCTAGAGGTCTGTGTGCCTCCAGGGGCGGATCGGGCGGAACGGCATCCCAGGAGGAGGCTGTGCGCCCAACCCAGGTGGCGTTCCTGTGCAGGGAACCTCCCCGCCGGCATCACAGTCCGGGGAGGCCTGGTGGCTTGTGGTCTGGCCTGCTGGCAGAGGCTCAGGAGTAGCTGCGGAGTTGGGGAGGGTAGAAAGAAGCGAGGCCTGCTGCAGACTGTGGGTCTCAGACAGCCCCACCCCCACACCCAGACTTTCTGGCTGAGCGGGACCATTCCAGCCCCGCCCTGACAGCAGAGAACAGAACTTTGACCCCTGCTAACGGCCTGAGGGCAGGCTTACCCAACCCAGCTCCGCCCAGAACGAGAGCTGATAACAGGACTCAAAATCAACACCATAGCCTGTTCCTCCAAGCAAACGCCACCTACTGACAGGGACAGCATCTTGCACAGCCTTTCCACGGCACCCACTGACTCAATATACAGGGAGTGGTCCAATTTCACCCACAGGCACCACCTAACGCCTCAGAAACTAAACAAGGTGTGTGAATACCCAAACAATAACCTAAGGAAAGAAACAACAACTGATCGACATGGGAAGAAATCAGCGAAAGAACTCAGGAAATATGAAGAACCAAACGGAAAACACACCCCCAAGGAGGAGCACCAGCCCCCTAGAAACGGACACCGACCAAAATCAGGCAACCAATATGACAGAAAAGGAATTTCGTATGTGGATCATAAGAACACTCACCCAGCTGCAACAACAACTCAATAACCAACACCAAGAAAACACAAAAAACCTCCAAGAAATGGAAGAAAGGTTCAACAAAGAGATTGACACAGTGAAGAAAACTTTAACCGAAGTCCTGGAGATGAAGAATCAACTCAGAGAACTACAAAATACTGTGGAAAGTCTCAAGAACAGGGTAGATCAAGCAGAAGAAAGAATCTCAGAGCTTGAAGATAACACCTTCCAATTAAATAAATCAGTCACAGAAATACAGCAGAGAAACAAGAGAAAAGACCAAAGTCTACAAGAGCTGTGGGATTATGTGAAAAAACCTAACGTGAGGGTCATAGGTTTAGCCGAAGGGGAGGAAGACAACACTCAAGGGCTGGACAAGCTTTTTGAAGATATAATAGAGGAAAATTTCCCAGGTCTTGCTCAAAATCTCGATATACAAGTTCAAGAAGCCCAGAGGACCCCTGGGAGATTCAATGCAAACAGGAAGACGTCACGTCATGCAGTCATCAGACTGACCAAAGTATCAACTAAAGAGGCCCTTCTAAGAGCTGTAAGACAAAAGAAGCAAGTGACATACAAGGGAAAGCCAATTCGAATAACATCAGACTTCTCTAATGAGACTTTACAAGCAAGGAGAGACTGGGGCCCCATTCTCACTCTTTTGAAACAAAACAATGCCCAGCCTAGAATATTATTCCCTGCAAAACTAAGCTTCATATATGAAGGAGAAATAAAAACATTCCCAGACAAGCAAAGGCTCAGAGAATTCACCAAGACAAGACCAGCCCTACAAGAAGTACTTAAAACAGCGTTATGCACGGAACATCATAATAATAATCCACGGATATAAAAACAACCAAAACCCAAAGATATTAAAGGCCAGATATTACAATGGCTCAAGACACAAATCATAGCAACAACATCCAACCCAACAGAATGATCAGTAATCTACCTTACCTATCAGTTCTCTCAATAAATGTGAATGGCTTAAACTCTCCACTCAAGAGACATAGGCTGGCTGAATGGATAAGAAAATACAGGCCAAGTATATGCTGTCTTCAGGAAACACATTTAACCTGCAAGGATGCACATAGACTAAAAATAAAAGGGTGGAGATCAACATTCCAAGCAAACAGAAGCCAAAAGAAGGCTGGTGTGGCAGTTCTAATTTCAGACGATTTAGTTTTTAAGCCAACAAAAGTAGTAAAAGACAAAGAGGGTCATTATATAATGGTGAAGGGCACAGTCCAACAAGAAGAGATAACAATTTTAAATATATATGCACCCAACTTAGGTGCACCCAGATTCATAAAGCAAACCTTACTGGAGCTAAGCAAATGGATTAATAACAACTCCATAATCGCCGGGGATTTCAACACCCCACTGACGGCACGAGACAGATCCTCCAAACAGAAAATTAATAAAGAAATAATGGACTTAAACAAAACTCTAGAACAATTGGGTCTGACAGACATCTACAGAACATTCTACCCAAAATCCACTGAATATACGTTCTTCTCATCAGCTCACGGGACATTCTCTAAGATTGACCATATCCTAGGACACAAAGAAATTCTCAAGAAATTTAAAAAAATAGAAATCATACCATGTACCTTCTCAGATCACAGTGGAATAAAACTAGAAATCAACCCTAACAGAAACTCACATTTCTACACAAAAACGTGGAAATTAAACAACCTCCTACTAAATGATTACTTCGTAAATGAAGAAATCAAGACGGAAATAAAAAACCTCTATGAAGAAAACGACAATGGAGAGACAAGTTATCAACTCCTCTGGGATACAGCTAAAGCAGTTCTGAGAGGAAAGTTTATCTCCATAAATGCCTATAACCAAAAGGCAAGAAGATCACAAATAGACAATCTAATGAAACGACTCAAAGAGCTGGAAAAAGAAGAACAGACCAACCCCAAACCCAGCAGAAGAAGTGAAATCAACAAGATCAAATCAGAACTAAACGAAATTGAAAACAGGAAAGCTATTCAGGAGATTAATAAAACAAAAAGTTGGTTCTTTGAAAAAATAAACAAGATTGACACGCCGTTGGCTAAGCTAACGAAAAGCAGAAAAGAGAAATCTCTAATAAGCTCCATCAGGAATAAAAAAGGAGATATCACAACTGATCCCAAAGAGATACAAGATACAATTTATGAATACTACAAAAATCTTTATGCACACAAACTGGAAAATGTGGAGGAAATGGACAAATTTCTAGAAACACACAGCCTCCCTAGGCTCAACCAGGAAGAAATAGATTCCCTGAACAGACCAATCTCAACAGCTGAAATAGAAACAGCAATTAAAAATCTCCCTAAAAAGAAAAGTCCTGGTCCAGATGGCTTCACACCTGAATTTTACCATACTTACAAAGAAGAACTAGTACCTATCTTGCAGAAACTATTCCACAACATCGAGAAGAACGGAAACCTCCCCGACACCTTTTATGAAGCGAATATTACTCTGATACCAAAACCAGGAAAAGATGCAACAAAAAAAGAAAACTACAGACCAATATCCCTAATGAATATAGATGCAAAAATTTTCAACAAAATCTTAGCTAACCGAATACAGACACTTATCAAAAAAATAATCCACCACGACCAAGTGGGCTTCATCCCAGGGATGCAGGGATGGTTCAACATACGTAAATCTATAAATGCAATTCACCACATAAACAGAAGCAAAAACAAAGACCACATGATCCTTTCAATAGATGCAGAAAAAGCTTTTGACAAAATTCAACACCCTTTCATGATACGAACACTTAAGAAAATAGGCATAGAAGGGACATACCTAAAAATGATACAAGCCATATATGACAGACCCATAGCCAACATCATACTGAATGGGGAAAGATTGAAATCATTCCCACTTAGAACTGGAACCAGACAAGGCTGCCCACTATCTCCACTTCTGTTCAACATAGTGCTGGAAGTCTTGGCTACAGCAATCAGACAAGAAAATGGAATCAAAGGTATCCAAATAGGGGCAGAAGAGATCAAACTTTCACTGTTTGCTGATGATATGATATTGTATCTAGAAAACCCCAAGGATTCAACCAAGAAACTCCTGGAACTGATCAATGAATTTAGTAAAGTCTCAGGATACAAAATTAATACACAGAAATCAGAGGCATTCATATACGCCAACAACAATCTAATTGAGAACCAAATCAAAGACTCAATTCCCTTCACAATAGCAACAAAGAAACTAAAGCACCTAGGAATATATTTAACCAAAGAGGTAAAAGACCTCTACAGGGAGAACTATGAAACACTGAGGAAGGAAATAGCAGAGGATGTAAACAGATGGAAATCCATACCATGCTCGTGGATCGGCAGACTCAATATCATCAAAATGTCTATACTACCCAAACTGATCTACAGATTCAATGCAATACCTATTAAAATCCCATCAGCATTCTTCACAGATATAGAAAAAATAATTTTACGCTTCGTATGGAACCAAAGAAGACCCCGAATATCAAGAGCAATTCTAGGCAACAAAAACAAAATGGGAGGCATTAATATGCCAGATATCAAACTATACTACAAAGCTGTAGTAATTAAAACAATATGGTATTGGCACAAAAACAGGAATATTGACCAGTGGAACAGATGTGAGAATCCTGATATAAAACCATCCTCATATAGCCATCTCATCTTTGACAAAGCAGACAAAAACATACGCTGGGGAAAAGAATCCCTCTTCAATAAATGGTGCTGGGAAAACTGGATAGCCACCTGTAGAAGGCTAAAACAGGACCCACACCTTTCACCTCTCACAAAAACCAACTCACGCTGGATAACAGACTTAAACCTAAGATATGAAACTATTAGAACTCTAGAGGAAAAAGTTGGAAACACTCTCCTAGACATCGGCCTGGGCAAAGAGTTTATGAAGAAGTCCCCAAAGGCAATCACAGCAGCAACAAAAATAAATAAATGGGACATGATCAAACTACAAAGCTTCTGCACAGCCAAAGAAATAGTCATGAAAGTAAACAGACAGCCTACAGAATGGGAGAAAATTTTTGCATCCTATGCATCCGATAACGGACTGATAACTAGAATATACTTAGAACTCACGAAAATTAGGAAGAAAAAATCAAATAACCCCATTAAAAAGTGGGCAAAGGACTTGAACAGAAATTTTCCTAAAGAAGACAGAAGAATGGCCAACAAACATATGAAGAAATGCTCAACATCTCTAATCATCAGGGAAATGCAAATCAAAACCACAATGAGATATCACTTAACCCCAGTGAGAATGGCCTTTATCAAAAAATCTCCAAACAATAAATGCTGGCGTGGTTGCGGAGAGAGAGGAACACTCCTACACTGCTGGTGGGACTGCAAACTAGTTCAACCTCTGTGGAAAGCAATATGGAGATACCTTAAAGCGATACAAGTGAATCTACCATTTGATCCAGCAATCCCATTGCTGGGCATCTACCCAAATGATCCAGTGACACTCTACAAAAAAGACACCTGCACTCGAATGTTTATAGCAGCACAATTCATAATTGCAAGGCTGTGGAAACAGCCCAAGTGCCCATCAATCCAAGAATGGATTAATAAAATGTGGTATATGTACACCATGGAGTACTATTCAGCTCTAAGAAACAATGGTGATATAGCACACCTTATATTTTCCTGGTTAGAGCTGGAACCCATACTACTAAGTGAAGTATCCCAAGAATGGAAAAACAAGCACCAGATATATTCTCCAGCAAACTGGTATTAACTGACTAGCACCTAAGTGGACACATAGGTGCTACAGTAATAGGGTATTGGGCAGGTGGGAGGGGGGAGGGGGGCGGGTATATACATACATGTTGAGTGAGATGTGCACCATCTGGGGGATGGTCATGATGGAGACTCAGACTTTTGGGGGGAGGGGGGGAAATGGGCATTTATTGAAACCTTAAAATCTGTACCCCCATAATATGCCAAAATAAAAAAAAAAAAAAAAAAGAAAAAAAAAAAAAGCACAAAAAACAAACAAACAAACAAACAAAAAAAAACTTAACAGAGATTGTAAGGTTTGGCAAGATTTCACTGTGTCTAATTACCAAATACTTTAAAAAAATGGTTATTTTGTTATAGCAGTATAGGAGTCTACTCTTCTCCAAACTGATATTGTGAGTTGATTAAAAATATAACCAGAGTCTTTCAGTTTTGTTTTGTTTTTCATCAACAGGCTGTTTCTGGTCTCCTCTCATCTTATGTTACTCTAACTTCTGTTTTGGGGTTTCCATGGGGAAAAAAATCAAAAGACAGTATCAGAAAAATAACTGAAATTAATACCCTTGCTTATTGGTATTGTGAGAAATAGATACTTGGTATAAGCTAATATTGCCACCTTGTATAATAACCATATTACTGAAGCATGGAACTAAGTCAAGAATTCCAGGATTATTTTACAAGAGCAGATAACTTTGTGAAAGCATGCCAAAAGGTCCGATGAATTTGGAGTTGATCACATTGGAATAAATGAAATTGATTAGGGAAAATTAGTTGTAATCCTCTATCTTGAAATGTGGGTCTTTAATTTTTTTTTTTTTCTGTAAAGTATGACTTCCATTTTTTTTTTTTTTTTTTTTTTAAATTTTAGAGGGTAGTTTTTCTTCAGTCTTTAGGGACTCAGCTTCTGATATGGGCTTTGGCAGAGGTCATGGGATAGCACCCTCGGGTCTAAATCAAGGTGTTGGTTCTTTCCTGGCTTCACAAGAATAGTTAGTGACTACCTTGCTGTGAATAGCACAATTCATGCAGTAATTTCATTTCACGTACAGCCTGGGAAGTATGTGGAAATCAAAGACACTGGCTTTGAAAATGACTGCCATAGCTGTGGCCTCTACTGTATTTCAAATGAGGATTATTTTAATGGCCATATCCTCGGGCATGCAGCAGGCACAGAAGGTCCAGTGAGTAGGCTTCACATGGCCATGGCTCTTTGGTCACCACCACTGTTGTCACCACCACTGTCATATAAGAAGCAAGGATCCAAGAAAGAGTGTAATATTATTCTTAATACTCTATTATCTGATGGGTGTTTAAGAAAAAGATAATTTTCTTCTCTTTCACCTCAATTTAGCAACCAATGTCTCTGAAAACGAGAGTGAAACCCTCTTTGGATAGTATCTGGTTTCCACACATTCTTCAGGATCCATGAAATCTGAGAAATCTTAATGTAGATTAGAAATATAAGAAAACATTCAGTGAATGTGAAAAAAAAAGACTCAGTAGGAAAAAAAAATAATTTACTGGCCTCATCTGCCAACTTCTCAGAACAATGGCAAATGATATGCATAGAGTTTTACCCAGCCCCCCCATTATTTTCATGACAATATAATTATATGTTTCAAAATATTTCCTCATTTTTACCATTATGTTACTTAATTATAGTTATGTACATGCCAGAATTGCTAATTTAAATGTACTTTTCAGCTTTATCTGATACAGTCACATATTAAGGTACAATAATTTCACTTCATTTGTGAAAATGATTCCTGCAAAGTCTTCTGATATAACTGATGTTACACTTGTTATAGCCTTAGAACTGGGTAAAAAAATCAAACAAACAAACAAAAAAACAAACAGACAAAAAAAACCCCTAATTCCTGCTTTGTAAAGCCCCAAGACAAACGTTAACCCTATAAGTTTAATACCTGATGTTTTTAGAATATAATTCCTTGACAATACAACAAGGAATGTGCTATGATTTTATGATTTGAATGTCTCCTCCAAAGCCCATGTTGAAATTTCATTGCCAATGTAAAATGCATTGGAAAGTAGAGCTTTTAAGAATAGATTAATACTGTTATCATGAGAGTGGGTTAATTATCTCATAAGTGGCCTCCTGATAAAAAGGATGAGTTTGGGCCCAATTCCTCTCTCTTTCTCTTATGTACTCACTTCTGCTTTCTGCCTTTCTGCCATGGCATGACCCTCCCTACATGCCAGTACCATACCCTGGAGCTTCTCAGACTCCAAAACTGTGAGTCAAATTACCTTGTATTGTTTATAAATTACCCAATCTTAGGTTTTTGACTGTAGCAGAGAAGACAGACTAAGACAAAAAATTAATGAACACAATTTATTGAATCTATGAAAATGAATCAGTTGGATAGTATAGAATATGCACAATAAAGTCTCATAATTTCACATACTACCTTATTACTGAATTGGTAAAATAACAATTGTTGTACCAATATTGTTGGCAACTTTGATTTTACATGTAGGTTATTAATTACATTTATGTCTAATTTCCATTATCTATAAAAAATTAGATGTAAAAAGTTAAAAATGTTGGAAACACTCTCCTAGACATCAGCCTAGGCAAAGAATTTCTGAAGAAGACCCCAAAGGCAATCACAGCAGCAACAAAAATAAATAAATGGGACATGATCAAACTACAAAGCTTCTGCACAGCCAAAGAAATAGTCATGAAAGTAAACAGACAACCTACAGAATGGGAGACAATTTTCGCATCCTACACAACTGATAAGGGACTGATAACTAGAATCTACATAGAACTCATGAAAATCAACAAGAAAAAATCAAACAGCCCTATCAAAAAGTGGGCAAAGGACATGAACAGAAACTTTTCTAAAGAAGACAGAATAATGGCTAACAAACATATGAAAAAATGCTCAACATCTCTAAGCATCAGGGAAATGCAAATCAAAA
The DNA here is from genome assembly GCF_040939455.1 of Microcebus murinus. Classification (NCBI taxonomy): domain Eukaryota; kingdom Metazoa; phylum Chordata; class Mammalia; order Primates; family Cheirogaleidae; genus Microcebus; species Microcebus murinus. The sequence continues at coordinate 53,815,639 of NC_134116.1, forward strand.
CTACAATGAGATATTACTTATTTCCAGTAAGAATGGCCTTTATCAAAACTTCCCCCAAACACTAGATGTTGGTGTGGATGCAGAGAGATAGGAACACTCCTAAACTGCTGGTGGGACTGCAAACTAGTTCAACCTCTATGGAAAGCAATATGGAAATACCTTAAAGCGATACAAGTGAATCTACCATTTGATCCAGCAATCCCATTACTGAGTGTCTACCCAAAAGATCCAATGACACTCTACAAAAAAGATACCTGAACTCGAATGTGAACAGCAGCACAATTCATAATTGCAAAGCTGTGGAAACAACCCAAGTGCCCATCAATTCATGAGTGGATTAATAAAATGTGTTATATGTATACCATGGAGTACTATTCAGCTCTAAGAAACAACGGTGATATAGCACATCTTGTATTTTCCTGGATAGAGCTGGAACCCATACTACTAAGTGAAGTATCCCAAGAATAGAAAAACAAGCACCACATGTACTCACCAGCAAACTGGTATTAACTGAGCAGCACCTAAGTGGACACATAAAAACTACATTAATTGGGTATTAGGTGGGTGGGAGAGGGAAGAGGGGCTGGTATATACATATATAATGAGTGAGACGTGCACCATCTGAGGGATGGTCACGCTTGAAGCTCAGACTTGTGAGGGGAGAGGGACAAGGACATTATTTGAAACCTTAAAATTTCTACCCCCACAATATGCTTAAATTTAAAAAACGTTAATAAGCTAGAAATCTTTTAATTGATTTTAGTTAAAAACCACAGTGGACTACTCTATTTGTGATCAGAAATGATGTTTGAGATTATTTAAAATCACAGGTTTGACTTTTCAGGATAAATACTAAATTTGGGAAGTAAAGGCAAAAAATATGAATAGTGACTTTTTTGTCATGCTTCAGCTTTTTCTAATAAGCCCATCAAAGTGTTTCATAGAATATAGAATTAGATTTTTGTTGCCCATAACATATTAACGTTTATATCTAAATTGGGTTTGGGAGACAATCATCCATGGAGTCTTTCACATTCAACACATATTGAGAGAAAGGCACCCTTTGGACCAGACTATCTTTTCCAGAGATTTGTATAGTACATAGGATCAGAAGACATAGTGTCTCCCTGGGAAGTAAAGAACAGTTACGAGTATTGCCCAACATAAAAGATTTGAGAATTAGAAAATAGAGACAGTGACTTCCTCAGAGTAAAGAGCTGAGGAGTCAAGATCCTCAGAATACCTCTCCTTTCATGCAACCCTCTATGTGAAGATGTCATCTAAGAAATACTGCCTGCAGGTTCCCCTCAGCTTGACCAAACTTTACACAGGTTTCTTCCTAACTGTACACCCCTGCTTCCTCTTTTCTTAGAGCATTTACATTAGAAAACTTCTAATTGTAAATTATTTTCTCTGTCCAGTTGAGATGTTAAATCTTCTTCCAGCCTCTTGCCAGTTTTACCTAGGAATATCTTTTATTTATTTTTTAAAAATATTTTATTTTTTTATTATGGGTATATAGTATATGGGTATATAATATAATATATGGGCATATAATATTTGTATATATTTATAGTGTTAATGGGGAAAAAAAAGCCAAACTATGTAAAATAATTTTAAAGAGATTTATTCTGAACCAAATTTGAGGAGCATGACCTGGAGCCACACCCAAGAAGCCTTGAGCAAGTGGACTCGCTGTGGCTGGGTTACAGTTTGGTTTTATACATTTCAGGGAGACAGGGGTTACAGGTAAAGTCATAAATCAGTATGTGGAGACATACATTGGTTTGGCCAGAAAAGATGGGCCATCTAGATGTTGGGGCGGGGGGCTACAGATTATAGATGGGTTTAAAGATTCTTTGACTTGTAATTGGTTAAAGACATGAAGCTTTGTCTAAAGGCTTGGAATGTTTTAACATAAGGAGCTGTTATCAGAGATAAGCCACCAGACAGATTTGTTGTGTAAATTGAGGACCTGCAGGTTTGTTGTACATACTTAGGCCTGTTAATGGATTACAAAGGATGTCCCCCAAAAGGGAGGAGGGAATGATTAGGCATGTCTGACCCCCCTCCTCCTGGCAGGAAATTTAGTTTTAGGGTATTTCTTTGGCCATGAGAGGGTCTATTCAGTCAGCCATTGGCGGGGTGAGCCTTAAGATTTTTATTTTAGCTCACAATAGGGTACATATGATGTTTTGATATAGGTATAGAAGGTGAATTAATCAAATTGGTATAATTAGAGTACCCATCACCTCATGCATTTATCATTCCTTTGTGTTAGGAACATTCACATTCTACTCTTTTTAGTTATTTTAAAGTATACTCTAACTTGATTTAAAGTATACTCTAATTGATTATAGTCATTTGCACTCCCATGTTAATTGCAGCACTATTCACAATAGCTAATATTTGGAATCAACCAAAGTGTCCATCAAGGGATGAATGGATAGGAATGTTTTCCTTAAGGAAGTGACAGCCATCTCTTTGAAATGTAATTATCAGGAAAGACAATGCTGCTATCTCTGTGGGAAAGTAAGAGCTTCACTTTGATAAGTACCAATTAACAAACATTGAGGGCATAATCACACTGACCACCTCTCTAATAATGTCCTCAAGTACTTTTCCACTAGCTCACTGCCATGCTTTAAAACTCTTCTCCCTTTTCTTTCAATGGAGTTAAGGTCAATCTCTCTCCCCTATTGCAATTCTCTTCATGCTTTTTCTGACTCCTTGTTTAGGGATTGTGTAGAATGGCTCTTTTGTCTCATTAAAAAAAAAAAAGAATTAAAGAGGTTTATACCTTAAAAAAGGAGAACTTTATTTCTCATAAAGGTTAGCTAACTATTGAGTGGCCATTTCAACAGGTTGAGAAGCAAAGCCCCAGCCAAAAGCCAGGGATAGGTGTTTTCAAAGAAGAGACAAAAGGACACAGGATTTTATACTGCGCAGGATAATCAAATATACATAAGCAAAAATCTATGGAAGGAGTGATGAATATTCATGAAGGTAAATCTTATGTATGTAATTGTGCTTTGTCTCTTCCATTTAGTCATGGCTACAGACTCAGTTTTAAGGTGTTTCTGGGGTCTCATTGGCCAACAATGGTTTATTTAGTCAGCAGAGGCTTTAGGGTTTTATTTTTATTTCACAGGAGGAATACACGGAAGAAATTCTGGCTCCCAGATGGTGATTTATTTGGAAATGACTTTTTCTACCGCTAATATCATAGTCTTAAATAATGTCTAACTTGTTTAATTTTTATTTCACAAATCTAGCTTTCCTCATGTTGCTTTGTTGGTATCGGAGCTCATGGAACTGAGCAAAGGAAGAAAAATGTATACTCTGATTATTGATATTGCTATGAATGATTAACTCTCTTCTCTGTCTGACCCAGGGGTCTCATGTGTTCTACAAGCACCAGCAAAACTGTGTCAAGCTAAGTTGTTAGCCTGCAAGTAGTATAAAATTCTCAGACCTTTCACAGTTCTTAAAACTAGCAATCTTATTTCAGCATTCCTTTCCACACTAACTATGTAAGTTCCAGTTTCTCACATAAAATTTTAATAAGCTCTGCCATTGTACTGGTTCTCTCATTAATGTGGTAAATGTGACCCTGACACGTGCTCATTATCTATTTGTATGACAATGAGGATTTTAACAATTTAAAAACTGATACTCTTCTTATAGTGTTAATACACCAGTGTCCACCTATCATTTTCTGGGTGCCAAGGGAAACCTTCTCCTTCACCCTCTGAAAGTTCACTGAAAATCATTGACAAGAGGAAGTTTAATAGGAAAAAAGGCATGTAAAATGTATTACCATGTACACTGGAGCTCTCAGAATGAAGATCCAAAGATATAAGGAAAAATGCCCATTTTTCTGCTTAGGTTCAAGAAAATGTGGACAGTCATATAGAAATATGATTGGACAAAAAGGGCATAATCTAATGCTACAAGACTGAATGGGAAAACTCAGGAAGGCTTCTCTGTTTTTATTCTTCTTGGCCTCTCTGGGTTTCCATTCTTTCCTTCTGGGGCTGGAGCAGGACCTTCTCTGGAATGGGGGTCTTATGACCCATAGTCAAAATAAGTAAAATAAAATTTCTTTATGTTCAGTTTTTACACAGAAAAGTGAGGGATTGTGGAAATTAAAGTAATATTCTTAGGTTTTATTGCTTGATTTGGGGAAAAGGAATTCTGACTTCTATGATCTATCATGAGGAAGAGAGATTCCAGTGTCCTTGGCTAGCCTCAGGGGAGCCGGAAACTGAGAGATGGGAGGGCAGGAGGGCAGACGAAAACTTTTGCTTCTGAGGCCTTCATTTTGGAGTGTTGTTTTCTGGGTCCCAACCATTTTTAAAGACCTACTTCATATTATAATGCCTTCTTTTAAAAAGTGTTTGGCTATTTATATGCTATAGGATATGGTGAAAATTCAGTTATACAATTGTTTCAGCTAGTTGATTTGTTGGAGGCAAATTGGTATATTTCACCACATCTCATCTGTCCACAGGTAGTAATTTCCTACCGTTTTCATTTTTATAACTAAAAAGTTATAAAACTATTCCTTTGTCTACTAAGTGAGCAACTTGATTTTTTAGTTCTCAAGACATTTTTGCCAAATGCCTCTGTGTGTGTGTGTTCCATGATGAGGCAATGGCTATTTACTGAGTCTCTACTATGTATTGAGCTAAGCATTGAGGGTATTGTAATGAAAAACAAAATTCTACATTCATGAAATTTAACAATATGTAGATGTTTAATTTGGCAAGCAGTCAATAAATGTATTTAAAACATAAATGATGGATAAAATTGTTATTTTTATTTCCTAATATAATCTAGCTCATTCTGGTAGGGAGTCTAGCTGGTGAACATTGCCACAGGGAGGAATATAGTTAGAATGAAAACTTAAGTCGTTTTTTCATAAGGCATATGGAAAAAAATTGGTGCCAATTCTGTACAATCTTTTCCAGGAAATATAAACAGAAGGAACAATTCCTAAATAATTCTACGAGGTCAGCATTACCCTAATATCAAGACCAGGTAAACACATTACAAGAAAGGAAAACTACATAACAATATCTCTTATACTCATAGATGCAAAAATAATAAACAAAAACACAAAAAGAATAAAATAATCTTAAAAATAGTGGTAAATTGAATCTAACAATGTATAAAATGAATTTTATACCATGGCCAAGTATGATTTATTACAGTTATGCAAGCCTGGTTCCACATTCCAAAAAAACCTAAAATCTAAAATTATAAATCATGATAAAAGCTGGCTAAATCTGATAACAGTGTATTTTTATCTTATTACCTTTAAATAATTGCCCTATTCATAAGTAAAAGCATTAAAAATTGGCTGAATTTCCAATATTCCCCAGTTTTTCCAGCTGTATTTGTTAAGTATTTGATGCCTTATGTTTATTAAACATGAAGTTTTATTTAAAAATATTATAAATTAAAAAATTATAGTTGTATATATTTGTGGAGTACCAAGTGATATTATGATTTGTGAATACAGTGTGCAATAATTAAATCAAGTTAATTAACATATATATCACCACAAATCTTTATCATTTTTTTGTGGTGAGAACATTTGAAGTTTACTCAGTGATTCTGAAATGTATAAAGTACTACTATTAATTAAATTTGCCATGTTACACAAGCTATCTCACACATAATCTTATGCCTCTTGTCTAACTGAGTCTTTGTACTCTATTATCTCTCCATTCCCACTATTCCACCAGCATCTGGTAACCACCATTCTATTGTATTTTCTGCATCAATAAATTCAACTATTTCAGATTCCACCCGTAAGTGAGAAAATGAAGTATTTGTCTTTCTGTGCCTGGCTAATTTACTTAACATAATGTCCTCTGTGTTCATCCATGTTGCCACAAATGACAGAATTTTTTTTAAGGCTAAATAGTCCATTTTGTAAATACACCATATTTTCTTTACCCATTCATCTGTTGTTGGACACTTAAATTGATTGCATAACTAGGCTATTGTGAACAGTGCTACAATGATCATGAGAGTGCAGACATCTCTTTAACATACTTATTTCAAATTTTGGGGGTAAAAACCCAAAAGTAGGATTGCTGAATTATATGACATTTCTATTTTTAGTTTTCGGATGAAACTTCATACAGTTTTCTATAATGTGTGTACTAATTTGCATTCATTCCTGCCAAGAGCAGACAAGGTTTCCCTTTTCCTCACATTTTTGCTAACACTTGTTTTCTTTCATTTTTTTTTTGATAATCCTCATTTTGATGGATGTGAGATAATATCTCATTGCATTTCCCTAAGGATTAGTGAAGTTAAATATGTTTTCACAAATCTGTTGACCACTCATATGTCGTCTTCTGAGAAATGTCTACTTGGGTTCTTTGTCCATTTTTAAATAGGATTATCTGTTTTATAGAGTTATTTGTGTTTTTTCATATATTAATCTCTTATCGAATATGGCTTGCAAATGTTCCCTTCCAATCTATAGTCTGTCTCTTCTAACCTTAATTTTTAATTTTATATTTCCAAATATTTTATTCAAATATTTTATATTAAACTTTTAAAACTTGAATTATTTTATATTTTTAATGTTTTAAAGTTTTAAATGTCCTTCAAAATTTCCAAAGTATTGATTATCAGTCAAAATAAGTTGTTCATTAATTACAACCATCAAAAAGAAAAAACACTGAAAAGAAAAAAAATAGTTGTAAGGGCAAAAATTGTAAAAATAGCATATTGACCAATAAACCCAATAATATATCAAAAGGTAACAGATTATGAATATTAAATTTTTAAAAGTTAATTTTTACAATTAAATCTTATAAATTAGAAAAAATAATAAAAATACATGCTCTCTTCACAGAAAACTACAAAGCATCACTAACATAAATTAATAAAGACCTAAAAAAATTCAGAATAATATATTTATATATTGAAAGACTTAGTATTATATGTTAATTATTTTCAAATTGATCTTATTTTAAAATGTATATAAAAATACAAATTCCCAAGAATATTCAGAGAAATCTTGAAGATCAATAAAAGCTGGACTATCAGGTATCAATATCTGCCATCAAAAAATTAAATGAATGTGGTATTGGTGTAAGTTCAGATGAACTAAACAATGTAACAGAATAGAGATTTCAGAAATACACTCACAAATGGCTACCTGATTAGGGCCAATATAACATCATTAATGAGGAAATAATTTATTTTCCATAATGGTAGAGATTTAATTGTACACTTATGGAAAATAATCTTAATTTTTACCTTACATCATACACACAAAAACAATTTCAAATGAATTGCAATAAAAAGAAAAAGGAAATGTGGAACATTCTGATGACCTGAGAGCATCTTACAAAGATTTCTTGAATATGACAAAAAAATGCACTTACTCATTAAAAAACTATACATGGGACTATATTAAAATTAAGAACTGCAGGTCTTAAAAGACATTAATAAGAGTGAAAAAAATATTAACATAATGGGAAGCATTATAGCAATGCTTATTTGAGGAAGACTCATATCTATAAGATAATAAGAATTTTCACAAATCAATAAAAATTGAGACAGTACCTACACATGTGACTAAACACTTTGTAAAATAGTATATTAAAATATAAAAAGTGCTGAAAATTATGAATAAGTTAAAAATAAAACCATGATGTGTTACAACTACTTACCCAGTAGCATGGTTAAATTTGAAAGATTGAAAATACCATATATTAATATAGCAAAGATATGCAATAACCAGCATTCTCATACACTGCTGGTGGGAGGCTAAATTATTATAATTAGTTTGGAAAATATTTCTTGGTTTACCTACTAAAATAAAACATTGGCATACTTTATGTTTAAATTGTTACACTTCTAGTTTTATGTTTATATATTCACAGAAAAGGTAGAATAATTAGATTGTAACTATTCTCAATGGAACAAATTGTAAATTATCCAAGCATCTATCAATAGTACAAGGGATAAATAATGGGTGGCATATTCACATAGTAGAACACTGTAGAGCAATAAGAATAAGAGAATTAGCAAAAAAGTGGATGAACTTCACAAAATTAATGGTGGACAAAAGTAGCTAGACATAAAAAACTAAGTATTCTATGATTCCATTTGTAGAATGTATACAAAAATGTGAAACTTGCTTATTCTGATTATCCTTTGGTGAGAAGGCTGTTCTTATTATACTGAGCCAACACCAATTACTAATGAATTAAAAATACAAACACACACACACACATATTATACAACCTTGGAAGTTAACAAATACATTTAAAAATTTTTGAAAAATGTTTAATAAACTATCACAAATCTCTGTTGCTAAAATCCAGAATATAAGTGATAATAAAACAGGACCAAAATATAACATATACAGAGAAATCTCCTTGGCAGTGGTAAAAGGAAGAGAAAAGGGGATTCTGACAGTCCCAAGTATTATGCAACATAAATTGCCAACAAATACTTTCAGAACAAAAGGACACCATTGTTGGGAATTCTTTGTGAGCATATCTTCCCCCCCACACTTTATTGAGTTGTAATTGACAAATAAAAACTGCATATATAAGAGCTATAATATGATGAATTGATATACATATACATCGTGAAATGATTACCCCAACAAACTAATTAACACAACTATCATTTCACATACTTACTTTTTGTGTATGTTAAGAACACTTAACATCTAATCTCTTGCAAATTTTACTATATTGTACAGTGTTATTAACAATAATTGCCATGCTGTCCATTAGATTCCCAAGACTTACTCATCTTGTAACTGAAAGTTTGTACCCTGGATCTAACTTTTGGCAGATGGTAAAGTATACTGAGAAACAAAACAACAACAAAAAAACCAATGCTGGATGATCAGAGTAAGCTGTAATGACATAAGACCTTAAGGCCAAAGGGATATGCCACAAGTATTTCTTTGAGAAAGACACATGCAAACTCAGGGAAAAAATTGAAAAAGAAAATGATCCTTGTTTGCTTGCCATACTGAAAATAAACAGGAACAAAAAAAGAAACAAAATATATTATTGGGACCATTGAGGATATGAGTGTGGATTGTAGATTGCAATATTATATCAGTGTTAAATTGTCTGATTGTAATAAATGTATGGTCATCATTAAGTAGCATTATGTCATTTTCCATAGAAGATATAGTCAAGCATGAAGTGTTATGTCCACAACAATTCTCAAAATCTATGCATGTATGTGTACAAGAACTGGCACAAAATCATGATTGATGAGTCTACAGAAAATATATTTCTTTTATTATTCTACACTATGCTTACAGCTCTTTTATAGGCTTAGAATATTAAAAATAAAAAGGGGAGAAAATAAATCAAAACTACTAATAGAACTACCCTTTCAAGTAAATCTAGGCCTCAGATTTTTATTAATTTGATACAGTTTCTTGTCTTAAAGCAAATTACTGGAAATCTGTTTTTCTTCTAGTAAGAAAGCATCTACCTGAAATTTAAATCTTACTTCAGTAAAATTATTAATAGACAATACATTTAATGAAATGCAACATAGATATATATGTTCATGAGAACCAATTTCTGACAGTTAAATTTTTGGATATTTGAACAGCAATGTTGGTGAATAATGTTGAATAACTATTCTGAAATTAATAGTTTAACATTTTTCAATGTACTTTCAAACAGGAATAAATATAAAATGTTTTGTTACAAATACTTTATACATAATAAATTACAAAAGATTAATGTTCAAAATCATTTTCATATAATACAGGAAAATTAACTTTTACTAGAATAAAAACATAAATGCAAGTCAGCCCTAATTAATATGATTAAAAACCATATCTTATTTTAAAATTCATACAACTTTTTCATATACATTATCAGAGTGGATTTTCATATTTCTGTTAGCAATGTGGAGCATATACAATTTTTCCCATTTTAAATATGAAGAAAATAGGGTTCAAAAGGTTAAGTAGTATGCCTAATTCCATAGAACTAATAGATCCTAGGATTGTACAAACACTCTTTGAAAGAGTATCACTGTGTAAACAAGCTCACTAAACCCTATGCCACAAACATATATTTAATGACCACTATTGTCTATTTAGTAAGCAGGCTTAGAGAAAATTATCCATGGATCTCTTATTTTTGCAAATCTTGTAAGAGGTGCTGACAGCTTTTGTTCTATCTTTTGTAAGGTTATATACTTGTATAGCAAATAGCCATGAAAGATAATGATAATGTCTTCATCTGGAACAAGGGTAGATTCATTTACTATACAGTAAAATAAAGATAATGTCTCCCTCTGGGACAAAGGCTGAACATATTTGCTTCAAATCCTTTATAAAAGACTGGAGTTTATTAAACTCAGGGTTTTTAAGCTGTGAAACAAAAGTACTATATGCATAGATTCCACATGGGCCTGCACGTACATCATCCCTGGAAGACTTGAGAGGTGTGAGTACTGATGGCAATGTGAAGTTCAGACTGTCGGTTGTGCTGTAATAGAGTCCTTTGGCTCTAATCCAGAAGTTCTGCGTCTCCTGCCAGTATCCACTAAACAATGGAAGGCTAATTGTCAACATATAAGTAGGATAAATTTTCAGACTTTTAAGTTCTTAACAGTCATGCCATTATAAGAATTATGGCATTGTGTTTATTTACTGCCTTAAAAAGCAACTTCAAAGAATTAGTAGTACTTTAAATGATTTTTAACCCAAGTTAATTTTCTTTCCCTCCCTCCTTCCTAAATGACTCTATTTTCAGTTGAAGTTTTTATCATTTTATCCTCTTAAAAAGAGGACAAAATCATTTTATGAAATGACAGTGTTATTACAAAAAAATTAAAACACAATTCTGAAGGTTCATGTGGGAGAATCAAACATATGTGGCCTGGTTATATCTTTATTTGTGATTTCTCATTTCAGAGCCAATAGTAATAAAGTAGAGAAAGCTTGACTTTTGGATTCCAACATCAATTTTTAGTTTGGTATTTTCTGAATGTAGATACTTCAAGAATGTTCCAATCAGCCTTTTCAAAATTTTGTTTGAAGCAAATGTCAGATTTGTGTTCAACTTACTGACATGGTAATGATTTTAATGAACTAATTAGTCTATGCCCATTTAAAATTATTTTATATAATTGTGATAATCATTTTAACTTTAGTTTAATTCTTCCCCATACAAAATGAACCAGAGCACCAATGAGAATTTGGTACTTTCATGAATAGCCTTTATTAACAAATTTTAATTTGTAAAATGTTGCTCCATTTAATCTTATGGGTATTGCAGCTGACAGAAAGATTACCATTTCTCTAAAAAATGTAAAATACTGACAAAAATACTTTGGCATAGTACTGCTGAAATGAACACATATGTGTGATAATACTTGAGGGAAAATTTTTGTGAACATAAAGTCATAAGAAAAAAGTAATAGAAATATGACAGATATCATGTCTAGAAAATTGATGATATATTGAAATAATATCATATATGTTAAAGTTTATAAAATGTTTTAATTTACATTGAACATTTTCAATTTTTTTTAGTTTTATAGTGCTTTTCAAATTAATCAAATAATTACTTTAAAAAACAGAAATCATAGGAATATTCTAGAAAAATATTCCCAGGAGACAAGAAATTTTGTTATTAAATCCAGGTAACATTTATATATTTCATATACATGCCACCCATAAGTTAAAATATTTTGTCTTTATAATCAAAGTAAGGCTTAATCGATCCCCCAAATCATTAACTGAAAATGAATCGTTCTACTAGGCAGAAACCAAGCCCTGTATTTATATTATATCCTCTGGAGAGCAATAGATAATCACTAACATTTGTTTATTAAATATTTTTTAAAAAAAGAAACAGTAGAAGGGGCAAAATACATTTAAAAAAATCTGTTTGAAATATATAACAAATAATAAAATATCAAGCAAACAAAATAATAAGGAGAAACAAAATAAAATCATTTTTTTCTGATTTTAATTCAAGGCAAAAATATAATTACAACAAACCAAAATGTCTCACATTTTCATTAAAAAAGAAGGAGACAAGATTGTCAGGAGAAACATATTCCTGGTCCATTCCCTCAGCCCCACGTCTAATCCATCAGCAAAGCCTGTCAAATTTTTCACATGCACACAAATTTATTTTTCATCTTCAGCAGAGTCCTATATCAACTTCCGTCTTCTCTTAATTAGAGTGCTGCAACAGACCCTAAATCCCATCCATGGTTTCCTATACTTCTTACATAGCATACCATATATTAGGTATAATAATTTATAAAATGTAAGACTATTTTTCTTCTTCCTTTTAAAAAACTCTTCAATGACTTCATATACTGCTTAAAATAAATTCAAATATCTTATATATAGTCATCCAATCCTGATGTTCTCTGGCCCTTGATAATCTTTCCTTCCTTATATTGGTCAGGCTTTGCTTTTCTCATTATTCTCTATGAATCCTGAACTTTTTTTTAACTTAGCAAACTCTTCTCTACTCTCTCCAACTTAATTGTCATTCTTCTAAGAGTTATTCTTGACCCTGACAACCATACCTAAGATTATTTCTCCAATTCTTTAAAAGAAGTTCTCCATTTTTCTCAATAGTAGAAATTATTTATGATACATATTTGCATCTTTGCATTATACAATTTCAGTGAAATTAACATAAAATAGAAAACAGTAAAATGAATACCATACTTGTCACCACAAAGATTTTTCAAAGTGGCAAGTTTGGCCATAATTGCTTTAACTATTTCCTTTTTAATATGTCCTATTGTAATCTAATATATGCAGAAAAGGAATTTCAATATAACTGTAATTATTATTGCGGTGGTTGTTAGATTCTGGAAATAATTAAAACATAATAAACTTTCTGTGTTAGTTTTCTACTGCTGCTGTGTAAATTACTATAAACTTAGTAGCATAAGACAAACAAAAATTACTCATTTATAGTTCTGGAGGTCAAACATTTAAAATCATGGTATAATTAAAACTACCTTTTATTTCAAGGCTTCAGAGAAGAATCCATTTCTTTCCTTTTCCAGTTCCTAGGGTCCATCCATATTCTTTGGTTTGTTGCCCCATCCTTGAATCTCTCCACCTCTTCTTCCGTCATCACATTGAATGTGAATACTCAATCTAAATCTGTTGTCTCCCTCTTAGAAAGACGCTTGTGCTTACATTAGGCCCACTCAGAAAATCTAGCAAAATCTCTTCATCTCAATATCTTTAAATTAATTACATCTGCAAAGTCCCTTTTGCCTTATAAGGTAACATTTACAAGTTCCAGCAATTAAGACTTGGTCATCTTCCATGGGACATTATTCAGCCTGCCACATTTCTTGACTATTTGAACAATCTCTAATTATGTCACCCTGTAAATTATTGTAAAAGTTGAAGATGTTTTCAACTACTTGTAATAGTTTAACAATGCCTTTTAATATTCAGATATCCCCCCCATAAAATTCTTTCTTCAGAGTTTTCTTGTAGCCCATACTTACATATTTACTTTTTCAGGAAGGTAAGCTTTAGTATTTTCTTGTCAAGTTCTAAAATAAATGTTGGTGGATGAGTTCCATAGTCTTTGGGAGAGGGGTGTGTACATGTATATGTGTTAATGTGCCACACATAAACATGATATACATTTTGATTTACCCAAATCTTATTTTAGTTTAGTTAGGAACAATTTTGATATTATCATCATCTAATTCTTGGATATGACTTTTAAGTTTAAACTAATTTGTTTTCTTCGCTGGTACTATAAATAAGATCTTTAACTTCAAATGTATTTTTTACTTGTTCTAACATTTAAAAAAGTCATTTTATTTAATATAAACATTTTATTTCACTCTTCCTTGAATTTTTAAAAATTTCCCTTTCACAAACAATTTAGGTATATCACACAGTAAAATGAGTCTATCTTAATTGTAAAATATTAATGAGTTTTGTGAAATGCATCCACCTATGTACCATCATATGAATGATGTTGTAGGATATTCCCAGAAATTATGCTCTGTGTTTATCCAATTTCTCTTCCAGAACCATTTTCTTTTTTTCTAGTACATAGCAACATAATTGAGTGTCCTTTAAATTAAATTTTCTTGTAGATCATGGTTTTGCTAAATAGGTATGTTTCTAGATTTCATTGGATCCTCTATGTGTATAGTTATGCTTTATGTGAATAAAACAGTTCTATTTATTCCTTTATAATCCTTATGTTAATAATTTTTAAAAATAATTCACTGTGTAGGACCCCCCAAAAAATAGAAGTGGCAAGAATGGACATTCTTCCTTCATCCCCTATCTTCTGGAACATTTATCACCATTAAATTTGATGTTTATCATAATTTTAAGATATATCCTTTATAATATTATTTATTATTTTATTCCTGGTTTGCTAACCAGTTTATTATTATAAATGAACATTCAAAGAACAGCCCTTATCTAAGATGCTATTCTTCCACTAAAAGCGAAATACACAATAAGCAGAAATAACCTATGGATTTGGAAGCACTAATCATCCTTATTCACATTCCATTGCCAAAAGCAAGTCACATAGCTAAGCATGACTTATGGGTGAGGAAAAATTCTCTTCCCACTAGAAGAGACTTGGAAAGTCACCTAGGAAATGTCAGGTGTACATTCCTTTTGCCAGTAGAGCCTCAAATAATTTGGAATAATAATAAGTATCCAATTCACTACAATACACTACAGGCTTCTTGATGGTTCATAAAATGAAAATTAGGTCACTTTCCCTTATTGATAATTTTTTCCTTGACTCATAAGGAAATACTTCATAATTCTTGACAATTTTTAATATCCAATTCAGCTTTCAAAATTCCTGGCTTGTCTTCTCCTTCTTTTCCCCCTACTTCCTTTTCTTTAATGATGTTATCATCAACTCTGCTTCAGTTACTCACTCCCATGGTCATAACTAATACCCTGTTGTCAATAGTAATGAAATCACTGTATCAATTCAATTTTAATTATATCACGCTTCAGCAACCATCTAACTGCCCTACTCATGCCCTGTATTGTTCCAATCCCATGAATTAATTATTCAACATCACAGAGCCATATATTCCTTTGATACTACCACTTATCACTTTTCCTTTGCCTTTAATATATCCTTATTTTGTTTTTACGTGGGACTTAGTCTACAGTGTTAAAGGTCTCTCCTAAATAATGTGGTGCACAGCAACCAAATCTATATCTGGGGGTCCTTATCATAAGTGTCCTTTGGGACACTCATAATCATCTTCAACCAAATTATATGATCTTCTCTGAAAAGAAAATGTTTAATTTTTTCCTCTATCCAGCCATTCCTTCCATTCAACAATTCTAGACACCTGTCACTCTGAATACAGTGTTTGAATAACAGGGACCATTGTATTACATCACCTCCCATTGAAAAGTGACAATGAATCTTTTCACTTTTTTTGTGTGGGGGGGATTTCAGTTGTTTTTTTTTTTTTTTTTTAATACAATGGCGTTAAAACCTGAATCTTTTCACTTTAAAATGTACCATGCTTGTAGAAAAGATAGGGAAAATATCTTCCTAGTTGTTAGGTCAGTGCTTTAGGCTGTAAATACTCAAGATTCCTTTTCATGTGTTTATGTGTTATTGTTTCGATAATCAATTTTAGTAACATTTTTTCCCTCTACTGTATTACTGCTATATCAAAACTTACCTCTCTTCAATACTGAATGCCAAGCTGAATAGAGGGAAGTAAGTGCAGGAGGTAATATAGTTTTTATCATAAATATTCACTTTCTACTTTTAACCCTTTCTTAATATACTGTGACATGTGTATAATTGTAATTCATTTCCATTTTAAAGGCTAGAAAACTGATATTCTGGGTTTTAATTTGTTCAAAGAATTTAGTAAATCACAGAACCATGAGTACAAATTTTAGATTTCTGTCTTGAGACAGAATATTTAAAGTACCTTTTTTTGAAAAAACACAGTCTTGCTCGCTATGCCACTTAGGCTGAAATGCAAATGGTGTGATCCATTCTAACCTCAAACTCTGGACTCAAGCAATCCTCTTACCCTAGCTTGAATAGCTAGGACTACAGGTACACACCACTATGGCTGGCCAAATATTAATATTTTTATAGGGATACAAATTTCCAGAAACAATTTGATAGGATGAATCTGCTTTTAGATATTATGTTTCATTTCTTTGACTTTCAATTGTGTTTGGTACATTTTCTGTCATTTTGACACTAGCCATTTTAATTGTATATGTTTAAAAATGTGCCTTTAGAATGCTGTTTGTCATCTCTAGTGTGATTAAGTCTAGGACTGCACACTGGGACAGACCCCAGGCCCTCAGTTCTTCACTGCTCTGGCACAGAATAATATTCCAAGAAAACATGTCCAAGCATTTGATGCAGAGGCATTTAGAAAAGACATGCATGAATTTTAGGGTACATTAACACAAAATTTAAGGTAAATGTTCATGGAACCCATAAATTAGTTACACAGGGAATATACCTATATTCATGTCATTCTATTAGAGAAATTAACTGTTTTTACATGGAACACTTGATATGCATGTTAGTTTAGGAATGAAAGCACTGGAAAATTGAGGAACCATATGAAGTTAGATGTGTTCAAAGAACATTTACGCTTTCCTCTAGGTTTTACATGAAATAAATAGTGAAATGCTGTGCTGACTTATGTCACAAAAGACAAAAGTTACCTGCACACAGTAGTGTAGTCATTATAAGTAAAGGTTCTGGTGCAGTTTACACATAAGTTTTAGTTCCACCGTTTACTAGGTGTGTGACTCTGTATGTTATACACCTCTGTCTCTTCGTTTGTAAGTGAGAGTAACTGCTTCATAGAGTTCTTGTGATGATTCAGTGAGCTAACATACATAAATTGTTTAGAATGTTTGACACATATAGTAAATACTCAGTATGTGTTATCTGTTGTTGTTGAAATATGAGTGATTAAGCAGAAGCAAGAATACGAATAGTTCATCACAGCTGATTAAGAATTAAAGCAGTTGACATGAATAAAACACAAATAAGAACCATGGTGTCTTATTACAGCAGCATAGGAAAAACTTTGCTTGGAAGTTTGTATATTAGAAAAATGGGCTGTGGAAATTAAAGAAAAAGAGAAGAGAGGTAAAAATGACATTATTTCTTATTTGTGCAAAGAAATTGGCTCATAGGATTACATCAATGATGATATTGTTGACTCTTTTTTTTTTTTTTTTTGAGACAAAGTCTCGCTTTGTTGTCCAGGCCAAAGTGAGTGCCGTGGCGTCAGCCTAGCTCACAGCAACCTCAAACTCCTGGGCTTGAGTGATCCTTCTGCCTCAGCCTCCCGAGTAGCTGGGACTACAGGCATGCGCCACCATGCCCGGCTAATTTTTTTTATATATATATCAGTTGGCCAATTAATTTCTTTCTATTTATAGTAGAGACGGGGTCTCGCTCTTGCTCAGGCTGGTTTTGAACTCCTGACCTTGAGCAATCCGCCCGCCTCGGCCTCCCAAGAGCTAGGATTACAGGCGTGAGCCACAGCGCCCGGCCGATATTGTTGACTCTTAACTAGACTTACCCTGTGTCCTTCATTTGAGTTCTTAGTGTATTTTTTAAAGGAAGGCTGAGATTTGGTCCAATCACAGCTGAGATTATTGCATATCGAAAGCCAATTCTCTCTCTTCTACCTGTTATAATGCAGGAGGGGTGTGTGTGTGTGTATGTGTGTGTGTGTGTGTGTGTGTGTGTGTAGACATATAGAGGGAGATCTATATTTTATTTCAAAGGAGAGTTTATGCAAATGAAGTGAATAAATTGCTGTTTGTCGGTTAAATAATTAGGAAACTAGGTGACTGTTTCTTAAATACTCACAAAAACATAACATTCATTGCCTCAAAATTATTAGCTGAAATCTTTGTACCCAAAAACCAATGTGGACAAAATATCTGACTTGACTAAACTTTGGTTAAGCTTCTCTATTTTCCTCAGGCTCCAGAAAATTGTCCCATCCTTGAACACTGGAAGGCATTACAACCTCTACTTAAAGCCCTCCTTAGAATCAGCTGATCTCGAGGGAAGACATTTCCTGTTCATTTGTCCAACAACCCTATGGACCCCACCACACTGTACCTGGCTCTTTCTAGCCTTGCTTACTCCTCCTGTAGAAGAAAGGCTCATTTCTTCCTGATCTTTGAGATGCTTATAGATCTTGTAGAAAGAGCATTCTCCCTATTGTTAGTTCCTATTCACATATTGCAATACACCCTTTTAATTCAATCATATATATATATGTATATATATATATGTATATATATATATATATATATATATATATATTTAGATAGAATCTCACTCTGTTGCCTAGGCTAGAGTGCTGTGGCATCAGCCTAGCTCACAGCAACCTCAAACTCCTGGGCTCAAGTAATCCTTCTGCCTCAGCCTCCTGAGTAGCTGGGACTACAGGCATGTGCCACCATGCCCGGCTAATTTTTTCTATATATGTTTTTAGTTGTCCAGCTAATTTCTTTCTATTTTTTTTAGTAGAGACAGGGTCTCACTCTTGCTCAGACTGCTCTCAAACTCCTGAGCTCAAAAGATCTGCCCTCCTTGGCCTCCCTACAATCATATTTTTAAAATAAACTCTTGCCTTGCCA
This sequence comes from Microcebus murinus, assembly GCF_040939455.1. Taxonomy (NCBI): domain Eukaryota; kingdom Metazoa; phylum Chordata; class Mammalia; order Primates; family Cheirogaleidae; genus Microcebus; species Microcebus murinus. Next base: position 53,834,318 of record NC_134116.1, read on the forward strand.
AAGCTAGGATTTAACATCCCATAAATGGAATTTGTCACAACCTCTCATATTTCTCATTCTATAAATATGTCCTTAAGCTCCAGTTATCTGATCAAGTGTCATATTTGTTACCATAATGCTTATAATTTTCTGATTTACTGGATACAAGTTAGTATCAGCAGTGATGTTTTAGTTTTTGATGTACTAAAACATTTTTTCAATGTATTTTCCATTATTTGTGCTGTCATTGGCAGGTGGAAAAATAATCCACCTGCTTTTCAAAAACATTAGTGTTGAGTCCTTATTAAAATAACTACACTTCATTAATGTATAAGAGCATTTTAATTAAAATAAAGAAGTATTTATGTACATACATACATATGTACTGGAAGCACTAGATAAAGGTTTGCTTGAACAGATTTTATCTAATATAGATTAATATATATATATATAAAATCTCTGCACACACACACACATGCACACACACACACACACAGACATTATATATCTGTCCTTAGAACTTTCAAATCACCAAATGTTATAGTTTATCTTCTACAGGAAGCTGACTCTAAGAATCCAGTGCAAAACATGCAGAGACTGATTATGTCTTTTTCCAATAATTCACCCAGAAACTGAGACAATAGTCCTTCGTTGACTGAGTAATTGAATGGACACATGACAAGGACCACTAGCACTGCATTCTTTAGATACTTAAGGGTAACCCTTATTTCTGTATTATATCCCTTTCAAGGAAGTGATATTATTTTTGCTTTACTACTTCAGCTTACATGGGAGGGGCACTTTCATAGGCTTGTACTTGGCTTTTCTTACTAAGTATTCCCCTTACTCCAGTATACCATCACTCAAGTAAATAGTTATAGGTCCCTTTGAGGCAAGTTGGAGAAAAGCTTTATCATATACAATTGTCATGGTATTATATGGTTCTTTGTCTTGGGGATCCAGTTTTCTTATCATTCAAGCAATGTCTTCAGGATTCTAAAACCATCCTCCATTTCTTCTAATGGTGTAAGTTAAATAGTACGCTTGTACTTGCATGAATCTAGTTTCAAGTATTAAGCACCACTACCTGGCATCATTTTTTTTTTGGGGGGGGGGGTTATTTCTATTGCTCTCAATGCACCTAGTTCTATTATAGCCTCTCTCACCTTCAGCCTTTGCCAAAATGGGGGAACCACCACTGAGCTCTTTCATGATGTGGGCATTTTCCTACCACATTTTTATGGCCCTACTTAATAATGTATCGTCTTGTGGCCTGCCTGTGGAAAACAAACATCTAGTGGGTTTTCTTGTGTTACGTAGTATATTTGCTCCAGCATAGCCGTGTTCCATGCCTTGAGGCTTTTATTCCCTTTACCCATAGACTGCCACAACAATTTAGGCATTAGATTTCATTTATCTTGGCCCATCACTTTTTCCATGCCTTTAAAATCTATATAATGCTACTATTACCTGGAAGTCTTTGCCACAACCTTAAATCCTCTGTTTCAGGAAAGTGCTCCCAAGTCAGTACCTCTCCCTCATCTATTCTCATGTCTGTGCTCTTTAATCATGCACTGCAGAGTCCAATCCCACATGGATACTAAATCCATCAGAGATGGGGTGCCCCTGGAAGGAGGCAACCTTGGGTGAGATAACTCTTTTCAACCAAGGTGAACTCTGAAGAGGCTGACAGTTGAAGGCTACTAGCTGACAGCACTCCCAGAAGCTGGGTAATAAATCTGCATGAAAGTGATCAATACTCAAGAAAAAATGTATTATTTACTCTAACTGAAATGACATTTTAGACGCTTTACTTCATTTCCAAGATTCTCACCAAAAGTATTTCCTTTGGTGAATGTTATCTTTTGTTAATGTCCCCATCTAATTTTTTAGATGATATCAGAACTCTTAATGCCCAAGATTTCAGTTTATTCTCTGTTTTAATTAAATTATTTGGTAAGTTTTGCTTGGTAATCAATAATTTAAAATATCTTAGTTTCCATTATTTGTCTAAGTTAAAATAATTACAGAAATATTTTTAATATATCACAAAATTTGTTTTTAGTTGATTTAGTGCTGAGGAGACAATTATTCAGACTCATTCTATTAATATAACAATGAATAGCGAGATTAAAATTATGTTCTCTCTTCTTTATTATAAGTTTATTAGAAATATATTTATTATGTTTTAAACTTAGCACTATCTAAATTATCTAGATCATGAAGAATATAAATTAAAAGAGTATAAAATATTTGCAGCTTTTATTTTTAATTTAGTTGGTCTAATACAAAATATAGGTTCTAGAATAAAACATTCAAATACAAGTACTTTTTAATTTCATCATACTATGTTTTAGGTATGATGTGAGCAATTATATTGAAAAGTGCTATCTACACAAAGTTTAGGAAAATGAAACAATTTCTGTCATTTGGATATATAATCTTGTATTTTGTTAAAATATTTTTGTCTGATTATATTAAAATCTATTTACATATTTTATAGTTCTTTTTAATTTGAAAAAGTCTTAGTAGACACCTACCACTACTGTACTCATATTTTCTTCAACAATTTAGAAGAAAGCAATGACCAAGCACCACTAGAACAATTGTTCCCCAGTAATTTTAATGTTCTGATGTCCATGAAGTTAAGTAATGTTTCATAACTCACCTGTTTTATGATCAATGACCTCCAAGGAGTTGTATATCCCTGGATCTTAGAAGAACAATTTTCTCTGTGTAAGCCTTGATTATCCACATGGGCAATGAAATCTAAAACATTACCTCAATGTTGTTAAGCTTTGTAAAGGGACAACCAACCAAGATGATTGAATACATGAACTGTGTGGAATTTAGAAAATAAAATACTGAAACTGGTATCCTAACTTTTCTCAATTGCCTAGAACTTGGAGTACCACATGGAGTAGAGCTTGAACCTTGTCCTGTCATATCTAATAAACTAAGTAGAAAATATAGGACATGGACATCTAAAGAGGAAAGAAAGCACATGAGTGATCAAGCAATTCTATGCAACAGGCTATTATGACAACCCACATCTAAGTTTCAAGAAAAAGGAGTGGTTCCAACTCCCAAGAGAGATTCTTTTTGATACCACCAGACTAAGTCCACCCAAAATCCACATTTATATAGCACCAATTAGTTCTAGGCAAAATGTGGGAGTAGCATAATTAATAAAAGGCCATAACTATACACATCTCTCCCTATTATGATGAGATCTCCTTCTGAAAGTGCAAAATATTATTTAAGGAAAGGAGCTATTCTTTGTAAGGAACTGTTGAGCCATGGGCATCAATAGTTGGAAATATTTTGGAATCTCTTTATGGCTTCAAGAGATGTTCCATAGTAATAATGGCATGTCACCGCCACCTTTCCTGAGTAGCTCAGGAAATACAATAACAAAACAATTACAGCATCAAAATTACTTTGGTAGGAAGGACAATAAAAAACTATCAAATGTAATCAATTAGAGATGCTTCACATTGTAAGCTGCACAAAGACAGTGGTCTGCCTGTTTCATTTATAAATCTCTCCTAAATGCCTGCATCAGTGCCTGACATACAATTAGTGTTTCATAAATATTTATTGAATTGAAGAACTAGTTAATGATTGAATAAGTGAGTTATTTTTAGAGTCTCTGGAGGCTAAGGAGGGGCAAACTCACTGCACAAATGGGTTTTAATAGGATCTTTACTGACGTTAAAAACCCCTGGAAGGTGATTTTGAATCAGGTAAGGAAGAATGAGATGATAAAGTCAGAGGGTAGCTTGGATCAAATGTCAGCTACTACAACTAATATTTGGAACCCTTTACAGAGGCAGAAAAAACATGGACAAAAGTTTCCCACCTAATTTTCCAGGTAGAGTAATATTAATTCATCTGGACTATATATCTATATAAGTGGCTCAAGTTTTTCTTCTAGAAATCTCAAACAAATAGAATCAAGGAAACATTTTAGTTACACATAATATTTTGTATTTATATAAGATTTTTAAGACTTATAGAGGCCATTTTATTTTGCAAACAATGATATTGGCAATGGCTATCTAAATGGTTTATTGTGAGTGCTTGCTGAGAGTATTTAAATGTTTGTTATGAATGTATATATAATACGTAAAAACTGAGAAAGTATTACTGGAAGGAATTTAGTATAGGCAGATGTGTTAGAATTAGAAGAAATATGAGTATAATATTAAATTTATGTAATATTTTAGTTTTTGGTATTTTATACATGCATACTTTTAATTTTAAGATAAACTAGTATTTGTTAAATATAATTCACATATACTTCCACATCCAATTATATGCTCTGCTACACAAGTTAGATGTTATTACTATTACCTCCATTTTACAGAAGACAAAGCTGAGGTAAATTATCTTCTAAAAGTCATAAATTATGATAAAGAAAGATACAATCCCTAGGTCTTATGACTTCAAAATATATTCTCTCCATCCTCTATTATGGCATCTTGCAAAGTAGAGTAGAATTTGCTCAAAGTAAAAGTTTGTTTTTGTTATGCTATGTGTTTTTTATATTTGAATAAAAAATATGTATGCAGATTTTTTTGTATCTGGATGATATTTTATCTTTAAATTAACAAGGGCTTTCATCAAGCAATGGCTTGAAAATATTTATGGAGTGATAATAGTATGAATGTTTTTATTCAAAAACAAACATAATTAAGAAAAATTGTTTTCTTCTAAAGTGATTATTAATATCTAGTAAGACTCAAATAGCAGGCAAATAAATGGTTTTGTATATATAATAGTGTTGTGATAAAAGTATACACAGAGGACTATGGCAGCATAGGAAAGGACACTTAGTTCTACCTGGCCATTTAAGCAAAGCTTCTACTGGAAAAACACATTCAAGATGGGAATGGGAAGGTAAGGTGATAAAAAGCTAAGAATTATAAAATCACTGATAACAACTTGGACACAAACAAATGTAAATAGAAGGCCATGATATCTGTCAGAGACAACAAATCATTTGCTATTATGATAAAATGAATTTCAAGGAGGAAAATTTTAGGAAGTTATTGGATAAATAAAGTAGGCTTTTGAATTTGTAATGAGTTCTTGGTGTGTAGTTTCAGTTTTACTTAGGTGATGGGTAGAAAAGAAATGAATATTGATACCTCTCCAAAGCAATGTCTACCCTCCTGCTTATAAGAGGGAATCTCACCAGGGAATCTCACCATCTCATGAATAGATGGCTGAGACATCTAAAATATTTCAATTCCATGTGTGCAGAAGCAGTGGATAGAAAAAAAAAACACAAAACAAAACATTGCTTTAAAGGACAAATGAGGAATGGAAGACTTCCTGCTGACTAAACATGTGTGATCTCAAAGAGACATTCCTTCTCTGGGCACTTATAATAAGTTCTAATGGTTTGGCACAACTGTGGTATGCAAAGGAAACCTTGCCACATAAGGTTTGAGACTTTGTCAATCCTTTTCATCATTGTTTGTCTTCAAAGTCACAAACACATTTTGGCACACCATGGAATCTCAACAAAATATTAGTGAACTATGAATGAATGAGAATAAGTTTAAAGTCTCCTAGTCAGCAATTACCAAAAATTTGCTTGATTTGATCAAAGGTATTTATCAGCTAAATACATAAAAATTAAAATCTTACATCAGCTTGTAGATGCAAGTTGCAAAGAATGACTTGTCAAGCATGACTATTTTTTGTCACAGTCAGAAGATTTCAGCAATGATATTCAGAATATATTTTATATGTGCTTAAATATTGGTGGTATATACAGTCCTGATTCATGGAAAAAATAGAAGCCATATTTCTTTGAGTTTAAAATAGATCCACATAAAACTAGGATGGTGAAATTTCTTAATTAAATTTCCAGTTTTTGTGAAAAAAGTCATATTTTTCCCTAATAGACTGAAATGATATATAGAGAGTTGATAGTTTATCAGTCAGAATAGGATAGGATATAATGTAGTAACACATACATAAAAGTCCAAAAGCTGTCATATAAAAAGCAATAACAATAAGGTTTATTTCTCAGTAGCTTAAATTCTACTGTACACATGGCGAATGTCCAGGCAACAGCTTTATGAACAGTGAGTCAGTGATCCAGACTGATCGAGGCTCCACCATATTGTAACTAAATGGACTATAATAAACAACCTCCCCACTTGAAGTTGCAGGGAAAGGAAAGTGGGAAGATCAAGTACCAACAATGAAATGCTTCCTCTTAGAAGTGACACAACTTACTTCTACACAATTTTTGTTGTCTGTAATCAGTGATATAATGACATAATAACTTTAAGTTAATAAAGTTAACATAATAACTTCTACACAATTTTTGTTGTCTGTAATCAGTGATATAATGACATGTAACTTTAAGTGGCCAGGGAAGTAAAAAGAAGGGAAAAGAACAGAAAGTTCAGATGCTCAGATTTAATGTCTATAGCTGAGGTTTAGATAGATAATGGAAAATCAACCCGAATCTATTTCAATTTTAGATAGGAAATTCTCTTAGTATAAATTCTTTACTCTGTATGACAAAGTGAGAAATATTGAGAGGACTATGTATCATATTCAAGAAATAAAACTTTTTTTTATCTAATTACAGTCAATATTTTCTCTCTGTGATTAACTGAAAGAACGGTTACTTGGGTATAACATATCATCACAAGCTTTATTTCCAATTAGCTGTCTATTTTTGGCAAAAATTATCCAGAAATGAGACTCAAATTATTTTGTCACTAGCCATGATTGATAAAATGTATACCTCAGTACAAATTAAGGGTTCATAATTTTCCTCAATCTCTCAAGAGTACTAATTATTGCATATTCATATTAAATATGATACATGTTGAGTTATAACAGGTCTCACAATTCTAAAATGAGTATTTCCTTTGATTAAATGCAAACCAATCTTTCTGAATGATTCACAGTTTTTGACTCTGTTATAATATTTATATCTGATAACTGTTCTGAGGTTGGTCAGCTTTATATTTCTTATTCTTGTGAATATGACTTGCTTTTAGTCTTTATTTAGGACTTCCCTATCTAACCAGACAAATGTTAAAAAATTTTCTTGGGAACACAAAGAATCTGCCATATTTTCCAAAATTGGTATCTTATAAGAAAAGTTGAACTAATGTTTTGGAATTTCATTAGTTTTCTAGTTCTTAAAATAAAATCTATTATACTATATTTATATTTGGTGGCAACTAGGAATTAAACAAGAAATAAAAATAAGTATCAATTAAAATTTCTTTTTTAACATTCTTCCAAAGGTCAACAATGATCATCTATTAGTTTTTATAAGGACATGAAGAAAGGGAAATGTGTGTGTTTAGATACCTGGGAGAAAAGACATTTTTCAAAAAAAAATCTACAAAAAAGATGCATTCATTTAAGAAAAAGTAGCAAAAGTAGCAAAATCTGTAAGGCTAATTTGTCCTGAGTAGTATGTGAATCAGTTAAGCAGCCAGGAAATTCAATGGCTGAATGCTTCACTGGCTCTGCCACCCAGTGGGCAGAGCAGAGCGCATAACTCAGATGATCACCTGCTGGCTGATAGTGCTATACTTTCACATGTGTCTTACATTTTCACACTGATAAGTGATTAACCCCATGTACTAGGCTCATTCAGCAGTACTCAAGTGGTTAAACTAATTAAATTGGTGGTGCCCCCCATTAACCACTACATGAATTCCAGCTGTACTTCTCCTTAAGCAGGGCAGACATTCCCACCTGACTTCAGGGCCAAAAGGATACCTTCTGAACTTCATAATGAGAGAACAAATGTTTCCTGTAGTTCAAAGCTTCTTCTAAAGCTACTTACACTAACCGTTTCAGGATATGGTTTATTAAAATGAAGGTAAAACTGTAACATGATCAGCTATTGGCTCATGCTCTTACAATAACTCTTATTATAGAACTTATATACCTAAGCTGAAAACTATAGGCTTAGCTATTTTATAATGAACATCATGGGTCAAGGTATATTCATTCAATAATTCATTTAATTATTCTTTCATTTACTTATTACATTACCTATATGTATTATTTACATTTGGAAAATAGGCAACAGAATATAAACACTTGGAACAAACAGAAAAAGAAAATAGCATTAAAGAAAACCTGAGGTGGGCTATAGTAAAATTTAAAAGAACAAAATATATAAGAAAAAATGGAGAAAAAAACACGATACAGTCTAAAACATTAATAAGTACTTAAAACAGCTATTTCAACTGTGGCTAGTGATTTGGTTCAGTACATATGAATGGAATAAACAAATGTAGCACAACATTTTATTAATATATTAGGTTATTAAATATGGAATGTCTGATTTCCCTAAGTGCTAAGTTTGACAGTTGATATCTCTGACATTGCACTTTGACACTTTTTTTTTTTACTTTCAAAATCTTTTAAAGCAATTTTTGTGAAACCATGGATAAGTCAAAAATTCAAGTTATTTTTGAATATCAGTTCCATTGTGGAACCAATGCAGTGCAGATATCTCGAAATATCAACAAAGTGTTTGGGAAGGACTAGTGAATGCACAGTATGCCCATTGTTTGACAAGTTCCATTCTGGTGATTTAAATCTTGAAAAGGAGACATGTGGGCAACCTGAGACCAAGGTAGATAATGATGAGCTGAAAGCTGTAGTGGAAGCGAATCCAGCTCAACCTACGTGTGAATTAGCAGCAAGGTTTGACATTACTAGTCCGACAACATTGGACCATTTGAAACGAATTTGAAATGTAAAGAAGCTGGCTAGATAGATGGGTACTGCATGAATTAAATGAACATCAGAAGAGAAATCGTCTCAGTGCTTGCCTTTCTTTGCTATCACGACATAAAGGCGAATCATTTCTACATCATATTATTACATGTGATGAAAAATAGATTATTTTTGAAAATTGCAGGCATTTGGCACAATGGTTGGATAAAGACGAAGTGCTGAAACAGCTCAAAACTGAATATTCATCAAAAAAAGCTAATGGTCCTATAAGTACACGCACTAACCGATTGTGCCACTGGGAGGAGGTAGCGGGGTGTAAATCCACAGCTAGTGGAAAATGGGCACACTGTATTCGGGAAGGACACACTTGTAGCCTGATGTGGGGGAGGCAAAAGCATTTCATGTAACAAAAATGTTTGTACCCCCATAATATCCTGAATTAAAAAAAAAAAGAAAAAGAAAGAAAGAAATTGCCCCATTAGCCAGACCTTACTCCCTCACATCTTCCCTTCATAGAAATTTGAGAAGTACAAATAAATTCCACAAGTCTGAACTTACCTCTCTTCCACTAGATTGTATTCTGACTTCCAGCCAGTCTGGAGTGAGATCCATCAGCAAGGGGCTTTTATTGGAGAGGATCTCTCCACCCACCTGATTTACATCCTGCCCCTCCTTGTTAATCCAATCAGAGTGTGATTTAATTCTGGCAAAAGTAAGGTTTTTACATTTGGATAGGGCTTTCACTACGAAGACAGGAGATGATTGTGTCTTGAGAGTGTTATTTTTAAAATTCATATGAAAATGAACAAAATATTGCTGTTACTATTCTAAATTAGATGCTATTATGCCTCTTGAAGATAAGATTTGGAATTGGGATTTTAAAATTGAAATTTTAAAAAATTGAATAAGGTAGTACGATTATTTTTCCTTCTAAAATATATGAGACTAGCTTTAAATGGTTTTGGATAATGTGAGTAAAATCTCACATTTCAGTCAAGGAAGTCAGTTCAACCTATTCTGAAGTGGTAGCTAAAATTACACTCACTAGACCACATTCAGTTCTTTGCATGGGTATTTTCCCAAAATAGTGAGTATTCTAATTGTTAATTTGGTAAAGGAACCTCAAAACACTTGGCCAGTCAGCCAGTCTTCCTCCCTTCCTTCCTTCCTTCCTTCCTTCCTTCCTTCCTTCCTTCCTTCCTTCCTTCCTTCCTTCCTTCCTTCCTTCCTTCCTTCCTTCTTTCTCTCTCTCTCTCTCTTTCTCTCTCTCTCTTTCTTTCTCTCTCTCTCTTTCTTTCTTTCTTTTCTTTCTTTCTTTCTTTCTTTCTTTCTTTCTTTCTTTCTTTCTTTCTTTCTTTCATATTCAAAATAAAAGATAAATGATATTGTGACAAAAAAAAAGCACTAATAGTGTCTGTGTGGTGGTCCAGCACTGTGTTGTCCACTACAGCTTCATGAAACCTGGTTAGTTGATCACAGTGGATGTCTACTACAACCGGTTGGATGAATGATAGGGTTCTTGGTATTAACCAGTTGAGACTGGTCAATAGAGACAGGCCAATCCTCTTGCAAGACAATGCTCTACCACATATCCCACAAACAAGGCTGCTCAAACTATAGAAGCTGGACTTGGAAACTCTCTGTCATCACTGTATTCATCAGACTTTGTAGCAACTGGCTACCATTTCTTCCAGGCTTTGGACCACTTCTTGCAAGGAAAAATATTCAATTCTCAACAAGCTATGGAAAACATCTTTCGTGATTTCCTCACCACTTGCTCTCTGGTCTTCTTCACTGCTGTCATATGGAAGCTACCATTAACATGGTAAAACTGCATAGATAGTTTAGGCACAAACTTTGATTAATTAATTACTGTTTCTTGTTAGAGATATAATAAACTAAACTTTTGATACAAAATCATACATTTCATATTGAATGTCCTAATAAATATAAGTATGTACTTGCTTCCCATTATCTATTGTTTTCAACTTCTGACCAAGTGATTTTGTTTGAGGAAGTAATGTATCCAATTAAAGTAATCAATTCTTGTATCAATAATCTATTGCTAAATAACAAATTACCACATGGTTAACATATCAAAACAACACCATGTATTATCTCCATGTTTCTCCAGGTCAAAAATCTGACCAAAACATACCTATGTGTTCTATTGTCTCATAATGCTGAAATCAATGACTTGGCTAGGCTGCATTGTCATCTGGGGCTCAGGATCTTCTAAGCTCATTATTGGCAGAACTCAGTTCTCTGTGATTATGGGGCTGAAGTTATCTATTTATTGCTGTCTGTCTGTTAAATGTCATGCTCAGTTCCCTATATGTATATATATAGCCAGATCTTATAGCTCTTAGTCAGATTTATATAAATGTCACCATCCATAAAGTTTTCCAGAGAGGTTGCGTGTGTGTGTGTGTGTGTGTGTGTGTGTGTGTGTAACTTGAGCTGTTATGCGAAGCTAACTAGAGTCAAGAAGCAGTAAAGGGTCAAGAATACCTTATGTCCATATGAAAAAAAGGGACAAAATATATATTTACTGTTTAAAAATTTAGACTTTTGACATTGTATTGCTTCTATGAGTGTCTTAGAATAATGCATAGGTTTTTTCTATAATGTGTTAGAACTTGTGCACTATTCTTTCAAACAATGTAGACTCACTACCTACCATCAGTCAAGCATTTTCAGGGGCTGGTACAGATTCCTGAAGCAAAATCTTTGCCTTTAGTAATAACAACTAATACTTATTCAACACTATGTACCCAGAACTATTTTACATGTGTTACATGTATTAGTTCAAATGATTATCTCAATCACTTCATAAATTAGGTTATCTTATTTTATACATTTTGCAAATGAGAAAGACACAGAGCAGAAATTTTCCCAATAATAAGTATTTTTGCAACAATATGCTTTCTTCAAGGAACATATATTTCTTCTAGGAGTAACAACTCCAAAATAGTAGCTTATAGCCTATATTTATTTAATTAACATCATCTAGGAGATATAAGAAGGTCTATGTTGGGGGAGAAGGATCAAGATGGCGGACGAGAAATACCGCCAGACAGAGTGTCTCTGCAGAAAAGACTGATTCTAGCAGAAATTAGAAAAAAGAAGCAAAAAGACCAGCATACAGCAGACTAGGGACAGAAGGAGGGTACCTGAGACCTTGGAAGACTCCACGGGAAGAGGCTGTGGAGGAGAACTGGAAGCTGAGACCACCGGAGCAGCCCGGAGACCAACGGGAAGGGTAGGTAGATAAGTCACCTTTCCCCTCCCCTGCATTTGGGACTGCTGGTGGGCTCCCAATTTGGGTGGAGAGATCTGCGGACACAAGCTCAGAGACGGCCACCGCCAGCTAGCGGTGAGCCTGTAGCGGACGCGGCACCAGGCTCCCAACTCCCTCCGGGCACCTCCGTGTGTACAGACCCGAGCCACGAGGCAGGCGCCATATTGACTCCTTCTCCCTTCCTGCAACCCTACCCGCGGCTGCCCAGAGAGACAATACAGCCACCAGCCAGAGACACCTCCAGGGAACGGGACCTTACCTTTTAGAACCCTACAGCTGACTAAGGGGAACTCAGATTGTGAGCTCCCTACCTGCCCGCCCTCCTAGGTGCTGCTGGCACGGTGTTCCCAGGAGAACGGTGCCGACTCAGAGGCTGAGAGACATAGACCCAGCTTGGGCTCCCTGTGGGTGAATTGGGACCGGAAATCCTCTCCCTGGTGGGGATACAGTTTGAACTCTGGGACCCAGAGGTCGGACCTGCAGACCAGATCCCCTGCACCGAGGGCTAGCATTGCCCAGGGCACAGAAGGGTTTTACGTGAACAGCCTACTGAGGTGTGTGTGCCTCCAGGGGTGGATTGGCTTCCTAGAGGGCAACCCTCCTCCCAGGAGGAGGCCGTGCACCCAACCCAGGTGGTGTTCCTGTGCAGGGAACCTCCCCGCCGGCATCACAGGCCGGGGAGGCCTGGTGGCTTGTGGTCTGGCCTGCTGGCAGAGGCCCAGGAGTAGCTGCGGAGTTGGGGAGGGTGGAAAGAAGCGAGGCCCGCTCCAGACTGCGGGTCTCAGACAGCCCCACCCCCACACACAGACTTTCTGGCTGAGCGAGATCATTCCAGCCCCGCCCTGACAGCTTGCCCTGGAAGCAGAGAACAGAACTTTGACCCCTGCTAATGGCCTGAGGGCAGGCATACTCAACCCAGCTCTGCCCAGAACAAGAGCTGTTAACAGGACACAAAATCAACAGTATAGCCTGTTCCTCCAAGCAAACGCTACCTACTGACAGGGACAGCATCTTGCACAACCTTTCCACGGCACCCACTGACTCAATATACAGGGAGTGGTCCAATTTCACCCACAGACACCACCTAACGCCTCAGAAACTAAACAAGGTGTGTGAATACTCCAACAATAACTTAAGGAAAAAAACAACAATTGATCGACATGGGAAGAAATCAGCGAAAGAACTCAGGAAATATGAAGGACCAAATGGAAAACACACCCCCAAAGAGAAGCACCAGCCCCCTAGAAACGGACACCAACCAAAATCAGGCAACCAATATGACAGAAGAGGAATTTCGTATGTGGATCATAAGAACACTCACCCAGCTGCAACAACAACTCAATAACCAACACAAAAAAACCACAAAAAGCCTCCAGGATATGGGAAAAGAAATAGACACAATGAAGAAAAGTGTAACCGAACTCCTGGAAATGAAGAATCAATTCAAGGAACTACAAAATACAGTGGAAAGTCTCAAGGACAGGGTAGATGAAACAGAAGAAAGAATCTCAGAGCTTGAAGATAACACCCTCCAATTAAATAAATCAGTCACAGAAATAGAGAAGAGAAACAAGAGAAAAGAGCAAAGCCTACAAAAGCTGTGGGATTATGTGAAGAAACCTAATGTGAGGGTCATAGGGTTACAAGAAGGGGAAGAAGACAACACTCAAGGGTTGGACAAGCTGTTTGAAGATATAATAGAGGAAAATTTCCCAGGCCTTGCTCAAAATCTCGATATATAAGTTCAAGAAGCTCAGAGGACCCCTGGGAGATTCAATGCAAACAGGAAGACGTCACGACATGCAGTCATCAGACTGACCAAAGTATCAACTAAAGAGGCCCTTCTAAGAGCTATAAGACAAAAGAAGCAAGTGACATACAAGGGAAAGCCAATTCGAATAACACCAGACTTCTCTAATGAGACTTTACAAGCAAGTAGAGACTGGGGCCCTATTCTCACTCTTCTGAAAAAAAACAATGCCCACCCTAGAATCTTATTCCCTGCAAAACTAAGCTTCGTATATGAAGGAGAAATAAAGACATTCCCAGACAAGCAAAGCCTCAGAGAATTCACCAAGACAAGACCAGCCCTACAAGAAGTACTCAAAACAGTGTTACACACGGAACATCATAATAGAAACTCACGAATATAAAAATAACCAAAACCCAAAGATTAAAGGCCAGATATCACTATGGCTCAAGAGAAAAATCAAGGTAACAACATCCAACCCAACAGAGTGAACAGCAATCTACCTTACCTATGAGTTCTCTCAATAAATGTGAATGGCTTAAACTCTCCACTCAAGAGACATAGGCTGGCTGAATGGATAAGAAAATATAGACCAAGTATATGCTGTCTTTAGGAAACACATCTAACATGCAAGGATGTGTATAGACTAAAAGTAAAAGGGTGGAGATCAGTATTCCAAGCCAGTGGAAGCCAAAAGAAGGCTGGCGTGGCAGTTCTAATTTCAGAGGATTTAGTTTTTTTTTGTTGTTGTTGTTGTTGTTTTTTATTTCGGCATATTATGGGGGTACAGATTGTAAGGTTTCAATAAATGCCCATTTCCTCCCCTCCCCCCACAAGTCTGAGTCTCCAGCATGACCATCCCTCAGATGGTGCGCATATCACTCATTATGTATGTATATGCCCTCCCTCCCTCCCCCCCTCCCCAATACCCTATTACTGTAGTACCTATGTGTCCACTTAGGTGCTACTCAGTTAATACCAGTTTGCTGCAGAATATATCTGGTGCTTGTTTTTCCATTCTTGGGATACTTCACTTAGTTTTTAAACCAACAAAAGTAGTGAAAGACAAAGAGGGTCATTATATAATGGTGAAGGGCACAGTTTAACAAGAAGAGATAACAATTTTAAATATATATGTACCCAACTTAGATGCACCCAGATTCATAAAGCCCACCTTACTGGATCTAAACAAATTGATTAATAGCAATATCATAATCACCGGAGATTTCAACACCCCACTGACGGCACGAGACAGATCCTCCAATCAGAAAATTAACAAAGAAATAATGGACTTAAACAAAACTCTACAACAATTGGGACTGACTGACATATACAGGAAATTCTACCCAAAATCCACTGAATATACGTTCTTCTCATCAGCTCACGGGACATTCTCTAAGATTGACCATATCCTAGGACACAAAGTAAACCTCAAGAAATTTTAAAAAATAGAAATCATACCATGTACCTTCTCAGATCACAGTGGAATAAAACTAGAAATCAACCCTAACAGAAACTCACATTTCTACACAAAAACGTGGAAATTAAACAACCTCCTACTAAATGATTACTTCATAAATGAAGAAATCAAGATGGAAATAAAAAAATTCTATGAACAAAATGACAATGGAGAGACAAGTTATCAAATCCTCTGGAACACAGCTAAAGCAGTACTGAGAGGAAAGTTTATCTCCATAAATGCCTATAACCAAAAGACAAAAAAATCACAAATAGACAATCTAATGAAATGGCTCAAAGAGCTGGAAAAAGAAGAACAGACCAACCCCAAACCCAGCAGAAGGAGTGAAATCAACAAGATCAAATCAGAAGTAAATGAAATTGAAAACAGTGAAGCTATTCAGGAGATTAACAAAACAAAAAGTTGGTTGTTTGAAAAAATAAACAAAATTGACACACCATTGGCTAAGCTAACGAAAAGCAGAAAAGAGAAATCTCCAATAAGCTCCATCAGGAACAAAAAAAGAGATATCACAATTGATCCCAAAGAGAAACAAGATATAATTTATGAATACTACAAAAATCTTTATGCACACAAACTGGAAAATGTGGAGGAAATGGACAAATTTCTAGAAACACACAGCCTCCATAGGCTCAACCAAGAAGAAATAGATTCCCTGAACAGACCAATCTCAAGAGCTGAAATAGAAACAGCAATTAAAAATCTCCCTAAAAAGAAAAGTCCTGGTCCAGATGGTTTCACACCTGAATTTTACCACATTTACAAAGAAGAACTAGTACCTATCTTGCAGAAACTACTGCACAACATCAAGAAGAATGGAAACCTCCCTGACACCTTTTATGAAGCAAATATTACTCTGATACCAAAACCAGGAAAGGATGCAACAAAAAAAGAAAACTACAGACCAATATTCCTAATGAATATAGATGTAAAAATTTTCAACAAAATCTTAGCTAACTGAATCCAGACACTTATCAAAAAAATAATCCACCACGACCAAGTGGGCTTCATCCCAGGGATGCAGGGATGGTTCAACATACGTAAATCTATAAATGCAATTCACCACATAAACAGAAGCAAAAACAAAGACCACATGATTCTTTCAATAGATGCAGAAAAAGCTTTTGACAAAATTCAACACCCTTTCATGATACGAACACTTAAGAAAATAGGCATAGAAGGGACATACCTAAAAATGATACAAGCCATATATGACAGACCCATAGCCAACATCATACTGAATGGGGAAAAATTGAAAGCATTCCCACTTAGAACTGGAACCAGACAAGGCTGCCCACTATCTCCACTTCTGTTCAACATAGTGCTGGAAGTCTTGGCTACAGCAATCAGACAGGAAAATGGAATCAAAGGTATCCAAATAGGGGCAGAAGAGATCAAACTTTCACTGTTTGCTGATGATATGATATTGTATCTAGAAAACCCCAAAGATTCAACCAAGAAACTCCTGGAACTGATCAATGAATTTAGTAAAGTCTCAGGATATAAAATCAATACACAGAAATCAGAGGCATTCATATACGCCAACAACAATCTAATTGAGAACCAAATCAAAGACTCAATTCCCTTCACAATAGCAACAAAGAAATTAAAGTACCTAGGAATATACTTAACCAAGGACATAAAAGACCTCTACAGGGACAACTATGAAACACTGAGGAAGGAAATAGCAGAGGATGTAAACAGATGGAAATCCATACCATGCTCGTGGATCGGCAGACTCAACATCATCAAAATGTCTATACTACCCAAACTGATCAACAGATTCAATGCAGTACCTATTAAAATCCCATCAGCATTCTTCACAGATATAGAAAAAATAATCTTACGCTTTGTATGGAACCGAAGAAGACCCTGAATATCAAGAGCAATTCTAGGCAACAAAAACAAAATGGGAGTCATTAATATGCCAGATATCAAACTATACTACAAAGCTGTAGTAATTAAATCAATATGGTATTGGCACAAAAATAGGAATATGGACCAGTGGAACAGATGTGAGAATCCTGATATAAAACCATCCTCATATAGCCATCTCATCTTTGACAAAGCAGATAAAAATATCCACTGGGGAAAAGAATCCCTTTTCAATAAATGGTGCTGGGAAAACTGGATAGTCACCTTAGAAGGCTAAAACAGGACCCACACCTTTCACCTCTCACAAAAACCAACTCACGCTGGATAACAGACTTAAACCTAAGGTATAAAACTATTAGAATTCTAGAGGAAAAAGTTGGAAACACTCTCCTAGTCATCGGCCTAGGCAAAGAGTTTATAAAGAAGTCCCCAAACGCAATTGCAGCAGCAACAAAAATAAATAAATGGGACATGATCAAACTACAAAGCTTCTGCACATCCAAAGAAATAGTGATGAAAGTAAACAGACAACCTACAGAATGGGAGAAAATTTTTGCATCCTATGCTTCTGATAAGGGACTGATACCTAGAGTATACTTAGAACTCACGAAAATCTGCAAGAAAAAATCAAATAACCCTATTAAAAGTGGGCAAAGGACTTGAACAGAAACTTTTCTAAAGAAGACAGAAGAATGGCCAACAAACATATGAAAAAATGCTCAACATCTCTAATCATCAGGGAAATGCAAATCAAAACCACAATGAGATATCACTTAACTCCTGTGAGAATGGCCTTTATCAAAAAGTCTCCAAACAATAAATGCTGGCGAGGATGCAGAGAGAGAGGAACACTTCTACACTGCTGGTGGGACTGCAAACTAGTTCAACCTCTGTGGAAAGCAATATGGAGATACCTTAAAGCGATACAAGTGAGTCTGCCATTTGATCCAGCAATCCCATTGCTGGGCATCTACCCCAAAGATCCAATGACACTGTACAAAAAAGACACCTGTACTCGAATGTTTATAGCAGCACAGTTCATAATTGCAAGGCTGTGGAAACAGCCCAAGTGCCCATCAATCCAAGAATGGATTAATAAAATGTGGTATATGTATACCATGGAGTATTATTCAGCTCTAAGAAACAATGGTGATATAGCACATCTTATATTTTCCTGGTTAGAGCTGGAACCCATACTATTAAGTGAAGTTTCCCAGAATGGAAATACAAGCACCACATATACTCACCAGCAAATTGGTATTAACTGAGTAGCACCTAAGTGGACACATAGGTACTACAGTAATAGGGTATTGGGCAGGTGGGAGGGGGAAGGGGGCGGGTATATACATATATATAATGAGTGAGATGTGCACTATCTGGGGGATGGTCTTGCTGGAGACTCTGACTTGTTGGGGGAGGGGGGGAAGTGGGCATTTATTGAAACCTTAAAATCTGTACCCTCATAATATGCTGAAAAAAAAAAAAGAAATTCCAAACTCAAAAAAAAAAAAAGAAGAAGATATGTGTTGTAATGATACGAAAATATTTGTACATTCTGATGACAAATATTATAGATTTAGCTGGGTTACAAAGATCTGTAAGTGACAAAAGATCATTAATATATCTTCATCTACTATAATTTTTGCCAGATCTAAATTGATTACTCAGTTAAAATATTTGTTTCATTTTTACTTAAAATAGTTCCTTTTAAAAAAATAATTTATCTTTGCCTCTCCCTAAGAAGAGTTAGAGTAGATGGACGGCTCATTTTCCATGTCTGTGTCGCCTCACTTTGGATAACAGGCTTAAGCTTAATCCAGGGTAATATAAGTGGTGCAATGTAACCAAAATGTCCAAAAAAAAAAAATCAAAACAAAACTTTTTATCGGGTGGTGGGCAGGCGGTAGGGAGGAGGGGGAAAGGGATGTATGCTTCCATAACGTGTGTGATGCACACCACCGGGAGATTGGACAAATTGGGGGGATGGAGGGGGAGCAGGGGCAATATTTGTAACCCTAACAATATTTGTACCTCCATAATATGATGAAATAAATAAAATAAATAAATAAATTATATTGGCAACAAAGTAAAAATATAATAATAATTTATGTTTAGAATAGCTTTAGATTTGCAGAAAAATTGAGATGATAGGACATAGAGAGTTTCCATCTATCATCTCACACGGGTTCCCCTATTACTGACATCTTACATTAGTATGGAACTTTCATTACAATTGATTAACAAATATTAATATTTTATTACTAATTAAAGTCCGTAGTTTATTTAGATTTACATTTTAAGAGTCTAATTTGTCTTGATTTTTTAATTTTTTGTCACAGATTATGCTTTTTGTATTGTATCTAAAATCTTATCATCAACCAAGCCCCACCAAGATTTTAACTTGTGTTTTCATCTAAATGTTCATAATTTTGCAATCTACATGTAGATCTGTGATCCATTTTGAGTTAATTATTGCAAAATGTGTGAGAACTGTGTCTAGATTTACTTTTTGCATATGGACATCAAATTTTTTCTAAATTATGAATTTAAAAACCTATCCTTTCTCCATTCAATTATCTTTGCCCCTTTGTCAAATATCAATTGACTATCTTTTTGTCAGTCTATTTCTAGGCTATTTGTACTGTTCTGTTGTTTTATGTATTTATTCTCTCATTAATACCATAGTATCTTAAGTACAATAGATTCATAAAAAGTTTTGAAGTTGGATAGTGTCAGTCTTCTAACTTTATTCTTCTCCATCATTGTGTTGGCTACTCTGGGTCTTTTGCCTTTTCACACAAACTTTAGAAAAGTTTGTTAATATTAATAAATAGCATGCTTGAATTTTGGTTGGCATCGTGTTGATCAATGTGGGAAGAATTTACATCTTAACTATTTCGAGTCTTTGAATACATGTCATAAAATATGCCTCCATTTGTGTAAACCTTTGGCTTATTTTACCAGAGTTTAGTAGTTTTCCACATATAGATTTTGCACCTATTTGGTTAGGTTTATGTCTAAGCATTTCCTTTTTATATTGCTATTATAAATGGTATTACATTTATTTCAATGGTTCATTTTCAGTATATAGTAGACTATTGTGTATTAATGGCTTACAACCTTGTAAGTACTTATTACTTCTGGGAACTTTTTGTTTGTTTGGCTTGGTTTTGGTTTTAGGGAGAAATTGTTGGTCAATTTTAGAAGATTTTCTACATAAACAATCATGTCACCTGTGAAGGGAAAGTTTTATTTCTTTCTTCTCAATGTATACACTATTTATTTCCCTTTCTTGTCTTACTGGACTACCTGGGACTTTCAGTACAATGTTAAATAGGTGTCAGAGAGAGAGACATTCTGTCTTGTTCCTGATCTTATGTGTAAAGTTTCTCACAATTAAATCTGATGTTAGCTTTAAGTTTATTGTAGATTTTTTATAAAGTTGAAGACTTCTCCAATTTTTTAGATTGCTGAAAGATGTTGCCATGTTGGGTTTTATTAAATGCTTTTTCTGCATTCCTTAATGTAACCATATAGTCTTTTGTATCTTTACATTTTAATCAGGTGGGTTATAAGAATTGATTTTCAAATGTAAAATCAGTCTTGCATAGCTAGAACAAATCTCACTGGTCATGGTGCATACTTTTAAGATAATTCAATTAGCTAATTTCTTGTTGAAGATTTTTACATATGTCGTTATGAGAAATGTTGGCCAATAGGTTTCCTTATAATGCTTTTCTGTGTTTTTATATTAGGGAACTGTTAGCTTCACAGGACCAATTAAGAAGTATTTCCTCTGCTTCTATTTTCTGGAAGAGTTTATAGAGAGTTGGAATTTCTTTAATAATTTTGTAGAATCTACAAGTTAAACCATCTGGGCCTGGTGCTTTATTTCTGGAAGATTATGAATTATTATTTCAATTTAATTAACAGGTTATAGGCCTATTAAGATTATCTATTTATCCTGTGTGAGTTTTAGAAATGTATGTCTTTCAATATACCATTTAATTTTATTAAAATTATCAAATCTCTGGGCATAGATTTGTTCATTGTATTCCTTTATTATCTTTCTAATATTCATGGAATTAGTAATGATAATCCTTTTTAAAATTTTCTATTTGTAACTCCTTTGTTTCCTTGTATTTATTTTTTATTTTTTCATTAGTCTGGCTAGTGGTTTGTCAACTTTATTTGTTTTTATGTTTTTTGGGGGTAGGGGGGGTTTGAGACAGAGTCTTGCTTTGTTGCCCAGGCTAGAGTGAGTGCCGTGGCATCAGCCTAGCTCACAGCAACCTCAAACTCCTGTGCTCAAGCAATCCTCCTGCCTCAGCCTCCCAAGTAGCTGGGACTACAGGCATGTGACACCATGCCTGGCTAATTTTTTCTATATAAATATTAGTTGGCCAATTAATTTCTTTCTATTTTTAGTAGAGACAGAGTCTCACTCTTACTCAGGCTGGTTTTGAACTCCTGACCTTGAGCAATCCGCCCGCCTCGGCCTCCCAGAGTGCTAGGATTACAGACGTCAGTCACCATTCCCGGCCTGTCAACTTTAGTGATCTTTTTAAGGGCCAGCTTTTAGTTTTATTGATGTTCTCTATTGTTTTCTGTTTTTTAATTGCATTCATGTTGGCTCTACTTTTTATTATAATGGTCTTCTACCTGCTTTAGGCTTCAATTTCTTTTTACATCTGAGCCTTGGTATCCAGAATTTTTATTGGAGTTTGGTCATATAAACATGGTCGACTGCCTGTATGGTCTTTAGTCTTCAGCCCGTCAGTAAGTTGAGCTGAAATTATGTATCTAAGAATCCTCATCATAAATTAAATGGAATATTTTGTGTACCCCAAAGCCCTCAGAAAACTAGACACTCTTATCAGGCAGATTATCCCTCAAGTTTAGAGACTACCTTCCAGGAGCAGATAACAAATACCTCTTTTTGCGTAAAATTAATTCTTTATTATAAAAGTCTTAACATCTGAAAAGCATTTTTTTTCCGGTACAATGTATACTATTTGGATGATGGTACACTAAAAGCCCCGACTTCACCACTATATAATTCATCTATGTATCAAAATATCACTTATACCCCTAAACATATTGATTATAGAATTAAAAAATAAAAAATGAAATGGTAGTGTTGTAATTAGATATTTTAAATGAAAAAATAGGATACAGTCTATTTACTAAAATAAAAGGAGGTACAGGTTACTTTGGTGATACATTTGCATTATGATCCAGGAAAACTCAATTAACAATATAGCCTAAGGAATATACAATACAGTGTTATGAAGTCTGTTTAAAAAAAAAAAGAAATAAAGAAAAAAATCCAGGACAGCACCAGTTGGAAATGATATAAGAGAGGAACACAAAATATCCACTGAATGGTTCATGGTTTACGTGACCTGAACACAGTTAGTATCATTATCTCTTTACTGAAGCTGTATGTTCTTTGTGTTTGACCTGATTCTTAAAGAGCAAAAATGGCATTATAGAATTTCTTTCAATACTATAATGTAGGAATTTGGAAAACTGTGGTCATGACAAAATCTCTAAATTATTATTTTTTGACTTATGTTTCTAGCCAACATAGCCTTTAAAAAAAATCAAATCTAAAATGCTCAACTCTTTAAAGATGTAGACAATTAATATATTTTTAATATATTAGTACATACTGACACAAAAAGCTCCTTAAGAGTAGCAACTTTTTATTATCACCTATTATCATTAAGCAACTTAGTAAAAAAAAGTATAACTCAATAAATATATAAAGATTCTCAACCAATACCTACATTTTGCTGCTGTGTAACTGCTTAGGTCTACTTCCCTCATTAGCATTTTTAACTCATAAAGGGACTAAATTATGTATTTTCTTTACATATTTGTCTCTATATGTATAGTATAAATTTATTATAACAGATAAAAGATGACATTGTCTTTTATAATTTTAAATATCTTTGTCTTTTTGTGTATATGTATATGGCCTAATTTTTGTAAATTTGGCCTATTTTTCTAATTAGAATTTTGGTAAGTATTGTCCTGAATTTTCCTTAAGAAATCCAAGTTTTGTATAAAATAAAACCAAACAAATAATTTATAATATGACTTAAAAGTGGCTCTTTTACCTCTTTTGTATGGGATAGTCATAATTCTTGTCAGTAAAACTAAATTAAAATTTTCATCAAAATGAGGCAATCCCACTGATTCAAATCAGCATACACATTCAAATACAGTAGTTGCTCTTGAGAACGTGTTTCGGTGAGCTTAGTCATTTGCCATTGGGGAGGACGGATCTGTGCTAAAAAAAATGAGCATCCAAATTCATAGAGCCTATCAAGAAATTCAGAAAGCCTATCAACAAGAATAATGCACCTCCTATTCCAACAGTGTATGAAGTGAGAGGACACGAGACAAGGGCATTCTTAAGCAACAAATTCTGAAGACAGACCAAAGCGTTATGCATATCAAGCAGGTTGTGAGGTCAACGTGCAGAAAATATCACAACATAAGTTAATGACTGCGAATGACACCCTGAAAACACCTTTTGAAAGCAGCCCTGACAATTAGAGCATCTGCAGACATTACCTCCACATGAAACGTCACTTGGTATTGCAGAAGGGGCTTATGGTTAAGAAACACATTTGACAGGTATACAAAAGAAATGTAAATTATAAAAAAAGAAAAGAGTCTATGTTTGTTTATTTTTATATATAACTGGATTCCTAGGTTTTAATTTAAAAAGCAGCAAAATACATATTTACTTTTTTTAGATAATTTGACAATGATTGTTTTTTTAATTCTGTAATTTTCTATCAATATGTTTTATAGAGAAACTTAGAGGGCTGAATACTAAAACAAACCTGTGCCTTTATTTGAATTCCATTAGGAGTTTAATGTTTAAGTTTGCATTCTGGGTTCTTCTGTTTTCTTTGACTCACCCCTTTTATCATATTGCATGCTCCTCCTAAGTTCCCCTGATATGCCTAAGTACTTTTATTGCACATTTCTTTAGATTTATCTTCAATTCCCAATGCCTTTCTGTTTACTCTGGATGCCTTTGTCTCTCCAACTTTTAATACTCTGGTATTTTATATCATATTCAATAGGTGTTACTCAGATGCCATCATACAAAGTGGATGAAAAACTAAAATATATCTAACATCCATTGAATGGAAGGACAAGATTAATGCATTTTCCACTTTACCATATACTGTTTTTAATAGGTAGTTTTTTTTTTTTGTTGTTTTTTGTTTTGAGACAGAGTCTCACTTTGTTGCCCAGGCTAGAGTGAGTGCCGTGGCGTCAGCCTAGCTCACAGCAACCTCAAACTCCTGGGCTCGAGTGATCCTTCTGCCTCAGCCTCCCGGGTAGCTGGGACTACAGGCATGTGCCACCATGCCCGGCTAATTTATATATATATATATCAGTTGGCCAATTAATTTCTTTCTATTTATAGTAGAGACGGGGTCTCGCTCTTGCTCAGGCTGGTTTTGAACTCCTGACCTCGAGCAATCCGCCCGCCTCGGCCTCCCAAGAGCTAGGATTACAGGCGTGAGCCACAGCGCCCGGCCAGTAGGTAGTTTTTATAAAAATAAGCTAGGTATTATTGATAATTTCCTTCTTATGATGATTGAACCTAGCATCAGGGAGATAATTCTCATGTTCCTATGTCAGTAACACCAAAGCTCCAGAGTCTCAGTTGACAAAACGTAGATTCTGGATTTATTCAATGAGGTCTGCAGTCTAGACCTTCTTTCAGTGGAAATGATATTCCCCCCACGGCACTTCCCAGTTTAGATTCTTTACTTTCTTTAGGCTCACATGTGTCTTTTCTAATATTTCAAAGAATAGTACAACACTATTCCCACACGGAAAAAAGATTAGAGCCCTCAAGGGAAATTTTAAAAGCCTTGATCATGATTTTGAACTATAAAATAAGTCCTAATTTCTATAAATAAAAATGTTTCCCAAGCAGAAACAACAGTGATGATATTCAAAACATTTTGCTGACATTGCTTTTGCCAATTACAGGTCACAACAAACAGTATCATTTTAGAAAAGTAAGTAAGAAATTTGAAAAATCAAATGGAAAAGCTTTTTACTTTCCACTTTGCTGTCTAGAGTCAGGACCTGTTGACTTAAAACTTAACTGGAAGAATTTCCCATCAGGCAGTTTATTGTCGCATCACCATTCCCATAACCTCAGGGAAATAATTCTGTCCATATAGACTGTCTTCTCTCTTGATGTCAGAAAGATACTCATTTTCTTTAAATATTTGGGAATATTCAATCTTAGCTCTTCCAGTCCTTTGGTCTTCCCTAAAGTTTCTTTTTTGTCTTATTATTTATATTTGTATATTTAACTTTGAGTGCACATCTCCACTTCCCCTTTAGTCTCTGTCTTCTTGGTTCTCTATTACTTAACTCTGGAGATGTGCTTCGCAAAAGCACATCTTCTACTCTGCCTTGTAAAACCATTTGTTTGCCTACCATTAATCTCCCATATGAAGGTTCAAATCTTCAATATAACCAAACTAGTCTTGCATCATTTATATTCAGCATTGAGCTATATTCTCATTTTGCTTGATGCAACAAAAAACATTTCAGGGAGATATTTTTTACGGTCTTTGGCATGTAAATATGGTATAATATTTGTATTAATTTTTTATGCACCTATGTACTAAGAAAGTCCTATGCCTGGAGATTTTTTGATAAAGGCCATTCTCACTGGGGTTAAGTGATATCTCATTGAGGTTTTGATTTGCATTTCCCTGATGATTAGAGATGTTGAGCATTTCTTCATATGTTTGTTGGCCATTCTTCTGTCTTCTTTAGAAAAATTTCTGTCTTCTTTAGAAAAAAGGCCATTCCCTGTTTTAGCCTTCTACAGGTGGCTATTCAGTTTTCCCAGCACCATTTATTGAAGAGGGATTCTTTTCCCCAGCGTATGTTTTTGTCTGCTTTGTCAAAGATGAGATGGCTATATGAGGATGGTTTTATATCAGGATTCTCACATCTGTTCCACTGGTCAATATTCCTGTTTTTGTGCCAATACCATATTGATTTAATTACTACAGCTTTGTAGTATAGTTTGATATCTGGCATATTAATGCCTCCCATTTTGTTTTTGTTGCCTAGAATTGCTCTTGATATTCGGGGTCTTCTTTGGTTCCATACGAAGCGTAAAATTATTTTTTCTATATCTGTGAAGAATGCTGATGGGATTTTAATAGGTACTGCATTGAATCTGTAGATCAGTTTGGGTAGTATAGACATTTTGATGATATTGAGTCTGCCGATCCACGAGCATGGTATGGATTTCCATCTGTTTACATCCTCTGCTATTTCCTTCCTCAGTGTTTCATAGTCACTTGTAGAAGGCTAAAACAGGACCCACACCTTTCACCTCTCACAAAAACCAACTCACGCTGGATAACAGACTTAAACCTAAGATATGAAACTATTAGAACTCTAGAGGAAAAAGTTGGAAACACTCTCCTAGACATCGGCCTGGGCAAAGAGTTTATGAAGAAGTCCCCAAAGGCAATTGCAGCAGCAACAAAAATAAATAAATGGGACATGATCAAACTACAAAGCTTCTGCACAGCCAAAGAAATAGTCATGAAAGTAAACAGACAACCTACAGAATGGGAGAAAATTTTTGCATCCTATGCATCCGATAAGGGACTGATAACTAGAATATACTTAGAACTCACGAAAATTAGGAAGAAAAAATCAAATAACCCCATTAAAAAGTGGGCAAAGGACTTGAACAGAAATTTTTCTAAAGAAGACAGAAGAATGGCCAACAAACATATGAAGAAATGCTCAACATCTCTAATCATCAGGGAAATGCAAATCAAAACCACAATGAGATATCACTTAACCCCAGTGAGAATGGCCTTTATCAAAAAATCTCCAAACAATAAATGCTGGCGTGGTTGCGGAGAGAGAGGAACACTCCTACACTGCTGGTGGGACTGCAAACTAGTTCAACCTCTGTGGAAAGCAATATGGAGATACCTTAAAGCGATACAAGTGAATCTACCATTTGATCCAGCAATCCCATTGCTGGGCATCTACCCAAATGATCCAGTGACACTCTACAAAAAAGACACCTGCACTCGAATGTTTATAGCAGCACAATTCATAATTGCAAGGCTGTGGAAACAGCCCAAGTGCCCATCAATCCAAGAATGGATTAATAAAATGTGGTATATGTACACCATGGAGTACTATTCAGCTCTAAGAAACAATGGTGATATAGCACACCTTATATTTTCCTGGTTAGAGCTGGAACCCATACTACTAAGTGAAGTATCCCAAGAATGGAAAAACAAGCACCAGATATATTCTCCAGCAAACTGGTATTAACTGAGTAGCACCTAAGTGGACACATAGGTGCTACAGTAATAGGGTATTGGGCAGGTGGGAGGTGGGAGGGGGGCGGGTATATACATACATGTTGAGTGAGATGTGCACCATCTGGGGGATGGTCATGATGGAGACTCAGACTTTTGGGGGGAGGGGGGGAAATGGGCATTTCTTGAAACCTTAAAATCTGTACCCCCATAATATGCCAAAATAAAAAAAATAATTAAAACTTTAAAAAAAAAAAAAAAAAGAAAAAGAAAGTCCTATGCCCTTAAAGGAAAGGACATCTATTCTCTTGCTTTTGAATTGATGAATTCATCCATCACGTTATGTCTAAGGGAACATTATAATTTTCTGAAACTTTCAGTCATATTCTGAGCTTATCCAATATCTACAGAAGATACCTAATTGTCTTTTACTGTGGTCTTGTTTAGCTTCTAGGGTGCAGTTGCAGATCAGGTGAAAAAATATCTAGAGTTAGATTTAAACATGGTTGGGTATCAAGAAGAGGGCATGCTACATGTTTACATATGGATTTAATTTTATTTCTCTGCAGAGAAAAAGAAAAAATATTCAGTTAGGGGAAATTATTTAAATATGAACAGAAATTACTTATTTTGATAACAAAAGAAACTTATTCTCTTAAAGATCATAATGTATTAAAATATTATATATATTTAATATCATTTGGATGATATTATTGAGACTATATTGAGAATTTTACACTCATCTAGGGATTCCAACCTAACTGAGACTAAACCATATCAGTCATAGAATAGTAAATGCCCTTCCTGCTCCAAAGCCTCCTCTGCTCATGTCTATTTTTCTACTAACATTTTTTTTTCTTCTGATGTGGTCTTTAAGCTTTAAGCCTTTTGAGAGTAAGGGCTATTGTATCCACACAGATACAAACAGTATCTGTGCTCAAATTTTGCCTTGTTTTATTGGAGAGTGATTATTCATTGCTATTCAAGTTGGAGAGAATAATCACTCTCCAATAAAACAAGGCAAAATTTGAGCGCAGAGGAAAGATTTGTATCCCAGGTAAAGTGAAAGAAGGCAAAACCTTAACAGTCATGTAGATCCAAAGAATTTGATACAAACAGGAAAACAGAAACATACTATAATAAGTGGTATTAAGATAAAGGGAGTATGCCAGGCTGAGCCCCCCAAAAAGGAGTATTTAAAAGGTAGCCACAGAATCTTTTTCTTTTTTTATGAGCCTGTAATCTCCATTGGTAGGCAGAGATAAAACTCTTATGTATAACAAGCCAACTTGGACAGATGTTCCGAAGACACCATTGATTAAAGGGTACTTGTTTAGCTTAAAAGTTAATTCACTTTGATAGATGAGTACTTCACTGCAAATGAAAATTTCATCTTGCTTTATATTAACACCTTCCATAAATAATTTGAAACTAACTAAATTTGATGTTATTTTTTCTGGAATACTTTCAGTAATTCATGAAGCAATTTTAATTCTAAATGTTATTTTCCTTGAAAAGGAAAGAAAAAATAATAAATATACTTTTTTGTATTTTCAAACAATTAAATAATTTTGATCTATCTCTCTAAATTTAATGTTCTAGTTCTTCAGGAAATGCATACAATGCAAACACAAAAATACAGACTCATGTACCAAATTGTCTACTGCAGCCCCTAAAATGGTATAATACTCAGGATACCCAGCAATTTCTCTGGCTTTTTGTTGAATCCATGAATTCTGCTGTGCAAATATAAAATGGGATTTGAACTATAATTTTACTATAATTAGAATCTGGAAATCATTAACATAATTATAAACCTTAAAAAAGGAGATTTTAAATTGCATTTTTTAACATTGCATAAAAGTTATTACCAACAGAAGTTCCAATAGATGAATAGCTTTTTATAAGCAGATAAAAGCAAAACAAAATGCAATATAGAAAAATATGTAAATGTGTGATTTGATTCACAGAGTTGTGTTAATATTAAACTCAAAATTAATAGTCAGAAAGTTTGCCTAATATTGGTGAAAATATAAATATATTGTGGCATTAAAATTGTGTTTTTCATTGTTATCACCTAATATTTTCCTCAATGAAGTGACAATAGATAGTACAACAAGTTTATCAATGTAGATACCTTATCATGAAAACCTCAGAACCCATAAGAATTCAGGGAGAACCTAAATAGTTTTTTTAATTATATACAGAATGTCACAAGTTGAAAGTTTCCCTCTTCCATTTTCCCTTCTCTTACCTTTTTCTTATCATCCCCAGAAGTGTTAAGGCATGACCCATTTAAATAAAATGTGCTGGATGCTTTGCTACATCATTCAGATCTCTCTTCGAACTAAGACCCTATTGATCCAGTTGCTGGAAATTCTGCTAGCAGATGGTCCTCTTATGTCGGCCCTCTCTAGTTATTTCCCAGGTAGAAGATAGCTGCTTTGCATAGTGCACTACCCAATCCTCATGAGGCAGCCCTAACAGCAATGACTGATCAAGAAAGGGCTATGAGAGCCTGGCTCTACACCCCCTCTTCTGGACAGTTTAGAGGGATCATCCAGCTCTAGATGCTACGATGAAGTTAACTGAAGCCTTTGATGGAACTGCATTGCAGCCCAAGTTCTCTCTTTGCCCAATCCTCTTTCTTTCCCCTCATTTCCACAAGTTTTTTTTTTGTTGTTGTTGTTGTTGTTGTTTGAGATAGAGTCTTACTCTGTTGCCCAGGCTAGAGTGCCATGGCATCAGCCTAGCTCACAGCAACCTCAAACTCCTGGGCTCAAGCAATCCTCCCGCCTCAGCCTCCTGAGTAGCTGGGACTACAGGCATGGGCCACCATGCCTGACTAATTTTTTCTATATATTTTAGTTGGCTGATTAATTTCTTTCTATTTTTTAGTAGAGACAGGGTCTCGCTCTTGCTCAGGCTGGTTTGTAACTCCTGACCTTGAGCTATCCTCCCGCCTCGGTCTCCCAGAGGATTATAGGCGTGAGCCACCGCACCGGGCCCACAAGTTTTCATCCTTAGGAAACACCCTAATAAATGCTGTGCACTCTGATCTCACTCTCAGAGTTAGTTTCTCAGAGAATCTAACCTGTGGTATCAGAAATTCCTTACAGATATAATTCATCTTATTATATAACTGAACATATATTCATAAGAAACCATAAAGTCTAACCCCTTTATACTTTTAATTCTTTTTTGTTACAGCCATCCTAAGGAAGCTAAGGATTCTCAACAAATTCCTCTTCATCAAAGATTTTACACCCTCTGCAATTCTCACATTACAAATGCATCTTCAACTCCTCAAACACTTTCACTAATCTCTTTGTAACTGATTGACCATTGTAGCAAAATTCTCTATATTCTCAAATACCTTTCTGAGAAGTTTTTTCAAACTTCTTTCTTTGACCAAAAATCTGCTTCCTTCTTAGAGCATCCTTTCCTCTAGAGTTCTTCCCCATGCCAGCTGTTCTCTGCATCCTTCCTTATTCCATAGACAATGTTCTTGCTAGGTTTTACTATTTCTAAATGATTCTACTCCCTAACCTCACCCCCGGAGTTGAAGTTTGTTCCATTGCATTCCATCCTTTGTCACTATTGTTTGTGGCACTCATAAAAAGAAATTTTGTACTGTTCCTTCTAATTATTTTAAAATATAGTCACCTGAATCATTATTAATCTCTCTCAAAAAAGCATTTATCAAAATTTTAGTGATTTCAATATAATTATAATAGACCCTTACTATAACCTAACTTTCAGTTCTTGAACATTTTACATTCATAAGTCTTGTCCACAACACCTCTCTGCCATTCAATTCCATTGTTTTACTGCAGACTTGTCATTGCTAATAACTGTCCCTTCAATTCCAAGAATAATCTTCTGTCTTTTCCCAAAACCACTTGTTTTTTTAACCATTTCCTCTGGTACCTGAATTCCAAAAATTATTTGACCATATAAAGAAATTCCAATGCATTGTACTGCCCAGCTTTTACTTTTTTTCACTGTCCCTAATAAGTATGTGAAATGTAGTTTATTGAACACTAAAGGGGATATCAGAATACTGAAGGGATTCAGGGTTGTGATGATAATAGTCATCTGCAATTTAGATCTGTCCCATTTCTTTCCTCAGAGGTAGATTCACTCCTGAATGCCTGAAACAGGGATCTTACTGGATTGGAATCTTGAATAACAGTGTTTTGTAAAAATGGTATATCTCTGAGGGGTCCAGCAAAATTTAGCTAATAATAAGCACATGTGCAGTATTACAAATTATGGTGCATCCTTATGAAGCTTTCAAAAAATGATTTGGCTCTGAATAGCATTCAGCATATTTATATTTATCATAAAATATTTGTTACTGCATAGCTATATACATGCACAATAACAAAAATGTGAGTTACTAAGGCTACAGGAGGCTTCACTGTACCTTGTCATCATTCCTCTCTGCTATGTTGCTTACAACTCATGGCACAATATTCCAAAAACTATTCTGAATTGTTCTTAATATCCAGACCTCTCTATCATATCTCATGCATCCTGGATTAAATCCTACTCTATCTGAAACTGTACCTAGGCAGCTAAGTGAGATTGTAGAAAATAACAAAGCCATGCTGATTGAAACTTAAATTTGTGTCATCTAATAAAGTCTTTTGTGGGGGACAATAGTGTCTGATTTCTAGATCATTCTTGTTCTAGATGAGATTTTACAGCTTCTCCCTCTTCAACCCTCAAAAACCTGCCACATTTTAAACTTCTGATAATATCCACATGCTTTCCCCCCCACATCTCCAAACAAATATGATTTTTCAACCTACCTTCTCCCTACCTCTCTACTGCATCCCATTCCCCCCTCACATACCCACACCCAACTCCAAAGTTATATCTACTCTCACCTAAGATATCAAATGTCCCCTTTCTCAGAATCATTCCATTTATCATATAGCACC
Source organism: Microcebus murinus (assembly GCF_040939455.1). NCBI lineage: Eukaryota > Metazoa > Chordata > Mammalia > Primates > Cheirogaleidae > Microcebus > Microcebus murinus. Next base: position 53,866,755 of record NC_134116.1, read on the forward strand.
TTGTAATGTCACACGCAGGATGTTATAAAACTCTCGACTCCTGTACCCCTCCCTCCCCATCTCTCTGCAGCCTTTTAGATCAAAGACATTAAAAAGTTTATAATACTTGCTCTCTTCACTTCCATTCTTCAAATTCTATTCTGAAACTAGAGTTTGACAATTTCTTCCTTCATGTTTCACCAGTCCTCTACAGTAGCACACATTCTTGCCATAATCACAGGTTCCAGAGAGCCAAACTTTCTCACATATCTGAACCTCCCTTCCCAGTGTCCCCTTATCTCCTAACTTGTACACTCTAGAGTGCCTGGGACTTGGGTCTCTCTCTCATCTGTCTATGCATTGTTAGGCACCAGGCTTTAAATACTTTGTATATGCTGATACTCCCAAATTTATATCTCGGGTCCCTGTTGTACCCTGGACTCCAGATTTGTATGTCTTACTTCCTACTCCACATACTCAGTTGGGTAACTTAAAAATCAATACAGTGTAGCCCAAATTGAAGTCTTGATTTCTACCCACCTATAAGCAATAGACCTGCTCCCTTGCTGTCTTACCCACTTCAGTAAACAGAAACTCTGTTCTTTATTTTGTTCACGCTAGATTTCTGGAATGATCTTTGATTCCTCATACCCTGCATCTATTAACGAGTATACTATTGGAGTTTTATTTTCAAGACATTTCCAAGCTTTGTCCCTTCTCACCACTTCCATTATTGTCTGACACCTGCATTACTGCAATTGACTCATAAATGTTCTCTCTGCCAGAACTTTTACTTCTGCTAAATATTCACCACATAGAAGCTGAACCTTTCCATTAAAAAAAATCAAGTAAAACAATTTCACTCTTCCATTTACTATCTTCTAATAGCTTTTCATCGTACTCAGAATAAAGTCTAACTATCAACGGTAACATATGACTCTCAACATTTAAGATGGAAAAAAAAAAGTAATGTCTAATTATCACCAGTTTTAGCAAATTTTCTCCTAACTCATATCTGGTCACTCTGCTATTCATTTTGTGAACTCTGTGACACTGGCCTTCTAATAAGTACCAGGAAATACCACACACACATCGCCTATCTCAGGGCCCTTGCTATGGTTCTTGTCTTGGCTGAATTTCACTCTCCAAATGCCTGCAGAGTTGTTCATTTATTCCAGGCCTCTACTCAAACATCTTCCTGAGCATCTCCTAAGCATCCCACTTTCCCCAATTCTGGTACACCTACCCTCCTTTTGCAGCTGTATTTTTCTTTTTTTTTTTAAGATTCTATCTCCAAAAACAGCTGTATTTTTCTCTATAGCACTTACAGCCTGACTTACATAAACTCTGTTTACTGGATTGTGTGTGTTTTCCTCCTTTAGAATATAAACTCTGGAAAGACAGAGGCTGATTTGTGTTTGGTTCTTTTCTTTCCACTGAGGTCCCAGGGCCTGGAACATACTTGACCCATAGTATCCACTTCAATGATTATTTGTTAAGTAAATAGATATACATTCATTTTGATTCCACTTGACTGTAATATTCTTTAGAAGATTTTTTCCCAAGTATATAATTCTGAAATGGAAGTTGTAGACTTTCCTGTATTGATATTTCCAACCAGTTTGCAATCCATGTGGTTTGTTGGCACGGCTGCAGGGAATAAATTCCAAACTTATTGAACTAATATTTATGGAGCTCCTACAATATGACAGACATAATGTTTGGTATTTTAAAAATGCGCTTCTCTTAATCTCCACAATAATTCTGTAAATCTGGATATGGATTTTGTTTACAGAGAAATATGATGATTTTTATAATGGTAAGCAACATTCATATATAAGTATAGCTCTCAATTTAAAATCTTTTATCTTCCTATGATACCTCATTGAATTATGCAACTTTAGATACTAAAAACTCTATTCAAGAAAAATTAATTTGGGGAATATCTATCAGAGCAACTCTACTAATGTGGACACCAAAGCATTCATATATGCAAATATATTTATTTTGCAGCTTTAAATCACATTGTAATGGCCATATTAAACTGAAATCATTGTTAATCTATTTTATTCCTAATTTTCTATCTTTGCCATAAAGAAGTCCCACAGAATTTCAGCATTATTTCTGTTATTAAATTCAATTTAGTTACATTGTTTTCTGTACTTTAGAGATAAGCATGTTAAATTTAGCATTTGAAGAAAGTATTGCACATTTTAGACTATTTGAACCCTCAAGAAATGTCCAAATTTTATTCAATATTTTATGTTAGTTTGTTTTAAAAATTCTCTTATATTCTTATTTTTTGTTTCTGCTATTTTAGATGTAAGAATTATTCATTGCTTTCAAAATTTATTGGTTATTCTATTTCTAACAAACATATGATTTTTTTCTTTTTGAAAATTCCAACCTCTCCAACTGCTCTTTTAAAATGATTTTGCTATCTTAATTGGTGTTGGCAAAACTTCCCATTTGATATCAGCTACAAATTTCATTAGCATACTGTTTTCTCCATCTTCCAGATCATTAATTAAGTTGTTAAATAAGACCAGCCCTCACACTGATCCCTGTGGCACTCCATTAAATACACTGACATTTTGTTTGTTATACTTCAGTCAGTTTTATATCCACAAGCTCTGCTTTTATCCCAGTCAATTTGAATTTTTTATCACTATTCTGTGGCACTTTATGGTATATTTTATTTGCTATTTTTAAGTAGATATATTCCACATCCTTGACATTATTGGCTTCTCTGCAATGATTCTGTGGTGAAAGTAGCCTGGAGTTGTCTTTTTATTGTGTCTTTTAAATTATGATTGCTTAAATAACAAAACCTTTAGTTATTTTTCTGTTACTGTCTTTGTCTTTAATTATGACTACTGATGTAACTCTTTTACTCAACTTTGTTTTTTCTCAGACCCCTATCTTTTAAATGCAAATTTCACTTCAATTCTATATCTTCTTTTATAAAACATAATTAATATAATGTTTTCATTGATAATTTCCTTTATTCTGAAATACTCATAATAGCCAGAATCATTGGAGCAAGTTTCATCATATCATACTTCTGTGTTGAATTTATTCCTTTTTTCCATACTTCTTGTACTCTTTATTTTTCAAAACAAATATTTGATAATTTACCAGAAAACATGACATTAGTTATGATTATTGATCATAACTAATTTATATTCATTGCAAGATTTGAAATAAATATTTTATGCAGAATATATCATTTTAGTTAAGACTTGGTAGGATTTTTGTCAGATATTAAATAATACGGAATTAAATAATAGAGAATATTTATTTGGAGATTGTTCTTATAACATGTAATAATACAGCATCCTGTCATTTCCCAAATTTTCAACCTATTTGTATATCTTGAATCTTTTAAAAAAATTTTAACTTGTTTATTAATAATTATAAAGATAGTATTAAATTAATAATGTAGAAAATTAAAACTTGTTTGTTGAGAAAAGGTATAAACTCAAACATATTCTATTAATTTAAAAATAAAAAAATCATTATCAGATGGTAACCAATATTTCTACATACAATTGGCTAACTGCTGATTAAATAAGGCCTGGATATGTCATACTGGTGTTTATTTCCTCACCTGAAAGGAGTTTTGCTGCTTTCACTGTAAAAATGTGCTAGTACATTTGAATGATGGTAAATGGACCAAAATTGCTTTGTTAACATGAGTATGTGTTTGAGTCTTAGCAAAAGCTCAAGAACATTACCTTCATTTTAGGTGTAGAGAATTCTACAGATTGAAAATTATGAGCCAAAATAACATATATATTGTAATTTTGTCACAGAATTTGTATGTTGTATATTTTTACTTATAAGTTTTTTATTAGGTGGCATTTTGGATCATTCGTAGGATTATTTTTAATGTCTCAATGTAGCACTTCATATTTATCAGAAAATAAGTTTTCTATGAAATTAGTTATTCTCATAAATTTTAATTTACTTATAGCTGCAGTTGAATTAAATAGATTTTCCTTCCTCTACAAGAGGAGAATATATATATATATATATATATATATATATATATATATATATATATAAATTTCAGTTTCACTTTGCTTTGCACAACAAGGTGAGTATAGTTAGTAATAATGTATTGCATATTTCAAAAGAGCTGAAGGAGAGGATTTTATTTTTTTCACTTTCACATAACTTTTATTATAGTCTATTGTTATAATTATTTTTATTATTGTTATTAATCTCCAACTGAGCATAATTTCTTTTCATTTTTTTCTTTTTAATTATTTTTTTATTTCAGCATATTATGAGGGTACAAATGTTTAGGTTACATATGTTGCCTTGCCCCACTAGAGTCAGAGCTTTAAGCATGTCCATCCCCTAGACCATGCACACCACACCAATCAGGTGTGAATATACCCATCCCCTTCTCCCCCTCTCACCTTCCCAACACCTGATGAATGTTAGTACTATATGAGCACATAAGTTTTGATTAGTTAATACCCATCTGATGATGAGTACATGAGCTGCTTGTTTTTCCATTCTTGTGATACTTCACTTAGCAGAATGGGCTCCAGCTCTATTCAGGATACTATAAGAGGTGCTAGATCACCATTGTATTTTGTGGCTGAGTAGAACTCCATTGTATACATATACCACATTTCATTAATCCATTCATGCATTGATGGGCACTTAGGTTGTTTCCATATCTCTGCAATTATGAATTGAGCTGTTATCAATATTTTAGTGCAGATGTCCTTTTTATACAATGTCTTTTTTTCCTTTGGTCGATGGCCAGTAATGGGATTACTAGATCAAATTGTAGTTCTACTTGTAGCTCTTTGAGATAGCTCCATATTGCTTTGCACAAGGGTTGTACTAGTTTTCAGTCCCACCAGCAGTGTATGAGTTTTCCTATCTCTCCACATCCACACCAACATTTATTGTTTTGGCACTTTTTGATAAAAGCCATTCTCACTGGAGTTAACTAATATATTATTGTGGGTTTGATTTGCATTTCCCTGATATTTAGACATGTTGAGCATTTTATTGTATGTTTGTGGCCATTAGGCTGTCTTCTTTTGAAAAGTTTCTGTTCATGTCTTTGCCCACTTTTTAATGGGGCTGTTTGCTTATTTTCTTGCTGATTTTACTGAGTTCTATATAGATTCTGGTTTTATCAGTCCTTTATTGGATGTCTAGAATGTGAATATTTTCTCCTGTTCTCTAGGTTGTCTGTTTGCTCTCATAATAGTTTTCTTGGCTGTGCAGAAGCTTTTTAATTTCATAGGTCCCATTTATTTATTTTTCTGGTTGCCATGACTGCCTTTGGAGTCTTCTTTATAAATTCTTTCCATAGGCCAAAGTTTATAAGAGTTCTTCCAATTTTCTTCTAGAATTCTTACAGTTGCATGCCTTATGTTTAAGTCTGTTATCCACCATGTGTTTATTTTTGTGGGAGGAGAGAAATGTAGATCCTGTGTCAGTCTTCTATATGTGGCTATCCAATTTTCCCATCACCATTTATTGGATAAAGATTCTTTTCCCCACTGTATGTTTTTATCTGCTTTGTCAAAGATTATATGGCTATAGGAGTATGGTTTTATATCTGGGTTCTCAGTTTAGTTCCATTAGTCTATATCTCTGTTCTTGTGCCAGTAACATGCTATAGCCTTGTAGTATAGCTTGAAGTCCTGTATTTGATGCCTCCCAATTTGTTCTTTTTACTTAAGATTGTTTTTGCTATACAAGGTCTTCTCTGGTTCCATATGAACTGTAGAATTATTTTTCTAAATCTGTGAAAAACGATTTTGATATTTTAATAGGGATTGCATTGAGTCTATAGATCATTTTGAGTAATGTAGACATTTTAACAATATTGTTTCTGCCACCCCAGGAGCATGGTATGGTTTTCCACCTATTACGTCCTTTGCTATTTTCTTCCTCAGTTTTTTGTAGTTCTCCCTGTACAGGTCTCTCACCTCCTTAGTTCAATATATTTCTAGGTATTTTATTGTCTTTCTTGCTATTTTAAAGGGTATTGAGTTTTTTATTTGGTTCTCAGTTTGACTGTTGTTGGCATATAGGGATGCTAGTGATTTATGTACATTGATTTTGTAACCTGAGATTTTGCTGAATTTGTTTATTAATTCCAGTAGTCTCATGGCAGAATCTTTGGGGTTTTCTAGATATAAGATCATATCTTTAGCAAAGAGCGATAATTTGACCTCTTCTTCCCCCATTTGATGCCCTTGATTTCCTTCTCTTGTCTGATTGATCTGATAGGACTTCCAGCACTGTGTTGAATAGAAGTGGTGACAGAAATTACAAGTGAAAACCTTGTCTGGTTCTAGTACTAAGCAGGAATGGTTTCAATGTTTCCCTGTTCAGTATGATGTTGGCTGTGGTTGTATGTGACTTTTATCATTTTGAGGTAAGTCCCATCTATGCTTATTTTGTTAAGTGTTCTTATCATAAAAGAGTGTTAAATTTTGGTGAATGCTTTTTCTGTGTCTATTGGGAGGATCATATGGTCTTTGTTTTTACTTCTATTTATGTGTTGCATTACATTTATAGGTTTGCATATGTTGAACCATCCCCGCATCTCTGGCACAAAGCCCACTTTGTCATGATGAATTATTTTTTGATAAGCACCTGAGGTCAGTTTGCTAGAATTATGTTGAGAATTTTTGCATCTATATTCAAAAGGAATATTGGTCTGTATTTTTCTTCTTTTGTTGCATTCTTTCCTGGTTTAACAGGGGAATAAATATCTTTCTCTTAGAAGAGTTAAGATAAATCCATTTCTTCAATATTATTATTAAAAATCTATGTGCTTTCCTTAGACATATATTACTCTTAGAATTATGTATTATTAAATTTAAGCAAGAAATAAGGGTTAGTTCATAATAAAATTTTTAATGTTTTTGGTTATTATTATAATACTATTTTGTTTCTAGTGTAAAGATTTATGGGCTATAGAGTGTTATATTTTAACAGTTCATCATGCAAGTATGAAGTATCTGCAGTTATTAAAAGTATGCTAGGCTCTGAGGATTCCACAATAAGTGAGATACACCAGTAGATTGGAGACAAGTTCTGGAGATGATTTATCAGAGAGACTATGACTGAGATAATAATATGAAATAAATATCGATTCTTATACAACAGATCCCAAAGGAAAATTAAGCTAATATGACTTGCAGAAACTCTCAAAGGGTTAGAAGTTTGAGGCATAAGGGATCAGATAAAACATGAAAATAAGAAAATCGGCGCTGGTAGTGATTAGGTCTCTAAGTCTCTTCTCTCAACCCACTTCAACTTGAAATTATCCTAACAGCTTTTTGGTGATGGACATCTATTTTCTGGAATGCTTTTCAGTTTGATTTCTCTAGGGGATGTAAAAAATTGGGTCTGAGAGAAAAAATGTAAGTGGAAAATAATTTCACTCTGAGCAATGTATAACCAGGTTTCTCTTTTACTTGGCTTTCAAAATGCCCTCACTCAGTACTTCAGTTGAAGGATTTGGGAGGTTATTTCCTAGGAAAAAACTGAACTGCTCATGGAAAAAGGCTTCTATTAATAGAAACTAATATATGTGGATTGTACTCATGCCATAAGCCACTGACTATTCAACATTAATTATTAGAATAGTCCATTAGTTGACAAATTCTAAACAGAATTTCCAAATACAATTGAAAAGCCAATAGAGAGCTATTGTGAGGGAAAACTCCAATGTATACTCCCTAAATGAACTATACTTTTTGTTCTAAAGATAGAACAAAATAAATGATAGAAAAACACAACTCTGATGAAACAAAAATAGAATGAAAAAAAAGAAAGAATGGCTGGAATCTATGTTTTACATTTTAGAAATGTAATAAAAAGTGTTCATTTAGAAAAAAGAATGGATGGGTATTAAAATATATAATAAGAAAAGGTCCTTAAAATATAAAAATAGAGAGATAAAGAATTAAAACAATATCAAGTTTTATAGATAAATCTTAGGATTTCCTACTAGTTAATATAAAACAAAATTTAAGGGAAACAATAAGACAGATTGGAATAACTTCCAAGAATCAAATAATAATAATGATAGAAAGAAATGACAGAAAAAGTCTAGAAGAGTTTTAGTTAAAACAAATACACGAAAAACTTTTCAAGACTGAAGAATTTGAGTTTTCTGTTTGAAAGTATCCAATAGGTGTCAGTCTTAATGTATAATTATAATAATTATAATACTAATGCCAAGTTAGTATAAAATGTCTAAATCTGAGAGAGCTATAAAATATCTTAAAGTTTTTAAAGAGAAACAAAACAAAATTTGTTACATACAAATTGTTGAAATTCACACTTGCTTGAGCTTTTCAAACACAATGTTGAATGATAATATAAAAAATTAAAATAATGAAAAATAGTGGGTAACAAAATGGAAACATTTTCTACATAAAATTCTTTATTCTACTTTGTTTCCTAGGATGGCATAACAAAACCACAAATTTGGTGGTTTAAAAGAACATAAATGTATACTCTCACAATTGTGGAGGACAAAAGTCCAAAATCAAGGTGTGAGGAACACATTCCTTTCCATGACTTTAGGGGAGAATCCTTCCTTCACTCTTCCAGTTTCTTGGAGGCTCCAGGTCTTCCTTGGCTTCTAACTTTATGATTCCAATCTGTGTCTGAATCTCAAATCTTGCTATGTCTTTTTTTTATAAGGACACCTGCCATTGGATTTAGTGACCATATTAAATCCAGGATGATATCCTCTGGAGACCCTCAATATGATTTGCATCTGTGAAGACCCTTTATCCAAATAATGTCATGTGTACAGGTTATGGGAGTTAGGATGCAAATATATCTTTTTGTTAATACCATTCAGTGTACTATATGTGTTAAACTATTAACCAAGTATATATGTAAAATAAGGCTTTTTTATAAGCAAGTACTAGGAAACATCTCCTATACACTCTTTCTTGAAATCTAATGCAATCTGTGCCTCACCAAACAATGAATTAACCAGGAACTGGTACTACAAGCTACAGTGAACAAAAGTCCAACAGAGGAGCTTATGGGTAGAAATCTACAAAATGAAAGGATGGTCTCAAGGCATTAGCAGGACATCAGGCCAGAGAGTCCAAATTGAAGGAGGAAATAACAATATTTCAAATCAAGGATGTCAAGGAAGAAAGAAAGTAGAATTTACACAATTGAGCATTTTGAAAATATCCGTAGGTGTTTGGCAGATTGGGTGAAACAGCTGAAATTGTAATGTAAATTTTATAAATAAAATGAAGTAACTTCATTTAAGGGAAATGTTAACTCCAGGAAAATAAAGAAATGTGTATTAAAATAATATATGACATGTTTTGTCTCAGAACTATAATTATATATTATAGTTATATATAATATATATTATAGAGAACTATAATTATATAAAAAGATATACATTGACCAATAATTTCAATAACACTTGTCACAAAACTATATTGAAAGAATAGACAGAGTGGAAGTGGTTTTAGGAAATGAAAGAACTAAACCCTTCTCTATAATGTAGGGTGTCAATATACAATATTAAAGCTGGTAAAGGGTAAATTCAGTATCTCATGTTATTTGGAGTGGGGAGGAAAGCAGCATATTAGGGCTCTGCCTTCTTTGATTATCAGTCCTTTTATTCAGTATAATTCTTAAACTATGGGTAAATATACTTCTAATTATAATTCTAAAGAAAATTTAATGTTATTGAACTGAATGACCTTATATGACATCTGGGATAAAAATGTCACTTAGAATTCATAGTATTTGTAATTTATAAATTACATAATTTCATCCTTTAAACAAACTTGAAAAAGAGAAGATAGTAATATCAATAACTTCATTTTGATGCTGCAGACATTTGCAAAATAGATGATATTCCAAAGACATATACTTAATCAATGATAATGTGATATTTCAGCCTGATCCTCTGTTGTCTAATATTGTTTATTTTCCAGTATAATTTGCTGTATTTAATGTAGAACAATTTTCTTTCTCTCATTCAAACTTTTATTTTTTACTAAACAAAACATCACAACACTGTGTTATGTTTTATTAAAATTTCATAAAAATTACTTGGAACTCCTCTCTGAATTTTTTCCTGTGACCTCTTATTATTTTTTCTGTAAACCAATTAAATTTGGCATAGCATAGCTGTTTTTTTAACTATTCTCAGAATCACATGGCTACCATATGTAATTAGGCAACCTGACCCAAATTGCACTCATAAAAGTAGAGCTTACATTTTCAGATCCTAAATTTATCATCTGAAAATGATTGCCTGAGGTTGTTTACACCAAGTATTGTCTCATCAGCATTCAGCAGCACTGACAATGCATAAAAGAGGGAAGAAACCACAGACACACAAGAACAGATGAAAAAAAGATTCGTGAACAGAAAATCAACACCCACAATGCTTCAAGGACCATGGCTGCAAAAACTTTGTTCTTTCATTTTAATGGAACTCTCCATTTTCAAATCCATCTTGAGACAAGCAAATTATATGCCTGTTTTGTCTGCTCTGCATGATAAGCATCCCTGCACACAACTGTATACATATAGCTTAAAGGAGAATATTTTTGTTCTTTTTTGTTTATTCTTTTAAATGCTTTACTTTGAACCCCTATTTAGAACAATATGTATATTTTTTCTCTTGAATAATCCTTGTTCAGTATTAATAAACAAATGATAACTATCACCTATAACTCCATATCATTAAGTTCATTATATTATTATTATCTTTACTTCTCATTTATTTCCTGAAATAAAGTAACAATTCATTTTACTAGAATCAGATGAAATAAACTATTTTTAACCAGCATCTGATATCCAAATTAGTTTAGAGAAAAGTAAAAAATAGAGAAGGAAAAATTATATAAGTGTTTCATATTACTCTTTTAAAGATGTCAGATGTAAACAAAAATTTGATATTGGAATAAAGGATATAAAAGCTACAGGGAATTATGTTTATGTAAGTATACAATATTAATTGCCTATTGTGATCATCCAGCCAGAGAACAGGCAAGTAGATTTCTTAAATTTAAATTTAATAAGCTATGTTATATATTATAATATGTTTATATTATAATATTATATATGTTTATATTATATGATATAATATATCATTATATATCATATTATATAAACATATAATATGTTTTATATTATAATGTATATTATATATGTCCTGATACATTGCTTACTTTCAAAGAAATATTTAATTAGATGAGGTGCTAGATATATATCACATATGATAAATAAGAACATTTTTATTGTTGTTATAATATTATTGTTAGCTTTGAGAAAACTTTAAGCCTATCTAAATCATCCCATTAAAACTGTAATAAATTTAACACATTAGCTTCCATGATAGTTGTATTTAACTCATGCTAGTTTTGAGCTTGGGGCCTTATGAAGCACATGTAACTGCAATTGGTTCATGAAAATCTTGTTGATGTTCTTATTGTTTCAATTAATATTGACAATTTAATTGTATATAACTCACACACAGAAAACAATAGAAAATAACAAAATTTTCATTAAATTATAGAGGATCATTTTGTTTTGAAAGTTTTTATTATATTTTTGTAATAAACACCATGGTCCCAAGGGGAAAAAACCGTTTTCTAGCATGGTAATCAGTGTGTTAAAATTGGAAAATCATGATATTTAGAGAAGGAGATCCCTATTTAATATGCCCTGAGTATTTTGGAAGTTGTATTAGTGATCTATTGTTGCATAACAAATTACCCCAAATTTGCTGCTTAAACAATAAACATCATTTCTCAGTTTCTTTGGATGAGAGTTCTAAGGGCAGCTTAACTGCATGATTCTTGAGCAGGGTTTCTCCTAAGATAACAATCAAGCTTTGGATCAGGGTAGCAGTTACCTGAAACCTCAAATAAGGGAGAATACTTTCCCAAGGTCACTTACGTGGTTGTTGTCAGGCTTCAGGGAATCTGCATGTACACTCTTACCTTTGCGAGCTATTGACAGTAGGCTTTGGTTACTTGTCATGCGGGCCTTGGGTAGGGTGCAAGTGTCATCACAACATGGCAGCCAACTTTCCTCAGAGGTATGTGTGTGTGTGTGTGTGTGTGTGAGAGAGAGAGAGAGAGAGAGAGAGAGAGAGAGAGAGAGAGAGAGAGAGAGAAAGAGAAAGAGAGAAAGAGACAGACAGAAAGAGAGAGACAGAGAGAGAAAGACAGAGAGAGAGAGACCCAAGAGGGAAGTTGAAGTCTTTTATCACCTAATCTTGGAGATGCCATCTGACCACTTTCACCAAATTCTGTTCACTAGAAACAAGTAACTAAGTCTAGACCACATTCAAGGAAAACAGAATTAAGGTTCACCTCTTGAGGGAAAGGGTGTCAGAAAATTTGTGGACCTATCTTTAAAATCATCCCAGAACCTTTGTTATTAATATTTGAATTTAACTCCTAAACACTCCTCTGAGAATCTAAGCCTCTGCCTATGTTACAGTCAGCATTTACTGACATCTTTTATTCTTTTTTCTTCGGACTGTCCATAACAACTGATTGTCTTTGTCCACTCACAAGGTGCATAAAGACAATTTAGGGATCAGAAAATCTTTGCTTTACTATCAATAATTATAACTATAGTGTACTGCTTCTGATGCCAAAGTATTACTGTTAAATGACAAGTCCTCTCATTCAGAAAATCTTGGTGTTGAGGAAGGGGTAAAATGTTTCCCAAATTAAACCTCTATGTTGAACTGGGAAACCTTCATCAGGGGGGTATTTTTCCTTTTTCTCTTGCTGATGTATCATCAGCTACTCTATAGAGTTCTCTTATATTATAGGAATTCTAAATACATATGTTAAGAGCTGACTTCCTCCATGAAGAATAAATTTCACAAACAATATCATGCTAATATGTTGCCTGGATTAGCATGAGTAGGCTATCACTGACTTGAAGTAAGAGTAGAGATTCTGTTTTCCCTGCATCACCAAATTCACTGATTTATTTATGGTAATTCTAACATTCTCTCCTATTAGGAGGTTATTATAAACAAGGAGCTATCCTGAGAATAAATGGAATATCGACTGAACAATGCAGAACTAGAGGGATCTCTACAGAGCAAAGTAGGAGATAAAATACAACCATCTTATTCCCTTGTTTGGGTAATGAAACCTTCTCATTATTTTCCCAATTACCCTGTCACTTCATAATCCCTACATCTAAAATTTGTTGAAAAGATTAAGAATAAAAATTAAGTGAGCTAAAAACTAATAAGCACTATAGGAAATAGATAAAAAGAAACAGCTTTTGTTTAATTACAGAAAAATCAATTTAGCAACCGTAGAAAAAAAGGCACACATATGCCTGTCAGTAGAATGTAAATGACTTAGCAAGATTATTCATTATGAGAATTAACAGAATTAGTGATCTTTGTGGGATAAAATTTTTAATGTTGAAAGTTAGACATAGACATCCTGAAAGGTGAGCCTCACCTCTTCAGATCTTAACTGCCCAGTGAGAAAGATGATAATGTAGAAAGGATATAGACATTATATATGTATTCCCTAAGATTCTTTTTGATTTATTACAGCTCCTAAACAATAACACTGACTCAATCGTGTCTCATTGTTTTATTTACTTTTAATTATTATATATTTGATTTTGTTGAATGTAAGCCCAGAAATTATTCTTGAAAACTATTTTCTGATATACTCACTCTCCTACAGGTACATCTGATACACTATGAATGTCTATGCCCATTTTACATTTGCTGCTTCGTGGTATTTGTGTCCTAGAAATAGCTGAATAGGACCTTCTTATCTGTCACTTAACTTTTATTTACAAATAACCTCCTCTCCATGCTTCCAAAGATCTACATTTCAAATCACATAATGTCTTTTGGTATGACATAATAATATGATAAACATTTTAAAATGGTAATGTTGGTCAGTTGAAATGACAGTATTTTATTGATGTTGTTAGTAAAATATTTTTCTCGAAAGGATTCATATTCCTAGTTCAAAATAAGATACTTCCATAAATGCTAAACATTATTTAATATTAACTACTGGCATGCTTTATGAAATACTTACTGATCCACATATTGTTTTATGACTTTTATTAATTGTGATTATGAAATAGCAATACAATGCAAAATATCTAGCAAAGTATCTGATACATAGGAGTGATTCAGTAGATGTTAGTTTACTCCATTCTCTTCTTTATCCCACCTAGGTTATTACATAATATTTTCTCCTATCCAATGCTAATGAAAAAATTCTATTATTTTTTTAAATTTTAAAAGGTATGAAATCTGTAAACTTCATGACTCTTGTTACACATGAACATTATCATCATCATAATTATTGTTGAAATAGGTTCATTCAGGACAAAACACTCTCAAGTTAGCATAAATTCTCATTTACCTTTTTTGGAATAAAGGAATTTAAAGCAGAGATTATTTTCTAAAATACCTAGAAAGTAGGAGAATCGGTAGTATTTTTAGGTACAAAAGAACTATGCATTTTAACTGACCCAAGCCAATGAGGTCATATTTAGGATAAAATGATTCTTTTATTTATCATATTTTTTCACTTGCATATTTAACATATAAACACAGCATTTTTGTTCAGCTTCTCTCCTCGTCTGTAAAAATTTCTTTTCTCTCTTATTTTCAATTACCAGAGTTACTAAAATGCATTTTGCATATATGAAAGAACACTTGAGTGGGTCATACAAAAGCTGAGGCTTTATAATTTGACCCTGGTTAAGTAGACAGAGGATCTTCTCAATTTATTTTAAACATTGTAAGTTTGCTCATCCTTCCAATGATTATATTTTATGTGAGGTCTGAAGATCATTATTTAACTCCACAAAGTATCTGATTCCATTGATTTAAGATAAATATGCAAATGAAATAAATTAGAAAAAAGCTTCATTCTAAATTTTAATATTTTTAATAAAATTATTATATAGAATATTTTTTCTTCTGTTTCCTCTTATTTTTTGTTTTTAATTCCGTGACTTATTGGCAACTTTTACTTAATTTCTATGGTGGACCTGTAGCTTTACCTGAGATGACAGCACACTTACTGAAATTGCACAACATTACTGAGTTGTCTAAGAATTATTTCTATTTCAAGAGAACTGTTAAGTTGATTGGCCCTCCTGTGCATAACATCAAGGCATTCGCCTAAGTTGTGGGTGGTAGCATGTAAACTATCTGTTGTATAATCTAGAAGGAGTCTGTTAGTAGGAATTTGAGATCACTTGTTACCTTGACAACAACAGGTAATGCCTCAGCATGTGTCTGCAGGTTCCCAGGTAATTCCTCAGTTACTAATGATAGTGTGCTTATTAAACTTATATCTCTGAAATAGTGCCTCTTATGTGAAATTGGATATACTGGCTTCTTCTCTATTATAGTGTATGTTGTAAACAGAGTTGTGTTTTTATGTCCATCACTTTGATTTCTTTCATATTTTAAAATTACTTGTTCTGTATACAGAGAACCTGATTTCTGAGAGGAGGCATCTAACATACCCTATATGGCTGGTCAGTTTTCAGAAGAGTATATATGTGTGCATAGATGGGGACAGTATGTGTGTGTGTCTGTGCATGTGCTACCTGGCTATTTATTTCAATAACCGATAGAATAGACATTTATATATAATTAATAAATAAAATTTTATTCAGTAAACATGATGGCAGCAAGGCAAAATCCACTTGTTAATGAACTTAATTGGGGATTTTATTATGACAGTCCTGCCACTGCTAATTGCATATTTGGGGCAGCAAAATTCTCTACACATCTTAAATTTTAGTAGCTGAAGTAAGCATCTGAGAAACAATAGACCAGATGTACTAGATTGTCAAGATTATGTGGTCTAAGTGTCAGAACCAAAACAAAACAAAAGAAATCTATAGATGAAGCCTCAATAACATATAAATGACAAAGTTTACCTCTTTGAAACACACATTTTCTTTATAAATTATTACATAGAATTTTCTCCCCACTCTGAAAATTCTGTTTCTAAAACCCTTGTTGTAGAATAAATCATCTTTCTATAAATTAAATAATTATTACAAAAATAAATTTGTGTGGCCAGAATTGATTATAAATGAATAAAACATTTTAGCTTGTTTTTTTTTTACTAAAATTAAATGGCTTATATGGTACATAAACATTGATTATTAATACCTTAAATGTTTAATTAATAAAATAGGCACTCTGCATTAATTATTAATAGCCATGTCTTAGTGTTCAGATCCCCTTCCCTAGAGTTTTATCAGGAAACTTTTCTTTTCTTTTCTTTTCTTTCTTTTTTTTTTTACATTTTGGTTACATTTTATATCTTTGCCTCTCCCTAGCAAGGGTTAGCTTTTTATTCTTTATCTGTCTCTCATGATAGGCTAGATAATGTGGTAGCAAACAGATAAAACAAATAGCATTGTTTAACACAATTAAGTTTAATTTTTGCTCATGTTACATGTCCATCACAGTTTTGTAAGGGAATTCATCTTTGTCATTCAGCAACCAAATAGTGATTTTTATCTTTTTACCTATTGCTATGATCATAGAAGTAGGCAACACATATCCCGGTCAACCATTCTTAGGATCTCAAAACTTCTGTGTCAAATTGAATAATGACACTTTTGCACATATTTTATAAGCCAAATTAAGTCATATAAATAAAAGTAAGTTCAAGTGGAAGTAGTATATAATCCTTCCACAGAGATAATTGAATATTTGTGAACATGGATTTAATCTACCGTATCTAGACAGTATGCACAATAATAGTTGATTTATCTGATTCTTGCCCATTTTCACTTTATATGTTCACCCAGTGAACATCTATTAGCACGTTATATATACTAGGGATTGTGATGGGGACTGGTAATATAAAAACTAAAATGCTAATTGTGTTAGTAGAGAAAAGAACCAATACATACGCAAATGCAAAATGATTTGTCTTTGTATGATCAAGGTAGTTGTTGTATATATCATAATCATACCCTAGTACATACAAATATATACAGTATTGCTATCTTCATCTCATGAACAAATTTGTATGTCAGTTGAAACTTGTAATGTTGGGATTAACAACAACAAAAAGAAAAGTCAAATTCTTTAGAACAATAATAGAGACAGTGCAAATATTTTCTCCCATTCTGTAGGTTGTCTCTTCATTTTGTTGATTGTGCAGAAGCTTTTTAGATTTATATAATTTCATTTTTCTAGTTTTGCTTTGGTTTCCTGTGCTTTTGAGATCTTAAAAAAATCTTTCTTCAGAACAATGCCCTAGTAGTTTCATAGTTTAAGGTTTTAATATTTGTCTCTAATCCAGTTTGATGTGATTTTTGTGTATGGTGAGAGATAGAGGTCTAGTTTCATTCTTCTGCATACAGTTATCCAGTTTTGCTAGGACCATTTATTAAAGAGGCTATGCTCTCTCTGTTGTATGTTCTTGGCCCCTTTGTTGAACTGGTGCCAATGACTCTATTCTGTGTCATTAGTCTATGTGTCTATTTTTATGTTAGTGCCATGTTGATTTGGTTACAATAGCTCTGCAGTAAATTTTGAAGCCCTGGAGTATGATGCCTCCACTTTTTTTTCCCTCAAGATTGCTTTGGCTATTTGGGATCTTTTGTGGTTCTATATAAAATTTAGGATATTTTTTCTATTTTTGTGAATAATATTATTGATATTTTGAGAAGTTGTGATGAATCTGTAAATTACTTTGGGTAGTATGGTTATTTAACAATATTAATTCTTTTGATCCATTAGCATGGAATATCTTTCCATGTTTTTGTGCATCCTCTTCAATTTCTTTCATCTATGTTTTAGGGTTCTTCTTGTATAGATCTTTCACTTCTTTAGTTAAATTGATTCTAAGGAATTTTATATTATTTGTAGTTATTATAAATGAAGTTGCTTTCTTGATTCTTTTTCTTTCTCTATTCCACTAATATTCCTTTTTATTCTATTATTTTTTATTTAAAAGCATTAATTAAGGGAGTACAAATGTTTTTGTTAATATGGTCATCTTGTATACATTCATTCAGATGTTTAATCAAATCTTTAAGAATCCAGCTCCTTCCTATCTTCTACCATCTGGGTTGTTTGCTTCATCCTAAGGTTATTATCTCTGATAGTGAACAAATATCTATGGTAATACTCTATTGTACATCTGGATGCCACACCTTCAACAAGGAAAATGGTGATGATTTAACCCTAGAGTTTCCCAGCATGTATTTCTGGAAATTTTACTACATTGCGTTGAGTCACTCAACTCTTCCAAATCTAATAAACATTGTTGATACAATTACACTGAATAGCTTATACATAGAGCAGAGGAAAAATTTCATTCTCTTAAACCACATAGACAGAATGGCAAAAAGGTGAATCTCTAATAAAAATTTAAATAGTCACAATATTTAACTGAGTGGTTACCAATAGAAAGGTGATAATCACTATGATGAATATACCTTTATGATTTTTGCCTGTAACTTTTATCACATATGATTTCCTTAATGGCTTCTAAGTGCATTCCCTTTATCTAAGACTTATCTTTAATTTATATTAAAAAGCTTTATTCCAAAAGTCTCTAATTTCAATAAAAACTTTAAAACATATAATATATTCAAATAATTAATGAATTCTTTTATAAATGGGTTACTTGACTCTATTCTACTGTACAATTGATATTAATCATATTTATAAGCATAGATCTCTCAGTCTCCAAGAAGAAAAAAGGTATTTCATTGTTGACTAGTAGAAATTTCAAATTGAAATATGAATAATATTTCATATTTCAATGATGGAAAGTGAACAAAAGTAGACATTTATTTAGGTAGGAAATAGAGAGTTGGAAGAAGGGACCAGTACAGATTGACTTTCAGATATTTATGGCTTTAGCCTTTAGAAGATCCATGGTCACAGAATGGCATATAGTGACTAACTCTTTCATTGAGACTACAGAAGCTGGGCACTGTGGCTCATGACTGTAATCCCAGCACCTTGGGAGGCTGAGGCTGGAGGATCCCTTCAGCCCAGGAGTTTCAGACCAGCCTCTGCAACATAGTAAAACCCCATTTCTACCAAAATAGATGAATGAATAAAAAAATAAATTATTGGACATGGAAGCACATACCTATAGCCCCAAGTATTCTGGAGTCTAGCAGGCAAAGGGATCACTTAGCACAAGAGTTTGAAGTTGCAGTGAGCTATGATTGTGCCACTGCGCTCCAGCCTGAATGACAGAGACTCTGTTGTTAAAAAAAAATTATTGAATATTTTCATAGCACATAGCCTATTCACAACTGGACACATCAGATGAAAGAGATCCTGAGTATTGTGGATTATACCAGAGCCCATGCCTGCTTTCTCACTCTCGCTACTTTCCTCGAAAGCTATTACCAATATTTTGTATTGATTTATATATCAGGGTATTAATAAAACTAGAAATCTCAATTAATATTATTAGACAGAAAAGGAATATCATGACAAATACTTTTAACAAGAATAAGATGTTCATAATGCTCAAGATGTGGGTCTACCCTGTCAAAAAAACCCACAAAACAACAAGAAGACATTTATCAGGTGTTGAGCAGGTGGGAGGGGGGAGGAGAGGATGGGTATATACTTACATAATGAGTGTGATGCGCACCACCTGGGGGAAGGACACGATTGAAGCTCTGTCTTGAGGGGAGAAGGGAGGCAAGGGCAATATATGTAACTGTAACAATATTCGTACCCCCATAATATGATGAAATAAAAAATAGAAAAAAATAAATAATAAATAAATAAATAAATTGAAGCAGAAATAATTAAAAATAATGTTAAATAAGTACATGATATTTTATGCTAGATATCCTAGGTATTTGGGCAAAACAATTAACCACAAACTGTATCAGTAGATATAATTAATGATAAATTGAATGAATGAATATCCAGGTCTTAGGTGAAAGTTTTAATAAAACATTTTGTACAAGTTTATTTAAAACTTGGTAGATAACTATTTATATTTGTCATAGTGTTAATGTCTTTAAAGATCACTTAAATATATTAACTATTCTTAATTAAATGAACATAAAAACATGGACAAGGCATTTTAAATGACAGCTAGCAGTGTTTAAATTTTCCATTTGGTTCTTTTACCTAAAATATTTTCTCATTGACTTTCTACCTTTTCACCTATTATAGACATGTTTTCCCTTACCCAAATGAGCATAGTTATTATAGCTACATTGTATATAACTTTTCTGACAATTTCAACACTATATTGCTTGGAATGGCCTTTCCTATTTCCCTTGTGCTTATGTCATGATTTCCTTTGTTTGCATGTGTTTGTGTATGTGTGCGTGCATGCATAATGTTGGATTGTATACTGCAGCCTTGAACTCCTAAGCTCAAGGAATCCTTCTGCCTTGGCCTCCCGAGTACCTGTGACTTTAGGCACATTTTACCATACCCAGCTGTACTTTAATATATGTTTTTTCTCTTTATTTTTAATTTTGGCATATTATAGGGGTACAGATTTTAAGGTTTCAATAAATGCCCTTCCCCCTCTCCCCACAAGTCTGAGTTTCCAGCATACTTCAATATATTTTTAAAAGAGGGAAATTCTTCCAATTGTCTTCCAATAAAAAGAATTTCTTCCAATTGTCTTCCAATACTTTTCCAAAAAGAGTAACTCTAAATAGGCATTTCTCAAAATACAAGTATATTAAAAAATGCTCAACATTACTAATCATCAGAAAAATGCAAATCAAAACTATATTTAAATATCATATCACCCCAGTTAAAATGACTTTTATTCAAAAGACAGGCAATGATGGATGCTGGTGAGGATGTGGACAAAGGGGAACCCTCATACACTATAGGTGGAAATGTAAATCAGTGCAACCATTATGGAGAATAATATGGAGGTTCTTCAAGAAAGTAAAAACAGAACTACCATATGATCTGGCAATCCCACTACTTAGTATATATCCAAAAGAAAGGAAATCAATATATCAAAGGGATATCTGCACTCCCATGTTTATTGCAGCACTATTCACAATAGCCAAGGTATGCATTCAAACTAAGCGTGCATCAATGGAAATGTGAAGCAAATATGCTACATATAAACAATGTAATCTTATTTAGCCATAAAAAAACATCAAATCCTGTCATTTACAACAGCATGGATGAAACTGAAGAACATTGCATTAAGTGTGAAAAGCCAGACATAGAAAGACAAATATCACATGCTCTCACTCATATGTGGAAGCTAAAAAAAAAATTTTTTTTTTGAACTCATGGTTATAGAGTAGAATGATGTTTACTAGAGGCTGGAAAGGGTATTGGGCAATGGGGATAAAGAAGAGGTTGTTAATGGGTATAAAAATACAGTTAGAGAGAAAGAATAAGTTGTAGTGTTCAGTAGCTCAACAGTGAAACTATAGTTAGCAATACTTCATTGTATATTTCAAAATAACTACAAAGGTAGAATTGGAATGTTCCTAACACAAAGAAATGATAAATGCCGGAGATTATGGATGTCCTAATTACTCTTATTTGATCATTACACATTATTTGCTTGTATCAAAATATCACAGGTACCCCATAAACATGTACAACTACTATGTATCCACAGTAATTGAAAACATATATTTTAAATGTTAAGAAAACTTTATTCAGGACTTTTGTGATAGAGGCCAAGACTATCACCATAAGGTAAAGATATCAGGCTCAAATCCAAATAGAACAAGAATAAGGGATTTACAGTCAAGGAGCTAGTTGGGGGGAGGTGTCGGTGGACAGAAAATTACTAAGAGGAGACATTGAAGGTAGCAGGATTCTTGCTAAACCACATAATGAAATTATTGCTGAAGGCACAGTCGACCAGGATGCCAGCAGGCTGAGAAAATGTATTTTTTTAAAAGCAGCTGAAAAATTCCTTCTAAATAAAGCTGAAATCATATACATTTTCAAAACAGTGTTAAAACTTTTATTTGTTGTTATTACTGAGTCTGTAAAGGCACCTAGAACTATACCAGTCTTTTTAGAAAGTAGAGATGTATATTGTAATCTCAACTTTGGCTTTGCCTTGCTCAGAGACTCTTAGCAGATATTTTCTACTATTTTCTGACTTGGTTTCCTTGTCTTTAAAACATAGATAATGTCATCATTTCTAACCTTGCCAATTTAACAGGGTTATTATGATGAGGAAATGAAATAACACCTGTGAAAATTGATTGGGAGTAGAAACACTGTGTAAATAAGAATCTGTAAGCACCCTTTGACTTCTAACAAAGTAATGTTAACCAATATAACTCTAGAAGAAGAACATTTTATGTCACACTTCATACCAACTGTCATTTTAAATGTGTAAAACGAGTAAAAAAGAATTCCTTACTTACGATGCTCAGCAAATATTGAACTGCTATTACCTCTCCCTAGACACATTGAAAAAATATATATGTGGCTCAGTGAACACAAGCACAAATCAGTCTTCCCAGGAAATTCACTATTTTAGGAAGCAAAGTAAAACCAAATGGAGGAAAACCTAGGACATAAGAAACACCTCAAGAATTTGTAAAGATAAACAAGCAGAAAACTCAGCAGGTAAAGGCAGAAGACAAGTGGTAAAACAAGCATTACAAAGGATACATGGAGAAAATTTTGAAACAAATTGAATGGAAATAAGCTCCAGATGAAATAATAATCAACATGCACACAGAATATGCTGGAAAACTTTTATCTTTCTAAGAATGCTGAAGAAAACAATCCTGAAACTTCCATTTTTAATTTTCTTCTCACCCTGACTCCAATTTTTTTTTTCTTTGACTGAATGGGAGCCTTACTTCAAAGGATCACAGAAAGATTTTAAGAAAACAAAGCAACTGTAATCAACAAAATTTTTGAATTTCTCTTCTCCAGTGGATTTTCCAGCTAATATGGGAAAATATATGAAATAAACATCCCAGGGGGAAAAAGTAGTAAGAATTGATACACTCTTTGTAATGATCCAAAATACTGTTGAGTGAGTATATATTGTCACTGTGCTGAAATCTGTGTATTAGAGTAAAAGCTTACGTGACTATATTATTTCACATGTTCTACTCACTATTAAAAATACAATCATATAAATGGAAAATAGATTTTGTCAATCAAATTTTGAATAGACTATTAACACAATGAATGTTTTTGAATTTTTTCTCCTCATTGTTATTTAAAATATTCAAAAAACTATGTGAGTATTATTAAACATTTTATTTCTTGAGTCTATAACTTAAAGAAGGATATATTTTATTGGAAAAGTGAAAGTCTTGATGAAAAGTGTTGCTGCTTCCCCTTCCTCTTGTTTCAACATATCAATAAAAGTATACAAGATATAATTGATATTTTTCATGGACTCTGAGATCTTTTTATAATATAGATTAATTATAGCTTTCTTCAACTATTCATCTATGTGATCAGAAAAGCTATGTGATTTGTCAATAATTATTTGTATTAAAAGTTAATATCGTGAAATACCTATAACTTCAATTATTTTGTAATGCATAGGATTTCTAATACATTGTTACCTGAATTAGCATGGATGCTATGCATTAGTTTTCCTTTTTTGAAGTAGTACTATACACAAAATAGAGAATAATTAAAATATATAAATATTTAAATTAAAAATATAAGTGTTGATTGAGTAGATTTAAGTAGATGGCTACATAAACTCCATTTATGAAAGGGACTAAAACTGAAAAACAAAACTTTCAAAAATGTAAGTAGGTGTTTGGTTATTATTCTAAAAAATAAGAAATCAGTATGATTCTGAGAGGGAGTACCTTATCACTGACACAAACTAAATTAATTTACCCTTTATATAGACTCATAGCAAGATGTTCCAAGCTTACATGGAAAGCAGGATTGCTTCTTCTTTTCTCAACATTTTCTAATATTTTCTTGGTTACTTCTAATTTGTTAATTTTTATCATAAATATTATCCTTTTTGTCTCTCTTCACATTCTTAAATATTTATTCTTAGCACTTTTCATATCTACTTATTAAGTACTCGAACTTCAAAAATGGTAAGATATTTTGTAGAGCTGTATCTTTTCACACTGTTGCCTGAAAATGGAAATATTTTCTGTTAGAAATAGAAAATTGTTAAAAATATCTACTATTAAAAGATTTTAAATTTCTCATTTTTGTTCATTATAATTATCTAAATCATATAAATCTGTCTGACATGCATGTTATACATACACTATCATGAATTTTACAAGAAAATCACATTAAATCACTACTTTAATTAGTATTTGAAAATTTCCTCATGTAATCTCTCCTGGCTAGCCACTAAAATAACTATTAAGAAGCATATGCCTATAATTTCACAACTATTTCTCATTCTACATTGCTCTAAAGACAAAAATTAGAAAGCAGAAGAGTACAAAATTCTATGTGTATAGTGTATATGTGTGATAAGGAACTGGAATATTACAGTTATAACCTGGAAATTAGAATCCCAAAGGATACAGAACAGGGAACAGAAAAGATGTATATCCTAGAAGGAATGCATTCTAGGGGGTTATACTTTTATCAATACCCCATTACTTTAGCATGGCAGAGATATATGTCAGGTTAGAAAAGAGACTTACAATTTATTATAACAATATTGGATGCATGTTACTAAACACTAAAATGGAGGTACGAGCCAGGTGTTTTAAGTTTTCTTCCAGGAGTACATCTGAGAATAGTATTCTATTAGGGCACTAGTCTGTTAACATAATAATCAATAACCAAGTATTTCTCTGTTAAGATTCCCTGATTATAGCTTATTTTCTTCAAGATAAGAAAAGTATAAAAGAGAAAAAACTTTAAACACCTAATACTGGGCTGGACTTAATACTCTGGGTGGATTAAGAGAAAGAAGAAATGGAATATAACAATAAAGAAAAATAATACTAGAAGTTTAAAAAGCATATAATAGAGGCTATTATATCAAAAATTCTCATTTTGTCAGAATGCAGCTGATTACCAGATGTAACTGATCATTCTGTAACCTTGGAAGTTTGTTTTTGTTTTTTTTTATTATTTCACAAGAACTGAGTGCTTACAAAAGTGCTCTAAGAAATTGAATGCTCTACGAAATATTAACTACTTGCTAATAGAATTAGTCTTAGGCTAAATATATGTTTCCTCTATTCTTAACAGAATTTATTTATTTTTCTCATTATGGGTTTTCCAAAACTACAGAAGTAAAAATGCCAACCACCTGTCAGTTTTAAAAGTTGGGATGCATTTTATTTTGCACAGCCAAGGAAACAATCAATAGAGCAAATAGACAACCCACAGAATGGCAGAAAACATTTGCATGCTATACATCTGATAAAGGACTGATAACCAGAATTTATATAGAACTAAGCATAATCAGCAAGAAAAAAAAATCAAACAATCCCATAAAAAAGTGGGCATAAGAAGCTTTTCCAAAGGAGATAGACTAATGGCCTATAAACATATGAACAAATGCTCAACATCTCTAATCGTCAGGGAAATGCAAATCAAAACCACAATGAGATATCACCTAACTCCAATGAGAATGCTTTTATCAAAACATTCCAAAACAACAGATGCTGGCATGGATTCAGACAGAAAGGAACACTTATACTCTGTTCGTGGGACTGCAAACAGTACAACCTCTATGGAAAGTAGTATAGAGATACTTCAAAGAACTAAAAGTAGACCTACCATTTGATTCAGTAATCCCACTACTGGGTATTTTTCCAAAGGAAAAGAAGTCATTTTATCAAAAAGACGCCTGTCGTATTTATTGTAGCAAATTCACAATCTCAAATATATGGAATCAATCCAAGTGTCTATAAATACATGAGTGGATTAATTAAATATATATATATACATTTAATTAATACAAACCATGGAGTACTACTGAGTCAGAAACAAAAATGGTGAGCTAGTACCTTTTGTATCAACATGCATGGACCTGGAGACCGTTCTCAGTGAAGTATTGCAAGAATGGAAAAACAAACATCACATGTACTCACTACTAAATTAAAACTAATAGATTAATACTCATGTGCACATACGGTAATAAAACTCAATGGAAATCAAGCAGGTGGGAGGTGGGAGGCAGGAGGAGGAATGGGTAAATTCATGCCTAATAGATACAATGGACTATCCAGATGATGGACACATATCTTGACTCAAATTATACAAAAGCAACACACCAAAACATGTGTACCCCTGTAACATTCTGAAGTTTAAAAAAATAAAAATAAACATAAGATCTAATAAGTTAAAAAATAAGAAAAACCAAAGTGTAAAATTCTACAATAGGAATTCAATATTGGTCAGTCAATCATATAGTTCAGGGACAAGCTTATACATCATCTGTTCTGATGTTTCAAGAAATTAATTACCAAACTATAGGAAAAAATGGTGATAGCCTAAAATGGTGTATTTAGAGGCAAGTATAATATACATTTATAATCTCTTGCAATATATTTTTCAACTCAATACATTTTTTCATATACTTAAAAAAATTTTACTGATATATAAAGCTACCACGTATGTGCCCAAGAATCATTAACCGTAAAGCAGATTAAATAGATTACAATGTTCATTATGTAATAGGAATTACAGAAAGAGTTTTACATAGAGTATGTCTAGGAATGGCTGTGAATCTGGGTTGATTCATAAGACATGATGGATGTGATTAAAAGTTAAGATTTTACTTATCATCAAAGAACAGAAGATGAAAAGGCGCCCATCACTTTAGCTTGTCTAAACTACTAAGTAGCCACAACCTTATTTTCAATGAAAAATAAAAAACCTTTTGATTATTTTTTAAAATATAGGCATTTGGCTCTTTCCTTGGGACACCAAGGAAAAGAATGGGTTCATGCACAAACTCATTTTATCGATACATCAATGAAGTGTGTATTTGTTAAAATATCTCTGAGCTTACAATAACAAAAAAGGTTATAATTTAAAACACATGCAAATATAAATGATTAGGATGGAGGGAATTTGAAAAAGATGAAGATGACTTGCAATTATTTTTAGTAAAATAACTAAAATTTTTATCTCCATCGAAGAATTTAAGTATTAACTTGTTTCATTGGAAGCTCAAATAAATACATGGAACAGACATGATATATTCTCCTAATATCATGGAAACAGTAAAAAACAAAGTATAATAATGATGGAGAGGATAATAAAGATGAATTTCAGAGGATAAAGTCACAAATTATAGATAATTACCATTTCTGAATAACAGAACAAAGCAAAAAATGAGTACATATATTCATTTTTATCATCATTTTATTCTGTAAAAAGAAAACACAATTTTTGATGTAAAATATATAATTAATAAGAGGAAAATAATACCAAAACAGATCCTCAGTGATTTTGAATAAAAATATAAATTATAAAATACTAAAAATTTATGGACAGAAAATAATAAATTATTTACAAAGGAACAATACTAGATGAATCCCTAAAATAAGTGAGCACATATAAGCATTTTGTAAGCATGGTAGTATATAATCTACACAATTGTGAAGGTAAACATTTAATACAGTTATTTAGTTCTCAACTAATTTAAACTTGTTATAAAACTTGAAGACAAAAAATTCATAATTATAGGAGGATTTAGAATATATTATAGTGTATCCATGTGAAACAGTTGGTATCTTAATCAGCATTGTAAGCAGGTAAATATAGTGTGCATATATATTTGTTATTTTACTTAAGATTAATAGGAAATATTTTTGACAGCTTAAAATATCCCAAGCATTTCTTATTCGTTGTGAAATTTTCTTATATAATCAAACCTAAAAAATAATTGAAAATTAAAGCACTACATCTTTTTTTTATAGATTTTAAAATGCTAAACAGTGGCACATGAAAGAAAAAAATGCATCAAAATGATAATAATAAGAACATAAAATCATATTATGTTCATATAAGTCATTGCCAGAAAATAAATATTATATAAATACTACATTTTACTCGGAGACAGAAAAGATCGTGAACTTACCTCAAAGTACAGCTTTGTCTGCATCCTATATAGTTTAATATTTTGTATTGTGCTAATTTTTATACTGCTCATAGTTGTTACAATTGTTTATATCATTCCTTTAACCTAAAATTATTTATTAAAGGCAACTTAAAAATATACAAGTATTTTTGCTCTTTTCTTGTTTAAATGGTTTTTATCAATATATCAACTGAATGAAATTATCCAGAGAATGATACCCATCTTCTATCATATGAAATAAATTATATTTAAATAATGAGGTAATAATTTAAAATATACTCAGTGGATACTTAAAAGGGAGGATTTTTGTTTTAAGTATGATACATAAATGTATATATAATGCATACATATAATATACAAGATAGACACATTTTCATTTGCATATGTCAAGTGATTATTTGCAACTTTAAAAACATTTGGATAATAGTGGTAATATATGTGTATTAAAACTGTATTTTTACAATATTTATTTATTCTCTTGTTTGTCTTCAAGCTGTTAAAATGTATTTTAATCTATGTACTTTCTAAATATTTCAATATAAAATAAAATTATTTGATCTTGAGAGCACATCCTAAGATAAAGATAAGAAATGCAAAAATTTGAAATATAATTCTAATGATTTTAGATATAATACTAAATAAATAGAAGCACCTTAACATGCAGTTTGTTAAATAATTATTGCTCATTCTTAAAGAAGAATGAGTAATATCTATAAAATTATTTAATGATGTTGAAAATCTTCTGGCCAGGCCTGGTGGTGTACACCCGTAGTCCTAGCTACTTGGGATGCTGACACAGGTGAATTACTTGCGCTCAGAAGTTTGAGGCTGCATTGAGCTATGATCCCACCACTGAACTCCTGCCTGTGCAACAGAGCAAGACCTTGTCTCAGAAAACTAAATAAATATATAACATAAAATATTCATATGTAATTTTAAAGAAAACAGAAAATGAAATTGTAGCAACCATAAATTTTTTTGTGTGATATTAGAAGATATGAAGTGTTACATTCTGGTAAGTGTTACATTCTGGTTAGTATGGAAATCAATGGGAATATATATATACACATACATATATATTTATTCATTTATATTAATATATAAATACACACATATGTATGGATATATATATACACACTCACCCAAACACATACAACATGCACACATACATTTTTTCCAAAGATTGTATCTTGATAATGTAAGTAAAACAATACATGTTTTCTTTTTTAAAGTGAGTCAACAAATTACTTTAACAAGTGTAAGAAAAATATTGATTTATTCATTATACATGGGTATCAAGGATTAATATAACATCTTTGAACACAAAGTGTATACATGATATAAATGAACATTTGTTCTTTATCCAAGTAACACATTTGTAAAAGTAAGTGAAAAACAAACTATAGGCAGGGCGCGGTGGCTCAAGCCTGTAATCCTAGCTCTCTGGGAGGCCGAGGCGGGCTGATTGCTCGAGGTCAGGAGTTCGAGACCAGCCTGAGCAAGAGCGAGACCCCGTCTCTACTATAAATAGAAAGAAATTAATTGGCCAACTAATATAGAAAAAAAAAAATTAGCCGGGCATGGTGGCACATGCCTGTAGTCCCAGCTACTCGGGAGGCTGAGGCAGGAGGATTGCTTGAGCCCAGGAGTTTGAGGTTGCTGTGAGCTAGACTGATGCCACGGCACTCACTCTAGCCTGGGCAACAAAGTGAGACTCTGTCTCAAAAAAAAAAAAACAAAAAAAAACAAACTATAAAAAGCAATAATTACTTTTTTCCTTTATAAGCTTTCATGAAGTTGTAAATGGAGAGAATTATGTTTCCCAAATGGAAAATTATTTATAAGTCAGTCTTTTTCATAGAAAGATGAATAGCAATGTCAGGTTAGTTTAACAAAAACAACAATAAATTATTAGAAAATTCAAATGATAAGATTTTGATAGTTTTGCATTAATAGTTTCATACTACAAGAGCTTTTTGTACTCAGTTTTCTTCTGAGATAATTATCCAAGTGTTTATTAATGCACTATATCATTCTGTGGAAAATGAATAACTTTTTCCAATCATCTTCTTAGGTCAACCCCTGGGCTGCAAACCAGTATCAATCATGGCCTCTTAGGAACTGGGCTGCACAGCAGGAGATGAATGGCCGGGGATTCAGTGAAACCTCATCTATATTTCCATCCCCTCTGGATCACTCATATCACTACCTGAGCTCCACCTTCTGTCAGATCAGCTGCAGCATTACATTCTCATGGGAATGCGACCCCTACTGTAAACAGTGCATGCAAGGGTCTAGGCTGCACACGCCTTATGAGAATACCTGATGATCTGAGGTGGAGCTGAGACAATGATGCTAGTGCTGGGGAGCGGTTGCAAATACAGATTATCATTAACAGAGAGGTTAACAAGGTAATGATAATAAAAATACAGTGCACGATAAACATAATGTGCTTGAATCATCTGGAAACCACCCCCCCAACCACCACCACCAAGTCCATGGAAAAATTGTTTTCCAGGACACTGGTCCCTGGTGCCAAAATGTTTTGGGACTGCTATTGTTAGGGACACATGCTTAGATTTCTCAATGCAGATTATGTTTTATAATATAATCCAAGGTAATATAAAATGTTTTCTCTGGTAACACTTTAGCTAGTGCATATTACTACACAACTGCTACTTTCAAGGCAATCAGTTCTCTTAATCACAGTGAAAACATTCTGTATGTATAAATAGACTTGTAAAGACAAATTTAAATTGATAGGAATAATAGAACAGTGCTATACTAAACATTTTTAAATGGTTAATTCTTTTAAACAAAGTGCATTCAGAAAGAACACAATTAAATCTACAATACATTACTGGAAAATAAGATTCAAAATATCTATTGAAGTTTTATTCTTTAAATTTAATAGTTTATATAATTTCATTTTCTTTATTCATAGTTTAGCAATGATAACATCTCCTGCACATTTTTATATTTTATTTTTCTTGCAAAACATTTAAGTCGAGCATTATGTGTTTGTTTTTTAATTTGATTTACTGTGTTATATCCCTTTAACTAGAACATACACTAAAACATTAAAAAATAAGTACTTATATTTAGATTCTGACTTTCAATTGGAGATTCATGTTGAGTTTCATGAATACTTAGCAAAGTAAAAAATTTTATTGATTCCTAAAAGGAAAATAAAAAGGCTAAGGGTCTACATTTAACATATGTTTCCCAAATATTTTATTCAGCTGATATTAAAAAACTAATCTTATATTTTATAGCCTATTTAATTTATTCAATAAATAAAACCTAATCACCTACTCTTTTCCAAGTACACGTTAAGTGCTCGGTTCCATAAGTATGGGCACATACAACAGTAAAAGAAACAAATACAGAAATAAAAATAATCAGAACTACTGCCTAATTGACAATTATAATGGACCTGCATATATACTTACGGTAGAAAACATTTCACATAGAGATACCTTAATATCTATAAATGAAGAATGTTGATAACATTTCTCACTCAATTTGACCTAACTTATGAACATTTTAATAATGATATTTTTATTCATTAAACAGTAATTTCAGTTGACTAAAATCTTAAAATCAAAGAAAAACAGGTTACATTTTCATAGTTATAAGGAGAAAAATCCCATGTGGCCCATTTGAATCTGCTCTATCTCTCAATCACCTTTTTGGTAAAATTAACTTTTAAATAATGCGTTTATTCTTGGAAATCAATGAAAGTTCCTCATAACTTCATATAAAATTTGAGCAGGAAATTTTTAGTGATTTTGTCCACCGTTCAGTTAAAGGCTGCTTCTGAGGCTTGTGATGATGTGATCTTTAAGTCATTCATCCGTGATAAAGGGACAGAAAGGGAACCTGGGAGCATTTTTGTGTTCATTCTGCAAAGGTTGTGTTCAAAGACAAATTGAAGTTATTCAGAGTCTCTGTACTAATGCTCTAAACTTTAGTTAAAAGGTTATTCTGAGTTCTTTGCTCAAAACTGAGGTCAGTTAATATCATCAGATGTTTAAAAATGACACTAATTTTCAAAATAAAAAATACATTTCTAAAATAGAGTAGTGCTCAAAACACAAAATAAAACCAAAATTTACCTTCCCCAGATGTTAAATATAGAAATCATTATTCTTTTTTAAAAAACACCTATCTTATTTTTAAAACTCTTCTTTTTAGTTCAAATAACGTCTTGCTCTAATAGTATATCTGAATACATAGCTAAATATTTCCACTTTCTAAAAACCATTAAAAATCTATATTACCCAAGTTTAATTGTGTTAAATTCCCAGAAATTTAATGGAAAAACAATAGAACTTATATCAGGAATAAGCAAATTCAAGTGTTTCTATATGAAGCCAATTTCTAATTATGCAAAGGCAATGGACATAGGAAAACGGTTTCAGTCCTGTCTTACTAACTTACTGCAGCTGTGACCCTGATCAAGTAAGTTAAGGTTCTTGAACTATACCTAATTAGAGTAAATTTAAATAAGTAAGTTATCTCATGGCTGTGATATGTGACTTTCCAAATAGCATCATGAAAACCTGTTGATCAGGCAAAACCATATTAATTATACCAGCTAATGTAAGAGTGAGCATCACATTGAAAAACATTCACTAGTGTGTCAATTAGTGAAATATGGTGAAAATCTTTATCAATTTTTAGAGTCTGGGTTCTAGGACAATTTTTAAATTTCTAATGAAGCAACCACTTCCCTAGAAGAATCTTATAGAAGATGGTGTATAGGAATGCTACTGATTTGTATACATTGATTTTGTAACATAAGACGTTACTGAATTTATTTTTCAATTCTAGGAGTCTTGTGGCAGAATCTTCAGGGTTTTCTAGATATAAGATCGTATCATCAGTGTAGAGCAGAAGTTTGATCTCCTCTTTTCCCATTTGGATACACTTAATTTCCTCCTCTTGCCTGAGTGCTATGGCTAGTACATTCAGCACTATGTTGAATATAAGTGGTTACTGTGGGCATACCTGTCTTGTTTCAGTTCTGAGTAGGAATGCTTTCAACGTTTTCAGTATGGTGTTTGCTATGAGTTTGTCATGCTTTTGTAATTTTGAGGTATGTACCATCTATGCCTATTTTCTTAAGAGTTTTTATCATGAAAGTGTGATGACTTTTGTTGCATGCTCTTTCTTCATCTATTGAGATGATCATATGATCTCTGTTTTTGCTTCTGTTTATGGGGTGAATCACATTTATGGATTTATATATGTTGAACCATCTTTGCGTCCCTGAATGAAGCCCACTAGGTCATGGTGGATTATTTTTTTGATGTGCATATAAGAAACTTAGTTTTTCAGGATACAAAATTCTAGGCTTGCCATTATTCTGTTTAAGAAGACTAAAGATTGTGCCCTAATCCCTTCTGGATTGTAATGTCTCAGTTGAGAAATCTGCAGTTAGCCTGATGGATTTTTCTTTGTAAGTTACCTGATACTTTCATCATACAGCTCACAGGAGTTCCTCCTTATTGTTTACTTTGGCTAGCTTGATTACTATGTGTTTTCATGATTGCCTCTTTGTGATGACTTTCTCAGGTGTTCATTGAGCTTCTTTTACCTGGGTATCTAATTTTATAGGGAGACCAGGGAACTTTCCCTCAATTATTCCTTCAAATAGATTTTTCCAACCCCTGTGTGATGTTTTCTTTATCACCATCATGGATGTCTATAATTCTTATGTTTGGTCTCTTTACATAATTCCATATTTTTTGTAGGTTTTGTTCCTTCCTCTTAATTCTCTTTTCTTTATCTTTGACTGACTTGTTTGATTTAGAGGGTGTTGTCTTCAAGCTCAGAGATGCTTTATTCTGCCTGGTCTATTCTATTCTTAGAACTTTCCACTGTGTTTTGTATTTCCTTGAGTGAATTTTTCATTTCCAGGGGTTCTATTTGATGTTTTTAATGATTCTTATTCATTAGTGGATTTTTCATTTATTTCCTAATTTTTATGTGGTTGCTTTGTGTTGGTTTCCCATTTTCTCTTGTATTTTATTGAGCTTACTTACAATTCATATTTGGAATTATTTACCTTTCATTTCAATATTCAGATACCAATGTTTCATTGGTATCTGATTTTGGTTGATATCCATTACTAGAGAGCTGTTGTTGACCTTTTGGGGTGACGTTTTGCTCTGATTCTTCATACTTCTGGTATTCTTTCAGTGATTCCTTCTCATCTGGAGCAGCTATTGCTTCTTATTTTTGGATTTTCTTTTGTTTAGATAGAGCTTTGACCCCTTATCTCACTTGTACAGATGTGTTTGTAGAATATGTTGATTAAGAATCTTTAGCTTTGATTGTGGATGCTTTGATGGCAGTCTAGGTTCTCAATGGATGCCTTGTTTATAGATATCCTTGGTATGGTGGTTTTTCATTGCTAGTTTTTTGTAGTTTGTGAATTTTGTGAGTGGGCAGATTCCCTGTTTCTCTTAGATGAGGAAGGATAGAGATCTTGGAAATTCTTTCTCTTTCCTCAGTTCTGTGGTATTCTTAAGAGTGTGAATTGTAATGGCACGTCCAGTTTAATTTCTGAGACTTCAGGGTGAGAATCAGCTACACTCTGTATGATTGAGTCAGAAATTCTGTAAAGGGCATACAAATTTATCTCCCTGTCAGTAGGTGGCACTTGCTGGAAGAAACAAACTACTACATTGTGTTTGGGTCCTGTGACCAGCTCTAGTCCCTCACAAAAAGCACTCAAATGGGTGGGCAGGGCCATGGACTTCCAGATGAGTCCCTATTCTCTACCACAGCAGAGGTGGATTGGGGATTGAGGGTGGGTGGGACTGGGTTAGGTGAGCTTGCCCCCAGGCTCCACAAAAGCTGGCACAGTATCTGTTTCAGCAGGGGTCAAAGATGTGCTCCCAGCTTCTGGGCAAAGCTGCCTGGGAAAGGCTAAATTGGCCTCACCCAAGCAGCAGTTTTGCTTGTGGAGACGGTGGTCATCTGAGATTCACAGTTGGACAATCTAGAACAGACCTTGCTCCTCTCTGTCCTCCCTAGCTCCATAGTTTTCTTCTGGCATCTGCCGGCAGGCAGGAGCTGAAGTCAGCCAAGTTCCTCCATGACTGTGATGCTGGCTGAGAGGTTCCCTGCACAGGATCCTGAGCTGGGATCCTGAGCTGAGAGAATGGCCTCAGCTGGCCTGAGCTGAGAGAATGGCCTTCCTATGAGGGAGGGAGGCTCCTTGAGCATGCTACACCTAGAACTCACATTCTCCCCCTGATTTGCCCACTTGGGCTCCCTTACCTCCTGAGATTAATTCACTAATCTCCCCTTTGTTCCGCAAAGCAACGTGATGGCAACTGCAGGTATGGGATCTGGCCTGCATGTCCATCCTCAGGTCCCCAAAGTTTAATCTCTGACCCTGCCAGGGATAAGGGAACTTGTCCTGAATTGACCACGTGGTGCCTGACAGATTTGATGTTCCTCTGCCTAAGCACCTGCAAAGCAATGGCATAGTGGCACGTGCCCCACTATGATGGAGTCACCAGGCAAGCAGGGCCAGGGAAGCAGAGAGTTCACAATCCAAGCACCCCTTAGTACACTATAGGATCCCAAGAGGAATGATCTGAATTACAGTCTCTGTGGAAGCCTTGATGTGGTGGCTCAATTGTCTTTCTTGGCAGCTGCAGGTGGGGGGATGGACAGGGGATAAACGGAGTCTGAATAGAGGAAATATAGCACTCTGGTCATGTGCATCCTTCACTGCAGGAGGCTGCCCACCCAGAATGTCCAGGCACTGGAGTCATACAGATCACCTGTGACCAGTGGACCCCTGCAGCTTCTACATTCTGGTCCAAAGTGAGAAATATCAATGTGGGAGCAAGTAAGATGAAACCT
Organism: Microcebus murinus; assembly: GCF_040939455.1. NCBI lineage: Eukaryota > Metazoa > Chordata > Mammalia > Primates > Cheirogaleidae > Microcebus > Microcebus murinus. Next base: position 53,902,664 of record NC_134116.1, read on the forward strand.
GAGGAGTTGAAGCCCCCTGAGGAAGACAAAAGTGTATAGCTGGTGGAGTAGCAATATGGCACTTGCTGTCCCCTGTCAGATCTGTGGAGATGGGAGGTCTCACAGGGGGCCTGGGAGCCTGATGCCCTGTCCACAAGAAGATCCCAAGTCACTTGTGACAGCAGCCTTGAGGCCTGTGTGGGTATAAAATCTCTCCCGCACCTTGGGAACCTGTCAACTGTCAGAGATTTGAGAGAGGAGGAAACAAACTACTCTATTTACCCTTTTCACTGGACTCCAAGCCTCTTGAGGGTTTATTTCTGCCTATACCTTGTTCCTTCCTGTTCTGCTCTGCAACTTCTTCCCATGGAGTCTCCTGAAGTTTCTGACACTCTTTCCTCAGATTCACACCAGATCTCTGTTTGTCTGTTTGTTCATTTTTTCTCTTTCATCTAAAACATCTCTTTCTTACTGAGATATTCTGTCAGCTGATGTCTCTGGTCAACCATCTTACCTTCATCCTAAATCTGCTTATAATTAAAATTAAGTAGTGACTAATATATTTTTATTATTTTTCTTAAGAAAACTTCCAAGGGAAAATATATATTCATATATATGTATGTTTATATAGCATATATATGTATATATATTTTATTTTCAAGTGAAAATTTTAAAATTCCACATTCAAATATTAGATTATGATCATGTACCACATAATGACATTTCAGTTAAGGAAGGACCACTTAAGTGACAGTGGTCTCATAAGATTATAATACCATATTTTTATTGTACCTTTTATATGTTTAGGTACATATAGGTAGACAAATACTTACCATTGTTTTACCATTGCTGACAATATTCAGCATAGTCACATGCTGTACAGGTTTTTAGCCAATAAGCAATAGGCTATAGCAAATAGTCTAGATGTATAGTAGGCTACTCCATCTAGGTTTGTGAATGTACTATCATGTGTCACTTAATAATGGGCCTACATTCTAGGAAGTGAGTCAATAGGTGACATCATCAATGTGCAACATCATTGTATACTTACATAGATGTGCACTCTTATAATACAGATGTACAGATTTTCTGATGAAATCCCCCACCCCAAATCAATGTTTCTGTTCATGCATCATCTTTGGGGTGGGGATCAATTTTGGCTCACTGCTAATACATATTGAACTTGCAGTCAACTAAATTTCTTGGTATCTTAAAATATCTGAACAAAATCCAGTTCATCACACCATTCCCCATAGTTCAATATTTTATTTTTAGCCCAAAGCTCAAAGCTCTTTTATACTTTATTCTATCTCTTTTTCTTTCCCTGTCCCTCCCTTTGTCTCCCTTTCTCTCTTTCAACTTTGTCTTTTTAACATTGCAGGAGTATGCTTTTCACATCATTACCAAGAAGCTGATACATCAGTCAACAGTTCTGGAACTGTGTCTCTTCACTACAAATCAGATGTTAGGTTAAAATCAATTAATATTTGAACATTTTAGTGCTACGAATACTGCCATCATAGATTATTCAGCCTAAACTATTCCTTTTACAAATAGACATGCCAAGTTAATTTAATTGTACTGAAGAAGTCTAAATAAACTCTATTCCTGTTACACTGTCACCATGAAAAAGGAATATGAAGTTAGTTTTGTCTATATTAGTACTTCCTGCTGTGACTTTTCCTAAATATTCAAAAACCTGTACACTTTTGACAATAGGGACAGTTTATCTTTCATCATCTATTCTCTAGGGTGAAAATATTTTCTCATTTCTCATCACTTTTCTCTCCTTTTCAATGAAAATAAACTATAAATGAACAGTAACTTCTTTCCATCTGGAAAAGACAGTATTTTCTCCAGCCCTGAAGCTAGGCAGTTACAACTGAAACTTTGTAAACAGAAGTCCAGAAATCACAAACGGCTTTTGCTTTTTGCTTTTGCCACCTCAAATTGGTCTCATTGTCCCACTATTTGTGTCTTATATAACTCATTATATATGTTTCATCTCTACCTGTTTCTGTATTTTATTTCTACATCATAATTGACCTGCCATTGTTGCTATTTTTCTAATTTAACTTATTTCAACACTTTTTCCTCTCTGTATTTGTGTAGGTCACACTGACTGAATATATTTCTTAATTAAATGCAGCAAAGGAAACTATGAATCCAGGCTCTCCACATTTTCCACTGCATAGACATTGTATCCTAACATGTGTTATATGTACCATATTCCATTTGGAAAGAGTAATGTTATACTATACAGTAGATTAATTCTCATAAAAATAGGAAATTATCTCACGTGCTACTATGATATAAATAATACATGAATTAGTTCTTCCATAAACATTTTAGAAATAAATTTTCAATTTTTGTTTTAGTTGAGCTAAATCTCTTATCTAGATTCATTGATTTTTTTTCTTATATTCCATGATTTTCCTTAAAATATGCAGTCAATTGGCCGGGCGCGGTGGCTCACGCCTGTAATCCTAGCTCTCTGGGAGGCCGAGGCGGCCGGATTGCTCGAGGTCAGGAGTTCGAAACCAGCCTGAGCAAGAGCGAGACCCCGTCTCTACTATAAATAGAAAGAAACTAATTGGCCAACTAATATATATAGAAAAATATTAGCCAGGCATGGTGGCACATGCCTGTAGTCTCAGCTACTTGGGAGGCTGAGGCAGCAGGATTGCTTGAGCCCAGGAGTTTGAGGTTGCTGTGAGCTAGGCTGACGCCACGGCACTCACTCTAGCCTAGGCAACAAAGCGAGACTCTGCCTCAAAAAAAAAAAAAAAAAATATGCAGTAAAATGCAACTGAGGACATATATTAAAATAAGGACAAATTTATAATTTCACTCTGCTCTGTGAAGGACAAAGTTATACAAGCAAGTATATCACATCAAATGATTAAATAGTCAAGTTAATTTTACAAATGTAATATATGAGAAATTATAATAAATGTGATGCTAATTAGAATGATACCACTATGATAATTCCATAGTTAATTCTAAAAGAATTAATAACTATTGTAATATCATTTTAAAGTTCCATTTTTCCATAATATGAAGATTAATATTACTAGAAATTTTACTTCATTTTATGTCAAAATGTTATAGTTAGTTAAAATCAGTATTCTTTCCTTTTTAAGTTCATCTTAGTATTATTAATAATTAAAATCATTTTTTATTTATGTCAATAGAAAAGGAATACCTAATCTGTTAACATTCACAGTTAATGTAGGTTTAAATTACAAACCATTGTCTATTTTTCCTCTAGTTTCTTTTGAAGTATAATTGTGGTGTTGTACTTTGTAGATTTTTTTGTTTCCCTTAATCATTTTTTGTATACTAATTTTGAATAAAGGAAGGTTTAGAGACAAACTGGTAATATTCATTCCATTATTTATTCCTCAATAAATAATTGTATTCATAATTTATTCCTCAGCATATATTTATTGGACTCAAACTTTTCTGTGCCCATAATTAAGAAGGATACAAAATATTTTAAGAGATCTTTTCTTTCCATAAACCAGGAATACATTTTTGTTAAAAACATATAAACTGAAAGAAATATTGTTGCATCTTATCATTTGGGTTACTCTACCTTCAAGTTGCTGGAAACAGTTTTGATTTATGCCAGTTCTCCTCTTGTCCATCTAACTAACACTCCTTTGATGTTCATAAGTGTTCTCCTTTGTACGATTAATTACATGTTCAAACTAGAAGTTGGTTGGACCTGGCAGGAAATCATATGTATTATTAAATAAAATGAGTCCACAGTTCAAGTTTCTTTGTAGCTGTTCTTAAATGATCTTATTTGCTCAATTATCTCTCATTCCCACAAATATATGATTAGGTAAGCAGCCCAGAAGGAGTGTAACTTTTTTAGAAGTATGTATGCCTCTGATACTGAAAAATTATTTTGCAATGGAACAACTGTGTGGAGTGCTACATTCTCCTCCCACTATTCCCAGAAATAAATTGAGAAAATTGTCTGGAATCTTAATGGTATCACTTCCTAAACTGTAAATCCTATTTCATTATTTAGAAATTTTGATTTTTTACTCCTGAAATATAATTATTTTTTATCTTATTGTCATTGTATAATAGATTGAAACACATTTTATAACAAATTTTGTACACTGTGATTTGGGTATTTTATTATTATAATTATTATCAATTAGGAAACTGAGATATAGCTCAACTCCACCTGTTGTAGTTTGATATATCATCATGTGAGATATTCAGTTCTCAATATGAAACCTTCCTGGTTAATATTATTAGAAAAGGCTTCATGAAGATGTGTGTGTATGCATTTCACATATATATATACCATTTTCTAATAATAGAGGTATTCATTTTTATTTAAAAATACATGAATTGCATTAAAATCACTAAAGAAAATAAAGATCATTTATTCTTTTGTCACTAATGATTATAACTCTCAATATTAATATTATATATTGCAACCAACATTTTAACATAGAGTGAATATTTTCCATGATCTGAAGTAGGATGCAACATGATTTTTTGATAGCTACATATTTTTTCCAAGTATACAAAAATATTTAACACATTCCCTACTGTCAATCACTTTTTCCTTTAAAACGCATTATCATGAATAAATCGGGTACATATATATTTGCATTTATGTATAATTAAGCTTTAAGATAAAACTTAGGAGTGATGCACTGTATAATTTTCTGAAAACTTTTTTTAATTTTTGTGATTTTTGTTTCTTATTTTACCATACTACAGGGATACAAATGTTTAGGTTATATATGTTGCCTTTGCTCCACCCAAGTCAGAGTTTCAAGTGTGTCCATCCCCCAGATGGTACATAATGCACCCATGAGGTGTGAATATACCTATCCCCTTCCTCTCTCCCACCTGCCGGACACTTTTGAAAAATTGTATAGAGCTTGCCAAATTGCCCTCCAGTGAAGTTCTAACAATTTGTATTGACACTAATAATCTATGGTCTTGTTTGCACTCTCAACAAGTGAATAATGATTAGAGTATTTTTTTATACTTACTAGATGACCCAACTTAATTGTATGTATGATTAATTGATATAATTAGCTTTCATAACTGAAAATTCTACAGAAATTTCTAGAGTTTGGCAGAGTTTATTCCAGTAGGTAAAAATTATCACCAAGATCTGGTTTCCATTCTTTGGCCAACTTTGCCTTCATCAGTTGAAATTCTCCTAAACTTGGCTCCTTATTTTTCCCATATGCCTACAGCACTGATATGTATGTCAATTAGGGAAGATAGGTTTTTTTTTTTTTTTTCTTACTCCTAACTCATGATTTCCAGATTACCTAGAATGATGGAAAATGATAGATATGTGGCTCAACATGGATATGTGCTCCATACAGCTATATGAGACAGAAATTACTTACTACAACATAGATCACCAAAAAAAGAGTTTAAGCTCTTGTGAGGCACAAAAGAATAAAAATAATATGAAAAGGCCAACAAAATATGTTTCTAATTTATTAATTTAATTATTTATTTTTAATTTTAATTTGTATTTCATATATACTACTAGGTTTTCAGTGATATATTATTTTTATTTTGAAATTCTCACAGCCATCATCGTAGTGTTTGTTGAAGGTTAGAGTGGCTGTGACAATTTCTTAAAATAAAGCAAAAATGAAGTTTACCACATTGATTGACTGTCCCATTCACAAAAGATTTCTCTTTAACACATGATGTTGTTTTACAGAATTGTATCCATATTAGAACTTTTTCTCAAAATTGGTGTCAATCCTCTCAAACCATGCCACTGTTTTATCAAGTAGTTTTCATAATATTCTAAATCCTTCGTTGTAATAATGTTTATAGTAGCTTCACAAGGTGTATATCTCACCTCAAGAAGCCAAGCTCATGGATCATCTATAAGAAGCAACTCCTTATCTGTTAAAGTTTTATCATGAGATTGCAGCAATTCAGTCTCATCTTCAGGCTCCACTTCTAATTCTAGTTTTCTTGCTATTTCTACATCAGCAGTTAGTTCCTCCACTGAAGTTTTGAACCCCTCAAAGTCATACAGGAAGGTTTGAATTAACTTATTTCAAATTCCCATTGTTGTGGACATTTTGACCTCCTCTAATGAATCACTAATGTTCTTAATATCAATTAAAATAGTAAATATTTTTCAGAAGGTTTTCAATTGACTTTACTCAGATTCATCAGATGAGTCACTATGAATGATGGCTGTAGTATTACAAAATGTATTTCTTAAATAATAAGACTTAAAAGTCAAAATATTCTTTGATCCATGAACTACAGAATGAAGATTGTGTTCATAGCCATGAAGACACCATTAATCTCCTTGTACATCTCTATCAGAGTTCTAGAGTGACTAGGTGCCTCGTTAATGAACAGTAGTATTTTGAAAGGAAACTTTTTTTTCCTGAGTAGTAGGTCTCAACAGTGGGCTGAAAATATTCAGCAAATTATGCAGTAAATATATGTGCTGTCATCCAGGCTTTGTTATTACATTTACAGAGCATGGGTAGGGTAGATTTAGCATAATTCTTAAGGGCTGTAGGATTTTCAGAGTGGTGAATGAATTTTGGCTTCAACATCAGATGCATTAGTCTTTAACAAACTAGTCTGTCTGTCCTTTGAAGTTTTATAGCCAGGTATTGACTTTTCTTTTCTAGTTATGAAAGTGCTAGAGAAGATTTTTTTGTCTACATGGAAAATCTGTTGTGATTACTTTCATCAATTGTCTTAAAGAGAACTTATGAATAACTTCTGTTACATCTATATCAACACTTGCTGCTTCATCTTGTGCTTTTATGTTTTGAAGGCAACTTCTTTCCTTAAACCTCATGAACCAACTTCTGCTAGCTTCAAACTTTTCTCTGCAACTTCTTCACTTCTCTCTGCCTGCACAGAATTAAAGAGTTAGGGCCTTACTCTGGATTGGGCTTTGGTTTAAAGGAGTGTTGTGGATGGTTTAATATTTTACACAGACCACTAAATCTTTCTTCATGTCAGCAATAAGGCTGTTTTGCTTTCTTATCATTTGTATATTCACTGGAGCTGCACTTTTTAAATTTCATTAAGAAATTTTTCTTTGCATTCACAACTTGGATAGTTGCTTAGCATAAGAAGCCTAGCTTAATCCTATCTTGGCTTTCAATATGCCTTCCTCAAATATCTTAATCATTTCTAACTTAATTTAAATTTTTTTATTTTATAAAAGATATAAAAGTAATTAATTTTAAAAAGCCTTTATCAATTCTAATTCCTATTCTTCAGGATGTATAGAAGCTGGCCAATAAGCAAGGATACATTAAGTTGATGAAGGACAGAAAAGTTTAAAAGAATACTTAAAATTATGCTATTTTTCATTATACATGAATGGTCAAAATGTTATTCTTAGATTAATATAGATTAAAAAGTAAATTAAAGTATAATATAAATATTTTCCAATAAGGAAAAAAAAATGAAGAGAAGAAACATAACCGCACACTTAAGAGGAATTGAAGGTAAGATAATGCTAAAAGTAGAAAGAAAACCAGAAGACCTAAGGAAAAGCAAATAATTCAGTTATTACAGTAAATCAAATTAATTTATTTTTATTTAAAAATATTCTTTTGGTAGTTCAAAAGTGTAAAATTCTACATTTATTCTAGTTAAAAAATAGCCATTAGAATTATATGGAAAATTTAACAATCATTATCATATGCTTTTCTACACATTAATACATTCATTAATGGAAGCCAGGCACTAGATTTCCACCAATATTGGTAAATAAACTAGAATGTTTCTTATATATAACTTTGAACAGGAGAATCCAGGGAAAAAAACATCTAACTAAAGGCTTTTCTGCATACTTATACAGGCCCAACTCTTTCAAAATAAACAGGGAGTCATGTTTTAAAAGATACAAACATTGAAATCTAACACAATCGTAGGAAATCAATCCCTGAAATGACAATTAGGATTCTTATATCTTAATATTGGTTAGATAATATTGGTGGACAGCCAGATTTGAAAATAAATTATATCATTAAATATTACAGAGAGTTTATTTAACAGAAAAAATAGAGAAATTGAACTTGAGATTGGCATAATAATGCTAAGAGCAATAATACCAAATGACTTAGTAATCTAAGTATTTTATAAGGACAATCTCATTTAATCTCTAACAAATCTGTATGAGATATGCACCATTGAAGCTTAGAGGATTGGATAACTGCAAGGATTATAAATATGTTCCTGTGTGGTTTTTTTGTTTGTTTATTTGTGTATGTGTTTGTGTATATATATATATATATATATATATATATATATATATATATATATATATATATGTATATTTTAAAGAAAAACTAAAAAAGTTATTGGAAATGGAATGGTTAAAAATGTTGGAGACAGAAAAATAGATCTCTGGTGACTAAAAGGAATCTGTCACATCATATAAAGTCATGTGCTATGAAAGCAAGAACATTCTCTTGAGATAGTTATAAAAACTGACCCAAATATCACAACCTAAAATCATTAGTAAAAGTCTAATAAGAACTAATTACTAAAGGAGGATATTCTCCACAAATTCTTAATACATCCTTTTATGTAGTGTTCACAGATTCTTGCTTTTGGAAATGGAACCTATTTCATACAAATATAATGTTATCATATATAACTAATCTCTTAACACAGGCAAAATTGTGATCAAAATGTTACATAGTTTAGAGGGCAATAATAATACATATTTTTAGAATGAAATGAAGCCAACACTCTAAGAATAAATATATTTGAAAAATATTTACCCAATTTTTAACAAATGCATTTTCTAAACATTTATAGGAGTACACATGATATCGTTGTTGTTAGAATATAGAGACAGCTACTGTGGCCATAATTTTTAAGGTATGCTCTTAATTCTAAAATTCACACGGATTATTGGAAACTATATGTCAGTTCAACACACACACGCGCGTGTGCGCACACTTTTTAAAATTAGCATCATAGCTTAGGGAGACAATAGATACATGATAGATAGATAGATTAGAAGATTAGCTTCTAAACTATATTCTATTTTACTGAAAGCCTGACTTTGTTGCTGGGGTAGGTTTAGAAAAATGAATGGAAGAAATTTAATGAGGGAGAAGAAAATATATTTCATGATGTGATCCCCTCTCCCTAGTTAAAGGATCAGGCTTCATTGTTGAATGGTTTTCCATGTTAGCTGAGTCTCACTTAAGCAGAGGGAGTAAACTCTCTTATGATTTTTAATGTCAGACTATTTGTGTTATTTAATCTAACAAATGGGAATATTTCACAATCTTGAGAAGAATTGCTAGAACTGCCATTTCTTTCCTGTCAAATGGAGACATTCTTACCCTACTTGCAGAGTTGCTGTACCAACTAGGAGTGTAATGTGGATAGAGAAGTAGAGATATAAATTAATAAAAAAATCAGAATCACTGTTGATGTTTTTATCACATATATATTTAGCATCACCATTTTAATTATATTTGTTCATTCATTCATATATCCTATTATTGTTATCTAAATGTTATTCAAATGTACTCTCCACACATGGGCAATTATCCCATAGAATAAACATCTGTTCATATTCAAGAATTTATAAAACAAGGCACTCGTCCAGCATTTACTATCAGTGTCCAGATCTATGTACTTTATTAAGTAGACTATATTTTCTGCATGTGTATAATAGGAATCATAATGTCTTCCTCCTATATTTGGATTTGTTTTTTGAAGTTTTCAATTATAAAATCCATATAAATTGTGATATAAATTCTATAGTACTATATCAATGAAAATCATCTGTATGATTAATTAATTGCTTTTTGTGCTGACTTGACCATTACACAATCTATGCATGTAACAAAATTGTACTTGTACACCATAAATTTATACAAATAAAAAATTATTTTTGAAGATAAAAATGGTAAATGTAAAAACATCAAACTTTTCAAATTTCATTTTTCAAAAATGAGATTATGTGTCCATTGAGATGAAAATAATTTCTCCTTTTAACTCTAAGGAAACTATCACATAAATAACGCCAGTTAAAGTGAAGATTTATAGGCAAGTAGAACTAGATCTAATTGAAGCTAAGTTGAAAACAATGTTGATGTAGTTGAAGCAGTAGTCACAATAGTGCTGCATCATGACCTTTCTTATTTTTTTCTCTAGTCCCTTAAAGAAGTACATCAATGAAGACATATTAAGAAAATACTCAGTACTCTTCCATCCAGCAAAATCACAAATGAATAAAATATCCATATGATGAGAGGTCTTGTATTTTATTTTATCAAATGGAGCATTACTAGTCATACAAATTACTTAATGAAGCTGGGAAGAGGAAGTATATGATCACACTAAAATAAAATTCTTTAGGAAAATAGCTTTTCATTTTAGTTACTTTACTGAATGGGATCATGGTCTAACAAACAGCTCACTAGATTTAGACAGTAAGAAAACACAATTGAAATATTAATAGAATCAGTGTCAAATAAAAAACAAATTAAATTGTGAAGAGAGTTCCTAAATATTATATCAATACATGTAATACTAAATCTTAAGTTGGCATACAGAAATATTTAGAATTTTTAGCTATGGAATTATATGTTAATAGGCAATGAACAGTTAGAAATAATCCTTCAGTACCACTTCTAAGAAAATTCTTTTTTTATTGTATGTGTGTGCCTGTGTGTGTGTGTTACTTGAGAATATTACAGGGGTATGAATGTTTAGGTTACATATATTGCCTTTGCCCTGCTGGAGTCAGAGCTACAATCATGATTAAAGAAAATCATGCCATCATTACAAAAAGTGAAAAATAATGTTTAAAGAGAGTTGAAAAATTCAGGATATTTTATCAATATTTTGGAGAATTTTTTTCCTAAGAAACCAAATGACTATTATATATAAAAATAAGATCAGCAGAAATATATATAAGATCAGCAAATTTAGAAACATAATCATGGCTATATTTCTATTATATAATGAGTCAAGTCACCTGTCATCTAACCAAACAAATATTCCTGATGAGAGAATAAACAGGTACCAATAGACTTACTGCTCAGTTAACGCAAAACATTTAGTGAATCATTTTTTACATTTTTAAACAAATATTCACCACTACAAATCTTTCTAATACATGGACCATTGCTGAAATATTTTATTCTATTAGATTCTTTAGAAAAGGCCATTACTACAAACATGGTTTACATAATTTTATAGGATTAATCTAAACTGATTTCTAAATATACATAATGTATAACAATAGACTACAGCCTAGAGTCTATACTAATCTTGTATAAGATTTGAAGGTATGTAAAGGTGTAAAAATAAGTAAATGAAAGCTGAAAGAGGAAAATGCAACTTTTCTACTAAATAAAGCAACTAAAAATTATGTATGGGTTGCATTTTTCTCTATTTTGCCAAAAGGCGTTGGCTTTGATTCTAGGCAATTACATTTTGTTTTATCTCAAGATTCCAAAAGACCAAGAAAGAAGACAGACTTGGGGAAAATTTTAAATCTAAGGTATTAGTTATGTACCTGACACTTTTATCCTTTGCTAGAAGAGCTAAGTTTAGATAGAATAATCTTGGAATATTCAATTAGAGTCATATATTACGCTGACAATTCACGTTGGAATTCTACCTATGCAGCCAGAGGGAAATAATCAGAACACTTCAGAACCTAAAAGAAAACCATAACACAGTTTTTATTAAGTCACATTATTCCTAAGAGACAAAGCTTTCAAAATAGTGAAAGATGGAGCACACAGATATGGTGTCTCCTTTTCTTCTCTGTGAATTTTCAAGGGCCCTTTCTTGCACTGTCTAGTGATCTGACAATCATGTCTTGGATCAAAACCACCTAACCTGGCCATATTCTTGCTCCGTTTATAAAACACTTTAGTCACATAGGGCTTCGGGGGGAAATGAGCCAAATGCATCAAAATTTCTACATAAAATTTGAGATATAAAGTTTTGGATAGTAATAACATCTATTATTAATAAATTAACTAACAAGTAGTTGAATTAATAGGTAATAATCATTGTTTATTTTAGGTCAAGCAACACACATACTTTTCCTCATTTAATCCCATCAGTAACTGTACTTGCCATTATTGTCATGAGTTATTATTCTCATATGTATTTTGGATGAAGTGAACAAATCTTAGCATTGCCAGGTTTGTCAATATAATGAATTATTTTATTAAGAAGCTCATAATCACAGCACTGGGATTTTTTTTAAGCAGTAGCTAACAGAGAATGAAATCACATATTTATGTTATCATATATTCAGTCCCTTTATATCACCAAAACCAGTTATTGAAACTGCATTGATATTCCAAGAAGCTACAAAGGGTTAAGACACAAGCAATCAAAATACTGTGATAAGAAATTGAGTACAAAAGCAAGTGAGCTATCAGTACATGAATAGGACAGATAATATTAGATTTTTGTTTGCTTTTGTTTCTGATTTTTGTTATAAAAATCTGGCTAGGATAAGATTGGACAATGATAATTATAACCATGGACTGAAAAGAGACTAACTTATAAATATGTAGACCTTTTCGGAATTCAGGTTGCTTTTTCCCATACAAAAATACATTGTGATTTAGAAAGGATATTTTAATTAAACTAAAAGAATCCTGTATATTCTTGAAGTATATAGGATTCCTCATGATTACATTGGGATATAAATCTATAATTTGGTAGTTAGATTTCAGGGTAAAAACTAAATATAACAATATATATCAGAAAAGGTGACCCTTTACATCTAATACCACTTCCTATGAAACGCATTAAATAAGATTCTTTAAATATATATATATATATATTGATCCAATAAGTATTCAAAAAGGGTATAGTACAATGTGTCTTTCATGAATATCTCTCAAAATTATTCCCTAAGTATTTTAACTATGTATATTTTGGCAAATTAAGACTACATAAATTATTTTTATATAGTCATTTAAAAAACTCTAAGCAAAACATTACATCTTTCCCTAAATCAAGAGATATCACTGTGAAAGAGTAGCATCATGAATCATCATTAGAACAGTGGAATATGTACCATCTCATAATTTTTATATTATCATTGAAAATAAGATAATGAAAACCCACCCATTATGAATAAATAATGGATAAATCAGCTAAATCAATCATCGATAATGTATCTGCATTTTAGTATGGCAGAATGCTTCACATATACCAATAATAAAATTAACATAAACCACAATCTTTTATTATTCTTAGATGTGTAAGAAAGCAGAACAATTTTCTATAATCACCAAAATTTATTATCTTTACCATTAAAGTGAGGTTTCAAAAGGAAAGATGATAAAATATATAAAATAGCTTTAAAATGAAGATTGGACACCACAAGACATATTCCTTATATCCACCCTAATTGCCTACACCTATGCCCAGATTTAGATCTCAGTATTGCAAATGAGTAGCTTTCCATCTTTGTCTTGGTCCATGTGAATATCTTCATTTCAAATGTCAGGATTTCACTCTTTCTCAAAAATATTGTCAAATTTTATATAGACATTTTATGAGATGTTAATTTTATGAGATTGTTAACTCATAATGTAATTTTGTAAATAGTGTCATTATATTTTATGTCTGATTGGCATCAAATTTGACTTGCATCTATTGTAAATATGATGCTTTTAAGGCCATCTTAAATATATGTTGGTCTATACCACAATCAGAGCTAACTAATTAAAACCTGAGCTTGTCATATTCTTTATGTAAGCACTACAGGGCATTAAAAAAAGCTGTGCTACTTTATAATCTTTGCAATTATCATTTTTTCTAACAATTGAGTGAACAGCAACTTGGTCCATTAAGACATTTGCTTCACAAGCATTTAATCACAGTCAGCCATAGGTAATAATTTGATTCATGTTAATGTTTATGCATGCCAAGGATAACAAGCATCCCATTTCCCATTGGCAAAATGTTTCAACCCATTTCAGAATTCTTTATTGAGGGTATGTTTTCTGAGCTTGCTCCTGAAATTAATTAATTTATTGATCAGGCCCCTGTCAGAAGATAAATCAGACCAGTATTTCTAACTGACAAAAATTTATTGAGAGAATTTTTAAACATGTTAAACAAACATTGGAGGATTTAAGGACAAAAACAAAACACTGAGGTTATACAAAAGTCAAAAGAGTAGAACTATTTGCCACACTTACAGCTGGGGGAACAAAAATAAGATGGTTGGTTTTAATAGTCCTAAGAAGTTTGGAAGAGTTGTCTTCATAGAGCTTGGACCCAGATTTCAAATCAGTGGTTAATGACAGGCTATTACTGGTACTTTAGGATCTTGAATAAGGGAATTGTCTATTTCCAGCACCTCCTAAACTCCAAGATGGACTCTCATAAAGCTATAAATCAGTTCATTGAGGAGGGAATACAAGCTTACTGAGATATTAACCAGAAATAAATTGTTGATGCATTACAATTCTTCTCACAAGTAATAAAAAAGATATCCTCCAAGTGGGAAGAACTATAAGCAATACACATAGCTATCTACTCTATCTAGAGGGGAAGTTTGTTTCAACAGTGGTTATTCACTAATTCCTTGGAAGTGTCAAATGTCCAGGCCTGTTTGCCTGGGTCCACAAGGAATAAGACTGGAAGTTCAGTGATGTGATGAGGATTTCTGAGGATGAGGTGTGTAGATGGAACTGTGGATACAAATAACTATTATAGAATACATATTTGCATTTCATGTTAATAAGTACTGAAGATGATCCATCAAAAGGATGCCTCTTAAAATGTAGGTAGATATGCGAATATCATTCAGTCTGTCTCTAGACAAATTAAGTGCTTATGTAGTCCCATTTATAAAGGCTATGGTCATAGGGATCAAGGCTATGCATATTCTCAGGTGCATGGGCTACCTCTCACTATAGCTTCTCTAGCTATTGCCACTGCTGTGTATGTGATTTTCCAGCACCATAGATCAGCAGTAAGCCATCATCACTGTTGTTTGGGGATATCAGCTGGCCACATTTTGGCAAAGCAATTACACTTGACCATTTCCACCTGCAGGAATCTACATATTCCAAATATGAGTTTGCTTTCTTACCAAAATGGCCTCAGCCCATATCACTATCTGAAGACTTACAGAATCATTTAATATTAAGACTTATGGTATTTCCTATAACATTGTTTCAGACCAGTGGATATATTTTATTTGCAAGAGGTTAACATGGGTGGTTCATGACTCTGTGATTTATAGATTTTTTAACATACTACCCCATTTACCAAAAAACAGCCTAAGTTGGGAGCAATCTATTTAAGATCCAGCTAAGATTCTGGCTCAAGGTCAGCAACATGCAAGATCAGAGTAATGTCTTCCAGAATGTGATTGATAAATGATATAGTATCTCTAGTAGCTCAAATACATGGATCTGGGAAACAAAGGGTAAAAGGAGGAAAGTATCTCTCACCATCCCTCCCAGTGGACCAGGTGAAAATGCATGTGTCTAGTCTGTACAATCTTGGTCTTTTCTTGATTAGAGATCTTGGAAGTGACTGTCATCTATCCATTTTGATGTACTCAGGACAGTGGAAAAGCAAGCAAAAAAAAAAAAAACAACAACAACAACAACAAAAAAAACATTCTACTAGCTGAGATAATGTCATGATTACCAGGAGACATTAGAACCTCTGCCACATGAGGTATGCCCATTCTGCTCCCAATTCTTTATTGTTTCATTTTATTTTCTTCTCACCACACTGTCCTGGGATTGCAAGTCCTCATAAGAATTTACACATTGCCATAAATGCTTCCTAAAAATTCAAGTTATGATAGATCTCAAAATTAGATTGCAGAGTAGGGTTATCATTATCTCTAAGCAACAATCAGCCCATATCAGCACCTTTTTGCACAATACCTAACAGAGTGATTTGGATCCGTTTTGTGCTTACCTAAGATCTTACTTTAATTAATGTTAATGGGCCGGGCGCTGTGGCTCACGCCTGTAATCCTAGCTCTTGGGAGGCTGAGGCGGGCGGATTGCTCAAGGTCAGGAGTTCAAAACCATCCTGAGCAAGAGCAAGACCCCGTCTCTACTATAAATAGAAAGAAATTAATTGGCCAACTGATATATATATAAAAAATTAGCCGGGCATGGTGGCGCATGCCTGTAGTCCCAGCTACCTGGGAGGCTGAGGCAGAAGGATCACTCGAGCCCAGGAGTTTGAGGTTGCTGTGAGCTAGGCTGACGCCACGGCACTCACTCTAGCCTGGACAACAAAGTGAGACTCTGTCTCAAAAAAAAAAAAAAAAAAAAAATTAATGTTAATGTTTTGTCATACTTTCAACTTCTCACTCTCTACTGATTCCTTCAAGTCTTTTTGTTCAAACACTGTACCTCTTTTTTTGCTACTTAGAAATAAACAATAAACAAAAATTATTTAAAAAAACTTCAAGCAAAAATTATTTTTAAAAAACTTATCTTGGCCGGGCGCGGTGGCTCACGCCTGTAATCCTAGCTCTCTGGGAGGCCGAGGTGGGCGGATTGCTCAAGGTCAGGAGTTCAAAACCAGCCTGAGCAAGAGCGAGACCCCGTCTCTACTATAAATAGAAAGAAATTAATTGGCCAACTGATATGTATATAAAAAATTAGCCGGGCATGGTGGCGCATGCCTGTAGTCCCAGCTACTCGGGAGGCTGAGGCAGAAGGATCGCTGGAGCCCAGGAGTGTGAGGTTGCTGTGAGCTAGGCTGACGCCACGGCACTCACTCTAGCCTGGACAACAAAGCGAGACTCTGTCTCAAAAAAAAAAAAAAAACTTATCTTAATCTCATGTCCCTCATAGTCTGTTTGTTCTCCCCCCACTTTATGAACAACTTAAAAAATAATTCATATGTTCCTCAATTATCCTGTCCTTAGCCAATATAATTTGGCTTTGATTACAACCAATCTATTGAAACTGTCACAACCAACATCCCCAACAATCATCTTTGATATTTTGTTCATTCTCATGGAATGAGATTATGAATAGCGTTTGATGACATTGGTTACTCACTGCTTAAAACTTTTGATTTCCCTGACTTACAGGAAACAATGCAACTTTTCCTCCCTTTCCTCCTATGTCTCTGACTTGTCCTTTTCTGTCATCATTTCATGTTATTCTTGCATTTTGTTTAGGGTACCCTTTCACTCTCTACGTTAATGATGGATGATCTTTCTTGGTTTCTTCTATTTTTTTTTTTTTTGAGACAGACTCTCGCTTTGTTGTCCAGGCTAGAGTGAGTGCCGTGGCGTCAGCCTAGCTCACAGCAACCTCAAACTCCTGGGCTCAAGCAATCCTGCTGCTTCAGCCTCCCGAGTAGCTGGGACTACAGGCATGTGCCACCATGCCCAGCTAATTTTTTCTATGTATATTAGTTGGCCAATTAATTTGTTTCTATTTATAGTAGAGACAGGGTCTCGCTCTTGCTCAGGCTGGTCTGGAACTCCTGACCTCCAGCAATCTGCCTGCCTTGGTCTCCCAGAGTGCTAGGATTACAGGCGTGAGCCACCGCGCCCTGCCTCTTGGCTTCTTCTAAACATGATAAAACAAACCTTGAAGCTTTTCTATATCTTGAGTGACACTCTGAAATAGTTCGTTGTATTTATATATCAAGTACCTCACAATTTAAAAATCTCAGAAATGGGCCGGGCGCGGTGGCTCACGCCTGTAATCCTAGCACTCTGGGAGGCTGAGGTGGGCGGATAGCTTGAATTCAGGAGGTCGAAACCAGCCTGAGCAAGAGTAAGACCCCCATCTCTACTATAAATAGAAAGAAATACATTGGCCAACTAATATATATAGAAAAAAGTAGCCAGGCATGGTGGCATATGCCTGTAGTCCCAGCTACTTGGGAGGCTGAGGCAGGAGGATTGCTTGAGCCCAGGAGTTTGAGGTTGCTGTGAGCTAGGCTGATGCCACGGCACTCACTTAAGAAATTCAATTCAGGCTGGACACAGTGGCTCATGCCTGTAATCTTAGCACTCTGGGAGGCTGAGGTGGAAGGATCGCTTGAGGTCAGGAGTTCAAGACCAGCCTGAGCAAGAGAAAGACCCTGTCTCTACTAAAAATAGAAAGAAATTAGCTGGACAACTAAAATATATATATATATATATATATATATATATATGTAAAAAGAAAATTAGCTGGGCATGGTGGAGCATGCCTGTAGTCCCAGCTACTTTAGAGGCTGAGGCAGAGTGATTGCTTAAACCCAGGAGTTTGAGGTTGCTGTGAGCTAGGCTGATGCCATGGCACTCTAGCCCGGCAACAGAGAGAGACCCTGTCTAAAAAAAAAAAAAAATCATATTTAGATATTTAATTCCATTTAGGTCATGAGTATTAAAAGAAAAATAAGGTCTTTATTAATTTTTTTCTTGCAAAACTAGTCAAAAATATCTTTTTCTAGCACAGGTCACAATGGATCACAAGCGTTCACTTAGAATGGAAACTGTATAGTACCATAGTAGTAATTTTCAGTAATGGCAGGATAAACCTGCCATGCAGCCTTTATGAGAAATTATTACTCCTCACTGTATCTCAAAAATGTACATATTTCTACCAAATTTTAATGATTACAAAATATTTCTAAAATAAAATCTTATATTAATGCAGGTATCTGTCCACAATGATGAGTTTGGGCTTTAGATGAATATTTATTTTTATCTTTTGGGCATTTGGCTTTTGGTCCAAATGCTTATTCATTGCATCTCTCCTTTATTATTTCCTGGCACAGTGTTTCTTCCTTAATAAGCAAAGACATACAAGTTTTTGAAATTAATTAAGAAAAGTCCAAATATTATGTTTGATATCCTTTACTTCTACCTCTCATTGCTGGTTCTAGACCCTATAAAATATAGAATGCTAAAGAAATTGCTTGCTACCACTATAATTGTTCTTGTCTCAAAATTATAGCAATAGATTCTAGAGAAATTCCATCTTTTTTCTATAATGGCTTTTCTGTAAGTGTTAAGGTAATAGACCTAAACACAAAATTTGAAATTCAAATAAAAAATCTGAATACCTATGCTTTTATAGATCCAATATTGATAATATCTGTTGACAATGACTTAGCAATGATTCTTATAGGTAAAAAACCTGCTAAATCTAGGTGTCATTGCGATTGTCTATATAAATAGGATGCTGGAATTCTCACTGATCTCTCTTAAGAGTTTCTAAATATTAGACTTAAATCCATAAAACTTAAAACGAGAAACTCTTTAGCCTCCTATTGCAAATTTAAAGCAAGACAGAAGAAAATCATAAAGTAACACAGTTTGGGGGAGGATGGAAAGAAAAGAGAGCCCTTTGCTGGCTATTATTTGCCCCTCAGCAAGAGCCATTAGACCAATCATATGTCAAATATAGGGGCCTAGGAGGACTAAAACTTAATATACCATATTTACTGTTGTAATCAGTCAGAATCTTTCCACACCAGTCAGAATCTTTCCACACCAAAAGGAACATTTACTCAATACAGTCTACCAGATACACTAGAAAAGTAGGCTAAACTTAAATATTTCCCAGTGGCTATTAAGATAACATACTTTAAGTTCATATAAATTAAATTCACTTGTTATTTTGCATCTAAGATATTTGACCTTATGTGGATATAATTTTATATTATTTTCCATATATATATATGCCCCTTTAAATTCCCACTGACATATTACTTCTTAATATGAAAAATATAGCTAAATTTCATTGTACAGAGAAGTTTTTAACAGCTTGATGTCATACAGTATAATTAGCAATTTAAAGAGCTAGATTTTATAAAATACCAGAGATTTATACCTGTCGTTTTGCTAAGATTCATGTCCTCATAAAATAATCTTTTGATTCACATTGGAAGCATAGGCACATTCAATTAGGAAGAAGCTTATTCTGGTATCCTATAAAAAAAAACTACTAATAATAATATTCATAACCATATGACACGATAACATATTTTCAGTGAAGTCCTCCTGGCTTTGTTCTAACTCATTTAATAATCATAACTGTGCTTTAAGATAAGTAAAATAAAATCGTTTGGAGAGGAGCTATATAATATCCTCAAGGTCATAATTGCTCAATCTGTCATTTTTTTATCAAATGTGTTATATCTCATATGTGCTGAGAACACAATTATTAACAGATAAAATTTTTGTGTTTCTGAGAATCACAATTCTCTGAATTATTCTCTGGACAATTTAATAAACAGAAAGAATACTATCTTTCTATGTTTTTATAGAAAAATATGACTAAGTACTCCTGAATCTTTGCCTTATATTTTGGAAGAGGAGAGAGAGATAAGAATACAAACCCTCCATGAAGAAATTCCATTATTGCAAATTTAAGTTTGCAAAATGTCTTGTGTTAGTGCCTCCTGAGTCAACACAGATTATTTATGAAAATTGTAGTCTAACCACATAGTGTCGATTCACACTAGCATCAAATGAATCTAAATTTTTTGCTTCCTAACTGAAATAAAACAATCTTCTATAGCCTAAGGCATGGTTTAAAGAAAACATTAAAATATCCACTAAGATCTGTGATGGGAAGATATATAGAGATTTCATGTAAAAAAAAGAAAAGAAAAAGACAAACAAAATGCTATGAGCCAAAGTGAGGTGATTAAGATGGCTATTATCTGGGAGTTTTAGATTTTGAATTCAGATAACCAGGCATGCATTACCTGCTATCTTGTAAATCTCCAATTGCAGAGGTAATGCTCTGTACTCATGTATCTGAACTCAAAATCAGACCCCTAAAACAGAATCTTTATACAACATGCAGTATCTCAAGCATTAAAAAGTGCTGATGGGGTTTTTAAAATAAAGTCTTGAGTTATTATTCTAAGGCCTTGGGCTAGAAAAGTAACCAAGAAAAAGGACATAATGTTTTTAGGACATCTGAGATTAGTGTATTTTTATATAATACTTCATCAAAATAAATATAAATGATTCCCTTAGAAACCTGACCTTTTTATCCAGTCTTAAACTGAGTTAGAAATTACGCAAATTACTTTATAGTATTGAATCATATTACTCAAAATTTCTTTAGAGATTATCTAAATTATGCTAGTCTCCAAGCAAAATAGAATACACCAGCAAAAGATAAAATCAAGTATGCTTAAGATTCATGCGGAAAATTTTTCATCTTCACTTCCATTATCAGTGTTTAAGTTCTATTAGGCCAAGGAATATTGTCATTCTTTGGGGCTTCCTTCTGACTGGGATCAGTTTTGAATTAAGTAAGGTAAAATAAAAAATATCTGGGAAATATTGCTGCAACTTGCCTGGATGACCCTTTCCCATTTCCGTTCTATATTTTTGAAAATCCCAGTAAAAGAATATTTGCTAAAGCATTGTCTGTCAGTCTGCAAGGATACTAGATTGGGTTTCCAGTGCAAATGTTTGATTGAGGTATCCTTCATAAAAAGTGAGTCCAATTTCCCTTACTCATGCAGCACTAATTTCACATTTACCACCAGTGCTGTCATAATGGCTTTATTACTGAGTTTTCAGGCTCAACCTAAAACCAAACAGTATAAAGTGTAGTTTTCATTCTTCTTTAAGTATTCATCGCCTAGGGAGATTATTTAAATAACCCCACAGAGATTCTCATGCCATTGATATTAGAAGTGGACAGAAATTTTTACTTTTATAACATTCTCCATATTATTCTGAATCACTGAAAGGTTAAATAACAACCACTCTGAGCCTCAGTATTCTGTAAAGTAGGGATAACAATGCTTACAGTACTACCTTATAATGATCGTGTGAGGATCAAATAGTATAATCTACGTAAAAATGCATTTAGTGTGCTGCACAGTTGCAAAATGTTTTTCACTACAGTAAGGAATGCCACTCTCATATTTTTTATCATGATCATATACTTTAGGATCAATGTCTACTTGTTTGTTCTGTTCTAGACAAAACATATTTAAAATATATTTTAGTCTCTTCTTTATATTATATTCATCCCCATCTTATAGAGTCAATGAAAAGATTCTACTATTTTTCCGAAATTATCTAAGCCAGTAAACAGGCATAAAAAGCAAAACAAAGAAAATATGATGATTCCTCAGTTGAATTGGCAAAAATCTATTACTATATCTGTATCACGAAGACAAAAACCAGATGCTTCAGACGCTCCTAGCTTATTCTTAAACAATGAGCAATTAAACCTCATACCAACTGCTCCTATAGAACATGCCTTTTAAAAAACATCAACAATGAAGTAATTTGAATATTGTAGAAATTCACATAGAAAGAATAGGTGAAACTGAGGAGTGTTCATTTTGGTACATTATATTTACTAAGGAAGCTAAGTCCATAAAACTGATATAGCAAATTAGTTACAACTGCCACCTCCAGACTTGGAAGTGAGAGTAAATCTAAGTGTCGGATAATGACATGAAAAACACAATGAGGACATCTCACTGTAGAGGCTACAAGCAGTGGCTGAAGCTTCCTAGTTATGCCCTATTAGGGAACACGGGATTTTCTTGGTCAAAAAGGTTCAGCTCATTTAGCACAGTGAAAAGAACTGTGATAATGATCTAATGACATTACTTTCCATGGAGTGTATTAGAGGCGATGGTTTATTTATTTATTTTTATTTTTTTAAGCAAGGACACCTTAAAGTATGAAGAAAAAAGGGAAATGCTTTTTCTGCATTGTAATTTCTCAGTGGCAAAATACTGTAGAATATTCCAATTGAGCATGATTCATGAGACAGGAGAGTTTCAAGAATATAGCTTGTTTAGAACATTTATGAAAAAAAAGGTACCTTCATTCTTGACACATTAATAGTATTTTTCTTTTCTTAAAGGGGAGATATTTCATTCAGGAAGATTGGTTTAATAGTAAATATTTTGACAGATATTAGTCTGTGTTGCCATTGTAACTACTCAACTACTCAAAGTAAAAGCAGGAATACTGAGAAAAAACTAGAATTCAAATTTGTGTAAAACACTGTAAACTTAAAATTTCTATCAAGCTATATCCTGATACAATATGGTATTATGTTATGGAGATGTACTTGTAGATATCTACATCTTGTACATAAACATGTGGATCAGGCAATACTAGTAAATTAAACAAATATAGAATAATATTAGAAAATAAAATTCAAATATCAAAATGTTATTTGTTGCTAAAAGTAAAAAAATTCTGAAGAAAGTGGTACTTCATGTGGATATTAAAAAATAATTATAATTTAGATAAGAAAAAAAAAGAAATACACCTTAAGGACTGAACATATTTTTTCTTGTGACAGTCTGTATCTTTTCTAAATCAGTTACTGGAAGGTTAACTTTTGTAATTCAATTCTCCATGTTTTTGCTGTCTCACCCTCCATGTATCGTCCTTTCATACACTTAAGCCATTCTTTTCAATCTATTACATGTCTACATTTTAAGTAACTTGTGTTTTCCTTTTATTCTCATCACCTATCCATATTCATATTGTCTATGAAAAGTGACACAATCTTCATTTGTAAGTTTAAGCAGTATTAATATAATCATTTAAAATGAATTTATACAATTTTTCAGACTAATAGTGAGGCTTCTTAACATAGTACTGCTATGTGTAATAATTAAAATAAAAACAATGAACCATGTAATACATTCTATGTCAGATACATTTCCTGAATGCTTTATGATGCATGGGAAATAATTTAATCCTCACAACCACACTAAAAGAAGTACAATTGTCATCCATCCTTCTGAGGCTGGATTTAAACTCAGGCATTCTGATTTCAGAGTCCACGATCATACCACTTCCACAGGGACCCTTAACTACCTTAATATACTTAAAACTTTCAAGAGCAAAGAACGTTAGAAAAAAACTCTCGCAGTCCAAACAAAATCCAAACCTGAATTCCTGATTAATCCAGAGCAATAAATATATCACTTCAAATCAATATATTGCTGGGCACTTATTTAATGTTTTTAATAATTCTAAAATAATGTGAATTACTTTGTACAGTTCATTGTACTTCTATTTTACTTACTTAGGGTTTGTACCATTTCCAACCTTAGTGGGTAGTATCCTTGGAAGATAAGAGATGATGAACTCTGACTTACTTGTTCCTTTCAAATATTTGCTATAATGCTTGTCCAACATAGAAGGAAGAAAATAAACTTTTCAAACTAAAAATTTTTTAAACTATAAAGAAACTTAGGATAGAGATGTCCCTAGAATTATAGCAGGAGGTGGGGTCACAACCAGTAACAAATTTTGGAAATACAAATGAATAATATATTGCTAAAAGGTCAGGTGCAGTGTACTACTAACACTGAAATTAAAGTTGTTTCCAGTAGTTTCTTACTTCCATGTTTTCAATAGGATTTGAAACTTCAAAAGTTTCAACTATAAATGCTACATATGTGTGATTGCCTTGGGGTTATGATGTTTGAGGGGGAGATTGTTTAACTTACAGAGTGAATATCTGGTGTAAGGAGCAGAGGTACTGACGGAGAATATCAGCCATAGAACCTAACAGTAGAGACACAGGTGCTAGTATCCTAGACAACACCTCTCAAAAAAACATCAAATGATTGGGAAAAACTGTGAGATTTCTATAGTGTATGAAGTACAGATACAAACCATTTCATCTTAAACCTCAGAAGGCGGAAAGATGTGCAAATATCCTAGCTGGAACTATAGGAGTTATATATACCATTAAGATAAATTATTTAAAATGTAAAAAATGTGGCAAAACAATTACTGCATGCCTTTTAAAGTCATTCTTGGACATTAAAATTTAAATTCTAAAATATTTTTAGAAACACGAAAGATAACATCCAATGCTGTCCTGTAGGAAATTAAACAATTTAGTATCTAACTTAGAAATCTGATTTCAGCACTTTTTTTTTCTTTCACTGGGCATATAAACTAGTCTCTGTATTCTCCTTGGAACCAACTTCATTATCTAACTGATTTCCTCATTAAAGAGATAAAGAAATCTTCAACACATGACATGTTTGCGAGTTATGTTCTAACTTTTTGCAGAGTACTTTGACAACACATACACTAATCCTGTAACAAATGCTATTAACAAACACATTACAATGTTTCAGCATTCACAGAAGAACATTCAAAGAAATTTTATAAAATCTCAGAGATGTCAGAAGTAAAAACAAACTATCTTTCTCTTATTAAAGAAGACAGGGGAAGGAAACCAAATTAATTGAGAAGCCCAGAAGTCTGCAGATGTGAAGTTACTTCATAAGAGCAACACACAAGACATACAGGGATATCCCAAGACCAGGCCCATGTCCTAAACTCAAATCACTTAGGTCTACCACTTTCCTTTCGTGTGGAATGTGCTTAAGTAGTCCATCTCTGTCATTATTATTACACACACATCAAGCATTTACTTCTCATTTTCATAAATACTAAAACAAACAAACCTGTTCTTTAACAGATGGGCCTTTATGTTATCGGCTCCATTGCTCTGTCACACTTTGAAAGACTGTGTTTAATAACATTAGGAATGAGATGACCTCATACCCAAGTCTTGGTGATGACTCCATGTTTATTTTGGCTTTTTGTCAGAGTATTTGAAGGTTTTTATAAACTTGATTATTAACTTTCTCTGTGTTCTCATATCCTCAAGGAATATAATAAAATAAATTTCCTTAAATATTCACCTTTTTAAAAATATTTTCCTATAAGAAGCACAGTCTCTGGGAGCACATGGTTTAAGAATCAATTCTTTGGAGAAGTTTCTGTTCATTTCCATCGCCCATTTCTTGATGGGGTTGTTTGATTTTTTCTTGTTTATTCTTTTAAGTTCTAGATAGATTCTTGTTATTAGTCCTTTGGGTGCAGGGCGCACCACTTGGAGACTGGACACACTTGAAGCTCTGGCAGAGCAGGGTGGGGAGGAGGGAAGGGGCAAGATATATAGCCCTAACAATATTTGTACCCACAGAATTGGGGAAAAAATAAATTAATTAATTAAAAAATTTAAAAAAAGAATCAATTCTTTTTCCAATCAAGGTTCTATTTGTTAAGTATAACCTCTGTCCGCCTATGTTGGATGCAAGTCATAAAGAAATAACCAAATGTG
This sequence comes from Microcebus murinus, assembly GCF_040939455.1. Classification (NCBI taxonomy): domain Eukaryota; kingdom Metazoa; phylum Chordata; class Mammalia; order Primates; family Cheirogaleidae; genus Microcebus; species Microcebus murinus. Next base: position 53,928,745 of record NC_134116.1, read on the forward strand.
TTTTTCCCAGAATGATAAATTAGAAAACATTAAAACTCACAAAATGCCTAGGAATCCGTCACTGGTTGAATGCTATTTCTCACCTCAAAGAATACTTCCTTCTAAAGACTGAGCATAAAATATGCCTTGTAAACAACACAGAAACTCAATAGAAACCAATAACATTAAATATGGCAAATATAACTAGTGATAAATTCCATGACCAGCCTGAGCTATTCCATAATGGCCAATTGACTGAGGCTGACTTTTAGACTTCAAAACAGCCCATGTCAACACTGCTCTATGGGGACCCATCCATATTACTTCTAATTTTATTTTATTTTATTTTATTATTTTTTTTTTTTTGAGACAGAGTCTCACTCTGTTGCCCAGGCTAGAGTGAGTGCCGTGGCGTCAGCCTGGCTCACAGCAACCTCAATCTCCGGGGCTCAGCGATCCTCCTGCCTCAGCCTCCCGAGTAGCTGGGACTACAGGCATGTGCCACCATGCCCGGCTAATTTTTTGTATATATACATTTTAGTTGGTCAATTAATTTATTTCTATTTTTGGTAGAGACGGGGTCTCGCTCAGGCTGGTTTCGAACTCCTGACCTTGAGCAATCCGCCCGCCTCGGCCTCCCAAAGTGCTAGGATTATAGGCGTGAGCCACCACGCCCGGCCCTAATTTTATTTTTATGATTTATTTTGTTCTGCTCTGACACTTAAACTGGAATTTAAAGATAAATCATGTGTGTGTGTGTGTGTGTGTGTGTGTGTGTGTGTGTGTGTATAAATGTTCAAATGAGGTCTGCTTTTTTTCTTCAGAGTTTAAGTATCCAACATTAGAGAGCTATAATGCAATTGAGATCAGACTTTACCACAGTAGCACAAACACCTAGCCATCTACTTATCTATATGCTAAGTGTCATTTGTTTAGTTACTGACCATCTTATATGTAATAAATAATACAGGTGAAATATATTCAAAATAAAATATTATATAACCTTTGGTTAAGACAACAATCATTAAGCCAGTCATTTTGACCAGTATATTAGTACTGGCTTGGATGAAAGCATATTGGAGTCATCTCTAGGTATACATGGAGGATTGATTCCGGGACCCATGGTGTATATCAAAATCTGCACATAACTCAATACCCTCAGTGGGCCCTGTGGCACCTGTTTATAAGAAAAATTTGCCCTCTGTTTCTGCGGGTTTTGCATCCCTCATGTTTTGTACTTTCCATCTGCATTTGGTTGAAAATATCTGTGTATAAGCGGATCTGCACAGTAGAAACCCCTGTTCAAAGCTCAACTGTACTTGCAAGCTCTGAAAACTTGAAATGAATTTGCTTTCATTACGTAATAAAAGTAGAACTTAAGGAAGATTCTGTTGAGATTTCATATTTCCTATTCATAATGGCATATTTTCTTGTAGGATTTAATTTAGAATCATCTTGATAAAAAGGAATGCAGATTGAATTAAATTAACTCAGGTTGGACTGATTTCAAGTAAAATATTTCATATGATAAAAACTCAGTTTTTATGCTTTGGCTTTATTTTAGTATATGAGGCCCAAAGATTTTAGGATCTCAACAATAGAAAGAAAAAAAAAATACCAGTATATTAAGAAAGGATTCATGATTCTTTGAGCAAGGTCACAGGGAATTATTACTAAGTATAGGTAGACTCATTCCATAAAGGCACATATTGGAAAATAAAACTTTATTCATAATAACCCATAAAAACTAAATTTATTAATCATATTATTTATTTTATAAACAGAAAATCATAATATTGCTCATTGAAAATATTTAATAATATATAATAGAAATTTACTCTGTGTAATACTAAAATAACAATAAGGCATGCTGCCCCAAAATAAATTTTTCCCAATTAATGGTTGGACAATTTTCCTAATGTACTTATTTACAAAATGTTACAATGTGTGGCAAGTTATGAAGATTGAAATCATTCTGTATCTCCTAAAGTGAATGATCACTATATTTTACACTTTTTTGCTAGCTGTAATTTCAAAAAGTTGGCATGTTTTAAAAATGTACCAATAGATGTATTGTCTAGATAAATTATATATAATGTAATAGTATATAATTATTAATATGGTCATAAATAATCTCAACTAACAGGATATGCAACAAAAGAGTGTTTATTAATTAGAAATGTCATGCTTTGACATATTACTCTAAGGAGTAATCATACATTTGTTCCTCATTTATTACATCAAAGAAAACATTTTATAATTTGAGTAACTCATATGCTATTGGAATAAAAGATGATGTAGGGGAAAAAATCACTCCAAACAAAAACAAAAATAAATAAATGAGACTTAAGCTAAAAAGTTACTGCACAGCAAAATAAATCACAGAGTAAATAGAAACCCTACAGAATGGGAGACAATATTCACAAACTGTATATCCGACGACAAATGACTAATCCCAAATATATAAGGAACTTAAGCATATCAGCAGAGAAAAAGCAAACAACCCCATTAAAAAACATGTATAGACATTTTTCAAAATGAGATATGCAAATAACCAGCAAATATATAAAAAAAAATACTCAACATCACTAATCATCAGGGAAATGCAAATTAAAATCACCATGCGATACCACCTTAGCCTGTCAGAAGGCCAGTATTAAAAAGTCAAAAAACCATAGATATTGGCACAGATATGGTGAAAAAGAACACTTATACACTGTTGGTGGGAATGTAAATTAGTACATTCTCTATGGAAAACAGTATGGTGATTCCTCAAAGAACTAAAAGTAGATCTACCATTTGATCCAGCAATCCCAATACTAAGGGGGTGTGTGTGTGTGTGCGTGTGTGTGTGTGTGTGTATTCAAAGGGATATATAGATAGATAGATAGATAGATAGATAGATAGATAGATAGATAGATAGATAGATATATTTAAAGGGATATATATATTTTTCAAAGAGGTATATATATATATTTTTTTCCAAAGGAAGTCATTATATCAAAAAGAAACCTGCACTTATATGTTTATTGCAGCACAATTCACAATTGCAAAGACGTGAAATCAACCTAAGTGCCCATCAACTGATGTGTGGATATAGAACACACACACACTCACACATCATACACACACACACAACTCAGCCATTATAAAGAATCAAATGATGTCCTTTGCAGCAACTTTGATGGAACTGAAAGACATTATTCTAAGTAAAGTATCTCAGGAATAGAAAAACACATACCACATGTACTTATAAGTGGGAGCTAAGCAATGGGTATACCTGGTCATACAGACTGGTATAACAGATTCTGGTGACTCAGAATAAGGCAGGTTGAGAGGGGACTGAGAGGTCAAAATTACCTTTCAGGTACAATGTATACTATTCTGGTGACTGGTACACTAAAAGCCTGGACTTCTCCACTATACATTTATTCATGTATCAAAAAAACACTTGTTAATCCAATGTATACTATCTGGGTGATAGGTGGACTTATAACTCTGTCTCAAGCCCTACAAAAAGAATCTATATAATCAAAATGTTTGTACTCCCATAATAATCTGAAATAAAGAAAAAAAAAACACTTGTACCCCCTAAATCTATTGAATTAAATAAAAGAAGATCTTATTTTTACAAGATAAAAAGGTGATCCATGACAATGGGTAAAATGAAAGTAAATATAAAATCTTATTTAAAAATATCATTTTAAATTTCTAAAACATTGTTGAGACTTGTAAAAATCCATTCCAACCATGTCAACTTTTCAATTGGAGATATTAGTGTTTAGTCCATTAAGTCCATTGTATGTAATTATTGATATATTAATATTTGATGGTTTTTCCTTTGTCACTTTTTGCTGTTGTTTTGTTCTCTTGTTCCTCCTTTGTGGACTTCACTTACATTAACTGAATTTTTTAGAAATATACTTATTTTGTTTTGTATGTTTGTTTCTGTTTATATTCCAAACCTTTAAAAATTACTAAACTATATTAGAAACAAAATCTATTTGTTACATTTTCATTAGGTTAACCTCAATAGCTTTTGATGTTGCTTATTCCTGTATGCTATCAGAATGTGATTAAGCCAAGCAAAGACAAAATAAGATTTATATGAGTGTATGGAGTGATGGGTGAGAGGGGAATGGAGTTTGTATACTTGTAAACATATTTGTTATCATTGGCTATAAGAAATAAATGACAAAAAAAATCTTGCACATGCTTGCCTTCTTTCATAAAGACTGATTCAACTTACACACAATTTATCAGGTTTTCCTGATAAACAAATAAAACTTTATTTTATTTTATTTTTATAAAATCTATGCAATTCTATCATAGTCATAATGTCATGATTTTAAGACTGATGGTAGGGAAGGATTTTCCAAAATGTAATGTTTACTACATTTTCAGATAATTTTCACAGCTAATGAGCCTCTTTTAAGGATTATAAAGAGCAGCATATAAGAATTTTCTATGCCTAGAAGGTTTGTTTGGAGTACAAAATTATTTTGTTCACAATAATTCCTTTACAGAGTTCTACAGGGATATCAAAAGAAGCTGTTGAGGGTAAGACCTGAAGGACATTTTTCTTTCTATCTTTATCAGGGAGTATTTGAACCACCTGCATTTTTATTTGCTTGCACTGGCTTTGGCATAATTTGCTGTTATAATGGAGACAAGATATTTTGTTTTGTAATCTTGTCTGTAAGTACAATGAAAATAGGTAGCAGAGAGGTCAATAAAATTTCACCTGTTCTTAAATTCTGTGAGTAGTGACATATTCAAAATTCAAGAATTTACATTTTGGGTTTTTATATTTGGGAGGAAAACCTTTTCTGATAATATAAGAAGTTGTATAGAAATTGATTTTAATAAAATTGATGTTTACCTTGAATTAATGAACATTCTACATTAACTTCTATTTAGCAAATCATATTAAAAATACTTTGCTAAAATGAAAGTATTAAAATACTTTAATATTTCATTCATTCTTGTTGATGAATGAACAGCATAAACAATCAATAATTGAATGACTCTGTTTCATTTTTCTTTAAAAATTTATTGGTATTTCCTTTGCGGTATTTCTGTCCCCATAGTGTTTGTTTCTGATTGACATCTCCCATGGATGTGTCTGACTAGTAAAACTTCAAACATATCTCTGTGACTTAGTGCAAGTAACTTTGGGGAAGTGAGTTTCCTAACTACTGCTTTTGCAGAAGTGGTATTTATATCACAAAAATTATTCTAACAGAAGATTTCAAACAAATCATAAGGTCCCATGCCCATTACTGAACTAGTCATTATAGCCTTTTGAATGATGAACTTTGCTTATGATTTTGTTATGTTAAGAGTTTACCTCTTTGACAAGAGAGAATCAGAATTCGTGACTGGCAGCCTTCAATATAACAATGTGGTTTGTTCGAGTAGTAATTCCTCAAAAGAAAAGACAGTGTTGTTATTACATAATGCCCCACACATGCATCTGGATATTTGCCAAGTCAGAAAAAACATGTATACATACATTCACAAAAACACACATGGTATCCAGGTTTATTATGTTCTTTTCTTTCTTAGTGTCTGTGTATAGATGACTGTTAAATCATAAATTTGTTTCTGTGTGTGTGTAAGATATCCTTTTGTGTGTGTAAGTGTGTTATAAATACCATTTGGGAAAAAATAAGTTCAGCCAAAGTAAAATAGAGAGCTCTAAATTCTTCGTCATCATTAAATTTTATGTAAAATAGAGTTCTTGACTTTTGGAGGGTACAGCAATGAGAAAGATACACTCCACACAAAGAGCTTTATTTCACTTAACTTTTCTTGATAAGATGTGCTGTCAAGAAAATATCTATTTTTGGCTTTGAATAGCAATCTATCAATCACAGAAAGTGGCGTAGAATTCCTTTATGGAAATATTACCTTTATAGGAAATCATCTATTTTTCTGTATTGATAATAAATATTCAATATCTACTTTATAACCATAGATTCTGCAAGATGGAGGCCACATTAGCTATTTCTGTAAATATTTGTTTGCTATTTTGTTTTGTTTTGTCACTTTTTTTTGCTAGACTCCAAACTCCATATCATTAGGGATGGAGTCTATTACACTCACTACTGAATCTCCAGCATCTAGTTGCTATATATCATATGGTAGAAATGCAAAAATTGAATGGTGAAAAAATTAGCAGGCATAAATATAGGGTCTATGTCCTTCTTTGTTTATTGCATCCCCAATATATAAGCCTGTGCCACAAAAGCCGAGGTATTTAAAAGATTTAATTAAAATCACACCTCCTTTTCCTTTTGCTAATTTTCCACCAGGTTGTGTAGTTTGAAAACCACTATAGAGAAGCTCGATAAGATATAATACTATGCTAGCCGTATGGCTAGTTTTAAAACAATCATTACATGACTGAGTAATGTATGATCTAGCATACCTTTGACATAATGAATCTTTCTGTAAATAACTTAAAATAAATTCAGAATGCATTTTAAAGCTTCCCAGCCTTTTATTTATGTTTTGCCAAAGACTAGGGTGTCTTTAAGTTATTACTGTAAAACACAAGTCATGCAGTACCATCTTGAGCCATCAGAAGTTTTCAGTTTTCTCTATATTTACAAATATTTGCTTCAGCTAGCAGTTTGTTTGTTTAAACAGAATGGGTACAGAAGCTTTCTCAATTGTTCTAAGAAGAAAAATTATCCACCTTTTACGCTTTAAAATACACAGAAGCAAACAATCATCTGTATCAGCGATTATCACAATTTACATATCCCAGATCTTACCATTTCTACAATGGAAATTTCCATACTAATTATTTTTTTTTTATTTTAACACAGTATTTATCAAAGGTAATACGTCTACCTAACATAAGTTATTTTACCAGTAAAGGATTGTTTTAAAAATGCATCACTTACCTGTTTTAATCATATTGTTAATTTTATTATACAGATAATGTATATTTCTCTATTTGACAAGCTAGCTCATTCAAACATTATTAAACCTAAAGGCTACTATGTCTCGTGTCCAGTAGAATTCAAAAGAATAATAACACACATATAAGTGTCTTACACATGAAACTGAAAAGTTGCTCTGTAAGCAGTAGTCTCAGCATATAATGTTTTATTGCTATAAAATAAAAAGCGTAAGTCCAAGCTATTCAGTAAGTAACAAACTATTACTTAGAAGGACAATCAGGTTGATTGTGAGATACCCACTCCAACAATTGAACCACCACAAAGAAACAATGGTATTTGCAATCAGAGGGGTTTTGAATAAAAAAAAAAAAGAATATGTTTATTACAGAAGCATAATGTGGGTCTTAGACAAATGTAATTGCTAAAGACCTAAAGGAGTGATTGTGTAGATGAATGCAATTTTGTTTTCCAAAATTTAAGATTTTTCTAGGACAAAAATCTCTCTTCCAAAGCACTAAGGAGAAATAACTTAATAATATGAGTGATTTAAAGGAAGCTTTAGAAATGCAATTCATCAGACATCTATTGTTTTCTGACTAAATCTTGCACTTGTGAACATTTAAAGTTCACAATGTTCTATTTTTCCAGGAATTTACTAGTTCACTTTAAAAATTGTGTTCCACTGTTACATTGTTGTTATTCACTCTCAGAGGAAAAATATAATTGGACTCAAGGAATTTGGGTATGATTAAAATGCTTCACTGAGATAATGTATATTTTTCATTAAACACTAAATGAAAAATGGTAGATTGAGTGCAGAGTGATTATTTTATCCTAACATAAATTGAAAAATGTATATTTCAACTTTTTACATTGGCCATCTTCTATGTATTTTATGGCATTTAGAGACAAAATCTCCTTTAATGTCATTTCCAAACATCAGAAAAAACGATACAGATATAGTCTCCTTTGCCATCACTATTTTTTTTCTCTTAAACATATTGAATTTGGAAATTAGCTATATGCTGTCAAATGCCCATGTCTTCAGTTTACAATGTCAATGAATAATCTGTTAGTGCAAATATAAAAAAATTATATCTTTTACTTTATTTTTAGAAATTTGTGTATAGGTTTAGTCTCACTGGTTAGTTCTGAGAAGTATTGGGTCACAGGCTCCAATGCAACTAAAATTAGATCAAGAGGAGGGATAATGCTAACATTGAAGGAATTCAAATTTTAAATAAAAAGCAATAAAATATTCTTTTGTTTTTTTTTTTTGGAAGAAGTAAAGAACACATACAACAAAGCTGTGTTTGCATAATGAAGAAAAAATATAAGAGAAGTAGTAAGGGAAGTAATGTTTATTGCAAACATACCTATTTTGGGCTAAGTTCTTTATAGATGCATACACTATTTAATTTTCATAATAATCCTGTGAAGGGGAAGTGATTATACCCATTATGTAGATGAGGAAATTAAAATCTTAGAAATAACTTAGCACTCATAACATATAAATGGCACCTCTGATATTTGAATGTATACGTGTCTCAGTTTTAAATTTTGTTTTCCTTTATACAGCATGGGTAATGTATATAAAACTACTTTGTCCCTGGAGAATAAGAGATACATATTCTAATGAAGTTTTAAAATAGCATATATTGTTTATCTTCAGCACTGAATCACATTAATTTAGCTTGCCCTCTGCAGAAAAAATACAGTGAATCTGTGTTAGGAGGTGGGAAGTGGGGATAGTGATGGGTGAGAGAAAACATGCATTTCAGAAGTGGAAATTAGTGCTTTAATAGCCATTTCCAAAAAACTCAATGCATTTAAAATGCTATAAATTATTTTTGCATTTCACAGAATTTTGGATAAATATTTGGCCATAAGCCATCCTGCTCTCCTTTTCTTTACCCCAGTCTGTAGATTCATGCTGATTGAACACAAAGAATTTGAATCTAATTTGACATAATAGATAATTATGTCCCAGCTTTTGTCATTTGGAAACATTCATGGAGAGGCTATTAATAATAGTACTCAGAAAGTAATTCTAAGAACAGGTTTTATTTTTTTTATTTTTTTTTATTATGTGGGCACTTGTCCAAACAGTACCTAGATCAGAGATAGCTCTTATTTTCTCCAAAGTGTGACAACATCTTTGATTTCAAATGACTTGTTGAAACATTGCTTAGAATTAGATTCACTACCGCAAAGAGCCTGATTCTGTTACTTAAAGGCAGAAGTGATTTGATATTTTTAATGTGAAAATAAAATACCAGAATTTCTTAGGAAGCCGAACCATAGCGCAGATAGCATAATGTTTGGCGATTTTCTTTGTTCATCAAAAAAAGCATTCAGTGAGCTCATTTGAAAAAAATATATATATGTGCAGCAATTTACTATAAAGAAATATTTTCCAAAGTTAAATTCAATTAAAGGATGGATTAAGAATCCATTACTGTGAACACTAAATTTAAATTTTCATCTTCCAGCTTTGAGATTGATTTAATATAATGTAGGAAACAATTTCTCAGTGAGAAAATGCTTTTAACATTTCTAAGTTTAAATAAGATGTCTGTGACAGATGTACCTTTTCATTCTATAAAATTATATAAAGACATTTGTCCATTGTAAAAAGTATCAGTTTTTTCCATCCAATCTGACAACTTGTTTTTAATTGGAATATTTGTCCCATTGACATTAATGTGATTGCTAATATATTTGCATTTAAATATTTGTACTATTGTTTTATCACTTGTTTTATTTGTGTTGATTTTATTAGTCTATCCTTCCATCTATAACCCTGATAGTACATTTGTTTACTATTATCTAAGTGGAAATCCTAAAAATTTCTATTTGTGTACTTGACCTTAAACTTGATAAAGATTAGTACTTTCACCAATGCTTACACAATACATTTGAACAGTTTACTTAGAGTCCTCATAAATTTTATAATAATTTGTCACATATTTTGAGTTTACATATATTTTAAATGCCATAGAAATTATTAATATCCCTTTATTACATCAATATTTATTTATATTTAATTTCTTTCTGCATCTCCATACTTTTATTTAAGATTATTCTTCTTCTACATAAAGAACTACCTTTAGTTATCAGTGGAATAATCTCTTTCAGACTCATGTAACCATAAAAGTTGCTTTGCTTTATTCCCCAAACTTGTTATAAATAGTACAAGTTGTGATATTTTGTATCTTTCACTCAACATCATTTTTTTTAAGTTCTAATATGTTATAGTTATTTTATTATTAGGCAAAGGTTCCAAAGAAGAAATAATGTTTTATCCTAGGCCCAAAAGAAAATAATTTAGTCAAGTAGTAGGGAGGTGGGGAAGAATTTGCTTGGCAAAGAGAACAACTTATGCAAGACCCAAAAGGGGAGGAAAGGGCTTGGCAATGTGCTTAATGTTAACTAATTCAGTGGGGCTGGAACAAAAGATAAGTAGTATGGAAACATTAAGTAGTTCATTATGGCTCATGCAAAAATCAGGGGTGGAGAAGTTAAAGAAAAGGGGACTTACTATAAATGTCATTAGACACTTTCTTTTTTTCTTAAGGCAGAAATGGCTTCACCACAGGAAATGCAGGTGACTTCCAACAAGGAACACCATTCTCATTCACATTTATGTGAATGATGCTCCCCTCTCCCACCCCGTCCCCCTCAATCCTGTTTCTGCAACACATCAGGAAGCCCTTGGAATTGAAAGCCAGAATTTCTGACAAGCTCCATTTAAAATTAAAAGAAAAATGTATCCTTTTTTAATGGAAGTTCAGATGATACTTATTAGTTGGGAATGTGTACATTGAAAGTTTTAGTTCTCTTATTTTTGTTAGTTTTGACACTCATCATTCCCTTTTTCTTTTCCATCAGAGACTTGGATTTATTGTGTTACCTCATCACTATGCCCCTCAAAGTCTGTAATGGTATTCAGGTGGGATCCGTTGTCAAATCTTGGTGTGCTAGTGTAGTTCATTATCAATTTTATTAGAAGTCATAAAAAATACAAAGTCCAGAGGACGGTGCAAAACACTTACGTTTCCCTTGTGAAGTCTCTGTCCATAGCCAGTGAGCCTTGAATGGCATTTTCCAATCCCATGTTGCCTGGTTTTCCTCCCTCATACAGACCCAGTACCCTCTGCTAGTGTCTAGCTTGCTCTCTAAGGCAGCTCAGGCGTTAGAGACTTCAAAGGAGAGAACTTTCTCAAAGTAATTTGAATGTTAGTTGCCTCTCTTAGCATGTTAAAAAGAACCTTCCTCCCCAAAGCAGGAGTGAGGACAGAAAGGAGTGAGGGCAACTCTTTCATTCCACACTAAATTTTACTTATCCAGTTATATGACTAAGTTGTCCTGCTTCTTCTTTCTTCTTCTTCTCTCTATACAATGCCTTCTTTTTTCTTATTTCATAATATTATGAGGGTACAAACATTTGGTTATAAGTAATGACTTTGCTTCGCCCAAGCCAGGGCTAGAGACGTGCCCTTCCCCCATACAGTGTGCACCACATCCATTAGTTGTGAGTTTACCCACCCCCACACCCACCTGACCAACAACAAAACAAATATTACTACCATTTGAGCACCTTAGTATTGATCAGTTAGTACCAATTTGATGGCAAATACATGTGGTGCTTGTTTTTTTCATTCTTGTGCTACCTCACTTCAAAGGATGGGCTCCAGCTCTAACCAGGATAAGAAGTGCTAGATCACCATTGTTTTTTATAGTTGAGTAGTATTCTATGGAATACATATACTACATTTCATTAATCCACTCATGTATTGATGAGTACTTGGGTTGTTTCCACACCTTTGCAATTGTGAATTTTGCTGCCATAAACATCATTTGTTTTATGCATCAATAGTTCATTTTTAATTCTTTGTAGTACTTCAAAATATGAACATACCTCATTACTTTGTCTTTTTGCATTAATTGATATTTGAATTTTTCCTAGTTGGGGCTATTTTGATAAAGCCGTTATTATTCTCATACATATATACTCATTTCTTCAATATATAACTAGGAAATATATCTTTAATTTTAGAGAATACATCTATGCAGTCTTTTTCTTTTGAAAAAGGCTGTTCAATTCACAGCCCCCTGAGGAACATGTGAAGAGTTTCTGTTGCTCTACACCTTCAGCAACACTTTGAGGTATAGTGAAGCTTTTAAAATTTTACCATCTGTTGTGTGTGCATGTGTGAGTAAATAATTGCAGTGTTAATTTGTACTTCACTGAGGTTAATGATGGCAAGCACTCTTTTACAAGTTATTAGTTATTTAGACTTTTTTTAATTTTTTTGGTGAGGTATCTTTTCAAGTCTTTAGTCACTTATTTTAAATTTTTACCTTTTCTTGCAGATATATAAAAGTTTTTTTATATAATCTGGATATGAGTAGTTTGTGTGATATATGTATTGTAAATCTTCATTTATTCTGTGGTTTGCCTTTTTTTCTCCTAATTCCACCTTTAGAAAAAACAATCTTAATTTACATTAAAATAAATTTTCAATTTTTTTATTGTGTATCTTTGACTACACCTAGTTATATAAAAATCACATAAAATAGTATATTATAACTTATTTGAGAAGATTTTATTTTTTGTTCTTTACTTGTAAGGTTTATTATCCAACATACATATTTTTGTGTTTGGTATGAGGTAGAGGTCGAGGTTCATTTTCTTTCAATATGGAAGTGTAATTTTTAGCATACTGTAGTGAAACACTTTTTCTATTGAATTTCTGTGGAACTAAACATATCATATATCAAGTGGTCATGTATCTGTGGAATTCTTTCTGATTTCTGTAATATGTTCTATTGTATAGACTTATATTAATGCAATTTTATTTTAATTACTGGTACAACATAGTAAATATGAATTTCTTAATTTTGCTCTTATTCTTCAAGGCTATCTTGATTAATGGAGATCCTCACCATTTCCATGTAAATTTTAGTATTAATAATTTAAGTCCCATTATCAACATAAACAGTAGAACATTTACTGAAATTATAATTAATCCATACATTAATTTGGAGATAATTAATAACCTAAAATATATCATCTTTAAAATCATGAAAATTATAGGTAGTGTTACTTATTTATTTCAGGATTATTTTGTTATTACCATAGAGGTTTTGAAAATATTCAGTTAGACTTCTTCTCAGGTAACTAATGGTTTTGAATAAAACATTGTTGCCTGACACATTATAGAACAGAGGTACTTCTCTACTGATGTCCCAGAGTCTATGACCATTCCCCAGGTCATAATGGGTTAGCAGGAGACAACTGGCTAATTTCACTGGTGATGTTACACACCAGCTCCTTTATTTTCTATTAGGGGTAATTATTGTGATACAAATTATGATGCTGGACTCACCTTGTTTAGACCTCCTAAAATGTTCTCCTTGCCTCTTCTCCTATTGCACTACTTTTTCTTCACTCTAGTACAGGTTTCTACTGAAAGTCTTTCCTCAATAAAGCACTTGTATAAAAATATCCATCTACAGTATTAATTCTAGGGAAACTGACCTAAATTATCCCACTTAGTAAGCTAGATTAGGATTGCATTGCAATTTCAGTATGATTCAGTCCACTTCTTATCTATCTCTCTTCCTTGGCATTTGCCTTCTAAGGTTTGATTGTGTGCCTTGCAGATACTGTAAAAGACTGACAGAGCATATGTTTACACACCTGAGTTTTTAAGTTTAGCATTTTAAGCTCCCATTCTATGAAATCTAAAAAACCTACAAGTGTCTAAGGAGGAAACTGGCTGTTGTGTGAACAGATACTTTTCCTATAGCAGGACTTTATTTTTTATGTACCACGACACTACAGAGAATTTACTGTGGGTTGAATGATGCTTTACATTAGAATTATTTCTACACTTATTTAAATTTAACTCTAAATTCATACATTTGAAATAGATGTTATCTAAGACACTTTGTAAAATTTAATAATTTCAACATTTAAGTAAAAAGACAAGATGCTAATTATTTTCTCACACATTTTAAAAATAGTTTTGCCTATATCTGTTTTTATGAAGGACTGGTTCATTTCCTTTAAATAGAGACACATACATTTTTTAAAAATCTTATTTTTGTTTGATATGCTTAATGTTTTTATTGTAAGTGAACATGATACAAATTATAAATGCATATATATATAAAAGCAATTTAAATCATCTTAGGAATTCCTGATTCTCTGAACATTTATATCCATGTAATGATAATTCAAATGTTTTTTTAATGTAACCCAAATGTTGCAAATATTCATAAATCATTATTTAGGTTTCATTAATTTATTTTCAGTAATTATTAATGTAAACCTGTCTTAAACATTAACATCATTGTAGAATAAAAATGAGAATATTTAACGAGTAAGAGTATCTCATTTTTCAAACACACTAAATAATAAAAAATAATTACTAAATAAAAAAAACTGTTCTAATTCTGACAGAAATTTCCCTCATAATGTCAAATTACTGGAAAAATCTTCTACCTAATCTCTAAATAACTATAGAAAAGCATACATTTTAAATCACTACTTTCAAGTTAACATTTGGATAAGCAGATTTTTTTTTGTATCATACCATGAAGGTTAAAAAATTTAAGGCTCTAGAGGATTGGCAACTTTTTACAATTAAGAATCTTCTTCAATCATTGTCCTTCCTCTGTTTCTCTAGAAGTTATGTTTTCAATTGATAATGAATTATGCTTTAACCAGTGTGTAAATTTCAATCAGTACATTAGGGGAAGAGTTACTAGGCAAAGTTCTTGGTAATTAAACATCCAATGTATGAATATATAAAAATATTATAATTGTGTCATTGAAGAGTAGACAAGACTTTGGCCTGTTTAAATGCTCCACTAACTGATTTTTTAGCTTTATTACATCATTCATGCAATATTGTTTTAATTATTAATTTCTACTAATCAAATTTATAATCTTGCTGCTATACTTTTATAATTAAAATAAATCAAACATAAAATTTTAATGTTTTGGATTTATACACATTGTAAATATAATATTAACTGAGAATAATAAAAATGTTACTTATAATCTGTCCTAAAGTGTATAAATCAATTTTTTTTTTTTTTTTTTTTTTTTTGAGACAGAGTCTCGCTTTGTTGTCCAGGCTAGAGTGAGTGCCGTGGCGTCAGCCTAGCTCACAGCAACCTCAAACTCCTGGGCTCGAGTGATCCTACTGCCTCAGCCTCCCAGGTAGCTGGGACTACAGGCATGCGCCACCATGCCCGGCTAATTTTTTATATATATATCAGTTGGCCAATTAATTTCTTTCTATTTTTATAGTAGAGACGGGGTCTCACTCTTGCTCAGGCTGGTTTTGAACTCCTGACCTTGAGCAATCCGCCCGCCTCGGCCTCCCAAGAGCTAGGATTACAGGCGTGAGCCACAGCGCCCGGCCTATAAATCAATTTTATAGCTAAAAAGAATGTAATTATAAAGCAGTTATTTTTGTAAATCGTGAAATATCTTTCTTTGATTTTCTAAATCTTGTTTATTTACTTTTTATTTCTGGTTATAGTTTACTAAAACTTTGCAAACAAGACAACAACTCTTATTTATTACATGAATACCTGCAGATTTCGTACAGTAGCCTGAGATAAGACTAGATTTTTCATAAATTAGCTGCTTTGTACATTTTATTTCCATTAAGTGCTTAGGTATTTTTAGGTTAACCTACTGTTGTTAACTGTTTTATTCTTCTAAACATTAGTCATAATAGAATTTAAAACTTTTGTTTTAAAATATATCATTTTAAATTCAGGATATTAGGGGGATACAAACATTTTGGTTACATGAAAAGCATTTGCCTTGCTTAAATTATTCAAGTTGAATGAGGTGTGCCTAGTGAAGACTAATATGTGACAACAAATTAATCCAATGGATTTGTCAATATTTTAAAGGTAGATGAGAACAAAGATGTATGTATACTTAATGTACACACTCGCTCATTTTTAAATGAACAAATTATAACAGAATATTTCTATTCCTCCAAAAATTATGAATATTATATTTCTATGAAATCGCTACTGTTATTTTTACCTTTAAATAATTGCTTTAGTAGTTAATGTATAGTTCTCTTTCACACACATATTGCTATCATAATTGTTTGGGTCATATCCAGTATTAACACAGTTGAGCATCTCAATAGTTCTCAAACTGTGATAAAAATTATTTAATAATAAATATTTTAATAACTTAGATACAATGATTACAGCAAATGAGATTCAATGCTCTCAAGTTTCCTGATCCTATATATAAGCAATTATCATTTTGAAGTATTTTTAGAGCACTTGAAATAATTTATATCTCATAAATAATAGTTAATTTCTAAGATACTATTGTAAAGAAAGTACTATTAATTCACAAATGAGATAATCTAATGCTAAAAAGAAGGAAAACACCAACATAAGGTGGTACAGCCAGTAATTGACAAAGAAAAACACAAAATTTTCTCCATATGATGAAAAAGCTGCTGCTTTCAACCTCAATGTGCATCTTAGACAAGGTCTGAAATAGATATGCAGATGCTCACTGAGCTCTATTGGAGGTCTATATTTGAGAGAGGCTGGATTTCTCAAATGAGTAGATTTAGTAAGTAAATACTAAAAATATTAGGACCTTTAACAAACTTAAATGTATAAATGCTGAGAGCAGTTGCAAATTCTTTTTTAAATTAGTATAAATTTCAGTGGTAAAAGTGTTGCATGGATATATTATTGTGTAGTGGTGAAGTCTGGGCTTTAAGTGTATGCATCACCTGAACAATGTACATTGTACTCATTAAATAATTTCTGCTAACTTAGTCTACCACCCTAATAGCTAGAAACCTTCTCATTTGAAGTAGCCATACTGTGTAGATGTAATAAATTTTATAGGATGAGAACATGGGATGAGAATGGCTAAAAAGCAGAGAAATAGCAAAGTGCCCTTGTCATCTATCTTATTTCTATAATTGTATATGTTCATTTTCAATGCTGTATGTCCACTTTGGTATGAACATAAGACCATTCATTTATCAATTCCACTGTGTTGATGGGCATTTTTGATATCTATAAATACTGATTTTTATAAATAGTGTTTCAAACAACATTTTAGTGCATGTCTTTTGATTAACATGCATATATATGTATTATATTTGTATTAGACTTTTTGAAGGTCAATTCATAGATCAAAGAATATGCAAAAATTCAAGTTTTTAAAAATAATGCCAAGGAGTTTCTTCAAGTAGTTGTAGTAATCTAGACTCCACTAGCATTAAATAAAAATTTCAGTGAGTCCACATCTTTGCCAACACTTACTATTTTCTCTTGTTTTCTTGTTTTCATTGCATCCATTTGATGACTGTGTATTATGGTTACTAAGGAAGTTGATCACATTTGTGTAGGTTTATTGGCCATGTGGGTATTATTTTTTTATGAAATATTAGATCCAATATTTTTTCCATTTTCTATTATTTTGTTATTTTTATTTTATTTTTTTAGGTCTATAATCTATTTTATTTTATTTATTTAATTTTTATTTCAGAATATTACAGGGGTACAAATGTTTTGGTTACATGGATTGCTTTTGTACTCCTTGAGTCAAAGTTATAGTGTGATGATCACCCAGATAGTGTATATTGTACCCATTAAGTATGGTTTCACCCACCCCTACCTCCGCCCTCCCACCTGCATGATTTCCATTGAGTTTTACTTTTGTCTGTGCACATGAGTGCTGATTGGTTAGTTTTAATTTAATAGTGAGTACATGTCATGTTTGTTTTTCCATTCTTTAGATATTTAACTTAGGAAAATGATCTCCAGTTCCATCCATATTGTTGCCAAAGGTACTCCATGGTATACATGTACCACATTTTATTAATCCATTCATGAATTTATGGGCACTTGGGTTAATTCCACATCTTTACAACTGTGAATTGCACTGCTATAAACATTCTAGTGCTGGTGTCTTTTTGACAAAATGGCTTCTTTTCCTTTAGATAGATACCCAGTGGTGGGATTGCTGGGTCAAATGGTAGGTTTACTTTTAGTTGTTTGTGGTATCTCCATACTACTTTCCATAGAGGTTGTACTAGTTTGCAGTACCACCAACAGTGTATAAGTGGTCCTTTCTCTTTGCCTCTGTTGTTTTGGGACTTTTTGATAAAAGCCATTGTCACTGGAGTTAGGGGATATCTCATTGTGTGTTTTCTTTTTTTATAATTCTTTTGATTTACATTTCTCTGATGATTAGTGACACTGAGCATTTTTTCATATGTTTATAGCCCATTAGTCTATCTTCATTTGAAAACTTCTGTTCATGTCTTTTGACCACTTTTAATGGAGTAGTTTGATTTTTTTATTGCTAATTTGCTTGAGTTCTTTGTAGATTCTGGTTATTAGTCCTTTATTGGGTATATAGAATAAGAATATTTTCTCTCATTCTGTAGGTTGTCTATTTGCTCTATTGATTGTGTCCTTGGCTATGCAGATGCTTTTTCATTTAATCAATCTGCATTTATTTATTTTTGTTACTGATGCGATTGCCCTTGGAGTCTTCGTCCTAAATTCTTTGCTTAAGCTGATATTTACAAGATCTTTTTCAACATTTTCTTCTAGAATTCTATGATTTATTGTCTTAGATTTGTCTTTTATCCATCCTGAATTAATTTTTGTGAGTGGTGAGAGATACAGATCTTGTTTCAATCTTCCTCCTGTTTTCCAATTTTTGCAGCACCATTTATTAAATAGGGTTTCTTTTCTGTAGTGTATATTGCTGTCTACTTTGTCAAAGATCAGATGGAAGCATGTGGATAGTTTTATATCTAGGTTCTCTGTTTTGTTCCATTGGTCTATATGTCTGTTTTTGTACTGGTACCATGCTGTTTTTGTTACTATATCTATTATTTTTTTATATTTTTGTGTTAATATTTGCATTTTAATAATAAAAATATATTCTGTATATGAGTTTTTTGTATCATATCTATAGCACATACATTGTTCAAGTATAAGGCTTTTCTACATATTCTTTTTAGGGCTTGTTTTGAATGACCTATCTTACTCTATAATTTCATATGTTTTAAGTAAGTCTCTATGTGTAACTTACATTAGATAAAACATATAAAATAAATGTACTTCAACATATTATTTTATTGTTATACTTATTTAAAAATCTTTGTCATTTCCAACTAATAATGATATGGTTTTCTCCTAAAAGTTTATTTTTTCTTTTATATTTAAATCTACAAAGTATCTGAAATTGTTTTCTTCTTTTTCCTCCTCCTCTTTTACTTCTGATTTGTGGTGTGAAATAAGCTTCAAAATTCTTATTTTTATATGAAAAGCCAATTTATGGGGCATATATTTAACTATATATTTAGGAAACTGATCCTGAACTATATAATCTATTCTTTTTTGTCTTTTCTCCAACATAAAACTTCCTCTTAATTGCTATACATATAAAATATTAATATTTTTGGCATGATTTATTTAACTTTGTTCTTCAAAATTGTATTTGTTATTGTGAACTATTTTCATTTTCATGTGATGCAAAATCAGCTTGTCAATCTCTCCAAAATTATGCTAAAAATGTTATTGAATTTCTATGGAATTTATAGGCTACTGAGAAAAAATGACATGTTTACAAATTTATGTATTCAAGTTCATGAACATGATATATTCTTTCATATATTTAGGTCTTCTTTAATTATTTTCATTAGTATTTCATGATTTTCAAAGTAGACACTTTTCACATCTTCTTTTACATTTTTAAAGTATTTAATAAACCTGGTATTTTAATTTATTTCTAATTTATGATTTCATTCATAGAGAAATATAATAG
Organism: Microcebus murinus; assembly: GCF_040939455.1. NCBI lineage: Eukaryota > Metazoa > Chordata > Mammalia > Primates > Cheirogaleidae > Microcebus > Microcebus murinus. The sequence goes on from NC_134116.1 coordinate 53,948,500, forward strand.
ATTTGTAAGCATTTGATCTTGTAACCTTATCAAATATACTTATAACTATAGTAATTCTCTGTACCTTTATTGGCATTGTGTTATCTGAGTGGTGATAATTTTCTTTCTTTCTTCTTCCCTTTTGTGTTCAATGATGAAGATAAATACTAGTGAATGTATGCTTTCTTTTAACTACACACAATATTTCACTATGAAGTATAATAGATGTTAAGTCCTTTCTTGTAACCTTTGTTAAATTAAGAAAATTTTCCTATTTTGAGAGTTCTTATTATAAATGAATATTTTCAAGTACTATTATTTTTCAGCTATAAAAATGAATGCCTATTTCCATTGTTTGAATTTGAATTAGATATTTTAATTTTTAAATGTTAAATCAATTTTTCATTTTCAAATAAATTTCATTTAGTTAGTTAGTCTTGGTGTATCCACTGATTTACTTTGCTAAAATTTTGTTTGGGATTGTGCAAGTATATGTTCACAAAAAAAAGAGCCAATAATTTTTCTCTTATAGAATGCTATCAGATTTTTGAGTCAAATTAATACTGACTTCATTAAACAGTTGAGAAGTGTTCACATTTCCCCTTTTCAGGAAAAGTTTGTATAAGTTTGTTAGCATATTTGACCCTTGAACAACACAGGTTTGAACTGCACAGGTTCACTTATACTTGGATTTTTTGTTCAGTAAAATTTACACCAAGTGTTCCTGCTTCTCCTGCCTCCCCTTCCACCTTTTTGGTCTCTTCCACATGCTGCTATGAGACAGCAAGAACAAACTCTTCCCTCAGTCCTCCCTATCAGCTTACTTAACAAGACGATGATGAGGATGAAGACGCTGATGATAATCTACTTTTGCTTAAGGAATAGTAAATATATTTTCTCTTATAATTTTCTTAATAATGTTTAATTTTATCTAGCTTACTTTATTGTAAGAATACAGTATATAATATTCAAAAATGTGGTTAACTGTTTATGTTATAAGTAAAGTTTTTGGTCAATGGTAGGCTATTAGTAGTTAACTTTTTTGGGGAATCAAAAGTTATATAAAAATTTTCATTTGCATGGGAGGAGGTTGGCTCCCCAACCCCCACATTATTCAAGAGTCAGTGGTATTTATTTTCATTAATAATTGTGAAGAATTCACAATAAAAACAGACAGAGGAACTGATTAGCTCTATTAATAAGGTGTTGTACTAAGTAAAGGAAATTTTTCTACGTTATTAGAAATCAAACTATCTCTGGTTTTCCTGGTTTCTTATATTTTGTCCTCGTAAGCTTTTGAAAGAGAGCCAAACAAGTATGTGCCTCCTTAGGTCTGAAAGAGTTCTGGGGTTACAGCCTTTAATTCCAGAGTTTCTTTGCTCTTCAACCTACTCCCTTACTCACCCTCAGTCTCTGTCAAACACATTTATTGGGAGGTCAGTGATCTTTTTATTTAAGAGCCCCATCACAGCAAGGCATTTCTTTCCTCAGTACTGTTATACTTGGAGAGATTTTGCTCTTTATTTCCGAAGCTGGCAGCCTATCTCTTCTTCCTACCTGAAATTTTGGATATTAGTGTTTATCAAATCTCATGTTGCAATTTGATCCCTGGTGTTGGTGGTGGGGCCAGGCAGTAGGTGTTTGGGTCATGGGGACAGATGCTTCATAAATTCCCTGGTGCCCTCCTCTTGGTAATGATTGAGTTCTTGCTTTATGAGTTAGTTCTCTGCTCTATTAGTTCCCTTGAGAACTGATTGTTAAAAAAGAGCTGGGTAGCTCCCTCTTTCTCTCTCTCTTTCTCTCTCTCTCTCTCTCTAATGCTCCCCTTCACCTTCTGCCATGAATGGAAACTTCCTGAGTCCCTCTACAGTAGCAGATGCTGGTGTTATGCTTCTTGTACAGCCTGCAGAGCTATAAGCCAAACAAATCTCTTTATTTTATAAATTATCCAGCCTCAGGGTTTGTTTCCCTGTAGCAATACAAACAGACTAAGACAACACTTTATCAATTTTCTTTATTATGTTTAAGGCTAATTTTTGTCTTCCTTAATTAATTCTTTTAACTTTAAGTCTATGAAAATATTCTCATATTTTATTTTGTATAAGCTTTGTTGATTTCTTACTTAAATTTCTAATCCTCACAGATTTAATTTTATTATATTTTATGAGTAAGGTGTTAATTTTCATAAGTGTGATTATCTTATTAAAAGCATTTATTTAAAACGTTATTATTTCCTTCTTTCCTACTGCTCTGCTCTTCTCTTTTACTCAGCATTTGCCATAAATTAAGTGCCCATGTATTTTAAGTCTGAAAGTAGAATACATTCTTGTCAATTAGTCTGTCTATCCTTTTACCAGTTCCAATCAGACTTAATACACATTAAGATAACTCCTGATATTCAGGAGACTAAGTCCTTCCACCTTAAATTTATTTATTAAGAATTTTTTGACTATACTTAGCCCTTTTCATTTCTCTATAGATTGTAGATTCAGCCTCCTAATGTCCACAAAAGAAAAAGACACTTGAATTTTTATTGAGATTGTCTCATAAAACAAAATAGATAGTGTTCAAATAAGGATCTAACCCTTACTTAATTCTATATTTATAAAATCTTTACGAGAGGATCAGTGTGCTTTCTATAGATTACATAACAGCAGGAGCTTTGAGCCAGTATAACAACCTTGCTAATTCTAGAATGTCAATCTCCTGGAGAATAATTCCTGCATCAGTTCAATGTTAAAGTGTTCTCCTGAGCCAGCTCTTTACTAGGCTAGCCAAGGTGGAAAATTATTAGAACCACTGGGCTCATACAGAGCCAAAGGGTTTTAATTTTTTCAGTTTATTGGAACATCTTGTGATTGTAAATTTAGCCTTCAAGCTTATGAGAGAGCGAGCATATATTTACAACTTTTATACCTTTGTACTGCTCATGACCAAGTAACCTCACAAACCAATTATGAGCCATGGATTAAAGGGTAGTATTTATTTCTGATTCACTTTTACACCAAAAGTATAGTCCCTTGGAGATCTAGCTGAATATGCAGAAGATATCCTCTAAACTCCTCCAACTTTAAAGAGTTCCAAATTTTGATCCATATCTTTCTTTGTCTCTTAAAACATTGTTAAAATGATCACCTTTATTTTGGATTTACAAATGCTGTCAGAGAAAACAAAAAGGTGTCATTTTGTGCTTTGCTCTTCTCTATGGGTTCTTTGTATCTGGTTCTTTTAATAATTGGTTAGAAATGTTCTCATATTTTGAATATTAAAATAGTTCAGAAATGTATCTCATGGTATTTTATTCATTTTTAGTGAGAGAGTTGATCCAAATAGTCCAGCCTGTCATATTCCAGAAACAGAAGTTAATCTTTACCCTCTTTTACTCTGAATCACTCAATGTACTTAGCATAATAGCTTTCTACTTTAGGGCATTGATAAACACTTATTAAATGAATCAAAAAATATTTTTCATGTTTTCTTGATTCTATTAGGAAAAAATCTTTATTTCATGATGTTTGCAAACATACATATATATATATATACAACTTATGTTGAATCAGAGCTGTGGATTAGTTGCTAGTACAAGGGACATGTTGCTATTTCCTGATTAGTATTTAACTTGTTTATATGAAAATATTCTTTTTTTGCCACAAGAAAATTCAGAAAAGATATATGAAAATATTATTAATGACTAATAAACCAGCCAGGACTTATTAAAATTCAGCAGTATGATATGAATTAACAAGAGAAAAGGAGTTATATTTTCTAGGCAATTTCTCATTTCCCATAGGAAATAATTTTACTTGGCTATTGAAAATGTAATCTATTAAACAGAGGTATGAGAGGCTGGTTTCAGTAACATTTAAACAATTAAAAGGAAATGCTATCATTTGTATGGAACACTGAAAATAAAATATAATCAGACTAATTTAGAAAATATATATATATTAAAGGAAGACTTTGCTAAAACTACTCTGTAATTATGTGAAAAATTATTTTGAAAGGGCTTTCTTTTAATTGTGTCTACTGCTGATGTAGATGAAGAAAATAAACAAAGAAGGTTTAGAAGGTACACCGGTATGTTTAGTATTTGCCTATCAACATCTGGTAGATCAAATGATTTAAGTAAAAATTTCATTTTAATACCCAGTGTCTATTAAACCTAGCAGATTTCTTATTTATAGAGAAAAAGAAATGCATATTTTGGGATAAACTATATTGTGGACACATAATTTGAAGTCAAACTTTAAGTGAGACATACATTTATTCCCAACAATGAAATAAAATAAATATATACTAAACATCTCAAATAAAGTAATATAGTTCCAATGTGTTTGAATGTGCTTTGAATAATTTGTTAATTTCCTTTGGAAAAGTGTGAGGGTGAAAATATGGGCCATAAAGGAAAGAGAGTATATTATTTATGTTTTAACATGAGTAAGTGAAAAATCTGTAAGGCTTATATCAAAAATTTGCTTTGTATAATAATGTGGAAACCAGCTAATCATTTTAGAAAAAGAGAAAAAGTTGTCAAATAGTAAACATAATTTTTTTTCTTTATTGCTAAAATTACTTGCTATGTTAAGTTGTACCTTCTTTTATGGTTGAATGAAAAATACTCCATATTTGAGCCAAGCTTCTGCAGGTAGTCAGTAAATAAACCAGGCCAGTTTTGTTTTATTGTAAATGTATGACTTTTTCGGTATATGGAATGATAACCCAGGTGAAAATAGGAAAGGTATAACAGCATACAAAGTCAGATCTAAACTAAAGTGTAAATTTGATTCCTCCTTCTTGCCTCAAGAACATTTTAAATGAGGGATTCCAAATTAATACTAAAATAGTTCTTTACCTTCTCTAAGTCACAAAAGCAAAGGAACCAACTTATTATGTGTGTTCACTCATTAAAAAGTGGTTATAGTAATAGTTAGGCATAGAAATCTTTCCAAGTTGCCTTTTAAAGCAAAGCAATTACATGAATTAAGACAAATTACAGCAAAACGCAATTTGCTATAGACTTTTGTTGACAAATTTGATATTGCCATGTCTCCAGAACCTCCTTAAATGTTCTGTTGGCATTCAAGAGAGGAAATTTTTAAGTGTTTGCACCTTGTGCTGTATGATTGCCGACAGATTTACCCTTTCAATTTGGGCTTATTCCCCACAAGTGAAAGACTAAGAACCCCTTTTCTCAAAATAGGGATGAATCTTCCAGCATCTGAAGTAAGAAAGAGTTTAATTGAGGCATTACACCATAAACTGTAAAATTACTGTGAAAAATGTATTGTATTTATTAACAAATACATAAAGCATCTATTACTATTAATATCATCTTCTAAGTTTCAATTGTGCTCATTCGCATTTCACATTTGAAGGTTATTTTTACTTAAAAAATCTACTAATTAGGAAGTTTATACTATTAGAGAACCCTGTTGTGACACCTGAGCTGGTTGTTTTTTAACCCAATTTTAAACCTAAGCATTTATATATATGTACTTGCAATGATACTGATTACTCTGGGTTCTTTATTTAGATTTCCTTAGTACATTTTACCAGAAAGGTTGAATATATCATACATATTACTTATCACTACAGGTATTTGTCAGTGTTTTCTAAAAATTTTCTCAGGTTTTTATAATAGTAAAATTTATATAGCAAGAAGCATAGCTCACCATCACTGGGGTTTAAATGACACTCTATTAGACCAAGGTGGACAAAATATCGTAGGCTTCAAGTCTCCCGAATTATATAAAACATAGATATAAAATATAGGTATAAAATTTCCACCATCAATAAACTGTTATTTTAGTTATTATACTAGAATATGCTTTATTGTGATATACCTGCTTTTTAAATGTACACAGTAATTTCATGTACTAATTCAGATAGCAATGAACCATGCATTATAACTTCAAGGATTATACAAATGCAGTCTTTTGAAACAGTTTTTGGGGGGTAGAAATAGAAAGGGAAGCACTATAGAATTGAAGAGCCAAAAGAGATTTTGTGAGGAAAAAATTCACTACCAATGAGGTAGTGAATAAGTATAGCCCTAATGAGAAAGGATAAAATGAAAAACATGATCTCTTAGAAAAAGGAAGCTGATCATGAATAGTTCAAGGGGAAGTGAAGAATCTGTTTTATTAAATGCTCTAGAAATACATCCCAACGATTATGTACAACTAGACATCTTTGATCAGCAGGACTTAATGAAGTGAAATTGGTCAAATCATTTTACTAAAGAGTTCAATGTAGATAATCTACATTGAGGACCAAGCAAAAAAAAAAAAAAATGATCACAGAAATCTATATACTGATAGAAAAATTAGTTTTACCCAGAAAAAAATTGATATATTACTGCAATTTCTGTTTAATTTAAACAAACCATAGAGATTGTATGTGTACACTTCTCTACCTAGTTCAGCCTCTGGAGAAAAAATGTAACTAATTCAAATCATGCAAATAATGTACCAATTATAAGAAATTCATGTGTTTGAAGGATAGACAGTTCTCTGTAAAATTTTTCTCATATGTTAAGTAATTGTAGAGTTTGTTGATGATTTTAATATTCTCTAAAGTTAAAATAAACATATAAAGTGAAGACAAATCTCATTAATAAATAAAAGCTCTGTACTTGGAATGCTCCTTAGTCAGGAAATAGCTTATCATAGTGAAAGATAATGATTAAGAAAACCTGATGTACTATAATGTACACTATGGATTGTGAAATTTTTAACATTAAAAAGTCATTCATAACAGAGATATCCTCCTAGTATAGACAGCCATACATTAAAAAAAATAATGAATATAATATAAGCAATTAAAATTGTGTATGTTATATAACTGATTGATAGGCAAATCAATATGATTAAACATATTCATTTCTACATACATGTAAGTGGGTCCTAAATAGAAGTGATGTAAAACTATAATTTTTAAAGGGAGACTTTTAGAAAGACTTCTAAAACTGCAGTGTATTTTAACATATTAAATTGAGGGGAAAATGCAGTTTATTAAATATGTTTAGAAAACAGATGACAAGAGAAAGATGTCATAGATTGAAATTTAAAAATCAATCTTTGAAATGTAAATGGTGTTTTAAATTATTATTTGAGTAAACTCATGGTAAAATTATATGGAAAAAATATAAGATTTTTTGTTTCTTATCAGCATTACTGGCAATCTTAAAAATGATGAATTTGTGGATAGCCAACCATATTCTTCATGTCTATTGCCATAGGTTAATTTTATCCCTTTCATCTCAAATGTTAGATAATCCAATTTCATGCTGGGGTCATTTGTGGTCAAATTTAGTGTAGGACAAATAACATAAAATGACATCAAGCAAATATTTTCCAGAAAAGAACATTAATTTTTATACATGGATATATTCATATTATTTAATCATTATGACAATTTTAATGGTAAAAAGTAAAATAAAAGATGCAGATATAAGACATGAAAATTTGATAAAGTAATTTAATTATACATTGCTCATCATTGATTTGTTTTTCTTCATTGTGTCTTTCTTGCTTATATAGCTGATTTGTAATTGCATTTTGTGTTCTAAATTATGCCTTTTTTTCCCTCTCTTTGGGTCAAGATAACAGAGTGATACATTGGCCCCCAAAGTCCCGGTATAATTATAATAAGAAGAATATTACCAAAACTATGCATTCAGGGAGATTCACTGAGGAAGAGGGCCCATGAGGTTTGCAGATCCATACAGAGGTTTAGGACTTAGAAATCCCAGATATTAAGTGAGAGCAATATTAAGTAGTATGGAAAATAAAGATTGAATTAAAATCTATCTATGAAATAATATATTATCCCTACCAATCCTTCTTCCTTCACTCCCTTTTCCACTCAGACATGCAGAAAACAGCAATCGTAGCTTCCATATCTATACTCTAGGAATAGCTACCCACCACTATAGAAGTGTGTTTTCCACTTTATTCATTTAAATTGGTTCTTCCAACAAGGACATCAAATATATACACAACTCATAGAAGGTATTTTTTGTTTTTTTAAGAACTTAGACTTAAATTTGAACAATGAATAAGGAGCTCCTGTGTAGTGAACATTTTTCAGTCATTTTAATTCTCCAGGATTTAAAATATTTCTATGGGAATCATGTTCTCTCTCTCTATCTCTCTCTTTCTCTCTCTCTCTCTCTCACTCTCACTCTCTCTCTCTCCCCCTTCTCTCTCCCCACCCTTGTTGACAGTTTAGGTGATCAATGGTGATTCAATTTCCTGATAAAGAAGTGTTATATATTACAATAGCTCTGTAATAGTAGAGCATCTCATTTTTGGAGGAACATATTTTTTGGACTCATCATAGACCTTATGTCCTCAGCTACCAAGAATATTTTGAATTTCTCATTGTCCATTTAATAAGCTATTTTTTAATCACACAGAGTATGGTTATTTATATCTAAGAGTATTAGAAGATGCAAAAAATGATAACTGAATTAATGTAGGCAAGAAAAAAAATAGGCATACTGTAACAAGCTTGTATTTTTTACCCGGTCTGTTTGTGGCTGAAGGCAGAGAACATTCAGATTGAATTAAGACATGAGAGTCTGGCAGGCTGTGGCATTCAGTGGCAAAACAGCTAATTAAATTATTACCTGTGGTCACCTTGAATGAAGTGTCTATTAATGACACAAATTTGAGAGATTGAGTCACCTCTCAAAAACAACAAAATGAAGCACATAAGGAATTCATGGCTGCTTTTAATTTTGGGCTGGCTGCTTTTAATTTTGCTGGACAACTTAAAGAAAATGCATGATAAGCTCAAGGTCTTAAATTCTCAGCTCAAAACTAAGACAGACAACCAAGGCTTTTCAGTATCTTTCATTTCTTTTTTCCTCTAGGCTGAGATAGATGAAAATCAAACTAAAATCTTTATCCTAAGAGTTTAAAATTTTGGTAGGTTGAATTAACAATCTGACAATGCATTAAGTGTGATGGAAGTTTGATAAGGAAAGAATAAAACACTGAATATGGGTATGAAACATACTGAGAAGTTTGGATGTTTAAAATACACCAAATATCCAGACTCCAAATCAACCTCTATTTCCAACTAAGATATGTCTGATGTAACTATTCTGCCCTACTCAAAAATCCTAAAATTATTTGACCCAAACACTTTCTTGCAGAGAATTCAATCCTCCCCACACTCTATACTTAAATAGTGAAGACATTTTCTTAGTGCCTTCAGGCCTGTAAGTAAAATCAGATTCCAATAAAGGCATGAAATTACATATTCAAACACCAGAGTAACAAAAAAGCTGACAATCAAAAGATAATACAAATCCATTTGTATCGCAATAATATTTTGAAATTAAAACAAATACAGAATTTTACCTATATATAGAGAGGTATCTATAGATAGAAAAATAGATATAAAATAACATGTATATAAAATACAAGAGCTGTCCAGAAAGTATCCAGCCAATGCTAATATAATAAGAATGGTTAGGGAGACATCAATGTAACCTGGCACCAAGGAGAGTGGACTGGGCTGTGGATCCGTGAACAACGAAGACTTCACTATACTAGTCAGCAGGGTGCTGGACACCATTGAGTGAGCATGTGTATTGTGTGGCCATCACATTCAAAGTGACTTGAGCTGAGCGAGCAGAGCAACGAATCTGCATCAAATTTTGTGTTAAGCTTGAACATGCCTCCGCGGAACTATCCAGATGATTCAGAAGACTTTTGGGGACGATGCAATGAGTGGAGCACAAATAAAAATATGGTATAAAACACTCCAAAGATGATAGAGAATCTGTTGAAAGTGATCCCTTTTCTGGAAGGCCTGCAACAAGCAGAACACCTGAGAACATTTAATGTGTATTGGTTAGGTTAAGAGATGCTGGGAGAACTGTGCCAGGTCCCCAGGTGCCTACTTTGACAGGAACTAAGGTGTCATTGTACTTTGTACAATGTTTTTTGTATCTTGTGTGTTTTTCAATAAATGTCTCTATTTTACATATTACATGGATGGATACTTTGAGACAGTCTCTCTCTTCTCTCTCTCTCTCTCTCTCTTTCTCTCTCTCTATATATATCTTAAATGAAAATACATGAGAGATATAGTTTAAGTGTGTTGAATAAAGAAAAAAAGAATGACCATATTTTTAGGTGAAGTTTAACTTCTAGTTATGGATGCACTAAGTAAAGATTCTGGGGTTATTGTGCTAGCTTGCATACACTCAACCATATGTTTGGATGGTTGCTGAAATTTTGATTTGAAGATCATTCACACTCACATAAGGGGAGAATCTAGAAATTCTCTTGACTATGTAGAGGATGAAAGATATATTTGTCACATGCAATATCCTAAACTATTCCCCAAACTAACAAAACCCAGAAAACATTTTCCTTCACCAAAACAGTGGGGATACCTTTAATGAGGAGAGCACATCCATCTATGAAAAGAGCATGAGCGGCAATTCTGAGAATCAGCTTGTTGACAGGGGATGATGTCCCATTTGAAATTATTCTCAGATAAGAAGAAGACATTATAGGATTGGGGCCAGAGAAATAATCAGAATGATTTGATACACAGGAATATTTGAATGTAGCTAATTCATTATGGAGTCTCTATGGGTAGGCCTTTAAAAAAATGTTCTTTACTTTTCTGGGCACTGATGGACTCTTTACTCTGGGACTCTAGGTTGATCATATTATTTGATTGTCCATGTTGTCTTGGTATTTTCTTATCCATCAAGTCAGGTTTACCCAGCAATATTCATTATTGAATGTTGTAGTTGAGACTGGATTCAAGTAGCTCTTCAAGGCACCAGTAGATTTCTTGAAACTAATATACTTGCCCTACCACTCTTACTTTAACCTACACTTAAGTCTTTATTGATATTACATATATACAGTTGACTAGAGAAAAAGAATATTAGGCTTAAAGATAGAGCTAGACAATTTGCTAGCACCAGCCAGTAATGCAGTGTTTGGTGTTAAAGCCCAAGTGAGAAAGGAAATCCTCCCTGGGTTGAAGATGTTAATGATACATTTCTAACTTTGTCAGAAAGAAGAGATGGCTAGAGGTAAGGATTTCTATCAATTGGGTTTAATAGTTTGGCTATATCTTGAGTTGACAAGGGTAATACTAGAGTTTTAATGACGAGCTTTGGGAATGAGTTAAGTAAATGGTCTGCTTAAATGTTCCAAAAGTATGATACCTGTGTCCTGTGTGAATGCTAAAGAGAGGCTTCAGCTGTGGAGAAGCCTATGGATGCCAACTATCCTATTATCTTACCACACTGAATTGTACGAGGGGCTCACGAAACAAGTGACAGTGGTGGCAGGGACCAAAGGTATACATAGGCTCAACAATATTGACTTCTTACCAAGGAGGACCTATATATGAAAACCACACTTTATAATTTTATTATAACTCCACCTACCTACACTTAAAGCCCTATACCATGAATTATAAAGCATGTATTTATATGTAAAAAATAACCCTGCCTTCAATGATCTTGACATAATTGGGATGTCATAATTATATGTGACTAGATGTTTAAAAGAATCAGATAGAATATAAAAGCAACAAATGAGTCAGGTTATAAATACTTTCATGGATATGAAAGGTTAATCTGATGTTTCTTGGTCCCACATCTCTGGAACCTCTATAGAATCATCTGCCAATACTCATTAATATGTTTTTTCCCCCCATTTACTCAGACACACATACTGGCTCGACCTAAAATACATGCACATTCTGGTAACTGTTTAGTGACTCAGTCTTCACCTATCATCTATTTAAAACTTCTAAAGTCTATTTAATGTCTTACCTCTTTTTCAGAGATTTTCCTGACCAATCTCCTTTGCTCCAGTATTGAATTTCTATAAAATAATGTATTCATTTTTTCATGAGAAGAATATTATAATACCTTGTACTAGTTGTTTAATGAATATATGTCTTATTTTTTCTACTACATATAGCACACCTGGAAACAAAAATCAAAATTTATATATTCTTTTTATTTACTTTACTGTGCAAAATTGAAATATGTCAAAATGTTTTTCTAAAATACATATTTTGAATATAAAAATAAGAAATACAGACAATACTCATTTTTATCCAAGATAAAATTGTATACATGCATGCATGCATTTGTGTTTTATGAAAAATAAAGGATGATTTTATGATAGCTTTTACTTCAATGAAGACTTTTTAAGTCTTTGATATTATGAGGTTTAGTCCTAAGTTTTAATTAATGTCTTCCTATACTCATTAGAATCATAAACTTACACATCAGTGCTTAAAGTACAAAATAAATAACGTTGCATTTGAATGTTTTAACTGAAGATTATAATTAGAATAAAAATTATATTCAATGAACTATGATTATTTGCTAGTGACTATGTCAAATGCTCCACTTGAATTTCTGCATTTTGATTTCTTTACTTTAAAAACAAATGTGATAATTTTTCCTATTTGGGGAATGTGATATCTGAAATTTATGAAGATAACAAGAACATTATAAATCCGGACTTGAGAATACCCATATGTGACTTTCTTGTTTCTATCATTACAATATTTGACTTTTTATTGTGGTGATTATTTTCATATCGTAGCACATATATTTTGGTTTCCTATGGGAAATGGCAAAATAGAAGAAGAAAAAAGCTTGTATTACTTATATTTCATTAGGCTATTTAACTTATACCTCAACCATTCCTCACCAAATGTACAGTCATATCTGCTAAATTTTGTGTCGAAACAGTGGATCATAGTTACATTTCTATGGTAACAAGGGGTAGGCACATAAGAACACTATAAAATATGTCCATCAGGGCAATATGGGCTCACGCACAAAATGGACCCAGCTGAAAAGCTTTTCTCTCAAAGAACAGCCTTGCAGATGACGTATGGTCGATGAAGCTGTTAACAGTTAATGTCTATCTGTCTCTACCACTAGATTGCAACAGCTCCTTGATAACAGGGATTACATCGTATTTGCCCTTGTATCACCAGCTGTCTCAGTAATGAGGTGAGCAATAAATATTATTTGTTGAATGAATGGACACTCAATAAGATGGATTGATAATTGACTTGTCAGTATCAACAAGATCCAGGCTATGAGCTGAGGTATAATGACGAAGTCTGGTCATGAAAGAGAATGATTATGATCACAGCAAAGATTTATTCTCTGCCACTGGTAAGGGGTTCAGGTTAGGTCTTTAAACTGTAAAAATTAACAAAAAGCCTAGTCGAGGAGTAGGCACAAAAGCGGGAACTTAATTCTAGAAATACTGTGCCAAAATGTAAATAAGACAGATTGATAAGGTGAAATATGAATTTGTAATAGCATGGAATGAAGGGTTTTCCATGATTCAGTAAATGTTAAGTCCAATAATCTAATGTGACTCAAGGGTATAGAAACTCAGAATGTCTGAATGGGCCAACATATCCCTGATAAATAGAAGTATAGGAAAATTGAGGCTTTTGGAAATATTTTCTGCTTCTTTCTATAGTGGTTTAGAAACTCAGGTAAGGATAATTTGAATGCAACAAGTTTAATTTCTGTGTTTGTATAAGGGACTGTATTAGATTTCTGTTTAGATAAGATGACTCTAAGCCCGAGTTCTCATGTAAAGATGTTGACCTGCTATAATTATTGATTGCTTCACTTATACTTTCTAAAATATGTCAGTTGGAATAATAAATTACATATTGGCTTTACTTAAGCTTTATTTTATTATAATTGTTTTTACTCTACACTTTAGTTCCTTCATCTATGATATGAAAATAATTATATCACCTAATATATACAGCCAGAATTAAAAATATATATATATATCCAGAATGTTGAGCACAGTTCTTGGAATATATTACTTAGTATCATACACATTTTACTTATTATAACATAAGGATTAAGCATGCCAAGTGAGAAAAAACTGATGTCTGACGTCCTTACATATGCAAAGATATACCTTCAGCATCCTTCAGTAAACTGTAAGAAATAGATATTCAAGAAGTATTTAACATCCATAATGTGGCTTCCGTTGCTCATTCACTGACCAGTGGTGAAATAACTGAAATAGTTCTAAATCAAACTATGTTATCAACCGTAAAAAAAAAAAAAAAAAAAAAAGTATAAAACAAGAAAACCCTATTATTTGCAGCAACATGAATGGGACTGGAGGGCATTCTGTTAAGTGAAATTAGCCAGACACAGAAAGACAAATATTGCATTCTCTCACTTACATGTGGGAGGTAAAAAAAAAAAAAAAAAGTCTTATGGAGGTAATGAACAGAATGGTGGTTGCCAAAGGCTGGGAGTCATAGAAGGGAGAAGAGAACGAAAAGGGGTTGGTTAATGTGCACAAAAATAGCGTTAGATAGAAGGAGTAAGTTCTAGTGTTCAATATTACAGCAGGATGACTTATAGTTAAGAATTTATAGTATATTTCAAAATAGCTAGAAGGGAATATTTGGAATGTTCCCAACACACACAAAAATGAAAAGTGTTTGAGGTGATTCATATCCCAATTACCCTGATTTGATCATTACACATTGTATGCATCTATCAAAAAAAACACATGTACTCCATAAATATACACACCTGTTATACATCAATAAAAAATTAAAGGTACAGTTATACCTAAAAACAATTATTCAAACATATTACTTAAGTTCTTAGTGCTCAGCACATAGTCATTGTTTTATAAACAATAATGGTTATCATTGCCATAGTCATTATTGGAAAATCATCAAGAGACCGCTCTGTACACAGAGCTGAGGGTGAGATCTTGGTGGATGACAATTCGTAATTTCAGAAAAAATTATAAATACATATGCACATATTCGCATTACATTTACCTGTTATACTAAGGAGACATTTATTTTCTTTATGTGCTTCATAATGGTAAGTATATTTGCTAAGTATTTGATCTTTATAAGTAGTATTTTTACTGAAATGGAAGTATTTAGCATACTATTGCTTTACAAAAACATTGCATTTAAGCAATAAATCGTATCTAAAATAATTCTATATTGATCATGTAGAATGTCCTTCAAGACATGCAGTGTGATTTGTCCCTTTAGATATTTTTCATAATACATTGAGCATGATATGTGTCCTTAAATATATTTGAAATCGCTCTTTTAACATGATCCAGTAAAAATATCCAACTATACATGTTTGGAATTTTTCTTCTATATAATGTGCAATCATATGTTTCATCAGTTTCATTTTAGTAAAAGACAGTAAACACAAAAAGATAAAGTCGCACAGGCAGGAAATAAATTGTGATTTCAATTTCATTGTAACTGTTTGAATAGATAAATTTTGAAAGTTTTAATTTTAACTGCAGCAATTATTGATACTGAATCTCATATGATATATCTATTTTTTTAGTGCTAAAAATAAGACTAAAATGTGGGCTCAAATTTTAATACTCTATCAGGTATCCCATGGGAAATTAAAATTTTGTGAGGTGGATCTATGAGGAAAAATCTAATCAACAATCTTTAGAAGGGAATGAACTGATAAAATAATCAAAATGATTCAATAGATCAAGCCAAATTTAGATTATTCCAGCTAATGGAAGGTAGTTTTGATTAAATATCTTGAAAATCAAGTGGCCTCCTTTAAGCTAGAATGTTATTGATTCAAGTCCTATTTACATCCAAAAAAGATGCTATTTAATGTTCAAGATATCTTGACTTTTCTTTAGAAAATTCTAATGGAAGGGGGAAAGATCTGGCTTAAAATCAAGGTGCGAAATCCTTAAAAACTGAAAGCTGATTTGAAATTAGGTAAAAATGAAGATTTATTTTAAGTAATCATAGAATAATTTATGAAATATAAACTATAGTTAATTGCATGCAGCATGCATTGCAAAAGCAAAGCAAAATACATTTAGTAATAAGTCTTTAATTTTACTAATAGCTTTTCACTATAAATTTAATTTCATAGGTATTCATTAAGAAACAGCTACTCATATATTCTGATTAGATTAGTAGGCCCTGAAAATACAGTGTTTATGTAAACAAAACAGTATTTTAGCTGCTATAATGTATTACAATAATATTGGCTTAATGTAAGATATCACTCAATCTCCAATAAAATCATTTTTATGAAATGACTAAATATTTTAATAGCATATCAATGATAGAATTTTGAAACTCCTGTTATTAAAATTATATTTATTAAGTATTGATTTTTATTTTTTCTATATTTTTAAAGGATAATATAAAGATTGAAATACTTCTCTACTCCTACTTCTTTCCACATTTTTATAAATCTACTTCTCTGTATAGTGGACATATTTCTATCTGTTTTCCTGTGTACATATAATGATATCAAAATGGGAGGATTTTGAATAGAAATTCCTTTTAACTTCCCTCCTCCCTATCTTATAAACAGATCAATAAATTTGGATTTAGATAAGTATCATTATGGTCATATTAAGAAGATTAATAGTAAGAATACATGTATATAAGAATACATACACTTATGGTTAAAATATATATTCTAACACTGTGGAAATTGAAGTGATCATTACAAATACCAATGTTCTCTAGACAATTATACTGCAAAGCAAACAAAGAATTATTATTTTTCTCTTGTTTTCAAAAGAGAAAATGTGTATCTCATGAAATGAATTCTTATGCATTCAAAAGGAGAGCCCTTTAAAACTACTTCAAAGTATGTGCTTTTCTTAGGACAAATCTGAAGTAGACATTGGGGACACAAATGCAATTTGAAACATTTCATTTCTACATTACTTATGTGTCTCTGTTATTAAAGCTTCTCTCATACTTAAAGAAGAAATGGAGTACTGAACTTTGTGTCAAGCAAAGGGAATAGAAAAACAACCCCAAAACTCAATACTGTTTAGTCCAATTTATGAAGTGATTTGAGGCAGGTAATTCAGATACTGGAAAAACTGTCATTCACTTAAGTACCAAAAAATCTAATTTAATGCAGTTGATATCTTCATTCCAGCCAGAAAAGCTGTTTCATCTTCATTTTAGTCTAGATTGCTACTATATGAAGTGACAGTGGGTTTACATGCTCCAGTTGTATATTTATTTTCTGAAAAGAGCTGAGATGCCGTCATTTTTCAACTTTGTCATCCCATTGCTTATTCTAGTAAGACTCAAAGTGTGAAATGGACATGGCTATCTGATTATTTTAAATTAACTCAACTTCACAAACAGGAAATTGTGATGAGTTAAATAATTAGCATACATCTGAAAATTGAGGCTATTAATGTGTCTCAAGTTATGTTATTTTAAATATATCAAAAAGTAGTTATTAAAACACACTATATGAAGGCATTTGAATAACAGCTACGAAGGCTTGAATTCCAAGTCTTTAATAGGTTTTTTTTCTCTTATGCTTTGTCACTGGCAATTTGTTTTTATTTTTATCTATTAATTTATTTATCTATATATCTATCATTAACATCATATGTGCTCTCATTAAAAGATAATTTATTATTATACTAAACACATAAGGAGTGAATAATACAATACAAACATGAAACTTAAATTTAATGTGATATAGATAAGCAACTTCTGTGTACACATACCAGAATCAGAAATGTGACTTCAACTGAACAAAGAAGTCAGACAACTCAAGTAAAAGGATGGTAGAAAAATGAGCAATGGATTTTGTGAATACGAAGAGTAGTGTTGAAACAATTATACAATTATACTATGGTCTGCATTTCTATCCATTTTAATTCATCCACAGCTGGCTCATAATTTACATGCTAGCATCCTTTCTGGCATGAAATGTTTATTTGTAATATATCCTGTATCTGTTTCTTTTTTCCCGATGTGGTTCCTGGCCCTCAGTGCATAGTGGTTATACTAAATTATTCTTCTAAATTTTTTTCAATATTTTATTTACCCATAATTAATGTTTTTTTTCCTAGAATAGTTACATTTCTCCTTAAAATTACCCTTGTCTATATTCTATCTCAAGCCCAAAGTTGCTAAAGTATAAACATGCCTAGAATTCAAGTATAATAATTTTCCAATTTAGCCAATCCAACACTGATTGACAGTTTCCAGAATCATCTGATTTTATTTCCAGATATTAGTTTCAAAGGACCCATCTTTCATATCTAGAAATGTATATGTTAAGATATATGTTGTAAAAACTCTATTTCTTTAAAAAAAAAAAGTCTCAGAAATTTAAGAGAATTTATTTGTGTAATAATCAACTATCAAAACAAACAAGCAAATAAAGAAAACACTATAGCATCCAGGTCTTTTAATAAAACTCACTTATATTCTTGTTATATCATCTTTACTCATTCATATTCATAATTAATATTTTTTCACCTATTGGGTTAATGTGCTTCATTATTTTCTATGTATTATTGATAACAATTTTGTTGTACTGCTGGACATATGATTCCCATTGAATTAGACAACATTAGTCAGCCCATTACCTGGAAGTGGCAGACAAATTCTATGCTTAATTTCTTCCATGATAGTCCAATCCTGTTTTAATGAATAATGTCCATGACCTCCAAATAATGAGATTGATCAATGTGACAGTCTGGTTAGTTAACAAGATATGCTATATATATATATATATATATATAATATATATCTAGATATAGATATATCAGATATTGAAGAAAGATAGGTAATACCCCACAAATTTTTAAGGGTCAATGAGATAAAATGCGGCTTGATTTGAAAGGATTTGCTTCAGCTCTAAGAAAAAAAAATAGAAATGAAGAATCAAGGCATTTGATTCATTTAATCAGCCTATTAACAGGATATAATACACAATATTGTGTTTATGACATGAGCAGGCATGTCCAGTTTGTGGCGTGAGATTACTACAAAATAATTCCTCAAGATAGAGATGTCATAGGGTCCAGTTTTGAGAATGGTGGTATAAAGTAAAAATAATTTCAACTCAAATAATATAAAATAAAAAAATAACCAGTATTACTCTTGACTGAGGGTTAGAGTATTGCATAAGACTCTCTCAAATTCCTTCTGGTCAATATCTTTATTGGTCCTGGGCTCAAGATTCATAGCACTATATATCAAGGTTTTGTTGAAAACAAACATATGTACACATTCAATGAAATATGTATATCTTTATAAATTAGAAATTTGGGGGTTTTTTTAGTCAATTTATGTTGAAACACTGACTGTGTTTAAAAAGCTAATAAAGTCTGACTTTTATTATAAATTTAATTAATTTGGATCTTTTTTTTCTTTTTTTGCTTGACAATGCATAGATATTAGGCCTGTTCTTTGGTGTGCTTTTTATTGATGGGAGAGTGATGAGATGATAACCCAAGCTCAATACAATGATCAAGCACAAGACTTCTGGAGTCATTCTCTTTACATTTAAATCCTAATTCCAGCTATTCTGAACGTCTGACCTTGAACAATTTTTGTAACTTCTTTTAAACTCAGAGTCTTAATCTCAAAAATAAAAATAATACTACCCATCAAATATATTTACTATAAAGATTAAATGTAAATTGTTTAACACAGTTGTTCATGATATGAATTCTTTTGTTTTCTTCTTCCATTCTCATCCTTCTATTATGTGACATCTTTAATGAGCACTCTATATCAATATTGATTAAATTAAACTCTAGAAACTGAAAAATAAGATGTTATTTAATATTCTGCTTTTAGGGGGAATCTTCTCTCCCCTTTTTATTTTTGTAAAAAGTATTTTTTTTCCTTTTTTTTCAAGCCTATATTGTGGAAGCATTAAGCTCATGAAATTAGACACCAGAGAGCTTGACTTTCATCCCAGTTCCACAAATTCTTAGGTGTACTAATTCCAGCAAGTCAGTTCGTGTCATTTAAATCAGGTTTTTTTTTCAGCTGTAAAATGTGTAATAATACTCCTTACAATAAAAGGTTCATGATGAAGGTTAGCTGAGGTAATTTATTGAAAGCTCATGGCATGGCAACTTGTATATAGAAAAAAATATAAATCTTGTCCTGTAATATCATTCTAATTTTAAAGATGGACAATATAAATTTTAAGCAAATTCCCTAAGTAGTTTATGTAAGAGGCTCATTGTTGATAAGACTGGATACCAGATGTTCTGATTTCTAACACAGTGCTCTTTCCATTCTGCCATGCCATCTTAGTTGATGGGTCAATGCTTAATCAAATCTTAATGGTCAAAGCTGGGGAGCAACCTGATGTATTGCAGAGTGTGTATGCTTTGAAATAAAACTGATCTTAATTTGATTTTCAGTCCTAAATATTTTTAACTTGTACCTCAGAATTGGCTTTTTAGTTGCCTAAATCTCAATATCGTTATAAACAAAATAGGACAACAAAATAGGACAATATCTTTATAAACAAAATAGGACAAGGAGAAGAGTACAAAACTTCAGAGTTATTGAAAAAAATGGAAAATACAGAGAACAGTTTTTTACTTGGCACATGTTAAGGATATCATAATTTTGTTATTATTACTATCATGAATTATTATAGCATTTAAGAAACCAAAACATATATTCTGGGAATATTGAAAGCCATTCAAAAGCATATTCCATTTTCCAAAGACTTTTGCAAAGCAATTCTTATTACACTAAAATATTTATTTATTCATCAAATATAATAAGGAATTATGATTTTGTAGTTAACAACTTGTGTGAGCAATGGAAATGGAGTTGCCATTTTTAATGCAAGACAGTTTATGACCTTGGTTGCTTTGTAATAGCAGTTGTTTATGGATATTTAAAAAAATTAAAGCATTAAGATTTGACATGAGGTACAGCATCAACCTTCTCAGAGTTGACCCTACACTAATGTGAAAACATACAAATCATCTCTGCAAATATTTTAGTATGCATCCCTTAAAACCTCCAGAATCTCAATGTTTTAAGAAAATTCAGTAAGAGAGCTAGTTTTACTCATGTAATAGATAAGATTTAGTTGAAAATAAAAATGTGAATAAGCATGATGAAATATTCTTAAATGATTCTACTTTTTCAAAATAAATATAAGAGACATGAATTAAGAATATGTGAGCATTTTTGTGTGTAGATTAGCATGTATTCTCTGGTTACTATATATCAGGCTTTTTGGGGGGTTTTTTGGGGAAAATATGAGAGTACAGTTTTAATTTTAAATTTTGTCATAGGCAGCACCATAATCTAGCCTATACTTAGTTTCTCTGAGGTCATATACAATGATTTGTACAATGACTATTTGGTCATTGTACAATGACTATTTTCATTTTAAAGGTAAAGAAACTAAGATTCAGATAAATTAACATATTCTTGATCATCCTAGTGGCCAATAAAAATCCCTTTTCAATAAATGGTGCTGGGAAAACTGGATAGCCACCTGTAGAAGGCGAAAGCAGGACCCACACCTTTCACCTCTCACAAAAATCAACTCACGCTGGACTTAAACCTAAGGTATGAAACTATTAGAATTCTAGAGGAAAATGTTGGAAACACTCTCCTAGACATCGGCCTAGGCAAAGAGTTTATGAAGAAGTCCTCAAAGGCAATCATAGCAGCAACAAAAATAAATAAATGGGACATGATCAAACTAAAAAGCTTCTGCACAGCCAAAGAAACAGTCATGAAAGTAAACAGACAACCTACAGAATGGGAGAAAACTTTTGCATCCTACACATCTGATAAGGGGCTGATAACTAGAATCTACTTAGAACTCACAAAAATCAGCAAGAAAAAATCAAATAACCCTTTAAAAAGTGGGCAAAGGACTTGAACAGAAACTTTTCTAAAGAAGACAGAAGAATGGCCAACAAACATATGAAAAAATGTTCAACATCTCTAATCATCAGGGAAATGCAAATCAAAACCACAATGAGATATCACTTAATTCCAGTGAGAATGGCCTTTATCAAAAAGTCTCCAAACAATAAATGCTGGCGTGGATGTGGAGAGAGAGGAACACTCCTACACTGCTGGTGGGACTGGAAACTAGTTCAACCTCTGTGGAAAGCAATATGGAGATACCTTAAAGCGATACAAGTGAATCTACCATTTGATCTAGCAATCTCATTACTGGGCATCTACCCAAAAGATCCAATGACACTCTACAAAAAGGACACCTGCACTCGAATGTTTATAGCAGCACAATTCATAATCGCAAGGCTGTGGAAACAACCAAGTGCCCATCATTCCAAAAATGGATTAATAAAATGTGGTATATGTATATACCATGGAGTACTATTCAGCTCTAAGAAACAATGGTGATATAGCACATCTTACATTTTCCTGGTTAGAGCTGGAACCCATACTACTAAGTGAAGTATCCCAAGAATGGAAAACAAGTGCCACATATACTCACCAGCAAACTGGTATTAACTGAGCAGTACCTAAGTGGACACATAGGTACTACAGTAATAGGGTATTGGGCAGGTGGGAGGGGGGAGGGGGGCAGGTATATACATACACAATGAGTGTGATGTGCACCATCTGGGGAATGGTCATGCTGGAAACTCAGACTTGTGGGTGGTAGGGGGGGAAGGGCATTTATTGAAACCTTAAAATATGTATCCCCATAATATGCTGAAATAAAAAAAAAGAAATAGTAATGAAATAAAACAAAAAAAAACTTGAGTGCAGATCTTTCTGTTGACTTCAGAGTTGATGCTTTTTCCAGAGTACATTACAGAGTTAGTGGCTTATATATTTAGGATAGAATATTTTTAAAAAGTATTTTGCATTATAATTTAATAAAAATAAATTTGAAAATTATTTTTAAAAGGAGTGATTGCCTAAAATATTATGCTTATAATAATTTAATTCATTAATCATGTTAAGCAGGGAAACATTGAGTGGATTTTGATATTGAAAAAAGACTTCTTCTTTAGTATACATTTTGATTTCATAGTTAATATGTGGATGAATAAAGACTCTATGTTATAATGTACTTTTAATGAGAAATATACTTGTAACTTCAAATACATTCAGAACCTAGTATGAAAATATTCGTCTTTTTTTTCTACTTGCTCCTACTGATATATCAAAATGGCAAGTTTTTTATGAACTGAATGTGTTGCCAAAATTCATATGTTGTGACCATATCTCCAAATGTCATAGTGTTAGGGAGTAAAGCCTTTGAAAGCTAATTATGTTTAGATGAAGTCAGGAAGGGGGAGTCCCCATGATGAAATTAGTACCCTTATAAAAAGAGACATCAGAGCTTTCTTTCTCTGACTTGTGAGGATACAACAAGAAAGTGATCATCAGAAAGCCAGAATTTGGGCCTTTATCAAAACCCAAATCTGCTATTATTCTGATCTTTCACTTTCCAGCCTCTAAAACTAAGAGAAATATCTGTTGTCTAAGCCATCCAGCCTATGATATTTTGTTATAACAGTAAAAACAACAACAATAACAACAAAACTAAGGCAAATAAAAAAAGTTCAACATAAACTTCATTAAGGTGAAGATACTTTTTAAAGTGATAATATCAAGCCTTTAGTGTATTCCTTAAGAACTGAGTGTCCTGGGAATTTAATCATATCAATGTAGTACTTTCACATTTTTAACTGAAGAAAAGTGATTATCCTTTAAAGATTTTTTTTTTTTAGATTAGGAAAAAAAAATGTCAGAAGCCAAATCTGGCCTGTATGGTAGATGTCTAATGATTTTCCACTTAAACTCAAACATATTTGCCCTTGTTCCATGAGAGGAATGAGCAGGAGCACTGTTGTGGAGAAGGACTCTCTAGTGAAGCTTTCCTGAGTGTTTTTCCGCCAAATCTTTTGCTAACTTTCTCAAACTCTTTCATAATAAGCAGATGTTATCATACTTTGGCCCTCCAGAAAGTCAACAAGCAAAATACCTTAAGCATCCCAAACAATTCTTGCCATGATCTTTCTTCATGACTGGTTTGTTTTCACCTTGACTGGACCACTTCTACCTCTTGGTAGCCATTCCTTTGATTATGCTTTGTCTTCAGAAAATTGCTGGTAAAGCCATGTTTCATCTCCTGTTGCAATTCATGGAAGAAAACCTTCAGGATTTTGATCTTGCTTGTTTAAAATTCCCATGGAAAGCTCTGCTCTTGTCTGAAGCTGATCTGGGTGCAATGGTTTTGGCACCCATTGAGTGGCATGTTTTGTTCAGTTTTAATTTTTCAGTTAAAATTTTTAAGCTGAACCAATTGAGAAATCTATGGTGTAGGCTATTGTTTATACTGTTGATTTTTGGTCCTCTTAAATTACGGCATAACCAGATGAATTTTCCTTTTTAATCTGATGTGGATGGTCTATTGTTACAGGCTTCATCTTCTTAAAATGAGTGATCAATTTGTAAACTATTGATTTCTTTGGGGCATTGTCCTTATAAACTTTTCATAAAGCATCAATAATTTCACCACTCTTCCACCCAAGCTTCATCATAAATTTCAAATTTGTTCTTGCTTCAATTTTGGCAACATTAATGATGCTCTGATAGACATTCTTTTGAAATTGATGTCTTTTCTTTATCAGAATCTCAAACTCAGACATATTATAACAGTGAGTTTAAGTTTATTTTGGTGCAAAAAAATTGAAATCCACGTATAGTTTTTTAATAATACACAGTTTTGTGAACTTTTGGAAGAATCTTCATATATGCTGTAAAGAATATTTATAAAAATGCTGACTCATTTGTGCTATGCACAAATCTCACAATCAGAAATACCATGTGATCAAAGATCAGATTTTGAGCATTCTTATTAAAACAGTGGACTTGAAACATTGTTAAGATAACCAGGGCACATTTCATGAGCCCTTAAGCAATTTATTTATTCATCTTAATTTGTATAAAGATATGTTTCTATATCATACTTTAGGATCACTTCAATTTCTTAGACATTTTATATGTTTTTGTGGTGTTGATGGCTACTTATGGCAAAGTGTTTTGCCATTGATGACCCATTTACACTTCAAATTTTGAAGTTAAATAATTAGCACTATTCTGATATCTCTCGAGATCAAAAGGAAGAGGAAATTTTTAAAAAGTCATTTTCAAAATATTTTTCTATTGATCTATAATTTAAAAATTGTGAATTTGACTCATCAGTTAACCAGTTTGTATGAAAAAACCAAATATGTAATCTTCTCTAATCTTTAGGATTGATTCTAAGAGTAGTATCCCAGGTTTACATCCCAAATGATATTAAGAAGATTGTTGAATTTATCAATTGTTGGAACTATTATCCACATGTGGATATTAGTTCACTACCTGAGGGGAAGTACATCAAAATATTCTTATGTCATCATCATTGTCTTATGTTGGAGAGCATATTCAGTGATACTAAAAGTCTAATCCCTTTCTGCCTCTTTGTCCCTCTGTCTCTCTCAGGTACATACATGCCCCACTCATATATATATATATATATTTTTTTTTTTGGAAAAATAAAATCTAAATGTGAACAGTAGATATCTTTAAATTTTCTCTTGAAAAACATCTGTCTTACAATGCATGTGAAAAGGACTACTTTGAAGGGTAGTTAATATTTTCTCATTTTTATTTCCAATAATGTTTACTTTTTCAAAATATTTTGCTTTGCTATGTATGCTTACTGAATGGACATCTATCAAGCAATCAGGCACTAACTTCAAAAATGTTTCTTTCAACTTACTATGTAAAGACTCTATATTTAGTTTTGGCAATAGAAAAAAATGCAAACATGGTATTGTTAAATGTTGGGTTTACTTACATGGGGCAATAAATAAATTGTTAATTCTGCAAAAGTTGTCAGCTTCAGTTTATCAGGAATGAGCTTCCCAATTCTTCCTGGTACCTATGTTCTCATAATTTCACAAGCACAATGCTGAATGACTACATTAGACCTCCTGGTGTCTGAAGCTGTTATCTATTTACCCAGTGCTTTTTCTCAATCCAAAACACAATGGATCCAATAGTGTCACTAATGCTCAGATGATTGAACAGACCTCTGTCCAAATCAAACAAATAACTCCAATTACAGACAACTCTAACAGGGTGTACTTCGTTAATGGGACAATCTATCAATTGTTATGGAGGTAGTAGGTATGTGTCTGGATGTGGGGTTTAGGGAAGTCGTTCTTAAGGAGATGGTCTTTGGAATAATTCTTCAAAACAAAGACTCATTAGCAGCAAAGAAAGATGTCATAAGCATTCTAGTCACAGACTTACAATAGAATGATTTTGGGTGCTTGTAATATACAATAAATGTACTGATAGAACAGGTAAAAATTAGGCAAGAAGACATCTTTGAGAAACAATTATTTTATTTTTGTAATGGATAAATAGTAAAAACATGATCTGCTTATTAAGGTATACGCATAGACATGACTGTGTCCTTCCCAGGCCATAGAATAAAAGAAGAAAAGTTCAATATATTTATAATACCAGCTTGTCTTTGATATGCAAATGAAAATATCCAGAGCCATATCTCCATTGTATGGCCTATATACCCCAGAAGAAAATATTCCTCTGCCCTCTAATCATCCCAGGGCAAAGTTCCAGGCAGCCCAGGGCCATGTGTATAACCCAAAGCCCACTGAAATTATTTAATTATTTATTTAGTGAATTTCAAGTTGTTTACCCTGTCCAGCATTGTTTATCCCTAGGAAACCCCAGTGAAGGTTCTAGCCTCAGCCTTTTCCCTTGTTCCTTGTCTTCTACCATGTGACTCGAACTGGCACTTCCACTATGCCCTGCCTTGCATGTTGTGACCCCTTCTCTGGGACCTGTGATAATAAAAATTTTGTGTTTTTGTCCTCTCCTTGTCTCTTGTGTTCATACCTGACTAACCATATATAAACGAACATAGAACAGTTATATATCCTAATTATTTCAGAGGGTGTCTTGTTTCCATATTTAATTTGTGATTTTGACAGTGAGCCAATATTTCTTTGACCTTTTCTTCTGAGAATTATTTAAAGTCTAGATTGAAGTTGTTTTCTTCCAGAAATAATTTGCATTTAGTTCCACCAGTCATTTAAGCCAATGCTAAAACAGGAATATTTTATTTTTTTTAGCAATTTTTCTTTTATTATTATTTTTATTTTAGCATATTATGGGGGTACAATTGTTAAGTTTACGTATATTTCCCAGGCACCCTCTCCCCCCTCGAGACAGAGCCTCAAGCATGACCATTCCCCAAACATTCCACATCTCACTCATTGTGTTTGTATATACTCATCCCCTCCTTCCCCCTCCCACCTGCCCAACACCTGATAAATGTTATTCCAATATGTCCACTGAGGTGTTGATCCGTTAATACCAATTTGCTGGTGAGTACATGTGGTGCTTGTTTTTTTCATTCTTGAGATACTTCAATTAGTAGAATGGGTTCCAGCTCTATCCAGTAAAATACAAGAAGTGCTATATTACCATTGTTTCTTAAAGCTGAATAGTACTCCATGGTATATATATACCACATTTTATTAATCCACTCATGAATTGATGGGCACTTGGGTTATTTCCACACCTTTGTGATTGTGAACTGTGCTGCTATAAACATTCCAGTGCAGGAGTCTATTTTGTAGAGTGCCATTTGATCTTTTGGGTAGATGCCCAGTAGTGGAATTGCTGGATCAAATGGTAGATTGACTTGTATCACTTTAAGGTATCTTCATATTGCTTTCCACAGAGGTTGAGCTAGTTTCCAGTCCCACCAGCAGTGTAGAAGTGTTCCTATCTATCCGCATCCACACCAACATTTTTTGTCTGGGGACTTTTTGATAAAGGCCATTCTCACTGGAATTAAGTGATATCTCATTGTGGTTTTGATTTGCATTTCCCTGGTAATTAGAGATGTTGAACTTTTTTTCATATGTTTGTTGTATTATTCTGTTTTCTTTTGAGAAGTTTCTGTTCATGTCCTTTGCCCATATTTTGATAGGGTTGTTTGATTTTTTTCCTTGCTGATTTTCCTGAGTTCTAAATAGATTCTAGTTATCAGCCCTTTATTGGATGTGTAGCTTGCAAAAATTTTCTCCCATTCTGTGGGTTGTCTGTTTGCTCTCTTGATAGTTTCTCTGGCTGTGCAGAAGCTTTTTAATTTGATCATGTCCCATTTATTTATTTTTGTTGCTGCTTTGATTGCCTTTGGGGTCTTCTTAAATTATTTTCCTAGGCCAATGTCTAGAAGAGTATTTTCAACGTTTTCCTCAAGAATTCTAATAGTTTCACATCTAAGGTTCAAGTCTGTTACCCAGGGTGAGTTGATTTTTGTGAGAGGTGAAAGGTGTGGGTCCTGTTTCAGTCTTCTACAAGTGGCTATCCAGTTTTCCCAGCACCTTTTACTGAATAAGGATTCTTTCCCCCAGTGTATGCTTTTGTCTGCTTTGTCGAAGATTAGTTGGTTATATGAAGATGGTTTTATGCCTGGGTTCTCTGTTGTGTTCCACTGGTCAATGTCCCTGTTCTTGTGCCAATCCAAAGCTGTTTTCATTACTATAGCCTTGTAGTATAGTTTGAAGTCTGGTAAATTGATACCTCCTGTTTTGTTTTTATTGCCTAGGATTGATTTTGCTATATGGGTCTTCTCTGGTTCCATATGAAGTGTAAAATTGTTTTTTCTATATCTGTGAAAAATGATGATGGTGTTTTGATAGGGATTGCATTGAGTCTGTAGGTCATTTTGGGTAGTATAGACATTTTAACACTATTGATTCTGCCGACCCATGAACATGGTATATTCTTCCACCTGTCTACATCCTCTGCTATTTCCTTCTTCAGTGTTTCATAGTTCTCCCTGTAGAGGTCTTTTACCTCCTTAGTTAAATATATTCCTAGGTACTTTATTTTCTTTGTTGCTATTTTGAAGGGAATTGAGTCTTTGACTTGGTTCTCATTTTTACTGTTGTTGACGTATATGAATGCCTCCGATTTCTGTGTATTGATTTTATATCCTGACACTTTACTGAATTCATTTATCAATTCAAGGAGTCTCTTGGTTGAATTCTTGGGGTTTTCTAGGTATAATATCATGTCATCAGCAAAGAGTGAAAGTTTGATCTCTTCTGCTCCCACTTGGATGCCCTTAATTCCACTCTCTTGTCTGATTGGTGTAGCGAGGACTTCCAGCACTATGTTGAATAGAAATGGAGATAGTGGGCAACCTTGTCTTGTTCCGGTTCTAAGTGCAAATGCTTTCAATATTTCCCCATTCAGTATGACATTGGCTGTGGGTTTGTCATATATGGCTTGTATCATTTTTAGGTAAGCCCCATCTATACCTATTTTGTTCAGCATTTAATTCAATTCTATCCATGAGATGTTTTCCATTAGGAGGTAGCATAAATTTGGGCCACAATATTTTATGAGGATGAATTTGTGGTTATAAATTGTCCTGGAAGATGCTCTAGCATCCACTGAGATGAGAATTTTTTTTTTCTATCCTTGTATTGTGGATTTTCTTTTTATTTGACTTTTTACAAGGGGTATATCCCATTGAATCCTAAATGCTGGTTAATTTTCAATTAGACCAAACTTCATTGAGCTCTAGACTTTTTCTCCTGCCTTCTACACCCTATGCAGCCATGAAAATAAAAGCTCAACATATTCAGGATTCAGCATGCATTATCAGAAGAAAATGTGGCTTGGGTGCTTGGTTGTGTCTTTAATTTCACTTTGTTTTTAATTCCTTGTAATTTTATTTATCTTTCAGATTTTCAAATTTATATTTTTTCGAACTAGCTAATAAACTATACTGTTGTAAATTTAAGTTTGCATTTCAAATAATTATGACTTTAAATGTTTAGCTGGTTTATCTGCTGTATACTTGTTTATGACTTTTAATTAGAAAGGAGAATTAATCTTTTATCAGCATATAATTTATCCTATTTAATCCTTAATACTTTTAACAAAAATTTTGAGTATGTAAATGCAATGTGCATTTCTGTGTTCCAACTGCTTGTTTTCTCTTAACATTACCTTACCATTTTTATGTCAGGATTTATTTAACATTTTACTTCTCACAAATATTCGGTAGCTGGGTATTATTTTATTACTAGTCAGAAATAAATCAAATAATAGCAATTTATTATTAGATTTTAATCACTGGATTACGCAAGAAATATGAAAATCCAGGACTTCTATGATGTGTCATTTCAAGTTCCAGGCTTATTCCATGTTGTTCTGCTATATTGGATTTTATCCCAAGGAACAGGATAATTTCCTAAATCGCTGTAGGAGCTCTAGCAATTACATTCATACCCAACCTGTAGAAAATAAGAGAATAATTTTTAATGTCCCTTCTATATCAGTTTAAGGCTAGTTTCCAGAAATTATACATAGATCTAATTGCATTCCTCTGACAAAATTTAGTAACATGGTCACACCAGGCTGCAAGTAAATCTGAAGTATTTAATCTTATATTCTGCTAAGTCTGTTGATTGACAGCCATAGCTTATAATGATATGGTCTTTGAAAAGTCTTTGATTTTCAACATGTCAAGACTCTAAATTACATGATATTTAGCCACTGAGTGTGTTTTCTTTAGCAAAAATAAAGCTCCATTTCCTTCTATCCCCACTTGAAGACTGACTCTAAGTATTTCTCCCTTAAGACTGACTCTAAGGATTTTAATAGAAGCAGCAAGAAATGGACACCAAGACCATTTTTTTTTAATTTTCAATTTTTATCCCTAATTCTGGTTTTAATTATATCCAAAAATGTAAGGGTAGGACTTCCATTATAAAACAGACTTCATCAGATTGCCAATCTGCACTATGTGAGTACTTGATTCTTTCTACCCAAATGCTCGTATTATTCCAATATTACAGATTTATGGTTCTGTCATGTACAGTGCTCCACTTCCAGATTCCAAATTTTTATCAGTTAGGAATAGAGTCACTTGAGACTTTCAAAACATAAAAATATAACTAGAGTTTAATGAGATAGATTTTTTTCTGTTATATTTAAAAAGGCTGGAAGTAAGCGCGCTAGTAGTCATTTGTCACCACCCGAAATCTACATGGACACGAGCTTTTTTAATATTGTTTCTTCACTCAGCAAAGTTTTCATTCAAAAGGTCATATCAGGGGCCAAAATGGCTGGTGGATCTATATGCACCACCTCCATACTCTGATTGGAAGGAGAAAAGAAGGATATCCTTTAATTTTAAATCTACTGCCTGGAATTTAAAGGCATTGCCTCTGTTTGTATATGTGGGAAGGAACAGGTTAAGAATCCAGTTTGCATTTACGAAAGAAGGCAGACAAAGTATTTTAATGCTCTTTCAGGCATGTAAATCACAGACTCCCTGGTAAACAAACTAATGATATTTGCTACCAGCAGAGTCTGTAGGTATGGAACACTTTCAGGAAGAGTTACTTAGCAGACTATATAGGATTGTTTATAAGAACCAAATATAAAATCTATGGCTGTATGGGCAATGGCTCCCTGGAAAAGTCACTGAAGCTCTGTCACTATGTTAAAATAAAATGGAAATGTTTCATAACTGAGATGACTCTCTTCTGTGTAAGCAATGCAGTTACACATATCATGTAGATACCTTATATGTGAGTGAGGACTAGGACAAGTCTGGTGCAATGAGAAAGAGCCCAGGAAGACACACTGGCAATCTTGGACCACTCTTGTCATGATGTTTTGTGATTACCGGTGTACCTGAAATCACTTTTAAAGTTTAATATGAGGTAACATTCATCTGGGACTAATTTGACAAACCAGTGCTTTATGCTCTCTGATTCTCCTTGGCCAGTACTTAATCATATAGTCACACATGGATGCAAATTATTATATTTTTATTCTGAAAGACCATGTATCTAGTTAAGTATCAGGGATTCTGATTTTACTCTTTAATAAAAGGATATGATTAACATCAGAGAACAACTAGGAGTCTGTAACTCACTTCTAAGTATGTATCCTAAATAAACTCATAAATATACATCAAAAGATATATATGAAAATATTCAGTCATTGGAACTGGTAAATATTGGTAATCCTAAGCAGTGGTGAAAATGGTTTTCTTTATTTCTTTGTTGCCTCATCTACAAAGTCCCATTGACAGCAACCATAAGGGTAGAGAGAGCAAAACCTGGTCCACAGTCCTGAAATCACTGGAATTTGAGACCTACTGACAAGTAGGTTGCTTTAGAAATATTTGCTCAGGCCTGAGCAGTTCTTTTTCTTAGTTATCATCACACACCAAAGTATCTCAAGAAAATGCTGTCTTACTCTTACTTTGGGGCTATCCACAACTGGGCCCTAGTTTGGGACTCTTGGGACAAATGTCTCTGCCCAGTCTATAGCAGAATCCTTGAGTTTGCTCACATCGTGATGGTATATCTAAATGGACACTGGGACTGAGGATTGCAGTAGGCAGGGAAAGGCAGCACAGCTGCATTCATAATACTGAGGCTGTGCTCCGAAAAACATTCCCTCTATCTATTATTTTTAAAAGATAAATTTAGCATACATAATATGTTTCTGTTTTTATAAAAGCATTTCTGTTGTTCTATCTGAATAAATGTAGAAAATATACCTGGTTGACTTCATGTCATCTATTGTTATTTCTAACAGTTAGAATTAGGGCTGATTTTTAAAATGTATTCTGTAATTTTCCAACATCACATTAATTATTTAAATAATCATATGATTCAAAAGTTAACATATTTTTTTCCAAATCTCTCAAAAAATAAAAGTGTGTTGCCTCTGAAAACACAAATTTAAGACAATTCCCCTGCAAATAATGATTTTAAACCCACACTCACAAAACATGCTGGAGACACTAGGGTGCTTCACCTCATAATTTGTCAGAAATTTTCCAAAATCGAACACTATTTTTTAAAAAAAATTATATTAAAGCACTTTATCTTACTAATCGATCAACATCTATGTGCACATAGGGAAATAACATTCATTGGAATCAAGCAAGTGGGAGGAAGGTGGAGGGGATGGGTAAATTCATACCTAACAGGTACAGTGCACACTATCTGGGGGATGGCACACTTATAACTTTGACTTGAATGATACAAAATCAATTTATGTAACCAAAATATTTGTACTCCCATAATATTCTGAAATAATAAATTTTAAAAAACACTGTCTCTTATATATATTATACATTTCTCTGCAAATAGCTTATCGGCAAAAAGAACTGTACTTCAAATTAAGCATAGGGTATTACATTGAAGCTCTCTTGTAAAAAAGAAACACTTCTATTTCAAAGCAATATAATATTAAAGTCTAATGCAGCTAAAATATGTTTCTGTTTAACTCACAATGTTTCTAAAATCAAAACAATCCACATTATCTAATAAATCATATTTCCATTCTCCATGTGCCTTAATAATCACTTTACAAAATATACTATTGGAAGGAAGTGCATTTTTGGTCAATTAAGTACATATTCTGTATTCCTTAAAGATTAAGGGCTTATCTTCATTTGTACCTAGATAGAATACAGCAGTTGAAAGTTTATATTCTCTCTACACACTTAATCAGTGCACATGCATAGCAGCGTAGTGTCTAATTCTCTGCACACAATTTCAGTACCTAAGGTAGAGTGGCTCTCTTGGAGTTTTCGGCTCAAATTAATAAGTAAGAGAGTTCTTCAAAATACAATATGATTAGTTATCTTTAATAAAATGAATAAATTGACTAATAAGAAGCTGCTCAGTGATCATTCTCTGGAGAAGTAAATTAATTCATGTATACACTTGAGCCGTTCACCCAGAGAAAGGTCACTTATACTGCCTGTACTGACTGCCATGTTAAGTACCGTACATTTCAGGCAGAGTAAACATCCTCCTTGTTTCATGAAATGATAGTTCCAAGCCCTAGATAATTTTAAAGATTGCAAGCCCCCAATGTGTATGTGAAAGACTTTCTATCTTCAAGCAAAATAAGCAAGCTATCAAATGCTTAGCATTTCTTCCTAGGATACAGGCTTATTGACATGAAAATTCCTTTACAAAAGCAACAGACAAAACATAAAAAATTAAGTACATTTTTATTGTATTCCTTTTGATTTAAGCATTTTATAATTTAGAACAATATTCATAATATAATCTAAACAGACAAAGAGTTTTAGACAGGCAATCATGTAATGTGTCAAAGTTAGACTACAGAAAATTCTTTATAAAAGAGAAAAAAGATGTTTTAGCTTTTTTGATTATTTGTCATAATATAGCAATTTTACAAATGTGGTGCATTCAAATCTAGAAGCTTTAAGATTCAAACCAGTTGAAATTAAATGAAGAGAAAGGAACATAAATCTTGAAAGAGATACTCAGAAATGTATTAAAAATACAATGCCCTTGGCACAATCCAAATGAAAGACACAGTGCTGTACTTCTTAGTGCCACACCTCAAGTCATAGCCATAGCCTACATGTAAGATACGTTTTGCACTCATCCTGCAATATAACTAACAGTCCAGCCCCTAGTCCTTGCATTTTCTACACAGTAAATTCCACAGGATCTAGAGAAAGTGAAAGCCATATATTTCCAACTTCTCACTGGACTGTGAGGTAGGCATATTTTTTTGCATATTGATGTTGGTAGGGGGGAAGGAAATTGCTATTTGTGGGATGCTTAATATTTTATTCATAGCCTGACTTTCAGAAATTTGTGAATCCCACTCTGAGATGTTACCAATAATGTATACTCACCACTTATACAACAATGCACCCTACCAGGCATTATTTTCTACATTTTCACAAGCAGGAAAAATAAGATTTAGTTGAGGAAACTAACTTACTTAGGGTCACTCAGATGGTAAATGGCACAAGAATATTTGACTTTAAAGCTCATACACCTATAGCTACTACAAGTGGAACTGACCAACATATGAGTATGACAATTATGCTATGGCCACATATGTCCATTCACCTCATCTGTGTATCTGGCAGAGCTTTTCATTTTATATGAACCAAGGTAGGAGTCCTTTGATTTAGAATTTGAGGTGGAAGCTAAATTTTATATCATTTAATTGAGATAATATTTACATTCTAAAACCAGCTGAGAGGATTAAGAGGCGACATGCAAGTGCATAAAAAGAAAGAAGCATAAAGTAAAACCTTAGTATATGTCCAAATATTGAAGACAATGGAGTGAGAATTATAAATATCTAAGTTAGAAGGAAAATTAAGGGAGAAAACCACATTCCACAGAGCCAAATCAAAGGAAATTGAAGTATTAAAGATGAAAGAGAGAGGACAAAGATGTGAAAGACATGACTGGAGTTGATTTCGAGCAGAATATGGATTCCTCAGGTGGAGATATACAAGTATACATCATATCAACAGAATGAAGGACAAATCTATATGATCATTTCAATTGATACTGAAGAAGCATTTGATAAAATTCAATATTCCTTCATGACAGAAACTCTCAAAACATTGAGTATGGAAGAAATTTACCTCAACATGATAAAAGCCATATGTGATAGACCCACAGACCCATAATGAGTATTATATTGAATGAGGAAAAACTGAAAGCCTTTTCTCTAAGATCTTGAACAAAATAAGCATGCCCTATTTTACCATTGCTATACAATATAGTACTGGAAGTTCTAGTTAAAACAATCAGACAAAGGAAATAAATAAAGGGCTTCTAAATTGGAAAGGAAGAAGTCAAATTATCCTTGTTTGCAGACAACATAATCATATATTAACATCTAGAGAAACAAATTGAAACCACAAATATAGTAGAACTGATAAACTAATTCAGTAAAGTTGTGAGATATAAAATCAACATACAAAAATGAGTTGCATTTCTATATGTCAACAGAAACAATTTAAAAAATAAACCAAGAAAGAAATCCCACTTACAATAGCTGCAAATAAAATAAAATACCTAGGAATAAACTTAGCTAAAGAAGTAATGATCAGTGGGTATATACATACATAACGAGTGATATGCGCACCATCTGAGGGATGGTCATGCTGGAGACTCAGACTTGTGGGGGGAGGGGGGAAGGGCATTTATTGAAACCTTAAAATCTGTACCCCCATAATATGCCGAAATAAAAAAAAAAGAAGTAATGATCTCTATAATGAAAACTATAAAATATTGATAAAATAAATTGAAGAGGACATAAAAAATGGAAAAAGATTCCATACTCATGTATTGGAAGAATCAATATTTTTTAAATGTCCATAGTACCCAAAGCAATCTATATATTCAATGCAATCCCCATCAAAATACCAATGACATTCTCTAGAAAAAAATCCTAAAATTTATATGGAACCACAAAAGATCCAGAATAGCCAAAGCAATCCTGAGGAAAAGAGTGAAACTTGAGAAATCATATTACCTGATTTCGAATTATAGTGCAGAGCTATAGTAACCAAACAGCATGGCGTTAGTATGAAAACAGACCAGACAAATACCCTACCAGACAAAGGCACAACAAAAAGAAGAAAACTATAGGCCAATATCTATGGTAAACATAGATGCAAGAATCCTCAACAAAATACTAGCAAATTGAATTTAGCAACACATTAAAAAGATTATTCATCATGATCAAGTGGGATTCATTCCAGGGATATATAGACCAATGGAACAGCATAGAGAACTGAGAAATAAACCCACATATCTATAGTGAACTCATTTTTGACAAAGGTACCAAGAACATACAGTGGGGAAAGGACAGTCTCTTCAATACATGGTGCTGGAAAACTGAATATCTATATGCAGAAAGTGAAACCGGACACTTATCTTTCACCATACAGAAAAATCAAATCAAAATGGATTGAAGACTTAAATCTAAGACCTGAAATTATGAAACTATTAAAAGAAAACACTGGGAAAATGCTCAGGACATTGGTCTGGGCCAGGACTTCTTGAGTAATACCCCAAAACAGAGGCAACCAAAACAAAATTGGACAATTGGACTTAGATCAAATTAAAAACCTTCTGGATAGCAAAGGAAACAATGAAGAAAAGAGGCAATCAAAAGAATGGGAGAAAATGTTTGCAAACTACCAAACTGACAAAGGGTTAATGACTAGAATTGACAGGAAGCTCCAAGAACCCAGTAGGTAAAAATTAGATAATTGATTTAAAAATAGACAAAATATCTGAATAGACATTTCACAAAAGAAAACATACAAATGACCAACATATTAATATGAGCATATTAAAAAATGTCAAACATCACTAGTTATCAGAGAAATGCAAATCAAAACTACAATGAGATATCATCTCATCCCAGTTAAAATGGCTTTTATCAAAAGGCCATAAGAAATACTGGTATGGATGAGAAGAAAGAGGAACACTCAGAAAATGTTGGTGGGAATGTAAATTAGTGCAATCACTATGAAAAACAGTATGGGGTTTCCTCAAAAAACTAAAATTAGAACTACCATATGACTCAGCAATCCCACTGCTGGTTATATATCCAAAGGAGAGGAATGCAGTATACCAAAATGACAAATACATTCCCCTGTTTATTGCAGTACTGTTCACAATAGACAAGATATGGAATCAACCTGTGTCCATCAACAGATGAATAGATAAAGAAACTGTGGTACATATATACAAATGGAATGTTATATAGACACAAAAAGAATGAAATCCTGCCATTTGCAACAATGTGGATGGAACTGGAAAACATTATATAATATTAAGTGA
The DNA here is from genome assembly GCF_040939455.1 of Microcebus murinus. NCBI lineage: Eukaryota > Metazoa > Chordata > Mammalia > Primates > Cheirogaleidae > Microcebus > Microcebus murinus. The sequence goes on from NC_134116.1 coordinate 53,986,041, forward strand.
AATATGCCAAACACAGAAAGACAAATCTCATATGTTTTCATTCATGTGGGAGCTAAATATTCAAAACCATTGATCTTAAGGAAACAGTAAAATGATGGTTGCCAGAGGATGGGAAGCGTAGTGGCAAGGGGAGGATAAAGTGGGATGGTTAATGGGTACTTTTACATTGTGCTCTGGTCAGACTTCTTTTTTTTAAATCCGTAGCTCCACCAGTTCCTAACTATAAGATTTTGTTCAGGTAGTATTTTTACCATACTAGTGGAGTTATATTGATGAATATATATGATAATCTGTAAATTGGTTGGATTCTGGTTGTACAGTTGGCCCTCCATACTCACAGGTTCTATATCCACTGATTCAACCAACTTCAAATTGAAAATATTTGAAAAAAATTCATAAAATATTATTTTGCTTTTGATGTGTACCATATAGTTAGGCCTACGATGGTTACATCCATAACAAACAAGTAAATCATTTTTTTAATGTCATTACTCCCTATATGATACAGAATAACAACATTTACATAGTATTCACATTATATTATAAATAATCTAGAGATGATTTAAAGTGTAAGAAAGCATGTGCATAGGTTATAGGCAAATATTATGCCATTTCATAAAGGGACTTAAGCTCCCATGTATTTTGGTATCCATGAAGGAGGCTCCTAAAACCAATCTGCTATGAATACTGAAGAATGCCTATATTTTGAAGGTAAAGTGAATAGGATTTACTAATAGTATGTGGAAAGGAAGAGAGACATCAGGATAATTTCTATATATTTAATATATATTTTTTCTTCCTGAAAACCTAGAAAGGTACAGCTGCCATTGGCTGACATGGTAAAGACTGCCTGGGGTATATTTCAAAAGAAAGTATCAGGAATTCATTTTCAAATACATTCACTACAACTGGTTAAACTACATGTAGGTGATTTTATGTCCTACCTACTTAAACTCATTAAAGCATACATGCAATGACACCTAGATTTTTCTCAAATAGATCTTTGCATCAGTGTATTTAAACAGATCAGGATAAGGTAGGATGACAGAAAGTTACTTATTTTCCTGCACATTAAAAAAAAAAGACCATGGAAATAATATAATAAGTAAAATTAAACTCGTGATAATCTCAAAATGACTCAGTTTCCCATATTAGAACATAAACTAAATTTGAATATTTAGTTAAGGATATCAGAATGACAGCAAAATGATTTATATTGGAATAAATTGCTTTTATTATATGTGTAGAGAGATGAGATGAATATTTCTGGAAATGCATACATAAATTTAAATATATTTTCAAAACAGTAAGTATGTAGCATTTTCCACCATTTCACTGTGGTTTTATGAAGTCAATTTGATTTCCCAACTGAATGAACATTCTCACACCCTTTTACTCATGCAATGAAGAACTGAAAGGATTGTAATTTATGGTTACATTGTGTAGTTGTCACTGGAGGAAGGAATGGAGCTATATATAAATGTATATATTTTTATTTCCTTAAAACTCCATCCCAGTCACCTTCAATGAATACTAGATTCTTTCCATATTATTATTCCTCAGACTAAATTAAGAGACTATAAAACTTTATCGTTTTTTTAATGAATGGCAAAACAAAACTTCCTTTAACATAAAATTAAAAGGAAATCAAAAAACCTGAATTCAAGAAAAGGAATAGTAAAAAAAAGGGTCTATTATTGCAGTTTAAATGATAAACTGAACATTATCTTAAAGAATAAAATCAATGTGTTCCAATGCATGCTACTTGAAACGAAAGTTCACAAGCCACCAATTTTTTGTGCCTTAAATATAATCTGGCATGATGAAATTATTAAAAATGTTGTTTATTTATTCCCATGGTGCCAGAAATGGGAACTGTTCAAGATTTTAAATTTTTAGCTTCATTAAATAACTCAAAGTTTTAAATTATACTCATAAAAATATTTAACTTTTAAAAGATACTATAAATATATTGAATGATGGGTAGAAAATTAACTTAAAAGTAAGTTCTTCACTATTGCATAAGATTTTTTTTCTTTCTTTTTTCTCTTATCTTTATTTATTTATTTTTAATTCAGGATATTATGGGGGTACAAATATTTTGGTTACATACAATGCATTTGCCTTGCCCAAGCCAGAGCTACAAGCATGTCCTTCCCCCATACAGTGTGCCCCATTTCCATTAGCTGTGGGTATACCCTCCCACCAACTCCACCCCCATGCCCCCACACCGCCACCTGACTGGCACCCAGTAAGTATTACTATCAATGTGACTCCAATACTAATTTGTGATGATTTTTAGTTTTTCTAGGGAAAATAAAATAGTTAATCTGCTTTTTTCCCTCAGTGATGAGTCAAGATTTATATATTACATTCATTTTACTAACTTAAAATGGTAATACATATACTGTGATTTTACAGCCAATGTACTTTTCATTCAGTTAATTTGATGAAAATAAATCATTTATTTATCTGTAATAACAATAGAATATAATAACAGTACAACATAATAGCATCTTATTATTCAGTATTCCAGATATCTAAAATTTCCATGTCATAAAGTTAAAAATCCCAAGTATTAGCATTGAGAAGGCTTAGTGTTCTCTACTATAGTAAATGTAATTTTGCTTGTTTGCTTTTTATTTTTGTTTTGTTTTGGTTTTGTATAGCTAACCTCAAATTGTTTTGTAACTTGAAGACATTTTGTTACTGAAAGCATTATGTTCAATATATAATCCATAAGTATCAAAATAATCAATTCTTTTAAAATTCTTGACTTATCTAATCAGATTCATGCATCATAACTAACAATTGTTTTTGCTGTTGTTTGCTTCTGGTGGAGATGTGAATTTTTTTTCTACTTGAGACGCTTTCTAAGAACTACATAAGTAAAAAATGAACAATAAATAATCCATAAATATTCTCAACAATGTGTTGAATAAGTGGCAGTAAAAAATTTTTTCCTAGTACAAGGTAAATAAGTAGCTATTTTATATATATATATATATATATATATACACACATATATATAATAGCTACTTATTTTTTGTGTATATATATACACACACACACAATAACATAATACTATATGTATTTAGAAAAATATATATATTTTTTCACATGTTGTGATTCTTAGTTTTATGTGTCAACTTGGCTGGACTATAGTACCCAGTTATTCAATTAAACACTAGTATAGGTATTGCTCTGAATGTATTTTGTAGATGTGGGTAACATATATAATTAGTCGAGTTTAAGTGGAGATTATTTTCAATAACCTGGGTGGGTCTTATTCAATCAGTTGACAGATCTTTAGAGCGAAAACTGAGGTTTCCCTGAGGAAGAAAGAATTCTATCTGCTCACCTTTCCTACCCTTGTTTCCAGTGTGCCTCTCGCCTGCCCTGCAGATTTGCCCAGATACACTAGACCCCACAATTGCATAAGCCAATTTCTTGGTGGGGAAGGAACCTCTTTCTTTCTTCCCCCAATATCACCTATTAGTTTAGTAAAACCCAGACTACTGATACACACATTTTGTATTCTTAGTTAGAAATAATAAGAAAAATGTAATCTGTCATTTATCATTTGTGTATGATTTGGATGGCTGGGGATATTATTTTAATATGACATGGGCAGAAACAAAGAAGATTAGAGTCACAGCTGACTTTATGCAAACTCATTCATGAATGTTTGAGTGTATTGGGAACTAGTGAGATATATCTTCAAATAACCAAAACAAAGAAGTTGATTATACATATGAAGAATTTTTCCCTATAATTACCAAATCTAATTTAAAAGTTCATTTCAGTGATTTGAAAATCAAACAATCAAATACTTAACAGAGCATTGGGATATTAAATAGTTTTACTGCAAATATTAAAAAAGATTTTTCTTATCTAATTGTGAGACTGTAACAATATATATTGTAAAGAATTACAGATTAAAACTGTGTCATTTATATCTTCTATTTATTATAATAGAATGTGTTAGTACTGTATAATACATAACATCTTAACAATATTTAATGATTAGACAACGAAGTGGGAGGCAGAATTATTGACTTTTGCTAATATAATTCTTCAAAATAATTCTATGTAAGACCTATACTAACTTCACAGTTATATAATCAGAAAATATAGATATTTCACCACACAATAAAGTTAAGTATGTTACCATATAATGTAGTACTTTTTCCCCATATATTATAAAATAATATTGCTTCATGATTTCCTGGTCATTAATTATAGACACTTACAGAAGACCAAATCATTGCAAGAATGAACTAGGATTATATTTCCTTTGCCAAGTATTTGAACATAAGAGTAAACTAAGAAAATATTTATTCTCAGACAATACATTTTGCTGTTTTTATATAGCTCAATACCTTTTCTACAGTTATTTATATTGACTCTAAAGAGAGAACTCCACATATGAAAGTATTCAAGAAAACTAAGATATATAATTGGAAGTATGTAAGAAAGAAAGGGAACAATAAAGATTTTAATAATTTCATTTGATTGTTCAGGGAAAAAAATAGCTATACCCAAGTTTTTAGTCATTTCAAGGTACTTTAGTTTAGGAACATGAGCCTTTAAATGCACTAGTCCCAAGGTTCATTTTGTGATAAAAACAAATCTCTAATTCTCAATCATAAAGTATTTTTCCATTTTAATGAGATTATTGAGGAAAATAGAAATTAGTGATATTAATGGTCATAAACACAGCTAATATAACAGTAAACATTGTAGTTATAAGATAATGCAAATTATCTAATATAATAGCACAGTAGTATTGCTATATATAATTTAATTTATGACTATATATAAATCCATATTTCTAAATAATTAAAATATTTTGAGTGAATTTTTTAAAAGTCTAGAGACCATTCTAAATTATGAATTTGAAGCTTTTAGAGAATAGAAATTTTTATCCTTATTTTTCTTTCAAGTTTAGTAAATACGTTGAAAAACCTTAGATCTTCTAATTTACATGCCAGAATTATATTCTACTTTAGTAAACATTTTTCCTTAAATTGTTTTAATAATATTTTACTTTCTAGTGGTTCATATGAGTTTTACTAATCATTGAAACTTGTACAACAAAACTAAACATTAAGTAAAACTTAACCATATATATTATATATTTATAGTTAAATATATAATATATTGCAGTTTCTATTTATTCAAAAATATTCCTTAAACACTACCATATCCAAGGGACTACCTCTGGTACAGCAGTGATAAAAATGCAAAGAAACTCCTTATTCCTAGGAGCTTAGTTTTTTGTGGGGATTGATAAGAACTATCAATCAACTAATCAATTAATCAATAATCTAAGATAATCACCAGTGCATCATGATAAAGGAATAAGAGAGGGTAGTTACTAAGAAAGGGGAGTTATTATTATTCTAGAAGGAGAGATTTATGAAAATCTTCACTGAAAAACAGATACGCTATTTGTTATGTCTGACACAAATATAAATCTACTATCCAAATGAGGGGAAGAATATCCTGAATAAAAGAAACATCATGTGCTTTGCATATTCATTTTGTTATTTTTCCCCAGCATATTATAGGGGTACAAATGTTAAGGTTACATATATTTCCCTTGCTCTCCCCCCCCCCCCAGTCAAAGCTTCAAGCGTGTCCATCCCACAGTTGGTGCACATCACATTCATTATGTATGTATATACCCATTCCCTCCCCCCTGACCTGCCTGACACCTGATAGATGTTATTCTTATATGTCCACTTACGTGTTGATCAGTTAATGCCAGTTTGCTGGTGAGTACATGTGGTGCTTATTTTTCCATTCTTGGGATACTTCATTTACTAGAATGGGTTCCATCTAGTTAATAATGTTAACTGGCAGATATATTGAAAATGCCATTGTCCATAAATCTCTGATCTTTAGCTATGGTTAAAAATAAAATATCTGTGTATAATATATTTGACATATTTCTAAAATGTACACTTATTTGATATGTCATGCCAAATCAATTAAGGTAGTTTATTTAATGTTTCATTTTTTCTAAAAATATGTTGATATTGTAGAGTTACATGTCACAAAATATCTATGATAGAAATCATTCATTGAGTAATTTGTAAACATGCTAAGTTTATCTGAAATTGAGCATCTCTGAATTTTAGGTAGGAGAGGCAAGCCAATTGTCAATATAGCAAAAAGGCAATGTAATTTTATCTGTTATTAAAATTTGGGGTTTATTTACCAAAATAGCAATTTTCTTTATATTCTATATTTGTGTTTGTGGGTGTGTGAACGGAAAGATTATATGTTAGCAGGAGGATTAGAATTAGATTTTCTGTGTGGTGTAGAAAACAAAAAAACAGCTTCAAGTTTTGCCATGAAAATTTCAGAAGACATTAAAAAGAAACTTTCATAAGTATATTCTATTCCCTGATAGATCTTATTCATATTTAATACATTTTAAATAAAGACTGGAGAGTTGGCTTCAGAGGTAATCTTGCTTTTGTATTATGAAATTCCTCAAAGTGGTGATATTCAGTCAATGGCATGGAAACTTGCATATGTATTGTTGAAACTCCAAAATACCCTATTCACTGAATAATAGACATTGTCTTTAGAATCTTAAATGCCTCTACTGTCAGTCTTTCTGTCCTATCCTCTCATTAAAAACCTCTCATTTTTTTCCCATGATTGATAATTAAAAGTGTTAACATCTGTGCCATCAGAGAACCCAAAAGACTATGACCTAGTAATTCTGTCTTCATTCGTTTTAAATGGTCACATTCAATGCAATCATTCCCTCAAATGATTTTAGGCTTTTAGGCTACCCCGTTGACTACCCAAGGAGATCTAAGAGTGGAACTTCATTTCCCAGCACTTTCTTCTCAGGGCTTGGGCAGCTGACTTGGTTAGAGAAAACATTTGTAAATATTCACTCCTTTCTTCAATTTTCCCAGCCAGAGCAGGCTCAGATGCCAGCGGGAGAGGTAAAAATCCCTTTAGGCAAATATCTAACACTAATGCTTATTAAACTGTTTTGTCTAATACCCCAGAATTTTGTTGCGTGAGCAATAAATTCTTTATAATTAGATAATTTCTCCTATCACAATATCATCTTTACCTCACTTTCATTCCCATCATCTCTTTTTTCTAACTCCATCTTTGATCTCGCTTCATTCTGTATTCTATAATTAATTATATACATATCTGACTCTGCTGTTTGATTATAAGCTACTCTAGGATAGGGGAGTTTCAATTACGATTTCATTAAAGCAGATAGCTCCTAAAGGCTCATCATATGTTTACAGAATCCATTGATCACTAAACTAATTGAATAATTGTATAATTATCAGTAGATAAGTATAATGTCACATTTTAAGTATGCTAATGTAAAAAATTGCAACTGAATTTCCAAATTGTTATATTATGTGATGCTAATATTTACCCAGATAAAAGCATATGGATGCAGTTTCAAAGTGCATCATTCATTATCAGGTTATATTTAGAGCAATTCAACAATGTGACAGGTGTTTCCCAGTGTCTTCAGCTTTCAGTTGATTTTTATCAGTTAATGTGACATAAATAAAACAGAACACAATATCAAGTGACAGACCAAGGAGAAAGGAGCAAATGTAGCAGAAAAAAAGAATCTTGTTAATTGAACTGCATTTCCATCCTCTTCATTGCATGACTTAATTACAGAGTTTGATTACTGGTTCAGAAACCTTAGGTACTATGCAAGCAAACATTTATATTAATACCACAATTCAGATTACACTTTATTATAAGGTTTCATTATTTTCAATAGTGATATACTTTTTCATATCTTATCTTGTTTTATGTGGATTCTTTGTGATTGAATCTACAAAATCATACATACATGGCATTAGACTAAAATTACATCCTATCTTTAGATGCTTGTATTTGTAAAATGTGTATCAATGTTTACAAAATATTTTCGTTTAGACTATTTTAATATAACTTATCAAACTAAAATATGTGTGTATGCATTGTGTGTATTTATATACACAAACATATAAATACACATATATATCTATATATGTGTCACATATATAAAATGTATACCTATTTCAAATCATGTTTAGCTATAAGTGGGATATATTTTCTTTTCATAAGTATATATTTGTCTAGTTTTAATTAGGTAAAATTCAAATATCTGAGTAAAATATTTGTATTACCAAATGTAAATACATATACTCTAACTCAGTGTACTTGGTAAATAAACTTGTTATGGAGGTAATTTGCTCAATCAACATAAATTTACTGGGGCCCTGTTATGTTCTTGGCATTATGTTAGGCATAGATGATATGAACAGGAAGAAGGCAAATTTGGTACCAGCCTTGATATTATTTTTCATCTAGGGCGTTTCCTGTAATCTCATGACCTTCATTAATTCAAGTGTTCAACAATTATTTAGTAAGGACCATGCTAGATGCAAGGGATAGGGCAAAGAACAAAACAAGCCAATATGCTTAACCTCATGAATACTGTAGTGTGAGAGGAGAAAGAAAATAAGGTAAATAAGTAACTTAGGTAGTATATTTAATAGGTTATATGTGTTGTGGGGGAAAATGTAACAAGGTAAGTAAAATGGATTATACTAAGAGACTTATGTTTTTAAAAGTAGTCAGGTGAAGTATCAGTGATCAGGGGAAAGATGAGCAAAAATTGAAGAAAATGAAGCAATGAATCAGGAATATTTGGAGGAAGAGCCAATAGCTAGTTCAAAGGTCCAGAGCCAAAGGAAAACCTGGGGTACTGGGAAATCAGCAAAGGCAGCATGAATACAAATGAATAATCAAAAGAAAAAGTGGTATAAAATTATGTCACAGACATAAAGTTGGCCTACAGACATAGGCTGTACAGACTATTGTATGAACTTTTATTTTACTCTAAGTAAAATGGAAGCCATGAAAGGGTAACTTGGACTGCATATATTCATAAGTGATAACTCTGGCAACTGTGCTGAGAACTGACTGTAAGGGAAAAATAGTTTAATTAGGTAAACCAGTTAACAAATCATTTCAACTATTCAGAAGAAAAATGATAGCTTTTTTTCCTAGGATAAAAACAGTGGTGAAATTGGGAGGTAGTTTTTCTGTTATATATTTTAAGTAAGTACCAGACAGATATGTTGACATGTTGGATATAAGATGTGACAGAAAGAGACTAAAGATAATTTAAAGATGTTTAATCACAACTGGAATGATGACGTTACCACAATCTCAGATGAAGAAGACGGGAGATGGAATAGATTGACCTGGCTTATTGGAAATGTAGATTTGGACATCCTAATTTTGAGATAACCAAATGAATACTATATTGAATAAATATTTGGGTAAATAAGTTGAATTTTAATGGAGAATTATGAGCCTAAGATATTATTTGAGGGTCAGATAAATTTACAAAGAGTGGAAGTATAAATAGATAAATTAAAAGATTAAGATTAGGGACCTTCCTTCTATGTTAAGGTATGAGGGAGTTAAGGTGGTCAGGAGGAATTATGAAAGAGTAGCTTGTAAGAAAAAAGAAAAAAAAAAGAGATATCAGGAGAGTGTGGATTTCTGAAAGCATGGCCAAGAAAGTATTTTTGAGAGAAAGATAAAATATTAAATAAGGTTTAGAATGTAAGTGAAATGAGGACTAAGAAGAAAATACCGGGGTTAGCATATAGAAATCAGTTCAGACATTGACAAGAACAGTGAACATGGAGTAGGACAGGTATAAAGGAATGTAGTGGTTTAGTAGAGAATGAGAAGAGGGAAGTTAAAGAAAGAAACAGAAAGGTGACAATTCCCTTATGGATTTGAAAACTTACAAACTCTTCTTTCCAATTCTGTACTCTTAATGATAGATAAACTACAGATGTCTCACATAATCAGAAACAGAAAACATATTGGAACATTAAAGTGTGTAAAAAATTTTAGAGCTACTGAGAAATTTGTATGTGTATAGTCTACAAAATCATTTTACCTCAACTTCCATCACTTTATATTAAAATATTTGGTTCTCACCTAGAGCCTTGCCTACATTTTATAACCACAAATCATTTCTCAGCCAATACTGTCTGTGGTAACTTCTGTCCACTTCTATACTTGCTTACTTCTCAGGATACACCCCTTCATTGGGTTCCAGAAAGACTCAGGGTAAATGTTCATAGATTTCCCTTGATGTTCTCATCTTCTTTCCAGAATTCCAGTTACACATTGTAATCATTTTCTTTGAAAGCTATGTACCTAATCAGTAGGAGGAGCTACGTTTTCATTGGCTTTAAGTTTATGAAAAGTCCATCAGTGGACATCAAAATTGTGTGAGTTGTGGTTCTGTGTTTTACTGGTTTTCTCAATTTTCTCCTTGTTCACATGTTTTAAAACAAAAGGGTACACATTTGCCCAGGAAAAGAGGTGGAGGATTTACAAAAGTACTAAAAAAAAAAACAAAAACAAAAACAAAACAAACAAACAAAAAAACAAAACACATAATCACTTAGGAAGCAAGTAGAGGAAGGGGACAAAAAAAAATAAAATAAAAGGATAGACATAATAGAGTAATGTTTAAGAATAAAAGAAGAATGGATTAAATTCTCAAAAACAATTCTCAGAAAACACAAGAGGATTTCCACAATATCAGATTTGTAGTCATCAAATACTATGAGGACATAAATATATTTCATACATTTTAGTAAGTAAGGAGTCATTGATAAATATAGTGAGATCAATTGTTTCTGACTGGAGGAGAGAGAAAAATGCAATATGAAAAAGGCAATTAAAGAATAAACAAGGTTTAATAAAATTAAAGGAGTCAAAGAAGTGGTGTTGTGCAACTCCATGTAAGGAGGAACTATGCCTGTTTTATTCGATATGTACAGCCAGTCCATATCACAAAGACTGCCAAAGTAGGAAGATATTAAATATTTGTTGATTAAAAGACCCAGAGAAAGAAGACTTTCTCACAAATCCTTTTGTGATCATTATCATTTTTATTTAATAACCTGAAAAATTTGGGACACTTAAGTTCCAGTCTTCTTTTAGAAATGGATAACTCTTCTTTTACGCCAATCACTTACTGTGTGTTTGAGAGATCAAATGTCATCTGATGTTTTATACCAGAAAGGCATCTTTAATGAGATAGCTATTTAACAAATAGCAAGCAGGCCAGACTAAAAAGAGAAATAAAAATAATTAATTCAAATATTTATTGTTAATTTTAATGTAATTTAGCTTTAAATATTTTGATTTATAAATTTTATTTTCACTTTTAAGACTAAAATGCATAGAACAACACAATTACTATAGAGAATTCTCAGTATATTTGTATGCATGTTCTGATAGAGAAAATGTGTGAGTGGCAAAATTCATTAAATTAGGAATGTGAATATTATGAAATATATTTAGTGCATAAAAGTACCTTTGTATAAACTCTCCTGAGCCGTTTTAGTAACAAGTTTCAATCTTTTCTGGATTTATAAAGGTTGTTTCTACATTTTGTAGTTGCTAAAGAAACCAAGCATTATTATTTTTGAATAAGATGAAATGCTCTCTAAGACATTCTACTATAAAGACATCTGCACCCGAATGTTTATAGCAGCACAATTCACTATTGTAAGGTCATGGAAATAACCCAAGTGCCCATCAATTCATGAGTGGATAATTAAAATGTGGTATATGCTCACAAAGGAATATTACTCAATCCTAAGAAATGACTGTGAGCTAGCACCATTTGTGCTATCCTGGATTAAGCTTAAGCCTGTTATCCAAAGCTAGGCGACACAGGACATAGAAAACGGGCCCCACATCTACTTGCCATCAAATTGGTACTGACTGATTAAAAACTATGGTTTTCAAATGGTGGCAATGCTCACCAGGGTTTGTGTGGGGGCGGGACCCAATCTTAGGGATGTGGCGAATACTTTGGAGGGGAAGGGCATAACTCTAACCCTTCTTAGGGAGAGCCAAAGATATATAATGTAACCAAAATGTCAAAACAAAACAAAACAAAAAACCCTTTTTATTGGGTGGTGGCCACCGGGGGATTGGACACATTGGGGGGAAGGGGGGGCGGGGCAATATTTGTAACCCTAACAATATTTGTACCTCCATAATATGATGAAATAAAAGGAAAAAAAAAAAAGAAAATCATAAAAAAAAAAAGGTGAAATGCTCTCATTTGTGTGATTTAGCTGCTCTTTGGGGAAAAGTTATGTCCATTTCTATTAGTAGACTAGTATGCTTTCTAAATTTAGGTTTTTAGGCAATGATTAACTCATCTTCCAACCAGGACCTATGTTTTAATACTAAATTTTTTTTTTTTTTTTTTTGCAATTTATAAATGTTTTATTCTTTTTTTTTTTTATTTTGGCATATTATGGGGGTACAGCTTTTAAGGTTTCAATAAATCCCCATTTCCCCCCCTCCCCCCAAAAGTCTGAGTCTCCATCATGACCATCCCCCAGATGGTGCACATCTCACTCACTATGTATGTATATACCCGCCCCCCTCCCCCCTCCCACCTGCCCAATACCCTATTACTGTAGCACCTATGTGTCCACTTAGGTGCTACTCAGTTAATACCAGTTTGCTGGAGAATATATCTGGTGCTTGTTTTTCCATTCTTGGGATACTTCACTTAGTAGTATGGGTTCCAGCTCTAACCAGGAAAATATAAGGTGTGCTATATCACCATTGTTTCTTAGAGCTGAATAGTTGAAAACATATTCATTACAAACTATAAAAGTTAGGTCCTATCATTTAAAATAGACATATTTACTTGGACTATTTTGTAGACAAATTTGTAGATAATATTGTGATCACTGTATTGTATTTCCACAAAAAGCATGACATGGGCAAAATAATTTTCCACAGGTGAGACTTTTCTCCCAGTCATATATAGCAGATGGAAGAAAGGAAATTCTAGGGCCATCCACAGGTAACCTTGCTACTTCTCCCAACTCTTTCACAGTTAATGTTTACACTAAATACAGTAACACTCAGAACTTTAGGCACTGATTCTAAAATAATACTAATTCCTAGATACCAGAATGTACCTGTGGTTCATAACCCAGAGTTAGATTAAGGGAATTAGCTGATAAATGATTTTTGACTAAAGTATACAAATAGTAGGCTAGATCGTAACTATCACTCACAGTATATTTATTTCTCCATACCTTGGGTGTACTATTGAATACTTACTAACTGGAATAACACCCACAATGTCATCATCCTGACAGAGAGATAATGGTTATGATCTTAGAAAAAGTGAAGTAAAAAGATTTGGAACACCTACTTCTTACCAAAAGAATAAAAATTAAATCAATTACAATGATATAACTTCAAAGGAATTCCAAGAATTAGTGTCATATTGAAGAATTGTAAGGTTCAAAGATATTGATTCTTATCAGACCCACATTTCCACTCTCCAGTATAAGCGATGGATTGTATTTGAGAATGCCAGTTGATTGTTCTAAGATTAATCACTTGAAAATGCAATTACAGCTATATTCGTTGCTTGAAAAATATCAAACAGTCCCTGTAATCAGTATACAATTATTAGGATGGAAAATACTGTCATCTTTAGTCCAAGAAACAGAGAATATTATAACCAGCTGGCTTTTATCTGGAATAGATAGCAATATACATTTTCAACCTTGACTCAAAGTTCACCCAGCTCTATGCTATTATAAACTCAAGGTATCTTTGTCATATCAAGGTTACACAAAACAGTATTACATTTGATTAATTATGTTAAATAAGTTTATTTAAACCTATAGGTCAGTCCCTAATGTTTTTCCTACACACACACACACACACACACACACACACATACACATACATATACATACATGATAGAGGTCTGTGATAAAAACTTGAGACCCAACACCTTGACGAATCTGATTATTTGCCTAAGAAATGCTGGATATCCCCACAAAGTGAAGGAATGTTTCGTACCTTGAATCCTCTACCACTACAAAGTTGGAATATAGTAGGTGACTTTCCTTGAATTTTTGAAAGCAAAGTATTTCTGGTGCTCTCACTTATACTCTAAATGCCTGAAAAAATTGGCCACTTTGAGTGGGCTTTGGAGCAAGACAAGGTTTTACATCTGGTGGGGGCAATACTGCAAGAATCAATGCCACTCAATACTTATGGTTCCGAATATCAAAATATCTATAATGGAAAGAAATGTTGTCAGGAGGCTGTAAAAATTCCTGACTACGTAATTACAATGAAGTCCACTGGGTTTTGGAGCTAAGCCATTTTGAAAATAACTGTTCTTCTTTAAAAAATATATATGTCTTGTTCTAATCATAGAATTTAATAACCATAGGATGAGATATTTATTTATTTATTTATTTATGTACATATGTGTGTATGTATGTATTTAACAACCATTCCAATCATAGAATGAGTGAATAACCGTGGAAAACTAGGGACTATGACATCTGACCTACTTGGGTGTTATATGCTATATTTAATACACTTTGAATGTCCCTGCCTGCATTCTAACATGAGGTTGATGCACATTCAATCACATACACTACATCATTACTTTCCCCCATATGATTTCAAGTGTAAACCCTTATAAGTTGATTTTTTTAAGAATTGTCTTTTAAAAAATTTAAAAATTAAAATTAGTCTAAAATTTTATTTATAGATTATTCTTCATGACATTCCAGAATTGGTTGGAAAATTATGTTTATGGTTTAATTCAATTCAAAGGTGACCTAGAAATGGCATAAATTTGAGAAGAATATATTATTGATATTTTTATGGAATAAAGAGATTAAGATAAGCATCTACACTAATGCATCAGAAGTGACTAAGAGTTGTGAACAAGGGCTTGGAAGAAATAAGAGCAGAGGGATTGTGAGTGAGAAAGAAATTCACGGAATATTTTGAGGGACAAGTACTCGTAACCAGTTTGGTTTTTAAAAATATTTTTATCTCTTGTGAATTCTCTTCATAGAGCTCCACTACAGAAATCAATCAAGTATAAAGGTGATGTCAATCTCCCTTCACTCCCAGCTTGTTTGATAGGCCCATGAACATAGTAGGTAGAATGGTAATAATGCAGACTGTGAATGGAATAAAAAATAGGGATTCTTCACACCAGGGCCAACCTGGTTACCAGTTACTTTTCAGTGCTCAAATTGCCAGTAGTGAAGAACAATCTGAGCACCTCCTATGGTACCATAAACCAGACTGGACAAGGCAATGATTCAGTAGTGAATTGATTATGCTGAACCTTTCCTTCAGTAAAGGGCCAGTTCTCATAGGAAGAGATACTATATTTGGATTGGTTTGTTTTATTTATGTACAAAATATGCAGAAGATAACCTTATTGAAATGTTGAATGGCTTATTAAAGACACAGCTATGATTTCAGATGGTTAAAATTCTTTCCAAAATTGAGATTATTCCCTTCAAGAAGAGAAACAGCACCCAAACTATTTATCAATAGATGGTGAACTCTTACATAACTAGAATGTAGATGTATATACATCAAGGGATAGAATTTAGAAGGGCACCTGCCACTCTTATACCCACTGAGCCCCTCCTGAACACTTTGTTTCCTTTTCCTAAAACTCTGGGTTTTTCCTTTTTTTGAGATGTAATACTTAAAGGTGAAATGCCTCCACCAGAAATATGCAATGATTTCTTTTAATGTAAATTGAGACTGCCGCCTAAATTTTTTTTTCTCTACCTCTGAGTGAGAAGAAATCAACAAAGGTTACAGTTGTTGATTGGGGTGATTGATCTTGACTATCTAAGGCAAATAAGTTTGATGCTACGCAACAGAGTCATGGAGGAAAAGAACAGAATGTAAGTAATTTTCTAAGATCTTCTATGTACTGCCATGTCCACAGGAAAATATTAAAGACATTTGACTTTAATTCTATATATGAGTTCAACCACTAAAGGCTAATAATTGCTGAAAAATCAAAGTATAGATATTTAAAAGAAATTCTCTTTCATTCTATTCTGTTAATATTTTTGTTTATAAACTAAAGAATATCATGCTGGTACCAGGACTAAAACCAGAGACAAAATAAATATCACCTAGAAATTCTGCACTTGGACCTAAATGCAGTGAGATACACATTTATATAATGTTTGCTTATTTGCTTGCCTGTCTTCCTTCCTTCCTTTTTCCCTTCCTTCCTTCTCTTTGGAGAGGAAATCAATTCTTAATCAATTATGTGAGGAATCATTGCAAAAAGATCATTGCCTTTTTATTTTTTTAATTTATTTTTTCTTATAAATTGACAATTACAGTTGTACATATTTATAGGGCACAAAGTGATATTAAAACTCACGAATAAAATGTAGCATAACTAACTCAAACTAATTAACACATACAACATCTCAAATACTAATTTTTTTACAGTGAGAATATGTGAAATTTATTCTTTTAGTGATTCTGAAATGTACAATACATTATTATTTACTATAGTTATCATGATGTGGAATAGATGTTAAAACAACAACAACAACTTATTCCTCTAATTAAGGCACTAGATCTGAGGCTGTTCATCCTTTCACCATAACTCTTCATTTCTCTCAATTCCCCTTTTCCATCCTCTGATAACTACCATTCTACTCTTGACTTCTATGAATTCCATTGTTTTAGATTCCACATGTAAGTAAGGATATGTTGTGTGTGTCTTTCTGTGCCTGGCTTATTTCATTTAGCATAATGTTCTCCAATTCCATCCACATTGTTGCAAATGGTAGAATCTCTTTCTTGTTTAAGGCTGAACAATATTCCGTTGTGTATATATACCACATTTTCTTTATCCATTCATCTGTTGATGGACACAGGTTAATTCCATAACTTGGCTATTGTTAATAGTGCTTCATTTTATTAGAGATACATTTCATTTACTTTTATCGTGGGCATTGCAATATGAAAAGAATGGTGTAAATTGGTTGTGGCATCCCATAATATGGAACATGTGGATATTTCTCTTTGTTTTGGTGCCAAGCAACTGAAGTCTCTTCTTATATATGGGAAATCCTCCTGCTGTATGAGTTCTTGTCATTCAGCTATGATTACTTGGATTTTGAGTTTGGCCTAGTTATTAAAATAATCAGGGACCATGAAGAAATTCAATCCAACAGTGGCAGTGGTGGCAGCCATATCAGTTTTGAGGGACATCAGCATAGGTAACTTTGGTGACATTTGTAGTGGTGGTGCAAGCTGAGCCAACTATTCCACTTGTGGCATAGACTGTGTGGTATGATTTGGACAGCAGTCCCCATCCTCTAGATTTCCTTTTTCTTTCCCCATTTCCTAAGCCTTGTCCACCTGTTTCACTGGAGATTTTATTAGCTGCCCAGTAATCAATCAGTGTATCAGAATCAATTTCTGTTGTATGCATCTCAGAATCCTATCTTGTAAACATATAGTCACAAAGAATTACACCTTTTATATACATACCTGTGTCTAAGAACAATAAAGTTAATATGTATTAAAAATGTTTGTTGTTTTTAAAAAATTTTCTACACCAATGTACTTGCTATCTATCTCCCTTAAGATATGCAATCCAACATATGCATACCTCATCAAAAATAAAAAAATGACAAGTTTGATCAGGATAATGAAATTGTATCAATTTTTATGAAATGTAACTGAATTTCTGTGAAAGAAATGCAGGCATTTTATACAATACTGAGCAAGTATTGATCTGTACTAGTATTATAAAGAGTATGAGAATTGGTATTATATCAGTGTTGCTTTACTCTGAAGTATTGACATTATATGTATCCATAAAAAATTAGATAGCCACGAGGTGTCATTTTCCTGTTGTTTAAGAACAATATCTACTGAACCTTCATACCCACAAATTGATACAGTTGTGCCTTCAGATGATAGAGTAGTCCAAATGTTTCACAAGTACTTGGTTTAGGTATGATCTTTATACTGATAATTTCACTCCTACGGCTCACAGGAAGCTCAATATGTTTTCTGGATTAGGTTGACTGGAAGGATTTTTTAAAAAAAATGTTACTTAAACTAAAAAAAATCTTTATTTATTATAATACAAAAACCAAATAAATATAAATTAAAAATTAACAATAAAACTAACTCAATACTTAAATGTGTTACTTTTTTAATTTTAATTTTTTCTATAGGTAAAAACTTTATATATTTTATATGTGTAGTCTACAATATCTAAGATAATGCTTTGCACGTTGTAGCAATCAAAAGTTAGCTCAACCCCCATCATATGCCGAAACAAAAAAAACAAAAGTTAGCTCAATTTAGCTATTATACAATGTAAATATATTTCAAAACAACATAATATATGTGAGAAATATATATAATTTCTATTTTTCAATTAAGAAAATTAAAAATTAAAAAATAAAGTTAAAAATTGCAAAAGATATTGCAATAGCAAATAATTGAATGTCATGAATTTAGTACAAAATAAGTTAATAAGGACATAATCTAAGACGAAAGTACTGTGCTTTACGAGACGTTTTAGAAAGAAACTTTGTAAAAGTAGATGATGTACATGTAATATTATAACTGAAGTCTTAATAAGGTTAAAACCCTGACCATTTCCACAGGGTCCTGGACAATCAATTACTACCAAGTACAATTTTGTTATTTGTGGTTTATATTAGTTTTTATATAAAACGTGTCATATAACAGTGTCTGCCTAGATGACAATTTGTAGTCATTGAAAATATGCATATATCAATATCTCTATCACTATCTCTATATTTACATCTATTCAGATTTCATATTTTATACCAAGAACCATATTAAGCAAAATGATGCACATGTGATCACAAAAATTTATTAACAAGAAAAGGCTTTTGAAAACAATCAGTAAATAAAATGATTGATAGAATTTTAAATTATCTAAGATGGCTGTAGTTTGTTATTAATATATATAGACATTATATACTTAATTAAAAGGTAATTCTTCTTCAGTTACCCTATGTTCTTTGCTCCAGCAAAGTATTGAGATAAGAGTTTGAAATACTTCCTAGTAATTTTATTCTACTAGAGTTAGTTATTATTCATGGTGACATTGAACTTTCAATATTGTAGTAGTTATCTTATTGACAGAGGTGACAGATAACATTCTTCATTCTTTTGAAAGTTTACAAGCTTCAAAGAGACAGTCATATGCTATTGTAACATTACTGAATAATATATATGTGCCAGATATTGAGTATCCTATAAGTAATAAACTGTGTAATCAATAAAACAATGCTATTCCTCAGAATTATTATTGTTTGTTTAAATATTGGAAAACTAGGATACAGAGTATAAATAACTTGCTGAAGATCACAGAGTTAGTGTTAAAGCTAGAATTTACAAGGCAGTCTGACTGCGGGGTTAGTATTTATAATCGCTACCCTCAGAGGATAAAAGAGTATGGCTTCACGTGGTAGATGAAGAAAATTGAGTTTTCATGATTTTTGCCTTAGCTGTTCCTGATTTTCAAAAAATCCTCTCCTTAAATATTAAAATCATTATGCTTCCTACAATATCCAATTTTCTTTTTTCCTTGCCCTATTTCCTTCTCCTCTCCACCAGATATATAGATTATCAGTGTCACCACAGAATATACATCTTACAAAGGTAAATCTAGTAGCTTGTTATAGACAAAGTCTATGCTTATCTAGTAGAGAGCAGTGTTTTTCCCACGTAGAGGTATTTTATTCATCTTGGAAAAATAATACTTAAGAATTCTCCTTCCTGCCAAAAAATAAAATTAAAATAACATAAAATAAAATAAAAGTTTTCTTCTGATACTGAGTACTAAAAGCCTCAAAAATCTGAGCAAGAAGGATAACAAGACCTGAAACACTCAAACTCAACCCCAAAACTGGGACAATACAAACAATTAATTACATAGTTATCTATCTGTAATGGATTGAACTTAGCTTCAAATACTACAATATTTTCGGAATCATTTAGCTGTATTTTTACAAATATCTTCAAAAATATTATCTTTAGAAACCTTTCAAGGACAAATAAAAGGTAAATTTAATCAAATGAAATAGATTTTTGAGTGTACTCCAACAATTGACTAAAGGAAAACTGGAGGGAAAATTTTGTCATATTGAGAAACAAACAACTAAAGGAGTTCAATCAAAGCTAAAAGTTGTGTATGCATATGTATACTTATATCTGTATCTTTCTATATACTGAAACTATAAACCTTAAGAAATAAAAAGCAAAATATTATGCAAAATATGCAAAAGTAAACTAATATTTTTCTATGACTTGAATAAATTATGATTTTATGTATTATAATATAAAGTGCCCCAAAGAACAAAAAGTAATATTTCACATAATGAATGGATTAAATGTTTCTTATTTTTTTAATGAAGTAAATATTCATATCTAGATACACTGAGAATACTATTTTTTTCTTTAGATACCCATGGTTCATACACGGTAGGGAAATTAGGATGACAATATATGCATATCATAATGTGCAACATAACAACATTATATACTATAATTTAACTATATATTTGAACTGTTATAGGTAATAGACAAATATATAAAATAATAATATAAAATTCAGAGAGTGAATGTTTCCATTATCAAAGCATTGATATATTTTCTGACATACTTTGCTCATATAAACAGCTTCAAAGTAAGGGGAAACAAGTTATTATTCAGGTTCTTGGCTAGACTTCTATTACTTGCTGCTTTGTTAAAGGTTCCAGCTCTTTATGATTTTATAATGCTTTCAATAGCCTCATAATAACAATTGTATTCACTACCGATGTGTTCACACACCATTGCTGAATGTCAGAAATATGTCTAGATATATCTAGCCACTGAGATAAAACTCTCTTTATGTCATTCATCAGAAGTATAGGAAGTATAAGCAAGAAATAATTTGCAATTCATTTAACAATAGATCTTCAAAATGGAATATCTAGGGCTTAATAGACAATATGTTATTTCTTCACCTAACATGACTCATTTTGATATGGATTTTGTGTCTGTTGAGAGCTAATGAGAAAATCTGCATCTACATTTGGAAATAAATGTAATGGACAATGAATATCAGTACTCCAATATTATGACTTAACAACAGTGAGCTGAATTTGTTTGTAAAGGTGTTTGTTATTCACATGCTTCACAATTTTACACACATATATGAATAAATGTGTGGATGTATGTGTGTATTTGTGTGTGTGTGTTTAATGTGTGTGTATAGATATATAGATATAGATATAGATATAGATATAGATATAGATATAGATATAGATATACACAAACCTGAAAAGAGATGTGGAGGTATGGATAACAGTAACATACAATATATAGTGTATACAATTCCCTTTGTACAGATTCCCTTATTTTATTGGTATTGGACTGTTCATTTATCATTACTGGGAATTTTCAGCAAGAATGCTTTTTTTATAACCTGCTACATTGTCTTTTCAGCTGACAAATTGAAATGTGGGAAGAGAACTAAAGATATACAGCCTTAAAAGTTAAATATTAACTAAAATTATATATATATTCATATATATATATGAATTCATATATATATATATGTGTATATATATATATATATAACTTTTGACCTCAGGTGATCCCCCTGCCTTGGCCTCCCACAGTGCTAGGATTACAGGCATGAGCCACCACAGCTGGCCTCAGGAAAATCAGCAAGAAAAAATCAAACAACCCTATCAGAAAGTGGGCAAAAGACATGAACAGAAACTTTTCAAAAGAAGATAGACTAATAGCCAACAAACATATGAAAAAATGGTCAACATCTCTAATCATCAGGGAAATGCAAATCAAAATGACAATGAGATATCACCTATCTCCAGTGAGAATGGCCTTTATCAAAAAGTTCCAAACCAATAAATGTTGGTGTAGATGTAAGAACACTCCTACACTGCTGGTGGGACTGCAAACTAGTGCAACCTCTGTGGAAAGTAATATAGAGATACCTCAAAGAGCTACAAGTATTTGAAAATTACTTTTAATGAGTTTTCCATATGATTACAGATACAAGATATGAAAATGGAAAGTGAGAAATTACTATGGGAAAGTATACTTCATCACATGTAAAATGACCAAATATAAAAATAGCATTGATATTTATACATAAACTATGAATATTAAAAATAATATAAACTTAAAAGTGTAATAACTTGATCCACTGCCTCCTGGTAGAAGATAGTTTTTGCAAATACTCTTCTAGAATTTTTTAACCTGAGAGGATTAAATTGATTCCAAATACCAAGCAGGGACAGCAGTCATCTCACTCTTTCAGGCTTCCCAGGTGGAGTGAGCCAGGGAAAATGTCAACAGGCACATGTAGTAGTCCTCCAGGGTGTCCTTAAGTCAATACTGACAAATGTTCTCTCCCTCACTCTTACTTCCCAGGAGCCCAGCAGATTCCAACCACATCTGAAGAAAGTTGAAAGTCCTTTCTTACCAGTTTTCAGCATAGGTGGATTTAGCTTGGACTGAAGGAGATTAGACTCTTCATAACCAGAAGGGCATCCAGAGAATATCTCTAATAAAAGAGTTACCCAGATTTATGTTGTAAAATCATGGTTTATCAAATAAGTATCAATCTCTGAAAAACAAGTTTTTGTATTTGTAGTGATCTTCCTTCAAGTTTATAATCACAAGACACACAGAATAATAGATTTTAAATCTTGAAAATTAAAAAAAAGTTAAAGTGGTTTTCATATACTAAAATATATGACAAGAACCAAGCAAACAGATGAAATAAACAGTAGGTAGATAGAAGTTGAAATTTTTTATTTGTTTAGTCCAAGTAATGACATCTGACATTCAGTCATGAAATTATAGTACACTATACTTACTTGATATATCCATGTAAAATGTATCAGTAAAGTAAGGCAATAACATATCGAACCATGATGTTTTCTTCACTATTTTGTCAATTCTATAGCATTTTGGATGACACCTACTTTTTTTTCTTCAGAGATTAAGCCCAGAAATGCAAAATGTCTTACATGGCAACTCACTGTTAGAAATATGCTTAGGAAAATAGGCTCAGGTCTTGCCATAAATCAGCTGTACAGAGAGTAAAAAAATGAAACTCCTGTATCGTTTTACAGTCAATAGTAAACCATATCATCTTATGCAATGATTCCAATCTGATTCTAGTCATTAAAAGAAGCTTAACCATCAATATCACTTTTGCAACTCCAGTTAAATATCAAAGTTGTAAACAAGAATGTGAAAATGTATGTTTTTCAGTATTGTGTTGATTATTTTCCTTAGACTTAGTAGTAGAAATTGAATAGATAGCATATTATATCTTAGGAGTAATTTTAATTATATGGTTTCTGTTGTATGCTGAAATAATACAGTGAATTTCTTTAGGATATAAGAGTTATTTTAAGGATTTTGCTATGCCCAATTCTAGATTATAATAATCCCACACTTCTTAGAAAATATATCTGCTATAATTCACTGGAATCTTTATTTCTAACTTTATAAAATAAGGTCTTTACCTGATATTAAAGGCTGATTGACATTTTGTTTTGATTTTATTTTCCAAACACAATTTTCAATATTCTATTCCATAATCACATCCGTGAAAGAATCAAATAATATTAAAAGATATTTAGCTTGTTATAATTTTCCAATTAATAGAGGATATGGTTATCATAGGAATTACATGTATGATTCATGGTAGCTTCTCTTTAGCTTCATGTATGATTTTACCAATCCATAAAATACTAATTCAGAAGTTACTTCCAAGAAACTTGCAACATTTTTACTTCCTAACTAACTCCCACCCACCAAACCTAGGAATTATCTGCATTAACTCCATGGATTTTGATTTTAATTTTACATGATTATGTTATGGCATTTTAATACCACTAAACTTACTTGCTCACATATCCATGTCTCAATAGGCTCTGAACTCTTTTAGATTTATGCTTCTTTTATATCCAGTATGATACTGCATTTTGCAAATTTCCAATAAAATTAATTTCCCTTGCCTTTTTCCACACTCAGGTAGTATTATATGGAACACTTATATGTACACTGTTATTGGGGATGTAAATTAGTACAAACTCTGTGGAAAACAGTATGGATATTTCCCAAAGAATTAAATGTAGACTTACCATTCAATCCAGCAATCGTACTCCTAGGTATCTACCCAAAAGAAAATAAATCATTATATCAAAAGATACCTGCACCCAAATATTTATCATAGCACAATTCAAAATTTCAAAGATATGGAACCAACCTAAGTGTCCATCAACTAATGAGTAGATAAAGAAAATATGGTGTGCATGGGAGTATACATGTGTGTGTGTATATATATACAATACAACCATATAATACACCATGGAATAGTACTCAGCCATAAAAAATAATGTCTTTCACAGCAAATTGGGTGAATATGGAGACCAATACCGTAAGTGAAATATCTCAGGAACAGAAAAACATATTCTCACTTATAAGTGGGAGCTAAGCAATGGGTATATATGGTCATAAAGTAATATAATGGACACTGGAAACCATGAAAACAGGAGAGTGAGAGGGGAGTGAGGGATCAAAAATTAATTAGCCGGGCCAGGCACGGTGGCGGGAGGCTGAGGAAGAAGGATCGCTTGAGCCCAGAAGTTTGAGGTTGCTGTGAGCTAGGCTGATGCCACGGCACTCTAGCCTGGGTGACAGAGTGAGACTCTGTCTCAAAAAAAAAATTAATTAGCGGGTACAATGTACACTATTTTGGTGACATGTACACGGAAAGCCTTGACTTCACTATTATACAATTCATCCATGTAAGAAAAAACACTTGTACTCTCTAAATCTATTAAAATAAGATTGAAAGAAAAAACCTATTGAAAGAAAGAATATTATTTAAAATGAGAATATTAATAGCCACATATTTTCTACAGGTTTTGGATAACTGTACACCATTAGTAGCCTAACATATAATTTTTAGCTTAAGCTACCATCTATCTACTAATTCTTGATCTGTCAGAAGCATTTTACAGGAATGCATGTTTGAAATGTTTGTATTAAATGTGCAAAAATTAATGTCCTCAGAGGGAAAGAAGAAAAATTAACGAACAACAAAATTCATTAGAGCTCATTCTCTGGCTACATGTAGTTCTCCTGAAAGTGGTTTAGAGAAAGGTTTATTGACCCTTTGTACACGGTAGCCAGTTACATTCTTAAAACAAAAGTTTGACCATGTTTGTCTCCAGATAAAATACCAAAGAAATAATACAAGATAATTACAAAGAACCAAACAACAAAATTCTATAGATTAAAAGGAACCAATGAATTCACAGCACACAAAGACACACACACAACTAAATATATAAAACTCTAAACATGTATATCATGGCATTTCAATATAGAAATATATATCATGGCAATATAGGCATGTATATCATGGCATTTCAAGTATAGAAATGATTATAAAATCTTCTGTGAAGAAAACATAACAAATTATCTACCACAAAACAGATTTTCACAAAGCTAAATAGTAACTAATCTTGAATTATACATCTTGACAACACTGATTGCTACAAAGTGGAAAAAATCATAAAAGCTATATTTAATATGGAATTTAAAATTCAACTAAAATAATTATAAAATTAACCTAAATTATTAAACAATAATGAGGGCAATATAAAGACATTATGTAAGAATATCCTCAAATTCTCAATCACAGTCTGTTTCTTGGCATGATGTGAGATGTATGTTTAAGCAAAATAAGAGTATCTTTATAGAACTGAGAACATATAAAGTTCAAATTAGGAAAGCAGTGAAATGATGTCTCTGCTCCCTCTAATAAAAATTCAGTTAAGATAATATTAGGATTTCTAGGAGAAGTGTTTCCAAAGGAAAAGGGCATTCTAAAGATTCAGAATTAGAGATAAGAAAATTTAAAAAATATGGCAAAATATAATTTGCTTCCAAAGATATTATTACATTCTTTCTTTGCAAGAACTGGAGACCATTATTCTAAGTGAAGCAACCAGGAACAAAAATCAAATACCATTTATTCTCACTTTTGTAAGTGACAGCTAAGCAATGTATATAGATGGTCATACAGAGTGACTTCATGTACATTGGAGACTCAAAAAGGGTAGGGTGGGAATGTGACGTGGGATGAAAAATGACCTACTGGGTATAATGTGCAAAATTCAGGTGACAGGTATATTAAAAGCCTTGACTTCTCCATTATGCAATTCAGCCATTCAACAAAATCCCACTTATACCCGCCAAATCTATTTAATTTTTTTAAATGAAGACAAAATAAGAAAATTTAATCCATATTTTAAATTACTTTGCAATAATCAAATTTACATTGTAATAATACTCATATCAGTTTATTTTCAAATTTAAGATTCATTTTATAGGCTTCATAATATAAATAAGAAGAACAAAGACGATTTCATAGAATCTAAAAGTTTATCAATTGTAAGATACATTATTATTTCACGTACCACAAAGAACACTAGCAGAAAAAGTGTGATTCACAACCAATAGTGAAATAATTCATATTAGAATTGATGAAAGAATATCAATTCTAACAATGACTATTATTTATTAGGAACTTACTATTTCCAATTTCTTCTAAGTTTTTTTTTTTGTAATTCATTAACTCATTTAATTCTTAGAGCTATTCTATAGTAATGTTCTATTCTTATTGCTTTTTCACAAATAAGGAAAGAGAGACAAAAAGAGTTGAGCTAACCTACCAGGTTAGGAGTTCTATAATTTTTTAGAGCTATTATTCGAATCAGGCAAATCTATGGTTACTAAAACAAGACCAAGTAGTATTCCTGATACAAAAACAAAATGCCAATATATTTTTTACGTTTATGAAGAAGATAAGACCTTGAATTAATCATATATCTATTCTGCAATATGTGTTCACTTGGTATAGTGAATTGTGTTCAAATAAGCTAAATTTGTATTTATTATAATAGACAGAATACATATAATGGTTTAAGCATATTAATCAGTAAAATGGAGATGATGAAAAAGAAAAGTGAAGTATAAAATAATTAATTTTTTTCTCCAGA
This sequence comes from Microcebus murinus, assembly GCF_040939455.1. Classification (NCBI taxonomy): domain Eukaryota; kingdom Metazoa; phylum Chordata; class Mammalia; order Primates; family Cheirogaleidae; genus Microcebus; species Microcebus murinus. Next base: position 54,013,082 of record NC_134116.1, read on the forward strand.
ACAGAAAAGAGATAGATGGAGTAGAATACAACTGATTTTCACTGTGAAGCTATTTATTACATTTTTCTAATATTATTTGGTACTAATTCCATAAAAACCAAAATATATGCATTTTTAAATGTAAACATAAATATTATATTTCAAAACAGAGTCTTAAAATCTTTTAGTGGCTTTGTTTATCATCAAAATTTAATAGAAATATCTAGTTTTTTATCACTTGATTCTTATTATATTAACTCTCAACCTTCATCATTTTGTTAATACTAACTCAAAGTTCTAGTGAACAAATTCTTAATGGTGATATAGCTTTGCTAAGAATTGATTATAATAATATCAGCTCCATCTTTCCACTAAAAAAATTTCAACTCTTCTATACCTCTTTTCTCCTAGTATCACCTTCTCATGGAAATTTCTCACCTTAGGCCTTGTTAAAATTATTTTATAATAGATTGTTTCCTTGATTTGGAGGATTTTTATTTAACTCTAATTTTCATTTCATTTTTCTTTGGCTCTTAAACTTTCTCTCATTCTCAGTTTATGTTCTTTCTTTTCTCAAGGTTGCCTTTCATAGGTGGATATAACTTGTGCTTTGCCTTGTAATTGAGCTTGACATACTCTTTATAGCTCAGTTGTAAGCCTGTCATACATAGAACCAAATCAAAAGAAATTATAGGTCAAGTTCTGTCGTTAATATGCTTTTAAGTACTAGTACTTTAGTTAACTTACAGGAAGATTTCAAGAAGTAAGAAAAGTTTCTAAAAGATAAAGATATATACGATAATATATGCCTATCTTATCAGAAATGCAGTTGTTAATTTATTTCTGGTGGAAGGAATGCCATTGCATTGCTCAGATGTTATTTGGGCTTTTCTTTTCCTTTTTAAAAAAACACCAGCTTATTCTGCACAGCAAAGAAAACAGTCAACAGAGTGAAGAAACAACCATTAGAATTGGAGAAAATATTTGCAAACTATCTGACAAGGGATTGACATCAAGAATATACAAGGAACACGAAGAACTCAAAAGCATAAAAACCCAAGTAATTTAATTAAAAAATGGGCAATGAGCTGAATAGACATATCTCAAAGGAAGACATATAAATGGCCAACAGGTATATGAAGAAAAGCTCAACATAATCATCAGGGAAATACAAATTAAAATCACAATGAGATATCATCTCTCCCCAGTAGAATGGCTATCATCAAAAAGACAAAATAAATAAATAAACAAACAAACAAATAAATAAATAAAATGCTTTCAAGAACACCAAAAAAACCCCAGAATTTTTATTTTTTGGTTTTAGAGATGGAGTATCTCTGTTGTCCAGGCTAGTGTGCAGTGCTACAATCATAGCTCATTACAGCCTTGAATTAACTCCTTGACTCAAGCTATCCTCCTGCCTCAGCCTCCTGAGTAGCTAAGTTTACAGGCACATGCCATCATAGCCAGCTAGAAAAAGGAACTCTCATACGCCATTGGGAATATAAATTAGTGTAGCCATTATGGAAAAACAGTATGGAGGTTTCTCAAAACTAAACTTAAAACTACCACATGATCCAGCAATTCCACTACTGGGTATATATACACAAAAAAAGGAAATCATTATGTCAAAGAGAGATCTGTACTCTCATGTTTATTGGAGCTCTGTTCACAATAGTCAAGATATAAAATCAACATAAGTGACCATCAACAGATGAATGGATTTTTTAAAAATGTGGTATGTGTATATAGTGGAATACTCTTCAGCTTACAAAATAAGAAAACCCTGTTGTTCATGGCAACATGAAGAAGTTTGGAAGATACTATGTTAAATGAAATAAACCAGGCACAGAAGACAAATACTATAATACATGTTCTTACCCACACATGAAAGCTAATAAAGTTAATCTCATAGAAGTAGAAAGTATAATAGTGGCTACTATAGTCAGGGAAGGTGGGGAAGGTAGCTACATGTTGGTTAAGAGATACAAAATTACAGATATAAGGGAAGAATAAGTTCTAGTGCTTTATGATACTGTAGGGTGACTAATTCACAACAATTTATTATATGTTTTCAAATAGGTAGAATAGAGGATTTTGAATGTTGCCAATACAAAAAAAAATGAAATGTCTGAGGTGATGGATATGTAATTATCATGACTTGATCATTACACATTATCTACATGTATCAACATATCACATTATAGCCCATAAATATGTACAATTATTTGTCAATTAAAACTAATATAAACAAAAGTTTTTAAGTGACTTGTTTAAAATACTGCTAAATATATGAGCTGAAGACTTTAAAGTATACCAAATGAGCACATTATTTCCAGTTTTATAATTCCATCTCATACTTCTTAACTCAACTTAAGAGAAAATATCACATTTTCTCCAATTAACAAGTACAATTTGACACCTGCCAGCTCTTAAAGAAACTATGAGTGTCTGACATGAAGACAAGTGAGGTACTTTTCTTGAAATTGAATACACTATATGTGGTCATCATTCTTTATTTCTCTCACTAACTGATTTATATATGTTGAAAGTGGATACTTCTGAATCTGCTTTGTTAGAAGTACTTTAAAGAATATATCAAACATGAAAAGCAACTTTAGAGTGTAAATAAGTAGCAAATACTGCTGTCTTTTCTGGCAAAAATAAAAAAAAACCACATCTCTTTACTTCTTGCATTTGGTTTATCTTAAGTACAAGAAAAAAGATAAGCAAGAAAAACATGGAAAATGTCCTTTAGTTTTAAGGAAAATGCAATGTATCATAAGGTACTTAAAAATAAAAGTTTTTATTTGCTTTATTTCATGAAATCTAACTGTCCCACTTTGGCTCAGTGGGCAACAAAAATTAGAAATTGTTTATTATTCTCTCAGTCAGCAAAATAATGACTTGTACATTCTAAATAACAATAGGGCTTTTCTGTTTATTTATATAATATTGAAGCAAAATAAAAGTTTTTTTGATGAAAGAAAAGTTCTACTAATTTAGTAAAAGTTTCCATATCTCACTATAAATCATTAAGTATTCAAAAACATTAAGAGATATAAAATTTGAAACTAAAAATTAAGCTATAGAAATTCATGACTTAATTCTGTAATTCATTGATTGGTGGTACTTAGCTTATATCTTGAACCATGTCCAGTAAACATATAGGACTGTTATACAGTTGTTTTTTTTAATATCAACTTTAACTTCCAACCTGTAATATAGCAGTTACAAGCAAGCCTACTTGCTTTTGATAGGTTATAGGTTTTAGTTTTTATAGTCTATAGGCTATAGTTTAGTATAAAGAATGACATGATGGAACCCATACTTCACGTAACAGAAAAATCTCTGAAATTTCAAATATCCGTGAAGCCATCCATGACATGATGGTAGTCTCTGGATTAGCTGATTGACCTATATCCCACACAATAGGACGGTCTTCCAAAGGTATTTTATATTTTGCTATATCAAGTGATATTTCCCACTAATACTGACAGAGTATTTTTCTCTCACTGCTCACATCTAATTGAACATATTGTCAGTTTATGGTGTGAAGTAATTTGAGAGCCATTTCTTACTTTTTATCATCTTTATTTATATATAAAGTAATGTACACAATATAGGAAGAATTAATGTGACAGAAAAGTTCTGATTTTAGTATAATTCTGTGTGTGACTTTGTCAAACTCATGGCACTTCTCTAGGATTCAATTGTGTAACAACCTTTAAGAGCTCTTTCAGATCTAAAGCTAAAATACTGCTTAGTATTAGAAACAAATATTTCTTCCAAAAGTTTTACTCAACTACTTTTATAAAACTGATTTCAAACCTTTTAAAAAAGGTATGATGTGAAAATCATTTTAATAACAGAAAAAATATGACATAAATTACAGTGTAAAGAAAAAATTCATTTGTAATTGATCAGCACTTAAGAATATATCACTAAAATGCTACACAACCAATAAAGGGCTGATAACTAGAATCTATATAGAGCTAAGGAAAACATGCAAGAAAAAAAATCAAACAACTCCATTAAATAGTGGACAATGGACATGAACAAAATCTTTTCAAATGAAGACAAACTAATGGCCAAGAAACATATGAAAAATTGTTCAATGTCTCTAATCATCAGGGAAATGCAAATGAAAACCACAGTAAGATATAACTTAACTCCAGTGAGTATAGCTTTTATCAAAATGTCCTCAAACAACAAATGTTGGTGTGAATAAGGAGAGATAGGAACACTTATACACTGCTAGTGGGACTGCAAACTAGCACAACCTCTATTGAAAGTAGTATGGAGGTACCTCAAAGAACTGTAAGTAGAACCACCATTTGTTCCAGCAACCTCACTATTGAGTATTTACCCAAAGGAAAAAAAAAAAGACCTTCATCAGAAAGACACCTGCAGTCAAATGTTCATTTCAGCAAAATTCACAATTGCAAAGATGTAGAATCAACCCAAGAGCCCATTAATACATGAGTAGATTAATAAAATGTGGTATATGTATACCATTGAGTACTATTCAGCCCTAAAAACAATGGGGAACTAATACCTATTGTATTATACTGAATGGAGCTGGAGCCCATTCTTCAAAGTGAAGTATCACAAAAATGGAAAAACAAACACCACATGTACTCACCATTAAATTGGTACTAATTGGCCAACACTTATTTGCACAAATGGAAGTAACATTCATAGGGTGTTTGGCAGGTGGGAGAGGAGAGGAAGGATGGGTAAATGCACACCTAATGGGTGCAGTGCACACTGTATGGGGGATGGGCATGCTTGTAGGTCTGACTCCGGCAGTGCAAAGGCAATATATGTAACCAAAATGTTTGTACTCCCATAGTATTCTGAAATTAAAAACAAATAAATAAAAAAAAATAACGTATCACTAAAATTGAAAATAAGAGTTTGTTCAATTCAGACTCAGTAGCTTTTAGGGATTGAATGCCAAAACAATCTGCCATTTTGGATATGCCATTTTAATTAAGAAAGTAAATAAGTTGTGTATTCTATATTTTACAAATTATCACTCTAATGATTATGACATTTTTGAGATTCAATCAATACTTAATTATTATAGTTCCTGTTTGGTGGCTATCTTTTCAGCACTATGTTAACCTTTTAATTAATTATTGATGTTTACCACATAATGATTTTATATGGCTCCTGAAATTTAAAATCAGTTTTTTTCTCCCTCTAAATGAAGACATTCTTTACTCAGTATATTAAAAGCTCCTCCTTCGTATGTTGAAGGCTGTGCTAGTACTTGTAGCCTTGAGTCCTTGAGACTTGCTTTTCAGACACTATGGATACCTCTATCTCATACTAGAGCCAAAGATTACAAGGTTTCTGTGTCAATACCACTGAATTTCCTGGTAAAACATAGTAACTATGGTTGTATGTGCATGCACAATTGCACAATCTTCTATCTAAGGCTCACTCTGAAAGTTTAAGACATTATTTTCTTTGCCTATTCAGAATTTCACTCTTTTCCACCTACTTAGTAGACATCCACGATGCAGTCTAGTTTCTAATGTGTTATATAGGACTAGAATAAAAATTAGAAAAGCAAACACAGCTTAAAGAGAAGTGAAGGGAGAGAGTACTATAAAACAAGAACTTGTGTTTCAGCTAAGCAGAATAGTGACAGAGGAAGATTGAAAATTTTAGAGTTTTATGGCCCTAAGAAGAGTTCCAGATCATCAATAAAAATGAACTAGGAAATATTAAGAAGTGTTTCCCTCATTTACTAATCCCTACTATTGGATGGAAGAAATAATATCTATAAGGTGTCAGTACTCCCAAAATTAGTTTATAAATTAAGTTTATAAGGAAAATGATAATGGTATTATGATGGACAGCCCTTCAAATGGCCCCCAATGATCCCTAACACCTGATATTTATGTATTTATATGATCTTCTCCCCATGAATATTACCCAGACCTATTGACACACTTATTATTAACAAATACAATATGTGACATCATATTCTATGTTGCTTCCAATATTTGTAACATAGGTTACTAATTAAGATACAAGAAGTCTGTGGCTTTCCTCTTGTACACACTCTTTAGCTCTCTCTGGGTTGCTCACTGTGGCAGATGGCAGCTGCCAGGGGGCAACCTTGTGATAATCCATGTGACAAGGTACTGTGACCTACAAAAAAAAAAACAAAAAAAAACAAACACAGAAACAAGCTTGGAAGTGGATTCCTATCCTTAAAGTAGAGTCTTAGCTAACAGAATTATTGAGCCAGGAACACTCAGTTAAGCTGAACAAGATAAGGAATTAACATAAACTGTGGGGAAAAATGTGTTACCTTAATCTGTTAAATTTTGGTATCACTTGTCACACAGAATTTGATTATAAAATATAGATTTTGGACATCAGAAATACCTAAAATAGGAGTATCTTTGATATTAGTGAGTAGTCATAATCTGAAAACACTGAATGAATTTTGAAAGGAATATTAAAGAAAATGTAAAGTACATTGAACACACTGTAGATGTTTGGATTTCAAAAATTCTGTGAGTAAAGACCTAACAGGATAGTGAGAAAAATATTATTTGAAACTTGAGGAGAGGAGATCCCTATTATTTAGTGGCAGAAAGTCACTGTTGTCTAGAGTTAAGTGGAATATGCTTGTAGGAAATTAAGTTCATTAGCCTAAAGCAATGATATGTGCAATGATATAATCATAAATTTACTAAGACTTCACTGATTTTTGATGCACATATACCTATTTATATTCTATTCATACTATTTATACATTATTTGTCAATGAGAGATATGTTGTTCATTGTTTATCAGAGATCCCTGCCAATGGACCATTGCCATCCTGAATATTGCACGTTAATATACCAGAGAGAAAAGAGATCTGCAGGTTCTCACTGCAGCAACTAAATTTCTCAGCCTTTCAGAGAGTCATGGGTTTTTCTATCATAACTTAGGCAGGCAGACCTTTTCAGATGTTCAAACAATCAAATATAGACCATAAAACACAATGCAATCATGTCTATGTGAGATAGGGAATTGGCACTTATTATTTAACTGATTCATGAAGTTTCAAATGACCCTGATCAAAACACATGTAAGACAGGAAGTTTTGAACTACCCTGATCAAAACAAGATGGAAGACAGGACAAATTCCAACCAATTAGAACCAAGATGGCAGAGAAATTGACCACTTCTTGATCTTTTAGCTTCATTATATCCTCATTACCATAAAACTTTCTAAGGAGAGCTCCCACTCTTATCATCCACCTGATACCGTAACAGTTCCAGATTAACCATATTTAGTCAAAAAGAGGGTATCACCCTAATTCGAGGAAAACCCCGCCCTTTCAAAAAACTACATGAATATTCTTCCACTTATTGAGCCTATAATTAAGCCGTTGCTTAAATAGATGGACCAAAGGAACCATGGAGGCTGTTGTTCTCTTCTGCAGGGAGAACTAACCTCTACTCTGTCTGTGGAGTAGATTTTCTATACTTCCTGAATTAAACTTGCTTTCACTTTACATTGCCTGCTCACTTCTTGAATTTTTTCTTGTGTGAAGCCAAGAACCCACTTGGACTTGAAGTGATTCTCAGCATTGGGAATTACTTTCCTGTGGCACATGGAAAGGGACAGAATGAGCAATGTTTGGAAAATAACTTGAATGACAAACAGTTATTATCAATATTTTTCAGTAATTTACCATAATGTTTAGAAAGTCTAAGCAACATGAGTATATGAAAAGTCTATAAAAGGAGGTTGAAAAGATGTCTGAAAATAGTCAACCAAAGAGGAATGATATGGCAAATGTAAAAAAGATAGAAGGAAAAGTTCAACATATCTTTGTAGCATGTACAGAGTCAATTCAGAGATGGCTTCAAGATAGCTGAATAGAAGCACCTGGCGCTCACCTCCTCCACAAAGAAGGACCAAAACACTGTGTCAAATATCAAATAGAGTGTCTAAGAAAGACACTCTGGAATTCAGCAGGAAGTGACAGGAAATCTCCAAGGCATGAAAGGAGAGAGAAGTGGAGCAGCTGGCCCAGCGAAGATCAGCTGGGAACCATGAGTAACTCCCAGTGTGGGGAAGCAAGTGAGAGATTTTCAGCAGTCTCTATTCCTAAAACAGACTCCAGCAATCTTAGCCATGGGAGAGCCATTTGTCCTTGTGGGCCATAAGACTAGTATAGGGAGGTTCCTGGAGTCCACATTATGGCATTGTCTCATGGAGGGAATTCATGCTGAGTCCCACACTAACCCTGAGACCCAAGCAGCTGCAGCACAGTGCCATTATTAGGGCTCAACCCCCAACAGACTACATCCTTCCCTGAGGCCCAATAGCTCCATTCATCTCTACACAGCTGGAGCTTCACTGACATCTCCTCATGCCTACCTGGAAAGCTGTAGCACTGCAAAGCTGGCTGGATCTAGCAGTGCAGCTGAGTCTCTGTCATTCTAACCCATACAATATCCCACCACTGAAGGGGTGAGTGGTACAATACACTAGGGAGCCTGCTTCTGGGACAAAGGGAGCCAAAGCATACTCTCTCCAGAGTTTGAGAGCCACCTGCCTGGGATAGCTGACACTGACAGCAAAACTGTACCCCACCCCTCCACGCCAGCAGTGGGGCTGCTTAGCACCTGCACACAACTTCAGGGAGCCTGCATATAGCTCACTCTGCCTGTTACCACTGGCACATGTGTGCACCATCAGAAGTCCTGACAATGATCCCACTGTACCCACAATTGGCACCCATGCATGACATCCAAGCACAGCCCTGGGGGGTCCTCAGGATCACCTCATTTTCCCACCATATCCTGCACATATGTGCACCACTGAAGAGCCTGAGGGCAGGCCCACCTAGCCTAGTGCCACTTTGCCAGTGCCTGAGCACCATCTAGGGACCTAAAATCAAACCACTCCACCTGTCATGGCTGCTGTGCATGTGCACCATCAGAAGGTCTGACAACAGTCCTAGCCAATCAACCACCAGCACCCAAGTGTGTTGTCCAGGGACCTGGGGATCACCCTACCTGGCCCATCATGGCCCGTGCCATGTGCACAATCTGAGGGCCTAAGGACAGGTCCACTCTACTTGGTGCTTCTCCCACCAGTGCCAGAAAGACACCCAGGGGCCTTGAGACCACCCAGCTGTTACTGGCACTTGCACATGCCTTCTGGGCACCTGAGGAAGTCTAGCTGACCAATGCTCACACATATCAACCAAAGGCCTGGAGATGACCAGCCCCACCCAGTACATTTCTGCCCATATGCACTATCAGGGGCATGAGAACAGGCCTACTCCACCTGGTGCCGCCCCCATCAGTACCCAGATGTGATGTTCAGAGACCTGGGGATTGACCTCCCAGACTGCTACTTCCAGTATCCATGCACTCCTTCCAGGGGCCTGAGTACAGGCCTGCCTAGTTTCCATCACCACTGCCACCAGGATCCCTTTGCCCACACAATCTGGGGGTTAGGGTACTGGACCAACAAGCCTACTATTACCACCACTGGCACCTGCATGTGCCAATTGAGGACCCAAGCACTACTGCCTTAGTTGGTCCCACATATGCTAAACAAGGACCCAAGGATGTGTCTACTCCCTCAGCTCACTGCTGCCACCTCTTGGCTCACCCCTGCCACTTTCTTCACAAAAGCAAGCTGCCTGGAGACCCAAGGATTGGACCAAACTGGACCCACATTTTAGTGGGTCAAATTGGCACAGGATGGGCATGCTTGCCACTGACACCACTGGGGCCTGAGGACTGACCCATCTAGCATCCCCATTCCCAGCAAAGCCCCACCACAGTCTCCACTAACAACTGCAGCCTAAGCCACTGAGGAACTCAAAGCCACCTCTGACACTGACTATAGCTGAAGAAATCATACAGAGACTACATTAATTCATGCACCTAGAATCAAAGTTAAATTAACATTGTAGATAAATCTATAGAAAGAAGTCTTTCCCTATGAAAGCCAACCTAAAAAAATTGAAAGAAAGAACTATTGCACCAGGAGTGCAAACATCAGCATAAGGACACAAGAAACATGAAAAGTCAAGGAGAAATAAAAGCTTCAAGGAAACATGATAATTTTCTAGCAACACATTCCAACAACAAAAATGTTTATGAAATGCCTGCAAAAGAATTCAGTATAAGCATAAGTAAGAATCTTACTGAAACACAAAAAAATACAATTAAACAATACAAAGATTTAAGAAAAATGATTTATGATCTGAATGATAAATTAACAAAGAAATATATATCATAAAAAGAACTAAAAGAATAGTGCAACTGAATAATTTAATGAATGAGTATTTTTAAAAATTGAGAGCTTCAACAATAAACTAGACCAAGTAGAGGAAAGAGATTCCAAAGGTTAAGATATCTCTGTTGACATAACCCAGTCAGATAAAAATAAATGAATAAAAAAGAAAGAATAAAAGAATAAATAATACCTATGTGACATATGAGAAACCATAAAGCAACTAAATATTTTAATTTGCGGTATTGTGGAAGAAGAATTGGGCAAAGACATAGAAAACTAATTTAACAAAATAATAGCTAACACTTCCCAAGTCTTACAAGATGTACCCACATCCAGATACAGGGAGCTCAAAGATTCTCATATGGATGCAACCCCAAAAGGCCTTTTCCAAGGCATATTATAACAAAACTGTAAAGAAAAAATGCACAATTCTAAAAATAAAAGAGAAAGGCAACAAGTCACATGCAAAGGAACAAACAGTAGACTAGCAGCAACTTTCTTAGCAGAAACTATATATATCAGGTGTGAAGAATATTATACTCAGCAAAGGTATTCTTCAAAAATGAAGGTGAAATAAATACTTTAATAAACAAACAAAAACTGAAGGAATTCATCTCCACTAGACCAGTCCAGCAAGAAATGCTTAAAGCAATCCTACATCTGGAGGTGAAATTACTGTATCTAACATCATGAAAACAACCAAAAGCATGCAACTCAGTGGTAGTGCAGAAACACAAATAATAAAAAGAACCAACTCAAATGTTACCACTATAGAAAACCACAAAACCACAATGATAAACATGAGAAAGGAACAAAGGATATACCAAATAACCAGCAAATGATTATCAAAATACCAAGAATAAACCCTCAAATATCAATAATAACCTTAAATGTAAATGGATTAAATTCTGTATTTAAAAAATATGGATTGGCTGAATTGACAAAAAAAAAAAAAGCTATTACTCAAGTATATACTTAGAATAAGAAACTCATTCAACTGTAAATACACATATGGACTGAAAGTAAATGGATAGAAAAAGATGTTCCACATCAACAGAAATCAAGAGTGAGAAGAAATAGATATACATACATAAGAAAAAAATAAGATATAATTTTTAAGTCAAAAAAAGTAAAAAGAGACAAAGAAGGTCATTATATAATGATAAAGGGATGAAGTTAGCAAGAGATATTCAATTGTAAATATAGATGCATACAGCAGTGAAGCACACAAATTGATAAAGCAAATATTTTAGTTCTAAAGAGTGAGTTGGACTCCTATACAATAGTTAGAAACTCAACACCCTACTCTCAGCAATGAACAAATAAATCATATAGACAGAATATCAACAACAAAAATCAATATAAAGTACACTTTATACCAAATGGACCTAATAGTCCTTTATAGACAATTTATCAAAAAGTTGCAGAATATACATTCTTATCAGCAAATAAAGCATTTTTATCATAAAAGGGTGCTAAATTTTGTCGAATATTTTTTCTGCATCTATTGAGAGGATCATATGCTCTTTGTTTGTACTTCTATTTTTTTTTTTTTTTTTGAGACAGTCTCACTTTGTTGCCCAGGCTAGAGTGAGTGCCATGGCGTCAGCCTAACTCACAGCAACCTCAAACTCCTGGGCTCAAGCAATCCTGCTGCCTCAGCCTCCCGAGTAGCTAGGACTACAGGCATGCACCACCATGCCCAGATAATTTTTTCTATATATATTAGTTGGTCAATTAATTTCTTTCTATTTATAGTAGAGACAGGGTCTCGCTCTTGCTCAGGCTGGTTTCGAACTCCTGACCTTGAGCAATCCTCCCACCTCGGCCTCCCAGAGTGCTAGGATTACAGGCATGAGCCACCGTGCCTGCCCATGTACTTCTATTTATGTAGTGAATTACATTTATAGATTTGCATATGTGGAACCATCCCTGTATCTCTGAGAGAAGCACCCTTGGTCATGATGGGTTGTTTTTTTTTTGTTTTTTGTTTTTTTTTTTTAATGAACATGGTAATGGTGCAAGAATAGAGACATAGACCAACTGTACAAAACGGAGAACCCAGATATAAAACTATCAACATATTGCCATCTGATTTCTGACAAAGCAGACAAAACCATATACTAGGGAAAAGAATCCCTATTCAATAAATGCTGCTGGAAAAATAGGAGAGACACATGTAGAAGACTGAAACAGGGTCCGCACCTCTCACCTGTTACAAAAATCAACTCATGATGAATAAGAGATTTGGGATCCAACAGTGAAACTTAAAACATAGTGCAATATATGAACACATAAATGCTACTATAAAAGATGCAGCTCTTACAATCACCTTCTTTTTATGAAACTTTGGATAAAAGACACCAAAGGGTTGGACAATAGCAAACCCATTCCAGATATTTTAAATTCTGTTACTGCTGTCATAATGTTTAGGTCATCTTTCCATAGTCATATGTTTTTTTCATTTCTTTCTAATTATCCATTTCTTTTCCTCTTGTGAACCTTGATCATAAGAAGAATGCATAATCCTTAAAAGAAAGAAAGAGAATATTACAATTTTCTCTTTACAATACTTTTTCTTCTTCTTTGGATTATTGGCAATTTATGAATTGTCATGCTAGTGATTAGCAATATACAGTACTAGATCCATTTGTAATTTTTTGTTCTCGTAATATCTTATATGCCAATTCAAATCCAGACATTTCAATTCTACTGCCAACTTCTCTCAAATTCTGATATGTTTATAAAACACTGACAATAACAACAAACAAAATTAAACTAAATTATGTGCATTGTATAAAATCTAGTGGGCAAAGGAAATTTTCTATAGTAACAATTCATAAGTTTCTTCAACTATAAATTCCTTTCCATTAAATTCTAGCTCGTTTTCATCCCCTGAAGAAACCTTTTGTATCTAACCCAAGAAAATGTATTATATTTTCTTTTTCCTAAAATGGATGATATATACTACTATAATCCCTTAAATAACATCCAAAATGTAGAAAGTGAGCATTCACTTACCAGTGTTTGATATGTAAAATTTGAATCAACTGAAAATTAACATTTTGTGTATTAGCTTGATAGTACTATAAGTCAGTAACATGTGTTTTGACATTTTTGGTAGAGCAATGATCTACTGTGAAATTCTTTTTGAGTTTTATTGTATGTTGCTCTTTAACTGTTACCGAGTAGTAGAAAAAGATTTTTAAAAGGTTAATCAGTGATAACACAAATACTAGACTGAATCCACAAACCAAAATATTCTGCCACAAAATATAAATCATTAGCTTTAATGACTTAGGAAATCTTTTGGCTTTAATTTGGCTTTCTTTTTAGACTAATCCATTGTGTGTCTTAAAGTAAAAGGAAAACGGAAAAAAAAAAAAAACTAAACTAAACTAAAAATGCATATGGTATTCCAAAATAATATTGAAATGACAAGGAAGTATTATATATGTTCTGTCTCTGAGAAAAGAACAATGATCCACCTGCACCCCGCTCTAACCATAAGAAAAGGTATTGTTTGGCTCATTTTTCTATCATTAGTGTTTTAGAAATGCATTTTGCAGAAAAGTAGCAGATTGCTGATAATCTAATCACAAAGAAAGTTATAGCAACCTCCTAGAACTCAAAGGGACTGCCTGCAGGCAGCCATCTCTTTAGATAAGGAAAATGCAGAACTCAAAGAAAGGTATTCTCCATTATAAAGGCTTTTAACAAAGAGTACAAAGGAAAGAGAAATGTCTATTAGGCGTTAGATGTAGAAATGTTGCCTTAGAGAAAGTATTATTCATCTTAGAAGATGCTGGCAAAGGGAAAGAAGGAAAAAGAAACACTTAGAAAGACAGGTTTGAACCCAGAAATCATTACTCTACAAGAAAGTAGTTCAAGTCTCTTCTGACCATTTTAAGCCTCTGCCAACACATATTGAAAAAAATATAAACTTAAACTTGAAGATTGTCAATTTGAGGTATAATAACATAAAACTAACAACATATAAATATTATTTACTGTTAATACAAGTCTTATTTTTCTGGTAATATTGATTGCTCTTAACACCATTTCTAAAAGTATCTTTTCCCCCCACATGGTAAGATTGATATTAAAAGGGTGTAAATAAAAATGGATTGAGACTCAGGTGGTCAGGAGAGTTTACAGCATGCAGCACTGAGGATGCGCCCTGGAGGCCAAGAACAGACTCCGCGTTTCACACTTTCAGTTCTCATAACACGCACACTAGGAGGTGTGTTGACATACCCATTTTACAAAGAAACTGAGGCACAAGGAGGATAAGTAAATGGTGCAAAACTGTAGTAGTAAATACTGTACACTATAAATAGAGCTGGAATTCAAATTCCAACAGATTGCCTCCTTTTATTCAGTGCAGTGAGGAAATGCACTCCTGCTGGCCTTTAGCTAGCTCTGCTGTCTGGCAGTAAGTCTCATCACTTTTTGCTTCTATTTCTTCATGTATAAAATTTTAGGGTTTAAATTAACATGTCCTTTTTGTGTGTTCTTTTCCTCTTTGTGCTCTTTCCTGATCGCCTTTTTCTCTTGTGTGTCTAAAGCATCCCTATGTAATTCTAACTGAATCACTCTCAATATATATATATATATATGCCTATGCATACATGTATGCCAACTATGTTTATATACCTATATCTCATCAATGTTAATAATGTATAATATTTATATCATCTGTATCTATAGCATTCACCATTACATTTTTTTATGCTTTAGTTAAAGAAATCCCTGGCAAATGCACATTATTTCATTAGAGTCTTCTCTAACTTTTCCTGTTCTCCACTGAGAACAGAGTCTGGATGTTTCATCAGTGTAAACTTAATGGCTACAATGTTTTATTTATTCTGTTTAAAGGCAGACTTAACTTGACCTTTGTATTACTAAACCTTTAAAAAAAGAAAGTTGACATTTTATCTTTTTCTAAATGATTCCCTCCAAAATTCTCAGTAGTAGGGCAGAGTGAATTTGGCTTTTCCACAACAAAAGTATGCTATGGAATATCTTGACCTGTAGGTAGCATACCTATGTGTGCCCCTGGGAATCATTACGTCACTCTATGTGCATCACATAAAGACATTTAATGAACTGAATATTTTAGAGAAAGGAGTTTTAATAAATTGTATATTAAGACAACAAATAAAGAGTGTTATCAGCTCTTCTTGAAAAGTGAGTATAATTCCTCAAAAATGACTAAGATTATAAAAAAAATAATTTGGAAGATACTGCTGCTAGTGACAACAAAGCATTTTTTCTTTCTTTTGAATAATAGAAGATAAAAATCCAATCCATTAAGAGGACCGTGGAGAGGAAAGAGGAAAGGAACAGAGAGGTCCAGGTAAAATAAATCATTATATCATTTTAAATTGGAAGGTAGGAAAGAAACTCATGGGGAAGATGAGATAGGCAGAAACAATCACCCAGGAGGGTTGAGCATTCAGGGTGACCAATTCAAATCTGATTTGAAGGGAGAATACAAGTCAGTTTAAAGACATGTGTAACACAGTCAGTGTGATATGCAATAATGATTAATTTAGCCTTTTTGGACGGGGGTGAAAAGCCTGCAGGGTAGAAGGCTAATGAGGCGAGAGCTGCTGGTTCACAGGTTCAGTGCCATGGGATCAATTGGTTAGGAGTGTCACAACCTTCCAAACATCAGGGAACAGTCACCTGGGGAATGTGCAGAAATTCAACTATCTGATCATTATCTGTACTATCTGTAAAGCATTGTTTGGATAAAGAACATTATACAAAAGCAGTCATCAGTAAATTTTTTTTTAAAGTTACATTTGTATGTATGTGTAATATGAAAAAAATGTAAAAGAAAACTTTCTTTTAGGAAATAAAAATAAATGAATTTGAATTCTTTTGTATTTGGAAGTAAAAATAAGATGCTTCATGGGCAACTTTCTTGGTTATAAATATGAACGAAAGTCACTTGTGTGGAAGGTGTTGATAGAATAGCCCTGGAGCAATTAGACACTCTTCTCCAAAGACACTTGTCCTACATCTTTCACATAGCTAATGCTATGAATTTTTTTTATCTCATTTGGAAACTTGCATCTTAGAAAGGCCCAGAAAAAGGAAAGATTGAGTACTTAGTTAATGTAGGACTAAACTACATATTTCTAGTTTATTGTCATTGATAAAGACAGGATGAAAATAAGTTAGTAGCAAATATAAATATTTACCTACATAATAATTAAAAAGTTATAAAGTAAAACACATAGAATATATATATATATATATATACAACCTGAATAATTCACACAAATGCATATTAGAAAGTTTGATAAATGATAATATTCAGGTGAATCCAAATATTCCTCCAACTGGAACTATATTGACTAGGTGTTAATCTTTACATCTTAAAGTGCAATTTATTTGTGGTTTCTTTTCACCTGAGTTGTATTTTATTCAACAAAAACAAAATAACAATAACAATGCCCACAAAACAAAACAAAGTAAAACCTGAATCTATTTTAACATGATTTTTTTTTTTTTTTTTTTTTTTTTTTTTGAGACAGAGTCTCGCTTTGTTGCCCAGGCTAGAGTGAGTGCCGTGGCGTCAGCCTAGCTCACAGCAACCTCAAACTCCTGGGCTCGAGCGATCCTTCTGCCTCAGCCTCCCTGGTAGCTGGGACTACAGGCATGTGCCACCATGCCCGGCTAATTTTTTATATATATATCAGTTGGCCAATTGATTTCTTTCTATTTATAGTAGAGACGGGGTCTCGCTCTTGCTCAGGCTGGTTTTGAACTCCTGACCTTGAGCAATCCGCCCGCCTCGGCCTCCCAAGAGCTAGGATTACAGGCGTGAGCCACAGCGCCCGGCCTATTTTAACATGATTTTTAAGGAAAAACATTATTATATCAACTTTATCCATTCTTATTGTAGGTGAAAAGGCTGGAAGCAATGCACTTTATTTTACTCAGGGAGATAAGGGCAAAGTAATAAATAACACAGAAAATGACAAAATACCCAAATTGTTATCTAAAGCTGCCTATGACTTGTAGGCATACTTAGTTCTCAAAATAAATTTTAATTCCTCACAGATGCCAAGGAAAAATGTGATCCTGAGTGGATACATTTCATAAGTAGAATAAAGTGTACTAGACAAAGAAGGAAGGAAGGAAGAAGGTGTTGGACAGGTGGTACTAACCTAATTAAAGTTTGTCAGCAATTTTTTCAGGTCATCATCAACCTGGAAGAAAATAATGTTTCTTTTCCACAATCAATGACATTTTAGAAAGTTTGTAGAATGATTTTGATGCAGGGCAATTTATATAACTGTGTGTTTTTTTCTTAACTAATAACTTCCTTTCCTTATTTCTTCATCTTAATGCTCTCTTCTAGGTTCTAGGGTATGATGGAGATGGGTAAACCAACATATAAATATATAATATTTCTGAAGAAGAATAAACAAAACAATGGAAGAGTGGGTGAGGTTATATTTATTGAATCATGTATGTGTGATATACAAGTTGGAAGAACAGGATTTGGGGGAGTAGGGAATTAGGATATCAGTCGGAGATATTACAATGGAGATGTCCATTAGGTCAGGAGAAATATCTGGTCTGGAGATATATACGTTGTTGAATCACTAGTGTATTAGGAAGTGTCATAGGTCTGGGTCAATACCATGGAGCAAAGGTACCCTGGGGCACTCTTAAGTTTAGAATTATAGAAGAGATAGAAGAATTAACAAAAAGAGTAGGAAGAGAAAGGAGCAGTAGAAGGGGAATTGAGATTTTATCATAATAATAGTGGATAATACAAGTGGAATTGCCTATTATTACTACTGTGAAAAATAAGTCTAAGTTTTTTATTTTGTTGGAGCTAGTGTGTGGTTGGATACAGCGATTAAAAAAAAAAAAAACAGGAACAATTGGTAATCTCTCTTTCTATATCCAGCCTTCGAAATTCTTGGCTCATTTTTTAGAAAAAGTAATATTGTTGTTTTTATGACCTACAGCATTAAGGTGAAGGAATAATGATATATTTTCTTTCAGATTTGTTTTTGTTTAATAATAGCATTCATGGAATAACAAATGTCAGTGTTAATGTATATTATAAATTCTGAATTATTCTAAAGTATTACTTTAATAATCTGCTATGCAAATTTAAGCTCCATGTCCCTGTATTTTAGCTAAACTTGGTACTTTAGTTTTAATAGCCTAGTACTAATATTTTATACTTAAATATAAAGTTTGCTAATATGTACAATGGTCCATGTAATATTATTATGCCTGAATTTTTCATAAATATAATTTTTACTTTGTGTTTTCAAAACAATTCTACAATATATTTTAATGGAAGTGTTGTTTTGCTAAAACAACAAAATCTGGCAAGCATGAGCCTTATTGTTTATATGTATAAAATTAAAGTATGAAATTATTGGGAGAAAATTGTTACTAATCTATGATGCTGAGATTTTATTTCAGTGCCAAAAGATAATATATAAAATTAAGTTTCTGAACTTGGGGCTTAAATATATATTTATTAGTAAGATAAATGAAAGACTGGCATTACAAACAAACTTACAATTTTAAGAGGGTTAAAGCAGATGGCTTATCTTTTTAAAGAAAATTGAAAAGCGAGAAGGGCAGAATATATACTTAGTTCATGATTTCCCATTGAGGGTCTTAATGATAGCATCTGTTAGTGCTGCTATAAAAGTGGTTGAGCTGAGGAGGACAAGAAGTTACATTTGTCCAGTAATTGAGCAATGCAGCCGGCATGTTGATTGGAACAAGAGAGAGAAAGAAATGAGAGAAAGATAGACAGACAAGCCTTGAAGCCAGCTTTAATAATATCCAGAAGCAAAGAGTAAGAGACATCTGGCATTTTGACAGAATGGATCAACTGCTTTGCAGTAACCTTTTATTTTTTTCAATATTTTTTTCCTTTAATCTTTAAGGTTAACTGCTGGTTTGCCATATAGATTCTACACTTATATGCTTAGCAAACTGACACACACAAGTGGTTAAAAGCAATGTGATATATATATATATATATATATATATATATATATATATAGAGAGAGAGAGAGAGAGAGAGAGAGAGAGAAACATGTATTGGAGCACTTCATTTAGATTTTTTCTGCTAGGGGACTTCTATTTAACATTCAACAAAATGCCACCTATATGCTAGGAACTAGATTTGGAGACAGAAGATAAAAACAAACAAAACAACTCTGCTTCCTTGTTGGGAAAGTAATATTTCTATGCAATCATAATATACTTAGAAATTTACAAAGCAATGTCAGCTACATTGTCAATCTAATTCTCAGAAAATCTTTGTGAATTAGATATTATTTTGTTCTTTTATAGGTCAAGAAAATGAAGCTCAATGAAGTACAAAAAGTCATTAATAAGTAATGAATATGGCCTTTTGAATTCAGATTTCCCACGTTTAATGCTATTTTTACTCATACTTATTTTTGAGAAATATAAAGATTTTTAAATGTAAAATGTACTCATTCAAATATTCCTTACAGATTTTGTCAATAACTTACAATAATCAATGCATTGTTAGGATTATGAAAGGATACTATATTATATGAATTATAATTCTACCATGAGCTTTCTTACAGGGTAGTAGGCTAGATATTGAGTACATATTCAAATATGAAGTCATCCTTTTAATTAAAAAATACATTTGACATTTGTTTAAAATTGTAACCATAATAGTAGATCATCAAAAAGCATTCATTTAGATTTCACCAACTCAGAAGTAAGTGGTAGTTTCCACAATATCTGGCTGAAATTTGTTTAGTTATCTAAACAGTTTTTTTTTTATGTTTATATGTGGTTTAACTAATTAAAGTAAATAAATTTGCCAGACAAGACCTAAATATTTAAAAGAACTACATTTTCAAGCACCTCAAACATTTCGATTGCATCTGTGCTTATAAAATCATTATGTGCTAATTACAAATTTCTTCTTAATAGCTTTTAAAGCTTACACCATCAAAAGGCTCTCTTGGTTCTCACACTTTGAGAAAGTTACAAAAGCACATTTCTATTATCCAGATTTGTATTATTGTGTCAATTTGTGTTCTCCTAGGCCAAATGTTTTCTTTAATAAATGGATAATTTTTTTTGTATTTCTCACATAAATTAAAATATTAATTCCTTCCTTACTTCATTTTATAGTACTGTAAGTTGGGAAAAAACACCTATTTTTTTTCTTTATAGATGGAAAGGAAATCATACTTTTTTCTTTTTATTAGGTCCATAGAAACCCAGCAAAGAAAAAATGAGAACTCACATTTCTTCTTTATCCAGTGTGCTAACATTTAAACTGAGTTTGTTTACACAGTTCAGATCTCTGTCACTACTATGTGAATGTTAGATAGGATTTTTAGTTTTTTACATGTACTATAACCTAAATTCATAGTAATTTTTTTTCGGTTGAGATTTTCAAAAGACATGTTATGATGCTTGAGTTGATATAATAAAATGAGTTAAAATTTAAACACAGTAAAATGAGGCAATTAAATAAACTTTGAAAATGAAAAATTGTGTTTTTTTTATTTTAATAGATTTAAAGGGTTAGGACAACTCTTTTTTTTCAGCATTAACCATTTCAAGGCAATCACTAATCAAAGGGTAAATGTTTATTTGGTAGTTCCTATCTAATATTACCATGTCTTGACTTATTCTAATCCCTGCATATCTAATTGCCTTCCATATTTTTCCCAATGCACTTATTTTCTCTAATACAGTAAAATATTTTTATACTGCATTCATTGTTTGTCTAGGAGATTGTCTACCTCTTCCTTTCTACTAAAATATAAATCCCTTTGTCAGGATCTCTCTTTGGTCCGAAGGGACCAAAGTGCTTGGCACTTAGAAGGAACTCAGTTCGTATTTTGAAATGAAAGAATGAACAAATCTTGTGGTATTTTAAGGAATAATATCTACTCAGCTTCCCTACTGTTGATTTATTAGTAAGGAAAATGGCAATGCTGCTTCTCTATTTAGGAAGCTTGGGGGCAGGTTGGGGATAGGTCAAAGGGAAAGTTTGAAGATTCCCAAGTTGGAAGATAAATCTACATTTATGCAGTCATTGAATAAACACATTTCACATACTGTAAGCCTGATGAAATCATAGGATTGAGCATACAGATTTTAAAAAGCATAGTTTCTGTTTTGAGGAACTAAAAATGTAATGTGCTATTTAGTTAAGAATGTGGCATTTGGAATCAAATTAGACTGTGAATCTTGATTCTTGCTTTCACTGGTTATGAACTTGGGCAAATTAATAAAATTAGAAAAGTTTCAGCCTCCCCATTTGTTATATGGGAGTAATAAAATCTATCTTATTGAGTTTCTGTTTGAAACTGAATGAGATGAAATATATAATATGTTGGGCATGGCACAAGTGCTCAGTAAATATCAGTCAGCAGTAATAATATTTGTCATCGTAGTAGAATTTGATTATTAGAGATTCAGTGGGTGCAACAAATCACTTTTTGTTTGTTCTTAATTTTCTTTTCTCAAACATTCTCAGACCTACATGGTCTATCTCTCATTAGCTTTCATGAGATATGGGTTTGTGATCTCCTATAAAGTTCCAAATATTCTCTCTTCCATTTCCTGGACCACAGAGATTTGTTCAGCTAAAAACATGTAACTGGTGCCAAGAAAATGAAAATCCCCTCCAAGTACTTTGTTTGCTTGTTCTTTTTTTCCACCAGAACCAGTTAAGTAGACATCAATTGCTTTTGAGGACCCATTATTAGAAATTTGAAGTGACTTCACTTGGAAAGGCTTCATGTGACTAACCAGCTAGAATAAGACATATACAACACGAAAGCATGAAACTAACGTTCAGGGAAAAAAGCAGAGCCAAGAGATAACAAGAAAGACATGGCAAGAAATTCCTGATGATATTGTTCGTTTGCTTTGGCTGAGCAATGCCTGAAACAGGGCATCCTAGTTGTGTGAGGCAATCTTGATGTGGATTTCTGCTAGAGATTTCTATGAATTGCCTCAGAACTTCCTAAAGAATCACCTCTCTCCTGGATCTTGCTCTGACAATTCTATCAATGTCCAATTTACTTCTGTTCTGCTTTAATGGCAAAACAGAACACAGGCCTACTGAAAATATCCTCAGCTTGGGATGTTTTTTCCACAGATGGTTACATTATGGAGATGTCTACCCATCAGTCAGTCTCTTCTGATAGTGTTCAAATGTAATCATTTATAATTGCTGAAGTCACTGGGATACTATTAAACACCGAGTTTCTAAAGACTATTTTAACATTTCCTTAGGATAATTACAAAAAAATGTGTACACCATCTATAAAACAGAAACATTCTTTTCCAAATTTACTAATTTTTTGCAAATAAATTATAAAAGCATTTTTGATAAGCGTCTGGATTCGATTAGCTAAGATTTTGTTGAAAATTTTTGCATCTATATTCATTAGGGATATTGGTCTATAGTTTTCTTTTTTTGTTGCATCCTTTCCTGGTTTTGGTATCAGAGTAATATTTGCTTCATAAAAGGTGTTGGGGAGGTTTCTGTTCTTCTCGATGCTGTGGAGTAATTTCTGCAAGATAGGTACTAGTTCTTCTTGGTAAGTGTGGTAAAATTCGGGTGTGAAACCATCTGGACCAGGACTTTTCTTTTAATAGCTGTTTCTATTTCAGCTCTTGAGATTGGTCTATTCAGGAAATCTATTTCTTCCTGGTTGAGCCTAGGGAGGCTGTGTGTTTCTAGAAATTTGTCCATTTCCTCCACATTTTCCAGTTTGTGTGCATAAAGATTTTTGTAGTATTCATAAATTTTTGTACTATTCATATCTTGTATCTCTTTGGGATCACTTGTGATATCTCCTTTTTGCTCATATGTAAATCTATAAATGCAATACACCACATAAACAGAAGCAAAAACAAAGACCACATGATTCTTTCAATAGATGCAGAAAAAGCTTTTGACAAAATTCAACACCCTTTCATGATATGAACACTTAATAAAATAGGCATAGAAGGAACATGCCTAAAAATGATACAAATGAACAAAATGATACAATATGACAGACCTATAGCCAACATCATACTAAATGGAAAAAAATTGAAAGCATTCCCACTTAGAACTGGAACCAGACAAGGCTGCCCACTATCTCCACTTCTATTCAATATAGTGCTGGAAGTTCTGGCTACAGCAATCAGACAGGAAAGTGGAATTAAAGGTATCCAAATAGGGGCAGAAGAGATCAAACTTTCACTGTTTGCTGATGATATGATATTATATTTAGAAAACCCCAAAGATTCAACCAAGAAACTCCTGGAACTGATCAATGAATTTAGTAAAGTCTCAGGATACAAAATCAATACACAGAAATCAGAGGCATTCACATACACCAACACCAATCAAGTTGAGAACCAAATCAAAGACTCAATTTCCTTCACAATAGCAACAAAGAAATTAAAGTACCTAGGAATATACTTAACCAAGGAGGTAAAAGAACTCTACAGGGAGAACTATGAAACACTGAGGAAGGAAATAGCAGATGGAAATCCATACCATGCTCATGGATTGGCAGACTCAACATCATTAAAATGTCTATACTACCCAAACTGATCTACAGATCCAATGCAATACCTATTAAAATCCCATCAGCATTCTTCACAGTTATAGAAAAAATAATGTTATGTTTTGTATGGAACCAAAAGAAGACCCCGAATATCAAAAGCAATTCTAGGCAACAAAAACAAAATTGGAGGCATTAATATGCCAGATATCAAAATATACTACAAAGCTGTAGTAATTAAATCAATCTGGTATTGGCACAAAAATAGGAATATTGACCAGTGGAACAGATGTGAGAACCTTGATATAAAACCATCCTCATATAGCCATCTAATCTTTGACAAAGCAGACAAAAACATACACTGGGGAAAAGAATCCCTTTTCAATAAATGGTTCTGGGAAAACTGGATAGCCACTTGTAGAAGGCTAAAGCAGGACCCATACCTTTCACTTCTCACAAAAATCAACTCACGCTGGATAACAGACTTAAACCTAAGGTATGAAACTATTAAAAATCTAGAGGAAAATGTTGGAAACACTCTCCTAGACATCGGCCTAGTCAAAGAGTTTATGAAGAAGTCCCCAAAGGCAATCACAGCAGCAACAAAAATAAATAAATGGGACATGATCAAACTCAAAAGCTTCTGCACACCCAAAGAAACAGTCATGAAAGTAAAGAGAAAGAGACAACCTTCAAAATGGGAGAAACTTTTGCATCCTATGCATCTGATAAGGGACTGATAACTAGAATATACTTAGAACTCATGAAAATCAGCAAGAAAAAATCAAATAACCCTATTAAAAAGTGGGCAAAGAACTTGAACAGAAACTTTTCTAAAGAAGACAGAAGAATGGTCAACAAACATGAAAAAATGTTCAACATCTCTAATCATCAGGGAAATGCAAATCAAAACCACAATGAGATATCACTTAACTCCAGTGAGAATGGCCTTTATCCAAAAGTCTCCAAACAATACATGCTGGTGTGGATGTGGAGAGATAGGAACATTCCTGCACTGCTGGTGGGACTGCAAACTAGTTCAACCTTTGTGGAAAGCAATATGGAGATACCTTAAAGCGATACAAGTGAATCTACCATTGGATCCAGCAATCCCATTACTGGGCATCTACCCAAAAGATCCAATGACACTCTACAAAAAGGACAACTGCACTCGAATGTTTATAGCAGCACAATTCATAATTGCAAGGCTGTGGATACAGTCCAAGTGCCCATCAATCCAAGAATGGATCTATAAAATGTGGTATATGTATACAATGGAGTACTATTCAGCTCTAAGAAACAATAGTGATATAGCACATCTTATTTCCTCCTGGTTAGAGCTGGAACCCAGACTACTAAGTGAAGTATCCCAAGAATGGAAAACAAGCACCACATATACTCACCAGCAAACTGGTATTAACTGAGCAGCACCTAAGTGGACACATAGGTACTACAGTAATAGGGTATTGGGCAGGTGGGAGGGGGGAGGAGGGCAGTATATACATACATAATGAGTGAGATGTGCACCATCTGGGGGATGGTCATGCTGGAAACTCAGACTTGTGGGGGGAGGGAGAGAAAGGGCATTTATTAAAACCTTAAAATATATACCCCCATACTATGCTGAAATAAAAAAAGCTTATTTTTACATTGAAAAAAGAATTTTAAATTGCCCCCTTCCTATACTCCTTTGAATGATTTTCAATTTAATATTCATTATTCAATATTCATATGGACTTTAATACTTTTGTTCACATTTGGAATATATTAATAAGAAAACCTATTTTCATTATACAAACTGCATATATGTACACACAAACATAGAGCTGTATATTTCTCTCAATTTTTTCAGGAAAAAGTGCTGAATTTTTTTTTCAATATTGTCATATTAAGAACCAATTATGCAATTGTACTGAAATTCCTACAGTTGTACATTTGCAGTCTGACAAGTGTTTCAGGACCATTTATTCTTGTGCAAAATTACCTGATTGTTGCTTTTTTGTATTTAGTGCTTTCCTCTTTTTGTTGGTAATGATCACATTGTAATTATATAGTTTGTTTTCTTTGAGCATTTCTTTCTGTACTTTTTTGTTTGCCTATCATGTTTATGTAATTGGAAACTGAATTACTAAGCTCATTGGAATTAGCTTCAATTAAGGGTAATTAACCTTCGAGTGAAGGGTTGAGGGATAATAGTATGATAAAATTGTTTATATTGTACTAAATGGATATTAAAACAATTATTTTGACTGTCCAAAATAATTTTTTCAACCAGAGTTTGTGTGGGTGATGTGTTGTATTTCATTTCTCATGTAACTATGTACATTTAAATATATCAATAGACATGATTCTCTGCTTACTATCTCAGTAACTATTTCTCTCAATGATAGTGTAAATTATTGGTTAACTTCTAGCTTTAAAAAAAGTAAATAGTTTTGTTAGGGATATTTGCAATTCCTGATAATTTCCATTATTAGTGCTCTCATCATTTTAATTTTATTTTTTTATTCACAGTAAAATCTGCAAGAGTATGACAACTGGTTTCTAGTCAGCAAACACAGTGAGGAAAAGAACAAGTCACAGTTTCAAAGCAACACAGCACCTTTATTCACTGCAAATAATCCTTTTAAAGGTGTTACCTCCTTTACTTTCACCATCCCCACAAAATGAATAAGAACTATTAAGAGATAATTTGTCCATCCTAATTCTTACAGATAAGTTATGTGCTTTCGGAGGGGCAGGGGAAATGAAGCCAGTTGCAGTAGAGTCATGCATTTCATTGCATTTGGGTATTACCATTTCCACGACAGTCTGAATTCTGACACTCATGTGCAATATTAAAAATAGAAAACAAGCACAAGCAAGAATCAAAACTTAATACTGCCACAGGCATACTGCCAGTTTGTGCCAGATACTGCTGAGCCATTGGTCTCTGAGGTTTTGAATGACTGTGGTGTATGGCATCGCTTGAAGGAAAGTACATCTAGGATAGATCTTTACTCTCTACTGAATTACTTGGAACTAGAGATATTGAAATTCAACACAGGATTATTGTCATTCACTGATACATAGGGAATTACCTAGCTATGATGGCTCTGAGAAATGTACCTTGAACACTAGAATGCTATCAGTCTTAAGAAAGATTTTCATTAGAAATACAGGAAATGAGGTTCTACAGACAAATAGGAATTATATTTGATATATATATATATACACATATAAATAAATAATTATATTTATTAAACTTATTTTAGAGATTTACTTATATCTATAATGTCTGTATTATTTAGGAATAAATTAACTATTTCAAATCAAACTGAAGTTTAGAATACAAAATGGCAAATGAGAGAACATAAATTTAATATAGGAAATAAGATTTAACAGTTGTTTGTAAAAGATTTATTTATATTGTTCATTTGCCAAAAATGATATTTGAATAGTCCAATTTTTATAGTTTCTATATTTCTAGTATTTTCTTCAAAATGTGAAAATATGTATTTTTAAATGTTCAAAAAGGTAAGCAATAAACATTTTAAAACAAAACAATGATTTGGCTTAATGATTATGTTAATTCATATAAATGTGTCTTTAAAGAATACATTACATATTCTATCTTATTTTTATCAAAAATTGTCACATATAAAAATATATTTTTAAATAATTATTCAAGAAAGGGTACATTTTCAAAATAATTAAATTCTTAAAATTCTTGCTCAGGGACAGCTTGCAAGCTCATGCTTTTGCACTTGATGAATGTGTCATATAGGAGCAAGTTCTTCTCTTCTGTCATTATTTCTCTTAACCTCTAGGGATGACAAGCAAATACCACCTCCCACACTAAGAATATTCTCCTTTTAGTTCACTGAATTTCTCACATTAAAAAGCATAAAAATAACTAACAAGTCAATATCACTGCTTCATCTTTCCTTAGATGTCATTTCAAAAAGTTGTACTTCCTTTCTTCCTGATAGTATCCTGATTATTATGTCTTGAAATAGTATTGGTATTTCCTATAATTGATAGTAACAAATACTAAAAATATTCCATTCATATCCAACATCATTGAAGATGAGATATGAGAACAGTGTAGTCACCACTGCATTTAGTCTAGTGCTTTCTCATTGTCCAAATATTAGAATAAATGTTTTACATCCTCAAGATATAAAAATATGACACCTTTTAAATAGCCACAATTGAATATTGTATTGACATACAATATTCTCTTTATAAATCATTTTCTTGTTCTTTCCTGAAGCACATAATCATAACATGCCATTCCTCTCCATATTAGACATTATATTCCTTAATTTTTCTATCACATCACCTTCATGTTCATGACCAAAATTATTAATGAACTTTCTTTAAGAGAATGTGTCATAACTGAAAAAATTCAGTTGTGTTGACTTTCAAAAGATCAATGTGAATGCAAAAATGAATAAAGTCCAACAATGCTGCATTGCATTACATGTGCTGCATAATTAGCTACTCATACTTAGCTAGTAAGTTTGCACAAGAGTCACATTTGTCTCTCATTAATATTACAAATGACAATAAGCCATGAACATTTTGGGGCATGCAAACAGAGTGTTCAATTCCAAACGCCAAGATGTAACTGTATCTTTTAAAAAATCATACTACCGTAATTGTGGAAGGAAAATTATATCAGTGTTAGCTTTCAAGGATCTGAATTAGGTCTTTTTATTCCCCTTTGACTTTTTGCAAATTATATTTTCTGCCAGAAGTATAATGGCCCTTGGACAGAGCTAAAGGTAAAAGAAGCCCAAGAAAGATTTCAGCCTACTGTGAACCATGGGCCAGTGAGTTTTGGGACTTGTGTTTTATCCTAACTCTACTCTGCTTTGAGGATTATATTCTTGCCATCTTCTCAGTGGTTGCAGAAGATTAAAAGAGCTCCTATGAGATTTGGCTACGTTACAATGGCTGAGCTACATGAGCTGGAAAATTTGTAAAACAGCATCAATTGTAAATTTGGAACAGTATTCATTGGTATTAAGGTCTTATATTTTATGACACAGAATAAGAAAAAAGAACAGTTTCTCTATTTTCTTTTTTCTTAGTTTATACTATATTTAGTTTTACACATTTATGACATATATTTTATAGCATATTTAATATATAATATTTTGCAATATAATATTTAAAACATTTATTAATTGGTTTAAATCATAATACATCTATTAAATACTTAAATTAAAATATAGTAGACCAATCTTTATTTTCTGAATTGAAACAACTCAAAACCATTGTTTTTTTTCATTTTGCCATTTTTCATCAAATTGCAAAAATTAAGTTTTATCACTGTTAAAAAAATTCTACTGTCTAAATGTACAAAAAATATTCTCTAGGATTTGGATGTCAGAAATTTTCTCAAATGTGATAAATCCAGAGAATATATTAATACAATTGATGAAATAAAATCTAGTCCTAATAGAGTAGACACTTCCCTTTCAGAATAATTCCATTTGGAAGTAAACCTGTTTTAGGCAATAGAAGACTTTCCTAATAGGATTAAGCAACAAACTCAATTAGTTTTAATCAGTAATGTAACAGAAACAGATTTCAACTTAATTAAAAGTAGCAGAAGTAAAATGCCTTGTAAGATAATGGATGATAATGAAATTTGAATTCCCCTTATTGGCAATAATATCACTAGGACTATCTATTTGGAAGAAAACCAATACAAAGGCTTTAATAGTTACTTGGATAGTTATAATAATTAAAAGTAAATAGATGCATTGAACATGTTAAAGAAAAAAAAATAGCTCCCTCCTAGTTAGTACTTAAAAATCACCAAGTTAATACTATTGCTCTTGTCATATTTTTACCAATGAAATAAATAGTTTTGTAATAAACATACTATAATACTAAACATAATGTGGTATTAAACATATGTTTATGTGTAGAAGTGGTTAGGTGAAACTATTACCAGTTTTGAATATGTTGTCATTTTCTTTTAAAAATGTTATAAATACTTTTCTCCAATACCTATTTATGAAAGTAAAATATTACAGAAATAACTTATAGTCAGAAGTAATGTTTGATTATTAACAATATGAATAATATAGATTCCACTTTACATTTATTTGACATATCGTGGCTTTCAAACTTAAAGCAGGTAGAATTAATATGTTTATTTTTATTTTACATAGAAAAAGATGAAAGCCTTTGAGAGTTTTACTCAGATTTTCTACCAAAATAGACAAATAATTATGGAAAATGTCATTCAAAACTTATTTTTGACTTGCATTTTGTTAATTGATTTATCTTCTCTAGTCCTACTGTAAACAACAACAAAAATGTATAACTGGTAAGCTGAAGCAAAGAAAAAGATTTCAGCTATTGATTTCATTGGTTTAGTGTGTGAGTGGCATGTTATACATAAAAATTACTTTGCTTAATCTGGAGGTAAATCAGAAGAGATATTCAAAGATTCTTTTGAGAGGCTAATAGTGAATATTTTAAAATTAAACTTCAAAATATGGAAAGCTATCTTTTGACAGTATGTAAGACCCAATGTTACTAGCATATGTAATGAGCTATTTTCTGCAGATGGAGAAATTTATAGTACTTAGAGAATGGTATATGCTATATCTACTGATCACATCTGGCAGACTTCCAGATTAACCTGTCTGTGGGAGCTCTTATGACTATGGTTTACATTCTGTCCCCAAGTAAAGAATCTTATTGTGGGTTCTTCAAATTACTGATTAATGTGTAATTTACCAACACTGAGATGGACACTGATTTATTTCCCACTTATGAAGGTTTTTTGATTTGTTTCTGGATCATGAAGTTTTACTGATTGTCTTGCACATAGAATATTTTAGCCTGTATATTGTGCCCTGTGGCCAATGATTGTAACCTCAGAATTGTATCCTCCATGAAAAGGAACAACTCCAATATGAGGTGTCCCTCCCTCTTCTCCTAAACTTTCTTAACAAAAGCATTCCAACTTACAACAGACTCTGGAACACACCCAACTATGTTTGTGTTCTTTCTGGTTCTATACTCAATTTTGGCTTCTAATAAACCTTTATCAAATTATTTCTGCCTCAATAGCCTAATCTCAGTTTACATTATTATCTGCACTTCTTGTTCCTCTTCAGCATACTCAGAAAGTATTTAGAATATAAGGGAAAAATTGCTAGCTACCATTCATTTAGCCTTGCTAATGATATAATGATATAACTTAGTTTATGATACCAAGGAAAAATAATATTACATCTAGTAAAATGTAGTGAATTAAACCAATTAAACTCAATGCATGTAATTCACTTCTTCATAGATCTTGGATTTTTTTGCTCCTTTAGCCATCTTTCCTTCCAACATGTTGGAATTAATAGATGATGGCAAAATCCATCTTACCTTTGCTACTGTAATGAAACATATGTCACTGACTATTTTGACATGAAATGACACAATCATCATAACAAAATTCAAAGCCAGATTGGTATGACTTTTCATAAATAAGCATGTATTTTATTTGTATATTTTATTTGTATATTTGCATAAAAACACAAAAATGGAATGTCTGTTTTAAGAACATTTTGTAGTGCTAGAATCTTTGGAATATGTTCATAATTTGTTTATAACTTGACTTTGAATATTACTAAAGCCATTAGATTCGTATTACAGAGAAAGAAACTTTAAGGTAAATGACTAATAAGGTGGTAGCAGAACATCTTAAAACTCAGTCAAGTTCTTATAACACTCTTACTTTGTGTTTATGTGTGTCTTTCTCTGTTCATTGTTTGATACTTCTTGAAAAGGAATATTTAGTGACTTTTGGTTTGTGCATAGGAGATGAATAAATAACATATTCATAAATCTTCCTTTATGTTTATTGCTTAGTCCTATTATTCAAAGAACTTTGTCTTCAGTTTTATCATAAAGGATTTTAATTACTACATAATATAGAGCATCTGAGTAAATGAAATTCTCTTAGTAAAGGAATATTTCCTGGGATGACTGTTAATTAGAGCTGCACAGGCTTTGACTCCAGTTCATGTTTATTAGTAAACCCTGAAACAAAAATTTATTTGTATGGCTAATAAAAGTAAAGTGTTGATAGATAAAGGAATTCAGAATTACTATTTTTATATAAAGAAAATATGGCTAATTTTTTTTTTGCTTTCACATTTGGAATTACAAGAGAAAAATTATGAGGATAACATTTTTCCCCAAATGATTTTGGTTTAGTGTCTTTTCTTCTGTTATTTACATTTATATTATGACATATAGTAGAAACAAAAAAAAATACAAAGAAAAACAGCTAATATAGAAAGGAAAAATGAGAAAAGATCAACACATTTGGATGCATATTAGAAAGTTTCTTTCTTATTTCTATTTATAGAATAAAATGGAATATATTCTATGATATTACATATATGTGTAATTACAAAATTATATGCTAATTTATTTATATTTATTTATCCCCAAATATAATATGAACAAATTCCCATTTGTAGAACTTTAGAAATAGTATTTCATGTTTCTATATGGTATAGAATTTCTGAACAAAACATTGCTGAGACAAGGAGCAACTTGAGAAAGAATAACACAGAATTGTGGATTTGGATTTCTGAAGGCAAGAAAGGCATTATTATTTATGGTCAGCATATGTGTGTGTATGTGGGGGAAGTACTGGAGTTAATCTCTTGCATACAGTAGCATTCCAATCACTAACGTTTTAATCAATGGTAAATTGGTTTGTGGTACAAGATGGAAGAAGGAGTAGTATATACAATGGGTATGATTCTTATTTGGTAAAGGTACAATTATAATGATGAGTATTATTATATGGTCCAGTTGCACTTAAAAATTGCTCTAATAAGAAAATTAGAGGTTATTCTGGGCATTTAACTGACAACTTGAGGCATATAATAGGCAGATGCCTGTCATGGCATCTTTGATAGAGACTCTCATTTCTTGCAGCCACATTGTTAAACTATGTTCAAAATCAAGACTATACCATAAGTTTGAAGGTGGGAGAATGACCAAGAAGAGGATGTTTAAGTGTAACAGGTCTTGTTTGCTAATGTCAGGTCTTGAGAGACAAAGTGGAACATTGAAATATGAAATGAGTGATTGTCAATTGATGAACTTAACAAACACCAGCCCCTAAATTTTCTTGATCCTTCCATATATCTCCTTCTCACATCTCCTTGTTACTTAAATTTCACCTTTCTAGCCAAATTCATTTGTCATCATTAATGAATCAATATAGATTCATACCAACAGCCATTCATACAAAATGTAAACCAAGAGTATTTTCTGAAGTTATGCCCAGTGTGCTAGTTTTCCTTTATAACCATTCCTAAGGGAAGCTGCAATTCTTTTAGAAGTTTACTTTTAGTAAGGCTAAAAATGTTCACAAGGCAATTAGAAAATGCTTGCCAGTGTTACTATTTTATCATTGAGTAGTCATAAGAAATTATAGGATTTATATTTCTTACCACTCAAAAAGATTAATCCAACATGGATAACAGCCTTAAATAGAAGGCATGAAGATTCTAGGTATTTGCCTTTTCTCTGCTCATATTCATACTTAAAATTGCCATAGAACCCTTTGGAAAATACTTCGAGAAATATTTACTGTATTATCTCATGGCACCGGATGTTTTCTCAAGGAGGACAGAGGACACCTCAATCATCAGATCTTGGTGTATGACATTAGCCATACAATCTGTTTAAGAACAGATTGTGAAGCTCAAATCTCTGTTATGTTGTCTAATGTCAGGATTCTGTTTGCCAGAAATAGAGTTTTTACTGTTATATAGATTAAGAAATAATAGACAATGAAAATATTTCAATTAGCCACTATCACAGATCTTGGTTCAAAATGGTAATAGCTCATTCTTGCTATCATAGTTATTGCAACCATTTTGCCTGCCATGATGAAGTGTTGCTAACTGAGCTCTATCAAGGTTGGATCCCATGGTTTTCATAGAAAATATGCTGTCCATTTCAATGGCAGCATTTCCACCACTGTTCACAGTCTCCATAGGACATATATTCCTGAGATTTTCAATAAAGTTCGTGTTCCCCTTATCAATATGTTTCTCAATGCCTCAGTGAATAAGTCTTCTGTTCTGTAGGAGATCTAGTTAGCAGAAAAAGGGATGAAGTTTGTAATTAATATAACCATTTCATTGATCTCATTGTCATAAATCTTTGAATTTCATTTTCTACATTTTGCCAGAAAAGTTATAGCATGTATACTTCATTAATAAGCCATTATTATTCCCAGGCTTCATTCAGCAGATCAAGGAAACTATCAGAACCATTTAAAGATATCCAAGGTAGCTTACATTCATTCCTGAATCAATTATTGTGGCTTTCATCAAGCAAATATGGATCCAATCAGTGGAAAGGTGAAGACCATATCTAGGAGTAGACAGGTTAAGAGCCAAATTTTAAATTTTTAGGTATTTTTAGTATTTTGCCCCATTAATGGGATTCAATAGATTAAATAGTAAGGGCCACTTCTCCCAAGATCTTCCAGCTTTAATCTAGCCATATTTCTATATAAGTCCAAGCTTTCATTTCTAAACTTTCACTTCTTTACCTACTCAAAGATATTATGCAAGCAATTTTCTCTTTTTCCTTCATATTTTTCTGCAGTAACTTTCCCATTTTTCTCCCTTTTAAAATAAAAACTTTCTTGTGACCTCACAAATTTCCTCAAATTCTCTCTGCCCTTTGTGTAAAAACTCCTCAAAAAGATCATACTTTCCTCTATCACCATTTCTCTTATTTTTTCCTTAAGCTCACTCCAGTCAGGATCTCACTCTTCATTCAATACATGTAATAGCAGCAATCTCCTTGTTGTTTTGAAAATGGTTTCCTCCTACTATATAACTAATTTCCTTTGGAAATACTTATGACTTATACCTTTTCTCTTTTATGTCTTTATATGTCTTTTGTTAATGTTATCTTCTCATTGAAGGCTTCCCTGACCACCCTTTTTAAATATTAATACATTGTTCTTTCTCCAAAAATGACACATAATTTCCTAATTTGTATATCCTATGAGTCTGCTTGTTCGTAGAAATCTATTAAAACAAAGACTTTTATATAATAGATTTTGTTTATTGATATATTCATAAAACTTAGAATAGTATCTGAAACATGAGAAATTCTCAGCAAATATTTGTTGCATCAACTTCAAAGTGGAATATTTCTAATAACAAAATCTATTACCCAGCAGATTGGTTACACCGATCAACACCTAAGTGCACGTATAGGAATAACATTTATCAGGTGTCAGGCAGATGGAGGGGGGAGGAGGGAGCAGGAATATACATACATAATGAGTGAAATGTGCACCATCTGGGGGATAGACACGCTTGAATCTCTGCCTCTGGGGAGGAAGGGGGAGCAAGGCAGCATACACAGCCTAAACATTTATACCCCCATAATATGCTGAAATAAAAAAA
Source organism: Microcebus murinus (assembly GCF_040939455.1). Lineage (NCBI taxonomy): Eukaryota > Metazoa > Chordata > Mammalia > Primates > Cheirogaleidae > Microcebus > Microcebus murinus. The sequence goes on from NC_134116.1 coordinate 54,048,370, forward strand.
TATATATATATATATTAAAAAAGAAGAAAAAGAAACAGAAACCAGTCTTAGGTAATTCAAACAGAATTTAGTGCAGATTATTCCTTACACTGGTGATGGGAGAGCTAAGAAACCAAACACAGAATGGTCAGGCAACCTGGAGATTCACAAGGGTAGGGAACTGCTACTAGACCTAGGCTGGAGGTGCAAAGGAAAGAGGAAATGTTATAAAAAAATATTGTATTATAAGAAAGTTCTAATATTATAAAAATTATTTGCAAATCTATTTTAATGACTTTACAATATGTTATTGTATCTATTATATATTTGACTATGTAACAATTGTTTAATATTAATTTTACAATTTTATGCTATTATAAAATGATATACATAATATTTTTAGCATATGTCAAAAATCTACAGGCTAGTTTCTTAGAAGTGGAATTGCTCTATCCAAATGTCAGGACATCTTCAAGGACTCAATATTAATACATTGCTTTCCAGAAGAACTGGACGGATTTACATTCACAGAAACAATATTTTGAGAGTATCTATACAGTCAACCTCCTTAAGTTTCCAAGCATAGGTCTGTGCTTTAACATCTGTGATTTTTAGAAATCTACATAATCATATGAAATTATTTTAAAACAATATTAAAAACATAGGATCAGTCGAAAGATAATAAAATATAATGCTGTTACAGTTTTTTTTGTTTTTGTTTTTGTTTTTGAAGACAGAGTCTTGCTCTGGTGCCTGGGCTAGAGTGCAGTGGTGCTGTCATCATAGCACACTCTAACCTCAAACTCCTGAGCTGAAGTGATCCTCCTGTCTCAGCTTCCCAGGTAGCTGGGACTACAGGCATGTGCCACCACACTCAACTAATTTTTTTCTATTTTTAGTAGAGATGGGGGTGTATCGCTTGTGCTCAGGCTACTCTCAAACTCCTGGCCTCAAGCAATCCTCCTACCTCAGATTCTCAGAGTTCTAGAATTACAGAAATGAGCCACTATTCCAGGCCTGATATAGAGTTTATATATTAAGATTGCTCCTCATTAATATGATCTAAAGGGAATTGTAAAATGTTAAAAATAAATATGTCATGCTTTTATACAATATTTACTCCAATAATTGATAGAAGCTCTCAGTTTATTATTTTTTTCTTGTATAAAGTTTTCATCTCATAACCACATCACAGTCTTGGAGTCTAATAAAAATTGAAGTTCCTGAAAAGGCAATTTTTTGTACATATTTTATCATTTATAATGGTATTTCAAAATCAATTTATGTAATTGGTATAACACTTAAAACTAGGATTATATATTTTTTCTTATAGTTAATAAAATAAAATTCTAAGATGATAAGTAAAACGTACAAATACATACTTCTGCTTTATTGTGGATTAAAAATATTCTGGCTGTAATTAATGTATTCTTTGAATACACTTATGAGAGCTCTATTAGCATTTCAATGCTAATGACCAATACTCCGTATATATGATATAATATTCTATCTTGGAAAGGAAAACTACAATTCATTTCTATTTACAAAAATAGACTAGAATGACATAGTCAATTTTCTACTTTCAGTCATTTAAATTTATGAATATTGCCTATTTTATGATAATCTGCTCCCCATCAAAGTACTTTGTGCTGTGTGAGGTAATTCATTTATTGATTAGTTAGATTTAACCATTCCATAATATATATGTACTTCAAAGCATCCTGTTTTACATAATAAAAACATACAATTTTATCTGTCAATTCAAAATAAATAAATAACATTTTGATTATTTTTTTTATTTGGAATCCATAGTATGACTAGTCTTTACAACACTTAGGTATTTACTCTTGCAGTTCATAATGTAGTCTGTTATGATTTTAATATTATATTTTATTTTTACTGTTGTATCTAAGAAACAATTTAGCATTATATCTATGAATTATTATAGAATAGGGATCATATACTCAAAGAGCTACAGGGGTCATTCCTTGACACAAAGTATTAAAGAAATAAGGTATAAAAATAAAAACATTAAGTTGTGGTGGTTTGTTTATTTTTTATTATTTATTTATTTATTTATTTGCGAAAGAGTCTCACTCTGTTGCCCTGAGTAGAGTGCCATGGTGTTAGCCTTGCTCACAGCAACCTCCAACTCCTGGGATCAAGTGATCATCCTTCCTCAGCCTCCCAAGTAGCTGGGACTACAGGCACACACCACAACGCCTGGCTTATTTTTCTATTTTTAGTAGAGATGGGGTCTTGCTCTTGCTCAGGCTGGCCTCCAACACCTGAGCTCAAGCAATATTCCTGCCTCGGCCTCCTAGAGTGCTAGGATTACAGGCATCAGCCACCACGTCCTGCCATAGGTGCTTTATCTAAATGGACAACTGCTGCTCTGCTGAAGTGGATTGTTACTCTCTGGGGATGTGAGCCCCTTTTTGCCAAATATTCTGAATTTTGGAGAGAAACAAATGCATTTTTATGTGAAATGACATGATTTTTTATGTTTTGTTAATTAATTTTCTTTTTAAAAAGAGTGCTAATTAGGTTACTAGTGAAGTTCCAGTAAAGTTCTGTTCACTGACAACCACCTTGCGAACTATTATAGATAAACAAGGATGCTTGTTGCATCCCATCATTAAAACAAGTATGGTAATGACATTTACAACCATCTGCCAAATGATAAGAGGAGAGCATATCTAATAATTTTAATGGAATGATATAGTAATTGCAATGTTATCTCCATAAGATAGGACCCTTCTGTTAAGGATCTCACTGTACATGGTAGAGATTTAATTACGGAAACGTGCTACAAATATACAGTCACAAGGCTTGACTCTGGATTTGTTCAGAAATTCAAGTAATAATTTAGTCTACTTGAATGCTAACCTTACTTCGAAGAAGTTGAAACAAGGTAATGTTCAATCTTTCTAAAGGAGAAATTAAAACTTAGTACTGTTTTTGTAACTCATAATTTAAATAAATTATTTTCCTTTTTTCATTTATAAGCATGATGGTGTAAAATATTTTTCTAAAAAGATTCAAGAAAAGCTCACAAAACTATGGTTTACTTAATGCTCAATTCTTGATATTTCCTAGGGGTGTGTATGTGTGTGTGTGTGTGTGTGTGTGTGTGTGTGTGTTTGTGTGTGCTTAAATTCATTCTATGAGGGTAGGAGAAATTACACCAAAAGAATACTATTGCTATTAATAGTCTTAGAAACAAAATTTTTGATATTTAAATAATAATTTTGAAACTAGTCTTTAAAATGGAAAATATTTTTTTCTTTTATTCTTTTATTCTTTTTTTCTTTTCTTTTATTCTTAATCATTGATTTGATGTATCCAGAGCTTAAACTTCACTAATATATATACATATATATATTTAGACTGCCATCATGATGAAGTGGTCATATTCTGTATGTACTTTACAATTCTACTTTATATAAAGTAGTTATAATTCACACATATAGATCACACAAATAAAATATTTTGATTTTTTTCTAGCAACTAAATAGCTTGATTCTAAACTTATTGTTCACTTTAAGTCTTGTCTTTATTTCTAGGATTACAATGGCAAGTGAATGTAATGATTGATATTTTGTTCTGTAGTGGATATGAATCCTAAACTTTTTAATAATTTTCTCCAAAGTTCCCAAGACATAGCTACATAAATACCAGGCATGACAAGTGGCACTTAAAGTTCTAAACACAAGAATTTCTAGGCATATAAAGCAGTACAATATGGAGTAATGATAAGAAGCTTAAAGAATTTTTAAATACCTGATGTATTAGCATATATTGACTGGACAGATGTTTATTTAGTTAAGACATAATATATGTCTTCAATTTTATAAAAACTAATTTTGTAAGCAGAATATATGCATTTTCATTATGCTTAAGCAGACTAGATAGTAGTAAAATATACTAGTTGACCATTATAATAAATAATCCAAAATTATGGTTGCAATTTGATTAACCAGGCAATTCACAGGTTATCTAGCATATAATGAAATATGTTCTTCATGTAAATGACCTTCCCTCTATAAATTATAAATCATTTGTTCAAAATGGAATCATTTACATGACTGTTAATTTCAAGCTCAAAACTTGAGTGAAAATCATTTGTGCAAAAAAACAAACAAACAAACAAAAAAACTGGAATTCCCTTACCCATAGTCATGGATTACCATGGGTTACCACAAATTTATGGATTTAAGCCAATTTGCCCCCAGGAAGGACATGATGAATCTGTCTCTCCTTTCTCTTTTACTGCTTCTTGTTTAAATGTCAATTTGAATCTCAGCCAGATTTTGCCTTTTGACTGATGACAATACTAGAGGTATAAACCTAAGAATATGGCAAAATAGATTTTATTTTTCCTTCCAGATGTAATTTAATGAAACAAATTCCTAAGAAAAGACTCTGACTGGTAACTGATGTGAGTCAGCTTTTGGTAGATGAAATGTATGAGTTAACAGGCCATTTTTATACTCATTTTATACTTAGAGATGCTTAGGCCATGAGATTAAATATTTCCAGAAAGTCCTAATAGTTACCCAGCATAAACTTCGCCATTTTGATGAGAGAGACAACAGTATTTTTAGTCTCAGGAATAAGTGAAATAATATGCTAACCACACTGTCCACTTCCACACATAAACCTGTGGTTTTCTAAATCACTATAAAAAGCTTATCTGAAAGAGAAAGAAAAATATGTCTCCAGGTTTCAACTGAATAACTAGAGATGCTTTGTTAAAATGAATATAAAAGATTGATTTGTAATTTCTGATATTTCAATCATAGTCAGTTGGATCAAAAAATTTATTATATTTTAAATATATTAGAAGAATGTAGAAATAATAATTAAATATTCAACAATTTATACTTAAGTGTGAACCATGGTCAAATCTTAATGTAGTTTCTCTTCCTGACTACTAACATCCAATCCATCAACAAGTTCCATGAATTTTCCTTCCTAAATCTCTTATGCAGCTAATGTATTATTCAGTTTTCATTGAAACAAAAATTCTTATTTCTAGATGAATATATTAAACAACTAACTAGTCTTTCTATAGCCCCTCCAACTCAGTCATCATGTTGGTACAAAGATAATCTTTGCAAAAGTGAAAGTTGATTAGGATAGTTCTTTAATATCCCTTCTTTAAGTAACACCATATTCTAATCATAACTAAATTAATAATCCCAGCATAATTATTTTTTGAACCTCAGACCAACATAATCCTTATATTTCTCTACCTTTTAAATATAATTTTGGTATTTTCAAGTTAAGAAGAACTTTTAAAATAATTTTGTAGTAGAAGATTTTCCTTTACAATAATTTGGGACACGTATAATTTTCATAATCCTTCAAATCATATAATGGCCATTGTTTGTTACAATTACATAGGACTCTGCCAATTATAACTGTTCAATAATAAACTGGCAAATATATATCAGTTGTATATGTATATATACAATGTTAGTATAGACATCAGTATTAATATAGTAGAAGAAAAGATTGTCAGTTACAATAAAAATGATTATAGAAGGTTCTACTTTATAAACATGAATACCTTATTTTGTGCCATTGGAAAAATAAATACGTTTTTGCTCACTTTCATATACAAAAATCTGAGAATGGGGAAAGAAAAGATTTATATTGCCAAACATCGCCAGTTATTTACATATTAAATAATGAGACTCTGATTAAATGATTCTGCAGAGAAATCGCCAATGAAGTGCTTTTGTATATGCAAATGTAAACCCAGAGCTGAGAAGCATGAGAAGACTTTAATTCATCTATATAATGAAATAGAGAGAAGTCAGAGCCACCAAGGGTTGGAGAATCTGAAAACAAAATCTCTTGTTCAATGACAGAATCATGGCAGGAGTTGGAACTCTGGGGAAATGGATATTAAGAACTCCCTAATGGTTACTGCATGGCTGAAAGACTAGATAATAGTTTCAGTTTTAAGAATTTTGTTATTAGAAACCATGATGATCCAGTATATTGGCCCCAAACCTTTAGTAACATCTGATACATACATATAAATACTTTGTGTGAGTGTTGTGTGAGAAAACTTAATTTAAAATGGCTATGTTTTTTATCTGGCTTTGAGTAGTTATCTAAATTATTTCACTTAATTGTTGACACAAAATTTCTGATTAAAAACCACAGAATCTAAGTGGCATACAGAAATTATTTGCCCCTTGTGCATAAGCAATGATAAGTTGATCAAGACCTACTTGTTTGGTTTTGAGGTGTGCTTCACACTAATTCTGGATCAGTGAGCTAACTTGGACTCGTCCTTTTGATGGTGCTGGCAAAAATTCAAAACAGCAAGAAAAAACCATGAAATAATTCTTGAAGTGTAGAGCTAAAACTGGCATATAATTACTTCTATCTCTTGGCTATTATTTTGGTCAAAGCAAGTTGAAAGCACAATTCCAGATTCAATAGGAAGAAAAAATATTTCCTTCATTGTAGGAAAAACTACAAAATTATAAGGAAAAAAGCATGGAGAAAGGCACATTAGAAAATAGATTATATAAACTGTTTCATATTTATTGCTCTTATCCCCAAATTATAATAAAAGACAATATAGTTTGTTCCAATCGTTTCCTCCTTTCCTTCTACAATGTGTAGTGATCCTAGAAGAAGTACCAGGCTTCATAGTGAAGTATAATAATAAGTCTAAACGCTTTAAGAAAATAAACCTCAAGAATGAGAGTGACCAGAAATTTCATGTTGAATTACATTTGGAGGATAGATTTGAAGTGCTTATGAGTTCACATGCAGCACAGTCTGTATCTTCAACCAGTAATTATCTAAATAATTGAGGCAGCCATGGGTGCATCTTTACCATATCTATTTTAAAAGAATAGTACAGTGTATTAAAAGATGATTCTTACTTTAACATTACTTTATATTCAGAGGTAACTATCAAAACTCATTTTGAGACTGAGATTACATTTTCAACCCTTATATTATAGACGGGGAGTGAATATAAAAATAAACTTTTAAGAATAAATAAATTCAAGGATTCTTTTTTTTATGTCACAGGCAAATAAATGGTCTACACATTCTTATGTAAAGCAACATCAGTTAATTCAGGGGTCTGAGACTGGAAGATCACTCGAGTCCAGGAGTTTGAGACCAACCTGGGAAACATAGCAAGACCCTGTCTCTAAAAAATATATACAGCCACTGGGAGACTGAGCTGGGAGTATGAGGCTACAGTAAGTTAATATTGTGCTACTGCACTCCAGCCTGGGCAACAGAGCAAGACCCCATCAAATACTGATTCTAAAAGAGAGAGGTCTGATATGTTGGAACATTTCAATAAAGTAAAGATTGTATTAAAAAGAATTTCTGCATAGCTTCAAGAAGTGTCAGAGGAATTTTAATTGAAGGTTTACAATAGTAGTCAGCTTACCACAAAGAGATTTTGGGGAAAAAAGATGAAAGGTATCAGATACATAGAAGAAAAATATATTATTTGAAGTTTCTGAGGCTCTACTGCAAAATTCATCAATAGTTTACATTTTTTAATGTGTCAGAATATGTTACCATCTATATAAAAGCACTTAAATATATAAGAAATAGTAGATTGAGTAAAAGAGAATCATAGCTCAGATTCTAAATATGTAAGCACCAAAAAGGAGAGATACTGCTTCGTGGACATGGATAATGTGTTCTACAGAAAAAGAATAGAGATAGGTACCATTAAATAAAGATGAGAACAGCAGGATAAATCTAACTAAGGCATCACAGAAACTCTTGTAGAGTATCCTCTTGGGAAAAACAACACAATGGAGCATTTTGTTTCTGTGGGCCCAGTTAATGGAGGAAGAAGAAAGATAGTATGCAATGTTTTCCCTCTTTAAGAAACAGCACAGGAATGTAGTATCCTGGGAATGACAGGCAGAATAGGAGAGCTCATGAAGGGTGATCTCATTAGGTAGTGTCTGGTGCCCACAATCTCAAGGGGAAGGCAGTTTACTGACCTCCAAATTGAAGAATCTCAAAATCAGGCAACTAGTTGATGAATATGTCCACTCATTTATTTTGTATCTTCCAAATTTATTCATTTCATCTAATTTTCAGTTTTTCTGGTATAAAATTAACTATGATAATTATCTATTGTCCTATTACTATCTATAGAATTTTATGTTCACGTAGTTTTTGTTTGACAAAACATTAGATATTTTTCATAACAGACAAATATTTTGTGACATTCAACATCTTTGTTTTATTCTTTTCTACAAAAAATATAAATTTTTAATCGAAATATTCCAAAAGTATAAAAATTTTGGAACTTTGGAAGCGAGCAATTATTTTATTAATAGTTCATACATGAAATCATCTATCTTATGGTTAAAAACTGGAATAAAATTAAATTTATTAATCAGTGTATCAGTTTGCCAATAATTTTAAAAAATATTCATCTGCTATATACAGTATACTTTGGTTTTTGATATAAAGGACTCAAGTGTTTTAATATGTAATCCTTGTCCTTTCCTTGGGGGATTATGATTAAGTAATATAATAAAATGTACAGGTAACTACTATCCCCCCAAACACAAAACAACAGCTGTTTGTAAATCATACTCACATAAAAACTAGGTAAAATATATTGAATAATAATTTATTTCATATTTTCTTCTTCACTATATATTAATATTACATTTTGGAGATAAAAATTATTATTTAAGTTTATTTGCATTTCTATAGGCATATTTTTTTGTTTAGCAAATATGTACAGAATACTGTATTTGTGTGAATTTCTAATTTAAGATTGTGATAATAAGGGAAAAAACAAAATGACTATAATATTTTTTCATTTCTTAAATTGATAAATTAGGGTAGGTTTTACCAAAACTATGGAGATAAAAGTGATTTTATCATATGCAATTACATTATAAAAATTTATTATGAAGTTAATCAATTTTAATTTTAATCTTAGCATAAAGTTTTGCTAGACTTTAAATTAAATACAATCTAAATCTTCATCCTGATAGAAGACCTTTACAAAAATACAAAAAAAAAAAATTCCTATACAGAACTTTAGGCTAGTCAGGAAAAGATTTTTAACATTGTAACAAATCAGATAAGGGGTAGAGATTTATCTGTCTCAAGGGACCAACAGCCTTTTTTTTAGGTGACTTTTAAAGGTCTTTTTTGAGTGGAAGATGTAGAAGACTGAAAAATAAAGTAACGAACTGACTGCTCATGATTCATACTAATAAAATATAGAGTTAGAATGCATACACATATTACAAATGCACAAAGAGAAGCTTGGCTAATTCCTCCAAGGTGAAATTTTTACATTTCTTCTCTGGGGAAGTACAGCTAGGGAAGTGATAAATTGCTATACTCTTGGGAATGAGAATAAAGTTTTCTTTCCATATTCTACTGCCAGATCTTTTTAAGATGCATCAGGATTTGTGAAGGCCCCTGAGCATTTTTCTTTGAGTAGATTTCCCCTTTATGATGCTTTACTATAAATCTCAGAAATAGTATTATAGTTGTATGTCCTGTATAGGTCTCTATAACAGGCAACTTAAAACTAAGAAGAATCTTGAGTTTTTCAGGGTAGGTTTGAATGGATTTTCAACCCTCTCTTCACATCCTCACATCTCACGCACACATTCTATTTGACAATAAGAAATGTGAGAAGCTCAAAGTAGAAATTACATACATGTTTCCACCTAATATAATTTTCAGACTTTTGGTTAAGTCATGACTTATAAAAATAACTAATATTTTCAAATGTGGGGCTAAAATAATTTTCATATAATAATGTTTAGTTTGACCTAATGTTTAATAAATTTACACTAGGAACAACAAAAATCATATTCTGAAAATTATGCCATTATTTTACTTCAAATGATAATTAAGTGGAGGAAAATGAACTAGACCAACAATTTTCAAAATTTCCAATGTAATAACATTTAACTTCTTTAAATAATTTAAAATACTAATTAGATGTTTTCTAGGTTACATCTACTGACACCCTAATGGAAATTAAAATATTATATTTAGAAGTGTTTATTTAGGAACTCATTAAAAATAATAATCTTATTATGTTGATAAAACTGACAGGTTAAAAAATATGTTACCCCCAAATGGTAAGTAGTAATAGCAGAATTCTTTTACATATTCTGATTTTTTTAAGTGTTTGTTTTCGTAGAAGGTATGTTTGCATTTGGAATTAATCTTTTGGGACATGTTATTCTGAGTAAATATGAGGGGAAATATGGCCTTTTCAAAATATATAAGGGCTATCTGGAAAGTATCCAGCCATGTAATTATTCTTATTATATTAACAATGGCTGGCAGCTCTCATATAGCTCTCATATAGCTGAGCGGAACTACTGTATTTCAATAGTCTTCTCAGAAAATTGTGAGTGTTCTTTGTTAATACATCCAAACTCAACAAGTTGGGTGGTATTCTTCCTTCTTAACACACACACAAAGAATGTACAGGCAAGTTTTTGTTTTGTTTTTGAGAATTAGTTAAGTGCAATGCCAAATCACTTCAATTAACTTTTTTTACTTTGTTTCATTAAAATCAAGCATTCAATGTGAAACAAGTTTTCAAACATTTGAAAGCAGGCAGCACAAAAGAGTGATCTCTGCATGAATGGAAACAAATCAGGCAATCCTCTGATTGCACAGGCTTAGTATCTGTGAAGACTTTCCAGGTATGAGAAGAGAGAGAAACCAAAACAGAACTTAACAAACAACCTAAATAAAATAGACGAATTTATGAAACAGTAGAGGCCAAGGTGGCTAGAATTTATAAGCCAGGTTAACAAAAAAGAGATCTCTACAAGAAAAGGGTCCCAGAAATCTGCACAGGGCTCTCTTGAGTTTTTTGCTGAATACTGATCATATAATTCATATGAGGATGATATCTGAATCTGGAAAAAGACACACCAGAAATTTCCTAGGAGTTTATGCAAGGTGCAGAATAGTTTATGTTCCCACAGCCAGAGGAGAAAAACCTCGTAATATATTGGGCATTGATTAAAGTACTCAGTATACTGTTGCCTCAATAATGAGGGAAAATTAGTCCTAGATGAAATGCTGTTCTTGTTCAACCTAACAAAAAGTAACAGCAAATCTTGGAAACGTTAATATCTAAGTAGCTTAATTGACTCCCAGAGCAAAGTTCAAAAATATTTAAAGGTATATAACAATAACCAGAAGCCAACAATTATACCTTTTAATGCCTAACATCCAGTCAAACCTTAAAAATCATGCAGAGTCAGAATAATATAATCTTTAATGAGAAAAAAAAATCAATAAATGGAAACAGACCCAAAATTAACACAAAGGAAAGAGCACTTTTAAATAACCCATGAGTCAAAGAAGAAATCAAAAAATAAAATTAGAAGATATTCTGAAATGAAAATTAAAACACAATTTGTATTAAAATCTTTCAGTTATAGCTAGTACAGTACATGCAGGAAAATTCATAGCACTAATAACCAATTTTAGAATAAAAGAAGAGTCAAAATCAATGACCTAAACTTCTACCTTAAAAAAACTAGAAGAGTGAATGAAAACCAAAGTAAAAAGAAGAAATAAAATAATAGATATTAGAGGGGAAATAACTGAAATAGAAAACTGGAAAAACAAGCACCATATGTCCTCGCCATCAAATTGGTACTCACTGATCAACACTTAAGTGCTCACATGGAAGTAATATTCATCAGGTGCTGGGCAGGTGGGAGAGAAATGAAGGGGATGGGTAAATTCATAACTAATGGGTGTGAGTGCACTGTCTGGGACATGGGCACACTTGTAGCTCTGGCCTGGGAAATGCTAGGGCAATGTATATAAACAAAATGTTTGTACCTCCATAACATTCTGAAATTTAAAATAACTAATAAATAAATAACAAAAAACCTGAAAAAATAGAAAAAAAATCAATAAAATCAAATCTGTTTTTTTTCTATGAAGATCAATAAAATTAATACAAGATCAATAATATTAATAAAATTAATACAAATAATCTATTCAGTTTGATTTCAGGAAAAAAAGACACAAATTACCAATATCAGTAATGAGAGAGGGGAAAATCACTCCAGATTTCACAGATATTAAGTAAATAATAAGAAAATATTATTAAGTTTATGTTAGTAATTTTAACAACATAGATTAAATGAATAAATTTCCTTAAGGACATAAACTATCAATGCTAGTTTAAAAAATATCAGAGTAATCTGAATTTCTTGTTATAAGCATCCCACAAAAGCAAACTCCAGACTCAGTTGATTTTCCTGATAAATTATTTGAGACATTTAAGGGGGAAAAAATTACTAATTCTACGTAAGGTCTTCAAGAAATTTGAGGAAGAGGATATGCTTCCCAATTAATTCTATGAGGCCAGCTATACTTTGACATGAAAACCAGCCAAGAATATAACAAGAAAAAGCAACGAAAGGTCAGTACCCCTCATGAAGTTAGATGCAAAATTTCTGAACATCAACTGGATCATATTATACTTGAATGGATCTTTGACGGTTATGTCACAAAGTGCATTGTTCAATTGGAAAATATTGGTTCAGTGAGTTATACAAATATTGCATTATATAAATTTTGATACATTTTATTTTACAGTATCAAAAATCATAATTATTATCATCAATTGCAGCAGAAAATTCTTAATAGGAAGCCAGAGAGCTCATATTTTCAGACACTGATTTTCAAAACCAATTTTTGTGATTGTTCAAATTTTCATATAAAAATCATGTTCTTAGAAAAAAATTGCTTACTTCAATTTCTAATTAAGTTTACAAATGCTTTTTCTTAATGAAACAATCCCAATTTAATATACAATTCTTACGATATATATGACTCTCATTTTATCACCATAATGTTAGATGAATAAGAATGGATAAATATTTAATAAAATTAATAATGTTTACTGCTACATCAAGGAAATCTTAACTGATGCCCTGAATAGAATACTATAATTGTGACTGAGTAGCGTTTGTTTTTATTGCTTTTATTTACACTAAGGTACCTGCAATTTTACCCATAGCTTTTAACATACTAAAAAAGCAAGATATCTTAGTGTTGAAATTAAAAAAAAAAATTGACAGTATATTGCTTCCCGAAAAGGTCTTAAAATCACAAGTTTTCCACAAACAACCTTTTGAGAACCACTGAAACTGACTTTTATGTGGGAAAAGTACACATATAATCTGTAAACTTTATTTATTTACTTGGAATTTTTATTTTAAATTATTAATATGTAATAGTTGTGCATATTTATGGAGTATATGAGATTTTTAATGTTTTGATTTTAATTTTTATGGGTACATAATTGTATATGTTTACAGAGAGAAGAATGTGCATGGAACCATCAGCATAAGGACAGGATGTGGGATATTTGTTTTTCATGTAAATTCTTATCTGACACTGAGAAGATTTTCAATAATCAAGTAGACAAAATGACCATTGGCCCATGTACAAAAATTACTGAGTGACAGAGTATGCAAGTTGAGGTCCCTGGGGTCTTTAAAAATACAATTACTATTACTTAGCAACTTTTCTAGATGTTCTTAGAATCATTCTATTACACCATTCTACTCAGTAGCCAGTTGTACCCTCTTCTACTGTTTAATATATAAATACTGGAGGAATATTTCCTTATCTGATGGGAAATCTGCTTATCATCTGGGGATCCTGAACTCTGAAGTGGTTAATTACTGAAGGGAAAATGTATCTCCTCTTTGGAGGAGATGTGAATGTCTTTATATGTTGAATAGTTGCCTCATGGTAGAAAGGCTGAAAAATAATTTGATTTGGATAGAAATATGGGGAAAATGATACTGATACTGAATAGCAATGTAGGTGGACTGAGCTAGTAGTTTCCTGATATCTGTCCCTGCCTCCCTAAGGCACTGTACCAGAATATGCTAGCCAAACAAATTACATTTCCCAGGATTTCTTGTCAATTTTCCTCCAGCTAAGTTCAGCCACTGGAAAATGCTACCAGAGGATCAAAGCATATTAAAAGAAAAAAAAAAACTGGCATATTTCTTCCTTCACTCTTCCATGGATCGTGTCTCTGGCCATAGCTGTATCTCCTCCACAGGGCACTGTGCACTTTTGCTTTTGTATACTTCTTCCTTCATAAGAAAAATAAATAAATAAAAATTATATTTTATGAATATGCTGGTATAGAAGTGAATATAATACAAATTGCAATCATTATTATATATGTATTAATATTATATTCCTTCTTTACTTTTAATTTTAAAGAAATTAAAATTAAAAATATATTTTTATGGGCCCTAAATGATCATGAGTCTCAAACACTGTGCCTACTGAGCATAATAGATAAGTTGGCCCTATTTTTCATGATTCCAATTTCTATGTGATCATCTCTTCTGAAGGACAGCCCTGCCTTAATTCCAGCATCTATAGGATGGTACTAACTTCTTAAATCTAGTAATACAATTTTCTCTACAGCCTTAGGGAAATTAGTGATATTTTTAAAATCAGAGTCACAGGAAATGAACAAACATAACACAAATTTTAAAATAATATCAAAATTAAATATACAAGGAATTTTTTTTGAAACTTTGCCAAATGCTTTCACATATACTAAGTGAAGAAGAACCATATGAAACCTTACATACTGCATAGTCCCTGTTGTAGTCTATCTACTGATGGCATCTCAGTGTGGGATTGTGGTTAAGTATTTTACATATTATAGCATACAGTTAAATGTATTAAATGAACCATGATTTGTGGAATTGTGGATCACTGAGTTAAAGGTCTGACACCTGTGAGTTTATTTAAATTCTTTACTTACTCTTTGAATGATTTTAAGGATGCTGATATTCTCTACAAAACTGTTTTCATCAGTGAAACCTAGGCAAATAATGTCTTCCCTGTTGATCTTTTGTTAGTGTTTCTCAAAGCACTTTATAAATATTAAATTTTATTTATTACTACAAGGAGAACACAGACATACGTTTATTTTAAAAATTAACTACTCATCCTATTATTAGATTCATAAGAATCAGAGATTAAATTATCTTCTATCACACAACTAATTAAAATTGTTGACAATGTATGTTTGTTGTTCTTGCCATTGTTAATTTCTTATAAAAGGAAACACCAATATATAATAGATACCTTCATGGATTTTTAAAGGATTCACTAAAATAGGCATCCTCAAACTATGGCCTGCAGGTCACATGCGGCCCCCCAGGACATTTATCTGGCCCACCCGGATTTTTGCCGCGCTGCCTGTCCTGCTTAATAGCCAACTCATCCTGGGCCCACAGTGTGCATGTGTGGAATGTGCGCTGCATCTCCAATGGCCCTCCAAGGTCTCAGGGACAGTGAACTAGCCCCCTGTTTAAAAAGTTTGAGGACCCTTGCACTAAAACATGGGTTCTATTTGGGAAATATATCACCACCCTCTTCCACACAAAGTCTCTTCCTTTCTGTCTTTATCTTACTCTTTCTCCCTCTTTATTTCTCTTCCTCTCTCTTTCTTTACATATGTCAGTATTGGAGCTTCTGCTAAAAAATTGCCTGTCAGTTAAGGAATTTGCTTCTTTGTTACCAAAATTATTATTATATATACTATATCCTTATACATTTATCTTATAAAATATTCAAATCATTTCATGTATATGTATATGAAACATGACACATCTATTATGTTTTTCATTTTGGTGAACCAAATAAGAAAAAGAAAATGATAAAAAGATTGAAGATTATCAAACTAGTTTCTTGTTAGAAGTGAACAACCAAAATATTCATTGCAGAAAAAAGAACATTAACTTGTTCATGAAAATTTATTCATGAAAATGTTATAAAAATTTTACTTTAGAATGAAAAACTAAGAAACACTAAAAAAGCATATTTAAAACCAGTTAATTATGATTGGGCGGCAAACCCATCGTAAAATTAATAGCATCATATCTTTGGGCTTTTCTGTTTTAGGTCATTCATGAAAGAAATTGCCATTTTTAGAATAATTTTCTAACTTCTAACAGCTTTTGCTACTTATAATATTTCCCTCCTTGTCCTCAGGGTATCTGTTCCAACCCCCAGTGAATGTCTGAAATTCTGGATGGCACTGAACCCTATTGCTGTCAATCAGAACACATTTCTGTTCCTGTCTTTCATTCACAAATTTAGTGCCTTTCCCATCTTAACTAAGCAATCACAAGACACTGTGGCCATAATTTTGAGTTTGAGGTGTGAGAGTAAAACTAGCACAAATTTATTTTTCCTTCTTCACAATTCCACAAATAGAAGATCTGTTTTTACCATAGATCTTAGCAACCTTGGCCTATGATATTTTTTCTTTACTTATTAACTTGAGAAATTTTAACTTTTCATTTAAAGGATGCACTTTAAATTAACAGCTTCTCTTTCTATTGTAATTGTTAGCATTACTATTCTTGCACTTTGGGTCCATTCTTAAGTAAAATAAGGGTTATTTGAACACAAGCTCTGCAATACCATGGCAGTAGATCTGATCACCTCACTGACAATTAAGTGACTCATGGAGACAGGGAGCATAAACAGTGTGGATCAGCTGGACAAACCATTGATTTTCATAGTAGGTGGGACAGGACAGGACAGCAGGAAAATTCATCACATTACTCAGAATGGCAGGCAATTTACAACTGATGAATCATTTATTTATGGAATTTTCCATTTAATATTTTTGGGCACAATTGACCATGAGTAACTGAAACTGCAGAAACCGAAACTGTGACTAAGAAGAGACTACTGTATTTACATTTCATAACATTTTACTGGTTAGCTGGATGAGAATGTTTGTGAAATAATGGGTTTTCTAGCCATTAGTCTACTTTCTTTTGAAAAGTTTCTGTTCATGTCCTTTGCCCATTTTTAATGGGGTTGTTTGATTTTTTTTCTTGCTGATTTTCCTGAGTTCTGTATAGATTCTAGTCATTAGCTATTAATCAGATGGATAGCATGCAAATATTTTCTCCCATTCTATAGGTTGTCTATTCACTCTAGTGAAAAGAAGACAGCCTAATGGCCAACAAACATATGAAAAATTGCTCAACATCTCTAAACATCAGGGACATGCAAATCAAAACTACAATGAGATATCATTTAACTCCAGGAATGGCCTTTATCAAAAAGTCCCAAAACAACAAATGTTGGCACAGATGTGGAGAGATAGGAACAATCATACACTGCTGGTAGGACTGCAAACTAGTATGGCCTCTATAGAAAGCAATATGGAGATAATTCAAAGAACTAAAAGTAGAACTACCATTTGATCCAGCAATCCCACTACTAGGTATCTACCCAAAGGAAAAAAAGACATTTTATAAAAAAGATAACTGTACTTGAATGTTTATAGCAGCACAATTCACAATTGCAAAGGTGTGGGAAACAACCCAGTGTCCAACAATCCATGAGTGGATTAATAAAATGTGGCATATGTATAACATGGATTGCTACTTAGCCATAGGAAAAAAATGGTGAACTAATACCTCTTGTACTATCCTAAATGGAGCTTGCAGCCCATTCTTCTAAGTGAAGGATCACAAGAATGGAAAAACAAACACCACAGGTACTCACAATTAAATTGGCACTAATTGATCAAAACATATGCACACATATGGAAATAACATTCACTGAGTGTTGGACAGGTGGGATGGGGGAGGAGGGTATGAGTAAATTCATACCTAGTGGATGTCATGCACACTGTCTAGGGTATGAGCATGTTTGGTGCTCTGACTTGGGTGGTGTAAAGACAATATGTGTAACCAAAGCATTTTTACCCCATAATACTCTGAAATTAAAAAAGCAAGAATTTATTGTATACTTCAAAATAACTGAAAAAGAAGATTTGAAATGTTCCCAGCATGAAGAAATGATAAATGTTTGAGGTAATAGATATCCTAATTATTCTGAGTTGATCACAATCCACTGAATGCAAGTATCAAAATATCACACATACCCCATAAATATGTACTATTATTAGTATCACTAAAAGAGGGAGAGAAATAAATAAAAAAAGAAGCAATGAATGTTTTTCTGTTTAAGGTTAGATAGTTTGGGATAGGAAAATTCCATCATTTTAAAATGTAATTATATCCTTAATGATAGAGTTTGGGGGAGGTTTGTATTTCGTAGAGCATTTCTACCTCAGTAAAGGTAGAATACTATACATTTAAATAGGAGCAGTGATTATTGTAGTGCTTGTTAAGCACGTACAGTTTAGGGTGATAACATTAATAGTGGCCTTTGCTTGCATTTATTCGTTGCTTCATAAAATCAAAAATAGTGTATGCACTTATTATTTTATCCTTTGACCACAGAATGGATTGTCTTAGATGGCTTAGAGTGCTCCAGAAATATGTTTATTATAGAATTATAGAAATCACTGGACATTGTGTTTTCAAATTCATTTGTTCCTTATTACTTGAAAATTAATTTACTTTCTACTTATAGTGAGTGTACCTTGGCTTGCTTGTGTATGTGTGTTTGTGTGTGTGTGTGTGTTTTAATCATTATGACATAACAGGATTCGATATAATTATATTTTCTTTCAATGGTTAATCAAGTTCTAAAAATTTTTAAGATTTGAATGTTTTAGTCTTTTCTCTAGGCATTACACATTTGATTATGCATATCATCCTTGCCTTTCCATTCATTCTAGAAGCCACAAGAAAAACATTTTAAATACTTTATTTTGCTTTTCAATAATAGGGCACTGTTTGAAGATAAAAACATAGTCCGATTCCCACTCAATTCACTGCAATGAATAATTAGAGTAAGCAATTAAAATATTTACTTTGGCAGCATTCATTCTGTGCTCATTTATAATTTATATTTCAGAACATTCTTACATGGAAAAGTAAGCAAATATCATTTTATTATCATGCCATTCAGGGACTCAAAGTTTATAGGCTATTGTGAAAGACTACAGGCCCAATAGTTTTCTTCTTCATTCATGAAATGCCAGCGATTTGAGTGATTTTTCACATGGCTCAGTGACTATAAATGTATTTAATACGTGCAAGAATGAAGGGCATATGGTAATAGTATTAGCTACACTTGGTATCCAAAGTGGTTTTTTATATGCTAAATAGTATGGGTGAGCTATTACTTTTGGAGAATCTTTCATGCTCATAAACTAGTGAAAGAAGACAATTTAATAATGTAAATTTTAGATCTGTACCAAATTATGTCTCTTTGCAAAAAAGTATCACAGAAGAGTTTTTTTTCTTTTGAACAGAAAAAAAGGGGTAGAAAAAGGTAATTTGTCAATTTACACATTACCATCTAGGTTTAGTAGGCCTTGGGGGGGGCACTTATATCAGATATATATTCTATTGTCCATTCAAAATATCAAAATATCTTTACATTGTTAAAAATTTTATAGTATTTTTTAATAAAAATTATATATTTAGAGAAGAATTGGTGAAGTAGTAAGAGTGTTCCCATATATTCACATCCAGTTACCTATTTTATTCATATTACCTAATTATATTTGTCACAATTCATGAGCTAATATTGATATATTATTAACTGAAGTCCATGTGTTATAGTATCCACCTAATGTCTTATTTTTGTTCTAGGATCACATTCAGTATGCAACATTTATTCATCATCTTCTTATTCTCTGTTGCTATGATGGCCCTCGTTTTGATATCACTTACAATTTTGAGGAATACTAGTTAAATATTTAGTAGAATGTCCTTCAACTAGGATTTTCCGGTATTTTCCTTATGGTTAAATTTGCCTGATATTACAGGATCAAAAAAATTATTTTGAAAAATAAAAAATACATAAAAGTTAAAGAGAAAGAACTATCTTTTGCTGCAAATGCCAGTTGATATACAGTTAGCTCTTTGGACTACTATCCATGAAATATTGTATAGGCACAACCAGATTCATTGAGAAAACACACTTAGTTTAACTATACTTTCCTTTCTCTGGTCCTAGATGTTTTCATAATGGAGATAAAATATTAAATAAATGGAAAACTAAAAGAATAGTGAGAGGATGCTTCAATATAGGTTGCTTTCAAACTAGGAAGTTATAAAGTTTATTATCCAAGTTGTAAAACACAGCACAAATACAGTTGTATTGAAAGACTAAAGAAAACATTTTGCTTAAAAAAACTTGTAACACAACATAGTTATGAAAATATAGTAGATGTTGTTACACCCATACTTGTCTCCTACAATTGTAATTAAATTGAGCTGTGGTGACATCTGTGATCCCAAATGAATACATAAACGTTTTATACAATTTCCTACTGTGTCTGCTGTGTATTTCCTAATGTAAATTTTAGAAATGTCAACAAAACCTTTTAAGTTTGGAAACTAAGAAGTACACATTGACCAACTCCATCTGAAAGAAAGCAGACATATTGTTCTCAAATTGGAATACTATTTTGCATGTAACATTTCCACAGAGTAAGTCTTCAATGAAGGGCTTGAATTGTTTCCTTCATCCCCAGTACAGAATAATACATTAGAGTCACATAGGGATGCATACCACCAAGGTTCCTTTGCCTCTCTCACAGAATACAGATGGCCCTCTGTTAGAGATTTAGGTTATGATGAGAGAATGAAGAACTCTACAAAATATATCTCAAATTAAGTTATTTGGTTTTTATACAAATGAATCTGGAAAACTTCCCAGATTATTACTGCTTTTATAAGACAACATCTGTTTGAATGCTGCGGCTGAAACTGGAGTGAGAATAAAATAGCTTAGTCTCATCACCAATGCAAAGGCTATAGACATCGATTTCTTTCTAGTATTATTCAAGTATTTTTGATATTTTTTGCATTTTTGTTAATACATCTGTAAAACTCTTTGCATGATATTCTGACTTCAAATGAACACCTAGAGGACTCAGGGTTTCAAAATAGTCTATTAAAAAGAATTATCTTTATATTTTTTCAAATCTAAAAATACATTTTATAACATAAATAGAGTTAAATAATTCTTTAAAACTTTACAATTACATAAAGAGAAGATTAAAACTGGTCTTTGGCTCTAAATTTGACATTTTTTTGCCTTGTTTTTTGAGCACTAGCAAAAAAATGATAAAATTATCTTATAATGTTTATAGACTTCTTATTTTCCACATAAAATTTAATTTATAGATAGTACATAAGCATAGAAATTTAGAAACAAATAAATTTGTTTGGCATGTTTATATTTTGCATACCTGTAATAAAACAAAACCTTAAGATCAGCACGATCCTTTCTGCTTCATTTTCTTCATTTTTGGCAAGGTTACATTATAAATATCAGATGATCTTCATTGTAAATATTGGTCAGCAGGTTTTATTTAAAGAATTCCTATGAAATTCATCCCATATAATTCCTGGATAAAATAATATTTACTATATCAAAAATATTGGGCTACTTTTTAATATATATACTTAAAAATATCAGTCATGTCTATATGAACTTTCTTCAGTTATAAGCATTAAAGGAAGTTTTCTCCTTGTTGAAGTGGGTCAGAGACAGAAAATGAAAGGTAAGTTATTTTGCACCACTAAGTGAGACACTAGAATTATGCTGGCTCCAGGCAAGTTAGAGAAGAGGTTTGCCTTGAGGATACGTAGTAATTTAGCCTTACCTCCTGTGGCCAGTGGTTCACTCCCTTTTGACAGGAAATCTATGGAAAGCTCCCAGGAAGAGTAACTCTTTGGATTAAGATCAGAATCCAGACTCTTCATTGAAGACCAGATATATGATTAAATAAAAACTGAAAGATAAATTATATTTATATGTATAAAAGATACACAGAAAGAGAAAGCTTTAGAATCATGTCATATAGTGATTAGTTATTTAAATAAATTGCTCAGCATACATCGCTAATAAAGTGATTTTATATAATATTACCTTAATTCCTAGTGTTCAAATTTATTTATTATTTTTTAAGTTTAAAATATCCTTTCCTAGGATGTTCAGAAATAGATGATACTGAAACTAACTGCTTTTTCAAACTTTGGAAGAAATTCATTTTCCACAGTGAAACTTATAGAAAAATGTATTAAATGAGAAGTATTTTATGTTACATTTATTCCATGAAGTGTTGCCAAAGATATATAACTTTGGATTAACCACCATGAACAAATGTAATGCAGTTCTTTAAAACAAATGAATTGTATTATGTATATTTAAGTTATATAACATGATGTTGTAAGATATATCTGTATCTAAATCTATATCTATATCTATCTATATATAAATGGTTACTGTAGTGGAACAAATCAACATATCCATCATCTCACAATTGCCCATTTTCCCCACCTGTGGCAAGACAAGCTATAATCTACCAATTTAGTAAAAATCTTGAATACAACACACTATTATTAATTATAGTCCTCATGTTGTACATTAGATCTTTCAACTTGGTCAGCCTAGATATTTGCTAGGATATAGATACAGCAAATAGAATATATAGCATATAGGATATATCTAGGATAAAATATTGTATCCTTTGATCATTGAGTTCTTGACACCTCAGCTTATATGGGCATCCTTCCCTGAACACTCTTAAACATTCAAACACACATGACAAATCTTGATTAGTCATTCCCCCCATATGTACTCTCATGATATTCTCTCCAGTCCCACCGCATTGCTTGTGTTATTTTTTATTTATTTATTTTTTTTTTGAGACAGAGTCTCACTTTGTTGCCCAGGCTAGAGTGAGTGCCGTGGCGTCAGCCTAGCTCACAGCAACCTCAATCTCCAGGACTCAGTGATCCTACTGCCTCAGCCTCCCGAGTAGCTGAGACTACAGGCATGCGCCACCATGCCCGGCTAATTTTTTGTATATATATTTTTAGTTGGTCAATTAATTTATTTCTATTTTTGGTAGAGATGGGGTCTCGCGCAGGCTGGTTTCAAACTCCTGACCTTGAGCAATCCGCCCGCCTCGGCCTCCCAAAGTGCTAGGATTACAGGCGTGAGCCACCACGCCCGGCTGCTTGTGTTATTATTTATTGCTTACCCATCTGGATCCCTCTCCAGTCTCTCGGTGTAATGGAAACAAGGCAAGTTTTGACTCTGTTCATCATTACACATAATTTATGCAACATGGTGCTTAGCACATAGTAAAATAATTTGAATAAAAAACAAAAGTGTTTCAAATTTGGAAATAAATGCCAAATATCTATTTCTAGTTAGTATTTTTCAAAGAAACCAGTGTTTAATCCTACTCATTTTTAATCACATTATGGTAGATGT
This sequence comes from Microcebus murinus, assembly GCF_040939455.1. NCBI lineage: Eukaryota > Metazoa > Chordata > Mammalia > Primates > Cheirogaleidae > Microcebus > Microcebus murinus. The sequence continues at coordinate 54,071,608 of NC_134116.1, forward strand.
AATAAATGTATGAATGTTGAACCTTACTAGTTTATGGTCATTCAAAATTGTCTTATTTGGAAGAGTGATATAAGTAATGATATCATCGTATCAGCTAATAGTAATTAATCAACATTTTGACATTATTCCCAGAAATTTTATTTTTAGTGTTAATTGTTCCAGGAACTATGAAGGCAATGTTCACATATTTATAGGAAGAAAATATTTTGTAAATAATTCAAGATCACAGCCAGTCAAACCAGAGAATTTAAAAAAGATATCTTGCTACAAAATCCAAATAATTATATCTAATTACATTTCAGCAAATAAAACAGAACTATAAGGAGGAAAATCATCTAATTGATAAAGACAAATACTTGTATTTCATAATAATTTAAGTATCCTGTTTTTGGTATAACAGATAATTTTTATAAACAGGGATAAAACTGCATTATGGAATTTCACTTTCTAATGCATACAAAATCATATTTATGTTACATTTGTCAAAAGAATACAGATAGTTTGAATAAACAGAGGAAGAAGTAAATTACGGTAAAGAAATATATTAAAAATGATAATAGCATGTTTGAGAAATCACAAAAGAGGCTCAAATGCCACCAGTTGGGACACTACATATAACTTATTTGTATGTGAATAAGAATATTTTAGCTTTACATCTATGCAAGTTGTAGAAAGCAAGCTGGGCCAGAAAATTCATTACTTTGCTATCCAATTATTATTTTTATCTTTAATAGGACTCCATAACTTATCATCAATGGCCTGAGAATTGGGCTTGGTTTATATGCTTTCAGTGTTAACTTGAATTATCTTTGTTCTCCTATAATCTAAAAATTACCATTTTGTTATTTGGATTCTAATTTTCTCATAAACAATTTTGTTTTAAATTTTCTGGAATTAAACATAAATCTCCTTTCTTCAATTTGTTACCTACTAATATATACTAACTTTAGAGCCTCTAAAATCTCTTCATTATGGAAAATACATTTCTTAGCAATGACATTGTATTGTACATCAGGTGTGTATTAAACATTTTATGTATTAACCCTTAAAATCCATAAGATTATTTTTAACATATTAATAAAGCCAATAAGTATATCCTCTTAACTCCAACAGTGATTATTTCCATCTCATAACATAGTAACTTGTCATCTTATTAATAACAAAAAAGTACTAATATTGGGTAAATAAAAATGTGAGGGAAGGAGTAACATGGGAAATTTTGAAACATGAGATACAAACTTGAATCTATTTTTATTTAAATTTTATAATCTCTCCTTAACTTACCAAAATCATTTTAAAAGTTATCTGTTTTAATTTGCTTATATACAATTCTTCTGCACATGTTTAAAATCCATCATCTATTTGTCATGATATATCCATCTATTTAATTAGAATTTTCAAAGGTGATTATGTATACTACCAAGTAAAAGTTGTACATATTTGGGTTTGCATTGACTCAATGTGAATTGATTCAGTCACTATTAAATAAATGGCAATTTAGGTTCTAGAAATAGGGCAAGTTTAAAAAATGTAAAGAAAATTCTCATGATAACCATTTAAAACTGTTAGAGAAATTATATCAGTCTTCCATGTGTAATTTATCTTGAAGCAATAGACTAAAAATGATAATGAAATGCTACTTAGAAAAAATGAAGATTTTTTCAAAATTATGAGTTTATTTCTCTATTTATTTAGATGTTTCATTTTTTTTTTTTTTTTTTGAGACAGAGTCTCGCTTTGTTGCCCAGGCTAGAGTGAGTGCCATGGCGTCAGCCTCACTCACAGCAACCTCAAACTCCTGGGCTCCAGTGATCCTTCTGCCTCAGCCTCCCGAGTAGCTGGGACTACAGGCATGCGCCACCATGCCCGGCTAATTTTATATATCTATATATCAGTTGGCCAATTAATTTCTTTCTATTTATAGTAGAGACGGGGTCTCGCTCTTGCTCAGGCTGGTTTTGAACTCCTGACCTTGAGCAATCCGCCCGCCTGGGCCTCCCAGAGAGCTAGGATTACAGGCGTGAGCCACCGCGCCCGGCCTAGATGTTTCATTTTTAACCACAGATCTAGATGCATGGTGAAAGACTAAACCACTGTGTAAAAGCAGTTCATGCATACTGTGTGGACATAGTAATATAGAATAGATGAGTATGATACTAAAAGTAAAATAAGTAAATTGTAAAAAAAAAAAAATGACTTGAGTACAGTACACAGAATTCCATATAGAAAAAAATGGCAATGTGAAAGAGAAGATAGATTAGCCATATAAACAAAGGATCCTGAGCAAAAAGTTGAGATAATGAAGAAAATGCTATGGGACAGGAGGCATGGGCAATATATGTTACCTTAACTTTAGTACCCCCATAATGTGCTGAAATAAAAAATAAAATAAAATAAAGATAATTTGGCCAGAAACTCTCTAGATATAAAAGAAGATATAGCTTTTCAAATGATTAAAATTCAACAAGTTCAGGGTGGGATAAATAAAGAAAAAATATTTGACCAGACACTTTGCAAATAACCTGGACTACAGATTTAAAGAGGATTTAAAAAAAAATAATTACAGAGGAAAGTATAACTATAACAACTATAAAGTATTAACAATAAGATTGATAGAAGATTTCATAATAGAAAAATAGATGTTAGAAGACCATGGAATAAAGGACTATAACCATTAAAAAAGAAAATCACAAACCTAATTTTTAGCAATCAATGGTGTGTATTCTTGATGGAAGCCCTACTATAGGGCATCTTCCAGGAATAAGAGAAAAAAAAAAAAAAACCTGGAAGAAAGCAGTGTGGTGTAAGAAAAAATTCTGAGCAATTAAATTGATATGTATACATATAAACCTGAATAAAAGTCCATTTTTAAAAACAATCAAATCTGTGGGTGGATGCCTAGTAGTAAGACTGCTAGATCAAATGGTATTTCTATTTTTAGCTCTTTGAAGTATCTCCAAATTACTTTCCACAGGCATTGTAATAATTTGCAGTCCCACCAGCAGTGTAAGAGTGTCTATATCTCTCCACATCCATGCCAGCATTTGTTGTTTTAGGACATTTTGATAAAGGCCATTCTCACTGGAGTTAGGTGATATCTCATTGTGGTTTTGATTTGCATTTCCCTGATGATTAGAGATGTTGAGTACTTTTTTATATGTTTCTTGGCCATTATTGTGTCTTCTTTTGAAAAATTTCTGTTCATCTTCTTTGCAAAAGCATTACATGTAGCCAAAATATTTGTACCCTCATAATATACTGAAATTAAAGAAAAATCTTCTTTTCTGGTTATAGATTTATAAAAAGCTACATGCATCAATATAACAGTATAAGTACTGAATAATTTTCTATTAGTTAAATCAAGTATATATCTTAAATATTGTACAATATAGCTATCTACAAGATGGCAGACTAAAAGCAGCTGGCACATGCCAGTCCCATAGAGAGGATCACAAGTGACAAGTTCACCTTCAGATGGATCGTATAAGATAGAGCACTGGGATTCGACAGAGAAGCGACAGGAGGCACTGAAAGAAAAGTAAGGGGAAGTAGGGTAACCCACTGGGTCAGATCAGCAGTAGCCTGGGGTGGTGCTTGCATGTAGGGAAGAGGAAGGTAGGAGACCCCTGTGGCTCCCATGGGCTTTGCAATCTGAGCTACTCCAGGGCCCCTCCCCCTCTGAGGGCCTCCAGACTAACACAAACAAGGAGCTGCCTAGACACTGTACTGCAGCATTTCTCTGAAGAGAAGTCAGCGCAGAGTGCCATTGGATTCTGATCCCTGGAGCTGCATCTGGTGCCATTCTGAAAGCCCAGTCCCAGGGCACTGCATCTTCCCAGGGTCTAGCTCCATTGCTGCCACCTTTTCAATCACTGCTCTTGGGCCAGGGAGGGAACAGAGAGGCCAGGCACCATTATGCATTGCAGGAACAAGCAGTACTGTTCCCCTACTGCTACTGCTGCTTCTGCTGCTGCCAGGGACCTAAGTGGGAGTAACCTCAGTGGCTTCCCACCCCTGCTCCTGTCACCTAAGGAGCCTCGCCCTGCTACCACTGCTGCTACTGCTGCTGAAGGACCCAAGTGGAAGCAAAACCCCATGCCAGGCCTGACTGCTGCCACTTATGGAGCCGTGCCCTGGTGTTGCTGCTGCTGCCAGCAGAAGGCCCAGGCACGAGCAAACCTGCATGGCTGTTCGCCCTTGCTGCCACTGCTGAGGGAGCTCTGCCTCACCACCTTAGCTGCTGCTGCCCTTAGAGCACCCAGGTGAGAGCAAACTCCCAAGGCCTCCCACCCCTGCTGCTGCGGCAGAGGGGGCTCTACACCACTGCTACTGCTGCTGCCACTGCTGGGGGGCCCAGGTGCCAGCAAACCCTACAGCTGCCCACTTCTGCTATCATTGCAGAGACGATTTGTCCTGCCCTTGCCCATGCTTTCAGCAGCGAACTGAGGACCAAACAGCCCCTCCACCCCCAGCAGCAGCTTAGACTACAACAACCAAAGTGAATGAGTAGATGCAAGAGAGCAGCAATGTTACAGGCTCACAGTGCATCTGCCTGTGTACTTTTTACTAAGTGTAATCACCATGCAGTACATTCGATTCCCAGAATTTATTCACCTTATAACTGAAAATTTGTGCCTTTTGACCAACTTTTTTTCATTTCCCCCAACCCTCAGCCTTTGGTAATCACCATTCTACTCTCTGTTTCTATGAATTCAACTTGTTTTGATGGCACATATAAATGCAATCATACAATGTGTATCTTTCTGTATCTGGTTTGTTTATCCTCCAGGATCGTTGATATTTCCATAAATAACAGCATTTTTAAGGCTGAATCATATTCCATTGTGTGTATACATACACATACACACACACACATGCACAAAACCCCTATTTTCTTTATCCATTCATTTATGTATAGACACTTAGCTTGTTTCCTATGTTGGATATTATGAATAGTGCAGCAGTGAAGATGGGAATGAAGTTATCTCTTCGATATAGTGATTTTGTTCCTTTGGAATGTACTCAGAAGTGGGATTGCTGTATCACAAAATAGCTCTACTTTTAATTTTTGAGAAATCTCCGTATAGTTTTCTGTAGTGCTATACCAATTTACATTACTACCAACAGTGGATAAGGCTTCTCTTTATCCACATCCTCACCAAATCTGTACATCTTTTGACATTTTGATAATGGCCATTCAAACAGGTGTGAAGTGCTAGAGATATCTCATTGTCCGTTTGGTTTGCATTTCCCTGATGATTAGTGATGATGAACAACTTTGCATATATCTGGTGGCTGTTTGTACGCTTTTTTTGAGTAATGTCTATTCAGGTCCTTTGTCCATCTTTAGATTAGTTTTTTTTTTACCTACTAAGTTGTTTGTTTCTCCTTCTATATTGTGGATATTTATATCTTAAAGCATTTGACAAAATTGAATATGCATTTGTGACAAAAGCTCTCAACAATCAGGTATAGAGAGAATGTACCTCAACACAATAAAGACCATATATGACAAACCTACAGATAATATCACATTCAATGGTGAAAAATGAAAGTATTTCCTCTAAGATCAGGAATAAGATAAGAATGCCCATTCCCACCACTTCTATTCAAGTTAGTACTGAAACTGTTCACCACAGCAATTAGATAAGAGAAAAAATAAAGGGCATCAAATCAGAATGAAACAATTAATATTGTATTTGTCTGTAAATGACATAATCTTATGTATAGAAAATCCTTCACTGAAAAACTATTATAAATAATAAACAGATTCAGTAAAGTTGCTGGATACAAAATCAACATACAAAAATCAGTTGCATTTCTATACACTAATGACAAACTCTCTGAAAAAGAAATTTTAAAAAATTCCCATTTGCATCAAAAACTACTGAGGAATTATTTAATCAAGGCAGTGAAAAACTTGCACAGTGAAAACTATGAAATATTGATAAAAGAAATTGAAGAAGAGATGAATCAATGAAAATATATCCCATATTCATGGACTGGAAGAATTAATATATCAAAATCTCAATACTACATAAAGCAATCTACAGATTCAATGCATTCCTAATCAAAATTGCAATGTGTTTTTTAATGAAACCACAAAAGATCCCAATAACTCAAGTAGTCTTTAACAAGAAGAATAAAGATGATGACATTACACTTTCTGATTTCAAATTATAATACAAAGCTATAATAATCAAAATACTGTTTGGCTGTTTAGAACAGAGAAGAAAGCCTAGAAATAAAGTGGATACATGTAGAGTCAACTAATATTTGAGAAAGTTGGCAAGAATACATCATTGGAGAAATGATAGTCTCTCTAATATATGGTTGTGGAAAAATTGAATATGCACATGGAAAATAATACCCATTGTTTCATTCTTTTCAGATACATATTTAGTGTCTATAGAGAGTGGTCATTTTTCATGCCAAAAATATAAATCACATGATATCAGAGGTATCAATTTTGACTAAAACATAATAACAAAATTTTAAAAACTGAAAAGTTTTAAATTCAAAAAAGACAAAATTGTTTAAAGTTTAAAACTATACAATAAAAATTAGAGAATTTTTAGATACAAATGACAAGAGTCACTACATATCAAAACAACTGTGATATCACCAAAAAAATAATTACTTAGGATTTCCCAGGGATTAATTCATAGAAGAAGAAATAAAAATATGAAATTTAATACTCCACACATAAAACTCAAGAAATGATTAAAATATTAATATGTATATTAACCCTAAATAAGGACATAAAAAGTATTAGTAAAAAATTGAAGAAAACAAAACAAAAATAAAACCAAAAACATATTCTTTAAATAGACTAATACAATAGGAAACTCATCCTTTAAAGGAAAAAACAGTGCCCAAATAAACATTATGAAAAAATGGAATAAAGTTGTAGTGGAGAAAGATTTAAAAAAAGACATCATAAAAATATGAATATCTTCCTGTATATTCATGCAAAAGTATTATATGTAATATAAAAATAGAACATACTTTAAAAATGTGAAAATATGAAGGTTTTAAAGAAATGAAACATTCTCTAAAAAAATATTACTATAGTAGTCATGTTTATTGAAATCTAAACACAAAAGCTTTCACTGTCAGCAGTTACAGTCTACTTGCCCTCCAAAACATAAAATTAAACTATTAATCACTTTTGGATGTTTTTTAAGTGAAATTATATTTGAAGAAATGATGAGAATATATTTTACAACATTCTAAGATATTCTAAGAAATTTTTAAAAAAACATTCAGAACCACATTGATGAGACAACATCCATAGAACAAATAAAAATCTAAGTATTCATAGAGTAATGTGAAAACAATGCAAACAGTTTAAGTTTATTTCAGAAATACAAACATTATTAAACTTTAGAACAATTTTTATTATAGTTATCAATGCAGTAGATTAAGAAAATGAAGATCATAAAAAATCTCAATGTACAAAAGTCATTTTATATAACTCCACTCCTATTTGTTATTATATGTCTGGTAAAACTGAGAATATTAGAGTTAATCCAGCATAACTTATTTAATGTGGTATCATTAATGGCAACTGCTTAAAATGTTCCCTTTAATTACAATAAAAGCCCAAATTATCTCCATGGCTATTTCAATTGAACTATAGTTTCTTACTAGCGGGATATAAGAGAGAAAATAAGAGTAACCAATTTTAAACTGAGTTAAGTAGAAAAACAGTTAAGTAGAAAAACAAAACTTGATATTATTTGTAAATTTTTTAGATGGTATATTGACTATCAAATGCCTCTAGAGTTCAGGATTAGAATGTATAAGAGAATATAACAGGGCTTCTAGATATACTATAAATGAATAAAATTTAATATGAGTTCTATACATCAATAAATAATCAAATGCTAACATTTTATGTGATCCAATTCACAAAGCATATAACAATGCACACTGAATTGTATAAGTAAGTACAGAATATTCTATATTTGTGAGAAGAAATTCAATCTTTTAAAGATGGCAATTTTATTTATATGTATTTAGAATAACAGTGTAATCCTTCATAAGGACTCAACAGGGTACTTGGCAAACTTCTTGAAATCCACATGAGTAAATTTACCAAGAGGGCCAAGACAATTTTTAAAAATAGAAGTAATAAACGTGTCATGTATACACAGTAACATATTATAGTTATGTAGTAATTTTAAGTGCTTTCTTTGTTGAATGATAGAACATAGACCAAAGAAAGCAGACAGAGAGAAGGGACAAACACTTATGAGTCTGATATATAATAAAAGTGTCATTAGATGTCAGTGGAGAAATGTTAACTCAAATAAATGGTCTCAGGGCAAGTAGCAATCATAATGAGAATGTATATGTGTGTGTGTGTTTATACATACACATGTGGATCCATACATATATGGATAATATGGCATAAGCAAAAATTCCTTAATATGTTAAAATATAAATATGAAAAGAAAATTATTTTAATAGAAATAGAGAATATGTATTCCTTTCATTGAAAATTAATATGTGCTGTCCCATACACAACTATCACATAGTTAAATGCAAATACATATCCTAATACAGCAAAATTATAAACAAAATTCAAGAAAAATCTTAGACTGAGTATATGTGTTTGCCCAAAATCCAATCACAAAAAATATCAACTATAGTATAGATGTTAGAATTTCAAATAATCAAAGAATACTACACATATTGCAGTTGAAATATGGACACTAAATTGGAGAAGGTGATTTACACATGTGGAATTCCAAATTGCTAATATGCATATTAAATCATGCACAAAATCTCAAATAATTAGGGAAATGCAAATTTTAAAAGAATGAAATTACATCCAAGAGACTGGAAAAAATTAATGAATCATAGCATTACTTGTTGGTGATTACTGTAGAGAATGTCAACTGTTATATCTACTTAGAGAGCAATTTGGCAATTCCTAAAAAATTTGAGGATAGTCATTTTATAAGATCTATTAATTTTACATCTGAAAACTCACAATGGAGAAACTCTCTCACATATATATAAGGATATTCATCAGTGTTTTCTGTATTGGTAAAAGAAAAAGTGTGGAAAATATTGTCCTTAAAATATGAGGGTATACACAAGTTGTTTATTTATTCATTGTGATGCTATATAATTCTTAAGTCAGTGAAATATATCTATCTGTATCAATATGAGTTGTTATATCTTAATAATATTGAGCAATGAGTGACATTTATAAAAGTGTTTAAAGGGCTATAGATATGACAGAGTAGAATATAAATTTTATTAATTTAACAACAGTATATGGAGTAGACAGGTTTTTCATATTAAAAAAGTATAAAATTTTAATAAGAAGAAAATAAGTATTTTCCAGAATAATAGTAACTCATATTGCAAAAGGAAAGTGGGGTGGTAGTTCTCTTCATAATTGCATATATTATAACTTACTTAAAATGGAATAGTAATACAGCAAATATATATCAACTGTATATATAATACATATATACGTGTGTGTGTATATATATAGAGAGAGAGTACATTTGTCTGTTACATTTATTTTGAGCTTTCTATTTAGTCGATATATTTCACAATTTGAAAATATATACTGAAACATGATGGCACACATTCTTCAAATTGCTGTGTTCCTTGAATATGATCTTGTATACTGTTTAATTTAAATAAATGAAAGTAAAACACTATAAAATCAAAGCCATCAATAAACTTATTCCACAGCACTCAATTTGATATTGAGAGCATAAATTCCTAGACACCAGAGATCTTGTCAAAAGTCCAAAAGTATCAAAAGTGTCAAAATTCCCAAAAATATTAATTTCAGAAATTGATTTGAATCTACCTCTCCACAGTTACAAGATATTCTCTGAATCATTGAAAGCACCCTAATGCCAATTTTTAGGGACTAGTTAAATTATAGTATATCTAAATGACATAATAGGATGCAGCTTCCTAACTCAGAATGGGGGAAAATACCTTCTTACTGCTTTGTAATGATCTTCATAATATACTAAAAAGCCTAAAAAAACTAAAAACACATGTTATATAATGATGTTTTGGATAAGTTACAATTTATATGTAATTTCATATTAATTGAGAAACAAACTATCGAAAAATAGGGATGAAACTTGACTTATTTTATTTGCATTTTGTTGATGCCTGACTACTTCTGTATTAAAAAATATGGGATATGTTGAAGTATGCAACCATCTGCTATTGAAAATCTAACTTTGCTTGGTAATTTTCTGGTGTCAGTGTCTCTGGTGATATACTAAATTATAGGATATCTGAAGTATGGAGATTTAACAACTCTCTAATTAAAACTGCAGCATTTGTGCAACAGATGAAGACTATTTCAGAATAAATTAATATCAATAAAAACCAAGAAACTAGCCTGGGTGTTTTGTGGGAAGCTGCCAGAGCAGTCATGAGGGGTAGAATAATTTGCTTAGTGGCAATAGCACTACAAAAACTATACATTGAGTACCAGTATCAATTAGGAGAAGTTAATGAGATGTAAAAAAGCAACATTAAAAAAAAGGTATCCTAGGACCCTCCAACTTTTGATTAAACAGAGAAACTAAGTTCTTTGTCATGAATACTGTAGCCAATGTGTTAAAGCTTAATGAACAAATTCATTATGAAAGGGAAATAAATGTAAATAAAATTTTCATATGATTAGAATGCAAGAAGTAGTAAAAACATTTAATAAGGAAAATAATTTTACTGCTTAAATGCTAAATATCAAGAAATATTTTGGAATTTTTTGGCATATAGTAAGTCTATGCATGCTGAAAATTATTCACAAAGAAAGTGCATGTATGAATGCACATTGATTAAAAGGTAATTTGTTTCTTCTCAGACTTTGTGAACTGTAATAAAATATTGAATTACATACTTTGTTTCAGAAACATATTACCATGAATTAAATTTTTAGATTTAAAAAATGTGCTTATAGTAGAGGTATCTTATAAAACTGAATATGGATCTTGCATTACATTTAAAAATACTTTAAAATTTATGATGAATTGATTAATTTTATTTTCTTGATGCTGTGTTATGTTTCCTTGTTGCACTTCATGAATAAATATATTTAAATGAATAAATGCAATTAAAATAAATATTAGAATGGGTTCCAGTTGTATCCAAGAAAATACAAGAGGTGTTATATTGCCATTCTTTCTGAAAGCTGAGTAGTACCTCATGGTATACATATACCACATTTTATTAATTCAATCGTGAATGAAATATCTCAAGAATGGAAAAACAAGCACTACATGTACTCACCAGCAAATTGGTATTAACGGATCAACACCTCAGTGGACATATAAGAATAATATTTATCAGGTGTCGGGCAGGTGGGAACGGGGAGGAGGGGATGAATATATACAAACACAATGAGTGAGATGTGCAACATTTGGGGGATGGTCACGCTTGAGGCTCTGACTCGAGGGGGGGGTGCATGGGCAATATACATAACCTTAACACTTGTACCCCCATAATAGGTTAAAATAAAAAAAATAAAAAATAAATAAATAAAAAAATAAAAAGTTAAAAATAAATAAATAATTAATTAATATATTAGTCATTAGTGTAGCTTTAAACATTACCCATGAAAACTGTCATAGAAAAGCAGTACAAGTTTACCATAACTTCTTTTTGTGATATAAATGAAAAACAGTATTTATAATAAAATTTAGATATAATATGGAAAATCTGGTGGTCTCTCACATTCTTTAAAAGGTAAATTCCTTTAAAATAACATGCAAAAAACTTTCTCTTTTGGTAACAACAGTTTAAGGCACATCAAGTTATGACAGTAAAGAATTACGAGGCATTCGAGTGGATAAAAATGGACAATTAGTTGATTAGGATATTCTAGCATGTCAAAGAATATCATTTATATCTAAGCCTTGCTCTAAAGTTTTCACATTTTGCAAAAATATGTATCTTTCACATCAGCTGAAATGAATTAGTTGAAAAAACTAAATGCAACATATATAAAATAGCACAATCCATAACCAGGGAATTAAGTACAGCTTAAAGATCAGCAAAGTTTTATTAAGGAATTAGAATGAGTGAAAATAAGAAGACGTTAGAAACTTTACACAGCAAAAAAGTTTGTTTCTGCTTTTCTATTTTGTATTTGTATTTGCATTGGGATTGAGTGGCGTATCTTATGCATTCAGTACCTGATTTTGACTCAATAAATTAATGCAAAGCAATTTGGTGTAGAGTCCAAGAAAGCACACATCAAAGACACTACACAAAGTGATTGTATGATCTTGGAAAGATTACATAATTTCTTTGTGACTCCATGAGTTGTGCTCTTTTGTCTATTAATTTAGCATTCGCAGGCAAAAGATAAAGGCAAACATAGACAAATGGTTTTAGTTCCCTCTGTAAATTAAAAAAATAACTCATTTTAGAAAGTAGAGTTTTTGGCTAAATTAAGTCCTTTAACTTATTTATTTATTTATTTATTTTTTGACTCATGTTATCCAGTACATAACATGAGTCAAACATAAATTATTTGGAATTCTTCTGCAAGAGTGATTTGTCTCTTCTCCTCAAATTATGTCTGCTCAAGAGGACTTGGCCAGACAATTTCCCCTAAGAGAATGAGCTAAATATTTGTTTTATTTTATTCAAAGTATTTCCTTAACAATATATATTACAATCCAAAATTACCAGGTATATTTAGTATCTTTATTCTCCTACTAGAATATAAATTCATTAAAGAAAGAGAACAGTCTTTATTAATCATATTCACTATCGTATTCCCAGTACATAAACTTATTCCTGGTATACATATTTTAGAAGTTAATAAAAAAAACTAGTACATTAAAGATGAGACTTTAAGTATTAAACAGCATTCAGAAAATGATTATAGTCATTATTTATGTATTACTAGCAGAGACAAGTTATAAGGCACTAACTGTGATCAGCTTAATTTGTACAAACTTACCCCTAGTAGGACCTCCTTGACTATAAATTTAAATCACTTTCTACATTTCAAGCAATGTCTACACTTTGTTTAAAGATCCCAGAAGATGCTTTATTGAAAAAGGTAGATTTTATACTTTAAATTAGTTTGAATTTTTATTTAGTGTTATTCCCATATAGAAATTCACAATTGATAGTATCGAAAGTAAAGTCTGAGACTTCATTTACTAAGGAAATTTTTAAAATTTTGTGTATCCTAGATTTCCTCAAATATATTCAATCATAGTTTTCCTCTTTTAACTATTAGCTATCATTCTCGTTAAAATAGAGTATCCCAGAATCTAACGTAATGAGTTTCTGTAAGATGAGGACCTGTGCTTGCCAAGATAAGTTTTGCATTTATTTCTTTTAAAATTTACTATATGGTTTTCAAGCAATCTGTTTAATAATGTTTTTTACTTCTTAATCCATTGAACATGGCTATCCTTCTCAAATCTATATATCCATCAAAATTCACAAGTATACTTCACTTAACATATTGATAAACTTATTGAACAGGAAGCTAGAAACAAAGAACAGGTCAGATGGCATATCAATACAGAGTTTCCTCCAGGCTTATAATAATTTATTAATTATGAGAAAATTGTTTCCTCAAACAAGAAATAGATTTGTCTCCAATAATTTCCTGGTCTTCAATCTATTGACTGTCACAAAATGGAAATAGCTTTCTTTTCCCTTGTTATATTTTCTATGAACCATAGTAATATTGAACTCTAGTAATATTTCTTTACCTAAATACTCATTCATCATCTTTTCAAAATTAATACACACATAATTTTTCCATTCTTTAATATCAAATTAAAGGCCACACTCTCACCAGATTTCTACCTGAATGCAGCATTTAATAGAGGATTCCATCTCTGTAAATAGCACCATCTTTCACTTAGAAATTGTGCTTCAACACACCTTATTAATTTTAAATTCTGTGCTATATGATTTCTCTTATTGGTTTGGTTAAATTGTAATTTTTCTTTTAGTTTCTGCATAAGTATTACCTCCTTACTGAATTCTAAACATTATCTAGCTGAGTAAGTAAACACTACTCTGTACAATATTGCATCTGTGCCTATCTGTATCTAAACTGGTAATATATACTTGAACCATTGGAAAGATAGTGGGGGAGAACAGTGAATCGAGAACTGGTCATTACCATGAACATTCCATTAGCCAAAGTAAGTTTAATGGCAGCACATCCTGTAAAATAGACTAAAAAGAAAATTTTAAGGTGTGGACAGGAGATAATTGAAAACCTTTCTTGAAAAGCATTAATGCCTGCCACAAAGATTTTTAATCTTGGCATGTGTAAATGACAGGATATATGAAGGTACAGATATATACTAAAAGAAAACAAGCTTTGGGGCTAACATCAATATTCTGCTCCTTTTCCTGGTGAAAGTTTGAAAATTTCTAATTTCTAAGAATCCCTTAAAGGAATTAGTTGCAAAAATGAAATAATAAAATGAAGGAAAGAACTTAAGTTCTGTTTGAAATATATATTTTCTTTCTTTTTCTCTTTTTAGGCCAGAAGCCCCAGATATCAGTCATGATTCTGAACACTAGGTATGTTCTGAGTCATCAAATGACCTCCGGCAAAATGTGAAAAACATTATAGGAACTTAATTGTAGAAGATAAATTTACATAAGGTAAAAAGAAGTTAGCCCAAGAAATCATCTGTCAGAAACTAATGCATTCTACTATTTCATTATTCAAACATTTCTGACTTTGATTTATCATCTATTCTCTTGTGATTATATTTTTGAGAAGTAAAAATTATATTTCTAGGATACAAATAAAGCTCTATTTTTGATACTTCTACCTTTGCATTGTATCTTCTTAAAATTACTTAGATGTGGATTGTTTCCATCCTTTCACTGGAATTCTGATACTGTGCATAATGGATCTCTTGGATTGAGATTTTATTGCTGCTATTTTAATCATATATTTAATGTTTTGTGTCATTTTCTACATTGTTTAGTTTCCCCAATTTATCTCATGCATAACTTTTATCTTTATGTCTATATTTTATATCAATCAAAATAATAATTTTTATTTTTATTAAAATTATGCTTAATTTTTTTTAAACTGCTTCTTATTCTGATTTTTCATTTTAACAGAAAATTGTTATTGTTTTATCAATATAATATTTTTTCAAACCTCTAAATAAATATAAAATTGTTATTTTTCCTATTCACTTAAATGTTTCTGTTCTGGAACTTAGGACTGAAACTTAGGCCATCGGCTCTCCTGGTTCTTGGACATGCAGACACAGGCTGGATCTACACCATTGGCTTTCCTGGTTCTGCCACTTTCCAATTTCAGATCTTGGGACTGTTCAGTCTATGCAATCACATGAGCCAATTCCCTATTATATATATATAATATTTTCTATTATATATAATATATATTATGATATATGTAGACTTACATGGAGAATATATTTTAGAATACATATAGGATATGTATACATAGAATTATATAATGATTTAGTTAATTAAAATTATCATAAATGTTAATTTTAGTAATATGTTTAGATAGGAATAATTGTGCTTGTAAGGCTGGTGGCGGCCCCCTCCCTTCCCTAGATCAAAAAGAAAAGGCTCATGAGACCAGACCCGCCAAGGACAAAACTTCCAGGCCCTGCTGAGAGGATCCACACCCAGATGTCCAACTGGATAAGAACATTTCCACTCTTGGATTCCACAAATACCTCCAGCCCCTTCTGAAATCCCCAGCTCTTCCCACCAAAAGTCCCTGGCCAGGCCCAAAGGGTATAAAAGACCTCAACCCCTTCAAACAGTGGTGACTTCTGGGGCCCCCCTCTCTTGGGCCCCCAGAACCTCCTCCATGAGTGTATAATAAAACCATGTGGTTTGGCCCCCACTCTTTCTCTCTGTCTTTTCTTTTCACCGCTGCAGAAAAATCTTATAGTACTTACTTGATGCATCTTAACATGCATCAGTTATTTGAAAAAAAACTTTCTGAAAATCTGACATTGATAAGTTTATGATCTGCTGTATGAACAAATTTCAATGGTCCCTATATATATATTTTTTTTTTATAATCCCTTTCCTTCACTAACTACTTGAACTTTTCAGTTGTTTCCCAGAAATGGTGCATTTTCTTCAAGACAGAGGAGTTGAGATTCCAGAGGACCCTGGGCAGGGTCCTCCTGAGGCCAAGACTGACCATTGTAACCTCAGTAATCTGCCCATGCCCAAAGCCCTTGTTAATTTCCCCACAACTTACCTCATGCAACTAGTTCTTTATTGATATCAATACAACTTACCAAAAAGCATGTAGCCCCTTTTCAAATTCCTCTTTAAAAAGTCCATGCTCTCCATTCGTTGGAGAGATGAATTTGAGGCAATTTTTCCAATTCTCCCCAGAAGACACCTGTCCTATTAAAAAAAAAAAATCCTTTATCTTTTGGCAATCTTCATTGTCTCAATAGTTGGCTCTCTGTACTGCAAGCAACTGGACTTAGCCTGAAACCCCCTTACAGTTTTGATAACAAGTTGACTTAATTTTCTACAAATATGAACTTTTTTTCTCCATTTATTATTTAAAAATAAGGTCAGAGCTTTGCAAATTATTCTGATGAGAGTTATTCCCTTTTTTTGTGCTAAATATTGCAGTTACCCAAACATTTTTTCTCTGTTTTAGTATTTTTAAAGTGTTTGTTAAACAAATATAATACCAATGTGTCCACTCCCTTCCCTCAACAGATGGTCATCAGCAGATGGTACAGATGATTGTTCATATTTCAAAGAAAAAAATTCAGGTGTGTGTATTTGTTGGCATTAAACCCAAATTTAACCAATTAAATGCATTCAAAAGAGTCTCTTTGAATTTAACATCTCTTATATTACCCTAAGAAAAATATTTATTTACAATCTTCTTTGGATCAATTAAAGTAACAAGCCACTTCCCTTGTTATTTTAATTATTCACAGCCCATGGCTTCACCTTGATAATTTTAAATATCTCAACACTTAAAAAGAACTAATTATGTGTTAACAAAAAATTCACACACAAACAACATAAAAGCAGTGCATCAGAATATACAATGAAACTTTCATCTTTCTCCCAGTCTTTCTTGTATATATTGAGAAAAATTATTATGTGTGGATATATATAAACACAAACACACACTAATACATGTGTGTGTATGTTAATTAATATACCTTACATATCATGTCATATTCATGCCAAAACATTTACATCATTCCTTAATTTCATGGTATGGATAATTTTAATATTCACTTTTATTTTTATTAACATTTATATATAATATTTTTGTAGTATTTTTGTATGCTTTGTATTCTGTGCTATTTGTCAGTTTTCATTTCAAAGGCAGACAGTTGTTCTATTCAATTTACTCATTCTCCTTTCTCTGAGTTCATGGTTTGGTATTTTATTAAGATGCATGCATTCTAATTAATCAACATATTCATATATCACTATTCAAATGAAATTGGTGTCAAATTATGCCTGTTTAAGCTTTAGAAAAAAATACTATAAATGCACCACATACCTTGCCTCTTTTCCAGAAGCAAAACAATATCCTGAATTCTGTGTATTTTAGAAATTGTTTTGATAACTCTGTATAAATTACATGTAATAAGAATCATACGTGTTGCTATTAGTAGATCTAATTCCTTTATTTTAACTATTAAATTAATCTGTTTACACTATTTATTTCCTGTGTAATATCACAAAAACCCATAATCTTATACTTTATTTTACACATTATTAATTTCTAATTTCACCTTTATTACTTTTTTATTTTAGTTTTCATGGTGTTAACTTTTACTAAGTTGATACTTAAAATGCTTTATATACTTATTTTCTATAACCTTACCTACAAAAGTAACTTATCAAAACATGGCTTTATTCCATTTTCTGACACATGAGTTGTTTCATCATATTTATATTATAGACTTTTTGCAATGTTACAATTTTGATTTTGATTTTTTCTGATGTATTATTTGTATTTCACATTTAATTTTATAATGTTTATTATGATTTTCAAGAATTAGGGTTCTTTTTATATTTTATAATTAGCATTCCTACTACACTGAGATTATAAAGTGATTCTTACTCTCTATGGATATTAATTGAGCTTTACTTCATGGTCTAGTTTATTACCGTTGTTAGTCAATGTTTCTTTCAATGAAGATAATCCATAAAAAATCACTGCACATTTTTTCTAGACACAAAATTATATATAATTTATAAAATTTATCATATTTAGATTTGTATTTATTTGATAAATATATAATCATATAATTTATAATGTATTTCACTATACAGTCCCTAAATTATGATAGTACAGTTTTTGACTTTATAATGGTGTCAAAGCAATAGCACTCAGCATAAACTATATTTTGAAATTTGATTTTTTCCAACACTTTATTATAAAATAGGCTTTGTGTTGGATGATTTTGCCCAACTGTAGGCTAAAGTGTCCTCAGCACGTTTAAGGTAGGCTAGGCTAAGCTATGATATTTGGTAGGTTAGGTGTATTAAATGCATTTATGGTTCATGGTATTTTCAATTTACAGTGGGTTTATCAGCATGTAACCCCATCAGAGTTGAAGAGTATCTGTAAAATATGAAAAGAGTGTATCAATATACAGTGAAAATTTAAAAAAATATTCTCTATAGGGTCGATATAGAAAATATTTCTATTTTTACTTCCATATCCATTCAAATTAAATTCATGCAGCTAGTTTTTTTACAGTTTGTTGGTTGGAAATTCAAGCAGGTCCCATAATTTTTCAGTCACTCTTAAATAACATAATTGTCCATATACCATTATTAAAATTTCCACTTTATGCTAATAATAAAGATTTTAAATTTTATATATAATACAATTTATTCTTTCCCAACTTGGCAATGCTTCAAGCTACATAGTTTTCAGTGAAGGAAATGGGTATGCTTGATTTCTTTTTTTTATTTCCCTCTTCATGTTTTCACCTCTACTTACCGCCTCCCTCTCATCTGGACTACTTCTAATTTCTGTAAGGATCCAGGAATGAAAGGGAAGATCAGAAAACATACACTTGACTAATATTGTTTTGTTTATTGTCAATAGTTTAAGGATTTGAGGAGTGTTCTGATTGATTTTCTCAAGGTATTTCCTTATAATTTCCTTACATATTTCTTCCTGTGGACATATACATGCAGTAGTTTTGAAAAAGACAGAGCTATTCTTCTAATTGTATGTGCTGCCACCTCAGCATCAGTATGTAGCAGCGTTTCTCTAGTCTTTCAAGGCAGGCATCACTCCTGGAGGAAATACTTTGGTTCAGGTGCTTTAAAATAATTCTCAAACCAAGGGGATCCTGAGTAGTCTAAATCTAGTCCAAAGGAAGTATTTAATTGTTGTATTGAAAGTACAGAACTAAGTAGGGTTCTATAAAACAAATATTTTCTCCCTTTTTCTGTATGTATAAATCTTCAAACTCATTCTTTCTGTGTTCCTGAATAAAAACTGAGCTGTTTTCACAGCACTTAAAATTATTAAATTATCTGGCCACATTGGATTACAAAAACTGTTTTACTTTGGTAATTAATAAGCCTTCAGTCCTAGAGGAGGGGAGTATCACAGAGTGATTTTAGATCATGGATTCTCTAGACAATTTGCCTGTACTCAAATCTCAGTGTCAATGTTTAATAACTCTGTGACTTTGAGAAAGTCCTTAACCTATCTATGTTTCCGTTTTCTCATTTGTAAAATGAGAAGAATAACAGCAGCCATATCATATGGTCTTGTTTAAGTATTTGTAATTTTCATAGTACAAGGCTTGCATAGACCAAGTGTCATATAAATTACTGTTAATGAAACTTGAAAAGTCTAAAACATTTCTTTTTCAGCTTAGGCTGATTCAGGCCTGAATCTTTTTTATTTTTTTTTATATTTTTATTTTGGCATATTATGGGGGTACAGATTTTAAGGTTTCAATAAATGCCCATTTCCCCTCCTCCCCCCAAAAGTCTGAGTCTCCATCATGACCATCCCCCAGATGGTGCACATCTCACTCATTATGTATGTATATACCCGCCCCCTCCCCCCTCCCACCTGCCCAATACCCTATTACTGTAGTACCTATGTGTCCACTTAGGTGCTACTCAGTTAATACCAGTTTGCTGGAGAATATATCTGGTGCTTGTTTTTCCATTCTTGGGATACTTCACTTAGTAGTATGGGTTCCAGCTCTAACCAGGAAAATATAAGATGTGCTATATCACCATTGTTTCTTAGAGCTGAATAGTACTCCATGGTATACATATACCACATTTTATTAATCCATTCTTGGATTGATGGGCACTTGGGCTGTTTCCACAGCCTTGCAATTATGAATTGTGCTGCTATAAACATTCGAGTGCAGGTGTCTTTTTTGTAGAGTGTCACTGGATCATTTGGGTAGATGCCCAGCAATGGGATTCTTTAAATAGGAAGGTGTAAGGTTGCCTTAAGAGCTTCTTTTTCATTTCCATGCATTTTCTTTCTCCTTCTTATTCTAGTAGATGACTAGTGTTTGTGTGTGTGTGTGTGTGTGTGTGTGTGTGTGTGTGTATGTGATATTCTTCGATCATGGTGAAAAAGAAGAGACTAGAAATATCTTGCCTGCTTTGATCTTATCTTCCTGTTTCTTTTGCTATTTTGCTCGCCCCATAACTATACAACTATCATTCTGTTGATGTTTCTTCACTGATTAAGAAAATTAGGTTTCATTGATGATTCAAGTGTTTATTGGTTAAATAATTTTGAAAATAATTTAATTATACAGAGAGTTAAAATCCATATACTCTGTGACTTTTAAATTTTATGTTTAAGTGTCTACCCTAGAGAATTTGTCACACATGTTTTCAAGGAGCCTAATATGTGTTTGCTTATTGCATAACTCTCTGTAATGATTAAAAAAGTAGAAAATATTTACTGGTCCTTATTTGATATTTAAGCTAATTTAGTCACACATGTTATCTGAACTCTCAATATATCTGGTTAAACTTTGTCCACTGATTTTTATGCCCTTTCTTTCAATATTGCTATAGCATTTTCTTGCAAAATATTAAACTCTTTCAATTTGTAATGTCTTTTCCACATCCACCTTACTTACATCACATGCCTGTAATTCTTAAGGGTGCATAGAATTATCACTACCCACTTTTGAAAGCCACAACACTTAATAATGCTTATCTCATATGACTATTAAAACTGAAATTTCTGGAACAGAATGGCAAATAAATATTAAATAATATCATCCCTTCCCATACATTAATTACATTGAAAGTATTCAATATCTTTTTAATGCTTTTAAAATGGTTAATGAGATCAAGTCCCACATATTTTGACTCCAGGCTATATTATTCATTTATATAGTGCAGACTATATTATTCTCCTATGGTATCCTATTAGACCAGTAGCTTTTCATGTCATAACCTAAAAATATTGTTACATGCCAATGTCAGCATCTTCATATTCTTTCCACCAAATCACTCACACATACACACTCACACATACACACACACACACAAACACGCACCATATACATATAAGTAATATTAGCTTAGTCTGTACCTATACAAATTTTATGTCAGTGTTTAAATATTAATATTATTTCCTTTGGGAAGTATCCCTTGATAACATGCGTCAGCCACAAGCTCTTATTGCAAACTATAAACTGTTTTCATAGTTATATTATAACTACAAGTGGATAATTATGTTTCAATTACTTTTGTTTTATATCTATCTCTCCCACTAGACCATGCACATATTGTTAAATAAAGGGATGAATGATTCCATGTATGAATCACTGAATGGATGGAAATCAGGCCAACCTGAATTAAAATTTATAATTATTGTCAATAAACCACAGATTTCTCATCTGAAAATGAGACTAGTACAATGTATCTTACAGAATAGTAAGGATTAAAATATACAGACTGGCGTAAAGTATATAAAGAATACATAATAAATGTGATAACTTCCTGCCGGCTATTTAGTGTTCTTTTATTTTACTATGTAGAGGACTCTAAATATGAAAAAAGGATTTGTAGATCTATAAAAAGGACAATATAAAAGATGAGATAATCTGAAAAATCTCATTAACCATTTAAAAATGCTTCAAAAATCTCAGTAAATGACTAGATAATTTTCAAATAAACTAATGAAATTTTTCAGATTTCAAAACCAACAAAAAATAACACTAAATATCTTGAATATTTCATGGTGCAGGTTGTTAATTTTAGAATCTAAAAGCTTAAATTTTGTGTTCTATTAGGGATAGGAGTTGAGACTTTGAACATGAGAAGTAGATGGTTAGAACTGAGACAAATATCTATATTTAGCAGCTTTGAAAAGTTTCACACTCAGAAAGGAGCTTGCTATAAAAATGGAAGAATTAGCACATTGAGAAAATAAGGAATATGAAAGAATTGGCTAGCAAAGGAAGAAAAAAATAACTATCCCTCAGAAGGATGACAAGAAACATGCTTTTTGTCTTCCTAGTGTGGTCCAAAATAATGAACTCACAATACAAAATTATAAAACACAAAATTAAAAAAAAAACAACACAAAAACTCTGGGTCAAAATCAGCACGTTTATCAAACAAATAAATGGATAATTGTCAACGACAATTTCTTTAACAATGCTAACAAAATAGGCAAAATTTAGCAAGATTTATAAATGGAATAGAGGCAATACAAATATAAGTTATAGTATGAAGTAAAATGCACTTGATCATCCTTGGAATGCAGGATAGTTAAATACTAGAAAATGCATGCCCTAATCCCCAGAACCTATCAATATGTTATATTACATTGATACATTATATTAAATTGAGGCTGTGGATGGAATTAAGGAATTGATTTGTTACAATAGCAACAGGTGACTAACATAAACCTAAATGCTGAAAATGGGGTGCTTCTGTAACAAATAACTAAAAATGTATAAATGCCTTTGGCGCTGGGCAATGTGCAGAGGCCAGACTTTTGAGAACCATGATTTTAAAAGCCCAGATTTTCTAGAAATTAATGTTAATAAAAGTATGGATATTGAGACTCTCCTAATAAGGACTCAGAAAAAAGAAGAATCGTATATAATACATATAACTTCTTAGAAAATACCTAAATTGTTATAGAGACTTTTGTTGCTGCTCATAAGTGTTTAGAAAGACATGAGGAACATGATACTGGAAAATTAAGGAAAGCAGCTCATGTTAAACAGAGGCAGAACATTAAACTGAATTGTATCCTAATGTAACACACACAATGGGGAAAGCAGAACTTGTAAAAATAAACTTATTTAGGCTATCTTCCAAGTTAACTGCTGACGATTCAGTATGCTTTTTTCTTGCTATTTATAGAAAAATGTAAGAGGAAAGAGATTGGTTAAGGGAAGATTTGTTAGACAAAAAGGAGCAAGAAGTTGATGATTTGGAAAATTCTTAGTATATCCAGATTACAAAAGACCCCAAAATTAGGACATTCACTGTTATAAAACTGCTCTGGACATAAAGCCCAAGGTGTGGCTACAAAAGTCTTTAGCTCATGCCGTGAAAGCATTAGGGGTAAGAGTATTTATTAATTTACACTGAAGATACTTTGAAGAAATGAGGTTTGTGATTCATGATTCTCCTTTGCCATCACAGCAGAAACAAGGAATAGTGATCGAAAAGATCTGGAGAGGAGCATTCCATTTGGAGGAGACTAATGAAGTCAGTTTGTAACATACTGAGATCTATTAGAGTAGGTGGTCAGTTAAACAAACATGAGCAAGGGAGGAGGGAATGGAGATGTCAGTAATTTGATAGGAACAAATAGCAGAAATCTGTGGACATCTCAAGACAAAAGTAGGAACTGCTGTAAACATAGAGATTTCTCCACATTAGGGCATGCACAGGTAGAACCCAAGTCACCCCTAGTAACCTTTCCTTCATTATACCGTAATTATAATAAATTAGCTTTGCGGTTTTGAACCCCTCCCCACTCATAGGGATAACAGAGAAACTATGGGTAAGAACTAAGATGGTGGACAGGAAAGCGGTCAAATTTGAAAAAGACCCAACCAGAGGAACAATACTTGGTCAATGCTAATACGGACCACCCCGCCTTCCCTAACCCCAGACAATATTATAAAAGATACCTGACACCTAGACTTTAGGGCAGCTGCTCTTTTAGAGCCTGCCAGTTCATATTTTCACTTTAACTCATCCTCTCCTTTTAGCTTGCCAGCCTTCCTGCTTGAGAGTGAACTTTCGCTTTAATAAACATGCCAGTATCACTGGTTTGACTTCGTGTGCATGTCCTTAAATTCTTTTCTGCTATGTTAACAAGAACCTTCCACACCAGTGACAGATACGTTATGTACATGATAATTTTATGGGCAGCAGAAAAACTACCAGTTTGAATGGAAGGGGACACAGAGTACAAATAAAAGGCTAATTAGCCCTCAAGGCAAGGAAAAGGCTGCTGAGACTACTCAACTGCAAGCTCATACTACCTTTAATGGAAAAAGATGTTTGACTTCTAGGATGGAGTTAAGGGCCCAGAAAGTAGCTTCTCTGTATACATGGGATTGTTCCTTAGTCTTGAAAGCAAATGAAACTTGCCTGGCTGGATTTTGCAATTGTTGGAATATAGGCCTCTTTTCACCGTCATGTTTTCTTTGGAATGTCTATAACTGAAATCTCATGTGTATCCCCCCATTTTATTTTGGGAGCAAATAACTTGTGTTCCAGTCTTTCAGGTGCACAGATGGAGAATAATTTTGGCCAGATTATTCCAAGAGCTTTATCCATATCTGGTTTAAATGATGATGTTTGAAATTTTTGAGCTGATGAGTTATTAGACTTAAAGTTTATGATATACTAGGATAAGATCTTTGGAGCCCTTGGCAGAGAGTGAATGTATTTGCATGTGAAATAGACAAATATATTTTGAGATCAAAGGTTAAACTATGATAGAAAAAAAATAGACCCCAAAAGATGTTCATGTGCTGATCCCTGAAACCAGTCAATATGTTATGTTATATGGAAATGGAGGATTAAGTTTAGAGATAGAATTAAGTTTGATAATCATTTTACATTAAAATATGTAGATTACCATGAATTATTCAGGTAAGGCCATTTTCTCTCTGCAGAAAGTCCATTATATGAGTGATAAACATGTTTGTACCCACTTAACATGCATTTTAAGCAAATGATGAGAGAGAACCACAAAATTGGCCTCTGTGAGGTTATCACAAAAGAGTTGGCATTATCAGCAGGATGACTATGCTATTTATACTATAACCAGCAATCTTTTTGTGCTTTGACTTACTGATTTTGCTGCCTGCTTGCAAGCATGCACTTCGAACTGCTGCCTGCAGGCTAGCTTTCCCTTTGACATGTGCTGATCTGTGTTGCATTTGTGAAATCTTATGGAGGTTCTGTTATGGATTTAACTAACTTAAGTTAGAAGTTTTTATGATAATTGGCTTTTTTTTTTTTTTTTTTGAGACAGAGTCTCACTTTTGTTGCCCAGGCTAGAGTGAGTGCCGTGGCGTCAGCGTAGCTCACAGCAACCTCAAACTCCTGGGCTCAAGTGATCCTCCTGCCTCAGCCTCCCGAGTAGCTGGGACTACAGGCATGTGCCACCATGCCCGGCTATTTTTTTGTATATATACTTTTAGTTGGTCAATTAATTTCTTTCTCTTTTTAGTAGAGACGAGGTCTCGCTCAGGCTGGTTTCGAACTCCCGACCTTGAACAATCCACCCGCCTCGGCCTCCCAGAGTGCTAGGATTACAGGTGTGAGCCACCGCGCCCGGCCATGATAATTGGCTTTTAGCCAAAGGAGTACTGTATTATGACATCCCGTCATATGGCCCTAGAAATTGTGATGCTTAGCCCCAATTTATCTGGATACATCAAAATGAATTATGTGTCTTGACTCCAGCATAAGCCATGACTAAGGGTAGGTTCAGGTGAACAACATTTACCCTGTAACCATTGATTTTGTGTCTTAAGCACGTTTTTGTCCCTATCCTCTAGAGCACTCAAGGGAAACACTGTTACCCTGGGCAAAATTTGGCCATTTATTATCTAGCCTGCTGAGGTCACACTCTGAGAAACAAATCTCTCACTCTCTGACCCTACAAAATTTCTTTGCTGCTGCTACTCCTACAAAATGATTCTGATCCTCAAGATTATTAGGGAAAAGCACACATGGTCCCTGTGTGGCACAACCAAATGGTTAATTCAAACATTGCCATGTTGGAGGGCCCTAACACTAGTGATACTGATTCCAGATGTACCAGAAGAAGAAATTCATAAATATAAGTAAAGTAGAAAAGATCCCCACCACCTTGAAATATATCCAACCACAACTTTAAAACAAACAAACAAACAAACAAACAAACAAACAAACAAAAAACAGGAAAGAAAGATAGAGGGAAAGAAGGAGCCAGCCTGATAGGATTAGTGACTTTATAAAAGGGCAGATAAGAACTTATTTTCTGTCTCTTTGCTCTCTACCATGAGAGACACATCAGTAAAAGCCACCTACAAACCAGGAAGCAGGCCCTCACCAGACACTAATCTGCTGGCACTTTGATCTTGGACTTCCAAGCCTCTAGAACTCTGAGAAGAAAAAAAAAAATTAAATCTAAATCTAAACAAGGTACCTGTATTAGTTTTCTGAGGTTGCTGTAACAAATTACCACAAATAGAATGGCTTGAAACAATAGAAATGTATTATATTGAAGTTCTGGAAGATAGAAGTCAGAAATGAAGGTATCAGCAGGGCCAGTCTATCTTTCAAGTCTACAAGGAAGATCTTTCCTTGTCTCTTTTAACTTGTGATTGTCCACAATTGTTGGTGTTTCTTATCTTGTAGAAACATCACTCCAATCTCTCTCTTTTTTTTTTTTTAACAAATATATTTTTTTTTAATTTCGGCATATTATGGGGGTACAGATTTTAAGGTTTCAATAAATGCCCATTTCCCCCCCTCCCCCCAAAAGTCTGAGTCTCCATCATGACCATCCCCCAGATGATGCACATCTCACTCATTATGTATGTACTATTCAGCTGTAAGAAACAACGGTGATATAGCACATCTTATATTTTCCTGGTTAGAACTGGAACCCATACTACTAAGTGAAGTATCCCAAGAATGGAAAAGCAAGCACCAGATATATTCTCCAGCAAACTGGTATTAACTGAGTAGCACCTAACTGGACACATAGGTACTACAGTAATAGGGTATTGGGCAGGTGGGAGGGGGGAGGGGGGCGGGTATATACATACATGATCAGAACATGCAAAAACTCAAAAGAACTTACTAGAAGGGGATGGACTTTATTGTCCTATGCATAATTCAAGGCCACACCTCCTCAGTTAAATTCCTAAAATTGTTTTTGGTAAAACCTGACAGTGTCAAGAAACAGACCACTGACCTTCTCAGTAGACAAAGTTAATATAAGGGCTTGGTATTAATATCTTTGAATTATTTTTGAGTTCTAGGGGCAACACATTCCTCACCAACAAGTTTTACTTATGGCTATTTTTCAATATTTGCAAATCAGTACATCTTTATCTGAGCCCCTTCCAGCAAAAGGCTCTAAAATTTGTTGAAACTGCAATACAATAGGCACTACTATCAATGCCACTTTAGAGGCTTTAGAGACCTCCTTTCGTGCCTGCTGGAGTCTCAGAACCACCTATGATGTCCATCAAGTGGCCATGTGCTTCTGATTGAAGAAAATTCTCTCTTCAGTTCTGTTTTTTATATTACTTGAAGTGTCAATTGCTGGTCATGTAGTGAGCTCTCCTGGAATCAGTCTGTTACAAGCCCCAAGCCTCTGACTTTCTATACCTAGATGCCCTTTATGATGTGGATCATGGAAGCCACCCCCCACATGCTACGCCTGACTACAGAAGTCTGCCTACTACAAGCTAGAGCCAAATCTGAGTCATCTGACATATCCTGCATCCCTGTCTTCAATCTCTTGCCAGTCACAGTACTGGAGAAAGTCACTCCTCTCTCAGTCCCCTGTTACCTTTGGAGCCATTAGAGACCAACTGAATGAAGATCAAATGAAATTCATATACTTTATAGGTGGCATAGCCACCATTTAACATGATGAATCTCAGGGGAAACTTGCTGTTTTTTCATCTCTTAGGCAGGACAATTCTAATAAAGGATAGGACTCAAAGGTGAACACGATTAGCTAAATATCAAGCAGATATCTTTGCAATAGATGCCCTGGCCAATAGTAAGCAACATCTGCACATTAATATAGGCTTCTTGGTCATTGCCAATGGCTTGATCATCTGTTCTCCAACGACAGCAACAACAATTCCTCATTTAAGAGAGAACCGTTTGAAGTCAACAATTTCTTGCTTCTTTGATACCTAAAATATAAATCAAGTTTATGTATGACTCTACACTTACTAAAGCAATAACATAAAGCCTCACCAAGACACTTTATTTTCTTTATAGTAGTCCAGACATCACTGATAATGATCAAGGTGCTAATTTTACTTCTTTAATTACACAATGCTAGGTTCTTGAACAAAACAATCAATGCAATATTTTCCTCTCTTTCCCACCATTGTCAGTAGACCTTATAGAGGGCAATAATGGCTTACTTAAACAAGTTCATACTCAATGAAATGAAGCATAACACTTTCATTTGCCAGTAGCCATCATGATAAATTACAGGCAGGCCCCTGGGTTATGGATGACCTGACTTACGGTGCTCTACACTTACAAATGGCTCCCAAGGCTCCCTATAAGCATAATTTACAATTAAATTAATAATTTGAGATCTAGTTTCTTCCACACAAGTAAATAAACCTGCATGGTGTAAGCAGTTTGATGGTCTAGCATCTTTATGCTAGCAATGTTTATATGGTCACTTACACCCAGAATCACTTTCTCTTAAATTTTATTCAATTTTGTGAGTCTGTATTTACCCTTATGATCATGCCTCCAAAGCAAAAGTCCACTGCAGGTCCGGGTGAGCCTGCAGTGGAGAGAAAAGTGATTACAACAGAAATGAAAGTAGAGATAAGCATTCAGAGAAAGGCCAGACACCATCATTCACTGAGAAAGCATTAGGCCTCAGTTGCTCCACTATTGGAATAATTATAAAGGATAAAGTGAAAATAATGGAGCATGTGAAAAGCAGTGCTCCAATGAAAGCAGCAGTTATTACTAAGCAGTATGGTGTATTAATTATTAAAATAGAGAGGTTATTATTGATTTGGTTAGAAGATCAAAATAAGTATAGCATTCCTATTAGCCTAGCATTGATGCAACATTAGGTGCATGTTAACCTTTAATATTTTTTGGGATTTCTCCTATCTAAACTTTTTGTATGAGTTTGTTTTTATGTTCTGTTTATTTGAATTAAAACAAAGAGCATGGCAATCATTTTTGTAACTTATTACAGTAGAAGGGTATAATTATTATTACAATATCAAACTGTATTATTATTATTACCACATATGAGATGTTATGGTATTGGTATTATTAGCATTGTTATCATATATGTGCTGTTCATCAGGTATCTGAGTTACATACAAATCTGGCTTAAAGGCGTTCTCAGGAACACACCTCATCCATAACTGAGGGACCACCTATATAATAAAGAGACCCAATTTTTTGATGTTTGGCAGCTGGCAGCATTTAAGCCCCACTCCTCTTTCATACTTTTCTGCTCCACATCTGGGAAAACTGATAAAAAAAAGTCTGAGTTCTCTCTCTTTCGGTGCTAATGGAAAGTTTAAACCATGATTAAACACTCAGCCAGGGACCACCCCTAACCACTGTAAAAACCTAATCTTTGTCTACACATTCAAACCAATTTTTGGACTAGTTTGGTTTATTATGTAATGTACCTATTTATATCCTTTTGTGTGTGTCTGCATAATGACACTCTGCATTGGAACTTAATTATAGTTGGGGGTCCGTAATACCTATGTGGGGTAATCATAAAACACCTGGCATGGAAAGATGTGCTACAAATAGTGCAAATACAAACAATCTAAAATATAATGGACAATATATCTGTTCAGAAATTTTGGGAGAAAAAGCTTGTATAGACAGTAAACATGAACCTCCCAGGTAACCATGAATATGCTAATTAAAACTGCAAAGGTATATTTTTCATATGTCATACTGGCAAAAACTGATTATTGAGTGTAACACTAAGATTTGGTTAGAATGGAAATATAAAATACTTTCAAATCCTGTTGGTTTTATGATAGATTGTTATTAATGGCCATGTAGCAATGTCTAGTTAACGTAAAGAGGGATATACTATATGACAAGAATGACACTAAAACTCAGTTTTGCATGGAATAGTCCCAGTATTGTCTTATTGTACCATAATATTAATTAGTACCTCCCCTTTTCAGTCTAAAATAATTCAAGTTTGGTTATTAAATTATTTATTAGTCCTATCTATTGTCCTGTCTTTACATTACTAAATATACATGTGTACAAACATAAATGTACATGAATGTATTGAAGGATAGGTTTCTTATAAAAAATTATAAGCATCATTTATTATTTTTTCTTACAAAAGTAAACTTGATTTTATCTGGATATTGTGCTCAGCCAAAAATTGAAATATAATAAATTACAAATGCTCAATTACTTTTAGGAGTATCCATATGACAGGGTACAGGAGAAGCGTACACATATGAAACACTTTGGATGGAACTCTTAGCAAAGCTCTTTGAAAGGGAGATCCACTGGCAAATACCTTTATGCACTGCCCCTTCTTCATCCTCCTCCTGTCACAATGATCGTGCCTGAAATTCAATTAAAAGGTGAAGACCAAGAAAATCACATAACCCTCAGTAATATCTTTGAACTGTGAATTCGGTACCAGCAACCAACTTTATGTAGAAACACTGCTTTGAAAAAGTAAACCTCATTTCGGTCAATGTTACTTTTTTTCAATTCAAATCTAAATATTGAAACACTGAATGTAACAAAATGTCATAGAATGGATCGTTACACAATGGTTAAAATAAATGAATCACCATTGCATTAACACTATAGATATATTTTTTAAAAGCTGTA
This sequence comes from Microcebus murinus, assembly GCF_040939455.1. Classification (NCBI taxonomy): domain Eukaryota; kingdom Metazoa; phylum Chordata; class Mammalia; order Primates; family Cheirogaleidae; genus Microcebus; species Microcebus murinus. The sequence goes on from NC_134116.1 coordinate 54,102,700, forward strand.
GATGGTAAATCCAATATTTATATAAAACTTAAAATATGCAAAAATGCTCTACTATATCATTTTACATATTTATACATGAAAAACTTATAGAGGTGTACTTGAGAAAATTTATCACCAGTAATATGGTTCTCTTTTGAGAATGGAAGAGAAGATTGAGATTTGGTAGGGATAAAAATGGTCTAATTTTATATGGCCAATTCTTTATTTCTTCAAAAGTAATAATGAAGGTAAAATCAATACAGCAAGATATAGGTTACTGATCATTACACAGTTATTTTCTATATTACTCACTGTGTTTTGTTTTTTGCTTAAAATATCTGATGGTAACTGATAATTGAAAATATATATACGCACACTGTCTCTCTTTCTCTCTCTCACACACACACTCACACACACACACACACACATGAAGAGAAACAAAAGGGAAAAAGTCCTTGTTCATTACTATGAGATTTCTTTTGGATCTAATATCTCAATTGATATAGTTGGTAAAGAAATGTTAATGTTTTGGGGGGTAAGGCTCTGGTCAAACTATTTCACTTGAATGTATTGATAGTTCAGTTAAGAACCATACATTCTATGTAAGTGTATATGCAAAGAAAACTACAGGCCATTCAATCATTGTTAGTTTAGGAATTATAGTCATTAAATCTCATGTTCTCCTATTTATTTTGCTATTCCTTATACTTGACCTATATAATTTCCCAGGGCCATGTAATAAATTCTATACTCAGTGATCTGTTTACACATCTATAATTATTCTGTTTGCTTTTTCTAAAGATATTTTACTCATTGATTATCATGGCCTTTTTCCTATATTTCAGTGATACTCTGAAGTTTCTTAGTGGGTAATGAGAAATATAAATATAAACCAAGACAAAATGATTTTATCTATTTTCATTATTTCTTGTTCTAGAAACAATTACACATTTTACTTTGAATTCATGTTATTAAGTGGAAATTGCACAAAGGTTTATTATTTTACTTCCTTATTAGGTAAATTTCCATATAAATATCATGCTGGCAAATATAATCAACCATTTCATCAGTTTTATCTAAATTAATGAAAACAATAATGCTCTATTATCATATAAAATAGGATATGAATTAAATAAACACTTGATTCAAATGACTCCAAATTTATCCTTTTTATCCATGACATTTATTTGCAGAAATAGAAGCATAAGTTTTCTCTATGAGTTTTTTAGGTTCTGCTTTTTACTATATTTAATATTAGTGATTCAATATCCCCAGTATTGTAAATACATACCCACCCACTTATTGAAAAATATCATTGAGATCTAACATTTTGCCCATTTTCTCAATATTTACTGGGTAAAAATTAGTATGTTCTTTTCATCAGGGTTTTTAGTTCTTTGTGTTTATATAAAAAGAAAAGGCAGTACATTTATATAATTTGTATATATCATAATACAAATGCATTCTATTTAATTTAATTCTTCTAACTCTATAAGTTGTATATATAAATTTAGTATATATAATTATATATATTTTATTTGTGCATAGATATATAAAAAACATTTTCTGAATACTAATATTTCTTCTGAATACCTAATTTCTTTATCCCTAATTTATAAATAATAAGATAGGGCATTTGGAATATTTACATTTAGCAAAATCAAAACACTTTCCATTTTATATAAATGTAATATATAATATATTTAACTTGAGTGGAATTAGATTTTCATATATATATATATATATGAATCTTCATGGACAGATAGAAAAATGATAGATAGATCATAGACAGAGCTGTACATTCTAGCTTAAGTTCTACCATAGTTCTAAGATCAAAGTGCTGTTAATATGTTTTATCTATCTCAGGTTTCTGGGAGTGTTTGTATTGACTGGTATTTGCTAGTTAATTATCCATATTTTAATTATCTACATGTTTGTAAAAAATTAATTATTAATATTTTCTTGAAAAACAGAATGTATTAAGTTTAGTTAATAGGAAATTTTTCTAATACACAAATTATTTTCTTAAATGAAAGAAAAGATAAAGGCTGAAGAAACTTATATTTTTGCAACCATACATGAAGTGACAATTTTGAGTCAACATAGTAGGAAAGGATGTGAAGGTACCATTTTTAAACATTTTAAGAACACATTCCTTATGCTAATAACATAATAAATAAGACTTTAACAGTTCATTGAAATAAACTACAATTAGAAGAAGAGGAACATGAGTAATTAGAAGCTCCATGTAGGAAGAAAGTTTAGGATAGCATTTGGTAGGGATTGATGAAATGGTTAAAAGATGAACTAATAAGCATGCCAGTTGTAATCAAAAGGATTTTATGGAAAGTGTAAATGCTAAAATATCTTTGATATTGTGCATATGATGCAATTCCTGTTACTTTGGTAATAAACATGAATGTTGGAGAATCCATATTGACCAACTTGCTCGCTTTGATGTCATTCTATCATAGAAGGTAATTTCAGTATAAGGACTTGGTAAATCCTCTTCTTTTTGGTTTTGCAGCAATGTTAGATAACGCATTCATTATTATTTTCTGTCAGTTTTGCTGTTAATGAAGAAAATTGGGAATAGCAAATATCAACCAATATCATTTATTTACTTCCACATTTGATGGTCTGATAGGTGGATGATAATTTGTATTGCTTTAATTTGCTTTTGTGTAGGCATAATTTAAATAGCACCATATAGATAGATAAATGATAGATTTGATATACATACAAAGATTGACTGATTGGTTTACTGTCATTGGTAAGCTCCATATTCATTTCCTTTGTCTGTTTTGATTAGATTGTCATATTTTACTGTATTGAAGGGGTGGTTTTTATAAGTTAATTCAATTTTGACAGTTATGTTTCAAATATGGTCTGAAATGTGATTTTTATACTTTGTCATTCCACTACAGATATAAATTAAGTTCTACATGATCAAAGCTACTACTCTTCTATTAGATTTTATATTTTATGTGGATTTTATTTTTTATAACTTTCTTAGGATTTCCTTCTGCAAAATATGATTCTTTAAAAATTTTCTCATGTTTTCTGATATACATTGTATCTATGTAGAGAGAGTCTTAGAAGCAATATAGTTTTCTAGTCTGTTTGCAATATTTATTTTATGATACTACATGAGAGATAAATTTAAATTCTTTAGTGCAATTGACTAATCCTTCCTCCCCAAATAATTATTTACTTGATAAGCTACTTGCTAAATGCTGTCTTATTTATTTGGTTGGTTTTTTGTTTCAGAATATTGCAGGGGTACCAATGTTTTGGCTATATGATTTGCTTTTATACAGTTTGAGTCAAAGTTGTAAGTATGCATGCCATGGAGTACTACTCAGCCATAAAAAAAGTGGTGAACTAATACCTTTTGTAACAACTTGAATAAAACTGGAGACCATTCTCCTAAGTTAAGTTTCACATGAATGGAAAAACAAACACCACATGTACTCACCATTAAATTGGAACTGATTGATCAACACTCATGTATACATATGGAAGTAAAACTCAACAGAAATCAAATAGGCGGGAGGAGGAGAAGAGGATGGGTAAATTCACACCTAACTCGTATAATGCACACTGCACATTTAAATACTAATTTAATATGAACAATTAGCCATTTGAATGAGTATTTGATTCACTGTTACTGTTATTGCAAGAAAATTTATTTATTTATTATACTTAGTTTCAATAAAATATAGAAAACTTACTCTTATACTGCTTTATTTCGCTGGCCTTATTATCCATATTGCATTTCTATATTTTATAATCCTAAAATATAATGTCTAGATGATACTTTATGACTTTTTTTTATTTCCTTTAAAGAATATGAGAGAAAAAATGAGATTAAGTTTATAACTATTTCTGCCTTCATATCATCTATATCTATCTACATCTAGCAATTTATGATGAATTTCTTATTTTAATTTTTCTATTTACCCTTTATGATTATGTTAGGTAGATAGGATCTCCAGCCCTTCTCCAGACAAGAGTTGCCTGCTTTGGTGCTGTTTGTAGCAATTGCTCCACCTGGGAAGATGGATAAGGGCAGGCACTTCATTTTGGTGGTGTCCCACCATTAATCCTATCCTGAGCAACCCCTGTACCCAGGGAAGGAAGGAATATTTATCCATCTGGGTAATTCCCAGCCCAGGCATAATAGGATTTAAAAATGATCTAGGGTAACTTAAGGGTAATTATTATGCCATTAGCTTGAATCTGTGTTGTGGTTTACATCCTTCCCCCGGTGGCTTTCTTAGATGGAACTCGCAGATGGAATTTTGAGGACACCTGTTGATCATTTGATAACATTCCATACCTCCTGAGAGCTAGCCCCCAGACTGGGCTAATAAAAGGAAACAGTCCAGCAATCTGAAAAGTTAGAAGTGAGTGGGTTGGCCAGTCAGTCAGTCAGTGAGTTGGTCTGTCAGTCTGCCTCTCTCCACTCTCAGTGACAGACTCGTTTTGTTCTACACTGTTCAAGTGAAACTGCTTCCTGCCTGGGGTTACTGCATCATATTGGCCCTGCTGGTGATTTTTTCCAAGAAAGGACTTAGAGGATTAAGATAATAGTCTGGACTTGACACTTTGGTGTGTCTGATCATTCTCCAGGCAAGAGCACACCAAGGACAGAGAGCCAGACTGTCACCCTAACAATTGTATTAATTTCTTTTTTTTTTCTATTGTAAAATTTTTTTTTCTTTTATTTCATCATATTATGGACCTACAAATATTGTTAGGGTTAATTAATTTCTTCCATAGATTTGAGTTACCATCAAATGTCATTTCCTTACTCCAATACAGCTTTGTTTCTACCTTCCTCCATTGGCTCTTATTGTCAAGTATATTATTGTTTTTATGTTATTGGCCAAAAAATACCATTGTATTTAATTTTATGCAATTTCTCTTTAAATAAATTAAGAGAAAGGAAAAACAACATGCAATGTACTGGCTTTTGTAAAAAGCATACATTATCTTAACTAAAGTCTTTGTTTTCTTCATATGCATTCAAATCACTGTCTACTGTCCATATCTTTCAGTCTGAAGAACTTTATTATTTCTTATAAGTAGGTCTTTTAGAGACAAATTCTCTCACTTTTTGTTTATCTAGACATGCCTGTATTTTACCTTCATTTTTGAAAATTTAACTAAATATAAGAACTGGATGTAATATTCTTTCTCGACAGTTTTTTTTCTTTTCTTTCTATACATTGAATATGTCATCCCATTGCCTTTTGGCCTCTAATTTACTGATAAGAAGTCAGTTAATAGGTTTCTCTAGTAATTGATGTATTATTTTTTTTTTCTCTCATTGCTTTCAACAATTTCTCAAGAAGTTTGGCTTTCAACATTTTAACTATTATGTATGTAGGTTGGATCTCTTCTCAGTTACCCTTCTTGAAATTTATAGCAATTTTATAGTTAAGTGTATTTCTGTATTTTTATTAAATTATGGGAATTTTTCAGCTATTGCCATTATTTCTTTGCATATTATTTTTCCTCTCATCTCTCCTTATAGTGCCTTTATAACTCATTTAGTGAATTTAATAGTTTACTGCATTTTTCTAAGTCTCTGTTTCTTTTGCTGTTTTTCTGATTGCATCATCTCCCTTGATCAAGTACACTAACTCTTCTGCCAGCCAAAATAACTCTGTTGAGACACTTTAGCAAAATATTTATTTCACTTATGTACTTTTTAATGACAGATATTTTCTATTTTATTTAACATTGTTTTATACCTTCCTTTAAATTTTAAAATATCGTTTTCTTCAGTTCTTTCAAACATATTTAAAATGGCTAGTTTGAAATCTTTTTACACAAACTCCATCCTCCGGGCTTCCTCAAGGCCAGTTCCTATTGCTTGTTCTTTTGTTCTTGTGTGTGGGTTGTATTTTTCTGTTTTGTTTTTATTTACTGCAATGTTTCAAGTTTTAGTTTTAAAAAACTGGCCTTTTTAAATAATATAATGTAGCGATTCTGGATAATGATCCCTTTCACTCCCCAGGGCAGTTGTTGTCACGATTTGCTTAGTCATTTTAGTTGTTTGTTTTTGTAGTGAATTGGCTCAATTTATTCTACAAAGTGTATTTCTCATGCATTGTGCATACTCTGGTGTACCTACTCGGATGTTTCTTTCTTTGTTTTAATTTTTCAGCCTATCTACCATGGTGTCACTCCTGGATTATCATAAGCCATACATTGATTAAAGGTTGTGCTAAGGTCTCTTCGGCAGGTAAATTTTTAAGCTATGCATTTGGGTATATGTGTGGTTTGGAAGCTGCTATCAAAGTTCAGTGAGTTTATTGTTTGCCCTACATTCAGCCAGAGTCTAGTAACTGAAGTTTCTTTCACTTGTTGTTCATGAGAAGATTCAGTCACAAGCATATCAATCTTCTATCCTACTAGTGATGAATGAATATAATTTTATTTTTAAGCCTGGCTTCTTAGGACTTTCTCCTGGGTTAGAGTACTTCATTTTAGTCAGTGTGGTCAGAGGTTTTGCTTAAGCTTCTATGTCAGTAAGTTTTTGCCTTGTTTTGATTAGTTTGTGTGCAGCTTGGGAAATGCTTTTTGGTCTTCCTCCTTGTCCTGTTTCAATTGCTTCCAAGTACAGCTTTAATGTGTATGTATATCCTTTCTAACCCCTCAAAGTTGACTATGATCACAGGAGGTCTATTCTTGAGGATCACTTTCCCCAGTTTTCTCTGTTAAACTTTCAGCTGCTTGACCAGGGAATTACCAGCTGCCTCTTAATTGTTCTACCCAAAAGATCGCCATTGATTTAAACAACACCCTGAGGCATGGAGATCTCTAAGCTTTGTTCCAAATAAATGAAGTCCCCTCAGGCAGAGCTGTAATGCTCTTTGTCTTTCCCCTGGGCAGAATCCCTCCTCTGCTGCCTGGAGATAAAGACAGTTACCTAAGATTACCAGAGTGACACCTTTACTCTATGAATATGAACTGGGGGGTCTGGTCATCCTTGGTTTTCTCACCTTTTCTGTCCTTTTGTGAAAACTCTGCCCTGTAAGCAATCTGGGAGCCAGATGATTGGAACCCCTGAATCTCAGTCTGTTATGGGTAATGTAGAGCTTCTGCCCTACAAGTGACTACAGAATGGAGCAGGAAAATCCATCCTCTACGTTGCACCCGCCACATTCCTGAGGGGATGAGAATGTCAGAAACCTGTCTTTCTCAGGTTGAAATCATACTAGCAGACTGGAAGCTAGCAGGAAGGGAAGAGACCCCAGCTTCTCAGTCATGCCTACCCACAGTGCAGTGTCTTGTGTAAAGCTTACCTAACAAGGATTTGGGTGAGAATACGTTAGTGGGTCATGCCTCACATATCACAGACTCTCTTGCTGTTCTCACTAAAATTTTGTAGATTGAATGAATGATTCTCCATTTGCTACATTCCCTTAGGACAATATACACAGACTTTCAATGATTTCTTTTTTGTAATTTTCGCTAGTGAAATTGTTTTCACTAGCAAAAATTGAGGAGAGTGAAATTGAGGAGAGTGTCTGCTGAACTATTGAAAGTATATGATTTTGTTCATCACGATGTAGATAAATATCTATATTTAGATTAGTCTCCTTTTATCCACACAAAGGATATATTACATTATATTACATTTATCTACTTTTATGCACAAGGGATATATTCCAAGTGGATGTCTGAAAATGCTAGCAGATATCACCAAACTCTATCTCTACTGATTTTTCAGATATACACATAGTTATGATAAAGTTTAATTTATAAATAAGGCACAGTAAGAGATTAACAACAATAACCAATAATAAATTAGAAAAATTATAGCAATATGCTGTAATTAAAGTTATGTGAATGTGTTGTTATAGGAAAAAACTTAGGCAAATTAGATTTAACAGAGTGTAATGGAACAAAGAATAATTTGTGAATCATGTAGCCTCAGAGCCAGGATAGATTCAGAGACACTGGTGGTACCACACAGTTGAAGATTTATGGACAGAAAACAGAAAGTGACATACAGAAAAACAGAAGTGAGGTACAGAAAAGTTGAATTGGTTACAGTTTGGTATTTGCCTTACTCGATTTGAATAGTTTTGAATACCTTTGATTCAGTCTACATGGGGCTTAGGATTTTATTTTAGTTCACCTTGAAAATTTTCATCTGACATAATAAAGACATTTAAAGTTTTTCCTCATTTGACAGATCTCAAAGTATATATATTATTACCAATCAAGAGTTCAATGCTGAAATTTCTCAGAACAGTGAGTACTAATAAACAATCTTAATCACCATGCTAAAGAAAAGGTTGAATTTTCTTTCTGTTCTCTCTGTAGAATATTATTTTACAAATTCATTGTCATCTAAAGTGAAAATTAAAAAATAAAAAATAAGAAACCAAATGCAGGCAAAATATAGTTATTTAAGAAAGTAAATTAATCTTTTGTTTTCTTCTAGATTTTATGGTACAGATATACTTTGGAGATATAGCAAACTTCATTCTAGGATAAAGTCAATTTAGTCATGATGAACTTTCTTTTAGAACATTATTGGGTTTGATGGGAAAAATAAAATATTTTATTTATGTTCATGATGAATATTAGTATGTACTTTTTCTGTTCTAACGTGGTCTTTTTTTTAATTTAGATGAGAGGGTTATGCTGGCCTAATGAAATGAGTTGGGAAGAATTTTCTCCTCTTCAAATTTTCTTGAAGGAATTTCAGGATAATTGGTATGAGTTCTTCTATAAATATTTGATAGAATTGACCAATTAAGCCATCTGAGCCTAGAATTTAATTTGTGAGAAAGTTTATGACAAATTCAATTTCTTTATTAAAAGATAGAGGTATTTAGGTTATCTGTTTATGTTTTACAGTGATCTAGGAGCCTTTCTTTTTTAACACCTCATCAACTTCACCTAAATTTCCAAATATCTTAGCATAAAATTATCCATATTATTTTCTTTGAATATCGGAAGAATCATTAAGAATGCTATTTTTCTGAGGTTTGAAAGTGGTAATTTGTATCTTGGCTTTTTTTAATCCTGATCACTGTGGAGCTAGATTTTCTCTAAGAACAAGTTTTTGGTTTCATATATTTTCTCTTTTATTTTTTCAGATTTCCATTTCAACCATTGCTACTGTCTTTTCTTTTTCTTTCTTCTTGTTACATTGGTTAATTTTCTATTTTCTTTGTAGATTTAAGATTAGGCTGAGGTCATTTGTTTGAGACCTTTCTTCATTTCTAATATAAATATTGCTATAATTACCCTCTGACTTTATTGGTAGTCCATATATTTCGATATGCTGTATTTTATTTTCATTTAATTTCATATACTTAATTTGCCTCATATGCTTTGTCAATGAGTGAGTCATACATCAATGTGTTATTGTAAGTTTTTCTATTTTTGCTCCCAATTCCATTTGTTTTTGCTTTATATTATAAAATCTCTGTTATTTTATGTATATCTATTTAAGAATGTTATATCATTTTGATGAAGTTACCTCTTTTTCATTATGGATTGACCCTCTTTTCTCTTTTTACTAATAATTTTTGGTATGAAAACTACCTTGTCTTATATTAATATAGCCAATTGAGCTTTCTTTTGACCAGTGCTGGTATAATACATCTTTTTCCATTCTTTTCTCTTATTTGTATCTAAATATATGTCAGAAGCATAGACTTCAGTCTGTTCTTTTATGTAATTTGACAATATCTACTTCTAAATTAGAGGCTTTAGACCATTAGTATCTAAAATAATTATATCAGTGAAGTTATATTTACTATCTTTATATCTTATTTCCATTTGTTCCTTGTGTTCTTCATTCTTTTTCCTTATTTTCTTCTTTTTTTGAATAATTTTATATTATGTCATTCTGTCTTGTTTTTTTTTTACCTATTATAAATAACTCTTTTGTGTGTCTTTAGTGATTTTTTTAACATTTAGAAAATGTGTCATCAATTAATCATAATCTATCTTTGTTATTGAATTTCAGTCATTGCATATGTTTTGTCTTAGCTATCATTTTGGTAATTTTATTTTTCATTTATCCCTGCTCCCAGTATGAAACTATCCAGCTGTTTCATAACAAAAATAACGTATTTATTATGGCCCTACTTTAGAAGTTCATAAACTCCATTTCTGTTCTTATTAACAACATAAGACTGAGAAACACATCCATACTGATCTTTACCATCTTTTCACCTTCTTATTTTATCTGCTTTGTGCAGGTGAATAATTCACATTTTCAGGAAGAACACCAGAGGCTTGTCATATTTATGTCTTTGTTCCTCTTTTCTTTTGACTTACACATACCCTGGCTTTCTTGAGATCTTGTCCTGAATTTCTGTTTTTAACACTCTAACACCATTCATAACCAAATCTGGTGGCTTCCCTGACTTTTAGTACCATCCCTTTTCCTGGATTCCCAGCCTTTCACCATGAGCCAAGTTTTGGAAAACATTGGGATAAAAAAGGTGTCTGTAAAATATTGGTTTACCTCTCTGCTCTACCCTTCCCTCTGAGGTCTTTGCCTCTGAATTTCTACTTGCCCTAGCATTCTTCCAAAACCTATGATCAGAATTGTTTTCTTGTTTTTATGTTATTTTGTTTGGTTTTGATTTGTATAGTAAATGACTTTCCTAGTGTTTCTCAGAAGAAGCATTATTCTCCTTCAAGTTACTCCGTCATAACTTGAAGTGGAAAATTGTGTGAATATATCTTAATACTTCCAGTAAAATATTTTTCTTTGTATAGACTATTTGTTTCAACTTATAGTATTCATATTTCAATTTGAATTCTATGTCTGTAAAACCTTCTGACACAAATTAATATCATAGTATGTTTTCCCATACTAAAAAAATGAACTGCTGAGAATAATTGGACTAAATCATATTCACGTGAATTTGCATCTCTCCATATACACAGTGTTCAATCACTTAAGAATGTTTCTAGCTGTGTTTCATCATTTTCTCCTTCTAAGAAGCTACTTGAAATGTTTAACTCTTGAAATCTGTTTTCAACATCCAGCCTTGGTATGAGTAACCCTCTTGCATCCAATTTGATTCAAAGAAACAAAGGCACAAATTCCTTCAATTCTTGCCTTCATAAAAACTTAATTTATTGTGTTCTCACTGTCCTCAGGATTAGTTAAGAACTAGTCGTTCAGTTTAAGATTTCCAGTTTTCTCTAAGTGCTTCATATTCTCTCTTCCCAGACTTTGTCACCCCTCTTTTATCTTCAACCTTTCTCTACTGGCACTATTTGCACTTACCATTTCTATGTCCAATTTTGCCTTCACATTCTCTTTACTCTTTTACACTGCTGTACTTTTATATCCATCATTCAAGTTGAAGGACAGTATCTACCTCAACAGGTATGTTCCAGTAAGCCATTAGACATATTCTGGTATATAAAATACTGAATTCTTAAATGTTGACCCTTTTAATGATCTACTTATATACAGAAGTCCTTTTTTCTCTTCATTCCTTTATTCTTCTCCCTGGGGATTCTGCACAGCCTTCACCTATTATCTGCATTGCAAAGCCTGCTTCTCCCTGGTGGTCTCTGAGCATCTTATATCTGGATGTTTAAATCTCTAGCAAGAGTAGAGGTTTTTTTTTTTTTTTTTTTTTTTTTTCCTCAATTATTTCCTCAAGTAGGTTTTTAAACTTTTTACTTTTCCTTCTTTAAGGCTTTGTTCACTTTTTAAATTCTTTTTTTCTGTCTTTTGTTTTTTAGCTGGCTAATTTAATTCCAAAACTTGTCTTTGAGCTTTGAAATTTTTACATCTGCTTGGTCTATTCTATTGCTCTTGACTATATTTTTAATTCCTTTGATGAATCTTTCATTTCCAGAATTTCTGTTTTTCTTAAATATCCATCTCTTTAGTAAATTTTTCATTCATATCCTGAATTGTTTTTCTAACTTTTTATTAGTTTTCAACTTTCTCTTAGATCCCATGTTTCTTTGAAATCAATATTTTTATTCTTTATGTGTTTTTATTTTTATTTTTATTTTTTTTATTTTTTTTTAGAAACGGGGTCTCGCTCTTGCTCAGGCTGGTTTCGAACTCCTGACCTCGAGCAATCCGCCCGCCTCAGCCTCCCAGAGTGCTAGGATTACAGGCGTGAGCCACCACGCCCGGCTTTATGTGTTATTTTAAACACTTCCTTTTAATAAAATCCATTGCCAAAGAGTTAATGTGGGCTATTGACGGGGATATAACACTTTATTTTCTCATACTTCCAGAAAATTTTCATCCTTCTCATATGGACTATCTCTTCTTATTATTTTTGAATTTACTTTCATTTGGACAAGAATGGAATTTTTCCCCTTGATGATGTGACTATAATACATATTTTATGGGGTCATTTAGCTTTAGTTCTGAGTACTTTCAGTGGCAAATACTCTGCATGCATTCCTTGGTTATAGACAGTCTTTGTGTAGTGACTTTCTTAAATCAGTATTTTATTAGTGATGAGCGTGCTGGGTGTCTGAGCAGGCTCATTGCCTCCTATGGGGCTGGGATGACTGAAGTCCCATTAAGCTTATCTCATTCCCTAGCACTATGTACTGCGTCATCACATTTTGTACTGAGTGCCTTTCAATATCCAGTCCAGCAAGAGGTGCTCATGGATAAGAGGAATCTGAAGAAGCAAATGGGTATATGCTTCATCCTTGTTTATTGAGAGAAGATCTCTGTTGCTTCAAGCAATGGGCTGGTCTGTGGAATGTGCAATTACCTGTACTCCCTGCTCAACACCTGAGGGAGGAACAAAGCTGAGTGAAGCCAGCCAAAGCAGTAAGCCCACCTGTGGACTCTTTAATGGCTAATACAAGCACCAGCTTTGGTGGCAGTGCTGCAGAATGCTCCAGGTGCAATGCACTGAGGGCTCCATGGTGGAAGGATCAGCTTCCCCAGCTCCACAGCCTAGGTAGGCAGGAATGCATTTCTCTTCCTTGTCACACTCCTGTCCCAGCATTAAGAATACTCAGATTGGGCAAACACTGCTGTCTATCTGCTGGCTATAACTTAGTTAAGTGCTGTGCAAGACACCTGACCCATGGCTTACTACCAAACTCTCTTCCTTGTGGAAGGTCCTCCCCAGCCCCAAACACACAGTTTCATGGCTCTTCCACTCTCTGCTGCAGGAATGGTGACTGCCACTCTGTGTAGAGTGAGATGCCCCACCCTTTATTTAAGCCCAGGCCTAGTTAGCCTACTGCCAGTGGGAACACAGCTGCCCCCAATAACTGTAAAATTTCCATTCTCTAATAGCCCTAGAATGTTCATCCTCTGACACGCACATACTGACCTCCCACAGGAGCAGCAACAATTATGTCTGCAGCAGTAGATCAGGCAGGCAAGGAAAAATCCCCCTTTCCATGTTCATGTCCAAGCACTGAGGCTGTCTGGTCTTTGAGATGAAATTACACTCTTCCTTTGGAGAGGCTAGCAGAGTGCCCACATGTTCACTGGAAGTGATGTGATCACTCTCTACCCATAAGCAGGGAACTCTCAGGCACAGGGAAGAGTATTCTCTGGTTTCCTTTTTTCCCAAAGGGTAGCCGCTTTGTGTGCTCCCTTAAGAGCAGCACTCCTTAATAGCTGGACCACTGGGAACCCTGCAACCCGCACTGTACAGATGCTTTAATCCAAGCACCTCTTTTGGCTTCAGCTGGTGAATGTGTGCAGGGGACCCAGTTATGTGGAGACACAGGGCTGAGGTTCCCTGAGCAGGATATAGTCCCCCAGTGGGTGCCATATGCTCCAAATATGGCACCCACATGACAGCTTGAGTCTGATAGAAGGGTAAGTGACCCTGCATGACCTGATAGTCTGGTATAATGCCCTTAAGAAGTCCCCCAAATTGCCATGCCTACCAGTGGTTGGGTTCACAACAGCATAGGAACTCTCTAACAGTTTGAATACCAGAGATCTGCCAGAGGGAAAAAGGGAGCTAAAATTGTTCCCACCTACCCTTCTGATGAAATACCAAGTCACTCAGGTTCCTTCTCAATATATGTCACCTTCTTGCTTCTTTTTCTGTGCCTTAGCTTCTTCCTGTGAGTTCTCTGCTAGACGCCAGCACTCTACCCTTGACATTCTACTCACCTGAATTATGGTTTTCACCTATAACTTTTGTGCTGCTTTCTGAGAACTGGCTCCCAACATCTCTAGTCAGCCATCTTAGGAACAGCACTACATCTTTAACTGACTCCATGAATCATGGCTCATCACTTTGCTTCTAGCATCATAGTTATGATCTTGGCCGGTTAGATGATCCTGAATGCTTATGATACTTTTGACATTAGTCCCTTTGTAGAGCATTCACTACTGTTATTCTTAACAATTTAAATTATTCTTCCAACATTTGTGCTTCAGGACATAATAGCTAATCAATCATAAAACTCAATTCAGCACAATCAATCTCAGCCTCATATAATTCTTTACTTGGTGCCATAAAAGGAATGGGAAGAATGGGTAGGGAGAGAGTTTAATTTTATCCAATATCAACTCAAACTTTAATTAATGTCCCAATTCGACAGCTGTGACTTGGACTGTTAGGACAGAGAAGAAAGTGTGAATATATTTTACAGTCAGTTGCATATCATTTAAAGTTACTCTGAAGTTTCAGAGATAATAGTATATGCAACTCAAACAAAGTACTAATTATAAATTTAAAAGGTATTGGAATTTGAATAGTACTACAACCTATGTTTTTTTTATTTGAAAATATTTCCATAAGAATATTTAACAACTGTAAAATAAGATAATAAAAATAATGTTTTTTAAATGATGAGGAATAAATCCAGAATATGAGAAAATAGAAAATAAATGATACTTGTTTCCCAGCACCGATATTGATGTGCACATTAATGTGTTACTGGAATAGGACCAGAAGCACCAGAAGGATCAATGTGAATCGGGTCCCATATTTTAAATATCTTTTTCCTTTTCCAAGAGTGTAATATATAATCATACATCAAAAACCTCCCTTGAACTCTCACTGGTTTCAGGTCCATTTTTTCAGATCTTTATCTACAATACACTGGCTTCAACTAGTTTTATCTCAGAGTACTTGTTTGTCATGGTATTAATTATTCTCAATAATAGAAAATCATACATTTTATAAAATAAAGATTTTGGATTTTGGCCAAAGTGTTAGTTTTGAGAGACAGATGAAATTGATGATTCCCATTAAATAAGTTACTTTATATCAAAGCAAAAACTGATAAGAAATAACTGCATTATGACTAATTTGAAAATTCATCTACCATTGAAAAATATTGTTACCTTATATTTAATAGCATCATCATTATCAGGGTTTTATTATTTATGTCTTTCCTCATCTTTCACATATTTTTTGACCTATTATATGCCACAAAAATGGCTAATGCTAAGTAGACAAAAATAATTCTTTTTTATGGCCAAGCAAACATTGTATTACGTAGATGTGCCCTAATTACATAATTTACCCAATTCCTAATTTATAGATTTTAAAATAGTATTATAAGTTTTTGCTTTAAAAAAAAAACTGTGTTGATTTTTTTTGTATATATATTTTAAATATGCACATATGAAAATATTGTAAAGATTATGTCTAGTTCAAAATATATGTTAACATTTTAAAAGCTTTGGTTTGCAATGACTAGCCTTATGAAATATTTGGCTAATTCATTATTTCCCTTTTAATATAAAATGATATTCCTTATCTATTATATTTATGTTGAGTATTGCTTTCCTTAAAATCCTAAAAAATAAAATCTTTTAATTTTTCATGTTACTGCTTTCATATATCTATATTTTATTTAACATAAATTCCTTAAGAAATTTTTCTTAAAAGTTTAAGAAATTCTAATTAGCTTTGTGTTTTTAATATTTATTTATATATTTATTTGTATATAATGAATAGATTTATTTATTGTTGTCAATACTCATTTATATATACTATACTTACATATTAATATTTACTCATATCATACTCCACATTTCCTCTTGCATGGACACTTTACTTCCAACTGGAATAAATTTCCTTCCATTAAAAGTTAATATTCAGTCAGGTCTACTGGAGGCTATGTCTCTTAACTTTTGTTTGTCAAAAAATGCCTCTATTTCACTTACATTTCTTTAAGTCAGATTTACTAAGGTATAATGTACTTACTGTAATCTTCACCCTCTTTAGATGGAAAGATCCGTGAGTTTTGATAAATATTTACAGGCACAAAACTATTATCATAATTGGGATATATCATATTTTTCTCAATCCAGAAAGTTCTCTCATGCACCCTTGTAGCAAATATCTTCTTCCCACTCTCAATTCATGGCAACCCTCAATATGGCTTTGTACTTAAAATTTTTCATTTCCCAGAATGTAAAATAAATAGAATCAGATGGCATAAATCCCTTCATACTTAGTTTCTTTTATTTACAATATTTTCAAGATCTGTCCAAGTTGTTTGATGTAATGGTTTCTTCCTCTATATTACTGTGCTATATTGATATGCATGTTCCAGAAGATTTTCATAAATTCCCAGTTAATGAACATTTGTGTTATTTCCATGTTTTACTATTATGAATAAAGATGACATATACATTCATATGTGGGTCATTTTGTTGTAAACATATGCTCAGTTTTCTCAGAAAAAATACCTTGGAGCAAACTTTCTGGTTCTTATATGTATAATAACCTTATTTAAAAACTGCCAATTTTTTTCCTAAGTGGCTGTATTTTTACCAGCAATATAGAAAATTTATCTACTTTTGCCTTCTAATCAGTCAGACTTTGCTGCTATTCTGTTTGTTGTTCTTATTCTTGTTAATTTTAGCTACTCTAGTGATGTATAACAGTGTCTCACTATTGTTTGAAGTTTTATTTACCTGATAACCAAGTATTTTGAAAACATTTTTATGTGCTTATTTGAAATCTGTTTTTCTTTGGTGAATTGTCTGTTTAAACCTTTGCCCAATTTTTATAACATTTTGGCTTTCTTATTATATCATTGTAGAAGCTTTTAAAATTCTGCATATAAATTCTTTATTAGATATGTAATTTGGAAATATGTTCATCCTGTTATCACTTTATCTTTTCATTTCTTAACAATGGCTTTAAAGAGCAGATATTTAAAATTTTGATGATCTTCAATATATCACAATTTTTTCTTTTTTTAACCCATTGTACTCTCTGTATCCTAAGAAATTATTGTATGACCAAATGGCATAAATATTTTTATTCTCTTTATTTCTTTCATTTTTTTAAATTTTAGATTTTACCTATTTGTCTATAATTTGTTTTATGTTTTTTAATGATGTGTGGTAAAAGATGAGATATATTTATTATTTTTGCTTCTGACATGTGCAATTGTTCTTGTGTTGTCTTGAAACGATTATAATTTTCCCAATTGCTTTACCTTAGTACTTTTACCACCCCCACCAAAAAATGACTGTATAGTATTTTCTGAATGATTTGTTCTTTTCTATTTTCTATATGTCTATCCTGATGCCAATACTAAATAGCCTTGATTACTGTCTTACTTTATATACAAGTAAATCATAATGTGCAGTATGTGAGTTCTCTAACTTTGTTCTTTTATGAAAATTGGCTACTCTAGCCCCTTAATTTTTACATATAACTTTTAGAATCTGCTTGATAATTTCTACTTTTAAAAAACCATTAGGATCTTGAAACTACAAATCAATTTGGAGAAAATTAACATCTTGAAGATACTGAGTTTTAAAAATTTTGAGTCTTCTGTTCCATGAAGATAGTTTATCTGTTCAGTTATTTGATCCTTTTTAAATTTACTTTATCAAAATCTGTACTTTTCAGCATTTATATATTGCCCATGCTTTGTTAAAATTTTTATAAGAACTGATTCAGGACTGTGTTGCTAAATTAATCTATTGGTTTTCTCTACATATGGTCAGTGATACAAATATGTCAGCTAATAATTATAAATGCTTGTGCTGACAAATTTCAATGTATTCATCTCAAGAATTTTTGGCTAATTTAGTAATAATAATAATTAATATATATTTGGTGCTTATGTATCAGATTGATTTCAAAACACTTTATATGAAATTTCTCAATAATGCCAAAAATCCTATAAAATTATTATCATAATCCTCATTTTATAGAACAATTAGTTGAGATGGGTTCTCATGTATTATATTGAAATACAGAGGCCAATTTAAGATGTGATAATAAAAAACTTCCAAATTAAGCAAGCCCTAAGTGAATGGTAATTAAACCAGTGAAAGTTAACATATATACACATGTATATTTATGTGTGTGTGCATATATACATATATATATGCATACAGGTATATATTAATACATATATGTGTATATATCCACATATATACCTATACACATGCACATGTATGCATAAACACCATAAAATCACTAAAGTGCAACAAAATTGATAACATGGATTTTATTAAAGTAAAAACTATTGTACCTCAAAAACCTCCATTAAAGGAAAATGAAAAGGCAAACAACACTAGAATAATTTAATAAAGTATTCATATATATTTAATAAATATATATGATCAAGAACTTGTATCTAAACAACACACACACACACATGCACACACACATACAGACATGCATATACCTAATATGCCCAAGAAAAAGATGACCAATATTTTAGTCATAAAAAACACAAATGCATATTAAAATCATAATAAGAAACAACACCTACTTGCCATAACTGGTAATATTAAAAAAGATGGATAATACTAAGTGTTGGTAAGAATATGAAGCAACTTGGATATTCCTAATTTGCTGTTGTAAACATAAAATTGTATGATAATTTATTAATAGGAAACGATTTGACAGTTTCTTATAAATGTAAATATATACTTACAATACTTGATAGCACTTACACTCATAGATATTTAACCATGATAAATAAAAACATATGTTAGCAAAAATCATGTAAAAAGTTATTCATAATAGCTTTACTCTTAACAGCCCTAAGTTGGAAATAATCTAAATGTTCATAATATGAGACTAAATGAACACATCTAGGTATACACATAAAATGAAATACTAAACAGCATTAAATTTTGAGAAACAATTATTGATATCACATCATCATGAATTAATCTCTAAAATATAATAACATTACATAACTGTGCAATGTCATTTATATGATTTTTTTAAATAGGCAACACTATTCTAAAATGATAGAAATCAAATTAGTGATTTTTCTGGCATAGAAATGGGGAATTGGCTCCAGGAGCTTTCAGGGTGATATAAATGTTCTATATATCAACTGTCATAGAAATTACACGTTTGTCAAAACCCAGCAATCTTCACAATTATAATAAATTGAATTTTATTATAATTTATATTTCAATCAGTTGCTTTTTAAAAATGATAGCAGTAAAGCAAGAAAAAGATAGAACAAAATCTGAATATGATAGTTGTTTTGGAAGTTTAGAAATCAATTGGTTCAATGTAGAAATAAATCAGAGATTTCTAAAAAAAAGTCCCTACAAAATAAAAGAAAAAAATGGCATTAAATATGTGGTTATGAACGTGAAAGTGTGCCTATAGCTTCCTATATATGAGAATAAGCTACAGGTCACTTTAATTAAGAATACATAAAATAAATTGCAAAGTGTGTAGCAAAAATATGCCCAAATCTGAACAAACTTTAAAAATGATAGATATTGAAAAATATGTGGCATTTTTGAATTTGCAAAGAAAGTTATTGTCAAATTGCTGATAATACAATAATGTATATCTATAATAAGCTAATAATGCAAATCTATAAACTAATACCCTAGGGTTATAATATATAGTATTTATAAAAATTATTTCTATTTATTAGGTTTTACATATTTCTATAGCTAATTTTTCTTTCTTTTATTCTTAAAAAGTAATTCTTAAAGAACATGCAGCATTAAGTATTTTTTCTTTGTAGATTGAAGAGTATTTGATGGTGTTTACTTTTTTAACAATTGAGGTAGTTTTCTGATTTTTAGAAGTGGGTTGAGTAAGTCTTATTAAATGCAAAGTCAGAGTCAGTCACAATATTCAATTTAAAAACCCACATAAATATTCTTGTTTCTTTTTTAAACTTTAGAAGAATCTTTTTCAAGACATACTATATTCTTTTGAAAGAAGTTATCTGAATTTTAGATAATACTTTTCTTTACTTCCAGTATGTGTTTCTATTTATATAAGCAGTTTGCTTTCAAATTAGAAAAAAATGATTCCACTTTTAAGTGCCAAGGATAATGTCTACACACGTATGAAACATTTTATGTAGGAAATAACAGAATGATAGTAAAATTTTAGGAATATCTGCAGATATACAGAAAATTTTAAGGAATCACTTATGCAAAAGCCCTCAGCATTCAATATGTCACATTCTATACTATGAACAGTGTTGAGGTGAGTGTTAATAATACTGATAATAACAATAATGACAGTAATAATTAGGCCAGGCACAGTGGCTTATGCCTGTAATCCTAGCACTCTGGGAGACTGAGGGGGGAGGAATGCTTGAGCTCAAGAGTTCAAGACCTGTCTCTACTAAAAATAGAAAACATTGGCTGGAGTGTGGTGATGCCTGTAGTTCCAGCTACTCAGGAGGCTGAAGCAAGAGGATAGCTTGAGCCCAGGAGTTTGAGGTTGCAGTGAGGCCACTGCACTCTAGTTGGGACAACAGAGTGAGAGTGTCTCAAAATAATAATAATAATTATCAAAAATAAAATAATAATATTACATAAAAGTGGTATGACTATTTGGAGTGGACAAATGTATGCTGAGGCAATGTGTGGGGGATGGTCTTGCTTGAGACTCTGACTTGAGGGGGGAGGGGGGCATGGGCAATATATGCAACCTTAACACTTGTACCCCCATAATATGCTAAAATAAAATTTAAAAAAAGAGTTGCAATGACAGAATTTCTTTTTTCGTAATTTATGTTCAGAATTAAAATGGTGACACCTTTTTCCTAAAATAAAGATGCATGACAAAACCACTAGTACTAATAAAATGTTAAAAAAAAAATTCATTTACAGACAAAAGGGAAAGTTTAAAGTTATAGGTATGTGATATGACCGCTAAGTGGATGTGTTCTGTCAAGAAAGAGGAGAAAGAGTGTCATGAGATACAAATAAAAGATTCTTCTGGGAAAAAAAACAACTTATGAAGGATTCATGAATTTTATAAATTTACAATTTGTTCTTAAAATTTTTATTTTTATTTTATATTATCTTTTAGATTATTTTTACTAAAATCAATGTGTATGTATTTATAAATATATATGCATATGGTTGTGTGTATACACATGTATGTATTTATTTTCTATCTTTATTATTTTGCATCAATCTTTTATAATCCAACTCTCTAAAGAGTCTGCCAAATCAATTTTTTTAAAATAAGTAGGTTGGTACTTCTACACTGTTACAAATTTTTTAATAGATTTCACTAAGTGCCTCGTAACAACTGAAGAATAGAGTTAAATGCGCTAAATGATATAAAATATCTTATATAAATTGTTGAGGCTGAAAATATTTTGGGAGGTTCTACAGACATTTGTGTTAGGTTCATGTTGGGCAATGGCATGTAGGAGTAGAAATTCTTCATTAATATTATCTATAGTTTGTCCCAAAATAATAGATATTATGAGATAAAAAATTGAGTATACCAAATAGTAAATGAAAGGTAGTAAAACTATGTAAGTAAATATATGTTCTTCCCCTTCTTCGATAGGCTTGCTTAGTCTCAGTGTTTCTTAGCACACTGGGAAGGCAGAGCTCATTGTAAACTCCACTGAGTGTGTGTAGACTACAGGGCAAAAAACAAATCAGAAAGAATGCAGAAAGTCTAAGTATAATAGTTTCTATCACATCAGTGCTGAAAGCATGAAATTAATAAGAAATAGATAAAAAAATACACAATGAAAACATTTCCAAAAAGTCATTAAAGTGTGATATAAAAATTATAAATAGCTTATAATTAGACAACTTGTTAGGTATTTTTGGTAGAGCTTTATAGCCAAATCCTTAATTCACTTACATTCTCTAAGAAGAAAGATACATATTTATAGTGCCAAATGCCTATTACTAAGAATATTGTAAGTAGTCAGTGTCTAATGATACTCTGATAAATGAATGAATAAATAAAAATCACATTTACACGTTTAGTCAATCATTAATGAAGAATTTCTACTCCTACATACCTTTGCCCTACATGAACCTAACACTAATATCTGTAGAACCTCCCAAAACCAATAGTCCTGCCAGCCCCAGTAATTTAGATAAGCTTTTTTTAGATCTCTCAGAAGAATTTAACTCTATTCTTCTAATACATTCAATTGTTATGAACCACTTTGAGAAATTTATTAAAAAACTAATGACAGTATAGATGCACTAACCTATTTATTTAAACAAATAAAATCTGAGTTGACAAACTTTTTATAGAGTTGACTTCTAGAGATGATTGATGCAAGATAATAAATATATAAAGGATACACATGCATATGTATATACATAAACATATGCATATACATGCATATTTATAAACATATATGCATATAAATTTCAGTAAAAATAACTCAAAAGATAACATTAAAATAAGAATTTCAGCAACAAAAATGTAAATTTACATTGTTTGGTTTGATTTATTCTATACTGGTTCGTTTGCAAATATTGATTTGGTATATAGATGCACCAATATTTTTCTGCGTATTTCCTCAGAATTATAGTATATCCAGGAGGCTCAACTAGACTATGTAAATGGATAAAGGTGAATGAATAAAATAGTCAAATATTTTGAAGTTTCACATGGAAAAAAAACAGAGAAAAAGGGAGAAATAGATGTATAAATATTTAAAAAGATAACACTGAAAGTTTTAGAAAAGAAAGTATAAAGGAACAAAAATTTGAGTAACTGAAGTTTAGCCATGGGTTCACTAATGTTCATACAGATTATGAAGTATCTTTGAATCTGTAAATAGACACAGATGGTCAACATCTTTATTCCTCAAATTTTAATACATTGCACCTTTACAAAGATAACCAGGGCATTTAATTAAAGAAAAAGCTCTCTTAGAGCATTAATAACCTGCATAATATAATTTCAAGGAAGACAATGACAGAATTAAACACTAAATCACATTTTTCTCTCTTAATAGTTCAAAATTTTCACTTAATTTTATTCTTTTGTGTTCATTGAAAGAATGTTAAGGAAATTGTTAAATGTATTTATTTTTTAATATTTTTGTGTATGGTGTGTGTTAGTATATACACTAGACAAAGATGAGATGTATTGTATACCTTCTGCCACATAAGGTAAAGATAGAAAGGTAGAATATTTTAAAAGAAGAAATTAGCTTAATGCATGTCCACTGCTTTCAGACAATTGTATTTAGTAACCAATCCTAATCAATACATGAATTTTCTTCTAAATTTATAGAAACATGATGCTTTAAAGAAATACTGGCTTTGATCAAAAAGGACTAAATTTGAATCTTAGTTTCTCTTTCCCCTTGTGTTTCCTTGAAAATGTTACTAATATAGTTTTCTGAACTTTACTTTCTTTACTTGTAATATGTAATTTCTTTACTTGTAATAAACTTGACAATATTTTTGTATGCTTAAATGGAGCAGTATGTGTTGTGTATTATAGAAAGCCAAAAAAAAGAAGCCAGTATTTTATTGTTATTATGGCTATTATCATTGTTATTATACATTTAATCCAATAATATAACAAATCTTATTTATGACTTATTTTATAAATTATGAATTATTTTATATTTTAGAAGAATTATTTAATATTTTTAAATAAACAATCAAGATAGTTTATAGCTAAAATCAAATGCAAAAATAAATAACTAATTAATTGCACTATAGATATTTTATATTTTTCTTGGAAAGATTTGATATTCTTCTTATTTTTGTAATTGGTAGCTTGCTATGGTTTTCCTGATCTGATTAATTGCATTTCTAAGTATAAAGTGCCACATCCTCATTCATAGTAAATGTAGAAGTCCACTGCACACAAAACTTTAAAAATTATTTTGATATTTCATTCCTTAAAGATTTTGCCTGGTCATTTTTCATCTAATAGCACTTGTTTCATACTGACACACATCTTGTCATATACAAATGAGGGGTAACCATAGGTATAGAGAATCACAAAATCAAAGTTATTTCATTACAGCAGACACAAAATCATACAAAGGAAAGGCCACAAGCTCTTTTTCTTCTTGCTTGCCCAGGTGGTAATGCCCCATATAGTTTTATAAGAAGAGCAGCATATATATTCCCTACATGAAAGATAAGTTTTCTTTTTTTATTCTTATAGCAAATATAAAACAAAATATCTATTGTATGAGGAAAAACTAACCAAAGAACTCAAAGGGTTTCTCAAATCTAGGATATCTCAAGTGAAATTAGAAATTAACTACATCACTTTTTAAAAATACAGTGCTTGGGAATGCTGTTATTTTGTTCCTAGTGTTGACACAGTTTTAGAAACAGTTACTTCCAGTTTATATTGACATATTATCATCAATTATGTTTCACCATCTGTGGACCTAATTAAGTTTACCCTTAAATTTGATTTTACCAGACATCATTCACAAGTCAGACATGTTTACTAAACATCCTTTGTGAAAAGACAAGAAATAAAAATCAGTTAAAATGGCCCCCAAATACTTTTGCTGTTAGCAAATTGGGTTTCACATAATATTGCTTAAGTTATACTGCTTTAAGGATTCACTGGTAGCTGATTATCTTGGCAAATGGGTTGGTCTAATAGATATCAAGAATTTCTTGTATTTTATTACATAAAAAAGGTCAAAACATTTTCTTTCCCCTTCTTACTTTAATTTTCACCATAAACAACTGTAATAAATGTAACAGTTTTAGGTTTTCCGAACTTTGAATTTTCTTAGAAATAATATTTGATTTTGCATCTTCTTGTAACTCAACCCAGTGCCCTAGATTAAGTAGGCTCTTAACAACCAATAGGGCTCTTAACAACAAAATGAGTAGTGCAATTAATGATGAAAGGACAAAATTGCCTGCTTTTTTCTTCATAGTTTATTTAAATGAATATATTTTAACAATATATATTTTTGTCTTCACTGTCACTTGTTAACTCTTAATACTTCAATAACTCTTGTTATTGAAGAAATGGGAAAGCACACAAGGAAACAAAATAGGACATCAAATAAATAGGAAAGCAGATATGTGATTAAGTATCATCTTTCAATTACTTTTGGATTGTGAAAGCTGTATTTCTAGCAATGTTTATCTATAGTAAAATGCATTCTTTTTATAAAGTATATAATAAAATAATTTTATGATAGATATAAGACCCTAAATAATCCAGAAAGAGAAAATGTGACAATTGATGATAAATAAAATATTTCTGCTTATTTACTTATAAAACCATTTCTCAAAAGCTGTGTATAAGGCAAAAATGGAAAAAAAAGCACTATTATATATTAGTAATGTTGCATTTAACTATCTTGCAGGTCATCCCTGCACAGATTAATGTAAATTAAATTCTTAGGATTCTTTAGCAAATAAGAGATTTGTTGGTGAACATTCTGCAGAAGTAAATATTATGAAGTCACTAGGATGGATGATAGTCAAAAGCCATATTCAATCTCCTAACCAAGAGTGGCATTACCTAGTTCACTCCTCTAGGATTTCTGTGAAAATTGATAGAAGAATTGCATCTCTAAACCCATGTCAAGAAAATCATTCACGTGTATTTTGTTTTCAGCAGATATACTCTCAGCAACCAGAATAAAATATATGATAATGTTTAAGGAGTTGGCTGTGACTAAATTCATGAAAATAATTTTAAGATTAAAACAAACCAATATATGAATAACTGGATGTTTAAAAAACACGACACTACCAAAATAACATTTGAAAATAATCAAGACTTAGGCACCTATTCATTAGTTTATAAAATTAAGCTGGACCTAATTATATTGTTGGAAAATATATATCTCTGTTCCTCTTCCCTATATCATCATTAGTACAAATAAGAAGAACAAATTAAAAAGTTGGACATAGTATCATGAATTTTTAAAGACATTAATTTGTATTACCAGTAAATGAGGCTTGCTATCCATTGACAGAAAAAAAATAATCTTCTACAATCATACAAAGCATACATTTTCTTGGAACTAAAATTAAACAAATAGTAAGTATATAAAGTGTTGAGTATTTGAGCTACATAATAAAAGATTCCTATAAGTCCATATTTCCTTTGAGCAAAGGGGGTAGCTTCACTAACTGTAGAGTAAGTCAATTTTTATACAATTACCAAACAGAAAATCCATATGAGAACAGCAATGGAGTGCCAAAGATGTGACTATTTAAAATGTCCCTGTCTAGAATCCCAAGCAAATTCATATTTCAAAACATGAACAAATAAAATAGTGCAATCAATAATGTATTGAAGCTTCTAAGTACAATTCCTAAAACCCATAATCAAGTGTTAATAGCTACACTGTAGTCAATGTACCCTGGAGTAATATTTTTCAAAATGAAGGCCTGGTGGTTTACTGAGGTCAATAAGAAGAGTTACATATGCAGATGCCAGAGAGTTTTGTCCTGTCATTCAAAGATGAGAGATCACAGAATCAAACACTTGGAATTACAATGACTGGTGTGTGTGTATGTCTGTGTGTGATTTTCTTTTTATATTTGGTTAAGAAACATTGGTCTCCTCTATCTTCCAGAATTTCCTATTTTATTTTTAGTCTCATTATGGCACATTTCATTTTGTTTAGATAGTATAGTGCTATTATTTTTAAAATCTTTATTGCAGTTGGTGTTGGGGAGCTGGTGGTGCCCAAAGCATACTAAACTGTGAAAATGCAGTAGCAGTAGGAAAGAAATATTAAATCTAAGGGGCTCCTGACTTACAGAAAGGACCCGAGGATTTACTTTTTAAGAAAAAATAAATAAAATAGCATATATATTGCTTAATTTCAGATTCACCTCTTGGTATCAGTGTACTCAGGTACTAAGGTTCTGTGCTTTTCACCTTGTTGCTCAGTTTCCAGATATCAGATACTTATATTGAATATTGTATCAAAATTCTGTCAACTTTGTCATTTATACTTCAGACTTCTGTTCAGGATTGAAAACAAAATATTCTTTTGTGATAGTCATTCACAACATGAACAATGTATCCTTTGGAAAAGCTATTCATTTGTTAAAGCCATGTCCATCTGGCATTTAGCAACCCTGAAATGCTTACTATATGCCAAGTGGTGTTTTAATTTCTTATAACATATTGTATCATTGAATTTCCCAAAACCAAATGAAACAGAAATAAGTGTGTCCTAGGAAATGTGCTAAAATTTTCTTAAATATCTCTGTGTTATTCTCATATCTATCCATATTACAGATGAGAGAAACGAAACAGCTAATTTATTAAACATGTGCTAGCAAGTGGCAGCGTCATAATTAAAACCTATGCTCCTTGACTCCAAATTCCCTATGTTAGCCAATATACAGCTTCATCTTGGTGTTTTTAGAGGACAATTAACAAATTTGGGGCAGAGAAGACTGGGTAGTAAACAGAGTTAACGCTTTGCGTTTTGTCCCAAATGAATAGATATTGGCGAGATGACTTCTTCATCCTTAACTGCTTGATAGGTAAAACTAGCATAGTGCTGTTGATGACAAAGAAGAAAATGTTAGAGAAAGGGAGTGATCAATGCTAGCAAATGCAACAACTACACCTAGATAATGGCAAATTGATATAGCAAAATGTATAGTTTTGATGATCTTAGCAGAAGGGACAGATTTCATATGTCTGTCAATGATATTAATATGTAAATGATATGTTGAGGAAGAGAAAATATGGAATTCAGACTATTTAGAGAGATTTGGATGAAAACAAGAACAGCCTGAAAAGCAGCCGGAAAAGAACGTGACTCATAGCAATGAGATCTTAGGCTTTCTAAGCTGTGAAAGGCACAGGAAGAAGGTTTCATAATGAAGCATTGAACCATAATTTGATGATCTCAGATTGAAGTAAGGATACTGAATGGTGTTTATAGATCTTAAATGTGGATTGGAGAATTATAACTCTAGTATAAATAGATATTTTCCTGTTGTAGTGAGATAACTGATCAAACCACTGATCTCAATAAGTTTAGACACTGGTAGAAACATCTTTTATAGTGTGTTGCCATTCCCAAATGAATTAATTTTTACAAAGATTGAAAAACATTATTATTTTTGTTACTAAAATAACACAAAATATGTTATATTTCAAACTTCACTGCACCATGTAATTTAAGTGTATGCAAACACTTTGATTGTTTTAAAGGGAGTTCTACTTTAGGGATGATTGAAAAAGAAACTTGATGCTTGCACTGCCCTAATTGTTTAGTTGCACAAATGTGGTGAATACAAAATGACTTTTTTTTTAATTTCTTGTCTTTTGATTTTTATAGATTTAGGGAGTGTAGTGCAATTTTGAAACATGGATATAGTGTGTAGTGGTACAGTCTGGGTTTTAGTTTAACCATCACCCAAACTATGCACCTTATCATTATGTAATTTTCCTTTCATACCCTCCTCTTACCCATGCATCCTTTTGAGTCTCTATTGTCTATTATTCCACTCTCTATGACCATGTGTACATATTATTTTTCTTCCATATATGGGTCAGACAAGATGGCAATGGCTTTCCATTTCTGAGATATTTCACATAAGATAATGCCCTCCAGTTCCATCAGTGTTGCTGCAAAATACATTATTTCATTCTTTTTTATGGCTGAGTTGTATTCCATTGTGTATATGTGTGTGTGTTGGAGTGTATATAAATATATAAAATACATTTTCTTATCAATGCATTTGTTAATAAGCACTTACATTGATTCCATGTCTTTGTTATTATAAATACTGCTACAATAAATATACAAATGCAATTATCTTGTTGATATAGTGATTTATTTTTCTTTGGGTAGACCAAGTAGTGAGACTACTATATCAAATGGTAGTTCTAATTTTAGGTCTTTGATAAGTCTCCATACTGTTTTCCATAGAAGGTGTACTGATTAACATTCCCACCAACAGTGTATAAGCATTCCCTCACCAACATCTGTTATTATGTGACTTTTTAAAATTAGCCATTCTGATTGATATAAGATGGTATCATATTGTAGTTTTCATCTTCATTTCTCTGATTATAATTAATGTTGAACATTTTTTCATATGATTGTTGGCCATTTTTTTGTCTTCTTTTGAAAAGTGTCTGTTCATGTCCTTTGCCTACTTTTTAAGGGGGTATTTGTTTCTTGTTGTTATTGAATTGCTTAAGTTCATTATAGATTCTGGATATTTATTATTTGTCAGATGCGTAGTACACAAATATTTTCCCTCATTCTTTAGGTGGTCTGTTCACTCTGTTGATTATTTCTCTTATTGTGCAAAAGCTTTTGAGTTTCGTTAAGTCCCATATGTCTACTTTGGTTTTGTTGCATTTGCTTTTTTATTTTTTTAACAATAGTGAACATTTATTGAGTGCTTTCTCAATATACTTTACACACTTAACCAATTGAATCCTTGTGACAACCTTATTAGAAAGCTGCTATTATTATTCTTATATTTAGAGAGCTGAGACATATGTGTCAACTATGAGTAGATAACTATAGCAGCACATATGAATTTGTCACTAATAGAAATTACTGATATTTTCTTTTTTTTCCTTTTTTTTAATTTTTCATATTATGGGGGTACAAATATTGTTAGGGTTACATATATTGCCCCTGCCATTCCTCCCCACACCCTCCCTTCCCTCCCTCCCCCCGCCTTACCAAAACATCAAGCATGTCCTACTCTCAGGTGGTGCGCATCGCACCTATTTTGTAAGTGTAAATTCTTCCCATCCTCCCCCCTCCCATTTGCCCACCACCCGATAAAAGTTTGTTTGTTTG
This sequence comes from Microcebus murinus, assembly GCF_040939455.1. Lineage (NCBI taxonomy): Eukaryota > Metazoa > Chordata > Mammalia > Primates > Cheirogaleidae > Microcebus > Microcebus murinus. The sequence continues at coordinate 54,132,637 of NC_134116.1, forward strand.
CCTGTTTGTTTGTTTTTTCCCTTTTTTTGACCTTTGGGTTACATTGTATATCTTAGCCTTTCCCTTGGAAGGTTTAGATATATTCTCTCTCCCCCGCCCCACTACGCTCACCACAACCCTAAGATGTGTATCTCCCCCTCCCCTAAACCCTAGTGGGCACTATCCCACTAGTTCATTATCCCCATTTGAGCGTCATAGTTTAAATCAGTCATTACCAATTTGATGGCGAGTAGATGTGGAGCCCGTTTTCTTGATCTTATGTCACCTCACTTTGGATAACGGGTTTAAGCTTAATGCAGGATAGCATAAATGGTGCTAATTCATTGTCATTTCTTAGAATTGAATAGTATTCCATTGTGAGCATATACCAAATTTTAGTTATCCACTCGTGAATTGACAGACACTTGGGTTGTTACCATGATCTTGCAATAGTGAATTGTGCTGCCATAAACATTTGGTTGCAGATGTCTTTATAGTAGAATGTCTTATGCTCTTTCAGTTAGATGCCCAACAATGCTATTGCTGGGTCGAATAGTATTTCTATATCTAGCTGTTTGAGGTATCTCTATATTCTTTTCCACAGAGGTTGCACTAATTTGCAGTCCCACCAGCAGTGTAGGAGTGTTCCTGTCTCTCCACATCCTCACCAGCATTTGTTGTTTTGAGATTTCTTGATACAAGCCATTCTCACTGGTGTTAGATGGTATCTCATTGTGGTTTTGATTTGCATTTCTCTGATGATAGTAACTCTTATTTATGAATTCTTTGGCTAGGTCAGCATCCAGAAGAATTTTCCCTAGGTTTTAATCTAGAATTTTTATAGTTTTGGGTCTTACATTTAAATCTTTAAGCCATCTTGAGTTAATTTTGGTGTGTGGTGAAAGATAAAGATCCAGTTTTATTGTTCGGCATGTGGCTCTATAATTTTTCCAGCACCATTTATTGAATAGGGTGTCTTTTCTCCAGTGTATGTTTTCACTGGTATTGTTGGAGATTCCTTGGCTGTAGGTATGTGGGTTTATGTCAGGGTTCTCCATTCTGTTTAATTAATCTATGGTCTACTTTTATGCCAGTATCATGCTGTTTTATTACAATAGTTTTGTCAAGTCAGGTAATATGGTACCTCAAGCTTTGTTCCTTGTTGGTTAAGTTTGCTTTGGCTATCTGGGATCTTTTTAGTTACATGTGAACTTTAGGATTGTTTTTTCCAATCCTGTGAAAAATGGCATTGGCATTTTGATGGCACTTGCATTTAATCTGTATATTTCTTTGGGAAGTTTGTCATTTTAACAGTATTGATTTTCCAATTCATGAGTATGAAAGGTTTTTCCACTTCTTTGTGTCAAGTACAGTTTCTTTGATCAGTGTTTTGTAGTTTTCCTTGAAGAGCTTTTTCACCTCCTTATTTCATTTCATTCCTACGCATTTCATTAGTCTTTGTATTATTGTAATTAGGATTGATTTCTTGACTTGGTCGACAGCTTTATTGTTATTGGTGTATGAAAATAATGCTGCTTTTTCTACATTGGTTTTGTAACCTGAAACTTCACTATATTAATTTATCAAATCTAGGATTTTGGGGGGGAAATTTAGAGTTTTCTAGGGGTTAGATCATTTTACCTGCAAATAGAGATAATTTGACATCCTCTTTTCCAATTTGGATGCATTTTATGTTTTCTTTTGCCTCATTGATCTGGCTAGAACTTACAGTGCTATGTTGAGTAGGAGTTGTGAAAGTGGGCATCCTTGTTTTGTTCCAGTCCTTAGGGAGAATACTTTTAAATTCTTCCTATTAAGTATGATGTTAACTGTGGATTTATCATATAAGGTATTTATTATTTTTAAGTGCATTCCTTCTGTGCCTAGCTTATTGAAAGTTTTTATCATGAAGGGATGCTGGATTTTATCAACTGGCTCTTGTATATCTATTAAAGTGCTTAAAGTTTTTGTTTTTAATTCTGCTTGTGTTGTGAATCATCTTTATTGATTTGTGTATGTTGAACCATCCTTACATCCCTTAAATAAAACCCACTTGATGGTGGTGAGTTACCTTTGTGATTTGCTAGTATTTTGTTGAGGATTTTTGCATCTATGTTCATTAAGATTAAATATATCAGTGTGTAGTTGTTTTTTGGTTTTTTTTTGTTTTTCTCCTTTCCAGGCTTTGGTATCAGGGTGATACTGACATGGTATTACAAGCTAGGGAGGACTTTCTCCTTCTCTATTTTTTTAGAGCATTTCCAGTAGGATTAGTATCAGTTCTTTTTATATTTGGTATAGTTTGGAAGTGATTCCATTTGGCCCTTTTTGTTGAAAATTTTTAAATTACTTATTTAATTTCATTACTCATTGTTGGTTTGTTAAGGATTTATATTTATTTCTGGTTCAATCTAGTAAGGTTGCATATTTCTAAGAATATATTCACTTTTTCTATGGTTTTTAGTTTGTGAGCACAGTGAGCATAGAGTTTCTCATAGTAGTCTCTGATCATATTTTCTATTTCTGTGCTACCAATTATAACACCTCCTTTTCCATTTCTGAGTGTATTTATTTATGTGTAGCTTTTCTTTCCTTTTCTTTATTAGTCTAGATACCAATCTATCAATATCATTTATCTTTTCAAAGAACTATTTTTATATTTTATTGATCCTTTGTAATTTTTTGGTCTCAATTTTATTGTTTCTCTCTGACATTTGTTATTTCTTTTAGAATTTTGCTAGCTTTGGGTATGGTTTGTTCTTGATTTTCTAGGTCATTGTGGTTCAAGGTTAGGTTGTTAATTTGTGATTTTTCTATTTTTTTTTTCGATATAGGCATTTAAATTTATAAACTTCTTTCTTAGCACTGCTCTTGATGTATCCCAGAAATTTTGGTTTATTGTGTCTTCGTTTTTATTTGTTTCCATTTTTTTTTTATTTCAGTCTTAATGTTATTGATGACTCAAAGATCATTTGGGACTAGGTTGTTTAATTGTCATGTATTTGTATAGTTTCAAAAGTTCCTCTTGAAGTTGATTTTCAGTTTTATTGCACCATAATCCAAGAGGATGCTTGATATGATTTTGATTTTTTAAAATGTATTAAAACTTGTTGTGTCTTAACATATGGTCTATCTTGGAAAAGGTTCCATATGTTGATGAAAAGAATATATACCTTGTACTTGTTGAGTAGAATCTTCTGTAAATGATGGCTAAGTACATTTGGTCTAAAGTCAAACTTAAATATTTCTATTTTGATTTTCTGTCTCAATGATCTGTCTAGTGCAGTCAGTAAGGTATTGAAGTATCCCACTATTAATGTATTGTTGTTTATGTCCTTGCTTAGATCTAGTAATTTTTTATGAGTCTGGATGCTTATTTAGGTCCTTTTTTTTATTTCTGGTTAATGTAGTGAGAGGTCTTTCATTTTGTCTACCTTTTCAAAGAGCTGACTTTTTGTTCCATTAATCTTCTGTATTTTTTTTTGTTGTTGTTGTTTTCAATTTCATTTAGTTCTGCTCTAACCTTAGTTCTTTCTTTTCTTCTACTGGGTTTGAGTTTGGTTTGCTTTTCCTTTTCTAAGTTCTTAAAACAATTTATTTGATTGTTGATTTGTGATCTTTCTTTTTTATGTAAGCATTTAAGGCTATAAATTTTCCCTTAGGACTACTTTTTCTCAATCCCACATATTTTGATAACTTGTGTCCCTCTTGTCATTTAGTTCTAGGAATTTTTTGAAAGGAAATTCCATCAGGCTATCCGCAGACTTCTCAACTGAGACCTTGCAAGCCATCTTCAGTTTTTTAAACAGAATAATGGCCAGCCTAGAATTTGTATCCTGCAAAACTAAGTTTCTTATATGATGGAGAAATAAAGAATTTTTCAGACTAGCAAGCACTGAGGGAATTTGTCAAGTCCATACCTGCCCTGCAGGAAGTAGTCAGAGCTGCACTATACATTGATGCACACCATACAAATCCATCAGTATAAAACAACCCAAAAGCTAAGGCTCAGACCCATATAAAAATAATGGCTCAAGAGGAAAAACAAAGCAATAAGGTTTTGCCAAACAGGATAAACAGAAATACATCTCACTTATCAATTCTTTCAATAAAGCTGAATGGCTTGAATTCTCCACTCAAAAGACATAAGCTGGTTGAATGCAAAAAAGTAAAAAACATGTCTAGGCTACAAGGACTCATTCAGACTCAAGGTGAAGGGATGGAAGAAAATATCCCAAGTAAATATTTTCTAAAGAAAGCAGGTATAGCCATTCTCATATCAGATAAAATAGATTTCAAATTAACAATAGTAAAGAAAAAGGCAGTCATTATATAAAGATAAAGAGAGCAATTCATCAATAAGACATAACAATCATAAATATTTATGCACCTAACGCAGGTGCCCCCAGACTCCTAAAGCAAACCCTACTAAATCTAAATAAAATGATAAACAGCAATATCATAATTGCCAGAGCCTTTAATATCCTAATGACAGAACTGGGTAAGTCCTCCAAGCAGAAAATAAATAAATAAACACTAGACTTAAATGGTACTCTAGAGAAAATGGGCCTAAAAGACATTTACAGAAGATTCTACCCCCAAACTACTCCAGAATACATTCTTCTCATCAGCACAGAGAACATTCTCTAGGATTGGTCACAACTTAGGCTACAAAATATGTCTCAAGAAATTAAAAAAAAAAAAAAAAACTAGAAATAATACCATGTATCTTCTCAGATCATAGTGGAATAAAATTAGAAATCAACTCCAACAGAAACCCTCAATTCTACACAAAGTTGTAGAAATTAAAAAACAACCTACTGCTGAATAGTTATTGGGTCAAGGAAGAAATTAAGGTGGAAATGAAATTTCTTGAGAACACAATTTCTCAAGAAAAAAACAAAAATGTAAATATGAAATTCAAACAACACTAAGGTTATTTATGATAAAAAACTTAAAACTAATATTGATGAATGAAAAGCAGTTTCTTGATCAATCACAGAAAGGAGGACAGTGACAGCAATGTATGTTTTATGTATATAATGCACATTCTGTGCATTTTTTCCCTCTTTTTTCTTCCTCTAGTATTTTAGGTAAAGAGTGTTAATGGAGCTTAACTATGTGGTTTTTAGTTTGTGGATGATCCTACCATGAGCAGCTACACTTTAACCTGAGGTAACAGAATGGATGAAGAGAGTGAACTTTGAGAGGGCTATGGCAACAGATGGAACAGTGTGTCTCCACTTATTTGAGGTGGAAGGCCAAATGGGAATTAAGAATCAAGAGCTACATTCTCCCTGTTGAAAATAAGGAAAGAGATTTCTCCCTTCTCACAAAGTGTATACTTTAAATTTGCAACTGTAAATTCATTTTCTGCCTCTGAAAAGAATGAAAATCTTATTTAAAGTTTAATAATTCTCTTGCTAGGTTTAATACCCAGGAATACTTTTCTCAAGATCCTGAGAACGTCTCTTTGAAATGTAAACATCAAGGAAAACAGCAACCCTATCTTCCTGTTTCTGTGGTTAGGCAGGAGCCTAAATTCAGTGGGTGCCCTCCACCAAATTATTATACAAAGCTACCTCCTGTTAAATAGATATAAGAAGTTTTTCCCCCCTTTAGATAAAGTCAGTTAGCTAGCACATATGGTCACACAAATTACCAAATGAATTTAGGATGAACTAAATGTGTAAATAGTGCTACCAAATCCTTAGTTGAGGGCTAGCTATTTTTTATCTTGAGATCACGTATCTGCTTGTCTATCTCAAAGGGTGAAATTTCTTTCTGTCCTTACAATCTCTGAGCAGATTATCTGCTACATGCATGACCTTCTGGATCATTGCTTATGTTATATTAAAACTGTTTCTCTCTTTTTTTATTTCTGTGGAAAGGTTTTCTGTGTTTGAAGTAGATTTTGTTTTTAGTTAGATGTTCCCAAAAGTAGGTATGGTGAGAGGACTTTCTTTCTTCTTATTATTTCATTATTATGATTTTTTACACAGAGTCTGACTACTCTGTCACCCTGGATAGAGTGCAGTGGAGTCATCATATCTCACTTTTACCTACAACTTCTGGGCTCAAGTGATCCTCCTGCCTCAGCCTCCCTAGTAGCTAGAACTACAGGTGGGAGCCACCATGCCCAGCTAACTCCTCTCCTCTCCTCTCCTCTCCTCTCCTCTCCTCTCCTCTCCTCTCCTCTCCTCTCCTCTCCTCTCCTCTCCTCTCCTCTCCTCTCCTCTCCTCTCCTTTCTCTTTTTTCTTTTCTTTTCATAGAGAAGGGGTCTCACTATTCCTCAGACTGACTGGTCTGGAACTCCTGACCTCAAGCAATCTTCCTGCCTCAGCCTCCTAGAGTGCTGGGATTATAGGTGTGAGCCAACATGCCCAGCCTGAAAGAACATTATTTTATGTAAAGAATAATTGCTTCATGTTAGGTGGAAGCACCAAGTTTTGCTCTTTGAAATATGAGTAGAAAGGTTAGAATACACATAGATTAACAAATGAGTAGAGCCTAACAGTCCAGTCATTTGCCTTTCTGTTCTTAAATAGCTTCCCCACACATTTGCAAACCACATTTTACAGGTTCTCTTGCTGACTATTTTTTTTCCCATAAATTTGAATGATGGAAATTACTGGAAAGAGATTAGAGAACAGAAGAGAGCAGAAAACTCAGGATATGTCTTCCCATTTCTGCTGTTGGTAACATCTCTGACAATGGTTGTATCTTCTTCAAGAACCCAGTTTCCACTGAGTATCCTGGCTCTTGGGCCCAGGGAAAAATTCCCTTTGTCCCTTCAGCTTTTGGGGTAAGTAGTATTTTCCAGCTCTTGGTAACTCTGGAAGTACTCAAAATTTTCTTTTTTGCTTGGCTCTTGACATCTTTACAGGTAATTTTATGAATTACAGTTCTATTGTACTACCTGGCTTTGGATCCTATTAGTTTTGTGCACTTAAAGCTCTTATGAGAATTGAGTAATAGTATTTATGGTTCTACACTTTGGGGAAGATATAAAATTTTTCTCTTATATTAAGAAATAAATTGTGAACTAGCACACATGTATTTTAAAACACATAACTCTTATTAAAACTATATACACATGTTTAATAATGTAGTATTCTCATAAAAATAGGCATTAATTTTTGGAGATATTTTGTTTTTATTTTTTTATTTTTTAATCATTTATGCAGTTCACAAATAAACATCCTACTGACTGCAATACTGGTCACCTATTGTTTTCTGGAACAAATTTTTAGATGTTTTTATTTTGCAGATAAGGTGTTACAAAAGATAATTGTTTTGATATGAAATGCTCAACGGTCCTGTGCAAGGGCTTCATTAGGAAGGACACTAAGAGAATATTAAAAAGAATTGATAATGACCATTAAATATACTACAGATTTAAATCCATGTATAATTGACCACATGAGGCTTTATCCTAGTTATAAATAGCAATTCAAAAATCACAGGTGATAGGATTGCTCTTTAAATTTCTAAATGCTTCTTACTATGAAAATGTGGAAATGTTTATTAAAATGATAAAATAATTGCATGATTTGTAGATGTATGATTTTAATTTCTTTTTTTCTTGTTTTATTTATGTTGTACAGATGTATTTTTCTATATCCAAAGCTGCTTTTGTGGCCAGCCACATAGTGTATTTTTTGCAATTGTCTTATTTCTCACTTAAGGTACAAAGGTATTACAGAGAAGTTTGCAAAAAGTATAAAATCATGTATCTTAAAATTAAAGCCAATTTTTAATATAAACTCAAATATTTACTAGTAGTTTGGGTGTTAGCATGTTAGTTAACCACTTTTTGCTTTGGCTTTCTCTTTTCAAGGAATTGTTAAAATATTATACAATAAAATACTCAAATAAATCAAATTATATAAAATATTTTATATTTAGTTACTATGTCAGATATTTATTCTCAAACTTCCAAATATACCAACTACAAGTATACAGGTTAATTAATAACACAGTTAAACAAGTATGGTGTTCATTGCCATGTCAATAGAAAGTACAAAATTAAACTCTAGGTCAGAAAATGAATTTCCTGTTATTGTATGTTTTGAAGAGGAAAAAGTTATTCAATTTATGTCATTCTGATTTGCAGTATCTTGAGCCCAAAGGAAGCCACCATATCATATCAAGAATATCTTCTTTAGCTATAAATGCTTTAAAATTTATCATTGTGCTTTAAGGCGTATGCATAGTTATCCCAAGAGACAAATGGACATTTTATTGGCTCTTTTATCATCGTAGATATCAGAGGATAGTTAAGAAGTTCATTGGATACATGAAAACACATGACGAAGTGATTTAATGGCATTAGATAGACAGTATAGAAAAAAAAAAATGAACTCACTAAATTCTCCCGGTGGCAGGTTTTTAACAAATAGAAAGGAAGACAACTTAAATTAATGTAATGAACAAACAGGTGAGCAATACACTCTAAAAAATCCTTTAATCTAGTTTCAAAAGAGATGACAATTAACTAAAAACCTGCAGAGCATGATCTCAATTACACAAACCCCCTGCCTTGCAAACTGTCTGAACTTAATCAGGCATGATTTCTTGCATAATAACAGAAACAAGGAACATATTAAATAAGGACATGCAAATTCCCAGGGAATAAACTGAAAATCTGAGAGACATATCCTATATATGGTATACTACTATACATGGTAATTGCTCAGACAACTCTTATGGGGGAAACCAGAAAGGCAGGAGGTTATGAATATTTATATACATACCAAGTTACAGTTTTTTTGTGAACAGCAAATACAACAAAATCCTGTATAATATTTTTTACTAGAGATTAAAGATAATGAGCTCTATTCACAAGGGCTGATAATCTCAATTCCTTATTTAAGAAATGTGAATAACAGGATTTTATAGAATTATTTACAAGAGTACTTATGAAAAAAAACAGAACTGACACTACATATTTTTTGTCCAACTTTTCTAAACAAACCCTGAGCCATAGGCCAAAAAAAATTCCAATTAGGAAAAAAAGAAACCTCTTATTAATAAAGGATTGTTATCATCACAGATGCAGGCACATTAGGGACACAAAAGGCCTCCTAAGTCAGCAAATCTATACCCCTGCCACATTTGGAAGTTCCTTTTAAAAAATAGTGTGGTTTATCCCATGTCATTTTAAATCTATAGAACAATTTATCTTCACAACATATTTTAAATTAATCCTAATCCTTTTACTTCACTGGTTTATGTGATGAATTCTAAATGACTAGCCTAAGAAATATAAAAATCCAGCAAAAGGTTTAGAGAAATATAACATTTGGTATAAAATTATCTTATTTTATAATGTTTATTTTTATTTATTTTAAAAATATTACAACATAAAAAATAAATTCAAAAGGAAAAGACCACTGGCAAACATACAAATCTGAGATGTGTACTGTTAACATTTTTAAATAATCCTCCAAATATATCTTTTGTCATTACTATTTTTTTTAGTCATAGGATGTTAAAATAGGTAATACTGGTTTCATTTTTCACATTTTACTTTTTAAAATTTAATATTAAAATTGATAAATAATTCACACCATTGAATGTATTTCAAAAATAAGTCTATCTTGTAAATGTGCAATAGTATATTTAACTGAGTTCAATATACCTTTGTATACATAATTGTTCTCTATCTTTTCTCACTGGGGCAGGTTTTTTTTTCTATTTAGATTCTATTTACATTTCTTCTTTTCTCTTTCCAAAGATTAATAAAAGTAAAAATGTGTGTACATGACATATGGTATTGGTATATCATTGATATGAACACTGCTAAGAGTACTGATACACATTGCATGCGGTTTATGTGATAACATTAGTTTTTAAAATAACTGCATAAATATCCAATAGCACCTTTTCTGGATTTTATGATAAAATTGTGTTTAACTTTGTAAGAAACTGTCAACACATCTTCTAAAGTAGCTGTATGCTTTTGCATTCCAGAAAGAAATGATGAGTTTTTCTGTTCCACATCCTTGTCAGCATTTGATGTTGTCTGTTTTATGGATTTTAGCCATTCTAATAGAAAGTGACAACCTATTCTTGTTTTAATTACACATTTTCTGATGGCAAATTCTGTTAACTAATTTTCCTAAGCTTGTTTATCACATGTATATCTAATTTAGTAAGGTATCAGTTTAGATATTTTCCCTAATTCATAATTGCCTTTTTAAAAAATTTCAGAGTATTTTGGGGGTACAAACATTTTGGTTACTTTGTACCATGTAATGGAGAGCTACAAGTGTGGCCGTCCCCAAGACAGCACACACTGCATCCGTTTATGTGTGAATTTACCTGCCCTCTTCTCCTCCCTCCCACCTGCCTGACACCCTGTGAGTGTTACTTCCCATATGTGCACAAAAGTGTTGATCAATTAATACCAATTTAATGGTGTGGGTATATGTGCTGTTTGTTTTTCCATTCTTGTGATACTTCATTTAAAGAATGGTCTCTAGCTCCTCCAGGATAATACAATAGGTAGTTCATCAATTTTTTTATGGCTGAATAGTACACCATGATACATGTATATGTGTGTGTATATATATATATATCACATTTTATTAGTCCACTCACATATTGATGGAAACTTGGTTTGTTTCCACATCTTTGCAATTATGAATTGTGCTGCTATAAACATTTAGGTACTGATGTCTTTTTAATAGAATGCCTTTTTTTCCTTTGGATAGATGCCTAGTAGTGGGATTTCTGGATCAAATGGTAGTTCTACTTTTACTTCTTTGAAATATATCTATACTACTTCCATAGAGATTGTATTAGGTTACAATCCCACCAGCACTGTATAAGTGTTCCTATCTCTCCACATCAATGCCAACATTTGTTGTTTTGGGACTTTTTGATAAAATCCATTCTCACTGGAGTTAAGTGATATCTCATTGTGATTTTTATTTGCATTCCCTTGATGATTAAAGATTTTTTTAAAGTTTCTTGACTATTAGTCTATCTTCTCTTAAAAAGTTTCTGTTCATGTCCTTTGCCCTTTTAATGGGGATGTTTGATTTTTTTCTTGCTGATTTTCCTCAGTTCTATACAGATTCTACTTATCACTCTTTGTCAGATATATAGGATGCAAATATTTTCTCCCAGTATGTAAGTCTATTCACTCAAATGATAGTTTCCTTGGCTGAGCAGAAGCTTTTTAATTTAATCAGGTCCCATTTATTTATTTTTGTTGTTGCTATGATTGCTTTTGGAGTCTTCATAAATTCTTTAACTAGTCCAGTGTCTATAAGAGTTTTTCTAACATTTTCTTCTAAAATTCTCATGGTTTCATGCCTTAGGTTTAAGTATATTATCTATCATGAATTAATTTTTATGAAAAGTGTGGATCCCATCTTAATGGTCTACATGTGGATATCCAATTTTCCCAGCATCATTTATTGAATAGGAGTCAAAGATCAGAAGGCTATTTAAGGATGGTTTTATATCTGGGTTCTCAGTCTTGTTCCATTGCTCTATATCTCTGTTTTTATGCCAATTCTATGCTTTTTTGATTACTATAGCCTTGCAGTATAGCTTGAAGTCTGCAAAATCGATGCCTCCAAATTTGTGGGGGTTTTTGTTTTTTTTTGTTTTTTTTTGCTTAAGGTTATTTTGGCTATATGGGGTCTTCTCTGAGTTCTTCTGAGTTCTCTGAATTCTACATATGAAATGTAGAATTATTTTCTCTAGCAATGCAAAAAAATGATGTTGGTATTTTAATAAGGATTGCATTGAATCTATAGATCACTTTGGGTAGTATAGATATTTTAACAATGTTAATTCTGCCGATCCTTGAGCATAGTACCTTTTTCCATCTGTATATGTCCTCTGCTATTTCTTTCCTCAGTGTTTCATAGTTTTCTCTGTAGAGGTCTTTCACTTCATTAGCTAAATATATTCCTAGGTATTTTATTTTCTTTGTTGTTATTGAGAAAGGTATTGAGTCTTTAATTTGGTTCTCAGCTTGACTGCTGCTGGTGTATATTAGTATACATTAATTTTGTAACCTGAGACTTTGCTGAATTTATTTATCAACTCCAGTACTCTCTTGGCAGAGTCTTTGGAGTTTTCTAGATATAAGATCATATCGTCAGCAAATAGCAATAATGTGACCTCTTCTGCCCCCATTTGTATACCCTTGATTTCCTTCTCTTGTCTGATTGCTCTGCCTAGGTCTTCTAGCACTATGTTAAACAGAAGTGGTGATAGAGGGCAGGCTTGTCTGGCTCTAGTTCTACATGGGAATGATTTCATTTTTTCCCTGTTCAGTATGATATTGGCTGTGGGTTTGTCATATATGGCTTTTATCATCTTGGAGTAAGTCCTGTTGTCCTGTCTGTGCCTATTTTGTCCAGCATTTTTATCATAAAAGGGTGCCGAATTTTGTCAAATGTTTTTTCTGTGTCTATTGAGAGTTTTAAGAGATCTTCATCTATTATGAATACTACTGCTTTTCAAATATGTAGTTATAAATATTTTCTCCCAATTTCTAGTTTTCCTTTCATTCTTTTATGAAACACAAATATTTAATTTTAATAAAAACCAATTTATCAGTGCTTTATTTCATGGACTATGATTTTGGTTATGTATATAAAAGCTATTGGCAGTCTTAACTTAATTATTCTTCTGTATTGTTTCCACAAGTTTTATAGTATTGAATTTGAAATTAGGCCTATGTTTAATTTTGGGCTAATTTTTGTGAAATCTGTAGGATATATATATATATATATATATATATATATATATATATATATTTGCATATGGACATGTAAGCAAAATTTTTCTAATTCTTTTATTCAGTACAAACTATTATCTAAAGTGGTAATGAATAAATAATAATGTTTCTCATACTTCTATCATATTCAAGCTCTTTCCAAATCTACTTTGCATGCTTGTACTGAAGTCTAAACAGAACTTAAAATTAGCTTTTAAACAAAACTTGATATCAGGATCATAGGAGATTAGAAAAAAATCATATTTCTCGTAATTTTAAAAATTCCTAAAATACTTCATTTGTGGGTATAAGTCAATTTCACTTCTAATCAGCTTTTCTGATTATATAACATTTCTGATTATTTAGGATACAGAAAATATTTGAGGTATTCTCATAATGATAAAACTATATATCTAAGTCAATTTACATGCTAGAGATACAGAAACTTTGCAGGTGCAAGAATTGATTCTCTTTAGGTTGGCATTATTGCTAAAGATTGGCAATATGAAAAATGATTTCTTGAACATATGATGAGAACAATCCCTGTGGAGGAAATAAAAACTCTACAAATACCTAACAAATGAGTTTGTGAAATATGCCAAAGTCAAACAAACACCAAATATGTTTTCATTTTTAAGTTCCTCATTTTTATTTTATAGGATTCTAAAGATGTCATTCTTTTTATCCTGAATGTTGCAAAGATTGATGAATAAAAATATATAACATGATTCAAATAAACATTATCTTCTTTAACCCTTTTGTGATGATAAAAATCATTTGGCTTCTCTTTTTTCTCTAAGAAAATGTTTACATGTAATTATTACATTTAACCTATGTTTCTTCCATTTAGACAATAATTTAGATTATTTGTCAGTCTTTTTAGATTCTGAAGGAGCTCAGGAGATTTCACCCCAAAATATGATTGCCTGATATAAAGAGTATTTTGAATTAAAGGCCCTTAGAGATGAACAGGCCCTGGGAAGGGGCCATCTCTCTATCTGCATAACCAGATGGACCTATCCAAAGAATGACTGACTTCCCTTCCCTTCCCCTCCATGTTATCTCAATATATTGCAAGAGAGAAAATCAAGAATGCATCCAGACCTGGCCCATATCATTTTAAACATAACACCTGTCTCTCAGATTAATTTACATGTCAATCTGTTTCTCCCCATGCATTTATCCTCCCTAACAACCATTTATTGCCCTTAAGCAGAATTACCTATATTCCTCATCTCTCTCTCCCTTCTAAAATGAGGACATAAAAATTTCTGTACCCCACTATGTTACTGAGTGTTCACTCTGTGATTCTCCCCATGTGCACAGTAGATAAACCTCTTTCTCTTATTAAATCTGCTTTAATTGTGAGTTGATCTTTCAGCCAACTTTAGGGGAAAAGAAGAAGTTTCTCCCTCATCACACAATTCCAATTATCAATATTTTAGGCTGTGAGGATCATAAGGTCTCTGCTGCAGCTACTTGATTCTGCTGATGTAGTATGAAGATAATCATGAACAATAAAAAAAGAGTGGCCATAACTGTGCTCAGAAAAATTTTATTTATAAAAACATATGATAGTCTGTAAGTCATAGTTTGCTGATCCTTGATTCAGATCAGTGCAATTCAGTAAACCTTCTGTGTTAATGGAAATGTTCTATGTGCTTCTGCAACATGAAAGATAGTCGACTCATTTGACCATTGAGCTCTTGAAGTCTGTCTAATGCTACTGAACAGTAAATTTTAAGTTTATTTCACTGCATATCTATAAAAATAAATGTAAATAATCACTCATGGCCAATGACTACCCTATTGAATGGCAAAAGTTTGAACTTGCATATTAAACATTAATAAACAACACATTGTTTTTCTTTTAATTAGAATGATTTATATTTTTATTTAAATAAAGTTTGTAATCATTAATTAGATCTCTATGTTGCAAATGTGTTATAATCATTTCTCAACTTGTAGATCTTGACTTCTCTGAACATTTAAAAATACTGTTTATTAACTCTATGTCACTTTTTTTTCCTAAGAACCAATGGAATTTTGTAGTCTAGAAAACTGTCTAGTGGACAAAGAATGAATATTAAAAGATACATTTCATTGTGTTATATTTAAAATGTGCCTAGCTTCAACAGCAAAAATTCATATAAAGTTAGGTTAAGCAACAGCAAAATTCTAGAATCCAGAAAATTCCATTTTGATAAATACAGGGCATAGCATTATTTTCAGAGTTACACTTTCTTTTTATTTTTTTAAGTTCCCCTTTTGGCATATTCTTTCTAGGTAACTTTTCTCATGGTTGTAAGAGAACTACTGCAAAACTATGCAAAGCTTAAAATATCTATTCACAGGGGGATTATATCCTATAAAAACAAGGGAAATCAATTCTGAGAATTTTCTCAACATGCCTCCTCTTTTCTGTAAATATGCTAATATATCTTTATATAATTTTAGTAACTATCAAGGGGAACTGAACTACCATGATTGATAAAGAATGATTATAATTTCACCCTTAAGTTGGAGCTGGGTTCCACAACACCTGAAAGCCAATGGTGGCTAGATACCTAAACAAAATTTTAAATTTGTTAACAAAGAAGTGGCAAAAATGTGTTGATAATTGACCAAAATTATTTTCATTGACTATTTAGAAAGCTGAAAAACTTGGGAAAGGGAAATATAGAAATGTTGTACTAGATAATAAGATTCAGTGAAGGGAAAAGGAGGGGAAATAAGTAATGTCAGGAAAAAATAGATTACTTATTTTAACATAATTAGTGACTAGCATTAATTCATTTGATGTGATATAAGTTGACATTAATGAATCACTTGACACCATGTCTCAAAAATTTTTCTAATACATTAATTGAAATTGGCTTGGACATGAGCACTGTCACATGGACCAAAACTGACTAACAGACCATAAACAAAAACTAATGATAAATGGCAATGCATTGAGGAAAAGCATGTAATATTTTCATTTTTGAAAAATTAACATCTTTATGAATACCCAAAATGTAATTTTTTATCAATGTGAATTACAATTGCTTTTCTCCAATGAAATTATAAGTGCCAGTACATTATTTCATTCTCTGTTTTCACTGCTCACTTATTTGGATGCTTAACCTTGTGGTAGAAAAGAAGCTAATGAAAGATTACACATGGGAATTCTTTTTTCTTCAGAAATGCCTGCAGCTGTGAACTCCCCTGCGAAGCTTAGGTTTGTGGTCTTTATTGATTTAAAAGATATTTCCCTTAAAAAGCTTTTCTGGTGTGAGTCAAAGTGTCAGTACCTTTGAATAAAGAGGTTATTTAAACCTGTTACTTTTCTTTTCTTGAAGTTGTATTCTTATACATATCTTCACATTTGTATTGTTTATTTATTTTCAATTTTGTTTATTTCTGCTCTGTTCTGTGCTATTCCTTGTCTTCTGTTAATGTTTGGTTTACTTTGTTCTTGTTTTTCTAGTTCCCTGAGGTGTGAAATTACATTATTAATTTGTGATCTTTCTTTTTGATGTATGTATATTGTCCTGTCATATTCCCCCTTAGCACTGCTTTGTCTGTGTCCAGGAGATTTGGGTAGCTTGAGTCATCATTTTTATTCAATTAATTTTTTTTAAATTTCCATCTTGATTTCCTTGTTGATCCAAAAATTATTCAGCATTATGTTGTTTAATTGCCATGCATTTATATACTGTACCTTAGAGTGAAGAAGATACAAGAATAGAAAACCTGTTTGAAGGAATAATGAAGGAAAAATTCCCTGGTCTTGCTAGATATTTAGACATAAGGATTCAAAAAGGTCACAAAATCCTTGAAGATTCATTCAAATAGGACATCACTAAGGCACATAGTCATCAGTCTGACCAATTTCAAAGTGAAGAAAAAAATATCCTACAAGCTGAAAAATGGAAGAAGCATGTAACTTACAAAGGAAAACTCATCAGACTAATGGCAGACTTCTCAGCAGAAACCTTACAACCAAGAAGGGACTGGCATCCAATCATTAGTATTCTTAAACATAATAACAGTCAGCAAAGATTTTTGTATCTTGAAAATCTGAGTTTCATGTTAAGAAGAAATAAAATCTTGCCCAGAAATAAAATCTTTCCCAGACAAATAAAAACTAAGGGAATTTGTCACCACTAGACCCGCCCTTCGAGAAATGTTCAAAAGTGCTCTAAACAGAGAAAAGAATGGTTGATACTCACCAGTGTAAAAACACTTCAAATTAAAAATTCACAGCTCTTATAAAACAGTAAAACAAAGAAAAATACACAGCAATTAGGTAGCAATCAACATGATGATGGGAATAGTATCTTATTTATCAACACTAACATTGAATATAAATGGTCTAATGTTCTTCATAAAAGCTATTCATTGACAGGATAGGAAAAAAAAACCACAATCCAAATATTTGATGCCTCCAAGAAACCTATTTGACTTGTGCAGAGTCTCATAGACTCAAGGTAATGATTTTGAAAAAAATATTCCATGCAGATGGAAAAACCAAGAGGAAGCAGGAATAGCTCTCTTTATTTCAAATAAAACAGATTTTAAATAAACAATGGCAAAAAGAGATAAAGACGGTCATTACATAACAATAAAGGGATCAAATCAAAAACAACACATACCAATCCTAAATATATATACACTTAACACCAGAGCTCCCAGATTTGTAGTGGGGGACTTTGACACTCCACTAACAGAACTAGATCATGACAGAAAATCAATATGAGATAAATTTTTATTCTGATACTAGCATCTAATGTAAAAATAACTCTGATTGAAGCATATAAATACATACGTAAGACATATAATACAATACTAACTCTAAATGTGGATTATGCTGATGAATTCCTCATGGACAACTGTGAGTTTTATTTTCTTATATCTGTTTCAGGCTAAATTAACTTTTAATAAGACATACTATTTGCCATGTTCCTTGAAGGAAATGTATGTTGCTCAAAAAATTAATTGATTTGGAGTATATGCAAAATAAAAAGAACGTCCTGTAAATTTATTTACAACAAATTTATAATGTATTTGTATAAATATATGTTTTATTAATAATTTTAATATTCTATTTCTTTTGTAATTATCAATGTTTTCTATAAAACCTAAAGTCCAGAAGGCCAAAACAAATCACTCAAATAGAATACTATAAATACCATTCCCACTCTTGAATCACTTTCATTAATGTCCACAATTGAAAATACTTACATCAAAAGAAAAATTATATTATCAGAAAATATATTCTTAAGATATTGCTGAAGATTTTTAATTTTTAATTTTTTCATGTTGAAACATTGTATTAACTTTGTTATTTTATAATAGGAAAATTGTGATAGTTCACCACAATAAAATTTTAACTATGATCTTAATTCACTTTATATGTAAATACATAAATGATGATATTAAAGAGAGTCTAAAAGTAAAGTTTTGTATTATATTCAAAATTAGGGTATTATAAATGTTTATTTATTTGCCTTTGAATTTTTAGTGAATAGAGTTTAAGAATATTAAAATAGTTCTGGAGTAAAACAGACTCTTATTTATTTACAAATAATAGCTGGTGGTTCCCTCATGCCCAGTTCTTACCCCTGAGAAGTAAATGATCATATATATACATAAAGGGTCTGAATTTCATGCTAAGAATACAGTAAGCAATGATTTGGGATATTTTTATAGAGGAAAGAGGCAGCTATTATCTCTCCCTTTCTGAGAGAGTCCCTGATAAAAATAATGGGAAGGATCTTTATTTTAACCCTTTGGTATGTAAATATGTCCAGGTGGATGATAAGCCCATATTTCTAGTTTTGCAAACTTGGTATGTCTCCATGAGCTTTGGTTTCAAATTCTTTGAAATATAAATAGACACATATCTGAAACTAAAGAAAAAAATGTTTTAGTCTATTAAGTGGTTAGTATGTAAGTCTTGTTCTTTTAGTCCAGGTCCCAAATTTCAGCAAGATTTGTTCATAAATTCCTAACTGGAGAAATATAAAACTATTTCCTCATAATTTCACATGTGGGAGCCTAGTCACATTTTCAAATTTTGGGCTATTGAGAAAAGTGGTTTGTCCTACTCTTTATTTCTCACTAATGGCTGGTGTGGTGGCAGTCGCGTGGATAGTAGTATAGAAGCTACTAGAAGAGGAAGACTGAGCTTCAAGTCTGAATGAGCCTGGTCACTGTTTTGATTTTTTTTTTTTTTTTTTTTCCTATATAAAAACCTACCCTTCCTAAGTTGTCTGGTAAAAACAGCAACTGGTTTATTACGTCTCGTGATTTCCTGGTTCAGTGACACGAGCCGCTCTGCTGGCCATTCTTTCTGCTCTACGTGATTTTGACTGTGTTCGGTACGTGACGTTCTGCAGGTGGCTGGATTTGTATGGAGGATCCCTTTATTTATACGACTGACCTGGAAACCTGGATCCAGCTCTCTTTTCATGCAGCCTCCATGTTTCTCTGCATGGTCTTTCTAGCAGGTAGTCATTCCTTTCACAGAGGAACTGTAAGTTGCAGGACGAAGTCTTTCAAGATGCGGGAAGTAAAACATGCCGAGTACTCAAGATTAGGGCCTGGAAACTGGCACAGTATCTATTCTCCACCATTCTTATTGGTCAAAGCAATCACAGAGCCCGTGCAGATTGAGCAAAGGGAGAGAGAGAACACATAACTTAATGGGAGTGGTGTCAAATTATGTGTTATCATCTTTAAACTGCTACAATCCCTGTCACAGTAAAACCTCTTATTTTCCATGAATTTGTTTTTTATGTGAAATAGAAATAATATTTTATATTTTAAGCAGCTATAGTCATGTTGGGTGTTTTGTTATGAGTCTTTGGTTATATAGGATCTCGTTGATGTATTACTTTTAAGTACTATAATAAATATCAAATTTGGACAGAGATTTTCTTGAGTGTTATAAATTTACCTTTTTCTCTCTAATTCAGTCCACTTTGCTTACTCATTTTGTGAACTATTTTCCCTCAAAAGAATAAAAAACACTCATTATTTTTCATATATATATATATATATATACACACACACAACATTTCATAGATTGGGGCTTTTGCTTTGTTTGCATGTAATAGGAATAGCTGATTTTATTGCCTTTATTTCTCATAATAATTATGATAAAAACTCACTGCTTGTAATGTTCACAATGTTATCAATGACATTATGTTGGAATCAATACCTTATACTTAATAAATTGATAAACAATATATTTGACAATCTTTAAGAAATCTGATCATATTGAGTTTTAAATAAACAACTCTGAAAGTATCAGTAACTTGCATTTTTTTTTTCTTTTCTGCTGAGGTTATAGCCTCATATTTCTTTTTGAAGCCATTTTAAACTAGTGAAAAATTTTATGCAGGTAGACTGTTAAAACTTGTAGGAGTATCATTAACATGGTGGAGAGCAAATGTTTTACATTGGCAGAAAAGCTAGAGTTAGAAAAGAGGAAAGTTTACAGACTTTCTCAGTTCCATTTCTATTTCAAGAATGAAGAATTGAAGTAGTATGATGATACGGAAAAGGTTTATTTGATGTCATTTGAAGAAATAGTAATAACAGAAGAATAAACTGTAGTTCAAGAGAATGGTACAAAAAAGAAAGGGGTTACAGGCTTTTTGCTGCACTTGATAGAAGTAATCATTTCTTTTGATTGCTCGGCATTCCTGAAGAGAATATTGTGCATAAAATTTTATGCTAGTATCTGAGCATCTATTTTTATGATGAAGACATTTTCCAAGAAATCAGAACTTTGATATTTAAAAAGAAACAAAACTAGTATATTTTAATAAAAGGCATTTTCCAATATGAATGGAAAGTTTAACCTATCCTTTATAACCTTGCTTTAAAGCTAGTGTCAGAAATTTAGGTAGACTTGTGAAGCCCAGCTAAAATGTAGGAAAATAATATTGATATGGTGGTAATAACTGTCTTTAGCCCTCAGAGAGTATTTGTATATTTAGAATATTTTTGTAAGGAAGACATATATGCTTGTGAAAACTGAGGAAGAGAATAGAATGATATATCTAAGACCACTGTGCATTTAAAAGTGAAATCCAAATAAAAGAATACCAAATCTAAAGACTGGTCCTGTACACCAGTCTAAAACAAAGTGGGATGGAAAACAAGCTGTTGTTATCAGTAGCTTAATACTGGATCTCTTCTGTAAAGTTATGACTCTCAAAGGGTCATTATATACCTGTTTTATAATGAGTAAAGTTAAAATCAGAGTTATTTTCTGTACTTTGTTGTCACTGTTTTTCTTTTTTCATTATAATAATTTCTCATATATGATATAGAAACAGATGTCATAAAGACTTAAAACAGCAAACATATTTTCAATTATAGAAAATTGGATATAATAAAGTTTTATATAATAAAATTCAAGATTTTAACATCCTTTAACTTTCTAAAATTTAATTTTTTAGAAAAGCTTTGTTATTAACATCTTCAAACATAAAAGTAGAGGCAATGAAAAAAGGAACCATCATAAATACATAATCTAGATTTAATAACTATTCATTTATTTGCACATTTGTTTTTTAATTTTTTTTTCTTTTTACTGTAGTATTTTAAAGCAAATGTAAGATATCACAAGTTTTTATCTTAAGTATTTCAGTATATATCTCTGATATATAAGGATATTGTCTTACATAACTACAATGTCATTATCATATTAAAATAAATTTGCAATAATTCTTTTTCATCATCAAATTAGTAGCTATATTGAAATTTTTATAATTTCCCTCCCATCCAAGTGCTAACTGGGCCAAACCCTACTTAGCTTCTGAGATTGGGCACTTTCAGGGTGGTATAGCTGTAGACTATAATTTCCCTCAACATGTCTTTTTATAGTTTCTTTGTTTTATCAGTGATCTAAACAAGATCTATATATTGCAATCAGTTATTCTATATCTTAAACAAGTTTAAGATATAGAAAATGAAGATTTTCATTGTTAAAATTGCTTGTTTTGTTCTAATTTTAGTTTACATAATTTTTATTTTCCTTTTTTAACTTCATACATTAACTTCATACATTAACTTCATACATTAATTTCATACATTAACTTCATACATTAACTTCATACATTAACTTCATAGATTAATTTTTAATCGTGATATAATACAGACATCATAAATATGACCCTTTAAAATACACAATTCAGTAAGTGTTAGTATATTCACCACTAATTCAAGAACATTTTCATCATATCCCCAAAATAAACCCTTACCCATTACTAGTCTCTCCCCAATTCCTCCTTCCTGCCAACATCTGGCAACCCTAATATATTTTCTGTCTCTTTATATTTGCTTACTCTGGAAATTTCACAAGTATAGAATTATTCAATAGGAGATCTTTTGTGCAGGGTCTTTCACATAGAATAACGTTTGCATGAATCATACATGTAGTAGGGTATATCAGTACTTCACATTTTTATGACTGAATAATATCTCCTTATATAGATACACCACATTTTCTTTTATCCTTCATCCACTGATAGACTTTTGAGTTGTTTCTACTTTTGCCACAAGGTTGCTCTCTGAGACTTCTCTTGTAAGGGCACCAATCTCATTCATGAGAGCTCAGCCCTCATGATCTATTCACCTCCCAAAGGTCCCGTCTCTTAACACCATCACATTGGTGATTAGGTTTCAACGTATGAATTTGGGAGGGACACAAACATCCAGAACATAACATCTGCCAATATGCTATCTCCATCAACATAACGTATCATCTCATCACACAGAAACAAAATCATTAGAAAAAAACAAAGCAAACAAAAAACTATGCAGGTGTTCACTGTCCTTGTAGACTAACCATGTAAATACTTTTTTTCAGAAGTTCATAGCAATTTCATCATTCATTACTACTTTAGATATAAATATTCAGTTTCCTCTAGTAAATCCTTAAATCTTTGCAATGTGAAATATTCAAACCCAAGATTGTTTTATTTATTTCTTTCTAGTTTGGATGCTTTTAATTTTTTTCTCTTGCCAAATTACTCTGAGTAGGACTCTGAATTTATTGAACTTTGTTATATTATCTTTTGTTTTGACTATTCTCAATGAAATTCACTTTCTGTGAGCTCAGATAAATTATAGAAAATAACGTTATGTATGTTTTGAACATCTGAATTATGATTTTATTGAGTATGTTATGTTTAAAATGAATACTAAATCTAATTTACTTGAATTTAACAAAACGAAATGAAATCATCATAAGAGTTAAAGAAATAAAATATTTCTTTTAAGATACCATGTTGTTTCATACCTTTGTTCCTTCAAATATGATTTTCCCTCTGACTTTTCATTAAATTAATTGCTACTCATTTATAAAACTCTAAGATTCTTTTTTCTGAGGACACTTTTTTTGACATGTACCTCTTTATATTAAAAGTTAAATAAAAATAACAAATTGAATAAGAAAACTACATCTCAGATTTTCAAATGTAAAATCACAATTAAATTTTAGAGGATTTCAGATAATGTATCTACTTGGGATGACTTCCCTGTGCATCCCAAAATGCTTTTCTTTAGGATATTGTAAGAAAAGAAAGAGATAAATCGAGACTACTTATCTAGGCAAAAGAAATATCAGTGGAAATATAAACTGTCATTTTCACATCTAAGGATTTTGCTATTAATTTCTTTTTTCTTTTTTACTTAAAGTGTATTTCTCGGCTATCTCAGGAAAATCTCAGTTACAAGTGAAAATGAAAGTGGCATTAAAGGATATAATCTATATGCAGCTCTTAATCAATAGAAGCAAACACACATTTTATATAAATACCCTTTATTGAACCAGTTCTCTATGCAAGTGAATCTGTGAAAAGTGGTAATCTCGAATCATTATGTACTTTACTATAAAAGGAAAGATAATAAGCATAGTTTACTGTAATCATAAATCAAAGGTGAAGATCAAAAAAATTTAAACATTTGTGAAATAAGTTATCAGAATGTTTGAAAATTGTAATAATGCAATATTTTAAATCACATAGTATTGATTACTATTAGATATTCTGTTACGTGTATACATGAGCTAAACCAGTTCAGCCTTATAGTTTCACTATTCAAATATAATCATTGATATTAAATGTCATGATTTTATTTTACAGTTTCTAATTTCATTTTCTGTAAAAGAACTCTACTAACTCATAAATATATTATGAAGGCATAGAATTCTGGTGTGCTACCTATATGTCTCTTATGTTAAATTTATGACTGAAATTTTTATGTCCTAAGATATTGTCCATAATGTATTTATGTGTTCATTTAATCATGACTAACTAAACACTACAAATAAAATACCTAAAAAATTATTTTTAAGTATATTCACAATTTTTAAAATCAGAATGAAATGATGAATGTTTTCAAGGATCTTTACATATTTGTGAAAAAAATTGTAAGATTAAGGGTCATTAACATTTCTTAATCTACTACCATGGACCAAGCATTTTCCCAGAAACTTTATGTATTATTTTGATATTTTTGATCTCTCTTAAAATAATATATTTCTATTTCCATTTTATATAATCAAAATACAGTCTCTAAAAGATGAAACAATCTGCTTAGAAGATAAAAGATAGCAGAGATATAAAAGTACAGGTGCACATTGAAACAACTGCACAGGTTAATCCTCTCCAACTACAAAATAGAATACAAGCATTTAAATACACTTAAAATGTTTACTTATTCAAGTTCTCTGAGAAATTATGCAATCAAATTTACTAACCAAAAAATATATTTAAAATATTTTTTAAAAAATTGTATATAAATTGCATGCCTTCAACAGCTTTATGATTTACATTGCCCACTTATTTAAATTGAATGTTCCAAAAATTTGACCAAATAGTAAATTTTACTTCATTCTAATTTGTTTATATTTTCTTATTATAATACTAATTTATACTATAATTTTGTTCATTTAAATTCTTTAGAACTAAAAAACATTGGCTCAGCAAGTTTGTATGCTTCTGTTTTCTTGCAATATTATTTTCTAGTTTGGAATCTTTGTTTCAAATTCTTGACATGTCAAATATCATATGCCATCTATCAGCTATGATGCGTGAAATTACAGAGATGACATTAAAGTTGGACTATGTTGACAGTTTTCTTCTGTTAAAATGTGCATTTTATTTTCAGAGGAAATTTATTTTCTATTTCTTTTACCATTCACTTTTGGAAGGCAATTTATCATGTTTGATCTACATTGTTCATTATTTAAAATTTTTGCTGGTATTGTTTTGACACCTAATGCAACAATCTCACAAAGCTGAAAACAATTTTACTGTATCTCATATCCTAATTTAATATCACATTGTCATATTGCATCTTGCATCCAGAATTTTTCACCACTGCCTTTAAATATAGCAGATTTCAAAATGAAAACATTTAAAATTGCTTTATCTTTTGTTATTATGCTAATATCACCTTTTTGAGTTTCAAAATCATGTACATCCAGACTATAATGATATGTATTTCTAATGTTTCACACCCAGGGTATGTGCATTTTAATGCACAAAACAAACAATTGTGTTGTTACTTTTTAAAAGATAAGGTTTGGTTTATTTGAAAGTGCATTTCTATTACGAGGGACCTCATTATTTATGTATAAAGAGAAAGTTACAGAATCAATACAGGTACATTGTTGGTAAATGAAGCCTTAATTTTTGAAATCTGGTACAAAGTAGGAGAGTTAGAATTTACTCTATAAGAAATCTGTCACTCCTGCGTTCATACTTTAGATTTCTGGGATTTTTCATTACTAAATTTAATGTATGCTCTTTTGAGAAAGAAGTAGCAGTTTGTAATATATCCTCCATGATATATTTTTTGACTTTTAAAAATTAAGGCATAATTTTATACTGTGAACTACAAAGATCACACAGATCTATTTTGATAGTTTTGGCAAATGTATATACTCTTGTAACCCACATCATATAAAAATAGAAAACATTCATCACCATAGAAAGTCAATTCTCCACTAAATCTCCACTACAACAATTAAAGCTTCAAACAGTGGAAATACAAGTACAAATACTGTTAGTTAATATGTTTCACAAATTTATATAACATTAACCTGTAAAGTATAATAATTCTTTTGTTATGCATCCTCCATGGCCGAAAGAATAATGTAACACCTGAAAATGCAAATAATACTCTAAAATTTGTTTTAGTTTTAATATGTCCTGATTAATGAAGCATAGATACCCACATATTTTTCTTCTTTGAATATGTGACTTGATGTGCAAATCATTCAAATTCACAATCACTTTCTATTCTATAGTCTAGAGTATTTTTAAAACTAGTGTTTAAAATATTTTTGATTTTTTATGTTGATCTTCCAATATATCATCATATTGAGCATCCTTGTTAGTTCTGATAATTGGACTTCTATTTATGCTTTTTTGTTTATCATGCTAAATGATCATATTTTAAGCAAATAATACATCAAATATTTACTAAGAAAAATAAAAATTTTATATTAAAAAACTAATAGGACAATTGACCAAACATACAAAATTAGAAAATTAGTCTTATTTTCTGGATACTTTTATGGAGTTACCCTCTTTCTCTGAAAATTCATTTTTTCCTTTATGAATTTTGATGGGTCCCATGATGTTCAAGATAATGATTATATGTTTAATTCAACTGTAGTATATTTGTGAAACAATGTAATGTATTATCATTTGACCTTTAACATTTATCACATATTAATGTAAACAATATCTGTATCCTTGAGATTCTCCCTGGAACAAATGTTGTTCCTTAGAACCAGACATTACAAATAATTATAGATAAAACACAAAGAGCTATAGAACTTTCTTTGTAGGAAAACCACTTTATCAAATAAAAGTGTAATACTCAGAGTAATAACAAATTCTCTCCATTTTTAAAAATCATGGAGCTAGTGTTCTTTAGACAGACATTAAATAGAGGTATGAAAATACTACCATAAGTCATTTGTAGTCTAAGTAAGCTGCAATTATATATTTATCTAATAATGATTTATTTAAAAACTGAATGAAGATTAGGCTCATTACTAATCATACATTTTCTTTGGCCTAACTAATATTTATTAAATTTTTCTTTCATCTTTTTCTAGAAAATTTCATTCTTTGCTTGACAAGCAAAAACACAGCATCCCAGTTTTTCTGACCTCATATTCTCCTTACTCTGTCACAGACTTTAAATGGCAATTTTTGACAAAACCACAAATCATCCTAAGATACAGTAGTGTAGTGTTTTTCAGAGAAGGTCAGAGTACCAAGTATGCTTTCTCAGAATAAAACAGCTATTTAATGGGAGGAGTAGACAGTTGTTGGTAATCCCTCTATATCTCTTTGGGTCATTACTTGCTGACAATTGAAATCAATTTAGAATCAGTAGACATTTTTTATTGATTTAAAGACTATGAGTGGAGCACTGTGCTAGATATTCATTTTTCTTCATTCATTCATCCCTCAAGGTTTCAACACTTATTATATATCAGTCACATTTTAGTGTCTGAGCTTTTATCTCTGTTATCTATCTTTGAGAAACTTCTATTGTAGAAGTGTGGGAGTATTGTCACCCCAGTGCAGTATGTGCTATATTACAGATATAGAGACACGTAGGATAGCAGCACATTGAGAACACAATCAGATGACTTATACCAGGCAATCCTTAGAAAGATAAATACTAGTTAAATATTAAAGAATGACTAAGAGTTCATCAATGAGAGAAAAGGAAGGATGATATCTCTGCTTCTGTGCTTTTTAAAGACATGAAGAAACTCTAATATCTTATTTCAGAAAACTAATCTAATAAAAATAATGACATGCTGAAAAAAGATCAATCATCTTTCTTTAACAAAGTTTCCCTGTATACTCCATGTCATACTCTTTTTGAAATTAAAGATATTACTAATTGTACTGGTATGTATAAGCCCTTGTCAGATATATCTCTACTGTGATGAAGTATTAGCAAATTTTATCTAAGTTTTCCCTTTTCTAGATCCTTGAGTATAAAATATATTAATATTAGGGGCTCATCTTAAAAAGTAGAAATATGGATGAACATTATTAAGTTATCACATACAAATGTTTTCTTGAAATCTTAGTGAAATTTGGTAATTTTTTTACTAGAGAAAATCTCTTGTAGTCTTATATTTTGATAAATATTTATGTAATTTCTTATTTTCGTTTATATTCCAACTTTTTCTCATAAACAAAAATTTCACATAATCTGTTATTTGCTTTCACTCCCACTTCTACACTCCAACATGCATTATAATTCATTCATTTATACATTCATTTATTTTATTGCCACTATTCTAATTTTTTTTCATTTTTAAAATAGCTTTAAGCCTATATAACAGTTGCAAGAACCATTTGTAGAACACTCACAACTCTTTTACTCCAATTACCACAATTGTTAGTACATTATCCTCCCTCTTTCCTTGCCATCTCTCCCTCTCTCCCCTTTTTCTCTCTCTCTATCCTTCCTCCCTTCACAGTACATAGGAAGAGTTGTAGAAGATATATCCTATAGTATACTAACATTTTCTATTTTCTTGAAAAATATAAATGGAAGAAACAGGACCAAAAATATTCCTGTCTATGACAGTTAAATATGGTTAAAGAAGGAAAAGGCTGAAATATAAGTAAGTAAATTGTTCAGTATGTTAGATCTTTTTAAGTTTAAAAAATAGGTTAATATAAATGTAATTGATAAGTATATGACAGATTTCTAAGGTTGAGTAATATTTTTCTGTTTTTTAGCTAATATTTAAAGATGGCTTTATTGAGATATAACTAACATACCATGTCATTATTCACAGATTTGTACAAAAATCACAATTTTAGAACATTTTCATCACCATAAAAGCAATTGCATATTCATTAGTAGTCATTCCTTATTTCTCTCCAAACTCCAACTTTATGCAACTGTAATCTATTTGTTGCTTTTATTTGTGATTCTGTACATTTCATATATATAAATAAAATCATACAATGGGTAGTCTTTTGTGACATGCTTCTTTTATGTAGTGGCATGTTTTAAAGGTTCATCCATATTGTAGCATGTATAAGTAATTCATTCATTTGTGTTGATAAGGAATATGAGATTATGGATATATTATCTTTTATTTATTAAATCATCAGTTTATAGATGTTTGATTTATTTCTAATTTTTGGCTATGTATAATTCTGCTATACATTGCTGTAAATTTTAGTGTGGGCATATATTTTTATTTATTTATTTATCTTTTTTTATTTGAGACAGTGTCTCCCTATGTTACCTAGGCTGGTCTTGAACTACTGGGCTTAAGCGATCATCCTACCTCAGCTTCCCAAATATTTGGGATTATATGTGCAAATCAATGTGCGGGTAGAATATATTTATATTTCTCTTGGATATAAACATAGGAGCAGAATCGTTGGAAATTACAGTAGCTCTACGTTTTTGAGGGACTGTTAAATATTTTTCAAAATGGTTGCAACATCTTACATTTTCCTTTTGTCATGTGTGCTATTTTAATACTTTTTAGTTCTGCTTTTTTTCAATTTCTCAACTCACTTTACACTTTCAAGTTTTTACAATGATCACTATCTATTATTTCTCCTTTGGATAAGTCACTAAGGAATTTACATCCAACCATCAACAAAAATCAAATCTCAAATCACTTCATAAATATAAACACTGATATTGAATTTCTGGTCAATTCAATTCATATGATCATATCAAAAATTTGGACTTCATTAAAATAAAAAAGAAAATATGTGTCTTATTATAAGTTACCTGACATCAGTGGTTTTTAGCTGTGCAAGGATGATACTATTTAATTTATGACAACTTTATTTTGCTATGTGCAGTTCTCCTCTTCTTAAATTAAATTCTGTATGAGCTCCAAGAATATAGAAGACTAAAAAAGAAGCTTATTCTGGTTCTACAGATAGAAAGACAGGCTTCTCCACTCTCCAGAAAGACATAATATAATTGCTTTAATGGAGCCAAAGAAACAAATTGTTAGATAATAATAGCATGTAATCCAACCTTATGGTTTTACAAATGAGATGAAACTAAATTGTAGCATTTGATATCATTGACAATTTAAAACCCCCATTTCTCTGCACTCTCTGAAATAAAAGGTCACTGGGGCATAAAATCTGTATTACTAGAATGTGGGAACTATAATTACATTAACATATATTTGAAATGTTTAAATTATACTCACTGAAAAAATTATCCTGAGTATTTTTTCAGGTTTGTCTTATTGAGCTTTAACTTCTGAAACAAGAATGTATGGCTTGTAGCTTATTTACTTTCAAAATTAGATAAGTAAGATATCAAAATCTGTGTGTATCTCCCTAGCTTGAATTCAGGTCAACACGTACTTTTGTTTAAGGAAACATTCTTTTCCCTTATACTTATACATAGTGCTATTTCTGCTATTTCATCTTTTTTTCTGCTATTTCATCTTTTTTTTTTTTTTTTTTGAGACAGTCTCACTTTGTTGCCCAGACTACAGTGCCATGGCATCAGCCTAACTCATAGCAACCTCAAACTCCTGGGCTCAAGCAATCCTCTTGCCTCAGCCTCCCGAGTAGCTGGGACAACAGGCATGCACCACCATGCTCGGCAAATTATATATATACATATATATATATATATATATATATATATATATACACACACACATATATATATTAGTTGTCCAGCTAATTTATTTCTATTTTTTTTAGCAGAGACGGGGGTCTCACTCTTGCTCAGGCTGGTTTCGAACTCCTGAGCTCAAACTGTCCACTCATCTCGGCTTCCCAGAGTTCTAGGATTACAGGCGTGAGTCACCACACCCGGCCTATTTCATCTTTTAAAACTACCGTGTTTCCCCGAAAATAAGACCTACCCATAAAATAAGCCTTAGCAGGATTTCTAAGCATTTGTGCAATATAAGCCCTGCCCCCAAAATAAGACCTAGTGATGGGCGTGAGAGATTGGGGCCAATGGTTCTAAAGGAAATAGAGTCACAAGAAATTCAGGATGGAATTAGGGCTTGGAGAGTTATGATGCTCCAGAAGAAGACGACTTAACTATATTTGAATAAATGTAGATTGTTGTACCATACTTAAAAAAAATAACACATCCCCTGAAAATAAGCCCTAGGGTGTCTTCTTGAGGAAAAATAAATATAAGACCCTGTCTTATTTTCAGGGAAACACAGTAATCTCCTTCACTCTGCAGCTCTTCCTTTCTTTGCTGCTTAGTTAGCTCTCTGCTTTTGACAAGTTTTCCCTGGGCTGCATTCCAAATTCCTCTTCCCTACACTCCATAATCTGATGCACCAGTGATGATCAGGACTGTTTTGTTATCCTTAGTCATTCCCAGCTTACTCACTGCTTCAAAACAATTATGCTGCCCCTGTGTAAAGCCTCATGGCCGCATTCTCACCTACACATAATTTAAATAGGTACATCAACTTATTTTAAGTAGAGAGAGACTTATGGCTTACATTGAACTCCCAGTTGAATGAGCCTGGCAACACATAGTGCTGGCACAGAATAAACTGACTCACAAGTTTTTATACAAAATAGGAATACACACATGCAAATGTCTTCTCTTTGGCTATTCAATTCACTCAAATAATGGCTATAATGGCAGGCATTTTAAGACACTGCAGAAAGGTTTGGGAAGATACCGGCACAGAGAAAAAAATGGTTCTTTTCTTTCTTTTTTAAAAATTTTATTTCAGAATATTATGAAGGTACAAACGCTCTGGTTGCATAAGTTGCATTTGCACCATTTGAGTCAAAGTTATAAGTGAGCCCATCATCCACATAGTGTGCATTGTACCTGATAGATGTGAATTTATCCATTCCCTCCTCCCTGCTCCCACCTCCTTGATTTCCAATCAATGTTATTTTCACATGTGCACATAAGTATTGATCAATTAGTTCCAATATCACGGTAAGCACACGTGGTGTTTGGTTTTACATTCTTGCAATACTTCACTTAGAAGAATGGACTCCAGTTCCATTCAGTTCCATCTAGGCTAATAAAAGAAGTATTAGTTCATCATTTTTATGGCTGAGTAGTATTCCATGGTATAAATATACCACATTTTATTAATCCACTCATGTATGGATGTATACTTTGATTGTTTCCACATATTTCCTGTAAACATAGTGTCGGCATCTTTTTTATATAATGTCTTTTTTTTTTCCTTTGGGTAAATATCCAATAGTGAGATTGCTGGATCGAATGGTAGTTCTACTTTAGTTATTTGAAGTGTCTCCATACTATTTTCTGTAGAGGTTGTACTAGTTTGCAGTCCCATTAACAGTGTTTGAGGGTTCTTATGTCTATGCAAGCACACCAACATTTGTTATTTTGGGATTTTTTGATAAAAGCCATTATCACTGGAGTTAGGTGATATCTCATTGTGGTTTTGATTTGCATTTCCCTGATGATTAGTGATGTAGGACATCTTTTTCATGTTTGTTAGCCATTAGTCTATCTTCCTTTGAAAAGTTTCTGTTCATGTCTTTTGCCCACTTTTTAATGAGGTTTATTGACTTTTTTCTTTCTGACTTGTTTGAGTTCTTTGCACATTGTGGTTATCTGCCTTTTAAGATGTACAGCATACAAATATTTTCTCCCATTGCATAGTTTGTCTATTGGCTCTAAATGATTGTTTCCTTGCCTGTGAAGAAGCTTTTTAATTTGATCCGGTCCCATTATTTATTTTAGTTGTTGCTATGATATTTCATTTCTTTCTTAATATTCAAATGGTCTGTCATGACAAAATGCTTCATACATTGAATTTTTAGTTGTATTTCAAAAGCATTTTACTCTAGACAGTTTATTCAGCAAACATATTTTTAAAATATGGGTTATATAATTTTGGAAAGTCACAATTTTCAAGATGGAAGGTATATTTTTTAATATTCTATTTATTTTAATATTATAACATCATGAATAAATTGTTCCTATTTGGTTATAATAGCAAATTGAGTTCCTTGTGGTTAAAAATGTCATAAAGCACAAAACCTATCTTGATGCTATTTCTCATGAGCTTGAAATAAATGGTTATGTGCAATAATTTTTCAAGAATAAAATATTAATATTTTACAATAACAATATAAATTACTTGAAATTAGTCTACTATTTATGCAAAAGTGAATAAAATGAAAGAGTCAATTAAGGTTACATGTCTTTCTTTCTATCAACATTTCTACTTTATCTATTATTTATTGCTCTACATTTCTAGTCTCAAGGGAAATTTTACTTTGAGTGCTAAAGATCATTAGTTTACTTATTCTCTACTTATGTTTGCCTTTATACTATGAAACACTGAAAGCCTATTATCTTAATAGGTGATAAATGCAATTTTTTAGTAAAATGATTTACTAAAGAAATGCAAATCTGAATTCAATAATGAATATATTATTGATGTTGATTTTTCCCACCATTAACCGTAGCTACTTTAAACTTAAGTACTACCATCATTTTAATAATGTATATAGTTAACAGAAAGATTATTGCTCAACATGAGTTAGGGCAAACCTTCTGCTAGTCAGAGATTATAAGTGTTGAATATACTTTCATAGAGTGTTAACCTTATTTTTGAGTTTAAATAATTTTAGTTAATACATAGCTTATTTGTATATCAATAGATCAGGTTTAATTTATAATTTTATTTGTGTGAACTTGAAATAACAAGGTTGACTTACTGGGTATCTAAATATTATTTTCTTCTCAATACTGTACATTTTATTGATCTTTATGAGAGAGTACATAGTAAAATATTTATTCAGGTATTATTACCTTACAATAAGAGAATGAAATAAATAAATGAATATAGATCCTTTTTGTCTTTTCTAACATGTATGTCTGTTATTATTTACATAACAGTCATAACATCTCAGCATTTTCTCTTTGTCACTTTTCAAAAACAGTGCAAGATCTATAGAAACTGAACAAACAGGAAGGTATTGGTACACGTTCATATGCTTGTATTATATGATAAAATTCTTTAAAAACCAAAAATCATAGTAAGGTAATATTTAAAGAAGTTAACAAGTCTACTTAAAATAGAATGGATATTCAATAAATAGTTTTAGACCTATTTTCTTGCTTGACAGAAAAATAATCCCTCTGTAAAATGATACATGTATAAACAAGCATGCGTTTTGTATCTATACTACAATGTGTGTGTATGTATGTGGACATTTTCCTAACACTCACATTCAATTTTATAGTAGTCATGGATACTGATTACTTGTTATGTGCCAGATACCAAAAACATAAAATTTTGATATGAGGAATTGTGTTTCCACTTAGGATATGTTCCACAAGATGATGTTGCATAATAACAATGAGAAAAAGTCAGATTGCCTACAAAGTCATATTATTGAGCCCATCAGAGAGTTGAAGTCACAAGGCATATAATTAAACTACATTCTAGAGTGATAGTCACTCCAAGAGAAAGGAGATACATAATTGGTTTCAAAGATGAACATATGACAAAGACAAAGGGGGAAATCATATATGTAGCTAAAAATAAATCAGCTAACATTTTTAAAAGATTCTTAAAAACCTCATGTGTCATTTAAAAGTTGCAAGGATCCCCTCACCTCAGAGAGAAGGAAAGGTGGCAGTCACTGACCCATAAGCTCTGACTTGGACACTATGAGAAAGATAACAGCAAGAGACAGGAGCGAGGACCCTAATTGTGTAAGTATACAGAGATGATGAGCTGCCTGAGGGGACATGAGCAAAATACTAGGTCTTGTGTGATCCCTGCATCATACAAAACAAAAGCTGAGATGTTCTGGGGAACAGGTAGGAATGAAGAAACAAACACAAAACAATGACCCTGGAGAAGGTGGAAGACAACCCCTGCAGTAGGGATCCTGTAAGACAAAACAGATTTCTGTTACTGATGGAGGAGAAATGGAAATTTTCTCCACTGCATGATCTGACAGACAAAAAAAAAGCACTGCTTTCCACAGTGGAAGCTACAAGAATCCTGAGATGACCTTATTCTTGAGGCTCACAGGCTAGCCTAAGCCCAACGTCTGAAAAAGGAAGGCAGAGAATTAACCTTCTCCTATTACAAGTCAAACACTGTGTGTCAAGCTTCAGTATGCTACCTCAGGAAATAAGGCAAAAGAAATAATTGAAGAGGACGGGTGCGGTGGCTCACTCCTGTAATCCTGGCACTCAGGGAGGCCGAGGCAGGTAGATTGCTCAAGGTCAGGAGTTCAAAACCAGCCTGAGCAAGGGCGAGACCCCCATTTCTACTATAAATAGAAATAAATTAATTGGCTAACTAATATATATACAAAAAATTAGCTGGATATGGTGGTGCATGCTTGTAGTCCCAGCTACTCGGGAGGCTGAGGCAGTAGTATCGCTTGAGCCTAGGAGTTTGAGGTTGCTATGAGCTAGGCTAACACCAGGGCACTCACTCTAGCCTGGGCAACAAAGTGAGACTGTGTCTAAAAAAAAAGAAATAATTGAAGAGATAATGGTCAAGAATGTTTCAAAATTAATGGAGGAGGGGGAGAGAAAAAGAAAGAAGAAAAGAAAACCTATATCTAAGATGCCTAGAGAATACAAAATACAAGATATAAAATGCATTTAAACAATATCATATTCAAACTGCAGACAAACAAAAATAAAGAGAAAATCCTGAATACAACCATAGAAATAAGAATCCAAAAAAGGGCAAAAATATAATTACAACAATCTCCTTTTCAGAAATATGTAATCAAAAGACAATGAAGTAGTAATTTCAAACTAATGAAAGAGAAAGAGAAGAGAAACTTCCAAACTGGAATTCTATAGTCTTCTAAAATTTGTGAAAGGAATCTTATACATGTCCAAGACAAGAATGCATATTCTGCCATTACCAGTGAAAATAAAAACAAAATATACGAATATTTGTGAGTTGCTGTTATAGTAGTTCCAAATAGAAATTAATATAATTAAATGTTTACGTAAGATAACAATCTCTTAATCAATGATTCAAGCCTAAATGTTAGAAAATAGGCAAATAATAAGAAAGCAATTTAAACAGAGCAAAGGAGCTATTAAACATAAATGTACAAAGGAAAAAAAGTAAAAGCATACAAATATTAAATAAAATCCTAAAACCAAAAATCTTTTGTTTGAGATTAACAAAATTGACAACACTATACCCATACTGATAATAAAATAAGAAAGAAGACATAAATTATTTATTTTATACATGAAAAGTTTACATTTATATAGATATAATAGATATTAAAATAATTATAACTGAATATTAACAAACTAATAAGAAAATATTAAGAACAATTTTATGATAACCAATTTGAAAAATTCAATAAAATGCACTCACTTCTTGAAAGACCCACACTGAAATGCTCACTAAAAATATACATCTTCCTTATAGCTCTCTCTATATTAAACTATTGAATTTAAAATCAAATACATTCCCACAAAGAAAACTCTATACCCAGATGACATTACTGTTGAATTCTACCAAATATTGAAAGAAGAAATGAAAACTATTCTATTCAATCCCATCCAAGAAATAGAAGGGAAATGAAACCTCCCAACTCAATTTTAAGGGCAGAATTATCCTGATACCAAATCCAGGTAAAGATATAGCAAGAAAGTAAAACTATGGAATAATATTATTTATGATTATACATTCAACAATCCTCAACAAAATATTTATAAATTAAATTCAATAATTAATAAAAAGTAATTTATCATGACCAATTCTGCTTTATTTCAATAATTTAAGTTTACTACAACAAACGAACACCAAGCAATATAATTCACCATATCGTTAGACTAAAAAAAGAAAACTTATCCAATCTTATAGATGCCAAACAAGAATTTGACATCAAGAACTTGACATCATCTATTCATCAAAAAATTCTCAGCATATTATAACCAAAAGGAAACTTTCTCAACTGGATAAAAAAGCATCTAAAAGCCCTATAGCTAACATTATACTGAACAGGGTAGGGGAGGTGGGAGGCTACATAGCTTTTCCCCTAAGATCAGAAACTAGGCAAAGATGTATCTTCTCTTACCATTTATATTCAATATTGTACCGAAGGTCATAGGCAATATAGTAAATTAAGAAAATATAATAAAGTCACAAGATTGGACACAATAAAAGGCTCTTTATTTTCAGACAACATGATAATCTGAACTATGTGGAAAATAAGAAAGATTATACGAGTTTAATAAGACTGTAGGATACAAAGTCAATATATATCATGACTTATATTTCTAAATGATGATAAACATTGGACATTATTTAAAAAACATTTACAATAAAAAACAAAAATTGGAACATTTAGGATAGATTTAATATCACTCAGGTAAGATTTGCATGATAAAAACTGCAAAACATTTGTGAGACTAATAAAAGCCAAATAAATAAATAAATAAAAATAGGTACACGAACTGGAAGAATATAAATTGCAAAATGACAATTTTCCTCTAATTTATTTAAAAATTGAATGTAGTCTCTAATAATATCCCTGCAGTATTTTTTGTAGAATTGTACAAGCTAATATTAAAAATTGACATGGGTTTGTTTGTTTGTGAGAGAGGATGAGCTATGTATATCCTATATTTTACAATGAAGAAAGAACAAAATTAGGAGTCAGACAAATCTGAGAATAAATTGAGCTCTGGGCATCTAAAAAAAAAATTTACATGGAAAAACCAAATACCTAGAACATATATGATGGCTTTTCAGCCAATTGTGGTGGAAAAGTTGGATATTCATACAAAAATAACTGATCTCTGACATTTACCTCAAATCATTTAAAAAAAAAAACTGCAAAGTGGAACATGGTCCAGATTGAACCATAAGATATTTATGAAAAACATAGGAGTGTGTGAGTGATCCTAATCTTGGGCTGCGTAAACACTTTTTTGGGCACAAAAAAACACAACTTATGAAAATGATGCATTGGACTTCATCATGATTAAAAACACTTGCTCATTGAAAAATTCCTTAAAAATGTATATCCTTGAAATAGACTGAGAGAAAACCTTTGCAAAGCACATGTCTGTTAAATGCTCTTATAACTCCATAATAAGAAGACAACCCCCCCAAATCAAAACTAAATAAAAGACTTGAACAGACATCTGACTAAAGAAAAAGTAAGGATTATATATAAGTACATGACAATATGTTCAACATCTTCAGTTTATAGAGAAAATCAAATTGAAACCATAATGAGATACCACTACAAACATTCCAGTATGGATAAAATGAAAATGAATATTGATAGATGCTAGATAAATAGATTCCAGATAGAAAAATGATAGATAGATAGATAGTTTGATAGATAGAGAAATAGATGGATGGATGGTAGACAGGCAAACAAGCAATCACTACCCTGACAATAACAACGGCTGAATAGGAGGCAAAGCAATTGGATGTCTCATATATTTCCAGAGGCAATCCAAATTGGCACAGCCACTTTGTCAAAAATGTTTGGCAATTTCTTATAAAATTAAACACACAGTTTCCTTATAACCCAGTAACAGTATTTGTATAACAGAAATGAAAATATATATCACCACAAAAGTCTGTACAAAATACGTATTGCGGGGTTTTTTGTGGTTACCAAACTCTGAAAACCTCACCAATATTCATCATCTGGTATGCTGATGAACATAGAGTGGTACACCTATAAAAAGAAATACTATTTAGTATTAACTGCTGATGCATCCCCCACCTCCCCAAAATGGATAGCTTTCAAAAGCTTGTGTAAACAAAAAATTCTAATCAAGGAAAGCATGCTACCTGATTCTATTACATAAAATTCTTGAAAAGGTAAAACAATAAGAATGGAAATCAAATCAGTTGATGTCAGAGTCTGAGGGAAGAGGTGGGGTATTGACTGCAAATAACAGGCAGGTAACATTCTATATCTTGCCTGTGGTGTTGGTTACCTGACTGCATACATTTAGCAAAACTCACCAAACTATTAACCTAAAAAATAGGTTATTTATTTGTATGTAAATCATACATCAATAAACATGAATAATAAAAAATGATCACAGGAAATAAAGATTTAAAAAGTTATGATGGTTATAGGGACATATAAACTATTTTCATTTTTCAAGGAGTACCTCTATTAATTTCTATTCTAAGCCTATATTCAAGAATCCAATCCTTTCTGGGAGATATGGCTTAAACATGACTGAAATGCACTTCTAAAAATTTTGGTCACTGGAAACAAATAAATCCATTTTACAAATGATCTTTTATGGTAGCTAGAATCCTCACAAAGTCAAAAGCTGCTGCAACTAACAAAATAGTTTCCTTTGATGTCATTTAAATTGGTGAGGAGAAGAGAGGGGTAATAAAGAAAGATTTAAAGGAAATACATCTCTAACACAGCAGCTCTGCCTCTGAACACAACATAGGAAAAATACCAGGTGGTTTATGCTAGCAATCTGTTATGTATGGTGTTCCATGGAATTTGACAGTGATTATTATTTGAATCAAATAGTAAATTCACTCTTAGTGTGTTATAACTACGCTAAAACTATTTTGGTGAAAGCTTTTCTTTATGCTTTAAGAATTTTCTTCTGTATACTCTTCAGTAGATTGTTAAACTCTAAATTCATTTTGAAAAAGTCGTTACTTGTTTTATTGTGAAATATATATATCAGATTCCATCTATGAGTAAAGAAAGCCTATACTAATAACATATTTTGCATTTTTTCCGAATATGAATATGTACTCATTTATCATTTCAGATTTTGATGTTCATATCAATATAGTAAAATTGAATTGTATTCTCTTTTCCTTATTTTTTCTCTTTCTCACAATAAATTTTATTGATTTCTTTGAAATAGCTGAAGCCACAGAAAAGTACAATATTAACTCATAAACAATGTGCTTCTATCTTCCATCTTTATAAAAATACATAAATTATATAATAAAGTTACATAAAAAGACAAAAAAGATAATTATCAATATATATCAAAGTAATAAATGAACATTTTAAGTAAGTACATTTTACTTAGAAGTTTTAATTCTAGGATTAAGTTCTAGCACTCTTTTCAGTTATTTCTATAATTTATAACCTACTTGTATTCCAAATCTCTTTATTCATTATCTGTGAGAAACTTGAAAAACATTATCCCTATATGAGTTGCATTATCTTACAATGGAAAAATTCCTAAGCCAATTTCCCATGTTTGATTACCATAACATAGGCAAAATTCTGTGTTTATAATAAGATGGATAGAAAACTATCATTAGCAAAGCATTTTTTTTTTCTGGGATAACCATTCTTAAGGACCTTTGATTAAAATAAAAGACAACTAAATATTTTTATATTATTAAATATTCCATAAATGGGAAGAATTGTGGTTTTTCATAAGACTCATTTAAGTTAGCAAAACTTGTAGATGTTTAAAGGTAGACAATTCTTTCCAATTCATGGAATCTTTCCAGATACTATTGTATTGGCTTGCTCATCCCACCTTGAATTCATGTTTTTGTCCACCCCACACTGTTTCCCATATATATAAAAATTTTTTATCTGTAGGTCCTAAAATCAAAATCTTTCTTATCCAACACAGATTCCTTTGAAAAATAATACGAAAGCAATTGGAAAAAGAGACAGGGGTTCTTCTTTACTTTTCTCTCATCCTCCCTGTTTGATATCTTTCGCTCATTACTTGGAGTTATTTTTGTCTTGGTTTGTGGCCACATGCTAACTTACACAGCTCAATTCACCCAGATGAAACATATGGCTACCTATGGGGGTAACAGCACATTTTTTTAAACATTTTTTCTCAAGCTCTCACAGTTTATATATCCCCGGGACCAACTTTCTTAAACCACAGGCAGTAAGTATTTTTACTGATTGATAAGTTATAAAAGTGTTTCCTGAAATCTGTCTTAACATCATATGGCTCCTATTTAATAGCAATGTGCCCTAATAATTCCAGTAATGTTAGCAGAGAACATAAACTCACAAAACTCACTTTATAAAGGAAAATATTCTTGTGCTGAAGTACCTAGAATGCATGCAATTTATTTATTATGGAATCAAGGTTCTATGTGTATCCTATAGTGCATTTATCTTGTTTTCAAGTACTATTTTAAGTACTAGTTTTGGGTTTATATCTTCAAGAAAAATAAAATATTTTCTTTCACATGAACTGTATGTGTTTAGGAGTACATCTAATATCTTGTCCATTCCCCCATTGTTTGCAAATAAATGTAAGATAAAAATTAGTTTGCCCATGACTTTTAAATTTTAATTTAGAGGAGTATTTATTTAGGGAAAGTACATTTCAATTTATTATCTGAGCCAAATTGTGATAAATATACTAAAAATACTTTCTGTAGAAGTAGGTATAGACCCTTTCAATGAAAGGGAATTGAGATATGGTGGAGAAACTTTTCCAACTTCATTCTACAACCTTACTGGCTTCAATGGAAGTACTTTAACACTCCACTGCTATTTCCCCAAAGCAATGTCATTTCATTTCCACCTGGATCAAACGCAGAAGGAAAAGCAACAACATCATCCAGGGGAGTCTGATTTTATATTGTAAAATCTCACATTAAAATGTATTCGTATTTTATTTCTATTGACAATTTCTACCTTATCAGAAACTAGTATTAATGTAATGGAAAAAATATTAAAAATGTTATCTTTCTCATGTAGGTAGGTGAATTTATGTGCTGTCTTTTCCACTTTTCAATCATGTTTCAGACAATTATACTTTTTTCCCCTCTGGGATCTTCAAATATTATATTGTGATATGTGTGCCAAATGCACTAACTAGCAGGAAGGTGAACACAATGATATGGTTTTGTGAGTCTCTGCTCTTTGTATGTACTACCACTAAGGCTTTATTTTTCACTCATTCAAATCTACATATTCATGGGATCAGACAGAGTAGGTTTTTATATAAAATGAAGCTATCAAGAAATATTAGGAGATTTCATTGTTGGTCAATTATTTAATATTAAAGGTACTTGATCAACTGAAAATATTAATAGTTGTT
Source organism: Microcebus murinus (assembly GCF_040939455.1). Lineage (NCBI taxonomy): Eukaryota > Metazoa > Chordata > Mammalia > Primates > Cheirogaleidae > Microcebus > Microcebus murinus. Next base: position 54,174,432 of record NC_134116.1, read on the forward strand.
CAAGTTTTCACAATAAGATAATGGGAAAATGACTAGATTCTTGTTCTGCTGATTCACAATCCAGGTCTCTTTTCTCATATGTACTACTCTGGTCACTGTATATGTCTTCATCTGTAACTGATAATCTACAGTCATATAATATTTTATACACTGCAATTCAATTATAATTTTATGATTGTATATATCCCAATAGAATGTGTTACTAAAAAAAATTCGAAAAATATAAAGAAAGCATGGCCTTTTTTTCTTCCTCCTCAGAAGTAAACTATATGCTGAAGTACTGAATATAATTCCTATACTTTACTAAGAATTAGTAATTATGCATTAACATTAGTTGAAGAGGAGGAGTTGTATCCTGTACAAAAAAATTCAATGGCATAGTCATCAGGTATCTTTAATTGTTCTCTCAAATCTGTCATTAGATAGAAAACTTGACGAGGGCATGTCTTATAACTTCTCTGATCCTATTTTTCATCTGAAAAGTAATGAAAAGCCTTGTATATGTTTGTGTACATCTTTTACAGATCTAATATAATATCATTTTAAATATTTAAATTGTGTTATTCCTTATCGATTGCAAAGACACACAAAGTACAAAAAAAGTTTGTAACTTTTGTGCATTATCCAGAAAGGATCTCTAAAAAAATAATTTATTTTGTATTGAGCTTTAGATTATTTCTATTGTAACTTGATAACTGAGAAATTCTATTTATAGAATCAAGGTGATGGAAATCTATTGACTGCTAGCATTTGTACATGTGTTTCACATGTAATATTTAAAAGGAGTGGAAAAGAGTATGCATTGCACTTGTCAACATTTAATTGTGAATATGTCAAAAAGTATTAGCCATGATGATTGCTTAATTGTGTAATTTATTCACATATCCACATAGCTGTGATTCCAAACTCACACAATATTTGAAGCAAGATCATTTATGATCAAAATTGGAATTCAAAGAAATCTCTAAAAGTATAGTTTTGGCTTTGCACTATTTCATTGTGGTATTGTGCTACTTACAAACTATTAAGTGAATTTACATCTCTTTAGTTGGTAGTCAAAAACTTAATTAAGCTAACTTCTTATCATATAATAGAGAAAAGTATAGATCATTAATTAACATCCTCACTCAGAATGTAATAAACAGACAGAAGATAAAATTGCAAAATCTCATTCATTCTTTGTGATGAAAAGATATACAATAATGCTTAACTTGAAATCATACTGTGATTAGAGAGTTAATTTGTCATCAATTGAACAAATCCACAGTGATAATTTTTAAATTAATTTAAACATCATTTAGATAATATATAAAGCATTAAAACACACCTATATCAAATAATGTTTGGCCATGCTTTGTAATATTTGGCTAATAATGTCTTAAGATATTTTTGGAATGTAAAATGTTCAAAAAAACTTTTAAAACATTGTTATATATCTGGAGACCTCATTTGTTTGAACAAAAATCTATACATTTTAAACTTGCATACATATTTATATACAAAATGCACTATTTTAGTGTTTAAAAAGTAGGCTGAATTTATTTGATTTTATTAAACTTCTTTCTTAAGGTTATTTGATATACCAAATATGTTATTATAAAGAAAAGCAGATAGATGTTTTGGAGATTAAAATATTGGGATGGTGATATCATTCTTTCTTCTTAATATAACAGTATTCTTTGCCTTATGATTATAAAGAGACCTAATTCTAATGAAGCAAATGTCAGACATATGGGGATATGGGAAATTACTATAGAGACTTGGTGAGTCCTGATGAATCTACCCAGTACAGGAAAATTAAACAGTACCTGATTACTATTTGCTAAGACTGGGCTCATCTGTGCACACATTTAATTTATGGTTTTAATTTACCTTTAATGTAAAATATAACTTCCAAGGATTTAATATATCACTTGTCCTTAATAAACCTGTCATGAATGTGAGTTAGTCTTATATGATTTTTAGAAACGATCGTGGAGTCTAAGGAAAGTTCAGTTAAATCACATTTTTTAATGTTTGCTATATACATAAAATACGCCTGCAATAATACATCAGTATTTAATGGTGACATTTGCTTTGAATGGGAAAGAGCCATTTAAAAAGATTTAAAAGGAAAAAAACTGCATCCCTTAAAATTTCCAATATTAGCATATTTTATTAAGTGAGGACGTATGGCTCTTGAAATGGCTAATCTTCTGGATACTCAATTTCAAGTGATTGGTGTTTACAGAAAAGAATTCAAGGAGCAAAATCTAGGAGGATGAAAAGAAATGAGATGTTATTGTGAGACTTGAAGACTGAAGTTAAAATCTCTTAATCATGCACTAAAAGTTCACCAATGTCTATGTATTCTGGTCACATACATTCTGTTAACTACATGTAGAGCTATTAAGGATTTTCAAAACTTCTTTCTTAATTGGCACTTCAAAAGTAATCTGGTTTCCTTAAGTATTTAAGAAAACATACCACAAAGCCAAAATTAGAAAAGCGAAAGCAAAAAAAGAAAGGAAGGAAGGAAAGAGGGAAGGAATAGATGAATGAAGGAATGAAGAACCGAAGGAAGAAAGGAAGGAAGGAGAGAAAAGGCCATCCTATACATAGTGGTCAATATGCTTCACTGGCTTATCTTGATTCTATATCATAAGTAAGTGATAAGATGTTAGTAGTTATAATTCTAAATTATAGATTAATCAGAAATATGTATGACTAGGATATTTTGATGATTTATCAACTTTTTCCATTTTCAGTAAACTGGAAGGCCCTAAAATTCCATTATTTTCATGAACAACAGTTCTCTTATATTTACTTCCAGTATTTTACAGTTTTTAAAACTTTTTATTGATTCACAATATATGTAAGAATATATGTGTTAAATGTGACATTTTATTACATGCATAGAGTGTGTAATGATCAAATCATGGTATTTAAGGTATCCATCATCTCAAGTGTTTTTTCATTTCTATGTGTTGGGAACATTTCAAGTCCTCTCTTTTAGCTATTTTGAAACATATGATACATTGTTATTAACTACAGTCACCCTACTCTGCTGTCAAGCATTAGATATTATTCATTTTGTCTAACTGTATGTGTGTACCCATAACCAAGCTCCTTTCATCACCCCCTCCACCCTCCACACCTTTCCCAGCCTCTTGATAGCTATCATTCTACATTTTACCTCCATATCATCAACTTTTTAAACTCCAAAATAGAAGTGAGAATATATAATATTTCTTTCTGTGCCTGGCTTAATATAATGATCTCCAGTTCTATCTATGTTACTGCAAATAACAGGATTTCATTGTTTTTTATGACTGAATAGTATTCCATTGTATTGTATATACATAGCACATTTTCTTCATCCATTTGTCCATTATTGAAAACTCAGGTTAATTCCATATATTTGCTATTGTGAATAGTGCTACAATAAACATGAGAGGTACAGGTATCCCTTTGATATACTGATTTCCTTTACTGTGAATAAATGGCCAGTCGTGGTATTGTTAGATCATATGGTAGTTCTATTTTTAGTTTTTTGAGAAATCTTCACACTATTTCCCATAGTGGCTGTACTAATTTACATTCCTCCCAACAGGAATTTACATTCCTCCCAAACCATCATTCATTGATATTTCATACCAATATCATGTTGCTTGGGTTATCATAGCTTTGTAATATATGAAGTTTTGTAAGATAGGTAATGTGATGCCTCCAGCTTTGCTCTTTTTTCTCAAAATTTCTTTGACTATTTGGATTTATTTATTTATTTATTTTATTTATTTTTATTCTTCTCATTTCATACATATTCTAGGATTTTTTTTCTATTTCTGGAAAGAATATTATTGATATTGTCATAGGCATTGTATTGATTTGTAGATACCTTTGAGTAGTATGGTCATTTTAACAATATTAATTTTTCCAATCTATAAGCATGGGAATATTTTTATTTGTGCTGTCTTTAATTTCTTTCTTCAGTGTTTTATAGTTTTTTTTGCTTGTAGAGATCTTTTACTTTTTTATTTAAATTTAATTCTAGATATTTTATCTTTTTTACAGATATTGTAAATTTGCCGATCATCTTCATTTCATTCTCAGCTAGTCCATTATTGGTGTTATCAAAAAGCTACTGATTTTTGTATGTTGATTTTGTATCCTGAAACTTTACCAAATTTATTTATCTGATCTAAGAGTTTTTTGGTGGAGTCTTTTGATGTTTTTAGATCATGTCGTTTGAAGATAGGGACAATTTGTCTTCCTTTTATCCAATTTGTATGCATTTTATTTCTTTCTCTTTCCTGAATGTTCTGGTTATGACTTCCAGTACTATTAATAGGTTGCACAGAAGTAGTAGTGAAGTGGGAATCCTTGCCTTGTTCCACTTCTTGGAGGAAAGGCTTTCAGCTTTTCCCCCTTCAGTATGATGTTAGCTGTGAGTGTGTCATATATGACCTTTATCATGTGGTATTTTCTTTCTATGCCTAATTTGTTGAGAGTTTTTATCATGAAGAGATGATGAGTTTTATCAAATGCTTTTTGTGTGTCTATTGAGATGATCATATGGTTTTTGTCCTTCATCCTGTTGATGTGATGTACCACATTTAATGATTTGCATATGTTGAATGATTCTTGCATCTCTGGAATAAATCCTACTTGATCCCGGTGTATTATTTTTTTGATGTGCTACTAGATTCACTTTGCTATAATTTTGTTGAATATTTTTTTGTCCAGATTCATCAGGGATATTGGTCAATAGTTTTGCTTTTTTGTGTCCTTGTCTGCTTTTGGTATCATAATAATGCCAGTCTTATAAAACAAGTTAAAAACATTTTCCTCCTCTTCCTTTTCTTGGGATAGTTTTAGGAGCAATGATGTTAGTTCTTTGTAGGCTTGTTAGAAGTCAACAGTGAAGCCCTGTGGTCCTGGGCTTTTCTTTTTTGAGAGACTATTTATTTCTGACTCAATCTCATTACTCATTATTATTCTGTTCAGGTTATTTTTCTTTCTTCCTGATTAAATTTTGGCAGATTGTGTATGTCCAAGAATTCATACATTTTCTCTAGGTTTTCTATTGTGTCAATCGAAATGTCTCCTTTTTCATTTTGTTTATTTGAGTCTTCTCTCTCTCTCTTTTTTCTCTTGAGTAATCTATTTAGCCGTTTATTGAATTTGTTTATCTTTTCAAAAGACCAGCTTTTAATTTCATTGATCTTCTTTCATAGATTTTTTTGGTCTTTAATTTGATTATATCTGCTCTGATCTTTATTACTATTTTTTCCTTCTACTATGTTTGCATTTTGTTTATTCTTGCTTTTCTAGTTCCTTAAGTTGTATCTTGAGATTATTTATTTGTAATATTTCTATTTTTTGATGTAAGCATTTATTTCTGCAAACTTCCCTCTTAGCATTGCTTTTGCTCTATCTCATAGGTTTTACTATGTATTCCATTTTCATTTGTTTTAAGAATTTTTTTCATTTACACTTTAATTTCTTTCTTTATTAAGTGGTCATTCAGGAGTGTGTTGTTTAATTTATGTCCAGTTTTCAAAGTTTCTTTTGTTTTTTATTTCTAGTTTTCTTCCATTGAGATCTGAGAAGATATTTTATATGATTTCAATATTTTTAAAATTTATTGAGACTTGTTTTGTGTCATAACATATGTTCTATCCTAGAGAATGTTGCATATGCTCATTGGAAAAATGAGTATTTTGTAGCTATTGGATGAAATTTTCTATAATGTTTGTTAGATTTGTTATTTTATCTATAGTGCAGTTTGTACATGGTGTTTTTTCTGTTAATTTTCTAAATTATTTCTGTTTAATGCTGAAAGTAGGGTGTTGAAGTCCCCAACAATTAGTGTATTGAACTTTATATCTCCCTTTAGACTAATAATATTTGCTTTATGTATTTGGATGCTTCTGTGTTGGGTGCATATATGTTTCGAATTGTGATATCCTCTTGGTGAAAAGATACTCTTTATCATTATATAATATAATGATCTTTGTCTATTTTTCCTATTTTTGACAGAAAGTCTGTTTTACCTGCTGTAAGTATAGCTACTTCTGCTCAATTTTGGTTTCAGTTTGCATGGATAATTTATTTACATCATTTTAGTTTTAGTCTGTATTTGTCTTTCCAAATAAGATGATATTTTTGTATACAGCATATAATTAGCTTATTTTCTTAATCCACTCTGCCAACCAGTCTATATCTTTTAAATGGAAAGTTTAATTCATGCACATTCAAGGTTATTATTTGTATATGAAGGCTTATTTCTGTCAATTTATTAATTGATTTATGGTTGTTTTGCATATCCTGTGATTCTTTCTTTCTCTTTTATTGTTTATCATTGTGGTTGGTGGTTCTCTGTAGTGGTAACAATTGAGTGTTTTCTGTTCCTTATTTGTGTGTTTGGCCTATCAGTGGGTTTTACACTTTTGTGTTTTTTCATGATGCTATATATTGTTTTTTTCACTTTCAGACGTAGGGATCCCTTAAGTATTTCTTGTAGAGTTAGTCGGGTTGTAATGGAGTTCCTCAGCTTTTGCTTGTATAAGAAAGGATTGATTTCTTCTCTTTTTATGAAGGACAATTTTTTTATGGATATGGATTCCTTAGCTGGCAGTTTTGTTTTTCTTTCAATACTTTCAATGCATCATTTCATTTCATACTGGCTTATAAGGTTTCTGCTGATAAATCTGCTGTAAGTCTGATGTGGGTTCCTTTATAGGTCACTAGATGTTTTTCTTTTGCTGTTTTATAATTCTTTTCGTCTTTGACTTTTGGCAGTTTGACTATAATGTGCCAGAGAGAAGATGTTTTTGAATTTCATGTATCTGAGAATCTCTGAGCTTCCTGTATCTGGATGTCTAGTCTCTTTCTAGACTTGGGAAGATTTCAGCTATTATTTCATTAAATAAATTCTTCTACCCCTTTGCCCTCGGCATCCCCAGAAATTAGACTATTTGGTTACTTTATGGTGCCCAAAAAAGTAGTTCATTTTCTTTTATTTTATTTTTGTCTGACTGGTTTGTTTCAAAAGACCTGTTTTCAAGCTCTGAATTTTTTTTTCTACTTGATATACTCTATTGTTAAAGCTCTTAAATGAATCTTCATTTTTCAATGAATTTTTCATTTCTAGGATTTCTATTTGGTTCTTTTTTATATCTATCTTTTTGTTTTATTTCTTATTTATATCCTGAATTTTTATATGCATTATTTATCTTTGTTCTCTTGTATCTCGCTATCATTCTTAATTATCCTTATATTGAATTTTTTCTTGGATTTAATAATTTTTTTCATTGGAATCTGTTGTTGGAGAATTATTGTGCTTCTTTGGAAATGTCATATTTTCTTTTTCTTTTTTTTAATGATTCTTGTGTCCTTACATTGATATCTGTGCATCTGGTGTAACTGACATTCTTCTAATTTTTTAGATTTGCCTTTGTAAGTAAGGACTATTTCCTGAAGGGGTATATATGGTATTGATTGAGTAGGGTACTTTAGCTTTGATTCTGGGTCCATTCAGTAGTTCAGTGTCCTTATAATTTCTTTGACTATAAACAGTGTCAATGGTGTCTCTTATTTCCTCAGTGGCTAAAGATACAGTTGTTAGTGGAGGTTGTGGTAAAGTTGTACTGATGACAGAGACACCAGATGAGCCAGTCCTTAGGCGCCATTGGTGGCAGTGACTGGACATTTGTGCCTGTCCTTGGGCCCCAGGATAGGATACACTGGCATCGGTGTTAGCAGGTCCAAGCAGGCCAATTGTTTGGCCTCTACACAGCTTTCTTAGATGCCGGCAGTGGTATCAGTGGGCTGGACACATAAGTGGGTCCTTGGTCCTGTGGGCAATGGTAGTGGCATGGGCAGGACAATCCTCTAGTTTCCAAGTAGTCTGCACTGGTATTGACAGTGGCTGCCACAGGCTGCATGGGCACCTACATATGCCACCCAGACTAGGAGTTGGCATATGTAGGTTCCCCCTGTGGTCTTAATGGTGGGTTGAGTAGGTTCATTTTTAAGATCCCAGGGGGAGTATTCAATGCAAGAAATGGTGGTGAATGGGGCAGTGACCCCAGACCCCAGATAGTATGCTCAAACATGGGAGTTTAGAGAGGCAAAACCAAGTCAGGCAGTCCTGTACTACAGGTGAGAGAGCCTATCCTCAGGGCATGTACAAACATGCTGCAGCTCTTTTGATGGAGGTGACAGGGTCACTGTCAATGGTTTATGTATCAGCCCTAATGGCAGCACATAGTAACAGCAGCAGATGAGGAGGGCAGGGGATGTCAATGGGACTGTAGGGATGTGGAGATGCAGGGACTATTTAGTCCCTGGGCAGGATGCACTCTGATTGCAGCTCAGCTCCCAAAATGGCACCATGCTGTAGCTTCTTAGAATGCAGAAGGTGACTGGGAACCAGCGTGAGTTCCTTCTGGAGCAGTGCCTTCATGTAGTGTTGAGGCAGCTCCCTATGGTAGGCTCAGGGCTCACAAGGGCCATAGGGCTCTTCCATGGCTAGCACTGCAGGAGTTTGCAGAGGAATGAAGATTGCTGGGGGTCACTCACCTACCCTTTCCTTGCCTTAGGAAGTGTCTCCAGACTACCAGCCAATCCTGTTAGAGCAAATTGCCTTGCGTCCCCTCCTTCCTTGCCTTAGGTGTTTCCTGTCACTCTTCTGTTGGATTCCAGTGTTACCTGCTAGGTGATATATTCAAAGTGTGATGTCTACTTGATATTTTGGTGCTTCTTTGTGGAGGAAGTGCACCCTGGATGTCTCTTTTCAGCTATCTTCTATTATTATTTACCAGAAATAAATCCACTTATTCAAATTAAAATATATTTTTCCTCCACATTGTCAAGTAGAATAAGTTTTTTTTCCAATGAAAACAAAAGTCCTCAAAATGAGGAACAATAACAACAACAAATTGAAAATAATATTCCCTATGTTGCTACACTAAAATTGCACTGCAAGTTAAAAATAATTGCAATAAGATAAAATTATATTCACATATATTCACACAGAAAACAGTTATTTATATCATTTCTGGAAACTACATATTATATAATTGTTATTTTTCTTATCAAAATAACATATAACATTTTACATAGTAGAAATAATATCAAAGTTTCTAAATGGATGTCAAATATAATTCAAAAGAGGGGAGGAATAAGTTTATGTACTATAATAATTCTCATAACTAGAAGGAAGAAACTGTAAGTATATTAAATTATGCATTATAAATTCAACCTCATCCTCTAGAATTTAGTGATAGTGACAATAATACATTCCTAGGTTGTTCATTATTTATTCATGGTTACATGAAATGCAAACTTTCTAAAAAGGAAAATAATTGTTCAATATATTACAATTAATTGGGATATAAGAAACTTAGAAAGTTAGAATATAAATTTAAGTTAGAATAGTCCAAAGTAAAAGCCAGAATACTTATTGATCTTTGTGAGAAAACAGAGTTCTGAGAATTGTTTTTCCCATTTAAATAGAATTGGGGCCAAAGAAATGCCAAAACTGAACCACATTTATTAAGATCTATTTAGTCAGATTGGGAGATTTTACTAGAATTAGGATGTGGTCATGATATAACCCCCAAATTCCAAGCTTCTATAAAAGGAACAGGTAGGGTAAAAGGTGTTAAGAAAGGGAGACAAAAATGCACCATCAGCATATCAAGTTGTGAGGGGTGCAATGTTCAAGCTTTGATGGGGTTTTCTCTCCCACTGACCAAATGCATGCACATGTGTGAGGATATGTGTTCTCTAAAGGAGGGACTGACAGTTAATTTGTCAGCTGGATCTCTGCTGAAGTAAAATGTGTATTGCCCTTCCCTTGTGCATCTAAGCAATGGAGAACAGAGCTGGAGAGATATCTCAGAGCAGGGAGAAAACTGGCAAGGAAGCAGCCAACATCTTCAGTGTGTTACCAAGATAGAATGAGTGAGTTTTTCATTGGATACATCCAGAACCCCAAAATTAGTGGAGTTTGAGCTGCCTTACTGTTATTTTCTCCAAACAAGATTATCTGCCAGATGATGAACACCAATAGCATGAGCTAGTGAGATGCACTAGGTCATAGGAGGCAAAGGGATTTGTTGACAAAGATTAGATAGAACTGGGTCTGCAGAGCCAGGAACTCCAGAGCCCTCCAAAGAACTCACAGATGAAACCTTTGAAAGAGCCAGACCTGGGCCTTCTGCCACACAGAGGACATTATTGCATATCAGTGTCAAGCAGAGAGAGAGTCTAAAACAGCCAAGTGGAGTAAATAAAGTGCCAGTTGGATGAAAATTCATGTCTTCTTTTCAACTTTTCCCCTTTCTCCTCAATTCTTTGGAAGAAACTAGCTCCAAAGAGACAAAAGGGAAACAATGACACAAAGCAAACCATCAACTTCTTAACTTCTTTTTTTAATTATTTTTAACATTTAGGGTTCCAGACAAAACATGAAATGGGGTCTAGACATGAAAAATGGTAAAAATTAAATCAATTTATTTTTAACTGAATTAACTTTTGAAATTCTTAATGTCTCCACAAAATTGTGAGATCTGTTCAACTTATTGTTAAGAGATAAAACATGAAAATTTGACTGCATGATTAAATTTAGTGAATGGAAGAAAATAAAATTTTTCATTCTGAATTGAGACTCCTCAATACACTAGTCCAATATGTATAACATTCTTTTATAGCCATATTCCTTGTAATATAACTATATTACTGTTAATATACTGCAGAGACTTAAAATATTTACCTGACTATATATCTATATCTATATCTGCCTCTGTACATTTAAGGAACATATTACTAAAGAAAGCATTTATGGAAATGAAACAAAACTAATGATTATGCTTATTCCTGGTGTCATAGATATTTCACAGTTGGGGAAAAATACTTAATATCATTTTCCTACATTATATTAGAAATGGACAGTCAATAAAATAAAATTCTGTTACTATGTTGAACATAAACCCATGGAAGGAAAAACACCAAAGAAGTTTCCAAAACACTTTTTCATTTTACCTATTTAAGAAATACTTATAGGTCAAGAAAAATATGTTTCACAATGTGTTTTAAAGTGACTCTTTTAAGTCACATTTACATTATTAATGATTTTTCCTTCAAACAGTCGCTCTCATTCCAAATATAAAATTATATATTTCTAACCCACATAGCTTGCATTCTTAAATGGGTCACAAAGAACACAGTAATAGCACTGTGCTAGGAAACATCATTTACTTTGGTAAGTTAGTCAGTTTCAGAAAATTCATTGAATTCAAAGGTAATTGCTCAAAGATAAGATTTTTGTTTTTTGTTTAATGTGATATGTACTATTAAGCAAATGCCATGGCTACCCTTGAAGTTATATTTATTTCATTCTACTGTAATTCTTCACAAGTAACATTCAATTTTGTTCAGTGATTTCTAAACTTATTTATTAGAAATAATGATTGAGAAACTATAAAAGTTTCTCAAACATTATCAGTTGAATGTGATAAAAACATTAACTTCTGAATATGGAAGAATAATATCTGAAAATTATCTTTTAAAAATTTATTAATTCTCTTTTTTTAAAATTTCAGAATATTATGGGGGTGCAAACGGTTTGGTTACATGGATTACTTTTGCACAGCTTGAGTAAAAGTTATAAATGTATTTATCACCATAGATAGTGTGCATTGTACCCGTAAGGTGTGAATTTACCCATCCTCTTCTCTCCCTGGACTTGCTTGATTTCCATGGAGTTTTACGTCCATATGTGCACATGAGTGTTGATCAATTAGTTCTAACTTAATAGTGAGTGCGTGTGGTATTTGTTTTTCCATTCTTGTGAGACTTCACATAGAAGAATGCTCTCCAGTTCCATCCAGGTTGTGACAAAAGGTATTAGTTCACCATTTTTTTATGTCTGAGTAGCACTCATGGTATGTACTGTGTTTACCAGAAAATAAGAGACTTAAACCTAAGGCATAAAACTATAAAAATTCTAGAAAAGAGTGTTCAAAAATTTTTTATAGATATTGGCCTAGGCAAATAATTTATGAAGAAGATTACAAAATCAATCAAAATATATTCATTCCTTATCCATTACATAAATTCAAGCACTTTTTTAGGCTATTGTTCCTTGTCTGAGAGAAGGTGTAGAGAAGCCATCCTGGGTTTTGTTTATAAAACCCAGTCCCTTTGACTAGTCTACAAAATGTGTTTCTAAAGATACTGTAGATCGTAAGAGTGTAGGATATGACAATAAAGTATGTATCTGAGTATGATGCATGCCTAAGATGGATGCTCTGCGAACATCAGGATACAGCAATCACAGCAATGGACACCTGACAGGCTGCTGTGGGAGAGTGGAAACACTGAAGCTTCCCTAAGCCATTGGCAGAAAAGTGAAAGAGAAAGAAGGACAAATGTCCCAAAAGATGACTGTAGACTTCTTTGTGGAACAAACATACTGTGAGGGGGATCATCAAATGTAAGTAGGATCCACTTTCAAAAGGCTGAGGTCCTGTTGTAACTTATTTGGAGTTTATTATTGCAGTAGATGTTTAAGATATATGAATTTTGGTTCCTAAAGATGAAACAATTTTTTTCAGTAGATTTGTTCACGCAGAACTATTCATACCCAAGTAAAGTTGATGGTTCCTTACCATCCTGTTTTATGGTTGCCATACTCAGAGTTTTACAAATGTCAACCTAGAGACAGTTTAAGCAAAGGCCCACATTTTATATTTTAAGAGAAATTATCCTATGAATTTCTGGATCAATTCTTACCTAGTGATCCCACCTGGACCTCTTTGCACTTGAAATTCTATTCTAGTGCTCTAAGCAGTTAGGTCCTTACAGATTCTTCCTGAATCCCGTGGTGACCCCTGTAGACTTCCTAAATCAATAGTTCTTCTTAAGCAGAGAAAATAAAGCTACAGGTCAAAATAAGATAGAAAGAGCAAAAAAGAAAAGAAAAGAACTATCGTGTCTTTTTCTCATCAGATTCCTTTACTTCACTCACTAAAGGCCACAAACTCAGTTTTTTAAAGTCAACGAATCACAGTAGAAAGGAGAAATCAATAAAATTTCCTTTATGTTGTAAGTTAGGTATTATTCAACATATTTCCAATGATTACCGGGCTTTTTCTACAATATATTTTATGATGTTTTTACTCTGCTTTATTAGCCTTTTTTTCTCAGTACTTTTTTTGTATGTCCATCATACTCATCATCCCTCCACTATGACCACCTAAAAAAGACAGGAAAGGACTTGGTGAATTTGGGGCAAATTTGTACTTTGTTTTACCTCTTATCATCTCATTCCCACAAAAATTTTTACACTGTAATAATAACTAATGAGTTAAAACTACTATTTCCTGTAAAAGATCAATTTTTATAAATTCGTCATTTTATTGAAAAAATACTTCACTTAAAATATGAATTAAAATTATTTATTGATGTTGATGTACAATTATGAAATTGATTCACAAAAGAAAGTCATGCTAATTAAAAATAGGAACTACAATTTAGCTATTTTAAATGTGCATATGTGGATGTGTACATGTGCATATTTTTGTTCATATAAATGTGTCTTTTGTAGATGTGTAATAGTATACATATATATTATATTGTATATGTATATCTATACACAATTTCTCTAAATTTGGGGGGTAATGATAATAAGAACAAATGTAACATTAAATAAATAAATATGGTCAAGTATAATTGGAACTCAATGCTCTACTTAAATAAAACATATGTTTTATTTCTCTGAAATGTATTCTTACTTATTCTATAAAACTGATAACTAGAATATACTTAGAACTCACGAAAATTAGGAAGAAAAATTCAAATAACCCCATTAAAAAGTGGGCAAAGGACTTGAACAGAAACTTTTCTAAAGAAGACAGAAGAATGGCCAACAAACATATGAAGAAATGCTCAACATCTCTAATCATCAGGGAAATGCAAATCAAAACCACAATGAGATACCACTTAACCCCAGTGAGAATGGCCTTTATCAAAAAATCTCCAAACAATAAATGCTGGCGTGGTTGCGGAGAGAGAGGAACACTCCTACACTGCTGGTGGGAGTGCAAACTAGTTCAACCTCTGTGGAAAGCAATATGGAGATACCTTAAAGCGATACAAGTGAATCTACCATTTGATCCAGCAATCCCATTGCTGGGCATCTACCCAAATGATCCAATGACACTCTACAAAAAAGACACCTGCACTCGAATGTTTATAGCAGCACAATTCATAATTGCAAGGCTGTGGAAACAGCCCAAGTGCCCATCAATCCAAGAATGGATTAATAAAATGTGGTATATGTACACCATGGAGTACTATTCAGCTCTAAGAAACAATGGTGATATAGCACACCTTATATTTTCCTGGTTAGAGCTGGAACTCATACTACTAAGTGAAGTATCCCAAGAATGGAAAAACAAGCACCAGATATATTCTCCAGCAAACTGGTATTAACTGAGTAGCACCTAAGTGGACACATAGGTGCTACAGTAATAGGGTATTGGGCAGGTGGGAGGGGGGAGGGGGGCGGGTATATACATACATAGTGAGTGAGATGTGCACCATCTGGGGGATGGTCATGATGGAGACTCAGACTTTTGGGGGGAGGGGAGGAAATGGGCATTTATTGAAACCTTAAAATCTGTACCCCCATAATATGCCAAAATAAAAAAAATAATTAAAAAAAAAAGATGTCAATTACAGATATACAAAGATATTATTTTTGATTGATACAAAGTTTTAAGAAGGTATACTGTTGGTCAATAAAATTATGAAGAAATAAATCAAAGAACATTATTTTTATTTGTAAAATCACTGTAGGTTCATTTTTATAACAATAAAATAGTATATTCTTATAAAATGTTTATGTAAGATAGGAATATAAATTAATTTATAATTTATTCATATGTAGATGTTTAATTGTGAAGAGAAATTCAATTTATTAACATTCTATTATAAATTCTTACAGCTATATTTCTTTAGCTCTGCACAAATTGGATAACCATACCCATATTTTTATACTCTGTCTGTTTCAACTTAATTCTTGGTATTATCCTCAACACAAATTTATTTAGGTATATACCTAATGATTACATAGATTACAAAAGCAAGTTCCTCAGGAAGAAAAATATCTATTACTATAAGACTAAGAAAATTTATTAATAATTTCTGAGTAGGTTTTCTCTATTATGGATTACATCAAAGAGTTTTGTAGAGTAAGTCATAGCATAATCTAAAGGGGGAGAAGATTTATTTTGTGATATTTTCCAACTTTATGTGTGTGATTCTTTTATTTCTAAGACTATGATTTATCACTTGGAAGAACTTAATTCTATTTCCTAGGAATAGATTTTGTTAGTGAAATTATTTTTACATTTTAAAATTTGTTGTATACTTTCAAAACATCCTCAATATTATGTTTTCTGCCTCTTTCAAATATTAAAATATGTGGCATTCCCAATGGTAAGAATTTTTAAAGATAGATGATTTTTAGAAGCCAAAAAAAATGAAAATTATTTTAGTAATAAAATTATAACCTGTAATTCATCAACAGACATATCTGTCTCATTTTATATATTGTGATCCATTTTATTTGAAATATATCATTGTAAGTATAGTAGTAACAATTTTGATGTCAAATGTCTCAAACTATTTTTATGCAAATGTGGCATTAGATAATTAGAAGAATTTCAGAGAATGAAAGAGAAATACATTTTTATTTAACTTAAATGTACTGTGGGAAACTAAATTTTTATGTTCATTTTAATGTAGAAAGGGAGAAATTACAGAAGTTCCAAAAATACCACTCTCTTCTCACAAAGAAAATATATAAAATATATAACCTAGAAATATATTTTATATATTTTTATATACTATATATAAAATATATAATATTTATATATTATATAATAATATAATATATATAACCTAGAAAATATATAACCAGCACCAGGGTCCAAATAGCATTAGGGGACTAGAAGCAAATGAAAACAACTTTTTGAAAATAACCAAAAGTACATATTTATGATATGTTTCTGTGAAATAAAATAGGAAGCCAAAAAGAGTTATGGGTGATTTTAGATAAAGTCTTTGAGAAGACTGACATGTATTCCTGCATAATTTAGAAAGTTCATATCAAAATAAGACAAGCCATGTTTAGTCTTTTTAAATTGTATGCCTGAAATAATACTAATAATATTATTATTTCTGGGTAGTTGCCTAAACTATAGCAATGAAAGGTGATGTGATTTTCTAAAAAAAAAAAAAAAAAAAAAAATTATTATAATCAATTATTCCTGGAAGCTAAGACTCATAAATATTTCCTGATGTCTTTTTTGAGAAAAACAATCTCATAGCTAGTAATAAAAATCAAAGACAATTTTATTTTCCTTGAATAAAATTAAAATTATAATCTGATATAGCATCTGAGTTCATGAATGTTCAATTTTTAGGTTTCTGTGTATGTGTGTGTGCATGGATGAGTGTGTATTATTTGTGCATGTGTGCTTTCACATGTGAAGCTATTTGTGTCAATGTTTTGGTGATTTATATTATAATATCAAAATTAATTTCTACAACCAGAAGGTAAATATAAAAATTACACACCCATAATATTATTGCTAATTTTATACAATAGAGCTAGTGAGAACGGTAAAACATAATATACTTTACCTGTCTGACATTATGAAGATTAAAAGCTAAACTATACTATCTAAAACATATTTCTGGAATATTTCTTCATATTTCCTCTCTTCTACATGTGCCCACCAACACTGAACCTGATCAAACTAAAAACCTTCTGCACAGCCAAAGAAACAGTCATGAGAGCAAACAGACAACCTACAGAATGGGAGAACATTTTTGCATGCTACATATCTGATAAGGGGCTAATAACTAGAATCTATTTAGAACTCACAAAAATCAGCAAGAAAAAATCAAACAACCCTATCAAAAATGGACAAAGGACATGAACAGAAATTTTTCAAAAGAAGACATAATAATGGCCAACAAACATGAAAAAATGCTCAACATCTCTAATCATCAGGGAAATGCAAGTCAAAACTGCAATGAGATATCACTTATCTCCAGTAAGAATGGCCTTTATCAAAAAGTCCCCAAACAATAAATGTTGGCATGGATATGGAGAGATAGGAACACTCCTACATTGCTGGTGGTACTGCAAACTACTTCAACTTCTGTGGAAAGCAATATGGAGATACCTTAAAGCAATACAAGTAGATCTACCATTTGATCCAGTAATCCCACTACTGGGTATCTACCCAAAAGAACTAATGACACTCTGCAAAAAAGACACCTGCACTCGAATATTTATAACAGCACAATTCACAATTGCGAAGTTATGGAAACAAACCAAGTGCCCATTAATACATGAGTGGACTAATAAAATGTTGTATATGTATACCATGGAGTACTATTCAGCTCTATGGTGACCATCCCCCATGTACTCTATGACTCTCTCTCAGTGAGAGACTGCACACTGGAGGAACCATGAGATGTCTCCATAAAGGAAAAGAGAAAGTTATTAAAGGATTTGGAACAGGTGGTGTGTAAATGAAATAGTGTTTTGATAAGTTAAAAACAAAAATTGGCCTTGTATTAATATAAAGTCAATATGAGGTCTGGGTTGGAAAGTGGACCCTGGATCCTGTTTCCATGGAAACTCAAAAGTTAATTTAAGTGCAGAATGTTGTATCCAGAAAGCCAATATCTGCATAACTGCACATATCAAAAAGTGGGCAAAGGACATGAACAGAAATTTTTCAAAAGAAGACAGAATAAAGGCCAAAAAACATGAAAAAATGCTCAACATCTCTAATCATCAGGGAAATGCAAATCAAAACTGCAGTGAGATATCACTTATCTCCAGTAAGAATGGCCTTTATACATAATGAGTGAGATGTGCATCATCAGAAAGATGGTCACGCTGGAAACTCAGACTTGTGGGGGGCGGGGGGGAAGGGCACTTTTTGAAACCTTAAAATTTGTACCCCCATAATATGCTGAAATAAAAAAAAAAAGACAGTACATATTGAACAAGAAAAAAAAAAAAAAGTCCCCAAACAATAAATGTTGGTGTGGATGCAGAGGAATAGGAACACTCCTACACTGCTGGTGGGACTGCAAACTAGTTCAACCTCTGTGGAAAGCAATATGGAGATACCTTAAAGCGATACAAGTAGATCTACCATTTGATCCAGCAATCCCACTACTGGGCATTTATTCAAAAGATCAAAAGTCACTTTATGAAAAAGACACCTGCATTCGAATTCGAATGTGTATAGCAGTACAATTCACAATTGTAAAGTTGTGGAAACCACCCAAGTGCCCATCAATACGTGACTGGATTAATAAAATGTGGTATATATATATACCATGGAGTACTATTCAGCTTTAAGAAACAATGGTGATATAGCACCTCTTGTATTTTCCTGGATAGACCTGGAACCTATTCTATACTAAGTGAAATATCCCAAGAATGGAAAAACAAGCAACACATGTACTCACCATCAAATTAGTATTAATGGATCAGCACCTAAGTGGACATATACATTTATTGGGTGTCAGGCAGGTAGGGGAGGGAGGAGAGGATGAGTATATACAAACATAATGAATGAGATGTGCAACATTTGGAGGATGGTCACGCTGGAAACTCTGACTTGAGGGGGAAGAGGGGCAAGGGCAATATACACATAACCTTAGCATTTGTAACCCCATAATATGCTGATATAAAAAAAAAGAAAAAACAAAAAATATAAAAGGCAAATTCAAAAAATAAAAAATTTTAAAAAGCCCTTCTGAGTAATTAAAACTTTAATTTTGAAAGACTAACGTCTTCAAATCACCTTATATTTAAGGAAATTTGGGTGTCTATAAAAATTGTTATAGTTGGAATTTTAACAACTCTAAGGGAAAAAAATATAGACAGGCACACTATTCTTTCATTTTCTTGGATCAATTGCTCTAAAATAGTAACAATATTAAAATAACATAGAACTTATGTAATTGGTATTGATATTATACTAAATAATTTTTATCATCTGACTTTTTCTTACCAAATCATAAGCGAAAAATACCAGGCATTAAGTTTCTGAATATTGATATGTACCGTTAACAATATGTTAATATCTAGGTTAACTTGTAGAAACAAGACTGTAAGAACACTGAAGGAGCAAGAGCCCAATGGATTGGTAAGAGTAGCTAACAGAAAAAAAGAGGCTAGCCTGTAAGGACAAGTTAAGAAAAAATTAAACAGATAAACAACAACAAAAACACCCTATATTTCAGAGAATTTAAATGATCTTATATAGATTGGGCATGGTAGCTCATGCTTGTAATCCTAGCACTCTGGGAGGCGGAAGCAGGAGGATCGCTCAAGGTCAGGAGTTTGAGACAAGCCTCAGCAAGAGCGAGATCCTGTCTCTACTAAAAATAGAAATTAGCTGGACAACTAAAAATATATAGAAAAAATTAGGCGGGCATGGTGGTGCATGCCTGTAGTCCTAGCTATTCGGGAGGCTGAGGCAGAAGGATCACTTGAGCCCAGGGGTTTGAGTTTGCTGTGAGCAAGGCTGACTCCACATCACTACTCTAGCTGGGGCAACAGAGTGAGACTCTGTCTCAAAAAAAAAAAACAACCAAAAAACCTTATATTATCAGAATCTGAAGGAAACAAAAAAACCCATTTTTTTCAGTTTTCATCATTCATATATGTCACAGAAAAATAAGCATTGTTGCTTTTTTTTTTTTCTTCTTTTTTTATATTTCGGCATATTATGGGGGTACAGATTTTAAGGTTTCAATAAATGCCCATTTCCCCCCTCCCCCCAAAAGTCTGAGTCTCCATCATGACCATCCCCCAGATGGTGCACATCTCACTCATTATGTATGTATATACCTGCCCCCCTCCCCCCTCCCACCTGCCCAATACCCTATTACTGTAGTACCTATGTGTCCACTTAGGTGCTACTCAGTTAATACCAGTTTGCTGGAGAATATATCTGGTGCTTGTTTTTCCATTCTTGGGATACTTCACTTAGTAGTATGGGTTCCAGCTCTAACCAGGAAAATATAAGATGTGCTATATCACCATTGTTTCTTAGAGCTGAATAGTACTCCATGGTATACATATACCACATTTTATTAATCCATTCTTGGATTGATGGGCACTTGGGCTGTTTCCGCAGCCTTGCAATTATGAATTGTGCTGCTATAAACATTCGAGTGCAGGTGTCTTTTTTGTAGAGTGTCATTGGATCATTTGGGTAGATGTCCAGCAATGGGATTGCTGGATCAAATGGTAGATTCACTTGTATCGCTTTAAGGTATCTCCATATTGCTTTCCACAGAGGTTGAACTAGTTTGCAGTCCCACCAGCAGTGGGACTCTCCCCGCAACCATGCCAGCATTTATTGTTTGGAGATTTTTTGATAAAGGCCATTCTGACTGGGGTTAAGTGATATCTCATTGTGGTTTTGATTTGCATTTCCCTGATGATTAGAGATGTTGAGCATTTTTTCATATGTTTGTTGGTCATTCTTCTGTCTTCTTTAGAAAAGTTTCTGTTCAAGTCCTTTGCCCACTTTTTAATGGGGTTATTTGATTTTTTCTTGCTGATTTTCGTGAGTTCTAAGTATATTTTAGTTATCAGTCCCTTATTGGATGCATAGGATGCAAAAATTTTCTCCCATTCTGTAGGTTGTCTGTTTACTTTCATGACTATTTCTTTGGTTGTGCAGAAGCTTTGTAGTTTGATCATGTCCCATTTATTTATTTTTGTTGCTGCTGTGATTGCCTTTTTACAAAGAAGAACTAGTACCTATCTTGCAGAAACTATTCCACAACATCGAGAAGAACGGAAACCTCCCCGACACCTTTTATGAAGTGAATATTACTCTGATACCAAAACCAGAAAAGGATGCAACAAAAAAAGAAAACTATAGACCAATATCCCTAATGAATATAGATGCAAAAATTTTCAAGAAAATCTTAGCTAACCGAATCCAGAAATTTATCAAAAAAATAATCCACCACGACCAAGTGGGCTTCATCCCAGGGATGCAGGGATGGTTCAACATACGTAAATCTATAAATGCAATTCACCACATAAACAGAAGCAAAAACAAAGACCACATGATTCTTTCAATAGATGCAGAAAAAGCTTTTGACAAAATTCAACACCCTTTCATGATACGAACACTTAAGAAAATAGGCATAGAAGGGACATACCTAAAAATAATACAAGCCATATATGACAGACCCATAGCCAACATCATACTGAATGGGGAAAAATTGAAATCATTCCCACTTAGAACTGGAACCAGACAAGGCTGCCCACTATCTCCACTTCTGTTCAACATAGTGCTGGAAGTCTTGGCTACAGCAATCAGACAGGAAAATGGAATCAAAGGTATCCAAATAGGGGCAGAAGAGATCAAACTTTCACTGTTTGCTGATGATACGATATTGTATCTAGAAAACCCCAAAGATTCAACCAAGAAACTCCTGGAACTGATCAATGAATTTAGTAAAGTCTCAGGATACAAAATCAATACACAGAAATCAGAGGCATTCATATACGCCAACAACAATCTAATTGAGAACCAAATCAAAGACTCAATTCCCTTCACAATAGCAACAAAGAAATTAAAGTACCTAGGAATATACTTAACCAAGGACGTAAAAGACCTCTACAGGGAGAACTATGAAACACTGAGGAAGGAAATAGCAGAGGATGTAAACAGATGGAAATCCATACCATGCTCGTGGATCGGCAGACTCAACATCATCAAAATGTCTATACTTCCCAAACTGATCTACAGATTCAATGCAATACCTATTAAAACCCATCAGCATTCTTCACAGATATAGAAAAAATAATTTTACGCTTCGTATGGAACCTAAGAAGACCCCGAATATCAAGAGCAATTGTAGGCAACAAAAACAAAATGGGAGGCATTAATATGCCAGATATCAAACTATACTACAAAGCTATAGTAATTAAATCAATATGGTATTGTCACAAAAATAGGAATATTGACCAGTGGAACAGATGTGAGAATACTGCTATAAAACCATCCTCATATAGCCATCTAATCTTTGACAAAGCAGACAAAAACATACGCTGGGGAAAAGAATCCCTTTTCAATAAATGGTGCTGGGAAAACTGGATAGCCACCTGTAGAAGGCTAAAACAGGACCCACACTTTTCACCTCTCACAAAAACCAACTCACACTGGATAACAGACTTAAACCTAAGGTATGAAACTATTAGAACTCTAGAGGAAAAAGTTGGAAACACTCTCCTAGACATCGGCCTGGGCAAAGAGCATTGTTGCTTTGTTATTGACATCAGTAGACTCGTCAATCCGGATTGCATATCAGGGTGAATCATTAATCCTTTCTTTTAATTGTGCCTCAACATCCTCTGCTATTTCATCAATTTGTCTAAGAGCTAATGCTGTGAAAGTATGATTTCCTCCTATTCTTTTGAGAATGGCATTCCTTTAACTCTGCCAAAATGAAGGAGTAAAAAATATGTAGACAAAAGACATAAATAAAACTAAAGCTATATTGAAAAACCTTTCTTCTTAAATAGACTTACTGTAATATTACATTGAAATATGTAACTGTGGTGTTGTTCAATGAGTTGTATTACAGAAAATATCATGTAGGTTGTCATTTTCATGTTCACATTCAGGAATGTGATATTCTAATAATATAAAAAATAAGAATGATGTCTAGTCCCTTTCATTCATATGTTTGTAATACCACCTAATTTCCCAATCCACATGATGTATATTCATGTAAGAATTGCACTTTTAAAAAGAAAATAGCATTTATGTAAATAAATTCACAAAAAGATGAAACTCTTCTCTATTCTTTGTATTTTTCTCGGGGTGATGTTATATAGCAATTTTTGTCAATAGATATTTTTGAACTGATAAGAAAAGTAGAGAAGTTTAAATGATAAGTTACATGTGTTTCCTCTGATAGTTACAGGTCATCCATGTCCATGTCCTTTGATAGAGCAGTGCATAAAAAAAGGTAGCAGAGTGTAGTCCAGTTTATGTGCAGCTTAAAAAATGAGCAAATCAAAGTTAAGTGTCCCTCCAGCTAGAGTCTGAAGTATGATTTTATTTGGTCTAAGAGGCAAGCTGACAGGCAGAACCTTCTGCCTCAGAGCTCCGTGACAGAGCTCCAGGAAGATGAAAAATATGCCTAAGAGTGAACTCAAACAAAACCTCAACAGTGCCTAGAGTATGGGAGAAATAGCTTTAAATATGCATTTAAAGCCAAAAATGTAACCCAATCATGCACATCATGATCTACTTCACAGACCAGAAATGGTTTGTGAAACAAAGATCAAAGGATGCCAAATCACATTGTTCTGTGAAAACTAATAAGTAAAAACTAAGTAAATTAAGAATAGAAACATCCAAATGATCCAGCAATATTTTGAAAGTGAATATGCAAATCTACATATAACATAAATTAGCAAAAGGGAATATTCTTTTTTGTAACAAAATTTCAAATGATTTTTAATGTCGTAAATTACATTATCATTTTTAGTTGTGTTGCCCCTTTGTCAAAACTATCTCTAGTTCTATAATTAATTTTCCTAGTGATTGCTTTTTTATTACGCTCACTTTTTAAACAACTCTATGTGTTTGTGTCTTTTTTAACTCTCTGATCACAGTCACTTCACTGAGTGAGAAGTATGGACAGGGTCACTCAGACATTTGCTGAAGCCATTCTGAACACCTTCTTAGATCACTAGCACATGCTCAGGTAAGGGATTTTCTAAAGCCATACCAAACAGTAGAACAGTAAGTTAGTAAATATGTAGTTGGTTAGTGGAAGAAGCAATTGTGAAACTAATAATGATATAGGCTAGTACTACAAAATTAGCTGAGTAGTCTCATTCACAGTGCCACTGTAAATTTGGTGTATAATTTGACATGCTCAGGTAATACAATGGGTTGAATCTGACAAGCAGGCCTCTTACAGTACTATACAATCAGGTCACTTACACACTGACTTAGTTTTCATTTGGAAATGCAGATGGCAAATCCTGCTTTTCAGGGAGGATTATGAAAAGGGTGAAGACAGATCATAAGGTTACAATTAAACTATCTGACTCTTCACTCAGGGGTCAAAAGGCACAGGAGTTGTTGTGGTAATGCATTGACAATAAGGAAAATAGTTCTTCAGATTTGTTAAATGGCAGCTAATATAGGAATATTGAAATACAACAGTAATATGTTTTCCATTGGAGAACACTCATGCCAAATACATAATATGTATGGTATCAGTTTAAATGTAACAAATCACATTGCCCCTCACTGGCTGATATAGCCTGAAACCTTCTGGTTACACCTGTATCTCAGAAAATGTATTTCTGGAATTATGGTTCTGAGATTGGAATTTTGTCTTATGCCAAAATTGTGGTTGATATGGATAATGCAGACACAGTATATATACATTCAAAGCCGTTATAGTTGTTTGACTACAGAGATAATCTAGATCTGTAATAAAATTCAAGAAATAGAAATCTCTAGTCCAGTACTATGTAATACAACTATATGAATGATCGAAATTTTCTGTATTTGTGCAGGACATTACAAGCCACTAGCCACACATAGCTATTGAGCACTTGAAATGTGGCTAGCTTAAAGGAACCAAATTTCATTTAAATTAAATTGAATTTTAATAGTCACATATTGCAGGTGGCCACCTCTTTTTACAGTGCATCTCTGATACATAAAGTTAAAACAACTAGAAATAAGCAGCAAACCAGATATACGGTTAAAAGGCAAAAGTTTAACAAGGAATTTGGTCTCATAAATATTTAAATTTCAATTGTGATCAGAAGTCAAGTATTATTTTAGGAGTTCATTAATTATGTCAGTCGCCCAAATACTTCCTTATCTTTTGACTCTACCATACTTAGGGTATGCAAGTATGGCTTTTTATGGACACTCGATAGTTTCAGAAAGTCAAATAATTCTGTCCTCATTCAAAATACTTTAAACATGAGTGGATTAATAAATGTGGTATATGTATATCATGGAGTTCTACTCAGCCACAAAAAACAATGATGATATAGCACCTCTTGTATTATCCTGGATAAAGCTGGAACCCATGCTAAGGGAAGTATCCCAAGATTGGAAAAACAAGCACCACATGTACTCACCATCAAACTGGTATTAACTGATCAACACCTAAGTGCACATATAGTAATAACATTCATTGGGTGTCAGGCAGGTGGGAGGGTTATGGAGGGTATGTGTATATACACACACTACATTTTCTTATTCTACTCGTGAATTGATGGGTACTCAGTTTGATGTCACATCTTTTCCAATTGTGAATTGTGCTGGCATAAACATTCTAATGTAGGTATCTTTTTTGATAAAATGACTTCTTTCCATTTGGATAGATGCCCAGTATTGGGATTGCTGGCTCAAATGATAAGTCTACATTTATTTCTTTGAGAAATCTCCGTACTGTTTTCCATAGGGATTGTACTAATTTGCAGTCCCACAAACAGTGCATAAGCGTTGCCTTTTCTCAGGATCCACAACAGCATCAATTGTTTTTTGACTTTTTAATTGTGGCCATTCTGATAGGGTAAGGTAATATCTCATTGTGGTTTTAATTTGCATTTCCCTGATGATTAGTGATGTTGAGCATTTTTTCATATGTTTATTGGCCATTTGTCTATCTTCTTTTGAAAAACTTCTGTCCATGCCTTTTGCCTACTTTGCAATGGAGTTGTTTGGTTTTTTTCTTGCCAATTTGTTTGAGTTCTTTGTAGATTCAGGATATTATCCCTTTATTAGATGCATAGTTTGCAAATATTTTCTCCCATTCTATAGGTTGTTTATATTTATTCTGTTGATTATTTCCTTTGCTGTGCAGAAACTTTTTAATTTAATCAAGTGAAATCGTAAAAATTCTAGAAGAAAATGTGAGAAAAACTCTTCTAGAACATTGGCCTAGGCAAAGAATTTATGACTAAGAACCCAAAGGAAAATACAGCAACAACAAAAATAAATAAATGGGACTTGATTGATTGTAAATGGGACTTGATTTATTGTCTTAATATTTGATATGTACCAGAAAGGGAGAGTATAGGAGAGACTTCTCATGTTCACAAATACACCACACTCAAACTAGCACCCCATCCTCTTTTCCATATTCATTTTACTCCATAACAATGATCACCTCATAATACATATTTAGCCTTTGCAACATGCTTATGCCCTTCCTGCCTAAAACTCTCTGACATGTTATTTTATTATTCTCTCTCTCAATTCCTCTATTCCAGCCACACTATTCTCCTTTTTGATCCATGCACATACCATCACCTCCCTCCGTGAGGCATTTATAATTGTTCTGCATTCTATTTGAAATTCTTTTCCTCTGGATATTCTGTAACTTGATCCCTCTGAGGCATTTATCAAGTTTGGCCTCAGAGAAACCATCTATGCACAACATATTTAATGTTATAACTAAGAACTTTCCTAACATAGCAAATTCTGTACACATTTTTAGATTTTTTAACATAAGATATTTTCTCATCGAATATATATATGTATGTATAGTGTTCCATATTCTAGATATTGTGGTATATAAAAATTCTATAAGTGAAAAGCTATTTTTGTTTTGCTCCCTGCTGTCTATCCATGTTAAGCATATCATAGCTTCCTTATAAGTACCTTTTGAAAGAATATATTCACATTATTTCATAATAATTGTATGCATATAACTCTCTCTCTTATCAATAAGGTCCTTAAGATAGGAATGTCATGTTAATTATTTTAGGCTTAGCCTCTTTTTGCTTAAGACCCATATAAATGCTTATTTAATGTTTGAGTTGCAGTGGCAGACACTGCAAACTAGTAATGTATGGTATTATACACAGTCCAATTCTGAGCTTCATTTGGTTCTAAAAATACTGACTTATAACGTAAATTGTTAACCCATATTCTAATTACCTTAAAATTATTATGATTATTAGTTGACAAATAAAATTGTATATATTTATGGTGTACAACCTAATGTTTTGAAATATGTGTGTATTATAGAATGGCTAAATCAAGCTAATTAACATGTTTATTACCTAACATACTTTTTTCATGTGATGAGATATTAACCAATATTTTAAAATAGGTATACTTAAATTTAAGCTCCATATATCGCATTGTAAAACTGTTCCTGCTTTCTCTAACAGAAATAATCAGTTAATGATCAACTATTAGTTGCCTACGCTAGGCAGAACATATGCTCAATAGTTAAAAATAAATCCCCTCTTGACTGTATTCACTTATATTCTTTGATTTGCTCTCTTAATATTTTAGTTTGCAACCTCTGATATAAAATTAATGGAAAATTTCATAAGAATTCAAAAATATTTATTTTACTAAATATTAGAATCCCTTCAGAGTAACATATTTTAATTACTTCTATTTTACGCTGCAATACAACTATTTGTTGATAGAACTTCACTCCTTGTATTATTGTGACTATTTTATAATATTTATAATCACTTTCTGTTTTTAAATTAAATTTACTAGCCAATTCAATACATACTTTAAAAATCTAAAACATCACAAAAAGATCTGTTGTCTTTAATTAGGGATTGTCCTTAAGAAAACCTGGACATGACAAGCAGGAACAGAGCAATAGGACTGGGAGGCTAGAAAGCATAAACAGAGGCAGAGCAACATAAAATATTAATTATATTTTATATTTTTCATCATACTTTAGCGATAATATAACATTATGATAGTTCTTAAGAGTAAGCTGAGAATACATTAGAAAGAATTTGAAAATGTGACGCTGAGCCATAGTGAGAAGGTAGTTACACATTCACTCACCTAACAAACACCTAAGAAGGCCAACCCTTTCCCTGGCTCCAATCCAGACTCAGCAACCTTGTACCAAAAACTTTCTAAACCTTGACTTTGTCTCCCAAAAGTTGGAAAAATTCAAAAGAGTGATTGAAAGTGTATTGTGCATTTGCATGTTTAGAAGTATATACAATGTTTGACATATGTTGATGTCATTGTTCTAGCACAGAGGATAAAAGGGTGATTCAGGACAGGGGACTGTATTTATAGAATCAAATGTCCTTGGGAAGGTGAAAGTAGATGATTCCAAAGCTCATGAATAAGGGATAGCCTCTGACATGAGTTAAGGGACATAGGAAGGACAGCAAAGTGTGAATGAGATGCAGGTTGCTTGATACATTTGGTGTTGAGGTCATTACTACTTGAATAAGTTTATATCTGTTATTAATATCTATGTAGATAACTCTTATAATATCTATTTTAAGGAAATAAAAGGCAACATTATCCATTGAGTGTGTGAAGTGAGTAAAAGTTTTCGAGGTTTGAGGGGAAAATAGATGTTGTAAAAATAGATGTTGGAGAGTGTGAGAGAGCAGACATCATAGTGAAGGGCAGTAGGGTTGCTGGGCAGTGTGGAGTGTCTATTTAAGATCCTTGGTGACACATTGGGGAGATCATTCAACATAAAAGTGTGACTGTCCCTAGTGGCAATCGGTCACTCAGGTGTTGGTGCAGAATAGGCTAATATTAATAATTAATAATTACTGCATCATTAGTCTGTATGAAACACCTTAAATATGTAACTCATTTACAACAACATAGTTACAATAATCAATTCAATATTATACATGATTTTTTTAGATTAAACTTTCAAAACTACTTAGGTTTGTCCCCATGAGAAATGGAAAGAGGAAGAGAGAAGATATTAAGAGTGTAGGAATGGAGTGATTCCTAGAGCAATAGAATAACAAAACATAAGTGGAGAGTGGGATACCTCATACCTAGATATCAGACATATCAGTTATTGAGCCAGCAAGATCAGGGTTTTTTCCCCTTCAAATGAGTGATTGATATTAAGTAGGAACAAGGTATTTGGAGAAGAGGCTTTCAAGGAGCAGTGAAACAATGAACAGTAGGTAAAGAAAGGAAAATGATGGGCAAGGGATTGTGATCATCAATGAATCCGCAGGAATAAGTAAGAAATCATCACTGAGCACTTATAACATGCTTGACTATCTTTAAAAATAATGAAAAGTGCCTAGAAAAGATCAGAATGAATATTGAGAGGAAAGGCATGCATATTAAAAAATAATAGTAAGTATATTATCAGTTTATTTCAGTTTTGAGTTCATGTTACCTGTAGAATGCCCCTTGGAATTGTTTTTGTCTTGCTTTACTCATATGTACAATTATAAGTAGACACAAAATTATAAGATAATATTTATAATCATGCCTATAAATATGTAATACATTTCATTTGCTAGTATTTTATTATAAAGATAAATTAATAAAAGTTCTAAATATGTATCCTTACTTCTCTATTTTTAAACAAAAACAAAATAATAAAGCTTGAGCAGAGTTCCTGAGTAGAATTTTTTTTATATTTATTTTCAAATTTTTCTTTTCAAGTTTTCATTTTTATAAATTAATATCGGGCTCCCTAGTCAATGAATAATTTTATAGAAACCCACACATCTGTAAGTTCTATAACACAGAAATCAAAACAGAGAAATTCTTTCAATTAGATTGAGAATTGTATGTTTAAAATTCAAAATAGCCTTTTATATGAGTGGATACAGAGTTTCATATTACTCAAAAAAGTAATTACTTTCTGTAAACCCTTGTCCAAGCTATCATGTAAAACATTTGTCTGATCATCATGGAAGAAAAAAGCCTTCAAAGAAAATATGTATGTTTCACACAATGAACATTTTATCTACTGTCATAAAAATCTTTTCATTTCCTTCAGAAGCTTTGAAGAAAGAATCTTTAAAAGAAACTTCTTTATATAATTGCAAATAATCACTTTCTACATAGGATATCTTGTATGGAAGAAAATAGTATTGCCAGCCTTTTGTGCTCCACCTCTTTTAAGCAAATCAGGTTTTATATTGAGCTCTACTGAATATTCTCAATTTATTACAGTGCTTTTTAAACAAAGCATAACATAGTTGATACTTTGTACATCTATTAATACAAGTTTTTTTCACCTTTATTTTGTTCCTGGGATATCTGTTGACATGTTTTCACTAATTTCACTTCATTTGTACTTTTTGTGTGCTCCAATATTCCTATTTTCTTATTGCTAAATAAGGTTAAATCTATTTTGTATTTCTTATCCTAGGCTGATATATATATATATATGTATATATATATGATATATATATGTATATATATATGTATATATATACATATATATATATATATATACCAATTTATTCAACTTTATACTGCTATAGAACTTTAGGAGTATTAACTCAACTAAAAACTATATTGACCAACCATCAACCAAAAACCACTTTCAATTTACCAAAGCAACTCAAATCCAACATTCCCCATTCCTATCTTTAAGGTCAGATTCTAGGTACGTTTGCATTATTTATTGAATTTATACAAATAATAATTGTTATTTTTTCCCAATGCTATTTTATTGTGCTCATTGTCTACTAACACTGTGGCCCCTAACCCCTGGGCTGCAGACATGTACCAGTCTGTGGCCTGATAGGAGCATGAGGTGAGCTTCAGAGGAGCGAGCAAAGCTTCATTTGTATTTACAGACGCACCTCATAATTCGTATCACCTTCTGAGCTCCAACTCTTCTCAGATCAGCAGCAGCACTGGATTCTCATAGGAGGATGCACATTACTGTAAACTGCACATGTGGAGGATCTCAGTTGTATGTTCCTTATGAGAATCTAATGCCTGACAATCTGAGGTGCAGCTGAGGCAGCAATGCTATTGTTGGGGAGTGGCTGCAAATACAAATTATCATTAGCAGTGAGGTTTGACTGCACAGAGACCATAATAAATAAATTGCTTGCAGACTCATATCAAAATCACATCAATGAGTGACAAGTAACAATAAAGCTGCATCTGGTGGCAGGTTTTAAGTCAGAATCTGACATTTATTTTAGTCTGTGTGGACCGCCCACTATTTTATTTACCACTTCCATCTGTGCCTCTTTCCTACAATGCTCACTTGTCTCAGTCACAGTTTTGAAAAGACCACAAACAAACCCTAGCAAAAATATGTAAAAAAACAAACATTGCTGGAGAACTTCTTTGAAAAGGGGGAAAGACCGGAAGATGAGACAGCAGAAGACTCTAAAACTGTCAACAAAAAGAGAGCTGCATTTAAAAGAAAACGCCAAGCATCCTACTTAAATTATGGGTTCATTGCAACAGGTGATTCACATTCTCCAAGCCCACTTTGTATAATATGTGATGACTGGCTATCCCAGGAAGCCAAGAAACCTTCAAAACTACTTTGTCACATAGAGAACAAGCCTCTGCATTAAAAGACAAGTTTTGGTTCTTCAAAAGAAAAAAAAAAATGTGAACACAAAGAACAGAAGCAATTATTGAAGGCCACCACTTTATCAAATGTGTCTGCACTGACAGCATCACTCTTAGTGGCTAACCACATTGCCAAAGCTAAGAAGCCCTTTGCTATTGGTGTAGAGTTGATCCTGCTTGCTGCTAAAAACATGATATAGCACCTCTTGTATATTCCTGGATAGAGCTGGAACCCATTCCACTAAGTGAAGTATCTCAAGAATGGAAAAACAAGCACCACATGTACTCACCAGCAAATTGGTATTAACGGATCAACACCTAAGTGGACATATAGGAGTAACATTTATTGGGTGTTGGGAGGGTGGGAGGGGGGAGGAGGGGATAAGTATATACAACCACAATGAGTAAGATGTGCAACATTTGGGGGATGGACACGCTTAAAGCTCTTACTAGAGGGGTCAGGGGGGCATGGGCAATATATGTAACCTTAACACTTGTACCCCCATAATACGCCAAAATTAAAAAAAACAAAAAAACAAACATTTGCAGCGAACTTTTAGGAGAGGCTGCAGTTCAAAAGGTGGCACATGTTCCTCTTTCAGCTAGTGCCATAACTAGACAAATTTATGAAATAGAGGATATTGAGGCACAATTGTAAGAGAGGATGAATGAGTCAACATGGTACACAATCAAGGTTGAAAAGTCCACCAAGTTGACAACAAAGCAACAATGCTTGTTTTTGGTGTGATGTATTTTTCAGGAGGGTGTGTATGAGAAGATGTTATGTGCACTTTAGTTGCCAAACAACACCACAGCTGCAGAACTTTTCAAGGAAATATATGTTATCAAAATTATCACTAATTTGTTACAGTCTGTAATTAAGTCATAGTATAGTTCATGCATATTAAAGTTATTAGTGTATAATAAATAATAACCTAAGTACATAAATTGTAAAAAAAATTACTGTTTTTCAACACTCAAGGTAATGTTGCTTTTGTGCCTTCTCAACCTCAGAGATGGACTTTTAAATTTTTTATATATTTATCTATTTAATGTCAAAATATTAAGTGGGTACAAATGTGTTTTCCTACACAGATACCTTGCATAATGTATAAGTCAAGGCTTTTAGTGTGCCTGTCACCAGAATAATGTTCACTGTACATAATAGGTAAGTTTTTATCCCTCACCCCCTCCCAACCTACGCTCTTCTTGGTTTCCAATATCCTTTACATCTCTTTATGCTCATGCATACCTATTGTTTAGTCTCCACTCATTAGTGAGAACATGTGGCATTTGTTTTTCAATTCCTGAGACACATCACTTAGGATAATGGTCTCTAGCCCCATCCAAGTTGCTGCAAAAGACATTGTTTCAATCCTCTTCATGGATGAGTAGTACTTCATGGTGGTGGTGGTGGTGGTGGTGGTGGTGGTGGTGGTGGTGGTGGTGGTGGTGGTGGTGTGTGTGTGTGTACAGTCTATTTATTCTGCTGATTATATGCATATATATATATATATATCACATTTCATTCATTCACTCATGAATTGATGGGCACCTGGCTTGATTTCACTTCTTTGCAATTGTGAATTGTGCTGACATAAACGTTCAAGTGCTAGTGCCCCTTTTCTACAAAATAACATCATTTCCTTTGAGTAGATATTCAGTTGGTGGATTCTGAGTCAAATGGTAAGTCTACATTTATCCCTTTGAGAAATCTCCATACTGTTTTCCATAGAGGTTGCAGTAATTTCCAATCTCACCAACAGTTATAAGCATTCTTTACTCTATGCATCAATGCCAGTATCTATTGTTCTTTGATGTTTTAATAATGGCCACTCTGATTGGGGTAAGGTAGTATGTCACTGTGGTTTTAATTTGCATTTCCTGACAATTAGTGATCTTGAGCATTTTTTTATATGTTTGTTGGCCATTTGTCTATTTTATTCTAAAAAACTTCTGTTCAACTCTTCATAGGAAAGAAAATCTTCTGTTATGACCCAAATGAAGTATAAAACCTATGCTGAATCAGTAGTATCAGTTGATTCATCCAAAGCAATTGAATAATATATATTTTCCTTTTGAAGTATTGCATGAAGTTGTTCTGTTAAGTTGAAGGCTAATGCATGCTGCAAATCAGTCATGGTTCTCCTTGAAAAAGGCAGTTGTTTGTACTTTGAAACGTCGTCAGAATGTAAGCACCCTACAACTTCAACAATGCATTCTTTCACAATTTGTACATCACTACATGATTTTCCTTTTCCCCCACATATATAAACTACTTTATAATTTGCTTCAATAGCATCATTTCCAGGTCTTATTTCTGCTTAAAACAATTGTCTTTGCTTTTGCTTTTCATCTCTTAATTTCTGCAATACAACTTTTTGCACCTCTCCCACTAATTTAAAATATTTGTGGTCTTTATGAATGTTACAATGCTAATGAACATTGAATTTCTTTAATGTTGACATTACAGTATAACAAAGCAAGCAAATCATCTTACCTTTTGCAGAAATAAGATAATATTGCCATTCCCAATCCTCATTTTAAAAATTTCTTCTATTCCTTCATATTTTCTTTGAAATGATGGGCTATTAAGCAAACAGAATTAAAAAATATTGTTGAGCTGTGCAATTATTCACAAATTCCACTTCAAACAGAAACACAGTGCACAGTTTTCAAAAGCTGATAACAGACTAGTGTATTCAACCCCCGTAAACTCTCAATGACCAGCTTCATGAGGTAGTGGTGCCAGTCAGGATGGGGAGTGAGAACAAAATTGTGAGCATGACAGCTGTCAGTTTAGCCCTTATGACTTACTAATATTCTGGTTGTGCTGGTCAACCTGGGAGGATAATTTTGCTGAAACTTATTTTATTCTTTGGTATTTTAAATACTTTCATTTTAAAAATAAAAAATATTAAAGACAAAAAATATATTAATAAAATTAAAGGAATTTGTTCTGTAAAATTTGCATTCAGTTGAAAGGCCACATTTAAGGACTTAGAAGGCCACATGTGGCCTTAAGGCTGCAGGTTCCCCAACCCTGTTCTAGAGATTATTTTTCCTGTATTTGGCAAAGTAATATTTCTAAGAAAGCCTCTAAATATTTAGGAAATTGAAAGCATTCCTGTTTTCCATTTGCTTATGCATAATATAGACATTTAACCACACATTGATCCCTAAAGGAAAACAGTATTTATTTGTGTTATAGAACATAAGATGCTTATAGTCATTTCATGTAACCCTCTCTTATGATAAATAGTAGAGATCCAAATATTAGAAAAAGAACAGTGAACCTGAAGAGAAAGGTGGATCATAATTCAGATTCCTGTTGGGCCCCAGCACATGTACACATTACCTCCATCTGTTAAGCAAAAGATTGTCTGATTATGCAAGAATCACCATTGACATGGCAAACTGCTATCTTCCCTGTGGCTGAGCTAAGTAGAGGTGCATTTTATGGGGAGACGTTGGACTTTGTGTAAATGAATTAAGTCTCATGTAAGGAAGATGATGAATTTGTGAGTAATCAGGATCTCCTGCCTGACACTTATCAAGTATGGGTAAAATAGCACCTGAAGGACAGGCATATGCAAGTCACTATTCAAGAGAATCCCATTTGAAACAAGTCTGTATTTCTTTTAAAATGCTTCATATTGGTTTTTAAGCTTCCATAAATTTTGTGGGTGGACAATACATAATTTTGAAAAGCATTTCTTTCTCCTAGATTCCTCTAGGTATATCAGAATAATCAATAGATATTTGAAGATAGCTGAAATAATAATTAATTATATTTGAACAATTATTATATTTTAATGGAGATATTTCTTTAGATTTTTAAAATCTATATTAATTTTGAAATTAGCTACATATGGCATCTGTGTGTTTTTCAATAAAATGATAAATAGCTTAAAATAACATCATATATTTTAAAATAGAAAAAATAATTACAGGGGAAATAAATTGGGAAATCTATTTGCAAAATATACAACAAAAGTTATATTTTATTCCAATATAAATAGGCACTAGGCATACAAGCTAGACAATTCATATAAATACTAAATTTCACATGTAAAATAATTATGTAAAACCCCAGTCTTATTAAGAATTAAAGAAATACAAATTTGCTCCTCAATTTCTAAGATTTTGTTTAAAATGTCAATGCTCTACATTGTATCAGATGGAGAAAGTGCTCACACAGTTGGAGACGATTTAAATCATTACAGCATTTATGAGAGGTACCTTAATTAAGAATCTTTGTAGTATGCTTTGATCCAGTTTTATTTCTGTAATTTCATGGATTCCATAATTAGATATGTTTAACATTACATATGGCAAAAGATTATCTAAAAGTGAGAAATTTTAAACAGTGCCATGTGCAATGGTAGGTATTGATTAAAATAAAAGCTACCATCATGAGAGGAACTAGCATGTATTGAGTACTTTTAACTTTATAGGATTGCCTCACGTACTTTAAAAATATTATTTCACTAGCCAACCTAGTGATGTATATAGGTAGTAATAATTATTTTTATTTCATAGAAAAAAAAAGAGGTTCAAAGAAATTAAATTACAGGCCCAAAATATAGATGTTGGAGTCAAAAAGCTTGTAAGACTCCAAAACTTGTGCTTTAAAGAGTCCCATTTGAGTTCCATTCTTACATAAGAAGTTCCATTCTTACATAAGAAGATAAAATTCAGTACAATCCTAAAACTTATGTTATCAAAGTACTTAGAATAATGTGTACAGCATATCAAATATAATTAAACAATTTAAAGTACAATATGTATGTATAATTTTGTGTGTTTGCATTCAGAAATATATCAAAATACATTTTTATTCTGATGTCCAGTGTATATTATCTTAAATAGTATTATTGTAAAACTCAAACAAGATGAGATAGTCTTTAATTTTAAAAGTATTATTAACCCTAAATGAAACAATGTATAAAATGAATAAAAGATCAAATGCCAATGAGCATATGAATCAAGGGAAAGCAACTATCAAATTATTTCAACAGTGAATATTTATTCCGCTAATAGGGTTAAACATTTGTTTAAAGATGATGACCTAATTTCATTAACATCATCACTGCATGCAAACAGTGTGATTATTTTCACAAATATTGTAGAATTACACACATTTTAAACTTCACAGCAGGACTCTGTATTCATGGCAGAAGGTCTTTCTAAAACCAACAGTATTTCTCTCCCAATAGAACCACAAGCAGACAAATGAGTATACTATGAATAATCACAGCTTCTATAAAACAGCAGTAATGTTAATTTAGTATAGTTTAATAATTATATCTCTTGAGGCAATTTCTGAGAAAAAATAAACAGGTTTTGCCTGGAAGCCATTGCATAGTACAAAAAGCTGAATATAAATTTTAGTATCAGAATAAAAAATGTATTATCTGCCAACTTTTTTTAACTAGGCATACACATTTGAAACTCTGGCAACATGAAACATCTATTGAAGTATAAAACTATATATTCTTTTTGACTTTAGTAAAATAGACCAACATATGGACTTTTCATAGATATTTTTTGGAATATATACATATCTATGAAGTAAACAAAAATTGCAGTGATTAGAATTTTGAAAAGTAAAGAAGAAAGTAATTTTACAGACAAACTTTTTATTCTTTATATGCAAGCAATCGATAATAGCTTGCAAAATTCCTTTTAAGTCCACATGCTGTTAAAGAGAGATTATTTTTGAAGAAAACAATTGAATTAAAATATACATTTATAAAAGGCAAAATTTCCTAAGCAAGTATTCTTAAAGGTAGAGTGAATAACAATATTAAATTAGAAGATAAACTAACATGCATATTTAGATGAATGGTAAAAGATAGTGTACCTAAGTGGGAAATTAATAATATCTCCTCTTGATTACATAATAAACTTGTTTTAATTAATCATTTTAATCATTTTCTTAAAAAATAGAATGATGTGCCAAGTAGAAAAATACAGTATTTTACCATCAACAACTGTGAAGATTCGTCATTTTTTCCTACTTGAATCTAATTAATTAGCCTGCCACTTCTTACTGATGTTTGCAGAAGGTAGGAGAATCCTGGGTCAGAAATAAATAGACATTATTACTCCCAGAAATAGCTATAACTACAGAATTAATGTTTTCTGGTGGTAGTTTCTACAGTCCCAGTTTTCAGAGTGGCATAAAGAGGACAGGGTAATACCAAACATACAGTGAGTGTCATTACATACGAGGAGCCCTGATCTTAGGGAACACAATTTTTTATAATGGACAGTGAGCATCCCACCTTTCTTTCTGGAGGAAGACACTAGCTCTTTTTCCTAAGCTGTTTGCTAAACAAATACACTTAAAAAGATAATCCACAATAGATAGTACCTCTTATCACAAAATGTGCTGAAACACATGAATCCATGAACAATTGCCTCCTAACAACTATAAATTGAAAAAAATCATTATTAAGATTTTGCATTGAACAATGAAATTGTTTAGGTCTGAGTCTAACATTTTTGAAAAATTATTAGAATCTGTTCAAAATATCTATATTTCTTCTGGGTTCATAATTTTCAGAAATAAAGTATAACATTTTAGCTTTCACAAATACATTTAATATTTTACATTTATTTTCACCAATATAGTAATAATTTAATAATACATATGATGAAAAATTGGAAGAATAGTGTACTAGGCACAACATATGACTAGGTGTCAGAATACATAAAATGTTGGCCAACTCCAGCATTAACTAAAAATATATCCTTTGACAAGTCACATAATAAAGCTGTGTGTTTTATTTCATTTATCTATAAAACATGAGAAATGGACCAGATTATCTCTGAAAATCCATTAACATAAAAGTGTTAATAAAAAATATGAAATGTGGATATTTGCAAAAGGTTGTCTGTTTTCTTTTTTTCCCAATGTAATTTGTATCATTTCAACTCAGTGAAAATTTATGGTATATAGGTAGGCTAGTGTAGACACACAGAGGAAAAAGATATGAACCCCTTCTCCCAAGAAATTTACTATATGGGGAAATAGAACTGCTGTACAGTGCAGGTGGTGTATTACTAAAACTAGCCCTTGATGTGAATGGGATTCCCTAGAATTGTGCATCACATAACCTGAACAATGATATAAACAGTCTATATTGGTTTTCTATTGTTATATAACAAATTTCCATAAATTCTGCAGCTTAAAGCAACATATATTTACTGTCTCAAAGTTTTCCTGGCTCGTGAGTCCAGGATTGGCTTATCTGGGTCCTCTGTTTCAGCCACCAATAATTACTAGGCTGCACTCAAGTTGCTACTTGGATGGTTTTCCCTCAGAAGCTCACATGGTGAATAATCTGCTTCTGATCCCTGTCGATTTGTTGGCAGAATTTATCTCCTTGTTTGCCTAACGGAGGTCACTATTTTCTTGACAGCAGTTGACTGGGGCCCATTCCTATCTACTAGGAGCTGCCCATAGTTTCTTGACCTTTGGTTTTCTCTATAAGCCCTTTCCCAACAGGCAGCTTAATTCTTCAAGCTAGCAAAAGTGAAGGTTCCTACTTCTAGTCAGTTAAGACAGAGTCTTGTAAAACCTAATTATAGGAGGAAGTGACATTCCTTCACTTTTGACATATAGTGTAACCTAATCACCTTTGCCATATTTGGTTTATTAGAAGAATGTCACAGGTCCCGCCCATAATCAATGGGAGGGACACAACATCAAGGAAATGAGGTAGCACAAATTATCTACTTTCTGTGAACTAAAGAAAAAAAAAATGCATGTATGTAATTGATACCAAGAGCCTATAGCATAGTAATCTTCAATATAATGTGAAATATTGTTGATATTAGTCCAAAGAAAGTTATTTTTGCACACAAACACAGAAACACTCATGCACTTATGTATATATTCATACATATACATATTCATACATATGCACAAATGCATATATTCATAAAATACAAGGAGACATGGTATGAAAACTGCTTTATGAGAGGCACATATAAAGTAAACTAAATAATATATTTTTGAGGTCATGAAAATAAAATAAGATAGCATATGAAACTCGGTTATTAAATAGACTTATTGAATATACAAACAGAAAGTCACTAGCTAAGGCAATCATCATTATCCTTTGTTTGAGAATACCAAATTTCTTCATGTTCAAGACAGTGGCTTATATATCAACTGTGGTATTTACAACAAAATTTCAGTATTAAAAAGTATTCTGGTCAACTATGTTTGACAAATGTGTGAAGATAATTTATGGAGAAAGGACAGTCTTTTCAATAAAAGATACTGGAACATCTGTGTGCCCCTATAAAAAAATAATGAACCTCAATACATACCTCATACCATACAGACAAAATAATTCAATATATACCATGAACCTAATTGTAAAATATAACCTTATAAAACTTTAAGAAGAAAATATGTGACTTTGATGTTGATAATAAATTTTTAGATATAATATCAAAATTCAAATCCATTTAAAAAATCAAACTTTATTAAAATTAAAATAATGGATTTGCTTTCAGAAAGACATTGTTAAAAGAAAAAAAAAAAAAAAGACAAGCCCCAAACTGCAAGGAAATATTTAATATCACATATCCAATAAAGAACTTATCCATGATATATGAAAATCTCATAAAATCAATCAATTAATAAAAATCACAATTAACTTGGCAAAATATATGAACAGTCTCTTTATCAAAGAAGATATATGATTGGAAATAAGTATATTAAAAGATGGTCAACATTATTTGTCATTATGGAAATTCAAAAATTAAAACCATAATGTGATACCACCATTCATCTATTTGAATGACAAAAATCCAGAACATCGACAATAGCACATGCTAATGAAGATGCAGAGCAATTGGAACACTTGGTAATGGCTATGGGAATGCAAAATGAGATATCTTCTTTGGAAGAAAGTTTTTTAGTGTTTTATGAGTTTAAACATAGACTTACATGACCTAGTAATTGCATTCTTATGTAACACTGGAAATTATTTTCACAGAAAATTCTGTACATTATTTCATATAGCAACTTAACTCACAATCATCACAAACTGGAAATAACTAAAATGTTTATCAACCAGTAAATGGATAAGCAGTACATCTACACACTGGAATATTATTCAGAGATATAAAAATACTGAGCTATTGATTCACAGAACCATATGGATGCATTTAAATACAATTTGCTATGGGAAAAAAGCCAGACACAACAGCTACATATTGTATGTTTCATTCACATGATATTTTAGACAAGACAAAACTATAGGGATAAAAAATGATCAGTACTTCCCAGGTGTTATGAGGGGAATATTGTTTATGAAGGGGATGCAGAGGGGAATTTTTAGGCTCATGTATACAAAATTCTAAGTATTTCTTAAAACCCCTAGAGCAATCCATCGCAAGAGAAAAGTTTAAAATATAAAAATTAAATACACACATACAGGATTATGAATATCACGATACAATGTGTACTGTCAAATGTTAATCTTACTTTCCCATAAATTTAGGATATGACCTCACTGAAGAGCAATGGGGAAAAGAAGCTGACCTATTTAAGTTTGGAACAATGTTGATTTGACTGTAAATTCTAAAGCTAAAAACTAACAGAATTATACCCTTGCTGGTAAATACTTTCTCACCTGAATAAAGTTTAACCATTCTGAAAGTACTCTATGTGAATATTAAGGTTGAAAAGAGAAAATAAATGAAAAACAATGAAAGCCCAGTTTCTCAGTCAGAAATAAGCAAGAGAAGAAGACTGGAATAAGCACTGTGATAACGGTTTCAATTCAGAGACATTATTGTGCACCCATTAAGTTTAATATACACACAGAAATGTAGATGGAGAAATAATTACAAATATGTGTGTATATATAGCTTTTAAAAAATAATTGCATGTATGACCTACCTCTGTCTGTGGAGATGGCCTAGGTACAGTGACACACTAGCAGCAACCAAAATACACAGCTCCCATACCTACAATAAGTAGAACCAAAGTTATTGGGAAAATTACAGATTCTAGGGCAGGTGTGAGGAAAATACAAGGTAAATCTAGAGTGTCTTGTAGTGACAGAAAGTAAAAAAAATGTTCAAGAAAAATTGGATGGCAATTCCAGAGAATATAGGGACCAACCTGAAAGAGTTCCCAATGGCCAAAACTTGAACAGTGTATGCAAAAATATAAATTATCTAATATTGGATTATAGTACCGTATTAGATTTTTGTCACTACTGTGATACATTAATACAAATGTAGTAGCTTCAAATAACAGAAATTATCAGTTCTGTAGGTTGGAAGTCCAATAAGGGGCTCACTGGCCTAATATAAAGGTATTAGCAGGGTTGCATTCTTTGTAGAGACTCTAGGAGAGAAGCTGTTCCCTTCCCTTTTGCAGCTTCTAAAGGCCATCTACTTTCCTTGACCCAATCCCCCTTTCTTACCTTTTCAAAGCCAGCAATGTTGCATTCCTCTGACCATTCTTCCCAAGTCTTAT
This sequence comes from Microcebus murinus, assembly GCF_040939455.1. Taxonomy (NCBI): domain Eukaryota; kingdom Metazoa; phylum Chordata; class Mammalia; order Primates; family Cheirogaleidae; genus Microcebus; species Microcebus murinus. Next base: position 54,216,366 of record NC_134116.1, read on the forward strand.
CTCCCTCTGACCACAGTCAGGAAAAAGTACTCCCTTTTTAAGGACTTGTATAAGAAGAATGGACCCATCAAGATAATCCAGGATAATCACTTCATCTCAAGCCTGTTAACTGTAATCACATCCACAAAGTCCATTTTACCATGTAAAGTAACATTCACAGGTTCTGGGAATTAGGATGTGGACAGGTTTAGGGAGCCATTATCCTGCCTACCATAAGCACAAAATAGAAAATAAATAATCTCATTTAAAAGTGGTCAAAGGAAATGAATAGACACTTCTCAAAAGAAGATTTTAGAATGGTCAGTAGGTATGTGAAAAAATGTTCAATGTCGCTAATCACCAGAGAAAGCATATTAAAGCCACAATGAGATGTCAACTCATCCCAGTCAGGATGGTTACTATTAAAAAAGATAACAAAATATTATGTTGATAAGGATAGGATGTGAAGAAAAGGGAATGCTTATACGTTGTTGGTGGGAATGTAAATTAGTGCAACCACTATGGAAAAAGTATGGCTAGTTCTCAAAGAACTAAAACTAGAACTACCATTAGATCCAGCAATCTCACTTCTCGGTGTCTACCCAGAGGAAAAGGAATCAATATTTCTAAAAGATACCTGTACTCATGTTCAGCACAGCACTATTCACAATAGCAAATGTATAGAATCAAGCTATACGTCTGTCAGTGGATGATTGGATGAAGAAAATGCGATACACACACACACACACACACACACACACACACACACACAATAGAATATTATTCAGCCAAAAAAAAGGATGAAATCATGTCTTTTGCAACAACAAGGATGGAACTGGAGATCATTATCGTAAGCGAAAAAGGGCAGATGCACAAAGATAAATATCACATGTTCTTACTCATAAGTGTGTACTACAAACTGTAGACATGAACACAGAGAGTGGAACGATAGACAATACAAACTAGGAAGAAGAGGGAGCCAGAAGGGAGTGGATAATGAGAAGTAAATTAACAAGTACAACATACGTTATTCAGGTGTTAGATACCCTAAAAGCCCTGACTTGACCACTGCATGTATAACAAGAATATACTTGTACTCTATAAATGTATGGAAATTTAAAAACAAAAAATAAAAATAATAAAATATACATGATTCAATACTGAAATAAATAATGAACATATAAATGAATGAGGGAGAAGAGAACATTTTTTCTTATAGAAGAATCTTAAATAATATATAAAAATCCCTCCCACCACAAGAAGTAGAGTCTATCATTGGGCCAGATTTAGTGATTCATTTATAAAGAATAAAGTATATTTAGAAAAAATAATAACTTTAGCATGAAGAAGCCTGTCGGACACTACTTTAACCAAGTGCTCAAAGTTATCATCACTGCAATGTCATATTTATATGATGAGCTGCCTGATAGGATACGTTACAAAGGCATTTTACCTTAGCAGTATTCTTCTCCAAAACTTATAACTCTAAATATAAGACAAATATTAGATAAATCCCAATGGAGATTATTTTTACAGAATTATCTGACCAGTACTTTTTAAAACATTTATATTCATGGAAAATAAAGGAAGACTAAGAAACTGTCACAGACCACAGAAGACTAAGGGGACATTATAACTAAATGCAAAGTGGTGTCTTGGATTGGATTGTGATTTCTATTGATCCATATCCTGTCTGCTAAAATAATAATAATAGCTAACATTACACATGTGCCATCCATTGCTGAAGCACTTTACATGTTCTAGTTCATTTAATATTCACAATTCAACACATCCTGTTTACAAATAGGATATTAGACCAAATTTATGATACTAATAAAGAGCAGTTTTTAACTAGGGCTGTTTGACTAGAGAGTAAGTGTTCTTTACCATTTGGCTCTACTGGCTGTCTTGGAGAGAAGGACCTTTCTCCAGCTGCTGTGGCAGTGTAGCTCACTCCCCATACAGCCCTCTTTCCTCTGTCTTCTGGTGAAGACATTTGCAGCGACAGCCTCTTACCTGTAATTATTTTTTTTACAACAACTCTATTGAAATATAATTCACATGTCATAAAAATCTCCATTTTCTAAGTTTAAAATTATGTAGTTTTTTAGCATATTAACAGAGTTGCCCAGACACAGCCACCCGCTATCTAATTTTAAAACGTTTTAATCACCTTCAGAAGAAACCCCACTGCATTTTCAATCTTTCACCATTTCCCTTGGCCCCTGACAACCACTAATCTATTTTTGCCTTTATAGATTCTTCTATAATGGACATTTGATATAAATAGATTCTTAGAATATGTGTGATCTTTTGTGACTGGCTTTTTCACTTAATATAAGGTTTCCAAGATCCAATCCTGTCATGGTAAAATTATTTAATTCTCTTTTTTTTTAGGTTTTATTTTATTTTCAATTTAAATATAATAATTGTACATATTCATGGGGTACAAGGTGATTTGTGATGTATGCATACGTTGTGTAATGATCGCATCAGAGTAATTAGCAAATCAGTCACCTCAAACATTCATCATTCCTTGTGGTGAGAACACGCAAAATCTTCTCTTCTAGCTATTTGAATGGATATACAATTCAATATTGCTCATTAATTAGTTGATGGACATTTGAATTGTTTGCACTTTTGATTTTTATCAATAACACTATTATGAATATTCATGACAATTTTTATACGAAAATCTGTTTTCATTTGTATTGATATATAATTAGAAGTTAAATCACTGAGTCATGTGATATGTTCTCTGTGTTCAACAATTTCATGAACCGCCAAATTGCTTTTCTTATGCGGCTGTACTATTTTACAGTTCTACCAGAAATATATGAATAAGTCCAAACTGGCTTTTAACAGTGTGTTCTGTTTAGTTTCCAATTTCCACATTGTTGTATATTTCTTAAATACCCTTCTCTTATTAATTTATAATATAATATCATTCTAGTCAGAATATACTTCATATGATCTCAATCCATTAATATTTATCACATCTTTTATGTGGTTTAACAGTTGCCATATGTTAACTCTTCTGAATGGTATCTGTGAACAATCCTTTAGTTGACTCTAGGTTAAAGAAAAACATCCTTTCCATTGCTTCCCTTCCCATGAAGAAAGGGCAGAAAATGATGCATCAATTCAATTTCTCTGATTCAGCATGTTCTGCTTCCATCTCTTATTGGCAAAAGATGCTGGTTGGCTGTTAGTAACAGAAACATTTTAGAGCTACACATTTTCCATTCTTTGAGTTAATTTTGAATGTTGTAGTAGTGTTTCTTTTTATATTTTACTAACTGTTGAAATAATATTACAAAAATTGAATTCTCATTGTATATTCATATTATCAGCATCAAGTTTTTTCTAAAAGGTGTTAGATCTTTTCATTCCACTTTAAGGTGGCTGATATATGAAATTTAAAAAAAAAAAAGAAAAGAAAAGAGTTAGATAAAGCTTTGGAGGAATTTCTACAATTACCAAAAGGACTAGAAAGAAATATCATGAGAAAGAGAAAAAGAAAGAATGTAAATGGAGGCAATAGAGTCAGAAACTTCTTTGTCATAAAAATCAGAAACTTAAGAAGGCTTATGTTGCCTATAAAAAGCAGAGAAGTCAAGGGAGCTGAGAACCAAGAATAAGTTAGTATATGACAGCAGCTGACAATCACAGAGTTGGAAATAAAAATATTTTGTCCAAATTAAAATTGTTTTTAATATTTAAAATTTTGTCCAGCTCTAATTTATGAAAAATTAGAGTACTAGTTAAGAAAGTGATTTTTACCTATTAAAATTTCACATATAAATGTAGAAATAAAACATTTCTTATAATTCAATATTATTTAATGAGTATCTTCCATTGTGCCATAATTTATATGGGGGATAAAAAATCAAGACACGTACTTTGTTTTGAAATACTGTACATTATATTAGCATATACACTAATAATTATTTTTAAAAGTATACTGAGTACTACTATTAAAAGTTTATGAATGATTTTTTGCATGTATTCCATGAACATATGTTTCATCTGCCATACTCAGATGGGACAATAAAAATAAACTATGAAAATCCAGGTAATTCTGAATCCAAACATGAGATTTATACAAAGTTAGACAAAATTAAAGAAATTAGGAAACACAAGTATATAAATGACCAGAATACCATAGTTCAACAGAAAGAAGATGATAACAACAAGAATAATGATGCATTATTTGCTTATATTACAAAAAAACTTAATAGAGTTTTTATATCTAAAAAGAAATATAAGTACTTAAAACATATCTAATGAGAAAAGAAAAGAAACATTTCTATAAATGGATTAAGTTTCAATGCACATTTTAACACTCTCTTTCAAAAATTGCATTTGTCACTTCCTATTCTTCTGAGAATCTCAACATGCTTACTATTATATTAACAGATAATAAACATGAATAGAAAATAAAAGTTCAAATTCCTGGATTTTAAGTTACTGAATTTCTGAGAAAAATATTCATTTTCTCCTTTGAACTATTCCCTGTTTATTCCCCATGATACTTTAAAAATTGTTTAAGTTGGTGAATTGGTTTTATAAAGGATCTCAGAACAGCTCAAATTTCTTTGGATCATAATACTTTAAAAATTACATCAAATGAAGATATTACAGGCCTCCTAACCACTTAGAATTATGTACAATTTAGATATATCTCACAGAATTAATTTAATGTAAAACTGGGTTGTAAATAAAAAATAAATGGGTGCTACTCATAATATTTATTTTAGTAGGAATGTGAAGGGATATATAAAAGGTTTGTTTTGTTAATGTGGTCAAAATAAATGTATCTCTGATATGTTATCATTTAATGATGAAATATAATGGTTTATTATATATTCTCTCTTAATTTTAAATATCATATCTCTTTTTGTGATGTTCATTCTAGAAGATACAGGCATCATATGTAATAATGTATAATTACCCCATAAATACAGGTCTTTCTTATTTCTTATAATAAACAAGTGGAAGCCAGTAAAGAGTTCACAAGTTCTTGTGAAGTCCCCAAAACTCTGGGCCTCCCACTGGCTTTATATGCTTATACTGGTTCCTACATGGCCCTTAATATTTATTACATTTTAGCAGACTTGCTCTTATTCATTTGTATGACAATTTCTCTTTTTTCTTGCACTCTGCTACAGGTAAAATAGCCCACACACCCCACATCTCAAAGAAATGCTTGACCTCTTCCATTTAGGAATTCAGGTAATTTGGTTGCCCTCAAACATCACTGATGGATTCAAATAAATTATAATTTTGTAGTTTTCTTATGATTTTGTTGTTGTTGTTAGATAGAGGGGTCCTCTTTCCAGCTTCTTACATCCCAGACAGAAGTTGAGCATGGTGATTCTTCAGAAGATTGTAGTTGAGAACCACCGTATAAATAAGTAGAAATAAATCTTTGGAATTTGCACAAACATAAAATGTACATCAAGGATTACAGTAGAGACTTTATTAAGAGTGCATAGCTAAGTATTTCTGAAAAATTTTGGAGGTTGCTAGAATACAGAATCAAAGATTTTCTATAAAGGAACCAATTAATGTGATGCATATCCCTCCTCAAAAATCTTCCATAGTATTTCTTCAAATTTAGCATAATCTCCACACTGCATATAGCATGGTCTATGGCGTCCTCAGGGTCTGGCCATTCATTCCTTCTTCAATCATTCATGACTTCTCCATCCTGGTTGAGACACACTTTCCTACGTTTTCTTGAATCATGCCTCAAGATGATTTTATTATTAATTACTTCTTCTGCCTGGGAATCTCAGTGCCTATGCTGAGTCTTATGAATCAGAAAAGTCTGTCCTACAAAATAATAAAATAAAGTAATCAAAAAAAAAGAGGAAAATGTTATCTTTTCATTCTTTATGTTCTTATATTTTTTACTCTGTCTTAATTATTATTCATGTCTACTAAAACAACATTATTTTTGTATTTTCGATCTCTAGATTTCCTGAACATAGGACCTTGTCAGTTGCATAGTATATTCTTAACACATTTACTGAATATATAAATATGAATTCATTAATGAAGAAAAAATGAAGGATTAAAGATACCCCCCTATCTGTTAGTATCAGTGGGAGAGTAGGTACCTAACTTACATTAGTGTCAATTAGCAAACTCTGATGTTCTAATCACATTAACTAGCCTTCTACTATCCTAGTATATCTTCAGTAGCTCACCCAGCACCTAAAAATCTCTCCTGCCTTTTGTTTCAGGTAAATTGACTTTAATCTGTCTGCCCTATTGCAAAATTGTTTATCTGCTTAACCTGCCTCATGAAATTTTTCTTTGGCACTGTCCAGCTAGTTACTAATAAAGATTGTCTGAGGTTAAATCCAGATGTCACCAGTTATGTGATTTGGAGAAATATTTTAATCCCTCTGTGCTAAATTCACTCCTCTTTAGTAGAGAGAAAATAATTCATCTGTTTCAAAGACTTGTAAAAATAAAAGTTAATGTGAAAATGCAATACATCGATAGCAAAAAATATAATGAAATACATTTTAACTATTGTCTATGAAACTTTCCATACACATCTCAACTAAAGAAAAATACAATTTTATTCATACTCATTCAGATCTTCATTTTTCCTAATTTAAATAATAAAAAAGTATAATGATTTCCTGAGTCTGCATTGCCATCCTCACCTCCCAACAAGATAGTTATCTTGTCATACTTAGGGAGGCTCATTCACACATTCTTCAGAAATATTCTGGGTCCCAGACAACAGAATTTTAGAGGTTTTGGAGCATAATTCAGTCCAGATTGCATTTAGCATATCTAGTATATGGGAAATAACAATAAAATACAATTTTAACCATTCCGGACTTCTTAATTCTGTGGGTCTTTTTCCTTTGTGTTTACAATAGAAGTTCTGGAGTTAGAGAGTCTCTATTTTTTTTTTTTTTTTTTACGTCTGAAACACTTGCCCTTCTCAAAATCAGGATATGCAGACAAATATTCAAAGGACCCAATGAGAGAAGAATAAGAGTAAGGGAATCATCATGGCTTTTCAGAAAACAGAAAATGCTTTGGGGTCATCATATCACAAAGAGATCAAAATGGGGTCTGTTTCTGAAGCTAAGTTATTCTATAATTTCTAAGTACATAGCTACTAACAGCCCCAAGTTTTCTTTCTGTTTATAACAACTGTGAATTTAGACTTCACTTATAACTCAGAACTATGGTACTGATATAAAAGACAAACATGACATTTGTGACCTTTCCTCATGTTTTCCTACTCAATAAAAATAATAACAGGATTTATGGAGAGTTTACATTTATTTATTATTTACTCATTTCTTAAATATGTCATTCCATTCCCCACAGAATTTATGACTATTTCATTCTCAAGCAGATCTGATATCCACCCTCAACATTTCTCTGTTGAATTAAACTGTAGGTTTAAATTATACAATGTCCAAAGATCCTTTTCTGAAAGTCCAACTTGAGAATTATTCTTGCCTGATTAGACATTCACCCAATAGATGGATTTGGGGGAAGAAAATAACAACTCTATTAAAAGTTCTTTCCTTGAGTTAACTGTGTATATATTCTACCAAAGAACTTCTGTCATTCATGAAAGAAAAACAATGTCTAGGCAACCATTTATCTCTTATAGCAGACAAGAAGATGTTTTTCCCTCAATTTTATCAGGTATTTGACCAACACAAAGGAATTGACTTAGAAAGTTTATTTCTTGATGAGAATAGAAAACTTGCATTTTTTATCATGCAAGTGCAATGTAAAAAACTACAAACAGAGTCCCTAGTCAGTTGATCATCTCTAATGTTCCCAATCTTTGTAGAGTTATTTTTAAAGGGTGTGTATGGAATATGCAAGTGCTCTTGACATTTTCAGGTCTTTGTTTTCCTATTCAAATCCTCAAAGCTCTGCAGTAGCTTGCTGGGCATTTGGTTAGTCTAGTGTTATTGTTGGCTTCTGTTTCATTGTTTCATTGGGGAATTTTTGTTCTAATCAAAATAAATAGGCTGTTTCATACCAAAAGTGATCGTATTGACAGATCCTAAAAATGTTAAATGAGCAACCTATCCCAGAAATGTTTTCTAATTTAAAATCATTACAATGCTGGCGCCTTGACATGAAGTTATTTGTTATAATTTCTTGTTTGGTTACTGTAAACTATTCTTTGATTTTGGCTTTATTTAAAATTATTAGCACAATAGTTACATTTATATTTACATCTTTACTCTGACAAAAATGATAGCACAAATGAAAATCACTTTCTATCTTATTATTTGATTTGACATTTGCTAAATTAATATTTACGTATTTAACAGCTAAGGATTTTTCAATAATTTCAATAATTTATCACATTCATTATATATTATTTTTGCCAGGCATTTAAGTATTCCAGTGCTTAAACTTTCTTTATAATTCAAACTCAAAAAGGTAAAGACGTTTAATTATTATTGTGCATTTTGACAGTTTAAGACTTTGCTCTAAGTGTTCTCATTTTCATTTTTAAGATGGTAGTTAAAGGGTAATCTTACCTGTAAGTATGTATATGGTTTAAAATATGTGCTATATTTTCATTTTTAGGAAAATATGAGCTATTTTTTCTGTTATTGAAAAAAATAGTCCATAAGTGATTAGAAGTGCAGAATCCAAGAACAAACCATCTGGGTTTGAATCACAGGATTATCTCTAACAATGTTTTTCTGACATGTTGAAAAACCTTTTGTGCTTCAATTCTCTCATTTGCAAAGTGTGAACAATGATAAAATCTATTTCATGAGGTTAATACAAGGTAAGAATTAAATAAATGAATGTAAGCACACTTAGAATAGTACCTGGCATATATAAAACACTATACTAATATGCCATCATTATTATCTCATTTTGTCAAGATGAACATTTTTCTTTTTTTTTTTTTTTTTTTTTTTTTGAGACAGAGTCTCACTTTGTTGCCCAGGCTAGAGTGAGTGCCGTGGCGTCAACCTAGCTCACAGCAACCTCAAACTCCTGGGTTCAAGCAATCCTCCTCTCCTGCCTCAGCCTCCCAAGTAGCTGGGACTACAGGCATGTGCCACCATGCCTGGCTAATTTTTTCTGTATATGTATTAGTTGGCCAATTAATTTCTTTCTATTTATAGTAGAGATGGGGTCTCGCTCTTGCTCAGGCTGGTTTTGAACTCCTGACCTCGAGCAATCCGCCCGCCTCGGCCTCCCAGAGTGCTAGGATTACAGGCGTGAGCCACAGCGCCCGGCCTAGATGAACATTTTTCTTATAAAGTTACCTCCCTTCCTCTTCACACTGAAAGAAGAACATTAAAAATAAAAGATATAAAGAGAGAAAAAGAAAGAATGAAAGGAAGGGAAAAAAAGGAAAAGAAAGGAAGAAGCATGTGTGGAGGAGGAACTAGTTTAAACTGGTATAGACCTATAAAGCCACAAGAAATAAAATAAATGATAATCAATTTAAAGTAATCTTCCTGGAATTGTTACTATAATTAGGAATAAATTGAATCTGTATATGAAAAATAAAGCTTCGCATTATGCTTTCCTTAATTAAGCATTCTTATTTAAATCTAATTTTAAATACCTTATAGATTAGTTTGCTTGACATTTGCCTGTTAGTACCTAAGGAAAAACTCCTTTGTCCTATAAATGACATGACTCTATTGTTACATTCATGCCTGAAGCTAGAGCAAAAAATCCTGTTCTGGCCCTGACTTCTAATCAAAGAAGGACGCATGTAAAATATAACACTGACCATCATTTTCCTCGTCTTTGAAATGCAGTTGAAAAATATATTCCATGCCTCCTTTAGATGTTTGTTCAGAAGAATAGCTTAGATAATGAATAAAGCCACCTTTTCAATTCAATGCACTGCCTGTTATTTATTAATTATAATATCACTTACTAATTATAATGACCAATTAAATATATGACTATACTAGACATTCAGTAGATCTTTTAAGTAAATGTCTTTTTTTTTTTAATTTCAGAATCTTACAAGTGTACATATGTTTTGGTTACATAATTTGCTTTTGTACAGTTTTAATCAAAGTTATAAGTATGTTCTTCACCCAGATAGTGTGCATTATACCTATTAGGTGTGAATTCACCCATCCCCCTTCCCCCATCCCACCTGCTTGATTTCCATTGAGTTTTACTTCCATATGTGCACATAAGTGTTGATCAATTAGTTTTAATTTAGTATTGAGTACATGTGGTGTTTGTTTTTCCATTCTTGTGATACTTCTCTTAGAAAAATTGTCCCAAGTTCCATCCAGGTTGTTATAAAAGATACTAGATCACCATTTTTTATGGCTGAGTAGTACTCCATGGTATACATATACCACATTTTATTAATTCACTCATGATTGATGGGTACTTGGGTTGTTTCCACATCTTTGCAATTGTGAATTATGCTGCTATAAACATTAGAGTTCGGGTGTCATTTTTATAGAATGTCTTTTTTTTTCCCTTTGGGTAAATACTTAGTAGTGGGATTGCTGGATCAAATGGCAGTTCTACTTTTAATTCTTTGAGGTATCTCCAGTACTACTTTCCATAGAGGTTGTACCAGTTTATAGGTCCACCAACAGTAAATAAGTGTTCCTTTCTCTCCAGATTCATACCAGCATCTGTTGTTTAGAGACTTTTTGATGAGAGCCATTCTCACTGGAGTTAGGTGATATTTCATCATGGTATTGATTTGCACTTCCCTGATGATTAGAGACATTGATCATTTTTTCACGTGTTTATTGTCCATTAGTCAGTCTTCTTTTGAAAAGCTTCTGTTCATATCTTTTGCTCACTTTTTTATGGGTATGTAGATAGAGGAAAAGCCCCTTCCAAGAGCCTATTGACCTCTAAAGCCTTTTATACAGAACACTATTTATACCAAGGAGTCATATTTGGAGGTGAAATTTCCCTAGCTCCTTCACCAAGATTGTTTATCATGAAGAAGTATTTGGTCCTGTCAAATATGTGCTCTGTATCTATTGATATGATCATATTATTTTATTTTTAGCCTGAAGATCTGATGAATTGCCTTAATTAATTGTGGAATATTGCTGATATTTTATGGAGGTTATTTTGGATTCATATTCATGAGATATTGGCCCCTAGTTTTCCTTTCTTGTAATGTCTAGTTTTAGTGTTACCATAATTCTGTCCTCATAAAATGAGTTAGCAAGTGTTCCCTCTGCTTCTATTTTCTAGAACTGATTTTACTAAATTGTTATCTTTTATGTTTTAATGCTCAATAGAATTCACTAGGGAAATGACTTGGTCCTAGTTATTTCCTGTTGTTTCCTAGTTATAACCTGTTTTAGAAGGTTATTAATTAATGATTCGATTTTTAAAATAGATGTAGATCTATTCAAATTATCTATTTGTCCTTGTGTGAGTTTTGGTAGATTATGTGCTTTAAGAGGTTGATATGTTACATAGATAGTGGGGGCTCTCGTAGAGACAAAATCAGGGCCCCAACCTTGCAATTGCCACATCTAGGAGAAGGAGGAACACCCTGCCAATCTGCAAAAGAATGCAGAGAATTTCCCAGCCTTTAAGCCAGATAGCCCAGGCACAATAGAGTCTGAAAAATTTTCTAGAGTAATGTAAGGCTAATTATCATGTCATTAACTGCCCAACAAAGTGGTTCAATGGCAATGTTTGAACCACAACCAAGAGGAGGGCCCAATCCAGACAATATAAAACTGAACCTCATATTGCTTTCCACAGAGGTTGAACTAGTTTGCAGTACCACCAGCAGTGTAGTAGTATTCCTATCTCTCCACATCCACGCCAACATTTATTGTTTGGGGACTTGTTAATAAAGGCCATTCTCACTGGAGATAAGTGATATCTTATTGTGGTTTTGATTTGCATTTCCCTGATGATTAGAGATGTTGAGCATTATTTCATATGTTTGTTGGCCATTATTCTGCCTTCTTTTGGAAAGTTTCTGTTCATGTCCTTTGCCCACTTTTTGATAGGGTTGTTTGATTTTTCCTTGCTCATTTTCCTGAGTTCTAAATATCAGCTTTTTATTGGACGTGTAGCTTGCAAAAATTTTCTCCCATTCTGTGGGTTGTCTGTTTGCTCTCTTGATAGTTTCTTTGGCTGTGCAGAAGCTTTTTAATTTGGAGATACCTTAAAGCGATACAAGTGGATCTACCATTTGACCCAGGAATCCCATTACTGGTCATCTACCCAAAAGAACAAAAATCACTCTATAAAAAAGACACCTGCACTTGAATGTTTATAGCAGCACAATTCACAATTGCAAAGATATGGAAACAACTAAAGTGCCCATCAATACATGAATTGATTAATAAAATATGGTATATGTATACCATGGAGTACTATTCAGCTCTAAGAAACAACGGTGATATTACACCTCTTGTATTTTCCTGGATAGAGCTGGAACCCATTCTATTAAGTGAAGTTTCCCAAGAATGGAAAAATAAACACCACATGTACTCACCAGAAAATTGGTGTTAACTGACCAACACCTAAGTGGACATATAGGAATAACATTTATTGGGTGTTGGGCAGGTGGGGGGAGGGGTTGAGTATATACATACATAATGAGTGCAATGTGCACCAACTGGGGGATGGACAGACTTGAAGCTCTGACTCGAGGGGGGACAAAGGCAATATGCATAACCTTAACATTTGTACCCCATAATATGCTGAAAAATATAAATAAATAAAAAAACTGAACACCAGATCATAACCAGGGCCTCTTGTTAAGACATTCATCTGTGACGAATGTATCTTGCTCTTGCTCTATAAACCAATCTTTTTCTTCCTCAATTAACTTAGTTTTGTGTTGGCTCAGCGATCAGTGTGTCTGGTGATTCTGTGACCAAGAGCACACCAAGAACTGAGAACAGACTGCCCACCAGGACAGGCACATTTTATCTAAATTATTAAATTTGTGGCCACAGAGTTGTTTATAATATTCTTTTATTCATTGCCCTCTCTTTCAAGTTTGGTACTAAAAAATTGCATCTTCTTTCTTTGTTTTTTAGTTTACTTGGTTAGGGGTTGATCAAGTTTATTAATTTTTTAAAAGAACTATTGGTGCTATTAATTTTTTCAATTGTTTTATCAATTTCATTGATCTCTGCCCTGTTTTTGCTATTTAATTTCTTCTGCTTAGTTTGGATTTAATTTGCTCTTCTTGATTCATAATGTGGAAACTTAGATTATTAATTTTAGATTACTTATCTATCATTACTATTATGTATTAATTATTATTACTTCAAACATTTCCTCTGTTTTTTTCTCCCTTTTCCTTCTGGTATTACCATACATGTCTTACACACACTTTGCAATTGTACCACAACTCTTAGGTCTTCTATTTCATTTTAATTTTTTTTTCTCTCTTTGTTTTTCAGTTTTTGAAATTTTTATTGTTATATATTCAGGCTTACTGATTCTTTCTTCAGCCATATCCAGTCTACTTATGAGAAAATCAAAGACATTCTTTATTTCTGTTACCATGTTTCTCATTTTGAGCATTTTCTTTTGATTCTTTGTTACAGCTTCCATCTCTTTGCTAACATTATCCATCTGTTCTTATATGCTATCCACTCTTTGCATCAGAGCCATTTTGGATATCAATCATAGCTACACTTCTGATATAATTTTAAAAATCTGTGCCATATCTCAGTCTAGTTCTGAGGCTTGATTGGTCTCTTCAGACTGTTTTTTTTTTCTTTTAGTATGCATTATAATTTTTGTTGAAAGATGAATGTGTTATATTGAATAAAAAGAACTGGATGTAGGTAGACTTTAATGTGAAGTTTATGTTTACCTGGCCAGGAGTTAGGCTGCATTTACTGTTTGCTGTAGTTGTGGTGTCAGAAGCTAAAATTTTCTATAGTATTCTTATTTTTGTTTCCCCTCTTATGTTTGGGTATTTCTAGAGACTCCTTAGGTAGGGCATGAAGCTTACAGTTCTTTTAGCTGTTGTCCTCTATTGTTATACAAAATCCCTATTGATATGGTGTGAAGTAGGGAGGGAGAAAGTGTTCCATTGTCCTATGAGTGGGTCTTAGTCTTTTCCTGAGTGTGAGTTGTCTATTTTCCTTCTCCCATGTCAAAGATTGGGGGAGCTGGAGTTGGGTATTTCTGTCCTCCCATAAGGTGTATCCTTTGGTAAAACTCCAGTCAGCTAGACTCTGGTAAAATAGCTTCCCTTGAGGGCAGGTCTCCCTAAGGAGAAGAGATATCTATGGGCATATTTCACAATGATTACTTTTTCCCTTTCCCTGCAGGAAACATGAAAGGGTTTTTCTTTGATTTTCACAGTGAGAAACTGGTACAACTCCTGGAGATAAACTCAAGAAAGTATGGATAAACTAAAATTGGGTCCCTTCAGTGTTTCTAACACTAAGCTAGTCTTCACTGTGCCTCAAGTAATTCATCGGTTACAGTTTAAAGTGTTCTTATTCATACTGGCTTCAGCTACAGGCTTCTGCTTCTGAGTGACTGCTCCCAGTAAGCTGTGACTTTCTGTAGCCACCTGTCTGTCTCTTCACTTTTGGGAAAGCAGTTTGCCCTATAACATCAACTCTCTGATGGATCTCAGAAGAGTTAGTGATTATCAGTTTTTTTTCACCTTTTTTTGTTTGTTTGTTTGAGGATGGGACAGATGATTTCAAGTTCTTAACATATTGGACCAGAGAATGAAAGTCTTCCCAATTATTAAACCTAAATAAATGATATTTCTTGTAAGATATAACTTTATTTTTGTAGTAACATAATAAGTTGTCAAAGCTTATTAGAAATTTAGTGATTCTCTCATCTAACACACTCATTTTATAGATCAGAATATATTTAATATAAATGTGGCTCCAACAGTACATTTGTGGCAAAATTACGTTTAAAACTTCATTATCTTGAGTCCTGATCCAGAAGGATTTTTTTCCCTAATATATACATAAAATAAAAGGAACAGAGGTGAATGCATGAAGAATGCCTGAAAGCATTGTATTTATTCTTGTAGCTCTGTTGTCTGAATGAGAGAATATTAAAGGAAAAACAAAGCGACTCTGAATGCAGAGGAATTATTCAGGGGAAAGATAGAATTAATTTGTTATGATCAGGGAAATCAGAAAAATGGGAGGGGTTCAGGCCTTTTAAAGGGGTCAACCTGTTTACCTTTTCTTTATACAGGATGGACAGAAAAAGAAAAAAAGTGAAAAATTTCAAGGCCTCAGCATACTTATGTGTCACTTAATGAATTGACTAGTATTTGAGAAATCTGAAAAATTAAGGTGTAGAATAAACCTGATGAATAGAAAAGAAGTATTTCTCTGTGTAAAAGGTAACAATAGCTTATTAAAGTTGAGAAAAGAGATAAAAATGTGCACTTTGAGTTTGAATAACCTGGTTCTGACATTCTTAAGAGGAAAGGTTGCTTCATGTGACGTTACATTTTTATTATGCATTTTATCTTAGGGAGTACAGCACATCTAATTAATGTACCATGATAAATGGAGTTTCTATATCATTAGAACCCACTTATAAAGAATGAAAAGGGACCTTCATGTGCAAACATAGAAAAGTTAATCCCTAGCTATCAAAGGTTCAACTCCTGCAAAGTCATTTCACTTTGTTCATACATTTAATAGGAATCATTTCTATAATATTCAAGCAATGGGACAGAAACTGCAAAAAAAAGTTTTAATTGAGTTATTCAACTATCAATTCAGGCTTGTCAGATTGCAAGAAGGGAAATTGAGATAGAAATCCTGCGAGAGGATTTCTCACTTAAAAAAGAAAAAAAAAAGTCTGGGAAAACCCAAGTGGAATTTTTTACTGTTCAGTGATGGGGAGGAAACTTGCCAATTATTATAATTTTTAAAAGAGTGAAACATGCAGTGGAGTTCTATTATATTTATAATCCTGACAGCCAACTTCTTCACCCACTAATCAACTTAACATTTTTAATATGCTTACTTTAACAATGACCTTTCTTAAGGAATATATTTTATACAGAGAAAAATAGAGTGAAGACAAACCTAGTTGTATATTTGCAAATTCTACTTTATAAATATTCCTTATTAGTCACTATATGACAAATATTTCCAAGAATTCACGATAGGAAAATTTTAGAGTATTTTCTTTTCATCAAAAAGAAGTCAATTAAAATGGTTAATTGAATCCCCCGTGGATAAGAGAAATAAAAGTCTTCTGATGCCATGACTGTGCAAGTTTACAAGCCAGAACTTTATTACTTCAAAAGACACTTCACATAAAAACACACCAGCCATAGTGACTAATATACCATTCTATATGCTATGCTTGTCTTATCTTTCTCTACTATTGTTTCTTATCCAAGGAAAATTTCCTTATTTTTCTTTTTTTGGTAACATTTTAACTACATTTGAAGGCAAAGAAAAAAAAAAACAATAGAATTCTTCCATGTTTTTGCAAAATAGATAATGAAATAGAGAATTCTCTATTGTACAAACTAGAATAAAAAGCAAATGTGCAATGTCATTTGAGATTTTTATTCATTTTGTAGAAACATTTTTAACACATATTTATAAATTTAATATGTAAAATAGAAGAAAATGAGTAAATTATAAAGATATTATTTTAGTATAGATGAACAGAGGCATTTTAGCCTCTTATTTATATTTTAGGAGTTTATGTTTTATGTTAAAAGTAGGAAATTATTGATGAATTCCAAAACACAAGTGTAAGATAGAATAGATACTATTTTGGACAGTTTTCTGCTTTAAGTCATTATTTTAAGTCACTTTCCCTCTTTTGACTGAAAAAATGCTACATAAAGAAACATTATAACATTGGGAGTCCATATATATCTCTAACAGCTTCTAATATAGAAGTTATATGATCTCATAGATTAAAATTGAGTTGCTTAATGAGGCCTCTGCTGTTGCTTGAACAACTTTTTAACTTATATATCCTTTTCATATATCATATATATATGTGTATATAGTTTATATTATTAGGATGTTGCAAAAGTAAATGCAGTTTTGGACTGGGAATTTTAAATCATTATATTAATATGTAGTTTATATACATAAATATATATATATTTATGTATATAAATATTTATGTATATATTTATGTATATAAACATATTAAAAATATTTATGTATATAAATATATATGTATATATATATATATATATATAAAGTAAATGTATTAGTCCTTCCAGTATATTAATATATGCTGTACACATATGTGTGTGACTCATCACTAAACTTAAATTGATGTAAATCATCATGTGTTTGGTTCTGTCCTGGGCAACATACTTTTTCCAAGGTGATGGCAGTGGTCTGTTTCCCTGTCTTCTCTATCATCTCCATCTAGTGGGTTTATGTACTGTCTTCTAAACCAGAGAGTACCCTAAAGCAATTTCTTTTTGCTCAGTTTTCTAAAAAATATTAGTTATTTAAATCATTGTTTAACTCGTTAAGCAATAGTTTTTGAGCAATGACTAAGTGCCAGGCACTGTCTCAAGGATATAAAAAGCCAAACTCCATTTCTTGGTAAAGACGAAAGTAAAATCTCACTTATAGAAGGGGCAGCTTGGAAGTCAATATATGTAATTCAGAGCACTCACCTTTGTGATCTTTAATTTGGGGTTTATATTAATATTTAATTCTTCTTTATTTTGTATGCAAGTGTCATGATTTATATGTCATGTATTTTCAGATTGATAGTTATCCTTTGCTTATTATTTTTTAGTTACAGTTAGACAAGTGGATAATTGCTGATTTAATTGAGAATAATCCTGGAATTATTTTGTAATGAATAGCTCATATTTTAAAATTCAAGTTTTCTAATATAACCTCTGTAAGTACTTAAAGTCATAGAAACATTTTAAATTTTGAGAAAACAGACTGATAGAATATTATAGTTATTTGTATAGATAAGTCTATGATTAATAAACATACTTTAAAACTTTAAGTGAAGGATCTCCACAGTTTCAGATTTAAAATTGAAGTTATAAATCTGAAGCAGAAGAAGCAGATGCAGAAGGAGGAGATAGGGGAGGAGGAAGAAGAAGAGGAGGAGAAAAAGAACAACAATAGCAGCAGAAGCAACAAATACATAGTCTGAACCTTGAACACAGGAGAACTGGTAATAGTGTATTGCGTTTACTGATGGTATTATAATGATTTCCAGATACAATTTCTAGTTAGTATTTTCATTGGCTGACATTTATTAAAGGCTACATTCTTTCAAGACTTACTTCATAAATAAACATTTTTAAATGCATGATTTTTTTCATTAGTTTATATTACTCAGTTGGCAAAGTAGAGTTTTCTTGTAAGAGAAGGAAAGCTATAAATGCCACAATATAATATACATAAACTATATAATTGATCATGTTTTTATAAAGGAAATTTTGTCATACTGTATTCTGGAGAGTTATTTTCCTATTTTTGTTTTGTTTTGTTTTGGTTTTTGTTGTTGTTGTTGTTGTTGTTGGCTCATACATAGTTTATTTCTCTCCCAGGTGAAAGCCACCTCAGGCAGGCAGTCCAGGGCTAATATGGTGGTTTTGTTCCAACAAAGCTCCCTTTCAGTCCATAACCCCACCATTGCCCTCATGTTCTGTGGTTCAAGATGGCATCATCCTCATTTCAGGATGTAGAAAAGAGAACAGTACAGAAAAGATTTGAGGATGGGATATGGACTAGCCATCTCCATGAAAAATTCTTAGAAGCCACCTCATTTTTGGCTTACATCCCAATGTCAAATCATATGGCCACTTCTATAAGGGAGTTGGGAAAAGAAGTGATTATTCATGGAGGTAACATACTCAGCTAAAATTCTATTAAATGAAAGTGGAAAATTGGTACTGGAGTACAACCAGCAGTTTCTCCTATAATATTATCTCAGTTTTTTTATTTTTCTATCTTTTAAAAAGTGGAGATAAAATAATTATTTTGAGTTTTAATAATGCTGTCTAAAGCCCATTCATGTGGACTAAAAGGCTACAAAGCTTGAAATATTAAATAATCATTAAATGTTTCCTAAGAGGAATGAACTTGGCTAGATACTGGCTTGTCTTCCTCTTTGAATTTTCATACTTCATACCAGTCCTTCATACTCAGGACTGGTACCATTCTAAGTTACTCTGGTTCTAAGCTTTAAATATCACTGATTAAGCACATTGTAGATATCATAAATCTAAATGGAGTCTATCTTTTCTGTTGCTGACAGCAGGGTCCATCATTATGAGAACACAAAAATAATAATCCTATTTGTTCAGAAACATTATAATTTATGATACATCTAGAATTATAGAGTAAATGCTTCAAAATGGTCAATTTAGAAAAGAAATATAAATTATTATAAAATAGTCTTATATCTTGAAGCTTTGATATTTGTTTCAAGACTTTCTTAAATTTATTGGTATTTTATTTTGAATCACAATGAATCTTGGCATTTACATTTCCTGCTATTCAAAATATCTTCTCAATTTTTTATTCATTGTCTTACTGACCTGTGGAGGCATGCATTTGGAGAAAAAAAAGGAATAATTATTGCTTAGGATCCTTAATGAATTCATTATAGAACAAGAATGAAATATGATAATGTATGCTATTATTATCTAATAGTTTTCCAGGCATTGTGATGTCATTTTATGGGTGAAAGTTAAAGATGGTCATATATTTTTGAGGTTTTTAAATAGGTTTTATTTTCTAAAACAGTTTAAGAATTACATAAAAATTGAACATACTACAGAAAGTTTCCATGTATCACATACCCAGTTTTCCCTATTAACATCTTAAATTAGTATAATATCTGTCACAAGTAACCAATATTAATATATTATTATTATCAGTAGTACTTGTAATAGAAACTAAACCTCATGTGTTCAGATTTTGTTAGTTTTTACTTAACACCATTTTTTGGTTTCACTATCACACCCATGATATAGGATCGCAATTACCTATCATGTCTCCAGGCATAAAAAAGTATTGTCTTATTCTATTTTGTGCTACTATAACAGAATACCACAAAAAGTTGAGGATGGGATATGGACTAGCCATCTCCATGAAAAGTTAATTTATAAAGTTAGTTTATAAAGTTAGTTTATAAAGAAAATAAATTTATTTTTCATCATTCTGGAGGCTGGGAAGTATAAGATCACAGTGTCTGCTAATTAGGGTTGAGTTTCTGTCCTTCCAAGATGGTGCCCTGAACTCTAAATCCTCCACCTGGCAGAAGAGCAGAAGACAGCAAACTTATTCACACAAGCCCTTCTTATAGCTCATTAATCCATAGATAAGGGCAGACATAAATGCCTCCCATTAAGCCCCACCTCCCAAAACTGTTGCATTAAAGATTGTTTCTTGAATGAATGAATTTTGGAAGGGACAAAAACATTTAAACCATGACAAGTATATTGGTTAATATTTTGTATTTAAAATAATAATCTGTGAGTTTTCTCTTCACTTTGTTAATTATTTTCTTTGCTTTGCAGAAACTTTAAGTTTAATACCATCCCATTTCTCTATTTTTGCTTTTGTTATATGTGTGTGTGTTTTTAGATTATATTCAAAAAATCATTAGCCAGACAAATGTGGAGACAAATGTTTTTCTCTTGTTTTTTTTTTTTTTTTTTCCAGTAGTAGTTTTATGGTTTGGGATCTTATATTTAAATCTTTAATACAAGTTGAATTGATTTTTGTATATGATATAAGATAAGGGTCTAATTCATGATTCTGCATGTGGTTTTCCAATACCATTTGTTGAAAACACTGTTCTTTACTAGTTTTTCTTGGAAACTTTGTCAAAAAATCAGCTGACCTTAAATGCGCAGATTTTTTTTTCTTATGTTTTCTATCCTGTTTTTTTTGATTGATGTGTCTGTCTTTATACCAGTTCTGGGTTGTTTTGATTGCAACCACTTAGCATAATAAAATATTTTGAAATTAGAGAGTATGATGTTTCCAGCTTTTCTCTTTTTGCTCAAGATTTTTTCACTATTTGAGATCTTTTGTATTTCTATGCAAGTTTGAGGATTACTTCTTCTATTTCAATGAAAATTTTGGAATTTTGATGGGGATTGCATTGCAACTGTAGATTGCTTTGAATAATGTGGGCATTTTCACAGTATTATAATAATTCTTCCAATCCATGAACATGGGCTATCTCTCCATTTATTTGTTCATCTACAATTTTGTTCACTAATTTTTTATAGTTTTTAGTATACAGGTCTTTTATCTCTACATTTACACCTAAGTATTCATTTTGTTGCTGTTATAAATGAAATTGTTTTTTTATTTTTGTTTTCATATAGTTTATTATCATTATATAGAAATGCTACTGATTTTTGTATATTGATTTTGTATCCTGCAAATTTACTTAATTCATTTATCAGTTCTAACAATACTTTGGTAAATTCTTAGAATTGGAAAAGATATTTGCAAACTATACATCTAATAAGAGGCTAATATCCAAAATATATAGGGAACTCAAATTAATAGCAAGAAAACAAATGACCTGATTAAAAAATGGGCAAAGGACCCAAACAGACACTTTTCAGAAAAGACATACAAATGACCAATTGGTACATGAAAAAATGCTAAGCATAATTAACCATCAATTAAATGCAAATTAAAACAATAATGAGCTATTACCTCACACCATTAAAATGCCTTTTATCAAAAAATGAAAGATCAGTGCTGGAGAGGATTCAGAGAAAGGCAACTCTTATACATTTTGGTTGGAATGTACTTCAGGACAGCCATTATGGAAAATGGTATGTAGGTTTCTCAAAAACTTAAAAATATAACTATTATACAAGCCAATCATCTCACCTCTGGGTAGCTATCCAAAGAAACTGAAATCAATATTTTAAAGAAATATCTACAATCTCATGTTCATTGTAGCCATATTGAAAACTATGAAGATATGTAATCAACCTAAGTGTCCATTATCATGTAAATGGAAAAGATATGGTGCATATACACAACGGAATACTATTCAGCCTTGAGAAGAGGGAAATTCTCTCGTTTAAAACAGCATGGATGAATCTAGAGGACATTATGCTAAGTGAAATAAGCCAGTCATAAAAAAAAAAAAACATATCTCACATAATCTCAATTATGTGTGGAATATAATAAAGTTGAACTTACAGAAGTAGAGGGTAGAATGATGATTACCAGAATCTGGGGAAATGAGGGACAGGGAATGAGGAGTTGGTGATCAAAGGGTACAAAGTTTCAGAGAGATAGAAGGAATTGCTTTTGTGATCTATTTTATAGCAGAGTGACTATAGTCAATAATAATACATTATATATATCAAAATAAGTAAAAGAATGGATTTCAAATGTCTTATCATAAAAAATAATAGGTAAGTGAGGTAATGGATATGTTAATTAGTTTGATTCAACCATGCCAATATATATGTGTATAGCCCATAACCCCAAATAGTTATGTATACTTTACAAGTTTAATTATTTTAAATGTCATTTACCTTAACCTTAGTAACATATTTTGCCATTTCTCATATTATTTAACTTTTCTGTGTAAGTGTCCTGCCACTTTCTGAAATTCACCAATTAAATTTTTAGACTTTCCTTTTTTCAAAGATATGCATCAATGACATCAATATTATCTTCCTGGTCTCACAGGTGAAATGAAGAATGATGTGTTATCCATTTACATAGTAAAACAGATTTATTCCTAAAGTTTAAGAGTCTGAAGTTTCTCTAATTCTAGACATTAAAAATATTTCAGTGACTTTCTCAGACAAATCAAATTGTAATCACTGAAAAAAAGTTATTTTGTGGAAAGACTATTAAATCCTACCCACTAAGAATAGAAGGACTTCAATCAATTTTCAGATCTTTTGCATTTATATATTTGTCTTTTTTTATGATCACAATTACACATAATGCTAAAATATAAGGCCATGTCTAAATATTTGTCAAATAATGCAACAAGTAGCAGACCCCATAATTTTGGCAAAATTTTGTTGAGAGAAAAGATTGTGGAAGTGTTGAAAATGCAACCATAATTCCTGACTTCCAGCTTAAAGATCTGTGTTGTACTGTTTTATATTCTACCAAATATGGCATTAAATGGCATGCTTTAGTATCCTTTCCCATATTTTTGCTAAAAAAAAAAATGTGGTGTACTGTAAAACCATGCTGTAAGATATCAAGGACACTAAAATTTAAGAAAAAGTTTAGGAAAAGTTTAAGAAATTTGAGAAATTTTTATATATCATCCAGATATAGTATTGCTATATTTTAAATACTTTAAATAATAACTAAAATCTAGGTAACTTTAAGCATCTAAAAAAACAAGGTGAAAATAACAAAATTGTGTTTTATTTTTATCTTTGACAAAAAGAATTACTGGGCTCTAAGATAAATACTTCAAATGGAAAAATATATAGCAGCTATAAATGAAACTTTTGATTCAAATTTTGTATAATATCTAAGAATAAGCGTTAATCTAACATTTAGAAATGTTCATGGACAATGTGTCTCACTTTTATTTAGTAAACTAGCTATCTTAGTCTATTTGTGTTGCTATAGAAGAGTAGTGTACAGAAAACATAGCACCAGCATCTGCTTCTTGTGAGGAATTCAAGTTGGTTCCACTCATGGCTGAAGCTGAAGAGGAGCTGGTGTGTTCAAATCACATAGAAATAAAGGAAGTAAGAGGGAGAGAAGAGGTAGTACAAGGTTCTTTTCAACAAACATTTCTCATGGGAACTAAGAGTGAGAATTTACTCAATCCCTTGAGAATGGTACCAAGCCATTCATGAGGGATCCATCACCATGACTCAAATACCTCCCACAAGGTTCCACCTTCAACAGTGGGGATCAAATTTCAACATGAGACTTGGTGGGGCCAAACAAACCATATTAAAACCATAGCACTAGGTAAAGCTGATATTTCCAGCGTATTCATTTGGGTAAAATCTATTAGAATGTACTTGATGTAAGCCAAACATAACCTCTACTAATACTCCTGTAATCATCACAAGCAACAGTTCAACACTTTATTGAGAAAAGACACTCAATGTAGAATTTATATATTACAGAAAGAGTATATTTACACTTCTGTAGAACGAAACTGGAGAGAAAACAGTAAATGGTTAAGAAAGTAATATTTTGAGCAATATTTTGAGTCATTATGTGATCAAAGTTTAAATTCTATTCTGTGACTTTTTTAAACTAAATAAAAATGTTTCTTTCTCAAAATAAATTTCAATTGTCTATTCTAAAGAAAATCATCCTTATGTTATATTTTAAAGAGTGAAGACCAAACTCTATAGTGGCATTAGTGTGATTCAGAGGTACCCTATGAAGAACTGTGTCATTGTCTTGATTAAATAAATGTCTTGTTTTTCTCAAAAGATGTTAGCCAAATGAAGTACTTGGATTATATACATCTAAGAAGATTAGAAACTCAGAATCTACACAACATATCCCAAATATTGGGGACAGAGCCTGTGTCTTTTATATCTGAAATCTTAAGCCTGGCACTTTGCTTAGAATGTGTTAACAATTGTGCTGCGTGAATAAAAATTATTGTGAATAGCTGAAATGTAAATGATCCCCCACATGATAATTTTTGATTCACCACGTAGGCCCTAGAAACTTCAGAGCTACTGAAATAATGAGATTCATGGTCAGGGGGATGCTGAAAAGCCTCATTTGTTTTAAACAATTCCAGTTTAAATAACATGTGTTGTTATATCCAAAATGAGAGAAAATAAATGATGAAAGGTAGGTAAAATGGTATAGGGCCTTTTTATAGTGATTGATTTCTATATACATTTTTTTCCCCAGAAACTTGTCCTGAATTTTTACAAATGCTACTTGCATACAACATGTGGTTGTATACTAGTACAAAACCATTAGTACAAATAGTTAATACTGCAGCTGTCTTTTCAACTACCATTTAGATATAAGCACACCTTTGGCATCCTGTTACATTAAATACCATAAATTTAACTGCCATGAAAAGCAATAGAAGCTGTTGACTGAAACCAATTATTTACTGTCTATCAAGGGTTCTCCTTTGTGATAAGAACCATCCAATTTTGAAAAGTTTGGAAATGTGTTGCTGCGTGGAAAAAAAAAAAAAAGATGAATGCTAAAAAAATGTGCACTGCAATACAGCAAGTATCTATAACATTGATACTTACTCATCTCTTTTACACTCATCTATACCCAATTCCAAATTAGCAGGGGACATAATAGATATAGAAGGAGCCAGATCAGTCAGGGAATGGTTTCAGCCATATGAAGAGCAAGGCTCAGAATTCTAAGATCTATCAAGCACAGCATGCTCCCAGGAATTTAACAACCAACTCTGGGCTGCTTAAGGACATGAAAAAAACTGCCTAAAAGAATGGGAAATAAAGAACAGACACAGAAAAACACATGTATTTTGTGATATAGTTGGAAACATACACAGATGGGAGTGTTTGTATTTAATACTTCTATAACGCTAAATAAGCCATGTTCCTTTTGAGAAGTATTTTATTAAGGGGTATATTTTGCTTTCTGTGACACTGCTGTTTTACTTTCTCTGATGACCTCAGTCTCACCTTTTAGAAGTTGAATGATTGAAACATTTCTCCTTTATTTCCTACAATAGAAATAACAAAGTCATATTTTTCACACAAAGGTGCCCTATCTGCTGTTTTTTGCCACATGCATATATTTTAGACATGTCATCGTATTTTCAAAAGAATATTATATTCAAAAATGTTATATTTTAAATAAGGCTTATAATCTTAATGTTGTTAAAAATCACTAGTAATTCTCTTTGTACAATATAAACTGCATAAGACTATACTGACTTAATCTAGCTATCTTCTACCTGGTATATTTCCATCTCATTATATAGTATCCATCGTTTTATGTGCCATGTATTCTCTGATTGAAACCACCTATGCAGGATATAGTTGTGGAAACAGAGTCATATTTATTAGGTTGCTTGTAGTTATTTTTACATAAGCTGACATTTCCAGTACAAAGCATTAGAGAAAAAGAAGGTGTTTTCTATAAATATAAAGAAACATACACTTGACATGGGAAATTCCGTAGGTTTTTTTTCTGTGTTAGAATATTCACTTTCTGTTATAGAATCATAAAAGATACAAGAAGATATATGTGTATATATAAAGATAAGTTATATACATATAGATTTATACATATATATGTATATTATATATAATATTTAAGAGAAAATATAAGCCATTTTTGAGTGTGTTGAAGAAACTAAAGGGCAAATTATATGTCCATAGTGATAAAACTAATTGCTATGTTAGAACATCCCATATTCCCTGAAAACAAATAAGTCTTCTCTCAAGTAAGTTTCTATAAATCTCCCATTCATATTATTTAAGTAAAATAGAAAATTTGAATAACAAAAACCCTTTTAAATAATAATTTTCTTCTGAATCCTTCTTTGGTATTACTCTAATAAATATGTCATTTGATTGCATCACTAACGATTGTAAAAAGACAAAGATAAAATTCAAGAATCAGAAATAAGCACACGCATTTCTCCATTTTCTCCTCAAAACCAAGTTCAGTTATAATTAAAATAAAAATATAACAATAAACCTATATAAGCAAAGAAGGAAGAAAAGAAACATAAACTAAGAAGAGAAGTCAACATTTCCCTTGTTTGTAGAGAAAGACTGTGGACATGCATTTAATGGATAATTTTGTGGGAAGAAACACCAGATTGTGCAATTAAAAATGAAAGCCCATCTGATTAGCATTAGCCCAGACACCTCAAGGCTTATGGCTGGCAGGTGTAAGAAAGGGCAGGAGCTCAATAAAAGGTGAAAAGAGCTGATTAATTACTCATACAAGTGATTTTTTGATCCCTAACTTAAAGACAACCAATAGTATTTATTTATTAAAACTTTTGCATCTTTTTTATGATAGCTAAGTTAGATGGAGAAAAAATAGGCAGGAGATAGGCACTGTAAGTGAGATATAGCCTCATTCTTTTGAGTGGGAAATAAATGAAAAAATCTTAAGTTGGTAAATAAAAAGAATAGAATATAGATATTATTTGAAGTTAAGAAAGGTGAGAATTAATAGCAGAAGGTATAAAAATAGAGCTAAAAGTATTTTAAAAATAAAAAGATTAAAAAGTATTTAAAGAAATAAGAATAGAGGTAGGGTGAGATAGATTTGCTTTATTGGAATTTTCATATCTCATTAGGAATTCTATTTTATTGCATCATTTTTCAACATGGATCATCTATCTCTGCTGTAATAAGGAGCAAGTCAAATATTATCTCTCTGCAAAATCTAGAAAGTTAACACCAGCTATATTCCATAAATAAAATTACCTACAGCAGTGTATCACATCACAATGTCTTTATATTTGACAAAATCTTTTTATTATTTTTGCTTTGAAAACATAAAGATTTAGTAATTTAAAAAATCTAGACCATAAATGCAGGCAGCTATGTTGACTGATATATCTGGTTCTTGCAGCAGATGATATGGGCATCTCAAAGGAGATATAAATATAGTGACAGAATGTTAAAAATTAATAATGATGTCATATAATTGAAGCAATATAAATATATGAACATACCTGCCCCTCCAACTGTACTATTTCTATTTTAATGGCAAAAGTCTGACTTAATTATGTTTGATTTCTACTACTAGAATAGTGTAGACCATATAAAAATGACATATCTTGAATAAACAAGCTGATGTGCAATTGGATGGATGAGTTTTAGTTCTAAAAGTACACAATTAATTTTTTCCAAATAAGGAACAAATGATATACTCAAATTCTAGACCAATCTAAAAATATTATGATTTGAAAAATTCCTCCATATATCATTTATCTTCTTAAATAATCCCATTGGCATTTCTACCACATAAGAAGCTTAATATATGTATATGGTGTAGTTCTTTAAAATAGCCATTCAGAAAACATTTTAAAAATGATTTCATATGCACTGTAGTGGCAAAAGTTAATAACAATTGTCCTTTAGAGCCCTTTTCTAAAAAGATGCAAATCCCTTTCAATCATTCTGTAAAAATTTTAATCATTATCTTTTGCACTGTCTGTGATAATAGAGGGCAAATACAATAATTGATTCTATCATTTTTTGAATCATAATAGTGTACTAGATATTATTCTAGGCTATTTTGTAATTGTATCATGTAATTGAACTTCTATAGTCACTATGCCCCATAAATGTTCCAGATTACAGAAAAGGGTTGTTCCTAAAGATACTAAGTAACCGGAACATTTCTAAAATTTATGCACATTTCTTTTTGAAATAGGGTTTCTGTGATGATGGTAGTGGTGGTGGTGGTGGTGATGATGATGATGGTGATGACAATGATGATAATAGGATAATAGGTAACATTTATTGATCATTGACTATGGGCAAGGAAATAACCTATTTTATTTTCAACCACTAAATGAGCTACTCCTATTAAATTTGTGTGCTAGAAGACTGACTTCAGAGTTTAGATAATTTGCCCAATGTCATACTGTAGGGCACTTTCTTTAGATGTAAGAATTTTTATTTTTAAATTCACTGCTGCTCCGTAAATGTCTAGCATAGTGTCTGATGGTAGAATCACAATAAAATTATTGATTGAATGAACACAAAACATGGCATGGCACCATTAGTACTTAATAGTGTTTTATTGTTTAGTTTTGTTTTTGTTTTCATTCATACCACTTTTCATTACTTATTCAGGACAATCTTAACCTGAATATGGATTTGTGTTTATCGGGAAGGATATTTCAAAGATTGGTAAGGCCTGAAAATTTTATCTGAAGTAAAAAATTTTAATCTGTCCTTTGGATGCCTCTGTCCATCATCCTTTGCAATAGAAAGCTCTCATGGTATTTTTTTAAGGTGGCTTTCTGTACTATTGTTTATCTTTGTTCAGTAGCTAAATCTACAAACCATAGATTAAATGAATGAGTTCTTACTTGTTGGTTGATGTTACAAGTATCTTTGTAGCTATCTAAGAGAGACAATCTTCTTTGTCAGGATCTGTTGGAAGTTTTTTTATGAGAGAATACATGACTCTAATTCTGATAATGATTTCTTCTGGTTAGACCTTTACATGAGTTTTTAAAATGTGCTACAATTAATTGGCTCTTGAAACTTCTTATAAATCAAAGCCTGAATAATGTTCATTGAGTCCAATACATCTAAATTTCTGAGATCAGTCAAATGCAGAACACCAAAGATTTTTCTATGTACTGACACCTAGGAGTAACTCCATGATTACTGGCTTACAGCATTTCTACAGCTATTATTTTATACTTGTTTAGAAGCAATTCAGTATTATCCAACTTTGTAAACGAACAATTCTCCCTAGGTTTTTCTTTTGCCCAAACTACAAAGCTCCCATTCAAAATGAAGCATCAAAATTCTATGACTTTTTACACTGGATGTCAATTTCTCAAGGCAGTGAGCAAAAAGCACAGTAGGATGTTTTTGCATACGCTGTCATTCTTGCAGTTTCAGATATGGTGGTCAGCAGGGCTGTAGCATTAAAAATGCAAGTTTCAGTAATGATGGTCCATAAAGCAGAGGGATGAAAGGTTACTTTGAATTGTCTTTGAAGGCAATAGATAGTGAAATAGTCTTCAATATTGGGAATCAGCTCTAGTCTACTCAAATCAAGGACATCTGTCCTCTGAAACAGAAGAGAACAAAAAATAGATTTTGATGGGTAGCTCAAGCAGGGCAGGAAAGTGAGAAAATAGTTATTGCTCAGGTGTTTAGAGAGCTATGTGAAAGAGTAAGTAAAAGTGGCCAACATTTCCTTTGGAAAAACATGAAACAGTGGGTATTCTTTACTTGTCAAATGCAAAAGGATTGAAAAAATTGTTAAATGTGCCTTCTGGCTAGTTTGCTGGCAAATACAAGCTGTTCTCCCCAGATATCCACAGTCCTATGTTTCTTTCACTAAAATCACTAAAACATTTGCCACTTAACAATTTGCTTATTCAAATTGGCTGGAGGGAGATTCATTAGAGAAAGTAAAGGCGACAGAGAGCAGAAAAATCAAATTAGATAACATTCACATGTCCTAGCATATATAAGTAAATTAGTTGGGAATGACCAATTTGGTTTCTAAATATTGTTAAGCATAAACAGATTTCCAATGAAAGGTGAAAATGTAATAAAAGACTATTTTTTAGGTTCTCTGAGAACACACATTATTAATATCTATAAGAAAAGTATATTTTGTATTGTAATAATAGTTAACACTTATAAGGAGCATATTATATGTCAGACTATTTTATATCCAGTAATACATTTAATCTTTATCAAAATCCAGTGAAGTAGATACTCCTTAATCATTATTTTATAGATGGGAAATTGAAACACAAATTGCTCTAGTAACTTTTCTCAAAACACACAAACAGTAAGAGTAGAACTAGAATTTTTATCCAGGATACCTTGATCAAAAATCTATGCATTTACCCAAAATGTTATGCTCATTTTCTGATCAATGGACTTCTACAAGCAATTACAGTTTCACAAAACCTATTTCTTCAAAAGAAATGAGAGTCTTGGTAATTCTCTTACCTGTTCTAACTTTAATCACACAGACATAAACATTAAAAGTGTCACATATTCATGCTTATACATGAGGACAATTTAAAGATCTATTTTGAGCCCAGACTATCCATAATATTAATAATATTTAAGCAATATTTGTGTCCTGAATACCAAGTAACCACACTAACTTTTGAAATACTTGTATGTTTTTGATATTATAATGTCTCTTTGACATTGTAAATCAATATCAATGACATTGATATTACAATGTCTCTTTCCAGTGAGAAAAAACTATCTTAGCATGACAATTTGTTGTGGAATTTGACTAAGGTGAGGGATATAATCCTAAAATAGTGTCACTACAGTGTGACACATGGACAATGATGTCTATATTAATTATGCATGATATTCATTCAACAAAATGTTTCTATGTATGTTAGTTTTAACTGAAATATTGTAAGATCAAATGGCTTTAAATCAATTGAATTCTATGGTAACAAGCAAAGATATACAAAAATGGTATTTATATATAATAAAACACCTTAAATCTAATTATCTAAGAGGTGAGGAAGATATCCAGATTGGCTGAGGGCTTCCCAGAATGGAACTCAGAGCTCAAGCAGGGATTTCAAGGAATCTGTGCAAGGGAGGAGAGGAGGCTGAAATGGAGGATTAGTGAGATACAGGAAATTAATCAAATAAGTAAATATGTTAAAAATAATAAAAGCCACTTTCTTACTAGTGGAGAAGGAAGTTAGGAATACAGAAAGGGAAGAAAACTAGAATGGATTCTGTGGTGTTGAAATAAATGTATCAGGATGAAGACATGATTTTCAACAAATAGTTGGATAGATAAATAGGTGATAGACAGTCATAGAAATAGAGTTTTGTATGTATACTCCCTAGGTTTATTCACTGAGAGGGTTTGTTATTAGTGACACTTCAATCATTATAAGCATAACTAGAATGCAGTTCTTGATTTCTAAACATAATTTTCTGCTAAAAGAAAGCAAGACTTTCTTTTCTTTTTTCTTTTTTTTTAGAAATGCTTAATTCTAATATTAGCTCATAGAAATAAAGCTGCTTGAAAATAAAGTAGTTAAAGAATTATGGGGGCATGTCAAAAGAATATAGGAGCCAATTTGAAAGAGCTTCTCCCACTAACCAAATCAGGGGAGATAATTTAAATGCATAATGACATTAACAGATCCTAATATATTGAATAAAATAGAAAACCATGGAACCTATTAGATATCAGTAGATTAATAAATAAATTGACAGAATAATGAGGAATGGAATATTTATATAATGTGAATGTAACCTCTCACTGAATACATATTAATTTCAATAGGGAAAATGCCAACCATATAGTAGAATAGCCTAGATCTATTCTAAAAATGATCGAGATGAACACCATCAATAATTGGACAGACTAATAAGTCATATCACCTGATCAGTGCAATAAAGAAGAGCACAGTGTCACTTTTGTGATGTTCTTGCCAAAAAGGCATAGCCTGAATCAAATCATTAGGAAGCATTTGAGGATCTCAAATCAAAGGGCAATCTAAAAGATAGCTGGTTTCTCATCTTCAAAAGTGTCAGTTATTAAGACAAAGAAATCCTGAAGACTGCTTCAGCCTGAGGGAAATTATAGAGACAGGAGAAATAATTACTGTGTGTGATTCTGTACCAGATTCTTTTCCTGTAAAAAACGTTAGTATGACAATTGACAAAACTTTAATGCATTCTGAGGATTTGATGGTAGTAATGCATCATTGCTAATTTCCTGATTATTTATTTATTTATTTATTTATTTATTTATTCATTCATTCATTCATTTTTAGAGACAGGATCTCACAGTGTTACCCAGGCTGGAGTGCAGTATTCATAGGTGCACCTATTCATAGGTGCAATCATACAGCACTGCAGCCCCCAACTCCTGGGCTCAAGAATTCCTGCTGCCTCAGCCTCCCAAGTAGCTGGGACTACCAGGACCCACTATGTCTGGCCTAATTTCCTGATTTTGAAGGTTATATTGTGGTATCATAGAAGAATATTCTTGTTTGTAGTAAACATAGACTTAACTAGGGGTCGATATGGTATCAAGTCTACAAATGTTCAAGAAAAAGAAACTTCTCTGTATCTTCTTTTTTTTCTTTCCTTTTTTTTTTGTTTTTTTTTTGTTTGTTTTTTAAGACAATGGGGTCTTACTCTTGGGGCCTCCACTGTAGCTGGAACTACCGATATATGCTACCGTGTCGAGCTATTTTCTTTTTCATATTTTTAGACACTGGGTCTTGAACTCTTGGCCTCAAGCCATCTTTGTACCTTAGCCTCCCAAGTAGCTGGGATTACAGGGCCAAGCCACTGTGCCCAGCTCTTTGTATTTTTTCTAACTTATCTATAATTGTGTTAAAAAAATAGATTTGCAATGAGTATAAATTTTGTGTTTCATTGTCTAAAAAATTGCCAGAGTAGAAACCCTTACTATTCAAGACCCTACAAATTTACAAATGGTAACATTTAAAGGCCGCTAATAAGCAGAGGAATTCTATACCAAATGCCCATCAGAAGGGTTACTGGTAGCCAAATACCTTTCAGGGGGTTACTCGTGGTTTTAAATGTCTAAAATTACTCAATACCTTCCAGATATAGTGTTCTGTCATAGAAATGACTCCTTGATCACAAATCCTCTACTAAAACACTTAGTAAAAGTATGGACTTCTCAATTAGATATTTCTTAATCTGTCCTTGGCCAAGTAAGCCACTATTGCTAGATAAGACCACACTATGGTGTATTTTGTCTTAAATGCTTATCAAACTTTAATGTCATTACTTTTCAATTGTGCCCTCAATTAAAATGTTAGTTTCATGAGGTCAGTATTGAATCATTACACAACAAGGTTTCAGGACAGGTGTGGTGGCTCACGCCTCTAATCCTAGCACTCTGAGGCCAACGCAGGAGGATTACTTGAGCTCAGGAGTTGAAGACCAACCTGAGCAAGAGTAAGACCCTGTCTCTACCAAAACTAGAAAAAAAAAATGGCTGGGCATGATGGCGCTACCTATAGTCCCAGCTACTTGGGAGGTTGAAGCAGGAGGATCTCTTGAGCCAGAGGAGTTTGAGGTTGCAGTGAGCTATGATGATACCACTACACTCTACCCAGAGTGACTGAGAGAGACTCTGTCTCAAGGAAAAAAAACAACCAAACAAACATAAACAAAACAGAAAAAAAATGTTTCAGAGGGTGTTTTATTATGCTTCAAAATATATGTATAATTATTAGAAATAAGGGCAAGAAGCTATTATGGGGAAAAAAGTCAGCATTCACTTCTTGTTCTTTCATTCTTGATCCTTCTGAGGAAAAGCATGCATTATCAAATTTATCAGATTTCAAGATAAGTCCTTTGTTATTTTTTTATTCAAAATTTTAAAGATATTCTATATAGTTTTTCTCAAAAATATGCTGTATTCTATTAAACAATCAAATTTTACCGAGAAAGACTATAATGAACAGCTAGAATCCTGACCTACTTCTCAGAAGTCCATGTCAGTCTCCTGAGGGAATTGATTTAACTTTTTTAAAAAAGGTTTCTATGTTAGTTTTTGTCTATATTTCTAAGTAATGTATTTCTACTACTTTTTCTTGGTCTCTCAATTGATTTTCTGCTTTGATTGATTAGGACTTATCACATTTAACATCTCACAGGTAAAATCATCTTTTCTAATTTAATGATAACACTATTTTCAGTTTCTCCATTAATTATCATTATATATATACATAATATCACTGCATTTTGATTTATTATTCTAGTAATCCTAAATATTGCCTTCTGTCCATCATCCTTTGGAAGAAGAGAATACTTCCATTCCTACATAGCTCTTTATCCTTTAAATCTCCCAATCACTATTATTTATGCTTTTATATATTCATATTTGATAAATTTGTTCTCTAAATATGCTGAAGTCACCTTTGTTTTGTCTATTGAAAGAGTCAGAAATTCAAATGTCTACAAAGGCAATGTAATAAACATAAATAAGTGGATCAGAATAAAAGCAAGAAAAATTAAATGTCAGAGATAAAATCAAATTACTTGGTTGAACATTATTATTTGATATATGTAATATATACATATACATAAAATATATAATTGTGTTTTATCATAAACAAATAACAAAATTATAATAAATATGATGCCAAGTTTTGCATTTTGCATCTGAAATTGATAAATACATTTAAAGAGAGTATATATATTTTTTCAAATTTATTCCTTCTTTTATTTTGTTCCAGATACCTGGCACATTTTCTTCTTTACGTCAATGTCATTCTTAAACTTTGGACTGTACTATGCAATAAGTCAGCTTTGAATCCTTGAACATGAAAAAATATTTAATTATATTCAGTTTTAGAGTTGAACACAACTGTTTACCATTGTAAGTGCTCCCAAAGATGGATGTAATCTATTTACAATGGTTTTGATATTTATAGTAACACATCCCAAGGTATTTTTAGAGTTATAATATATCAGCATTATCATATTTAATTTTCAGTATCATATTTTATTATAGTTCAATAACATCCATTTGAAACTCTTCCTTCACACTGTCAAAGTTCATTGAGAAAGGTGAATTAAACAATGTTACTTCATTTTCTTGAAGTAGCAAATCAGAAAACATAATTATAAAATTCAACCCTTAATTTCATAATTTATAAGAATGTAGTTCAGAATATTACTTTCTCCTTTGAAAACATATCTGCATAAGCAAATTGGATCAGATTATCCTTTGCCAAATGAGTTCCCCAAAACCATTTCACTAAGAAGGAGCAAAATGAATTATCTACTTTCTTATATATACTTGGAAACAATTACTAAGAAGTGTTCACAGTGTTTAGACAAGTTTTATGTAAAAAAAATAAAATAAAACAAAAATTACTAAATTTTAACCCCAAGTTTTTTTTTTTTTTCTTTTTTTTTTTCTTTTTTTTTTTTCTTTTGGCATATTATGGGGGTACAGATTTTAAGGTTTCAATAAATGCCCATTTCCCCCCTCCCCCCAAAAGTCTGAGTCTCCATCATGACCATCCCCCAGATGGTGCACATCTCACTCATTATGTATGTATATACACACCCCCCTCCCCCCTCCCCCTCCCCCCTCCCACCTGCCCAATACCCTATTACTGTAGTACCTATGTGTCCACTTAGGTGCTACTCAGTTAATACCAGTTTTCTGGAGAATATATCTGGTGCTTGTTTTTCCATTCTCGGGATACTTCACTTAGTAGTATGGGTTCCAGCTCTAACCAGGAAAATATAAGATGTGCTATATCACCATTGTTTCTTAGAGCTGAATAGTACTCCATGGTATACATATACCACATTTTATTAATCCATTCTTGGATTGATGGGCACTTGGGCTGTTTCCACAGCCTTGCAATTATGAATTGTGCTGCTATAAACATTCGAGTGCAGGTGTCTTTTTTGTAGAGTGTCACTGGATCATTTGGGTAGATGCCCAGCAATGGGATTGCTGGATCAAATGGTAGATTCAGTTGTATCGCTTTAAGGTATCTCCATATTGCTTTCCACAGAGGTTGAACTAGTTTGCAGTCCCACCAGCAGTGTAGGAGTGTTCCTCTCTCTCCGCAACCACGCCAGCATTTATTGTTTGGAGATTTTTTGATAAAGGCCATTCTCACTGGGGTTAAGTGATATCTCATTGTGGTTTTGATTTGCATTTCCCTGATGATTAGAGATGTTGAACATTTCTTCATATGTTTGTTGGCCATTCTTCTGTCTTCTTTAGAAAAATTTCTGTTCAAGTCTTTTGCCCACTTTTTAATGGAGTTATTTGATTTTTTTCTTCCTAATTTTCGTGAGTTCTAAGTATATTCTAGTTATCAGTCCCTTATCGGATGCATAGGATGCAAAAATTTTCTCCCATTCTGTAGGTTGTCTGTTTACTTTCATGACTATTTCTTTGGCTGTGCAGAAGCTTTGTAGCTTGATCATGTCCCATTTATTTATTTTTGTTGCTGCTGTGATTGCCTTTGGGGACTTCTTCATAAACTCTTTGCCCAGGCCGATGTCTAGGAGAGTGTTTCCAACTTTTTCCTCTAGAGTTCTAATAGTTTCATATCTTAGGTTTAAGTCTGTTATCCAGCGTGAGTTGGTTTTTGTGAGAGGTGAAAGGTGTGGGTCCTGTTTTAGCCTTCTACAGGTGGCTATCCAGTTTTCCCAGCACCATTTATTGAAGAGAGATTCTTTTCCCCAGCGTATGTTTTTGTCTGCTTTGTCAAAGATGAGATGGCTATATGAGGATGGTTTTATATCAGGATTCTCACATCTGTTCCATTGGTCAATATTCCTGTTTTTGTGCCAATACCATTTAACCCCGAGTTTTAAGAAAAATTAAAGCATATATTTTCACTGAGATGACAGGGACAACTTTATTTCTTTCAACAGTTCAAAAAATGTCTTTAATGTAATTTTATATACTCTGTAATAGAGCAATGAACCACATTGTACATATAACATACCTAGAAATGCATTATTTCTGTGACATCTTAAAGGACTATAACACTGTGTTAATTATTCCATTCAAGGACTTTCCATTTGATTTGTAACTTTCTCACATGGAATAATTACTTGTGATTGGGGCAATGAATATATTTTTAGTCTATCCCCTTGAAAACATGCTGCCACATTGTATTTAAGTTTCTTAACCAAAATTATATTACTTGTTATCACAGCTGGAATACTATCTATATATAGCTGTACTGTCTGGTAGGTTAGCCACTAGCTACATGTGGTTATTTAAATTGAAATTAAATTAAGTTAAATAACAATTCAGTACTTCACTCACAGAAGTCACATTTCAAATGCTCAATAGCCACATGGGGTTAGTAACAACCCTTTTGGACAGCACAGATATAGCATATTTCCATTATCTCAGAAAGTTGTAAAGTGCAGATACATAGCAGGGGATGAAAAACATTTTCTCTAAAGAGTTACATACTGAATATTTTAGGCTTTTTCGACCGTATGTTCTCAGTTGCAGTTACTCAATTCTGCTATTGTAGCAGGAGGGAAAATAGCCGTAGATGATGCATAAATGAAGGTGTGTGATTGTGTAAAGAAAACTCTATTTACAAAAGTAGGTAGCATGCCCAGATTCGGCCTGTGGGCTGTTTTTGGCTTATCCTTAACCTACATTAACATTTATTTTGATCAGTCTACATAGAAATCTAAGCACCGTTTCAAATACAAACAATAAAGCACATCAGAATATTGGGTGTTTTAGGCACCATGTCCAATAGATTTTGACTATATAAAAATGTATAATAGTTAAATATTATAACTATATAGTATTTTTATATCTGTGTAGTTATTGGTTGCAACAGAAAATGCTTCATTTTTAAAATCTACAGAATTTCAGTAGAAAATTTTTATCCATATTTTAAAAAAACAAAGTTTAGACAATTTTTAGTGGATTTTCCATTAGCAAATGTGTATTTGTTTTTAGGATGAGGGACGTTTGCTATATCCATTACTCAATACATACTCAATAGATACTCTTTATACACTTACCATCTATTAAAAGTTTTCACTTAATAATCAATTGAATTTTCTTGTGGTGGCTCAAACATTATTTTTATGATTATAATTTTAATCCTGTATCAAAGCTTTAAATTTTGTATTATGTGTCTATTTCTATACCTGGGTTATATTTTTTA
Organism: Microcebus murinus; assembly: GCF_040939455.1. NCBI lineage: Eukaryota > Metazoa > Chordata > Mammalia > Primates > Cheirogaleidae > Microcebus > Microcebus murinus. The sequence continues at coordinate 54,254,649 of NC_134116.1, forward strand.
TGGTGATTCAAGCTGCAGTCATTCAATGCATATATGCTTTTAAAAGTTAATCGTGTAAAAATTATCTCATTTCCTTTGTATAATATAAGATCTCCCATTTTCCTTCACATATATTACTCTAACAATAGTTTATTTTGTAATACTAGCATTGCATAATGGATTTTGTGGTGGCCCCAAAAAGATATGTCCAGGTCTTCAACTTTGAACCTATGAATGTGATTTGTGTGTGTGTGTGTGTATGTGTGTGTGTGTGTGTGTGTGTGTGTGTGTGTGTGAAAAGAATCTTTTCAGATCTAATTAAGTTCTGGAGATGAGATCATCCTAGATTTAGTATGGAACCTAAATCCAATAGTATATGTACTTATAAGAGAAAGCCAAAGGGAGAGTTTAAATAGGGACTAGGCATTTTGAATACAAAGGTGGAGAGGATGTAGCACCAAGAAAAAAACTTCTAGAGCCACCAGAAACTGAAAGAGGCAGGGAGAATTCTCCCCTAAAGCCATCAGAAGGATTTCTGCCCTCCTGACATCTTGATTTTGGACTTTTGACTTACACAACTGTGAGGGAATAAATATATATATATTTTAAGCCACCAAGTTTGTGGTAATTCATATGGCAGCTAATACACTTGCATATATAAATTATTTTTAACTATTTCATGAAATTATAAAATTAAGCATAATATTAGTGACAAATTTCATTTTACTTTTGCTACGGGGGAAAATAGTATGGACAAATCTGGTCAACTGGGAGACATAAGTTTCATCTAAAAAGAACAATTATTTTACTCCCATCCATGTTTGACATATGGAATTATGAATTCATATCATCTGAATGTTTGAAAAGAGTTTGGAATCAATTTATTTTATATGAAATATCCTCAAAATTAAAATTTTAAGTGAATTGATGAATAACATCTATTATCTTTCAACTGAAACTCTTACTTAAGCAGCTAATTTTCAGCCTCAGATATATAATTTTGTGATTCCAAAAGTTGAAAATGAAAAGATAATGCTTACTGTTACTGTTAGGTACACATTTTTACTTGAGATCCAATTAATGCACTATCAGTATTATTTTCTTATACCATTTTATTTTTCTATTATTTTTCCTGAAATCTATCCAAAGCATTGACCAAATCTCTGGAATTGCTCTTTGTTGTCTAAAATCTTTATCCTGACAACTCCACCCAGTTGCTACCATTCTTATCAATTGTGTTCCAAGTTACTGAACAGATTCTTACATTACTGTCTGAGCTGTATTGACTTTTTTTTCTTTTTTTTTTTTGAGACAAAGTCTCACTTTGTTGCCTGGGCTAGACTGAGTGTCATGGCGTCAGCCTTGCTCACAACAACCTCAAATTCCTGGGCTCAAGCTATCCTCCTGCCTCAGCCTCCTGAGTAGCTCGGACTACAGGTACGAGCCACTATGCCCGGTTAAATTTTTGTTTCTGTTTTTAGTTGACTGGCTATATATTTTTTTCTATTTTTAGTAGAGAAGTGTCTCGCTGTTGCTCTGGCTGGTCTTGAACTCTTGAGCTCAAGCAATTCTCCCACCTCAGCCTCCCAGAGTGCTAGGATTATGGGCATGAGCCACTATGCCTGGCCTGTATTGACATTTTGTAGTTCCTTTGTCTTTCCTTTTTCAGGCTTATTTTCTTACTTACCAGAACATATCCAAAGTAACTTGGTAAAGACTTTATTCCATTCAGAGTCTCAGTCATACAGCAAAGCTCATTAGAAAAATGGTGTCAGCTTGATTTTAATTCTTTTTTTTGAAAATAATATTGCTGTATTTATTATTCCAGATGTGATGATATATTCTTTCTGTAATTAGGGGAATTATTTTTATCCTTGATTTCTTTTAATTTCAAAATGATGCATCCTGTTGTAATATTTTTCTTCATATAGGTGCTGAGTGATATTTCTAATCCAGTTTCTAATATCTTATGTGTATTGCAAAAATTATAAAATAATTTTTACCATGTATTTTCTCTGTTTTTATGAATTTGTTTTCTATGTTTATGATTTTTCTTTCATATGTTGTCCTCTTTATATTAGTTCCTTGATTTTAAGATATTTTCTTTGACTCTTTTTCCAAGCACTCTACTGATTTTTATATTTTCCCAAAACTGTTTTTTATTCCTTGAATATTTCTTTTATATAACTTTCTATTCTTTTATTATTTATGCAATGTTCTGTTAGACTTTTTCTTGTTTATTATTCATTTGGCTCTATTCCTCGGATTATTTGTTTTCTTTAGGCCTACATTTTGTATTTTTTTTTCTTTCTTCTTCTTTTTTAATCTGGGTGTTCATGTCCTTACTGTTTGGCTTATTCAAATATGTGGTGAACATTGCATGTTCATTTATATTTAGGAATGAAGTATTTAGAAAACTGATTAGAAGCCTAAGTCACATGATTGAACTTTTCAACTTAAAGGCTTTTCCCTTTACTGCGAAAAGGCAGAGAATCAACAATTAAGCATTGGGATGCCTAAATAAAAGGGTCTTTGTACTAGGATAATAGCTGTTCAAATTTTTATAGTTAATCCTTTTTTTTAAATTTTAGAATCTAACCCTTTCTTATCCACTCAGCTTTGGGAGTCACAAATGACTGGACAAAGTATATTTCATGTGAGAATGTGTTGGAGAGGTGTCAGTGAATCTCCTTTTTCTTTTTCCCATTTCACACATCTACTTGGAATTTCTAAGATCTAAGCTGATATGGGATTTTATAGGGATAGTATGCTTCTATTTCTGCCCTAGTCCCTCCCTATAGTTTAAGCTGTGTCTTTCTTTTCCTGCTTCATTAGTCACTAATTATCAATAGTTGTTAAAATCTGTTATCTGTTGATATCACTGCCTCCCAATTCCTTCAGTTCTTGTATTCTTTTATTTATGGAGTGTTAAGAGAGGGAGAAAAAATATGAGTGTTCAGTCTTGCATTTTATAGTAGACATCAATGGTATCTTCTAATTACTTCCCTAGATTTATATTCGTAAAATAAGAAAACACATAAGTAATATAAACCAGAAATCTGTAGTCACCAATAACATAATTTATCACAATGTCATTATTTTGTATCTAAGGATACTTTATTTTATGCATTTTACTACAGTATTTTGATTTACATAACCATATTTTGGAAAACTGTATATAGAACCGGATTCTAAGCTCCAATTAAGAACATAAGAAAGAAATTGGAAAATAAACTTCTTAATAGGTAAATATAAATAATCATATTTATTTTGCTGGAATGTTATGAAAATGAATTGATAAATGTGTATGATAATTTATCTAGTATATTATCAAGCAAAATGTAATGCTAAACAAAGTTATTTTATGATTTTTCAATTATAAAATATCAATGGACTGAAAGATTTGAAGTAGACATTGCATAGTTACTGTCAGATTTATTTCCAAAGTGGATTCTTCACTGGGTGTAGGAATGAACCAAAAATGTTTTTGTGTTTTTATTTATTTATGTATTTGTTTATTTATTTATGAGACTGAGTCTTGCTCTGTCACCCTGGGTAGAGTGCAGTGGCATCGCCATAGCTTACTGCAAGCTCACACCCAAGTCTTGCTCTGTCACCCTGGGTAGAGTGCAGTGGCATCACCATAGCTTACTGCAAGCTCACACCCAAATCTTGCTCTGTCACCCTGGGTAGAGTGCAGTGGCATCACCATAGCTTACTGTAAGCTCAAACTCCTCAAGCAATCCTCTTGCCTCAGTTTCCCATGTAGTTGGGACTACAGTCATACGCCACAATGCCCAGTTAATTTTTCTATTTTTAGTAGCAATCGGGTCCCAGTCTTGCACAGGCTGGTCTCTGATGAACCCCAAATCTTAATATCCCCTTCATTTTATGATGTCTCTGATTTTATATAAACTTGTGTAATATACCATAATACAGATCTTCACTGTAAAATGTGACTCTGATTGTGAAGCTTAACAGTAGAGTAAAAGCAAATTATTTTTAGAGAGAGATATTACACATCTAGACTCAAGGACATTTTGCTATGTATTCATATATATTGAGAAATTAGAGAAATGTATGTTACAAATGCCTTAGTAATGCACAAATAAGTTGATTTACATTTTTTCCAAGTAGCTGATTTTATATTAAAGGCTTTAGAACAGTGGGCAACAGAACCATTTACAGCAACATGAATAAACTTTAACTCAACCAGAACATTTTATTAACTACTATTTCTGTTTCATACAACATTCAGGACAATCAAGTTATAGAAGAACTTTGATATAAGCAGTATGTAAGGTTTTGCCATGAAATGTTTTTCAAAGTCCTAATTTAGCATTTTAAATTATTTATAAAATTCCTCACATAGCAATTAATATCATGGCATAAGGAGTACTTCTTTCTACTCAGAATATATAAAAGAAAGAATAAAGGTGTGAGATGGAATAAAGGGCAAAAGTTCTTTCAATATTATTGACTGCCACACAGGTGGAGATTTGAAATTTAAGCTTATAATCACACACTACAACATAAGCCTTTGAATTCATACCATGCCTGGACCATTTTCTTCTTGAATGCTGTTAACAGAATCTCTCTAAGCCTTAGTTTCATTACTTAAAAATATAGCTAAACATGGCTACTCTCTAGGATTGTTAAATATTTCATGAAAAATAACTACCAGGAAAAAGGCTATTATATAATATCTAAATCATCATTATTATAGGAAAAGTATTAAAAGGCACTTTGTATGACATTTAAAAAAATTTTTTTTATTTCAGCATATTACCTGGAGTACAAGTGTTTAGGTCACGTTTACTACAGAACAATAAATAGGACTCTTCTAGTAACAAAGGGCCACTTTGTTTTATGTTTTAATTTACTTTTGTTTGGACAGAATTTTTCTTTTCTCTTTGAAGATATGACTATAACATATGTCGTGTGGATTCATTTGTCTTTCATTCTGTGTATTTCAATAGCAAAGCCTCTGTGTGGGTTCGTTGTTTATAGATAGCCTTTGTGAAGTGGCTTTTTCAAATGCTGGTTGTAGTAGGCTCACTGCCTCCTTTGGGGTCAAGATTGCTAGGGTCCTCAGCAAACTTATTTCATGTACCAGAAGTGTGTACTTATGTTTTGTACTGTGTTGTGTAGTTCAGCCTCTAGGGTAGAGGTGGCACTTGTAGGGAAGAATCAGCTATGGTGGTATTAGAAGAGTTTATGCTTAATATTTGTTTACTTAGAGAAGCTCTTTGGTGTTTCAGGCTGGTATGTGGGATGCACTGTGGCTTGCATTCAGCTCTCCACCCTAGAGGGGAGGCAAAGTTATTGGAGCTGGATTGGGCAAACTTCTCCTTGTGTCTCCCAATGTCAGGCACAGGCACTAGACCTGTTTTTAGTGGGGCGGTGGTTTGGTATAGACTCTGCTGTAGCACGTTTGCAGGATGGAGGGTGAACACAGAACACAAAAAGACACACAGACACACACAAAGATGGTTACAAGACTGCAGTGCCAAACACACCTGTTGTTTCATTTTTATACCCTAAAAAAATCGAAGTTACTTCCTTGTACGTGACCACCTAGGCATTACAGCAATGGCCATACATTCCGGAACATGTAGCCTAAGGGTACAGATGTCCTCTGACTCAAGGTTTCCAGGCAGTTGCTCGAGGCGCCAGGCATAGATCACAGACCAAGATTAGCAAGGTTGGGCAAGGCAGCTACAGGGGGCATTTTTGTCCCCAGTTCTTCTTAGGCCGATCCCCTGCGGCTGTGCCTATCTTAGGTTGTCCTTGAGGGATCTTACCCGTCATTGACTAACCAACCATCTTATGGGGCTGAGCAGCAATCAAAGGAACAATGTATTTATTGTGTGGCCTCCAGGCCTCCACTTATGGTGGAGATGGGCAACTCTTGCCTCAATGCAGAAACTCAGGCCTATTGTTATGCCTCTAGGCAGCAACCTTGTCCGGAGCACATTACTCTTAAACATTCTGGGCAGGGCATGTACATTACTCACTAAATTTAATTCTTAAACCAAGAAAGTATAATGTCAGTTCCTAACAAGACTCCATATGATTTCCTTGGTTATAGGCAGCCTTATTGTGGTGGCTTTCTCAAATGCCAGCAATAGTAGGAATATACTGTATGGGGGAGAAGGCTCAGGGCTTCCAATAGCTGCAGTGTTGTGGGGGATAGTGGTAGCTGCAGTCATGGAAAGCTTGTCTCCTATCTGTGCAATTGTGTCAGCAGAAGTTGTCATGGGCTGCGCAGGTTGCTTTCCCAGCCAGTAGGTGTCACTTGTAGGAGAGAGGCAATTGCAGTGGTGGCAGTGATATTAATGCTTCACCTTTGTTAACCAGTAGAAGTACACAGGTGTTTCAGGCAATAGGCAGTGCGGTGGAACTCCCAGAGTCTCTGTGCAGTGTTCTGCCATTGAAGCAGGAGAAGTCAGGGGTCAGGGTACTGAGTCAGGCACACCCATGTTTAGTCTCCAAGGCTGGGGAGCAAAAACCATCCTGGTCTGGGGGCAGTTGTCTAGCCCCTGAGGTGATGTTCTAGGGAGAGGTGGGGGCTCCTCTACCATGCTAAAGAGCCCACATGGAAGAATGGGGGGTGTGATGGGAGGCCTGAGCCCCATAGCCTAGCAGACAGTAGTAGGATCCACTGCTTAGCTCTTACTGCCTTGATTTGGTTGGTCTCCCACCAGCAGCAGGTCACTGGCAGCAGGCGAAAACAGCTAATCAAATTCTAAACTCTCTGTGCTCAGATTGCAAGATTGCCCCAGGCTACTGGATTACCTGCCTGGGACAGAAGGTAAGACTACCAGGACACACCCTTCCAGGTCTGGCCCTATTAAGGGTGGGGCATCCAACTCCAGTGACACAGCACAAACCCAAACCACTCTCCTCTCCCTCTCTGTTCTGGCCATGGAGTTTCTTCCACTGCTTGAGATTATATCACAACTTTAATCCCCAGGAACCTGGATGGCATGCTTGAGTCCTGAAGGGATGGGATCAGGCTGGTGTCCTTGTTTCAGGTCCCTTGCATTCAGGCACTGGCTGTGATAGAGACAAGTTGGTCCCCAGTGGAACACTCAGGCTGTGCCAGGGTGGCTGGGCTGTGGGGCTGCCGTCAGGAGAGCTGGCCTCTCTCAGCGGGAGCAGCAGAGACAGGCAGCTGAGGGGCATGCAGTCCACTTGCACCTCCATCCCACAGCAATGGTGGTAGTATTTGTCCTTGGGGTACATAATAGTGTCCTGCATCTCCACTCCCTCCATGGGCTGGCAGCTAAGATGGTGCAGTGGTGGCAGGGGCCCAGGACAAGACTCAGACCTCTGGGGGCTGGGTTCTCAGAATGGCACTGGGCTGCATTTGGAATGCTCAGGTAGGGAAGGGGTCTATGCCGAGGGCCTGCCACAGGGGAGGGTGAGCCCCTTTCCGTGTAGGTAGGTAGCTGTAGGGTGTGTGGTCACCTTGTGCTTCCATGCCTCAGCAGTGGCAGTGGTATCTGTCCTTGAGGAACACGTAAGTACACAGCCTCTCTGCTCCTTCCCTGGGCTTGCAATGGCAGAGACAGTGGTGGTTGCAGTGGCCTCAGGATAGGACAGAGGCCTCTGGGAGCTGAGCTCTCAGAATGGCACTGAGCTACAGCTGCTCAGGGTTCAAAGGCATGTGGGACTCCACATGAGTTCAAGCAATTCCTCTGTGTAATCCCTAGGCAGTTCCCCCTATTAGCTTGGAGTCCTGTGAGGGTTGAAGGGCTCTCCTGTAGCGAGGGTTTTAAAGTCTGTGGCAGGAGTATGGAGCCCTGGAGGTCTCTTACTCATGCTTTCCCTGCATCTGGGAGCTTCTCCCCTATCCCCACCAATCCTGGCAGAGAAAGTTGCCTGGCTTCCCTCTCCTTTACTTTCCCTGCTTCCCGTTGCTTCTCTGTTGAATTCCAGTGTTCTCTTTTAGGTGATCTATTCAAATCATGAATATATACTTGGTATTTTTGTTCCTTTTTATGGGAGAGATACTCACTAACTATATCTAATCAGCCATGTTCAAGCAGAGCCTATATCATTTATAATATCTTTATAATGTAATGAAAATTAGTTCATTTTGTCTAGTACTTTCAAATAATTCCTGAATAGCTCCCCTAGACAGTGTATGCACATATCTTTCTTTGCTATTTATCTTCACTTGAGGATAAGAGTCTTTGCTTGTTTTTTAGGAAAATAAAATTTAAAATTGTAGGCTTTGGACACAGAATATTTTAATAAGTGTTTAAGCTTTTCTATGTCCTGAATTAATTTATATGTGTTTGGTACTGTTTTCAAATTACAAATGAAAGTATTAGCATGGTAGAAAGGCAAAAATTTGTTTTTCAAATAATAACTGGGACAATTCCACATATAAAACAAAGTATGTATCATTTTCAAGATAAAACTTTAATTTTTTTTCTGATCTAAAATCTATGTCTACTGTAATGTTTCTTTCAACTCTTCTGAAGAAAAAAATAAAAGTATTCCAGTCTGCATCACACATTAGAATCTTAGAAGGTCATATTACTTATAAATAGGATTAATCTACATTATTTTTGGTGAAATACATACATGAAATGCAGAATGTTGATGATACCTTTATGATATGAAATTTAGGAGTTTGATAGGAACTGTTTCAGTACAGAAAATGCAGGATCAAACAAGCATAGAGAAAACTTTATAATCAAATAAAATTACCTTGGAATTTTACTGGTTCTTCAAACAAATGTTTGCATTTTCTTTGAAGCTTATGATGTTATTATTCAATGCTGTGGAGGGTTTTGTCTTTTGGTGAACTGAGTTTACAATAAATCAATTACATACGTGTTCTTTTTAAATTTTATCTTTCTTTTCCTCTTCCTTTAAGAAGAAAGTCACACTATAAAAATTCCCCTTCAGATTTTGAACCTTTCTACAGTTGGGTAAGATCTGATTATATCTCATATGCACAGCAGGCTCATTTTAGTTACGTTTTAGATAAGTCAGTGACTGGGTACCAGCTGAAGCAGTAATCATTTTTTTGAATCCTTCCTTAATCAATGACTTAAAAGAAAAAAAAGCCCAGGTTATTAAAGAAATTTTGTCATAGTTGAAGCAATGTAGAAAATTGAGCCAGTTATGTGGACACATTTCCCTAAATTTCTTTAAAATCAAGTCTATGTATGCTATTAATCTGAATCTATGATTTGGTGAAACCTCTTCTAAATTGTAAATTTATTTACCTATCTATGCAAGTGAGCAAATATATTTGTATATGTTTGATGTAAGTTTAATCATAAAAGCCCTTATTTGAAGGGCTTTCTGTGTTTGTTCTGTGAAGCCTGATTTATAGAAGATTCCTTACTGTGACCCTTATCTTTTGTGATTTTCAGAGAAAAATTACTTTTTATTTTGTGAAGATACTTAGGCTAGATTATGTAGAATAACTCCGTGAATTCCTTCAGTAACTATTTAATTCTTTACATTTTTTATGGAACCTATAGATATGACTTTGTTCTTAGATTTTAAACAAAATGTTTTATCCTTCATGTCTTTCTTCATCTAGTGTCATTCTTGCATCTCTTATCTTTTGCCTTTATATTTGTATTTGTTTAATCTATTACTCATTTTCAAACAAGCCTAACTTTGTATAGCTTCAAAGTAGTATATGTATTGCATATACTACTAGAAATTATTTTTCTCAATTTCACCACTAATTTGGAATTTTCTTTTTCTAGTATGTACATTGGTAGTGTGTATATTTTAATCTTTTTATTTATCCCACATCTAGATATAGTGGAATATCACACATTTAAATAAATGTATTCACATACAAAATATATCAGCATTTATTACATGCTAAGTGTTCATAAATTATTGCAAATAAAGTGCTAAACAAGAAAAATATAACTTACCCCCACAAATATTAAATTTTAATCTTGGTGGGAACAATATATCATAAACAAGTAAACATAAGTTCTGAAAAATAACTATTTTAATGACAAACTTCTGGGTATATCTGTATATTTCCTACATTCTAACAATATCTTATTTTATACATGGCAATAAGTTTGCAATATTATTTTCTATAGGAAGACAATCATGATAATTGATATTTTAGAAAAATGTCTTTCAGCCTTACAACTTATTATAAAAGCTAAAATAGCTTCTTTGAAGTTTTATATGACTTTAGTAATAATTTATATCAAATATTTGCAAACATTTTCTGTAAAGGTCTAGATAGCAAGTATTTTAGGCTTTGTGATCCAAATAGTCTCTGCTACAACTACTAAATACTGCCCTTGTGGCAAAAATGCAGCCATAGACAATACTTAAAAAGTAATAAATGTGGCTGTGCTCCAGTAAAATTTTATTTATAAAAACCGGCAACTGGCCAGATTTTTTCCCTAGGGCCATATTTTGCTAACCATTGATATATATTAATTACATCTCTATGGTAATCTAATTTATAAAACATACACACTACTTGCATAGTCAACAAAACCACTAAGCTATTTACTAGATTTTTTTCTTCTAACTATTTTGCTGAGTTTCCAGGCTTGCTTCTGTTCCTGCAGTGGTTTATAAGAAGGACTTAGAGTCAGTCTGAATTCAAATTCTAGCACTATAATTGAATCTGTATAACCTAAAGTACTCATTTACTACTTTAAGCTGTGATTCTCTTCATTTACGAAATGATAGTAAAAGTATGTACCACATAATATTTTTAAAAGATAATTCTGATAAGTAGCAGAAAGTGCTAAATTCAGAACTTGGGAAATAACAGGCACTTTATTAAAAATATTGGAAAAAATCTTTCTGAAACTAGAGACTGAATTGATCCCACTATTTTTTGTTTCTGATAGCAGTGATTTAAAAAGTGAAGGTTTGGATAGCAAAATTTCCAAAATATCAAGTTCCAAATATTTTATATTCTAAAAGAGCAAAATATTGATGCAGTCTTTTTCAGAAATTCTGATTATTTTGGATTCTTGTCTATCTAATCCTTGTTAAAAACATGTTTACACAAAGAGAAAACAGCAAAGGTCACATTATGCAAATATCATTTCACAATAACCAGTGATTGCATGAAATTAAAATCATTGGTAAGCAGAAATTGCAAATAGGAAGGAAGAAATGTATATGTATTTGAATAATATCTAACTTTTCTCAGTGAACAGGCTGGGTGATTTTATCTTCTTGGAAACATGAGAAAGGTTTAGATTCTCTTCATCCTTTTAAAATTATTTGACTTCAAAAACATTCATACCATTTGAGTAGCACCACAGTCATAAAAATATCATTGACATTTTTGCCATTCAATATACTGGAAAAAGAGTTTCTGTCCAAGCATCATGTGTACCAAGTATTGGTGCTTTTCCTTGTGATGAACATAACACAAAACCCTGATGATGTGTTCTGTTAGGAAAGTGAAACTGCCAACAGCAGATCAATACTGGAGATGGATATCAGTGCTGAGGTATTCACTAATGGCTATTCTAGGTCCCAGGGCAGTTGAAGAAAAGCAAATTGTATCTTAATAAGAGTTACAGGTCAGTAATGACAGTGAAATACAGAGCCTAATGTGGAGAGTTTCAAAGTCATTTTTCTCATGGAATTCAATCACTAAAATTTTATAGGATTGATGGGTTCTTAGAGTCTAACAAATCTTGTTTAATATCTAATATGTCACCATATAACAATCAGTAAAAACTGATTATAATAATTTAATTGCCCTAAAATTTGATTTGACAATAGAGCCTCTGCAATACACAGCTCTAGAAAATTTCTCCACACTGTAAGTACATATAAAGGCTATCCACTATACACCTGAGGGTCGAATCTCCATGCCCTCTCCATCTATCTAATGGTCTTCATAGAGGTGTGCAATACAGAAACCCCATTTGGACACAAGATTAAAGAAAATTCAGTTAAATGTTGCTTATGTATGATAGAAATCAATTTCATAAAAACCAAGTGCAGAGCTAGTAAGGTACATTTACCATTATTAGAAATAAATGTTCTCATGATTTTTTTCTTTTGTTCTCCCTAACAAATGGCATTGATTTCATGTTCCAAGAAAGCTGCTCAAGCTTGAGGAATCTTGACCACATTACAGCAACCAGACAGGAAAAATTGTTGTAGAAGCTTCTGCTTTTCATTTTAACAACAATTATTGGATGTTGCACATAAAACTTTTATTTAAATCCCATTGGAAAAAAAAAACAAAAAACTTAATCACAAGACCACAAAAGATTGCATGAGAAACTGAAAAATGCTGTTATTATTCTGAATGACTATTCAGAATAAGCTCATGTCAATACCAGGGATTTTATCACTAAGGAAGAGAAAGTAAGAAAATACATGGAGAACAATTAGTACTCTTCCCTACTGTTGTCATAACTCCTATTGATGTTTAACAAAAGACACGCAATTATGGTTCTATGTCAATAAATATAATGTCATGTCTTAGAGGTTGGGACACTCCTAAAATACATAGGGTCTGATTCAATAATTAGACAATATTTCAATACAAACATTTTAAAGTATGTAAGTTTAGAATATCAATAGCCAAAATATATACTTCCTTTATCTTCCTAAATGTAAAAGCTCTACAAGTTTAAAAAAAGCCAGTGTATTAAAATTAACAAGTATGAATAAAAATAAAATACTAACCTCCCCCCCCCAAGTGACTGAACAGATCCCCTTCTTGGCCAAGGGGATCCCAGAGAAACCTTAAAACCAAGTCCCTGTCCATGACAGGGTGGGAAGTCAGATTCCCCTCATTATAATGCCTCTCTAGTTAACGAGATTAGACCTCATCTTCTCTAGGGGTTAAACAGAACTAGCCTGCCCCTCCCTTTTGTGGTTTTGGCAGAATAACTGATCGGTATGCCTTCCTCATAAGAGCCCGCTCACCGTGGAGTGGTTCTAACCAGTCTATGGAGGCTGAACAGAGAGGGTTTTCCTGTCCCCTTTTGACGTTAGAAGGCTAAAAACTCCTCCTTCAGATCATGCTACGGCTGCCATTTTCTGAACATGGATCCCATGGAGTTGCATAAAGCTCAATTGCACGTGCATGTATTTCTCTTTTAATGAATATTCATGACCCCTCCTACAGCTTGTTAAATATATATTCGGCCACCCCCTCAGCATTAATTCCTGTTGCCCTGCCCCTCCCTTGAAGTACATGCTCTTGGCTGCTACCCAAGGTTATTGCTTCCCAGTCTGTCAGAATGGCCACCCTGCAGGCTGTAACCCTTTATGAGAAATTAAACTTTCCTTTCCAAATTTATGAACCTCATCATTTCCTACAGTTTATGCAAGTAAGTGACAATAACCTATCAGGTATTAGATTATTAAAAATAAAATATAACATGAAGAAAATAAACACTAGCTAAAGGAATTACATATATTAAGATGTTTTAGCTTCAAGACATAGTTTCCAAGCTTTGCTGCTTATTGGAATCACCTGAAAATATTTTTAAAAAAATACTGATACAAGTTCATAGAGTATGATCTGGGCATTATCTTTTTTTAAAGCCCCTCAGTGAATTCTAATGTTCCTCAAAGTTTGAAAACAATTATTTTTAAGTAAAAGATAACACCACTCAGACTTAATAAAAAATAAGGGGATTTATTAGCTAACATCACTGAAAATTCCTTGAATAGAAATGTGATTAGTTGTAGTGTAATTGAATTACATCTCTGGATTCCTTTTTCTTCACTTTCTTTTTGTGTTTGTAATCTCTTGTTATGGGCAGAATTGGATCTACCCTCTCCCCAAATCCATTTGTTGCAGTCCTAACATCCAATACCTCAGAATGTGAATCTATTTGGAGATAGGGTCTTGCTAAACTTACATAAGTGACTGAAAACGAAAGTCACACTCATTTGCTGGTTATTAAGGCAAGATCTGAGGCTCCTCCTGGGAAAATGAGAGCCCCAAAGCATCTGTTGTGGGCTGCGCCCTCTGCAGGGTGGTTTGAGAATTTCCATTTTAAAGAAAAAGTGTAACAAAGGGGATGGTGAACAGTAGACAAATGACTGCATTCTTATGAAGCCATTTATTTACTTGATTATTGTCTGTTTCTCTTACTAGAATGTTAAGCTCAAGGAAATAGAGATATTGCTTGCTTTGTACACTGCTGTGTCTTCAACACTTGGAACACACTTGGTCCAAAATGAGTCTTTAAAATATTTGTGGAAGGACTGAATGAATAAAACAACAGTAAAATGCAAATAAAATTGACAGAGCTATAGATAATTGGGATGATGAATGGTGGAAAAGAAAGAGAAGGGGAGAGATGGAGAGAGACTCCTCAGAAGTAATTTTAAGGGGGATGATGATAGAAAAATTGGAGGAAGTCTGAAACCTACAGATTGGTATAGGTGTAATGAAACAATGTGTGGTAGACTATGGTGAATCAAGATTTAATCTCTTATCTCTTATTTGATATATCTAGGAAAACTATATTATAGAATATAATTGCCTTCCATAGCATCTGGAATATTTCAGCTATTTGGTGAATTGTAGACACTATTATTACCTAGAATATATTGTTAAAAAATGAAAGTGGCAAATAGGCCTTATCAATTGAGGCACGTAACAATCTTATCCCTGAAGGAAGAGACAATATTTTTATTGTAAGGCTTAATGAGTAGTATGAAAATAGAAGTGGTTCAGCAAAACTATGGTCTCCCTTAAATAATACTAAAGTATTCTTGGCATATAGCATATAGCCAACAGTTATTGCAAATATTAAATTTATTATAGTCATTATTATCTTATCATAGTTATTGTATTAGGTTTTTTATGTGTTAAGAAGTTTTATTTACTTTTTAAATTTCAGAATATTATGGAGGTACAAATAATTTGGTTACACAAATTGCTTTTGTACCATTTGAGTCAAAGTTATAAGTATGCCCATCTCCCAGATAGTGTGCATTATACCCATTAGGTGTATTAGTTTTTTTTATTGCTTTATGTAAGAAGTTACCATAAACATCATAGATCAAAAAATAGATATTTATTCTTATATTCCTGTAGGTCAGAAATCTGACACAGATTTCACTGGACTAAAATGAAGGTATTGCAGGGCTATATTTCTTTTTCAGGCTCTGTTTTTGTTGGTTTTTTTTGCCTTTTCCAGTTAGGGTGCATTCCTTGGCCAGTGGCTTCTTTCCTCCATTTTAAAAGCCAGCAATGGAAGATTGAATTCTCATATCCCATCAATCTGATCTACTCCTCCGCCTCCTTCTAACACTTTAAAAATCCCTCGTGATTACTTTTGGCATGTTAGGTAGATATCAAGGAATTCTGGGTCTCCTAGGGACATAAGTGGGTGCTGTTGTCTTGGTGCAATTGCTCCACCTGGGAAGAAGGACAAGGGTGAGACCCAGACCACTGTCTTGGTCTTGCCTCAACTTAATCCTGTTTCACTTTCCTACTGCCATACCTGGAGTAGGAGGGAATATCCCACAAATCTGCCAATCAGAACTTGGTGCCCCAGTTGCAAAAGAATGCAAAGGACTCTCTAGCCCCTGGGCCAAGCAGCATAAGTATCATAAGGTCCAGAAAGTGACCTAGAACCCACATGTGCAGTAAGGCTCAGGTCATGCAGCTCCCAACTGTCCAATCAAAGTAGTTCCATGATGACTTCTGAACCACAAGGGAGGACCCAATCTGGGCACTATAAAACAAGACATAGACCATAACCAGGCCCTTTTTTGGCCCCTTCCTTTTGCTCTTCCTTTTCCATGACAATGGGTCTAGTCGTCATTTGTGGTGTATTATGTATTACGCTCTGTAAACCTGTATCTTGCTCTTACTCTATATTTTATCTTTCTCTCCCTAATAAACCTCATTTTCATGCTTGCCTAACTTTGGCATGTCTGGTCATTCTTTGGCCATGAGCGTGCCAAGAACTAACATTTCTGACTACACCTGACAGGCCCAAGTAGAAAATCCAGGACAATTGTCTTCTTTTAAGGTGAGCTAATTAACAACCTTAATTTATATCTACAACCTTAATTCCATTTTTTATTTAACATATTCTCAAGGTCCAAGGATTAGGACATGGATATCATTGGGAGCCATTATTTTGTTCACCATGGTTATCATTGCTATATGAAATATTTCTCAACCTTTACATTTTAAAATTTTAATGTGTTTTCGTCCCAATGTATTGCTACATTGATAAGTGATTAATTAATAGGTATGGCCCAACTAGATTACCAAGCCATTGGTAGGTGTAAAACCACCTTGCATTGACCTGGTCCCATATTTCTTCATGATTATTATGGCCTATCCAGCTAATTTGGGATAGAGGGAATGATCAAAGTTGTCACCGGCAAAAATAAATTTATCCTATCACTTCACAAAACTGTCAAAGTTAGATTACAATGCAGATTAGATTATTATGTTTTTAAAAAAAATGAATAGGTACAAAACAACTTAATATACTTGCCCTTGCTACTGTCAATGGAAAAGTGGACAAACTCTGTAAAATAATTTAAGAAGGTTTATTCTGAGCCAAATTTGAGGACCATGGCACACAGTCATATCTCAGAAGCCTTGAGCAAGTAGATGGGTTACACTATGTTTTTGTATATTTCAGGGAGACAGGAATTACAGGTAAAGTCATAAATCAGTACATGGAAGGCACACATTGGTTTGGCCTGAAAAGGTGGGATATCTCAAAGCAGGGGCTTATAAGCCATAGGTGGGGTTAGGGATTCTTTTTTGACATTGGCTGAAAGAGTTAGGCTTTGTCCAAAAGACCAGGAATCAATTTAAAGGAATGCTTCAGTTAAGATAAGTATCTTCTATCTTGAATGTGATGCTATATTGGAATCAGGATTGGTAGTAAACCATATCATAAAAACCTGTTTACTGAGATTTTTATCATTTGTAGGTGTGACTCACCAGGCCCTCTTAGAAAGAAATGTTTGGGGCAAAAAAAGATCAGAGTTCAGTCCTCACTACATATGGGGATCCAAATGCTAAAAATTGATTTAAGGTAAGTGTATTAGTCAGGATTCTTAAAAAAAAAAAAACACAAAAAAACAGAAACAATAGTAGAAAGACAGAGATAGACAAAGAGATGAGGGAGGGAGGGAATAAGGGAGAAAGAGGAGGAGAGAATGCTAGAGAGACATTTATTTTAATGAATCGGTCCCCTTGACTGGGGAGGCTGACAAATCTGAGATCTGCAGGGAGGGCCAGCAGGCTAAAAGTTCCAGCAGTAGTTGGTGTTGCAGTCTTGAGTGTAAAAGCAGTCTGGAGGCAGAATTTCTTCCTCTTCAAGAGACCTCAGTCTTTTCTCTTAAGTTTATCAACTAATTGAATGAAGACCATCCACATTTTTTAAGGATAATCTGCTTTACTCAAAGTTTACTGAATAAATGTTAATCATATCTAAAAAAAAAAAATCTTTATACAACATCTATATTGTTGTTTGACCAAAAACTGAATACTATAGCCTGACCAAAAACTGGCTACTATATCCTAACCAAATTGATTTATAAAATCAACAATCACAGTGTGAAATATAACTGTAAAATAAGACCCTAAGATTTTCAGGCAAGACAGATTCCCTTTGGCTAACAAAGATCCTCTAAATTTAAAAGCAAAGCCAGGAAACTATAATAAAATATAAATATATACCTACGTTTTCAAGAAATATAGCCCTAGATAAACATCTTGTTTTGTAATCCTGAATAGGAACAGTTCCTGTAACCAGAACCAAGATAAACCGTGACTAGAAGTCCCACCCAAACCAAGCACCTGAACACATCCAACAGAGACTTACGATTTGGGGCTTAAAAAACACCCAAACAGTACTCAACTATTTTGACCAATCAGAACTAAACAACTTGAATATTTTATTTGCATAAATGAACTTGATTGAGAACCTGGGCAGGAACTTTTCCTAAAGCCAGATCCTCCTTTTGATCTTTGGAGAGCACACTTGCAGTTGTGCTGAAGTCTGTTTCTCCTTAATATATAGATTGTTTTTCAGAAAATAAAAGTTCTTCCTTTTCCTCTGCAGATCTCGTGGTCTTTTGTTGTCAACAATAAGGGATATAGGAGGTGAAAAAAAGAAAAAAAAAAAAAAGATGGCTATGTTTATCACCAGCACAGAAGAATGCAGGCACCAGAAGTAGATCCAACATGCCCTTCAGGGTATAAAGAACATTTAGAGTATAAAATCTCAGTTTTTAAGAACTTTTTATTTTATAAATGGATAGCATATAAGAAGATAAATAGTTTTTACTAAAAATCAGTCCACTCTTTCAGACATCTAACAGATAATTAATTAAGTGCATTCTATGAGCTAGGTGTATTCCCTAGGTTGTGGAGAAAAATCAGTAAGGAGGTGAAACGTCTGCTTGCATGGAGCTTATCTTCTAGTGGCAGAGTGGAAGGATTCACATCCTGGTTTAATCATTCTAGAGCAAATGTCCAGGACTCAAACTTATTCAAATTCACCTCAGCAGCTCCACTCAGTCACACTCCAGTGTATTACTTTAACAGGATCTAAATCTCCACACTTTAATGACAGCTCAAGCAATTAACATCTCCTAAAGGGAATCTAAATGCAAACAGCTTATGCAAAGCAATATCCCTGAAGGAGACTTTAAGCACCTAACCCCTAAGGAACAACTTATGCAAACAAGTATCAGTTGAAGTAGTTTACCCTTAATAAACATTTATTCAAACTAATGCCCTCAAGCAAATTCTAAAGTCTAGTTACCACACTATGCAGTATGCACACATTTATTCACATTGGCACATGGCCACACACACCACACAGGACGTTTCTTATTACGCCTTTCCAAAGTATATATTTGGCTTGATCAGTAAGAATTCTAGGCTTCATTCAAATTATTGCAAGAATGGGGGTGGGGGATAGATAAAAGGATTAACTCTTTTCTTTACAGTTGTTTTCTGGAATATAACATGCATATAGTTAGGGCAGCCTTGAATCTCTATGCAACTGATAATTTGTGATTATGTAGATAGTGTTAGAAATTGAAATTAGTGGCTGTTATTCTTTCTTTAATTAAAAACTTTAATTTTTTAGTGCAAAGTCCTTGAAGACATTGTAAAATAAAAATAAAATCCTAAGCCCTTACACAACTGAATGGACCCCCTCTTGGCCAAGGAGACCCCAGAGAAAACCTAAAACTGAGTTTACAGATGCGACAGAAAGGGAGGTTGGGCACTCGTTGTTATACTCACTCTCTTTTGGAGTTGAGACAGAACTGACAAGCATTAATATTAAGTTAAAGCCATACCAGGCAAGGGTTAAGTCATGCCTTATAATCCATAAAATCTAGTTAAAACAGTTTTTGTTTTGTTTGTTTTGCAGGCATGGTATCACATAACAGATAACAGATCCCCTTATCTTAATTTAGGCATTCTTCCTACTGACTCCAAATTTTTAGACAAAGCTTAACTCTAACAAACAATTGCCAGTTAAAGAATCTCTAAATCTACCTATAATTTGTAACTGCCCACTTCAATATTATATGTTGAATTTTGGGACTGAACCAGTGTACACCTTCTATGTATTAATTTAAGATTTTACCAGCAATCCCTGTCTCCCTGAAATATATAAAACCAAACTATAACCTGAATGCCATGGACACACTTTCTCAAGAACTCTTGAGATTGTGTATTACTGGACCACAATCACTCATATTGGCTTAGAAAACATCCTCTTGATTATTTTACAGTTTGGGTTTTTTTTTCCATTAACAATACACATAAATTCAAAAGTAGCAATTAAGAAGAGATAGGACTTAAAAAGTTATAAAGAACATTTTTACAATTTGATATCTGAATATACAATTAGAATAAATGCTTAGAGTTCCATCATTTGGCATACAAAATGTAACATCATAAACCAGCTGTGGATGCTCATGCCTATAATCCCAGTGATTTGAGAGACTGAGGTGAAGTATCTCTTGAAGGCAGGAGTTCAAGACCAGCCTGGCAACAAATCAAGACCTCATTCTTAAAAAAAAAAATAAAATTAAAAAATTTTAAAAATTAGCTGAACATAGAGGCATGTGCTTGTAGTTCCAACTCCTTGGAAGCCTGAGGGTAGGAAGGAGGATCATTTGAGCCAAGAGTCCAGGGCTGTAGTGAGCTATGATTGTGTCACTGGACTGCACTCCATCCTAGGTGACACAGTGAGATCCAGTCTCCAAAAAGGAAAAAAAAAAAAAAAACAGAAAGAAAAAAATAACATCAGAAAAATCTTAAGTTGTGATCCTAAAAAAAAACAACTTTAATAACTTCATATTAAAAATGTGAAAGATCAAATATTAACTGTTCCATAATTTATAGTGCTACAATATTTTAAATGCATATAAAAATTATTTATTTTTCATAAGGCAATTTATCAATTTGAAAGATAATAGAACTAAATAACATTGTTGAATGCATAGCCAAAAAAACCTAGGAAATTTCATATTTGCATTTAAACTTTGGAAATTAATAATTATTTCTCCCACTTTAGACAAAAACATATTCAAATCAAAGGTATCAGGTCACACAACTCGACAATGGCAGAAACCAAGATTATTCTCCAAAGTCTCTGCACTTTTTACATCACATTTCACGGAACATATTGTTACATGTATACTTTGTTAACTTTACAGAATAGAATTTGAGCTAAACCACTAATACAGGAATTCTTTGATATATATGTGTATATTAACATTTATGTATATACATATATAAATATATATATATATAGAGAGAGAGAGAGAGAGAAAGAGAGAGACAGAGAGAGGACCCTTGAATAAATATAATAAAAACCAAAGTGCTATAATTGGTTGTTATTGAAAACTTTTTGATTTGAATAGAATTTGAATATTATTCTCATCTTTTCTAGAATCTCCTTAGTACCAACTTCCAGTTCTGTGCATGCAATAATCATAAAGATTTCCACCTTACTCTAGTAAACTTTGAGACAGAACCTACAAAATGTTCCTGCTCCATTCTCTTCTTGTAACCAATTAATTTTTTTTCTGTGACCTTTGTAGTACAAAACCTGAAATAGTTGATGACATTGAGAAATGAATAGAAGATCAGGATATTACTGTAACTAGATATTTATTACCTTTTTGGAACATATCACTTTAAGAGAGTGATTTAGAAGACAATACTCCCAATTTTGTCATTAAACTAGGAGAATGTGACCAGACACAAAGTAGAAATGGTTTTATATTTCTCCAAATCATAGAACATAAATGTTTGTTTCACATGTACACTGAACATATCTATAATTAACATATTAAGAATTAATTCTTGTTAAGTATTGTCAGGTTTGGTGATCTGCCCTCTTGGTGAGCTCTTACTGAAGAATAACAAGACACACCAATAGCAAAGCAAACCAGAGGCAAAGTTTATTGAGCAAAAGTGAGATATGTTCACCAGAGACAGTAAATGGGCCCGTGTTTTTATAGAAGGCCCTGATTATTAACCAAAGTGTCATTTTATATTGTCTGGGTTGGACCTTCCCTGGCAGGGATGACTCATGTGTCATCTTGATGGATAGCTGTTAATTATATAATCTGAATCTTACTGCACATTGGGATTTCCTGTGAGCCTATTGAAAGCCCCCTAGAAGGGGGGACAAACCCACAATGAAGACTTATGCTAATGACATGAAAATTGCCCTTAGATTACTTTTGATCATCTTCCAGACCCTACTGCACCTGCGCTGCTTGGCTTTCTGGGAATTCCTTCTTCCAGGAATCCCTGGTTGCTTTTGCTTTTGTAGTTAGTATACTGAGTTCTGATTGGAAGTACAGTCCTCCTACCTCCTGCTGTGGTGATTATCTGAAGTGGGGTACTTGCCCCCACCTCCATACCAAGGAGAGCTGGAAGAGGACCCGCTATCTGCATAACAGTATGGTTGCTAAGTGACAGGGCAGAACCAAATAAAAAATAATCCCAAAAGTATTTAGAGTTGTTCTACACTACAGTAGTAGCAAGTCCTCGAATTATAATTGACTTAATACATTAGGTTATAATTCAGTTTTCTCTACTTTTTATTGTGTGCCATTTTAGCATCATTCAATATATTAATATTCAATTTCCTGCAACTTGTGTCTATGTAAGTATGTATATGCACATGTATGCATGCATATGAATAGGTAGGTGAATGTATATGTACACCTGTACATATGAATGCATACACACCACACATATGTGTGCATATTATATATTAAACACATATATGTACATACATACATGCATACACTAATATATTTATATATACATAAATACTTTTTTAACCATAAAGAATTCCATTTCTTAGATATTTGTAATAAAAAAAGTACAGCACACATAGTGTGGAATAAAATCATAGAATTCTCTAGCCTTCCTGCATCATTTTTTTAAGTTGTTTTAAGAATTGTTTTTTTCCTTGGTTACTATCATCAATTTTGTTTTAATATATTGGAAGAAATCATGTATTATGAAAAACCTCTTTAGGATGAGAAATTCCATGAATCTATTGCAAGTTGTGAAATTGACAATATTATTTAGGTACTCTGACCAGTGATTTAGATTATAATTCTATCATCACACTTATGTTAATAGTTATGAAATTTTAAGTAACATAATTCTGTTCAAGACTATTCCTAATTCTATGCTATATGCAATTAAATTAATTTATTTTCTTTATAGGTATCTACCATTTATTTTAACTTTCTGAATTGGCTTCAAATAACATCTACTACTGAAGCCAGTTTTTTTTTTTTTTTTAAGTAAGGAAAGATGTTTATTTATTAAATAAAATCTTATTCCTTCCCTTCTTGTTCCTCTCTTCCTAAAACTGAAAATCTGTTGGTATTCTGTATGTATGGGTCTTTCATTAATCAGATGAATGCATCAATTCTTTACTTGACTATAAATCATAGATGAGACTTTCACGTGTGTTTCTTATGATCCTTTCATTATCCTTTCAAGATATTTCATTATCCTTTCAAGAAATTTCAGAAAATATCTGGAAAACCATACATTTTTTCCTTCTATTCCTTAAAATATAAATAGTGTGTGATGTCAATTGACTGCCGAATGATTAAAAAAATAAAGGAACAGAAAATTCAGTTACTTCCGATGCATTTTTTAAAGAACTCTTGAAAGGAAAATGAAATAAAGTATGTGCATTTTTTTTACCAGAGTTTCACGTGTCTAAGATCTATAATTCAAAACTGCCACAATTTTAAATGAGTTATATGCAGACACATTCCATGATTGAAATAACATAGGAAATTATCAGCATTGTGAAAGGATTTACTTTTGTCCTCTAAATTGTAACACTGCTTCAATTCATTTCCAACTATATTTTCTTGGTCTTATTTACTTATTGATATGGACTGAGTGTTTTGTTGGCAAAATGAACTCTATGAGGAAAGAGACTTCATACACTGTACCAGAAGTTGGCACAATATTTTTCTTTTGTATTACTAGCAGAATATAATGTTGGATCAGAACTTGGCTCTCAATGGAATTAAAATAATAAGACTAGAGCTCTAGTCATCAAACCCAATGACATAAACCATCACATTACATTATTATGTTGTTTTTAAAAATAAGACATTATAACCCAACCACTGTTCCCACGCCCAGGTGCTTTATGGAACTTTTACCTTGAATGGATTTTATTTTTGTTTCTACATGAAATCAGGTCTGTACTTTTGATAATTAATTCATGTTCTTTTTAGTCCCTCATTGGTTAAAGATCTTCCTCACCATTTCTTCTTGTTTCATTCTGTCCTCTGAATTTTCTATTTAAGACCCAAGTTTTTAATTTGCTGATTTCAGTGTTTCACATTGTGCCTTTAAGAATACAGCTGACAAAGCAGATGGAGGGATATTGGACATCTAGGAGGACAGATGTATTCAGTACAATGCTCAGGATGACCACGAGCAACTAATTAGATCTCCTGTGGGGAATGTTATGCCCTTGAAATAATTTGGTATGCTGGTTGTTTTAAAGTCTTTAGAGCTCTGACCCTTATTGTTAGCTAACTTTGAATATCTATTCCCTACTTTTGAGAGTGTGTTTTAGGGAAATGGGAAATGAATACATTGGTCAGGTTGAGCAGGTTTTAACATCATGGCTAAGGCTGAACTTTTAATTTGTATTAGTTAATCCTCACTTAACCAATTTTTGTCTTCTTTTATTTGACAACCTAAAGCACTACCTTTTGAAGGCAGAATGTGTCATTTTGTAATGTCTGTTAAATCATGTTGATTGCTAAGGTTTGCAGGATTTAAAAATGTGTTTACTTTTTGTGCAGGATTTGTTTTACTTCCTTATGATTTCTTGGATGTTAAAGCTAATTGCAACCTAAAAATTTCTTTCTATTCTATTGTTATAGCTGAGTTTAAATTTTATCTTCTATTTCATTGTGTGGCAATGAAAAGAGAACACACAGGGAAGATTAATGGATGCTGAAGAGTAGAAAACTTATTCCCTGATGATTCCTTTGTTCCGGTAGAAAGAAAGCCAAATCTAGCCCATACATGATTGGTATATTTGTTCCCTGGTTTACCAATCATAAACATTGCTTCATTTTCTTTGTGATAGAATGAAGTGGTAGAGAGAGATCAGGAGGTTTTCCACTATTGAAAATTCATGCATATATAAGGAAGTACCAGGAGTAGGGAATTAATTACTCTCCTAAAAATTACTGCTGGATGTCCAAGAGGCAAGTCAAAATAATCATTTACATAGTCAGATCTAGCATTGAATGAAAGGATGGCATTGCTGATAAACTATCTAACAGAAAAATGACAGAAAAATCACAGCACATAATTGCCTCTTCGTTTGCTTAACCACCTGTGGCTTAACTTGTCTTTAAGAGTTGGTTTTAACAGCACTTGCAAAGGACTGAACGACAGATAGTAGAGGAGTAACCCTCCCCTACATCAGCCAGAACACATTCTGAGAAGAAGGATATAGCCAGTCTAGCAGAGAAAAAGAAACACACTCAGTTGCCTTCCTTTACAACAATAACTACTTCTTTTACCCTTTACAACTCCAATAAAATCCCAAATCACTTATCCTCTGGACTGACACTCCCTCCCTCCCTCTCTCTCACTCCTCCCTCCCTCCCTTCTTTCCTTCTTTTCTTTCTTCCTTCCTTATTTCCTTTCCCCTTTCCTCTCTTGGAAAGTAAAATAAATTTCTTTCTTTAAAACCTACCCTAATCTTTGTGTTGAGAATTCTTTCTCATCTTGCATTACAAGTCCCCACCCTAAAATTGAGAGAAGTATGAGCTAGGTATAAGCAGAAAACAGCAATGAAGATAAAACCACCTAAGAAGAGATCATAGAATAGTGCTAATTTAGAAAAATAGTGGACATGGGGACCCACAGAAAGAACTATTTAGATGGTTCCAAATTCATGACTTTTGCTTCCATGTTCAGGGATCAAGGAAAAAATTTTCATAGCCCACTACTTGCCCTTAAAGACAAATTACTTAGCATTTGTCTTTATATAATTGGGCACTATAGAAAAATATAAAGTTATGAATGGCTATACTATAAACAAAGGATGTTTAATAATTTAAAACATTATTAAGTGTTGAATTATTGTACCACTACAAGATATAAATTAAGTGAGAATTTAAAGAAGATGACAGAAAGCTCCAGGTATTCTCAGCTTCCTGATCCAGTGGGGAAATAACACAAAATTTTAATATTCTCCCTCAAATTAGGGGAGGATTCATCCTATCTTCCTGCCCTATTTTGTTTACCCTACTGACAGTGAGATAGATGTTTTAATATGGCTCCCATAGACTGCTGGATTTCCTAGAGTTTATGTCATAAAAATAGAATGGTAATTAAATAGAGAGTCTACTAACATATAAATGAGGCAATTCTGTTCTGCAGAATGTTCAATTATATACAAATGTATTAATCTTGAGAAAAGGTTAAAGTTAACAGTGTTTTTCATTTCAGCCAGTGTAATAGGTAGTATGCAGGGGATTAAACCTCTTCCTTCTTAGAGCTCTTCTCTGAACA
This sequence comes from Microcebus murinus, assembly GCF_040939455.1. Taxonomy (NCBI): domain Eukaryota; kingdom Metazoa; phylum Chordata; class Mammalia; order Primates; family Cheirogaleidae; genus Microcebus; species Microcebus murinus. The sequence goes on from NC_134116.1 coordinate 54,280,693, forward strand.
ATTAAATGAATATAAATTGATATAAAAGACTTAACATTATGCCTGGCAGATATTAGATAAGTCATTTCTATCAACAGTATTATTTAGTTTAATGATTCCAAAATCAGTTTACTTTCTTTTTCACACTGGTCTAATACTAAAATAATATTTTATTGTATGCCTTACTGTTAAATATGTATGTTTTATTTAATGAGTATTTACTGATATAATTATTTGGATACAGCCTGGCTGTTATACAAGTGCTGGAGCAACATGATACTACTCATGAATTCCATTTCCCTTACTTGAAATATTTCATGTTGGGTTAGGTCTACTTGAGACTTATACCTCTGCATCCACAATGACCATTCAGAGTAGATATTATTATTATTATTTTTTTGGCAATAAGAGATCATCTCTGATTATTTCTGCTTGCCACTCTTCATATTTAGCAAGGAAAATTGAAATAAATTAGAAAGCTTTCTAGTAATTGATTGTTCATACATTTTCCAGGTAAAATATGTTATTTTATTAGAAAAGTAAATGTTTTCTAATATGAGCTTTATCATATTGACACAAATTATACTTATGTTCATTCTATGTACAGTAGAGATAAATTTATAAATGTTGTTCAGTTGATTTGTGTTACATAAGGAAAAGCATTCTTATCATTTAGTACGATGTAATTAATGACATGAATAGGGTATAGTGATGATGGCAATTTATAATGTCCCTAACTAGATATCAGTGCCTTAATTTAGTACACTCTAAAATATATTAGGGCAAACTAAAAATAAGGTTACTTGACATGCTATGTTGAACAAAAATACATTTAACAAAAATAACACATTCTGTAAAAATATATTGGACTTTGCAGCTTTCCCTTCTCTTTTTGTTCTGAAATTTTTTACTCCAGCACACTTCATAATGAGGTAGCACCCTTAGGACTTGACTATGCCTTTAGATATGCAGATGTATGTTGCCAGAAAATGGAATAATTGCTTCCATGTAGGACTTTGCAAATCAAAACACTTTCTTAACTAAAGTGTCACTGTAGAATAAAAATTGAAATCTCTTTATTATGGCAGAATAACTTTTGTAGGCACCGTTGGTAGGCAGAGCGATGTTATGGTGGAAAGGACAAAATTAAAGGCATTGGAGGTACTGGTTTAGGACAATAAATAGCTTTACGACATTGGCAAGATTATTTAACTTTTCTAGTATATTATCTTGTTCATAAAGGAATGCAATACCAGATTTTTTCTCAGAATCTTTCCAACTGTAAATTGTTATTTACTATATACTCTTGCTTTCTAAAGTAGCCTGGACATCCCAAATTGTGACTTTTATTACAGGAGGTTAAAATTAATTTAGTTTCAGCAATGAGTAAACCAATTAGGTTTAAATGATTGTAAGAAAAATTTCACAAATGTATCAAAACTAAATTAAGAGTAGTAAATATCATCAACATGAACATATTTCTACAAGTTGGTTTCTTGGTCCTGTGGTCTTTTTTCTTTTGTGATTTGCTTTTGAAATTTGACATATTTTACTCATCAATAGGAATTGGCATCTATTTGTATTCATAGAGAAATTCTTTCTTCATGCGGAAATCATGATTGAAGCTTATTATTTATGACTAGCCAGACATAACTTTTGAATTCAAGCCCTAAGTCCATGATTTTTATGGTCCAGCTTCATTTTTATCTTTTTCATTTGTAAAGGCTGAAAATTAGGTAAGGGAGATTGTAAAGGAGAAATTTGAGAGGAGCACACTTCCTACTAAAGTTTCTTTTTGGCTTTACATTAATAAGGCAAAAGAAATGCATGAAAAAGGAGAGTGAAAAAATATATATAAGCAGATGTTTCCACAAATCGACTACAGTTTCCATATCCTAACATGAGAATATTTTATAGTTGCTTCCTCCAATTCTGACTTTGTCCACAAAGGTAAATGACTCATAGTGCCTTCAAGCATAACTGAGATTTATATAACAAATCCAATGACTAATCTTCTCATATTTTATTGCATAAATTCCATTAATATGTTGGTAAGGATCCAAAATTTCCAGCAGAATACCAATGCCAACAATAGACATAAAAGAAATTTTAAAATATTTATACCATCTCATATATGTCATTTAAAAAATCATTTGAGATAATAATAGAGTTATATTTTCTTTCATATTCTTTTTTGTTATTGTTTGATTTTGATGTAAGGGATTATTTTTCCTAGTTTTATTGAGGCATATGGTATATATTTAAGGTATACAACATGATGTTTTGATATACATATAATTTGTGAAATGAGTTCCATAATTGAGTTAATTAACACATTCATCACCTCACACAGTTACCGTGTGTGTGTACATGTATGTGCACGTGGTGAGAACACTTAAGATGTCTCTTAGCAAATTTCAGGTAAACAATAAATTATTAAGTATAGTCACCATGCTTAAAATTAGTTCTGTAGAACTTATTCATCTTATAACTAAGAGCTTGTACTTTTTGACCAACCCATATGCCTATTTCCTTCTTCCCCTAGCCCCTGGTCACCATCCTTCTACTCTCTATATCTATGAGTTTGACTTTTATGGATTCCACATATAAGTAAGATCTTACAGTATATATTTTCACAAATTAGGCTATCCATGACAGGTAGGACTGATTAATCTTTGTATTTGTACTGGGTTAATTACAGAGGGCTATTTTGTTGATTTGTGATCGACTTTGTAAGTGCAATTGACCTGTGTCTATCAGCCACAAAACAAATTAATTATGCACTGATCCTATTTTCATCTTAATTATAAATTGTCCATCAAAAAGTGATGAATTTTGTTGGGTTATTACTTTTGAAACAAATGAAGAATGGTTATTCTTCAGATAAGTAGCTGCCATACCCACAACACCTGCTTATTATGCTCTGCTATTGCTTCCAGAAGTAAGAGGGAGACAGAGAAAAAACTTCAGCTCCTTGAAAATCCTGTGCAAAAGAGACTAATACTTCCTTTTGATCTATTTGTTACATTAAATATAGAGTACCTCATCTTCCTCTTTTCTAGGATTTTAAATTACTGTGCTACCATGGTGATGTGAGAACACACTTCTTCAACATGACTTTCAAACGATTTCTCTTATTTTCAAACCAAAGCTTTTCCTCACTGCTGATAAGACTTTGAAGCTTCATTATAGAGTAAAATGGGCTTTCTCGTCAGATAGACTTGAGTACACATTTTTACACTGCCATTTGAATAGTAGTTAACATAAGGCAAACAATAACCTCTCAATTTTAGTTTCTCTTTTGTAAATATATAATTATGATACATATTTTCAAATATTACCATGAAGATTTTATTAGATATTACTATGGGTTCTTGGTGATATTATCACCCTTTAAAGTATCTTTGATGTATGTCCATGAATTTAATATTACTGTTATTCCTGTTGATAAGTAATATAAGTTTTCATCTTGTATTGATTCTGCCATTCTCTTCTAAACAAGTGTTTACACATCTGATAACTTCCAAACAGGCACTCAATAAATAGTATAGCAAAGCAACCAAATAGGAAATGAGAGACAAAAAGCTTCCAAATGAGAAACTTATAAAACCCACAGAATAAATCCCATTAAAGAGGCATAAAACCACATATGTCATTATCTGTAGAATGAGTTAAGTCGTTAGAACTAGTGAGGAAGAGCTGATAACAATGAAAGATGAATCTCAATGTCAAAAACATGACTAGGGAATAAAAAGAATTCAAGAAAACACAAAGGTCTGAGATCATCACTGGAGAAACAAACAGACCTAAGAGAAAGCATATGAGGCTATGAACCACAATATACCACAACACACACTCTTTGGGCTAAAAAAATGTCACAGGGAAGTTTCAGAGATGCTACTACCTGAATACAATAGTTGGTATATGTTTGCAAGTGATGACTGTACTGAATTCTTTCAGTTTTATGTTGTCTCAGCATCCATTTTGAATATAAGTTTAACTTTCTCATACTGGAAATAGGGCTCAGTCACCCTTGGCACAGTTTCCAGTTCTATACCACACCCAGAAGGCTCAAGCTGATGGCCAGAGATAAGATTTAGAGGCATCTCTCTGGTCTAGTAGATTGGGCTCCTCGATTTCCTGCCACTTTCTTTAAAGGGACCAGTCAGGCATTTGCCCATAAACTTAAAATGATTCACATTGTATAAAGTACCCTTGACATAATAATTCCACCTTAGAAAAAGAGTTCATCTTACATTTCAAAAGGCATCATGTCAACAGGTACCAGATATTCACCTAATGGATAGAGATTATGCTCAACCAAACAAAAGCATAACTCTACTTTCAGCCCTCACCAGAGGACTCAGGGATTTTTAAAAAGGTAGGATTTCACCAGTTTAACTCAGCTGGCTCAATAGATTCCCTCTTGCTGCCACTGTGATCAGCACCTGGCATCTGCCACCAAAAGCTCAAATCAAGTTTTTTCTCTGCTCAAATAAAGGACTCTACCTTGCAAGACATTGATGATTGTCTGGATTAGTTTAGGACACTCTCCTTGTCCACATCCTTCTCCACTGACTAGCTCGTTAACTCTCTTTTCCTGTCCCCTTTTCTCTTAATGTTAAATGATACTCTGATGTGGAGATTTTATTCTATAACATTTACATATTAAGTATCTTACCATGTGTGGTTTGCAATATTGATTGACTTGTGGATGGGCTTGAACCTGTGTACCCAGTACTCTGACTACAGAGTGAACAGCCAATACCAGGGAGAATTGCCTCTTAGAGAACTCCCTGTAGCTTGTGGTTTTCGTGACTGAATATGTGTCAATAAAAGTCTGACCTTTGGAAAGACACAAATATTCGTGGGTCTGGTATGTTTGTTCCCGTGTTCATACTGCTAGTTGCCGTGCGCTTTCTCTCTCTCTCCCTGACTCTTCATTCCTAAGTCCTGTGACCTGGGGGTGGAGGTTTGCCCTTTTGAATAATTAAGCTCTCCTTGCCCAGGATCTGTAAGTAAAAATCTTCAACTTGTTCCCTGTTGTAGTAGGATATTGAATTTTGCTTTCCATTTGAAGAACTAGGGACTGTCCTAGGCCAGATTTCTCTAGGATACAGTTGTGGGGGGCACAAGTTAGGGCTCCCAGCATCAGGCAACCATAAACTGGACACAGGTCTGACAAGACCCACAAGGGCATCTGCCAGTATAAACAAGTTTCTCATGTGAAAGACACTCCCACAGATCAGCCAACTAAGCATTAGTCCCTCTGCCAGGTTAAAAAAAAAAAAAAAATATATATATATATATATATATATATCCTGTGAAAGGCACAATGTAAACAGCCATGCCCATCTCCACTCCATTTCCCTTTAGGGCAGGGTTGCTAACCCCAATTTATCTGGGGACTCCCAAAACAATGACAAATTGCATGGCAGAGATTATGAAGCCCTCTAAGCCAGAAAAGTTTTATCTTTACACAATAGAGACACATTATAAATTTTAAGTCAGGTAATATGGCATGAAGCCAGTAATATTAAATTCTTCTAGAGCAATAATTGAGACCAGGAATAGATGTGGTAGCAGAGGAAATGGATACTAAGGGATAGGTGTGAAAAGTAGTTAGACATAGTGGACAAACTTGATTTAGGTAAAAAATAAAAATGATATTTTATTTCAGACACTGGGAGTCTGAAATCATATTAATATGTAGAAACTATGGAAATGGTAGATGAGTTAGTGTGGAGGAGTAAGACTGTAAGTTTGGTTTAGACTAGTGAGTTCACTTAATGAGTTTCAAGTGGAAATGTTTGTCAGGTAGATTCTGACAAATCATAGGTGAATTAATTCACCTATGAAGTTCCCTAAGTACTTTCTTATGCAAGATAATAAACACTGGAAAGAAATATACTCAAATACTATTTTTCTTTCGCATTTTCCCTTGATTAAATGTCATTTTTAAATTGAGATGGTTAACCAGATGAACAGTCTAGGTAGCTAATCACCATCTTAAGTTTGTTGGGTTCAAATTTAGGAATGATTGGAAGTGAATAAGCTATGATTAGGTATTATTATTTCAAGATTCTCACCAACATCTTCGTTCTTTTCAGAGACAGTCATGATGATGAGCTGTGGGTGTGTGTACATTAAATATGTATAGAATATATGTTTAATATATAATATATATTTAACATTGCTGACATTCTCAGGGTGCTCCTCTAGGTGACATTTTTGACATAAAACAACAGAATTTAATATTGAGTCTGAATATCTTGTGCATGTGTAGATGATATAAATTGGTATATATTATATGTTTAGACGTATTGAATACAAAATGGCTAATGTAATTTGTATACTCTACATTATCACACACCAAAGCTCACCAACTTACCATAGTTATGTGTTATAAATTGATGATAGCAAAGCAGAGGTAATCATAAATGTGGCTTGGGGTGGATGAGAGTCATTTGGAAAGGCTTTATATTTTATATATTCCAGCAGGGCCTAAAATAATTTAAAAAATATTTTTGCAGGTGAACAATGAAAGAAAATCCATTTTAGGGAGGGAGAAAGTAGTTTCTAAAATAAAAAAAAATTAATATTCTGAAATTAAACTTGATTCTCTAATAAAAAATCAGTCTATGTATTTTATAGTAATTGCATTTGCCTTCTAGGAACAATAATACAAAATAACCAGGAACTTAAAATATATTAATTTATTTCTATCTTATGTAAAAGAAGTCCAGCATAGGCATTTCAGATCTGGCATAACAGCTTCTTGTTTGCTAGGGATGAATATTCTACTCTATTTATGCTCCACCATACTTAGCTCAGGCTTCTAGTCTCAAATTTATTTTGATTCTTCTAGATTCTAAGCAGGAAAGCAAGAAAAAGTGGGGAGGGCAAAAATATCTGTACATGAACTCTCTTCCACCTTTTTAAGACTCTTTGCCAAGATTTCCACACGATATCTGCTGTTTTTGAATGTATTGGCAAGATTTTTTGCATGGTCATGCCAATCTGTAGGGTATACTGGGAATATTTTACAAAGCTGTTTACATTGCTACCCAAATAAAAGTACAGTTCTGTTACTAAGAATGAAAGGAAGAATTTATTTTGGGTAGGGAACTAACAGTCTTCACCATGTGTTTTCAGGAAATTATACTGAATCCCACTGACAGATAAAAAAATATATGGGAATATGTGCAGGTGTCATTAGATGTGACAGAAAGGAATAGGAAAGGACCATGAAGGGACATATATGATAAATATGACATTTGCCTTTACTCAGTAGTCGATGTACTATTTTCAATTAGGGGGATGGTGTGATAAAATTCTCACGCCATAGTTTGCTTGATCAGCTTTCCTTTACAGATATACCAGCTGATACAGGAGCTGTAATCATTCATAAGCAGCTAAGATTTGCTAAATAATTCTCTGAGAGGGCTGTTAAGGGGATGGAAATTCATCCTAGGGCTTTCTGTATCTCATAACTGGATGTCTTGGAGCATCAGGCCCAACATCGAGGTGAAACATGAGATCACTGATCACATCACTTTTGTAAGTGGTTGTGTTTTCTTATAACTGGCAAAGGCTGCTCTCCACTCCTATACACAGGCCTCAAGGCGATAAACAAAGAAAGAAAGAAAAACAGAGGCTAGGTGGTTCGTGTGTGCCTCCTCCTGCACGATTGTAAGGCTGGTTGCTTGCTGAAAGATCCAGGGCTCTGGACCTTTTGTGTTCTTAATGTTTTTATTTATGCATTCTTTATTTTTTGTTATAAGATTTTCCTGAGATATGTAATTTTATGGAGGCTTTTTTGCTTTTTTGATATTCACTCATTTTTTTTCCTTAGGTCAATGATATCTGCTTCTTATTTGTCCTTCTCTAATTCTTTGGTTGCATACATTATCTAACTAATTATGCATTGTAGGTTTAAAAAAATAAGGGATAAACTAGGACATTCCCAGATAAACAAAAACAAAGAGACTTCCTTATCATTATACTTACCCTACAACTAATGTTAAAGGAAGTTCTTTGCCTTAAAAAAGGACACTAGACAGTAACTGAAAGCCATATATGATAGTATAAAGATCTCTGGTAAAGGTAAATACTTGAGCAAATAAATATCTAGTATTATTGTAATCTTAGTTTATAACTACACTTATTTTTATAAGATCTATATCTTTAATGTGCACATTTTATGTTATTTACATCACAATGTATTTAACAAATTAGTGTAACTATAGTTATTTTTAGCTATTTTTAATAATTTTGTCTTTTACTATTATACCAGAGTAAAATGTGATTTATGTATCAATATTATGGTATTAGAGTATTCTGAATTTATACATTTAGCTTTTCCAGTGAGCTTTTATACTTTCAAATATTTTCATGTTGCTAATTAGCATCCCTTTATTTCAACTTGAATAACTACCTTAGAATTTCTTGTAAGGAGGTTCAATTATGATGAAATGCCTCAGGTTTTGCTTGTCTGAGAAAGTATTTTTCTCTCATTTTTTTATCAAGTTTATTATTGGCACATCTTCCATTTTATAATTAATGCTTTCAAAAGCAGTGGGAAAAATAAAAATGTTTGTTTAAGAAAAAATGAAGTACTAAACTTTCATTTTTCAAGGAATTATGAAAATTTTTGTTTACACAAAATATGTCACCTTTTATCATTCACCTGTGAGTTTATAGTATCATCACTGATTATATATACCTAGAAAACACAAACTCACTGAAGATTTAGAATCTTATCATGCCCAATGAAGCCAAATTAGGAGTTGGAATAAAATGCTTCAAAATGTCAGTCTTTCATATATGACTTTAACCTTAGATCAACAAATGACTTATTCTAGATTTATTTCATTCCTTACTGTTTTCCAAGTTTTCTTGTGCAAGTGTGAAAAGAGAAGCAACAGCTATTAAAGGGATGATTTTTTTAAAAAATAAAGTAAGAATTAAGCAAATAATTAAATGCCCAAAGTTTTATAACAGTGAAATCAGATACTTCAATGATAAAATAAAGTTGGTTTCAACAATGGCCCCAATTTTTTTATCCAATAAATATTAATAGAATAAAAGTAAAATTTGAAAATGTATTTTGTGAAAGACAAAACTTATGTTATTCAGAATACTATTTCATATTCAGTTAATAATTCTACATTAAGATACAATTATTTTTTTCATGATAATATAAAATTGCTATTAAACACATCAGGCTTGGGAAAAAAGTGTTTATTGAATGAAGGACATTTTGCTACATAAGTATATACCCAATTAATGATTATATCCAAACTAGATAAAATATCTTAGAAATTGAATAAGAAACTGAACTTATAAGCATGCAAATATGTTATACATATGTTTATATTTGTGAGTTTGTGTTTATAGAAATATTTGTACATTTATTTATAGAAACTGAACTAAAAAATTGCTTGTAATAGGCTAATATTAAAAACAAAGAAATACTTCAGCATGATAGCATGCATTTTATCTCTCAAAATTATTTTATATATTTATTTTGCCTTTTAAAAATATTTAGCAATTAAACTTATATGTGTTGTGATGATATGAACTCATTTGTAAAAATTCCCCTTAAATTTGGTTGCATTTTATTCAAAAATCAGTAGAAAAATTTAAAGTAAAATATTCAGCACATTGAGTGAAAAACTGCTTTCAAAGTGTATCGGTTGAGGTTTAACAAGAGAAGCAGAGTCTAGAAGTGTGTGTGTGGGTGTGTTTGTGCATGCATATGTAAATTTGTTACCAATAATTGGCATGCACAATTGCGTGAGCTGGTTATGCTATCTCCGTATAACACTGTGGTTTGTACGCCACACAGGGTATAGAAAGAACAATGTTCAGATAAAGAATACTAAGTTGTCCATTGCAAACATTCTAATAAACAGTCTCATTGCAATCAACTGGAAACTTACGTTAGGGTCAGAGTATAGAGGGCTTTGAACATACTGCTGAAGAACTCAGCATATATTAGGTGTGCCAATAAGAACCACCTGTGGTTTCTGAGCAGGAGAAAAGAATGTTCAAAGCTATGTCATAAGAAGAAATTTTAGCCTTTAGAGACTGATAAATTGGAAGGAGGTAGAGAACTTAAAGAAAAAAAGGAAAGTATTGATATAAATTAAGCAAAAGTTAATAAAGACCTCAAGTTTAAAAAAAATCAAATAGAATGAAGAAAAAAGCGAGCCATTTTGAACCATTGATATAACTTGCTGAATGTGGATATGTATATGAAAAATCAAACATAATTCTGAGATTTTAAAAGTTGTTAAATTGGAGTACATGGTGACTAATAGGTGGGAAAAAAATGATTCAATTTTTGGTGTATTTAACTTGAGCTTTTGATTGGATACTCAAGCAAATGGTAGAACTGTATGTATTAGTTTATTAATATGAAGAACAAAACCTAATGGAAACAGAAACAGAAAAAATATACACATGAATGCGTGGAAAATGGTCGTACAGTTTTCTGAGAGTGCATAATTGTGAAGTTAAAGACAATACAAGGAGAGGCTCAATTTTCAATTTGTGTTTTATGTTGCTACATTTCAAAACAGGTGTAAACTAAATAATTACATATTTTATATATTAGTGTTCTGCATTACATTTTATTCACACACACACTGAAAAAGCTCAACCTGAGTTAAAAAAATGTAAACCTGTAGTAGAGAGCAAGAAGAAAGTATGTTTGTGATCAGAACTGTTAAAATACTCAACTTTGATTTTTTTTTTTTTTTTTTTTTGAGATAGAGTCTTGCTCTATTACCTGAGCTAGAGTGCCATGGCATCAGCCTAGCTCACAGCAACCTCAAATCCTGGGCTCAAACAATCCTCCTGCCACAGACTCCCAAGTGGGACTACAGGGACGCACCACAATGCCCTGCTAATATTTTCTTTTAGTAGAGACAGGGGTCTCACTCTTGCTCAGGGTGGACTTGAACTCCTGAGCTCAAGGGACCCTCCTGCCTTGGCCTTCCAGAGTCCTAGGATTACAGGCATGTGCCACCCTGCCCGGCCTCAACCTTAAATTTGACTGAAGGAAGGTACATCAGCCATGGAAATGAAGGGATCCTAGTGATAGATCATTGTAGGTTCAGGAAAATGCAGAGTCAGAGAATTCAGGGTAGAAAAGAATTTTGAGTAGAGAAAGAACATTTTAATTCACAGTTCCAGAGAAGATGAAGAACACATTGGATTTCAAGACTGTGAGAGAAATTTTAGGAAAAGTACTGTGGACAGAACACTGTGACTGAAGCTAGGAAAAAAAATGTGAGCAAAAAGACAACATGCTACAATTTTAAATATCATTTTGGAATAGGTTGATAGTAAAACAAAAAAAAATACTGAATATATTCAATAGTAAAGCAAGATCATAGAAGGACTTTCTCCATTTCCTATCACTTTAATAATAAAAGACTTGATTGTTAAAACTTCTGCAGAGGCAGAAGAAAAAGGAAAAGGCAGATCAAATATTAAACAACCATTTATCCTTTTTCATATCTTACATGTGTTTCCTGTTGCTGCTGTAACATGTTACCACAAATGTCATGGCTTAGAACACACCTGATTTTTACTTTACAATTCTGGAGGTGAGAAGCCTGAAATGAGTTTTATAGAACTAAAATCAAAGTATCAGCAGGGCTGCCTTTTCCAGGTTCTAGGCACTGAGGGCATTCCTTGGTTGGTGGACATATCTCTCTGATCTCTGCTTCCATCCCCCATTTCCTTCTTTAACTTTCTCCAGGATAATTTTCCTGTCTCAAGATCCTTAACTTTATTACATCTACAAAATCCCTTTTTCTATGTAAAGTAACATATTCACAGGTTTGGAGGTTTAGTGTGTGGACATCTTTCAGAAGGCCACACTTCTCTGCCTGTCACATATTCCAAAAACATTTTGAATTCTGCGTAGCTTTGAAATCCAGTGTTTGGAAATAAATTTGAGAAAAATCTAAGTTTGTACATATACTATGGTGAAATGTTTACCCTCATCAAGACTTTAGGACTCGTATTGATGGTTGCTTCAAACTGACCGATGATATATCAGACTCTTTAATTTACACTTAGTGAGCTAGTTTACACTAAACTATTTAGGTTATTAAATATGAAATGTCCAATTTTGAATGAAAAGTTTAGTTTATTATATCTCAAACAAGAAGCAGTACAATTAATCAAAATATACGCCTGGACTATCCGCACAGTTTTGCCCTCTTAACAGTAGCTTGTTTAGGCCAGCAGCAAAGATGCCTAGAGAATGAGTAGTAATGAAATTGTGAAAGGCATTTTCCACGGATTGTTGAGAATTGAATGTTTTTCTTTGCAAGAAGTGGTCCAAAGCCTGGAAGAAGTGGTAGTGAGTTTGTGCAAGGTCTGGTGAATACAGTGGATGACAGAGAGTTTCTAAGTCCAGCCTCTATAGTTTGAGCAGCATTATTTGTGCAACCCATGGTGAGCATTGTCATGGAAGAGGATTGGCCTTACTCTATTGACCAATCTAGGCTGCTTAATCACAAGCATCCTCATCATTTTGTCCAGTTTGTTGCAGTAGGCATCTGCTGTATTTAATTAAATGGGTTTCATGTAGCTGTAGTGGATAATACCAGTTCTGGACTGCCAAACAGACTCATTAGTTGTTTTGGGATGAATATTCGGTTTTGCACTGTGTTTTGGCACTTCATCTTTATCCAACCATTGTGCTGAACACTTGAAATTGTCAAAAAGAATCCATTTTTCATCACATGTAACAATACAGTATAGAAATGGTTGGCCTTTATGTCATAACAGCAAAGAAAGGCAAGCTTCGAGACAATTTCTCTCACGATGCTCATTTAATTCATGTGGTATCCATCTATCCAGCTTCTTTACCTTACCAATTTGTTTCAAATGGTCCAATAATGTTGGAATAATAATGTCAAACCTTGCTGCTAATTCATACATGGGTTGAGATGGATTCGCTTCCACTACAGCTTTCAGCTCATCATTATCCACCTTGGTCTCAGATTGCCCGTTTGGCTCATTTTCAAGATTAAAATCATCAGAGCAGAACTTCTCAAATCCTGGATGTACTGTGTATTCATTAGCCACATCCTTCCCAAATACTCTGTTGATATATCTTGAGCTGTCTGTGCAGCATTGGTTCCACAACAGTCAAAAATAACACAAATTTGTAACTCATCAGTGGTTCGGCAAAGTTTGCTCTAAAAAATATTTGAAAGATAATCACAAGCCAAACTGTGCCTTTGAAACAATGAGGATATACCTTCACAATGAAAATAAAACAAGAAGTGTCAAAGTAAAATGTCAGAGATATTAACCATCAAACTTAGTACTTAAGGAAATTGCACATTTCATACTTAATAACCTAAATATTACCCATCCTTTTGTGAAAGCCATAGAATAGTTTCCATAGTAAAACTCCCACTGATTAGGGAAAAAATTTATACATAATACACTTAAGCCAAGTGGAACTTAGGGAAACAAGTAGTAATACTACTGCTGTAAAAACTTTAACCTTCACATGCTTAAATCGGTGAACTTTAATATTTCATTAATAACAGTCTTTTCTGATTTATACAACTTTAAAAGGAAAGAGTTTCTCAATGTAGTTTTTATTTGGAACATTATGTAAATGCTACACAAGACTTCTTATTTGTAGGCATTTCACACTGTGTTTGCTTGGAAGTATTCCGCACACGTATGATGAAATTATTGATTCAATTGAACTGATGACTTATCCATATAGTCATCAGAAAATATCAGTGTCTCTTATCCTTATACTTCATTATACCTAGATAACATAGTACATCATGTCAACTTTGATTAATGTTGCTTTCCACATAATTTAACAACAAATATTTCTCCTAAAATATCAAGATTTGAAATTAACTTATTTTAGAAAGTATAGGAGGCTAATTATAACTTACTGTTTTTCAGTCAGTTTCATAATTTCCCAAAAAAGACCCCTGACTTTGTCTCTTTTTTTATGATTATGAGCGTGGATAAGAATAATGGACTATCTAGGGCTTTTGCCTCTTTCCTGATATTAATCTCAAATGGTCTACATCTGCTTGTATATTGTACTTTCAGAATGTGTAGGAATATGGGGAGGATAATAATAAGCAAAGGGAAAAAAATAACAGCAGGAATATCTTCCTTAAAGTGCTATTTTCCTGCCACTTGGATATAAATTTGCCCACACAGAGTTTAGCTTCAAATTTTAATGTCTTCTGTTCAAATTCAAAGTCAGCAGCACTGAATTTTTCTTTTTCATTCCTGAGGCCTGTTGTGAAGGTTAAAGAACTATCACTAATAGGAAATAGAGTTGAATGTTTATTTAATGCTAGACTTTGAAATAACTAGTGGTACCATAGTACACAGCAGGTCTCAAGCAAACTCCATTAACTTACAGTTTTCATTTATACTCTACATGTATCATTGGAAAATTAGAAAAAGGTATTTGGAGCCTTTTGGCAACTCAGCAGGTAGAAAAACAAATATTTAAAAACCATCAGCTTTACCAATACCTTCTTAGTCATGTAATATGAAAATAATTCTATCCCACTGCACAAAATATTCTAGCAAAACAATAAGCCCAGGTAATTCTTGTGGAGTTCTGCTCACTCTTCTGGAAGAACATAGAATGCTGTATGGACCAGACATTTGTCTACTTCTGTCATTCATGCTGTGATTGATGGCTTATTGAGCACCTATAGGAGACAAAGCACAGGAAATTTTTTTTTTAACATCTTTATGTATGTAGAACATACATAACAAGTAGCAAAGGCAATGGAATGCTACTGGTTACACTAATGACAGAGATTATGCTGAGCTACAATCTCTTCTATGAGGTCATCCACTGGGAAAGCTGTGAGTTAGTTAAAATTATCCATCAATCCATACTTAATAATAAATTCTGTGGATAAGATGGTAATAAGAATGATGGTAATGATAATGGCTACTTGGTTTTTGTTCTGCCATTCACCTATCTTAAGTGCCCAGGATGCAATAAATGATAAGTATTGCTAAAGCTTCTCTTAAGAAAAATGGAGATCTTCTCACTGGAAAAACACTTTTTACCGGCAGTTCACTTAGCATGTAAATCTGTTGTTGCCTTTACTTCTTATTACTGTTTATTTCCTTGTGGGGGATGGTATTTATATTTAGGTATGGATGCATACAGGTGTACAGAATTCATGGGGAATTATATTGCAGCATTACATTTTCTTCAAGAATATAAAATTTCAGACCTTGTGTCATTCAAATGTCTTGGTCTTTTACTAAAAAATTTTGGAGCAAGTGGCTCACATTGCTATCATCTGAAACTTTCTACCGACTATAATTTCAGGATATTTTCTCTAACCACCAGGAAATACATAGGAAACTAGAGAAAAAAATGAATAAAGAATGAGGTTCCTGTATGTCTTTAAACCTTCAGTATGCTTTATTTTTATTCTAACTTTACCCTTACTATCTCAAAACTTTAGCTAAAGACTGTGACCCCAGTTATGCAGAATGGAGATTTTCACTGGCAGAAAACAAGTAAATTATGGTAATTCATATTGATGTCTTACAGAAAAATATTTTAATCAAACATTTTATTTAGAATTTATTTTTGACAGTTTGTTACTGATTGCTGCTCAGACCCAATTTGTGATCAATTACTATTAAGCATATAAAATATATATACCTATGAAATTTTACCTTCTTTGAAATATGTATTTCATTTGCTACTCTTCATGTAGCAGCCAGAAATCACTTAGTGAAGTGAAATTTTATTGCGATTAATTTCAGAATGTACCTATTATCTTATGCATTTATCTCTTACAGTAACAAAGTGACACTTAGATAATTGTTACAGAAAGCAGAAAGTTAGCCCATAATTCAATATGTTCTGAAATGTTGGTGCTGTGATTAAAGAAATTTTATTTTATTGCATAAGTTGCCATTCTATAAGTTCTTCCTCATGGTTCTAGAATTCCTTGGTTATTTGGTAATTTTTGTTACATGGTACCAAAGTGGTACTTGGTACCACTTGGTACATGGTACCAAGCCATGTTACTTGATGTAACAGATTGTATTCTCCAAAGATGGCCATGTAGATATACCTTCAATCATGAATGCTCTTCTTACATTATGATCTTGACACATGTCTATCAAAAAGTAATTGATGAATTGATGAATTGAGGAATTGCCCTTCACCCTAGTTGAAACTGAACAGAACATGGTAACTGCATCACCTTGTAGAATGTGGCAGAAGTGATACTGCATGACTTATAAAGGTAAACGATAATAAAAGATTTAAAAAGATAGTACAGCTTCTACCTGCTTTTGTTTCCCTAAGTACACTCGTCATGGACCCGGACAACATGTTACAGGAAGCACAAGCCACATGGAGAGTAAATGTGCATATACTTAGGCTAAGAGATTTGACTAATATCTCAACCAATGCCTGCCATCAGCCATCAAATTTCTAAGTGAACAAGTTTTCAGGCAATTCTGATGCTGAGCTTTCAAGTCTTCTAAATGAAGTACAAACATAGGTTGGAAATATTGAAAGTCCAGATCCAGACCACTTCAGTAAAGTGAATATGGCAATAAAGTGATTCACATGAATTTTTGGTTTCCCAGTCCATATAAAAGTTATGTTTCCACTATACTGTAGTCTCTTAAATATGCAATTGCATTATATCTTTTTAAAAGTACACACCTTAATTAAAATTATTTTATTGCTATACAGTGGTAACACTCATCTCAACCTTTAATGAGTTATAATCTTTTTGCTGATGGTGTGTCTGGTCTCAGTGTTGATGGCTCCTGACTGATCAGAGTAGTGGTTGCTGAATGTTGGCGTGGCTGTGACAGTTCCTTTAAATAAGACAGCAATGAAGTTTGCCACATCTATTGACTATGCCTTTCAATAAATATTTCTCCGTAGCATGTAATGTTGTTTGATAGCATTTTACCCTTACTAGAACTTATTTCAGTATTGGAGTCGATTCTCTGAAACTCTGATGCTGCTTTATCAACAAAGTTTACGAAATATTCTAAATCCTTTGTTGTAATTTCAACAATGTTCACAGCATCATCACTAGGAATAGATTCCACTTCACGAAACCACTTTCTTTGCTCAACCATAAGAAACAACTTCTCACTTTTTTCCAGTTTTATCACGGTATTGCAGCAATTCAGTCACATATTTAGGCTCTTCTTCTAATACTGGTTCTCTTGCTATTTTCACCATATCTGCAGTTACTTCCTCCACCAAAGTTTTGAGCCTCTTAAAATTACCCATGATGTCTGAAATCAACTTCTAAACTCCTGTTAATATGGACATTTTGACCTCCTCCCGTCAGTCATGAGTGGCATCTAGAATGGAGAATACTTTCCAGAGGTTTTCTATTTACTTTGCCCGGATCCATCAGGGGAATTACTATTTTAGCAGTTATAGCCTTATGAAATTTATTTCTTAAATAATAAGCCTTGAAAGTCAAAATTACTTCTTGGTCCATGGGCTGCAGAATGGATGTTGTAATAGTAAGCATTGAAACAACATCAATCTTCTTGAGCATCTCCATTGGGCTCTTAGGTGACCAGATACGTTGTCAATAAGCAGTACTATTTTGAAAGGAATATTGTTTTCTGAACAATAGGTCTGAACTGTGGGTTTAAAATATTCAGAAAACTGTGCTGTAAACATATGTGCTGTCAACCAGGCAGAGTAGACTTAGCATAATTCTTAAGGGCCCTAGGATTTTTGAGATGGTAAATAAGCATTGGCTTCAAATCAAAGTCACCAGCTGTATTAATTCCTAACAAGAGAGTCAGCCTGTCCTCTAAAGCTTTGAAGCCAGGCATTGATTTCTCCTCTTTAGCTATGAAAATCCTACATTACATCTTTTGCCAGCATAAGGTAGTTTTGTCTACAATGAAGATCTGTTGATTAGTGTGACCACTTTCATCAATTATCTTAACTAAATCTTCTGGAAAATTTGCTGCAGCTTCTATATCAACGCTTGGTACTTTATCTTGCAATTTTATGTTATGGAGATGTTTTCTTTCCTTAAACTCATGAAATAACCTCAGCTAACTTCAAACTTTTCTACTGATGCTTATGCATTTCTTTCAGCAGTCACAGAATTGAAAAGAGTTACGGTTTTGCTCTGGATTAGGCTTTGGTTTAACGGAATGTTGTGGGTAGCTTGATCATCTATCAAGATCACTAAAAGTTTCTCCATATTAGCAATAAGGCTGTTTACTTTCTCATTGTTTGTATGTTCACTGCAAGAGCACTTCTAATTTTCTTCAAGAACTTTTCCTTTGCATTCACAACTTAGCTAACAGATTGACAGACAAGCCCTAGCTTTTCTCCTGTCTTAGATGTTGACATGCCATCTTTGCTAAGATTAATCATTTCTAGCTTTTGATTTAAAGTGAGAGAGGTGTGACTCTTCCTTTAACACTTGGAGACAGACCCTTGTAAGGTTATTAATTGGTCTAGTTTCAACATTGTTGCAGGAGGAAGAAAGACAAGAAGTTGCAGGTTGGTGGAGCAGGTAGAACACACAACGTTTATCAATTTAGTTTAAGGTCTTAGATGGTCACCGTTTTTATTTCCCTCAAACCATTACAATTATAAAATCAAAGATCACTAATCACTATAGCAGATATAATAATAATGAAAAAGTTGGAAATATTTTGAGACTTGCCAAAATGTGACATAGAGACAGAAAGTGAACACATCATGTTGGACAAATGGCATCAATGGACTTGCTCAAGTTAGGGTTACCTCAGACCTTCAATTTGTAAAAAAAATGAAATAACTGTGAAGTGTAATAAAGCAAAGCACAATAAAACAAGATATGTCTGTATTAGGGATTGTGTAGCATACAAAAGCAATATTTACTATGTTCTGCCAAAATTCCTGGTCCATGGAAATTTTTTTTTTTTTTTTTGAGCCAGAGTCTCACTTTGTTGCCCAGGCTAGAGTGCTGTGGCATCAGCCTAGCTCACAGCCACCTCAAACTCCTGGACTCAAGTGATCCTACTGCCTCAGCCTCCTAAGTAGCTGGGACTATAGGCATGTGCCACCATGCCCAGCTAATTTTTTCTATATATTTTTAGTTGGCCAATTAATTTGTTTCTATTTTAATAGAGACGGGGTCTCGCTTTTACTCAGGCTGTTCTCAAATTCCTGACTTTGAGCAATCCTCCCGCCTCAGCCTCCCAGAGTGCTAGGATTACAGGCGTGAGCCACCGTACCCGGTTGGAAATTGTTGAATTATTATTGTTTAAGTTACTAAATTTAGGGTCAATGTGCTATACTTTGATAAATATCTAACAAAGATTAATTATTTGCTGCTACACAGTAAAGAGCATGGTTCTTACACACACACACACACGCATGCACAAATGCTAAAATATGAATCAGTGAATTTGAGCCTATGTAGACATGGAAGTTGAAATGACCTTGAAGAAAATGTTAGCAAAACTTTTGTGATCCATATCCATATGCAGAAGAATGAAACTGGATGCCTACTTCTCACCATACATGAAAATTAACTCAAGATGGATTAAAGACTCGAGTGTAAGCCCTGAAACTATAAAAGTTCTACAACAAAACCTAGGAAAAACTCTTTTAGACATTTATCTAGGCAAAGGATACATGACCAAGACCTTAAAAGCAAATGCAACAAAACCAAAAATGAACAAATCAGATTTAATTAAACTAAAAAGCTTCTAAAAGCAAAAGAAATAATCAACAGAGTAAACAGACAATCTACAGAATGAGAGAAAATATTTGCAAACCATGCATCTGACAATGGATTAATATGCATAATCTACAAAGAACTTAAGCAAAAAAGACAACAAAGCAAATAATCCTAGTAAAAAGTGGGCAAAGGTCATGAACAGACATTTTTCAAAACAAGGCATACAAATGACCGGTAAGCATATGAAAAAAGTGTGCAATATCACTAATTATCAGGGAAATGCAAATTAAAACTACAATGAGATACCATCTTACATCAGTTAAAATTGCTATTATTAAAAAGTAAAAAAGTAACAGATGCTGGCAAGGATGTGGAGAAAGGAATGTAAATAAGTGCAACCTCTATGAAAAACAGTATGGGCAATTTTCAAAGAACCAAAAATAGAACTACCACTTTACCCAGCAACCCCATTACTGGGTATCTACCAAAAGAAAAGAAATCAATATATTAAAAAGATACCAGCACTCATGTTTATTGCTGCAATATTCACAATAGCAAAAACATGGAATCAACCTAAGTGTCCAATAGTGGATAATTAGAGAAAGAAAATGTGATATACATACACACATGCACAAACACACATACATACACATATATACACATACACCATGGAATACTACTCAGCCAAAAAAAAGAATGAAATCATGTCTTTTGCAGCAACATGAATGGAATTGGAGGTCATTATTTTAAGTAAAATAGTTCAAAAATGGAGAAGTTAAATATCACATGTTCTTGTTTGTAAGTGGTATCTAAATAATGTGTACATACTATCACAAAGAGTGGGACTATATACATTGAAAACTTGGATGGATGAAAGGGTGGGAGTGTGGGATGGGGTTGTGGGATAAAATATTAATTAGTACAATGCACACAATTAGATTATTGGTTACACTAAAAGCTCAGACTTCACCACCACACACTAACTATATCCATGTAACAAAACTGCACTTGTACCCCCTAAATTTACAAAAATACAAAATTAAGAAAAAGTTAGATGACGCTTGATGATACTATCAATGTTATTACGAAGTGATATAAAATTTTATAAAACTATCTTCTGTAGTCAAAAATTAAAAAAATAATAATAAGAAGAATATGAACCTAAGGAAATGGATAATATAGCTATGGAGATTTCCAGGCCTAATGTTGAAGATATTAACTTACTTCTTCTAAATATGCTTAGTACATTTAGTAAAATCTGAAAGAAGAGAGATAAGCTAAAGAATGAGTATATAAACATAAAAGAGCTATGGCTTTCTGCATCTGAAATTTTTTTTTCTGTATTCCTAGCCTCTCCAGATGGTAAATTATGCTAAAATTGTGAAGCAGCTTTTGAGATAATCTTACACCAAAGGCATTGTTGGCAAATATGATCTAAAGATCAAGCTGATGGTGTGACTATGTTAAGATCTATGCCTATGTTAAGATCTACTATGCCTCTGTTAAGATCTCAAACAGTTCTGTGTTGGTGCCTCAAACAAAAACTGAGTTCCTCTAGGAATCTTAATGGTGCTATTCTACAATACCTTATAGAAAGTCCAAGGTAGAGAAGGGTATATTCCACTCAAATTATTATATGTGGCTTTTCTCCTAATTGAACAAATTCCCATAAGTTTCATAGAAAACCCACAAAGTATTTAAGAGAATGTTACAGAAACACAACCAAATCTGAATTAAAGGTGAAGACAGCATAAAATACAAAGAGGCCCTTGGTCTCCAGATAACAAAAAGAAACACATGGAGAATAATACTAAGGCTGCGAACATTGGCCATTTCTTATGGAGATGGAATGATGATTCAAATTTATCCAAGAAACTGGAGTTTCTTATATAAAATAGCTGTGGAAAATCATCCCCAAGAAATAATTTCTACTCAAGTCATCAGCAAGCATCATGTGTTCAGTTGCATTTCATAATTTCTATGGACCTGGGACTTCTGTGGTCGTTCAGTTTTCTCCCTCATTAAATAGTGGCATCTGTGGATATTATTTCATGTCTGCACAATTGTATATTGAGTATGGAGGACATTTTTCTATTAATTTCATAGATCTTCAGAATGCAAGGAGCTGTACTTGAACAGCTGTACTCCAGGAACTGCAGCAAAGGAGATTCATGTACATTTGAACTTTATTTACATGATGAAATCCTAGACTATAGGGTGATATTACAATGGAAAGAAACATTGGGATTTTTGTGGGAGAGAATGAATTAACATTATTTGACGTTTTGTAGCTCCAAAGCAAACTGTGACTGCATGATGTATCTCACGCTACATAATCTTCCTATAGTATGAAATCGATAGGCCTTTGTTAAGAGGCAGGGGTCTGCGTTTCTTCCTGCTGAACTTGAGCCAGACCTGTGCAACTGCCTAAGGAATACAATGTGGTAGAAGTGATGCTTCTTGACTTCCAAAGCTTGAACAGAAAAGGAAAGGAAATATTGCTGCTACCTGGCTCTCTCTCTTACTTGGGACACTTACCCTTGGAGCCTAGCCAACATGTTGTAAAGAATCTCAGGCCACATTGAGAAGTCATGTGTAATTATTCCTGACAAAATGCCTGCTTAGGGTCCCAGCCTAGCACCAACACCGGTCACCAGGTGTGTGAGTAAATGAGCCTTCAGATGCTATCAGATTCTGAATCCTCCACCTGAGGCTTTGTAAATTCAGAATATCTCTGCTCTGCGTGCTTGAATTTTTGATCCACAAACAGTATGAGGGACAATAAATTAATAATTTTATTTGTGGACTGATTTGTTTGGAAGCAATATATGACTAATCAATGTAGCACATTGGATCACCAAGAATATGTATTATTTAAATTTAGGGACTGAGTGTCTAGATCACGAGTGATTTCCTTTTATGAAGCTTTATATACTGTTAAACCAAAATATCTCAATGACATTTCAAAATTTCAAAATAATAATGAGAATTATTTTACAAAGAATAGTTTTCTAACAAAATGTATTGAAATATATGAAGTGTTTCTCTATTTTATTTTCCCCCCTGAATAAGCTTCACATTTTCTACAAGGGTGGTGTTTTGGAGCTTTGTTACTTAAAATTTGATTTTTTGTTTTTTACAAACATAGCTTTAATTTAAGATTAGGATAGGAAGTTGATCTAGAAAGCATACAATGATATATTAAATCACAGAGAAGGTACTTTTCAAAGAATAAGATACAGAGAGAGTAGTAAAAATATGTGATAAATTCAAAACTATTCATCCCAAATGTTTCCAGTTGACATGAGACATTCCAATTGACATTTACTTATAGGTAAATATAAACTTATATTTTATAGTATGGTATGTACTGTTATATCAATGTCCCATTACATTAAAGACAAAACTATAAAGCCATTAAAATACCATGATGTGGTTATTGATTATTCAAAAATATTGGCAACTATTTTTCAGTGCAGCACTAGTATCTTAAGACAAACAAAAATAAAGTACAGTAGTCCATTAACAGAATTGTTCTCTATACTTTTAGATAGCAATATACACTATATATTTGGAAACGTACATCCCTGAAAGCAACATATAATAATTAAAACAAAATAGTTACTTTTTAGGTACTACTGCTAATGACTTTTGGAAGTCTTATTGGGTAAAATAAAAGAATAGAAACTAGGAATCTCTTACATATTTTGTATGTAACTATATGCAATCCATTAATTGATTTACTTATTTATTTTAATTGATTAGCCTGACTGCTGTATATTGCAATGTAAGCCATCAATTATCAATAATTCAGTTATTGTGTTCCGTGTTTCTTATTATACCAAATTATATGGTAGCCAAATGGGACAATATCAAAACACTACATTAAAAGCGTGCATGTGTGTGCATATATATGCCAAATTATGTGTATGTGTGCTTGCGTGTGTGTGTGTGTGCATATCAATCAGCCAAGTGGGTATTTCTCATTCCTCCACTTTTGTTTTCCTCCATAAATTGCATTACGTATGTGTACATTCTAATTCAGATTAATTATTATCTTAGTGAGTGTTTTTTTAAATAGCAATTATAATTTTGAGATAATTCAGAAATTTGGTCTTCTTCGAAAGACCTATAAATTTCTAGCCTGATCTGAATAATACCTGGATTTCTTCTTCATTATAATGCATACTTTACCCACAAGGGTGAGTTGATTATAAAGCAGAGAGAATCATGCTTTTATACTGAAGAGACATAGGGTTTTCATATCAGAAAACTTCGGGTTTCAAATACCCACTTTCTATTATCAAGGGGACTTCAGCATAATTATGCAACATTTTTAAGCCTTAGTTTATTCATTTGTATAATATGAAAATAATAAAAAAAATTATAAATTTTGGAGAATTAAATGAATGTATATAAAGTGCATGTCTCATAGTAAGCATACAATGATTGATGGATATTACAATGATTGATAGAAGCCCATTAGCTGCTTGGCTAGAGTGATGCAGACAGAGAAGTCTAGTATTCTGTAGCTGCTGACTGTTCAATATCAATTTTAAAATATCAAGATTCTATATCAAAAGAAGAGAAATGGGGCCAAGCATCAGCAATTAAACACCTTGGTTGTAGAGCTACTTACTAATTGGGTAGTCACTAATTTTTGCTGTGTATGATGAAATTCATTACGTTTAGTTTTTTAAATGAGAGGGTGCTATCTTAGAGGAATGATAAGAGAATTTCAATCCATTACTTTGATTAGTACAATGATTACAATGACCTCATTGGGCTACTATTTGAGGTTGTTCTCTATTTAGTTATTTATCCTGGCGACTTTCTCTACTTGAGTTTATTGTTTATATAGAATTGAGGCCAAACCCTAGAGGGCCTACGATGCATTTTCCTTTTAATTACTTTTGCTCAAATAAATTATTGTTTACCTTATACTCTTAAGGATGCTCAATCTAGTACTTAAGGATAAAGACACTGCTGCCATGAAGATAATTTGTATTGTCAAATTCACAGTTTGGGTTTCACAAGGCATTTGGAGTTTCAGACTCACTCACAAGAAAGGGAAAATCGGTACAATTCCTCATCAGGGATTTCTAAACAGATATCTGGGTTGTTCTGACCTTGGGCAAGTAAAGTTACCATAAGCAATTGGGACATTTTGCTTCTACTTATCATTATGGGGTCACCAGCTGCTATTGTAAGGGCGATGGGCTCTGGGAATTCAAGGCACAAAATTTAGAGGGGCTATTGGGCAATCCGGGGATGAGCATGAGCTTCTGCCTCCAAGGAATCATTCTGTGTGCCACTTTGCCAGCGGCTGAGAACTGTAATAGGAGTTGAATAAGAGAGATAATTGGAATGGGAAAAAGGGAAGGAGAAATCGGGTAAAATAAATTACACAAAGTGTTTTATTCTGAAAGTCAAAGTTATATCCTGTGTGTACTCTTTCCTCCTACCTTGCCCTGCTCACTTTTCCTTATCACAAATGACACATCCCATAGTCTCTCACACACATCTTCTGCTTTGGGCCTTGGGGACGTGCTGGATTCCAAGGCTTAATAGACACACAATCAATTGAGAGAACAAGCTTTAAAAAAAAAGTTGTCATTTTACCACAGTAAGAATTCATGTAACAAGAACATTTGTGAAAGGCATATTAAATTGTTTACTATATTCAGAACATGATTATTGTGTTTTCTTACCATTTATTGTCTTTAAAGTTCGAAGAAAATTCTAAAGATTCATTTTAACATGAAAAGAATAGCAAGTTTAGTTTTAGAATTATACATTTTGTGATAGAGGCTAAATATTTATATCTATCTATCTATCTATTTATCTAGTACTATGACTACAGAATACTAGAAATAGCTTCAGAGTATTCAAAATTTTACTATTGCAGTGTTTGTATTTTATTTTAGTTATGTTTGCATGTTTGGTTGCACATAAAATATTATCATTTTTATTTTAAGATAGCCAGATAAACATATTCTACTGGCACCCAGAGTACTAACTCCAAAAATGGTTTTTGGAAGAATATCATAAAGTAACAGTTATGTTACCCACTACTAAAAAGAAATTTGAACTTAATAATATTTTTAAATGTAACACAATAATAATCTTTTAATACCTTAAAGTTTTCTAAAACTATAGATCTTTTTCTCTCCGCATTGCTCACACATACAAATAGATGCACACATGACATATTCACATTAATTTGGTCGTCACAAATTGCAAATTTAAGATTTATAATACAATTTTATTAAAATGAAGTGACACTAGTTACTGAAATGAGTATTTATTTATTTATTTAGAGATAGAGTCTCACTTTGTTGCCCGGGCTAGAGTGCCAGGGAATCAGCCTAGCTCACAGCAACCTCAAATTCCTGGGCTCATACAATCTTGCCTCAGTCTCCTGAATAGCTGGGACTAGAGGCAGTGCTACCATGCCCAGCTAACTGTTTTATATTTTTGGTAGAGACAGGGTCTTGCTCTTGCTCAGGTTGGTCTCAAGCCATCCTCTGGCCTTGGCCTTCCAGAGTGCTATGATTATAGGCGCGAGCCACCGTGCTCGGCCAAGTTAACTTTATTTTAAATTTTCTTATTTTCTATGTTTATTACAGTTATTAATAATTCCAATTAGATATTATAATTTTTACTATTTAATTCTACACCAGCAGCAATCTATTTTCCTTTCTATACTGTTATGAGATGAGGTTAAACATTATTTTCGTTAATATGTTTAATCTGCTTGCTTTTCTGTTTTCTTTTTCCTTTTGACTCACTCCTTTACAAAATATTGTGAAGTTGACCTTCCAAGTAGACATTGATAGTATTTTAGACATTAACTGCATAATAATATGATAGGCAGATTATATCACAATCATTTCTAGTGTCAAGGTTTGTAGTTTTAATTCCATTTTTTTTACTTTTGTTTCTTGCCTACTTGTGATCAATGACAGTTAAGAAAAAAAATTAAAAAGGAGATTAAAATTATTGGGTTTTTTTGTGGGAAATAGCCTAGATTTAAAAACAAAATCATTATGATGATCAACATTATAGATCTTACTATTCAAAATTAAAATGTTCATAATTTTAGCAATGTTAATCTTATGAAGTGATTTATTCTATTTCCATTAACTCTACAGCTGTTCAAAATAAGACAATTTTTATATACCATAGTACAACTAATAAGTTGCTCTACCAAAATAATTAAAAGAATAAAATGAGGATAAATTGTATTTTTCTTGTTTTATTTATATCAATAATTACTAATAATCATGGTAGCTAATTTTTTAACAGGTATTAATTTCTAAGCTAAGAATTTTACATTTCTTATTCTTTTAAACTTTCACAATGTATGTGACTATTAATACTTTACAGATAAAGAAAATTAAAGAGATTAAATTATCTGCTAAAGTCCAAAAAGTCCAAATAAGTAATCAAGTCAGGATTCAAACTCAGATTTATCATCTGACTTGTGTATGAAAATTAAATCTTCACTATTTGAAATAAGAAAAACTACATAAGCCATTAGCCAGTTAACACACACACACACACAAAAGAAATGGCAAGAGGAAATAATCATCAATATTGAGTAAATAAAAAAACATTCATATAGGTTTTTTTGCTCATTTCTGTAAATGCATTTGAAAACCTTAATAAATGGGTAATTTTCTAAGAAAACATATAGATAATGATACTAATCTAGAAATCTAAAAAGATCAGTAGACATAAGAGAAAATGAAGAGTAGGAAAAGAGCTCCCTCACAAAAAGCACCAGACCCAGATATTTTCAAAGGAGTATTTTGACACAACTTTAAAAATTTTGTTATTATATACTACTCTAAACATATATATGTACTACTAAGCATCAAAAAATAATTTAAAAATTCCAAATTTTAAAATTTTGTTAAATAAATAACTACAATATTAATCTTCAAACATAAAAATATTGTACCAAGAAATGCAAATCAAAAATACACACATCATTTCTTGCCTATCAGATATGGAAAACTTGAAAAGATGGAAAACATTATTTACAGTCTTTGTAGTAGGAAATCAGGAATGTTCACACACTGCTGGTGAGAATTCAAAAATGTATATCATCTATGGAAGACAATTTGAAAATACATAAAAAAAAGTATATACTTGGCACAACCATTCCACTTCAAGGACTCTGGACCAAGTACACTGAGAGAATGCAAAAAGTTATTCATTTCAGCACTATTTCTAATATTCAAGCAACAAGATTCAGTGGCTCTAATATCACAAAAGGGAGAGAATCACAAGCCAAATAGAGTTTTCTTGCCAAAAATTCAAACCTAAATCTGATTGCATAACTGCTTTAATTATCAAGATTTAGAAAATACAGAGTATACAAGCACATGTTAAATGACAACTATCAGTAAAACTCAAAATGAGAATAACTCCATGGAACAAATTATGCAGATCTTTAAATAAATTAGAGACATGGAGAGAAAACCAATAGATAAATATACTTTAGAGACACAGTAAGTGATGGAAATGCATGGACCTTATTTGAATTCTAAATTAAACAATACAAAAATGTTTAAAAACTTTATGGGTCAGTTAAATGAATTTGAATACTGACAACTTGTAACTAAGTCATCATCATTCATCTTTGGGAAGAATAATGTCAGTAAGGTATATTTTATGCCTATATGTCAACATATTCCTAGATAAAATTATATATATAATGTATAGAATTTGCTTGATAATAATCAGATGAAAGGTGGGTACTGGTAAATGTATAGTTAAAAAAACTTAGCCATAAATTGGTAATTGTTTAAACTGAGTGAACTGTACATTGAAGATCACTGATATATTCTTTCTACTTCTTAGATTATGCTTAGATTATTCCATAATAAGGAATTAAAGTATCCAGTATGAACACGTTTTAAGCCTCGTAAGTTTTGATATATATATATATATATCTTGTCATTCTAAATAGGCAATTATGCTAATTAGAAGTTTCTTAGTTATACAATACAAGCCCTCTTTTTATAGATGCGAAAATAGGGTCAGAATTTGTATAACTTGCTTAGACTACATGTGTCTTCCCATTATGTGGAGTTAAAGCACTTCTGGCTCCTAGTACATTATTTTTTTATATATTAGGGTATTTAGTATTTAATTGTGTTTTTAAAAAAGCAAGTATCTGGATAAATGCAAATTAAAAAACCTTTTTATGCTTATATATACCAGTTTGCAACAATTTTTTAACTTCTTTTCCACTTTTAATTTTATTTTATATAGGATGCTCTAAATGCAGTGGGTTTTTTTTTTTTTTTTTGCTAGAGCAACAGAAATGTAGGGAAGTAAAACAATCCAGAGTTGAAACAGTGTGAAATATTACTCTTTCGATCAAGACAGCACACATTATGAATAGCAGGTACAATCTTGAGACAAAAGGCTTATTAGAATTTATTTGCACACAAACTAACACCATAGAATTTGATGTGTCTGAATTACAACATATAAATAAGAATACTCTCTTAAATTCATATAGATTTCAGTGTTTATTAAAAGCTTCACTATAATTCATGTTAAGTCTTACAACAACATTTTTAGTAAAAATTATTATTCTACTCTAAGTAGGGTCAGAAAATTAAGACTCATATTTGTTAAAGGGCTTCTTGTAGTCAAATGGCTAGAGTTGGAACCTAAATCTCTTATTACAAAGATATTTATGTTTAGCAATTCTATCCTCAGCTCTAGAGCTTATGGTATGATCATTTCAATGTCATATTTATTATTTTGGAAGGGCAGAAGCAGAATCATTACTGATTTTAATGCACACCGCTTTTTACTAAAAAGCCACTAAGATGACTGACTTGGAGTTTGATTATCTACTGCTTGTCTGGCATTATAAATTCTTTACATTGATAAGAATAAACAACAATTAAAGTCACAATTATTATAATAATTTTGGAAAGAACGTCACTCATCTTAACACTTCAACAATGTCTTCAATTGAACAGGCAGGCTAAGGGATGCAATACGGATTCACCAACACTCAGTACACTTGCCTCTGTCAGAACTCTACCAGTGGGAGTCAATGAATATCTTGTCCTCACTCAATGGCAGTAAATATTGCAGACTCAAAGAATTTCCTTTTTTTTTTAACAGCTGGAATATTTGCTAAAATCTAGAATTAGCCTATATGGACATTAAAACATTTATTATTATTGTGACAAGAAAGATTGCTATGGATTAAATATTTGTATTCCACTCCCCCTAAATTCATGTGTTGAATCCTTACCCTCTAAGTGATGGATTTTAGAAGGTGATTATATCAAAAGTGTGGGGTCCTCATGATTGGGATTAGTGCCCTTATAATAAAGGCCTCGGAGAGCTTCCTTCCTCTTTCTGCTACTTGAGGATGTGGGAAGAAAGCACTTTGAACCCAGAAGAGAGCCCTCAGGGGAGACCAAATCTGCTAGTGTCTTGATCTTGGACTTTCCAGCATCCAGATCTGTGGGAAATACATTTCTATTGTCTATAAGCCACCTAGCTAATGGGATTTTGTTCTAGCAGCGTGAATGAACTTAAGACAAAGATAACTGTATATATTTTTCTTTTTTCTAAAGAACTTAGTCAAATTTAAATTTTAAATAATCCCAATATTAAAGCCTTAAAAACTATTTCAACAGAAATTTCATATTTAATTTGTGCTGTTATATATATTATATGTTATATATATTTTATATATGTTTTGTGTATATATACATGCACACACATATAAGTAAAATATCTCTATGTAAAATCCCTATAAATAAAATACACTATATATTTTGGACAAGTTTTGTCTTTGTTCACCATGCTCTTCAATTGCTAATGACTCTTAACCCTATTCCTGTTGAACAAATAGTTAATGGTCCATAAAACAATTAAATGTAATAGGATATGCCTCTATTTAGATGTACTCAGTGGTAAATCATTTTGTAATGTGTGAAGATAAGAATATCCTTTTTTTCTATGGAAGTAATCACTTAAACTAGTTTGCAATTTCAAATTTATTGTATATTGAGCTATATTTACATAGCTATAAATGTAGATACACATCTTTTAGAGGGACATCTGTATATTAAGCAAAGACATCATGATCACGGGAATTTCTGTGTATGTGTGTGAGTTTTCTTTTATAGTCAGTAAGTCAAACTCTGCCATATGGTGATCAACTCCATTTACTGAAATTGTATGGATGTAACTAAACATTAGCCATCATGATTATAATCAGATGAAATAATCTCCATAATTGTATTTAGTGTGGCCGTGCACCTGTTTTCTATTGCAGTGATTTTTGCCATCCATGAATTGGCTGTTATTAGAATTTTCCTACCATGCAAAACATGTATTAAATGTCTGCTACTTTCAACATTCTTTTTCTAAAGTGATGATGGATAAGAAGAAATCTAATCCAGGCTCTCTATTATTAAAGAACGTCATAGATAACAGGTAACCAGGTAATGTCTATCCATTATAGTTGGATACAGTGCAGTGGCATCATCGTAGCTCAGTGCAACCTCCAACTCCTGGGCTCTAAGCTATCCTTCTGCCTCATTCTCCTGGACAGCTGAGAATACAAGCAGTGCTGCAATACCCAGCTGGAGTTTTTATTATTTCTTTTTGGTAGAAACAGGGGACTCACTCTTGGTCAAGCTAGTCTCGAACTCTTGAGCTCAAGCGATCCTCCTGCCTCAGCCTCGTATAGTACCAGGATTACAGGCATGAGCCACCATGCTGGGCTTCTTATCCATTATAAATGTAATCTTTAGAGAACTTTTGAGGCCACCAACACAATTTAATCGATAGAATTTGTAGGAAGAAACCAAAATCATGAAAAATTATACCATTACCAATTACTAAGAAACTGAAAAAAGATTGTTCTAATCTCTGCAATCCTATCCATTGCATATAAAAGGAATTTCAGAAAGACTGAAAGAAACCTACCCAACCTTTTAATTCATGACTGCTATGTTCTAAATGTCTGTGAACCTCCACCCTCAAAAATGTATATGTTGGACTCGAATACACATTATGATTATTTTAAAAGGTAAGGTCTTTGGAAAGCTATTAATTCATGAGGGTTCCACCATCATAGATGGGATTAGTGCTCTTAGAAAAGAAGCTCTGGAAACCTTCCTTTCTCCCTTCTGCCATCTGGGCATGCATCAACATGGCACATCCATGCCATGATGTAAAGAGATCAAATCTGCTGGCATCTTGATCGTGAAACTCCCAGCCTCCAGAACTATGAGCAATAAATTTCTGCTGTTTATAAATTACCCTGCTAAGGTATTTTGTTATAGCAGCCCAAATAAACTAAGACAATGGGTTTCTAGTCTTAGCCTCATGCTATCAAAGAGAAATTGCACCACAGAGCTAAAAAGACAAGGAAAACATTTATTTAAATGATTGCAATAGTTTTTGAGCACCTATTACCAATATTGGATTAGTCAACATCCATTTTTTAAGTCATTGATGATTTTGGTATATGAATGACATATCAGATCCCAATATCACTGGTATATTTGATGGTGGTGAATAATCCTTGAAATATCCTCTGGGATTTTGGCACTTAGGATTTGACCTCCTATTTTCTAATAACTTTTTCCTCATTTGTCCTCAATCATTGATTTCTACAATTACAATTCTTGTCTTTTTTTGTTCAGAAATGGTGTCACCAAACATAATTATAGTCAAATCATCACACTATGCAACCATACTCCTTTACCCCCTTCCTACTGGCTTTCTCCACATCCTCCAGATATTTTTCTTTCTTATTACACTTAGAGCCATTAATTTCTCTTTGCCCAATTCTTTCTTTAATGTTTACTCTGAACCTCACCTAGCAACTATTGCATGATTTATCTTTTTAATTACTTCTGTGAGCAATTCATTTTTAAAAAATATTTCTAATGTTATATGATTAACTCACCTAGCCTGTGGTATTTTGCTATGGGAGCCGAAGCAGAATGATACTTTTGTTAACAAGCTACTGTGGTAACTTTCCTTTGGAAAATTTCCTTTGGAAATTTAACCTTTATTTGAACTTTTGTAGTTTTTCCTCACTTTATTTGATACTTGATGGCACCTAAAAATAAAATTTTTTAGGAACAATTAAGTATTTATGTCATATTACCTCTTTTCTAAATTATTTTGCTGGTAAATAAATCAGATGGATAATATATGAATTTTTATGCCCAAATAAAACTCAATTTTTAAAATAATTGATTCCTAACTTACTTAGGAAAGAAAAAATATGAATATAGAAATACAACTCTTTGACATTGATTCAGAAAATCTGCAGGACAATTCAAGAAAAGAGATTTGCTTTCTAACAAGTTATTTTGGTACTTGTATGACTAAATGCACTTGTATGAGTAAATAAATGAAACAAACAAACAAATAAAAACCCCAAAACTTTTAGAGAAGATGTGAGGACTGAGATATTCCAGGGATGACTGTGGATTTGGCTACTAGTGCTATATAGCTGATATACTATTACGTATAATGGAAAAAGATTATCAGCTGTGTCTTAATGTAAAGGCAATGCTCACCAGCAATTTCCTGACCCATTTATATTTGTGGAAGCTTATATCTTCTCTGATAAAATATATGTTGCCATCTTCTTCTCTGCAAAGTTTGTTTTTACTAATTTCTCCTTCTATGTTACTTATTTATTAATATTACAAAAATAATACCGCTAAAAATGTAAAATTGTCCATAACTGAGATGTGTTAAACTCCTCTGTTCCATGCTTTATTTGCATTCTTTCCATATTAACTAAAAGTTCTCTTTTAAGAAAAAATTATTAAAAGATAACAAACTAAACACATTAGAAAACAATATAATAATTGTTTTGTCATATGTAAACTCAGGATTTCTCAACTTTCTAGTCATTGACATTTGGGCAGGCTCATTCTTTGTTATGGAAGATGTTCTTGTGCACTATTGGCCTCAATTCACTAGTTTCCAGTAAAATATTTTGTTGAAAACCAAAAACATCTCCAGACATTGCTATATATCTGCTGGAGGGCAAACTGATTCTTGGTTGAGTGTGACTATGTTGAGTTTCTATTTGCTTTTAATATAAATTAATAATTCCATGCACACAAGTGGGCTCAAATTCAGGGAATATTAATTTTATTAGCACAATATAAATAGGTAAAATAGGCAAGTTTTTCCTTTGTTGGGTACATAGTAAAATAATATATGTTTCTGACAGACTGATGAGATGTATGCACATGAACCTTAATTATTTCCAAAGGTCAGCTTCCATTTTTGCCAAATGCTAGTCTATTCTAAACATTGTATTAGATGATGATAGTTCACATCATTTCAAGTCATATTCCATCTGTAGTAAGGATATATCCAAATGTGAAGATAAAAATGTCAGATTCATCCTATAAATTTAGATATTTCTGACCATAGCAATAACCAATGGTGCAAAAAGAATCACATTCATTTATTGTCAAACTTATTGAATCATTTTAACAGTGGAAATCATTAGGACAGGGAATAATTGGTTTATTATTTTTCAATGCTTCAGACCAACCTTGGAGGGATTCAACTGATGAAAAGCCATTGCTATTGCCAAGAAAGCTGAATGAATCACAGAACAGTTTACTCAGTCCCAGAATAAAGAAACCTTAGAATTAAAGGGAAACTTAGTAATTATTTAGTTCAATTTTTTCCAATATTGGATTTTCTTATAAATACTCAGCATTGACTTAATTATAGTCAGGCATGATTTAAAAAAATCCTAGACCATAGTAAAACCAATTTCACTGAATTATAAGCATTATCTCTGTTTCTCATAAGTTCCACATTCAATGATATTCTTGTTCACCTTCAATGCTAAAGCATTCTCAATATTCAGTGAATGCATTATTTTTCAAAATTGCTTTTCAATCTTCAGTCATTTTGCTGATATAGAGTATGAAGACAGCAATGTTGAAAAAGTTATTTATATTATTCCACCATAAAAATACACCAGAATGCTTTTAATGAAATATTTTTAAAAGTCAACATATAAAACATAGGCATGTCTTACCCTGAAACTTCTCTGCAAAACAAACTTAGAAGAGACAATAAATATCTCCTTTGAAAGCATTAAGTCTGCCTCTAGCAGTGTCAAGTAAAAAAGGTACATAAACATATTTTGAAAATGTTCAATCACTTTTATATCTGGTATCAGAAGTATACATTTAAAACTAAAACGTCATTAAAAGCATCTCTATTCATCAACTACTAATTTTCACTTTTTGTCAAGAACACTTACTGACAAAGAAAAACAAATCTTGAGTAGTTTAATAAATGGTTTCTTTTATGAATATGTTTAATAAGCTAAAGGAGATTTACAAATTTTATTAATATCCTTGAAATTATCATTGTAGTTATACTTGAAAAACAATGAATGACTTTGGAGAAATGGGTGAATGTATATTTGGAATTTCAGATGCTAAACAAATATTTATATTATTTATTTCAGATACTTTCCCTTTTCTTCTTATTTTCTTGTTTTATTGCAATCTCTAGGATCTCTATGGTCCTGCTATAGGAGTACTGATAATAACCATCTGTGGTCTTAGAGAGAAAGTTATCAATTCCTCAATGCTTTTCATGCACTTTATCAGATAATGTAAGCTCTCTTGTATTACTGTGTCTCTCCCACCCAATTCTAGGTGTTGACTCATTCATAAAGTTTTTCTGTCTTCTTCATCTTTCACCTGTTAATATTGTAAATTATATAACACACTTAAAAATAATAAATTACTCTTTTATTTGTGCAATAAATCTCTTTGTCACATTATTCTTTTTATGTATCTTTTAATTTGATCTGTTAACATTTTGTTATGGATTTTTGAATGAATGTTCATGAGAGATGTTGATAAGAAATTTCCTTTTTGAATTTTGTAATGTGCTTATCAACTTTTGGTATAAAGGTCATACTGGCTTCATAAAATTCATTCTTTGGTAAAATCTGGAGTGTCATTTAAAAAAAGTATATAGAATAAATCTATGAGAAACCATTTGGACCTGGGATTTTCATTCTAATTTTAAAAAAATAATGGATGTACTTTTATAATATAAGACATGTAACCATTCAGATTTTCTGTTCTTTTTTCATGAGACATAGAGTTTTCGAGGAATCAGTCTATATAGTCAAACTTATTAGTAAATATATTTTAGCAATTTTATTACTTTCCTGTCTATAATCTTTGTTGATGATAATTTATGTTCTTTCTCTTTTTTTGGTCAGATTTTATAGGAATTTATCAATTTGTTTAATTTATTATCATTATCATTGTCCCATATTTTTGCTTCCTTTTTCCCTGATTTCTTCTTTTATCTTAATTTATTTTTCCTTTAGATTCTTTTGCTTGGCTGATTTTATAGCTTTTTAAAATGGAGGCAAATTATTTATTCAAAATTATAATAATTAAAAATACTAGTGAATTGATTAGCTAAGTTTTCCAGTTCGTTGAGGGAAGAATGATTCTTAAAAAATATTTATGTACTTCACCAAGGTCCCACAAATTACAATTAACATGGCCATTACAAAAAGTACTTTATCAAAACGTAAATTTTTTCAGATTTTGTTTAAGCAAACATATGGAATAAAATAATTTTCTCATTCCATATGAGATCTGTTAAAAAGATTATTGAAGGTCATACTTATAAGTGTCCACAAAGTCTGTACTCCTGATGCAAAGTATAAAGCAGATGCAACGCTAAAGAAACTATGTGGAAAATATCAAA
The DNA here is from genome assembly GCF_040939455.1 of Microcebus murinus. Classification (NCBI taxonomy): domain Eukaryota; kingdom Metazoa; phylum Chordata; class Mammalia; order Primates; family Cheirogaleidae; genus Microcebus; species Microcebus murinus. Next base: position 54,317,205 of record NC_134116.1, read on the forward strand.
CATCTGGGTTTGATTTGATAAATCAGGGCCTACATTACAAAAGTGTGAATCATGGCTCAATTTAGAAAAAAATGCAAAAGTTAAAAAAAAAAGAATTATAGCTCTGTGCATAATTCTTTATTGACTAGCTGATGAGATAGTGTGAAAATGCCATGAAAGCTCTGGGTGAAAATAACTAAGTATCTTTAAATAGAAAGAAACTTTCATGCAAGTAGAAGCTTCCTTTTCCTTGAAGTTTAAATGCTTTTTCCTATTGGAGGGAAAAATAAGGGAAAAAAGAGCGGATGAACACTTCAGCCCTTTTAAAGAAGCAAAGTTCATCTTCTAATTCTTACCTTTAGTTCTTTTTAAAAGATATGTGTGCAAATGCTTTTCAAAAGTTATATTACAAACACACAGTGTAAATAGAATTAGATTGGGAATAATTTTCCTGAATAATTTTAGTAAAAATTATATTTTTTCTCATAAACTAATAGTTAATAATGTAATCTATAGCAGTGAACTATAAAATAAAGTAAAATGACGTAAGAATGTAATAGGTAGAACTGGTATAAGTTAGGTATATTTAAAAAAATATATTTCACTTAACAGTATACCCAGAGAGACATTTATTTAGAGAAAATCATATAGTGAGTGATGTTCAAGGAATTGTTTGATCAGGAGCAACAGCACATCTGTGAAAAAAATGAATAGATCACGTAAAATGAAGGCGAAACTACTGGAGACTAGTGCCTGTGTAAATTAATTTATTTATGTACTGGTTTCAACAAACAGGCATTTCTACCCTGACTTTAGTGCCTTGCATTATATCAATAAGTACAATCATCAAATTATAGATAAAATGTATTATCTATCGATTCATTAATAATAGTTTGAAATAATAAATAAATGCTGATCCCACATATACATTTAGTCTTATGCTTCCTTATAACAATCTCCATATGGTTGGCTCTAATTTTTATTAAATTAGAAGGTGTACTTGTGCTATATCAACTCTCTAGGTTATATATCATAACAACAGTGGGCAAGTGCATGTATTCCCTAGTCCTAGGCCAGAGTGAAATGGCAAGTCTGCCTTTTTACTAGCTTTTGACCTTGGGCAAGTTTCTAACACTCTGGGAAAGTTCTTTAACATCTCTATTTTTTGGTTTCCATATCTGTAAAGATGAGTCCAATTATGGAATAATTTTTTTTTTTTTTAGGATATAAATCTTTGTTTTATTAAGTCTATAATAATTTTATAGGACATGTTTTTTTTTTTTTATTTTGGCATATTATGGGGGTACAGGTTTTAAGGTTTCAATAAATGCCCATTTCCCCCCTCCCCCCAAAAGTCTGAGTCTCCATCATGACCATCCCCCAGATGGTGCACATCTCACTCGTTATGTTTGTATATACCCGCCCCCCTCCCCCCTCCCTCCTCCCCAATACCCTATTACTATAGCACCTATGTGTCCACTTAGGTGCTACTCAGTTAATACCAGTTTGCTGGAGAATATATCTGGTGCTTGTTTTTCCATTCTTGGGATACTTCACTTAGTAGTATGGGTTCCAGCTCTAACCAGGAAAATATAAGATGTGCTATATCACCATTGTTTCTTAGAGCTGAAAGTACTCCATGGTATACATATACCACATTTTATTAATCCATTCTTGGATTGATGGGCACTTGGGCTGTTTCCACAGCCTTGCAATTATGAATTGTGCTGCTATAAACATTCGAGTGCAGGTGTCTTTTTTGTAGAGTGTCACTGGATCATTTGGGTAGATGCCCAGCAATGGGATTGCTGGATCAAATGGTAGATTCAGTTGTATCGCTTTAAGGTATCTCCATATTGCTTTCCACAGAGGTTGAACTAGTTTGCAGCCCCACCAGCAGTGTAGGAGTGTTCCTCTCTCTCCGCAACCACGCCAGCATTTATTGTTTGGAGATTTTTTGATAAAAGCCATTCTCACTGGGGTTAAGTGGAAATGCTCAACATCTCTAATCATCAGGGAAATGCAAATCAATTATGGAATAATTTTTATAGGACCTCTGTAAGGCCCAGATAACACGGTAATTGACAATTTTTATAAGAGCTCAACAACTGTTAAGTTTTCTTTATGGTCTACCTTAAATGACTTTATATATTTTTAAAAGTCTATATCATGTAATAATAACCGCACATTATTTAATAGTATTCAGTGGTTAAAAGCAAAAGTCATTGAGTGAGACTGCCTGAGTTCGAATCCTGCCTCCTCCAGATTCTAGCACATGTCCTTGGGCAAACTGCATGACTTCTAACTTTATTGTGATGAGTAAATGACAGTTATTTATAAAATTCTTAAAACAGTGTCTTTAATATATAACAATTGACAATAAATAATCCATAATAATACTATTGTTAAAAAATCGGAATATGAATAATATTGATAATAATAATGATAATATGTAAATATGATTACTTCAGTTTGGAGACAAATTTAATGATTAAACTTGAGAAGATATTTCTCTAGATGTTAAATCTCTGTCCTTTGTTCTAAATTAGGGATACAGGAAAAAAAGTATTCCAGGTATTGTTGTGCTCAACAATTCTACAGTCTACTCTACCAGCTCTATTGCATGACACTGTAGGCAACTCATTAATATATCTTGGCAGTAGGCATGACTCATTAATATATCTCAATCAATTATAGCTTAGGCCATATGGACTTTCTTACTAAAACAAGTTAAAATAGCAAAACTTGTGAACATTTATTTATAAAAATAATTTAAGTGGAAAGATTTTCCCTATTATAAAGTCTGTCTCATTGATTTGATTCATATATGCCTTCTTGAGTGAGAGAGAGAGAAAAATGTAGTTGCAACAAGTGTGATTGAAGCAAAATTTACCCCCCTTGCTGATGCAAACCTATGAAAGCAAGTGTCACATTTGAATTGCAAAATTCTTCACTCACTGAGATTGAAAAAAAATGCTAAGTTGCTAGCATATTTACAGACTTTTATCTATATAGAAATCGAAAAGAAGTGTTGAGATTCTTCTTTTTAAACAGAATAAATTTATTAGGTTGTGCATCATACTATGTCGCTTCTTAGCCTTTTGGCTAAGATCAAGTATATACATTATATTAGGTGATTTTCTAGTATATTATTACCAATCCTAAGAGTTAAGTAAACATTGCTTAAGTGATTGCTCAATGATTCTAAAAAATGACTTAAGAAAATGAACACATTGTTTGCCTATGTTAACTTTTTTGAACATTTATTTATATCATACATAACATCATAATTTTAATTAAGAAGCAACAATTATAATCATAATAATGGCATTTCTATAATTGAAGATTTAAGAACATTATAAAGTACTGGTTGAGGTTTTCACCTTTTAATTCACTTATGGCATTTTTTGCATGAATAAAAATTCACTCTGTAAACTCATTTCTATATATTCCATTTTCTATTTTAGCAAAGAAATAATGTGCGTATACTACTCAGTAATTTAAAAACATATCATGGAACTTTGCATTATATTAATTGAATTTATAGTGTTTTAATTTGATGTTCATATTTATTTTATTCAAATCTAAGATCATCTCATGATAGTACTCGTTGCAAATATTTAAAATTTGGCTTTGATAATTGAATGTTGAAAAAACTCATTTCATATTTAGTATGTTTCTAGCAAATTATGTACATATAATAATATATGCTATATTTTGTTCCATGGAGTACAGCTATTCACAAATAAGTACCTTTTTTTCCTGTAGGAATAAGCTAAAGAATATTTTGTAAAATATTTTGAATTTGATGTACATACATGGTTACACAAATCTGATGTTTCAAGGAAACCTGTATTCTGGAAAGCTGAATTCTTTATTTAAATGAAGAATCTGATTGTAGTAACACTAAATTTCTTGCCAATCTCTGATGAGCTTTTGGTATGCACCTGGAAATTGTTTCTTACTTTTAGGAAATTAAATTTTACATAATACTTCAATTTTGTGTATGAAATATATTAAAATTTATCATGATTTTTGTTTTGATAATAATTCTTGTGTTAAACTTTACATACAATTTATTTCAGGCCATACTATTTCCTAAATGTTTCAGTCCAGTCAAATCAAATAACACAAATTTGATTATGATTTTTAAAAGCATATTGACCACTTTTCTTAATTTTAATCTTTTGGATATCTAGCCAAGTGAATAGTTTTAGCTATTGCTTATCTATATGGTCATCATCATCATATATCTATCTAGATATAGACAAATGTAGATAAAATGGTAGTCTCTTAGAGAAAAGAGCTTTATTATATCTTTATTATGTTATATCTCTTTATTATAATAAAAGAGCTTTATTATATTTGGAATGTATTTTAATTATATCTTAGTGCTAATATAGTTACTAATAACCTTCTGTTGTCTCAATGACTGCTTTGTCCAAACATTTAATTTTTCTGATTTACAGCATTGTGAGACCTTTGTTATTCCTTTTATCTACTCAAAAGTATATATCTCAATGGTTTTAAAATATTCTATCATATATACTTTAATATCCTTAAGTCTTATAGCATATTCAGCTTGGTTACAATTTTTGCTAGTAGAAATAGAAATAAGATTACTGTAGATATACAAATGTTTATTTTATCATTCTTCTGAGCATTATTCCAGATTAGTATGAAAATAAGATTTTAAAATGTATATATAGGATATATGTATGTACCTAAACAGATGTGCCTTCTTTCCTGTTTTTTCATTCCAAAATGAAGTTTAGGTCAAAAAAATTTCAAAAGCACAATTTGAATTATTGTGAAAAAGGATATCATGTATACTTAAATCAAGCAAAGAAAATCGAAAAGCCAAACATTAAATGACAATTATAAAATTTTATTGAAGTTTAATTATACAAGAGATCAGTGTTAGATGTATTTATCAACTCATTAAATATGTTTTAATTCTGTACTTACAAATTTAAGGAATAGATTTCCTTTCTCATGTTGGGTGCTTTGGGAAATAACAAAGTAATAAGATAGTGTTTGAAGGAAAATTAATTTAAGAAATTAAATTATCTGATACAATAAAGTTCACACTAAGTGACATTTAAGCAATCCAACACAGTGCTTAACATATCATGCGGTTACTGAAAATTAATTCTACTCTGATTATTTTACTAATTTCTCTTGTTTAGCAAAATAATAGCAACATATCAGAGAACTGCTAGAACCTTTGTCATTGACTGACTAATATTTTAGCTAAATTGCCATTTTTACATAAACATCTTCCTGTTCTAAGTAATGTTATTTGAATTTGTATGCACATGGGTGCTTAATATTAGAGAAATTTGGAAAATAAAGAATAACTTTGAAATCTAAAGAAAGATTTGTCATTTTGTCCAGAGTATATTTATTTTCTTTATTATCTGTCCTTTCTATGTATCCCAGACAGGTTGTTACAGGAGGCACTTAAAACTTGCCTTTTTGGAATGTATTTTAGTTAAAATATTAGATTAAATTAAAGCAGAACTCAAAATTAAACTTTGCTATATTTTCATAAACCAGACATCAAATCTCTAATTTTGACATATCTCTGGGAAATAGCCTTAATTACTTAATTTAGGTAAACATGTATTTCTTTAATAACGACTATGTACCACGAAATGTTTTAAACACTGAAAATATAAAAATTAATGAGCCACATCCTTTCTACTGTTGAGAGCTAATATTTATTAAGAAATAAGCATGTAAACAGATAATTTTGATATGATATATGTCGAGACAATGTTTTGCAGAGTAACTCAGATATTCAGATGATGAACAGCAAGGACAGTATGAATGAAATTAAAGAAGTTGGAAATAATTCCAATGCAGAAGTTGGCAAAAATTCCCTGTTGCTGGAGTCAGAAGATAAAGGAAGAATAAATGGTATGATAGTAGAAGATATTTTTCAAGTGATGGGAACTTTTTAAAAGTGGATTGTGGTATTATTAACTTATATCAGCTATGCAAGAGAAATAATAATGTAGGTGAGAACAGAGAGTTCAACTTTTGCAGTTATTTAACAAATATAACTGTGGGAAAAAAAACAAGTAGTGATATTTTCAGTTGTAATTTTACTATAAGGAAACTCATACTAGGGAGATTAATTTGGCCTAAAAAATTAGATATGAGCTCATCAATGTATGGCACAGTTTCACACTTTTTTCTACTTTATTCTCAAAATATGCCTATAAATCAGGCAGGAGTCCTTTTATTTGATAGATGGAAACAAATATTTAAAAATATAATGGTATGCATAAAATAATACAGCCAGTGAATGTATCAATGAGATTTTCTTTCCAGGTTTCTGATTCTAATCTCATATTCTTCTCACCAAGATTTCTCTAGATGTAGGAGGACAATGAAATATTTCATCAAGTTAATGTGGGAATGAAAGTGTGAGAAAAGCATTTTCTAATGTTATTTAAAGAGATTAACATTTAGAGATGGCCCCAATTCTAGTGCATCTCCACTCTCTGGTTGAAGGGATGCTGTAATATTGCTATATGTTCTATTGATAAAGGGTCATGGCATTATCCTAAGTAAAAAATTCAGTAAAATATTTTCTCACTTTTGAGCAAAAAATTTCTGTGATGTATATCAACATCCCTAGGTATAAAAGCAGACCTATTTCCTTCAGTTTAAATCTTAAATATAATCAAGCATTTTAAAAACAAAGTAGAACCAGACCACCTGGATATATCCAAGCCATGTTTTCCCTAGGGCCTATGGCACATGGTTTCAGTGTCCTTTATATCTGCTTTCTTCTGTTTCCTGTCTACAGTGAGTTCCAAACATGTAGTGGCTGGTGCCCATGTAACTTTGACAGATAGAGAAAGATTGAAGTGGGATATGGAACTTAGAGACAGTCACCATTTAGTCAACATATAGTGATATGAAAGAATTGCCATTGTGATTTCAACAGCATTTTCTTGTGTAAATGTCATGTTAAAACCATTTTCATTTTCTCAAATATTGGGCCCTTATTTGTGTATAGATTTGCCTCTATAATGATACAAATTTAATGGAAGTGAGGGGCTTCACATTGTACAAAACTTTACTGTGTGTGTTTTGTTTTTAAATGAAACTTTATGGTTGCTTTGGTAAATTTAAAGGAAATATTAAGAACGAATTCAAACAATTACAAAAATAGAAAGATACCAAGAAAGCAAACTTACATATCTCTTATCTTAGATGGCGCAGATTTGTGAATTCTTTAATACATAAATTGTTTTTATGAAAAGATGAGCTTTTTCCTTCCCTCTTTTCCTGTCTCCCGCCCTCCCTTCCTTCCTTTCTTCATGCCTTTCTGCCCTCCTTTCTCCCTTCATTCTTTTATTTTGTTTTAAATTCTAAAGCCTCTATTAAATTAATTCTCATCAGCTACTCCTGCTTATTTGGCATATCATGCAAAATATATTATTTTTAGACACATCACATTTTTTGTCTGAAAAGCCTAAATATACCTTCTCTCCTGTAATTAAACAGAATTTGCTCTTTAATCTGTTTATCATATAAGTACATCATTAGTATTTAATATGTCAAAATAGAGATGGTATACCAGGACAGACACAGTACTGGTATTTTCCTGAAACAATAGAGGGAGCCATTTATGGGTATTTGACTTTATTATAGACATATGAGAAAAAGTAGCAACTTTCAAGGACAGAATAACAAAACTGAGCCTAAGGACTAATGTGTTTTGTTAATCAGTCTAGAAGTAAAACGTCAAACAAATTTTACAATACAAATTTAACTTGGAGACTAAAAAGTAAAACAGACTTGACATTGAAAATGACCTATATTGTGTTTAAAGTTCTCCACTTCCCAGGACAGTGAACTTTGTGCCAAATAAGCAGACCTTAAGCACAGAATGATCTATCTTTCACATTATAATATTTTTTAACTAATATTATCATTGATTTGACATGCTCTTGGTGACAATACCTAATTTATTTTGAAACTCAAATGACATTAATGGAGAACATAAGAGTTTGATGTTTACCAAAATGGATCATAGGTTAAAACAAAGTTGAGATGTGCTCATTTGAACATACATTGGGACTTTAATTATAGAATGATTATTCAAACTTGAATGCAGTAATATATTTCTCAGTTAGTTGGTTTACTCAGAAATATGCATGTTTGTTATGCAATGATTAGTTGATGACCTTGAATGTTCACAGCTACAAACAAAGATAGGGGGCTATCTGGGGTCTTATCCTGAAATCACAACATATCATTGTTTTTTTCTCATATTCATCTCTCTACAAAGAAAGAAATTTATTTATTTATGTACTTTTCTTATTTACAAATGAGGGTATAGAATTAATTTTGTAATTCATCCTTCAAAATTTCAGAATTTGATTTCCAGAATTTCTGGAAAGGTGCTTGATTTGGTAAAATTTTAATAACATTATTGGAATGTTAAATTACAAACTAATTGGACACAATCACTTATATTTTGAAATGTGAACTATTAATAGTTCATGGACATAAATATTGTATTCTGAGGTATTATAGTTCAAAGTCAAAATGATGACCTGGGTTCCTGTAGTTGAAGACTAGCCAATAGCAAGATACAACGTAACTCAATTTTTAACAGTTATCACTTATTTATTTCCACAAAAAGCTACATGACAACTGTGAGCAAACAAAGTGGAAAGGGGTGGAAATTGCTTTCTCCAAGCCTAAGCCACCATTCACTCCCAGCTGATGCATCTGAATGTGCTCTCTGTTCCTCAAAGTCTGCATCTTGGTTGAATCTACCTTATGGTTAGCATGTGACAGTTCCTAAATCATTTTAGGAAATGCACAAGGAAAGATTTTGAAGGTTGACTCTTATACCCTAATTGGAAGCCTGAGTGCAGGCGTCCTCAAATTATGGCCTGCGGGCCACATGCGGGTGTTTTTGCCCATTTGTGTTTTTTACTTCAAAATAAGATAGGTTCCATGTGCATAGGAATTTGTTCATAGTTTTTTTCAAAATGTAGTCCGGCCCTCCAACGGTCTGAGGGACAGTGAACTGGCCCCATGTTTAAAAAGTTTGAGGACCCCTGCCTGAGTGTTTTGGCTAAATCTCATTTTTTTGATTCATAATTGCTTCAGTTTCATTCTGATTGGTTATACCCCAAATGGTATATGATACTATATCATTAATATTACAAGTTAACTACTTTTACAATATTTTTATCAATATACATTTCTGATTTCAATAGTACTTGTCAGAATACTTATATCTTCTTCTTTTTTTTTTTGTTTAAATTATGGTTCGTGCCATAGGTCTAAGAATACTTATATCTATCTTAAGGGAATAAAAAGTGCTTATCTATTAGGCAAGGTAGCCACTTGCTTATATTTGGGATCAGCAAAATTTCTCACAATGGATTATCAATAATAGGGTAAACAGCCTATGCAGTAGTGGACAGACATGCTAATAACCTTTAACCATTTTGAGAAAAAGCTGTTTTTTAACCACTTTAAAAATATATACTTCTATCCATATTAAAAATGTTTATGAACAAAAGAACATTTCTGGTAAGACAGCTATTTACCACTATCAAACACAGCAAACATATTCGTACTCATCTTCATATAGAATAAAGCATGTTTTCCATAGATTATGACAAGCATAAGTATGTATAAGAGATATTTTTTCAAGAATTACTTTTTAATCTCCCACCAACCTTTATGAAAATAAATATTATTTATAAATTAGAGATTATCAAATTGTGGTCTTTGAAAAGTAGCCACTGGAAAAAGACAAAAACTAGAAATAAATATTTTGTGCCTGGGCACTAAAACTACATACTTAAAACTAGCTAAATTTAGAATTGAAAGAAAATGATATCTTATGATACATTTATTTTAGAAATATTCTAAACCTCAAGTTTGTTTAAGATTTTTATGGAGCTTAATGCAATAAAATTTTTTTTTTTGTCTTTGTGTTTTTTCCCCTTCTCATACATGTTAACAAGACTCACCGTGGGTCTTTTTATATTTATTTATGTTTCCTGGTCCCTGGTTCCCAGTGTCAACAACGAGTACTGGTAGCAAGTAGAGCCGATGACAGAGCGATCACAAATACTGAGCAATTCTGTACAGTTTATAGCATAAAAGAATAAATGAAACTAAAGAAGGAAGCTGCAAAAAATGAAAATACATTCCACAGAGAGTGGAATGGGTCAGTCTCCACCACAAGGGGAGAAAGACACTGAAGTCTGAGCACACCTGTCTTTTATATGCTCATTAGTTTGTCCCACTTTTTCTCTGTCAGGATCGGTTGTTGTATCTTGTTGTATCTTGTATCTTGCCTTTGGGGATGATTGACAGGTTGGATTTATATAACAGATCACATGACAGGTCACATAATAGTTTGGTTATGTAATAGTTTTCCTTTCTGTGCATTCATCGTTCCCAGATTCCTCCATAAATCTCATACCATGCCATGCTGATTAGATGGAAATGAGCTCTGGGTGAGTCAAAGGTCTCTAGGAAGTTTTTACTATGTATGTCCCAAGCAGGGAACAGTTCTAGCTGTAATTGGTTCCCAGCTGCAATTTGGTTCCTAGCTACAATTCAGTTCCCACTCTCCATGCTTAGCCACCTCCTTGCCACCTGTTTGTCCTCCTTTTGACCTAACAGGTCTGACTGATTCTCAGAAAGGTACCTGTCCTCCACACAGCAACTTAGTTATCTAGGCTGTTGTTGATCTTTTTGACAGTACCATCTTCACACCAAGGCCTCCTCCACTTTCACTGTGTAAGGAATAAAGAAACGAATAGAACGTCTTGCACACAAAGTCAATTGATGTGGTTTTGAACTAACACACATCACTTCTACTTAATGACCAGGGGCAGAAATAAGCGAAGATTTCTGCTTGATTGGAACAGGGCTGCAATATTCAGCATTGCCTATGGTAAGAAGAGAAGGAAAAGTGGATATTAATGAATAGCCCTAATGTCTATCACATCAGAATGATGTTGGTAATCATGGCTTTCTAATATGAATTTCAAGATTTTAAAACACAGAAATATTTGCACAAAAATTATATGATTACAAGGGAAAGCCTTTTACAATTACTCTGATGCATGGTAGGAAAACCCAAAAAATGCCATGCTAGTATTAATATTTGTACACTTGTCTAAGTTAGATATTTTAAGTATATTATATCAAATATATTTTTGCATATTGATGAGCTTATCAAATAATTTAAGCATGCTATATTAATAGATTTAATTTTAGTATATTTTAAGTGATTCATTAAAATGCATCTTTGATTCATGATTACTTGAATTCACATTAAAAAAATTCACAATAATGTAGATTCCTTAGTTATAATCTGAAGTAATTTAATACTTGTAATTAAGAATGACTGTTGAATTGCTAGTTTTTGTCAGTTTCATGGAAATTGAAAAATACTACTAATAAATAAAAAGCATTATATTATATGTTAACATAATGCTTTTTTATTTTTTATTTTTTTTTTTTTTTTTTTTTTTTTTTTTTTTTTTTAATTTGAGACAGAGTCTCACTTTGTTGCCCAGGCTAGAGTGAGTGCCGTGGCGTCCTAGCTCACAGCAACCTCAAACTCCTGGGCTCGAGTGATCCTTCTGCCTCAGCCTCCCGGGTAGCTGGGACTACAGGCATGCGCCACCATGCCCAGCTAATTTTTTATATATATATCAGTTGGCCAATTAATTGCTTTCTATTTATAGTAGAGACGGGGTCTCGCTCTTGCTCAGGCTGGTTTTGAACTCCTGACCTTGAGCAATCCGCCCGCCTCGGCCTCCCAAGAGCTAGGATTACAGGCGTGAGCCACAGCGCCCGGCCCATAATGCTTTTTTAAAATATAGCTTCCCAATAGCTTTAATATCTGGTTTATTTATTCCAAATGGTTTCATCTGTGTAGATCTTTTCCTTTTAAATTTCTTTATCTCTGTTGGTTATATTCATGGAACTTAAATTCTCAAAAAAAATCTACCAATGAATCAATCTTTTTATATTAGTTTTCTTCTTTCTTTTCCTTATATGTGGTATATTTATTTTGTTTATATAATTTATCAATAAAATATATATGCTTTATATATGTATTTATACCATTGAAGTTAATTTCAGTCTGAGCTACACAAATTTTATGATGAGGATTGATATAGCACTGCAGATTAAAAATGATTTCTATAACTCTTTTGAACTTTCTTAAATACCCATGACCAAAATAGTTTCATTTGTTCTGCCTCATCCATTGTTCATTTTTCAGATGACCTTTGTGAAAGGTAAAGTTTTACTGCTTGGATTTTTTAAAAATAAAGTTAATGATGTGACTGTTTATGTATAGAAAGTATATGCTATGTGTAATGAAATGGATAATTTGTCTCTATTTTTATCCTCCAACTTTTGGTTATTCTTAGGTGATTCTGATTATTACAATTGTATAATCTTTAATATGAGCTAAAATCAACCATAGCTAGAGACTACGAGATATGAATAAATGTGAGTTTGAGTATTGATATTAGTCTTATTAACAAAAGTATTCTGACACAAAGTATAGTGAGTGAAAAGAATAACATAATAATTTCTGATGTTCATTGAGATATCAAAGAAACTAAAATTCTTTTACTTCTTTCATTTATCAAGTGAGCCATTCACAAATTCAGATATTTCAATGAAATTGAGAAAATAAAACAGAGTAGTTTCTAAAAGTTTGCTGATACATTTAATTAAAGATATAATATTAAGCTCCATATTTAATATATTTATGATTTGCTTATCACCAGTATGTCAAAGTCTATTCAATCTATTTATTTAGTTTAATTTGTGATAAGAAAACAAAACTTCTCTCTGCAGAAAAAAATTTCAAAGTAATGAACAGAACATAGTTAAGCAAATCCCAGCACATAAAGAAAAAATATTGCTGAAAATGATCTGCAATGATGTGGACTTTGGAATTAACAAAGTTATTTTGAAAAATGAAATATCTTGATAAGATCTGTTTGTAAACTTGCATGAGTTTTTACACATAAACCCTACAGCATATATAATATCTTGTGGTAAAACACGGAACAATATTTCTTTGACACCAGGAGCAAGGTAAAGATATCAATGATTATCATATATTTTCAATATTTTACTGAACATCCTACCCAGTAAGGATAGATAATATAAAATTCATAAATTATAAAGATTTAAAAGAAAGAAACAAAAATGTCATCATTTGCAAATGATATAAGTTTGTATATAGTAAAAATTTACCAGAATTTTTTTGAATTTTTCTCTTTTTGAGTTTGGCAGATAGCTAGAGGATATAAAGACAATGTAATAAAAGTTACTTTTTCATTTATAAGCAACTAATATGTTGCAACTAATACTTCCTACAATAAGAAAAGATGGTAAGGACACAGAGTAAAGGAAACTCTTACACACTCCTTGTGGGAATGTAAATTAGTACAAGTAATAGGAAAAACAGTATGGAAGTTTCTCAAAAAATAAAAATTTAACTATCATATGATGCAGCAATCCAACTAATGGGTATTTTTTCCAAGGAAAGGAAATCAGAATATAAAAGGGATACCTGCACCCCAAAATTTATTGTAGCACTATTCAAAATGGCTAGCTAAGGTATTGAATCAAGCTAAATGTCTATCAACAGATAGAAAAAGAAAATGTGGTATATATATATATATATATATATATATATATATATATATATGATGGAATATTATGCAGCCATAAAAAATAAACCCATCATTTGTGGTAACACGGATGAGATCAAAAGACATTATATTAAGAAAAATAAGTCAGATACAGAAAGAAAAATGACAATATGCAAGTTCTCAACTCATATGTGGGAGCTAAATATATATATATATATATATTGGCTTGTCTTTATTGGAGATTTTTTGCATCTAAGAAGTTTGATTATACCTCAAGTGACTATTCATTTAGAAATGAAAATAGTAAAGGAGAACCCCCCATGTGTTCTTGTTTTTATAAATATGATGGTAATTTAAAAAATCTTTCAGTTTAGCAGTGATCAAAATCACCATTTTGCCAAAAGAAAACTTGAGAAAATAGAAACTTTTGTTTAAGAACAAGTCTTTCTCTAATGAATATATTTTATACGAGAGATTTTAAAGACTCCTTGTTAGGCTTTTTGTCTTTCTCTTTCATCAGAATAGAAGTATTAATATATAAATAAAATAAATATAAGGAGTATCAATGGAAAAGTAGCCAAACTCTGTAAAATAATTTAAAGAGGTTTATTCTGAGCCAAATTTGAGGACCATGGCCCAGAACCATGCCCAAGAAGCCTTGAGCAAGTGGACTTGCTGTGGTTGGGTTATAGTGTGGTTTTATACATTTCAGGGAGATAGGAATTACACATAAAGTAATAAACCAATACATGGAAGGAGGAAGGTGTCCATTGGTTTGGCTTGATAAGCTGGGATATCTCAAAGTGGGGGCTTACAGGTTATAGATGGATTTGAAGACTCTTTGATTTTTAATTGGTTAAAGAAGTGAAACTTTGTCTAAAGGCTTGGAATATTTTAAGTTAAGATAAGGAATTCTGATTGTATGCAGCCAACTTTGATTTTGAACTCTATGTATGAATCTTTCTGGCATGAAGCATTCCTTATTTAACAATTTTAAATATATACTAACTCAAATGTTCAAAGCTCCTTCTTCAAACAAAATTATTGCTCAAAGCTTTCGTTATACTCATCAGACTTTGTGCTTAATGACCAAGGCAGCCTACCATTTCCCTCAGCTTGAACAGAACTTATCTTAGGCTTTTTCTGCTTCTAGTCCTCTGACCTCTCTTTCCTTAGAGTTTTTACTTAAGAAAACATATAACTGTGAATTCTTTCACTTCCCCTTTGAGGTATATGTAAATCTTTTAGAAAGTCTCTTGACAATTTTATATCCCAGGAATGTCTTTATCAAGGACCTGGGAGCCAGTCCTTTGAAAGAAGGACTGTAGAAAATAGTGTTCCTATCTCAGTTTCTGTGTGAGAGTAGGAACCCAACTACAATGGATGCTTTGCTCCAAGTTATAAAACTACTTCCCGTTATGAAGATAAGTGAAAGTTTTCTTTACTAAAGTCATAAGTGAGCTCAGCTTAGTTCTAGCCTGCTCCTCTATTAAAAAATCCTTGAATGATGTCTTCCTTAACTGTTTGACTATATTTCGTGCAATTTTTGCTCTGACACAATATGCATATCATTAGTTTGTATTTTAACAAGACAAGGAAAGAAATACAAATTATATGATGATGTAGTATAGTATTTCTAAAGTCACAAATAATAATTTCATTTTGAGTTGAGTTTGGTGAAGATCACTACCTTCTTTCAATGATGATGTGTACTAACATTTTAATGAAAGAAAATAAATATTTTCTTTTTAAGCTTTATTTCCACAGATATTCCAGTTATTTCATGTGCTTTAATTCATATATGTATTTAAAGAATAAATTTTCCAAATCCCTGAGAGCAATATCCATAAAACCTTGAAACTACTGCTGTATCTTGGCTCAGCAGTGCACTTGGTTAAAAAGAGGCAAGATTTAGGTGCTTAATCACATAGCTACTGAGGGCTAACCTTTAACTAATGGAAGACTTTCTCAAAATGTTGGTGCTGGATAGCAGCTATAGCACACAGGCAGATTATTTTCTTTGCAGAGCCATAAATATGTCCTCAGTCTGAATTAAGCATTTTACATATATATGTAAATATATTTGCTCTCTTCCAAGTGGATCAAAGCACAAGTAATATCCTAGAGGCAAGAATATAGGCAATTCCTATTTGGATTAACTCTCTTAAACAATATCCATTTTTCTTGTTTGGTCTTATAATGATATGGATCTTAACAAATTTTACAATTATTTAATGTGAGTAGTTCTAGACAGCAATGTAAAGGGGAAGATGAGATATTGATAAAAATGTGTAAGGCAATGTATAAAAGAGTTTAAAATGAATTTCAAATAAAAATAAGAGAACAAACCCTTAATAAAGAAAAAAAGAATATTTGATTTTAAAAAATACAAATAAAAAGTGTAAGTCCAAAAACACAAATATGTCAATAAGCCAGCAAATGCAAATCAAATAAATTAACAGTAAAATAATAGGAATAAGTTGCTAAATTTGATTTTTTAAAAAATTCTATTATTATGCTAAACTCAAGAGATATACCAAAAGCATAATTAATTCACAAATATTAAAAATAAAGGGTGAAATATGTCAAATAAATTTTACATATAAAAACCAAGAAAAAAAAAAGACTAGATGGACTTTAAAGAAAAAAACAAAACAAAATGTTTAGGATAGAGAGCACCCCTACATAGTAATATATATTGATTACTACATAGTAATTAAATATAGCCATAATCGATGTGTCGCATCAAATATTAATACAATATTCTATCTCCATTTCTTTCTTTCTCTCTCTTTGTCCTCCCACTATGATCATCCACAATCATTGGTGAAATTACAGATAACTGAGATATAAAATATAAATAAAAAAGAATAAAACAATTTAAACAGCACAATTAAAAAACTTGATCTAATGGCCATTCATATAACTTGTATTCAGTAATTAGAAAATGTGCTAAAATTTTAGTAATTTTAAAATTAGTAATTTTAAAATCTAGAATACTTATAAAATAGAATTAGAAAATATGTGTTATTTAAATCATATTTAGCATACCTGTGCAAAAGGAAACCATCTTAGGCCAAATAGTAAGAGCCATCAAATTTTCAAATATCACTTTATAAAGCCCAATTTTTCTGAGCACAAATAAAATAACATAATATGATATATAGAAATGTTTAAAGGTATTCTTAAATATGAGTAAAAATATTTTTATAAGGAATTTGTTTAAAAAAAAAGGGGGCCACAATGGAAATTAAATCTTATTGGGATGAAGAATATTAAAAACATTGTATAAATTTTAGAAGCAACTAATGCACTATTTGAAGGGAGAAATATGGTCTTAAATGTTTATGTTCAAAAAAGAAAAAGCTAATTTTTAAATGTTGTGTGGAGAGTAAAGAAAAAACTACTAAATTAAATAGTAAGAAAAATTATAATAGACTATAATAGTCTTTCAGATAAAGTCTATTAATAATATCCTTTTTTTTCTTAAAATTTTATACTATTCATTTTTTTCTTTTATTTATTTTCAATCATTTGCATCATTATATTTAAAGGACACTTCTTTGGGGCAGCAATCTATGATACAAAAATGAATTTTTAAAATAGGGTGATTATGCATATAAATCTGAAGCTCAGAAGAGAAAGCCAAGCTGTAGACATAAACCTGAGACTCATTCATGTTTTCACAAATGATGATTAAAAGCAAATATGTATTTAAATCAAAAAGAAATAAGAGGTTCAGGGAAGATAAAGACAGTGTTTTCATGGAATCCAGAGAACAAAATGAGAAAATGGCTGGCTATGTCAAAAGGTCCTCAAACATTACTTTCATTAACTAAAGAAATAATGAAGTTCATAATTTGGAAAGACGGGCTTTATTTTTCACAAAAAGAGTTGCAGCCTTTGGGCGGCTATTCTGGTAGGCTGGAAAACCCGGCGCCTAGCTGCAAGCGAGGTACACATGCATGGAGGCAAGGACAATGGTAACAGGAATGAGCGAGATGGTCAAATATACATATTTAACAAGCTATAGGAGACGTTATGAATATTTATGAAAAGAGAAACATGCGCCTGCGCAATGGAGCCTTCTGTTGTGTTATGGGGCCCATATTCAGAAATGGCTGTCCTCTATATCAAAAAGGTAGTACAAGGATGCAAAAACCTTCTCTGCACATTCTGTATACTATTTAAAAACCACTTCATACTTGGTGGTCTTTTATCAAGCAAGAATTCTGGTCTGGCTCTTAGGGAAAAAAAAAGAAAAAGAAAAGAAAAGACTGATGGCCTTTAGCAATGGAGGGGGTAAATGCATTTCTGACCTCCCATCCCCTCATGACTGGGAACTCAACTTTAAAAATTCTTTGGGATCACATTGGCCTATAGGCAGTCTGTTCAGTGTAGGTGGGGGAGTGGAGGCTGATTTTATTTAGTTCACACATAAGTCAAAATATATGGTTTCTAGTTTTAACAATATGACATTCAATGATGATCGCTTGGCCAGCAGATTCAGTGAAATGGAAGGTGGAAATAGTTAATGGAAAGAAAGAAAATAAAGTCAAAATGTGTACAAGGTATTTAAGAAGTTGATGTATGAAAGGAAATAAAGAAAATAAGCAGAGAGGGTCTAGGAAATGTTAAATGTCCCCTGAGTAAGACTTCAATCCCCCGCCTATTTCTTATTTCTTAGGACTCTTTTGGGTACACTAAAATTCTCTACCTACTCTGTGTTTGCTCCAGCATCTGAAGATGTCTAAATAAACACAGACAACTATATTGACTTGTCCAACTTTAAATTCTTAATCACTGGGCCCAAGAGGACCCTTAATGTCACCTGGTATTCCTGATATAGTCTCCTTGGGCATTTATTCACCCATGTTTCATACAGAAGTATAAAAAAAAAATGCAAGTTTCCTACAAGCTAGCTTTTTCTTGCTGTCCAAAGTAACAGTGTACAATAAATATGGAAAAGAATGTTCAAGGTAGTATAAATTGTTACATTTACCGTCTGGTTTTGTGCAGCAACATTCATTTTCCATGCTGTCTTGACTCTCTTGCTCTCTGTACTCAGAACTCTAGCTGCCTTGGTCTTCCCTGAATAACAGCTCTACTTCTCACCTGTGGCCATCTGCTTGGCTCTGCAGAGCCTTCTGCTCCTTGCATTGTAGCCTATGCAAGGAGCAGAAGGCAACTAAAAGCAGTTAACTAGAACAGGAATAGGACTCATCTCATTTGTTTCCCATCTTTAAGGGGTTACTGTTTTTCATTTCCTCGTGTCCAGTGTTTTATAAACCATTGTTTCATGTATTTTTGCCTGTTTTATAATCGCCAAAAGTGGAGAAAATAAATCTAGTTTGTTATGCTAGCTTGTCCAG
Source organism: Microcebus murinus (assembly GCF_040939455.1). Taxonomy (NCBI): domain Eukaryota; kingdom Metazoa; phylum Chordata; class Mammalia; order Primates; family Cheirogaleidae; genus Microcebus; species Microcebus murinus. The sequence goes on from NC_134116.1 coordinate 54,336,244, forward strand.
AAGTGAAAGTGAAGGGAACACTGTTTTCTTGGCATAAAATTTTCCTGGGATTTCAGAGCTTTGGAGGTAGTGATAGGGACTATTTTATTTGTTTGTTTTATTTAACCTCACTAAGGTTTACAGTCTATCACATAATACTGGGATTTATTCATCACTAAATAATATTTTAGTCATTTCACCAGTATCGTTTTCACTACTTCCAAAGCTTTGAAATTCCTAGAATTCCTGGTTTCTAAATATCCAGGTCAGTGGAGAGCATCATTACCTGCACCCACAAGCAATACAGAAACTAGCTTTATCTTGTGCAAACTGTCCTCTGCATTGTTAAAAACTTTCCCAAATCATAAAAAATTTCATAAGAGAAAGGTCCCTGCCCTGCTGTTTGTAAACTATTTAAAATATCGCTCAATCCTCTAGTGTAAGGTTTAAAAATTGCGAAAGGGTCAAAATTGATTTTAAAGAACCAAATTCAGCCATCAGTTGACTTCAGAATTCCTTCTACTTTCTGTATGTCCTCTCTCTCTCTCTGTTTCTCTCTTCCTCTCCTCTCATCTCCCCTTCTTACATTTGTTCACTGATAATACTGTGAAGAAGTTTTATCCAACAGCAAAAATAACATGATCACATTATAATTTAGGTTCATATCATTTCAACTTAGTAATGAAAGAAAAGTCTGCATTGAATAATATTAAATGTACAAAGTCTTCAGAAAAGCCTCTTCTTGCCTGCCATAGACCACATGACCATTTGTAGTCCAGAGTGACACATATGTCTAGAATACATTTTTCCCAGTCCATAAAATCAGGTTCAGTGTGATGGCTATTAGTCTAATAGGTATGAAGAGCCACATAGTGTACATAAGTAAGCAACACACACTTCACAATGGAATGGTTAATATAAATATCATCTACAAATCAAAATAATTATTAAACCCTATAAAATCATAAATATTTCCTGTTGAATATCCATAATTTATGTCCATACTTAATTTTATTTCATCATGTTATTTTGTTATTGTTCATATTTTTGTTTATTATAATGGTAAGATCAGATCTTTCACAGCAGAAAACTATGTATCTTTCTATGTCAAAGGTTTGGGGAATATTCAAAACTTTACTATTATTGAATTCTATATAATATGCAATTGAACTGTAGCCATATAGAGATTTTTTTTTTGAGGATTAAATGACAATGTATACTGCAATGTATATAAGCTACCATTGAAATTTCTTAGACTCAATTCCTGTGAACAATTCTGTAGGTGTCAAATATTAATGTTTTCTATTGCTAATACAAAAATAACTATTATGTTTTTGCTGATTTTATGAAGCCTAATATTAAAAATGTTGAGAAAGAAAGGAAAAATAACCAGATTCATGAAACAATCAAACCAAAGGAGAAAATTATATATGTACCTCTGTGTGTGTGTAGGGGTGCTGAGTGCATGAGCATAAATATATGAATTAAATACTAAAAAAAATCAGTTGTAGATGAATCATAAATTAAATCCAGTTTCTTGGGTGTACTATAAATATGTCAGTACTATATGTATTTTACATGTAGTGTACCTTCAAAAGACAATTCTTTGTGTGTGTGTAGAATAATAGCTTTGACATTTTACCATATTCATAACTCCTAGATATATTGAAGTTATCTTTGATGTATATTAATAAATAAGAACAAAGTGAATATATTTTAAAATAATCAATTAGCAAAAGTATATTCTTAATTGCTTTAATTTGTTATATTTAAATTTAGATTCAGATAAATTGAGCCAATATTTATGGAGATATGAGTATAAAATAGAATGTAAAAGTGGATTCTACCTGAAATGATAAAACAATTTAGAATGGTAAGACTTCATAAAATTGAATTTATGAAGTAGGTCCTATATTTGGTCTTGAACATTGCAGGAGAAAATTAGCAGTTCAGGATTTTTTTTTTTTATTTCAGCATATTATGGGGGTACAAATTTTAAGGTTGCGTATAATGGCCTTGGCCCCCTCCCCCCTCAAGTCTGAGCTTCAGGTGTGACCATCCCCCAGACAGTGCACATCTCACTCATTATGTATGTATATACCCGTCTCCTCCTCCCCCCTCCCACTTGCCCAATACCCGATAAATGTTATTCCTATATATCCACTTAGGTGCTGATCATCTAATACCAATTTGCTGGTGAGTATATGTGGTGCTTGTTTTTCCATTCTTGGGATACTTCACTTAGTAGTATGGGTTCCAGCACAATTCACAATTGCAAAATTGTGGAAACAACCCAAGTTCCCATTAATACATGAGTGGATTAATAAAATGTGGTATATGTATACCATGTAGTGCTATTTAGCTCTAAGAAACAATGCTGATATAGCACCTCTTGTATTTTCCTGGATAAAGCAGTTCAGGATTTTGTCTCCTTTCTTTTCTTCTTTCTTTTTCTTTCCTTCCCCCGGCTTCCTCCATCACTCCCTTCCTCCTTTCTTTTCTTCCTTTTTTCCTCAAATACCTTTAGGTTGATGTGATTATATATTACAGCTACAATGGGACTTTATCTCTAATAGGTGCTTAAACCAAAAAAATAAATAGCCTTTTGCCTTCTCTTTTTTTTCTGAATGCCTGTCAGTTTATAATCAAAATTTATACTACAATATTTTAACTTAAAGACAGTTGATTTTTAAACTGGAAAAATAGATAAATAAACAATGTTTTAGGATTTTTCTCTAATAAATGTTCTGTTGATGGCTTAGATTTTTTTTCAATGAGCTGCTTTCCATGTGTGAATCATTCTTATTTCCAGCTATTTTCAGCATTGGACTCATTTTTAAATGATATTTAATTTTGCTCAGTATGTTGACATGATTATCCTACCTTGAATGATTGAACACTTGAATAAGTCTTTTTTTTTCTTGAAAAGCTTCTTCCAAGGAGTTTCTTAAAATATTTTGGTGAGGTAAATAAGTACTTTGCAATCAGCTAAAAATAAAATGCATTGGCTGCTAAAATAATTGATATATATCAACATTATACATATCAACATTATACATAAAACTATGAATTTCCAAACACTATAGTCTTCTTTTCAGATATTAAAAAACAGTACTAAACAAAATATCGTATTTCTTTTTTAAATCAGTACTTTTAATTTACAGAAATATTCTCCTTCTATATAATTAAAATATTAGCCTGTGTTGTAATGATTTTCCAGAGTTATTTCAACATATGTAAATGTTTTCTCAAGACACCTTAGGTACTCTTAGTAGTAGTAGTAGCAGTAGCATTATCATTATTTCTTAGTATTTTTTGTGTTCTGGTAAATAAAATATTTTAAAGATTTGGCATTTATATAGTACTTCAAAAGTTTATATATATATGTGTGTGTGTGCATATCAATATAGAAGATATAATTCATATAAAATATCTTTAACTTTTTATCAGAATATAATATTTCTACTGCTTATTTTTCTTTGGTATTGTAGGTGTTAGAATAAGACCATATGTTTTATTACTAATGAATAATTTTTTAACATTATATTTTTTCAAAAGATATGTATTTGTATATGCCCAGTGAAATAATTTAAAGCATTCTATTATATATAGTTAATTTCTTTAAAAATGTCATTGCAATTATCTAAGTCCTTCTTGACCATGAGGTAAAAGTGGATGTCATTTAGACATCAGGAATATGGTTAATTAATATGTTTAACTTAAAATTCTATATGTCTAAAGAATGCAAATGAATATGAATATACATATATGTGATAGCATCTGTGAACTAATATGATTAAGTCAAAGCTGTTGATAAAATCTGTAAGATGGGTAAACCTTAGCAGTTTTCAATAATTATATATCATAATTTTTAGAACTTACTGTGTTCCAGGCATTACATCAAGGCATGTCCACTTTTAAAATAAGATATTAAGGCATGGATATTTTGCCCAACTGTGTTGTCAAGTGTTGTTCTACGGTAGAAAACACTCTTAGCTACAAGGCTATGCTGCACCATATATTAATTAGAAAGAGAAAAAACTATTTTGAAAAAACACAAATTTTCAAAATGTAAACATTATAAAAATACCTTACTTATAGAAAGCATATTGTCTGTTGTCAGAATTGTGGGTTTTGTCTGTAACTCCAAAATGTATATGTATGGTTGGTTGGTTGGTTAGTTGGTTAGTTAGTTGGCTTATTGCTTTTAGATACCTTGGAACAAGTTATCCAAATTTTCTATCTCCATTAACTAACCTTGTTTTCTAAGGGTATAATAATATATATATTTTAAAGATTTTTAAAAGAGAAAGGAATTCTAAAATACTTGACAAAATACATGCTTAAGAAATCTTCGGTATCAACATCATCATCATTATTATTTATTCTTTATTTTTCTTTATGGTCTTTAATATCTTCCTCATAGTCAGGAATAGTAGGAAAAAGAAGACATCTACTCATTCAATGTGAAATTTCTATATAATCATTTGTAAGAAAGAAGATGTTACTATTTGTCTGCTAATACTTTTTTTTTTATTTCAGCTTATTATGGGGGTACAGATTTTAAGGTTTCAATAAATGCCCATTTCCCCCCCCCAAAAGTCTGAGTCTCCATCATGACCATCCCCCAGATGGTGCACATCTCACTCATTATGTATGTATATACCCGCCCCCCTCCCCCCTCCCACCTGCCCAATACCCTATTACTGTAGTACCTATGTGTCCACTTAGGTGCTACTCAGTTAATACCAGTTTGCTGGAGAATATATCTGGTGCTTGTTTTTCCATTCTTGGGATACTTCACTTAGTAGTATGGGTTCCAGCTCTAACCAGGAAAATATAAGATGTGCTATATCACCATTGTTTCTTAGAGCTGAATAGTACTCCATGGTATACATATACCACATTTTCTTAATCCATTCTTGGATTGATGGGCACTTGGGCTGTTTCCACAGCCTTGCAATTATGAATTGTGCTGCTATAAACATTCGAGTGCAGTTGTCTTTTTTGTGAGTGTCATTGGATCATTTGGGTAGATGCCCAGCAATGGGATTGCTGGATCAAATGGTATATTCACTTGTATCGCTTTAGGGTATCTCCATATTGCTTTCCACAGAGGTTGAACTGGTTTCCAGTCCCACCAGCAGTGTAGGAGTGTTCCTCTCTCTCCGCAACCACGCCAGCATTTATTGTTTGGAGACTTTTTGATAAAGGCCATTCTCACTGGGGTTAAGTGATATCTCATTGTGGTTTTGATTTTCATTTCCCTGATGATTAGAGATGTTGAGCATTTCTTCATATGTTTGTTGGCCATTCTTCTGTCTTCTTTAGAAAAATTTCTGTTCAAGTCCTTTGCCCACTTTTTAATGGGGTTATTTGATTTTTCCTTCCTGATTTTCGTGAGTTTTAAGTATATTCTAGTTATCAGTCCCTTATCGGATGCATAGGATGCAAAAATTTTCTCCCATTCTGTAGGTTGTCTGTTTACTTTCATGACTATTTCTTTGGCTGTGCAGAAGCTTTGTAGTTTGATCATGTCCCATTTATTTATTTTTGTTGCTGCTGTGATTGCCTTTGGGGACTTCTTCATAAACTCTTTGCCCAGGCCAATGTCTAGGAGAGTGTTTCCAACTTTTTCCTCTAGAGTTCTAATAGTTTAACACCTTAGGTTTAAGTCTGTTATCCAGCGTGAGTTGGTTTTTGTGAGAGGTGAAAGGTGTGGGTCCTGTTTTAGCCTTCTACAGGTGGCTATCCAGTTTTTCCAGCACCATTTATTGAAAAGGGATACTTTTCCCCAGCGTATGTTTTTGTCTGCTTTGTCAAAGATTAGATGGCTATATGAGGATGGTTTTATATCAGGATTCTCACATCTGTTCCACTGGTCAATATTTTTTGTGCCAATACCATATTGTTTTAATGACTACAGCTTTGTAGTATAGTTTGATATCTGGCATATTAATGCCTCCCATTTTGTTTTTGTTGCCTAGAATTGCTCTTGATATTCGGGGTCTTCTTTGGGTCCATATGAAGTGTAAAATTATTTTTTCTATATCTGTGAAGAATGCTGATGGGATTTTAATAGGTATTGCATTGAATCTGTAGATCAGTTTGGGTAGTTTAGACATTTTGATGATATTGAGTCTGCCGATCCACGAGCATGGTATGGATTTCCATCTGTTTACATCCTCTGCTATTTCCTTCCTCAGTGTTTCATAGTTCTCCCTGTAGAGGTCTTTTACATCCTTGGTTAAGTATATTCCTAGGTACTTTAATTTCTTTGTTGCTATTGTGAAGGGAATTGAGTCTTTGATTTGGTTCTCAATGAGATTGTTGTTGGCGTATATGAATGCCTCTGATTTCTGTGTATTGATATTGTATCCTGAGACTTCACTAAATTCATTGATCAGTTCCAGGAGTTTCTTGGTTGAATCCTTGGGGTTTTCTAGATACAATATCATATCATCAGCAAACAGTGAAAGTTTGATCTCTTCTGCCCCTATTTGGATACCTTTGATTCCATTTTCCTGTCTGATTGCTGTAGCCAAGACTTCCAGTACTATGTTGAACAGAAGTGGAGATAGTGGGCAGCCTTGTCTGGTTCCAGTTCTAAGTGGGAATGATTTCAATTTTTCCCCATTCAGTATGATGTTGGCTATGGGTCTGTCATATATGGCTTGTATCATTTTTAGGTATGTCCCTTCTATGCCTATTTTCTTAAGTGTTCATATCATGAAATGGTGTTGAATTTTGTCAAAAGCTTTTTCTTCATCTATTGAGAGAATCATGTGGTCTTTGTTTTTGCTTCTGTTTATGTGGTGAATTGCATTTATAGATTTATATATGTTGAACCATCCCTGCATCCCTGGGATGAAGCCCACTTGGTCGTGGTGGATTATTTTTTTGATAAGTGTCTGAATTCGGTTAGCTAAGATTTTGTTGAAAATTTTTGCATCTATATTCATTAGGGATAGTGGTCTGTAGTTTTCTTTCTTTGTTGCATCCTTTCCTGGTTTTGGTATCAGAGTAAAATTCGCTTCATAAAAGGTGTCAGGGAGGTTTCTGTTCTTCTCGATGTTGTGGAATAGTTTCTGCAAGATAGGTACTAGTTCTTCTTTGTAAGTATGGTAAAATTCAGGTGTGAAGCCATCTGGACCGGGACTTTTCTTTTTAGGGAGATTTTTAATTGCTGTTTCTATTTCAGCTGTTGAGATTGGTCTGTTCAGGGAATCTATTTCTTCCTGGTTGAGCCTAGGGAGGCTGCGTGTTTCTGGAAATTTGTCCTTTTCCTCCACATTTTCTAGCTTGTGTGCATAAAGATTTTTGTAGTATTCATAAATTGTATCTTGTATCTCTTTGGGATCAGTTGTGATATCTCCTTTTTCATTCCTGATGGAGCTTATTAGAGATTTCTCTTTTCTGCTTTTCGTTAGCTTAGCCAATGGCGTGTCAATTTTGTTTATTTTTTCAAAGAACCAACTTTTTGTTTTATTAATCTCCTGAATAGCTTCCCTGTTTTCAATTTCGTTTAGTTCTGATTTGATCTTGTTGATTTCACTTCTTCTGCTGGGTTTGGGGTTGGTCTGTTCTTCTTTTTCCAGCTCTTTGAGTCATTTCATTAGATTGTCTATTTGTGATCTTCTTGTCTTTTGGTTATAGGTATTTATGGAGATAAACTTTCCTCTCAGAACTGCTTTAGCTGTGTCCCAGAGGAGTTGATAACTTGTCTCTCCATTGTCGTTTTCTTCATAGAAGTTTTTTATTTCTGTCTTGATTTCTTCATTTACGAAGTAATCATTTAGTAGGAGGTTGTTTAATTTCCACGTTTTTGTGTAGAAATGTGAGTTTCTGTTAGGGTTGATTTCTAGTTTTATTCCACTGTGATCTGAGAAGGTACATGGTATGATTTCTATTTTTTTAAATTTCTTGAGATTTTCTTTGTGTCCTAGGATATGGTCAATCTTAGAGAATGTCCCGTGAGCTGATGAGAAGAACATATATTCAGTGGATTTTGGGTAGAATGTTCTGTAGATGTCTGTCAGACCCAATTGTTCTAGAGTTTTGTTTAAGTCTATTATTTCTTTATTAATTTTCTGTTTGGAGGATCTGTCTCGTGCCGTCAGTGGGGTGTTGAAATCTCCGGCGATTATGGAGTTGCTATGAATCCATTTGCTTAGCTCCAGTAAGGTTTGCTTTATGAATCTGGGTGCACATAAGTAGGGTGCATATATATTTAAAATTGTTATCTCTTCTTGTTGGACTGTGCCCTTCACCATTATATAATGACCCTCTTTGTCTTTTACTACTTTTGTTGGTTTAAAAACTAAATCGTCTGAAATTAGAACTGCCACACCAGCCTTCTTTTGGCTTCTATTTGCTTGGAATATTGATCTCCACCCTTTTATTTTTAGTCTGTATGCATCCTTGCAGGTTAGATGTGTTTCCTGAAGACAGCATATACTTGGCCTGTATTTTCTTATCCATTCAGCCAGCCTATGTCTCTTGAGTGGAGAGTTTAAGCCATTCACATTTATTGAGAGAACTGATAGGTAAGGTAGATTACTGATCATTCTGTTGGGTTGGATTTTGTTGCTATGATTTCTGTCTTGAGCCATTGTAATATCTGGCCTTTAATATCTTTGGGTTTTGGTTGCTTTTATATTCGTGGGTTATTATTATGATGTTCCGTGCGTAACGCTGTTTTAAGTACTTCTTGTAGGGCTGGTCTTGTCTTGGTGAATTCTCTGAGCCTTTGCTTGTCTGAGAATGTTTTTATTTCTCCTTCATATACGAAGCTTAGTTTTGTAGGGAATAATATTCTAGGCTGGGCATTGTTTTGTTTCAAAAGAGTGAGAATGGGGCCCCAGTCTCTCCTTGCTTGTAAAGTCTCATTAGAGAAGTCTGATGTTATTCGAATTGGCTTTCCCTTGTATGTTACTTGATTCTTTTGTCTTACAGCTCTTAGAAGGGCCTCTTTTCTTGATACTTTGGTCAGTCTGATGACTGCATGTCGTGACGTCTTCCTGTTTGCATTGAATCTCCCAGGGGTCCTCTGAGCTTCTTGAACTTGTATATCAAGATTTTGAGCAAGGCCTGGGAAATTTTCCTCTATTATATCTTCAAACAGCTTGTCCAACCCTTGAGTGTTGTCTTCTTCCCCTTCTTGTAACCCTATGACCCTCACATTAGGTTTCTTCACATAATCCCACAGCTCTTGTAGGCTTTGCTCTTTTCTCTTGCTTCTCTGCTCTATTTCTGTGACTGATTTATTTAATTGGAGGGTATTATCTTCAAGCTCTGAGATTCTTTCTTCTGTTTGATCTATCCTGTTCTTGAGACCTTCCACTGTATTTTGTAGTTCCTTGAATTGATTCTTCATTTCCAGGAGTTCGGTTACACTTTTCTTCATTGTGTCTATTTCTTTTCCCATATCATGGAGGCTTTTTGTGGTTTCTTTGTGTTGGTTATTGAGTTGTTGTTGCAGCTGGGTGAGTGTTTTTATGATCCACTTACGAAATTCCTCTTCTGTCATATTGGTTGCCTGATTTTGGTTGGTGTCCGTTTCTAGGGGGCTGGTGCTCCTCTTTAGGGGTGTGTTTTCCATTTGGTTCTTCATATTTCCTGAGTTCTTTCGCTGATTTCTTCCCATGTCGATCACTTGTTGTTTCTTTCCTTAGGTTATTGTTTGGGTATTCACACACCTTGTTTAGTTTCTGAGGTGTTAGGTGGTGTCTGTGGGTGAAATTGGACCACTCCCTGTATATTGAGTCAGTGGGTGCCGTGGAAAGTTTGTGTAAGATGCCATCCCTGTCAGTAGGTGGCGTTTGCTTGGAGGAACAGGCTATGGTGTTGATTTTGTGTCCTGTTAACAGCTCCTGTTCTGGGCAGAGCTGGGTTGGGTAAGCCTGCCCTCAGGCAGTTAGCAGGGGTCAAAGTTCTGTTTTCTGCTTCCAGGGAAAGCTGTCAGGGTGGGGCTGGAATGGTCCCTCTTAGCCAGAAAGTCTGTGTGTGGAGGTGGGGCTGTCTGAGACCCGCAGTCTGGAGCGGGCCTCACTTCTTTCCACCCTCCCCAACTCCGCAGCTACTCCTGGGCCTCTGCCAGCAGGCCAGACCACAAGCCACCAGGCTTCCCCGGACTATGATGCCAGCGGGGAGGTTCCTTGCACAGGAACGCCACCTGGGTTGGGCGCACAGCCTCCTCCTGGGAGGAGGGTTGCCCTCTAGGATGCAGATCAGCCCCTGGAGGCACATACACCTCCGTAGGCTGTTCAAGTATAACCCTTCTGTGCCCTGGGCAATGCTAGCCCATGGTGCAGGGGATCTGGTCTGCAGGTCCGACCTCTGGGTCCCAGAGTTCAAACTGTATCCCCACCAGGGAGAGGATTTTCGGTCCCAATTCACCCACAGGGAGCCCAAACTGGCTCTATGTCTCTCAGCCTCTGAGTCGTCACCGTTCTCCTGGGAACACCATGCCAGCAGCACCTGGGAGGGCAGGTGGGTAGGGAGCTCACAGTCTGAGTTCCCCCGAGTCAGGTGTAGGATCCCAAACGGGAAGGTCCCGTTCCCTGGAGGTGCCTCCGGCTGGTGGCTGTATTGTCTCTCTGGGCAGCCACGGGTAGGGTCGGCGGAGGGGAGGAGGAGGCAATATGGCGCCTGCCGTGCGGCTCGGGTCCGTGCACACGGAGGTGCCCGGAGGAAGTTGGGAACCTGGTGCCACGTCTGCTACAGGCTCACCGTTGGCAGGTGGCGGCGGTCTCTGGGCTGGTGTCCACAGGTCTCTCCACCCGCTGGGGAGCCCACCAGCAGTCCCGAATGCAGGGGAGGGGAAACAGCAAATCCACCTACCCTTGCCGCTGGTCTCCGGGCTGCTCCGGTGGTCTCAGCCTCCAGTTCTCTTCCACAGCCTCCTCCAGTGGAGTCTCCCGGGGTCTCAGGTACCCCTCCTTCCAGCCCTTGTCCGCTGTATGCTCGTCTTCTTGCTTCTTTCCTCTAATTTCTGCTAGAATCTGTCTTTTCTGCAGAGACACTCTGTCTGGTGGTTTTATTCGTCTGCCATCTTGCTCCGCCCCCCTCTGTTAATACTTTTTTAAAATCCATACTACAAGTATATATTTTTAAAGGTAATTCTATGGAATATTACCTCTTTCTATTTTTGTAAATTTATAGCTATTGAGTCTTTTATTAGTTCTAATAAAAATTCAAGTAACTCACTGAAGTCTTATAATCCATTTAAATTTTATATATGTCTTATATTTTGCTTATGTACTTTACATACATTTGCGCCAATAATTATGTTATTACATAACACAAAATGTGCTTGTCAATGGGAATCTTAAATAAAGAATTTCAGCATGACTATAAAAATATTGCCTAATCTTTATTTTGTTCTGACACTAGGAAACCTGACTTCTTAGTACCCTTGAAATGATGGTGAAATTTCTTATGTAGTTCAAGGGAGTATCTTTAACATATTAACTGAACAGTTCCTTCGAATTAATTTCAAAGAGTATCTAGGTAGATTTAGCAAAAAGTTTCTTAAGGTACTTCAATTATTATATACAAATAGTTGAAACTCAGACTGATTTTCTCTAAATGATATTGTTTCAATCATTGCTGGAAGGGGGCTGCTGAGTCTTACATTTTCACTAGCATGATAATGGCAACGAAAACATTTGTGTCACAAAAAGATAAAGTTATAAGAAACTGACAAACAGTAGAAAATCAACCCCAAACAAAATTAAGGTAAGAGAGTAAAGACAGTATGTGATAGTAGCATCAGGCTTTTGGCTTATATGCAAGAGATGTTTTCACAGGTAAAAGAGTGACAAAAACTACTCTCCTTTTTGCAGCAGGCAATGCTACTTGCCTTGTCAGCAGCTTTTCTACTTTAGCCTTGAACAAAAACCTCAGTTTAGTTTTGGGGGGTCAATCTGCAGAGACCCATGGGATGAATCTTGATTTTCATCACCAATAATTTAATGACATTTCCCATTATGAGTTATTTACCTCAATGTGTGCATGTGATCCATGCTCAAAGGATTATGCTGTAGAGCAGTTGGAAAAGATTTTTATTCGGAGAGAGAGATGAACAAAATCAGAAAGAGCTTTTTGAGGGTGGACCACTTCTGTTTCATGTGACTTTTTCCATGTAACACTTGGCAACTTTTTGTGACCTTGAGCATAGGAGCTTCTAACCCACTAAAGATGTCAAAACTGAAAATATGTTGAGGGCTAGGTCTTCTGAGAATATTACTATCTTGAAAAGCAAATTTTGGGAGCTCCTGCAGTTAGATTTATCATTAGATAAAATATAGATTTTCTTAGAGTTTAACTGGCATCTTCAAACTGGGATAATTGTATCAGTAGGGCATAAAGGGTGTAGTTTTTTGGACAACAAACCAAACAACATTCTAGCATGTTTATTTTTAAGAAATAAATTTTTCAAATCTTTCTTTTTTAAACTGGTAAGTTTATATATTCACTTCAGTTGGCATGATTCTAACTCTATATCTCATTTGACAACCATTCTTCTTCTGCTCTAAAATAGAAGAAAAACAATATCCAAAAGGCATGCCATTCTTTTACTGAAGAATATAATGACATCTGAGCTTTGGCAGTGGTTTACTTAATTATTTCCTACCAAATAAATAATATGGAATGTGTGTCTGTCTGTCTGTCTGTCTGCTGTTTTTACTTTTGTTTCAACTGGAATTCAGAAAGTCACATGAGAATAACAGCAATTACAAACTAGATAATCTACAAAATCATAGTTTTTAAAAGTCCATCATAGAATTGAGGGCCCAAGGAAACACAGGTACTATAATACAGAGAAGTAACAGATCCTCTTGACATAGAATAGACCCATGCTGACTTTCATGGCAGGAGCATTTTCATGCAGAAAATGCTCTCCAACAGTCTGTAGAATCCTGAAGCAGGGATTTTTATCCTACAGGCATAAACAAACTTATTTCTCATTGGCAAAAATGTGTTGATCGTAATGGTTCCTATTTTGATTAATAAAGATGTGTATGAGCCTAGTTATAATAATTTAAAATTCATGGCCCAAAACTGCAATTACTTTTGCACCAACCTATTAATAAATGAAAGTCTGAATCATTTTTAGTTATCTCAACTTTGAAATATAAAACATAGAAATTACAAAATGTCACAGTGAACTTGTCAAAAATACCATATTATACATAATAGGCCCTAAATATAGTTTTTTCCTGATGCTACAACTTCATCATGCAAATGGTAGCTGCTAAATGGAACATGTCATAAGATTGTTAGGTGGATAAGGATGCATTCCAGGTCTCCTAGGGACAAAAGTGGGTGCTATTGCACCCATCTTGGTCTCACCCAACCCTGATTTTCCATATCTGGGGGAGAAGGAAATTCCTTATGAGTCTGGCAATCAGAACTGGTGCACCAGCTGCAAAAGAATGCAGAGGACTCTCTAGCCCACAGAGAAAGCCAAATGAGTACCATAAAGTCCAGAAAGTGACCTAGAGCCCACATGCGTAGTTAAGGCTAAGTCAGGTCATGTGACTCCCAACTGTCTAATCAAAGTGGTTCCATGGTGACCTCTGAACACAGAGGAGGTCCCTATCCAGACACTATAAAACAGGATGCAGACCATAGCCAAGCTCTCTCTCCTTGCCCTTTCTTTTGCCTGCCCTGCTGTGACAGTGGGTCCCCTCGTCATCTGTGGCATATGTACCATGCCATGTAAACCTGTATCTTGCTCTTGCCCTATAATTCTATCTTTCTCTCCTCAATAAACTCATTTTTGTGCTTGCCTAACTTTGGCCTGTCTGGTCATTCTTCAGCCATGAGTGTGCCAAGAACTGATAGTTTCAGACTGAAACCTGACATGATGTCTACTTATCTACAAATCATATATGTTCTCACATAATTAATGTAAATTAATCACAGTGTGTATCATTTGTTAAGTGGGTTAAAACAAAATGGGATTTCACATGTAATGAATATAATGAGTATATTGTTTAAATAAATTTTATAATAACATACCTAATAATATGTTGCTAAATTTATTTTATATTTATAGTGGCTCTTTTGTTTTTAATCATACAAAAATAATTAAGTATATCCATGCAGTTTATGAAATCATACATTTTTTGAAATGTGTTAATAGTTTAAAAAATGGTTGTAAAATGCTGATCTAAATATGGCAATTATATAGTGGTAACAAAATATTACCTGGGTGTTATCTGTGTAGCAGGCATCCTCAAACTACAGCCCGCAGGCCACATGCGGGTGTTTTTTTACCCGTTTGTTTTTTTATTTCAAAATAAGATAAGTGCAGTGTGCATAGGAATTTGTTCATAGTTTTTATTAAACTATAGTCTGGCCATCCAGCAGTCTGAGGGACAGTGAACTGGTCCCCTGTTTAAAAAGTTTGAGGACCCCGGTAAGATGTTATGCTTTCATTTTCATAGTAGATGTAGAAGTGAGAGGAAATTTGCCATTTCCCCCCAAAATTTGAAAGTTTGAAAATTAACTGAAAGATCAACTCACATTTAAGGCAGATTAATAAGAGAAAGGTTTATTTATCATGCACATGGGGAGAATCACAGAGTGATTACTCAATATCTCAGTGAAGTTCAAATCTTTTTATGCCTATCTTTCTTAGGGGAGGGGAAAATGAGCAGTAATAAATGGTTGATAGGGAGGATGAATAGATGGAGGAAACAAACTGACTTGTAAATTAACCTGACTATATTTTAAATGATTTTGGCCAAGTCTGGTTGCATTCCTAATCTTTTCTGCAAAATAATGAAATAATAGGGAGAGAAAGGGAAGTCTATTGTTCTTTTGGCCTATGCAGATAGAAGGCAAGTCTCTTCCAAGAGCCTGTTACTCTCTAAGTGCCTTAATTCAAAATATCCTATATACCAAAGAGTCATATTTTGGGGTGAAATTTCCTGAGATTCTTCTTGAGAATTAATGTCAATTTCACATAATTTTTTCCAATCTTTAGAAAGGCAGAGATTGTAACAAATGAAATCATTACCACTTGCTGGAATGTTCACTGGTAAGTTGTAAACAGATTCTTCCTTGAAGTACAGATGATACAGAGAAGGTCAATAAAATTCTTACATGGAGTTTGTAGGAAAAAATTAGTTTGTATCAATTCTTACATTAATTATTCTATTTAGCATATAAGACTATATTCTATTTCAGTAGTATGCCTCTGTAACATTCTCACATCACAAATTACAACTTTGAACAATATATTGCTTTTTCATATTTTATATTAGAACAGAGTAGCATTGTTCTGCTGTTTTGACCCCTCCAAGATTTCTCACAGATAACTGAAAGGATTGAGAAACAGCTAGGTTCTCAGTAAAAAGAGTTTAATGAATGTTACAGGAGGGTAATTTGCATGGAAATGACATTTTTTTTTGATGCCTGGAAAATGTAACAAAAAGAGAAAAGGAAACAGCCTATCTTCATGCTGATGATAATGTTTATAATGAGCCTGAAAAATAGAAATTTAACCAGCTCCTGGAATATTATAATCTGCTTTTGATTTCTATGGGAGCTTTTCAAGTAGATACAGGTATAACAAAAGAGGTTCTATTTGAAACTCTTCAATTAAACTAAGCATTGATAGAAAATAGTTAACATTTTATGTTGAGTTAACCATCCAAATAGTAATTATTAATGATGCAAATCTTTTGATTTTCATTCTCAAATTGAGAACAGTAAATTCAATATTAGTTCAGACACTTCTTTCTCACACATTCTTACTCTCCATGTATATGTATATGTATATGTATATGATGTATATGTATATATTTAGTTTTGCACTGATAGATATATAGGTAGATATAATTTGTCAATTCAAGAAGAGATTGGTGTTGAAATATAAGTGAAGTCTAATTCATACTAAATTAGGTGTCTGGGAGAAACATATAGAATATTTAATCACTTCCAAAAGCTAAAATCTGCCATTGGCATGTATTCCAGAATGTTAGTGCTAAATATTAGTTTATAAATATTAAGAAACTGTGATATGCTACATTTTCAAGTGTTTTTGCCCAAAAAGAGATTTTTCTGAATTTCCTAAATTTCTAATCTGTGTTTCCTGAAGTTCCTAGAATTTCAAGCTTATGCTTCACTGTTGATCTGTTTTTCAGACATTATGTAATATAATTGACAAACTAAAGGATGTTAATTTGCACAATCGATTAAAAGATCTCAGTGCTGCAGAATAAAAGGTCTCAGTTGATATGACTGCATTCTTTGAATCATTCTTATCTACCATACACACACACATAATACACACTGTATATATATTCAAAGAAAAAATCCCGTATTTTAAACTAATAAAAAAACCCATAAAACCAAAGAGGAATTTTTGCCATAAAAGCTTATATCTCAATGTTTAAAGAACTCACCTGTTGTGCAAAACATCTATTCTTAACTTTTGCTATTAAAAGCTTTTATATGTGTAAAAACTAAAAAGAGATCAGTTAATTCAACATTTTTGCCCTCCAGTAAGCAGAGAAGGAAAGATTGAAAGCATTAGTCCATCAGTATGCTGATGACATTCATCCTAACATTGCCCTTGATCAGATGGTACTTTTTCAGCTTTTTGTTGTGTCTTGCTATTAGAGGCATAGATTAAAATAAACTGACCAAGTTTCAGTCCAAATAACAAGAAAGAACCCTGATGGGCAGTGGGAATCATCTGGAGTATGTTTAAAGAGCAGTCTTTTTCAGTTATTTTCCAGTCTTTGCTACTGAACCCTATAGTCTAAGACTTCTTTGATCCACGATACTAATCGGTTAACACCAGTCATTAAAAACCAGTTGTGTATGATTTATAATTTCCATGTATATTTGAAAGACAACCCAAAGGGGGAACTCTGTGGATATTATCATGCTCTGCCAATAAGAGTAAAAATTCTCTAAGAAGAAAATTAATAATCTCCACATTTTATTTTATTTTTTTTATCTCCACATTTTATATCCAGGAAAAGCATGGGGCTATCCTGCTATGTTTTGCTATGAGAGTAAATTAAAAACAATAAAATGATGAGACTTTTTGTTGCTGCCCAACCGGGTTCATTTGCTTGCTGCCAAAGAGGAAGCCAGTATGCTGAGACAACAGGGTTTACAGCAGAGAAAGTTTATTCCTCATAGCAGTAAAGGAGGAGATGGGAGAAATTCTCAAATCTGCCTCCCCAAGAATTTGGGAGACAGGGTTTTTAAAGATAATTTGGTATGGGCAATTGAATCTGCTAATTGGCTGTGTTTGGGGTAGAACCATAGAGTTGTAGAAATTGTCTTCTTTGCTGATCAGGTTCTTGGGTAGGAGTCACAAGAGCAGTTGAGTGAGTTCCCGGGTATGGGCCACTGATCTGGGAGGGTCAGCCATTCTACTGGAATATAGGACCTGGGAGATATCTCAGAAACTACCCTTAGGTTTCCAAAGGTGATGTTATCTATGGAGAAAGCTAAGATTCTTTATGACGACCAGCTATGTGACTCCAGAGTGGCAATCATAGAGAAGCAAACAGGGGGACAGTGGCTACTTATTATTATTTTTAGCTATTCCTGTGCCTTATTTTTAGCTAGGCCATTGTCACCTTTCTCACCTTGTACCCTTTTATCAATTTGTAAAGGTGGTTTCATTTTGATTAAGCATACTGGTTGATGATAAAGAGTGGACTATGCTATGAATTTGTACTGGAATGTTCTTAAATGTTTACTAAGATCTAATTCCCTTTCACTTTTCTCCACTATTTGAATCACATGCTATACAAGGCATTACTTATTTTTTTCCCATTTTTCTTCCTCATTTTTTACCTCTCACATGCAAATAATAAATTAATAATTGGGTAACTGCAAACACAACCTCATCTCTATTGGATCATTTGTTTCTGCTAGTTAACTACAAAAGATTTAAATTCTGTTAAGTGAAGTATTCCAAGAATGGAAAAATAAGCACCACATGTACTCATCAGCAAATTGGTATTAACTGATCAACACAAGTGGACATATAGGAATAGCATTTATCGGGCATCGGGCAGATGGGAGGGGGAGGAGGGGATGGGTATATACATACATGAGTGCAATGTGCACCATCTAGGGGGATAGACACGCTTGAAGCTCTGACTCTGGAGGGGAAAGGCAACACACGTAACCTAAACATTCGTACCCTCATCATATGGTGAAATAAAAAAAAAATCATTTTTCTAACTCAGCTATAGCCATAATTGTCACATTGAGTTAACAACTTAAGCTTAAAAACTTACTTTTACCAGTTGAAGGATGAAAAATTAGACAAGATGATGCTCAAGGATTCTTCATCTAACATTTTAGGACAGCATTTTATTCATTTCTGTTTGATTTCATACAATGTTTCTTTGTATCTTTTTTCAAAGAAATTTCTAAGACTTTAAAATTGAAATGAAATCAAGGTCCCTTTTATTCCAATCCACTGCATCCCATACTATTGTGAAGATCTAGACCAGGCGTCCTCAAACTACAGCCCCAAGGGCCACATGCCGGCCACCTAACACATTTATCTGCCCCTTTTTTGCAGAGTGTTTTTGCCGAGTCACGCTTAGCAGCCAACTAGTCCTGGGCCCACAGTGCACACTCTCCAACGGTCTGAGGGACAATGAACTGTCCCCCTGTTTAAAAAGTTTGAAGACCCCTAATCTAGACTATTCCAAATTATTAGTTTCCCACTGACCAAAATGATGTTCTCCTCAGTGGGGCTAAACTTCAGAACTGGCCTCTTTCTGACTATGGGCTCCAATCTCCTTTTTCTTAGAGTGTGTACTTTAGAAAACTTAAAATTTGTAAATGTAAATTCTTTCTCTGCCTCTTTGAAATGTATATAAATCTTTTATCAGCCTCTTACTAGTTTTACCATCCAGGAAATGTCTTTCTCAAGGACCTTAGAAACCATTTCTTTAAAATGTAAACATCTAAGGCAATAGCGCCCTTATCTCCCATTCCCTGTGGATACCACTTAGCAAACACAGATGACCAAATCACAAGGAAGAACAGTTGCAAAATAAGCAATAACTCAATGTACTGTAAATATCCTGTTGGTTAACCTCCTCTCTAAATGCTTCAGTATTTTCCACTAGTTCATTCTAATGTTTAACCTCCCACCCCTACTTTTTTTTAACTACTTCCTACTTTTGTGTCAACTGAATTGGGTTCAATCTCTCTCCTCTACTGTGCTAGCTTGTATAGCCTTGCTTGCCTATTTAAGTTTGTCTGAAGCAATTTTTGATTTAATACCTTTCATCTTTGTGTGATCACTTTTTTCTGGTCTCAGGAGAATGGGGAAGAATCTACTCTGATTTTCTCAGTCATTGCCTGAAGTTTCTGTCCTCAAATTTTTTGTTAATCCTTTTTGTGTATCCCTTACTCATATTTCCAAATTTTGTTCATTTTCTTCGACTGCTGCCATTATCTCCATTTGTTTTTGAGATAAAACTCTGTTACTCTTTAAAGGTCTTGCTCAATGATACCTAAAAAGATAAATGATTTCACTTATTTCTTTATGTAGAAATGCTACATTATTATACTTCTTATTGACAGAAAAATACAAACTCTAAAATATTTGAAGAGGTTTATTCTGAGCCTCATGTGAGCAACCACTGCCCAGGGGACACGTTCTCAAGAGGTCTTGAGAAAATGCACCTGAGCTGGTGGATTATAGTTTGGTTCTAAACATTCATGGAAACAGGAATTATAGGTAAAATCATAAATCAATACATGGATGGTGTACATTAGTTTTGCCTGAAAAGTTGGGACATCTATAAGTGGAAGCTTACAAGTCTTAGGTGGAGTTTAGGGATTCTTTAGTTGACAATTGGTTGAAAGAGTTAAGCTTTGTCTAAAGACCTGGAGTCAGTGGAAAGGAATGTTCTAGTGAAGATAGGGGTCTTCTAGGATGGTTGAGTTAAGATAAAGGAGTCTTCCATGTCTCATATGATGCTATACCAGAAACACTTTCAGAAGTAAACCACGTTATACTGGGTTAACAAAATCTGTTTAGTGAGATTTTACCATTTGTAGGTGTGACTTACTTACTTCCTCTTAGCAAGGAATTTGGGCAAGAAAAAGGTCAGAGTTCAGTAATCATTCTCAAACAAATTAGCATTATACATTATCATATATATGAATTTATAATAGTATTTAAACAGTAGATGCATATAATATTATCAGTGTTATTAAGCTTGTTTTAATGCATAATTTTTACTTTGCAAGAGTCCAAGTGGGCTTCTTTCAGGCAATGGTTCTCAAAGTGTAACTCTAAGAATCTCTTAAAAAGTAAATTTTGGGGTCACCTCAATAGTCCGGTATTATGAAGTGTGCAGGTGCAGCCCTGTAATGTGTGTGTTAACAAGTCATTCAGGTGATTTTCATATATGTAATATTTGAAAACCACTGTTTGTTATTCACCTCACTGTCTTTCACTTATTAAGTGATAAATAAGTGATTCTAAATACAGAGCATATATACACATATGTATAATATACATGCATACCCAAGCAGGGCACATATATATAACTTAAAGTTTATCCCAATTAATATTTAATTTTTTTCTGAAAAATGAACTTATTCTCTATAATAATATATATTATAACTAAAAGTGACATTAAAGTTCTAATTATCAATTATTATATTTGTAGATGAGGAAATGAAAATATTGGGAGGCATTGAGCAAGTCATGATATACTCCAGTAAATAAATAAATTTTAAAATATGTTACAACATCGTATGCTTATTTTGTTCTATATTTTCTATCCTCACTGTCCAATGAACTTTCTATGATGAAAATTTTCCACACATGAACAATCTAAAATGGTAGTGATTAGACATTCAAAATGTGCAAAAAAATTCAACTTTTAATTTTATTTAATTAATTTTAATTAATTTAATTTATATAGCCACAGTTGAGTATTGGTTAACATTTCAGAATAGCTCTAGATTTTTTTAGGTAATATAAAACATTAATAAAGTTAGTATAAGTTGATCCAATATTTATTTATTTAATTTTCATAAATCTCCACTTGTAAAACAAAGCATACTTGATTTTCAAAATTCTGTATCCTTACTAAATGATATTTTACAGATAAAAAAATTAACATGGTATAATATTGCTAGGGACTTCTGCTGGTTTAAACTAACTTCTTCTAATTCAATTTCATATTATTACCAGCTAGAAGACAGGAGAGAATAGAGGAATTAAGAGAAAGAAGATGTCAGAATTCTATGAGACTTTATTTTGCCTGGCTTTATTATGACAATCAGCTAAAGTAGTCACTTATATGGATTAAAATGGAAATGAAGTGAATATTTATAGTTTAGTAAGTTATTATAAATCCATCTAGTAATGTTAGAAAATAAAGGAGATAAATTTGGATTCAGTCTGATGCTGGTTTGATCATTAGAAATGTCAAATAATCTGATACCACAATTATTTTCAAACAAACAATTTATTTGTTAATACAATTTGGGAAGAAAGACGTTATGAACTTACTCTTTTGGCCAACCCATCTCAACTCATCAACAAACTGTGAAATTTTTTTTTATAGTTTTTTTGTTGTTGTCTATATTGCTTTTGGGGCACATTTTGTGTAGTTGCGTTTTGTTTAGTTGAACCAGTGTTTGGGATTTTTATGTGTTTCAGAACTGAAGAAAAAAATGCACAGGTGTAAGAACAGATACATGGATTGAATTAGAGTTTGCAAGCTGAGAAACAGATGTTAGAGCATCTATTCTTCAGTATGAGAGGAAAAGAGGACGAGAAAACATAACATTAGAAAAATTATGGTATATTATATATGGTATAAGGTATAATGTATTATTTTAAAAATATAAAACTTTGCTATTGTAAATTTAATTGGTATTTGTTCAAATATATATTTATAAATATTTAAATATATTTTTACGATATATTGAGGAGCTTTAATACTATACAGAACATTGACTTCATTAAGATGACTGACACAATGGAGCATCTAAAAACATTTTAAAGTAATATGGGCCAGAGAAGTGGTCTGAACACATAATTTAGCAGATCTTTTTCCCCCCAAAATGCTAAGTAATGTAAAAAATATTTTAAAGAGGTAAAATCAGAGCTATTCTGGTTGAAGATGAACATCTACTCTTAATATTTCTTCGTCTTATCTCCCAACTCCCAGGAATGTCTAAAATCTCAGATATGATTGGAAAATCCCATGACAACAATTTACCTTATTTATCTATTTAAATTGGGGTTTAGGAGAATGATACTTTTAAGAGAAATTCATCAAATTTAGGGGAGTACTTTCTACCTCTCCTATTGTTATCATATTGACAGGAAATATCTCTATATGCCTTTCAGATTACCCAATCCAGAGGGAAATACTTCATCCATTAATTGAAGAATTCCAAACAAAATGATATTTTTAGACTGTAGCAGCAGTTGAAAATCAGGATTTTGTAAATAAGTAAAGTTTTATTGCAATGTCATCACATTCATCCATTCATATACTGTCTATGTCTGTTTTTGTACTATACTATGAGAATAGTATTTAGTATTTACAAGAGAAACCTTTAACCCCACAAGCAAAAAACATTTGCTATCTACTTATAGAAAAAAAGTTTGGCAACACTTGGTATTAATTAATCAAGAGAAAGTTTAAAGTAAATAAAGAATTTTAGTTATCCCCATTTTGACAAGTTTCTAGGTTTAAGACAAGTGGAAATGTAGACAGCAATTAATGTCAAAAACACATTAAAATTTGGTTTTCCATAAAGTCAACACGATTCAATCTTTGTGGTGTCTTCATTGAAAATGTAAACATAAGATTACGTTACTCTGATAAATTTTGTTAACCACTTCAGTACGAGCGTTGACTACAGTCGATAGCCACAGATGAACGCGCACAGCCGGGTGCTGACTTTAGCGTTAATAACAACATTTGTCTTTTCTAATTTTTCATTTATCAAAATAAAATTGTGAACATTTAAAAATAACGTAATGAAAACATATATGTATATGTTACCTATTCTGATTTACATTACAAGTAAAGCTGCCTGTAAAGTAAAACAAGCTTTCAGTACTTTTAAGCTTTCCTCATCACACAAGAGCAAAATGGATTCGTTGTCAATACACAGCACAAACTATCGTGCGGACTATGAGTGCTGGCTGTGGGCAAGGTTTCGTGGCCAGTGAGCGCCATAACTAAGTGGTTAATCAAGAAAGCCTCCTTTGGGAGAGATCAGGCATTGACAAACTATGTCCTGAGTGTAAAACCCAACCCTCAGCCTGTTTTTGTACAGCTTTTAAAACATATAAAATATTTTAAAGGGTTCTAAATTAATAACAAAATAAATCAAAGAATATATTACAGAAACCCTACAGCTGATGAAACCAAAAATGTTTACCACACAGTCCCGTACAGAGTTTGCTCACCACAAAATGAGGCTATCTTTAGCAATGGAGTTCTTTACTAGACAAATCAGATTGTGAAAAAACAAATACATAGAACAAAAGCTAGTTTAAAGGTTCTCTAACAATGACATTATTTATTGTTCTCAAGAGCTGGATTAGAGGGCAGAAACATATGTATATCACAAATACGCAGACTTTGCCACAATATAAAAAATAATTTTCTAAAATTACTCAAACTCACAAATCACAGAGAGTTATCTATTAGCAAAATGGCCAGAGTAAAATAATGTAACAGTATAAAATAGTTCACTTAAAGTGAGATGGGATTAAGGACCCAAATGTCCTTCTTTCATATTTATAATTTTCAAATACACTCTACATTTTCAAAATATCCTTTTATCATTGCTTCTTATTATTGTTTTTTGGTGCATTATCTTTATTTACTCAGTACAAATATTGACATATTTATGACCTTTTCAAATTTTTTATACTTTTTTCATCTGATGAAATATAAAAATTATCAGAAGTGATTTGGCTTCTGATTTTCATACTAACAGTTTTATCTGAAATGTCAATTCATTCTTTGTTTCTTATGTTTGATAGCTCATTGAAAATGTCTTCGGGAGCCTTATGTATATAGATAGATCTTCTCTTCTCTAGACATTGATCTAATTGGGATACTTTCTTTGAAATCCAGATTATTGGTACTTTTAATGTCATTAGCATATACCCAGAGGATTTTTCCAGTCCTTAGTATGGAAAGTATAGGTATGTCTTTCAAAAATCTCTTAGATGAGTATGAGATGAAGGATAGAGATTTCAATTCTTAGTATATTAAATGAAAGTTTTGATGATTGGTCTAACTTTCCCCTAACATTAGGAATACCTGAGGATTTAGCCCTTAGTTGAGCCCTCCTGCAACATTAACTCAAGAACTATCTAAGTAAGCTTTGCACAGTGGCAGTATTGTGTAGCCAATGAGGTTTATCCAATGCACGATTATTGCTAATTGAAAACTTTTTCCAATACCCTGCCATGGCGACTTGAAATATAATCGGCATTGGCAATTTCTGACAGTCTCTACGGAGACTGAGTATTAACAAAAAAGAAAGAAAAGAAAAAAAAAGAAAGAAAGAAAAAAAGAACTATCTAAGTATTGTATAAAATCCAGGATAAATGAGGATTCTGCTGAAGTTATATACCTATCCAAGGAGCTTTACCCGGTGAAATATGGCATTTATTAAGGAACATGTATAATAATTAATGAAGAATCTGTAATTGATGAGTAATATATCCAGCTCCTCTTGGTAATGGGAGCCTGTCATGTTCCTCTTAGGGAGCACACGACTAGCAGGGCATAAAACATGAAGGAATCCTAATGCTGATGGCTTTAATCCAAATGTACACACTCTGCCTTGTCTCTCCTGGGAGTCACAGTGCAGCGTGATGGAGACATTCATAAGACGTATGTGAGAGGCACAAAGATCCTACCTGATGTTACAGTGTGTGCTGTGTTGCTGCATATCTTGTATCCTTTCTCATCACTAAGTAAGTGTTTTGGCAAAGCCTATTTAATCCTATGAGTTTGTATGTGGATTCAAATCCAGAAATCCTGCTGTTGGAACAGTGTGAACATTACTCTATATAAACTTTCATCTATTCCTCTCATTTATTGTATGATAATGCCTCCTGCCTTAATTTTAGACCTTTATTACATTTTTCCAGCAGTTCTTTCTTCTGTCTTTGTCAGAAAATAAAGCTACAGGCTTCTGCCAAGTTTGCTAAGAACTGTTACCAGTTCCACAGAGTGTCAGAAGAGATAAGGTTGCCAAATCTCTTCTTAAATAGATTGTTTAACCAATTCTTTTTAGCCCCACATTTCACTACACTTTCAGGAGCAATTAATATTACCAATTTCTGAATCTTTGAGGAAATTCATTATATAAATTGAGTTATTTCTTGGCTTTCTATTCTGCTGGTCTAACATTCAGCTCTTTTGCTTCTTCTAAATTACCACTTGTCCAACAGATTTCCAGCTTCCAATATTGGAATTATTGACCATTCTTTTCTTTCCATCTTTATTGATTTTGAAATTATGTTGAAAAATATTTTTATTATAATTTTGGAGTAGGTCTTCTATATGCATGTGTCCTGTGAATCTCTATGGTAGGCTAGTAAATGCTACAGACTTTTCAAAATAATGTTTTTAATTTATGAAAAAAATATAGGGATAATACTGAAAGCAATTGCATTATAAAGAAGTTATAAAAGATTTTAAGTATTTTTAATATAACAGCAAATGCGAGTCTCCATTCATGCATTAAATAAAAATATTGTGTGGTATATCTAATCATATCTATCATAATTTATAAGGTAGTGATAATTTATAAGGTACCTCACTCTCATAAGGTAGTGATTAGTCTAATCAAAATTTCTATATATCTGCAATTGCCAAAATGTTATATGAAACTACCTGTGATTTTTAGTGATAATAGAAGCCATAAATATTGCTAATGTTACTGGAGTTTGTTGCCTGCACATATAATTGAAGGAAAGAAGTTTCAGTTAGAGGTTACTGAAAATAGATAAATGAATTCAAGTTTATTCAAGTTCATGTACCCTAGTTATGAACTTCTGATTTAGAAGGTCCTCAGAGACAAAGGAAATAAATTTGTGGTTTACTGTTCCACCTTAAATTGGAAGTATCCCAACTTTCCTTAAATCCATGAAAACATAAATAATTTTCTAGAATATTTGTTGAAAACACACTAAAAATGCTGAAGATAATTCACAGTCACTGTATGTAATGTTTTGTCAATCTTATAAAGAAAAAATGCATAACATAAATATATTTAATGGGTAATATGAATTATTTTGAATGTGTTCACGCAGGCAGAAGGCTACCAGAATAAAGATGCAGTGCTGATATTTAAACTAAATTGAAATATATTCTTGTTATTAAAAAAGGTCATGCTCTAGTTGTTGAGGTAAGTAGAATGAGAAAAGATAACATGTTTTGAGGTTGTCATTACTCACATTGTGGAACTTCTAATGTAATACATCAAAAGACAGAGAGTATGATTTACTGGTGCATGGGAATTTCCAAATATGTGAAAGAAGGAGCTTCTCTGAACAATTTCTTATATTCTTTGTGGGATTGGGGACAGAATATTCCTGAGCTCACATACTAAGTTCTGTATATTTATCTTTGTGTGCCCCACTATTTATATAGTTAAAATAATGTAAATATAAGATATATAATGCAATGTATTTGTGTATTTTATTTAAATACATATAAAACAAAATATATTTTAATTGTGTATTTTATTTAAATACATTTCATCTATATATCTTAACTATATATAGTTATATTAAAATAAGTGTCTGAAATGCTTTATTAAAACCTAAAGGAATCTATTAGGATAGATAAAAATCCATAAGGACTTCTGGTTCTGCCAAAATATAATAGACATTTTCTCTCTGCTAAATACAGCTAAAACCTTGGAAATAATGCAAGAGGCAACCAAAGGACAACTTTGAGGGTAGTATGAGGAAGTTAAGCCGTTTCGAGCTAGAATACTTCATCGATGCATCTTATGTTCTTCCATACAATAGAAGAAGATGACCCTGGCTCAGTGTTTTTGTAATCACCAACTCAACAGCAAAAGGCAAAACAGATGATATCATTTGTCCCCTGGATCAAATGGGAATCCCTCTGGAAGTAGGCAAGTATGACACAACTAGCCAGGCTGAAAATAAGTGACCAGGCAAAATACTTTTCTTATGTACTGTGTCTCAGACTTCTCTACCCAACTGAAAGATAATGGGGTAACCAGGTAGCATTGGCTAAAGGGACCCTGTCATAATAAGTGGCCCTTAATTGTCATGGGTCTGAGACACACATACCCCAGCCAGTGAAACCAGAGTGACAGGAAAGCACTGCTAGAGAGAATTACACTACAATAAACAACTACCAAGAAAGTATCCTTCATGCCCCATATCATGTGGAGGGTTGTGTGTGGGAGGTATGAGAGATCTCACTACAGCAAACACCTAACTGGGGAAGTCTCTTTGTCCTTGAAGTCCTGAGATTCCCTTCTTTATCGTATTAGTTTCCTATTGCTGCTGTAACAAAGTACCACAAATGTAGTGGCTTAAATTCAGAATTCCTAAAATCAAGGTGTTGGCTGCACTGCATAATTAATTCTAAAGGCTCTAAGAAAGAGTCCTTTACTTGTTTTTGCAGCTTGGAGAAGCTACCTGAATTTCTTGGCTTCATCCTTCAGCTTCAAATTATATCACTCCAGTCTCTGCCTCTGTCCTCACATATCCTTCCCTGACATTCTGTTCTCTAGTTCTATTTTTAAAGGACACTTGTGATTACATTAGACCCACCCAAATGATTCAGGATACTTGATTCATCTCAAAACTCTTAATATACCATACTCAAAAAGTTCACTTTGCTATGTAACGTAATATACTCAGAAGTTCTGGGGATTATGACTTGGACATCTTTGGAGGTGTCCATTGCACCAACCACAGTCTACTTTCTGGCCCCAATATTCATGTTCACTCTACATGGAAAATATATTGATCTCATCCCAACATCCTCAAAAGTCTCAAACCATCATGATAGGAATTCAAAATCCAAAATCTTGTCTAAACTTTATCAGTCCCAAACTCCCAAATATCATCTAAGTAAGGAATATAATAGAGTCTGACCAATATTTTTTCTGAGGTAAATTGTTCTTTATCTGTGAAACTGTGGAACTGAAGAAACAAATTAATTGCTCTCAAAATGTAATGGAAGTTCAAGCATAAGATAACATTTGAAGACATTCTCATTTACAAAGTGGTAAAATGTCCATGTCTTTCAAAGTGGTTGTACCATTTTGCATTTCTGCCAGTAATACAGGAGGATTCCTGTTGTCCTGATTTCTTGCCAGAATGTAGTATTGTCATATTTTTGGATTATAATCATTCTAAAAAGTGTGTAGTAGCATCTTGTCATTGTAGTTTTAATTTGTATTTCCATAACAGTGCATGATGTTGAGCATCTTTTCATATATGTATTTGTTATCTGAATATCTCATTTTCTGCAAGATCTGATCAGATGCTTTGCCTATTTTTAAATTGGCTTATTTTTTATCATTGACTAATGAGTACACTTAATAGTTTATACAACGTTTATATGTGTTTATAATTTTTTCCCCACAGGCCATGACTAGTCCTTTTATTTTCTTAACAATGTCTATAGCAGACCAGAAGTTTTCAATTCCAATGATCCATGTAACCAAAAATATTTGTATCTCCATAATACTTTGAAATAAAAAAAAGGCTCTGCACAGCAAAGGGTCAACAAAATAAAGATACAACCTACAGAATGGGGAAAATATTTGCAAGTGATATGTCCAAGAAGTTACTTTCCAAAAAATATAAGGAACTCAATTCAATAGAAAGAAAATAAATAATCCTATTTTAAAATGGCAAAATACATAGACATTTATTAAAAGATAACATACAAATGGCCAAGAGGTAGATGGAAAAATGCTCAACATCATTAATCATCAGAGAAATGCAAATCAAAACACCAATGACATATCTCATACCTTTTAGAATAGCTATTATCTAAAGGACAATAACAAGTGCTGGGGAAGATGTGGAAGAAAGGAAACACTTACTCTTGATGAGAACATAAATTATTAGAGCCATTATAGAAAACTGTGGAGTTGCCTCAAAAAATTAAAAACAGAATACCATATGATCTAGCAATTCCACTATTGGATATATATCCAAAGAATATCAAATCAGTATGTTGAAGAGACATCTGCATTTCCATGTTTATTGTAACACTCTTCACAATAGTCAAGATATGGAATCAACCTAAATGTTTTTCAATAGATGGATGGATAAAGAAAATGTGGAATGCATACATAATGTAATACTATTTGGCAATAAAAAATGAAATCCTATCATTCACAACAACATCAAGGAACTAGAGGATGTTATGTTAAGTGAAATAAGTCGGGCATAGATAGACAAATGTCTCATGTTCTCAGTCACATGTGGGAGCTAAAAAATTGATCTTATGGAGATAATGAATAGAATTGTGGCTTCTAGAAGGTTGAAAGGGTTTTGGAAAGGGGGAATGAAGAGGGTTTGGTTAATGGGTACAATAACACAGTTCAAGAGAAAAAGTAAGAGCTAGTATAGGATAGCATATAAAGGTCACTATAGTTAACAATAATTTATTATATAATTCAAAATAGTTAGAAGATTTGGAATATTTCCAACACAAACAAATGATAAATGTTTGAGGTGATAGACATCCTGATTGTCCATATTTGATCATTACACTTTGTATGTTTATATTAAAATACAACATGTACCACATTAATATGTACAACTTTCATGTATCCATAAAAACGAAAAATAAAAAGTTAGTACATATAAACAAACACAAAAATAAGTTTTCAATTTCAATGAACTATTATGTAACTTTTTTTTTTATAAACCATGACTTTGGTGTTATAGCTAAAATCACATCATCGAACCAAAATTTACAAAGATTTTCCAAGGTTTTCTTATAGGAGTTTCATAGTATTGTGTTTTATATTTAGTTCTATAATGCACTTTGAGTTAATTTTTATGAAAGGTGTAAGATCTGTCATCTATCTCTATATTGATTTTATGGCATACAATGTCTAATTTTCTAAAAGATTTGTTGAAAAGACTGTCATTTCACCATTGAATTGTCCTTGATCTTTTGCTATATTGTGTGATTCTATTTATGGGCTTGATATCTGTTCCATTAATCTATGTGTCTATTCTTTCACACATACCATGGCATCTTGATTACAGTAGATTTATGGAAAGTTTAGAAGTCAGGTAGTGTCAGTCCTCCAGAGTTGTTTTTCTTCAGTATTTTGTTGGTATTTCTGGGCTTCCTGCTTTGCTATCTAAAGTTTTGAATCAGTTTGCCAATTCCCACAAGATAGTTTGCTTGGATTTTCATTGGAATTGTCTTAAATCTATAAATAAATTTGGAAATAATTACTATCTTATAAATACTGAATATTTCTATCTACAAACATGGAATGAATGGTTAATGTTCCATTTATTTAAATGCTCTTTGATTTATTTCATCAGAGCTTTTAAAAATTTTTTCCATATATACATAATGTACATATTTTGTTAGAGATATACCTGTGTGGTTTTTGGTACTATTGCAATAGATGTACCATAATATACCATGCTAAGACTAATCAAAAGATGCTGGAGTAGCTATTTTAATTTCAAACAGAGCAGACTTCAGAAAAACAAAAATTAGCAGGGATACATAGAGACATTACAAGAGAATAGACAAGTCAAGTCACTGAGAGGACATAATGATTTTTTACCTGATTTTTTATTGAAGGCTGGCTTTTCCATTTAAACAATCACAGACAGTATTCTAAAACACTGACATGGTATATGAAGAATTGTCAAAAAGATTATTATACCGTGAATTTAGTCTAATTATTAGCTATATCAGATTATGAACCAAATAACACGATATGCTACCAAAATGTTGTGTGAGTATAAACTTAATTAAACATATTTTTAGTGCAATCAACAGGATACCTTGGATGGAACAATTATGACCTAAAATATTCCCAATGAATTAGTAAAAATTGTATAAAATCACTTGATTTTAAATGTTATACATATTATAACAAAAGATACAGTAATTTGAAAATTTTGTATTGCAGAATAACCTAATTCAACTGTAGTTAAATGAGTTTTCAAGATATATTTAGGTTCATCTGTACAATTTTTTGTGAAAATTCAGTGAGATAATAATAGCGCTATTTATGATATACTCGATAAAATAGGTATCAAAGAATATGTACCTCGACACAATAGAGGCCATATATGACAAACTCAGAGCTAATATAATAATGAAAAGTTAAAGCTTTTCTTCTAATATCAGAAACAAGACAAGGATGCCCACTATCATCACTTCTACATAGTACTAGAAGTCATAACCAGAGCAATTAGACAAAAGAAAGAAATCCATAAGCCATCCAAATTTAAAATGAAGAAGTGAAATTGTTCCTGTTTGCAGACAACATAATTTTACATATAGAAAACCCTAAAGACTCCACCAAAAAATTCTTAGAACTAATAAGCAAACTCAGTAATTTCAAAGTGTCAAAATCAGTAGTGTTTCTAAATACTAACAACACACAACTCAATAAAATAAATCAGTAAAACCATACCATTTACAATAGTTAAAACACTAAAAGCTATAAAACATTAATAAAAAAGTTGAAGAAGATACAAATAAATAAAAACAAACACCATGTACATGGATTAGAAGGATTTATATTTTAAAATTTTAATACTACCCAAAGCTATTTTCAGACTCGATGCAATCCCTATCAAATACAATTTCAATGACACTTTTCACAGAAATAGAAAAAGAAAGCAATCCTAAAATTTATATGAAACTACAAAAGACTTTGAGTAGCCAGAGCCATCTTGAGCAAACAAAGCCAAGCTAGAAGTGTCACATTATCTGATTCAAAATATACTACAAAGCGATAGTAATCAAAACAGCATTAATAAACTGGCATAAAAAGCAGTATAAAAACAGACACATACACCAATGAAACAGAGTAGAGAACCCAAATATAAACCCACAAATTTACAGTTTATTTTTGAAAAAGGTGTCAAGAATATACAATAGAGAAATAGGTTTCTTCAGTAAATGGTGTCAGGATAACTAGATATCCACATGCAGAAAAATGAAATTAGATTTTTATTTCACACCATATACAAAAACCAAAACAAAATGTATTTTAAAGGCTTAAATGTAAGACCCAAGCTTATAAAACTACTAGAAGAAAGCATAGGGGAAAATCTCTATGCCATTGTTTTGGGCAATGATATTTAGATTATGATCCCCAAAGCACAAGGAACAAAGAAATAATAGACAAATGGGGTCACAAAAACTAAAAATCTTCAGCACAGTAAACAATCAACAGAATGAAGTGACAACTTATGGAATAGGAGAAAATATTTGCAAACCACATATCTGATAAGGTATATCTGATCAGGTATATATATATATATATATATATATATATATATATATATATAAAATTTGGATAATATCCAAAATACATAAGGACTCAACAACCCAATGGTAAGAAAACAATCCAATTAAACAAAAAAAGCCAAAGGATCTTAGTAGATATTTTTCAAAAGAAGACATACAAATGGCTAATAAGTATATTTTTAAATGTTCAAAATAACTAATCACTGGATAAATGAAAATTAAAACCACAATGGGATATCATCTCACACCTGGTAGAATGGCTATTATAAAAAGATGAAAGATAACAAGTATTAATCAGGATATGGAGAAAAAAAACTGTTGACCACTGTTGGTGGGAATATAAATTAGGATAGCCATTTAATAATGGTATAGAAGTTCTATACCATTGGTATTTAATAAAATAGAACTATCATATGATCCAGCAATTCCACTACAGAGTATATGTCCAAAAGAAATAAAGAGATGAAGAAATGTCTATCTCTACAAGATATGGAAGTAAACAACCTAAGTGTCAATAAATGAATAAGTGGCTTTAAAAATGTGGTATATAACTTCAATGAAATATTATTCAGCCTTAAAAAGGAAAGAAATCTTGTCATTTGCAATAACATGGTTGAACCTAGAAGTCATTACTTTAAGTGAAAGGAGCCAGGCACAGAATGAAAATATCACATGATCTCACTTACATATGGAATCTAAAGAAAGTTGGTCTCATAGAAGTAGAGAGTAGAATGACAGTTAATGGGGCTTGAGGTGGGGCTGGATTGGGGAGACATTGGTCAAATGTTAAATTTCTGTTAGGTAGGAGGATTAAATTCGAGAGATCTAGTGTGCAACATAATGACTATAGTTAATGGCAATGTGTTACATTCTTGAAGACTGCTCAAGAGTATATTTTAAGTGTTCACATCACAAAAAATAAGCATGTGAGGTAATGCATATGTTAATTAGCTATGCCATTATGTATACATGTTTGAAAATAACATGTACATGATAAATATATACAATTGTAATTTGTCAAATACACATAAATAAATAAATAAATAAATAAATAAATAAATAAATAATTTGGTATTATTTCAAGCCAAAAAATAAATAAATAATAGGACCCAGAGAGTCTAATGATATTATAGACATATACCCAATCTACCATAAAAAATCACTCATCTTAACATAAAACTAGCAACAATCACAACAGATGTCAATATGAAGTTGAATCAATTATGGTACCTAGAAAAGATTTGAAAGCAAACATATTTAAAATGATTTATTAAGTAATTACAAATTCTCTTGAAACAAATGAAAATATAAGACTCATAGCAAAGTAACATGTTATAAAAAGAATCGAATGTAAGTTTTAATATGAAAATTCCAAACAGAAACCTTAGTCAATTGGTTTAGTATTAAATTAGAGATAATTGAGTTAGCATCAGTAAACTAGAAGAGACATAATTATAATTCACATAATATGATCAATAATGACTGAAAAATATGATCAAAGTCTTATGGACAATGGACTAATAGCAAAATATTCACCATTTGTATTATCAGAATCACAGAGGAAAGAAAAAAAGAGAATGGACCTGGAAAGGTATTTGAAGACATACTGGCTGAAACAGTTTAAATATGGAGATATAACTACACCAAAGTTTCAATAAAGTTCAACAAAAACCCAACCAGGATAACCCCTCCAAAAAAATCCTGCCCAGATATATCACAATTAAATTTTAAAAATTTAAGACACAAAAAACGTCTGGAAAGAAGCCTGAAAGAAATGACACATTACCTATAAGGAAAAATCAATTTGAATAACTGCAGGTTTCCTATTTGAAACCATGAAAGCAGAGGCAATAGCATAGTATCTTTCAAATGCCGAATGAAAAGTATTGTCAACCTTGAATTGTATATCATGCAAAACTATTCTTCAGGATTGAGAGAAAAATGACATTTTCAGATGACGGTAAACTAAAAAAAAAAAAAATGTCCATCATATGTCTACTCTTAAAGATTGGCTAATTCCACCATTTGATCTAGCAATCTCACTATTGGGCATCTACCTAAAAGAACAAAGGAAAATCAACAATAAAGACACGTGCACTCGAATGTTTATAGCAACAATTCACAATTGCAAAGCTGTGGAAACAACCCAACTGCCCATCAATACATGAGTGGATTAATAAAATGTGATATATGTATACCATGGAGTACCATTCAGCTCTAAGAAACAATGGTGATATAGCACATCTTGTATTTTCCTGGATAGATCTGGAACCCATGCTACTAAGTGAAGTATCCCAAGAATGGAAAAACAAGCACCACATGTACTCACCAGCAAATTGGTATTAACTGATCAGCACCTAAGTGGACACATAGGAATAACATTTATAGAGTATTGGGCAGGTGGGAGAGGGATGGAGGAGACAGGTATATACATACATAATGAATGAGATGTGCACCATCTGGGGGAAGGTCACACTTGAAGCTCAGACTTGAGGGGGACAAGGGCATTATACATAACCTTAAAATTTGTACCCCCATAATATGCTGAAATAAAAAAAAAAAAAGATTGGCTAATTCAAAGCCTTGAAAATAAGAGTAACTTCTTCTACCTTAGGATCTGGGGGAAGAACCCCTACTCTGATTGACTTTTTTTCTTTGGATTCTAAAGTGCCGTCTCCTCCTCTTATGGCCTGCATGTCAGATGTTCGATGGCCTTTCTGTGCAACGTTACAGGAACAAATGTAACTTTCTTTAGTTGAATATAACTTGCAGATCCAGTCATCCTGAAGGACAAGCCTAAACAGATTAAAATAATAAGTAGACTATACAGTCAAGACAAGCTATAATTTTACAGTAATTGCATCTGTCAGTATAAGCTACAATTTATTTAACTTACCACAAAACTTCCTTGAAAACAAGGACAATGATAATATTCTGGGTAGTATTTATAATTTTTGTTTATTAAGAATTATTTAATATGATCAAGACTTTCAAGTAGTTTTAAGTTATGATCTTTTATTATATTAAAGTATTTTTTTTATATTAGAACTTATGAAATAATGATCAGATTATATCCAGCATATTGTTCTAATGTCTATTTAACATGTTTCATGAATGTTTGAAGAGAATCAAAGGGAACTTCTGGTTGATCAAATGACAAATAATAGCTCAGTTTCTCTATAATTAGTATTAGTTTCCTCATAATTAGTATTAGAATGGTACATACCATATGTTTGCCTAATAATTATTATAATTATTATTATAACAACAAATAATCATGTAGGGCTTATCATGTGCCACAATCTGATATGTGATCCACATATGATATGTGTGCCTACATAATAAATAATGAATTTAAGGCATCACAGAGGTAAATATTAATAACTTATAAAAGGTCATACTTTAATCACTATTGGTTAACTGCTATAACAAGCAGGATAAGAATCTCAGTGAAATAATACAGTAAAAGTTTGGTTTTGCTTATATGAAATCCAATGAAAATGTAACTGGTCAAGTAGCCCTCCTAGGAAGCATCCTTTGAAGTAGGAGTCAGGGTCCCTAGCTAATACCATGATGAAAATCTGACACCTTTTGCATTCAAGTTGACTTTGACATCATTGAGCATGCAGTCTGGGAAAAGAGAATGTGAGGAAAGCACATAATGCACTTATCACCTGAATATGGGATTGACACAGGTTGCCTCAGACAGACCTAAGTCCAGGGTCCCATCTACGAGATATGAGAAATAAGAATATATGATAAAAAACATTGCTTAGCATGGCAGCTTATTTCCATGAAAGAAAAAGTTCTTACTAGGGAAGGGAAATGAATCTCCATTAGCCATCTAATTGTCTGTGATGTAGCAGATGAGCTAGAACATAAACTTAAGAATTTGGCTTTCAAGATTGCTACAGTATTATGTCATATACTAAATGAGATAATATATAAAACATGACTTACAGTGTAGTACATATTATAGTATATAAGGTATAGAATGAGCATTTATAATACATAATATAGTATAATAGCTTGGTATATATTAGCTACTCAATAAAAGTTATTTATTATTGTATTACTAACTGAAGAATTATGAAAGAGTATTAAAAGGGAAAATTTGAAGTGTAAGTAACAGAGGCCATAACAACAAACTTAAACATAAAAATATATTTCTTTATAAAGATACCAGGTATCTTTTGGAATACAAAGGTGAAGATGGAATGTGCTTATGATGAATGAAAGGATATAATCCCTAAACAAAGAAGAAGAAGTTACAAAAAAAAGATTTACATAAAAATATAATTCTGAGTAAAATATACCTGAATTAAAAAAACTTATAATTCATGGGATGTGTTTACCAGCATAGTATACATCACAGAGAACAAAATGTTGACTTAAAAAAATTTATACAATGTGGGATTTCATATCTGTTAACTTGGTTTAAGTGCATTAAGGGAATTTAATAAACCTCATAGTCATGAGATAACCAGGGGATGATATTTAGTTAGAAAAATTGTGCAAAAAAATCAGTCTATAATCAGATATTTGAAATGATACATGTAAATATGGATATATGTTTAGTTTAATTTTTCTTATAAGAGTGTATGGTAAACTTTTCTTCACATCCTTGGAGGATGTCTTCCTTTTTATATTCCTTCATAAATGTGGAAAACAAAATTTTCTATTTAGCTCTAAATTTTAGTTGGATAAAAATGATTAATAATACACAAATCACTTTTAATATGGTTAATAAGCAAGAAACACTTGGGCCAGGCATGGTAGCTCATGCTTGTAATCTCAGCACTTTCGAAGGCCGAGGCTGGAGGATTGCTTGAGGAGGACAGGAGTTCAATACCAGCTTGGGCATAATAGTGGAAGCCCTGTCTCTATGACAAAACTAGCTGGGCATGGTGGCTTGCACATGCAGTATAGCTACTCGGGCGCTGAGGCAGGAGGATAACTTGAGCCCAAGAGGTCCAGGTTACAATGAGCCATGATTGAACCTTTGCATTTCAGCAGCCTGGCCAATAGAGCAAGATCCTATCTTCCCTCTCCCACAAAAAACAAAACAACAACAACAACAACAAAAAACAAGAAGAAGAAAAAAGAAACACTTGGATATAATATACAAAATACTCTGAGAGGTACCCAGGGAACAACTTTTTTAGTTGGGGTTTCCATTGCAATAGATCTTATGAATACAGTATAATGTTATAGTAAACAACAAAGGCAAAATGACCTGAAAATATTTTGCCATTTATTGAAATTTGATGAGATATATTTTCAATTGTATGTTTGCAAATGCAATTGTGTGTGTGACAGGCATCAAGAATGAAACACACTAATATTAAGTGTACAAGACCAAGGAGAGTGACATGTATAGTTTGATTATTTATATAAAACCAAATACATATAATTCCTGAAAAATTTGACTAAAAATCTTGATGTTTAATATTGAACATGCCAAAACAGAATTTTGAATTAAATTTTCTACCCTTTATAGATACTTGGTATATCTTTGCTATAACCTAACTTGAGAATAAAACTTAATAGGTTTACAAATACATATAGATCACAAATTTTGAACTTAAGTAAAAAAAAATCAAAATACACTAATGGAATGAATGAGAAAATTAAGAACTGTGTGGTTTTAAATTTATACTTAAATTAAAATTCTTATACAATGTCATATAATTGGAGGAATCCCTATGGAATGTAGATGGAATTTTCTATATAATATTACCATTTCTATAATCAAAACCAGGATGATCATCTAAACATTTCAGATTGATAGCAAATAAATTATCTTCTTAGTAAGTAGTGGAGAAAATGTCTATTTCTAAGAACAGGATTATATATTTTAGATTCAACTGCAAGGTGCATACCAAATTTCTAATTATTTTAAATAGATATACCTGAAAATAAATGCTAGCATTAAAAGAAATGAGAAAAGAAAGAAAAGGAGTATTTGATACTAAGTGCTATGGTAGAAATTAGAGAAAACAAGAAGAAAATGACAGCTGCAAGTTGGAGGTAATGTAACAGTAATAAACATTCCTCTTTTAGAAAGCAAAAACAGCTCTGGAAAATATTGCGTACATTGAAGATATTGTAGCCATTTGGTGGTAGGTAGGAGAGAGTGGGCGGCTCTCCAGGTTCCTCTGCTATAGAGTTGTAAAGGTGGGATATTTTTGGAATCTGTGAGAAAATTCCCTTCCTAGCTATACTGTTCATACTGTTAATCGTCTAAAAAAGTCCAACTGTTATTTCTCTTACTGCCAACATACTTAATTATTGTTTTCCAGAGCAAAACAATGATAAGATCTGAACAAAACAGATGGCTCCGCATTGCCATAAAAGTTATGTTTTTACCATGAATTTTTATGA
Organism: Microcebus murinus; assembly: GCF_040939455.1. NCBI lineage: Eukaryota > Metazoa > Chordata > Mammalia > Primates > Cheirogaleidae > Microcebus > Microcebus murinus. The sequence continues at coordinate 54,375,147 of NC_134116.1, forward strand.
TACTGAAAAAAGTACATTTTTATTGAAAATGTCCAAGACAAATGAGCATACTTTTACAATACTTACATACATTGTAGTGACTAAAGTACTCTAACATCATTTCAATTTCTCCAACGATGCTTTTATATGCAATTTATAAAACCAAAGTATATACACATATTTCTAAAAGAATACTTACTTGTTCATAGGTATAGTCAACTTAATTGGATGTCTCCTTTGTATAGTTGCATGCCATATTTGAAAATCAAGTGAGAGAGCATTAGCTAAGTTAGTTTAGATTTTGTGATTGCAGAATTTTCTATATTTATTGACTGTATTTGCCATATTAATTTGTAACATATGAATTAACCAATTAAATGAAAAATAATTGTTTTGCTCATTTTCATTTCTTGGCAATATGTTGCCACCAGCAATACCCAGATTGATGAGAAAAGGCTTGGTTCTTCAGATAAATTACTACTCAATGAAGGAGACTGACATACAAATTGATAATGTAAATTTGATAAGGTAAGTGTGAAGTCAGAGGTAAGACTTAGGAAACACAAAGGTTTGGGCACTAAAGTTAGAATACAGGCACAAGAAAGACTTTCGCCTGTATATAATGATGTATTTATATTTTACAAAGGCAAAGAGGTTTGCTACAAGGCAAAGAGGTTTAAAAGAAATTCTAGTCCTTATCTAGCCTAGCTAAAGCTGAAGAGAAAAGTAGTATTAAGTCATGTTGAAAGCTTGCTTGACATATAAAATTAAATTTTATTCTGTTAGTGAAAGAAGGAAATAAACATATATAGTGGAGTGAAATAAATCACTTGGCTGTAATATGAAAGAATAATTTAACGGCAATAACACTGAAAGCAGAACAGATCAAATGTTTGTCAATAGTAATATATGCATGCATGAATGATTAGTAAATGAATGAAATCATATTATATATATATGTTAAAACATAGCTGTCGAAATGGAATCATATATTTAAATTTTTAAAATTATTATTATATTTTCTAAAAGGGATAAAAAATTGAACAAACATGTTCAGTCTTAAGATGAGGAATCAGAAACTCAAAAAAATTATCTAAGGACACAGATTCTTCCAAAACCATTCGTTTCTAGTCTATTTTTTCCATTGGGAGAGAATATCCATTAAATTGTAACATTAAATACATCTTTACAGGAAACATGTTTCCCTATAAATATACAGTGGTCATTTCAGGTCCTTTTTATGTATGTAGATTGGAGTTTTAAATAATTTAATTGGTTCAAACAGATCATTAGATTGATAAATAGGAATTTTATATATAGTAAAATAAACTATACGTAGAAAATATTTTATTTATTTGCAAAAGTATATGATAGTCTTTAAAGCTAACACCAATAGGTTAACAATGAAATTACTTCTTTTTAAGCATTTACTATCTATTATCAAGATTTTCTCTTTCTGTAAGGTTTTAGAATAGGCATATTAATTATAAATTAATTAATCAATATTAATTCATATTAAAGAAAACATGTGTGAGTGGACTTCCTCCTAAAAATATAAGAAGACTGGTAAGTGAAATTGATTGATTTATTTATATTTTATGTTCAACCATAAGTAATGCTGTGGGTAAAAATGTAATGCTTTTTAATGATTTTTAAATCTTAGTATAGAGCTTTCTTGCACATTTTTTAATGAAACTACTATGTGCTAATACTGTTATAAACACACTGTTAAGTTCATCATATGCTTTATTTCAAAACCACTTTTTCATCTGTCTGTAAAGGAACTACATTTATTTTTATTTCTTTATTTGTTGCTTCTTTCCCATCACCTCTTCCATTAGGAATATTTCCCATAGAAGCTCACTCTAATATGTTTATGTGGCATTTTTATGTGTCCTTGAAATTAATTCCACAGATGGCATCTATCTATCTGTGGAAAATATATATAGACACCCACACATATGCACATGTATATATTTAATTTCTGTTATTGTGATATGAATTGCATCCAATTTGTTTCTTATTTTATTCCATATAGTTTACAACTATTGCCAGTTGTTTAATTCAGGACTTGTATTTCTTTCACACTCTACCATCATCCGTACCAAACATGTTGCTCTTATCCATTTCTTAGAACCTGGATATCTGAGTTGCCACTATCTCACTACTACCACAAATAAGGTTATAATGAACACCCAAGTATATAGCTCTTTGGGAGCCTATGAGAAAGCTGTGCTATGGTACATACCAATTAACTCATAGCAAAGGAGGATTTTTAAATATGCTAAATACTACCAGATTGGTCTCCAGATTGCCTGTATGAGTTTAAGTATGGCATGATGACGTTCCTATTCCCACAGACCTTGATATTATCTTACTTTTACATTTAAGCACTTTAAAGCATATTAACTAGATCTTGTGGTTGCTGAAAATTACATTTCCCTCAATGCTAGTGAAGTTGAGCAGCTAAATTAATATTTGTGTGTATCCATCTATCTGGATATGTGTATGTTTGTGTGTACAGAGTCACACAGATAGGTCTTATTAATGAAAAAAATATAAAACTAAAATCAAAGCTATGGGGGGCCGAAGCGGGCAGATTGCTCGAGGTCAGGAGTTCAAAACCAGCCTGAGCAAGACCCTGTCTCTACTAAAAAAAATAGAAAGAAATTAATTGACCAACTAAAAATATATATACAAAAAACTAGCCAGGCATGGTGGTGCATGCCTGTAATCCCAGCGATTTGGGAGGCTGAGGCAGAAGGATTGCTTGAACCCAGGAGTTTGAAGTTGCTGTGAGCTAGGCTGATGCAATGGCACTCGCTCTAGCCTGGGCCACAAAGTGAGACTCTGTCTCAAAGAAAAAATAAATAAATAAAATAAAATAAAAGCTAAATATCTCTTTTATTATTATTATTATTATTTGGTATTGAGTTTCTGTACTTCTCTTAATGTGTAAAAATACCCATAGAGCTCTGTTGGTTTCAGGTCTCATACAAATCTTCTCCAGAATGTGACTTACCTATTAATTCAGTCTATAATACTTTACATCAATGAGACATAATTACTTTTAATCAATTCAAACTTATAGAATTTTACCTTATAGCCAGTGCTTTTGAAACTTTTATAGAACTATTCCTCTTAAGGTGACAAAAATAATTTTCTAATTTTTTCCATCACCTTTAAATTTTCTTCCCTATTTAGATTTTTTATACACCTGGGGGCCATGATTGTGTATGATATAAAAACATTTATTTTTTTCTTTTCTGTTATTTATTTATTTTATTTTAGCATATTATGGGGGTTCAAAAGTTTAGGTTATATATATTGCTTTTGCCCTACCCCAGTCAGAGCTTCAAGCATGTCCATCCCCCAGATGGTGCACACTACACCCAATTACGTGCGAATATACCCATCTGCTCAACACCCGATGAATGTTACTACTAAATGTGCACTTAAGTGTTGATCACTTAATTCAAATTTCATGGTGAATACATGTGGTGCTTGTTTTTTTTTATTATTCTTGTAACACTTCACTTAGTAGAATGGGCTCCAGCTCTATCCAGGATAATATAAGAGGTGCTAAATCACCATTGTTTTTTGTGGCTGAGTAGAATTCCATGATATACATATACCACATTTTATTAATCCACTCATGTATTGATGGGCAGTTGGGTTGTTTCCACATCTTTGCAATTGTGAATTGTACTGCTAGAAACATTCTAGTGCAGATGTCTTTTTTTATAGAATGTCATTTTTTTCTTTGGGTAAATATCCAGTAGTGAGATTGCTGGATCAAATGGTGTTTCTACTTTTAGCTCTTTGAGGTATCTCCATGTGCTTTCTACAGAGGTTGCACTAGTTTTCAGTCCCACCAGTAGTGTATGAATGTTCCTATCTCTATGCATTCATGCCAACATTTATTGTTTGGGGACTTTGTGATAAAAGCCATTCTCATTGGAGATAAGTGATATCTCATTGTCGCTTTGATTTGCATTTCCCTGATGATTAGAGGTGTTGAGCATTTTTTCATGTTTTTTGGCCATTAGTCTACCTTCTTTTGAAAAGTTTCTGTTCACGTCCTTTGCCCACTTTTTAATGGGATTGTTTGATTTTTTTTTTCTGGCTGATTTTCCTGAGTTCTATATAGATTCTGCCTATCAGCCCTTTATCAGACGTATAATACATGAATATTTTCTCCCATTCTGTAGGTTGTCTGTTTGCTCTCATGATAGTTTCCTTGGCTATGCAGAAACTTTTTAATTTCATAGGTCTCATTCATTTATTTTTGTTGTTGCTGTGATTGCCTTTGGGGTCTTCTTCATAAATTCTTTGCCTAGGCCAATGTCTGTAAGAGTTTTTCAACATTTTCTTCTAGAATTCTGATAGTTTCATATATATTAGGTTTAAGTCTATTATCTATTGTGACTTGACTTTTGTGAGAGGTGAGAGGTGTAGATCCTTTTTCAGTCTTCTACATATGGCTATCCAATTTTCCCAGCACCATTTACTGACTGCGGATTCTTTTGCCCAGTGTATATTTTTGTCTGCTTTTTCAAAGATTAGATGGCTATATGAGGATGGTTTATATCTGGCTTCTCAGTTCTTTCTATTGGTCTATGTCTCTGTTCTTGTGCCAGTTTATTGCTGTTTTAGTTACTATAGCCCTGTAGTATAGCTTGAAGTCTGGTAAATTGATGCCTCCTATTTTGTTCTTTTTGCTTTTGCTATATGAGGTCTTCTAAGAAGTGTAGAATTATTTTTTCTAGATCTGTGATAAATTATGTTGGTATTTTAATAGGGATTGCATTGAATCTGCAGATCACTTTGGGTATTATAGACATTTTAGCAATGTTGATTCTGCCAACCCAAGAGCATGGTATGGTTTTCCACCTGTTTACATCCTCTGCTATTTCCTTCCTCAGTGTTTCCTAGTTCTCCCTGTAGAGGTCTTTCAACTCTTTAGTTAAAAATATTCCTAGGTATTTCATTTTCTTTGTTGCTATTGTGAAGATATTGATTCTTTTATTTGGTTCTTAGTTTGATTGATGTTGGTGTATAGGAATGCCACTGATTTCTGTACATTGATTTTGTAACCTGAGACTTGCTGAATTTGTTTACCAATTCTAATAGTGTCATGATGGAATCTTTGGGGTTTTCTAGATATAAAATCATAGTTAGCCAGTTCAAAAATAATAATGTTCCCCACTGATTTGTATTGCTTCTTTGATCACATACTGTGATCTCATACATAGATCTGTCTCATGTTGAAGACTTAATTGTGCTCTAATGTCCATATTTCTAGTTCTTTATCAGTACCTGTTTGCCTATATTTTTTGTTTGCCTATGTATGTATGTATGTATGTATTTGTATTACCATGAGTTTGTAACAGATTTTAACAATTGTGGAGCAAATTTTATTTTTTATTTTTTTTAATTTCAAATTTCCATAGATGTTTGTGATTTTTTTGAAATCTGTTTGTAAAATTTCCTTTAATTAAATATCTATTACATGTTTAACTGAAATCAAATTGGATTTCTAATTATTTTGAAAAGACCTGGCATTTTTACTATGTCAATTCATTTCATAAATTTTTAATCACATTTTAAAGTTGACTTTACGCAGATTTCCTTTATCTTTAAATCACTACATACCCAAAAGCATTGCATTTAGATACAAATGATAATATAATAAAGTTCTTTCTCTCTCTCTTCATATTAGTCATAAATAAATTCAAGCTTTAGATTATGCTATTCACATGCTCTATATCATGGCATACTTTGTGTGTTTGACCTGTAATGTTTCTTTCCTTTGGTTTATAAATGCCTAATATAAGAATTTTCCATCCCCTCAGTTTAAACTTTAAAGATGCCATTGTATCTAAATGTGTTTCTTTGGGGTAACTGACTCTTTTGTATTATTTTGGTTTTGGTCTGGCTGAACTGTTTCTTCCATAGTTGCTTATCTGTTTATTTCCCCATATCTCTTATTATGAGATCTAGATTTGTTTTGAATATTTTAAGGACTGTTTTAAAACTTTAGAGTCTTCATTCTTGATTTATAGTTTACTCAATTACATTAATGAAAACAACTATTTTATGAGAACTTATTTTTGTAATCTAATATTATATTTTTCATTCACCAAACATTTATTGTCCTTTTTTCTCATCCTTCACTTTATATATCAAAATTTTTATGATAATTTATATTTTGTGCATATTTTATTTGTCTGGTGACATCTTACCTGTACTTGTGTTCAGTGTCTCCTTTTTCTTAAATATCTCTTTCTCATCTTTATATTACCAAAATAAAAAACTTAGAAAAAATTGCTTATATTGTCCTCTCATATTTCCCTTTCTATCATTTTCATATTTTTGTACAATATTCATTCTTAATATTTAAAGATTTTGATGACTTTTTTCTTTTTAGATGAGACATTATTCCTCTTTATTTTCCATACATCTACTGGAGTATGCTTTCAGTCAGTGTCCAATCAGAAAAGCAGACACCAGTTACAGTATTTTAAACAGATTAATTTAAAATTGGAAATTATGTACTATTGTGGTAGAAGTGTTAGTTGAGCAAAATCAGCAGTTATCTGAAGTAATTATAGGAAGCAGTGGCTACCTTAGGAAAATTACAGTATTGATTTCCTTAGATGCCTCCCTTTTTGAAGTTGCTGAAGCACTCAAGATTGTCAGTGTGGTTGTAACCAAGTTATGTGAGTGAGTAACAAACCAGGCACCTTCAAGGGAGTCTGGAAAATGTAGTTTATTAAATTTACAACCTTAGCAATATAGTGGAGACTATAAAAGATCAAGTGTGGGACTGAGAAAAAGAATCACTATTTGGCTTGGCTATGGTCTATAAGAGAGTTTTCAAAGATGATCTTTATGTGATACATGTTGTGAAGACTTGAATACTTAAGGTTATTTTTTATTTTTCCAATGCATTTGAATGGCAACTTTTGTGGGTATGAAATCTTGGTCTACATGTCCTTTCATTGAACATTCTGGAAACCTGAACCCATTTTCTTAACTTTTGAATATTGCTGTTCAGAAATTTGAAGCCAGCATACTTCTCATTGCTTTGTAAACATAGATTTTCTATGAAAACTATGTAAAATTTTGTTTTTGATTGTGGTGCAATGTTACTTCTCTGCAATGTGTTCAAATTTACTTGTCTTTTCCCTAGTATCTTCTGGGTATCTTAGGTTTACTTTTAATTGGAGATTTCAGATTTTCATTTATATTTAGATAATTCTAAAATATGACCTCAAATTTTTCTGCAATTGCAATTCTATTTTCTTTTCTCCTCTAATTCTGGTGTTGTATGTGTTTTATCTTCCAAATCTTCTAACTTTTAAAAATTTTATTATACCATCTTTCTTTACTTTTATGTAATGTTTGGTTGAATTACTTCTAGCTTTCAATGTTTTATTCTCTGGTAGAATCCATTTTACTACTGAACACATATTGGTGATTTTTGTTCCTGTTGTTGTAGTTGCTGTTCCTTAACTATTGTTAAGTATTATATCCCATATTTCCAGTTGTTTCTTCTTTACAATTGTTCATTTCTGTCTTAAATTTATTCCTAGTACTATATACTTTTTTGTCCTTTTAATATTATTTATTATGTTCATTCAAATTATTATTCTGTCTAGGCCACTTAATTCTGTTCCTTGTTCTGTTTCTATTGTGTTTGTATCCCATGCTTGTGCTATTTTATAAAACTTGTGCTGCTCATCATATGTTTTACTGTTTTTTTCTCATTATATTCCACTGGGAACATCAGCTACTTTTACTCAATATTAACTGGGTAAAGTACTTATCCTGTACAATCTCGTGCTGAGAGGGGAGCAAGAGGGGTCAGGGTTAAGGAGAGAGAGAGAGAGACAGAGACAGAGAGACAGAGACAGAGAGAGAGATACAGAGAGACTAGGAAGCAGATATACCTTCAGGTAAAAGCCACTGATGTTACTATCAGGACTCACCTAGTCTCTGTTTTCACAGTCCTATATCCATTCACCCAGGGTTTTGTTTTGTTTTTTTTTTTTTTGGAAATCATCTCTACCACTATTTGAACAACTGCCTTTTTCCAAGTGATGCTTCTTCGAAAGGTTTGGCGGTGGGCAATTACAAATGACTCTTTGACCGCAACAGTTGTATGCGTTCTCTGCTCCCACTATGCTTTAGTAATGCCATGAGTTCACATCTTTTGGAGATTTATTGTTATCGCCCCAAAGTGGAGACAGAATGTACAACATTATTCTTTGGTTTTCTATATTAGATAATCCTCATTACGATGAGATTGCATCTTCACTAGTTCAATTATCTTCATACTTTTCCTTTAACTTATCTGTATAACTTTGAAGTTTAGGAGGCAAAGCTCAAAAAACTACCAAGGAAGCACGCAAGCAAACAAATAAAAAAAGAGCAAAGCAAAAGCTTTAAGGAAATCATAGTTAATGTTCAGTGTTGTGAGTGGATTATTGAACTTTATAATATACACTTTATTGCTCTAATCCCAAGATTCTCAAGCAGTGGCTTAATTCAAATTATTTGAAAAATACAATTTAAATGGGGTGACTGATGTAGTAGGGCTTTTCTAGAGAAGTCTGTTAAAAACAAATCAAAAGAATTCTCTCTTAAAATGAGATCAGGCTGCACTCAGCTGGCTAGAAGTTACATTATTGTTAATTTTAAGTTGTTAAAGATAATGTTTATCTTTTTTTAAAACTTTTTTCCTCAGGAACTTTTTATTAAAAATAAAAAAAAGTTTCATACAAGAAACCCATGCAAACCCTTTAACTTGTTAATGGTATGTGTGAGTAGATAAGAGAATAACTGCTGTGATATAAATTCTTGAACAATAATACAAAAATGAAAAGGATAAGAAAGGCTGGACAAGAAAAACTGACTCCTTTCTTCCATTCCTAGAGGGAGATCACATATAAAGAAACTTTCCTTTCCTGCCAACTGGTGGGGCTCCTCAGTGTGATGGATGTCTCCAATTCCAAGCAATATTACAGCTAGTAGCTCAGCACTGCTCTGCTCAGCAGTGAAGGCAACGCAATGCGTTTTCAACTGCCACTGCAGGGGAGCTGAGATTTTTCTTTTTATATATCTTTTATAAATTGTTGCTGGAACTCCACCAAACAGCAGTCTTTTAAAAGTTAATGAGGATGAAAAATTGTGTGTATGTTCACATGTGTACAGGTCTGTGAGAGTGAGTGTATGTTTAACATTTGCCATTTCTAGGAAGTTGACAAGAGCAACAGTTCAAGAACTTGAATATACTATGTTTTGATGCTTTTCATTATTTCTTTGTAAATATGCCTTTGCTTTTAATTTATATATTGATAAAAAATATGCAGGACAAATGATGAAAAAATATTCTCTTGTTCAAAATTGTAAAACACTACTGCACTGTAAGCATGATATTTCAAGTACTCTGTTTATTGTCTAGAGTTGCCAGATTTAACAAGTAAAAATGCTGGTGCCTAGATCAATTTGAATTTCAGATAAACAATGAATACATTTTAGTATAAATATGTTCCATGTATTGCACTGGAAAACTTATACTTAAAAATTATTTATTGTTTATCTGAAATTCATATTTAACTGGGAAATCCTGAATTTTATCTGGCAACACTAATATTATCTAGCCCAGACTTAATTTTTATAAAGTATTATTTTGAGGAAAATATGAATTGTTTCAATGTTTACATATGAATTCAGAACAAATACTTAGGTAGATTAAATAGATTCTCGAGACTAGGAAAGCTGATGTTTTTTTTTTTCCTGCCTTTTTATTTTAGTAAAGTCAAGCAGTGAACAATGTTCCATAAAGGTCAATTGGCAACTGTACCATCTGCTCTGTGTCCCTAGAATAAATCTCCTGCTGGGGCCCTGATATACATGAGCACATGTTGTTTTCACAAAGACCAAAATCTTATATTGTATTCTTGCTTGATCCCTGCTGTGGATGCCAGCTTAACAGTGTCAGTAATGGTGTTTGTGGCTGAATTCTGGACCTTCATTATGCTGATTTCTGCCAATCCCAGGAATAAAGATTCCACTAAATGAAAAACAATGTGAAGTGCAATTCTGGAATCTGTGCATAGTGGCAAAATGGGTAATGCACTCAGATTACTTTTACCAGACCTGTTTACCCATGCCCCAGGTTCTGAGACGATTTGTTGCTAAAGTTTCCCATTACATCCTTCTCCAGAGTTGTCCCAGGAAGACAGAAATGCGGAAGACAGAAATGCTAGGAAGATCTTGTGTCTGATATCATCTGCAGCTATCCATAGTCAATGAATGGTTGCTAATAGGTTGCAAACTATATTATCTAAAGGTGGGGCAACTCTGTGATGCACTTAATACTCCTGAGCTCCTTGTGAAATCAGGCTGATTCTAACTTTAGGTAAAACTGTACATTTGCTTGGCTTTTTCTTTTGCTTTGTCCTCACAGGTTTCACCACAGAACACTATCTCATCACTCGCACATAAAGCTCTGTATCAAATTCTTCTTTTAGAGATCTCAAACCACCATACTATCCTACTGTCATAAAGGAAATTGTTTATTTAGACAAAATCAAATGAGAGGCTCCAAGGATTATATGTGAAATATAAAACCATATAAAAATAAGTATCTATGGTCAATAATACCTATACTTTCTTCCTCTTCATGGCACAACACAGCAGTTTTGCAGCCCGGAAGAATAATACCAGAATTACTGTCACTGTGATTGACCTGGTAGCCTATAGATGGCTGAGTTAAGAACAATTGGTTATAGAAAGGGTCAAAGACAAACCTAGCCTTCTTTATTGGCTTAAGCCATTCCCTCATCCCCATTTGTAGTATTTTACTTGATAAAACAGCACAAAACTTTAAACTCTAATTGGCATATGTTAGTTTTTATGTTGATAAAACCTTTTAAAGTGATATAACCATAGTAATAGCATACTATTATTCTGAATAGGATAGGATGAACCATTATGATGGAGTTAAACATGTATTTTAGGAGATATGTTGTATGTGCAAATAGTTTACTGGAAAAAATTGTAGTTATTTACAAGTACTGATTTCCCAACAGGTAGGATAAGGTTAATGTGTGGTAACAATGTCTTAATATGGATGCAAGGGAGAGGTATGCTGGGTACTTTCACTTAAGAATTTAGAAAAACAGACTGGGCTCACACCTGTAATCCTAGCACTCTGAGAGACCGAGGAGGGAGGATCGCTTGAGGTCAGGAGTTCGAGACCAGCCTGAGCAAGAACGAGACCCCATCTCTACTAAAATAGAAAGAAATTAATTGGCTAACTAAAAATAAAGAGAAAAAATTAGCCAGGCATGGTGGCACATGCCTGTAGTCCCAGCTACTTGGGAGGCTGAGGCAGAAAGATTGCTTTAAGCCCAGGAGTTTGAGATTGCTATGAACTAGGCTGGCACCATGGCCCTCTAGCCTGGGCAACAGAGCAAGACTCTGTCTCAAAAAAAAAAAAAAGAAAGAAAAGAAAAACAAGGATCAAGTTATCAGATTAAATTTAAACATTCTTTTATGTACAGATGCTGATAAGTAAATTTGAGTCAGAGATTTGATAAGGGCTCAAATATGTAATTGCTTTCTTTTGATAAAATTGAGTTGCCTCCTCATAATCCTTTTATGAAAATGTATGGATGACAATCTATTGTACTGACATTTTATATTAAGTTACATGTCTTTTATTTTCAAACCTTATCTGCATCCAAATAAGTAAATAGTATTTTTTAGAGTTCATTTCTTAATAATTTAACCTGGTACACACTTGACAAAAAGATAGAAACTATTGCAAGCCACTTTAACATATTAGAAATACCTTACTTGCTGAGAATAATATGTTCAGTTATTGATATGAAAGACATAGATAAACTTGAAAGTTTACTTGTAGGATACATTTTTCTAGGATAACAAAATACCATTGCAAAATAATAAATTAAAGGGAGGATTTTTTTGTTGTTTTTGTTTTATTTTGTTTTGTTTTTACAATTAGGTAAACTCAAAGCACTTGTCACAATTTTTTTCTGAGCTCATTTTGATCTGCTATATAGGTAAATATTTGTTTGGTGTTTTTAAGTCTTATTTTTGGGCAGAAAAACTAGTGAACCCCTGGAAAGTGGTAACTCGATAGCATGATCAGCTTGTGCCAACATAATTGAACACAACCTAGTGCTAATACCCTCTTCAGCCAGTTCCTGATGGCAAACCTATTTTGCAATGGTTAGACCTTGACAAACCTGGAATATCGAGACATAGAGGCTCAGCAGGACGAAATAATCAGGCTTTTCAGATTAATAAGAAGGGTTAGAATACCTTAGGTAATTGTTTCATTCAGCCCAAACAACCATTAACTGTAAGTATTTCTCTCCCCCCATAAACACACTCCTGGTGTCATACACTATACAGAAATATTTTAGATAGGTTTAGGGTTGGGAATCTGCATGCTTTGTTGAGTGTGCATGTCCTGTATGTCTACAGAATAATATGGGGCTACAAAGGCCAACTCTATTTAAGAAAATTTTCTATCCAAGTGGCCTATGGCCATATAATGGCAACTAAAACTGTCTGAAACTTATTCCGAGAGCTGTTGATGAAGGGCCAGTGCCCTTCAGATGAGCCCCAAGTGTCTGGCTTATTCTAACAGAATAGTTTTCCCCTTAACATCTTTTGGAATCAATATTTTTTAATTAAAGCTTTGAGCCTTAAATGATGTTAGGTAACTAAGATATTATTAATAATAATTTGCAATCACTTATTCATTACAAGGGAAGTCCTATTTTTTTCTTTTCTGAATTTGTCCCAGTGTAATACATTCAAACACATTGTGTCAACAATTCCCATAATAAAAAAAAATTCAATAACTATACAATACTGTAGCCCAAAGAAGTACAAATTCCAAATCTCCTACTTGGTTCAGACTACAACTTCACTCTCCAAATAAGATTTATGACTCCACTTGGGACTTGCATTACTGGGCAGTCAGGGAACTTTCCTTAGAAAAGGAACATGTATCTAAGTCATGACAGAGTTCTGACAGATTTTTCTTCTAGAAAGGATGGGAAGATTGAGAATTACCTTAAATCCCCTTAAGACTCTTTTGATAGGAACCAGTGAAGCAAGTTTAAGGTAATGTCATTTTCTGCTGCTTTATCAGTACTATCTAAGATAAATTTCACCTTCTAAACTGTAATATATCAGCATTTTTAGTGACAGTGCAACAAATATTCCTAAATAGAAAGTTTTTCAAAATGCTTTATGAGAAACAATTGTTTTTCCAGTATTATGAGAGCTAGACAAGCTGTAATTCTCTCAGTATGATTTAAATAATTTTTAAATAAAAAACAGCATTAAGGAGACCCAGGTTGCCTGATTTTTAACACATATATTATGTTACAGATATATATTCTATATATTCTATGGCTAAAAGGTGAAGCTGTTTAAATATTGTATACAATATCCTTCATACCAGATGCAGAAAACTGTACTTCATATGCTACTACTGAGTTCTCCTTGAATATTCTTCATTTTAATTAATTGCTTTAGTAAAGGTTATAGGATGTCTTAAAAATAAAACCCAACATAAGAAACAGTCCTTTCATCCTTTTCTACACTTATTTTCTTTCACCATTTATCCTTATAGTTTTATTCATTTGTGTTTCTTAACTGCCTATGACTGTGATAGAGTGTTAAAAAGGCATATCTTGGTTAAATGTCAGGTAATAATAATATTCTCTAGTACTGATCAACATAGAAGCTAAATATTAATTATTTTCAAATTTTCCTTTTTGACTTTGCTGGAGGAAATAAAATATCAATGTAAAAGTCTCTTGATATTCATGCACACAATTGTATGAATATGCAAAACTCCTCCTGCTCCTAGTACAGAACAACAAATAATATAAAAGGAATTTTACCTTGGATTTCACCCTTATCTTTTCTGAAGTGTGTGGGTATTTCAAAGTAAAGTATTCTCCTGTGTATGCTATATTGAGCTCAATTCCAAAATCTTTGACAATGGCTAAATGCAGTTGAATAAGTAATATATAGTGCATTAACCTTCACAGCAAATGTTCTCATTTTGTGAGTTTAGTCATAATGGCTTTTTAAACACTGAATATCTCTGTTTTATGATTAGTTTCCTTCAGAGTCATTTAAATATATGCTCTTGATTTCTCTTTTGCTAAAACAAATGAATGGTCATCATGAAACATTTTCCAACCCCCCTCTTACTTCATTTTTGTTTAGTAATTTTTTAAAAAATAATATAACCAGTCTTAAAGTGCTTTCTAAAATGGATCATGTATTACATTTTTATTAATATTTTTCAAGGTGAAAGATTTTTTCCACAAACCCAATCTTGCCACTTTGTGAAATGATTTCCCTAAAACATCAATGGCAGTTACAAAGGATAGGGTTTTATCACATCCAGTATTATAAAATTGAACTTAAAATATTACATTAAATCATTTTATTATTCCTCATATATACTCCAAAATACTCTTACTTTCATCTCCTTCTATCTTTTTTTTAAGTTAATCTCCCTAAACCAATTGATATCAGCCTTTTTGTCTTTTGGAACTCCCTCTTCCACAAATTTTCAGTAAAATCTGTACTGCTTGATTTTCATAGTCAGGATTCTGCTGGTACCAGTGACCAAGATTCAACTCCATGCAGGTAAAACAATAGGGAATTTAATTAGCTCAGATAACTTGGAAATCCCAGAAATAGAAATGTCTTTCTGATTTTTGGCTTCCTTAGCCTATTTGTTTTCTACAATGGACCAACTACTCTTGTCAGAAAATATGATCACTGGGAAGACCAACAGGAGGCTAATGCATGTCTATATCAATCAACGTTAACATTTGACATCATAATAATAAATTAGTTACCTATAAAGACAACAATTTCACTTGAAATATTAAATTAGATTTTATAACATAATATTTTGTTTGTTTTCTTAGGCATTGAAGAAAAATCAGTTTAACAGATTTTGAGAGGAAATTTCCTTGGTCATAAGGAAATGATCTTATCATTCCCTTTATTTTCTCAGTATTTTTGGTAGTCATTAGGTTGAAGAATGAGTACTTACCAATTTTATGAGTTGATATAATGATTATGGCCTTTAAAATATTCCCTCACATGCATATGGATGTGTATCAATGACCTGTTTTATACTAGCAGAACATAGAACAGGTGAAACATAATTACATTCTCTCTTTTCATCTTACAATCACCATATTTCCCCTATACCATTATTGGTGCGTAAAACTATTAATTTCCTTGTATCTTGTCTTCCTTCCTTGCTTTCTTATTTTTCTCTTCCTGTCCTCTGTTATTTCTATTTAGATGAGTATCAGAAGAACATAACCCATTTTTTCTGAACTATACAAGCTTCAATAATTCCAACCTTAGATAATAATAATGAAAATACAAATAGATTAAAGAAAGTCATGAGTAGTCACAAAACATTACTGTTACAGAGTCTATTAAGTGACACAGCTTCATTTGAAATAAAAATTTTATTTAGTAATTGATGCCAAAGTAGATCAACAGAATCATATAAAATTAGTTAAAACCATGTAAAATTTTCCTGATTCAATTGATTTTTTCCTTTTCCCCCATATTCTTATAAAGAAGAATTTAAATCTAATTATTTTATTAAATTTAGGTAAAATATTTTGTGAATAATACCAAATAGATGCTACAATGCACTGTAAGAGGGATCTTATGGAAAATATATAATATGAAAAATGATCCATGAATTTCATAATTATTTTGCACCAGAATGAACTCATACTAATTTGTTACCATGTGCCTGACCAGGATCTAGTTTAAGATATGAAGTATAAGGTATCAGTTTGAAAGAGCCCCTATCAGAGAAATGTGAATTCTGCTAAAATAGAAGCAAGAACAAACACAAAATTATGGTGAAGTTTGGGTAGAAAAATGATGAAGTCATCTAAGCTTTATGAACAGTTTATAGGACAATGCCCCAAAGACATCAGCTGTTTACAAATGAATAACTTTTTTAAAAGAAGGGAAAACATGATGTTGAAGATGAAGCCTGCAGTGGCAGAACACCCACATTAATTTGTGAGAAAAAAATGTATTTTGTTTGCACCCTCATTGAAGAAGATAAACAAACAGCACAAAATATTGCCAAAGCCATAGAAATCTCAAATGGTTCAGCTTGCACAATTCTGACTGAAAAATTAAAATTGAGTAATATTTCCACTCAATGAGTGACAAAACTGTTGTGACTAGATCAGCTATAGACAAGAGCAGAACTTTCAATAGAAATTTTAAATTAATGGCATCAAGATCTTGAAGGTTTTTTTTTTTTTGAAGAATTATAAAAGAAGATGAAATGTAGCTTTACCTGTATGATCCTGAAGACAAAGCACAATCAAAACAATGGCTACCAAGAGGTGGAAGTGGTCCAGTCAAAGCAAAAATGGACCAGTCAAGAGCAAAGCTCATGGCAATATTTTTTGGAATGCTTGAGGCTTGTTGACTTTCAGGAGGGCCAAAGAATGATAACATCTGCTTATTATGAGAGTGTTTTGAAAAAGTTAGCCAAAGCCTTAGCAGAAAAACACCTGGGAGAGCTTCACCAGAGAGTCCTTCTCCACTATGACTGTGTTCCTGCTTATTCTTTTCATCAAACAAAGGCAATTTTACAAGAGTATGGTGGGAAATCATTAAGCATCAATCTTAAACTCCTGATATGGCTCCTCTGACATTTTTGGTTTGTTTCCTAATCTTAAAACATCTTTAAAATCCCCATATTTCTTTGGTTAATAATGTGAAAAAGACTTCATTGACATAGTTAAATTTCCAGGAAGCTTAGTTCTTTAGGGATGAACTAAATGGCTAGTATTCTTGCTTATAAAAGTGTCTTGAACTTGAGCTTATACTGAGAAATAAAATTTATATTTTTATTATCTAACTTCATTTTTCCATGACCTTCTTGAATCACCCTTGTATGTTGCAACACCCCAAATGTCACATAATATCATAATACCAATGTTAGTGATGCTAATGTTGGATCATTTGATTAAGATGATGGTTCGAGTTGTCTCCATTGCAAAGGGGCATTTTTCTTGTACTTAGAAAGTAATCTGTGAAAGCAATGAGAATTATGTTTTCCCTCTAATTTTTCCCTATTAATTTCAGCAGCTATTTTATGTGGGATTTTGTAATTATGATTATCTAATCCAATCATTTCTTTTATATTTATTATCTAGCAATCATTTTAAGGAAGCAATGCTTTACATTGAATATTAATAGGATCCTCCTAAAAAGCAGGATGAATGCTTAATCATTTTGCATTCATTACTGTTTTTCCAAATAATCATGTGATGTCATAGATGCTTCAGGTGGTATAAAATGAGTCCTTTTTATTCATTTTTAGGTATCATTATAGATTAATTTGGCTAATTTTTAACATTTTCAATAAATGAGAACTTATTTAATGTTCAAATTTGACTGTTGTGACTGCCAAGAAGCTTGCCCCCAAGTCCTTTTCAAACCTCCTTTAGTCTGAGTAATTCCTTGTTCTCTACCACAGCAAGGTGTTAAAGCCTTACCTAGAACTTTCATGACCCAGAATAGGTCTAAACTATATATCCTAGCAATGTTGGATCTTTTCAGTGGAAAATCATATTATGAACCAAGATCTGGAAGCCATATAAGCTTATTTCTACTGAGATATTTTTGTATCCTAGACTTTCCCATGAAAAAGTTTTGAAAAAATATAAGCACATTTATAAATTCATATGTAGATAAAATAATTTAAAATTAAATGTGGTATGTTGAAATAAATTACTTGATTTGTTATTTGTAATTCTTTTCATAAACCTGCAATATGTGATCATTAATGACATTAATAGGTTTACTTATCATGCCATGTACTATCATTTAAAAAGTTTATTTCAATTATAATTAATAGTAACAATAAAAGACTATTGATAAAACTTTAAGATTTCTTTATAGTGTGTTTTCCCCTTAGAATATATTGCATTAGGGATGTAGAGTAAGATCATATCCTTAAAAGTCACCTGAAAAGATTTGTATGCTTTTCTGTGTGATGAGGTTATCAATTTGATATACACCAATCAGATGTCACCTTCTATTTCTAGTTACTAAAGAGAATCCTTTTTTATGTCACTTTCTAGAGCATTTAACCTAGAAATATTCTAATTACCCCAAAAATGTTTTCCTTAGAGGCCTGCTACTACACAAAATTAAAAAAATCCCATCAAGAAGATTATTATTCTCATTTATTGGTTAAAGTTCTATTATACCCATTAAATACTTTCTAATTTAATAGAAAATTAAATTCAGACCAATTAAGTTTAATGTTGTATTTTTCTATAAGAAAGCTTTTCAGTCACTACTGTACAAGTTCATCTTTTGTTCTGACCAATGATCAAAATATATTGTGTTTTCTTCACTATGATTGGCTTGTGATGATCTGTTTTCTGCCTTTGTTGTGGTTTGACTGGTTTTAATATCTTTTCTTTCTAATAATTGTTTTCAGCGCATAAATTTTTAAGAAAAATACACATTTTAAGAATTAAAGTAGGTGTTAGGTGTAAAATTATAAATATCTTATTATTCTAGTTAGCTGATTCAAAAGAGAGTCGGGATGGAATCATATACTTAAATTCATGATTTGTAACATTAGAACATTTTGAAACAGTATGAAAAATGTGAGTATATGCCTGAATAAAATTCTAACTGAATTTGTATCAAACCTATTAAAAATTATGCAATGAAGTTTACTTCTAAACAGACACAGACATATACATATACCCTGAGTATTCTGGAAAATATGTAAAGGAAGATTGCATAGAAAGTATGCTGAAAGTGAATAAAGCAGAATATTGTTACTGGCTAAATCTAGTTGGGGTGATTTATCTTTACTTTTTAAAATTCTATTTATATTTGTTTTCTGTAACCTTTTCAAAGAATATGTATTACTTTAAAATAAGGAGAAGTTATTAACTAACTGATTAAGACAAAGTCACTTTGTTAGTAATGCTAAAATACAACGGTAATGAATGACTAAAATAGCCATTATACTGCCTTCACTAATTTCTCAGAGGCTATTGCAATATTAATATAGAAAAAAATGTACAGTAAGCTATTATGACTAAAACTCAAATTCTAAAGGAATACTAATGTACTAATTCTGTGGGGTTTTTTCATACTTAATAATTTTTGCCTTACCTTAAGTTTTGTTTGATTTTTTAAAAAATTATCTCGTTGCTATTGTATGAATGTCTATGTGCCCTGAATATTCATATGTTGAAATTCTTACCCCCAGGGTAGTAGCTTTAGGTCATGGGGTCTTTGAAGATGAAAAGGGTAATAACAACCCTCACGAATGACATTAATGTCCTTATAAAGGAAGCCCAAGAAAGACTATTGTCTCTTTTGCCCTGGGAGGTTAGAGTGAGAATAAGGCTGTCTATAAGACAGTGAACCCTCAACCAGACATCAAATCTGTTGGCACCTTGATCTTGGACTTCTATACCTCGCAAACTGCTTTTAAGCCATCCTGTCTATGACATTTTGTTTTGGCAGTCCAAAGGGACTAAGGCAATGACTGTTATCATTCAACTTATTTAATGAGACAATACATTTACAGTATCATATTTGTTGTTAGAATCATAAAAACTGAAGGTTTACAAAATTTTTTCTTAATAATAATTTTAGTGAAAAATGTCAGTGTTAATTAAAAAGCCAATATAATTTTTTCTGTATCGTGAAATACATGTTTTAGAAAAATTGTACAAGAGGAATATAAAAGATACAGTAATAAGTTCCACACTGAACTTTTAAAAATTACATGAATACAATGCATGAATCTTTTAATAGATTCATGTATCATATTAAAAGAATAGCAAACAAAGTAGCATCCTCAAACTTGGTCACACATATTTAGAGCACATGAAAAGAACAATGTTTTTGTCACTTATTTTGTAAATAAAATGTTAGATACACACAGAAAGATAAGGACACCTAAAATTACATAATTTTCATGATTTTTAAAAAATGTTATTTCAACAAAGAAAGAAGGGTACTCACAGTGGATTTTTCTTATTTGTTGTTCATCAATGAAAACTTAGATTTAGTTTAATTTTTCATAATTTTCCAGATAATTTCATTTTTTAGATTAATATCTGACTTAAAGATGAGTAAATACTGTAAATACTCCTGATAGTCTATTATTTATGTGAAATAGTTTCACTAGGCTTATATGGTTGGGACATTCCGTTTATGTCATTAATTTTTGCAATATGAGAAAACAGCTAATTTCTTTATAATGTTTACAAGAGAATATAAAACAAAATATATACCTTAATTTGTGGCTTTTGCTCTCCAATTTGTACTTGTAGCCTTCTCTCGGTCTCCTTTAAAGTTAAGTTAATGTGGCTGGGCACAGTGGCTAAAGCCTGTGATTCTAGCACTTTGGGAGGATGAAGTAGGAGGATTGTTTGAGGACAAGAATTTGAAACTAGCCTGAGCAAAAGCAAGACCCCGTCTCTATAAAAATTATAAAAACTACCTGGTCATGGTGTCATGTGCCAGTAGTTTGTACTCCCAACTACTGAGGAGGCTGAGGCAGGAGGATCACTTGAGCCCAATCGTTGGAGGTTGCAATGAGTTATGATAAGGACACTGCACTCTAGCCCAGGTGACATAGAGAGACCCTCTCTCAAAACATAAATAAATACATAAATAAATACATAAATAAATAAGTTAAATGTTCTACCTATGAATTTTTGTTAACTCAATTGAGATTATCTATCTGATTGATCTATCTCTTCTCATTATTTCTCTTTCTTATTTATTTTAAATATGTTTTAGCTTATCACAAATCATATCTCCCATGTTATCTCCCATATGTTTCCCATGGATTTTATTCTTCTTAATGGGTTTATTGAGAAATAATTCATATTATGTAACAATTAACCCATTTAGAGTGTTCAAGTAAATGTTTGTTTAATGTATGCACAAAATTCTGAAGCCATCAACACTAATGAATAATTTCATCACCCATAAGAAGCTTTGTAACCTGTATCAGCTACTCCCCATGCTACCCCAATGCCAGCCCTAGGCATTCATTCATCTACTTTCTATTTCTATAAATTTGCCTATTCTGAATATTTCCTATAAATGGAATCATACAATGTAGAATATTTTTAGCTGTCTCTTTTCACTTAACATAAGGTTTTCAAGGTTCATTCATGTTGTGGCATGTATCAGTACTTTATTCATTTCATTGCTGAATAAAATGCCATTGTATAGATATACCACATTTTATTAAGCCATTTTTCAGTTGAAATACATGTGTTGCTTCCACTTTTAATTATTATGAATAAAGTTACTATGAATATTTTTGTACATATTTGGTACAGACACAGATTTTCATTTATTTTGAGTAAATACTTAGGAATTAAATTGGTAAATCATATCATAACACTTTGGTTAGCATTTTGAATGACTGTTAAGTTATTTTCCAAAGTGGTTGCATAATTATGCATTCCCATCACCAATCTATGAGGGTTTTAATTCCTCTATATCCTCAACAAAACTTTACTTTAAGTCTTTTTGATTATAGCTATTCTAGTGGGTATGAAATGGTACTTCATTGTGGTTTTGATTTGCATTTCCCTAATGTTTAAAGATTTAAAGAACATTTTTTAAGGTACTTAATAATAATCATTTGTATAGCTTCTTTGTACATGTGTATTCATATGTCAAAAGGCACCTAGAATTTTGTTAGGGATTGTGTTAAATATGTAAATACTGGTATATTTGGGGAGTATTGGTAATATTACTTATTATATTACAATATTAAGTCATTTGATCCATGAACATGGAATATACTTCCATTTATTTAGGTCTTATTTTTTCTGAATAATGTTTTAATTTTCATAATACATATTTTGTACTCCTTTTACTAAATTTATCACTAAGTATTTTATTGTCTTATATTATAAATAAAATTACTTTCTTAATATTATTTTTGGATTTTTCATTGCTATTTTATAGAAATACAATTGATTTTATATATTAATTATGTATCCTACAACATCAAATATTAATTTTATTGTTTTTGTTGGATTTCTTATGCCTTCTTCTGCAAAAAAATTATTTGATCTAAAAGAGAGATAGTTTTACTTCTTTTTTTCTAATTTGGATATCCTCTATCTCTTTTACTTGCCTAATCGTTCTGGTTAGAACCTTCAATGCAATGTTAAATAGATGTGGTGAAAGAGGACATCCTTGTCTTGCTCTTGATCTTAGTAGAATGCCTTTAGTCTTTTACAAGTAAGTATGATATTAGCAATGATCCTTCACAGATGCCCTTTATGAGGTTGAATATTGCCAATTGGTTGGTTGTTTTATCAAAAAACATTAGTTTTATTGAAGTTCCTTGTATGTGACAAGTCATTGTTCATTTGCTGCTTTCAAAATTTTCTGTTTTTCTTTAATGTCATCATTTTTACCATGTATGGTTGTGTATCTCTTTATGTGTATCCTACTTGGAGTCACTTGAACAGCTTGAATGTGTAGAACAAATTTTTCAAGAAACTTGGAAGTTTTAAGCCTTTAGGTATTTGAATGTTTTTATAATAGTATTTTGAAGTCTATTTTTCTGTTGAATATATTTGGGTCACCTCAGAAAGGGTGGTGGTGGCCAGTTTGATTTTTCTATATTGGAGTCACACTTTCTTGTTTGTTTTTTTGTTTTTATGTATCAAGGTTTTTCATTTAAAACTAGCTTTATGTTATTGCTTGTTTATTTGTTTAGTGACTTTACTAGAATCTTTTGGTGAAGTCTATTTGCTTTTGTAGTGTCGAGCCTGTAATGTTGCACCATCTTCCTGACATCCCATACATGCATGACTTTCCCATGCAAAAGTCATCCCATGCATGACTTTCTACTTGGATGGACCCTGTTAGTATCAATTGTTTACCTCTAGTGATTATTGGTTGGTCATTATGTTGGTTTTGACAATGCCCTGCTGCATATATGAGGCCTGTCTGGAAAGTATCCAGCCATGTAACTTCTTGATACATTAACAATGGCTGGATACTTTCCAGACAACCCTTGTATTGTTACATTTTCTGTTTAGTTAAGTGAAATCTTCTTTGCAGGGGTAGACTTTGAAAGAGTATTCTGGAATGGCCTCAATGCTACAGGCTCCTTTCGGCTGTCTTTTCCCTGGTTGTCTCTGAAAAACATTTAGCTGCTCTATCATTTCACTTCTCTAAAGAAGCTGTCAATCTCCTTTTAATTAATCACCATAAAAATTTCTATTTTCTGACAGTGCCCTTAAGCTTGGTGTTCCTCAAACTTTGCTCCCAGATAAAGTTAGGACTTTATGGAGAGCTACATATTTCCCTGCTATTAAGGCCTATGGTTCCACCTGGACAGAACCTATGTGCTACTGGCCCAGAACTGGGTACATGGACAGTGGACACTTCTATTCTAAAAGCAGAGCACTGACCATGCATGACGGCCCATTTTCTTAGCTTGCTTTTCCAGCATGGAACATTCACCATATGAGCAAGCTGTGGTGAGATGATCAATATTTGGGATTCTCAACAGCCACAACTGGTGTAGTCTTTCACTCTATGAGTAGGGTCTGGGTAGATGAAGGAAGACTATTTTGTTTAACTTGCTCTGCTTGTCTGAAATAAAGTTGCAACATGAATCTGGGGAAGGAAATAAGAAATTGTTGTTGTCAGCCCCTACCAGAAAGAAACTACTGTCCTATATTAGGAGCTGATGGAAAGAGGAAGCCCTATCTTCTTAACCTGCACCCACCAGGAGTAAAGCTTCCATCACACTGACCTGAGAGGAAGAGAGTGGTTCAAGGCCCATATACTCTCATTGCACTTACTGAGATTTAGTTAGAACAAATGAGAGTTTCAACATGAATCATTCATTCTTGAATAAATATTTATTCATTTGTTGTGTGCTCGTAGGAAATGCTAGAAACACTATTATTCTTCTTATTATCAATTTTCAGCAGTTCCTAGTTGTTTCAATGGTGAGAGGGTTCATGAGGATCCTTATTCTACCATTCTAAAAGTACTTTCACAGCATTATTTTCTGAGGCAATGTGTTAATCTAAACACAGCAATATGTCATTTTATTGTGATTTGCAGTATTGTGCTTTGAGGATATTGCATTTCTTACCAATTAACGGTTGGTGGCAACCTTTTGTCAAGCAAGTCTATCGACAACATTTTCCCAACAGCAAGTGCTTACTTAGTAATTTTTAGCAATCAAATGTTTTTTCAATTAATATATGTACATTGTTTTGTTAGACATAATGCTATTGTACACTTAAAAGACCACAGTATAGTGTAAACATAACATTTAAATGGACTGGAAAACTAAAAAATTCATATGGGTCACTGTCTTGTGATATTTACTTCATTGCAGTGGTCTGGAATGGAACCTACAATATCTCTGAGGTATGCCTATGTCTTGTATTTTGATATTATATATATATATATATTAAATGGTAATGTTGTTATATGTTTGCATGTTTGCTATAGCTACCTACACAAGTAATATATTTATACAATATATTGATTCTTCTTTGTTAATTTATTTTTAACAATGATGATAAAGATATTGGCATCACTCCTTGAACAAGAGTGGTGTAAATATAAGGTAAAATAAAACACATATTTACCTTGAATATTTTGATAAAGAAAGTAAAATTTAGCTGTCCCGTCTAGAATTTTCTTGTTTAAGGTAAATGTATTTCTCTTCCCCCAGGAAATATAATGGACACTTTTAGAAAAAGAATGAAAGCCCCATGCCTTGGTTTCTAAGGAAAGCATATGGCAGTGACAGAATTGGCAGTGAAGAAAGATAAATGAAGAAGCTCCCTCAGTGAGATTTTGGCTGCTGCTTTACTTAGGCTCTCTACCTCATTTTGGATTTTAGCCTTTGGATTATTTCTATAGCAATTCTGCACCTCAAGTTGCTTACATTAAAAACAAAGAAGATAATTTATTTTGTATAGGTATTCTTCCCAGGTCCTTTGATGCATGCTGTTTAAGCTCCATTTTATTTCTGCTCCTACAATTACTCAATTAATTTACTTATTTTATGGACATGCAAGTTCTCAATGTAATTAATAACTCAATTATGTTATTTGCATTCCTCATCTACCATCTTCTGTGTCCATTCATGATGGGATGGTCATGGAATGATATCATATTTACAATGAACTGTAGAAATGGTCCCTGCAAATGTAATCTTTGAAATTATAATAAGTTTTCTTTTGTGGATTCTCTCTAATAGGCCATAGTCTCATTTTCATCCATTTAACCTTGTGATACATTGGCTTTAGGCTCTGACTTGCCTCTGTCTGAGATTGTTTCTACATCTGATTTATGCAAGTTATTGAGCGCACAAATTATTATTCTTCCTTGTCTTAAAATATTCATTATTTGAACTAATAGTAATATTATTTTTTCTATAATATATTAATTGCCTATAGCATGTTTGTGAAATTCAACAGATTGAATTTCACAAGCAATTAATAAGAATTATTTTTTTGGAAATATATTGTTATTATTTTTAGAATAGCAGCATGCTACTTGGGAAGATGTTTGTTGTATAGATTAAAAACTCTTACCAGAATATAATTATTATGTGCAGAGTTCCTTATTTTAAACCAATATTCAAATCATGGATTTTTTTTAAAGCATGCTTCATGGAAAATATTACTTAAACTGTAAAAATAAGTATTAAGGTTGATGCAAAAGTAATGTGGTTTTGGCATTGTTGTAATTTGCCATTTGATATTGGAATACATTCTTAAATAAATGTGATTTTGTTATATATCATTTTAATGTGCATTTCTCACTTTTTTTTGTTAATGACTTATTACTTGCTTTTTATTCTATTTTTATTTTAGACTATGGAAATGATGTTAGATAAAGAGCAAACGAGCAATTTTCTTATTTGAGTTCTAAATAGGTCATAAAGCAGCAGATACAACTCACAACAGCAAGAATGCATTTGGTCCAGCAACTGGTAAGGAAGGTACAGTGCTGTGATATTTCAAGAAGTTTTGCAAATGAGGTTAGAGCCTCGAAGATGAGGAGCATAGCGGCCAGCCATCGGAAGTTGACAACGACCAAATAAGAGCAATCACAGAAGCTGATCCTCTTACAACTAACATGAGAAGTTGTCGAAGAACTCAACATAGACTATTCTACGATAGTTTGGCATTTGAAGTAAATTGGAAAGGGGAAAAAGTTCAATAAATAGGTGCCTCATTAGCTGACTGAAAATTTTAAAAAAAATTGCCATTTTGAAGTGTCATCTTCTCTCCTTGTATGCAACAACAACAAACCATTTCTCCATTGGATTGTGACGTGCAATGAAAAGTGGGATTTTATATGACAACCAGCAATGGCCAGCTTATGGTTGGACCGAGAAGAAGCTCCAAAGCATTTCCCAAAGCCAAACTTGCACCAAAAAAAGACCATGGTCACTGTTTAGTTGTCTGCTGCTAGTCTGATCCACTACAGCTTTCTGAATCCTGGAGAAACCATTACATTTGAGAAGTATGCTCAGCAAATCGATGAGATGCAACAAAAACTGTAATGCTTGCAGCCAGCATTAGTCAACAGAAAGGGCCCAATTCTTCTCCACAACAGCCCCTGACCACAGGTCGTACAATCAAACACTTCAAAAGTTGAATAAATTGAGCTTGGAAGTTTTGCTTGGAAGTTTTGCCTCATCCATATTCATATTCATCCATATTCACCTGACTTCTCTCTAACGAAATACCACTTCTTTAAGCATCTGGACAACTTTTTGCAGGGAAATGCTTCCACAACCAGCAGGATGCAGAAAATGCTTTCCAAGAGTTCCCAGAATCCTGAAGCAGGGATTTTTATGGTACAGGAATAAACACACTTAGTTCTCATTGGCAATAATGTGTTGATTGTAATGGTTCCTATTTTGATTAATAAAGATGTGTTTGAGCCTAGTTATAATGATTTAAAATTCACAGTCCAGGAGAAGGGGATGGGTGTATACAATCACAACGAGTAAGATGTGCAACGTTTGGGGGATGGACATGCTTGAAGCTCTTACTCGAGGGGGAGGGGGGCCATGGGCAATATAAGTAACCTTAACACTTGTACCCCCATAATACACTAAAATAAAAAAAAATGACAAAAAAATAAATAAAATTCACAGTCCAAAACCTCAATTACTTTTGCAACAACCTTATATAAAGTGGAGATACTTCAAGACTAAACTTCTCTCCTTTATCTAAGTAATAGAGATACACATAAAACTTAGATTTTTAAATATATTAATTTTATCCTGAATGCATCCTAATTAGGCAGGAAGAGACCTGGGGAAATGTAAAAGCATTTGCAAACCTTAGTCTTCTACTCTTACATTTTATCTTTAGTCATTTCTTAAAATTAAAAGTAAAGTTTGAGTGGGGCGTCATGCCACATGCCTGTAGTTTCAGCCACTCAGGAGGCTGAGGTGGGAGGCTGAGGCAGGAGAATCGCTTGTGCCCAGGAGTTTGAGGCTGCAGTGAGCTATTATGATGCTAATACACTTTACTCAGGGTGACAGAGTGAGACTGTCTCAAAAAAAAAAAAAAAGAAAAGAAAAGAAAAGTTTGATAGTAGGTAAAATTTTTGCCTTGTGTTAGTTTTAGTTGATTACTTGATATTTATGTTTTCTTATCCATGAATGCTATACTTCTGCCTAGAAGAATCTGTGTAATTAATATCTTTATACCTCACTTTCTTTGGTAAATAGGGCTTTATCATTTTATTTTCAATCAGTTGATTTAAGTTGAAATGGAATATAATTATCCAAAATATTTAAATTATATAAAAAGACAGATATATAATTTATATAAATTTATATAAAAATAATTTATATAAATTATATAAAAAGACAGAAAGAATGAGATGATTTATAATTCCCTTAGTTGTTTTCTAGGGGGCTTAGTAGCAGGTTGTTTCTAATTCTAACTTTATGTAATTAAGCCATAAAATTCTAAATAAAATGTTAACTAGAAATTATCTTGTGCTTACATTTAATTACCTTAATAATAATTGTTGTGCTTCATTCAATAAAGCAAAAATTGCAGGACTTCTTTCCTGGTTCCCCCACTATTTTATCAACCACAGGGCATTATGGCAATCTCACCCTACTGGGGTTCAGAGAACTGAAAAATGAATATTTAAAATTAAAATATAGCTTGTCACATAGAATGAGCACCTGATGCCATTTATAAGGAACAGGTGGATGTTTATTCAGGCATGTTTTATGTACCAGCAGGAATTATTTCAATTAAATATCAATGTCACTGCCATTAGAGAAGACTGCATCAAGAGCAAAAGACTCACACACATATACACACACAAACACATGCATAGGCATGTACGTGACACAGGAATTTAAAGTATATAAATTGAACTGGATTTTCAGAAGAATTGGTTAAATTTGTCTGGATTACCTAAAAGAAGAAAACATGGCCTCTAAAATAGATTAAGAGAGTTTGACCTTTGTCGTTGCACTGAAATGTGTGATTCTGCAGGTGCCATTATTCTTTGACATTTTCTCTGGGTGAGTGGAAGGTAATTTTTAGGGGGTTGAAGAATAAAAATGACTAGGAAAAATATATGTCTTTGTATTTAGTATATAGTATCTTGAATTAGCAAATTAGATAAATGATTTTGGTGGAGAAAAATATACAAGATCAATATTTGGGTTCATCACAAATATAAACATTCCTAATCGGAGAAAGAGAAAGAGAGAGTGAAAATATGAATATAAATGACCTATTTAAATGTTTTTATTTTGAAAATACTCCAAGATATTATGATCTGTAAATATGTATATGCATTTTCACAACAATTATGGCAACTTAATGTGGGCAAAATTAAGGCTTGTTTTAATACCAAAATACCACTCAACAACACAGCATATCAGCGACTGTTCACACTGAATGATGTAGATAATTAATCTAATTTTCCCTCTGCTTCATTTTGTGTTCTATTAGTTTTCTTATTCAAACTTTCAAGTCACAAATCTAATTTAAAACCTCTTAACTGGTCTAACGCATAAAGTGTTCTATCTGCGTTCAGTGTCTAGCAGTAAGCAGCAAAGCTGGAATACTAATTTGCTTCAGAGTGTGCAAAACACTCAATAATCAAATAATAAAATCCTGGATCCAGCATTTCTTAATGACATGACCAAATGAGACCAATGCCTTGAAATGTGAACATAAGTTTAAAAATAGAAGAAGAATATAATAATGTAAATGAAGAATGAAGAATCATGCTAACAAGAATACTATATTCAATATCTTTAGTTTCTATTCCAAATGGACTCCATTCAAGACTTGAAAATCAGCAATACAGATTTTTTGTTAACAACTTTACTTATTAGTATTACTGCTTTAGTATTTCCTATCTTCCTTCACTTTCCATTCCTCTCCACTATCAACATGCACAAATATAATTTAGATTTAATATTTGAAAATTATTACTATAATATTTGAAAATATAAACTATTTACAAAAGTCTGTATTGTTGATTTTTTGTAGGAGAGGCTTCTCTCTTCTTTTTTTTAGTACTGTGTTCACACCCACGTTGGTAAAATAAAGTTTATTTCCACAGATTCTTTTGAATACAGTATAAATAAAAACACAATTCACAAAATGAAGAAATAGTGTATGTCAGAAAAATTAACTATGTATTGAGTGATTAAACTATTTTGTGTAGGAATGTCATTTCTATTTTGTTTAAATGTAATGCAATCTACCAGACCATAAAGAACTCTTTAGATGAAGTGGCTGTTTTCCAGGCAATGCTATTCTGCTGCTGATTGCAATATATTCTGACATCTATGACAGTTTTATAATTCTTCTATTCTGTGCTCTGAAGTGTCCTTACTTTGCTGAAAGCTTTCTCTTGGGAAAAGGCACTAAAATTTACTGGACTGAAAGGACAAAAAACAGTTTGATAGGAAAACGATATCACCATGTGATGCAGTCTTGTTGCTAATTTGTTTTATGATAATGTAAGAAAATTTCAAAAGACCTTGATATCAAGATTTAGAGATTTTTGTCACACATGTGAATACCCGAGCTGAAATTTGGGGAAGAAAATCATGACAAAATAAATAAAGCTTCACTGTATCTTTATAGCCTCTCTTATCCAATGCAAAACACGTTAGAACAAGTTATATTACGAGAACTATCTTCAAAATATTCTATGTTAGATAATATCATGAATTTGAGTACAAAAATTTTAATAAAGACCATCTTAGGCTAAACAGTAGAAATGTATGATTTGGAGAGTAGTTTATCATGAACAGTGACTGAAGATTTTTACTGCTTATAATATATTCTTAGAGTATATTTAATAAATAATACATAAATCACATTTTTTAAAATCTGTGAATTTTCTGATGATAAGTACTATATCTCCATTTCAATAAAAGCAGTAACATAAAAAATAAATTATAATTTAGAATGTATTATATTAAATAACTAGATACAAAAACATTCACAGAAGAGTGAAATGTGAAATGTGGCCAACTACATCCAAAGGATAGAATTACAAGAGGACAGCGTGCAATGCTATCAAGAAGGAAAAAAATGAGTGAATGCATGGTGTGCAGGTGTGTGTGAATACTCAATATACTCAATATTGAAACAAGTTATGTAGCATATTGAAATGCACAAATATTCTTGTGACCTTCAAGGATAGACCAATAGAAAGGTTTTCTATTGGATCAGCGTTTAATTTGAATAGAACTATCTCAAATGAAACTTTGAAATTCATAACTACTTAATAGGCATTTCATTTTACACCAAAATAATAATTCAATAAAATTTAAGAACATAGAACATGAATTAATAACTTTGTCATTACAGAAATATGAATTAATCTCAGAAACAATTTTTAAAAAATGAAGAGCAACTTCAATCAATTCTTTTAATGAGGAATTATTTTTATGCATGATAAATAGACTACATGGAGCCTAGAATATGAAGAAATGCTAATATATGTTAATTCATTTAATAATCTATAGCTTTCAAATTTTATATCTATTATCACACCTCCCTTATATGAAATATTTATATAAATAAATGTGGTTTTAGATTTGTGATAAACTTATTTTTTTGTGGGTAGCACATTTGAATTGGAAAGAAAAAAAAACTAATCCACTTAAAGTAATTTACAAATATAGAAATAGTGTAACTGGTTGGCTATTCCTCTCTATTTGTTTTTTTAAAAATTATAGTCTTTTTTTTTTAAAAGACTGAAAAACAGTCTAACAGTAGTTTTGCAGCATTGACTTGTTTCAATATCTACCGATGGGAAATAATAGCATAGCTATATGCTTTGAGATGCACTATAAATTATTGTATAGTAAAATTCTTGTTTGTTAGTTTCATGATTCTATCATACATGCAATTTCTGGGTGTGTTTTAATTTGCTGTTTGCTTTTCTGGTTATAGATCACATACCCCTTCTTTTTTGCATATATAATAGGTTTTGATTAGGACACAAATTATACATACTGTATAAGCTTTGTATATTCAATGCTAGTAGAGACAA
Source organism: Microcebus murinus (assembly GCF_040939455.1). Classification (NCBI taxonomy): domain Eukaryota; kingdom Metazoa; phylum Chordata; class Mammalia; order Primates; family Cheirogaleidae; genus Microcebus; species Microcebus murinus. Next base: position 54,406,836 of record NC_134116.1, read on the forward strand.
AACTTACTTAACAAAATAGAAAACAGTTCGGTGTGTGCCTAGGGCTGAGAGCTGGAGAAACTGAATGAGAAAAGAGAGAAGGGAATATTTGGAGTAACGCAAATATTCTATAACTCAATTATGGCAGTGGTTATCTGGGTGTATGCATTTGTCTAAATTTTTAAAAACACAAACCTTCCAGACAGGTGCCTTTTATTACATATGAAAAACATATCAATAAAGGAAGTTTAGGAAAAAAAATCTACAGCTGGATACTTTTGATCTTGAGTCACCTCACTTGAGAAGGCAACATAGCATGCCATAACAGCACAGGCCTTGAACTCATATGTAACAAATTTTAAATCAATCCTCACATTTGTAAAAGTTAATCACTGTCTTTGAGACTTGGTTATCTCATCTATAAAGAGAAAAATGATTGCTATATCTGAGACTGAATGTGAATAATAATTTCATAAAGTGCACCTATCTCATAAGATATACTCAGAAATGTTAGTCCCCTTTCTCTCTGACATACTTTCTGATTCCAGAGTATGATTTAAGTCATACTCGTCATCTACTGATAAGACAAAATGACAAGTTTCTCCATAAATGTAGAGTTGCAGTTACATTATGTTTTAATTAGTATACTTAACATTTACATATTCCAAAGCTAAAGAACAAAAGATTTAGTATGGCATGTTTATGTTGACTTTTTTAGTAGAATTAGCTATGGTGCAGAGACAAATTTGGGGAATTTAGGAGGTTAATTAAATACTGAAATTTTATTGGCTAATGCTAAGCTAGCTTTCAGTATTCATTCATAATTATAAATAAGTTCATAGTTTATATCTTAAAAATTATAAATCAGAGTGGGTCCCAAATAATTCAACTCTTCGAAATATGGAAATAAGTAGAGAGTGAAAATATAGGCAAACCCTCAGACCCCAATACACGTGAAAGCATATGTTATAAATGCACAATGAAGTATTCATTGAAATCTGCAATTGCTGCAGTCTTTAACACTTGAACAAAGTTAAGAAGTTATTTAACTATTCTATACAAATTGCATATATTTAGATTTTCATTTTCTTAGGCTATCCCATTTTCCAATAAAAATCATCACTGTGACCCATCTTGCATCATTAACTGACATCTAAAATTCATCTGCTGGTGCTATAATAAATAGCCTAGGGAAAGGCTATATGAGAGTGCAAAGCACATTAAGTAAGCTTGTGAACACAGAGAACTAATAATTTTATACTTTCTTAGAGAACAAATTGTTTAAAAGAAATAAACAAGTTTAAAGGGAGATAATGAAAATTGTGCCTGGAAAAGAAATATACTATAGAATACATATCAACAATTTTATTATGCAACATCCCTTTATCCTTACCAATGATTCCTTAAATTATTTCCCAGCACACTCTCTGCAAAGATACAAAATAAAAGAACTAAAACTACTAAATAACATAATCATGTTTATTTTCTTGTTAGTCTCTTACAAATATAAGCAGGTATATAGCAAATAAAAATTCATTTCTCATGGTATACTTTTTTTTAAGACTTCAAAATAGCCACTAGACTAAGAGCCAAGTCAATAAAAAATTGTTTATGAGAGGTGATATAAAACTCTGCTATTTTCTGTTATGTGTATATCAATCAAAGAGGTAACACATTTTGGAAGCAATGAAAGTGCCATTACTACAAAAGATAAAAAATAAAATATTTCTACCATTAAATTACTAAAGCTATATAATATATATTGAAGGTATTCTGTGGAGTGGTCAATATGATAAGCACTTTGTATCAATTAAAATGTTTTATTTTCATTAGCTTCATGTAATTGTCTAATAATATTCCATTCCACAGATGACTGCAAGAAGTCAACAGGAAATAAATGGTGGAGTTACAAATAAAATCCAGACAACATACTACCAGAATTTACACTCTTAAACCTAGGGAGTATCATGCAACTTAATATTAAAAAGGAATAAAATCCAAATGAAATAAACTATTGTTGATGAATAATCAGACCTGATATTTCTTTATAAGGATTTATCAAAACAGACATGTCTGAGGTTATATATGTAAAAGTGTTTAAAATGTTTTGTCATGTACAGAATATAAGAACATAAATATAGGATGTAAGAAACAGTAAGTTTAACCATTTTCTACAATATGTAACCATTTAAATATAAAAATCTAGAAATCTTATCTACTATTATCATTCTTGTGTATCTATGTGTGTTTATATGTGTGTTCCTTGTTTGAAACCATGTGATTAATTGGAGTGTGATGTTGATAAGAGAATAGAGAAGAAAGATACAGAATATTGATTGAAAACCTTGACAACAATGTTCAATGAAGCACTTCAAACTAATGTCATTTGGCTATCTCATGATATACTCCCATGTGATTTGATTGATGAATAACATGTTAGTTTGGAGGCAATCACATTGTCCAGATACTTGTCATATTCCATGTCCATCTGTCTTACACAGTGTAAAATATTTTAGGAAAACACTGTAAAGAGTTTCAAATGGATTACTTACTTTCACTTAAAATAATGAAATTAGTTTAATTTATGGATAGATTTAAGCTATGAACAGATTTAATACTCTTTGAGATTATGGATAGAATATTAATAACACAAATGAGACAAAAAGCATTTGCTTAAAATGGTTATTGGTTCATATAGTAGAAACTTTGAATGTAAATGTGAAACAAGAAGAAATAAACTTTCATTTAAGAAAGTACAATGTCAGTAGATTACCCATATTGATATCCTTGAAAATAAATACATATTCAATTACTTATGAAAATATCTGTTAATTTGAGAAAATGAGAACAATCACAGATGTACTTAAATAATCAGCTTATATTTATTTATTTAATACTTATCCATTTGTTATTTATAACAGGAAACTGGCTTATATTACATAATGGAGGGGAGAAAGTGACTAAGCAAGTCCAAATTGCACAGGGCAAGCTGTCTGGAAGGGAAGATCGAGAACAGTCTGGAACCATACAGGCACAGGGGGAAGCTTCCGTCCACAGTGGGTAGTCACTCACTCTCTCTGGGAAATCCTAAACCCTCTTTTAAAAACATTTAACTGATTTAGTTAGAACTGCCAAGGATAATCTCCTTCCCAACCGATTAAGTCAAATACTCTCAGGATAATTCCCTAACTTGTTAACTGATCATGGAATTTAACTGCATCGAAATCCCTTTGCCTTAGTCCTGTAATGTAATCTAGTAACGGATGTAAAATTTATCATATCCTACTCATAGTCAATTGAGGGAAGTAAAAAGAACATACTCACAGGGGCGTAGGAATCTAAAGCGTCATTTTAGAATTTTGTTACACGAGAATACAAAGATGGTTTGATGTTAGAAAGTTTATCAATGTAATTGGCTTGATTATTGACTTAAAAGAGAAAAAAATACCATATAATGTGTTTCATTATTTTTAAGTATTTGATAAATTTTTGAATAAAAGGAAACTTTCCTAGTTTGATAGATAATGCTAATTGTTACCAGAAATATAAAAAGTGCTAGTAGTAGTAATATACTAGTGAAACCATTCCGGACAACAATCTGGAAGGCATTAGTCAATGTAAGCAAAAGGACAATTTGTAAGTCTGAATTCTCATTTCTATGTATATATTTCAGATAAATTCTCGCACAAATCCATAATGGGATATAAACCATTATGTTCACTTTTTTTTTTTAATTTTGGGGTTTGTTTTGTTTTGGTTGTAGCAGGGAGTTGAAGTCTACATATTTATTCATCACAAGAGAAATAGGCAAGTAAAATCGTACAGAAGTAATTACACAAAGCAAAGGAATATGTTAAAATTATGTCATAAAAGTAAAATGTATATATAGCAAAACATAATACATAAACATTCCTTTATATAAAACAATACTGCATATTTTATGATATTTCATACAGATAACAATAAACAATATACACTAACTGTAACCAGCAAGAAGAAATTAAACAGATATAATCACCAAATATGATGAGGTATTCTGGATGAGATTTTGTAACTGAAAAAGGATATTATGTAAAAAAAAAAATAAGGAAATGTGAATAAGGGATGGAAATGTGTTAAAAATAATGCATAAATATTAGCTCATTAATTATGACAATTATACCATACTAATGTAAGATGTTGATAACAGGGAAAACTAGATCTGAGACATATGGGTACTCTATGTACAATCTTTGCAAATTTTCTATGTATTTATTTTGAAATCTAAAGCTTTAAAAAATAAAAAAATCTTTATGTCTATTTTTTTTTTTTTTTTTTTTTTTTTTGAGACAGAGTCTCGCTTTGTTGCCCAGGCTAGAGTGAGTGCCATGGCATCAGCTTAGCTCACAGCAACCTCAAACTCCTGGGCTCCAGCGATCCTTCTGCCTCAGCCTCCCGAGTAGCTGGGACTACAGGCATGCGCCACCATGCCCAGCTAATTTTTTACATATATATATCAGTTGGCCAATTAATTTCTTTCTATTTATAGTAGAGACGGGGTCTCGCTCTTGCTCAGGCTGGTTTTGAACTCCTGACCTTGAGCAATCCGCCCGCCTCGGCCTCCCAAGAGCTAGGATTACAGGCGTGAGCCACCGCGCCCGGCCTTTATGTCTATTTTTAAAACTAACTCAGGCAATCTTAATAGAAGTTACACTTCATAATATTAACATAATGGTAAGATTAATATTGTATTATGCTATTTACTGCTATATTGGTATTTATTATTTTGAATTAATATCTACCTATTTTGATATTAAGATATAGCTATAGACATATTCATGTATTTTAATTTCATTTTATAAACCAGGAAAAGAAGATCTTAGTGACTCAGTGATTCACTGAAGATACACAAAGCTTCCGAAATGAGATGCTGTGACAAGTCAGCCAAGTTGCTGATTATCTTCAGGCATTGGGATGTCTGGACTGAATCTGGAGCAACAATGGTCATCGGTCTACCCCAATGTGCCATAGAATTATTTTTATTTACTATGTGGTCAATGATGTGAAAATTGTTGACAAGAATTACACTCTATCAGTCTAACTCCATGTTTATATAGAGTGTTAAAAACAAACAAAAGTCAAGCAAAATTGTTCTTCAAGTCAAATGTTTATATAAAGGACATCTATGATATGATGACTGAATAGTGCTTGCAAAATCTATTGACATAAAATAGAAACAATTTTAAAATGGCTTATGATTGATATCTTTGGTTGTTGCATGGTATCTGAATTGTTTCTCTATGCTTCAGTAATTCCCTACATTTGAAATGAATATTGAATTTCACTCTACAAGCTGAATGTTGATTACCAAGGCTCCCTTGCAGCTATGGCAAGAAATTGAGGCATGGGTAATCAGATGCAAATCAAAAGCCAGTGTTGCAAAGACATAACAACCATGTACATTTTCCAGAATCAAGACTTCTATTTACACTGATCAGGGACAGAGGGGTGTCTTTGGGCAAAATGCAGTGTTTGTCGCCAGAGAAGGTGGTCTTGGTTTTCTCAAGAAAAGTTGCTGCAAGATATATATTAAAGGTGTTCACTATTAGTCTCCCTTTTTTAATGGACTCTGAGTTGTTAAGGGAAGAGAGGTATCACACATGATTGGAGATCATAGACGATATAATACAAAGAATGTTTCTCCCTTAGTCTGGAGAAAGTTATGTAGGCTGTGGAATATTAGTTTCTGCCTTTCTGATTGCCTCCAAGTTTCCACCTTCCCCATGCTGCCTTTGAAGCACAAAGGGCTAGCAAGATTGCCTCACATGCAATCGTTACCATATTATTATTATTATTCTATTATGAAAAAATATTTTTCCTTTATATGTATCTGGATGAATTTTCTAATGATGAAAGCATGTTTTAATAATCAAAACTTACAAGCCAGTTATGATTCAAATGTTGAATATTTGATCTTGTCAGTTTGCCAGAATATTTTAAAAAATGAAAAGTACATTTCCAGATCATTATAGAAGAGATTTTAGGTTGATGGCATGATATTTTATCTTCAAATGGAGAAAATGCCCAAGAGTAAGCAATTTTCAAAATGTATAGCCCAACAAAGATAGGAACATATGAAAGAATTGTTACACTGAACTATGATGAATAGTTTCTAGCTTTTCTGATTAATGGACTGTTCAGAAATATGTGCATCTGGGAACATTGAGTTTAAAATTAAATTTGAGGAATTCCTGAGTTCTAATTTCATATCTTCAAACAGTAGGACTCTGTAATTTATGCACGGCTTGATGGAGTTTTTTAAGCAGCATTTAAGATGAGCAGTGTCAATTTCACAGGAGAATAATAGTGAATTTACTGTTGGCTCATTACTTTATAGAGGCAACTGAAAAAGAGAATGAAGTCATCTACTTGTTTGGCATTCCATAGATACAGCATTTAAAAAATTTGAATTATTTTTTTCTATTATAATAGCTTCTTATATATAAGTAATGTTTTAATACCATATTGTGTCCTTGCTGATATATCCCAAAACTTTTAGTAATTAATTATGCTTTACAATTTAAGAACTGACTTTGATATTATTTGGATTTCACATTTTTTTTTTTTTTTTTGAGACAGAGTCTCACTCTGTTGCCTGGGCTAGAGTGCCATGGCGTCAGCCTAGCTCACAGCAACCTCAAACTCCTGGGCTCAAGCGATCCTGCTCAGCCTCTCGAGTAGCTGGGACTACAGGCATACGCCACCATGCCCAGCTATTTTTTTTCTATATATATTAGTTGGCCAATTAATTTCTTTCTATTTTTTTTTTTTTTTTTTTTTAGTAGAGAAGGGGGTCTCACTCTTGCTCAGGCTGGTTTTGTACTCCTGACCTTGAGCAATCTGCCTGCCTCAGCCTCCCAGAGTGCTAGGATTACAGGCATGAGCCACCGTGCAAAGCCTGAATTTCACTTTTTTTTTTTTTTTTTTAAGGTTCATGTCAGGTGTGGTGGCTCATGCGTGTAATCCCAGCACTTTGGGAGGCCAACCCAGGAGGATCACTTGAAGCCAGGAGTTTGAGACTAGTGTTAACAAGAGTGATACCCCGTCTCTACTAAAAATAGAAAAATTATCTGGGTGTGGTGGTGTGTGCCTTTAGTCCCAACTACTTGGGAGGTGGAGGCAGAGAATTGCTTTAGCCCAGGAGCTTGAGGTTGTAGTGATCTATGATTATACCACTGTACTTTAGCCTGAGTGACAGAGCAAGATTCTGTCTAGAAAAATAAAATAAAATAAAGGCTCATGTAAACATATATATATTTGTAACCCAAAACAAACAGTCATGGCTTTTTTTTTCTTATTAATGTTTTGGAAGTCTTAAAACATAGTCAAGAAAACAAAAAATAATTAACATAAATAGATGTTTAATAGTTTGTTTAAGAAACTAAAAAGAGATTAAAATAATATGTAACAAGTTGATTTTATGAGGAAAAAGAAGGAATTAATAGACTAGAAAGGAACAAAAAATCACAAAGCTCTATAATGACACATTATAAATTCACGATTCATTCTTTGTAAAGAAATAGAACAGTTAACTTCTGACTAAATTTTAATTGTTACAAAAAATCATGCATTACTATTTACATTACTAAATGTAAAAAGAGTATCTCTGCAATATGAATGAAATTTAAAATAATAAATTGATGCTATTATCTACTTTATTATTTACTATAAAGTAAGTTATAGAATAATTATCCCATAATCTGAATATAGCCATAATTAAATAAGAAAAATGTGATGAGATATAATACAGTCTTCTGTTATAAAACACAAATAAATAGATAAAAATAAATAATCGAATTATATATAAACATACAAAAATGCATTTAAATGCTCAGATTGTTTAGTACTTTTATGGAAAAATTATTACATCAATTAAATACCAGAAATATAGTTAATAATTTAATAGAAAAATTCTACTAACAATTGTATTAAAAAAACATAATAAGTAGTCTTGGGGGAAAAGTGGTGACAATATTGTCAGCACAGCTTTTTTTTTTTTTTTTTTTTTTTTTTTTTTTTTTTTGAGACAGAGTCTCGCTTTCTTGCCTAGGCTAGAGTGAGTGCCGTGGCATCAGCCTAGCTCACAGCAACCTCAAACTCCTGGGCTCAAGTGATCCTCCTGCCTCAGCCTCCCAAGTAGCTGGGACTACAGGCACAAGCCACCATGCCCGGCTGATTTTTATATTATATATATTAGTTGGCCAATTAATTTCTTTCTATTTTTATGGTAGAGACGGGGTCTCGCTCAGGCTGGTTTTGAACTCCTGACCTCGAGCAATCCGCCCGCCTCGGCCTCCCAGAGTGCTAGGATTACAGGCGTGAGCCACCGCGCCCGGCCTCAGCACAGCTTTTTACTCCCTGCAAATGCCACCCCAAAACAGTGATTAAAACTGAATTTGAAGGCAGTGTTTAGGTGAAAAGTCATCAAAAGTAACTTCCCAAAAGAACATGTTGGAATAAATAAATAGCTGGAAATGTGTGTTATCCATGTCTGACAAAGGAGAGCACAGGGAACTAAAACAGTACGTGATTGACCAGAAAACAGGGAACTCCAAACTATTGTGCAGGTAGTGGTTTTGTCTGTTCCAATAGCATCTGCAGGCTGAGTTTGCAGTGGGGTCTACTGGAGTGGAAGTAAGCAGTTTAGCTCCTGTAATCTCTTGAAATCGAGCGGCCAGACTGATCCAGCCCAGGAATCCAGAGTAAGGAGAAATGTTTGGCAGAAAAAAAATTGAGTATGAGAGGGAGTACAGAAAAAAAGAAAAAAGAAAAAAAAATGGAGGAAGATAATAATGCCAGAAAATTCAAAAGCCAACTCACTGTCTTTTGGAACATTATATTTCAAAAATGACAGAAGAGGGTACTCTTTTTTAACTAGAATGGCTATTTTGAAAATTCTTCATTCTAAACACTCAGTAAAATTAATTTCACATAAGGAATGTACAATAAAAGTTTTGAAATCAAATCTCGCAAAATATTTTGAAAACAAAAAAAATAAATAAAGGAATGGAATTATTTCCCTATGGAATATGAAAGCATGCTAGAAAAAGATGTGCCCACAGACTAAATCTTTAAAAATTTAGCTTTACCATAAACAAGTAAAGATGTTAATATAATGACAAGAGGTATGAAGAACACAAGAAAGAGATTTAGGAAGAAAATCAAGAATGAGATAACAGAATTCATAAAAAATTAAATCAAATATATCTATATTTATAAAAATCATGAGCAAAGTTTAATCTTGCTCTTTATTACTGATATACAGGACATATTTTATAATTATATTTGTCTCATATATGGATGGTTCACATATGGTCTATTTTCTGGCTAATTGATTGTTGAGGTGACTAAAAATACTAAGGACTGCTGAAATTTTATGAACTAATTGAATATTTATTTTTCTCCATTATAAGCCTATTGACTATTTTCTTTCCATTTCTTCTTGGTGTCATTAAGTAGAAAAGAAAATAGAAAAGTAGAAAAGAAAAGTAGACTATCTAATTCTGACTATCTAATTCTGTTAAGAGCTTTGGTGAGTTTCTACAAATCATATGCATCATCTTTAGAAACCAAATATAAAGAATGTTTAGACTCAAATTTATGTTCAAATCTTAATATTTAAATTCAAATTTCACATTTTATGTTTTATTTGGAGAGTTTGATCACATAACTATAATTTTAAATCTCAAATTTTTTGTTTCATTTGGACACTTTGATCATATAACCATTATTTTTTAGATACAAAGCTAACATATATATGAAAAATAGATTATTATAGGTGTTTGCAGTAATTTATGAATAAAATCATTGCAATGAATTTCATTTGCAGTAATGAAAATACAGGCCTACCCTGTCTGATTGTGCTTTCCTTTATTGTACCTTGCAGACATTGCATTTTGTACAAATTGTAGGTTTGTGGCAACCTTGAGTCAAACAAGTCTATCAGTGCTATTTTTCTAACAACATGTGCTCATTTTGTGTCTCTGTGTCACATTTTGGTAATTCTCACAACATTTCAAACATTTTACTATTATTATATATGTTACAGTGAACTGTGATCAGTGATCTTTGATGTCACTATTGTAATTTTTGGTGGTGTTACCTGAACTGCTCTTGTATAAGATGATCAATTTAAGCAATAATCGTGCGTGTTCTGACTGCTCTACCGACTGGCCATTCCTCTGTCTCTCTTCTTCTCCGTGGGCCTCTTGATTCCCCGAGACCCAATAATTGAAATTAGGACAATCAATAGCCCTACAATAATCTGTAAGTGTTCAAGTGGAAGGAAAATTCTCTCATTTTAAATCAAAAGCTAGAAATCATTTAGCTTAGTGAAGAAGCCATGTCAATAGCTGAGGTAGGCTAAAAACTAGTCCTTATTCACCAAAGAGTTCACCAAGTTGTGAAGGAAAAAGAAAAATTCTTGAAGGAAATTTCATGTGGTACTGAAGTAAACACCCAAATGACAATAAAATGAAACAGTCATATTGCTGTTATGGTGAAAGTTCCAAGTGGTCGGAATAGAAGATCAAACCAACCACAACATTCCATTAAACAAAAGTCTAATCCATAACATTGATCTAACTATCTTCAATTTTGTGAAGGCTGATAGAGTTGAGAAAGTTTCAGAAGAAAAACTTGAAGATAGAAGAGTCTGGTTTATAAGATTTAAGTAAAAGAAGCCATCTTCATGACATTAAAGTGTAAGGCTATGTAGCAATAACTTGTGTAGAAGCTGCAGTAAGTTATTCAGAAGATCTAAGATAATTCATCAAGAAGGCTACACTCAATTATACATTTTCAATGTAAATTAAACAGCCTCAAGTTGGAAGAAGATGCTGTCTATGACTTTCATAGGTATAGAGAAAAAGTCAATACCTGGCTACAAAGCTTCAAAGGACAGGCTGAATCTCTTGTTAGAGGCTAGTGCAGCTGGTGACTTTAAGCTGAAGCCAGTGCTCATTTACCATTCTGAAAATCCTAGGGCACTTAAAAATTGTGCCAATCTGCTCTGCCTGTACTTTATAAGTGGAGCAACAAGGCCTGGATGACAGCAAATTTGTTTATATAGCATTGTTTACTGAATATTTTAAGCCCACTGTAGAGAACTTTCTACTCAGAAAGTTCCTTTCTACTACTGCTTTCCTTTCTACTACTGCTCATTGTCAATGTACCTGGTCACCCAAGAGCTCTGACGGAGATGTACAAGGAGATTAATGTAGTTTTCATGCTTGCTAACACACCACCTATTCTGCAGCCTGTGGATCAAGAAGTAATTTTGATTTTCAAGTCTCATTATTTAAGAAATAAATTTCATAAGGCTATAACTGCCATAGAGAATGATTCCTCTGATAGATCTGGGCAAGGTCAATGAAAAGCTACTGGAAACAGCTCCCCATTCTGGATGTCATTTATAACACTTATGATTCATGGTATGAGGTCAAAATATCAGCATTTACATGAGTTTGAAAAAAGTTAATTTCAGCTGTCATGGATGATGTTGAGAGGTTCAAGTCTTCAGTGGAGGAATTAACTTCAGATGTGGAAAATGGCAAAAGTACTAGAATTAGAAGTAGAGCCTGAAGGTGTGACTGAATTGGTGCAATCCATGAAAAAATAGATGAGGAGTTGCTTCTTATGACTGAGCAAAAGAAATGGTTTCTTGAGATGAAATCTACTCCTGGTGAATATGCTGTAAACATTGTTGAAATGACTACAAAGGATTTAGAATGTTACATGAAAATAGTCGATAAAACAGCAGCATGGTTTAAAAGGATTGACTCCTATGTTATAAAAACTTATACTGGGGGTAAAAAGTTATCAGATAGCATCACATGTTACACAGAAATCTCACTAACTGTAGGAACAATAAAGACTTGAAGGAGTGATGAAAGCAAAAGAATAAAAAATATAAACCCAGAATTCTATATCCACCAAAAATATCACTCAAAATAAAACCAAAAGGAAGACTTTTTCAGACTTAAAATAAAAACACTAAAAGTATTTGTTGCCAGCAGACCTCCACAAAAGGAAATGCTAAAAGATGTTTTTCAGACTGAAAGAAGTGATACCAGATGGAAATCTGGATCTACAGGAAGAAATGGAAAGCATTGAAAATGGTAAATGTCTGGGTAAATATGAGGAAAAATACTTTTATTTTACATTTTTTTCTTTTCTTTCTTTTTAAAAAGCATAAAACTTTTTAAAACAAAAGAACAAAACAGAAGCTTATGGATATACAGCAAGAATAAATGGTTTTAATATAATTTTATATTTTCTATGTCAATACTAGTAGACTGTAGGCAGTTACGGTATATATCAAAATCCCTAGAACCACCACACTAAAAAGATTTAGTTGAGGAGTTGAGGACTGTAAACATTTCTGAGTGTGCAAAACAAGAACTACATCATTTGAGGGGTATAACATGTTCATGGATTGGGAGACTCAATATTGTTAAAATGTCAAGTGTCTCCAATTTTATTTATGATTTCAGTTATAATCCCATTGGAATTTTTAAATGATAAGTTGAGTATAAATTTTATTTGAAAATGCAAATAACCTAAAGTAGCTGAAATCATGTGTGTGAAAAGAACAAAGTTGAAGGATTTACAATACATGACATAAAGCTTAACTATAATGCTAAATTAAGTAAAACTATGTAATTCTGGTGTAAGAACTGACAGATTGATCAGTAAGGTGAGAGAGAGTGCAGAAACAAATACACATTATTATTGTCATTTGATTTTTGACAAAGGTGCCAAAGCAGTGAATTAGGAAAGTAAAGTGTTTTTAACAAGTGAAACAGGAATTAGTGTATAATAGCATTGGGGGGAAATAAACATCAACCTCCACTTTACACTACATAAGAAATAACTTGCGATAGATCCTAGAGCCTGGGGTAAAAACTAAATCCTTAAAGTTTTTATTGAAAAACTAAATACAGTAACTTTGTATCTGGGGATGGGCAAATTCATCTTAGATAGGAGAGAGAAAGCAACATACATAAATGGAAAGTTGATAAATAGACCTTTACTAAAGTTAAACTTTTGGTTATCAAAATGCACATTAAGTTAAATGTATTAGGCAAGTAACAGATTAAGAAAATTATTTTCAGATCACACATCTCACAAAGTTTATGTTCAGGTAATAGAAAGAATGTCCGCAACTCAAAAAAAAAAAAAAAAGGAAAAAGAATAAAAAACAACCCAATAAAAATGGTAAAAACTTTAAGCAGACATACATAAAAGCAGACACATAAATGGCCAATAAATATATATAGAAATTTTCAACATCATTTGCCATTAGAGAAATGTAAATTAAAATTATAAGGCGATATCACCACATACATGCCAGAATGGCTAAAATTGAAAACACTGGCAAAACCAAATGTTGGTAAAGATACGATACAACTGAAAATTTCAAACACAGTTGGTGGGAGTACAAAATGGCACAATCTTGCAAATAGTTCTGGATAATTTCATATCTATTAAGCTTGTTTTTCCTGTATGTTTGAAATATTTTATAATAACATGTCAAATATAAGCCAGAAAAGGTAAAAACAAGAATTTATAAAATTCATTGTAATATGAAATTTTAGAAATTGGGTAAGGAGTTTAAAATAATTGTGTTTCAAAATATTGGAAATTAGATAACTAGATGAAGAATTCAAGCAGAGTGCTAGAAACTTTGGCAAAAAGCCAAATGAAAAGACATTGAAAATACATAACTAAAATTAAAAGTAATACAAGGGATCTAATGCAGATTAAACTCAGACAGTATAGAGAAGGAGTAATGTTGAGGATAGATCAGATGAAATATACAAATTGGGAGAAAAACGTATTGAAACTTCAGACAGTCATTTTTAATGAAGAGACATATGGTCTAATGCACAAGTAAAATGAGAAGGAGAGAAGGCAATAAAACATTGAATTTCACATATCCTAATTTTTTACCCATAAAATAGATATAACATTATATAATCATTATCAATTTTGGAGATAACATATGGAAAATGACTAAACTTAGTGAACACTGAATAAAAACTAGTGCTTTTAAGGGTGGTATAATTATTACTAATATCCAATATTTTATGGCCTTAAAATAATTTTCTACTAATAACATGTTTCTATGTTTTATATACATGCCTTATCATATCCATATCTATCTCTATTTCTACATCTACACAGTTTCTTGATATTAGGGGGCAGTCACAGTAGGTATTCCATACCAGGCAGACTCAATAAATATTGGTGTCACTCTTAGGGATGATATGTCAAATATGAATATACATACTCTGTGCACCAACAATTTCATCCCCAGGTAAAAACCCAAAGAATATACAACAAGAGTGTTCATTGCAGTACTATTCTTAATAACAGAAAACTGGAAAAAGAAATACAAATGTCCATTAACATTATACTATATAGTAATAAATATATTAGTAGAATATAGATTAAATATATTAATTGTATATTAATTATAGTAATAATAATTAATTAATTATGATAATAATTATATTGGTAGAATATATATATTTGGAAATTCCTGAGAGAGAGAGAGGGAGAAAGAGATAATCAGTTTCTTTCTGCTCCTACCAGCTAAGATTAACAATAAATCTCAGAAATAATGCAAGAGACAACTGTAGAAAATCTCTGAAAGCATACAGGAGGAAGGCAAACTTGTTTGAGGCCCCAGGATTGGAGGTCTGTAGGGTGGCAAGGTATTTTAGGTTTCCTAATCCAAAAAAAGAAGTTAACCCATACCCAGTGTTTCCCTATCCCCAACCTAGCAACAGAAGTTAGCCCTGGGTGGCTCATTCTTCCCTAGATCAAACTGGAGTCCCTCCAACAACACCAGAGAAGCCTGGCATCATAGGCAAGAGACATCAATTAGGAGAACTACTAACAATAGAAAACTAGGGAAAACAATATGCTTCACCATTGGCTTTAGAATCACCCTCTCATCAACATTATCCCCCTCTACTGCAGACTGGTTTTGGGCAGTGGGTGGAAACACCCAGAAGAATCATGAAATAACAAGTGGCCTCCAGAATTCTAGAACAGCCAGTGGGAAATGACAATAAGGAAGTCAACACAACTATTGGTCCTGGCCAAAGAGTCCCATGAAGAAGAGATATCCCTCCTTTCATAGGAAAAAAGGGTGGCTGGGATGCACTGGTAAGAAGAATTCTGCCACAGTAAGTTGCCTGGCCTAAGAAGTACTTTGCCTTTGTAGGCCTGGAACATCTGTCCCCACTGGGAGGCATGAGGATAGCCAGACAACACAGACAAGAGAGAACCTAGTACAAAAAGTGACCCCACTGAGGAATCCTCTTTGTTCCAGTACATCTGAGTTACCACATCCTACACAAAGATACCTATGTGCGTGGGAGCATCTGTAAAGTGGAATCTTCTACAAGTGTTGGTCTGGAAAAGCCTCTTCATTGTCATAAGTCTAAGATTTCCCTTCCTCACCAAAAAACCTGAGTGACCTGTCCTGGGGAAAGCCATTTTGACCACTCAGGCATCACCTGTGGCAACAAGGAGAAACTCATCAGTACCAGATAAACCAAGTTAACTAAAATAACATATAAAACAGATCTCTCTGGATGGGCTCAATGGCATAATGGAGTTTATCGAAGATAGATTTGTTACACATTAGTTAAATAGAATTTATTCAATCTAACCTACATAGAAAAAACTGAAAAAAACTGAAAAAAAAGAACAGAAACTCGGGTGTTTGTACATAACAAAAAAATCAAACATTGTATCATTTTAATCACAGAAAAGAGGAGAAACAAGATAGAGCTGAGATAGTATTAAAAGTAATAATGGATGAAAACTTTTCAAATTTGGCAAAAGATACAACCCTACATATCCAAGAAGTTGACTGAACTCCAAACAGGATAAATGCAAAGAAATCCATGCCAATATACAGCATAATTAAACATTTGAAAATGAGAGAGAAAGAAATTATCATGAAAGCAGACAGAGTGAAATAACACCAATTTAACTGATGGCAGATTTCTCATCTGAAACCATAACAGCAAGAAGGAAGTTACACATTTTTTTAGGTGCTAAAAGAAAATTTCTGTCAATAGCGAATGCTGTATTTGACAAAACTATCCTTCAGGGATGAAAGCAAAATAAAGACATTCTCAAAGGAAAACTAAAAACATCTGTCCCTAGCCTACCCTTAAAGTTGGCTGAAGGAAGCTCTTTAAACAAAAATGATATTAAAAATCTTCCAAAACATTAGAATAGAAGATGGAACAACAGAAAAACTTGCAATATAGGTACATATTATCTATAATATGCATAACATTACAATATAGTATGTATATATTAAAATATAGATTATCTCTATAATATATTTATCACCTTTTTATTATGTTTTTATGCTTCTGTCGAGTGAAAATATAATAGCACCATGTAATACTCAGGATAATGATAAATAACAGTGGCAAAGATAAATGGATCAAAAATAATACTAATTACTAGAATTAAGGAAATGTTGATAGCAGTAGACTACGGTAAGTCATGCACATTCAATAACATACAGAATACACTACAAAAATATACCAAGAGATGCAATCAAAAACATAAAGCAGTCAAGGTGGAATTAAAATAATGCTTAAGTGACCTACAAGTGTATAGGAAAAGAGAAACAGAAGGAAGAGAACCAGAGGAAACAAACAAAAAACATACCAAAATGGCAGAATAAGTGCTATCATAGCAATAATTAGCTTACATGCAAATGATCTAAATACACCAAGATAGACGTACATACAGTATATTAAAAAAGCTTAATACAACTAAATACTGTGTAGAGTAAATTCATCTCTATTTTAACAATGTAGTTTGATAGAAAAAATATGGATAAAGTTATGACATGCAAAGAGTAATCAAGAAAAACATGGGCTATAATAATATTGAGTAAAGAAAATTACTATAAAGACAAATAGGAACATTCAATAGTGATTATGTGATCAAACCACCAAGAAGACACATCATCCTAAATGCATAGTCACGAAATAACAGAGCCTTAAATTACTAGAAGCAAAAACTGATAGAGCTAAAATTAGAAACAGACAAATTTACAATCATAGCTCTGGATTTCAACAACTGTCTCACTTTACTCCCTCACTCAGCAGCTGAGGAAACTAATAGTAAATCAGCAAGTATACAGATATGAACCACACAATCAACAGGATCTAACTGACATACATAGAACGCTCCACCCAACAACAGCACTCATGGAACTTTACCAAAAGAAAACTACTTGTCTGTGTAGCACGTGAACATAGATTTAGAATTTCATTTTGATTTACCCGTAGTGTTGTTTGTGCATCACTTCATGTAGCTTTTATTTGGGAGGGGTTCCTCTAGGTAATCCACAATCTATACATATTTACCACAATCTACTAGTGCTCACTTTTTACCATTCAAGTTACATATAGAGACCTCACCTTATTCTATATCCTTTTACTCTCCTCATTTTATACTCTGTCTTAAATCCTCTACATATATTTAGGAGCACATTAGAGCGTTAAAATTTTGCTTTAACCATCAGACATATTATAGAAAACTCAAGAGGAAAATAAATGCCTACATAATTGACCCATGTTTTTGTTTATTGTATTCCTTTTTCTCCTATATTCCAAGATTCCTTCTTTTAGCCTTTCCTCTTGGTTTCCATCAACCTTTAGCCATTCTTTTATGATAGATTTATTTCCATACATTCTCTTAGTTTTCCTTCATGTGAGGTAGTCTCAATTTTCCTTTAGTTCTTGAAAGGTATTCCCATTGGGCATACAATTCTGGGTATACAGTGCTTTTATTTTTTGGTACATGAAAAATGTTATTTATTTTTTATTTCTGGTATTCATGGTTTCTGATGAAAAATATGTGTACTGTTATTGAAATTTTTTTCCCATAGGTAAATTCTCTTTTTCTCTAGCTGCTTTCAAGATTTATTATTTGTCTTTAGCTTTCAGAAAGTAATTATGATGTATCTTGATATGGATTCATTTGCCTTCAGATAGTTTGGAAGTAACTCAATTTCTTTAAATATTTTTACTGCTTTTCCCTCTTTTCCCTTTCTTTCCAGATCTTCCATTACATGAGTATAAAATCTTTTGTTATTGTCCCACAAGCCACTGAGGCTTGTTCATTTTTTTCTATTTGTATATATTATTTATATTACATAATTTCTACCATTCTATCTTCCAATTCACTGTTTTTTTCCTTGTTGCTGTTATTGTTGTTTTCCTACAACACCTCCATTCTGCTGTTGAGCTCATCCCTGAGATTTTTAACTATTGCATTTTTAGTTATAATATTTCCATTTGGTTCTTCTTCATATGTTCAATTTCTTTGGAGAGCTCTCTATATTTTCATTTTTTCAATTGTGTTAATAATTGTTCATTGAAGAATTTTTATATTTACTGCTTTAAAATCTTTGTCAGATATTTCGTTAGAAATATCACCTCAGTCTTGGCATAAATGTATTTTTTTAAAAAATTTCAATTCAGGATCTTCATGGTTCTCAGCATTATAATTGATTTTCTGTTGAAAACTGAACATTTTTGTATTGTGTTATTAATATTAGACTGCTGGCGAGGATGCGGAGAGACAGGAACACTCTTACACTGTTGGTGGGACTGCAAATTAGTACAACCTCTGTGGAAAAGAATTTGGAGATACCTCAAAGAGCTAAAAATAGAAATACCTTTCTATCCAGCAATAGCACTATTAGGCATCTACCCAAAAGAGCAAAAGTCATTCTATAATAAAGACATCTGCACCAGAACGTTTATGGCAGCACAATTCACTATGGCCAGGATTTATAAACAACCTAAGTGCCCGTCAATTCATGAGTGGATTATTAAAATTTGGTATATGTATACAATGGAATATTACTCAATTTTAAGAAACGACAGTGATCTAGCACCCTTATATTTTCCTGGATTAAGCTTGAGCCCCTTATCCGAAGTGAGGTGACACAAGATAGGAAGAATAGGCTCCACTTGTAATTGCCATCAAATTGGTACCGACTGGTTAACACATTGGTGCTCACATGGTAGTAATATTCTCCAGGGATGGGGGTTAGGGGGGGTAAACTCACAACAATAGGACATGGTGTGCACTGTAGGGGGGAAGGGCAGGCCTCTAACCTCTGCTTGGGAGAGGCAATGGTATAAAATGTAACCAAAATGTTTGTACCCTCATAATATCCTGAAATAAAAAATTTAAAAGAAAAGACTTTGAATCTTATTTAAATTTTCTGTTATGACTAGTCTTTTCTGACACTGTTCTGACAAAGGAGTGTATTGCTTTGTTACTGTGGCAGAAACCCAGGTTCCCCACACAATCTTTATAGATCCTGGGGTGGGTTTTGCTCTTTGTTATTGCTGGGCTAGGATTAAGTTGGAGTCATCACCATCTGATGTTTGGAATATGATGCAGTTTTTCCAAGTCCCTATAGGCACCTCATTTTCCAAATTTTACAAATTTTGGCAAGTGTCTTGTTTGTCCTAACTAATATATTCACCACAAGCAGCTATGATATTAAACTATTGCCACCAATTGTTATGAATATCCTGGAGTAGAGTTTCTCAGTGAGAGAGCTACGGCGCCCATATAAACAAACTCTGCAAATTAGACTTTTTTCAGGAAACTGCCAGACAGGCCAAAATAGAAATAGTGACAATCTTTGAAAGAAGTTTTTTGAGAATCTTCATAGAGATTCTGCCTTCTCTGATGGCTGTTAGGCCTCAGGTTTTGGCAGCTATCAGTGTGAGGCTGCTGGATTCGAGGCTACAATGGATGTAGGTATAGGGAGAAGGGAATCGAGCAAGTTAAAACACCACAGAACTTTTCTTCATTAAGATTCACCTTTCTTGAGTAACCACTTCTTTACTTAGCCTTTGATTAATTTCCAGAGTTCTGAAAAAGTTCATTTTGACAATTTCTGTTGCTGTTCTCATTGTTTATGTGGAAAAGCATATTTTCTGAGATCCTTACTGCACCATCCCAGAGTGTTTGAGGTTGTTCTTTTAAACTGCCAAGCTTTTGGCATGTCTGTTTTGCAGCAATAGATAACCCAGAAAACCTTTGGATAATAACAGAGTAAAAGAAAAAAAGTAACCATGCATTTTAAAGTCCACATATAGTAGTATGGCTTAGAAAAAAAAATCTACCATCCCTTTCTGAATTCTGATACTGAGCATTAGTTTAAGATTTTTCTGATTGTATAGACTTTTTCTCTTCTTATTTTTTTGGCAGCCAAGATTCTTTTCCATATAATTAACGAGCCGTTTGTATCAAAGATTGCTGCTTTGATTATTGTGAAATGAAGAGATTCTCCCTTGTTGATTAAATTTTTGTTATTGTTTTTATTCTGCTTTTCCCTTTAGGTCACTATCAATGTCAAATTTGTTTTAGCCAAGAGGCATGAGTACAGTGTTTCATCTTGAAATATAAATAATTATAAATTATGAAAAAAATTATCAAAAACTCGTGTAAAATGTAGATATTTATATTTAAGACATAGCTCTATAACATATATAGCATTATCTTCACAAATTTAGTAACTTAACTTGTTTGATATGAAACTCTAAAAAATGACTAATGATGGAAATCAAAATACATTCAATAATTTCACAAATCTATAAAATAGCTTAGTTTCAGAAACATATATTATTGTAGATTATATTCTATTTATTGCTTTGTTTTTATGTAGTAATGGAGTAGTATACTATACTTCTTTTTTTTTTTTTGGACTTGTTATTATACTTTTATTTTTTAAGACAAAGCAGCTGCAAGTGCTAGGAAGTAAATCAAGCTCATCACAAATTTTATTTTAAGAAGTTTTATGTACATAAAAGAAGTTTTTATGTACATAGCTGCCAGTGGGCCATATTCTGCTTATGACTAGAACTCAAATTCAGATTTCTACTGCTTATGTCTACTTCAATCATTTTAAAACATAATGTATGTCTATTATTGCAAGACAAAATAAATGTAAGGGCTGATTAGGATTGTTAGAATTTTTATTCATATGAAAAGTTATCTGGCCTTAGAATTCATCAGGTTGTCTACCATACAAACATTGCAGCATCCACAGGTGAGATATTTAAAGACAGAATGCCTTAGACATTATATTAGGTAGAATATTAGGAGAATTTATAGACAACTCTAGGAAAATACATTTAATAGTCCCCGTCAAGGTAACTGTGCCTCTCTGGCCCAGAAAAAAGGGACCCACCCAATCGAGGACTGGCAAGTAGAATTCACCCAAATGCCTTTATATAGAGGATTCAAGTACTTATTAGTGCTTATTGAAACTTTTACTTGGGTTGGGTTTAAGCTCTCTCTTGCAGGATTGAAAAGGCCACTGATGTTTCCTGAAGAATTCCAGAGGACATCATACCTGTTTGGGGCCTTCCCCTGTTCTTAAAGAGTGACAGCGATCCTGCCTTTGCTTCACAGGTACTGCAGGGAGTCTCTAGGGTCCTGCAGATGTCTTACTAACTGCAGTGTACCTGGAGTCTGCAGTCATCAGACCAGGTGAAGTGAGTTAACCAGAGACTCAAACTCACCCTCTGCAAGCAAGATGACCCAGGATATTGGAATCAGTTTGTGAGCTTAATATTTTTTATTTTACTCTGTATAAAATGTATCTAAAAAATCAGTGAACAAATATTTAACACTAGCTTATGGATTTGTTTTTCAGTGATATGAGTTAAAAATTCTGAAACTACCTTCTGTGTTCTAGCCTTGAGCAAAGGAGTAAATATATTGATCACAAAGGACTTGTAATTTCTTGATGTTAGGAAGAGAAATGATAAATATTCATTTGGGAAAGTCAGTCAAGAATACATTTTGTGGTCTTGGATTGGAAATGAGGGTATCAGTAAAAACAAGTGGCATGTGGCAGAGGACAGAAAGAAAGTGAGATCTAAGCTCTTCTATGAGAAACCAGAAGCAATGTCTCAGCAGAAACAATGAAAGCACCTTACATTCAGACTTCAGTTTCTAAGTAGCATCCTTCCTTTAAAAAAAGCCAGAGGTCCTTGGAGGAAATACTGATTCCAGAATTCAGTAACAAAAAGTAGAAAATTACCCTAAAACATCTTCTTGTTTTAGGAAGCAAAATATTCTCAAAGAATGATGGTAACATGGGAATATTATATGGGAGGTAGTTTGAAATTTTATCATCAAAATAAATAGTGACACTTTGAAATTATCATTGAGTAAAGTGAGAAGCTATGGCATCACTTACATATATGTATAAATGAATGAATGAATGAATGGGAAAAAGAATAATGCTCTTTCATGTAGTAAAAGGCTAAATACTAAACATGGAAGGTTTGAAGGAGTTATAAAAGAATCAATGGATGCTGTGAAATTATAGTGAGAAACAGGATATTTAAGACTCCCTCAAAGTATCTTTCCACAAAGTGTTTGTTAACAAAATGGGGACAAGTAAATGTATAGTCAGAAATCCTGGTAGGCACAACCATGAACAAATGTTGAAATGTAACAGTGGAATAAATATTTTATGCCTCTTGCTATGGTGAACTGAGAGGGACACATCACTTTTATAACATACTTACCAAAAAATGCATGACATCATCTAAATTTAAACAAGAGAAAACATTCTGGAACTTAAATTGAGAGATATTCTATAAAATAACTGGCGTATATTCTAAAAAAAAAAAGTCACTATGCAATTCTAAAGAACTGTTTTAGATAAAGTAAACAAAACAATAAAATTAAAGAAGATCTCGAATTCAATCCAGTACTATGGAAGAAAATTACTATAAAAGCCATTATTATAATAGTTGATGACATTTGAATATGAACTGTGAATATGACTGTATTGTTTCAATATCGTTTTCTGATTTTGATAATTATTCAGTTGGCATGTAAGAGAATGCCCTTATTCTTAAGAAATACACATTATTTAGAATTAAAAAGGACACGTCTTTAACTTACTCACATGTGGTTTATAAGAATATGCATATGTATGTAAATATATATAGACAGATTGATAGAGAACAAGGGAAGAAATATAAACAATGGGTGAATATGAATGAAGGATATATGAGAATTCCATTTAAGGATATATGAGCATTCCAAATTTTCTGTAAGTTTAAATTACAGCAAATTGAAAATTTCAAAATATAAGTAAAGAAATGTTAAAGACAAAATTCATGAAACAGGCAGGAAAATTAGATAAGAAATGTATTGTAATACATGTTACACATTAGAAAATGAGGTGTATGAAAAAATTCATATGAAAAAATTGCTAGAGTCATAATTTGAAGTTTCCTGTGAATGATCTTTACTTCATTATTTAGCACAGCAAAAAGCCACTCAAAGACCTCAGTAGCATAAAATAAAAATAGACAGAAAATAAGTCATTGATTTCAAACTAGAGATTAAGAGGAAAATGACGTTTCTGCCCAGAGGCAGCAATATTCAGAGACTTGAAAAATCACTACCGGCATCACAGATATCAGGTGTCTTTTCTGGGACAGCACATTAGCTTCCTGACGACATGATATTACATATCCAAATTTAAAACATTTTTGTATTAGCTTACATTTTGTTTTCTGTGCTTCAATTCTTTTTTTAATCAGTGCAGATCATTTGTATTTCTTTTTACTTTCCCAGTTCATTGCCATTCAGCTTCACTGAGCAGCTTATAATAGTAGTGAAAGAGATTTTCACTCTATAACTCACCTTAATAGACTGATAAATAACCATGAAGTTACTGGTTAATTTATGCTATTGGAAATACTAGAACACTATCAAATTGTTATGGACTGAAAACAACCCTGAATTAATCTACTGATATTAAGATTTGAAACTGATTATTTTTGAAATTTTGTGTGGAGATATTTTAGGCATTTGCTCTATGTAGGAAAAGTGTTTCAGCAATCATGTCTTGATAAAAATTCAGAGGTGTATGTGCCTGCCTTGTTTATGACTTATAAAGAGGTATTAACCTTAAAAAGTTTTGTGCTAAACAATTTATGGTTAACTTTTTTTTAGAATCTTGACTTCATTAATTGATCTATCCAAACTAACACAAGTCATTTTCTTTCCTTGCTCCTGAAGTAGCTATTTGAACATAAGAAATGAAATACATACCTCTATAGATGGCTATTTTTCTAATAATTATATCTAAATCGTGATAAATAATTATTTATAACTAATATGATTTTAGTAAATAATAAAAAATTTTTTCTTAAGATTCTTCTTCTTTTTTTTTTTTTTTTTTGAGACAGAATCTCATTCTGTTGCCCCGGCTAGAGTGCCGTGGTGTCAGCTCAGCTCACAGCAACCTCAAACTCCTGGGCTCAAGCGATCCTTTTGCCTCATCCTCCCGAGTAGCTGGGACTACAGGCATGCGCCACCATGCTCAGCTAACTTTTTCTGTATATATTTTTAGTTGTCCAGAGAATTTCTTTCTATTTTTAGTAGAGATGGAGTCTCGCTCTTGCTCAGACTGGTCTCAAACTCTTGAGGTCAAATCTGCCTGCGTTGGCCTCCTGAAGTGCTAGGATTACAGGTGAAGATTCTTAATTTTTTTTTACACAGATTTTTTTGGGGCACAATAAGAAACCAAATTTTTCAAATTCTGTATACAAGCAATAACCCTACGCAGAGTAGTTGAAAGCAAGTATTTACTTTTTCATTCTGAACCCTATCATAATCAGGTTATTCTACTTGAATTAACACACCTCTTCATTTTGGGCCCCGTATGTCTAAAAAGCAAGTTAAAACTCACTATTAC
This sequence comes from Microcebus murinus, assembly GCF_040939455.1. NCBI lineage: Eukaryota > Metazoa > Chordata > Mammalia > Primates > Cheirogaleidae > Microcebus > Microcebus murinus. Next base: position 54,431,662 of record NC_134116.1, read on the forward strand.
CAGTAAATAGCTACTTTTCTTTAAATCAACTGTAAGCAAAATAATACAACTACATATAAAAAGTAAAATAGAGGGTGCTAAAAGTTCCATTAAATATTCCAATGTTAAAAATGTAAACAATTGTTTTAAATAATATTTATAATATAATTGCAAATATGTTATGCTTTCTTATAAACTGATACCTAAATACAAGGTAAAATATCTAATTTAAGTTGTCAAGATTATTCACTATTTTAACTCAGAGCTTATGGTTTGTTTATTTATTCTATTATTTTGTCTTATTATTTTTAGGTCTGAACAACATTAAGAAAAAAATAGAGAAAACACTAGAACAAACCTCATTTTTCACTTAAGAAAAAAATGTTAGTTGTTGTAATTTCTGTTTTTAGCATTAATGAATAGAATCAATAATTCTACAGTCCTCTTAATCAACTCAATAATGACTGATTAAAAAATATACCTAATTTGAAAATTACCTCAAGTTTTTTCTTCATCTCTTCACAATGAATAATCACATGATACCACAGAGTACGGGCATCTCAACTATTAGTTAATATAATGACAGTAATAACGTCAGTGGTCATACTCAAAGAATTAATATCTATGCTGAGATTGCAACTAGAGTCCAACAAATATATGTTGGTTAGTAATTATCTATGTGCTAACTCCTCCCTCCCTCCCTTCCCTCTTTCCTTCCTTTCTCTTCCCTTAAGTATGTATATGATGTCTGATATGTACATGCAATTTTCTATAAGTGTTACTCAAATTGTCTGTAATTATATAAATGAGTAAATGAAACATCTTATTAGAGTAAGTGATAAAACCAAGTTTAAGGAGAAATAAACAAAATAAGATAATAGTCAAAACTTCTTTTTGAATTGACACAAAAATAGTCTTTAAAAAAATTCTCAGAATAAAAATATCTTCTATCTCAGAGCAAAAATCCAAAATTTTATCTGAGAGAAAATTCATGATATCACTATATTAGCATTAAAATATATAAAAATAGTAAGAAACAATAGAATTTGAGTTAATACATTATGACATATTTATTATGTATATTTACTATATATTTATATGTTACTACAATACTGAATTATGTGTCATTACATGGGAAATGTTTCCATTTATTGGTAATAAATTTTCAAAAAATGCCCAGATGTGTATGTGTAATTAAACATACATACACATACACACACATATATAATAACATTTATAATATGTACCTAAATATATATATATTTTTATAATATGTACCTAAATATACATATTTTAAATATTTTATTCTCATGTCTATGTGTTTGTGTATGTGTCTAAAATCAACCAAGCTTCTCTTTTTTCCACTGATACATAAATGTTCGAAATCTGATAAAGGGTTAACATCCAAAATATATAAGAATCTCAAACAACTCAGTAACAAGGAAAAATCTCAATCAAAAAAAGGACAAAGGACCCGAATAGACATTTCTCAAAAGCAGACATGCAAATGTCCAATAGGTGTTTTTAAAAAATGCTCAAAATCACTAATCATCAGGGAAATGCAAATTAAAACCACAGATATTGTCTCATAGCTGTTAGATTTACTATTATCAAAAAAATCAAAAGATAACAAGTGTCAGCAAGGATGTAGAGAAGGGAAACCCTTGCACCCTGTTACTGGAAATGTAAATTCATACATTGTAAAAAACAGTATGGATATTTCTCAAAAGATTAAAAATAACACTACCATATGAAACAGCAATCATAGTACTGGTTATATATCCAAAAGAAATGAAATTATTATGTTGGAGAGATGTTCTCACTCCCATGTTCATTGCAGTATTATTTATTCACAATAGCCAAAATAGAGAGTCAACCTAAATATTCATCAATGGAAAAATATTGATAAAGAAAATATGATATATATACACAATGGAATACTATCCAGTCATTAAAAAGAAGGCAATCCTATCATTTGCAACAACATGAATGAACCTGGAGGACATTGTGTTAAATGAAATAAGCCAGGCACAGAAAGACAATTACCACATGACTTCATTCATATGTGGTATCTAAAAAAAAATTAATCTCATAGAAATAGAGATTAGAATGGTGGTTAACAGAGGCCAGGGTTGTTGGGGAAGGGAGTGGTTGGGGAGATGTTGGTCAATGTATTCAAAATTTCAGTTGGAGAAATAAGTTCAAGAGATCTGTTATACAACATGGTGACTATAATTAACAATATATTTACTATATTCTAAAAAATGCTGCGAGAGCAAATGTAAAGTATTCTCGCCACAAAAATGGTAACTATGTGAGGTAATGCATATGTTTATTGGTTATATTTATACATTATAAATATATATTTCAAAATATCATGTTATACACAGTAAATACATATAATTCTATCTGTCAATTTTGAAGCAATAAAAAAGAAAAAACTATATTTACACACTAGTTTGTATTGATATTTTAATGTAATCATGACAAATCTAGGTATTAGGGCTTTATTAATGCCATTTTACCCTCTGAAAAAATAGAGAATCAGACATTTTAAATAATTTGCCCCAGGTCACAGTTCTAATTGGTGACAGATCTAGGACTCCATTCTGTCCCAAACCAAACAATGTTCTTAGGATCAACCAGCAGCCTTATTGCCTCAGAGCTCTATCTGACAGTAAAGAATTTTGATAAGTGTTCCATGACAGAAAACTAGTCTGACCTAAGTATCTGGAAACCTATTGCCTCTTTTCACAAGTCAGCCTAACTAAGTGTCATTTTTGACCTATTCAAATTCTATTATACATATATACATGGCTAAGGAGTTGGATTATATACTAACATTTTATAACATATTAGCATTGTGTAATATTTCCTTTCTTAAATATCTTTTATAATTTCTAAATGAAGAAATGTTTTACTCTGAGGTTTAAGGTTGTGCTTTTTTTCCTCGTAGGAAGAATATGACCATAACATTTTAATGAAGGAAATTAATATTTAGCTTAATTTTAGCAAGGGGAAAGCTAGCTGGGACCTGTGAACACAGTGGCAATCATTTGGCTTGGCAAAAATCCCTTTCAGTCATGCTAGATCAGTTTCCATTACATTTTAAAATAAATATTTGCATAAAATGATGCTGTTTAACTTTCAGATCTAGGTAGACCCCATAATGATGTTGACTGACAACAGAGGGTAGACTGCTCGGTCAGTTTTAGTCATCCTCACATCAGAAACAGTCTGCCACTGGAATGACTCCACTAATGACCACTGGTGACAAATGATGAAACCTACTTAGATTGTGATGTGGAAAATATGTAGTTATAATAATAATTTGAAAAAAAACACTTAGTAGGACCTCTTGTGTGTCAGCTATTATTTTTAAAAAAATCTGCTTAATTGGCTACTTTAAATTATCCATAGAGAAATTTTGTCATTGCTAATATTGTTGAGGATTGAACTATAATTTAAATAATATAAATAACATTTTTAAAATAGTTGAATAAGACTTTATTGATACATATAACACCAAAATGTTTAAAATATGCCAAGCATAAGTAACAGGAAAAAAGAAAGAAAAAAAAATAGAAACTTAAAAATAATAGGAAAAAATCAATAAAACTGGGAAAATATAAGACATAGTAATTGCAAAATGAAAAAAATTGAAGAAAATACTGAGAGCAAGGACAATCAAAAATTATATCAGTTATTGCTACATTTTATTCCTGCCTATTCATTCATTATTTATTATTGTACCCAAACGTGTGATAACTGTTATTACTTCTTTGAAGCATATGCCATTAACTCATTATATTTCAAAATATAGGAGCATAAACATGCTATTATTAATAAAAATAATAGTACATATTCACCTAGTGTTATTAGGCAGTATTCTAACAAATTTATAAGCAATATTATTTTTTCTACTTAATATTAGTGCCGAGATTATCCTTTTGAAATTCAGAATAAATGTGGATGTGTGGTGCCTGTGTGTGTGTATGTATGTATTATATATACGTATTATATTCAATGCCAAAAATATCCTAATGCATTATTAATAATTTTTTCAACATAGAATTTATTATGCTTGACATGTATTAACTAAAATGTATTAAAATTTTATTTTAAATGTAGAAACTTAATTTTTTAAATATAAAGAGCCTCAAGGGATTGTTTTAGCATTTCTATGTCTTGAAATATTAGATACTTAACAAAGTTTTAACTCTTTTATTAAAAATATAATATAATCATAACAACATATTTAGAAATATTATTTTCCAAATAATCTTTTCATGAAAGATATATAGCTTTTTAGTAATAATCTTCATGTAACTTTTATTTATAGTACTAATTATGGGAAGTAAAATATTTTAACCAAACAGACAAGTAGAATATTAATGGTAGCTTTTACAGGCATTTAAAAATAAATAGCCAAAAAAAAAATTTTTTAAGAAAAAAGTACTGTGAGAGAAATTATTACTACCATAGTCTCATCTGCCAAAAAGAATGGAGCTGAAAAGAAATGTTTAATACTCACATACTCCTAATTTGTTAACAACAGGTCAAGTATGAAAATTGATAAATTGTAACTGACATGAGGAAAGTTTAACCAGCATAAACTAAATAACTAAGTCCCTGAGAATATTAGAATACTATAGGCTTCTCTGTAAGAGAGTTTTCCATTAGAAAAATAGACCTCATTATTTTGAGGAAAATAATCTAAAGGTTCAAAAATGTAATTCTCTCCTTTTTTATTTGTATAGAACAATAATAGGCATGTTTTTTAATTGTAAAGACAAGCATGGTAAAAATACTCTGGCTGCTATCAATATTTATAAATTTAATGATTTCTTGTCTCTGATATTTATTATGGTATTTAGAAATGCTGATTAACCCAGCAAACCTCAAATTTGATAGTTTATTATTCATATGAAATATTTTTGTCATAATCTCCTAACTACCTATCTAAAATCACCACAGCAAAAATATAAACATAATAGAGAAACACAAACCAAATGGCTAGCCACAACCCCGCTATGTAACACTTTCTAATGAAAATGTGAGCAATATTTTAATTCATCAAAGATGTAGTAAATTTAATTCATCAAAGATGTACTAAATTTTTACTGCCAAGGTTGCAGATGCATTAGATGACCCTACTTCAGCTGCTATTTTAGAGAATTTTGCATGTCTGAGTAGGGAAAAAAAAGAAAAAGAGGAATTGATTTTACAAAGCTCTGGCTATCTATCAAGATGTATCTAGTTAAGCTAATGCTTTGATTTCTGAAAATATCCTACCTACTGAGAGAAGATTGAAAAGAATACTGATCCTGCTTTTTTCTTATTTCTTAAGTTATGTTGCATGCATCACTATAATAGATTTGTCCATTGGGTGTAAGTGTAGCTTACTGAATTCCACATCATTCATCTGAATCACAGTCTCTGACCCAATGTCCCAGTTATCTATATTTGAAACAAACCCCAAATAAACTGTTATGAGCACTGTTTTGAGAACCACTGGTCAAAGTTTTACTGAAGGCTACCAACACGTTACTGTAGTAATGAAGAAAGTAAAATTGCCCATTTAAATTTCAGATAAAATGATAATTCAGTTCTCCCTGTTATAATATCTTGATAGAATTAAGGGAGATTTATTTGCATATTTGAACATATATGTATATTCTATTTTATTCTATTATGGAGATCAAATACTAAAACTTAACAGGTTGGCAAATCATAGGTCACTTTCTTTAAGAGTGCAATGAATGTTTATGCAAAATTCAAAGAATTTTCACCTAAAATATATTGCATTTGCTTTTACTAGTAAAGAATTCTATGATATTTTTCAAAAATGTGTGGATAATATTTTTGTGCATACCATATTGAGAGGTATTGTTTGTAGGGGCATTGAGCAATTGAGTTGAAACTGCCATAAAATGAATTGAATTTTCAATTTGTCCTTCAAATAAATTTATCATATGAATCCTTTCCACTCTTTAACAGAAGATGCTAGCTTCATATCTAACTCCATCTTCTCCTCTTCTTCCTGGGTACATGAAGAAACTATAGTTCTCTTCCATCATATTCAGTTATATAACTATGACTAAATTCTAGCATATCCAATATCAGTGAGTGGTAGGTTCCATTTTCGGAGTTGATTTGTTACATTTCTGAGGCATACAATCTCATACTTTTGTCCCCGTTAAATATGAGATGTCTGATTTCAAATCAAAAGTGCAGTTTATTATGGAACCTACCACTCACTGATATTGGATATGCTAGAATTTAGTCATAGTAGTACAATTATCAAATTGTACTATTGACACAGTCTTGCTATGTTAACAGTAGCTTGTTTATGCCAGCAGCAAAGAAGCCTGGAGAGTGAGTGGCTATGAAATTGTGAAAGGTATTTTCCATAGCCTTTTGAAAATTTGAAATTTGAAAATTGAATATTTTTCCTTGCAAGAAATTGTCCACTTAGGTGCTACTCAGTTAATACCAGTTTGCTGGAGAATATATCTGGTGCTTGTTTTTCCATTCTTGGGATACTTCACCTAAGTGGACACATAGGTACTACAGTAATAGGGTATTGGGGAGGGGGGGTGGGGGAGCGGGTATATACATATATAACGAGTGATAGGCGCACCATCTGAGGGATGGTCACGCTGGAGACTCAGACTTGTGGGGGGAGGGGGGAAGGGCATTTATTGAAACTTTAAAATCTGTACCCCCATAATATGCCGAAAAAAAAAAAAAAAAAGAAAAAGAAATTGTCCAAAGCCTGAATGAAGTGGCAGTCAGTTGGTGCAAGGTCTGGTAAATATAGAGAATGACAGAGAGTTTCCAAGTCCTGCTTCTGTGGTTTGAGCAAATTATTTGTGTGACGTGAGATTGAGCGTTGTCTTGGACGATTAGACTGTTTCTATTGACCAATCTCAGCTTCTTAATCACAAGCATCCTCATCATTTCATACAATTTGTTGCAGCAAACATCTGCTGTAATCAATTGACCACATTTCATGTAGCTGGTAGTGGATAATACCAGCTCTGGACCACCAAACAGACACCGTTAGCTTTTTTGGATGAATACTCTATTTTGGACTGTGTTTCAGCACTTCATCTTCATCCAACCATTGTGCTGAACACTTGTGATTGTCAAAAAAAAATCCATTTTTATCACAAGTAACAATATGGTGTAGAAATAGTTTGCCTTTATGTTGACAACAAAGAAAGTCAAGCTTTGAGATGATTTCTGTGCTGATGCTCATTTAATTCATGCAGTACCCAGCTATCCAGTTTCTTCACTTTGTGGATTTATTTCAAATGATCCAGTATTGTTGGAAAAGTAACATCAAACCTTGCTGCTAATTCATGGGTAGGTTGAGATGGATTCACTGCCACTACAAATTTCGCTCATCAGTCGCCCACATGGCTCATTTTCAAGATTAAAATCACCAGAACAGAACTTCTCAAACTATTTACATACTGTGCATGCATTAGCCACATCCTTCCCAAACACTTTGTTGATATTTCCAGCTTTCTATGCTGCGTTGATTTCACAATGGAACTCATTTGCAAATAACATGAATTTTTAACTCATCCATGGTTTCACAACAATTGCTCTAAAAATAATTGAAAGATAATCACAAGCCAAAATGTGCATTTGAAAGACCGAGGATGTACCTTCACAATGAATATTAAACAAGAATTGTCAAAGTGAAATGTCAGAGATACCAACCGTTAAACTTAGTACTTAAGGAAATTGGATATTTCATACTTAATAACCTAGTAGTTTGCTTAATGAAATCAGTATCCAGGGTGACCTTGCAATCCAACTGGTGAAGACAAGACACTGGATAACTACATAGAAAAGTAGCCCACTGCCATATGATCCATCAAATGCTGCTAAATGAGCAAGAAATACACTTCTACTTTGCTTGAGATAGTATATATTTGAGAATATGCTTCTTATGCCTATTCTACCTAATAGCAACAAATAGAATTATTGGAAACTCATGGATCATATATGATTTTTATTTTAAACAACTTTGTATTAAATATTCCCTATACTAATATTAAAATATTTGATATAAAAAATGGCAATAATGAAACCATAATAAGACTTTACAGGGATCTGGAGATGTGGAAAAAGCATTGGCCTAAACTACACATTGAGAATAATCTGGACAAACTCTTAAGTCTGAAGCTTCTCTGGAGCATATCAGATTTCTGAGGTTGCAGGTGACACAAATCTAAGAATAGACTGGCACCTATGGTGATAAATGAGACTGAAATATTTAATTAATCAGGGCAAGATTCACCAAAAACCAGTTAGAAGAGTTCAGATAGGGTGACTGCTGTGTATACTTGCTGAATGTTCACAGACAAGAAAGGATGAAACTCTTGGGGTCTGCAAATGTAGGGGGAATCTATATATTTTACAGTCTTTCTCTACCAACTCCAAGTATTAATGTAAATGAAGTCTATATCCCTTTGCAGTCTCACTCCACCAACTCCAACAGACACTCACAGAAAAGATTGTAAGAGCCCTGAAAAAGTCTCCCGCATGGTACATCTTTGGGGGAGAAGAAACGAAGCTGCTATGGTTGAGGCATGAAATCCCACTGGGACTCTTGTCCCATGTACTCCCTTACATAACAAAAGTGTGATCTGTGGAGTCAAGGACAACAAAACTGTAACCTACAGGAAACTGGTGAAAATCCATGGTGGCAGAAAAAAAGAACAGCAAATAGCACCTTTCCTGCTGGCAAAAGAGCAGATATAATAAGTGTGGCTCAGTAGTACTGAGAAAGGTGCACCATGAGACTTAAAGACACTACTTGCCTATGATTAAGACAATCAGAAACACAGAGACTGCACTCTACCCTACATCACTCATACAACTAGGCTAACAAATGTCCAGCAACAAGAAACTTGCAACAGTCTGACACCCTCAAAAGTGTAACTCTACATTTCTAATCATCAAGGCATTGCAAATCAAAACCACAACAAGATATCACCTAACTCCAGTGAGAATGGCTTTTATCAAAAAGTCCCAAAACAACAGATGCTGGCGAGGATGGGGAGAGATAGGTAACTTACACAGTATCGATGGGACTGCAAACCAGTAAAATTTCTATGGACAGTAGTATGAAATAACTAAAAGTAAACCTATCATTTGATCCAGAAATCCTACTACTGGGTATTTATCCAAACTAAAAAAAAGACACTTGCACTTGAATACTTATAGCAGGACAATTCACAATCACAAAGATGTGGAATCAACCCAAATGCCCATCGATACATGAGTAGACTAATAATATGTGGTATATGTATACCATGAGCATTATGCAGCTATAAAAAAGATGGCGATCTAGCATCTTTTGTTACAACCTGAATGAAACTGGAGGCCATTCTCCTCAGTGAAGTATTCCAAGAATGGAAAAACAAACAAACATCACATGTATTCAATACTAAATTGGAATTAATTGATCAACACTTATGTGCACGTATGGAAATAAAACTCAAAAGAAATCAAGTAGGTGGGAAGGAGGAGGAGGAATGAGTATACACATACCTAATGGGTGTGGTGTGCACCGTCTGGGGGATGGACACCCTTGAAGCTCTGACTCGGGTGGGGTAAGGACAATATACCTAACCTAAACATTTGTACCCCCATAATATACTGAAATAAAAAAATTTTAAAAGTACATATATGAATATGGATACAATCGGCCCTTTGTATATGTGGGATCTGCATTGGTAGGTTCGACCAACTGTGGACAAAAGATATTTGGAAAATAGATGGATGATTGTGCCTGTACTAAACGTATACAGAATTTCTTTCTTGTCATTATTCCCTAATGCACTAAAAAACTATTTACATAGCATTCGCATTGTATTAGGTATTATAAGTAATCCAGAGATTATTTAAAGTATAGGAGAGAATGTGTGTGGGTTATGTACAAATACTACATTATTTTATATAAGGGAATTCAGCATCTGTGGATTTTAGTATCCATGGTGGCAATATCTTGCACAGATACTGAGGGAAGAATGTTTATATATATACACTCTAACTTTATTAAATATGCAGAAAGAAAATCCACTGACTGGATATAGGAAGATAACTTTTGAAAGAATTTTAAATATTTTAGCATTTCCAAATATGCTTAGGAAAAAAAATCACGTGATGTCTTAGTATGTTTAGTGTTGCTAAAACAGAATGCTTAAGACTGGGTAGTTCACGCGAAAAAGAAGTTTATTTGGCTCACAATTCTGGTAGATGGAAAGTTTAAGATTGGCTATGTCCATGTGGTGGGGGCCTCAGGCTCCTTCAACTAACAGTGGAAAATGAAAGGGAAGCTGAAGTTTGCAAAGAGATCACATGGTCAAAGCAGAAGCAGGAGAGGAAGGGGGGGGGGCTCCCTTTTTATGGCCAGTTTTGTGGGAAATAATTAAATGAGAACTCACTCCCAAGAAATGTCATTAATCAATTCATGAGGGATCCACCCTCATGACCTGAATACCTGCCACTAGGCCCCATCTCCAACAGTGGAAATCAAGTTTCCTCAAGAGGTTTGAAGGGGACAAACATTCAAACCATAGCAAATGATAAATAAAATATCAAAAAGAGCGAGGTTTTGTTTACAATTCCATGGTTTTGTTCTGGAGTAGTCACCTTCATCAAATTCTATATAAAATTTTACAGCAGTGGCCCATAGTTCAAAGAATACTAAGAAAAAATATATCACCCGATCTAATGTATCTATTTTAGTGAAAGAAGGCTTAGAAAATACATATTTGTTTAATACCTTGATTTCTATAGAAAGAAAATTTAAAAAATATTTTTAGAGATATTACTTCAATAAAACAAAAAAAGATAGTATAGGCATAAGTTTTAGGACTGAGCCAAAGTAGTATATAATTTGAATGATCTATTTGTTATCACACAGAAAGAAATTTCACCTTTTAACTCATCTTTCACGTCTGAATACCCAATCAACAATGAATTAAATACAATTGAATAAAATAAAATAAATATAGTGAATTAATTTTTGTAGTAGATGTCTGTAATGAAATTGATGTTGATAGTGAAATTGACATTGATATTGAATTAAATGGGATCAATGCTCTATTTTATAAAACAACAGTATGTTTACTAACCCTTAAGTAAACTAAACTTCTGTACTATAGGCATATGAAAAAAATTTAGTATATAAATTATGTCTCTGTATCATAATACTCAGAAAACTAAATTATAATTGAAGAAATAAATGTGTAAAAGTCACTGTTCATGTGAATTATATATATTCAGAAACATTTTACTTTACATTCCATTGAAAATGAAAAAAAAAAGTGCTTTGTCTTACTTTCTCTATTGAAATTTATTCTTTCCCTAATTATAATATTGAAGATATTATTAAACACCATCCTCACAACTCTGGTACATTCTAGTTTTATTATAGCTTAGCAACATTCATAATGAGGAATAATTAAGATAATATTGGCAGTGCTACCAACATTATAACCCACAGCTTTAAGTTATCTTACCTAAGCAATGCACCAGCAAGGGAATAGAGGCTGCATAATTTCATCTAACTGATTCAGGAATTTTTCATGCAGTTATGATAGATCATCTTTCTCTTTCTAAAACAGTACCTTGTTAACCAGTGGCTAAAATGGTCCCTATATTAATATCTCACACAAACTCTGTAGCCTTTCTTGGGGAATTCATTTCATTGACTTCAGTTATGATTGAGCAAAAGATTATCGATTCAGACGCCGAAGGCTTAAGGTAATAACTTTTCACAGACCTTACAACTAAATGCATTGTCCCAATTCCTCACAGTACACCAATCAACCTTTATAATAAAGATTTATTCATATAAATACAATGGATGTCATTTTCATGCTGGCTAAAATTCAAAACTATAGATCTACACCAATGTGGTTTTATATATCCCCTAAGGTCCCTACAATAGTGTAAATTCTCTGTCAGATCATTATCATACTTGTGAGACTCTCAGCTCCCCATCTCAACTGTTGGCAGTCTGCATTCTGTATTAACAAAACACAGATTCAGTCTGCTTTTAATTGGAATAGCTATACATTGATTAGAAAAAATAATCATAAAAAAATGCCTAGTCATAAGCCTATATAAATGATGTAAAATCCTTAAGCAACTCTGAAGAAATTTATTTCTCAAGAACTTTCAGATAAAACAAAACACAAACAACAACAAAAAATAACTTTATTGGAAATCTTACTTCATTCTGAATTAAGCTCACTAAGATAGACTAAGAATTTTTGGAATTGTCCCAATATTTAGGGGACACAAATGTTGCTGGGAAAAGAAAGTCCAATTTTATTATTTATATCAGTGTCAAATAACTTTTTAAAAAAGCCTTCTCAATATGCTGAAGTAACAAACCCCAAACTTCAGTAGCTTAAAACAGCACAGGGATATTTCTTGCTTATGCTCCTTGCCTGTTGAGACTTGCCTAGAAGCTTACCCCCAAATTCTGCTTCCCTAAGTAACCACCACAGTTAGATTAGTCATAATAATCCCAACCAATTGTATAGGACATTTTTGTTTTCTCAATTTCCCCAACATATTTTTCATCATCTTACAAACTTTCCTTTGTTTTCTTCTACCAGGCTATAACCATTTCTTCGGAATGCATGCAGGTTGTGAGTAAAATGAAATGGACCTATTTACCACTCATCTGCCATTAATTTCCTGCCACTGGAGAGTGGCCATTTATAAAGCTACAGTTTTCTAAATAATCAGCACTATTCGTCCTGGAGTTGCCAAGAGCAGCCTTTGAATTCAAAGACCATCTAGCAAAATCTTGCTTAGCTGTGAAAATAAGCCTGAGGATGCTCCACCAAGCATACAGCCAACTAGCTAAATCATTTACTATAATCCACAACAAAGAAGCTTTTAAATAGAAAAGCAACTGAGTTGGAAACTTTTCTTCATGAGCAATAGTAGCAGCAAGGCAAGAGCAAATAAATGAAAAAGATATGCACACTAGTTCATAGAACCAAAGCAGTGAGAACATTGTGATGTGTTACAATGCACTGCTGGTGCTCAATTTCAAAGTATGTATATTGGAATATTGCCTGAAAATACTATTATTATCTAAGAACTACTTATGTGTTACTTCACTAGCTATAAGAATTATTGATATCATTGAAAATGACAGTATAAATAGTAACTTGTACACTGAAATACCTAAGCACAAGGCTTTCTCGCTTGTGTAGGCTTGCCATAACATTGATTAAAAAAAGACCCTGATCTTCATAGCTGACACATTGTTTAAAGAAGAAAATGTACATTTTCAGTTTCATCAAGTATAGGGATGTTAAAAATCATGATATGCCCAAGAAGTGCAAATGACTATCGTGTGATCAGTAAATTAAACCCTTTTGTGTATACATATGTGTGTGCATTTGTGTGTGTGTGTGTTTAGTCACCTTTGCTACCTGACAGTATTGTTATTTATGATTAGAGGAAAAACACAGTATGGCTAGCTTTATTATGTAAAACACAGAAGAGCATCAAAAGATATGCATTCACTCTTGGAGAGGTACTATAAAAGAGTGACTAAAAGATTTAGAAACAGAAAACAATTTCATGTGAGTTACTTCAGCCTTCTAAGCCTAAGGGTCTTCATCTGATAAATGGGGTAACAGTCCCTTGTTTGTTGCATGGAAGTATTTAGTGAGCTACTATAAAGTACAGAACATTGCCTGATGAAAAGTCAGTAAAATTGATAATAGATTGTATAAATGAATGGCCTCTCAACTAAGAATAAGTAAACCTTGGTTTATCCCAGTTAGGACATAAACTCAGTATTTTTTTTTCACCTATCTTTAAACTTTTTATTTTCCTTACCTACAAACTATGAGAGAAAGGTGAATGTAGATGAGAACTTTCATTCATTTGCTCATTCATTCAAACTCTTTTACTAAGCTCTTCTTAAGGGCTAATCATAAGGTACAATAGATACACATTCAAACAAAATGGACAAAGCATAATTTTCTCTTCTCCAAACACTATCTAGTGGAGAAGTCAGAGAAACAAACAGAGCCAACATGGTAGGATAATCACCTTCACAAAGTACTGCTGGAATGCGAAGAAGACATCAAGTAAAGCTGCCAGGAAAAGCCAAAGTTTGCTTAATCTATGAATGGTATATGTACTTAGAAATGTACATATTACATATATACTATGGGTTTTCACATGGTGTAGCTGAAGAAGAGGTAAGTTAAATTACTTTCCAAAAGGAAGAACAAATACTAGAACATTTGTTAGGGATGAGTGAATAATCTTGTTAAATGAACAGGTGAACAGTAAGTACAGTGCCACCATTGCTAAGGTGAGCAAGTCTGGAGCAAATTCAGGCTGGAGGTAAGGAGGAAATATGGACAGCTTTATCATAAGTTTTGGGTATGAGCTTCAAGTTACAGTTTAAATAGCTATTCATGTAGGACTTAGTGAAATGATTAGATGTATAATATAATTGATGCTATGTCTTGGAAAGCAATGAAGAAGGGATACAGTTGGTGACTGTGTTCTCCACCTTACCAATGTTTTGGAAGGACTCTGGGGTTTAAATCCAATATCAAGAGTTAATAAGGCGAAACTGACATTTGCTAAGTGTTTGAAAAAGAAGCTGTAGTCGGAAGGACAGGCACAAAACAAAGCAGCTAAATCTACCTCTGAATTCACTAGGCAGATGAGCAGCCTTATACGTCCATGTAATACTGCCTTCCTGGAAGAGGGGTCCTAAGAAATGCAGATTCATCCCATCAGTGCTAACACGGTTATCAAAGATTGGAGCCAAGACTATGAAAACCAGGGAAAGTGGGACAAGTCACAGGTCTGTTTTTCAAAAAATTCTTAACCCTGAACTTTCTTTCAGATCACTGACTTTCATCTCTTCCCCCAAAAGACAATCTGTAACTAAAACAGTTTACTTTTTCTCGAAAATAAATAATAAAATATTTAAGATAAAAGGTAAGTAAAATATTGCATTATTGATGAACTTCTATCAGGAATTTATAAGTTTTGACTTGTAAATCTGCTCTGAATAAGCTCTTGCTTTAAATCCAGCTTGTCACTTATTCTTTATTCACTTCATCAACTACAAATCAAAATCAAGACATAGATTTTCTCTATCGTCTGAGATTCCAATTACTACTCATTCTCTCATCCAAAGTGAACATGATTGTGATGCTTAGCAATCTTAGTAATTATCATGCAGGAGGGAAGGTGAATTATTCTTAAAATGATCCTTAGAAAGGATGAAAATTTGTAATACATGTCTCCTGTAACATTCTGAGAATTTTAAAACACCAGAATTATTTTGTTTTAAAGCTCAGAGAAAGAAAGGTTGTGGTTTTGAAATGAAAAAAAAAAAAAGTTTCTACTTTGAAGCATGTAATAGTGTACCATCATGCTGACTAAACAAATCATTGACTCATTGGAAAACTATAAAATCCCACGTTTTAAATGCACATGCCATTGATAGCAACCACATACTAGAATTAAGATAAGTGAAGTTCAACATAAAGACAATATTCTTTATCTTTTCTTTTCTCTATTATTGTATTGACAATATCTCCTAACACCATCATTGCCTTTCTCTCTATGTGCAGACTTTAAAATACGTTATCGTCAACACATGCCTATTCTCACTTCCCATCATGAAGTAAATTAAGTTTTACCTGATATGTTTTCTTTTACATGACTTCATTTTTTATTTTAACTCTAAGCCATAAACTTCATTTTAAAAAAAAATACTTCTTTTTTGAAAATTACATGTGTTTCCCAAACTCTCAGGAAAGATATTTGAGCCATAGAAGGCCTTGCCAGAATTAATCCTGAAAACACTTTATTTACCTGTTGCAGGATAACATTTTAAGGATTTATCAACATACACTGTTATCAATGTTAAGAGGAAGTTGTAGATCAGGAGAGGAGAAAAACTAAACAAATACATGTACACAAACACATACAGAGACATATTTATAAAATTATGAAATATACTATATCCTTATGGCACTTTAATAGTTCAATCTTTAATCCAATTTGGGGTCATATGGCATTCTTTTCTTCTTTATTTTTTAAAAATCAACTTGCATTTAATTACAATTCTTGTCTCACTCACAACATTAGTTCCTATGTGCTTTCCCTTCCTTTCTATTATCATACATGATTCTGTCTGTACTCCTGGATAAGTCCAATTCTCTATGGGCATACCACATTCCATTTCTTATCACCTATGTCACCTTTCAAGGACATCACACCAATATAACTTTCTGAAATCTCTCTTTTATCATCAATTTTACCAATTAGCTTTCATGCTGATACATTTTATAGCTTTTATAGATTTTATCAGCATGAAAGCAAACTGCTATGTTTATGATTTTAAAGAACAAAGATGTACTGTTTCTTTAGCTACATTCTTTCCAAACACTTGGCTGATATTTTGAACTTTCTACATTGCATTGGTTCCATGAAGAAACTCATATTTGAAAATAACATGAATTTTTGACTTATCTATGGTTTCACAAAAATTGCTTTTAAAAAAATTCGAAAGATAATCACAAGCCAAACTATGTGTTTGAAATAATGAGGATGTACGTTCACAATAAAAATAAAACAAGAAGTGTCAGAGTGAAATGTCAGAGCTATCAATTGTAAAACTTAGTACTTAATAACCCAAATACTTACTTTCTTCACATACTTAGTAGGGTTGAATGACAGTTTAGAGAAAGAACTCCTTGGCTGACTACTTGGAATATTATTTTCCTGCAAAGAGTTGAAGCATCCTTGTGATAAATTCTGTGCATGGATTGGTTTTAAAAATTGAGGAGAAACAATTTAACCAGCTTCCTGATTTTTCAAGGAAAATGATACAATGACCCTTAAGACCATAAAAATGAGACCATCATCTGCCTGCTCATTTATGGAGTCTAATTAACACCAAATAAGGAAGGAAAAGCTTTTGTTCTATTTACTTGAAGAGATTTCATTACATACCATTCCCCTCCAAGTCAGACCAAAGTGCCACCTTGGTTTTTAGTTCTTTGTTCTGATCTACAAATACATTAGTGTTTTCTTTTAGATTTAAAGATTTTTATCTTGTTCTTTCACATTTCTTTTTCATCCTCCCATCTTGTGCAGATTTGGATGCTGGAAATAAACCACAAACTGCAAGAGAGATCGGCTCCTTGAAGATAATAGCAGTACCTGTAGAATGAGCATGTGTAGAGCCTGATTTGGGTACCAGTGGCTTGTTTTCTAAAGACACTGTTTCTAGCACTGTTCTCTTCCTCCCTTCTCATTCAGCACAAAGCTTTCCAATTCCATCGACTGTGTTTTTGTTCAAGCTTTTCACCAACTTGACTCATTTTTTCAACATATCATTGCAATCTCTGTTTTCCCCCAAGCCCTGAAGTAGTAATTAACTGCCCTCCTGTTTTTTTCTGATTTTACTTGATTGTCTTTGATGATGTTCTGAGATACTTTCCTTTTGAGACTGTTCATTCCTGAGGTCTTTCCCTTTCATTTTCTCCACAAGCAGATCCAAAATTTGCATCTAGTTTGTGATTTGCAATGTTATGTTCTAATTCACCTTAAGCATTTGATTTTGGCTCTTTTCCAATGTAGCTTGAATCTTTTTTGTATATTTGGTTTATTTAATAATGTAAGCTGATGTGGTCTTATACTAGGCTAATGAATACACAGTACATCCACAGCTTGAGAACCATTGTTTATGGAAGCAATTATTTAGAGGGGGGCAAGGACAAAGCTCTGAAAGGACCTGAATGTTGAGTTAGATTCCACAATTCTTTGCCTAGGCCAATGTCTGATAGGGTTTTCCCAACATCTTCTTCTAGGATTCTTAAGGAGTAGTGGCAAAGCCTTGGAGTTACAATGCAGGGGATTAAAGATACCTTGATTGGCATTTTATCTCACTAGTTCATTTTATAGAGAACTGATTCCCAGACATACAACGGCCTTCTTCAAAGGAGAGTTGAGTGTGATATAGCTGGCAGAAAGAAGTTGAATCAGTGAGGAGGAGACCAGAATTCAGAGATCAATAGTAAGTCACCCAGGACCATGGACCAGGATCATCATGTGGGCCTGTGGTGTTGGCAGTTTTATCATAAATTCTTCTTTCCTGGCACATCACCTGCTCCTGGGCAAAGGCGACCCATTTCCTGCCCCACCCAATGGTAGAATGATCAGGTGTAAGGTTCCTGATGAAAAAGAAAAGTGTATAAAGGAAAGAGGACATCTCAAGGGGATGGACGATCCTATACATTAAGAGGTGGACAAGTTGCACCTTAGAAAGTCTTGCTATATTATATATTCTTTCAGTGTAGAGGTGAGGTAGAAATCCTGTTAAGAATAGATCCAAGAAAAAACAGGAGGAAAGGAATTAGAGACAGAAAGCACTGAGAAATATGTCAAGATGTTTTACTATAAAGAGGAGTAGGAAATGGGGCAATGTCTGCAATTCTCCACAGGAGAAAAGGAGGATTTATAAGATGCAAAATACTAAAATGTATTTCTGCAGTTAGTAATGATCAACTAGAAAAATGAAACTTGATGCTAAAAGAGAATGAGTAGATAAATAAAAAGAGTGATATCCTTGAGTCAGTGACAGAAGAGAGAATCTAGTGAATAACAGGCTGTTTCAGTCTCAGGTAAGCACATGTACAGCTCACCATTTTACACACTAAGGGAAGAGACAGTATGGACATACACAGAGAAGCAAGTTGATGAATGTGGTGGTTCACACAGGTGGGATTATTTTTGCTCATTGCTTCATATTTTCAGTGCAATAATTTATGATTTTGATATGTACTAAGGGGGTCACCTGAATCTGTGGAACAAGAATTTAAAATTAGAAGTCAGGAATGGTTGTGCTTTTTTCTCAAGCCTAGCTCAGTGTTCCAGTGCCTAAGTGTATTTAATCAGTTTTAGGGTTTTGTAAAATTAGGCAGATCACCTGAAAGTTAAATATATCAGATATATATCTGTTGAAATCAAGTAAATGTATTTACATGTTTCATATATACTTACAAAAATAAAGAGCTGATTTCCAGAAACTATGAAGTGAAATCATGCGTATATCTTGCTTAGCAGTTTTAAGTTTAATTGAAAAATGAGGCTGGTGAGATAAAAATATTAAGCACCTACCACTTTTTGGAAAACAATTTAAATCTAATAAAAACCAACATAAAATATTTACCAAAAAGTTACAACTCACACTTTAAAAACAATGTCTGTGCATTTTTACTTTGTTTTCTTGAATGATATTTTTATATATCTATTATTACTTATTTTTGATTCTATTCATTTTACATATGTGTTTCTTATGTCTATCAACCAATGAATTTTATATTTGTCTTTAGTTTTGTTCCAAAACATTGTTCCAATTTGTTAAAAGTTTGTATTTGATACATAGATATTTAAGCATGTTTTAAAAGAGAATAATATAATGCAACAAATTATGACGGGCATAACATTCACACTTTATACTAAGACCACAAAGGAAGAATTTTTGTGAAATAATGATATTAGCAGAGGGAATTTCTGTCCTCTAACTTCCCTCATAGAAACAATGAGCATACAATTTATCACATTTGAGAAATTACTTTCACATATATCATCTTAATTGATCTTCAAAATAATTCAGTGAACTAGATTTTAATCTCAATTTTACAAATAATATAATTTTAGTCCTTCTTTTAGTGACAAAATTATTAGATTTGTATCTCAAATTCAGATTTTTAAACCTAAGATCTCTTTTTGCTAATATCATTGATGATTAGAATTGGTTATTATCTGATGATATAGGTTTCAAAGCTCTATTCTTCAAAGCTTCAAACCATGAAGCTTTCATGGTTTTCCTATTTTTCTTCTTACTTGTACCTTTAATGATTATATCTGGCTCTATATTTGTAAAAATTCAAAAGAGCTCAGGAATGATTATTGAAAATTTCGATCTTCCAAATGGCAGACAATGTACATTTGACAGCAAAAAAAAGGAACAAAAGTTCATCTGCTACAAACTTATCCAGGATCTTGCAATTAGGCAATAGAGACTCAAATTATTTTAAATGTTTTTCAACATACATAGCACTTTGGGTGATAAAATATATTTTTTATTTCAAATTAGTCTTTGAGAATAATATAATATTTTCAGGGTCAAAATGGATGCACAAGGATTTTTTTAAATTGAATAACTAGAAAACCTTGCCAATTACAATTTCAATATTATCTTTTTTATTAAACAAATGAAAGTTTCTAATTTTATATTTAAGGTTATTTTAAGTGACATATCATTTTAACTCTTGCCTATATTTGTTTTTAAAATACAGTATGTATGTTACCCATAGAATCAATGCAATTTGGAAGTTTACTTGGTTTCAAAACAGTTATAAATGCATGAATAAATTATTAGATATATTTTAGACATGTTCAATTGACACTTTAAGATTAACTTTATTAAATTAATGACAAGTAATGATCTTCCTGGATTTCTAAGTCTCCGTGTTCATTATATAATTAACTCCTTCACTACTTAACCAAAAACAGTATGAAAGATGTTTCACAGTTGATCAATCTTTTATTGTAACTCTTGATCACAGTAATATTTATTACTGTTTTTGAATGTTGAGAATTTTAGTTACTTTAAAAACTTTTTAAACTATGCTATATTTAGACAAATTTCCCTAAAACTTATTCAATGAAGATATGAAACCCGAGGGTAGTAGGATTTCAAAGTTCATTCAGCATATTAATTTTTTTATTCAATCATTGAAATAAATTATTCATAATTGAGACAGAAATTAAATATAGCAAAATTATTTTTAACATATCTGACCAAGATAATTATTTTATTTAAAATAATTATATAAAATTATATTCACTCATTGCTTTCTTCTAAAAATTATTAAAAATTTAAGAAAAAGTAGGATTTGCCAATTTTCATTATTAAACATCACTCTGAGAAAAACAATCTTGGTAATGATCCCTAGTTTCTGGTGGCTATTTTCTTCTTTAATTGTAGCTGTGGAGAAATTGAATAACTTAGATTGTTAAAATATGAAGAGTATTCATTATCAGCTACTAATAGTCTTACTCCATAAATAAATTTATTCCATAAATAAAGTGACTTCATGTATACCTGAATAGCTGCTTCTGCTGCCTGCCATTTACCTAATGCTAATTTTAGATTACAGGAAAAGGACACCTAACCTTTAATATGAAGGGTTCTTGCTTCTTTATATTAATCATCAGTTTTAGCTCCAGTTCTAAATTGTGGTATTCTTCCTCCTCTTGTTTAATCTCTGTCGACAGAATTTGTGTCCCACTCAAGGAACTGTATTCTGACCCAGAGCCACAAGAAAACTGGATATGATAAAATACATGTCTAATATTGTACTTTTGTTTCTTTTACTTTAATTTTTGGCCGTGTTTATTGTTCCTTCTAGTATGATATGTGATCCACCAAGGCCAGGCCTTTGTCATCATTTCATTTTCAACACAAGGGTTGGCTTTAAGAAGATATTCACATAAAATTAATCTTAATGATTTACTGCAAAACAGAGAAAAAACACATAGTCCTATAATACAGGCATTGATCAATCTCATTGAGAAATGACTCTAAATGAGATTTTCTAAACATTTTGCAAATATAGTCATTGGAGTATTTGATTGTATTTATGTAAAATTTATAGTTTAATTTGGAATTATTTTCATCTTTAAAAGACTGTGTGTTCTCAACCACGTATGATCATGTCTCTCAAAATTTATACTTCCCTCTTGTGTCCAAATGAAAATAATTTTAGAAATTTTTGAAACCATATATGTAGGTGACTTGCAAAAAAGAGGTTTTCCTTTATACTGACTGAAATAAAAGTAAATCAAAGCAAAATATTTATAGGAATCAATATTTTTTAAAAACATAAATTTTAAATCCCTTCTCATAAAATGAATAGTAATAAATGGCAGGTTTACCTATTTGAAGGAAGGGATTGTTATTTTTAGAGTATAGGTATGTAAGATTGCTTTTACGTAGTCAATCTCTAGATGCTAACACATATGAAAAAGACAGTGGGAATGCAAGAGAGAAATTATTAAAAGAAATAAAAAAGAAAATTATGAAGATCAGCTACCACGTAGTCCAGTATATGTATTTTGATAACTAACAGATGCATGCGATTAATATAATATATATTCTTACTTTTTCAACTGAGTAACAGGGGTTATGAAGTTTTTGTTTGAATGTAGGTAGCTGATATGCATGTGTGTTTGTGTGTGAAAGAGAGAAAGAGAGCAAGAGAGAGAGACAGAGAGAGATGGTAGTGTCTAAATAGGAGGAATGAATAGGTTATTAACCATAGTTCTGTGCTATCCAGTGCTCCCTATCTAATATTTTATTGCATTTCATGCAACAGTTTGGAAACATTGTACTATCTTGTCTTTAAAATATGAAAATTAAAATAAGTAAACTATTTTTCTATAAAACTAAGATCTTAGGTTCCTATAAAATATTAAAATATATTTAGAAATTTGGTTTCCCAGTGATGTAAAAGAAATTTTAAAAGCTGCTTGTAAGTCTACTTGAAGATCAGAAGTAGACAGCCCAGGAATTCAGCCATTTCCATGTTTCCGGGACTGAGTTATATGAAAGGACTCTTTTCTAAGTTGTCTGAAACAATGGCATATTCCCTCAGTTCCCTATATGTCTACACAACCTGAATAATTTGTTCACACAACGAAAGACTTTTTTCTAGATTTAACCAGGGTTCCGACTTTTACTTTCCATTTTAAAGACATTATTAACTAACTCCAGATACCCAAACTGACATAAAGAATTCCCCAAGGAAGAAGTTTAGAAGTAGCAGCAACCATAGAGAGCATCAAGTCCCACCTCTCATTTACTTGAGCAAATTTCTGGCTGCAGTAGAAAACAAATGGAAAGTAAATGAGTAAATATATACAGAAATGAAACAGTCAGCCCAAGCAAAGCATACCCTCTTGCCCCCAATTTCATGGAAATAAGCTCCCTGATTTCATTTGGTAGCTTGGCTGTAGTGCTGCTGCAAGTTACCAACTGCAGCTCTTTAAATTGCTTGTTGCCTTCCTCATTGCTGATAGCACAGAAGGATGGTGCACGTGAGTTTATATTTGCTGTTTAAGACTTTTGCTCACCTGTGAATCCCCTGTAATGGAGCACTTCTAGTATGAGGAAAAATGTATTTTTAATGTATCCATTTTGATTTTTAACTGAATTCCTATCACATGATAAAATATGTAATATATCCACATGTCATGTATCTTAAAAGAAACTTATTGGCATTCTATCATTCAGAAGAATTTGTTGAATGAAAGTTCAATATTGTATCTCTGGTGGAATCAAATAGAAATATTAATCAATCTGATTTGCCAGTCAGGTGGAGTTGGCAAGTGGGCAAGATGAATTAGTGATGAAGTCTGAGGAGCTTTATAGACCTACAGCCATGTGTTGCTTAATGGTAGGGATACTGATCCTGGGCTACACATCTGTATAGCACATTACTGGACTGGATACTGAAGGCAAATGTAACACAATGGCAAGTATTTGTGTATCCAAACCCACCTAAACACAGAAAAGGTGCAGTAAAAATACAGCATGAAAGACGAAAAATGGTATAGCTATATAAGGCGCTTACCATGAACTTGCAGGACTACATGAGTTGCTCTGGGTAAGTCAGTGAGTGAGTGGTGAGGGAACGTGAAGGCCTAGGACATTACTACACTGCTCTCGGCGTTACAAACACTGTACACCTAAGCTACCCTAAATTTATTCAAAAAATCATTTCTTCAATAGTAAATTAACCTTACTGTAACTTTTTTAATTTATAAATTTTTAAATCATTTTTTGACTTTTTGACTCCTTTGTCATAATGCTTAATTTAATATACAAACACACTGTGTACATCTGTACAAAAATATTTTCTTTCTTTATACTCTTATTCTGTAAGCTTTTTTTCTATTATTAAAACATTTATGGGCCGGGCTTGGTGGCTTACCAGCTGACCAAGAGCTAGACCCTGTCTCTACTAAAAAAATAAAAATTAGCTGGACAACTAATATATATATATATATATATATATATATATATATATATATATATATTAGCCAGGCATGGTGGCGCATGCCTGTAGTCCCAGCTACTTGGGATGCTGAGGCAGGTGGATCGCTTGAGCCCAGGAGTTTGAGGTCACTGTGAGCTAGGCTAATGCCATAGCATTCTAACCTGGGTAACAGAGTGAGACTCTGTCTCAAAGAGAAAAAATAAGAAAAAGAAAACATTTATGTATTTATTTATTTATGTTACTTTTTGATTAAAAACAAAGACATGAACACACACATTAGCCTAGGACTACACAGGTTCTATAAAAATATATAGAAAATATTTTCTGGGCATGATGGCACATGCCTGTAGTCCCAGCTACTCGGGAGGCTGAGGCAGGAAGACCACCTGAGCCTGGGAGTTTGAGGTTGCTATAAGCTAGGCTGTTGCTATGGCACTCGTTCTAGCCTCGGCAACAAAGTGAAACTGTCTCAAAAAATAAAAAAAATAAAAATAAATAAATAAAATAAAATCATGCTTAAATAAATGATGATATATTAATAGAGTGGACAAGTACCCATATATTAGTGTGGTATGTAAAATTCCAAAATGACCCACCAAAGTTCCCTACCTTTATCTCCAGGACTGTGAATAAGATGAGCCATCACACACACGGTTGCCAATGGCTGGAGGGGGGAAAATGGAGAGTTGCTATTCAACTAATGAGTAAGCAACAGTTCTCAATTATTCAATGTGAATAAGTTCTAGGGACTCGTTATTCAACATTGCATCTATAGTTAGCAATACTATATACTACACTTAAAATTTTTTTTTATTTTTTTTTTATTTAGGCATATTATGGGGGTACAGATTTTAAGGTTTCAACAAATGCCCTTTCCCCCCTCCCCCCACAAGTCTGAGTTTCCAGCATGACCATCCCCCAGATGGTGCGCATCTCACTCATTATGTATGTATATACCCGCCCCCCTCCCCCCTGCCCAATACCCTATTACTGTAGTACCTATGTGTCCACTTAGGTGCTGCTCAGTTAATACCAGTTTGCTAGTGAATATATGTGGTGCTTGTTTTTTACACTTAAAAAATTTTTAAGAGAGTAGATCTCAACATTTCTTATAATTAAGCAACATTAATGTTTCCTATCAATAATTGGATTAAAGTCATACATTTATTTTTGTATTATCATTTTCATGATACATGATATATCATTAACTATTATACCACATATAATAGTTAATTTGGAATACTTTAACTATTATACCACATTAAGTTTGATACATTAACTATTATACCACATTGTTTCCTTGAAATCATGATTATTAATTGTATTAGATTTTTATCACTGTGTAAAAAATTACTACAAATATAGTAGCTTACAACACCACCCTTTATTAGCTCACAGTTTTATAGGTCAGAAATCTAGGCATGTTCAATGGTGTTGTCTGCTTAGAGTTTCCCAAGACTAAAATCATCGTTCTTGTTAGAGTGGGCTCTTATCTGGGACATTGTGAAAGAATTCACTTAATGAGATCATAGAGGTTGTTTTTATGACTCACTTTCTTGGAATTATAGGACTGAGGTACCTGTTTCTTTGCTGGCTGTTGGCCTAGAGTCAACTCTCAGTTCCTAGAGGGCCCTGTCCCATCCTTGCACATGACCATCTCCATCTCCATGCCAGTGGAACACAAGAAATCTTCTCTGCTTTTGCATATCTTCTATTTTCCCTAGGCAACTAGCTAAGAAAAACTCTAAAAGATTTCCTGTGATTAGATTGGGCCCATTTGCACACTATCCCATATAATTAACTCAAAGTCAATTGACTTGTAACTGTATTAGTAAGTGCAATTTTTTTTTTTTTTTTGCCATATAATCTGGAATAGAAGTTCCTAGGTAGTGCTTTTGTGTAGAACACAGCTCTTCTCCCACTTCACCGCATTCCCCTGTGGTTGTCAGTCCAAGCCAGTGCTGGAGGACATTCATTTGGATTAATGCGTTGGTGTCCAGGCTGTTGTTGGAAGTTAAGGTAGAAAACTGGGCAAGTCCTGCTCAATGGAGGTGGGTGGTGTGACCTTGGTGAGTTACTCTGTGAGTTGCAGGACCTTGCAGGTGTTTGAAAGCATCACAGGATGTAGCTGGTAGTGAAGTACACTGCAGGACCTTGGCGGGCACTGACTGTGTCACAGGAGTGCAGTCCATGGCAAGGAGGGTCACATGACCTTGGCAAGTGCCTGGGCACATCACGGGACCCTGGCCAATGCTTAACAGGTCGCAGAACCTTGGCAGGTGCCTGGGTGCATCAAGGGAACTTGTTGGGCTCTTGGGTGGATCATGGGACCCTCTTGTTCATTCAGATGGATCAGAGGGCCTTGGCTGGCACCTGGGTGGGCTGTGGGATGTAGGCAGGTACCTGAGTGGGTTGTGGGACCCTAGCAGGTACCTAGATGCATCACAGGACCTTGACAGACACCTGGAAAGGTTTTGAGGCCTTGGCCAGAGTTTGGGTCAGTGGCTCCTAATGCCGCAGCAGCTGGGTCACCTGCAGCTTGCAGGGCTGGTGAGATACAAGGTTCCTTACTGGGGAGTTACAGTGGCTGGGGCTCTTCTTCCACCCAGGTCTGACTGTGATAGTTGCAGTGGTGCTACTCAGGTGGCAGTGGTGGCACTATTGAAATTGCGAGATGGCAGTGGCAGATGCTGAGGACGGTGATGCCTGCTCTGCTCAGATCCATGGAAGGTTGCCAGTAGGAGGAGTTGGGGGTTATAGGCGTGGCACCCAGACACAGTGCATGTGAGAGAAGCTCCCTCTCCACTCCCTCCCAGGCATGGCAAGGGTAATGGGGAAGTGACTACAGCAGAGCCTACCTCTCTGCATTATGGGTGCTTGAGGTTGAAAGAGTAGAATGGCCTTTGTTGTAGCAATCTGAGAGCAGAAGCTGGGGGGATCCCACTGTGCCCACACTCTGGTGCAATGCTGCTGTATAGTCTCCAAGAAGGTCTCTGATCAGTTCACAGGCCTGCTGTGGTGGGGGAGCCCCCTCATAGCTTGGGTTGTAATCTCTGCTGGAGGAGTGCAGAGCCCTGGAGATCTCTCCCCTATTCCTTCCCCACATATGTATGCTTCCCCCAGGTACCTTCCCATCTTGCTGAGCAGATCACCCTGCCTCTCTCTCCCATGCTTTGGGTGTCTTTAGTCACTTCTCTGATGATTTACAATGCTTTCTCCAAGGCAGTCCACCCACGGGTGAACCTCTACCTGCAACCTTTCATTCTCTCCATGAGAGTGGTACGTGCAGGCATTTTCTAGTCTGTAATCTTCCCAATATTTCCAACTTACTATGGCAACCCTGTCACAAGTGGAGGAGCATCTGTATTTCTATACCCTACCACCTACCATTTAATCATAGGCTAAGAAGTTATTTTTCTTAAATAGATATCCGAAGCCTTCCATTGTCCAGAACTTGACTCTTACGGTTCGTTTTTTGCCTCACTCCTATTCTGACTCTGTGCTGCAGCCATACTGAATACTCAGAGTTCTTTGGAAATATCCCAGATCTTTTGCCCTTTACCTGGAATGCTTACCCAAACCTCTTCCACCCCTCCTCTCAACTTTCTAAAATCTCCCTTTCATCTCTGAGATTTTGCCTAACCAGGTGTTCTTGTCTAACCCTAACTTCCTATTAGCTTCCTGAAAGAATTGGCGCTCCCTCCTTTGTACTCGAAGTCACACTGGGCATTGCATAGCTTAAGTGAACTATACAGTGCTAAATGCACCCTGGTTGGAGAAGAAATGAACTACCCAGGCCCTGTGGAGATTGTTCCCTCTCCCATTTTCTTGGGGTTATTTCCCTGGCCTCAATAGTTTCTTCACAAATATGTTGATCAGTACTTAGCTGAAAATTTAATGTGAACCCTATTCAGGTATCTATAACTTTGTCTCTGTTGAGCTTTGTACCTCCTGGTACTTTGCCTTAACAATTCTGATCCCCTTAGTTTTCCTAAACAATGACCTTTGTATCCTCAAGTCAGGTAGTTATAGAGTTTAATAACTCTGCAAGTAGGAATCTGGGACAGTTGTGGGGCTCACTTTAGTTATTTTACTTCTTTGGGGGATCATTCTCCTGAAATGCCCATTGATCAATGTCTGAAAACCATTTCCTTATATATATGTGTGCTTCCTTATTTGTTTAAGTGGGATGCTTAATTTCATCCTTCTTACTCAAAGATTCCCCTGGAAGCAGATGTTTGTTGCCTTTAAGTATTTTCAGATTTTAGTAGAACAATAACTAAAAAGCAAAACAGCATTTTCAGCTCTGTCAAGGCTATGAGCAGGCAAAAGATCTTAAGAGAATATAACCAGAGAAATCAAATGAAAATTATGGAAATAAAAATTCAATAATTAAAATTATGGGCTCAATAGGTTAATTCAGCAGGATGTGGAACAGAGGAAAAAGAGTATTCATGACCTGGAAAATAGTGAAGTTGAAACACTGATGGATAAAATAATTAAAATGTATAGTGTAGAGCTTAAGAGATTTTTGCGATAAACTGGAAAGGTTTAACAGACAAGTAAACCAAAGTCTTAGAAATGAAAAAAAAAAAAAATGGGACAAAAGTAACCAAAAGGGGTGATACATGCTATTTATGCTTTTATTTAGCTGAGTATGTATAGAGTATGCACTTATATTTTGTCATATGTTCATATACTCTCTATTAAAATAAGGTATATACATTCCAAAGTTTAGGAAGAATAAGGATGTGTGAGTCCTTAGATAAAAAATTATACTCTGAGCACTGAGCTAGATAAAATAAATTTCTATCCAGAATATGATACTTCTATAAAATAGAGTTATTTTATAAGTGGACTGGGAATGCTCTATCCTTATCTTTGGGGACCTCAGAATTTCCAGCTTAGACTCTTGGCCAAGATAAGGGCAGTGGGGTTTATAGCATACTTTTTAAGTCTGTAACTCTCCTGGCAACCTCCAGGGCCATTCTGTTTACTGACAGTTTTCACCCAGCGTAATTGGTTAGACAGCTTGGCTTGACTAGAGAGGCATAAATGACTCCACTGGGAACTTCTGCCTTGAGCTTTCCTGAAGCACAGATTTTGGTGAATGAAACTGGAGAAATGTGTCCATCTATGAGTAAGGGCCCTACTACATTTACACCTAAGTCTTTCTAAGACGTCCAATGCTCTCCTGCATTCTCCCTCTCTTGCTGTACCTTACAACTTTAATGAAAAGTCTTAGGTGTACATACTCTATGGACACTTGTGAGTTTTTTCAAACATACAAACTTGTAACATGTGGGAATAGTTAAAATATAAGACCTCAAAGATGATGTGATAAAACAAAAATGAAAGTACCAATGAAAACAGACAGATGAAGACCATGTTTGACTGGTAACTACTCCCTTGTCACAAACAGTAGAAATTAGAAGTTAAATATGGTATTTAACATGATAAAACATGCTTCCTAGACTTATATAGAACAACTTATTTTTAAGGTGCTGAGTAAATTAAGACATTTTCAAATGCAAAGACCAAGTGATTTTTCTCTATCTACATTTACTCTAAGAAACACTAGAGAATTTTCAGAACAAAAGTGAACCCAGGAAAATGGTATCAACTCAAAAAGGAAAAAAAGTAATGAGCATACAACTATGCTACAAATATTAATAAACTCAACTATTAACTGAAAAAATGAGTATTTTTATTTTGGAAATATTAAACAATATGAAGACAATGTATATAATAATGCTAAAGTCCTTTACTATTAGAAAGCAGTAGACATTATTGAATAGGTAATCTTTTTAAAAATATAAGAAAACATATTTGTTAAAAATGTTACTTAATTTAAATAACAAATGTGCTATTCATGTAACATGTAAAATGTGATTTCTGTTTTTTGATACAACTTTAAACATATGAAATCTCCAGGTGAATGAATCAAGTATTATATTAAAAAATTAAGTAGACCAAAAGAGACTTAGAGATAAATATTTTTAAATAATAAAGTAGCACTTTGAACTATTGGTTTTGTATTTGAATACTTAGTTAAAACATATTTATCTAGAAATAACTTATTGCTAGTGCTTCAAAAAGTAATAGAAATCATAAAGAAATAAATATTAAATAAATTGCAAAGAAATAAAATATTCTTGCTTTTATGTCTACCATTTATTTTTACATGTTAATTTGATGTTTTTCCATCTGTTTATTTTATCTGCAATTTCCTTCTTGGAAATTGATTTATAGTTCTTTTTGTAGACATTTTCCACCCCCTTTGTTAAATATATTCCTAGGTATTATATTTTCTTTGTAGTTCTTGTGAAAGGTATGGAGTCTCTGATTTGATTATCAGCATGACTGTTGTTGGTGCATAGGAATGCTACTGATTTGTGTACATTGATACTGTAGCCTGAGACTTTGTTGAATTTATTTATAAATTCCAGGAGTCTCTTGGTGGAATCTTTGGGGTTTTCCAGTTATAAAATCATATCATCAGCAAAGAGTGATAGTTTGATCTCTTCTTTCCCCAGTTGGATACCTTTTTTTGAGACAGTGTTGATCTGTTGCCTGGGCTAGAGGGCTATGGCATCAGCCTAGCTCACAGCAACCTCAAACCTCAAACTCCTGGGCTCAAGTTATCCTCCTGCCACAGCCTCTCAGGTAGCTGGGGCTACAGGTGCATGCCACCATGCCCGGATAATTTTCGTATTTTTAGTTGCTTACCTAATTTTTCTATTTTTATTGGAGACAGGGCTCTCACTCTTGCTTAGGCTGGTCTCGAACTTCTGACCTCAAGCGACTGTCCCATCTCAGCCTCCCAGAGTGCTAGGATTATAGGCGTGAGCCACATGCCTGGCCTTAATACACTTAATTTCCTTCTCTTGCTTGATTGCTCTGGCTAAGACTTCCAGCACCATGTTGAATAAAAATGATGACAGTGTACATCCTTATCTTGTTCCAGTTCTGAGTGGGAATGATTTCAACTTTTCCCAATTTGTAATGTTGTTGGTTGTGGATTTGGCATATATGGCTTTTGTAATTTTTAGGTATATTCCATCTATGTCTATTTTGTTAAGAGTTTTTATAATAAAAGGGTGCCGAATGTTGTCAAATGCTTTTTCTGCATTTATTGAGATGATCATATAATCCTTGTTTTTGCTTCTGTTTATGTGGTGAATCATATTTATGGATTTATGTATATTGAACCACCCTTACATCCCTGTGGTGGATTATTTTACCATAGGTAATTTTTCATTCCTCACACCTTTTCCACCCTCACCTCTTTTGAGTCTGTGGTGTCCATAACATCACTCTGTTCATTCCTGTGTACCCATAGTTTAGCTCCTACTTATAAGTCAGAACATACAGTATTTGTTTTTTTTATTCCTGTGTAACTTCATTTGGGGTAATGGCCTCCAGTTGCTTTGTGTTGTTTTTAATTGCCTGTGCTCCAACTCCTGGTTTGTCTTGGCTATGGTTTATGAATACCATTGATTTTTTAAAAAGAATTAACATGTAGACATTTAAATTTTCTATAGTATTATGTTTTATTAATTTCTGCTAATATGATTATCATTTTCTTTCTTCATGTTTCTTTGTGTTTAATTTTTTCTTTTAAAAAATCATGGAATGGAGGCTTGCTCTTCTAACTCCCTACATAAAATACATGTATTTAAGCCTCTGCATACACCACCGTTTTCTCTACAACAGTCAAACAAACAAACTGAACTCTCATGATCTTAGATATCCACTCTTGATACCTTCTTCTCTGTTGTAAATTGGTTATAAAATTTTCTTCCATCATAAAATTATATAGGAGAGTATTGCTTAATTTTCAGTAAATGGGGATTTTTCAACTATTTTTAATAAATTGCTTAATTGCTAAATTTCACTCTGGTTAGGGAGCAAGCTCAGTGATATTTTATTCCTTTAAAATGTATTTCTATTTTCATTATGTTCCATTATGCTTATTATTCACATATTGCATTTTCCAATGCAACTGGAAAATAATTTGTATTTATCAGTTTGGGGTGCAATTTTCTCTGTTTTGATTATTATTTATTTATCATAATAAATATTATATATCTTGTGATTTCATTTTTGCCTGCTTGTTAAGTCAGTTACTGGAAAATTGAGATAATATCTATTCTGGTAGCATATTTGCCTATTTCTTCTCTTAGTTTTGTTAACTTTTGCTGTATATATTAAGAAGCTATTTCATGAGATATACACAATTTTAGAGTTTTTTATTCTTGCTGATGGATTAATTCTCTAACATTATGAATTTATCTCAAAATCTCCAGTAATAGTTGTTGCCTTAACATTGAATTTGTCTGGTGTTAGTATTGATATGGAATATATATATTTTAGTTTCTGTGGTTGTGTTTGCCTATTATATTTTGCCTCATGTTTTATTTTTTATTCTTATAATTTAAGAACATCTTCAGCAATAAATATGCATATTTCACTCTGCTTCTTAACCAGCATGACAATATTTTTCTTTAAATGAAACATTTAGTTCATTTAATGTTATTATTCATATATTATATTTATATCTATTATGTTTCTCTTTTGCATTTATCCCACTTTTTCCATTTCTCTATGTTCTTGGTTTTGTGAGTTGAATAATTATTATTTTTGTTTCCTCCTTCAATTGAATTATTTATATATATTTTACTTTCTACTATTTGTTACCCTAGAGATTATGACATAAATCTTGAATTATTAGAGTTAATATAAATTAATACTTTACCACTTACCAGAAATACATATAACTTAAAATCCTTTATTATCTGCCAATCTGCATGTCATTGTTATTGTATATTTTAGTATGATATGCATTTTGGACTTCCCCTGTACATTATTTTATAGAGTTAGTTTCATTTAGTATTCATTTAACCCAGATATTTAACTTTCTCTGGCTCTTCATTTTTTCTGAAGTATCAGTGCTTCCATCTGAGATTATTTTTTGTCTATAGACACAGCACTTTTTATTATTTCCTAGTCTGTGTTGGTATGGACAAATATTTTTCAGGCGTTTTACTTTCCTTTGTTTTTTATTTGTTTGTTTCCTAAGAAAATATTAATTTCATCTCTGATATGTTTCTTGGGCTTAAGGTAAAGACTTACCGATTGAAAGTTATTTATTTTTCAGCATTTTCCATTATTTTCTTGCTTCTATTGTTTATGAGAAGACAGTAGGAGATAATATGTCTTTGGCTCTTGTTAGGGTTGTTACGTTGCTTCAATTTTTCTTAGATATGTATGTCTAGCAGTGATTTTCTCTGTATTTATACAGTTGATATTTTTCAAAAAGATCTTCAAAATTTTAAACTTGGTCTCTTCCAACATTACTCTACTTCATTTTCTTTCTCTTTTTCTGAAATGGCAAAAATATATGTGTGATGTTTTTCACCACTTCCCATTACTTTTTTGTCTTTATTTTCTTTCCATTTTTCTCTATGCTTTAGTGTGAATATATTCTTTTTACCTATATTCCAATTTCTATTTATTTATTTTCAGCTTAGGCATTATGCTCCACCCAATTTTTGAGTAATAAATATCAATTATTGTATTACTCAGTACTATAATTTTAAAATATATTTCCAAGTTTTATACCCCAAATTACCATTTTATAAATTTCCTTGTCATCATTTTATGCCCTTTTAAAAATATGTAGCTGATGACAACATTATCTAAATTTTCCGTGATTGTAACCATTTGTTATTGCTTTTTCTCATCTTTCAGGCAAATGTCGTCTCTTCATATTAATATTTTTGAAGCTCTGAATGATGTTTCTTTTTTCCAAAGAGCAGGCACTTGTGCTTAGGTGCTTATAATCCCTGTAGAATAGCAGTTATGGAGATAATTTAAACCTAGGCTTTAGTCCCTACAAGAGATGGGTTATTTCTGGTTTGCCCTTATTATTTAGATACAGATACTTAGGAACCCAATTATTGCTGGGGCTTGTATCACCAATTCTTTTTTATGATGGTATTTGACCTTAAATATTAACCCCCCAACCTATAATTCTTTGGAAACACTTTTTAACCCCCACTCTAGGCAATAGCTATTATCTCAAATGAATATACACAATGAATAAATGTTATACATAATGACAGGTTGGGCTTTTATTGCTTTTTTCTAGTATCTTGAACCAATGAGTCCTTACTACCTTGAAAGCTCCCCAATATTTTAAATTAAGTTAGACTATTATTTTTCTGATTTATATAACTGAAAACCACCTAGTCTACCATTTCCAGCTGAAAAAAATCTAGATAAAATGGCATGAACAAAGATGATATGACAGTGACAAAGTAAAGGAACAAAGATTATCCAGAAGCTAATGCAACAAATAATTTATCTTTTTATGGGTTCTAGGTCCGAAAATAGTAGGTGGACCATAAAAGAATATTAATGATACAATTATTTACGTGGCAAAATGGTAAGTTAAAAGACTAAATCCTGCCATGCAAAGCATATATTCCTGGCCTGTAGAAGAATTAAAAGCACATCCTAAATGATGTAGAATAAATAAATGGTGATATTTAGATACTTTCCAGGAAGAAAAGACATTCCCAAATAAACATTCATACACACAAAAATAAAGCTTCAAGGAAACAAGGCCGGGCGCGGTAGCTCACGCCTGTAATCCTAGCACTCTGGGAGGCCGAGGCGGGCGGATTGCTCGAGGTCAGGAGTTTGAAACCAGCCTGAGCAAGAGCGAGACCCCGTCTCTACTATAAATAGAAAGAAATTAATTGGCCAACTAATATATATAGAAAAAATTAGCCGGGCATGGTGGCACATGCCTGTAGTCCCAGCTACTCGGGAGGCTGAGGCAGGAGGATCGCTTAAGCCCAGGAGTTTGAGGTTGCTGTGAGCTAGGCTGACGCCACGGCACTCACTCTAGCCTGGGCAACAAAAGTGAGACTCTGTCTCAAAAAAAAAAAAAAAAAAAAAGGAAACATTGATGTATTTAATGACATTAAATTTGAAAGAATTACATATGCTAAACGCTTCTATAGACAAGATGAAAAGGCAAGTAAAAGAGAGGAACATGATTTTTGTCCTGCACTTAAAACTAGAATATATATCCAAAATGAGAAAACAAACTGTAGAAAAAAATTTGAAGAAATTGTGCAATCCACAGGAGTATAGACATGTAAGAGATGTGTCCTATTAGTACTTATTGAAATTTTAAACTAAAACTACAGGACACTATTCCCTATCCATCAGAATGGCCAAAGTTAGATATTAAAAATTTTTGGTAACTTTCAAGAAATTAGAATTCACTTGTGCTGTTCATAGCTTTGCAAATGGATAACAGCAATTTTAGACACAATTTAATGTTTTATGGTAACTTCATAGATGCTTATACCCCATAATCCAGACATCCACCCATATGACCCTATCAGTGAGGCTTAGTTTTAATAGTTTGTGGTTCCACATAAGCTTATTTTACTTGTTTTTAATTAACTAGACATGTGAGCATTATGAAGCCTGAGAACAGTGGCAGGTATTTGTCGCATTTTAAAACTGCGGTGTATAGAAACGGGGTTAGAAAACTGGAGAGGGTAATGGAGCTGACTCTCTCTCTGCTTTAGCAGTCTTCTTCTTTAATTTCTTTTTTATTTTTCCAACATATTATGGGGGCACAGATTTTAAGGTTACGTGTAATGCTCTTGTCCACCCCCTCAAGTCAGATCTTCAAGCGTGACCATCCCCCAGACAGTGCACAGCCCACCTGCCCAATACCTGATAAATGTTATTCCTATGTGTCCACTTAGGTGCTGATCAGTTAATACCAATTTGCTGGTGAGTACATGTGGTGCTTGTTTTTCCATTCTTGGGATACTTCACTT
Organism: Microcebus murinus; assembly: GCF_040939455.1. Classification (NCBI taxonomy): domain Eukaryota; kingdom Metazoa; phylum Chordata; class Mammalia; order Primates; family Cheirogaleidae; genus Microcebus; species Microcebus murinus. The sequence continues at coordinate 54,467,681 of NC_134116.1, forward strand.
AGTAGTATGGGTTCCAGCTCTATCCAGGAAAATACAAGATGTGCTATATCACCATTGTTTCTTAGACCTGAATAGTACTCCATGGTATACATATGCCACATTTTATTAATCCACTGATGTATTGATGGGCACCTGGGTTGTTTCCACAGCTTTGCAATTGTGAATTGTGCTGCTATAAATATTCAAGTGCAGGTGTCTTTATTGTTGATTTTCCCTTGTTCTTTTGGGTAGATGCCCAGTAGTGGGATTGCTGGATCAAATGGTAGATCTACTTGTATCACTTTAAGGTATCTCCATATTGCTTTCCACAGAGGTTGAACTAGTTTGCAGTCCCACCAGCAGTGTAGGAGTGTTCCTATCTCTCTGCATCCACACCAACATTTATTGTTTGGGGACTTTTTGATAAAGGCCATTCTTACTGGAGATAAGTAATATCTCATTGCAGTTTTGATTTGCATTTCCCTGATGATTAGGGATGTGGAGCATTTTTTCATATGTTTGTTAGCTATTATTCTGTCTTCATTTGAAAAGTTTTTGTTCATGTCTTTTGCCCCCTTTTTGATAGGGTTGTTTGATTTTTTCCTGCTGATTTTTGTGAGTTCTAAGTAGATTCTAGTTATCAGCCCCTTATCAGATGTGTAGGATGTGAAAATTTTCTCCCATTCTGTAGGTTGTATGTTTGCTCTCATGACTGCTTCTTTGGCTGTGCAGAAGCTTTTTAGTTTGATGAGGTCCCATTTATTTATTTTTTTTGCTGCTGTGATTGCCTTTGGGGTCTTCTAAACCTTACTGATCTAAGCAAATTGATAAACAGCAACCCCATAACAGCCGGAGATTTCAACACCCCACTGGCTGCACAGGATAGAGCCTCCAAACAGAAAATTAATAAAGAAATAATTGACTTAAACAAAACTCTAGAACAATTGGGTCTGACTGACATTTACAGGACAGTCTACCTAAAATCCACTAAATATACGTTCTTCTCATCAGCTCATGGGACATTCTCTAAGATTGACCATATCCTAGGACACAAAGCAAGCCTCAAAAAATTTAAAAAAATAGAAATTATACCATGTATCTTCTCAGATCACAGTATAATAAAAGTAGAAATCAACCCTAACAGAAACTCACATTTCTACACAAAAATGTGGAAATTAAACAACTTTCTGCTAAACGATTACTTCATAAATGAGGAAATCAAGATAGAAATCAAAAAATTCTTTGAACTTAATGACAATGGAGAGACAAGTTATCAAATCCTCTGGGACATAGCTAAAGCAGTACTGAGAGGAAAGTTTATTTCCATAAATTCCTATATCCAAGAGTCAGAAAGATCACAAATAGACAATCTAATGAAATGACTCAAAGAGTTGGAAAAAGAATAGACCAACCCCAAACCCAGCAGATAAAGTGAAATTAACAAGATCAAATCAGAATTAAATGAAATTGACAACAGGGAAGCTATACAGAAGATTAATAAAACAAAAAGTTGGTTCTTCGAAAAAATAAAGTTGACATGCCTTTGGCTAGACTAACAAAAAGCAGAAAAGAGAAATCTCTAATAATCTCCATCAGGAACAAAAAAGGAAATATTACAACTGATCTTATGGAGATACAATATATAATATTCCTTACTTTCTGAATCTCCATGGATGCTTATAGTCTCCTTCCCTTTGTCCTATGCTTTCACTCATTTTATTCAAGCTGGGGCTGTGAAGATAGCTGAAACGAGAAGTCAGAGATGAGGAGTAATGTCAGAAGTTTTGACTTTTTCCTTCATTTTTACTTTGTAACTCCTCTTCTGCAAAGGCAGAAGCAGACACTTGCCACACCAGGAGATTTGTTTTTGTTTTTTGTTTTTACTTTTAAATAATAATGAGGAGGAGGGGTTGGAGGTGAGTGTTCACAGTAAATAGTTGTCATTTGACATAGAGAAGGAACAAGAGATGAAAGAAAGTGGGAATTTGTAAGTGTCAGGAAGGATATATGTTCTGATGGCCTCTGATCCCAGTTTTTTATATTTTTCTCTTCAGAGTCATTTCTATATACAGCATTTCCTAATTTTTGATAAACTTTTGCTATATTCAGTCTTTTCTAAATCACCTTTTGATAATTTGGGTCCTTTTCTTCTACTAACAAATATTATAAAATTTCTTTCATAGAAATAGTTCCCCAAAGAGAAAAAGATATCTAAATTATTTAAGTTTGGAAGCTTGTAGTGAAAATGGAGTGATGTGATTTCTGGTCGTATTCCATTTTATTAATTAAATACTCCAGTAATTATGTGCTTGTAAGGCTTAGAGAGTTTGCTGAACAGTCTTTGGTCTCCTCTGGGTCACTTACTGATGTCAAATGGTGCCTCAAACTCTAAAGCAACAAAAAATGCAGAGACATGTATTGACCACAAATCAGTAATATTGATTTGACACTAGTTGTTATTTTTAGATGTAATTTTCCATTTCCCATTTTTCCTGGGGGTTTACAGTGTATAGTGTACATTTTTTTTATTAGAAATGATTTTGAAAATACTTCGGAATACTGGTTCTAGGATTAGTGGTTCAAATAACCAGCTGTGTTATTTAAGACAAACTATTTAACCTCTTTTGACCCCACTATTATTAATTCTAAAATTAAAAGTTTGGGCTTTGTTATAGTAAAATTACTTCCAAACTGCTCTATACCTTTTTTTGCTTCATCTAACAGAGTTTTATGCTTGAATCTACCTTAACTTTAGATATTCAAGGTTCTATAAAATATAATAATTATAATTTAATTGAGTGCTTAACTTTAAAAATTTAATCAATTGCATGTACTCAAGATTTCTTTTAAAAAGTAAAGCAATTTTAAATTCATAATTTAAAAAATCTTTATAGAAGTATATTTCTGAAAATGATTCTGTTATTTTGTTCACTGTATTTCATAAGTCCTAAGCCTTCAAGAAGTAAAAATGCTAACTTATTTCAAAAAATCAGAATGTCATCATGGAAGCATTCTGAAAACAAAATATTGTAATCCTCGTGTGCTGTGATTCCAATTAGATAATCTATTAAACAATTTACTTGAAAATATACATAAAAATTCCAGCAGTAAGATGATTAAAACTTGATATTCTAGAAACAGAAAAGAAGGTTTCATTGTATAAATGATGTGGACACAGATCTCCTGTTTAATAGCTTTTTATTTCTTCCATTATAAAATAGTGTTTCAACTCTGTAATTTTCCTTTTTGGTACAGGGGACAGATGTTACACAGATGGAGAAACAGTTGTGTTTTTATGGGATCTCCTCTCCTAAGCACACTAGTATTTGTCATTCACAGGGGTCCTCTTCCTAAGAATGACAAATGCCCTCATGTGGGAAAAAAGGGAAGGCATGTTTTACCTTTATTATATGTATGGTAGGAGGTGGGGAGTTTCCTGGTACAGTTCTGATATTGATTGTATAAGAAAGTGATTTCTTGATCACATATACTTACGGAAAAGAGGCTATCATTGCATCATTAACTAGTTTTAGGCCAGGAAATAGCCACCCCTGACATCTACCTGTCCTGTCAACCCCAAACACACACACACAAACAATAGGAAAAATACACACCAAGTTGCTACATAAGCAGCTGAGAAGTCTCTTGTTACAGTAATAGAAGCAACAGGATGTTTATAGAAATGATAAGAAATGTTGAAATGAAACCTACATTTCCACTTTGCAGAACAAGCTTTGCTATCTTTCAGTCAACCAGGTCTATTGTAACAGGAATGGCAGAGGTACAGTCTGCTACTTGAGCATTAGAAGTAGAACACCACAACCAAATGGCCCAAGCCAATGGCCAGAGATAAAAACTTAGAGGCAACTCTCCAGCCTAGGAGACTGAGCTCGTTGCTTTTCGAGCTTCCCTTAAATGGACTGTTCAGGCATTTGCCCACAAACTCCAAGTGATCCACACCCTATTCTCTTACATGTTCTGCTAGTTACCAAGCACTCACTTGTTTTCCTCTCTCTCCCTTTCTCTCTTTCTCTGCTTGACTTTTCCCTTCTACCTCCTGTCACCTGGGGATGGAGAACTGCCCTCCTGACTAATGGCTCCTTCCCTGCCCAGGTTCTATAAGTAATTTTATTTTTTAATTTTTAAATCATTTTTATTTTGTTTTTATATAATAATTATATATATATTATGTGGTACATGTGATGTTTTTAAACATACATACAATATGTAATGATCAGTCAGAGTATTCAGGATATTCATCACCTCAAATACTTATTGTGATGGGAAAATTTCAAATCTTATCTTCTAGCTATTTTGCAATATACAATAAATTATTGTTCACTATAGTTACCCTACTATATTATTGAACACTAGAACTTATTCCTTATATCTAGCTGTATCTTGGACCCATTAATCAACCTTGCTTCATCCCCTGCCCCACCCTTTCCAGCCTCTGATAACCATTGTTGTACGTTACCTCTATAAGATCAACTTTTCTAGCTCCCACATATTAAATATAAGTGAGAATAAATAATATTTGTCTTTCTGTGTCTGGCTTATTTCACTTAACATAATAGCCTCCAGTTCCATCTATGCTGCTGCAAATGACAAGATTTCATTCTTTTTTATGGATAAATAGTATTCCATTGCGTCTATTGGCCATATATTCTTTATCAATTCATCCACTGATGGATGCTTGGGTTGATTTCATATCTTGCTATTGTAATTAGTGCTGCAATAAACATAAGAGTACAATTATTCATTTGATACACTGATTTCTTTTCCTTTGGATAAATATTCAGAAGCACAATTGCTAGAATGTATGATAGTACTATTTTTAGTTTTTTGAGAAACCTCCATACTGTTTTCCATAATGGCTGTACTAATTTACATTCTACATTCTTACCAACAGTGTATTAGGATTCTCTCTTTTTTTTTTTTTTTTTTTGCATTCTCCCCACTGATATGTGTTGTCTTTCTGATAACGGCCATTCTAACTAGGGTGAGATGATACCTCATTACAGTTTTGATGTGCATTTCCCTGGTGATTATAAGGATGTTGAACATTTTTTTATTTACCTGTTTGCCATTTATATGTATTCTTTCCAGATATATATACTCAGGTCCGTTGCCCAATTTTAATAGGATTATTTTAGGGTTTTTATTTGTTTGTTTTGTTTTCTGCTGTTAAGTTTTTTGAGTTGCTTGTATATTCTAGATATTAGTACTTTGTCAGATGAATTATTTGCAAATATTTTCTCCCATTCTGTAGGTAGTCAATCAATCTGTTTTTGTTTGTTTGTTTGTTTTTTTCTTTGCTGTGCAGAATATTTTAAGTTTAATATAGTTCCATTTATCTATTTTTTCTTTTTGTTGACTGTGCTTTTGAAGTCTTAGCCATAAGATCTTTGCCAAGATCAATGTCCTAAAGCATTTCCTCTATGTTTTCTTCTAGTAGTTTCGTATTTTCAGGTCTTACATTTAAATCTTTAATTTATCTTGAGTTAAATTTTGTGTATAGCAAGAGATAGAGGGTCTACTTTCACTCTTTTGCATATGAATTTCCAGTTTTCCCCACATCATTTATTGAAGAAGATGTCCTTTCCCCAATGTATATTCTTGATGCCTTTGTTGAAGGTCAGTTGGCTGTAAAGGAATGGATACATTTCTGAGTTCTCTGTTCTGTTCCACTGGTCTATGCATCAGTTTTTATAGCAATAGCATTCTGTTTTGGTTACTATAGCTTTGTAGTATATTTTGAAGTCAGGTAATATGATACTTCTAGCTTTGTTCCTTTTGCTCAAGATTGCTTTGGCTATCTGAGTCTTCTCTGGTTCCATAAGAATTTTAGATGTTTTTGCTTGTTTGTTTGTTTGTTTCTGTTTCTGGGAAGAATGTTGTTGGTAATTTAATAGGGATTGCGTTGAATCTGTAGAATATTTTGAGAAATATGATCATTTTTAATAATATTAATTCTTCTGATCCATAAGCATGGGATGTGTTTCCATTTGTGTTCTCTTTATTTTCTTTCATCAGTATTTTGTAATTGGTCTTTTACTTCTCTTACAGAGGTCTTTTACCTCCTTATTTAAATTTGTTCCTAGGTTTTTTGTTTTGTTTTCTTTTTGTCTATTTTAATTATGGTAAATGATGTTGCTTTCTTGATTTCTATTTCAACTAGTTTATTATTGATGTATAGAAATGCTACTGATTTTTGTATGTTGTTTTAATCTTCTGTATTTTAACTGAATTCATTTATCATTTCTAAGACTTTTTTGGTGGAATCATTAGATTTTCCTAAATATATGATCTATAAATTTGACCTATAAATTTGATTTCCTCTTTTATAATTTATATGGCTTTTATTTCTTTTTCTTGCTGTACCTAGGACTTTCAGTACTATGTTGAATAGCAGTGGTGAAAGTGGATGTCCTTGTCTTATCCCAATTCTTAAAAAAAAAGATTTCAGCTTTTTATCATTCAATATAATGCTATCTGTTTGTTTATCATATATGGCCTTTATTGTGTGGAGGTATATTTCTTCTATGTCTAATTTTTTGGGAGATTTTATCACAAAGGGATGTTGCCTTTTATCAAATCCTTTTTCTGCACAGATTGAAATGATCATATGGTTTTTGTCCCTCATTCTGTTGATGTGATGATTCACATTTATTGATTTGAATACACTGAATTATTTTTGCATCTTTGGGATAATCCCAGTTGATTATGGTATATTAACTTTTTGATGTATTGTTGGATTTCATTTACTAGTATTTTGTTAAGGATTTTTTTCATCTTTTAACTTGTTTCCTATGGTGGTAGTGTATCAAATTTGTACCTATTTTAAGAACTAGGGGCTGCCTCAAGCTGGACTTTTCCAGGATGCTAGAGGGAACATGAAATCAGGTCCCTAGCACCAGAGTAATAGTCAGGCATGCACAAATTGGATGCAGGTCAGACAAGAATCACAAGGGCGTCTGCAACTATAAATAAGTTTACCATATGAGAGACCCCCTAGTCATGGATCAGGAGAACCAGGTATTAGGTAATCTTCCAGGTAAAAAATATATCCCATGAAAGGTACACTGTTAATACCCATGTCCAGCTCCCCTTCATTTCCTGTTGGGGAGGGTTGGTAGCAACTCTGCTGCTGAAACCCTGCTTTAGCTGGATGCTCTCAAAACATTAATAGCATGGTTTATAAAAGCCGCAAGTGGAGGAGTAGGTGTAAAATAATTGCTATAATACAAACACTCCCCAGTGGTACAGTGGCTAGGTAGGATAGATAAATCTGGAGATGTGATTAATTCCTTTTGTGCTTATAATCCCTGACCCTCTCCAGTTAATAGAAAATTTCAGTAAACTCATTTGATAATGTCTTTGCTATCACTGTCATGAGTATTAGAACCACAACATATTGCTAACAATTATTTAAATTTGAATTTCATAATTTGCATCACATTCTAGATAGAATAATTTTATTTTTGAAAGGAGACCATTTTGAACTATCAGATTTTAATGAATTTTTAAAAATGTGATGTGGTTATTAGTACCTTAAAACTCTAATCACTCCATGGTAAAATCATACTGGGGAAAAAAAACCCACAAAAACAAAAAACCCTGCCTTTTAGAAAATATGTTTCTTAGCAAGAACAAATATCAAAACTTTTGATTGAGCATTTTAAAATGCAGCTTTGTTTTCTTGGGGCTATCTTTCATGTAAAAAATATCAGATAGCTTAGTGAATGCATGTTTTTGCAGAAGAAATGTAGGAAAAGTTTGCTCACATCAGTGGTGAGAATAAAGAGTAAGATCAAATATAAATACTTACTTGAAAAAATAAACATATGAAGAAAAAATGCAAAAAGAAAGACACTACGCCTGTTTCTCTATAAAATATTCACTCTTTAATCATGCATAATAGTAAATAGTCCTTAAATATTTTTCCTGGTCACTGGAGACAGATCTAGAAGCAAGAGCATAATTATAATCTAATTAAAATGAGAAAATAAAGCTTCACTAATAAAACAACAGTAATTGTTCGATATTCTCTGAAATATAACCATCATAAAAATGTGATACAATAAAGTTATTAAAAAACAAAACTAAAAGAAATAGTCATCTTCAAATTTAATTCATGTTTTTCTTATAGTTTATAATCGATAAGGACATATATAAGTGCAGATTAAAATTTGGTAAATTATAAATGAAAAAATAAAAAAACTGCTTATATGTAAAGAATAAAATATTATTTAGGTAAATTAATAGTCTAAATTAATCAATAAAAAATAACATTTTGCTATTTATATGTTTTATGTGATTGGTAATTACATGTACAAAAGCTGCAGTCTGTAATGTAACCTAAGTATCATTAAAATATCAGATAAAAATGCAGTTCTCAAAATATGCTAGGTTTACATAAATAACATTATAATTATATTAATAATCAAATGTAGTACAATTAATTTTTATTTTGATAGAATTTTCCATTTTTGTCCATCTGGCCCTCTATTCATTTCTTCAGTATCTAATATTAAGAAGTAATCATTGACTTCAATATCCTGTGTTTGGTCTTCTATTCAGTTGTTCAATATCTAATATTAAGAAATAATCACCAACTCTAATCTCTAGGTTTCTCTTACAGTTTCAGTGATAGGGAGCAACTTGTTAATGCTGATACTGTGTAACTAATTACAGACAGTACACCTAATCAGAGTCAGCATGGAAAAGGCATAGTTTTATGCATCTGCAGGTTAACCTCTCTGAATACTAATTAGCATGTGCAAGCATTTAGCACTAGTCCTAATTCAGAGTAGATGATCCATAAACATTAAGTTATTGGAATATCTGTTAGATCTGAAATTTTATTTATAGGGAATGATATCAAAGGTCACACAACATAAAAATCCAGTTTGTATACACGTAATTAAACATCTCAAATTTAATTACTAATCCTTCAAACATTAAAGGAATGTTAGCATACGACAACTATGATTGATGGCTAAAACTGAAAATACTTATTATTTCTGTATTGCTATGTAGCCAGCATGATCAAACAAATCTAAATTTATAAATAAAATATAGTGTTAAAATAAAAAATAAATTAATTTAAAGGGCTGGATTTTCTATGAATATTATAAAATAGCAGGTCAAATATTTAAAATTTCTCTGAAACTTATCTTAATCATTTTTTTAAAAAGTTACCTTCAAGTATCCATAATAAATCTAAAGTGCATTTTTTTTAAAAGTGTAAAATTGTTCTTTATTAGGTAAAAACTGTTTAAGAAATGGCAGTCAAAATCAAATATATTCACAGTCTTAACAATTAGTATACCAAAATATCTAATCACAAATGAATTTGTTATTTGATTCACTCTACCAGAATATTTTAGGAAACTTTCCCTTGGTCAGATCCGTTTTTAACATTGTCAATATGAGTGTTCTTTATTTTCCTGAACAAAATAATAAATTGTGATTATTTTCTAAACTATGGTGTGACAAGGCTCTAAGCACACAACAAGAGAAGGATACATGTAATGTACTACTGCATTCCTATGGGAATTATTTTAGTGCAAAAGTTATCCTTCTTTATACTTTAATCTTTGAATTAGGGAGTGAAATTGATGAAAAATTAATATTTAGTAAGTTAAGGACATTGTGATTGGGTGTGCCATCATTATGGCTCAACATTTCTGCCCCTGAGTAAAGTAAAGTAAAAAAAAAAAAAAGAGGCAGAAAAAATCAGCCATTTAAAACATAGAATGTGGCTAACATTGAGAAAGTGAGGTTGCAGAACTACTCATATCCTTGAAAATAAATTTACCTCATCAGTAAAGGAATGAATAGGCCATAGTTTGAGAAACATGGGAAGAATGAGGTAGTCTTTGAATGAACTTTGTCACTTGGCACCATCAAACTTCCATGCTATAGGTACTACACAAGTTAGGGAAGGAAACCACCCACCACCCTTGTGGCAAGGTCCTAAAAATCCCAAAATAACACTACTTTTTAAAATCTATATGCATTTTACAGAAATGTTCTGGGAAGACCCTTGCAAATAATTTATTTGAGGCCTATAAATTTGTAGAGAGGAGCCTGACGCTCTCATATATAGATTACTTATGTCAAGGGAGCTGTTATTTGTAAAGCCAAGACTAAAATCCAAATCCTGTGGTTCTTTTTTTTTTTTTCTTTTTAATTAGATCATTTTATATGTATGTCAGTTTCTTTGCTATTTAAATATTTTTATACATGCTGTTGGCTCTAATATGATCTTCACAACAACCTGTTACGCAAGAAAAACATCGTGTATCTCTACTAAGTCAATATGAAAACTAAATTTCAGAATGGTGTATTATATCTGTCACTCTAAAGAAATTTAGGCTTTATTTTGAAATATATCCGAATATAGTTAACACTTCATAAAATTTCCCTAATTGTCCAATACATCTAGACAACATAACTAAGACTTTAAACTGAATTTTGAGAAAAACTTAAAACTTAAGCTTTTTATTTCTAAAAAGCTTTAACCTTGCCAATAACAGTACAAGAAATGTCATTTTTCATCTGGCTACAGCCAGCTTCTTATGGATCTCCACACAACTACTCCAATTCTCTTTGTCATGGAACTGAGAAAATTGAAGCTATTTATCAATCCCAAAGAGTAGTATACTAGGGTGTGAGACTTTCAACCACTTTGTTTTGACCTTGTTTTCTTTGGTAATTCAACATAGGTAAAATTGACCTGCCTGGTAAAGGATTGTCAAGGTCACTGTCAAATAAGAAAAAGAAAAAAAAGTGTCAACTGATATTTATAGATCAGCTCTAGTAAAATTTGAGAAATTATCAACTTAATGATAAATTAATATTCTTTAGTGGCACAAGCTATTGTGAAAAACAATTTTGAAAAAAATGATAATGTTCATTTATTTAGCTATTTCTAATTACTGATCCTTTTATTCTTCTGTTTATTTACTTAATTATAATGTTTTATTCTGAAATATGAATTTGTGAGAATGAATATGTTTGAAATCATTAATACTCATAGAAACTAACCTTCTGAAAATAGGTCAGTAAGTCATCTCTTTTTATGGAATAAACATGCATCCCAGAATTCATTGAACATCATGATGTTTTGGCATAATGAGCTTTGGCATCTAACATTCTGAGAACCATAGAACCAATCTTTCTATGACTTAACAGAGTGTGTTTAGACAATAAATAACACCTGTTTTTAATCAACCAGCATTGTAACAGCAAAATTATCAAACTTGATGAGCATGCAACATCATTAATTTAACAAATTGTATTTATTTTATTGAAATTTTGACCTGGCAAGGAGATATTATTTTCTTTTGAAAGAATACTAACCAAATGTTTAAAGGCTTATAGAGGATAAGTTGCCTAAGACTCTTCCACTTCCCATAAATATTCCTAAGCTTGAAATAACTTTGTTAGTACAAAATGATGAAAATGTTTTAATAGCTAATTATTATCACTTCTTCATTTATCTTTAAAATATTCTTCTAGTGTTTCTGTCTTTCTGTTTGTACTTTACAAAAAAATTCATTGTATATGATAAGAAAAAACACTTGGCATTTTAAAATGTTATGGTTATATGTTATTGAATATTCAGGGTCATATTTCTGTTTTACATGAATTTTAATGTACAGAACATGACTTCTAAGTGCTGCAGAGCTACACTAATACAAAAGAAGTACATCTTTTCCAAGGTATAAATTGTAACTCATTTTTCATGAAATAGAACCACTTATGGTGCATTTAGAAAGTTGAATTGTAAGCATTATATGTTCTGACTAGGACTTGTTTTATTCTCCATGGTAAAATGTATTACATGCACTAAACATATGGTAGCTTAACAGATGGCTGGATGGAAGAATGGAACAAGATACATAGATTAAACATGTAGATTTATAAATTTCCTCATACTCTTTTCCAATTTGAGTAGCTCCTTATTCTTTTTCAAATCTATTAATATATAAGATTCTACCTAAGGGAGAGTAATAACCATTATATCAATTATGTTTTATAAGGAGAGGTAATTTGTGTTTTTAATCTATTTTATGGTGATATAAAATCATTAATTTAAAATAGATTATTTTTCAGTGTTTACTCATTGATTATTTTAACAACTTTCTTCAGTAAAAACAAATCATTTCATTACTAATCATATTTTCTAAATTAATACAGTTAACAGGTAACAGAGCTAGTTTGAGCTAGTTTTTTTTCACTTATTCTAAAGTGAAACATGTTGAAAGTGTAAATATAAAAATATAATGATTGAAGTAAAATGTTCAATAACCTGTAACAAACCATTCTCTATGGAATTTTACCATCACTGTGTCAAGGGGTTTCTCTGAAACAAAAATCTTTGCTTTACATTTCAGTGATTTAAATTGATAAGTTTCATGGATTTGTCAGCACATACTTTGCTTTTTTCTCCTTAAACTGGCACATTCCAAGTATTTAAAGATTTGAGCTGTAGACCATGACTCTAAATCAAAAATCGTAATTTTTCAGGCTTAAAATAAAACTTCAGTTAAAGAGAATAATCCTAGGTATGTTTTTATTTGGCATACACACACAATATAAAAAGCAGATGTGCCCAAATAGTAATATTATTTTTACCTCAATGCAATTGCCTCAATATATTATTTACAAACCATCAGATTTTATTTATTTAACATATATTATTTGTCTTGAATATTAGTTTATGAGGAAAAAAAGAAAGAATCTTTGTAGGCATTTACAAATATACATCCACATATGCTCTAGGTAAAGTTATTTACTACATTTGCTAAAATAGGAAACACTCTAAGTGATAGAGACAAAGACTTTTAAAAATTTAAAATTATTGAACACAGAAGACAATTTGAACAGGATCCTTTCTATAAATCACTTCAAAAATGGATACGATGAATGTTCAAGTTTTTAAGAACTTTTATACAGACTGTCCCCAACTTAATGATGATTTTACTTGCAAGTTTTTGTCTTTGTGATGAGTTTATTGAGGTATTAAATACATTTTGACTTAACGATAGTTTCAACTTGTGATGGGTTTATCGGGTTAAAACCCCATTGCAAGTCAAGACCCATCTATACAGTCTTAACAAATTAACCAATTACAGTAGTTTCCCCATATCTGTGGGGTAAAATTCCAAGACCTACAGTGAATGCCGGAAACTGTGGATAGTACCAAACCACATATGCATGGTCCCCAGGTTACTAAGATATATTCCTGAGAACATCTTCAGGTTGGAGTTCTGTGTAACTCAGATCTCTGATGACCAGCACATATATATTAATAATAATAATACTATAATGGTTCATATATGATAATAATAATACAGTAAACTACTGTAATAATAATAACACCCCTATACTACAATAATAAGTTACAGAAACTATTGTGCTCTTTTTTTTTTTATTTTTTAATTTTTTTTTATTTTGGCATATTATGGGGGTACAGATTTTAAGGTTTCAATAAATGCCCATTTCCCCCCCTCCCCCCAAAAGTCTGAGTCTCCATCATGACCATCCCCCAGATGGTCCACATCTCACTCATTATGTATGTATAAACCCGCCCCCCTCCCCCCTCCCACCTGCCCAATACCCTATTACTGTAGTACCTATGTGTCCACTTAGGTGCTACTCAGTTAATACCAGTTTGCTGGAGAATATATCTGGTGCTTGTTTTTCCATTCTTGGGATACTTCACTTAGTAGTATGGGTTCCAGCTCTAACCAGGAAAATATAAGATGTGCTATATCACCATTGTTTCTTAGAGCTGAATAGTACTCCATGGTATACATATACCACATTTTATTAATCCATTCTTGGATTGATGGGCACTTGGGCTGTTTCCACAGCCTTGCAATTATGAATTGTGCTGCTATAAACATTCGAGTGCAGGTGTCTTTTTTGTAGAGTGTCACTGGATCATTTGGGTAGATGCCCAGCAATGGGATTGCTGGATCAAATGGTAGATTCACTTAATTTGTTCAAGGGGTAATAAGCAAGAGTAATTTGGAACATGTATATTTATTTTTCAATAAATGACAAATATTATACTGGCTACAGAGTATAAAGCAACTGGTGGGGCACAGTTCATCCTATCAATGATCTTATATTAATATTTTCGTCAGTAAGATCTTTGTGTACGTGTGACTACCATAAACTAAGCAATATGATGGCCAATTGATAACATAAGGAAATATTTCCATAGCATTTTAGGTAAACAGCCACTTTCTCAAGTCCCCTAAGTAACTCACCAATACCATGCTGCTGCTATATACCTTTTGGGAAAGGGCACCCTAGCTGGATCTCAGTGAAAAGGACACATTACACAGGTTTCTGTTCAGGCATCCATTTGCTCCACATCGCTAAAGAATCACTGACACTTGGTCTCCACCACCTGAGCTTAGATTTATAGTTTATCTAAATCCAATATGGATTTCAAATTTGTTTGCATCAAGGTTAGCAATAGACTGATTTTTGCTGACTCTGAAGAACACATTTTTGGCTCATCTCTTTTGCTGTTTTTCTGCAGCATTTGATATACTTGACTATGTCCTTTTTTCTCCTTAGATACTCTTAGTTTCAGCAATAATTTACTGATATTTTTCTTCTTCCTAGGTGATCACAATTTAGTTTCCTTTGCATCGTCTATCTATTTAATATGGATATCCCTACAGTTCTGGCTTATACTCTGTGATCTTTGTTTCCCAATATAGTAACCAGTATTGAAAACTATACCAGACAATATGCCAAAGTTTTTGGATATAATCCTTTATATAATTCTCATGACAAGCCTAGGAAGTTTTTCTTATTATCTTATTTTACATATAAAGATATTAAAATTAATAAACATGCTCAAGGATATGAAAATATTAAGTGGCAAAGATTGGTTTCAGTGTCAGTTTTCTAGCTGAAAGGCAAATGTGATATTCTCTCATTTATCTTGCATAGCGTTCACCCCTTTCAGACCTAGCATTATGTTTATTTCCATTAAAAGAAGCCAGATTGATACAGTCCTTACCATATGCCAGAGATTTTCTAAACTTCTATTATTTGTTAATATATTTGATCCTCACAACTGTAAGGTAAGTACTATTACATTATTATTCTTGGTTTATAGATGAAGGAACTGAGTCACTTAATGCCACAGGTAATATAGCTGTGAAGTGGCAAAAATAATATCAAAGCTAATCTGTGCAGTTCCACAGTCTGTACTTAGTAACTATCAAATACTCCTTTAAAGGTGGAGCCTATATTCAATACACATGTGAAGCTAAGTATTATAAAAATGTATTCATTTTTGGCTTCTGACTCTTACATATTACTATAACAATTATTCCCCTTTCTAGTGTTTTCCCTGGACTCCATTGTTAATTGTCTTTGTCTCTCCGATCCATGTTAAAATTAGGCAACAACTCATTTACATTTAAAATGTGCCATCTCTAATACTTGTGTTTTTGCATTTTTCCCATCTACTATAGAGATCACTCTCCTTTCTTCCCTTTCACTACATAACCTTGGCCATTTAGTGGCCACTTCAATTTATGCTTCATTTATCAAAATAAGAAAACAATGTGAAACAAATGTACAAGGACAGAACAAAAAAACGTTATTTCTTTGTATGCAGCATTGTAGTTACTTCGCCTTTTTTTTTTTTATTATTGAATTGCAACTCAGTAAAAGAAAGCATGAAAGAGAGAATGTTACCTAAGGTGTCAGAGAAAGAGTTCCAAGAGATTATTGAAGAGTCAGAGATTTAGATTGGATTTAAAGGTGTCCGGTATCCTCTATTACTATTCAAAGGAGCCAGAAAATCAAGCTAAGTCTTTTCTGAACTCTCTACGAGAAATAAGTGAACATATAAAACTAATAGTTTTTCTCTTTGTCTTCCAGTACATTTTTTTTATATTTCTACACAAGTATCTTTTATGCTAGTTTATGCAATCCCTGCAACCACAGTAGCTGGATTGCCATGACGTCAATAATTGTTTATTAAATGAATGAATAAGACAACCATAAACCTAAGCATGGTCATCTATGTGAAAAGCTTCACCCTCTTTCTCATTTGATACCTCACCCTATATTTCCAACCCTTCAACTAATAGTTCCGAGAGATGTTGCAGAGATTATGGAATGTTCATTAAATTGAATTTGGTCACATTCAAAAATCAAGTTAGTTCAATACTCCTGTCATTCGTGAGAAAAGTTTACTGGAGCCAGTTAAACACAACTGAAAGATTGCATTGGATGTAAAGCCATTTTTAAATAACATTCTTCATAAGAATGAACTTTGAAGTAAATAATGAAGAGGCTAATATTTAGAAGATTATATTAAACTATATTCACCACTGTTATTTAGAATACTTACTCCAAATAGCAATATTCATTAAGATATTGTAGGCGTGTGTTTGCTGTTGTTGCTACTGTTTTGTTTTAGTTTGTTTTGTGACTCTCACTATCACTGAGTCCGGTGAGAACTGGATGGCTGATTTAGATTTAATATGTACCAAGAGTAGAGACTCCAGCTCAGATTACATTAGTTTTCCATGCAGTTTACTACTCTGCCAGCAAATAGTATGAAAGCTATGCAAGTAAGGGGATGCAGATTGAGGATACCCTCTGGTTCCTCGGGGATGAAGGCAGGATTTGGGTGCCCAATGCAGTACATATAGAATGAACACACCTCCAGTTTTTATAAAATAGTTTTGAAATTGTCAAAGTAAAGGGCCAAGTAAGCATACATAGGCCTAGAATATTAAATATGTGGAATTGTTACCTCACAGTTGTATATTTTGCATCCAAAATTTTATTGTTCTTAGAGGCTTATAGAAGTCCTGATCATAGCTTAATGTAGCCTTGAAATTACTTCCTTCTCTGCGATAAATTATAAATAAATATTTAAATAATTATAAATAAATAGTAATATAATATTATTATGAATTATATATGTTTTTGGATTATTAACTTCTAATGTGTTAGCATTTACCTTATTATATGTAATAAAGCTATTTCTTTCAAATTTTATTTCTAGATTAAAGCATTTACTTATGTATTACAAACATTTTATTAAATATCTCCAATATACCAATCCTGTTCTAGGGACTTAGAATACACATATATACAAGTAGGCCTTCCTTATAGGCTTAAATTTGAGTGGAGAGAGTGCAAATAACCAAAACAAAACCAAATAAGAACAAACATATAGTTTAGGTACTTGCAACGTAATAAGAAAATGATTAACATCGTAGAGTGTTGGACCCAACATTATAAAGGACAGTCAGGAGGGAATATTGGAACTAAGAACTAAAGATTAGGAGCCTATTGTGGGAAGAGCAATCGAGGAAGAGTGAATGAAAAGTAAGCAAATGGGACCTAAAGGGGGAACAAATTTTCCACATGCATAGAATAGTAAGGCCACAGTCACTGGAGCACAGTGAGTTAGATGTGCAGTGGCACAACATGAGGTCAGAGGAGCAGACTTGTCCAGCTCCCTTAGTGATCCTTAGGACTGGTAAGGTGTTTTGATTTTATCATACGTTAAACAAAAAGACACAGGAGTGTGTAAAGGAGAGATAGGACTAAATCTGATTTATGTTTTTAAAATACTATATAACTGCTCTATAGAAAATAGACCAGAAGTTTCTCATTAAAAATTATTTTCTAGGCTGTCATTTAACTCACATGAACTTCACCACTATTTAAGACCAATTGTTTAAGTTCCATCTGCAGTAGTGAAATTTTCCAAACAAGTAATAGTCACACAATAACTAGGGACACTGCTGATTTATAGGTTCCATTTTGATAACCTAGGTTTTTCATTAGAAGTTAGATTATTTAGAAAAGGGATTGTGTGCGCTAATTGTAATGACATAAAACAGGACCATCCCTCACTAGAATCTTGTCCACTGATTATACTTGTTGACGTCTCATGGAAAGTAAGAAGGTTTCTCTTTTTGTTTCTTGCATTTTACAAATGGATTTCAAACTCCAAGAGCTACACAGATGAGCGTGTTATATCAAAGAAAAAAGTGTGCCGGGAGTAATATAATGAGTAATGACTAGAGAAAATTGCCTATTTATGGCCATAAAAAAATCTAAGTATGTTTTTAACACATAATATAGGACAAGGAAAATAAATGGGTGTGCAGTTTCAGTTTGTGACAATATATTCACTAGGGATCATGACTGGAACCTTTTATTCCCTTGAATTTTTACAGGAAACTGATGCTTTGGGAAAGCTCTGCAAGGGAAGGATTCAGCTTTAGAGTATAAACAGATGATGACTCCCATGAAATTCATCTGGTATAAAGAAAGAAACCATATACTCACAGCCCCATAGAATTTTATGGCAGAATGGAACTGTTAAGATGATTGAGTTCAAACCTTTGGGTTTTCAGGTGAAGAGACTGAAGATTTATGTCTTAGTATTCTCTATAATATACTATTTTAGTGTAGTCTTCATAGGAATCAGGAATATTAAAAAACAGAGGACACTTGCATTAAGTTCTCCTAGTAAATATAAATAGAAAGAAAGGTTTTTCAAATAAAATATGAAATAATATTCAGGAAAAAAATGATGGAAAGAAATCTACTTGGTAGCATGGGTAAAATCCAAAAGATGATGTATTTATATATTTATTGGTTAAATATATAAAATGTATTAAAATTATATATTTATGCTTTTAAAGTGGTTTAAACATAAAAGTCAAATTGTGTATCAGATTACATAATTCAGATATAAATGTTAATTCAAAGTCATTCAATGAACATCAATAATAATTTCCTTGTATAAAATATTTTAATATATTTATGGAATTTGAAACAATATCTCATTTAACAGTCATAAACACCATGCCAGATATATAGAAAATGTATTATTATTCTCACTCTTTAGGTGAGGAACCTGAAGTTCAAATAACTTCAGTAATTGAAGTCCGTAATGACCCTGGAATCAGAACTCCCATTTCTGCCTTCATTATCCTATGCTGTAATTTAAAATTTATATATTCACATTGCTTTAGGCAAAAAAGCTGGTATATGGTCCATTTCTCATATCTATCAAGAGGTTTATGCTTTTTGGTTTACTTTATCAAAATTAACATTATGCTGATTTTTTAGATATAAAGATGATAGAAGAGACATTTCCTCAGGCATTTTTTAGCATTTGGGAGGTCACTTAAGAGGTCCTGTGCTGAATAGGTCCAATTTTTGGACTGGATTCACTAATATAAAAATATATCATGCTTCAGAGAATGTCTGGGGATGAGTTTGCTCATCTGTGAATGGCACATCCTCCTATGCATCCAACTCTTTAGTTCACCTAAAAGACAGCGTGCTGCCTCTTAATCATAATGACCCTATCTTAGTACAGACATGTTCTAAAGAGGGAAATAAGAACACTGAAATAATTCTGCAGACACTATAAAAATGTGATAACTTTTAAAAACAGAAGTCTTTTATTTTCTCTTGTATTTGTCACACATTATGCTGTTTAGAATAACTAATATTCATATGTTTATTTTAGAACTTTATACTAGAATTGCATGAATGTCTAAACCATAAAAAAAGTGAAATTCCTGTTAGCTTATTACCAATTTGATCCAGTATCTTCCACTGGATAGGTCTATTTGTTATGTAAATAGGAAGTTAGGGATGCAGGCAAACAGCAAGCAAGTTTCAGTTACTTTCTATTCATTTGCAGCCCAAAGCTTAATTTACATGAGAATGATATCTAATGATATTTTGTAGCCTTCTTAATAGCATTATAAGGCTGAAACAAGTTTTTATCACAATGAACTTGTATAGTTTTTGAACTATGGGACAAAATTCCCTACTTGAACACCTAATGGTAAAGAAATTTCAGACAGAAAACACAAAACAAATTGTAAGATAAGCTGATATATCAATGAATGATGAGCAAGATACATGGTATATCCTTTAGGATCCTCAGTATCCATCAAGAGGTCAAGTTCAGTTAGGTAACTTCAGGATGTTTTGTCAATCTGAATTTTTTTCTCATAGATGTCTTAGACAGTGTTCATTGCATAATTTATTGAATTTATACTAGAGTTTTATAAAGCAAAAAAATATTTTTCAGTTAAAATCATAAAGAACATTATAAGAATGCTAAAAATATTGAATGTATCTTTTTTATTAATGAAAGGGACTATAATAAAATAAAAAAATCTTTACATATTATGTTGCTTTAAAAAAATGCATTACATTGTGTGTAATACAGTTTTTTAAAATACTTTTTGACACAGTTTTGAAGCCCGGTCAGTGGCTCGTCAATTTCCCTTTTGACTGTCTGAGTACACACTCCAATCCCTTCCTTCTCAGGTTCTCAAACTCCAGGGCCACTGTACATCCACCTTAATCACCCCTAGGGCCAGGTACCAGACACTTAGGGATTCCCTTTGAGCCCCAGAGCCTGGGAAGTTATTCAAATTAGGCAATCCAGGAAGAGCCTCACAGGAAACTAGCTGACCACACTCTGCTTGCCAGAGATAAATTGCCCCAATAGCTCCAGTTCGCTGTTACCCTGTCCCTTGGTGCATCCCCCTATGAGCTACTTCCTGGCAGCATTCCCTCTTTTGGAGCTCTAAGTAACAAAAAATTCTGTATTTCATCTATCCAAGTGTTGTTGTGCTGTGTCTCACCATCAAAAGGAACTTTAAACGTTATAAAACATCATGGTATAATATAATTAGTACTGAATAGACCAAGACACAGAATATATAAATCTCAATGACTCTGCCATTCATTAGGTAGATGTTGTGTTGAAGGTGTAACACTCAGATTGAAATTATCCTCACTTGAGGCCACGTTCTGTGAGGGGGTGGTACCACTCCCTTGACTATAGCTACTGAATGGAGATCACCTTGCCCTAATATGCAGGGTGGAGAGTCTTAAATTAGTGTGTACAAAAAAAATGCACACATACACAAATGCATTTAGGGGAAAGAATATATAAATTATATTAGATTATCAAATAAATTCATAGCCTCCCAAAATATAGGTATTATTGACATATCTTTAACATATGTATCAATCAATCTTTCATCTAAGAATTTATGAAGAATACAAGAGTGATTGATCAAAAATATTGGAAACAATCTAAACATTTTATAAGGTAGAATTGATTCCTGCATAATGCTAATGCAAAAAAATATTATTAATTTCCAATCCTTCCTTACAGAGGACCTTGTAAATACCCTTAGTGAAGTATTGCCTAGAGACCTTATTATCCTGATATCATAGGCTTGAACATTCCCATATACTGCCCAGATTCTGTTAATGTTCTTTTTAGTTTTTCATAGCATTCGTGACCCATTTGGAGATATCTTCTGATTTTCAGCTATTAGTATTCTTTTAATATATGTTCTTTTGCTTCATTGATACAATTTATTTTTTAAAAAGTACCCTATCAAGTGTTTTGCTTCAACAGTTTTGCTTTCCCCTAATATAATCAGTAAATAGCTTCCAGTAATCCATTATTCTGAAGTAATTACTTCCTTGTTTCTTCATAAAGATAGATGTCATTGTGTCCTAATTCCTAGAAATTTAAGTATCCTATGATAAGTCCTACTGTCTTTGTGTCTGCTTTATTGTTCTCTACTTACCATAAAAAAGTAATAATTTTTACATTTAATATAAAGTGAGAAAATAATGATCATTAATGGAAATGTTAAGACAATAGCACTTCCTTTATAAATATGTATTCTTAATGCCTTTATACATAAGTGCTAACATCAGCAATTTTCAAATTTAATGGTCTGGCTCTTCAACATTAGCAATATGTGGTCTATTTTACTCAAATTCTAAGGGCTTTAAATTCTTAGAGTCTCAATTACTCACCTATAAGTCCACTTTTGGCTGGAAGGTGTTTCTTAAGAAAGATAAACCATGGACTGTGATTTTCATGAACAGAGGGCCCAAAGCCTACCAAGGTGAAGAAAAGAGAACAACCACATTAAACTGGTTCCCCAAGACAAATATATCATCTTTGCAGTGGCAACTATTAATAGAAACAAACAACACTTTGTATGTTTCAAACAACATCAAACTGATATTTTTCTTAAAAATGTTCCTCAATGTTTAATGTCTTGATTGATCTAACAGAAACAAATATAGATTTCCTCAGGATAGAATCTTACAAATCTCAGGCTCACAAATTGCCTATAAAGTTCTAGAGAAAATGAATAGTGCTCTCTCTCGTTTTCTCTTTCCCTTCTTCTCACCCTCTGTCACCTGCTCTCTCTTCCACTCTCTATACCTCTTTCTCTATATCCCCCACATAGTCACCAGTACAAATTACAAAATACACATAAACAACCAGTAGCAAATAGTAAATTAAGACTTGAAAAACTCTTCAGATAAAGTATCAGAAAATGAATCAGAAATAAATAATAGAAGATTGAACACATAGGCAACAGCTTTTAAAAGAACTGAAAAGAAGTTCTATAAATAAAATAATTTAAATGTAAAATTTGCTATACTAAAAATTTATTTACTATAAATTTGACTATAAATTAACATATCAGGAGAGAATAGTAAGCCATAAGATAAATCCGTAGATTTCCAGGATGCATCAGAAAGATTTATTTTAATGATAAATATGAACAAATTCTTAAGAGAACTAGAGGATAAAATGAGTAATGGGAGTTGTGGAAAAACAACAACAAAAAAATGTTATTAAGTCATAGATACCACCAGAATATAAACTCAACAAGAAGTGATGACATATAACTATCTATATATTTACAGAGCCCAGTGAATCCAAATAATAGTAATAAAAAGAAACTCAGATGTAGACACATCAAGTAATGGCTCAAAATATTAAAGATAAATAGATGATCTTAAAAATAGCAGAAATCAATAGTAGATTAACTTCAAAAGTGCAAAAGTAAAACATACGCAATTTTAAGAACAACAATGGAAGCCAGTGGAGTGACTTAGTATGCCTGTGGAAAAGTAAAAGCATGCTATTTGTCTAGAATATTATACCTAATTATATACCTTAAGAATTAAAAGTAAACAAAAGTAGTTTTAAAACAAAAGCTGGGTTGGCCCCAACAAACCTTCATCAATGGAAATTCAAAATACTGTACTACAACAGGAAGAAGAAAATGATAGAAATGAAAGTTCTGTGATAGATAAAAGCAGGGAAAGCTAAAAAGAATAATAAATAAAGATATACATACTCCTCCCCAAAATAATAGGTTTATTAAAAACATGATGGAGTTAAAAATGTAAAACAGACCTAAAATATATAAACATAATAATATTTAATTGAAATGGGTGATAGACCTCAAAATGTTTGTGAAGGAGCTTTTAGAGTTTAGATGGGCAATCAAAACATTAATTAATATTAGAATGGGTTAAAAATGTAATAGCATTGAACATTTGCTAGCTAGCATATTTATTACAATTATAATATATATTCCCAAATAATAAGTTTGTAGAACAAAAATTTCCAAAGAAATCAAGAAAAGAGAAAAGTCAACAGAAAAGGTATAAGAAAAAATAGAAAGCATAAAATAAGGTGACAGAAATAAATCCAAATATCTTTGGCTAAAATAAATCTGAATGGAGTAAATACTCATATTACTTCTATTCAATAGTTTACTGAAGTCCACCCTAATGAATAAGAAAAGGATATAGAGGATATATAGACTGAAAAGAAAGAAATAAAACTGTCTTTGCAGATGACACAATGAATTACATAGAAAAATCCCCCGAAAATTAGAAAAGAAAATCCTCTTGGAATTAACAAGTGATTATAGCAAGGTTGCAGAATAAAAGGTTAATATCAAAAAACGGTATTTCCTGTATACTAGCAATGAACAATTGGAATTTAAAATTAAAAATAAAAACACTATTTACATTAGCACAAAAAGTATGAAGTACTTGGAAATAAATTTAACAAAATACATACACTGTCTATATGGGGAAATCTACAAAACTGACAAAATAATCAAAGAAAATCTAAATAATGACAGATATTCTACATTCATAAATAGGAGGGCTCAATACAATTAAGACATCAGCTCTTCCCAATTTAATTCAAATTGATACCGGACTCAGCCAAATCCCAGTTAAAATGCCAAGGCCAGAGAGAGGGTTAATGGCTCACACCACAATTCCAGCAATTTGGGAGGCTGACGTGGGAGGATTGCTTGAAGCTGGGAGTTTGAGACTAGCCTGGGAAATATAGCAATTCCCTGTCTCTACAAAAAATAAAAAAAATAATAAAAATTATCCAGGTATGGTCACACATATCTGCAGTGCTAGCTACTCAGTAGGCTGAGAGGATATTTTGAGCCCAGGTGTTCAAAGCTGTAGTGAGCTATAATCATGCCACTGCACTCCAGTTGGGGTGGCAGAGTGAGACTCTATCTCAAAGGAGAAAAAAAATCCCAGCAAGATATTTTGTAGATATTAGCAAACTAATCCTAAAGTCTGATTGGAAATACAAAATATCCAATACAATAACACTAAAAACACAATCCATGAAATAAAAAATTGATAAGCTAGATTTTATTAAAATTAAAACCATCTACAAAAGAGAATGAAAAGACAAGCGACAGATGGGAGAAAATATTTGCAAGATATACATGTGATAAAGAACTTGTATCCAAAATTTACAGAGTATACTTAAAAGTTAACAGTGAGAAAACAATTAAAAATGAACAGAATATTTGGACAGAAATTAATCAAAGAAGATATACAGGTGGCAAATAAACATAAAAAATAAAATGATATACATCATCATATAACAATGAGATGTCACCATATAAGTATTAATTGGCTAAAATGTCAAACACTGACAACATCAACTGCAGATCAGAATGTGGATCAGCAGAAACTTTCATTTATTAATGGTGAGAATGCAAAATGGTACAGCCACTTTGGATGATAATTTTCAGTTTTGTACAAAACTAATCATATAATCCAGCAATAACACTCCTTGGTATTTAGTCCAATGAATTGAACACTTATATCACACAAAATCTTGCACACAAATGTTTGTTTTCACTTTATTCATAATTGACAAAACTTGGAAGCAGATGCCCTTCAATATGTGAATGGGTAAACACATTGTAGTATGTCCATGCCATAAAATATTATTCAGTGATCAGAAATGAGCTATCAAACCATGAAAACACATAGAAGAAACTTAAAGGCACATCACTTTGTTTTAAATGCCAGTCTGAAAAGGTAGCATACTTCACAATTTGCATTAAATTCTGGAAAAGGCAAAACTACAGAGACAATAAAAAGACCAGTAGTTGCAAGGTTTGAAGAGTAGAAGAGAGATGAGTAAGTGGAGACAAGGAAATTTTAAGGTGGTAAAATTATTTGGGATGATACTATAATGGTGGACATATAACATTATACATTTGCCAAAATCCACTGACCTGTACAACACACAGAGTTAGTCTTTATATACACTATGCACTTTAGTTAATGAGCAATGTGTCTATATTGGTTCATCAATTCTAACAAATGTATTTCTCTAATGCAAGATGTGAACAATAAGAACAATATGGGAACTTTTTGTACTAATGTTCCATTTTCTGTAAACCTAAAACTGATTCAAAAATAAATTCAATTAATTAAAAATAATACTCCAAACAACATACCAATACATTTTAACCTCCCACAAAAATTTCAAATGAAGACTGTGTGTAACTCTTTATGTGTATAAATTAATTAATACATCACATATAATTGTCAATAATCAAGAAGAAGAACACTGTTACCAAATTGAATTAAAATTTTACAATATAACATAAAAGATTGAAATTCCATAAAAAGATATGAATTTTAAAGTAGATTCTCCTTAAAAATGCATAGGACATGATTTAAAGCTTTAAAGGCAATATTTGTAATACATAAATTGTCCTTTGACATAGATATGGAGAGAAAGCTTACCCATTCTGATTCTAAAACAAAACAAAAAATAAAAAAAATCAATCAATTCATCAGAAAAATACAAGAACAGTATTACCTTTCAAGAATATTCCTTTAACCAGGAATGCAAAGATAGTTTAATATATATAAGGAAATGTTTTATTATATTTCTTGGGTCTATTAAGAGAGCAAACCCAGACATTCCTCATAAGAAAAATTAAAAAAAACATACACTTGACAAAATGCATCATATTTATCTTTTGCCAAAATAAAGCCTTAAAAGTTATCACAAGGAATATGCTTCATTGAAAACATAAACATTATTCAACAGCATTGATATTTCAGTATGAATGCTTACGATGTTATACTTACATGATACACAATTTTTTCAAAGTTTTATAGTAAAGTGATAACAAATCCAGTGTGTCAGACCATGGCCCTTAATTTTTTATCTCTTAGCTCATGAAAAAACCTACACTTTCAACTCTTAAGACTACTGATTTTCATTTTTATCTGTTTTATATATGTACTTATTCTAAGAGTTTAATATTTTTTGCTGCAACAAAACAACATTTAACAATTAATAAAAGCATAGGCATATTAATAAGTTAAAATTCAACTATAATATTTTTAATACAAGTAATATTTAGATCAAAATAAAGTTAATACATCTTAAAAGTTTACTACAATACCAGAGTTTTGTGTGTTTTCTTCACTGATGTATTCTCAGTTTCTATATTAGTGTCTGGCATATGGTATGTGCATGTTAAGTTGAATGAATAGATGGTTATTTATCACTGCCTGGTAACCTGGTAATGTTAGCCATTTTAATATTGACTAAATATGTATTAAGTGATAATATGTACATTGTAATATTAGCCAATGTATTTAATTAAATCATATGATATTGTCCACATCTATCTCTTTTGACATCTTGATATTTATATTGTAAATAGGTTGGGCAAATCTTCTGTTTACATAATAAAATCATAGGCAGTATTCACAAAATTATGTTGAAATGACCAGTTTAAGTTGCTGTAACAAAAATCACAATGCATTCTGTTCAAATCAATCAAGTTTTCCCGCTCCCTATTATGTGCTGCACGTTTATATTTTAGTTCCTCTACATTTCTAAACCCTTAAAACTTTTCAATGACCCGCTTTTTTAAAAGCGTAGGCTTCCACAAGCAGCTTTAAAAAGTAGATCAGGAAAGTGTGGCAGACATTACTTGCCATTCGGAAATGCTTCTCTGAGAACAGGTGGCTCATCAGAGCTTTAGCAACAAATGACAACAAATATGTCATGTTAAGATTTATCAGCAACCAAATTTTCTTCATGTTGATCTGAGAAAAGAAGAAACCAGGTAAAGACAGTGAGGAAGCAGTGAAACAGATAATACTCGTGAGGCAGAGAGAAGGGATGAACAGCAGCAGATTTTTAAATTCTAGTTCTTGATAAGGTCAATTGTGTGTTCCTACCTGTTTTTTGTTTTTATGAGTCTCCTCCATACCATCATAATAAATATCCGTTTCTCCTTAGGCTAAAGTTGGGCTTCTTCATTTGAAATCAAAACACTTCTAGGTTTTTGTCATATCAAATAAGAAACCTGATAAAGCACAATAGAGCCTGAAGGGTATAATTAATTACACTCCCCTGTATCTACTTTGTTCTGTATCCGACAGCTTCTTAATATACTGTTTTAATTATTCATTGATTAGCTTTTTGTTATTAAATATATGTCCAAGAAAAATAATCCCATATAAAAGTGCTACATCCTTAAACAAATCACTGCAGTTAGTGTTTGTTCAAGTGGCGATATTTTTCTTAGCGTATATTAAAATTCAGTATTAACATATTTTTCTCATGGAATTGGAATGACATGCCTGTGTGTGTGTAAACAAAAAATGACTACTATTGAGAGAATTTATTAAAATTTGGTAAAAACAGTTTACAAAAAAGCTACAATATAGAAATGATAAGTCTAAAATTTGAAGTCTTAGACTTGCAAATCATAGATTATAAATTCTGCTTTCTAAAATCCAGCCAGCAATCACCAAAGAATCAGGAAATTCACAACTCAAGAATGAGAGTTTTGGCCTTGTCATTTCAAAATAATAAATAATTGAACTAAATTTGGAGAAAAATAATTGTATGACTGGGTAGGTATGATAAACAACAAATGAGGACATTAAATAATGTTAATTACACAGAAAGGTGAACCTATTTTTTTTAAAAAGACTATAAGAAATCAAACAAAACAACGACAAAATGTATTTAGTCTGTGAGTATGGCATAAGGTTTAAAACATCCAACTTATAAATTAGTAAAGCTTATACTTTGGTTCTCTTTTCCTACGTTATATATACAAATGAAGTATTATGCATCTGTAATTCTGGGTAAAGGTGTAATATAAAATGCTATTCATACTATCACTGCAAATATATGAAAACTAAATATGAGTGAAAATTTTACATGTATTTGAAAATCAAATGGAATCTTAGAAAATTTGCATGTTTAACATTTTACTTTTTTATTTTTAGTTTAATATTGCATTTTTAAAAATCAAGAAATAAAATTTTAAAAAGGAAATTTGTACTTATTGAACATTACTTATGTGTTGACATTATTAATAATAATTTTATCCATCAGTTTTTATTACATCCTTTCCCAGATGTACAGAAACCCAGAGAAAATAATTTTTATTTTCCTAGAGCATGAGCTAATGAAGAACAAAGCCAGGTGGCAACTCATATTTTTCTAATTTCAAATTCTGTGACCTTTAAACTGCATTTTTTTTTCCTTTGGAAAACATGCCTATCCAAATTTGGAAATTTTAATATGACTTTATTATAAAAATCAAATGAAGATGGAAAACTACACAATATAAAACAGAATGACAGAAGGACTTAGCACTTTCACCATATCTGGAAAAAAGGAAAAGTGCATTTATAATGTTGTAGTTAGATATATTAATATTATTTCATTAGCTCCATTTTATAAATTGGTAGAGGCTTAATATTTTGACTGAGTTTTCAAAAATTCTATTGTTTTGACAAATCCATAAGATTCCTATATAATTTATTCAAATGCCACATGCTCTGCCATCTAGATCTTTATATTACTGCAAACAACAAAACAAAAAAAATGCTATTGTAACCACTTTCAAATATTGGCTAGGTAAAAAATCAGTCACAAAAATGAAGACTTCCAAATTTCTTCAGAATATTTAAATATAATTATATTTAATATAAGGACAGGTATTATTCACAGCTTCTGTATTTATGGCAAAAAAAATCATTGATCAAAATTGGCTCCTTGATAACAGTACAAACCAACAATCTAAAGAAACAAAATACTTCTTTCTGTCATATAAAAATTGATTTTTAAAATCATATAATTTAATTATAATTATTTTTCACTTCACCTTTACCCAACCATTGGGTTGAATGCTTGCAATTGTCAAAAAGAATCCATGTTTTCATTACACATAACAATACGGTGTAGAAATGGTTCATCTTTATGTCATGAGAGCAAAGAAAGGCAACTTTCAAGATTCTCTTTTGATGCTCGTTTAATTCATGTGAAT
Organism: Microcebus murinus; assembly: GCF_040939455.1. Lineage (NCBI taxonomy): Eukaryota > Metazoa > Chordata > Mammalia > Primates > Cheirogaleidae > Microcebus > Microcebus murinus. Next base: position 54,497,200 of record NC_134116.1, read on the forward strand.
CCCATTTATCCAGCTTCTCTTTGCTAATGTGTTTCAAATGGTCCAATATTGTTGGAATAGTAACATGAAACCTTGTTGCTAATTCATGGGTGGGTTGAGTGAGATGAATTCACTACCACTACAGCTTTTCGCTTATCATTATCCCCCTTGGTCTCAGGCCACTCATGTGACTCATTTTCAAGATTAAAATCACCAGAATGGAACTTCTCAGACCATCAAAATACTACGTGTTCATTAGCCACATCCTTCCCAAACACTTAATTGATATTTCAAGCTGTCTGCACTGTGTTTTTCCATGACAGAACTCAGATTCAAAAATAACAAATTTTTTATTGATCCGTGGTTTCATAAAAATTGCTTTTAGAAAATTTGAAAGATAATCAGAAGCCAAAACATGTGTTTGCAAGACTGAGGATGTACCTTCACAATAAAAATAAAACAAGAAGTGCCATAGTGAAATGTCAGAGATATCAATTTTCAAACTATGTACTTAAGAAAATTAGACATTTCATACTTAATAACCTAAATCGTTTTCATCTGGTAATTTAAGACTTGACATTTATCATTTTTTGTTTTGTTTTGTTTTTATTATATATTAAAAATACTTAACATGACCTAACATAAGATTTACCCTCAACAGATAACAGGTAAATTTATCTCAACAGGTAAATTTTTGAGTGCATAATATATTAATAGTATTGTTAACTCTAGGCATAGTGTTGTAAAACAGATATCTAGAACTTTCTCATCTTACATAGTTGAAACTTCATACTCTTTTATTAGCAACTTCCTAATTCCTCCTTCCCTAGTTCCTGGCAACTACCATTCTACTCTCTGCTTCTATGAGTTTTACTATTTTAGATACCTAATAGAAGTGGAATCATACAGTATTTGTCTTTTCACTTAGCATAATGTCCTCAAAGTCCATCCATGTTGTTATATATTGCAGAATTTTTTAAGGCTGAATAATAGTCCATTGTATGCATGTACCACATTTTCTTTACCTGTTTATTTGTCTATGCACATTTATATTGTTCCCACATCTTGGCTGTTGTGAATAGGACTGCAATGAACATGGGAGTGCAGATATCTTTTTGAAAACATGATTTCAATTATTTTGGAAAAAATATCCAGAAGAAGAATTGCTAGATCATACAGTAGTTCTCTTATTAATTTTTTTGAGGAACGCTTGGATATGTGTGAAGCTACTAATTCTAGATAATTCCAGTCAGGATATTCTGAGAAAAAGAGACTGTCAAATAAAAACCACTCTGGACTTAGGTAAGAAAATACTTTATTTAAATAATTATTGCAATAATGGAGGGAGTGTATTGCAATCAGGAGAGTCTTCTGACTACAAAATCTGCAAGAGTCTCAAAGGTCAGGCAAAAGGAATTTTCTGTCCCAGGAAGTTGCAAAGGAGGCTAGAAAGAAACTGATATGAGAAAGTGGGATGAGTTGGTGGCATGAATAGATAGCAGAAAATTTCTTTCCTTGAGGTCAGCTTATTCTCTGGAGTGGCTGTTAAGAAGAGATTGTTCCACGTTCCACCACTGACTCGGACTGAGGTTTGATCAATATTCAAGAGCCTGTAGGGGAAAAGAAAAACTAAACTTTGGTCAAGTCAAATTTGCAAGTATTTGGTAGACTCTACGTTGGTCAGTGAGTACAAAGAGCTCAGCTAATCATGTACAAGCCAAAGAAGAGGACTTTCAATGGTCTTTGACTAGACTTGTCATAAGTAAACATGAGTTTTATCTAAGTCCTGTGGGAAAAGTGATTCCTTGATGTAAGCCATTCTTTGGACCACAGAAGAATAAGGAAATTTTTTAATCTTTTTATTGTCCAGGAACACAGGGCTCAGGTAGTATAGCATTGTCAAGATCAATGTGCATTAGTCGATGTCACCATGAGCTACTGGTTATCTTTTAATATTCAGATATGTATTTTGGCACACGCAACCTTCTGTGTGAGTGGAAACTTCATAAATATTACTGGTAATGATAATTTCTTATCATAAGTATCTGAAAAAGTACCTACAAAGCAGAAAAATATCAATTCTTAGCCATATTTACAAACAACAACTCAAAACAAATGATATGGCTATAGCAGAAACAGAGGTGACTAAATGAGACTTATCTCACTTTGGTCATGACATTGGAAAACTTTGGGTTGCCTTCCCTTCACAAAAGAGCTATGGGCTCAGCAGTTTGGTAAGATTGGTGCATATCTGTGTCTCTTACTTATTTGGGACATAGGCATCATGTCATAGGGATTAAATATCATTTCAATTCTGGAATAGGTCAATGAAATTGTTGATAGCAGATTTTTTTTTCCTACCAGGTCTCATGCCAGTTCTCTTTCAACAGATGATGTAGTCTCCTTTTTACGTATTTTTTTATAGTTCTAAGAGATTTGAAATCAAGATACTGTCACAGTCTTTTAAAATCAATACTAACAAGGGATTGCATTGACATTTCCTTATGAAAATTGTTTATCTTTGCTCCCTGTGCATATTTTCCATGCAAGAGTGTAAATACCAGCACAACTGGGGCTGAGCCTCTTTCTGCCTTTGTGCATGCATCAGAATATTTAATTCTACTTTTTCTAAGAAATGTAGGTTTTGTGCATTTATAAATTAAAATTAAAGTGTATATTTCAGTTTAGGAAGTATCTACTTTATAAGCAAACCTGTGAGCGGTATATCTGTTTTAATGTACCTGTAGATATTTCATCTATGTCTTTAATTTCCCTGCAGAACAAGATAATTTATAAATTTTCCCATTACAAGAAGGTAATTGTAGCCTGAAATAATGTACAGTTTTACTATTAAATATTTTACATTAAAATCTCCTTATTCTTGGTTTAAGTCCATACTCTCAATAATAAATGATAACTTTGTAATTGAGCAAAAATCATTTTAAACCAAACAGTTGAAAAATCACTAAATTCTCAAAATTGTCTTTTACTTTATATGGCATAAAATATTCATGTCTTATTTGATTCATTATGTTTATCTAACACGTTTAATTTTAAGATTATATGCATATTAATATAAATTTTATAAGAAATAACATTTTCCATAAGAAAATATAAATTTACTAATGTTTTCCCAGTAATGAGTAAGGAAAATTTCTGACACCTTGAACTCAATCTAATACCCTTCCCCACACACTCAGTTCCAAACTGTAGAAACAAATAAATTTGTTTGAAGCAGCTATTACCCATTCAGATCCAGATTTAATAAGTTTATGAGTCAATTACATGACATTAAAAACAAATAACTATAGTCTTTAGTAAATACAATCACGAATGTGTACTATCACAATTGTAAATATCTTAATCCTATTACTTCATTAAAAACTTAAAACTTTGATTTTGCTGTTTCACTTATATGTTCACTATTACCTTCAGGCTATGCCTTCCCTACTCAACTCCTATTAACCACCAAAGGCAAAGACATCAGGAAAGTAAAATAAATACTTAGATATAATAGAATATATCTCCACAAAAAGTGGTTGAAACCTTTATATATGTACCTGTTCCAATACTGCTCTTTCTAACATCAAAACCTAGTTGCTTATCCAGGGAAGGATTCTACATCAACTTCTCTTAACTTCACACAGAGATTATTCATTTACTGCATCATAATAACATGCACTCTGCATGGCATTGTGGCCAATTGGTTGCTTCCCACCACCATATATTTTGTTGCATTTGTCTCATTTGTCTTGGTATCCCTGATAGTGTTAATCTCACAACCCCGATTAAATATAATCTGTTTAAAAAATAGAAAATTTGTAAGCTAATTTAGTAGACTTTAGAAATCAGAAAACAGCTTAGACTGGTAAAAAGTAGTTTTATAATGTGTTTTCAGATCTTAACATCACTATAAAACACATTCTCACAGGTGTTATGATTTTTCTCTTTCATTGTCCCTCCTTCTCCTGTATCCCTGTCTCTCTCTATTTTTTTTTGTTAATTTAATATATATTGTTGCTAAACCCCAAAGTGAGAGAAAAATAATAACACCATGGCTTATATTAGTAGTATTTTTGCATATTTTATTTTTTAAATATGAAACAATTTAGAAGAAATTTCTGTGTAGAAAGTTGGAAACACTTCTACCAAGAAAAGCTATTTCTCTGAAAAGTTCTAATATCACTGAAGAGAAATAATTTTCTTTCTTTTTCCTTGTTTTAGTTTTATATCTTTGAATAAATTCTCCAATTTACCACTCATTGTCTTGTGTTTATTTTTTTTCAAATAAAAAATCATGACAGGATGAGCACAGTGTCTCACGTTGAAGAGGTGGGAGGATTGCTTGAAGTCAGGAGTTCGAGACCAGCCTGAGCAAGAGCAAGACCCTGTCTCTACTAAAAATAGAAAAATTAGCCGGGCATGGTAGCGTGCACCTGTATTTCCAGCTGCTGGGGAGGCTGAGACAGGAGCATAGCTTGAGTTCAGAAGTTTGAGGTTGCTGTGGCGAGTGTGATGCCACAACCCTCTTGCCCAAGTGACAGAGTGAGACTCCATCTCAAAAAAAAAAAAAAAATATCATGACAATTCCCAGATAAACAACCTCCTCACCAATGTCTCCATTGAAATTTTGGCTTCGATTTTTCCTTTTCTAATTTCACATTTCAAGCCCATCAATCACATAAATTATTTTCATATCTAGTTTGACAGACTAGGGCAAAAAAAGAAAAAGTAAATGAAATTTAAAAGTACATATGTGTATTATGTGGCATGTGTAAATCATACAAACATGGATTTTTTTTCTGTTTTTTACAGTTTTTAGGCAATGATTTTTTCAAATTAGAATAGAATAAAACAAAATATTGTATAAATATCTAAATTTCAATTCTAGAATTAATATTAATATAGATTCTCTTTGTGAAAATATAAATTGACCTTTTTTTGTAGTTTATAAACAAGGATGGAATGAGCCTGAGGTTATTTTAAATCATTTTAATAAAAAATCTATACTCAATTTTATGCTTCCATTACTTTCCATAAACTTAAACATATATTTTCAGTTTTAGAAATTTGAAACATTACTACATTTTCATGTTTTGCTTTACATAAGTAAATTTATCTGTAGTATCACAGATACATTTCCATTAAAACATTTTTTTCTTATAAATTATGCTATTATTCCATTACAGGAGAGGCTTATATAATATTATGAAGGGAAGAGTGACTGTAACATATTTGTTTTCTTCTGTTACTGCACTAAATTAATAGATTTTTCCTAGCAAAGCGTGCCTAATGGTAAGGATGTGAGAAATTCAATAGCAATGCAAGGAAAACAAATCAAAGAATTTGAGTCATATCTGTGTGCTATTGTGTGGAAAAATAAGTCATGCTAGCCACTGGTTTTCCTTATCCTCTATTTCCTCACTTTAAGAAACAATGAGAGTGGGGAAAGGGCATTTATTGAAACCTTAAAATCTGTACCCCCATTATATGCTGAAATAATTTTAAAAAACTCTAATATTTAAAAAAAAATTAAAGAAAAAAAAAGAAACAATGAGCCACACATATGTATTTCGAAATTCTGGAATGGTTCATTTTTTTCATTAAACACATTTCCCCATTTGCTCAAGTTCACAGCAATATTTACAAATAACTAGCTACTCCCAAACTGCACCACATTTCCGTGTGCCCAAGAGAGAAGTGTTCTTCAACAGCTTGGCAAATGCCTACCTGGGGCACATTTGTTTTCTGACAATTTGATTTATAATGGAATAATATATAGCATTTTATCTTATGCTAACTATAGCTATAAGTAAATGATAGTTAGTAATCACTTGATTGTTAACAGTAAACAGGATCACGGTTAAGAAACATGTTGGAGCTAAACATATCTGTTTAGAAAATCTTAATCCTTAATCTTATTTGCTTTTTAAAGGGAGATTATTAAATATTAATATGTAATAGTTTTATTACTTTAGAATTTTCTAAACAAAATATATTCTTGGAATTAGTATGTGATAAATGAGTAGAACAAAAATTAAAATATTAATATAATTGAGCTAATAAGCAATTAAGTCCCCAAATTAAAAAAAAAAATTCATTTCCCTGGTACACAGTGATAGTAATCCAGGTAATAGAACTCTGTTGGAAATATTCTAAGCACTCCCTCAGCAAAGTCATTACAGACTGGCCTGCTGCTTCATATAATTTCTGTGATAAGCTACTGAAAATTTAATTGGCTTAAGCTCTAAAATATTTCTTCATAAAGTAAGTACAACAGATGAATAAACTTCTTTGATTCATTTATTTATAGCAACTTAAGGAAGCTCATTAACACATTTCTTTCCCAGATATTTGTATTAAATAGGAACGTGCAATGAAATATTGCAAGGATATTTAAGAACCCATATTCTCTACCATAAAATCATGTTCGCGGATGAAAAATTTGATTAAGTGAATTAAGTATCCACTTAGTTTGCTGCCAGAAAGAAATAGCAAGTGCTATTTTTCTCTCTTATTGAGATATAATAGAGGTTGTTACTGAAATTGATATTTGCCTGAATCATAATTTTAAAAATCTAAATATATGCTACTTATTCCTTATTTTGAGGTTTTCCTTATAATCCTTTTAATTTGAGAATTGACCACATGCCCATATTTTAAGTGTTGTAAAGTCATTCACCAATTCTTTTACTGTGAGTTACCTTGTTTATTTTATGTGATTCTTTATATTAGTCATAATTTGTAAGCAACTGAAACAAAGCTCTTATGAGACACATCTCCAAACTTTCATTGTAATTCAAATTCAGATCCCATTCAGTCAGCAGGTCTTATTAAACAGAATTGTCACTACTACCTCGAGTGTAGACATATCAAAACCCTTTGTCAGCATGGCCATAACAAACTAGCATCTTTCATCTCACATATTTTAATGTACCTAGAAACCACATTAATGTTCATAAAACTGCCATGTATTAATTTAGCTTCATGCCCTCATTCCCTGTGATCTTTTTCTCTTCTTCCAATTAGATGTGCAGTAGAATTTCTCAGCCATTACACTTACTTTTAAACAAATTTCTTTAATATTTTTCTATTACTTCAAAAATTTTGATAAGATAAAATAAAAACTACACTTACATCTAACTTACCCCTTTAAAATAACTAATAGGACGGGACAATTTCTTGAAAATTTAATTTGACTCTGTGTGTGTGTATGTGTATCTTAAAGGAATTAACAACCTTTGCATTGTCTTTTGTTTGCATCTCTATATTTCCATCATAACTTTCACCATCCTGTGTCATTTAATGCTTCTCAGTTAAGAATCCATTCTCATTTTAACTATTTTTCATATATGTAGTGTCTTCCAGGCCCAACCCACTGGACACCATATTAGCTCTTTATTATTGAGTCCAAACCTCTTGGCCTATATTTAAAGATCCTTCATGAGGTCCTTTTAATTGAACTTTCCCATCTTTTCACTAAATATTAGTGAATTTTATTTAACTTTCAAGTCTCTTTCAATATATTTGCATATGCCTTAATATTCTACCTCTAATTTCATTTCTCAGTTATATACATTATATATGATTCATAAAATTCTTCAAAAAATACTTATAAATCAAATCAAGTAAGATATTGAAATGTCTATAAAATAGTTTATGCTATTTTATGTATAGAATGTCTATAAAATTTCTTATTACTGAGTGTGTGAGTATATTTTTGTGTGCATCTATCCTTTTTTCATACTAGTATTCAGTAATGATATTGTGAAATATATTGTCTAAATTCTGGAATCTCACAATGACTTTGTGTTGCTTTCAAACATGAACTGTAAAGTTGAATATAAAATTGTGGGCAAAAATCCACACTCTTAAAAACTATTGATACCACTGTATACATTTTGTTTTCTATACTACTGGTTTATTTTTAAGATTTTTTTCTGCTTAAATTCATCCAGGACAATAGTATTTATCATGATGTCAAAAATTATTTGTAGGTATGGCCTTCTTTAGGGTTCATACTAGAATTTCTTTTGAGATTAGGAAAAATATCTCCTTCATCTCTCTCTTTCCCTCCCTCCTTCTTTTCCTTCCTCCTTTTCCCTTCTCTTTTCACCCTTCTCTCTCTTCTTACTTTTATCTAATTTTTTATTGTGATAAAATACATATAAAATAAAATTTACCTTCTTAATCCATCTTTGTGATATTAAGTGCATTCATTTTGTTGAAACATCACCACTGTCCATGTCCAGAACTCTTTCCATCTTGCAAAACCAAAATTCTACATGCATTAAACTATAATTTCATATTCTCTTATTCTTTCAGCCCTTGGCAAACACAATTCTACTTTCTATCTTTATGATTTTGACTACTCTAAGTAAATCATATAAATAGATTCACACAGTCTATTTTCACTCATTTATTTTACTTAGCATGATATTTTCAAGGCTCTTCTGTGTTGTAGTATGTCAGAATGTCCTCCCTTTTAAAAGCTGAATAATATCCATATGCATATGACACATATGCATATACCACATTTTGTTTGTCCATTCATCTATACATGAGCACTTGGTTTATTTCCACATTTTAGCCTTTATGAATAATGATGCTTTAAACATGGGTATACAGATATTCTTTTTTGTTTCAGCATATTATGGGGGTACAAATTGTAAGGTTTTAAATAATGCCCTTGCCTCCCCTCCCCCCACAAGTCTGAGTTTCAAGCATGACCATCCTCCAGACGGTGCACATCTCAATCATTATGTATGTATATACCCACCCCCTACTCCCCCCTCCCCCTTGCCCAATACCCAATAATTGTAATTCCTATGTGTCCACTTAGGTGCTGATCAGTTGATACCATTTTGCTGGTGAGTATATGTGGTGCTTGTTTTTCCATTCACTTAGTAGAATGGGTTCCAGCTCTATCCAGGAAAATACAAAAGGTGCTATATCACCATTGTTTCTTAAAGCTGAATAGTACTCCATGGTATACATATAAAACATTTTATTAATCCACCCATGAATTGATGGGCACTTGGGTTGTTCCCACAACTTTGCAATTGTGAATTGTGCTGCTATAAACATTTGAGTTTACTTAGCATGATATTTTCAAGGCTCTTTCGTGTTGTAGTATATGTCAGAATGTCCTTCCTTTTAAAAGCTGTATAATATTCATATGCATATGTGCCATATGCATACACCACATTTTGTTTGTCCATTCAGGTGTTTTTTTTTGTAGATTTCCCTTTGTTCTTTTGGGTAGATGCCCAGTAGTGGGATTGCTGGGTCAAATGGTAGATCTACTTGTATCGCTTTAAGGTATCTCCATATTGCTTTCCACAGAGGACAGAATGGGAGAAAATTTTCACATCCTACACATTTTATAATGGGCTGATAACTAGAATCTACATAGAACTCATGAAAATCAGCAAGAAAAAAATCAAACAACCCTATCAACAAGCGGGCAAAGGACACGAACAAAAACTTTTCAAAAGTTTTCAAAACTTTTCAAAAGACAGAATAATGGCTAACAAACATATGAAAAAAATGTTCAACATCTCTAATCATCAGGGAAATGCAAATCAAAACCTCAATGAGATATCACCTATCTCCACTAAGAATGGCCTTTATCAAAAAGTCCCAAAACAATAAATGTTGGCATGGATGCGAGAGATAGGAACACTCCTAGACTCCTGGTGGGACTGCAAACTAGTATGGATATCTTTTTAAGACCCTGCTTTCAATAGTTTTGAGTGTATGTAAGTGGAATTGCTGGACAATATGGTTATTCCATTTTTAATTTGAGGGGAAACCACTGTACTGTTTTCTATAGTGGCTGCACAATTTTACATTCCTATCAACAGTTTACAAGTGTTCCAATTTCTCTATATCCTCAACAATATCTGTTCATTTTTGGTTTGGGTTTTGATTTTAGGGTTTTTTCATGTTTGTTTTATATGAGCCAACCTAACGGATGTACAGTGGTATCTTATTGTGATTTTGATTTGCATTTCCCTAACAATTAGTGATGTTGGCATCTTTTCATGGCCTTATTGACCATTTATAATATCTTCTTTGGAAAAATGTCTATTCATGTACTTTGTCCTTTTTTGAACAGGGTTGTTTGTTTCGTTGTTGTTGAGTGTTGAGCGTTCTCTATATATTCTGGATATTAATCCCTTAACATATTAATATATATCATTTGCAAATATTTTCTCCCATTCTGTGAGTTTTGTTTTTACTATATCAGTAGTGGCTTTTGATGCATATCTCTTAATAAATTTTCATGAAGGTCAGTTTTCCTGTTTTTTCTTTTGTTGCCTGTACCTTTGGTATCATTTTGAAGAAATTAATACAAAATCCAATATCATGGAAGATTTTGCACTATGTTTTCTTTTAAGAGTTTTGTAGTTTTAGGTCTTACATTTGAATCATAGGTAATTTTTTAATTTTAGTTAATTTTTATTTTTAGCCAGTAATATACATTATAATAATAATAATTTTATATAGAGAAAAACTAAAGGTCAAAAATGTAAGATATATATCAGCAACCAATATCTTCATGCTAAATATACTTGTTCCTACTGGGGTGTCATTGCTTTCAAGATATCTTAGCCAAAAGAGAAGATATATGTGTATATTTTAACCCATGTAAATTCATAGCTATAAATTTATCTATTATCTATCTATCTACCTATCACCATGAGGTTCATTCTAAACTTCTCCCTTTGTCTGTATCCTCTCACTACAACAATTAAAAATCTTTGAGTTAATGTTTATATATAATGTTAAGTAAGGGTCAAACTTCATTCTTTTACATGTGGTTATGTGATTTTCTCATCGGCATTTATAGAAAAGACTGTCTTTTTTTCCATTTACTGGACTTGACAATCTTTTAAAAATCATTTAGCCATGTAGGCAACAGTTGATTTCTGGACTTTCTATTCAATTCCATTGGTCTATACATCTGTCTTTCTGCAAGTACCACACTTATTTGATTTCAGTAGTTTTGCAGTAAGTTTTGAAATCAGGAAGTGTGAGTACTTCATCTTTATTTTATTTCAGCATTGTTCTGGCTACTTGGGGTCTCTTGAGATTCTATATGAATTTTAGGATGTCATTGGGGTTTTGATTGGAATTGTATTAAATCTGTACATTGCTTTTGATAGTATACATATCCATATTAAGTCTTCTAATACATAAATATGGGATATGTTTTCAATTTGTTTCAGAAAGCTTTTGTATTTTTCATTGCACAACTGTTTCAATTACTTGGTTAAATTAACTTCTTGCCATTTTGTTATTTTTGAAGCTTAGCAGATGGAATTATTTTCTTAATTTTTTTGTGGGACAGTTCATTGTTATTGTATAAAAATACAACTGATTTTTTCATGCTGTGTAATCTTCTACTTTGCTGAATTATTTACTAGTTCCAACAATTCTTTGCTCATGGATCATATTGTCTGTGAACAGAGGTAATTTTACTCATTCCTTTCTGATTTGTATACCTGTATACCTTTAATCTCTTCTTGACTAATTGCTCTGGCTATGATTTCTATAGTGCTACATTGAATACAACTGGCAAAAGTGGGCATCTTTGCCTTGTACTTGATCTTATTGGGAGAGCTTTTATCTCTTCACCATTCAATATGATGTTCACTATGAATTTTTCATGTATGGTTTTTATTACATTGAGATACTTTCCTTTACTTCCTAGTTTAATGTTTATATCATGAAAGATATTGAATTTTGTCAAATGCTTTTTTATATTAATTGAAGTGATTATGTGCTTTATTTTTCCTTCGTTCTGTTAATGTGGTATATTATACCCATTACAGATGTGATTTTGACAGTATGTGTACACTATGATTTTTACATAGTGTACTACCTTTTTCAGAAATACATCTTACTTAATCATAATGTATAATCTTTTTAGTATGCTTTCAAATTCAGTTTTCTATTATTTTGTTGAGGATTATTGTAATATAACAATGCTTGAAGGAGGTATTGGTCTGTTTTTTCTTTTCTTATAATGTCTTTGTTTGGTTTTGCTCTCAGGGTAATTCTGGCCTCATAGAATCAGTTAGAAGTGTGCACTCCTCTTCCGTTTCTTGGAAAACTTTGAGAAGGGCTGGTGTTAGTTTTTCTCTAAATATTTGGTAGAAAACACCAGTAAAGCCAGCAGACCCAGGGCAACTTTTGGTATGTTGTACTTTCATTTCCATTTTTATCTCAGTGTTTACTCATTTCCCTTGTGATTTTGTCTTTGATTGACTGGTTGTTTAAGAGCAAGTTGTTTTATTTCCATAAAATTTGTGAATTTCCTAGTTTTCTTTTTGTTATTAATTTCCTTTTTTATTTTTTAATCTTTTCAGCATATTGTAGGGGTACAAATGTTAAGGTTATGCATATTGCCCTTGTCCCCCTCCCCCATCCAGTCAGAGTTTCAAGCATGTCCATCCCCCAGATGGTGCACATCACACTCATTGTATGTATATACCCATCCATTACCCCCCACCTGCCTAACACCTGATAAATGTTATTTCTATATGTCCACTTAGGTGTTGATCAGTTAATACCAGTTTGCTGGTGAGTACATGTGGTGGTTATTTTTCCATTCTTGGGATACTTCATTTACTAGACTGGGTTCCAGCTCTATCCAGGAAAATACAAGAGGTGCTATATCACCATTGTTTCTTAAAGCTAAATAGTACTCCATGACATACATATACCACATTTTATTAATCTGCTCATGTATTGTTAGGCACTTTGGTTGTTTCCACATCTTTGCAATTATAAATTATGCTGCTATAAACATTGTTATTGATTTCTAACTTCATCCTGTTGTGGTTATAGAAGACTCTTTGTATAATAACTATCTTTTTGAATCTATTAAGACTTCATTTGTAGCTTAACATTTTATCTAACCTATACAATGTCCCATTTAAAACTTTTATTAATATATAATTCATTTTTTGTATCTTGTAATTGTTTTTAATTGAAAGTTTATTTTGTCTGAGATTTCTCTCGCCATCCCTATTCTCTTTGTTTGCCATTTACATGAAATATCCCTTTTCATTCTGTCACTTTCAAACTACTTGTATCTTTGGATCTAACCTGAATATCTTGTAGATAGCCTGTATTTTTAATCATTGCATAATTTTTAAAAAATCAATTTTTCCAATCTCTTTTGATTGAGAAGTTTATTTCTTTTGCATATAAAATAATTACCAATAAGGAGGGACTTACTTGTGTCATTTTGTTATGTGTTTTCTAAGTGCCTTATAGTTTTTTTCCCCTCATTTTCTGCATTGCTCTCTTCTTTTGTGTTTAGTTGATTTGTGTGTGTGTGTGTGGTGAAACTAAATTCTTTTCTCACTTCCTTTTCTGCATATCGTTAGCTATTTTCATTATGGTTAGGATGGGTATTACATTTAACATCCTAAAGTTATAACACTCTAACTTGAATTGGTACCAGGTTACCTTCAGTAACATTAAAAAAACTCTGCCCTATTAACATTTCCATTCCCATAACTTTTAGTTGTTGATGACATAAAATTATATCTCCACACACTGTGTGTTCAAATTTGAACTACATTGTTTTAATGCCTTAGTCTCTTAAATGTAGAAAAGAAAAAATGGAGTTACACACCATAGTTACAATAATACTAGCTTTTACAATTGCCCATATATTAATCTTTACTGGGATCCTTTTTTCTTCATGCAATTTTGAGTTACTGTCTTAGTGTTCTTTTATTTCAATCTATAGGACACCCATTAGCATTTCTTGCAGTGCTGGTCTAGAGGTAACACACTCACTCATATTTGGTTTATCTGAAAATGTCATAATGTCTCCCTCACTTTTGAAATATAAATTTGTCAGATATAGGATGTTTGGTTGACAGATTTTTTTTATTTTTCACTTTTATTACTTTGAATATATCGGTCCACTGACTCTAGCCTCCAAAGTTTGTGATGAGAAATTTGGTGACAATCTTATGAAGGATTTGTTATATGTGATGAATCTTGCTGCTTTCAAAATTCTTTCTTTGATTTTGGCTTTTTGAATTGTGATTTTAATGAGTCTCAATGTGGATAAGATTGAGCTCATCTTACTTGTGATTTGTCGATCTTCTTTGATGTTTAATATTTTTCATCACATTTGGGAAGTTCTTAACTGTAATTTCTTCATATATTCTCTCTTCCTCTTTCTCTCTTTCTTTTCATTTTGGGCCTCCCACAATGCATAACTGGGTCTACTTAATAGTGTCACACAGATCCTTTAGATTCTGTTCCCTTTTCTTCACTCCTTTTATTTTATGTTCCTAAAACAATTTCTATTTTTCTATCTTAAAATTCACTAATTCTTATTTTTTTTGCTTGCTCAAATCAGCAGTTGGATCTCATTAGTAATTTTTTATTTTGATTATTATAGCACTCAGCTCCAGAATTTCTTTTTAGTTTCTTTTTAGATTTTATATTTCTTTGTCCATATTTCATTTCATTCATACATTGTTCCTTCAACTTTCTTCACATATTTTTAAATTTCTTTTAGCATATTTAAGACAGTTATTTAAAATTATTTGTCTGGTAGATTTACCGTCAGTCCCTTTTCATGGATAGTTCTATCTTTTGTTTTGTTTTCCTGTTTTCCTTTAAATGACCCATACTTTCCTGATTTTTTTTTTCTTGGAATGCCTTTTTGTTTTTAAATTGAAAACTGGACATTTGTACTTAACAATGTGGTAACTATGAAAATCAGATTTACTCCTGCCCTGTTCAGAATTTGCTGTTTTGGTTTTTTTTTTTTTCTGGGTTTTTGTTTGTTTGCTTGCTTGCTTGCTTTAATTAATATGGTAGGGTGTCTCTGTGCTATGTTTTAGCTTGAAGTGTTAACCTAAAATCTTCCCAGGTGTTTTCTGAGCTTGTACCCTCCCCTGGACATTCAAGGGGACTTTTTAATTTTCCTGTATTTATAGTTGTTTTTGAATGTTTAGTCTTCATTGTCTGGCTTCCAAAAGGAGAAAAATGAAGGATGAACAATGTGCCAGTTCTTTACATCTCTTAGATGTCACTTCAGTCATAGGAGAAGAGGCTTATAATGATTAGAGGAGGTGCAACAAGGACTGCCTGCCTCTTTGTCTGAACATCTGAGATCAGAAGTAGCAATAAGTGATCAGATCAAAGATCCCTGATATTTGGAAGATAAGATCATATCCTTTACCCTGGCTCCATAAATTGTGTGTAAGCTGCTCTAGGAACATATGTATAGCTGCTTGCCTTTGGATCTGAGAGGTGGGTGATTGGCAGCTGCTACTGTGCTAAGAGCTTAAATTGACTGAAATTAATTTGGTTTACCATCCAAGCCCAATCTTGGAATTTGCAAGCCTTCAAAAGACTCCAAGACTCCAAATTAGTTATATTGGACAGATTATGACTGATGTATTTGCAAAATTGCAATTGTTGTCTAAGTGGGGAGCTAAATTTTTGGTGCTTCCTACTATACCATCTTCCCTGAATTCTTCCTCTCCATATTTTTGTATTTATTTTTTATACCTCTTCCTTTACTGCTGTTAATTTCTTTATTTTTTCCCTCCACTGTATTGTGAAACCTGTCCAATTTGATTTCCACATAATTAATCATATATTGTTCATCATTAGATTCACTTTTTTGCACTTTTAATATACAAATTTCCCCACATATTTTTTTCTTAAAAAAGAAATATTTTTAAAATATGAGGATAAAAAGGAAATATAGTACCTCTTTCCATAACTCAAATCATTCATAAATGAATAAAATATTATTATACCAAGAAAGTTTTATTTTCTCAAGTATCATTCCATAATCACATTCCTTCTTTCCCTCTTACCAAGAAGTAAGCATCATTGTGAATTTAAGGTTCATAAAGCCTATGTATGCCTTAATTATACCTGTGTATGCCTTAAGTAATTTATTTTGTATTTTTATATTATAAACAGGAAATATAAGTAATATTTGAAATAATATTGCCAGACTGGCACATTGCTAACACTAAAAGCTTGCTTTTGAAAATACATATTAATGCATCATGAGGTTTCCTTCCTGGGGGAAAGAGAAACATTTTATTACAGAAGCAGGGTTTTATAAAATTATCCTCTTACTATATTAGAAATTGTAGGCACTTTTTGTGATTATATGTATTTTCTACTCTAATATACTTGTTCAGAATTTTTTAGTAAAATTAATGAAGTAGGATATTTTTATACTTTAATAAATACAATTATGTATGTTTGCCCATTTCTCATGAGACAGAGCATTTTGTCTCATTTAAAATCTGCTTTCTTCACTGTTGCCCAATACTCAATCTTATACTATCAGACATAATATTCTATTTATTCTTGTTCTGGATATCCAGCTTAGTATCACAACAATGAATAAGAAAATGGAAAGGTGTGCTAGCTTTTCATGCATACTCTGAGGATATGATTGTTGAGCATATCCTCCTGCAGTCTTTATGGAAACCATAGTTAACTTTATTCTTTTTGTCCAGCAAAATGCTAATTACACAAATGAATATAACACAGTTATTTTTAAAACTGCTGATATTTAGTGCAAAAGTTCAGGCAATATCTTGCTATTTTTTATACAAATTTCTTCTACTTTTTATTGTAATTGTTTCAAGTTCACATATACACCAACAGGTTCAGATGCCTCACTTAATCAAGGTGTATGCCTGTTGTGAGGCTGCCTCTTACTGGTCCTGATTACTGATTTCACTACTGAGTGAAATACATGGAAATTAACAAGAAAAGCCTATGGCATCTATGCTGTGGGCTATTCATCTCTATATCTTTTTAAAGATATAAAAGCTCATGATTATACATTCATATATAAATAAAGTGAAATATTTATTTCATTGTTCCAACTGAAATTTATCTTTGCTTATTATTTTAGGTAAAATGATGTGAAGATAAGATAGCATTCATTGTAAAATATGATATTACATGAAGTTTGAATAGTGAGTATATTTTTCCATTATGCTTTTGTTGGCATCCTTTCTCAGATTAATATCTTAAATGGCTTCAGCGTTTATATTAACCTTCAGCATTAAGACTTTAAAAATGTTTTATATACTCAAAAAGTAAAAATGCAAAAAAAAAAAAAAAAGCAGTGAAGCTAGATTATTAACCCAAGTCAGTGACAAAATATCTGCTTTAAGTTTAGAATTTACCCAAGGAAAGGATGTCAATAAGCAGTGATGAGTTCCACAAAGTAGGTGCATAACAGCAAATAGAACAATCACTCAAAATGACACAATTGAAACCCAAAGAAATGAGAGATCTGTGTCAATTGACTTCTGCTAACAACCTGTAGAAAATGGACTTGAAAACTCCTTAAGGTAACTTTGTCTACAGGCATGGAATTTTAACACAATACCAGAATTTTGCAGGTAATGCAATCTTCAGAAGTACCTCAGATAATGAAGTCAGAGATTTCATGGCAAATAGTATGCAAACTCTATTATTGATAATGCTATGCGAATGTTACAATCCCAAAAAAGTCCATAATGGATAACATGCAAAAAATGTACCTAAAAAGTAAAGCATGTTAATTCCAAAAGCAATACAATCCCTAAAAGAAGATGCCATCATATTTTAAATGAACATGCAATGTCAGTGGAGGTGACCCACATTTTAATAATAATTTAGATTTAGAATATTTATTAAACAAAATCTGGATACTATAAATTATACAATAAATTATACAATAGATTATCTAAGCCCTAAAAATCCAAATGTCAGATAATGCCTAAGGGCTTGAGATTGGGACAAAAATGAAAGGATGTAGAGTGTCAGTTCTGGACACTATTTTAAGTAAGTGGTGGGGTATTTAAATGAATCCCAGTGTAGTGCAGGAAGTAAAAATAGGCACTGTACGCATTTATATTTAGAAGTTTTAAATATGAATGTATTTATATGCATTTATAAATGGTTCATGTAATTTAGAGGTTCTTATTTTTATTATAAAAATGATGTCCTATAATAGCATGAAAGAATGCTGAATATTGCAAAGTAGCTTTCTATTATATTTATGTTTTTAGGTTAAGGGACTAATGTTTAATAAATGAAACCTGCATATCATTTCTGGCTTTGGAAAATAAATTATTTTCTATTTTTTTTACTTTCCATAGGCTCCCTTGTGTTTTTAAATAATATATATGTTAAACTACTGAATGATGAGTAATTAAGAACTTAGATATGATTCATCTGAGGACTAAAAATGTAAAATTACACAATACTGTCCCCTCCTGTTTTTGTTTTGTTTTTTTTTCTTTTTAGCTTTAACTTTTCAGCACAATCTGAGCTCCAGTAAAACCATTGCAGGACACACCCTAGATGATGTGAATGACAATTCTACACTCAATAATACTATACTCAATAATTTTTATAGTAAATTCATATTGTTTAAATCTTTATTAGAAAGCTATTGTCTTCATTGAAATTTAAGTAGCCTGAGTCAGGAAAATTTTTGTTGTATTGGAAAGTACAAATAATATATTTCTTCTTCAAATAATTACTTAAAACCATTATTAGAGTGCTTATATTTGCACATAAATTAGTCTTTCAAATACTTGTTAAGGCTAAAAATTTATTTTGCCTGAGAAGATGGGAAAAAACATGAGGTTTGCCCTAGATACAAATGACAACTTGTGTTAATTGAAGAAATTAATGACACTGAGTCAAGTAGATTATAGAAAACAGAGCAATACACAGACTCATCCATTACAGAATATCAAATATAATGTAATAATCTTAATTTCTTCAAGATGGAAACTATCTCATGTAAAATGTTTGCCTTTAAGGAGTAGAAAATTGTCCTGATTTCAATTACATTATATTCTCATTTTTCAGGAATAAATATGGTAAAATTTCTTATAAGAAATGAAAAAATCTAAAACTTAAATGCACTAGAAAGTGAAAATCAAAAGAACTTAAAATGCCCCCCACCAAAAAAACAAATATGACCTAGAAAATTCAAGTACTAATTTCATTTTCTGCTAGGAGTTCAATGATTAAACCATCATTCTGATTTTGTACAATTATAATGCATATTAGTGAGATATCATAAGTTAAGATACCTAGCTCAATACATGATTGATGTTCAATAGATGTGAACTGTATATGAGTTCTGGCCTTTTTCTTTGCATAAACTTTCAAAAAAAATGATTTTGCTATGTAAGTTAAATGATCAATAATTTTGGAAGATAAAACAAAGAACAAAAGTGAAAAACGAAGTCTGAATTTTGAAGGCCTCTAGTGACATAATTAATTTTTTACCTAATAAGAAAAGTAGATCTACAAAAGACTCTGACCAGAAGAATTAAAATAAGAATACTGTGTTTTAACATAATGAATCAGACTTGATTGACATGGATGAGTGATTGCGAGTATACATGTGTCATTTATGTGAATGTAACAGGGAAGGATTGTTAATAAAGAGTCCTCCAAAACCCAAACTGTTTCTGATGAATAGATAGATAAATAGATAGCTGGAAGAAAGCATATACATGTATATTTTTTTGCCATGTGGTCCTGACCAGTTTTCTGTATTGAATTTTATGATTTGTATGTGATAATAAGTCTCTCATTATGCTCAACTGAGTAATCCTCTTTTTTTCCTGACAGTTCACACAAATAGCAATAAACTTATCTGATGCCTCCTGCTTTCTTTATGTCATTTGAAAATGCGTTACTGTTATACTCTCAGAATAAATTGAATTTTATTCTTTTAAACTTGAATTTGAGTGGTTTGGTACTTTAGCTTTTTTCTGTTATGTTACAGAGTATTATAAAGTCCAAAGTGATAACTGTAGGAATAGTGCCATATAAATTCTGTTGCTATTGTGGAATCTGGGATTTGTCTCCATGGACACTGAGCCAGGCTAACAGTCAGGGTTTCATAACGTGACACTGGGGACTGAGGAGCTAAGCAGTCTTTATTCAAAATAAAGTGACTATAAATTAAGCAAACACTGCATATATCACATAAAAAAGTAACATCAAATTTTCTTTAAAGCAACATATTGAAAAGAGGTTATTAAAATGTTCAGAATTTCTTAAAGCAGTAAAGATATCTACTTTCTCCAATATTCTTGTTTATAGGTTAATAATTGCAATGCTTATACTAGCAAATATCTATGATAATGAATTAGAATGCAAACGATATGATGTATGATGGCAGATTTATTAATCTAGAGTAAAATTAGAAGTCCACATAATAAGCATCCATATTGATTTTGAAATAGGAAAGGCCCTCCAAGTGTATTTGTGTCTACATTAAAAATTAAAAGAACAAAATGCTGGTTTAAAGTAAAAAAAAAGAAACAGTTGACAAATTATTCAAAAAGTGCTATATTAAGATGACTTTTTAAATGTATTCTATTTGAATGGTGGAAACAGCTTTCTAATGTCGGTAGCTGTGAGAATCCTTAATGCAGATTTCTTTTTTTGAAAAGGAGGGCATCCTTATTAAATTTGTGAATTTGCCTTGCTTACCACGTACTCAATAATTCTGCAAAGTTTCATGTAGGCTTGCTTATATGTGATATAGATAAAGTTTTATTCAATCAATGGTAGATTGAGCTTTACTTTTTATTTTCTTCTGAATTGCACTAAAGTAAAACATAATCTACTAATGATATAACATAATTATCTAATTGCTAATTAAATATATACATGTTACTATAGCAATCATGCTTAGCATTTAAGAAAATAAGATAACGTTTATAAAAATCCTCATGTGATACTCTGCATATAATAAATTTGTAATAATTATATGCAACATGACAATCATAAGTAATTTAAAAAATTCTAATATAAAATACATTATAAATGTATGTAATAATAACTCTAAAGCTTATAAACTACCAAAAAACTATATTTTACATCTCTTGGTAGTTGTAGTGCCCATCCTTATATTTCTCCAACATATCAATATATTATTTTGTTTATTTCTAATTTTACCTCATTCTTCTGGATGATTAATGCACGATAAGTATTAAAATCATTTTGAATGTCTCTATAAACATTGAATAAACTTTTTCATTAGGCTATTTCAGGAAGCCCTTGTTTCACCTATCCTGTCTATTGTTTTCTCTTTCTCACAAATAAAACAATGAGCTGAATTGGTGGCGCACAAACACTGCCCGAGAGTGGACAAAATCCTTTTAATAAAAACAAAAAAAAAGGAATAAAAAATACCTTCTAGGTCTACTTACTTTTAAATAGGGACAACAATAATTATTGATGTGTATGTCAGAGTTTCAGTCAAGACTTGAAACAGAAATAATCAAATGTGACAATATAAAATGAAAATCTGTTGTCTTGCTATTTTCAGCTGTAGTAGCTGAAGAACATATTGGAAAATTTTATGCTGTAGAAATGGAGGACACGTTTAAAGAAAATTTCCAACTAAATCACCAGAAATCATCTGTTGCTTTGTTTAAAACTACATTGCAAAGTCCAACAGCCTCATAGTGTGAGCTCGTTTTTTAAATGAAGTAAAAATAATTGCTAATATTTAGCAAGAAAATAAGTATGTTGGATTAATCTAGGGACTGATACTGACATTGTTAACACTATTAAAAACACTAATAGAAATTTGTTACCAGATTTTCAGTTCAATTGCACATATTGGTGATGTAAAGATTACTTGTGGACATCTTGTGGTGTAGCTGTGTGTATTCCTCTCAAAATACAAACCCATTGAATTATTTTCTGTGTTCTACTTCTCTTGTGACAATTAAGACAGAATAGCACATAAAATTAAAATTTATTTTTATGACAATTTCTTCAGTTATTGTATGTATAATTATACCAACTGCTCCCTTTGCCTTTTGGCTTAAGAATTAAATAATTATTCTTATGATTACAAAATCAGACCAGGAATAATTGTGCCTGTTTTTTGTATTGACATTTCTTTACCTTTCTGACAATCAGATATAAGAATAAATCAAAACATGATGATCTCTATAGGTTCACAAATGTCAGTCATTATCTATCGCATGTGGTCCCTTAGTCTACAGGATTGGGCATTTCTCCAGCCACAGTTTTCTTGGTTCTATTTGGTTATCCTTATTATTATTATCCTTATTTATACCTTATTATTTTCCTTATGCCACAAACCAGTGAAGGAATAAAAATACGAGAGAAAGAGAGATAATCTTAATGAAAATAGTCTTTTCCAGGCAAAAAAAAAAAAAAAATCAACCAAAGAAAAGACCCCTCAATTTAATAAGAGCCATAAAATGGAGGGATCCTTTTCTTTCCCCAAGACAGTAACAAAGAACAAAAATTATTGGTGAGTAGTTGTATCTGTTGCCTAAAAGCCAAAAAGTAGTATTTCCCTCCTGTTGGCTCTGTTGAAAGCAAAGAAACACATACCATATAATCAATCGCTTTCTGCGGTAAGGTGAATGGATATACTACAGTTAAAGAGTTGAGGGAAATAACACAGGTTTGAAAAAAAATCTGTGGGATAAATAATAATTTTGTAAAACTTTATATAAGGAAAAAATGAGTCAAAGAGCTTAAATATTCTTAAACTCAAGTAGTCAGTACACGTGAAACATATTTAACTTCAAATTCCATTCAATGTTCAGTATATTGAAAGTAGGAGGATGTCTCAGGTATGAATTTATTCAAAGAATAAAATTCCACATTTCAGATTTCATAAAAGAAGCTGGTTAAATTCCTAGCAGAGATGTGGTAAGGAAGTTGCTGACTTGGGATAGCATGAAGTAGAGCTATAGATCATTGGAATAGAAGTTATTTATAAACATAGAATAAATGGAAATGAAAATATATTTGATCAAAAGGAATTTAGTGTTGCCCCAAATTCTAGAAGGGCAACCTGAACTATGTAAAAAATGTCCTCAAATTGGGGGAATAGGGGTACAGCAGCTCACTTGATTAGTTTGATAGATATAGGATTGATTTTAAGGAAAAGGGTATTTCTAAAGGGTGAGTATGGGTAGAGGATAAGACTTAAAAACAGTAGCTCTAATAAGACAAATGCATGATCCTGGCATAGGTGAATATGGGAGTTTGACAAGCATCAACTCTAAGAAAAATTATAACAGAAAGCAGAACCAAAAGATGATTACAAAGTGGATAAATAAATGTATAGCATACATTTTTTAATGTTACAATCCAAGATTTAATAGTTTGGGTCACCTTTATCAAAAGAGGAAGCTGAATATTTTCTTTTTAATGTTTTATTCTGCATATTCTACTTCTGAAGATAAATGAATCTCATTTAGGAAGACATACTATATACTATTTAATGCAAATATCAATGAAATTTTATGATGTAATGTAATGCATAGTTAACTAGACCTTTAAAGAATACTTTCAAAATTATTACTAAGTGAAGTATATTATTTTATAACAAGTACTTTAAAATGATATTAAATGATCAGAAAGTGTTAGAATGAAAGTCATATTAGCACCTTCTCAAAACAAAATGTCCATCTTAATTATCTTTGAATTTATCACCAGATATAGACTTAGGAAGTTTATCAAGAAAACAAATAATCCTAGAACTGTTCTGTCTACAGCCAAAAATATGTTTATTAAACACAAATGATCGTTTTTCTTTTGAACTGCTTCACCAAACATCACCATAACTGTCAGGAGTTTCCAGATTTAGTGTAATTGCTTACTTTTCTCTTACCTGAGAATGCAAACTTAAATAAGATTTATTTAGTATCCACTGAATTTCCTAAACTGCTATCAGTTTGATGATAATATCATAGCAGAACGTGGTCATGACAGCAGGATAGTGTTTGGAGTCAGAAGAAACAGGCTTTAGTTCACAACTCTTTGTTCTTTATTTAGAAGATCTTTTCTAATTTGCTTAAGCTGTTTAAAAACATTTTAGGCTTGCTGATACTAATATGTTCCTGACCTAACTACTGCAGTTAGCCTGAGGAATAACTGAAATAATATCTTTAAAATAAATCTGTAAACTAGAAAAAAATAATTGTTATTAAATATTATTTGAGTGGTTGGGTACTTACAGTAAATAGATAGAATTCTGGAAGATTAAACTCTTATTAGCTAAGTATCAAATGTCAGATTTCCTTAAGTGCTAAGTTTGACAGTTGGTATCTCTGCCATTTTACTTTCACACTTATTGTGTCATTTTTATTCTGAAGGTACATCCTCAATCTTTCAAATGTATATGTTGGCTTGTTATTATCTTTCAAAAAAATTTTAGAACAATTTTTGTGAAATCATGGATAAGTCAAAAATTTGAGTTATTTTCAAACATTAGTTCAGTCATGAAACCAATGCAGCACAGTCAGCTGGAAATATCAGTGAAGTGTTTGGGAAGGATGTGGCTAATTAATGCACAGTACATGAATGGTATGAGAAGTTCCATTCTAGTGATTTTAATCTTGAAAATGAGCCAAATGGGAGAACTGAAACCAAGGTAGATAATGATAAGCTGAAAGCTGTAGTGGAAGCAAATCCATCTCAACCTATGTGTGAATTAGCAGCAAGGTTTGACATTACTATTCCAACAATATTGGACAATTTGAAACAAATTAGCAAGGTAAGGAAGCTGGACAGATGGGTACCTCATGAGTTAAATGAGTTTCAGAACAGAAATCATCTCAAAGCTTGCCTTTCTTTGCTGTCTTGACATACACGATTTCTACACCATATTGTTATGTGTGGTGAAAGATGGAATACTTTTAATAATCACAAGCATTTGGCACAATGGTTGGATAAAGATGAAAAACCAAAATACAGTCCAACACTGAATATTCATCAAATAATACTAATGGTGTCTGTCTGGTGGTCCAGCACTGGTATTATCCACTATAGCTTCATGAAACCTGGTCAATTGATTACAGCTGATCTTTACTCTAACCAATTGGGTGAAATGATGATGATGTTTGCAATTAAGCAGTAAGATTGGTCAATAGAGACAGGCCAATCCTCTTACAAGACAATGCTGGACCACATGTTACATAAACAACACTGCTCCAACTATGGAGGCTGAACTTGGAAACTGTCACCCACTGTATTCACCAGACCTTGCAATAACTACCACTTCTTCCAGGCTTTGGAACACTTCTTGCAAGGAGAGTATTCAATTCTCAACAAACTGTGGAAAATGCTTTTTGCAATTTCATCAACACTTACTCTTCCAGACTTCTTCACTGCTGGCATAAAGAAGCTACCGTTAGGACAGCAAAACTATGTCGATAGTTTAGGTGCATACTTTGATTAACTGTACTGCTTCTTGTTTGAGATATAATAAACTAAACTTTTGATTTGAAAATGGATATTTTATATTTAATGATCTAACTCTAAACACCTGAAGAAATATATTGAAATGAAACAAGAGTCATAAAAAGAAGCTCTCTGCAGAGTAGTATTTTTCCCCTATCCTTCAGAAATAAGTTTCACTGTCTCTTGTCATTTTCATTTTCTACCCTTACCCCAAAAAGACAAACAAAGATTTCACTTCTGCTATTGATAACAAGGGATGGTTGTGTCTAGTGAAACTCATTACTGCTTTGATTTTTTACATAGCTCTTTTCGACTCTGTTTGAGTTGTCTTCCTCTTGTCATGTCCATTTTTTTTTCTGTAGTCGAGATCACTCTGATCTGTACTTTGATTCCATAGTCATTTCTTTGCTATCTCTTTCACGCCACAAAATAACATATACGTTTATCATCATGAAGAAAGAGTGGTTTTTGCAACTTTAAGGTAAGCAAATTTATGCTTTTGAATATGCATCTGCAGAAATAATGCACTATACAGGGTTAAGTAGAAAATTTTAAATATATTAAAATGTGTAAAGATAATAAATAGCTATCAAAGGGCAACTTCAGAGACAAAGAGAAGAAAAACTGTACCATAGTTAAAAGAGTTAAATCTATATTTTTCTTAGTGTTCTGTTTTCCTCAATGCTTATAGAAAACATTGCAATAGATCTCATGCCTACTATTCATACATTGCTAAGTTGCCACAAATTATTTATGTTTATACAAGGGTATATCAGTAATTTATCTTAATATGGATTTTAGAAAATTTAAAATATTCACACGAATTATCACCATTATTGAACAAGGTAAGATAATAGTTGTATTAATGCTCAAATTGACAAATTTCTATAGGATGTGGTTGTCCTTGAGTTTTGATAACTTGAGAAGTTAGTAAACACAACATATTGAGGACTTAGTTTACACTGAGCATAAAACATTTTATTCAGACTTCTGGGAGAGTTTCAAAGATATTCCCATGACCAGGGGTATTTTACAATTGCAGGAAATTTCTCCAACAATAATTGGAATTTTCAGGTATTTTAATTTAACGGTAGTTGAGATATAAAATAATATCCTAGTTGTTGCTTTCGTCTGCATTTTTAAATGCACATGACTTTGAACATTTCTTCATATGCTTCTTTACTCTTTTCATTTCCTATTTTATAAATTGCATATATATATATTGCATATATATTTTTTTTCCAATTTCTACTATAGTTACTGTATCTTTGTTGTTATTTGAAGAAGTTATTTTTATATGTTAGATAATCATCCATTTTGCTATTGGGTATCTCTAATTCTGTCCTCTACAAATTCCATGCAATTCTAAGTCAGAATTTTCTTTTTTTGAGAAACCTTAAAATTGTTCCAAATTATATAGAGAAGTATAAGCATACACAAAAAGCTTAATAATCATTTTTTACAAGAAAAATTAGGCATATTATGGTATAGGGTCATATTTGTTAAAGTATGGCATGCACAAGAACACACAGATAAAGCAATTCGAAGAACAGACAACTATAAACAGACCGTGTATATATCCATTTCATATGCAACAAAGTGTTACCATAAATCATTAGGAAAAGTTGGAGAGTTTAAGTAGATTGAATCACGAAATCCAGATCTTTATATAAAGAAAAAAGAAACAATCAAATATGACATTCAGGATTAAATGGATTAAATATTTACTTTTAAAGGTTAAATTGTAAAGTTAATAAAAGAACATTAAAGAAAACTTTGCTGTGTCCTGGAGGCAGAAAAGAAACTTATTGTGTAAAACTTTTATAGTACAAATGAAAGGGCAAAAATTCATAAGTTTAATTAAATTGAAATAAAGGATTTCTCTTTATGGCTATTGTTGTCATTTATAATTTAGTTCATTACCAATATAAAAGGCAAAACATATTTTAAAGAAATATCAGTTATAACAACAAAAATTTACACATCTGGAAACAAAGATGTGCTAAAAGTTTATGTAAGGATAGATTCAACAATTTACAGATTTTTTTTCTTTACAACTTGATATCTAGATTCATTTTAATCAATATTCCCAATTTTGGGAGGAGGATATGAAAAGCCTTTCCCAGTGAATGTAGGCTCAAAAATATGTAAATATCCTCTTTAAGAAGAAGAATGGAGAATGGGGACTTGTCCCAACAATTATTAGTATTTATAATAAAGTTAATGTTTTTAAGATATCCTATATTTAAAAAAGATAGGAAAACTAAATGATTGAATTGATTGGACATATTAGAAACAACTCCCTTCACACAATTAGAAGCTTGATTTATGAGAGAACTGGAGTAACCCAACATCAATGGGAAAAGTTATTTTAATTTCAAAATGTATAATGTATGCCGTTCTTTATAGTACACATCACTTATGAAACCATTTTTTTTGGTGATTGGTAGTTATAGTTAAGCAAGAATTTTGGAACAAATTAAACCTGTTTGTAGTTAGACAGGACTGTGTAATTATTAAATTGTCATATGTATCAGAGAATGTACTGCAAAATCTGAGGCTTGTTTTTTTAAATATCCTGGAAGAATTGAAGAAAAGATTGAAGTAGAGCTTTTGAACTCTGCTGCTGCTTAGTTCTTCATTTGAATAAAAAGCAAAGTATTGTTGGCGGGGCACAGTGGTTCACATCTATAATCCTAGCACTCTGGGAGGCCCAGGTGGGAGGATCATTTTAGCTCAGGAGTTTTAGACCAGCCTGAGCAAGAGTCAGACCCTGTCTCTACTAAAAATAGAAAGAAATTAGCTGGACAACTAAAAATAAATAGAAAAAATTAGCCAGGCATGTTGGCACATGTGTGTAGTCTACTCAGGAGGCTGGGGCAGAAGGATTGCTTGAGCCCAAGAGTTTGAGGTTGGCAGCTAGGCTGATGCCACGGCACTCTAGCCCAGGCAACAGACAGAGAGAGCCTCTGTGTCCAAAAAAGAAAAAAAAAAAAAGTACTACTGGCTATTTTTAATTTGGGTTTTGTGGACCAAAAAGACTTGCTAATTTCTAGGTTGCTCAATCTTCAGTGTCTCTTACTAAGCAGACTTTCTTTGGAAAATAAACCACTATATAATCAGACAAGCCACCCTTATATTTGATGGTAAGTTTAATATAGTAAGACTGCCTATTTGATTTCCTTATCAGGATACCAAATCCTGGGAACTTATGATTATATAGCAATATACAGCTATCGTGCCATTTAAAGTTCCAAGTGCCAGGAGAGAAAACAGCAGGAAAAAAAAAAAAAGACCAAATCACTTCCTCCATGGATTAATATTCTGGTCGGCAAAATGGAAAACAAGCTAAGTAGCGTAAAAGTTATCTATCACTGCATAATCAATCATGCCAAATGTACGTGATTTAAAATATGTATTCGCTCATGATTTCTGGGGGTCAGGAATTCAGGTGCAGCTATTCAGGGTGCCTCTGGCTCAGGGTCTTTCATGGCTACAGTCAGATGCTCCAGCAGATCCACTTCCCTCCAAACTCACTCACATGGCTATTGGCTGCCAGTTGGAGACAGTATTCCTCGTAATTTGAGCCCAACCAGAGGGTTACTCACAAAATAGCAGTTTGCTTCACCGAAAGCAAAGGCTCTGAGACCAGGAAACCACCATTTTTTTGTAACCAAGACTCAGATGGAGCATCTCATCATTTACGCTGTGTTCTATGTGTTAGAAGTTCTGACTATATTTAAGGGAGAGGGAATTACACAAAGGCATGGATATGAGGAATAGAAATTATTAGATCATTTTAAAAGCTGCTTCCTGAAGTAAGTAAGTAAATAGCCATAAGGACTAAGGAGAAAAAACAGGACAGGAAATGAGATAATAAGTTTCAGGGGGGAATGTGGAAATTTCAGATAGAATAAGAAGTCTGCACTGACAAAGTGAAATTTTTGATAATTAAGGGATGTTGGCACATGTGAAAAGGTGAGGCAAGACCATTGCAGATGGAGAAAATATTAGATCTTGATATGTAATGAGTCGGTAATAAGAAAGTAAAAATTAGCAGATGCTGAGAAAGTTAAAATTGGCCCTTCTTATCACTAGGCTAGAATAACAGACATAAGTAAGGCCAGCTCAAAGTCACTATGAAAGAGTATGAGGATACTGCAGCTGTAAAGTGTCATAAGGAACCACCTCTTCAGTGACTACTGATGTTTTAATCACTAAGTAACTATTTCATAAAAATCACACCATTAGTAACATTGCTGTTTGAAAGCAGTGACAGAATGAAATACACCATTCTTGCCTGGGTATCTAAGTCATTTTGATATAGAAGGGTAGCTTCAATTTTCTTTTTTTAAATTATTATTTCAGCATATTATGGAGGTACAAATGTTAAGGTTACATATATTGCCCATGTCCCCCCTCTGCCCTCCCACCCACTCAACACCTGATAAATGTTATTCCTATGTGTCCACTTAAGTGTTGATCCGTTAATACCAATTTGCTGGTGAGTCCATGTGGTGCTTGTTTTTCCATTCTTCAGATACATCACTTAGTAGAATCGGTTCCAGCTCTATCCAGGAATATACAAGAGGTGCTATATCACCATTGTTTCTTAAAGCTGAATAGTACTCCATGGTATACATATAACACATTTTATTAATCCGCTCATGTATTGATGGGCACCTGGGTTGTTTCCACACCTTTGCAATTGTGAACTATGCTGCTATAAACATTTGAGTGTAGGTGTCCCATTTGTAGAGTGTCATTGGATCTTTTGGGTAGATGCCCAGTAATGGGATTGCTGGATCAAATGGTAAATCCACTTGTATTGCTTTCAGATATCTCCATATTGCTTTCCAAAGAGGTTGAACTAGTTTGCAGTCCCACCAGCAGTGTAGGAGTGTTCCTATCTCTCTGCATCCACACCAACATTTATTGTTTGGGGACTTTTTGATAAAGGCCATTCTTACTGGAGATAACTGATATCTCATTGCAGTTTTGATTTGCATTTCTCTGATGATTAGAGATGTTGAGCATTTTTTCATATGTTTGTTGGCCTTTATTCTGTCTTCTTTTGAAAAATTTCTGTTCATGTCCTTTGCCCACTTTTTGATATGTGCGGATATGCAGATATTGGCTTTCTGGATACAACATTCTACACTTAAATTAAATTTTGAGTTTCCATGGAAATAGGATCCTGAGTCCACTTTCCAACCCAGACCTCATATTGACTTTATATTAATACAAGGCCAATTTTTGTTTTTAACCTATCAAAACACTGTTTCATTTGGCTTTCACCTACTGTTCCAAATCCTTTAATAACTTTCTATTTTTCTTTATGGAGTCTCATGGTTCCTCCAGTGTGCAGTCTCTCATTGAGAGAGAGTCATTAGCCTCACTTTGTAGGACTATAGTTTCGTCCCTACTGGTCTTAGATTGATTGGACTGGAAAAAATAAGGATCTTAAGTGAATGAAAGAGAGACAGTTGTAGAGGAGGACAGGGAAATACCTTTCCCTCCTTCAGGGTAGCAAAGGATCTATTCAAATAGAGAATACTTTTATATCACTGGCATTGCCTCACCAATATCATTTAATCTTATTGCAAACAATTTGGCAAATTAATAGAAGAGGCTGGCTGGACATATTTTGAATGGATACTAAGATAGAAAGTAAATTTTCAGCCTTGGGTACATGGTGGATTGGAATTAATGTAATGTGCTATTTGTCTTCTGGGGGCAGATAGTACACTACCCCCTTTGAGAACTAAGGCAATTACCTAAGATGTAGCTGGTGTTTTGAAAGCGTTTGATGGTAGTAGAAGCAAGATAGCCAGGACAGACTTTTCTCTTCCAAAGATATAACTGAATGCCAGATGACCAAAATCTGTGACCAGCAGTTAAATGAATATCATGATGAATACAGATGGGAAAAGGATATTACTCTGAGCAATATTTCTGGCATCTCAGTTGTTGCTCTGGTTTCCTGATTCCATCAAGCTAATCTATTACTGGCTGAGAGTACAGGGAATCTCCTTTTCTCCTACCAGGACTGAGCAACACTGGGGTAAAAGTGCTTGTAAAGCCAATTCAAATTTGCTGTGAAGAGCTGTGAGTCAAAGTTTAACATTTAATCTTTTTTTTTTTGGAGGGAGGATTGAGGTGGGGCAGAGCATATATTAGTAAGTCCATTTGGAAGCATGTTTTAGTCATATCTTCCAACTTAAAATTTACTAATAATACAGAAAATGTTTTATAATAATTACGATTCCGTTTGTTAGGTTTCCTCTCAATTGCTTTTGAATTTGTGTGGAAAGTATACAAATTGACAATATAAAGTCCCAACATTCTTTTCTAACGACTATCCCATTTTCCTGCTCCTCACCATATCCAAACATATGGAAAACTCCCAGCATTTGAAAACTTGACCATTCTCTCCTTCATGATATTCTTTCTTTTGTTTTTGCTGCTATATCCTTCATCAATACATCTGTTCTTTTACTGATATTTCTTCTTTTACCCAATCTCTAAAATCTGAGAAGTTCAAGTTTAATGTTAAGTCCTTGTCTTCTTCTCTTCTCCCTAGATGACCCTATCTAATCTTATGATCTTTATCTTAAATTTATTTTTCACACACACATACACACACACACACACACACACACACATTCCCTAAGGCTTATTTATACAGACATGTTATCTTTAGCTCCTTCAGACTCAAAATCGATTAAACGTCTACTTGACACGTTTGTCTAAATAATTAAGAAGTACCTTGGGTTTATGATATTCATAATTTACTATCTTCCTACCCTCCAAAGGTGTTCATATTTCAGCTTTTCCTATCACATGAAATGGTATCCATATCTTTAATTTCAGGTATATCTAGATCTTCAATTTCAAATCTTTGAGTCATTCTTTCCTTTGATACCTGTCCTCATGACCCACCAGCCCTGAATACATTTAATCCATATGCAAATTATATGAATTCATTTCAAATTGCCATCATATCTGTCTTAGAAAAAAATTCGGTAAACAACTATCAGATCTCTAATAATTCTTGCTTTGCTCAAAACAATCCTATTCACCAAGCCCAAATTTTTCTTACCATGACTCTAATGTAATCTGTTATAATATCTGATCTTATATGATCATATTTCTATCCATATAACTCTTTATGGCCTCCCTTTGTACCTTAAAATGCACTTGACATGAATCAAAGTGATTTTTCTTTAAAAAAAAAAAGAAAGTCAACTCACATTATTTTCTCCTTAAAATATCCTGTAACTTCCCAATGTGAATAGACTTTTTTTCTCGTTTTAGCACTGCATTTACAGAACTTTGTATTAGGCCCAACTTTTCTTTCCATCCTGAATTTAACCCGCTACTCAATCTGTATCCTGTATCCCAGCAACTGGGCTTCTCTCCATGTCATTAATGAGCTTGGTCTTTCCTAATGCTATTTCTTAGAACCTCTACCCTCCTTTCTCAATGTGGAAAAATGTAAACCAAGGCCAAGCTCAAACACTACATTTTCAATTGTACCTTCTCCCAACCACCTGCTCTTTCATGATCTCTTTTGCTTATACCTTTCACAACACATAGAGTTTATAAATGAATTGGGTATGTAGCCACCTTTTCTATTTATTTTAGACCCCTGGAGAGTTCTAAGACTTATTAAGCTATTTCTAGGTCCTAGCAAAGTGGCTCAGCCCAAGGTGAATATTTTAGGAATAATCATTGAATCACACTGAGCTAATCACACTAATTATTAACTAATAAGTGACTGGTAAAATTGAATAATTTAGCCTGAAGGTTTTTTTCTCACTTAATGCCATTGTCCAATCTTTTTTCTTTTTACTTTTAAGTATTCATGCTCCAACCTACTACTGTTATAAATAACAAAAATATTTTTCTCACATAGTTGTTCTCAACAACTATGAAATCATTTTCACATCAAATTGTGTATGTATTAAAGTAGTTTAGTTGTCATTATCATAGAAGAAATTTGAACAGTGCTAGTTATTTTCTTTAAAGGCAAAACATTTAGAATTAGTCTCTGGCACCTATTATGATGATAAACATTACTGGTCAAGCTGTACATAAATAAGGTATGAATTGCCTAATATTCACGAAGCAAGCAGATGCTATTGTTATTACTAATATTATTATTAATACCAGAAGAACATCCAACCATGTCACCTAACCTACAGCAGATATAGCTGAATAAATAAGTCTAATGCACTTTCCTTCCACTGACCACAAATTTTCACTCTCTAGTTCACTACAGCATACAAAGAAACAAAACACCTCTAACTCATTACCTAAATAAACTGGCTTTACTAACAAAACTAAGAGGAAAATTCTTGTAACCCATGGATGGTTAGCATTCATAGGTTGAACAATCATGACTATGGTAATGAAATGAAACAAAATAAGAAAAAATAAATTATACATGTACAACTTTAAAAGTTTAAGAATGGAAATATGATGCTCTAGGGTAAGCCAAAAGAAAGGAGAAAATCTGTACGGTTAGAAAGTCAAGATTTCCCCACTCATTAAGTGGCCTGAGGGCTGTACTACAATATGTCACTTAACCAGTCACCTTACTGCTTAGGCGGTGCCTTACTGCTTAATCATGTTGTGGTCTTTGTCTGTGGAACACACAGCCTACTGCCAAACAATCTCAGGCTCTTCAAATATATTTTCCCCCTCCCATTTTCTCAATTTTTTGGCAATCTCTATCTTAATATAAAAGTTTACCTTAACCTCAGAAATACATACACAGTTCCTCCAAAGTTATTCTCCATAAGGCTGTACCAAAATATGATCTGTGAGGCAGATTTTGAAGATATTTTATAACACTTTAGTTGAATTCTAAGAAAAAAAAAATAGAAAGCTCTCCTCCACAAGGATTTCATTCAGCCCACTTTTAAACTTGATCCATAATTTGATCGAATGCTCTTGGGCACTATTAAATAGTAATAATGAACTTCACCTAAAGCCCTTAGTAATTTTGTTCCACATTTCCTTCTCTAATTATCCACTATTCCCTATTTATTATTACTTCATTCCCTGCCTGAGGCCGTCTAAAAATACTAAGAATGATAAATTAAACAATACATTTGGCACCAAGTTAACCTGTGGGGAGGGTTATAATTTAATGGGTTGTCTTCTGAATTAATTATTTCTGAATTATTTAATTGGAGTTTCTAAACAAATTTCTTAGAAAATGTGACATAAGGACTTGCAGTATATTACTACTAGAAATTATTATGACCAAATCACAGGTCTATCATACCGATCCATTTAAGCTAAATTTTAAAGTAATTTTCCTATACAACTGTAGAGATAGGTTATATTTATAATTTTACAAACAAGCACTATCTTTCAGAGAAGTTTAAAAATATTTTCTTTAGTATCTTGCCAGTGCAGACATTAAACTATTAGCATTTTGAAGCCAATGTCTTTTTATCCCTAAGTAACAATAGTCATTGACTTTTATATAAAAGTCTTATGAGCCTCTATATATATAGGATTTAGATTAAGTACTACTTCAGAAGAACATGATGATACGTTGTAGATTACTTACCCCCACCAGTCTCATTAAAGCTCTATGATAACCAATTTCTGTTTCTCTGAGCTAGAAATTTCATCATCTTATGTGGAAAAATTGTCACTTAGAAGAATGCACACTGCACGATGTTAAACAAACTATTGTCATGTGAAATTTAACCCACAATGCGCAGTGTTTTCTAGTTTTCCTCTTGGAGAGGCAGAATCTTATGGAAGATTCTCACAATCTTCCACAAATGTCAACAAACAAAAACTTCTCAACCATTAATCCTCAGCAGCAGATCCAGAAGAAGAGGAACAGCTCATCTGGTCTTGACCTCTGGAATTTTCCCAAATTAATTACCTTCTATATCCACCCACAAAAGCTGTCTCAAATTTCATGTATGAATGGCTGCAGTGGCGATCCAAAGCTCTTTACAATCTCCTTTAATACTTTGAACTTCTGGACTGCTGGTCTTTCATGCTTTAAAAGCTCAGTAGTAAAAAGAAAATTTTCATTGAGTGTTGGGATATTATTATTCAACTGTAAAGTCTTAAATTTTCAAAAGTATACAGCGTCCTTTAATATATAATATTCTTTTCTTTTTCAGTCTGTTTGATTTTATCTGCAGCTAATACACTAAGTTCATTATGTGCTGCTAATAATGTGCTAGTTTTATTCTTATACCTAAAACAAGACAGTTACTATATGTCTCAAAAATACTGGAAATAAAACTGTTTCAGAAAAAAACAATATTAGGAAGACAAATGCATTTCAAAGGGAATGCGGAATTCTCATACAGAACAGATAGAGAGTAGGAAATGTTACAAACATTTTGGAATACTATTTGATATTTTCTATTAAATTTAAACATTCATTTAAATAAATGACCTAGAATTTCACGAATGGGTATACAAGTACACAAAAAGAATTTGACAAGAATATTCATAGAAACATTTTACATAAAATATTTAAACTTATAATAAAAATCAACAGTATATTTGCAATATATAAATTATAATAAATAATACAATGAATTACTATATAATAATAAAAGTAAAATAACTAAATAACTATAGCTACATGCAAAAATAGGCCTAAATTTTACTAACATAATGTGATTGAAATGAACTAAACACAAAAGAATGTATCAATTCATTTATATAATATTCAGTGATAGGCAAATCCATCTGTACAATGAAAATCAGGACAATGATTACTTTCCAGGAGAAGGGATGTGTGATTGGATGTAGGGAAAAGGCTGGGTGTTTGGCAATGTTACTTGACCAAGGTGGTGGTTACACAGATGTGTTTACTCTGATCATTCAGTTGTGAACTTATGATTTGTGCACTCTTCTATATATTAATTGTACTTCAATTGGTAAAGAAAAATGTAATCTGGTATCTTATAAGGATGAACTTAAAAATATTAACATTTATTTTCCTTGATCATCAGCAACACCTTCATCCCATCAATAATCTACTTTATAGACTTCAGTTTGATTCATCTCTTTTTCTCATTTCTTAAATCCAGATTGTTATGAGTTAATTTTTGTTTTTAAAATATTTTTGACAGTTTCCCTGAATATCCAATTTGATCCTGAATATCAAAGGTTAGTTCTCTATCTTAGTCCAATTTTTTTTTTTGTTGCTATAAAGGAATAACTGAGGTTGGATAATTTATAAAGAGAAAAAAAGGTTAATTTGGCTCATGCTTCTGAAAACTGAATAAGAAGCATGCCACCAGTATCTTCTTCATCTGGTAGGCTTCAGGCTGCACCCACTCATAGCAGAAAGTCAATGGGAGCCAGGGTGTGCAGAGATCACATAGTGAGAGAGGAAGCAAGAGAGAGAGATGGAGGAAATGCCAGCTCTCTTAACAACCAGCTCTTGCAAGGGACAATACAGTGCAAATGCACTCACATACCCCCTCCAGGTAAGGTATTAATCTATTCATGAGGAATCTGTCCCCATGACCAAAACATCTCCCATTAGGCCCCACCTCCAACTCTGGGGATCAAATTTCAACGTGATATTTGATGGGGACACACAAACTATATCCAAACTGTAGCATCGCCTAATGGAGGCTCTTCCCAATTCAAACTTAAGCAATTGGATTGTTCTAGGTTGATTTTACTGATTTACATTACTTTTATCTTCCTTAGACTCTGTTCCTGATCCACTACTCTTAGCATTATACAATTATAATCAAGTAATTTCTTTATGACTTTGATCACCTACCAGTAAATGATTGAACCATTTTGCCCTGCTTTGGAGGCCCTCCATTATCTGACCCTTACAATTTCATTATTATATACTAAGTTTTCTAGTCACAAAATGACTCCTCAAGGAAGACTTTCATCTTCTATGTTTTATGAAAAAAATATATTCTCATGGCAGTTTCTTTGTTACTCAAGATGTTCTTTCATTTTTCAAAAATGTTTACCTGCACTTCAACTGCTTTCCAGAGGTAACTTTGTTGCAGTTATTTCATACAGTTCTATTAGATTACACCAGAACTAATGATATCTCCTTCTTTTGTAACATTTCTATAATTCTTACAGAATTCATTGTATAATGAATTCATTGTATAATGATATTCTTATTTATTTATAAATACTCCACTAATATTATGTATAATATCAAGATCTGCATGTAATAATAAACATATGGGAATGTGTAGAGAGGTTCTATTCCCTTCTTTCCAGAATTTCATTGTTATGCATACATAAATACAAGGGAAAATATAACTACAGAAAACTGGAATGTTAAATTTTATGATGCTTTTGAAAAGGACAGAAAGCAATATTAAATTTCTTAGAAAGAACATTGAGGGCTTCACAGAGGAGGCAGTAAACTGCATTTAACAAGCAGTAATAAAAACTTTTCCATTTGTTTGAGTGAGTAACAGGCATTAAATTCATTAAATTTTATTTGTAGTGATCATATTCACACCTCACTGGAAAGAATCTGATGACCATAACTTTATCTTATCATTTTTGCATGTTTTCCTTGGTCTCTTAGGACATTTACAAGCATAGTAGGTACTGAATAAATGTGTTTTTTTTTGTTTGTTTGATGGATTGTGTAGATTGTTGTAATTATGAATGTGAACTTAAGAGTTAGGCAGATTCCAGTTCTCTGATTTTCTAGATGCATGCTTTTGAATTCCCTAAGCTTTGGTTTCCATTTCTTTTAAATGGAGATAATAGTATTTATATATTCATTGTGTGTGTGTATGTGTATATACATACATTGTGTGTATATATACATTGTGTGTATATATACACATACACACTTATATATGATATTACAAAGGTACAGTTGTCCTTAATATGATACACTCAAATTATTGTTTTATATTAAACATAACACAGTAACACATAGCAAGTCCAACAAAAATTATCATTGTCAATGCATTGTATGGTTGATCTGAAAAATATATTTATTCTATGTTTTATTTATATTGGTACAAAAACTTTAAGATACAATACAAATATAGAGAGTAGGATTAAAGGTTCAAAAATTTTTATTTTTACCTTTTTTATTTAACCACACCTAAACTATTTCTTAAAAAATAAAAGTAAGAGTTTGCTGATTCTTAAGCCTTAGAACAATTATTAGTGGATGGGGAGTAAGCAGTAGGTAATAGATATTGAGTAGATATGAGTCTGTCTTCTGTTGCTGTGACTGTACACTTGACAATGGGTAATTTACAAAGAAACGAATTTTATTTATTTGAGTCCTGGAGGCTGGGAGGTCCAAGGTTGAGTATGTGGGCCTGCACCTGACGGGGTCCTTCTTGCTGGTGAGTGCTCTCTGCATTGTCCTGAGGCAACAGAGGGCATTACATGGCAAGGGGGCTCATGAGAGATGGCCAAACTCTCGCTTTCATAACAGATACCCTCTCATGGTAACTAATCCACTCCCTCAATAACCCATTAATCCATTAGTCTATGAATGAATTAATCCATTCATGAGGGCTGAGCCCTCTTAAAAGATCCAATCACTTTTAAAGACCCTGTCTTTCAACACTGCTACATTTGGGACAAAGTTTCTAACACATAAACTTTTGGGGGACATATTAAAACCACAGAAGGCAATTAATACTAACAGGCATATGCACCATATACTTGTAAAATATGTACGTGTGAGGCAAATATTATAAGCCCCCAAAGTCAATGGATTCTTTTTGAAGAATTTTTGAAAGAAATAATGTTTGAACTGCCCTAAAAGTACAAGCAAAAATTTAAGGGTAAGGAGAAAACAAAAGATAAATATTCTAATTTTATCTAAAAGATTTACAATTATATTGCCCTGGGGAAAATTATCAATGATTTATAAATCAGTTGTAGTTTTCCCTTTATTTCCTATTAAAATATATAATTTTATCTTTTATGAAAATAATAATGTATTATATTTTAAAATGAAAATTTGTCATTATGTTAGTTAAATTTGATACTGTACTGAGCATGTTTAAAATACCCATAAAATAATTCATAAAACACACATATTAGAAGAATATATTGTATTTTTAATTGAAAATTTCACTTGCAACAGACCTTAGCTAAGGTATTTATATACCTGCATATGATGCAGTTTCTTTAATTGACATTGGAATTTGGAATCCCTAAAAAAAAATTTGTGAGGGAAAAGTCAAATACATAATAAAAACTTGTTTAAACATTTGTTTTAGCTAACTACTTGTTTCTTTGTACTAAAAATATAACAAACTAATGAAATTTATATGCATAAAAGATGTCAAAATTAAGTTAAAATATATATAAATATCCTACAGGTTATAGAAATTTCCATTGTCCATGCCATTACACATAATTTAAATTGGTTTTAACTAACAAAATAAGAAAACAGCAGTGTGGCATTTGCATGTAACTATGCCTGAGTTGCTATGTTAAAAGCATAGCATTTTGAAAAGATATTCATAATTGTTTTATGTTAATTGTGTTTGAAATAACATCCATGGAATTATAGGTCTGTATTTATTTATTATATCATTATCCAAAATTATTTTCAGTAGCAGCCACTTAGCATGTATATAATGTCCTAAAATTTAAATCTGTAAAAACAAATCACATTCTTACTATTGTATTTATTTGTAAGTCACATCAAATATGAGTGTATATTAAAAGTTGCTGCTTTTCCCCAAAAATTAACAGTCAATTAACTATAATAATGTAAGTTTTTTAGCATTTATTGTTATATATTATTTTGCATTGCATTTACCAAGAATACAAATACTATGAATATTTTTAACTAATACCTTTAAGAAATAGTATATAATATTCTGAAATATAATGTGTCCTATTAGTCCCAATGCAACATAAAACAATGTAATTTATAAATAGAAGTTCCTGCTATTAAAATAGACAAATGATAAAACACAACTTTATTATACAATTAGTTCATTATATTAAATTTGTTTTTCAATGAACATTGGTATCTTATTCTCAAGATAGCATTGGTATCTTATTCTCAAAATCTTATTCTGAGGTTTTACATAAACCCAGCTATAGTGCCTTATTCAATGTCTACAATTTTTTTACCATCATGTGTGAGACACCTGACACAAAGATGCAAATGGAATGAATGTCCTGAATAAAGCATTATATTCTCTTAAATGGGAAATTTACTTCTTTTTATGTTTTTTTCCACTGTTATGTTCATTGATAAATGAGAAGTTTAAAGCCACAAGTAATTTTGTTGTGTTGACATACATTTTTTTATAACTGAAATATCATGTATAGGTAAATAAATCTATAGTCATTCATATTTTATGTATTTATATTAAACATAAAAATGTAAATATATTTTCTTCCTGAGTACTATCTATACATAGATATAGAAATCCACATGAGATATATACATAAATATTTATGTTCCATGTGGACATAATATAAAGTAAGATAAATATTAATGGTAATTATATTCACATTTAGTTAAATTTTATGTGTGTGTATGTGTATATAAAATCTTTCACAAATTTTGATGCTGAGCATATTGGGATTTGCATCCAAGGTTTGGAATTCATTAGCTGGCTCAACTAAGAAATATATTGTAAACTTCCTTATCCTGAATTGCTTAATTGGAAAAATGAAGCTACTGTTACTGATCTTATCCTTAAGATCAAATACATAAAGTGTTACACATGGGGTTGAATATATAATTATTGTTCAATAAACTGTGTATCAGTACACATGTACAATGTTAAAATCTGTATCAAGATGTATTACCGAGTGTTTTAAATTGATACAGTTCCTAAATGTTTAGTACCTAAGTACTATATAAGAAATACAAATAAATATTATTTACTCAGAAGTAATAAATATAAGTAAATTTTAAATTTGTCATATATATGAACACATGTACATTTGTGTGTGTGTGTATATATTTATTTACATATATGCATCTCAATCCATTTGTGCTGCTATAATAAAATATCTGGGACTGGGTAATTTATAAAGAACAGAAATTTACTTTGTCACAGTTCTAGAGAATGGGAAGTCTATGATCATGGTTGTCTAGTGAAAGCTGCTTTCTGCTTCCAAGATGATGTCTTGTTGCTGGATCTTTCAGAGGGCAAGAATGCTATGTCCTAAAGCAGTTGAAGGCAGAGGGCAAGAAGGATATTCTCTTTCTGACAAATCCTTTTTGAAGGGACCCAATCCCATTCATGAAGGCTTTCCCATGACTTAATTACCTTCTGAAGACCTACCCTCTTAATACTTCTATATTGATGATTAAGTTTCAACAACATGAATTTTGGGGGGATATAAACATTTAAGTCATATCATGCTTATATATATTTATGTATACATATATATATAATCATTCATATATAAACATATACATAAACACACACACATATATATATAATATATATATAATCAACCAAAATGTCTTTACTAATTATTTTTGTAGGGATAAAATAAATAAAATAATAAAATTAAGATAGCTTTTATGATTTCATCATATATGTTAATTATAAGTCTCAAAAATTAGACACTAACCCTTTCTTGGGGAAGCTGTCTAACATAGACTGTTACTTTTTACATCGTGCACCAATTCTAGCCCCCTATTTTGTATTGTAGTGTGCATACAGAGAATTTCAATTTGCCTTGATTAGATAATGTGACTTCTTACGGTTGATCAAACATGACAAATTTTGAAAATTGCAAACAGATCAATTTTATAATGAGTCGTGGTAGTTTATGTCTGTTTGTGACACTACTTCCTGTGACATTGTCAGACTGTTGACTTTTAGAACATCAATGTAAATTAATTTTGTGTGAATAAAAACTGTAGATTAAAATTTTAAAAGAGCATATAATGATCCAAGTTATTTGATAGCTCAAGTCTTTATCACATTCATCATTCATCATCATTACTATAAATATTTAGTTCCAGTTCCCATTCTCTAGATGCAGGTAAGAAATTTTATTAATGAGGCAAATTCACAGTAAGGTCTGTACCTAAACTTTAAAACCAATTTTTCTCCATTACACCATTCTGAAGAATTTGGAATATAATGGGAAAGAAAATATTGGTACGTAAATAGGAATAATGCAAGAATGACCATCATACATTTTGTAAGAGTCAAACAAAAAAGTGTCACAAGGGTTAAAAAATTTAAAAAATTGCGTATGAATTGCAATGTGAGAAAAAAACATATTATTAAGTAAGTTTTCATTTTAATAATAAACATGAATGCTTCCAAATAGGGGTTATCTTCATTGTCCACAGAAAATATTTTAAACATTTTAAAACTATTTCTTCTAAAATCCTTATTGGCCAACTCCAACTCTAAAACTTAAGACAACTATTGGTTTCACTCATACATTTTCAACTACATGCAAAATCCCCATTTCAGTTAATATATTTTCTTTGTGACACAAGAAAGTGATGATCATTATAGACCCATTAGGAAATGCAGATAAGTATAAATTTTAAAAATTACTTAAAATTTTAACAAAAATTTCAGAGTAAGAGGAGCCAAAACAGCAGCGCAGGTTGTCCCCGTTTCCCCTCCCCCTTCCCTTCTCCGGCTGACTTCCCGGGACCCCTACACTCCACAGTCCTGGTCCCGCCATGTCCCAGAAACAAGACGAAGAGAACCCTGCGGAGGAGACGGGCGAGGAGAAACAGGACACGCAGGAGAAAGAAGGTATTCTCCCTGAGAGAGCTGAGGAGGCAAAGCTAAAGGCCAAATATCCAAGCCTAGGACAAAAGCCTGGAGGCTCCGACTTCCTCATGAA
The DNA here is from genome assembly GCF_040939455.1 of Microcebus murinus. Classification (NCBI taxonomy): domain Eukaryota; kingdom Metazoa; phylum Chordata; class Mammalia; order Primates; family Cheirogaleidae; genus Microcebus; species Microcebus murinus. The sequence continues at coordinate 54,540,289 of NC_134116.1, forward strand.
GAGACTCCAGAAAGGGCAAAAATACTTTGACTCAGGAGACTACAACATGGCCAAAGCCAAGATGAAGAATAAGCAGCTGCCAAGTACAGGACCAGACAAGAACCTGGTGACTGGTGACCACATCCCTACCCCACAGGATCTGCCCCAGAGAAAGTCCTCGCTCGTCACCAGCAAGCTTGCGGGTGGCCAAGTTGAGTGATGCTGCCCGGGGCTCCGCCAGCTCCTGAGACGCTGCCCCCCTGGGTCCTGTGCTGGCTCCTGCCTCTCCCTGCTTTTGCAGCCAGGGGTCAGGAGGTGGCTTGGGCACGGGCTGGAGAGGCAGAAGCCCCTGCCCATCGGTGTCCCAGCGCATGGAGCCCCTTGGGCTGAGCACCAAGACCTTGAACCTTTTTTATTTTGCCTTTTTCCCAAATAACTGTTGGGAGAAATCTCAATGAAATCCTGGGGGTGGGGTTGAAAAGGTGGGATGGGAGATTTGGGAGAATATGTATTAGGGCTTGGAGTTCATAAAAACACTCCTAACTATCCTCCTCCTTGACCTTGTGACTGGTGTAGGATAGGTGTGAGGGGGAGGAAGTGGAGTAAAGGTAAGGAGTTCTAGTTCAGTTCTGTGGATAAATGCCTTTGGATATGGCTGGAGACCTGGTGCCAGACAAAATAAACTCAGTCTGCATACAACAGATTCAAACAGCTCCTTTGATTCTGTAGAGCTAGCTGAGAACCTAATGTTAACTGTTCATTTAAAAAAGTGCTGTCCTTGAAACAGATTTGATGTGGGGAGAGGGGAGTGAGTGTGGGGGAAAGGAGCCATGAGCATGGGGAGCCCCACAGAGCCCAAGGGACTTTTTAAGTATTCGAAATAAAAAACAAAAAAAGACCCACAAAAAAACCCAACCCAGAAAAAAATAATTTCAGAGTAAAAATCTCATAACTTTTATTATTTAATAGTTTGATGCATTTCTATGCTTTACAAAATTGGAAGCTAATTAAGGTTTGACAACATATTCTTCAGTTAGCTGCACATATATTTTAAAAATATATTTATTTTGCATTATTATAACACTTATACATAAATACTGTTTAATTTATTCACTCCTCTACTGGTGAATATCAAGTCTAAACAATACATTGACATTTTAAACTAGTTAGAGCTCCTTCTTACTATATGCAGGTAAAAAAAGGTAATTGAAAACTAGTTACTCTTCCAAACATTGTATATAGATCGATAAAAAATGTATAGTTTCATTTAATAATATCATAAAGACATCTGCACTCGAATATTTATGGAAGCACAATTCACAATTGCAAAGATGTGGAAACAACCCAAGTGCCCATCGATACATGAGTGGATTAATAAAATGTGGTATATGTATACTATGGAATACTACTCAACTACAAAAAACAATGGTGATCTAGCACTTACATTATCCTGGATAAAGCTTGAGCCCATCCTTTGAAGTTAGGTATCACAAGAATGGAAAAATAAGCACCACATGTACTTGCCATCAAACTGATACTAACTGATCAACACTGAGGTGCTCATGTGGTAGTAATATTCATGGAGTGCTAATCAAGTGGGGGCGTGGGGGTGGGTAAACTCACAACTAATTGGTGTAGAGTGCACTGTATGGGGGAAGGGCATGCCTCTAGCCCTGGCTTGGGCGAGGCAAAGGCATTACTTGTAACCAACATGTTTGTACCCTTATAATATTCTGAAATTAAAAAATAAATAAATAATAAGAAAGAAATATTTCCACATTCATTTTTATTCATTTTAATTCATTTTTCATTCATTATTAATTAACAATATTTTTACATATTTATCATGTACAACATGTTATTTTGAAATATGTATACATGATAGTATGGCTATTACCATATGTATTAACTCACATACTTATCATTTTTTTATTTTTTATTATTATTTTTTATTTTAGCATATTATGGGGGTACAAGTGTTAAGGTTACTTATCATTTTTTGTGATAAGAACACTTCTATTCTCTTAGCAATTTTCATGAATACAATATATTGTTATTAATTACAGTCACCATGTGGTTCACCAGATCTTTGAAATTATTTCTCCTACATACCTGACATTTTGTATGTTGTGACCAACATCTCCCTAACCCAACCCGACCCCCAGCTTCTGGTAATTATGATTCTATTCTCTACTTCTGAGTTCAACTTTTTTAGATTCTACATGTAAATGAGATCATGCAGTATTTCTGTTTCTGTGTATGACTTATTTCAGTTAATGTAATGTCCTGCAGGTTCATCTACATTGCTGAAAATGACAGGATTTCCTTATTTAAAAGGTAGAATAACATTCTATTATGTATATATACCACATTTTCTTTATCCACTCATCTATAGATGGGCATTTAGGTTGGTTCTGTATCTTGGCTACTGTGAATAATGCTGCAGTGAACAAGGAAGTGGAATGTCTCTATGACACAGTGATTTCATTTCCTCTGGATATCTATCCAGTCGTGGGTTTGCTGGATCATGTGGGAGCATAACTATACACCAACAATGAACTATCCAAAGATGAAATCAAGGAAATAATCCCACTTATAGCTACCAAATATCTATAAAATATTTAGGAATAAATTTAATCAAGGAGGTGAAAGACATACATACTGAAAATTATGAAACATTATAGAAAGAAATTGAGGAAGGAACAAATAAATAAAAGGGTATCCTGTGTTTATAGGTTGGAAGAATTAATATTATTAAATTATATTACTCAAAGTGACTTACAGATTCAGTGTAATCCCCATCGAAATTACAATGACAATTTTCACAGAAATAGAAAAAAAATCCTAAAATTTTTATGGAATCAAAAAGATCCCAAATAGCCAAAGCAATCTTGAACAAAATGAAAAAAGCTGGAATCATCATGCTACCTGAATTCAAAATAAAATATACTACAAAGCCTTAGTAATCAAAACAGCATAATATGGGTGTAAAAATAATCACTTAGACCAATGAAATAGAATGGAGAGTGCAGAAATAAATCCAAGTATTTTATGTATAGTTTAATATTACCCCCTGGGTTGGGACAAATTGGTGGTAAAAGGATTATGAAGCTGCAATGAATGAAAAGTCTTTAAAATGGTGACCACTAACAAGTTTGAATTTTATCTATGCCCTATGATCCTCAAAAACAGTGAAGGTTAAAAAATCTCCCAAACCTTTATCTTCCAGAAAACAGTTTACTTCAAAGAACCACCCTTCCCTATTTGACTTAGATAAGACTCTTGGATGCCTACCTGGTTTACCTGTGACAAAGCCAGACAGTAGCCTTTAAAATTCCCTTTCTTTGTCTTATACATCATTAGCTGAACTGCTTGTCTCCACTGATCAATGACTACAAAATGTTTGTTAATCAAACCTTGATTAAGCTTTTCCTCTTCCTCCAGGCAGCTGAACATAATCCCATCTTCAGCCTTAGTCAGCGTATAGCTCCTCCTAAGAAGAGGCTGTCCTCAGGATCAAACTCTTTTTGATCTGCCATTAGATTATGCCATCCTTTTATTCCACTTCTCCACACTTGTCACTTTCTAGCTTTGATTGCTCCTCTCTGTCTATTAAACAGCAACAAAACAAAAATGCCCTTTTTGCCAAACTGTTAAGATACTTGTAGATCTTCTTATGGTCATAGCCTTCTCCCTGTTGTAATAGTCTCTGTCTCCACTTTGCAATAATATTTTTTATGTTACATTTTGTCTTTTGTATATAATTTTATTTAAAGAGCTAAAACAGAAAAAAATATTCAGGATATCAATATCTGGAACAAATAAAAATGTACATTATAAATAAAATAATACAGATATTAGCTTATTATAATAAAGTGCTTCAAAGTCAAAGCATAAACTACTTTTCTGCACATTTAAATGTAAATATTGACTAATTATTACTTCATGAGAAGCATACACATGTAATACATGCACATGTCTGGTGCAATATGTGTATTCTAACGCCATAAAAGCTCAAAGAATAGTAGAGTATAAATATTTTGAAGGTAGATTAGTTAATTGGGAAAAGTAAATTTGAAATGTATTTACATAAAGATGAAGTAAATATTCAGGCATATCATGAAATAGTCTTGTTAAGTGGAGTATCAAGTGCAATGAGTCCATAAGACTGTAATTGAAAAACCAATCAAGCCATACATAGGGTCTAAATTTATAAAAAGATAATTTTGCTTTGATAACTTTTCTGTGTCTTAAAATGAAACTATGATATTATATCCAAATTTTTCTTGGTTTTTACTATTTTAAAATGAAGGTTTGCTACTCTTAAAACTAAGGGAGATGAAAATATCAAAGATAAGCAGGTTGTTTTATGGCTTTGTTATCTTTAAATTAACAGTCTTCTGAATATGTTTTAATTCTCTCCACAGATCATCCTTCTGTTCACCACTGTATATACTCCATAGAAATTAGGTATGTTATAAAGAGACTGGAATTAATTTAGTGAATTTCTGAATTAGAAGATAATAGATATGATCAATTTTAATAAATGGCAATTTTTACATTCATATTATTCAATTTTACTTGGTTTAATTCAGTAATAAGCATAATATTTTGTTTCAGAAACTAGAGATTCTGAATTAATCATAGCATCACAATGCAATAGAATACTACTTTAAGGGAACAATAAGTAAAGGAGCATAGGACATCCTTAGGACATCCTTTAAGTAGTTATATAACAATTGGTACAACTCAGAGAAAAGAACAGGCATTTCATATCCTTTAACTTTCTCACTATGTATTACATATGAAATATTCAGAGAGAGGAATATTCATATAGAGGAGATGTATGTGCCTGTGGCTCAGTAAAAGCATACTAAAGGTTGCAGTATGATTATTAGGGAGTTGAATTATACTCTATCAATTCCTGTATAACTAATAATTTTTCCCTTTACTCACAAAATACATGATTTCCATTGTGTATTGTTTTTATATCTGAGTGTTATATCTGAGTGTTAGGACATTATGTTCTAACACTCAGATGTAATTATCAGGCATAGTTATCAACATTTTAAAATAATCTTATATTCACATAGGTCCTATAATTATTCATCTGCAAATGCTAAAAATATTAGAGTTACTTAGTATGAATGCTTTTGTGAAAATATGTGAAACTAATTCCCCCAGAGTATAATGTAAATGCAGGTGAAGAACGTGTAATGAGAAATTTCACACTCAAATTTATTGCTAAATTATTCTCAGCATATCCTCGCCAGTCCATCAGCTGATTCTAAGGCTGGTTGCTAAGTCCTACATGCAAAATTTGTTTCTCCCATTATTTCTCCTTCATGATTTTGTTGTTTCCAAGCTAATAAACCATAATTTTATTTCCCAGAAAACAAGAACCTTTTTCTAGGCAGCCTTCTACATTCCAGCAAGCCTCATCAGAAAACTAATAATGATGTGTGTACACATAAAAATCTCTAAAGAATTCTGATAAAGTAGTATGTTTTTACAGAATGCCTGTCTTCAGAGAAGCTTTCAAATGAAGCCAATTGCCTTATCCACTGGGAGTTCTAGATGGTAGAGATCAAGGAAGAGGGTAATATTTACTATTTCACAAATTAAAGACTACATGATAAGTTTACTGTCAGAAAGCTTTAATTATTTTTCCCTGCTTTTTAGCTTGGGTAGTTTAAATCACGTTTCCCTGCAGCTGACAACTTGGAGTCAAAACCCAGGCAGAATGACAGCATTTACTGAAGCAGATAATGTAGCTCAAAATGCAAGAAATGTTTCCTGGGATGCAAGAAAATGTATTGCATCCCTTTAGCCACGCAACTGGATAAAAACTCCAATATTCATCTAATGCAGAGAACATTGGCATTGATATGGTTTCCTACACATTTGATTGAAATCCAAAATATATGAAAATATCTTGGCATAAACTATGCAATATTTGTTAAAATTATATCATGTGCACTGAATTTACAGTATATATGAAGAATTAATGTATTTTGTATGTAATATTCAGAAAATGTACATTCTAGAGGCAAACATCTATAATTTGTATTTATAATTTGTATATTTCACATTTATTGACTGTTTTCATGTGTTTCTATTATTTTTATATTTGTTTACAAATTATATTATATACAGTTTAGGGAAGTGAACAAAGAGAATCTGGATACTATTTATCTGATACTACTAAGAAACATTTTTTAGAGCGTGAGGGTGTTATTGGATGTTGTAAATTTTCAAGTTTAAAGGGGCCAATTGCTTAGAAACTTATAAACAGCCCCAATTAGAGACAGATGATTCCTTTAGCAAAGGAACTTGTGAGAAGGTACTTGGTTTGAAAGTTTGTTTTTCTATATTTTTCTAACAGTTGCTAATTAGACCCATAATGTGTCATGAATTAGAATGATGATCACTTAATTTCATCCTTATGTTTTTTTCCGTATATAATGTTACTACTTCACAAAATTTTCCTTGAGCCTCCTAAGATCCCTTGAAGATATCCATCTCTTATTGAATCTTCAATACCTAATATAATGTACTTATTTCCGGATGTGCCATTTATTCACTCATTCATATATCTTTCAGTCAATTGATAATTCTTGATTATCTATTATGTGTCATGCTGCACATGAGACCTTGAGAATTCAAATATAAATTAAATTCTACCGTAGCTGTAAAGAAGCTTATTATGAAATAATTGCTACTAATCTCAAAGTTGTTATTGATTTACTTTTGGAACAGACAACAAAGTTTTTAAGGAAACTTTTTATTAGTTAGTTTCATTGTAGTGAGAAATATCAGTGCCTTGTGACAATATAAGATTATTTATTCCTTGCTCATGTTAAAGCTAGTCATTCTGTTCCTGCTTTGTTTTTGTTCTCATGCAGAATTCAGACTGTTGGAGAAGTCCTTATTTGGAACATGGCATTCATGTGTTGGAAGGTAAATTGAAAGAGAACTGGCAGAAACACACATGGTTAAGTTTCTTCTCAGAACTGGCATAAGTTACCTCCTTTTCTGTTTTATTGCCCAGAGAAATTCATAATGCAAAGCCTCACAATGGGGTGAGAATAAAGTCTCTGTGTTATGTGAGAATAAGCAGTAAATAAAGATGGACAAATCTCTCCAGCAAAGGGAAAAAAGGTCTAGAAATAATCACACAATCTCCCAATTTACCTAAGGACTTGCTCTTATGAGGAAGAGATTTATGGGGGTATAATTTTTGTATTTCATAATGGCATTTCTAATTAGCCAGTGATCACTAATTATTTTAACTATTTTAATCCATTATATTTTATTATTCTTGGGGTACATGTTAACTAAATCCTTCAAATCAATTTCTCATCATTGGTAGTATAAACTTTAAAAATATCAGAAAGTGATAGTACTACATAATAGTGTGTATTATGAATGAGGACTTAAAAATTAGTAGAGAAAAATTTTTGGTATTTTGCCTGAGAAACAAGTCCTATACTAGTACACATAATTCTCTCTCTATTAAAAGGATCATTACACATGCTAAAATATTTGTAGCATTCTGTTATATAAAATATAGCAAGGTTAGATGCCTAATTCTTTAAAATGCAAAATATTTACTGTTTATATACATATATATATATAAACTTCTAGATATGAATAATTTTATTCAGTGAAAATTAGAGTTGCTGTCTCAGAGAAGCTTATCCTCTATATTTCTCTCTGCTAGTTAGAAGCCTAAGGAAGAGAAAAATCATATGAACAGAATGTTTTAGGTGAAATACAGCTGCAGGGTTGAAATTTCATTACGATTCTATTCTATTTCTATCGCCCCACAGGACCGCATATACTTAATTCATCCGAGCCCCCTTATTATCTCTGCAACACCTCCAACATCCATATCCAACCCAAAACCATTAGTATGGCCAGTTATAGCATTTACAAAGTGAATCCAGCTTTGAAATAGAACAGTGCTGGCAGCATGCCTCACATGCTCCTAAAACATATGCAGAAAAAACTGCACAGCATAATGTTTTTCAAAAGAATAACAATAGTCTCTTTATACACCTAAAATAAGAAATCTATGTTCATGCTGATATGGTTAGGTGGATTCAATTCCCATTCATAAGGTGATGTATTGATTTAGAGCTGAAGTATATAACAAGTTACTCATTTGGAAGAAGTCATCTCTACTGCCAGAAATTGTAAAATACTCTACCTCCTGTACTAATGTAGGTAGAATCCAGTCACTCAAAAACAATTCCAAATTAGCTTAGAAAAATGCAATGTTGAAAAAGGTTATGCCCCATGGCAGTCTCTTGATATATATATATATATATATACACACACACATTTTAATTTTCAAACATTCAGAAAGTAATCTGTTTATCCCTCTTGTGAATGAATGTTAGGTAATAATAGTTTCATAGTACAAGATAATTTATGACTTTAGGTCCTTCTTATGTTATTATCTCAGTCTTGAATAGCCTTTTCTATTTTCCTTCTTACATGATGCATCTTATTAATAGATTATTTTATGATTTCCAACTTGTTTTTTCTTTCCCTTTTCTGGATTTTCCCCGTGTTTGTACTCAGTATCCTTTGTGGGTGTGTCTTCCTGTGTTTGTTCTTTAAATGGTATTATATAACAAAAAGGCTCCCTCTCCTTTTGTGGTAAGTTTACCTACAGTTGTAATACTAATAAGAATAGTAAAAATGACTTTTTTTTATGAAGCACTTGCTTTGAAAGAAGAACTTTCCAAAGATAGTGGAATAAGTGGATTAATTAATATCAGCTATAGAGTAGACTGGGACAAGATGGACAGCCCAGAGATTCACCAGTGATCCAAAGCAACCTCTCCCTGAGATCTGGAGAAAGTCACACCAATCATTGCACCTGGTAATGGAGACACTATCTTCAAATACTGAATCGGATTCTGATACTAGCACTAGCCTCACAGACCAAGGTCCTGGACTGTCCAGTCCACCCAAGACTAGACATATTTCATGCTTACTAGAGCCTCTGGGAATTTGCCTGCCAACTGTGGTCTCCTCTGCAAACTTAGTATCAGCTATGTGATCTGGATCCAAACCCAATCAACTATGAACCCAGAGAGAATCCCATCAGCCTGAAGACTAAAAAGAAAGACTTTAACTTGCCAAAACTATTCTGTAAAGACTGAAATAGGGGGTTGCTTCTTCAAATGCACAGATACCAAATGCAAGGCTACATGAATAACAAACAATCAGACAAACATGACACTGCCAAAGGAAACTTATAAAGCTTTAATAACTGACCTAAAGAAGTGGAGATAGACAAATTGCCTGAAAAAGAATTCAACATAATCATCTTAAAGAAAGCTCAATGAGATGCAAGAAAATACATATATACAACTAAATAAAATTATAAAAATAATACATGAACAAAATTAAAATTTTAATAAAAAATAGAAACCATAAAAAAGAACCAAACAAAAACCCTAGAGGTTAAGAACACAATGACAGAACTGAAATTTTCAACAGAGTTCCAACAATTTAAATACGAATATTTTAACTAGAAACAGGCCATTTGAAAATAGTCAATTAGAGGAATAAAAAGAAAAAAAAGATTTAAAAAGTGAAGAAAGTATATGAGATTTATGAGACAGCATCAGGCATGTAAATATACAAATTATGAAAATACCAGAAGAAGAGAGAAATAAAGGGGCAAAAAGCTTATGTAAAGAATAATGTCTGAACACTTTCCAAATCTAGGGAGAGATATTGACATACAGATTCAGAAAAGTCAACAAACCCCAAGAAAGAGAGATTCAAAAAAGAACACTTTTTTGAATCTCTATAAACAAGATCTATAAACAAGACTATAAACAAGATCATTTCCCTCCCCATTATTCATTAATTTATATATCTATTTTTTATCTCATATTACATATTTGGTATCTCCCTATACCTATATATTATCATTAACTATATTGAGATGATAAATATATTAATTAAATATATTAATTAATAAATCATTGAGAGATGTATAATTTTGTATAAATTTATAAATTTTGTATAATTTTGAATAAATAGATTCCTATAAATAAATAATGAATTGCTATTTTTTTGAAGATTAAAATTTTTACTCTAATTATCTTAATATTCAATTTGTCCCAGATTTGGCTTCTATGTCCTTGTCACATATTCCAATCATTTTTTGATAACTTTCTTATTTCTTATCCTAGGAAAGTATATCAAACTCTCCTGCACTTTCTTCTCTCAGCCTGGCTTAACCCATTTTCCCCAGGATCCTTAGTATAGCCACTCACTTTTTTTTTTTGAGACAGAGTCTCGCTTTCTTGCCTAGGTTAGAGTGAGTGCCATGGCGTCAGCCTAGCTCACAGCAACCTCAGACTCCTGGGCTTAAGCAATCCTACTGCCTCAGCCTCCCGAGTTGCTGGGACTACAGGCACGAGCCACCATGCCCGGCTAATTTTTTTATATATATATATATATTAGTTGGCCAATTAATTTCTTTCTATTTTTTATAGTAGAGACGGGGTCTTGCTCAGGCTGGTTTTGAACTCCTGACCTTGAGCAATCCGCCCGCCTCAGCCTCCCAGAGTGCTAGGATTACAAGCGTGAGCCACCGCGCCCGGCCCACTCACTTTTAAAGTAAGTATTACTACTTAAAAAATCACAGATGATGAAAAACTGTTTATAGCAATCCAAATAATGAATGTTCATGGTTGATTTTTGAAGACCCCTGCTTAGTATCAATTGTGGATAACTAACCTACTATACTGAAAAGTTATTTAGGATAGTAATCAAGAGTGTTTATTTCCCTAATCAGAATGTCAGTATCTCTGAGCAGTGGGAAAAAAATAGAACTCAAAAGAACATTTTGTTATAGCAGCTAGAATGTGTGAAGCAGGATATTGTACAGAAGGGCCTGAACAATGATAGAACCTCAAAAATTTCTTGAAGCAAATTAAAATAGAAACATAACATATGAAAACCTATGGGAACCAACAAAAGCAGTTCTAAGATGGAAGTTTATTGCAATTAATACCTACGTCAAAAAAGTTGAATGACTTCAAATAAACACCTTAATGATGCACCTTAAAGAACTACAAGAGCAAAAACTACCAAACTCAAAATTCTTAGAAAGGAAAAAAATAAATACTAAAGATCACAGCAGAAATAAATAAAGTTGAGAGTAAAAAAATACAGAAGATGAATGAAATGAAGAGTTGTTTCTATAAAAGATAAAAAATTCAACAAAATTTTAGCTAGACTACGAAAAAGAGAGAAGATCCAAATAAATAAAACCAGAAACAGAGAAGGAGGTATAATACCAAAGACCACAAAAATGCAATGGATCATTAAAAATTTTATGAGCAACTATATGCTAATAAGTTGGATCCTAGAAGAAATGGATAAGCTCCTGGACATATATAACCTGCCAAGACTGAACCATGAAGAAACAGAGAATCTTAGCAGACCAATAACAAGAAAAAAAAAATAAATAAATAAAACCGGAAAAGAAGATGACATGAAATTATGTCAGATATAGAGAAATGGAGTACTAAAAAGACATTTTTAGCAGTGGGGCTCATGTAGAGTTATATACTGACAAATGGAACAGTGATGGACTAAAGACTAATATGGCGCTCACAAACTTGTTCTTCTAAGTTTCTTTTAAAAGTCCTTTAGGCCCTTATATATCCTTATATAAGGTTCGCTATAAGAAGGTTGACTGTAAAAAATGATTAAATATTTGAAGCCTCCTTCTCCCTTAAATTCAAAGAACGTCAGACTAATTAAAAGAAGCTTAACTTTTAGTTTGTATTTGCCTGTATGTCTGTTATGATATACTCATATGTATTTAAGCTATTGGAAGAGAAAAATAAACATATATACCTCTTTTATATAAAAAAGAAGTATTAATAAAGAGCCTCCCATCAAAGAAAACATCAAGTCCTGATTGATAGTTTCATTGCTGAATTCTACCAAACATTTAAAGAAGAAATACCAATTCTATTCAAACCATTCCAAAAAATCAAGGAGAACAGAATATTTACAAACTTGTTCTATGAGGCCAGCATTACCGTGATAACAAAACCAGACAGGCACAACCCAAAAAGAAAACTATAGGCCAATATATCTGTGAAATATAAATGCAAAAATCCTCAACAAAATACTAACAAATTGAATTCAACCACATGACCAAGGGTGATCTACCCCAATGATGAATGATCTGATGTATGCAAATTAATAAACATAACAGATAACATGAATAGAATCAAGGACAAACACCATATGATCACTTCAATAGATGCTGAAAAAAGCATTCAATAAAATTCATCATCTCTTCATGATCAAAACTCTCAACAAACTAGTTATAGAAGAAACATACATTAAAAACAATAAAGGCCATGTAGGACAAATTAACAAGTAGCATCATACTGAATGGGGAAAATCTGAAAGCCTTTCCTGTAAGATCTGGAAAAAAATAAGCATTCCCACTTTCACTGCTTTTATTCAACATAATACTATAAATCCTGGCTAGAGCAATTAAATAAAAGACAAAATAAACATCACCCAAATTGGAAAGAAAGAAGTCAAAATACTCTTGTTGCAGATGATATGATCTCATATCTGTAAAAACTTAAAAATTCCATAAAAACCATTAGAACATCTACATGAATTAAGTAAATTTGCAAGATACAAAATTAATATACAAAAATCTATAGCATTTCTATATGCCAACAGTCAGTAATCTGAAAAATAAATGAAGAAAAAAATTCCATTTACATTAGCTAAAAACAAACAAACAAAAAAATTAAAAAGAACAACCTAGGAATAAACTTAAGCAAAAGATGAAAGATCTCTACAAGGAAAACTATAAAACACTGATGAAAGAAATTGAAGAAGACATACAAAAAATATGTAAAGATATCCATGGATTAGAAGAATCAATATTGTTAAAAGATTCATAGTACCCAAAGCAATATACAGATTCAATGCAATCACTATCAAAACACCAATGACTTTATTCATAGAAATAGAAAAAATTTCTAAAATGTATATGGGATCACAAAATGGCTCAAACAATACTAAGCAAAAGGAAGAAAGTTGGAGGTATCACATTACCTAACTTCAAATTATACTACGAAGCTAGAATGACCAAAACATCATGGTACTGGCAGAAAAACAGACATACAGACCAATGGAACAGAATAGAGAACCCAGAAATAAATATATCCATTCACAGTCAACTCATTTTTGACAAAAGCAGCAAGAGCATACACTAGGGAAAGACAGTCTCTTCAATAAGTGATGATGAGAAAACTGGATATCTATATGAAGAAAAATGAAATAAGACACTTACCTCTCATCATATACAAAAATCAAAATAAAATGGATTAAAGACTTAAACGTAAGACCTGAAACTATTAAAGTACTAGAATAAAACATTGTGCTATGGCCCAGCTTCTCCAAGCACACATATATCTCAATTTAATTAGCCAATCTATGAATGAAGCCAAAATTGAGTTCTATTGCTGCCACAAGTGAGAAAAACCCAATCTGATGAACCATCCTGAGTGAACAACCAAGAAGTGACATTGCATAAAACAATCCTTTGAATAATTTCCCTCTTAACTAACAACCAATTATGTTTACTACCATCAATGTTCATTGTAAATAAAAAGAGGCATTTTTTTTTTATAAAAAGAGGCAACTCCATCCTTTGGATGATTTTTAAAGGTCTCAAGTTGTTTTGAAATTTTCAAGTCCAAGGGCATCATATAATATAATCGTTAAAGTGATAGCCAGAGTTACATATTTTGCATGAAATAAATGAGGTAGCCCCTCAAATACTAGCCATGGCTGACATTCACTTCAGCATAGATTATAAAATACTAAGATGATTTTCTTTTAAATTTGTTTTTAATAAATATTGAAATAAAACAGTAAAAAATAGATGGATAGAAAGAAATAATAAGAGAGCAAACAGACAACCCACAGACTGGGAGAAAATTTTCACAAGCTACACATCCAACAAAGGGCTGATAACTAGAATTTATTTAGAACTCAGGAAAATAAGCAAGGAAAAATCAAACAACCCTATCAAAAAGTGGGCAAAGGACATGAACAGAAATTTTTCAAAAGAAGACAGAATAATGGCCAACAAACATATGAAAAAATGCTCAACATCTCTAATCATCAGGGAAATGCAAATCAAAACTGCAATGAGATATCACCTATCTCCAGTGAGAATGGCCTTTATCAAAAAGTCCCCAAACAATAAATGTTGATGTGGATGTGGGGAGATAGGAACACTCCTACACTGCTGGTGGGACTGCAAACTAGTTCAACCTCTGTGGAAAGCAATATGGAGATACCTTAAAGAGATACAAGTGGATCTACCATTTGAACCAGCAATTCCACTACTGGGCATCTACCCAAAAAATCAAAAGTCACTTTATGAAAAAGACACCTGCACTCTAATGTTTATAGCAGCACAATTCACAATTGCAAAGATGCAGAAACAACCGAAGTGACCATCAATACATGAGTGGATTAATAAAATGTGGTATATGTTTACCATGGAGTACTATTCAGCTCTAAGAAACAATGGTTATATAGCACCTCTTGTATATTCCTGGATAGAGCTGGAACCCATTCTGCTAAGTGAAGTATCTCAAGAATGGAAAAACAAGCACCACATGTACTCACCAGCAAATTGGTATTGATGGATCAACACCTAAGTGGACATATAGGAGTAACATTTATCAGGTGTCGAGTGGGTGGGAGGAGAGAGGCGGGACATGGGCAATATATGCAACCTTAACATTTGTACCCCCATAACATGCTGAAATAAAAAAAAGGAAAAGAAAAAATATATATATATATATATATATATATTGATGAGGGTCATGGTGGCTCACGCCTGTAATCCTAGCACTCTGGGAGGCCGAGGCAGGCAGATCCTTTGAGCTCAGGAGTTGGAGACCAGCCTGGGCAAGAGTGAGACCCCATCTCTACTAAATATAGAAAGAAATTATCTAGACAACTAAAAATATATATAGAAAAAATTAGCCAGGCATGGTGGCACATTCCTGTAGTCCCAGCTACTTGGGAGGCTGAGGCAGAAGGATTGCTTGAGCCCAGGAGTTTTAGGTTGCTGTGAGCTGGGCTGATGCCATGGTACTCTAGCCCTGGCAACAGAACGAGACTCTGTCTCAAAAAAAAAAAAAAAACAAAAAACATATATATATATATATATATTAAACTCGTGCAACATTTACAAGATATTTGTTACAATGGTATGCTACACAGTAATAAAAATAAATGAACTGCAAATGGTTACTGACTCAAAGTAGTACATCATGGAACACCAGGAGTACTCAAAACTAAATTGGAACTAATTGGTCAACACTTATGAGCACTTACGGAAGTAAAACTCAAAGGAAAACAAATAAGTGAGTGGGTGGGGGGTAATGGGTAAATTCACATCTAACAGGTACATTGCACACTAACTGAGTGAAGGGCATATTTATAACTTTGATTCAAACTGTACAAAAGCAAATTATGTAACCAAAACGTGTGTATCCCTGTAACATTCCGAACTCATAACCTTGACTCAAATGGTACAAAAGCAATTTATGTAACCAAAATATTTGTACCCTAGTAATATTCTGAAATTAAAAAAATAATAATAATGCCATACTGTATACTATAAATTTGCCAAGAGAGTAGATTTTAGGTGCTCTTACCACTCACAAAAAAAAGATAACTAAGTGAGGTAATGGATATATTAATTTGCTTGACTGTAGTAATCATTTCACTATGTATTTATATATCAAAACATCATGTTTTACACCTTAAATATATATAATAAAAATATACTAAAAATTTTTAAAGTATGTAATATATGACTTCATTAATATGAATTTCAAAAAACAAGACAAACTAAAATATGGTAATGGAAATCAAAACAGTGGTTGCCAGTGTTAATGGGACTTGAATGTAAGTGATCATGCAATAACTCTGGTGTGACAAAAATATTCTATACCTTGATTAGTGGGTTTTTTATATGTGAACATATATTTGTCAAATTCATCTAGTTGTACACTTAAGATATGTCTTTCACTGTGTATAACTGTACCTAAAATATTGTCACTGAGGCAATATCAGTCTTTTTATAAAAATTGCACTAGTTGGTGCAAGGAGAGTTATTAAGAGCTACATTTTTTTCCTATGACATTGGAACAGCTATTGCAATATTTAAGGTAACTATAATATATTCTCAAGACTTTCCATTTCATCAATTTAGCAAACTTTGATTTTTCAACTATTTCTCATATGACCTATTTTCAGGTCTTTCCAATAATATGTATATTTTTCTCTAAGTTGTCATTTGTCAATAAATATTAATGTACAAGAGCTGAACATAGAATTTAAAATATGCAAATTCCATTATGGAGAATCATATAATTGTTATCTCTATCACATGCAACAATCATTATCCTTGTACCCACTGGGCTTGTTTTAATTTTGGCAAAATCGTGGAGCCTACAGTAAATAAACAAAAATCCAAGGTCTTTTGTATATATTGTTCTCTTTGAAATTTTTCATTTTTATTCTTGAAATAAATAACTACTTCAATATAGCAGCTACGAGATAATTTTCCCATGCAAAAATTTGCTGACATCCAAAGCTTTGTTACATGCCCACACTCACCGTCCTCCTGTACTGCTATGTACACATGTCTTTTATTGAGGTCACCACCTCACTATGAATTGATTCAGTAAAAAAGTCTTGTATTGGACGTATGGATATCTCTAGCATGCAACACTATTCTAAAAGTCCCTGAAAAGAAAAACTGTTACTGTTACTGTAATTTTTGTAAGTATTCGACTGCAATTTATGATGATCAAAATTATGCCAGCATACATAGAGACAAATTCTGGCCAGTAGGTCAACAGTTAAGTGAAATAGTAACCACAATATAAGCACTGTGTGTGTATGTGGAACAGTTCAGCTTTTACTTTTCAGAAATGTGTAATCTAATGAACATGAAGCATATGTACAATGGAATATTGGAAGAATAAAAACATCATAGCAACGCAATTCAAATTTCTTGAGTTCCTCAGGGGGATTTATTAGCATTTCCTTCACAAAGCCCTTTAGATAACCATGAAGCCTATGAAATCTTGTATTAAAAATACTGAAGAAAAATGTCCCACAACTTAAAAACATTTATCAGATTTGGATGTTGCTTATTTGCATTTCTTTAACTCTTATGACAGTTTACTAGTAAATATTTTTCTCCATATCTGATGTGAATCTAGCATTGTTTAGTTCACTGTAGTATTGAATTGTCACCTTTATATCTATAACTATTCTTGCTTACACTTTGTCTCAAGAGGCATTGTTCAGTTCAATGCCTTTAGGTCAGTAGCCACAGCCCAAACTGCACCATCTGAAAATATAATAAGAAAAACAATGTGATTGAAATAGCTAGATAGAACAGATTCGAGAAAACGAACTAAATTTTGACTTAAGACAAAGATTACCCAACTACAATTATGTCTCAAGATACCATTTGAGATTATAATATTAAACTGAATTCTCCATATAGAATTTTTAAAAATCTGAAGACTAAAGAAAATATGTAATTTAAAACAACAACATTGCAATGTCTTAACCATTGCAATCTAAGGTGTGCATTGTACCTGATTTTATGCAATGATTTAAATAGTTAAAAAGCAAAGACTAACCTAAGTGAAATAATTTCTTTTGGAGATATATATATATATATATATATATACATATATATATATCATAATATATTATGAACCCATGGTTCTTCAACATTACAGAGCTTCATTAGGTTTCCATGATATAGTTTTTCTTTTCCTTTCTTGATTTGATGACATAAAGGAAAAGAAAACAAAAAGAGAAAATGGAAGCAAGGAGAAAAGGAGTAGAGGAAAAATCAACAAAAAAAAAAGAAAGAAAAGCCTGTGTCTCTTTACGCAGACATTTATTAAAGTCTTTGCATATGCATATCTAAATAGCAAATTATAAACTAGGCTGGTCTGGAATTGGGTTCATTATTTCCCCTGCTAAATTGTGTTTCTTGTAATTTTATATTAATATTCATTTGAAACCAATTATGCTTCCTCTTTAAATTACTAAGCCAGATGATTCAAAACAAGGATTTTCTGAGCTACAAAGTAACAATAGTTCATTTGAAATGAAAGTTAACTTCTTTCTCACCTTTTCCAAACCTGTTTCTTCCACTGAATCCTTCATTCTATATACTGGTATCTAATATGTCCTTCACTTCAATCATTCTTGACTTCTTTTCCAATTTTTCTTTATCCAATCAATGACAAATTACTCTGTATTTCATCTCTTAAAATCGCACAACATCAACAGTTATAATGAGTCACTACTATTCACCTGTTAAATTCATACATACTAATTTGTTTTCCTAGATTTTTCCTCTAAAATGAAAATCAGGTCTTGTCTTTACTTTGTCTAAAATGCTTGATGCCTCTACATTGTGTTCATGATGAAAATCTAAATTATTCTGTATGCAACAAATGTCTCTGGAGATGTGGCCTTCGTCTCTTCAGTCCACCTCACAAACAAAAGTTATCATTTGATTTAACTTAGTGTATAATCTTATTCTTTCCTATTTCTGGATCAACACTCCCACGTGAACTCTTACTTATTTTTCTTTACCTGACTGGCTCCTACTCATTCAAGTATCAATTTTAATTAACTCCTTAGGGAAACATTCTCTAACAGCACCTGGCTGACTTAGAATATCTTCATAATTCTTCCGTAGTCCTTGGTGCCTTCATTTGCATAACTCTTATCAAAGTATATAGTAACTCTCTGTATAATTACTCTCCATGACAATAAACTAAAATTCTTAAAAAACGGATCCTGCATTTTATTTCTGTATCTCTAGGATTTGTCCTCATAATAGGTACATTGTAGAATCCAGTAAGATGTGTTTGAATTAACAAAGACATGATGTCATAGACAAAGGATTGAACAAATTGAATTTAAAAAAAAAATAAAATAAAACCAGTCAAGGGGGAATTACATTTAGGATAATGGCTAACTATATAAACTTGATCATTTTTTTTTTTTTCTGATGGAGACTTCTTGGCCAATATAAGGAAAAGGCAAAAGCTGATATTATTAAGCCTGGCATTTAGAACTGCTTTTATTCAATCTGGGGCTTTACCAATTCAATATGGGAATCCTGGATGTACAAAGGCTAGATGAAACTTTTGACAGTTTTGTGGGTCTGGAGTGAGAAGAACTGGAAATCAGAAGCAAAGAAGAGATTCTGAAATACTAAACTCTGGAAGTAGTAGAAAATAAGAAGTATTTCAGGTACTTATAAAATATTGTAGCTCAGATTCAATTCATATCAATCTCTAAAATTGAAGAGGGTGATGCTAATTAAAACAAGTTGATTTGTGTAGAGTAGACTCAAAAGGAAATCTAATATGGCAAGAGATGTCATATGTAACAAGTTATTTCTATGGAAATATTATTCTACAGGGCCCATCACACAATAAAAATTAAGAAAAAAAAAAGAGAAAAGAACACACAAATAATGGCCAGTAGAATTTACATAAAATACTAACAGACTCACAGGATCTCTCCAGATTCTAGAGTACGTAAAATATTATTGTTTAGACAAATGTTGAAAATATTAAAAAGGGGAAACAAAAAATGATAAATTTAAAATGAAACTGGAATCTATAAAAATTAAATGGACATTCTTGAATGAAAAGATAATATAAACAAAAAAATTAATTAATAAATATTTTTAATGACCAAGTAGAAAAAAGAATTGTTATATTGGACAACAGTTTACAATAAAAAGTTTAGGATCAATCACAGAAAAACAGTATGATGGAAAATATATAAAGTATCAAAGATTTAAAGAGACAGCAAGAAGGTCTAACATCCACGAAATTCAAGCCCCAAAGGAGAGGAGTGAAAGTAGAAGAAACAATTGTAGAAGTTACAATGGCTGAGGCTATTCCAAAAGTGATGAGAAATTTTCTTCAAGGAAGCAATGATTAGACTGATCCTCACCTTCTCAACAGTAACAATAGAAGCCAGAATATAATGTTTAAAGGAAATATCTGTAAACTTAGAACTCAACACAAAACAAGATATTCTCCAGGAACAAAGGTAATTAAAAACACTTTCCAAATAAACTATAACTAAGATAATTTCTCAAAAGTAGGCTTGAACAAACCCCAGTAAAAAAGATAGAGCTTCAAG
Source organism: Microcebus murinus (assembly GCF_040939455.1). Lineage (NCBI taxonomy): Eukaryota > Metazoa > Chordata > Mammalia > Primates > Cheirogaleidae > Microcebus > Microcebus murinus. Next base: position 54,560,578 of record NC_134116.1, read on the forward strand.
TGATGGGAATAATCTCATATGGAAGTACAGAATAATGGGAAAATGAAGACAATAACTATTACATTTGGTAATGGTGAACTTGGTGGTTCAGATTACTATTTCACAACTGTTATTCCATAATAATTTCTAGTTTAGAACAACTAGAAAGCCTTTTTAAAAATATAAAGATCTTGTTGAAAGCTTCAGTGAACCAACAACAGGAAAAGTGAGGGTTTGTGTGTCTAAGATTTGTGAGAACAAAGCCTGAGGAATTCAGCCTCACATTAGAGTCTGTTTTTTCCTTAGCAGTACCTGCTGGGAATGGTAGTGGGGAAGTGGGGTATAAAATGGAATATGGTTAATGAGTGCAACAATATAATTATAGAGATAGAATGAACAATATTTGATAGCATTACAAAGTGACTAGTCAACAATAGTTATAGTTTACTTTAAAATAACTAAAAAAGTGGAATTGGAATATTTCTTATATAAACAAGAAATGCAAATCAAAACCACAAAGAAATATCAACTTATCCCAGTCAGAATGGCCTTTATCAAAATGTCCAGAAACAATAGATGCTTGTGTGGATGCAGTCAGAAAAGAATTCTTATAAACTGTTAGTGGGACCTCAAACTAGTATAACTTCTATGGAAAACTGTATAGAGATTCCTCAACTAAAAGTACACTTACTATTTGATCTAGCAATCCTACTACTGGGTATTTACCCCCCAAAAAAGAAGTCATTCTATCAAAAGACACTTGACCTAGAATGTTTATTGCAGCACAATTCTCAATTGCAAAGATGTGGAATCAACCCAAATGCCCATGAATTCATGAGTGGATTAACAAAATGTGGTATATGTATACCATGGTATGCTACTCAGCCATGAAGAAGGATGAATTAATGTCTTTTGAAACAATTTGGATGGAACTGGAGACTATTATTTTGAGTGAAGTACCTAAAGAATTCAAAAACAAACAGAACATATACTCTATTAAATTGGAACTAACCGATGAACACACATGTGCGTAGAGAGAAATAAAACTCAACGGAAATCAAGCAAGGGGAACGGAGAAGAAAGGGATGGGCAAAACCTACCTAACGGGTACAATGAACAATATACCCCATAAATACATACAACTATTAAATATACAACTATTATGTACCCATAATAATTAAAAATAAAAAAGTTTTAGAAATAAAAAATAAGACATTAGGTGAATAAAGCAAATTGCTGGACAATACATACACTATTGTCCCATTTCTTTAAAAAAATAAATAAAACAATATATTTCTAAATAAAAAAGAAAAAACAAAGGAGATGAAAGATGAAAAAAATTACTTCATGTTATAGCAGAATTAACATTTCTCCAAATAATTAACATTTCAATTAAATAGAAAACTATCAGACTGAATAAAGATAATTAGACACTTAAACCATAATACATGCTGTTTAAAATAAGTACATATGGCATCTAAGATTAAAGACAGTTTTAAATAAAGGAGGTAAATGAATATTTCTTGTGAGCACAACTAATTACACGTATGTAATTAGATTAATATTAGACAAAGAAAATTAAAAGTTATGCATATTGAAATAAATAAATATATTTCAACCTATAAAAAGAATTGCTATATAAACATATGTGCTCTCTCTATTTTATATAGGAAGATATAGTAATTGTAAACTTCTGTGCATTCAATAAGATATCTCTTTGCAGCCCCCTGGAATATGAGGTTTCTCTAACATCTGGCTCCTGTAGTAGTACTATGTGGACTGTAGCTTCCCTCAGTAGCATCTCAGGTAGATTTGCTGAAGACAGTAACCTCCCTATGAAAGAAGCCTTGAGTTTTCTCAAAATTTACAACAATGTCTGAATTATCTTAAGGTACTTAACATTGAATGAATATATGCATGAATATTTTGATGATTATTTACCACTTGAATTCATTTATCAAAAATTATATTTTGGAATAAATGTACTAGTCTTGCAGCATAAGGTACTTATATTCAGTATATCTTGGTGGTAATCTGCTCTGTTAAATCAAGGGGTAATTTTAATCATTTAAATATCTCTTAAGTTTTTTAACTGCTCTATATATCAAATGTAATTTATGTGATTTTCAGATTACTGTAACATTTCCTTTAAATATAGAAATCAGAATTATTGCTACTGAATCGGTTAATTTTTGTGTTTTCATTAAATTTTATAATCTGTCACAGGAACCTTATAAATAAACTATTATTTTAAATATAAAACATAATAGTAATTAGAGAATGGCTATACTAATAAGTTTTGGAAAGGAACCTGTAGACTAATAGCTGTAGATGACACAGAAAAAAATACATATTGAGTACTTCTATTGTTCAGATACCATCACTCAAATTATATCATTTAATTCCAGAATAATATAGTGTGAAATTTCTACATCCAGTTTAGGGAGAATGAAGCCTTAAACACTATTTACTCAGGGCCATTTAGTTAAGGGGTGGTGAGGCAGCACTTGACTTACATAAATAAAATATTTCAATATCAAACCAATTGCTTTCAAGAGCAAAATTATTTCCAGGGAAATAAGCATATCTTGATAAAGGTAATTTATGTTTTACCTATAGTGAAAGTATTTTAGAAGTTAATAGTTCAATTCCTTCCCCACCTACATTAGTAATAATTTTATGATAGTTAAGATGTATGAAATATATCATAATACCAAAATAATGAATTAATTATTATTCTTTATTAATAAATGTAAAACTTAAGTGTTAAACCAGACAGTGCACAAGAACTATTTTTTAAATTGTAGACCACAGGGTGTTATCGGTGAAAGAATGAAAGAGAGAGCTCAGTATCTGTTTCCTTTTTATATAATAAGCAATCAGGAAAGAAGCAAAATATACAAGTTAATCCATAGCATCTGGTTTAGAGTTTCTTTATCATAATAAAGTAGTATAATTTATAAAAGAGAGTAATTATAAGCCTGTTTACATAAATTGTCACATAATATACCATTTATTCATTTGAGCATTAATTCAACAAATCTGTATTCATTGTCCTATGCATTAAGAAAAATGGGAAAACAAGTCAAGTTTAAGAAAACAATAAGCTAGCAAATAAATTAATAACTAATTAAAATTAAGGATTCCAAAAAGTGATAAGTTCCAGGAAAAAAAAATAAAGCTGGATAATTTAATGGAGAGGAGAGCAAAATGTGTCTCACTGGGATGGTCATTGTAGATATTACTGTTTGAAATTCCACTCTAAAATGGCAATGGATCAAAGTCCTAAAATATGAGATGTTTCCTTTTAATCTAGGGGAAGAATGTTTCAGAAATTGGGCAAGTACCTACAAGAGCCATAAGAGAGGGAACATGATGGAAAAGATTAAAAATTAACAATGAGCACAGGTGGCTGGAACACAATGTAAGGATTAGAGCAACAGGACATGAGCATTGAGCATTTAGAAAATTGAGACCATAGTGAAGAAAACAATTGAATTTTATTACTGTTTTATTAGAAATCCTTTAGTGAGTCAAGGATACAGGTGATTGAAGGATTTATGCTTTTAACTATAAACTCCTGGCTGCTACGTGAAGTGTGGAAGCAGGCAGACATTGTAGGAGGCTACTGGACTAGTTTCAGAATAAAGCTGATAACAAGAGGCTGGCTCAGTGAACTTTGAAAGATACAGGCAAGACTAGGTGAGGAATAGCTTTGGTCTTGGGAGCCTCATGGATGGCGGGAAAGCAGGGATGCAGTACAAATGGTTTGCACTAAAGAAAGCTGTTTAGACGAAAAATCTTAATTAAATTATATCATTGACTACTGTAAATGGCTAAAATAATTACAAATTGTTTATGCCATTTTAAACACAAATTAGGATTCATGGAACAAATATCATTAACTTTTAAGCCATAGTCTCAGTCTAAACTATTCACAACATACAAACATTCACATTTTACTCCTTCTACACAATACCTGTACTAAATGCACAAAAATGACAAATACATAATCTCCAGTAGGACTCTAATCCTTTGCCCTATTGCCATATGAAGCATGAGCCTATTATATCCTTGAGATACAATTCTCTTCAGTGCCAAAGCTGGAACATATAATGCAGCGCATCAATTCTACACAACTAAATAGAGGTCAAGAAAAGTATTTTTAAAATATAATATAAATTGCCTTGCATTTGTATTTATATTCTCCATGTTAATGTATAATATCTTTTGATTCACAATGTTCAACTCAAAAGATTTTATTTTGAGCTCCTAAATTCAAAGTTAAGATTAAACCCAAAAGGACTTGTCCTTTGCTGCAAATTACATATTTAATAAAATATACAAAGAGAATTTACTTGGCTGTATTGATTTTAAAGGTTTTGGGCTGCACAAATCATGTTTTCTCTCAGAAACTAGTATAAAATAGAATAACACATAAAAAATTAAGGTAGTTTTAAGTTTTGAAATATGGAAAACTATAACTGTTATGCAACTCCAATAGCAAGCCTAAATCTATCATAATTTTTAACCCTTGTGATACTTCACAGATATTTTTAAATTCATAACATCTAAGTAAATCTGTATGATGTTCCATTTCCCAATTTTCATACTGCATAAATATTCCTGCTTTTTTTTCTTAAAAAGTTAAAGCCATCAATTGAGTTCACACTTGAGTTAATAAATACCAACATTTAATATCCCAATGTTCTGTTTTTATATTAGGACCATATGAGATAGTCTAACTGACACCAATATAATAAATTTTGTTCATTGTAATCTGCTGCTGGCATATAGTGAATTTTGAGCAAGCAATGTATTAGAAATCAGATTTCAAATTGATTATAATATTTCAAGGTGATTATTATGATGAATTATGTATCACTTAGAAATAAATTATATATCATTAATGCAAAATTTTACAAGACCTTTTGTTTCTTCTGCCTCAAATACCTATAATGCTTCTTTTAATTATCATCATGATTATGTTTTACCTTTCAGGAATAACCTCAACCATCACTTTCTTTATGAACTCTTTTAATCTTTTAAAGTAAGGTTGTCCAATTATATTCCTGTAATAAGATAAAACATTTCTATTTTAAAACCTATAGCATTTAGCTACATTTAGACAATCATGTTCTTTTCTCCCCAACTTGACAGTTAAGCTCATTGAGGATTAGGCATGTAACTTGTTCATGTTTGTACCTCCCAATATTAGCACCATGTCTGGTAGAGGACCATTGAATTAACAAAAATCTTATAATTATGTCGCTTGGTTATTGCGACTAAGCATAGCATATCTATTAGAATTGTGGAAATTTTTACAACACCATAAGAAAGGAGTCAGTTCATAATAGACAATGAAACTTGAAACAATTTTGTATATATGTTATTTATTGCATCTTTTAAAATATTTCTTAATCATAACCCAACTATACATTAAACCACAGCAGCTTTTGTCTTTCATAAATTCAGAAAAAATACTTCTTTGCTTTACCACTGTGGTCATATGTCCCCACTGACTATGATTCCATGGGTAGATTATCACCATCATCATTTACACCTAATTCTAGTGCATTCATTAAGCACCTGTGAATTTAAGGAACTTATGGAATTTGTGTATATGTTTATCTATTCAACTGTTTGTGCTTGGGGAAATGTGATTGCTTTGGAAACTGTGATCATCAAACCACTGCTCAGTTCAAATAAATAGACTAAGTGTCACATACAATGATCATACACTCATAATTTCTGTAAGGCACAAGACCAAGCTATTAAAATATTTGGTACTTTAAAATATAGTTTACTTTACTTTAAAATTTAGTTCTTTAACAAATTGACCTTTATTGTGAAAATGCAACATATTTCAATTCTAATGTTTGATTTGCCTAGAAATCATCATAATGTCCACAGGGATCACAGGCATTTTGTCACTTATGTACTAAATTAAGTCTCTTAGCTGTCAAGAAGAGCATTATAGTTATTATGACCATAATAAAATAGCATCTGTGAGAGGCACTGGGACTTTCAGAGAAAGTGGTCACTTGTAGTATACAAACTGCCTCTTTTCCTTAGCTCTAAGTTTTTTAAATGTACTTTTTCTTTTATTTTCCTAATAACGAAATACTTTAGCATTGTGATTAATTGAAACACAGTTTGTTTCAAAGATTAGCATTATGAGCTGTATAATAATGAATTATTTTGATAAATTTTAAATTACTATTATAAGACAATGTTCACAAACTGCATTTTGTTTCATAGAAATGTCTCCTTTTAAGAGAAAATAATAGTTGGATTAGATAATTTCATAAATAGTTTGATTTAAATTTCTGGCTCTCATTAATGAAAAACTTCATTGTTTTATTATTAATAATTATCACTTCTTAAGAACTTATCTTGTGCCAGGATTTCTTCTAAATACTTTAGTCTGATTAACAAACAAACACGGAGGTAGGAAAGAGGGCTGATTAGAGACATCCCTTACCGGACCTTACTGGAGGGGCTTCCCTACCTTTAGAGTTTCAGATAAAGGAGAGGGGAGAGGAGATGTAGCTCAGGTTTAGATCACAGAAGTGCTGCAGCCTGTCTGAGACCTCATGGAAGGAAGATAATTGTGAAGCAGACAAGGAAGAAAATACAGGAAAAAGATATTGGTGAGGATCAAACGCAGAGCATCTCGGGGCCCATTGAAGGGATAAGGGGGGATCCCTTTCTCCCTCCCACACTCATTTGGTGACCAGTGGGATACCAAGTTTCTTGGAAGCTTTTACACCCCCATGAGCCCAAGCACTGTAGCAAACAATGAATAATGGGGAGATCCTGGTGATCCCCAAGCTTGGACATTCCGTGTGGTGTTCCCCTCCCGGACTTGAGAGGCTGGAAAGCTGGGTTTCTTCCATTCAGAGTCTCAGTCCTCCCCACCCACTGCAGTCAGGAGAGCAGTTTGAGCTCAGAATTTGGCAAGCAGCTGCCTCTCCCCAGCTGGCATGTTCTTCCAGCTGAGGTTTCCATCTAGAGTGGGGCCCACACCATTCCCCTTGAGGACCTGTGATGAACCCAGGGTGCCCAATCTGGGAGCTCCCTGCCTACAGGCATTTTGCAGAGATGTACTCCAGTGGATCAGACATGTAGGCCAGATCCCATGCCTCCCGGACTCCAGTCGGCTGCTGGGGGATTAGGGGCTTTTGCAACTGACAACATCCTGATCACTCTGGTGCACAGAGCCAGGTTTACTCAGGACCCAGCCATCGACACTAACCTTAGCATCACCCCTGCCAAGCCAAGGAGAGAACAGATATTTCCCATGTCAAGTCTTATGACTGGGGGCTGAGCATGCCTACTCCCCAATGTGTAAGCCAATCAGAGGGGGAGCCTCAGATGCCAGAGGCCACTTGGGAAGCCTTGGGTGACTTCCTCAGTGGGTCCTACCTGTAGGGAGAGAACCTTGGAGAGCCAGATGCTCTGGCTCAGCTATAATGACCCTGGGCCACTGTGACAAAACCCTGCCTTCACAACTGGCCATCAGCAGTCACCACACTGGTGGAACAGCTCCCCACATGTGTGGTTCTGCCCCTAAAATATTCAGAGCCAGCTCTAAAGCTTTTGCTGTGTCCAAGTCTGAGGCTATGCCCCTGTAGCTCCAGTGCCTCCACTGGGCCTTTGACTTTATACTGAGACTCTAGAATTGTGCCTAGACCCAAAGACCCCACTGCTGAGCCCCCATCACATCCACCAGGCTGGCAGAACTTCCCTGAGTTTCAACACTTTACACAGGACCTCCTAGCCCTGAACAGCCAACCCTCCTGGACTTAGTTCAAGAAAGTCCCCAGCAAAAAAGAATAGACACCCTGCAATCCTATTAATCCAGAGCTGAGAGAAGAGGAGCAAGATGAGAAAAAAAAGAAAAAGATAAAGAACCCTGGCAACATGAAAAAACATAATAGTTCCACTCACCCAAGAGAACACAATGGAGCTATAGTCGTGGACTCCACTACCAGGAAATTGCCATAATGATAGAAATGGAATTGAGAATATGGATGGCAAATAAAATGATTGAAATTGAAGAGAAAGTTGAAAACCAGCAAAAAGAAGCTAAAAAAAATATTTCGAGAAGTCAATGAAAAAATAAAAAAGTCACTAGAGAGCTAGACAACATAAGAAAGGATACGCTAGAACTTAAATAAATGAAAGAGTCATTCAGGAAATTTCAAAATGCAGTTGAAAGTTTTAACAACAGGCTAAACCAAGAAGAAGAAAAACCTCAGAGTTTGAAGACAAGGCTCTTGAGATAACCCAGTCATTCAAAAAGTCAGAGAAGAGTATAAAAAAGTGTGAGCAATCAATGAAAGAGATATGGGACTATGTGAAGTGAACTAACATTTGAATTATAGGTAGCCCTGAAAGTGAAGAAGAAAGAGTAAAAAACATGGAAAACCTATCTGAGGGAATTATTGAGGAAAACTTTCCGGGCATTGCCAGAAATTCAGACAGACAGATACAAGATGGACATTTAACACCAGGAAGATTCATAGCAAATAGGTCATCTCCAAGACCCATAGTAATCAACCTAGCGAAAGTCAAAATTAAAGGGAAAATTCTGCAAGCAGCAAGATGAAAGCATCAAATAATCTAAAAAGGAAAACTCATTAAGGTATCTGCAGACTTCTCGGCAGAAATCTTACAAGCCAGAAGGGATTGGAACTATCTTCAACCAACTTAAAGTGAACAACTACCAGCACAGAATTTTCTATCCTAAAACACTAAGTTTCACAATGGATGGCAAATTAAGTTTTTTCCAGACAAGCAAAAACTGAGGGAATTTGCCATGACCAGACCTGCTCTGCACAAAATGCTCAAAATAGCACTATACACAAATCAGCACAACAGATATCTTCCAGTGTAAATTCACCTAAAAAAAACCCCAAATTCACAACTCTCATAAAAAAATAGAACAAGAGATAAAATAAAGCAATAAGGGGTTAACAGGATGAACCTAACAGGATGAATGGACCAACAGCCTACATATCAATATCAATCAATGTGAATGGACTGAATGCACCTCTCAAAAGACGTAGATAGGCAGGCTTAATGGATGGGAAAAAAAACCCACATGCCTGCTGTCTAAAGGAAACACATTTAAACAATGAGGATGCACACAGACACAACATGAAAGGATGAAAAAAAATATTCTATGCAAATGGAAATCAAAAAAATAGCAGGTGTAGCCACTCTCATATCAAATGAAATTGACTTTAAGCCAACAAAGGTAAAGAAAGACAAAAGGGTCATTATATAATGTAAAGGGAGCTATCCAACACAAAAACATAATAATCCTAAACATATATGTGCCCAACCCAGAAGCTCCCAGATACATAAAGTAAATCTTACGAGCATTAAGCAAAGAAATAAATAATATCATTATAATTGTTGGGGACCTCAAGACCCCATTGTCAGAGCTTGATAAATCATCGAAGCAGAAAATAAAGAAAGAAAGAATGGACTTAAAATGAACTGTAAATCAAATGGACCCAAAAGACATTTACAGAATATTCTACCCATAAACTACAGAATACACATTTTTCACAGCAGCACATGGGACAGTCTCCAAGACTTATCATTTCTTAGGCCACAAAATAGGTCTCAAGAAATTCAAAAAAATCAAAATTATACCAACAGACCACAGTGGAATAAAACCAGGAATAAATCACATGAGAAACATTCAAACCTGCACAGTCACAGAAATAAAACAATGCTGTGCTGAATGATAGTTGTATTAAGAATGAAATTAAGATGGAAATAAGAAAAACTCTTTGAGTTGAATGACAAAGGGGACACAAGCTATCAAAATCTTTGGGACATAGCAAAAGCATTCCTCAGGAAAAGCCATAGTCTTAAATAACTACCTTAAAAAGATAGAAGGATCACAAATTAACAGCTTAATGTCACACCACAAAGAACTAGAAAAAGAAGAACAAACAAAAGCCAAAGCCATCAGAAGAAAAGAAATAACGAAGTTCAGAGCAGAACTAAATGAACTAGAAAACAAAACAAAAGTCAAAATCAAAATTAAAATCAACAAAGGGTCAAGACACATAGGACAGAATCAAGGAGAGAACAGGCACAAGCATCCCATTATCCTCTTTCTTTGTAGTCATTTGGACAGTGTTTAATTCTCTCAGCAGAGTGATGTATAACAATGCATGCTGATGCCAACCACAAAAGCTAACTTGAGCGTTGGTGTCCAGGTATTCTATTAGGGTTTGTTTATATAAGCATGTAGTACCTGCACTACTGACTCTAGTTACTCACTCTTTACCCTCCTTCCCAACCCCTCCAGAGGCCATACTGGTACAGCATGGTCTAAGGACTCCACCATGAATCACATTGCTTTCATAAACTACCTGCGATGTTCCAAGACCACAGGCGTGCAAACACACTCATCAGGCAAGATAATTTAAGGCTTTAGAAATTATCTCCCAGGAGCATGTCAAAGGCCAATTCTTTCTTTGGAATGTGCAAGGTTGAGCTTCCTAAGCCTGCTGAGTTAGCACTTCACTGCACAGCAGGTAAAACCAATAATCCCTATTTTTGAATAAATTAATAACTATTTGCATGTTACAGGAGGCACCTTGATACTGGCAGAGGAAACTTCATTAAATTAAGACAAATCAAGAAGATATAACTTTAAAAATGGCCATGTATTGAATTAAAGGAGCATCTGTGGGTGGAAAGTAATCAAATGTCTTCCAACAGATGGAGAGAAATGTGTGTGAGGTGATCTACACACACATGAACACACACGTGAAACACAAACATGTCTGATAGAATATTTCTCTGTGTATCATAAGAAGGTCATATACACCTATAACAGAGTTATACTTCTAGGATAAATTGCTGATAAGTAATTTTTTATAGAAAATAGTGTAAAACTCAGTCTATCAACGACTTAAGATTCCTGTTACTTTCGCTTGCTTACCCAGGTCCTTCCTCATGTTTTCTCTAAACATAAAGAATTCAAGATTTACCTTCATTTGAAACAAACAAACAAATAAAAAGCAATATAACCACATAGCAATACTGAAAGAGTATAAGGAAACATAAAAGCCCTAAGTATCCCTAAAATATCCACATACATGCACACACACATATGCACGCACACACACCAGAAAGAATGTGACGGTAAAGAAAATTATAAACTAACTTTATTATACAAAATTAAATACATTAAAACAAAAATGTCCTCTATGTTACAAAGTTTTAGAGGAAAAAAACTTAGAATGAAATGGTAAGTCAAGAAATGGACATAATCGTGGAGCAGACAGAGCTAAAAATAAGGAAAAAAATAAAGGTCAGAGAAATTAAGCTTACCTTGGATGAATATGAAAGGAAAATAGACACAGGTTTAACAAATAATTGTTCTGTATATGACAATTATGAGAAAACCGAACATACTAAAAAATAAAAAAGAACAGATGGTTTATGAAAAAAATGGAAAGAAATTGACAGATAATAAAGAGCAAAAGTGACCCAAAATATGAATATTTAACATCTCCCTCAGAAAGAGAACAATGAAACAAAGCAGTTAAATATATAATTTAAGATGATAGTCCTAAAATGGGGAAAAACAAATCTTTGGGTTAAAAGTTCAAGAAAAAAATGGTACAGTTCAATCAATACTGACATACTGCCTGGGGCAGTTAATTGACTTAAAAGATAAAGAATCCCAAAGGCAGGCTAGCAAATCTTCAAGTCAACTACAAGAAGGATAAACAAGGCTTAGTTCTGACTTTTCCATAGTAACATTCTCCACAAGAGAATGACTGCAGCAAATATCAAGAAGGTATTCAGGAAACAAAATGTGACCAAAAATTTAAAACGTAGTTGCATTCCCATTTCACTATAAGGGCAATGGATAGATATCGTCAAAGAACATCTGACTTCAAACTCATACATTTTTATAAGAAATAAATGATGTATCTAGAAGACATCATCGTCTGGTAGTAACCAGGCAAGATTTCCCAAATGCAAAGCCTTCCTGATATTTGTGATAAGATAGCATAAGAGTAGAGATTGGAACTCCATTTTCATGGACAAAAATTTAAAAGCACCACCTTCAGAATTACAGAAATAATACAGAATTACAAAAATAATGTGCTAGTGTTGTAATATGCTACAACAGTCTTGTCTTAACTATCTCAAAAAACTGATCATCCTTTGAGTTCATGACCTTTATTAATCGAATTTGAATCTAGGATATCACAATAACAAGGATGATATAATTATGGTTTTCATTAAAACACTATCCATCCTGAAACTTTCATTTTATAGTGAACTGTTTTGGTTTCACAGTTTGTGTTATTATAGACTTAAATTAGCATCCTACATTTTCTTTCTCCAAATTTACGTGTGTGTATGAAATAATAAAACAAAAGTTATTTTGGTCTGATTTATTTAAATTGACTACTTTTTGTGTTACTATCAATATCTTTTCTGCTTTCACAACTGTGACTAGCACCCAGAGAAACTCTCACAGATGAAAACGAATTACAGATCCTCAATTTAGGATTGGATTACATTCTGATAACCCCAAACTAAATTGGAAATGCATTTCATACACTTAACCTACTGAATCTGATAGGTTAGCCCCAGCCTACCTTAAATATGCTCAGAACACTTACGTTACCCCACAGTTGGACAAAATCATCTAACACAAAGCCTGTTTTATAATAAAGTGTTGACTATCTCATGTATTTAATAATTTACTGATGTTCTACTAAATACACACTGCTTTTGTACCATCATAAAGTTAAAAAACTAATAGATCCATCAGAAAATAGGGGCTATCTGTATTTTATTGCCAAGAAAATTCAATACATAATTGCTTACAGAAATGCAACAATTATTTCAAAAATATTATTAAGATTCAGTAAATTAAAACATATTGGCATTATAATTTATTATATAAATGGGATTTTGAAAGTGAGTTAACATTCACATTTTAAGCCAGATTTTCAAGGGAATACTATGATATATGGTCAGCCTACCTATAAACCATGTTAGATATTTTGGATTCATGTGCACAACCACCTTAGGAATATGTTATTATTCCCACTAGATAACTGAGAATACTGGGCTCTATAGATGAATGATTCTGGCAAAGGCTAAGCCAGTGGTGGAGACAGAATTCCAATCCAATACTAACTGATCCTAGGATTTGTGCTTTTCCAAATAGTCTTATGTAGATCAACACTTCACTCAACAGATTTTTTTTAAATGTCAGTGATCAGATACAATCTATTTGTGTTTAGTTTAAATTTCTCTCAAAGCCATAGATGGAATTATGTGTAAAGAAATGTCACATTTCTTTCCTCAAAAGCAATGTAATAAAATAAAATAAATGTATATGTAAGTATCATAATAATTCAGGTGTTTGCAGTTCTGTGTCCAATTGTTCAGGGGAAAAATTAATTCAAAAAGTTGCATGAAAAATTAGCTATTTAGATTTGCAGTGTAAAATACTTTAGGGGAAAGTCTATAGAGTTATTGTTTGATTTGGTGACTATTTGTTTTTATTATTTAAGCTTGAACAAGTCAAGTCCCTGACTATTTCTATAGTGAGGAAAGCTGCTCTATTTATTTAGCAATGTCTCATCTGCTGTTTAATAGAGTTCTCAAGGCCTATCCTATAAATGAAAAAAAAAAAAAGTTTTAAGTTTAATTTGGCTAAGAAGGAAAGAAGATCTTCTTTAATGTGAAATTGATATTAGAAATTGTTCAGAAATTACTGGCCTGATTTTCCCCCATGAGACAGATTCATGATTTTTTGCTTTTTGAATGTTTCATTCATTTCAAACATGTCCTTCAATCTCTGCAGCCTTTCTCTGTCATTATCAGATCAACATCCCAGATTGTAATGCCATGGCTACGTAAAAAAGAGAAATAACTATTCTAAACAGCAATATCCACCAACATCACCAGATCTATAAAATGTCTTAGAAAAGAATAGATGGAATCAACTTTAGTTCTTTGTTCAAATTACTCACAAGGCTGAATATCAGTTTGAAAAGTTATTGTAGAGTAACCTTTCCAGACAAAAAAAAATACTTCCTTCATAAAATCAGAAGGATACCAAAGAATATTTCAAAGAGTTTCAAAACTGAGAGCGTTGGATGGCTGGTACAGAAAAAAGTTAGTATTAAAGGACTGCTTTCCATTGAAATATTTTTATCTCAAATCTAGCTCTTTGGACTTATAATGGTACATACCCAGTTCACAGCTACACATATACAGACTCTCGGCTCCAAACAAATAGCAATAATAGATAACATATAAATAGTGATAACAAAAAATACATAAATGTCCTACGAAAGGAACATCTCTGAGTACTAGAAAGCGCATAGAAACACAAAGCAATGAGCATTACTCTCTGTGGGTCTGCTGGGTCTCAGTTCGGAGTGATAATGGTGAACAGATCAAAAGGAACATATTAATAGAGATTTTTTTTCTAACTTGTACAGAGCTCCAAAACTCACCCCTGCAGCCAATGATTATGAAACATGAAAAAAGCTAAAATACATCATTATCAACTTGTTGCTGAAGGCTTGGCTTCTTGGGAGGCTGGCTACAAGGAGGTAGAAGGAAATAAGAGGCAAAGTGTCCTTTGCATTAGTAACTAAATCTGTTACTGATATCCTCAGTATCATCTTGGGGTAGGAGCTTAATTAAAACACACAGTATCTGGAACCATTGTAGAACATTTTTAGAAACTAACAGTAGAAGCAAAAAATGCAAGAAAATTTCTGCATTGAGAGAGAGAGAAAGGAAAATGAATGTAGAACAAAAATTACCCACTCAAAATTGTCCGGCTTACAAAAACTACAGAACACATGGGAAAAATACAGTTAATGCTAAGAAAGGTAACCAACAAATGAATAATAAGAGCAGGTTCCCTTTTGAATGAAGTTATCTTTATGAAACTAACAATGGCTTTAAATTAAGCATGCTAAAAGAGACAAATATACAGATAAGGCTGTGAGATAGAGTTGATTCAATATTTGGGCAATCCTAGCTTCCTGCTAGTGTGCCTTCCTATAATTCAGAGATAGAGAAATCTAAAATAGTGCCCAGATTGTGACTAGTCACTGCCCAGCTTGTGACTAGAGGCCCAGATAGTTTGTAGGTTTTGTTGATCAAGTGCCTTCACACAGGCTTGAGTCAAGGACAGTTCAGGTGGTGGCTACCTTAGCCTTTGATGAAAAATAAGGTGTTTATTCCCAGAGCCAAAGTTTGTGGCAATTTTTTGATGCCATGTCATAGCTAAACAGACGTAATCCTACTACCAACACCTAGGAATGTGCCTTCCTTATTTCCTGAAAGTGGTCACAGTTGTGACTCCCTCTAAAGATTACTTTTTTCAATCATTCTGATCCTTTTTACATGGAAACAACCAACCAACCAACTAAACACACACACACACACACACACACACACACACACACACACACACCCCAACATGCACAAAAACAAGTAGTATTAGCAAAGGAAAGTGTTGAATAAAAAAATAAGGGGATACTTTGTAATTGTAAAAAGTACATTTAAAAATTAGGCATTAGAAGAGTGGAATATATAGATGGATCAATGACATAGAATGTAAGGGATAGAATCAACTGAAATAACTATAAGAATTTTTATAAATATTGACTTCTCAAAACAGTGGAGGATAATTACGGAATCTTTAGTACATACAAAAAGACTATGTAATTCACATTCTTTTAAAAAGGCAAATTTAGATAATTCCTCGTATCATCCACCAAGATAAACTGCATAACACTATCAAACTAAATGTACAAAATGAAATAATAAAAGTACTAAAAGAAGCCATGGGTGAATTAAAGCTGAGAGAAGAGAAAAGAGTACTGATTATGAACAAAAAACTAAGAAGGAAACTACAAAGGAAAGTATGGAAATTTTGTGTAAAAATAATAGAACAAGAAAATAGTTCTGCCTACAAAATATACCATATGCAAAAATTTTAAAAAACTGACAAAAATATTTGCAACATATATCACAAACATATGGCTATCTCCTTTTTAAAATAAGGAGATCTATAAACTAAAAATAAAGCAGAAAACATTTTTAAAGGGAAAATTCTATGAAATAAGGTTCATAGAATAATAGAAAAAAATGTGACCCTGTATGAAAGATGCTTAACTTTGAGTTTACAATGAAGTGTAACTTCTCCCTCCACCAGAGTAGTAAAAATGCTAAACCGTTGTCTAAACACTGGTAGTAAAGGCACAGGGGATCTTTCCTCAGTTGTAGGGAAATGAAAAATGGTAAAAGGGAGAGTGATCTGCTGAAACATCATATTTACCTATATTATAGAGACTTTACCCTGTGACCCAGAAAATCATGTTCATGAGCTAAATCCTACATTAATCCTTACTCATGATTAAAATGTTATTTTAAAAAGCCAATAATTTTCAGATTTTTATTATAGTAAAAGATGAAAAAAATCTATTTTACCATCCAGCAAGCATGGTTATCTAAACAATAGAATTTTACCCAGCTCTTAAAAAAAAGTGAAGAAAATCGCTGTATGTAAAGTGGAAAAAGCTAGAAATAAAATAATGTAAATATGGGAACAATGAGAGTACACTTAACTATTAGGCCCTTTTTAGGACACTTATCTATAAGCTTTACTTCTGGCATTTATTTAAAAAAATAAAATAAATTAAACATGAGGTCTGAATTTTTTTGACAAAGTGTTCTTTTCTGAGAAAATGTACCTTTCTAAACAAAGATAACCCTGATTCAATATATATTACTAATAGTAACATACATGGCATTACATATTACTTATTATTATCAAAAGTTGCATTACATATTACGGGAAATCAATTATATCCCATTGTTAATACACCACAACTACCTCTCCTTTAGTGATAAAATTTGTTCCCTAATAGAAATCATTTAAGTATTTTTCTTAACTCTATCATATATGGTACATATAATTTATTATCATTGTAGAAATTTTATAAATGTGGAAAAGTCAATGACAGAAATTAAAAGTGACCATATTCTTAACAGATGAATTGCTATTTACTATAGTATAAATACAATCATAATTGTGAATTAACTTTTCATGTACAAAATATTTACAGATATCACATGTATAGTATGATTAACATAAATATGGTCATTGTGCCCCAATTGCTTTTTGCCCTTGAGAATATTTAGTAAACATACATCCAGTATTAATAAGTATATCCTCTATCCTCTCCAACCATTGTCTCCCTTAGCCATAAAATCTTTATAACTTATTTGATATTCCATATTTAAATATCTTGGTAGATGCTGATTTTCAATATTTATTATATTTTCTAATAAAACTTTGTAGACTTGCTTTATAATGCACATAATCTATGTAATCAATTTAAAGATGTGTTAAAATTTCCTCTGTATATTGTATTTTAAGCAGACAAAGCTTGCAGCTAATTATAATTTTACAGAATATATAGACAGAAATATGTCAAAAATTTTGAAATTCTAATCACATTATAAATTCTGAAATAATGGTCATTTTTGAATAGTAGTTTGCATTTAAAATGTTTCATTACATTTGTTGTGTAATCTATAGAAGTATTGTGAATCATAATATTTTATTTTAATAAGATTGACAGAACTATCATAAAATACACTTTGTTTGAAAATTACCTTTTTATAACTATAGCTTTATAAAATAACATTTTATGTTTATTTACCTGACTTCAAAGAGCTATTAGAAATATAAATATTGCTTGAAGGCTCTTGAGTCAGCCTATGAAAGTAATTATATTTTACAGGTAAAAAATGTCAGAACAATGTGAATGTTGAAACAAACAAATGAATGACCTGAAAAACAACACACATCATTTAACTTTTCATCTCAAAACAAATTCTTAGAATTCAAAGAAACAACAGCCATGAAAGCAATACTATCTGGTCACATGCCCAGGGCAATGTGACATCTTAATAAATATTAGCAAATTATTATGTAATTATAATTTAATTTATATCAATCATTATGTTGGTCTTAATTTTCTTGTTTGCTAGATTCTATAGCATAATATAGAATACATAATATTTGAAGTCTGAAGAACATCCATTGATATATTAAATTCCCTTTTTCATTTGCTGTATATGTATGGTTAGCCTTTTTAATCTCCTTGGTTCTGTTATTTATAAAAAGGTGAAAACAACCTATAGTACCTAACTCACAGATTGTTGTGATAATGAAATTAAATAATGTGAAAAGTAATAAGCACAATTTCTGAGAGTAAATAAGTGCACAGGTGTAATTCCTGTTGCACATATCTATTCACATTTTATAAACAGTTGTAAAAGGGTTTTTAAAAGCAGTTTTTCTAGACTGTATCATTGCATCAACATCTAAATGTAATAATAAAATGAGAATTCATGACTAACTCACTTCCCAATCCCAATATCCATTGAAATAGAAAAGCAATTTTCAAAAAATATTAATGTGATTACATACTCAAACAGTTCCACAAAGTTTCAGAAACCAACATGGCAGGAGCATAGGAAACAAAGAGAGAGTGATCAGAAATAAGGAGAGAAGTGGGTGAATTGGAACTGTAAAGCATCCTAAGGATTTTGGATTCAATAGAAGCCACTGGAAGCTTTTAAGCAAGGGAAACTTATGATTTAACTTATATCCTTTTGGAAAATCACTCCATTTGCTGTGTGGACAATGAATTTAAAGAGATAAGAGTATAATGGCCAGCCATGTTATAATACATAACATTAAAAAAAAAATCCAGATTTATCTAAAGAGAGGTTTTCTTCAAAAGGATTGTAGCAAGAGAGAGGAATAGGACTATAGCAATAGGAAAAGTATTCTGATCATTATCTGCAAGTGTCTCAAGTCAGGCAGAAAAGGGGTTTTCTTTTCTCAAGGGGAGTGGGAAGGGAAGTGGGATGAAGGTGGTATGATTGGACCATAGAATGTATTGCCCAGTTTATTCTCTAGAGGGGTCCATGAGAAGGAGTTGTTTACTGAGAGGTTGTAAGGACAAGTTGTACAGCTTAGGCTGAGGATGTATCAACATTTAGGAGTCTGGGAAAAGAAAGAAGCTTCGCTAAAGTTTGATCAAGTCAGTTTCATGGGCATTGTATTCCAATTGATCAGTGAGGAGAAACAGTTCAATTAATCATGAATGAGGAAAAAAATGGGAATTTGCAGAGTTTGTGTATCGCTGTGTCAGGTATAAGCAAACAGGACCGATGTGTAATAATAATAACAACACTATAATTATGGTAACAAAAATAAAAAAGCTAACATGCACTTTCAGAAATTTCAGGACATAATATGAGTAATAATAGTGATAAAAAAAATAATAAGCTGGGCGTGGTGGCTCACGCCTGTAATCCTAGCACTTTGGGAGGCCGAGGCGGGTGGATTGCTCAAGGTCAGGAGTTCGAAACCAGCCTGAGCGAGACCCCGTCTCTACCAAAAATAGAAATAAATTAATTGACCAACTAAAAAAATATATATATACAAAAAATTAGCCAGGCATGGTGGCGCATGCCTGTAGTCCTAGCTACTCGGGAGGCTGAGGCAGTAGGATTGCTGAGCCCCAGAGATTGAGGTTGCTGTGAGCCAGGCTGATGCCACGGCACTCACTCTAGCCTGGGCAACAAAGTGAGACTCTGTCTCAAAAAAAAAAAAAAATAATAATAATAATAATAACAAAAGCTAACATGTATTGAGTCCTGAATGATACCAAGTCCTTGGCTAAAACCTGTAAATAACTAAAAACATTTAATCCTCGCTAAAATATAGTTATGGGCATTTTTCCCACGTATCAGCTGAGGAAAGTGATGAAAAAGGGCAGAGACCAAATTTTATTTCATAATTTTATTCCTAGCTTTCATTATTTGGACAAAACAAAGAAGAGAAAAATTAATAGTGTTCTTAAACACAGTAAAACTATGAGATAAGAAGGGGATTAGCAAAATTACAAATTAATTGCAGTTCAGATTACACCAGAAGCTTTTGTTGTTTCTAATGATGACATTGATCCCCCACATTTATTGAGTGATTACTATAATATTAGGAGCCAGGAAGTATCTTAAGTGTTTTGCAAGCATTAACTCCTTCATTCTTCATAATTAATCCATCAAGAAAATCAGGCATCAAAAAGACAAATTATATAAGATTATGCAATTTGTAAGTGGCACAGTGGAGGATGTAAAATCATAACTTTAATTCCAGTGCTTGTTTACATAATCACTATTTCATGCGTCATGTTTATAGCTAAGTGAGCTGAAGTAGAGAGATGCTAAGTAACTGGATCAAGGTCACACTGGGGAAGAACTGTGACCCCATGCTCTTAATCTCAACTCTCCAATGCATCATAGTGACCGAGGTGGATTTAAGCCTCTAGATGCAAGAAAGAGAACATTAAATATCATTTATACTCTCACTGACTTTCATATCATCAAACAGAGCACAATTAAACAGATGGATCTTACACTCTACCCTTAAGTCCAGAAATATCAAAAATTGTGGAAAATCAGTTTTACAACTGAAAGTTTCTCACTAAAATATGGAGCTCTCTGGAGAAGATCTCTGGCAAGAACAGCACTTGGAACATAAAGTAGCAATTGTTTTAGGTCCTGTGTTTTCTGTTAAGAATCATCCCTAATTAAAAATCTACTTTTTATTCAAGGCTGTTTGAATGTTTTTACATTGGACAAAACCATTTATGATATTCCACAATTTTTCTGGTTGCTGATATTTCTTTATTTCTTTTTTTTTTTTATTTCAGCATATTATGGGGTACAAATATTAAGGTTATGTATATTACCCTGCTCCTCCTCCCCCCTCGAGTCAGAGCTTTAAGCGTGACCATCCCCCAACCGTTGCACATCTCACTCATTATGTTTGTATATACCCATCGCCTCCCACACCACCTGCCTGACACCCGATAAATGTTACTCCTATATGTCCACTTAGGTGTTGATCCATTAATACCAATTTGCTGGTGAGTACATGTGGTGCTTGTTTTTCCATTCTTGAGATACTTCACTTAGTAGAATGGGTTCCAGCTCTATCCAGGAATATACAAGAGGTGCAATATCACTATTGTTTCTTAAAGCTGAATAGTACTCCATGGTATACATATACCACATTTTATTAATCCATTCATGTATTGATGGGCACCTGGGTTGTTTCTACACCTTTGCAATTGTGAACTGTGCTGCTATAAACATTCAAGTGTAGGTGTCCCATTTGTAGAGTGTCATTTGATCTTTTGGGTAGATGCCCAGTAGTGGCATTGCTGGATCAAATGGAAGATCTACTTGTATTGCTACTTGAATATTAGGTGTGAAACTATTAGAATTCTGGAGGAAAACGTTGGAAATGCTCTTTTAGACATTGGTCTAGGCAAAGAATTTATGAAGAAGATCCCAAAGACAATCACAGCAGCAATAAAAATAAATAAATGGGACCTGATCAAATTAAAAAGCTTCTGTGCAGCCAAAGAAACTGTCAAGAGAGCAAACAGACAACCCACAGAATGGGAGAAAATTTTCACAAGCTACACATCTGATAAATAAAGGGCTGATAACTAAAATTTATTTAGAACTCAGGAAAATCAGCAAGGAAAAATCAAACAACCCTATCAAAAAGTGGGCAAAGGACATGAACAGAAATTTTTCAAAAGACAGAATAATGTCCAACAAACATATGAAAAAATGCTCAACATCTCTAATCATCAGGGAAATCCAATGAGATATCTCTTATCTCCAGTAAGAATGGCCTTTATCAAAAAGTCCCCAAACAATAAATGTCGGCGTGGATGCGGAGAGAGTGGAACACTCCTACACTGCTTGTGGGACTGCAAACTAGTTCAACCTGTGTGGAAAGCAATATGGAGATATCTTAAAGCGATACAAGTAGATCTACCATTTGATCCAGCAATTCCACATATTTTTTTTTAACATAGAAACTTAAAGAGGAGAAGGGTTCAGAAAATGTTGTGTCATTAGACATGACATCATCTGTCCATTGTCAGCTGCCTAACACAACAGGCAAGCTGTTATTTTGTTTCTGATTTTGGTTTATTGTCTTTAACTTGACTTGTTTTCTGGGGTCACTAATTAAATTATGTGTAGTTATTAAATAAAAATAAAATTATTTTACACTGAAGGAGGGTAGAGGATAATTTGACTGATAGATCATTTGGCTCATGACTTGTCATATGAATATTTATATTTCTTATGTGGAAATTTGGAAATCAGTTCCAAAAATTATCTATACTTACATGGCTGTGATTATTAATTTCTAAAGTAACCTCATTTAATCAATATTGTGCTGCTGAACTGAATGAACCCTTTTCCAGTACACTGTAATGTGTAATGCTCAACTGTAATTACTGAGTTAATAATAGGATTTGAAGTCAGTAAAGTGTTATATCGAAAACAACTGACTTGTTGCCCCTTGTTAATAAGAGGCTTGAATTCAACCTTTTAATTCAACAGTTTGTACGTACATAAAACATTTATTTGTGTCTTCTTAATATTTTATTTCAACTAATTATACATAGCATTTTAAATGTAGCTATTACTCAAACAGACAGTATCCCTGACTGGTTAGAATGTAACCTCTTTGTCTCCTTAATGCTTTCCTACAAATAATGATTCTATAAATGAACAACATCCAATATGTCTTGCATTTTTCTGTCCTTTTCTATTGGTTAAAGTCTATTTTGTTTGTTTGATATTTTCCTGTGTTAAAATATGCCCCAACATACTGATGAAATGGACTCCCTGTGGCTAAAATTAGACACATTAGAAACAAAACCAAATGGTGATAGCAAGGTGAGGGTTGTTCATGTATCCCTGTGTTACTAACTGCCACAAGTTTTCTTTCCTGTAATTGAGCACAAACCAGATCCTGAAAAACATTGTTGAAACAACTACAGCTAGAAATTAGCCAACTGATCCCAATACACTATTGGACTCTAGCTGACCAAAACCCTCTTACCAGCCTTGCAGTCTTGCTGAGACTGAGAACTGGCTTTACGAACATTCCTTCCTGATAAAGAACTGCAGACCTCAACAATTCCTGACAGCTTACAAAGACTATGCACAAGCTATCCTTGTGCCATATGGTTCACCTTTTGATGTAAAGAGCCAAATTTCACCTGATTTTAAGGCTAAACCCCACCTCAAAGTAAATATGGACTGTATATAACATATATATTTACCCGCTGGGCATGCACCTGACTTCCCTTATAAATATACATATATTTTTCCCCAAATCTGCTAAATATGTATGTAAGGCAGACACTTCCTTCTGCAGAGCTTATTCTTTCAGTTTTCCTTGAAGGTTGAGTTCCCCAATCTGCAGATTGTTTCTCCCTCAGAAAAATAAAAGTTTTCTCATTTTCCTTTCTCCATGGATCTCATGGTCTTTTGTTAACACCTGTTAGATGAGCAGATGTTATGTTATTTTTGCATATTGCAAAGTAGCATTTTAATAAGTATTTGTTAGATTAATGGATCATTATTGTTTCAAATTTTCTTGTGGTAAAATCTCCTTAGGCCTGTTATACTGGTTGTATTTGGGTTAAGCAGTATCATATTGGTTATGACATATGCCAGATGGAGAGACAAAAATTCAGCTGTAACTCTTCTCATATCTTGTCTGGTGTGCATGTGTGTGTGTATGTGTGTGTGAGAGAGAGAGAGAGAGACACAGAGTGAGAAAGAGAAAGAATGTGTGTATGTATTGTTGTGTGTTTATGTGAACTAATCTTGTTTCTACATTTCCAAATTCTTTAAGAGCAAATGTTGAGTCTGAAATCTATCTAATTTAATTCAATTAAATGGAGAAGCTATAGTACACAAAACATGTTTCCAGGTGTTACACTGCGTCTGTAGAAACCTTGTTCCCTGAAATTCTCATTTAGTTAGCAAACCAGAAACTCAAATAGAAGTGAACTGGAGTAAGTGTATAAGTTAAATACTATAAACATTAAACTATACTCACTTGCAAATGACACAAAACAAAGCTTAGACATAAAAATTAAACAAAATCAACCCCATAATGCATTAGCTCATGTAAATAAGAATCCCCTGGGTGGAATTTCTTTAGGTATAATTTGATTTCAGAGCTCAATGATATCAATAGGCTTTAACTTATGTTCATTTATCAGCTTTTCACTCCCTTGTGCTGGCCTCACCATTAGGCTTCTCATGGTAACCTGACGTAGCACTAGCTCCATGCTATTAAACTACTCAGCCTTCACTGCCAGAAGAAACAACCAGAATCATTTTCCAAGCAGCCCCAGTAAAGATCTCATTGTGTCTTCTTAGATCTAATTGGATCTCTTCATCCTTCCTCAACGTATCATGGTAGCCAGGTGAATAAAATACCTTGATTTACCAAGTCCGACACATAGATCATCCCTGAACTAAAAGGAACCAAAGCAATAATGTTATTGTTTCTGCTGAAGTATAAGAATTTTTAGAAGCATGTCTTAAAGACAATGTCTTCTACTCCACTGAGTGCAACTAAATAAATGTTAATTGAGAATCAACAATATACCTAGCATTATGTCCAGTACTGTATCTGATAGAAATATGAATAAGAAATAATTTATATGTTTACCATATAGCTTAGGAGACACACACTCCAAGACCAGAGAAATTGGGATGAATATTAAAAGTGATACAAAACATTTTGGAAGTTTAGGAAAGAAATAATTTATCCTATTATAAGATATTATCAACTATTGCACATTACTTTGAATATCTAAGTACTCGAATATTTTATTTTCTATATTAAAATGTTTTATTCCCTATAAAAAGGGTGAGGTCAAACCTAAGGTAAACAATATTGAATTCAATGTCCAGAATTGTTAAATAAAAACATGAATATTTAAATACCCTTTGGTAAAACAATATTTTATTTCCAGGGTAATAAGCTAGGTACCTCTCTCAAATGCACAACAGAGGTAATTTTGCAAGTTAGCAAAGTAACTTCAATTCTTTCAACTGTAAAAGTACACTAAATTTTAACCATAGACTTCTTTAAAAGCTTACCTTTCAGCAAGTAAAATTAATGGCATAAAAAATAAAATCTTATGACTAAAAATATAGATATAATGGAAAATTAAATGCCAGGCTAGTCAAAGGCAATTAAAAGACTCATTTTGAAGAATAAAAAAAAAAATAAGTAAAAGTGAAAATACAGTAACTACTGAAATGTGGGGAAAAAGCTGTCAAATACAGCCAAAGTTTCTTGCTCAAGGATTACAGGACACACAGGCTAAAAACCAAAAACAGATATCTCAGCCCTAGCTCTACAACTACATAGCCATGAGATTTTAAAACAGTTACTTTACCTCTTTTGCCGGCTTATCCATCATAAAATAGGTGCTCAAACAAAGAAATCCTGGACAAACATGTGGTCATTACATTGATTATCTAAATATTAGGGGTTATCAGAAAGTAGATAGGATTGGTATTGATAGGGATATTGAGGAGAATTATCACTTGAAGACAAAAATGCATTCTAATAAATCAAGTTAAAGTCCAAGAGAAACAACAGGCATCCCAATGAAGTTCATAGAAACCTACATATCCACATTGGTATTACTTTGTTAAAAATGCCAATACACGTATCTTGTTTTGTATGCAGTATCTCACAGCTTTCATAATAGTCTCATTTCTATAAATGTTTAAAGAGTAACTGGAGATAAGTGATATCATTTAGCTGGGAAAGCAACTTGAAAACCTAAGCTAAATGTAATGTGCAATACTGAAGCATTCTAAACAGGAATGTAATTAGATTTTGTTATCCGCTCTAAGAGGACTATACTTGAGGACAATCCCAGAATTTCTTTAGGTGGATTTTTATTCAGGAGGGATACAGACATATAAAAACCACATACTCTACATTTAATTGATAGTGAGTGTTTAATTCTTTTGTGTTTTTTGTGTTTTTGTTTTGTTTTTGGAAAAATCAATAGTATTGCTCAGAAGAATGTATGATTTCATTCATTTACACAGATCTTTAAAGGGCATGCATAGTAAACAAAATATGTTTAAGAAGGTTAAATATAGACTGTCAGAATATGTTCAAATCACATTGACCTTACTGGGAATATGTATAAAAAACATTTTCTGTGTTAATTTTTCTAAGAAAGTAGTTGCTGAAATTTGAAAGAGTTTGCTAGGTCTTCTATGATTCTTCCATCATTCAGATCAATGTGCACAGTTTAAATCTTCTTGTATCGTTATCAAATATTATTTGATTATACTGGATGTCTGTGATCCTGAGCTTTCCATATATTACTAAAATATTATTTTTCATGTTTTATTATTTTTTATATTTTGATTATACTGCTTGTAATGATGTAGGATAACTGTGACTGCCCTTCAGGTAATTCAGCTTCTACTCCTAAAATAGCCATATAGCATTTTCATATTTACAGTGCATGGGCTGAGACCCTGCATTTCAATCTTGTTTATTGGAATTTGAACTAAACTGTATGTGTCTAATGGCTGGCAATTTTATACTGTTTTTGATGCAAAATTTCATTGTTTTTTAGAAAGCATCATTTTGACACAAAGGAATCCAGCCTCTATTTACTGAACAAAACAATTTGACTGCAATCTTTAAAACATACAACTCATAGTTTCTGTGTTGACAGAAAATCATATTAGATGTAGCTAGCAACTGCTAAAATATCATTTCTGTTTTTCTATCTGTGGTTTGTAGGATTAAAGGAGAAAACATTTTTTTTGTCCTATGCTTGAATAATGAGACAGTACTTTTTCTTTCAAGTTTATAAAGGTAAATACAATGAAATAATAAGAATATACATTTAATTTTATTTAAATCTGATTTTCTACTCATATGACACATTTTCAATAAAATATACTCCAAATAAAGAAAATTTTGTCTAATACCATCAATTATTAAGACATTGTGAATTAGATTTCATGCATAGTGATCACATACAATATACAAGGGTTATTCCACCATAAATAATTTCAAGCCTATGTGCTTACTGTACATAAGAGTAGTTATGTTTGTGTAAGCCAATTTAAACTTCATGCTGATTATCAGAAAAGGTGAAGATAGAAAACTCAAAATGGAAGGAAAAAAATGAAGAATGAAAATGCCACAAAAAATAAATATATAGTTGAATGTTTCTGAAATGATTTTGATTTTTGAGATTTTGAAAGAACTATACAATGTCTCCATTTTTCTCTACTATGAAGATGTACCCTAGGCAGTGTCTGTAGTATGCTATATTATTCTTATTCTCAATTACTAATAAATGTGAAAACCATACAAACTACTCTTATTTTCAATTACTAATGAATGTGGAAATTACACAAACCTCGAAGTGAGTACCAGCTTAGTTACAGTACATGTGGGCACTGAAAGAAGCCATCTTGTTCGTCACTAGGGGAGAAAGTTCCCAAAGAAGATAAACTAATTCTCAACCCACATTAGATGTAGTCATTTCGCTTTTAGTTTTTAGTTAGTCCAGTACTACCAGGATATAAGACAGAAGATAAGACATTTGCATACTTAGGCACAGTGAGACCTGACTACACATGGGTTAGTGGATTTCAGAGCATCACTAAATAGGATGCACTTATAACTATATTACAAAGTTTAGAAACCACTTGTAGAGTTCAGAGAATTTAGACTCTTTTATTTTAATTAAATAAAAATGGATGCAAACTCTGTTAGGAAAGATAAAAAAAATCTATTTTTAAAAATGCATTATTATAACGATTGGTAACAGTGTATATGGATTGTATATTAAATTATATTATTGTGTAAATATTGTGGAGGTACAGAGTTATTATATCTGGGATTTATTTTCAAACTGTTGAGCAAATAATAATAATGACCTTATAAGATTTGTATATGTTTGTATATGTGCATGTATCATTATCAAGGGAGAGAGCAAATGTGCCAAAAGATTAATGTGATGGATATGTATGAATATTTCAGTTGTTTAAAATAAAAAACGGAAATATAAAAATATTTATTTCACTTTTGTGAGAATGTATTTTTATTAGTTTTTTAATAGACTATTAAAAGCCAAGTCCATTTAAAAATTGTCCTCAAATGGTTTGAATGGAGCAAAAAATAAATAAATAAAGAATAGTTTTAGAGAAATTTGCAGGTTTTAAGTTTTATTTTAGTTGATAAATTTGGACTACTAATAGCATGCATTGACTTCTCAAGCCAAACAACACATTTGGAACCCCAAATTTTCTTTGATCATCCAGTAGCAAGATAAACCTCACTTGTCTCTTCTAAGTTTTGGGTAAAGGACTTTTGCCAGCCTAGCCATCAGCCATTCATTGCAAACATGGCTGATTACTTCTATGTTGTCACAGAAAAATAATGCCATCACTATAAAAGAAACATTTTGATGTTAAAAAAAAGCAGCCATATTCAATTAAATTTAAAGAGCTATTCTCATTTGCAATGTAAAAGATGGTAACCTTTTAGTAAATTAAAACCAACATTTCCTGCTTAATCCCATTGCAAATCTAATTTATTTTAAAAATCTAATGCTGGTTCAATGGCAAATAAATTCGTAAACACTTGATATAAGTAAGTTTTTTTCCCTCACCCATTTTATTTCAAATTCTAATTTTATTTGAAAGAAAAAAAATGCTAACAGCATAGAGATCAACTTCACCTACTTATTATTACATCTTTCAAATATGTATTAAATGTCTACAATTTGCTAAATCTATGTTTCCTTCTAAAGATAGAAACATAAACTTAGTTAATAATAAAATATATTTGTTAAGGTAAGTTTACTTTTGTAGATTAATAGCTTATTTTTCATTCATTCATTTATTTGTATTGTTCACTGTGAGGTATACATAATATCTGCTGTGGCTCTTAAGAATAGTGCACATGAAGTGGAAAGAGAATATTCTTCTTAAAATCCCTAAAATAAAATATTATATTTATTTATCAAAAGTGTACACTTCTATTTGATATTTTATGTAAAATATAATTATGTACTATTTTACTCTAAAATGGTTTGCATAACTTAAATTGTACTTAATATTTTAAAACTGTTAGCAAAGTTTACCAATATCATAATTTCCTATGAGACAAAGGTACAAAGATATCCCAAAGATTTTGTTAGTCAAAGAGACATTACAAAATGTATCCAGTTTTCTGTGCTGTTGGGATGCTCACCCACAGCCACATTAAATATTTGAGTTTCTGCCTATATTGTTTTACCGTATTGTACTGTGTGTGCTTATAGTCTTCTTAATAAGAAATATACTTTCCTCAAATAGTTTATTTTGTTGTTGTTGAAATCATCTAGTCAGCATCACAATATAGGTAAATTTACAAATCATTATTGGTAAGGCTTGACTCTTGAAGATTGCATTTGGCAATCTCTCTTTTTGTATTTCATGGTTTAAAAGGCATTTTTTTAAAATAATGGCATCACCATTGTTGAGGTTGAAATAAAACTTCTGACATTGGCTTTGTCTTGACTTTAAAAAATAAGAATTCTTTTAAATAATAAATTTGGTATTTTTTTATTATTTTGGTATACATCAATGCATTTCATTAAAAAATAAGCTCAGCTTGATTTAATAAAATTCTAGCAATGTATCTTTCTGTGGATTTGGCTAATACAAAATAGATTCCTTTTAAAATATTTAAAACCAATAGAATTATGAGACTCTCTAAATGTGACACACTTTAGAAATTCAAAAAAATTTTATAAAACAGTAAAGGATTGTATTAACAAAATGGAGCGTTAGACCTATACTCCATAATTAAAAATTTTATAGATTTTGTGAATCTTGAAGCTATAAAAGGAAAAATTTTGAAGATTGATATCTATTTTGGTTTTAGTCGATATTTATCTGAGAGTTACATGGTATGCAATCACCATAGATGTTACAAAAATTAACTCCATTGTATTATCTTCAAAGTAATCATTCAGGGAATTTCAAATAACATGAATTAATAATGTCATTACTAATAAAACTTCAGAGTATGCCAACATCTGTGAAGCAGCACCTGGAATCTCACCAATAGTATCTTGGATTATCCATACCACAACAGCATCCATAAAAATGAAGAGCATTTTAAAAAATTTAAGAGAAATCTCCCCTAAGATATCAGGAAACCCCAGAGTGGTTAACTACATCGCCCTTTATGAATAAATCTGCTGGATGAGGCTTCTTGTACACACATCATCGTAGTTTTGCCCAATTAATCACAATTTTTCCCACAATGGAGAAAAAATAGTGATCTCATCCAAAGACAAGCTGTTGGCTGGGGTAGAGGTTTATGAGATAGTTGACTGCCAATCCTTGAATCAATAAAGATGTTCTAAAGCAACAAAACTATCTAATCCATTTTTAACACTTGGGGAGTTTCAATGCGAGACACACAAACAACAGCAAAGCCAGTTCGGAAGAGCATTAACCAAGAAACACGTCACAGAAAGTGCAACAAGCAGAAACCCTGGCTAAGTCTTGAAGCAACAGAATAAATAAGCAGAAGAGCAGAGAAAAGAGAGAAGCCAAATCAAAAGAATAGCAGACACGTAGAATTGTTGTTGGGATATTTAGGATTTTTACTGTAGCCTGAGCAAAAGTGATTTTACTCTGTTTTGATTTTGCAACTGACTGAGCCAATTTCCTGTGCTTTCTTGCTTTCCTGTGCATCTTTACAATAATACCCTATCACCTGAGAAAACCTGATTCTATTTCTTTCGAACTTAGAGCCAAATAACACACACTACAAAAGCTGCTTGAGGAAAGCAGTCTGTGCTGAATAAAATATATGTGGCTAGTCCAAGCAAGCTGACCAGTACAGTAACAGAAAAAAGGCATACACATTGATATTTTTAAAAATATAATGCTAAAGATTGAGGGGAAGGGGTGAAACACTGGGTTAGAAAATAATATACTAAAAAGTAAATACTTTAGAAATCTAGAAGATTTTTTTAAGCTTATTATTCCTATGTGATATTTTCTATGGCTAGAATCTGGGAAGCTCATAGTGGTTTCTGTAGGTGGTTTCACTGAATGCAATACATCTGAAAAATCAATGTAAACTGGTTTTCAAGCCGGTGAGATTCTTTTAGATTAGTACATTTTCAATGCAGTTACAGTGCAGAGCACAGGTATTTCTTATTTGTAAAGATGGGTCTCTCTTCTATAAAAAGAAGCATTACAGTATGTCTAGCCCAGAATCTGAATTTGGAGATTTAGGGCCAGACTCTTCTTGACTGGATCACTCTTTTAGCTATTTTTTTTAAATGCAAGCCATTTGAGAAATGTGGCAATATTGGAAATAATAGAAACAGATAATTAAATGTGTATTTCTAATTAGGATTTCTATCACTGTTTCTAACCATTAGTGACCTGATTCTGACATTTAATTTCCTGTTGGATGTGGCTAGTTCTGAATTATATCTTAAAGGAATAGAAACATGGAACTCCAGCGAAGAGAGGCAATGGGAAAATTTTATAAAGACTATAATAAGATGTGTATATTGTTTCCAGAAATGTCCTGCCTTAGTGTTTTTTTAAAAAAACCTTACAAGCTTCTTTAAGATTACAAATAATTGCTAATACACAAAGATGTGAAAATAGCTTTTTTTTTTAAAAAGACATACGCATTCATATTGTATGTGTGTGCACATGCATGCGCTGCTATCTGTAAGGGCATATTTGGCATTTGTAATACTTAATTGGGTGAAATTGACCCAAAATTTCTTCTGGGGAGCACCCTCTTCTTATTTTCTTTCATGTGCTTTAAGTGGAACTCTACAGCTGGTTCTTGGATGCACTGAGGAAATTAATTGTTTCCAGATCATAGGGACCCATATCTAGATAATAACAATTATCCCTAATATTATTATACATATTTCATTATACTTTAAGTACTTTTTCAAGAGGGCCTTAGACGTTAAAGAAGTTATCCCTCTGTATAATTAGTTTCTCAGGTAAATTTTTCCTATGAAAATATCTGGTTCTATTTGCATTTTATTTTACTAATGATTTCTTTATTTTTCTTTGTTTTGGTGAAAGCTGAGATTGTATTTTAATGACTAGTTTTTTTTTTTTTTAACATCATCAGACATGGAGTTGTAGGTACACCCCTGAAAATTTCAGCCCTTTTATCTGAAGCTGATCTAATTATATATTTTTTCTTTTTATAGAAGCATAAACATTAATATGTATCTCTCTCTAAAATGCTGGGAATTATCATTTTTCCTTACAAAGGGCTAAGAGTTTTCTTGTTTTGTGACAAGAGGTAAATGCAGAATATAATAAAAATATTTATCTTTACTTTCTCTTTTATTCTTTCTTAATAAAAACAAAAATAATTATCCTTGTCTCTTCTTATATCCCCTGCATCCAGCACAATTACTGTACATTCAATGGGCATTTGTGGCATAAATGAAAGTTCCCCACATAGTGAAGGCTATTCTCTGTGAGAGCAAGAGAAGTTATATATTAGCAAGACTCTTAGGGTCTGAGGTGAGATTTATCCTTTCAGTTCCTAAAGGACCTAAGAGGAAATAAATATAAAGCTGTTGCAACTCCACTTTTTCTAGAAGGCTTTGATGTGCTGCATTTGATGTGCCTCAGGGGAAAAAATACAGTATTCCCTTGCCTTCAGAGGTCTTGGTAAAAATGCTGTAGGATCCTGAAATCAGGGTCCATCATTAATGTTTAATTTATAGCCCCATTACTCTCCCATCCACCAGTCTCAGTGGGGGCTCAGTTCAATTTTAACTAATGATTATTATCCAAGGTACTAATAATTGGGAGCAGATTACCCATAGTTTTAGATATGAGCAGAGTTATTTATTCACACCTTACGATGAAATCAGGCATCATAGCTGCATTAGTTAGAATATATATTATAGAACCACCACTTGAGTGCTTAGTCAAGTAGAGATTTATTTTTCCCTACGAAATATGAAGCCCCTCATAGGCAGTCAAGGATTAATACAACATAATAATAAAAGAGTTGTGAGTTTCTTCTTCCTTTGCATTTTGCCACCATCAGCTTGGGGCTTTTCTCTTCATGCTCACAGGATGGCTGTTGTACCACGATGTCACATGCACATCCCAGGCAGAAGCAAAAAAGAGCAAAGATCAAAACATCAAAGTCTTTTAAGAATTTTAATTTTAATTAGGAAAACAAAGATTTCCATCTGGTAGATTTCTGCACATGTCATTGTCCAGAACAGAGTTAGGCCACCCCTTGCTATACAGGGCACATTGAGTCTTACCTGAGCACATTGTCATTATGAACAAAATAGGGTTGTCTTAGCCTGTTTTCTGTTGCTATAATCAAATACCTGAAACTGGGTAATTTATAAAGAAAATAAATTTATTTTTTATAGTTCTAGAGGCTGGGAAGTCCAAGGTCCAGGGGTCCCAAGGCCCAGGGGTCACATCTAGTAAGACCCTTCTTACTGCATCATAATATGGTGGAAGGCATCGCATGGTGAAAGGGCAAGAATACATAAGACCAGGACTCTCTTCCTCTTTTTATATAGCCAGCAGTCCCATCATGAGGGCCCTACCCTGATGATCTTATGTAATCCTAATTACCACCCAAAGGCCCTATCTCTTAATACTGAGAATTAAGTTTCAACATGAATTTTGGAGGGAATATTTAAACCATAGCAAGGGTAAATATTGAAATAATGGTCATAGACAATATTAGGAGATAAATTACAAAGTTTGCAATTTTATCAATATAATATATATACAAAGGACATTAAATAATTACAATATAATACCCTCATCCAAAACTTTGATCCAGGTAGCATCTCCCAAAGGAAGTAGGTCCAAGTGAAACACCTAGAATTTCAGAAGCAAGGGTTATAAACATTGCTCCTGAAGATCAGAAATTCCCACATCAATAGTAGAGTTATCATGGAAGTAGCAAAAGCATAAAAACCAAAGATGAAGACCAGGAATAAATCAGACTTGGTCACTGACAAGAGTAATGATCAAAGCAGGCAGAGGTGAAAAGGGTGAGAAAAAGATATGATGGATGGGAAGTATGTGAATCAGTAATGTGTAAAATGAAAAACATTATTTAAAATACTTTTGGGACAAATATTTCTATATATGGTTCAGAGAATAAAAAGTTGGATGCCTGGGAAAATCATCTACTCTTCTTTGAGTCCCAGGATTTTTGTTTTTGGTTTCCTGGGTTTTTCTATGATTATTATTTTCATGTGTTGAAAAATTATACTAACCTTAATTTGGTATCTATTAATTAAGACAGCATACATAAAATTGCCTAGAATTTAAGACACAGTAAGCATTTACTTAATTTTATTTTTGAGAACTGAAATCATATGGTAAAATCTTGAGACATTTGAAAAAGTAAAACAGTGACAAATCTTTGTAGATAGTAAGACTTTAGTAGGTTTGCACATTTTTTCCCCCATGAGCTTAAACCTGGTACAAATTCTGAAGGAATGCCAGAGAACATAATAAAACATTTAATCCAAGTCTAATCATCTTTTAATATCAGAGTAAGTAAAATTTTCAACAGCAGCACGAAATAGTCCAATTTTATGAGTTGAATGGATTCTACTTTGGTGACCTTTCACTGACCAAATGGCTTATTTATTTTTACTTAAGCATCTGTTCTTTATCTTTGCCTATCTTCTTCTCTATTTCATGCAGAGTCTCCATCTTCATCCATGGAAATCTCTGTTCTGCATATACCTATATGATATATACCTATTCAAACTGCTTTTATTTAACACCGCCAAGGAAAACCCTAAGTAGTTATGTTTTACTATTATACAGAACTGAATATAAAGTTAAATATCAGGCCGGGCGCTGTGGCTCACGCCTGTAATCCTAGCTCTTGGGAGGCCGAGGCGGGCGGATTGCTCAAGGTCAGGAGTTCAAAACCAGCCTGAGCAAGAGCGAGACCCCGTCTCTACTATAAACAGAAAGAAATTAATTGGCCAACTGATATATATATATAAAAAATTAGCCGGGCATAGTGGCACATGCCTGTAGTCCCAGCTACTCGGGAGGCTGAGGCAGAAGGATCACTCGAGCCCAGGAGTTTGAGGTTGCTGTGAGCTAGGCTGACGCCACGGCACTCACTCTAGCCTGGACAACAAAGTGAGACTCTGTCTCAAAAAAAAAAAAAAATAAATAAATAAATAAATAAATAAATAAAGTTAAATATCTGACAACCTCTTATATAAAAACACCAAATGAACTGCTTACATTTTAAACCAATGGTGGCGAAAGGAAAAAAAAAAAAGCAATAGGTAAAAGAAAATTTTACACATAACATTTTGTATCACTAAAGTTTCGACTGAAAATCCTTAATTGATCATCTAAATGGATTGTGGCAATGTCTTTGAGTTAAGGATTCAAAGAAGAAAAATTAGTTTTCTTTTGCTAGATGCATCTAATTCTTTTACCACAAGTAACCTTATCTTGCAATGTCAAGGTAATTTTTTTCTTTCTCTTTCTTTTTTTTCTCCTTTTCATTGGGAATTTTAATTTATCTAAACTATGGTAAATGGCATTAGTAAAATCATATAATTTTAAATGTGGAAAGTAATCTGCCATGTCTCATCGAGCTTATACCCTGTTGTGTGCTCAGTAAATGGATGCATATATTCATCCATTATCAAGATTTGTCAAAAACTTAGGATGAAAATTGGTGATAAAATAAAATGGGGATTTTTAATAATGCTACATCACTGAGTTTAGAGACTTGACAGCAGCAGGAGAAAATATGCAATTATAATTCTCAGTTAAACAAATCAATTCAGAAGGTCAAACATCTGTGTGATAAATAGCAATCCAGAAACGTTGATAAAACATGATGTCAGTCAACACATTCTACACTATTCAAAAATATGGCAGATTTTATGCTATAAGCTCATGTAATTCTCTCAACCTCAGGGAACTATAGTCCTCCAATACCCCCGTTACTTCAGAATGAGAAAATGATATCAGGTAATACCATCCTCTGTGAATAAAATTGGTATACTTTATCGTGCGTTATGATTGATCGACCATCAATAATATATCTCTTCCTAGAAGGATGGATGGCATTGCACATGCTACTGAAGAGGCCAGCAAGAAGTTGATATCAAACTGAGATGTGCTGCCACCAGATTTGACAGGCAGCATGAATGATGCAAGCAACAAACAAAAATGACAGCCTACTTAGCTGCACAATTATATCAAGAATTAGCTAATGCTTTTTGTTAACTCCTTAATAACAGTCTTAGAAAGTAAGAATTTGACCAATATTTTCCATGAGAGAGCTTGCATATTTTAAATTTTCAGTATCAATTATCTAGCCTGAAATTTCTCTATTTGCCAAGAGGAGAAATTCATACAATTATAAATTCATTTTATTTTGATCACCTGACTCCCCTCATGCTCGCCTGCTCCAAATTATACACACAAAGAAATCAGCTGGTCTTTAACTTGAACTTACTGATGTAGTCATTTACTATAATAGTGCCTCAGTCATAGATGTTTCCATTTTAGTTTATGCATTGGTTTTTTGTTGTTGTTTGAATGTTTCATTGAGTATTTGGTCCTAGTGATTCAGTTCTTAGATGTCTTAGTAACATTTCAGTATCTCAAATGTTGTATTCAGGATGTGGTCGCTAGATTAGTGATGACTATTCTTAGTTAATTCAAGGAACCTACCTTTTTCTTGCTATTTTATGTATTTTTCTAGCTATAACACTTACCTCTCCTTTCTTGTCCATTATTCAATAATCTTTGCCTCAGTACTTATAATATAAATGAGACTATTCTAATTTTTGTGAGAAACAGAAAGTTCTGAGATCCTTGTAATTTGTGTATAATTTCAAACTATTTCTGTACTCTCATTTTACTAAAAGTAATTCAGTGAAATGCAGAGGATATCTATAATCTATTTTTATAGTAAGTTATCCAAAGTCACATCATTAGTTAGTAATAAAGCTGAGATTAAAAAAAAACCCACAAAACCTCTGCTATACTCTTTCCACTACATATATACAAAAACAACAGCAACAATGACATATCTTAGAATATATTTGAGAAACCAATACCTGTACAGAAAAAAGTTACACTTTAAATAACAAGTTTTTCAGAAATTTGTATAGCAAATATTTCTTAGGTGACAATCTGTGTATATACAACGTAATTAAACAAAAATTATGTGTTGTGATTGGATCAACAATATCACCTTCCTTATGTTCTCATATGCCACTTAGCACTCCATTATTTGTGGAGTTGCTCAAGTTACTCTAAATTTTATCTGTGTGCTTGCCACTATGCTGGTAAAAACTCATTCATTGCAGCCTCATGTGCTCACAGATTCCAAGTGACAAGGTGAAACACTTCACTCTTACCAACAGTGCTGTTGTTGGCTGTAGATGCTGACTTTCTACAAAAGAGAAGCACTTTCATTGGCAAGAGAATTTATGCTGCTGGCTTGGTTTTTGCTGTCTCGTGCCACCTTGGCTAGATTCCTCTTCTCTCCTCTTCTCACTTCATTGTAAACTGTTCACATGGAGTTAAACTACACAGGAGGCTTTGATGATTCTTCCACTGCCAAGCTCTTCTCTGCACACTCTCCCCTCCCCCAGCCAAAGCCCAAACCTCTTTATCGTTTTCCTTCTGATGTTGGTTTATTGATTGAGTTTTCTCACAAGATATAAATGTTCTTCTCTTACACTAGCCATATGTCCCAAATTAAGGAAAATCTCTTATATATCTTTCTGGTTTACACTATATAATTTAGATTAAAAAAATACATGCACACACAAACACATTACAATCAAAACCAAAAACACAACATGAACAATATACAGATCAGAAAAAAAAAAAAAGACTTAGTGCCAATGAATGTTATAAACATTAAGATAGTGAAGTCAAAAGAAAAATATAATCAATAAGATCTGGAATAGAAAGCAGAAGTTCATGGAAAAAGGTGAGACTTCCATTTAGCATTGAAAAAAATCAGTGGCATATGGAAAAGTGGGAAAGAAAGAAAGAAAGGCAATCTTGGAGAAAACAGTATAAGCAGAATATGAATTATTTTGACTAGATTGTTTTTAAAATAATTATATTCAGATACACTTTGCATGGTGAATGGAGTAGTCTGAATGAATCAGAGTCTGTATGGCAGATAATTGAATGATAAGATTGGAAATTTAGAATGATGGCAGATTCTGAAGTAATTAAATGCCAAGGAGGGGATTTGCTGACTATTCCAGTCAGGTATTGGAGAAACAAGATGAAAAAGGCATGTCCTTGAATGTTTTAAGTATAATGGAAAGGAGAAGATTATTGAAAAATAAGAGTTAACTGCCATGGGAGTAGAGGGGTGTTGGGGTAGAGCACGAGGATTATTCCATAGGATGAGTAGAAATTAACTAGACAGAAGAAAGATGGAAGGACACCCTAGGCAGAGAAAGCCTCTTCTGTGTAGGTAACAAGAGTAGCAACAGGAAAATTAAGTGGAGAGAAACTGGCAATATCCTAAAATCTTGACGAAGATTGATATAGAAAAGCAGAATGAGAACTGACGGAAGGTAATTTCCTCCTGCACAATTATTAAAAGTTTACTCTCATATAACTTAATCTTTCTCTAAGATTTGTTTTTATGCATTTGGTAATCCCCACCCACTTTAATTAGAGAACATTGGTTTTCGCCCCTGCAAAGGCTCTTATTTGAATACATCATATGCAAAGAAAATTTAAGCTGTGCAACTCAAGGCAAAAAAAAAAAAAGGTGGTAAAACAACCTGCTTATACAGCTTCTAAGCTAACAAACACTCCAGAAATAGAAAAAGGATGAAGTAATTGCTTTACTATAGAATCTGTGACTACTATGACTCTTCAACTGGTGGGTAACATATATTGTGTGAGTATACTGAATAAAAAGATAATTTACTTCCCAAGTGGGATGAAATGGAACAATGTGAGATTTTGTCATGTTACTCAGAATGATATGCAGTTTAAAAGTTATGAATAGTTTATTTCTGGAATTTTCCATTTAATATTTCTAAACCATGGTTGACCACAGGTAACTGAAAAAACGGAAAGTGAAACCATGGATAAAGGGAGACTAGTACAATGACTAGTCCCCCCCAGTGACAAAATATGTGACTGATACAGTCACATATTTTCTACTTTACAAATGTAAACAATTATTTATACATCTCTGAGCCTACATTTTTTTTATTTGCATCATGGAGATAGCTTCATCTGTATCATGACTGATATAAAGGTTTAAATGAAAATGTGTAAAATATACATCTATATACATTTATATATATACATATGTAGGGGTTGTGTGTCTTTATGCATAGTAATGACATGAATGCTACCTTTTATTTGTAGATAGTACACCATATCTGTTTGGGTTTGCTAGGAAGCAAATAGCTAGACTAAATTGGAAGTGTAAAATGTTTATTGGGGTTAGTATTAGTGAAAGATAAAGAGGAAAGGGAACAGGCATTAGGAATGGAAAACCTAAGGACCATTACTCAAGTTTGCCACATATGAAAAAAGAGGCAGAAGCAAGACAGATTGGGTAGGAAGCACTTCAGACCGTAGAACAGCTCCGAGACTGACCCAGTGAGTGAAACAGGGAGCTGCAGCACAGAGATTCCCCCATAGAAGAGTCCCATTTTGGATAAATCAGCCAAGTCATAGTAAACCATCATGCTAGTCTTTGGCTGGTGCTGTCCTGAAAGAGCAAGACCTCAGCTAAAACACTGCAGTGGTTCTTGTAGGTGCTTCAGCTGAAGCCTCTCAGCTAACTATACTCCTTGCAGAATTTCTCTTTTGAAGTGGGTTGCACCTCCATGACTGCATGGTATGTTCTTAAATGTTCTTTCTTTTTTTTTTTTGCTCAATATCTAGGGAAAGATTGTCAGAACTGTGCAAACACATCTGCTTAAGTTTCTCCTTCAACTGCAAATATCCTTCAAGTATAGATTCTGTGATCAGATCACAATTCAGTTGAGATCCATTTTAAATTCCCTTTTAATAAAACATTACACATTTCAGTATGATAAAAATGGTGTATTCAAAAAAGACCTGTGTCCTACATATGCTAAAATTTTATATGGCACATACATTCACACACACACACACACACACACACACACACAGAAATAAGTTTAAGGTGATGCTTCCTTTTGAATTCCATCAAACTGTTATTCATTATTAGTGTGTCATATACAGTAACAAGTTACTTGTCAGTTACAAAAGGATATAAACCAATTGGCAAGTAAAGTAGGCCTAAAGGGATAGTAAAAGCCTTTTGACCTTGAAGAGAAGAAAGAGTGTGAAGAGAATTGCTGATTAAGGAAGGTAAACCTTCCTGAAGTGTTGAGTGCTCAGGTTAAACTTCCCTCCTAGGTAGCACTAATTTGGGTGACAGAAACCGAACCACAGTTAATCTAAACTGACACTGACCTTGCTGGCATTACCTGTGAAATCCCCTCATACAAGTTTTCCTCAAATAATTATTCCAATGCATTATACACAGAAAATGTGTCCATCAGCACAGCCAGGGATGTTAAATTTTCCTCCAGCAAAAATTCACCAATCTTTTGCCACTAAGGAGAGAAAAATTTAGCTAGTCTTTAACAATCTTGTGGCTTTTATATTTCAGGGAAGAATTTTGGCTCAATGGAAAACCACATATAGATTATATGAAAGGTGTATCACAGTACTGTAAGTTGTCTATCACTGATAGAGAAGCAAAGTAATTCTTGCACATAAATATGCAAATGATTTTTCTGTCTAGTATATGAATTATCCACCCCTCCCTCTTGGGGGGAAATCCTTTTCCCTGCATATTTACATTCATTTCAATATTCCTAATCTATAAATATGTCTGTTCTTTGGAGACTCAATGTCCTTTCCTTTGTCTTGTCACTTCTCTATAAAAATGTGTTGTTTTTTATTGAAAATGCTATTTAAGCCAGGGTTCTAAGCCACCTCTATGAGTTATTCATTTCTGGGTATACTCATGTGTTACATGCATGATACACATGTTAATAAACTTTTTTGCTTTTCTGTTCTTACTCTTCTGTTATAAGGATCTCAGTCAAGAACTTAGAAGGGTAGAGAAAAAAATTATTTTTTACTTTTCTACAATCAGAAAGGTGAGAGGGCATGGCAGAAAAGGTGCATACATTTGAATTTTACATTTTTACCTCCACTTTATCAAGAATTTTATCAATTCTTTATCGAGTACTTTATCAAGAATTTTAACAATTACAACCAAATGTCATAAAAACACAGCAGTAATGGAAATAGAGTGACCCATCATTATTTCTCTTACTTGATGGATTTACATTTTAAAGCACATAGAGGTTAAGTGAATTACATAATATCACAAAGA
The DNA here is from genome assembly GCF_040939455.1 of Microcebus murinus. Classification (NCBI taxonomy): domain Eukaryota; kingdom Metazoa; phylum Chordata; class Mammalia; order Primates; family Cheirogaleidae; genus Microcebus; species Microcebus murinus. Next base: position 54,602,039 of record NC_134116.1, read on the forward strand.
TGGTTAAAGAGTGAGGACTAAAGTTTTATCATTTCTATTTCCTTCTCCTTTAAAAAACTCATGAAGTTCACAGGGGATAGAGAATCAGAGAAGATGCTACAGGAACATTCAAAGTATAAAAACACAGCACAATTATAGATCTAGGCAATCATTTGATATATCAGTTTGCTAGCACTGTCATGACAAAATACCACAGACTACGTGACTTAAACAACAGAAATTCATTTTCTCACCATTCTTGAGGTTAAAAATCCAAAATCAAGGCTCTGGCAAGGTTGATTTCATTCAGAGCTCTCGATCCTTGGATGCATTTTCCCTCTTCCCTTGCATTTTTTCCTCTATGCTCACAATCCTTACTGTCTTCTTGTGTGTCCAAATTTCCTCTTCTTATGAGACCAGTCAAAATGGATTAGGATTGGATTAGGATTCACTTAATGGTTTCATTTTAAGTTAAATGAAAGACTCTATCTCCCAATAAAGCCATTCTGAGGTACAGAGAGTTGGAGCTTTGACATATGAATTTTGGAAGAGAGTTCACCCCACAATACTTGGTTTATTCACACAGTATGAAAAATAAGAATTGAATAAATTAAATATAAAAATAGTGAAATATTCTATATTGTTATGAAAAGTCTATACCCCATCAACTCCTAGGGAAAAGGCTAACATGCAACTATACTTGCTCTTGATAGAGGGACTGATACATACCAAAAGATTCAAATATTTCCAGGAAGGACATCCTGGGAAGTGATCCATACTGTCAGTTCTCAAGATACCACAGGACATTATGTCAGCCATGGGTAGCAAACAGTGCAGGTAAAAAATGAAAGCAAATTTAATTCACCAAAAGTCCAGTCCTATGAGTGGAACAATTTTCAAGTTGAACACAAATAATCAGATCTGTTTCATCTTCTCTGAAGCAGTCTACACATGGTACTTTGCTACCAAATGTTATGCTATTAAAACTGTTCAGCAAGACACAGTGGCACATCCCTGTAGTCTCAGCTACCCAGGAGACTGAGGCAGGAGGTTCACAAGTTCAAGCCCAGCTTGGCCAAAATACTGAGACCCCAATCTCAATAAATAAATAACAAAACTGTTCAAACTTTACATATTTTATATCTACAAACTTAAATTTTTTCTTTAAAAATATTGACTGTTATTCTCTAAAGTCATTATGATCAAAGAACCATTTGCTTCTAAGCATTGTCAGCCTAATCACTCAAGGAAACTAAAATTTATACTTAGAAGTTGTTTGCAGCAATGTGAAAAGCAATGTGGGATCTGTACCTATCACTTGGGAAAGGACCACTCAGGAGAATATGAGACTCATACAAAATAATAAAATAATAATGCATTGTCCATTGCTTCATGAAGGTTTTGATTCATTTCAAAGTTCCTATTGCCTGTCTATATGTCTTTATTATAGTAAAATTCTACTTGATTAACTTTATAAGTAACTAGGACTTAGAAATCTCAAGACTTGTGAAAACAATTTACTATAATCCACAAAGTAAATTGTTCAATTACGTTCCTAAATATATTGAGCACAGATATTATGAAGTAGTTTAAGTGATATAAAATCTATTTTAACCTTTCAATAATTATTCATTGGGTGCCAAAAATATACAGAACAGCTTGCAGGGCACGAGGTGTAGAACAAGAAACAAAATAAAGTTCTGTCCTCCAGGAACTTGCAGTTTATATTTATATATGTAAATTTATTCATATTCATATTTATATAAACTGCAGACAACATAAATAAACAAACAAAAAAATGTAAAGAACAGGTTTTGGATAAATAAAATGGAATCATGTCATTTTACTTTATCTTTTTCATCATAGCCAAAAAAAGTTGCCACAAAAATTTTTAAAAACTGGGAAAATTTATCTTCACTTATAGTCTCAAAGCAGATACTAAGAAGTTTGTTTGACAAATCTTTTGAATTTGGAACCAAAGATGGAATTTTGAGAGACAACACATACTTTTGAAAACCTCAGGAAGGATTTGTGTTTCCCCGAAGGTGAGTAACAGTGGTTCTGTGATTTGAGTAACTGAATCCAGCAGCATGGGTGAGCTGTGGTAATAGGAATATTCAATTTAATCTATGTGTCTCAGTAGATACTCTATTTTATCAAGATTTCAAAAGGCATGGTACTGAGGAAGCCACATTCTTCTCAGTCTATAACTGAGACTATTGTACATCCTTTTTCACGTATGCAGAAGATGCATCCTTCTGACAGAGGAAAGTATATCTATGGTGAATCTTTCTGACAGAGGAAAATTACAAAAATGAAATAGAATAAATAAAATCAGAAAGAACAAATACTAGAAAAGGTAATAACAGCCTTTGATATAATGGGATTAGAGTGAACCACTCCAACACCACTGTTGTTAAAAACAGAGGTGAAAAATATTCAGGACAATCTCATATTTTAATGAGAAAGTGTTTAAAACCACAAACTTGAATCAAACTATAGACCATCTGCTCTTTACCATGGGATATTTTATCATGGAGAAAAGTATGTACTATGGTTGTAACAACTAGAAAAACTTCCACAGTACCCATGTACTTTTAAATATGTAGGGTGGGGAAAGAAGAAGGAAAAGAAGAAGAAAGAAGAACAAGAGAGAAAAAAGACTGGAAGTAAAAGTTATACAAAGATTAAGTATTTGAAAATACACGAATATTTTAGGAAATGTTATCCTCATTGATTGAAAATTATGAATACCATGAGTTCTCTTTTAAAGACAGTGACAGGAAAAAAAGGAAAGAAAAGTAAGAAAAGAGGAACAAAATTGAAAAGTGTTGATGCTAAGGTTAAACATAGAATATATGACATAACTATGAGATGAGCAGAGCTTATGAAAGAACGCTAAGAGGGAAAAAGTGAACTTTTACTGCAGCTTCTGGGTTGCTGAACACATGGAAATACTAGGGGTAATGTATCCAGAGAGCACAGGGAAGCTCTGTGTCCCCACTACGGTCCCATACCTTGCTGTCTGCATCTGTCCATCTGGCTGTTCATCTGTATCCTTTATAATACCCTTTATAATAAACTAGTAAACATAAGCCCTGGCATAATGCCCAGTTCTGATCTGAACAGAAACTCACAGCCAATTTCCTGCAGAGCAGAGTGCCTCTCATCCTCTCTGCTTGTGGCTGCCATAACTCTTCCATTTGCCTCACCCGCCCAGCAGCTCTCATTGGTTCAAAGAAAAATTCCTGATTCCTGCCCTTATGGAGCTTTTGCTATTTAAACATTTCCCATGATCTGAAGTCTGGCATGGAGTGGGGTTGGGGATAGGGTGCTTCACAATCCACAGACTGTTGTAACTCATCAGTGATGGACACGGATTTGGCTACAGGAGGTGAAACTAGTTAACCCAATGAGAGGAAAGATTATGGGAACATTAAAAACTCAGGTTGCATGCCATGTAATCAAGACTTTCTTTAAAATGATGAGTTTTTGTTTCTTAAGAACACAAAATGTAAAAATGGTAAAGGTGCAGAAAGTGCCAACTGTCAAGATTTAGACAGGTGAAAACAAATGAGAAGAAAAGTCCATATACATGTCTTGTTTGATTTAAAAATATTTAATAGTAAATGACATAACCTATAACAAGACAGATAATAAAATAAAACTTTATAGAGATAAAATTATTGGAAGTAACAAATGGATAACATTGAAAACACATTGAGCAACATGGTAATTTGCTCATGAATCCAAAACTTTTGCTGTCTGAAGAAACATCAATATAAACTGGAGGAAAAATAATTTGGAAATATTTTCCAAAGGGTTGAATCTGATGACTAAAGCAGCACAATATCTACCAGAAAAATATACTACAAATCTTCAACACCTCAGAATGACATAGCTTTATGCAGAATCAAGACAAAAGTCAACCCCAAGCTGCTTGTATAAGTGTCATTAATGCCACTAACATGTGGAAACCTATCTAGAATGCTCTGAAAAAAAAAAATAAAATAAAATGTGGACCAAGTCAAGTTGTCCTCTTTACAAAGGCAAAAGATAGACATTTCTAAACACCAGGGGAGGGAATACCATTTTGGCAAATTATCTCCAAAACAAGTTCAAATAATTCCTAATTACCATAGTGAAAAAAATATATCTGACGAAGAAAGTACTAGTGGTTGTAATACCAAGACAGGAAGTGAAATGTGCCATTTGATGACACTTTTTTTCTAGTCTAGAAGATTATCACAGCAGGTCAGATATTAATTCTAATCAGATATTGATATAGGACATTAGGCTTCCCTCATAGCATTTGGGTATATTCATAACCACCCAAGACTTAAAACTCTCAGCTCTGAAGCAGGTCCATGTGCTCTCTCCACTCATGATCACTCTTCTACAGACAAGCCTTTGATTTTATCTAGTGCTGATGTATTTTGGTATCTACATGTAGTTTACAATACGGGCCCTCTCTTATCTTCCTCTATCTCTGACTAGCTGGCTAAAAATATCTTGCTCAAAGAATTTATCAGACATGTGAGGGTCAATCTCTGATGTCCCCTTATAGAGCCATTTTTAGACAGGATATTTGTCTGTGCCTTTAATCATTTAATATGTAGCAAGTGAGTAAGTGCAAATTCTCAAATATAGTCATCTTACCTCTCTTGGCACATTTTAAATCCCCATGCTCACCTTAAATATTCTAGCCTTCAGTCCTTTTAACTCTGTGGTCTCTAACCCCCAGGTTGTGGACCAGTACCAGTCGGAGGCCTGTTAAGAACAGGGCCTCAGAGCTCTGCCACGGCCCCTTTCCCCTGCCTACTCCCTAACCCTGTCTGTGGAAAACTTGTCTTCCATGAAATTTAGACAGGGGGGCACACACAGCAGTAGGTGAGCAGTGGGCCAGCCAGCAAAGCTTCATCTATATTTACTGCCCCACTGTCTTCCCCATTGTTTGTATCACCCCCTGAGCTCTGCCTCCCTTCCACCCCCTATATCCGAGGAAAAATTATCATCCATGAAACCGGTTGCCGGTGCCAAAAAGATTGGGGATCATTGCAACTGCACTGTCACAATTTGCTGGGCCTTCTCAACAAAGTGTATCAATACTTCAGTAGGTTCCTTAGACAGAAGAAATCTCCCTGTGATGGGAATTCACACTTGGCTAAATAGTTGTACCCAGTTGTTTGATCAAAAGTTAGCCTAGTTGCTGTGAAGTTATTTTGAAGATGGGATTAACATTTCTAATTCATTGATGTTAAGTAATGAGGAGATTACCTCCCACCCTTCAACTATGGTAATTCATCTCCTGGATTCCCAGTGAGAAATTGTGTATGTCTGGAGGTGGGGCAGGTTTCACTTGTAAAAATATTTCAAAAACCACAATATGAAACACAGCATATCAGCAGGTAAAACATGGATTCATCAAACTCAGAGAAGGTGAACAGGTGAGGTCTGTATGATCCTGGTCCTGATAAACAGAACCGATACCTTTGCAAATGTGGTGTGATCATGGAAATTCCATGATGATTATTAGCCATCTTCACTGGAAATCTTCCCAACTGCCTTATGCTTAATCCATTTTGTTTTCCTATTCCTTTGTATTTTCTTCCTGATCTGCATACATACTTGTCTCCATATCCACCTCCAAAATTTATGTAAGACACTGCTATTTATAATTAACTATATTGAATATTTACTCCACTATGAATTCTGCACCTATGCCCCACCTCCTTTTATGCATTGTTAATATGAGTTACTTGAAAAGATCTTTGCTCATTTCTTCAGTACCAACCATCCAAACATGTTCATACTTCTTAAATATTTTATTTTTTTTAAGTAAAGACAAAAAGTATTTTAAATTATAAACTTTTTTTCTTTTTTTAAGAAATTATACATACCTTTTGAGCACAACTTCAACTAACTCAACTACTTGAATTTATTTTTGGTTGTATATTTCCTTCAAGATGATTCCTCTAAGATAATGCTTAACAAATTGATACTATAGCTTTCATAAATTCTTAATAGTGCAACAAGAAGCCTTTTTAAATTCATTAAAAACCTTATTTGAAGTGATGTGATTATTTGAAGCTGCTATTAGAAAGAATAGCTATTTTTTTCCTGTATCTATAATCACAAGTTTCATCACCAACATTCCATAACGAATTTTTCATTGTTTCTGTTTCCTTAGGGTTATACTCAATTTACTCAAATATTCCATCATTGTTTTTCTTTCTTTCATTTTTGGTTCTAACATAAATCTTTAATTATCTTGCATTCTTTTGGTTTCATATTTTTATGTTTATAGTTTTTATATATTTTATGAATATGTTTGACTCATGAAGTATATATCTATGAATAATTTATTAATGGATGTATTTAGAAGCTAAAAGAAATTTAATTCCTATATATATGTTTATGTTTAACTTGATATTCCTCTTCCTTCTATCTGTATGTTTTTCTTGTGTGTTTAGATAAATGTTATTGTCATTTTCTCTAGAAGGGTCTTTAATCTTTGCTGATTGGTTCACATAATTTTCTATGTATATTTCTCTTAAAAATAGAAAAAAAACTATCTTGCCTTTTCCTCCATCATTAATGTTTTATTTCTTTTGAGTATGTCAGAAAATGCTAATTTTTTCCCGAAATTGTTAGATACTTTAAATCCATCCATTGCTCTTCATTTTAAATTTTTATTTTTTCATCTTCCCCTTCTTTAGTTTATATTCTCTTAGGTTGGTAGGCATAGAAGAGATTGTACATAAATGTATTTTATTTTTACAAATTCTAATGTAATTGATTGGCTTGCCAATAAATCCCACAGTTAGTTAAAAATAAAAGGAATAATTACATTTCTAAATTCTAACTTTCCAATGGAATATAGTGCATGCTGTTCCTAGTTGGACCTTGTAATGTCCCAACAATATTCTTGGAAGCTTTCCATAGGAAGAATTACTCTCTTTCTTTGGATTCTGGCTTCCAGAATTCTGTCTACCCCACACTGTGCATCGATTATATTCACAGATCATTATTGCTTTTTTACCATCTGATTGTGTAAAGCATTTCATTTTCTCTGCTGTTACAAGTAATCTATCTATGCTTTGTACCACCAGATGGTAGGCATCCACAGCCAGACCTAGTTAATCTGCAAAATTTCTCCATGTACACTCTATTTTTATTAGCATTTGGAAGACTTTGGAACAATAATTCAACATTTTTGGTGCCTGGGCTCAAGTGCAGTGGTGTCATCATAGCTCACTGCAACCTCAAACTCCTGGGTTCAAGCAATCTTCCTGCCTCAGTCTCCCAAGTAGCTGGGACAACAGGCATGCACCACGACATCCAGCTCATTTTTCTATTTTTGTGTAGAAATGAGGTCTTGTTCTTGCTCAGGTTAGTCTCTAATTCCTGGCCTCAAGCAATCCTCCAGGCTGGACCTCCCAGAGTGCTTGGCTTACAGTCATCAACCACTTAACAAATGGATCAGTAAATAATGGATTCTGTTTATTTTATGAGAAAGTTGTTAACTTCTTATACTTGAATATATGAATTTGGTATCCAGCCTTCCCTATTCAACTCCTACTGAAATTGCTGGTATGATTGAGGTCTTGCACTATCCTACAGGAATTTTTAGTGAAATAATTCTTTATTATGTAATTTTTATAGATAAAAATAGTTGCACATATTTATGGAGCACTTGAGATATTTTGATACAACCATATAATGTAATGATCAAGCTGAAAAATTGAGGAATTCATCACCTCAAACATTTGTCATTTCATTCTGTTGGGAACATTCCAAAACTGCTCTTCTAGTTATCTTGAAATGTACGATAAATAATTATTAGCTATAGTCATCCAATATGCTACTAACTAGGAATTACTCCTATATAATTGTATTTGTGTATGTATTACTCAACCCTCTTCTTTCCCTCCTCCCAAATACCCTTTCCAGCCTCTGGTACCAACATGCTATTCACCACTTCCATGAGATTAAATTTTTTAGTTCTCACACATGAGTAAGAATATGCAACATTTGTGTTTCTGTGCCTGGTTTATTTAACTTAACCTAATATCCTCCAGTTCCATCCATGTTGTTGCAAATGACAGGATTTCCTTTTTTCCTTTTTCTTTTTGGGAAGAATAATATTCTATTGTGTATATATATTATACCATTTTTTCTCTTTATTGATTCATCTATTGATAGATACTTAGGTTGATTCATCTTGGCTATTGTGAATAGTGCTGTGGTAAATATGGGACTGCAGATATCTTTTTGATGTAGTGGAGTTTCATTCTTTTGGATATACATACACCCAACAGGGGGATTGCTGGATGACATGGTAGTTCTATTTTTAGTGTTTTGAAAAATGACCACAGTGTTATTCACTGTGGTTATACTAATTTACATCCCAACAAAAAGAGTATAAGCAGTCTCATTTTTCTGCATCCTCACCAGCATTTGCTATTATTGTCTTTTTGATAATGGTCATTTTAAATGGAATGAGATATTTCCTGTGGTTTTGATTTACAATTCCCTGATCATTAGTGATGCTGAGCATTTTTTATATACTTGTTCATCATTTGTATGTCTTATTTTGAGAAATTCTATTCAGACCTTTTGCCCAGTTTTAATGGGATTTTTTTTTGTTTGCTATTGATTTGATTGAATTCCTTCTATACTCTGCTTCTTAATTCTTTATCAGTTGAATAGTTGGCAAGTATTTTCTCCCATGCTATAGATGACCTCATTACTGTCAAGAAATGAGTTGACTATAAATGTTTGGATTTACTTCTGGGACCACTGTTTTGTTCCATTGGTCCATATGTCTGCTCTTATGTTAATATCATGCCGTTTTGGTTGCTATAGCTTTATACTATAATTTGAAGCCAGGTAATGTGATGCATCAAGCTTTTTCCTTTTTATTCAAGATTGGATTGGCTATTTGGGGTCTTTTGTGGTTCCATATGAATTTTAGGATGCTTTTTTTCTATTTCTATGAAGAATGTCATTAGTATTTTGATAAAATTTGCATTGAATGGGTACATCACTTTAAGTAATATGGACATTTTAACAATATTGATTCATCCAATCCATGACCATGGGTTATCTGTCCTTTTGTGTGTGTGTGTCATTTTAATTTATTCTATCAATGTTTTATAGTTTTCAGTATAAATAGTTTTCACTTCTTTGGTTAAGCTTATTCCTAGATTTTTTTGGTAGATATTATAAATGGAATTTTTCTTCTTGATTTTTTTTTCAGATTGTTCACTGTTCATTTCAGAATTCACTTTTACTGAATTCATTTATCAGTTCCAGTATTTTTTTTTTAGTGGAGTCTTTAGATTTTTCTAAATATAAAATCATATTGTCTGCAAACAAGGACAAATTTGCTTCTCCTTTTCCAATGTGGATGTCCTTTATTTCTTTCTTTTGCTTAATTGCTCTATATGGGACTTCCAGTACTATGCTAAATGAATGTGTTGAAAGCAGGCATCTTGTCTTTTTCTAGATCTTAGAAGAAAGTTTTCACTTTTTCCCTGTTTTTATGATGCTACTTGTGGGTTCATTGTATATGGCCTATATCGTTTTGAGTTATGTTCCTTATATACCTAGTATATCAAGAGTTTTTATAATGAAAAGTTGCTGTTGTCAAATGGTTTTTCAGCATCTATTGAAATGATTATATAATTTTTACCCTTGATTCTATTAATGTGATGTGTTATCTTCATTGATTTGCATATGTTAAACTAGACTTGAATCCTGGGATAAATTGATCTGATCAGGATAATAAATAATATTTGTTAATGTGTTATTGAATTCAGTTTGCTAGTATTTTGTTGAGGATATTTGCATCTACAGTCCTCAGTGAAATTAGCCTGTCGTTTTCATTTTTTGTTGTATCTTTGTCTGATTTTGGTGTTGGGGTAATGATGGCCTCGTAGAATGAGTCTCATTATATTCTCTCCTCCTTGATTTTTGTAATACTTTGAGTAGAATTGGTATTAATTCTCCTTTAAATATTGGGTAGAATTTAGCAATGAAGGCATCAATTAGATCTGGGTTTTTCTTTGATGGGAAACTGTTTATTACTGATCTTATCCTGTTAGTTTTTATTAGTCTATTCAGGTTTGCCAGTTATTCATGGTTCAACATTGGTAGGTAGTATATGTCTAGAAACTTATTCACTTTTTCTATGTTTTCTGATTTACCGGTGTATTCTTACTTAAAATAGTCTCTAAAGATCCTTTGAATTTCTGTGGAATTAGTGATATTGTCTCCATTTTTATATCTAATTTTATCTATTTGAGTAGTCTTTTTTAGTTTGTTTAGCTAAAGTTGTCTCAATTTTATCTTTTCAAAAAAAAAACAAATTTTATTTCATTTATCTTTGTATTGTGCTTTTAATCTTAATTTTATTTATTTTATTTTTTCAATTGTTTTTAATTCTGCAGTGATATTTATTATTTCCTTTCTTCTACTAATTTTCAGTTTGTTTTGTACTTGTTTTTCCAGTTCTTTGAGGTGCATTGTTAGGTTGTGTATTTAAAATGTTTCTACTTTTTTGATGTAGGTATGATTGCTATAAACTTCCTTCCTGTGTTGCTTTCACTGTATACAATAGATTTTGGTACATTGTGTTTCCATTTTCATTTGTCTCACAACATTTTTAACTTCCTTCTTAATTTCTTCATTGACTCATTAGTTGAATAGCAACATGCTATTTAATTTTCATGTATTTTCATTGTTTCCCTACTTCCTCTTCTTGATTTTTAGTTTTATTCCATGTGGTCATAAAAAATACCTGCCATGATTTTGATTTTTTTAAAATTGTTGAAATTTGTTTTGTGATCTAATATATGATCTATCCTGGAGAACATTCCAGGTTTGATAAGAAGTATGTGTATTCTGCAGCTATCGAGTGAAATATTTTATTTGATATAATATTTATTAGGTCTATTTGTTCTATAGTGCAGTTGTGTTTTTTATTGTTAGTTTTGTTTTTTGAGACATAATGTCACTCTCTCAACCTGGATAGAGAACTGTGGCTTTGTCATAGTTCACTGAAACCTACAACTCCTGTACTCAAGCAATCCTTCCTCAGCCTCCTGAATAGCTGGAAATACAGGTGTATGCAATGACCCCCAGGTATTTTTGGGATTTTTTGTAGAGACAGGATCTCTCTCTTGCTCAGGCTGGTCTCAAACTCCTCAGTTCAAACAATCTTCCTGGTTCAGCCTCCCAGAGCGGTAGGATTCCAGGTATGAACCACCACAGCTGGCTATGTAGTACAGTTTTAAGTCAAATATTTCTTTGTTAATTTTCTATCTAGGAGATCTGTTGGATGCTGTGAGTAGAATGTCGAAGTCTCCAACTGTTATTGTGTCTCTCTCTTTAGCTCTGCCAGTATTGGCTTTATATACTTGAATACTCTATTGTTCAGTATATATATTTTAACAATTATTAAATCCTCTTGCTGAATTGACTTCTTTATCACTATATAATAACCTTCTTTGTCTCTTTTTGTACTATTTTACTTGAAATCAATTTTATCTGTTATAGCTACTCCTGCATTTTTGGATTTGCATGAAATATCTTTTTTAATCACTTCATTTTCAGTTTGTGTGTGTCTTTATAGGTAAAGAGAGTTTCTTGTAGGTACCATATAGTTGAGTCTTGTTATTCTTTGTTTGTTTTTATCCATTCAGTCACTTTATGTCTTTTAATTGAAGAATTTAGTCCATTTGCATTCAAAGTTACTAGTAGGTAAGAACGTCTTACTGGCATTTTGTTATTTGTTTTCTGATTGCTTTGTAAATCCTATGTGTCTTTATTCCTGTCTATGTTTTTTGTTAATTGATTTTCTCCAGTAGTATGTTATAATTCCTTGCTTTTTATTTTTTATGTATGCATTATAGATTTTTGCTTTGTGGTTACAATGAGACTTGCTAAAACCATCTTGTAACAAATTATTTTAAACTTATGACAACTTAACTTTAACCACAAAGAAAATAAAAAAAAAAATACAAGCAAAGAGAAAACTAAAAAACTTTAAGCTTTAACCCCATCACCCTCAATTTGACCATTTACTTTCTATATTTCTATATTTTTATCTTGTCTAGTTCTTAACAGATAATTGTAGTTCTAATTATTTCTAATATATTTGTCTTTTAGTCTTCATATAAATGAGATGAGTGGTTTATACACCACAATTACAATAATAGAATATTCTGAATTTGCCTATGTACTCACTTTTACCATACAACTTTATACCTTCAGATAAATTTTTTTGCACATTAGCAGCCTTTCCTTTTAGATTGAAGAACTCTTTTTAGCATTTATTGTAGAACAGGTCTGATATTGAAGAATCCCCTCAGCTTTTGTCTGTCTGGGAAATTCTTTTTTTCTTTTTTGTGTTTGAAAGATAATTTTGCTGGATAAAGTATTCTTGGTCGAAAATTTTTTTTTTCTTCTTTAGCACATTGAATGTCATCCCACTCCCTCTTGGCCTATAAAGTTTTCAATGTTATTAGTTTATTTTCTCTTGCTGCTTTTAAAATCTCCTCTTTTTTTGTCCTGGACCTTTGAGAGTTTGATTGTTAAAAACATTAGGTTAGTCTTATTTGGGTTGAATCTTATTGGTCTTTGACTTTGTATACCTAGATATTTATATCTTTCTCTAGGTTTGGAAAGTTCTGTTATTTCTTTGTAATAAACTTTCTAGCCAAACCTCTTTTTTTTCTTTTTCTTTTTTGTGTATTTTCAAATAGCTGTCTTTTTTCAGTCACCAATTTTTCCCTCTTCTTGATCAATTCTGATGTGGAGACACTGATGCAGTTTTGCATATGTCAATTGAATTTTTCACCTCCAGGATTTCTGTTTGACTTATTTTTAATTATTTTAATCTTTTTGTCAAATTTTTCTGATAGAATTCTGAACTTTTTTCTCTGTGTTAGCTTGAAGTTTATTCAGCTTCCTCAAAACAACTATTTCAAATTCCTAGTCTGAGAGATTTCAAATATGTGTCACTCCAGGATTGGTCATTGTTGCCTTATTTAACCTTTTTGATAAGATCATGTTTTCCTGAATATTCTGGATGCTTGTGGAGGATCATGTATGTCTGGACATTAAATAATTTTGTATTTATTTCAGTCTTTTCATTCTTGCCTTGTTTATACCTATCTTTCTTTCAAGAGCTTTTCAGGAATTCAAAGCATGTGGTCATTTCAACCTTTTCCTCATTAGGGGGAGCCCTAAGTCTAGGTATGCTGCTATTTGTGTAGTCCCCTAGATAAACAGCTTTGATGGATTTGGGGAAGATAAGGGAGAATCCTCTGAGTTTCTAAGCAAAGTCTGTCACTCTGTTTCCACCCTTTGCCCCAAGAAAAAGGAATCTCTCTTCAAGCTGGGCCCACTAGAGTTGGAGGAGGTGTGATGTGGACATTCCCATGGCCACTGAAGCTAGAACAGCACTGGATCACACCCAAAGTTTGTGGCCTCCCAGACCAGCCCACTGCTGGGGCTCACACAATGCCTGTGGACACTACTGCCTGGCTGCCACTGATGTTTATTCAAGATCTAAGGCCATTTTAGTCAGCAGATGGTGAATCCTCCTGGAACTCAGCCTGTTTCATCAGAGCAATAGATTCCTTTCTGTCCTGGGGTGGGTCTAGAAATGCTATCAGGAAACAAAGGCCTGAACTAGGGGCTTCAGGAATTTGTCCAGTACTTTGTGATAGCTGAGCTAGTAATGATGTCTAAGGCAAAATTCTCTGTAGTCTTTCCTCTCTTTTTTCCAAGCAGAAGGTGTCTGTCTCTACCTTTAACTGCCAGGTGATACAGGCACTCCTGTGGCTGCCACAGCTGGTATTGCACTGGAGTTTTCCCCAAGCCCACAATCTCTGAGACCAGCTCAGCACCAAGGCTTGCCCAAGGACTGTGTCACTATGGTCTGATTACCACTCAGAATCATTTGAGGCCCCAGGACACTTTAGTCAACCAATGGTAAAGTGGGCCAGAACTTGACTTTTTCCTACTGGGAGGAACTACTGCCTCCTCCTACAAGGCAGCACTGAATTCTAATACAGTGTTCCACATTCACTTTGATCTCCCTCCCTCAAGCACTTTGCTCAGCTAGTTTTTGTTTTTAATTTTTATGAAGGAGCTTTCTTGTATGGGTAGTTGTTCAATTTGACATTCAGTCATTGGAGGATTCTATTTGGCCATCTTGCTCCACCTTCCAAATTCTTTCAAATTCTTTTGTATGTTATTGTTTTCTAATTCATTCTGTTCACCCTCAGCCTCAAGCATAAGCCCTTGGAAGATTGGTTAAGTTTTTGCCATGATTTTATTTCATTCTCTAGCTATTGTTACTTGAAAATCAGATTTTCTTTATGGTCCTATTTTTTTCTTTTTAGGCCATTTTCTGATTCCTATGCAACAGTTATTTTCTACTTCCTGTTTTCTCTCCCACTCTTTATCTGTTGCCAAATTTACCAATCAACTCTGCTTTGTGACTGACAATATTTACTTACTGAGAATAGCATCTACATGGTCTTCATCTTTGTATCCTATTCAATGCTTGGTTTAATATATGTCATTCATTTTTGACAATATTTTGTTTAATGAATACAGATTACTGTTCTTGACTGTTATAAACCTGGATAATACAGAGCTCTGGAATGAAAACCTAGGAAATCTAATTCTATATATCTAACAGAAAAAATGGAGATAGTGAGTTTTATTTAAAGTCTTTTATCAAAGTTCAAAATTTGAAATATAATCTACATTTACTACTTAAGCAATGAACCAGAACTGAGGACACTTTGTCCCAAACACCGCAATGTCCTAAGAGACCTGTCATTTCAACAACAAGAACTCAAATTACATTATATAAACTTATTTTCATGTAAAATTTCTCCTTATACAAAATCATATATTTTTAAAATATTTTATTGGAAAAATAACTCTATAAAAGGCTGTCAAGAAAAAATTTTACAATATATCATTTTTGCCCATTAATATTACTGAAATAGCAAAATCATCTAGTAAGAATGATGAGTGAAGCACCCAGTTCCAAATACTGGGAATCAAATTGCAGGATACATCTTTTAAAAGAGTGGCCAGGTGGGGAGCAATAAATGATAAATGGTTTTTTGAAGTGTAGTTATTGCCAAGCATCTGGCCATTTAGATTACTTGGACATTTAATTTACTTTCATTGCACATAGTGAAAATACTTCTATTTTACTATATATTTAAAATTATATATATTCTTTTTTTAAATCAAAGACTATTTTTCTGAAATAAAAATAAGACAAATGTATTAATGTGTCATGTTTATTACTTTGCTTTATTATAGAATTATTTTTATTAATAAACTCATAAAAGCATTTTCAATTATTCTTTCTTTACACATAAGGTTAAATATTACATAAAGAGTATTTTTTTTAATCATTAATAACTTTTGCCATTGGAGCCTATAATCTTATTGCCTTCAGATATATGTCTGAAAGCCAGAAATACAACATAAACCTGAAGCTTTAATAGCTGGTGTTTTACAAAACTCTATTACCAGTTACAGAAAACTGAAATTCGAAATGCTTAGCAATTCCAGGAGCACCATTATCATTAAAAATAAACCCAAAAGAAACATGCCTAACTTTCCTTATTGGTCCACAAAAGCTTTCCAAAAGTCATTTTTCTAACAAAGCTTCCTACATATCACAATGCCGAATACATTATTAAATGCACTAATGAGTTGAAGAAATAAATATGTAAGTTGGTTTAACATGCATGCCATTAAAAACACTGCACAAATGTTTTATACAACAAAGTGCCTAGGATATTTTATTGTTTTTCAAATAATCTATGGATTTATCTCAACGGAGAAATCATTATTCCAAACATTTTAAAGCTTGCTTTAGAATTGCATTCCATGTTAATGTAAAAAGTCGCTTAATCTCTTCCAGTGCTTTTTAGAAGTATCTCATGTTACTTAACTAAAATAACTTAATCTCTGGGGTTAGTTTTATGTAACTTCCATTGCATATTTTTTAAGGAAATATATTCCTATAGGGATAAAAATTGTTCACTATTAAAACTTTTCAGGAAAATATTATAGAAGTTCTTACTTCAATTTTCAAGGAAAATATTCTAAAGGTTGCCTCAGTAATGAGAGCATAATTTAAATGAATATTTAAAATGCAAAACTTTCAACTACATTGGGAATGATATATTTTTGATTAAATGTTTGGCATATTCTATAGAGCAAAATCATATTACTTTTAAAAATGTATACATAAAAATTGGTCATTCAGTATGATATAATTTGAAAGCACCAAGTTGAAAAATGCCAAAAATAATCACAGTTTTCTTTTTAAATTTATATTGTCTTTCTTTTTATTAGAGAAATCTAATTGGCAATAAAATTTATAATAGTCTGAAATCATGAAATGAAGGAATCAAGAAAGAATTCTTAAGACAAAATGCACATATCAAAAAGTACCTATGGATGTCAAGGCCTGTTTATAAACATTCTATGTTCTAAATTTAGTTAAAGCATATTTAGCAATGTTCTTCCATCTTCAATTTATTAGCTTCTGCTTCTTCTGTTTAATAAATCATTTTTGTACAGTAATAGTTATTCCTTATGAATACATGTATTTTATGCATAAAATATGTATTGAACGGCTCTGCATGAGCAATTGTGTAGAATACAGAGACACAGATATTTGACAAAGATGTGGGCTTATTTTTCTATGCAGGGTAGATTTACAAAACTAAAAATAATATGAGATAAACTATATAAATTTTATAAGTAATAAACAAAAAAGTTGTGATAATCAGAAAAAAAATGTGAATTTTGACAGGGTGGAGGAAATTAGAGGAACATTCACAGATGTGGCATTTGAGTTGACCTTTGGATGATGAGTGATGTGAAAGAAACAGCAGGAGAAGAGCAGTGGAGCACAAAGAATGACATGCGTAACAAGTGAGAGGGCATTGTGGGTAAGTAAGATGGTGAAGTGGTGTGAAATGAGACAGTACATTGGCACCTCATTTTAGTTGGTTTTTTGAGATCAAAGAACTTGCTGACAGAATATATTTTGATGAGGAGTTCTCAAATATTTTTGAGCAAGAAAGATGCAAGAAAGGTGAGCAGATCGGTTTTAATAAGAACCAGCACTAATATGAAAAGTTGATAAGTGAAATATCTTAGGAACTGGAAGATCAATCATTGATTTTATTTTATGTTTGCTATATTTATTAATTTTAAGAGAGCATAGTCTGAATCTCTTTGATATATTTATAGTTATACTTTAGAAGACAACACACACAAAAACATAAACACACGTTAGGAAGAAAATAACTCTTTTGTTTCTCTATATAGTTTATGTTATTCATTTAGTAAGTCAGTCAGTCAAAAAAACTTACACACATAGATTTGTTTTTGATAGTTTTATGAACTACTACTTGGGTTGTAAAAGTTGGTCATTCTCAATGACATCTGCTTTAGTGCTTTTAAAAAAAAATCTCTTAATCATTCCACTAATGAAATAAAGATGCAAATTAGGAAGAAAATTATTTAATTTAGTAGCAGCTGTATTTCTTCACATTGTTCACAGATGGGATGCAAACAGCAATGCGACAACTAATCTGTAGTATGGTGAGAAAGTCATATACATTTTTAAATGCTCTCAGTATTTTCTTAGACTGGTATCAGGAGTTCTTTTTAAAAATCATACATCTTTATTATCAAAAAAACAAATTTAATTATCTAATTCATGTTTAGTTCAAAATCTAGCAAAATAAATGGGTAAGTTTTACAAATTCAGTGTCATTAATTTTAAAGGAAATAATGTTTCTTGATTTTATGTTAGGAGACATAAAACATTGGGTTTATGTTCATTGTCATTGAACCATTTTGTTGATTCCAAATCCAGAAATTGATAATTGTAAACTGTTCATCCTAAGTAAATAAACATTTAAACATTTTAAAGTAATTAAAACATTTTAAATAAACTTTCTACTAGATTAAAACTTTTGAATCTTTAACAGCTACTAAAATATTGTGATGTCATTGCTTCTTGTGCATGAAAATAATATAAACCTCTCAGAAAAATTCTGCCTCATCATCCAACCACCAAAGTATCAATTCATTGGTATTGGTGTCCACTTACTTTATCCTCAATAGCAAATGGTTTAACTCTTCTTTCTCCTATATAAGATTACAAGAGATTAAAAGTAACTGCAGATCTTTTGCCATGCCTCCATTAACAGGAGAACTTTAATTTTCCTTCCCTTAAATCTCATTGGATATAAGAACTTGCTTAAATATTGAATTGTTACAGAGTGTTGTTCTGTACATTTTGAGCTATGCCATAAATTATTTTTCAGATCCTGTCTATACTGTCTTGGTTCTCTTTGAGCCCTGAGCTACATGTAGGATCTTGGATAACTGTGAGGCTGCATATTGAGTAGGCTATGCGAACATTGTTAAGTCAATGGTCCTAGCTAAACCAGCCTTCCAGCCATGCCTACCAAGGTGCCAAACATGAGATCAAAGTCATTTTAGACTTCCAAATGAGCCTATCTGCCAGCTAATTACCACCAAGTTACCTAAGTCAACATCTCCTAGAGTAAAAGAACCATTTATCCCAGCCTTGCTCAAGTTTCTGATTGTGAGATAACAATACACCATTTTCTGTTTTAAGCCAGTAAGCTTGGAGTAATTTCTTATGCAGAATCAATAACAAAAATAAAAATGAGCCATCAACTTGTGCATTTGATCTCATCTACTCTACCATATTCAGATGATTTGTTCCCCTTTTATCTCTTTTCAACATAATTGTTTTTTCCAATCTATTGGTTGCCCATTACCACGAACATTAAAACATGCTGGGACATCTGTCTTCTTAAAAAAATACAAAGTATTTCTTATATATGTCCCCTTCCATTTACTTTCCATTTTCTCTGTTCTCTTTTTTCCTTATTTCTATTACATTTTATAACAAATTTTCTAAATATTTTATACATGGTTTTGATGTTCTCCCTTTTATTTTTTTTTTTTCAGCTTTTTACGGGGGTCCTAATGTTTAGGTCACATATATTGCCTTTGCCCCACCCAAGTCAGAGCTTCAAGTGTGTCCATCCCCCAGACAGTGTGCACCACACCCATTAGGTGTGAATATACCCAGCCCCTCTTCCCCACTCCCACCTGCCCGACACCCAATGAATATTACTACTAAATGTGCTCATGAGTGTTGATCAGTTAATACCAATTTGATGATGAGTACATGTGGTGCTTGTTTTTCCAATCTTTTGATACTTCACTTGGTAGAATGGGCTCCAGCTCTAACCAGGATAATACAAGAGGGAACTTGAGGAAAACAACTTGATGTAAAGCCTTGGATGTTGTGTAAACAGAAAAATAATTTAAATTTGTCCCTAGGAGTATATTAATATGAGAATTAGACAATCTTGCTACAAATAACAGAGGGAAAAGAACATAATCTGAGCACAACTTTTAGCCTGATATAGAGCTGCACATATGTACCAGGACATTGAAAATTAAATATTCAACAAATATTAATTGAATGTTTATTTCCCAGAGGAGATTTAGATACGAAGATAGAAAAAAAAATCCAAGTTTTCCTGAAAATAATCCAAGTATTCAAGTAGGTAGAGACAAACAATAAATAAAATTGAAAATAGATTTTGGGGCTTGAGGAAGCAATAAAATAATTGGAAGACTACAACAATAACCCGGAAAAGAGAAAACGGTACTCGCATCAAGATAAAAGCAGTGGTGGCAGTGAGAAATATTGGAATTCTGTATGTATTTTGGAGGTAGAAACAATAAGATATTATTGATGCATTAGTCGTAGATGTTAAATAAAGTGAAAGATCCAAAATGTTGCCAAAAATTTGGCCTAATTACTTGGAAGGTGAGAACTGTCATCAGATTAGGTAGGGAAGATTGTGATCAAATTGTTTCTGCATTAAAGATAAAAAAACTCTGTCATTAGGTGCATGAATGTTTAAGTTTGTTATGGATTCTTGGGCAATCATTTATCATTTTTAAATGAATCTGTTTATCTCTGGTAGTATATTTCATTCTGAAATTTACTGCCTCTGTTACTAACATGGCCACTGTACATTTTTTATTAGCATGAACATAATATGTCTTATCCTATTCTTTGAACTTTTTGTGTATTTATACATAAAATTAATGTTTTATATAGACAGCATATATTTTGGACTCGTGCTGAGAAGCAGAGAAATGGGGTCATAGCCAGCAGAGAAAGTGGGGTCAAGAAAAATGTTTAAGATGGGAAAATAACAGCATGTTTGCATGCAGAGGAGAGAGGAGTATGATACAGAAAGAGAAAATTTCCTTGCATAATTTAAAATATATAGTATCTCTTGTACATGTGGAAGGGTTGAATTAGATTAGAAAATGGACTGTTCCACTCTATCAGCAGAAACAGCAGGATATATGGATAGAAGGGGAGGTGGTAAAGGGAGTCAGTGGATGTTTTGTCTTGAAATTAGGATAAAAGTACATCAGCTGAGACTGATGACATGGAGGAGGTGTTGGAGTGGAAAAGGGAGAGTAGTGTGTGAAATCATTTTCTAGAAAAACAGGGGGATGGAAAAGAAAGGGGAATTAAAATGTGATTGTTGGGAAGAATTGAGGGCTCATTTGAGGTGAATGTTCATAATTTAAAGTTGGATAAGTTAGCAAGTTGAGTTTCACTGAACACTCTTGTATGCGTGAATAAAGAGATTAAGATAAATATTCTTTATTTTTACCTAAGAATGCTAAATAATTCTTCTAGCTTCTTTATGCTGTTTAACTGAATACTATCAAATAAGCACAAAAGGAGATACCAGGCAGGGTGAAAACACCTCAGAAAATGTCAAGATATCTTTTTTTATAGCATATATTTCTTTTTCTCTAGGCCACTCTTACTGGCACCACTGCCTTCATATTTTTATGAGACAATTAGGAATTCATATTTGTTAGATAAGCTTATCATAATAATAAGGTTGTAACAATGGCAGGAAAACATATATTTAAAGATTGAGCTATTATGTACTATGTGTTATGACTAAATGTCTTCAACCAGTTCCCTGTACTTAAAACTAAATAAAAATGTTTGGAGATACTCACAATCTGTTTTCTTCATATTTAATACTTAATGTATAATTTCAAGGCAAAGACTGAGAAAAGCTTAAATAAGAATAACTTCTATAATGAAAAAGTAACTTCTTTTAGTCACTAACAAAATTTAATTCTAATATAAACAACATGCTTTCTAAATTTAAGTGTTGAAATGGTGTACACTGCCCCAAGATCCTAGGGAAATGATGAAAAAGATTTAATATTGAACTTATTAGAAAAGTAAATGTAGTAATTACCAAATTCTATGAATCTCTTTGTTAAAATAAATTCCATCTCTACTTATTGAATCTTCTATATGAGACACATAATAGTATGATTTGTGTGCAGTGCTCCTTTCAGTCCTTTTTCTGCATCACACTCCAGTGTAGCACATTGGTGTGATTTGCAATGTTAATGCTTTAAATCACTAGAAATTATGAGATACATCAAATTTCTTTTTTGGAAAATTCTACATAAAACGTTATCTACAAGTGAGGTAATATACATAAATGCTTCTATGTTTTAAACTAACCAAAATTTATGGAATAATAAAGATTGTATATCCATCCAAGGGAATAATTGCCATATAGGGAGCCTCTGTATCTCAAATAGGTTGATTCCTGGACTTTAAATTGGCCCCTGATTGTGTTGTTTAATGCCAGCAAACAGTGGTGCTGCAAGAAAGGCTGGCTGCCAGGAAAGGGCATTTTCAAAGTCACACAGCATGAACATTTTCTTATCAGAATCCATTTTAGGGGAAAAAAAAGTAGTAATATTTCAATAAGTTGTTTATTTTAAAATTTGTAAGCAGAAAGGCAGAAAGCAACTGTCATTCATTTGGGTATAGTCATAAAAAGGATAAGGTCACTTTCCCATTATGAGGTGTCATAAGCAGAAATAATAATAGCACATGTATGATTAATTAGTATTTTTAATTTATCTCCTGAGGTGTATAGAGAAGTATTAGACATAAATAGATTTACAACAGGAAAAATTCAATAACTGATTGAATGTTATATTTAGAAATGGCTATAACTTTTATGATCTTCCCAAAATATTAACTTATTTCAGTGTCTGAGGTATGTTAATCATCAATAGGTAGGCCGTTCACATGGCAGCCTGGATCTGTTTCTCTTGTTCTATACTCTCTTGAGAACTATTAGCTTTTTGGGTCACTTGTAAAACAGGTTGCTGTATCAGACTGAATGACTCATATGTTATCTCTAAAATCCAAGCAGGACCTCTAGATATTATGCCTCTTTTTTTTTTTTTTCTTAAAGGAGGGGCTAGACACAACAATTAATCCTTCACCTTAGAAGAGATAACTCAACATGCCCTAGACCACTAGAATCTTAGAAATTTTACCTAGATGGAAAGTCCTTGAATTTTTGAGTGGTTTATTTCCTACCTTCTGACACACAAATGTCTTACCAATACACTTAGACTAAATGACACTTAGTGCTCACCAGGCCCAATCAGTATAACAGCATCGATGTAATGGAATACCATAATATATTATGGAAGGGGAAGACAAATAAGGTTCCTATGGACAGAGGACTTGATAGTTGATATACCCCTGAGATAGGATAGTGAAGGTACATTGACAATTTGTCAGCCAAAAGCAAACGGTTTCTGGCAGCTTACCAATAGGTGTAGAAGAAATGCCAGATCAAGAGCAACATAGCAGGTACTAAGGGGGTGTTAATTTTCTCAAACAATGAAACTATACAGAATGGACGTTACAATTGGAGTCACCACATAATTAAGTTTGCCATACTCTTTTGTCATTCTCTAAGATCCATCTGCTTGCCATATAAGCCAAAAAGGCATGTTGAATAGAGCTATGGTGGAAATCACCATCCCAGCATCTTTCAAGTCCTGCATGGTGATATTAATATCTGCAGTCCTTCCAGGAATATGGCATTGCTTTTGGCTAACATTTTGATAGGTAAGAGGAGTTCTAGGGCCTTTCATTTTGCCTTTTCTACCAAAATAGCGTCAACTCCTCAGGCTAGGGAACCAATGTGGAGATTCTGCTAGTTGCTGAGTATTTTTATTCCAATTATGGACTCCAGAAATGTAAAAATAATCACTGGATATGTTTGGAAAGCCACCAGAACCACTGGGAGATGAACCTGACCTAAAACTTCATTGATTACTTGACCTATTTAAGCCCCTACTCTAACTGGGCAACCACAGTGACATTTTGAGGCTACCAGAATTTGTGTCAGATCAAAGCCAGTGTCTAATAACCTCTCACCCCAGAAGTCTAACTATTTCCCTCTCACCAGTGTTCAGTCATCCTGGTACATGGGTCTAAGTACTTTCGAGGAAGGATGGAAGAAGGACTAACTATACATTTTTAACAGTATAATGAAATCCTTCCTTAAGAAGGACCAACTGCCCCAGTATTCAAGGTATTCTGAGTAAATAAACTGGCTTATGTCTAGGTATTGGCTGAGGAGTTGTGCCTCTTTCAGTTATTAAAGTTAAACTTATGTTCATTAAACCTACAACTCCACCATCTGTACAAATCAAGGAATAATTTAGTAGACTGCCCACCTATTTATATTTTATGGACATCATGATCATCTAGTCAATTCTATAGGTCTCTGCATATCAAACTATTCTGACAGCTGGTTTGCTTTTGCTGTCCATTATGATAAGCACACCTACCACTGTACTTTGTAGCCTAAGAGGTACCACTTGACCCCTGTCAATTTAGAATCTCATTGTCCCCATTGTGTTATGGATCCAGGATTGATTGTTACAGTTCCCACCATAATTTCTGAGCTTCAGAGACAAACAACCATTGAATACTTCAAGGATTCTAGCACTTCCCTCACAACTTTATTTCTCATAGTCATGTGGTAAAAAAAAGCATGACTTCTAGAACCCTATAAGTGGATAGAATAGAAGTTATAAGATAATCCACTATAACACTTCAATCTCCTAAGGTCTTTGAATACTTTCTTCTAAGCTATCTCTGGCATTTAGGTTGTATTTAGTGTAAACCACTATTGCATTCCATGTTTCTACCAAGCAACCAAACAGACTGTCAGAGCCCTTTCTAACCCCTCCAGCTAAGATAGTGAATGCAGTATCTCTACTTAGTGGGCCTATATCAATAAATATGGCTTGATTCAATCTTATCTTCCTTGCACCATGAGCCAACATTCTTAAGATCCTTTTCTACATATGTTCCCCAGATTTCTAACTATTAAATTAGAAAAATTATGCAGTTTCTTTGATGTACAGTTCATGTTTTCATAAGACGCAATGTGTACCTCATCCTTAGGGATCTGCTGGAACTGGTGTCTATTTATATGTATAGAAACGAAGAGCGATAGTAGGAGTAGGTCATGAATATAATAACCCATGCCTTGACAGGAAACATTCTCAGGGGAGTCCATTAGAGATTTTCAGGCAAAGGAGGGTTAACTTCCTCAAGCAGAGATGGATGGGCTACTTCTACAACTAAAGAAGACTCAGCGAAATTAAGGGTTTTTATTTTTCCAGATTTATTGGAATCATTATAGATGTCCCAATTTTAATTTTCATCATCCCATTCCATCCCAAATAATGGCCTCACATTATGAGAAAACACCCTGAGAAGATGAGAATCCAATTTGTGTTGTAATTCAACACTTTGCAGAATGAAGCTCTCTGTGTTTGATTTTCACAAATTTTAACTCTGAAGCTTCTTTAGCAGATAAGGATTTATTCCAGTATAGATAAAGAAGTTTTCAGGTGTTTTATACAAATTTTGAGCTGGGAATTTGAAGTCCAGACATCATCCTTTTCCCATTTTCTTCAATGCAGTTTGCAGTAGCTAGTAAATCCTGTCATACTTTAGTGTTACTAGAGTGTTCTGCCTTGGCAAATACATGATCACTGAGACCCTCATGTTCTATAGGTATCTGGTTAGGAGTATCCAATGGCTGTATTTTGTGTATCTCAATTGATACATCATGCCCTGAACTACCAATGATCTCTTTACCACTGGAAATAGAATCATCAGTGGTTTTACAATAAATTGACTCAGAGAAACAATGCCAGAAAACCTAGCATCAATTCATAAAATTCATCCTTAAGACCTTGTTCCTCTAGAACCACTGCCAGTACCAAAATCTGTATGAGTCAGTTTTCAATCAGATAAACAAAATCAGCAAGGGATATGTATTAAGATGTTTGCTATAAAGAATTAGCTTATGTGATTTTAGGGGCTGGTTAGGCAAGCCCAAAATACATAGGACAGGGCAGCAGGAAGGGCACTTCAGAACTGTCAAGCACAGGCTAAAGTATTTAATATTTATCCATCAGCAGTTTCTTTTTCACTAGGGAAGTTTCAGCTCTACTTTTAAGGTCATTTAACTGATTGAATCAGGCCAACCCATATTATTTGGGTAATCTCTCTTAAAGTCAATAAGTTCTTGTCTAATTATAGGCTTTAGTCACATCTGCAAAACACCTTCACAGTAATATCCAGATTAATGTTTGATTGTATAACCAAGACTGTAACCTAGCAAACTGACAAATCAAAAGATCACCACATACTAGATATTATGTTCACTCAATAAATCCTTCACTGGCTTATTCCAATTAGTGAAAAGACTTAGAGAAAAGTCTTAAGATTTTATACAGGCATTCACTTATTCCATTTTTGTTATTAAAACTATCTCAAGATTTGGACCGCAGCTTTATGTCTTAGAAGACATCACAATTTCTGTTCTTCTTTCTCCTCTTTCAGTGATCTCTCTTCATCTTCATAGGTTGCATAAGAGGCAGACAAAATCACATTCAATTGGCAAATAATCAGGAAGCTTAAATAACTTGGGTTTTATCAGCCTTGAAATCAAGGGGAAGAGTAATTTCTCCCCAATATCCTGGAAATTCTTCAACATGATTCAAAAACTATATGCTAACTAACTACATTAAATAAAGAGGCCACAATTTACATGAAACAGTTCATTTCTTTCCAGACAATTTGGATTAAGTATATATTTTCTGTAACCAAAATAATACATTTATCTATTATGTTTTAAGCAGGAACTTATGCAGAACTATTTTTTTCTGAATATTTTTTGTTATTGCATTGTGCTACTTCCCCACTTTATTTTGCTGACTTATCAATTAAATCTATCAGGATGCCTGTGCACATGCATATGTGCTAGTGTTGCTCTCATTATTATGAATAACTAATTGAGGTTTTCTTATAATCTGAAAATATGAGTCAAGTTGCCCCACTAAGCATAATAGAGAATGATCTCTTAGATTTGACCATATGTCAACAGATATTCTTATTATATCACCTGAGAGAATTATCTTTCAGGGAAACAATTGCTAATTCATTTCTATAGCATTATCTAAGTATAAGGCAGTAGAAGATTGAGTCAGTACAGGGAAAAATAGTGAGACTACAATAATTCAGTGAACTTTCTTCCTGCTGCTTTGTTACTCTTCTTTTACTCATGCTTCTTTGTTTCTATTGGGTAAATTTAGAAAAATGTTCATTAAACAAATATCATTTAATCTAGACAAACACTTTGTTCCATTCCCTTTACTGGGATATCATCTTGTAATTTAACAAAATTTTTAATTAGAAGTCTTTACTGCAGTACCAACTAGCAAAAAGAACAAAATTTCAGAGAAGATATTTGAAAATACAGTACTCTTAACCTCCATATGCATATTTAAGATATAAAAAGTGTCAGAGCATAGGGAGATAAAAATTAACATCAATGTATTTCTACAATAGTGCCCTGTAGTTATAAGTCAACTTCATGTACATGTGACCACCAAATATGTACTTCAAAAAACAATGATAGTTCAAACATAACAGGCTACTCAGGTAACAGAGTGTTTGGTACAAATATTCATTTAATACTAACAAAAGTATACTTGTACTGGAGAAAATATTGAAAATTTAAATGATCCAGAGAAAGTATCTACTGTGATCAAATTAATCAGATAGGTTTATGATTCATATTTTAACTTTCTTTTTCCTTTTTCCTTCTTTTAGAAATAACTCAAGAATGCATTTATAGATAACTGATGAAATTTCAGATTTAAGGAATATAAATCCAAAAATTATATTTTCTGATATTCATTTCAAATAAAAAGCCTCTAGAAATATGTGTTTCTCTGTGAATTTTTATAAATCTAAGTTATTAAATAACATCATGGATTACAATTTTCATGCCATAGTAGGAAGTAACAGTAAGGTACCTAGTTTTTATTAGAAATGCTAACTTGCTGCTATAGTAACCCAGTGTGTCCCAGTTTGGAAGACCTCTTGATGAGTATAAAATTAACCCATGTCATTAAATAAAATGTCAAAAAAATCATTAATGACTTAAAATTTAAAACATAAAATAGCTGGTTACTTATGTATGCAGCATCAATATATGGTTAATCATCACTTTGTAGGGAAAAATATAAATCGTTTGTAAACTTCCCTGGAATTGAAAAGTAGTGCATGCCTCTATCCTGTAATTCAACCTGATAATGTCCAACTACAATAATTGTTGACTCACAAAAAACATTATTTCACCCTAAGCCTCTTGAATCTTCTCCTAAAATGTTATGCTTCTTTAAGATGAATCTGACAGAATTTGACACTCACACAAGAGCCTGTATAGTAGGCATGTACCCAAGCATCATCGTGACATTCAGAGATATTCTAGTTTTGGCAACTATTTGAGATTTGTGGCTGTCCTTTGACATTTACAAAGACTCTGAGACAAGTTCCCAAAAGGGCTGGAGCATTTCACTAGATGTGTGGTTTCTTCAAAGGCCATTTTAAGATTAAACTGTCTATGAAACTCTAGATGGGAGTAATATGGAATTGCACCAGAAAAGTATTTATTTTATTTGAAAAAATAAAGAACAAATAAACAGATGATTGGTTCTACAAAAATTCAAATGAAAGTGAAATAAAAAGTGTCATTATATCTTTCACTGCTTTGTCTAACTATTGTTAAAGTTCCAAGATGTTCTTGTTTCTGTTTTGTAGGACAGCATTCATCACATAGAACAATTCAAATAGCTCTTTGGGAATACTCAGACTAATTAGTACATCTTTTTGGGTTACATTTTCATTGTTATTATTTTATGAGCAGCTCAAATCATTGTATAAATTTGTTTTGCATTGGTAGATGCTGTGACCTTTGAACCTCCTTGCATAAATCAAGTTCTGTAATTTTATATGAGTAATGAGATTTGATAATACAGATAAAAATCTTGAACACATACATAATGCAGGGAGGGAGTAGGTTGGACTTTAGGCCACTTTAAACTTCTTTCAGCCTTGATTTTTTGATCTGTGATGAGTATGATTTTTGGCAACTAATAACTACTGTTGAATATCTGCAAAGAAATAAGTCTTTTTTAAGTTAAGATTTAGTAGGACAGGTTTCTTTTAAAAGTGCTCACAATTAGTTTTAAACACAAAAGAACATACAGATCTTTCAGGATCTATATATTCTTGAAATATATACATGTGTGTGTATATATATATATATCACATATATATAAATTATGTGTGTGTATACATGTGAACTTGCACTGTAATGAAAACCTATGAGTTATGTATTTACAAAGATGCTCATTTGGGTGTCTGCTGTTTTCCTTGTAATATTCGCTGTCCTCTTTCTATCAGAGACTGAGTCTATGAATGCATGGTATTTAGCAATGATGCAGAGGCAGATTACATATCATTTCTGACTCCCCTCATCTCAGGTCCTTCTCAAGTAGATGTTATATAGGGCTAAAGTTACACTAGGTCTGCTTGGTGATAAATTTAATCTATGGCAAAGCTTTCAAAGGCAGGTGATGTAGTCTAATAAGTCTTTACTGGGTCAGATTGTATTTGAGCCAGACTATACCGGGGAGGTGACTGTCTCTCCCAATATAGCACTATGAGTTTCTCTGCTACTCTATTAACTCCCTGAACTAATGACAGAGGTAGGTCAAGGCTGGTTTCGTGGCACTCATACTATTTGTGTGCATGCTGTGTGCATCTAAATGAGATTAATATTCCTCCTCTCATAGGATTTTTTTATATGTCCTTGCAAATATTCCTGCCTGTAGGCATACTGTTTCCTGTCTACACTGACTGTTTCCATCAACATTTGGATTTTAATCACTTTACAATGTTCTAACTGGAGAATCTTTTATTCTTCCATGTTTATTTATTTATTTACTTAAAAATGTTAAGGGGGTACAAATGTTTTCGGTCCCGTATATCTTTTTTGTAATGCTTGCATCCCAGCTATAGGTATGCCTGTCACCAAAATAGTGTTCACAGTACCCTTTAAGTTGGTTTACCCCCTCCCTCCCTCCCCTTTGCCCATGGTTGATTTCCACTGAGAATCTTTTATGGTGAGACCCATGAGAATAAGGTACCTAGACTTACTGGATGATTGCCATTTTTTAAAGGCAGCAGTTTTAGTTTTCAATCCCCTAGATGCAGATGTTAAAAAAAAAAAAAGATATGCACACAAGTAGTATATTTGGGAAGAGGTTCAGGAAACAGCATCAATAGGGGAGTGGATGAATGAAATCGGAAAGGAACCTAAATCAATAAAAGGTGCACCATCAAGCCCATCAGCAAGCTGCTGTGGGCAGCTGGATCTTAGTCCTGCTAGTTGTCAGCACAAAGCACAGCACAGAATGAGAACTGTAGACACAGCTGAAGTAACAGAAACATCTCAATTCATTAACAACTGAGTATACAGAGATAGACCAGAATTCTAGAAAAAAATACAAAGATTTTATTTGTTTATCAATATATTAAAACATCTTCCAGGATCAAAATAAAACAAAAAATTCTCTCCTCTTAAGGTGAATTTCAAGACTTATGGCAGAAAATCTGGAGGAAAATTCCACAAAATTCTCCATATTATTTGATCAAAGGGAAGAGGAAGCAGATCCACTTTTAAACCTCTGATATTTGACAAGGTTTTTAAGACAAGAAAATATTGAGGCAAGTAGGAATGGAGTAGATATTTTAAGCAAATTCTATTTTCTCCAACTCATTCCATTAAGAGGTCATTAAGTCCTTCTTCTTTTAAAACTTTTTTTTTTTGGCTTAAAATTTTTGCCAGGAAATTTTAATGCAAAGTCCTAACAAAACCCTTAGACTTTCTAAGTATCAGAGTAAACACAAAAATTAAAAAGAGATATAAAGTACTATGTTAATGATGTATTAGCAGAAATTATTTTGATGTATAAATAACAAGATAATTTACAGCTTACCACTGATTTTAAAATGAGAACTGAAAATTATATAAATGGCTAATTTTCTTATTTATAATGTATCTAATTCAAATGAAGTAAAGGAGTAAGGTTTGTTAATATTTAAAAAAAAGCCTCTGATATCTTCTATCATCATAATAAGTCATAGGAATATAATAATATGTGAATAGGTGAACAGAAAACAAAGACAAAATAAGGGGGGAAATAGAAATTAAATTCTTTGATTCAAATTTATAAATATTTTATGTAAATTAAAGTAAACAACTTTAAAAATAAAAGACTTATGTCAAAAATACCATTTTGGAAGATACTTGATTCTATTTTAGGGAGACAGAAATGCCATGTTATTGAGGGGTTATTGTTTGATGCAGCTGTTAAAGCAATATCAGTTTGGCTGAATATAAGTAGAATCCAAATTGCTGACTGTAGTTCTCTTAGTTACTTACCACTGTTACCACATCTAGAGCATTAAGTCTAGAAACGCACGTTCTTCTGCATGTTTTTGTGCAAGGTACCTGTCCTGGCCCTACTCCTTTATATGAAGCCAGTCCCCTCACAGACTGCCCCAACAGCCATATAAATACCTGATGCTTTAATTTGGCATTCAGTGTCTGTTCCTAACCTCTTGGTTTTAGCAAACAGTCCAGTCTCCTTTTCATGAACTCTGGCTTTTCACTACATTAAAATTTGAGAATTGATTGTCATTGATTGTCATTGATTAATTTTAGTATCTTCTATATTTTTGGATGAAACATCTCTACTTCTTACTTTGGCAAATAAAATCATTGTCTCTCCAGTCATCCTCATTTCTTTATTTAAAAAGATGGTGCATGGGGAGATGCTTGATGTGGCATCCAAGACGACCAGGACTCCTGCGCATGGGCACACAGAAAATTATGGGGAAAAGGCAGGAAGGCACAGCAGGATCACATGGGGTGACACAGTCAGATGGCAGCATGTGCCACCAGTGCTCTCACTTTTTGAGGATTCATGAATGATTCCCACAAACTGTCTTGACTTTTCCTATAAATGTAGTCATGCATGAAATCCCTGATTTTGGATCAGGCCATGTAATCAAGGCCTTTTTTAAAATAGAAGCTATTATTAGGATATGGTAGATACATGGGGTATTTTTCATTCTTAAGTGCTAAGGAGAATGGCTATTTTCTTCCAGATCTTGGAGATTAGATCCCCAAGGGCATTGGGAAGCATTGAAAACCACACAGATTGTCCCTGAGTTAAAACTCTGCTCTCAAAAATCAAGGTAGACAAAGATTTTAATGCAACAGAGTATGAAAAGGTCAGTTACGGTATTTTTTTTAAATTTTTAATGTTTATGGATCATAATAGTTATATATCTTTACAGGGTACATGTGATGTATTGATGCAGGCATACAATGTGAATTAATCAAATCAGGGTAATTGGGATATCTTTCATCTCAGGCATTTGATGTTTCTTTTTGTTAGGACCATTCTAATTCCACTCTTTTAGTTATTTTAAAGTATACCCAACTTATTGTTGATTATAGTCACTTCATTGTACTATCAAATATCGTTCACGCTATCTAACTATGCACCATATTTTTGCACCCATAAACCATCCCCACTTTATCCCCCCTCCCTGCTACCCTTCCCTAACTCTGGTAACCATTTCTGGTAACCATTATTCTATACTCTGTCTCTATGAGATCAATTGTTTTCAATATTTAGCCCCCACATACAAGTGAGAACATGGGATATTTGTCTTTCTGTGCTTAGCTTGTTTCACTTAACGTAATGTTCTCCAGATCCAGGCATGTTGTTGCAAATGGCAGGATATCATTCTTTTTGCGGCTATATAATATTTCATTGTGTATATGTAACACAATTTTTTGATCCATACATCCTTTGGTGGAAACTTGGGTTGATTTCATACCTTGGCTATTATGAATAATACTGCAATAATTTTTGATTCCGTGTTGTAGCCAACCTTGTGCTCTTTGTCAAGTGTTAATG
Organism: Microcebus murinus; assembly: GCF_040939455.1. Classification (NCBI taxonomy): domain Eukaryota; kingdom Metazoa; phylum Chordata; class Mammalia; order Primates; family Cheirogaleidae; genus Microcebus; species Microcebus murinus. Next base: position 54,634,439 of record NC_134116.1, read on the forward strand.
TAGCATCAAAGTCACAATTATCTAGAAAGGCTATTAAAATATTCTACTCTTATCCAATTTCATGTACATATAAGGCCTGATTTTTATGTACTTTATTCAAAATATTAATAATGTGTAACAAGTGATTAAAAGCAGAAACAATTATGAGATATCAATGACGTTTTAAAAAATGTAACTGAATTTTACATTTGTAAAATGTAACTTTTCTGACTACATTTGTTTTAATTTTTGAATAAATACTTATGTTAAAATATTTCCTTTCACATTTAATGGTTATGATTTTATATTTAATTAATTTATAAATGCTTTTTACATTTTTTAGTTTTAATTTCTAATATAATATTGTAGAGAGTGGCCTTGTTACTTTTAGGTTATGTTGAAGGATATGACTCTCTTCTAGTTCTCCTGTGACACCATCCCAGCAAGGATGGGACAGGTGCCTTGTCCTGTCCACTGGTACACCTAAAATTCCAATTTCCCCGCATGGTCTACCTGACACCATGAAAGAGTAGTCTCCTTAATTCCAAGAGAAGATGTAAGCACTGGTTCCCTAATTGTACTTCTCTAACATCACATTGAAGAACAGACCACTGTACTTTGTTTAAGCCTGGATAGGGTGGTGGCCTAGGTTTCTCTCCTAGGTTTTGCTAACCAGGGTAGGAATGTAATTTTTTACTATGTTGTTTAGCTAGTGTACAGTGGTTACTGTCAGTAAGTTTTCTGGGTTGCTAAATTGTTCGCTCCTAAACTATTAGGATTATTTTTGGATTGTGACCATGGGTATTTCTGTATTGCTAAATTCTATAGCACCAATCTGGGATATGGGAGGCAAAAAAAAAAAAAAAGCCCAGAGGACTTGTTACTATGTTCTTCCTCATGTCCCAAGGTCCCAGGTATAAGAACCACAGAATTTCTGTCAGTTAAATCATATAAAGATTAAGATATTAAGAATGTTATATGGATCTGGTTACATCCTGACTTACTCAAGAAGAAATATTTTAATAAATTATTCCAAGCATAATAATTATACAATTGTATTAATATATAAATTAATATGTACATAAATTATACAACTATTTTATGTTATTATTTTGAATGAAGTATATTTTTTAGGGCAAATAACATTAAAAATAGAACAAAGATATGTTTTTTATGCTATGAAAATTTACTATAGAAAAATAAATAATGAAATATTTTCCAAAATGTAACATGATTTGCAAAATTAGTTTGGGTAAAATCTTTTAAGCATCAAATTTCTCTCAGATTTAAATGACTTTTCTTTCACATTGACTTTTCTGTCACATAGACTTTTCACATTAATATCTTCATCAGTCAATAAGAAAATAACAATATGTTCACTTTGACATGTATGAGAGTTTGGATATAGCCTATGTATGTGACAAAAAGATACACATACACACATTGCTGCTAAAAAAAGAAAATGGCCAAATTTGTTAAAGAATGTGAATGCAGCTAATAAATTAACATCTATTCTTATGTATAAACCTGCATACCTAAGTATTTCCATCAATATTTGCTCTTATGCTGCACTACTTGTAGTTGAGTTTTGCTTTTAAGGCTTCTGGCAGAGTGTGGTAAATATATCTGATCATAACTATTTTCCTAAAACCAATGCTTGTGAAAAAAAAAATTTGGTTTACATAATAGACAAGGGAAAGCAACAATACTGGTCATGTGGGAGTCAAACAATAATGCCCATTGGCTGTGTTTCCAAGGGAACTTTTCATGATACATTGAGATGTCATGGGGCAGTGAATAGTTTGAAATTAATATGCCAAACAAAAAGACTCATTTTATTCAAGATACTTAGAAACTCATCTCTTATTGCAATTGAGCAGTCGGAAGCTATTGTAGCCAGAAAAAACACAGCTGTGAAAATAATACTACTTTGGATAGAGGGCTTCATTTAGAAAAATATAAGACTATAACATCACACAGCTTCAGCCAGGAATATGCAACTTTCTCAAGAAACACATGAAGATGCTTATTTTCTTAAACATATTGCTCCAGAAGTGTATAAAAATATACAAGTTTAATAACAAAGGCAAGCCACCCATGTAGCTGACATATGAAAAGGCAAGGTAGAATATTAAGAGTATTCTCTAGCCAGAATCATTATCCATTTCTTGTGGAATCAGAATTTATTTGCACACACAATATACTTTAATGCAGGGATCAGCAAGTCTTTCCTGTAAAAGACCAGAGCGTGAGCATTTTGGCTTTTCAGCACATATTGTCTCTATTCTAACTACTCAATTCTGCAGTTGTAGAGCAAAGGCATTTACAGACAATGTATAGATGTTGAGTGTGGCTATATCCCAATAAAACTTTATTTATGGATGCCAAAATTTGAACTTCATATAATTTTTGCATGCCAAAAGATATATGCTTTTGATTAACTTTTAACCATTATTTTTTAAAAGGTTAAAACCATTTTTATCTCTTGGGCTAAATAAAAACAGGTGTTAAGCTGAATATAGCCTACAGGCTATAGTTTGCTGAGCATTCTTTTGGTTATAGATTAAAAATGAATATACTCTTTGCTATTAAATATGAGTTGTATTATCCACAGAAAACACTTTATCATAAATATAACATCTAATCAAGAACCAGTTTAGGTATTGTTATGCAAAAATATCTCTACTGGATGCATGCCATCTGATTATATTTGACAATTGTGGTTCTCAGATCTGTTTTTAAAAAGTCACAGGTGTAGTACTGTAGTACTATTATGTGTTTGTGAGGCTTCTTCTTTCTACAAAGGAATCACATCATAAATTCATTCCCAAAATGTTGACTATGAAAAATACAACACAGATAGCTAATAAAATGGGATGTGTATTTTATGTAGGCTTTTAAGAACTGATGGTATTATAATCAGGTTTTAACAACAAAAAAAATTCTTTTGCATACCAGCTGCTTTGGCCAGGGCAAACATTGACAGCTAGAAAGATCAAAAACTATAGAAAAATTGTCTCTGGACAAGGGAGAATCATGCAGGAAGTTTTTCATTTGTTTGATTTCATTTTAATCTAACATACATTATTTTTCTGATTATTGAAGACATATATGCATAACAGAGAAAATTTATACATAAAATCGTGTAAATATGGAAATCATCCGTAATTCCAATAGTAATTAATAATCACAGTTAATGGTAGGTTTACCTGTTTGTTATTTACCTGTCTAGCTAGCTAACATTTCTCTAAGTACACATATAACACTAAATGTGTCATTTTGACAGTATTTCTTCTTACTTTCCAATATTTAAGCATTTTTCTCATTATTTCATAAATATTGAATCATATTTTTCTATCTATGTATTAGCACCTATTATGTATGTAGAGTTTATATAACTAGGACCTTATTTTTGAATAAAAAGGAACTTCTAAGTTTTCTTATTTAAAATAACACTGTAATATACTATATGTACAGAAATCCTCTGCTTCAACTGGATTATTTAATTAACAATGTATTCATTAAATAGGAGTATATGATTGAAAGATTAATAAAACTTTCTAGTTTTCTCATGCATATTAAAAATTACAATCTCTAAATCTTTTTTTATTTATTTCAGGATATTATGGGAGCACAAACATTTTGGTTACATGTTATGACTTTGCCACACCCAAACCATGATTTGAGGCATGCCTTTTCCCCCCTATAATGCTCACCGCGTCCATTAGTTGTGAGTTTACCCATCCCCAATCCTCCAATCCCTGGAGAATATTACTACTGTGTGAGCACCATAGTGTTGATCAGTTAGCGCCAATTTGATGGCAAGTACATGTGGAGCCTATTCTTCCGTTCTTGTGATACCTCACTTCGGAGGATGGGCTCAAGCTCTATCCAGGAAAATATAAGAGGTGCTAGAACACTGTAGCTTCTTATAATTGAGTAATATTCCATTGTATGCATATACAAAGTTTTAATAATCCACTCATGAATTGGGCACTTGGGTTGTTTCCACATCCTTGCAATAAGTGAATTGTACAGCCATAAACATTTGGGTGCAGATGTCTTTATTATAGAATGTCTTTTGTTCTTTTGGGTAGATGCATAATAGTGCTATTGCTGGATCTATTTCTATTTTTAGCTCTTTGAGGTATCTCCAAATTCTTTTCCACAGAGGTTGCACTAATTTGCAGTCCCATCAGCAGTGTTCCTATCTCTCCACATCCTCGCCAGCATTTGTTCTTTTGGGATTTTTTGATAAAGGCCAATCTCACTGGGGTTAAATGATATCTCATTGTGATTTTGATTTGCATTTTCCTAATGATTAAAGATGTTGAGCATTTTTTATATGTTTGCTGGCCATTATTACATCTTTATACCAAATTTTGTTCTCAATAACACTGAATAATAGAATTGCACCTCTGCAAACCTCTTTGCCAATCTCTTTGCCAAGAGAAATACTGTACATCATTTTTATATTTACTTAATGCTTAAAAACAGATATTGAATAAGTATTTTTTCTTTTCTAATAAGATTCTTTTTATGTATTCAAAGAACATTTGCATTTTGTACAAATCACACATGCATTATATTTTACAAATTATAAAATACGTTATGCTTTTATTGATTTGTAAGTCTACAAAATGTTAATGTACTAAGAATCCTAAAAACTCCAACTACTACCCAGACAGTATCTAATAGCTACTGTATTTGATTTAGTGATAGTTCAAAATGACTTTGACACTCAATATGAAGCAACCAATCTCTAAGTTTTATGAATGAGACTGAGGCAAATACCAAAAAAGAAAAAAAAATGAATAAATAAACAAAAAAGCGTGGTTATAAAGAGAGAAATCCCAGTCTAAGGAAACATTACTAGCCACACATTCTATAAAAATCCATTTAAATTTCACCACAGCAGTATATCGATGCCTGACTGACATCTCTGCCAAACATCAATTTGTGTGTTTCTTTTACACACATAATACCAAAGTGGATCAGAAAATGCCATCAAATAACACTAATGCTCTTTAAGCTGGTTTTAAAGATGGCTTTAAATCTCATTAGCAACTACTGACAAGAGGGGCACTGAACCACATTAACTGTAGATGTAATGTACGAGACAAAAGGTCAGACATGTATAGTGAAGCCCACAGTCTGATTTAGAGATGAAACAGTAGCAGGCTGCTAACTTTCACTTATTCCTTTCTTCAGAACCTGCGTTCTAAGATAAGCAGAATTAAATTCAACATTTGAGCAAGTTTATCCTTTAAAATATTTCCATACCTCAAAGACTGAGTTGAATTTACGTTTACAAAAAGAAACATTGTTAGCAGTGGTAATGAAGGTGGTCATGGGGGTGTGCATGTGTGTGAGGGTGCAAATGTGTGTTCCTGTGTGTTTGCTGTTATCTCTGTGTATAAAATCTGGCTTTATGGTAATTATACTGTATAAATTTTATTCGGTCTATACGATTAAGTTATTTTAAAAACCTTCTGTTTCCTACATAAAGCTAAAATGTGAGCTATTTAATGAACCATGTTTGAATGTGAAATTTCCCTTCTTATAACTATAATGCTTTTCAATTGCCTGTCTGAAAGGAGAAGGAAAAAAATAAAAGAAACCAAGAGAAAAGGTTAGTGCTTTTAATTCAAATGGTCTTGAAAGTGGGTACTTCTAAATTTTAACTGAGTGAGAAAATAACAAACAAATATATGTGAGAGACTGAAAGCATAATAATTGATTTTAAAATGACAACAGCTTTATGTGAGGTTTGGAAGCTTAGAAATGCTAATATTTCCCATATAAAATTCCCTAAACACTCTAAATGGCAACCAAAGGAAGCAAGTGAAATATTATTAAACAATTTAACATTTTTTAAATGAAAAGAGAAAATATTTATTGTATCATTGTGTTATATTTATTTCAATGACTATTTCAGAAAAATAATTCATTTTTACAGGTAAATCTTGGTAATAACTGTAAGGTTACAGGAACATATTACTCGATGTCCTTGTCCTGTCATGATTTATTTGTGGTCAATTTATGGATTCTTGAATATATTTAGACATTTCTATCTAGTTTATATATATATATATATATGTATATATACACACACACACACATTTTTTAGAAAAAGAGCTTATTTTTAAATGATATTGTATTGCATTCACATCCAAATATTTTAATACAGTTCTAGGACCTTATTTCAAGTTGGCATTGATATACATATGATAAAACAGTATGAGTCTGTAATGTAAAGAAGTATGAGTTTGTAATGATATAATATTTGAAGTGTGGAATTCTCAGGAAAAAGTACTTGTAGTTAACTAAACAAAAACAAGTTGAATCTTTTATTGCAAAACTACAAATATTGCCAAGAAAAATTATTGAAGACAAATAAATGGAGGAATATACTATATTTAATAAATTAGAAATTCAACATTTTTAAGATACCAATTATTCCCAAATTATCTATAGATTCAATGTAATCACAATAAAAATTCTGAAAGGCATTTTTTAATATAGATATTAGAAAGCTACTTACACATTTCTATAGAAATATAAATAACCTAGGCTAGACTAGACAAAGAGATTACAAATAAGAACAAGGTTGGAAGAATTTATGTCATTTGATTTTGAGAGTTAATACAAAGCTACATGAATCAAGATGACATGGCATTAGAAAAAGGACAGATATATTAATAGTTCAACAGAACAGAATAGACAGTAGACAAATACTCAATTATATATTTTCATGTGACTTTCAATAAAAGTACTAAAGAAATCAATTGGAAAAGGGAAGTCTTTTTTAAGAATAAGTGTTGGAACAACCAGATATCTGCATGAGGGGTAAGAAGGAGGGAAATTAACACATATGTCACATACTTACTCAAAAACTAAATCTCTAAATGCCACAAAGACCTAAATGTAAAAGCTAAAACTTTATAATTTCTAGAAGAAAGCATAGGAGAAAATCTTTGTAAAACTGGGTAAATTCAAGTCAACACTGATTTCCTCTTTCTAACAACCAAGCAACTAAAAATCATTACTTTTAAATCTTGGTCCAGGAATGATCATTAATGTCAAATCAATTACTGGTCATACCAGAATGCAATAGAGTGGCTGAACAGCATGGAAAAATAGGAGGCCAAATGTAATTTATGTTATGTTTATTTTTTCCATTTCTGAAAAACAGCACTCAATAAATAGTCCTTATTTATTTGAATGCTTGATGTTAAAAATACCCAATTTAATTGAGTTTGTACCATTAGTTATGCAACATAGAATATACATATAATATCCCTCTATGATTGGCTAGTCTAGGCAAAATTCTTTAGTTTTCTTTAAGTTTCATTTTAGATGTCTTCTATTTTGCCAAGTCTGCTAAATATCCCCTTCTCTCTCCTACCTCAATACATCAGGTAGAACAGACACCTTTCTCCTGTGTCCAGTCACATTCCAAATATTCCCCTGGTAGAGATTTGAGTTCTGTATTAAATTGTTATATTGTCTCCTTTTCCTTGAAGTGGCAGATTACTTTTCATATAAATTAAACCCAGTTCCTGGCAGAGTGATTAATATATTATACATGTTCAATAAATATTTTATTAGAAAAATATATTGCTTTGCAAATTACTTATATTTTTGTCATTTTCAATTTTTTATTATTTATCCTCAGATTGAAAATGTGTTTCTGAAAGTGCATTTATTTTTCTAAAATTTCTACTTATTTTCTTAATTCTTAATTCTTTTATCTTTTCCTTTTTTCTGCCACTAATATATATTTTTTTACTGTTTTAGTACCCAAAAGCTTCTAGATGAAACAAATTTCCATTGTCTCATTTTAGCAAGAAGAACATGAGATATTAAAAGTCGGTATTAGAATTTCAAAGATGTGGAAGCAACCCAAGTGCCCATCAATACATGAGAGTATTAATAAAATGTGATATTTGTATAGCATAGAGTAGTACTCAGCCATTAAAAAAAAAAAGGTGAACTATCTATTGTATTATCCTGGATGGAGCTGGAGCCCATTATTCTAAGTATCACAAGAATGAAAGAACAAACACCACATGTACTCACCATTAAATTGGCGCTAATCAATCAACACTTATGTGCACATATGGGAAATGACATTCATCAGGTTTGGGGTAGGTGGGAAGGGTTTGGGTCAGGTGGGAAGGGGGGTTATAAGTAAATTCACACCTAATGGATGCGGTGCATGCTGTCTGGAGGATGGGCATGTTTGTAGCTCTGACTCGGGAGGTACACAGGCAATTTTTATGTAACAAAGTGTTTGTGCCCCCGTAATACTCTAAAATTAAAATAATAATAATAAATTATAAATAAATAAATAAAAGTCAGTATTAGAAAAAAAAACAAACATGAAGGAGATTATTTCAGTTCCAAGGGTGTGCTGTGAATTGCACTTTAAAGTGATACATGTTAATAAAAAAGCAATGACCTAGTTTTTGGATTTTGATCTATGAAAACACCAATTAATGACAAGCTATGAATAAGATATGAGATGTCCTCCACACATTAGAGAGGAATCAGAATTGATCAAGGAGATAGAATTTATTTACTTTCCTTCAAACCTGTAGCATATCTCCATGTGCAAAACGATAGCTTTAACATGTGTGAAGAAAAATCTATAAAATTATAATGAAGGATTTAACATATCATTTGACTATACAATCTATTTAAACATTTATAAAACTCTAATAAATCTAGTAAATCTTTAAAATCTAGTAAAGCACAGACCAGAATATCATAAATAAAATAAAATTGCCTCTTCGGTGAATGTAGAGAGGTTGATCTTTAAAATAAATTTTAAAATGCATTTCAAAACAAAGAAGAGAGTTTCTGGCTATTGCAGGCTTTGATTGAAATAGGTATAGAAAAGAGCTGAACCAGAAAGAAGTAAATAGGATAAGCATCTATCTATAGTTACATTGTTTTTTTAAAACTCAGTGATTTTTATTCTCTCTTTTGAAAGTTCCAATAAGAGTATGTAGGCTTGAATTATATGTATAACTTAAGGCCCAACTTACCAGACTTCCAGCTATACTATAAGGATATAGTGACCAAAACAGCATGGTATTCACAGAAGAATAAAGACATAGACCGATGGAACAGGACTGAGAACCCAGATATAAAGCCATCTTCATATTACCATCTGCTCCTTGACAAAGCAGACAAAAACATACACTAGGGGAAAAAATCCCAATTCAATAAACAGTCCTGGGAAAATTGGATAGTCACATGTAGAAAACTAAAACACGATCAGCACCTCCCACCTCTCACAATAATCAACTCACAATGGATAACAGACTTAAACCTAAGGCATGAAACCATAATAATTCTAGAAGAAAATGTTGGAAAAACTCTTACAGACATCAGCCTAGGCAAAGGATTTATGAAGAAGACCCCAAAGGCAATCACAACAACAAAAATAAATAAATGGGACCTGATCAAATTAAATAGCTTCTGCACAGCCAAGGAAACTATCATTAGAGTGAATACAGAATGGGAGAAAATATTTGCATGCTATACATTTGGTAAAGGACTGATAATTAGAATCTATATAGAATTCAGGAAAATCAGCAAGAAAAAATTAACCTCATTAAAAAGTGGGCAAAGGATATGAACAGAAACTTTTCAAAAGAAGATAGACTTATAGCCAACAAACATATGAAAAATGCTCAACATCTCTAATTATAAGACAAATGCAAATCAAAACCACAATGAAGTATCACTTAACTCTAATGAGAATGGCTTTTATCAAAAAGTCCCAAAACAACAAATATTGGCATGGATGCAGAGAGGTAGGAGCACTCACACTGCTGGTGGGACTGTAAACTATTACAACCTCTATGGAAAATAATATGGAGATATGCCAATGAACTAAAAGTATAACTACCATTTGATCCAGCAATTCCACTACTGGGTCTACCCAAAGGAAAAAAAAGACACTCTATAAAAAAATAAAATAAAATCTTCATTCAAATATTTACAGAAGCACAATTCAGAATTGCAAAGATGTGGATCCAATGCAAGTGCCTATCAATACTGGAGTGGGTTAATAAAATGTGGTATATGTATACCATTGAGTACTTCTGCCATAAAAAAATGGAGAACTACCTATTGTATTATTCTGGATGGAGCTGGAACCCATTATTCGTTGAAATGTCACAAGAATGGGAAAACAAGCACCACATGTACTCACCATTGAATTGGTATTAATCAACCAATACTAATGTGCACATATGGGAAGCAACATTCATGGGATGCCAGGTAGGTGGGAGGAGGAAGGAGGATATAGATAAATTCATAAGTAATGGATGCAGTGTGCTCTGTCTGGGGAATGGGCACGCTTGTAGCTCTGACTTGGGAGGCACACAGGCAATTAATGTAACCAAAGCATTGCACCCCAGTAGTACTCTGAAATAAAAAAAAATAATTAAAAAATAACACCCAATCTACACAAAATATTAAGAGAAAAACATATCTTTACTCACTACTTCAAGAGGAGGAATGTAAATTAACACAGGATCTCTGGCTTTTCTCCTACACTTCACCCCATCAGAGGTAAAGCAAGTTATCCTACACAAGCTTTAAGAATAACAAAGATGATATTTAGTCATCCATTAGACTTGACTGAGTTTTTCAGAAATTAAGTTCAGAAATGTACTGCTATATCAGATGTATCCACACTCCAACACCTGTGCAAGAAGATGGTAGGGTCCCAGTTACACAAAATAATTTTAAAGCCAGTAAAAATCAGAACTAATGTTTATACCAATCTAATTATTTCATAAATGAGGAATGTACTGTCTAAGGAGGTTAATTAACCTTTTTAAGGCCTTACGGTTAATTTGTGGCAGAAGTACGCATTAAAACTCCAATTTATTGACCATCAAGGTCATGTTTATTAAGGACTCCTTCCAACTTACTATATTTGAATATCCATAAGCTACAAATCCACAACACCTCAATTCTATATCTAGTGCCTTCTCTTATTACTTATTAGACTACTTAGTTTTCTGCAAAATGAGGCTCAAAAATATTTTTCTGGAGTAGGATGTCATATATACATGAGAAGTCATCTGTAAACTGTGCTGTCAAATCACTATCCAGTTCATGATATTATCCTATTATAACAATTTTTCTAATCTGAATCATAATGAGTAAAATATAAACTCTTAATAAGTAAATATTTTTAAATATTAGTAGAATTTAGCAATGCTGATTACATAATAAAGTATAACCAGTTAATTTTAATTATATAAGAGTTTTAAATTATATTTATTTTATTTGAAACATATAAAAGTTAGGATATACTTTATAATAATGGTGAAATTATAATTTTTAGGTAAAGTGAATGAATCAAAGACTATACAAATATAACATATGGGTACTTTCCTAGCTAAACAAAGATGCAAAGAATCCTTATTCACACTGCCATCGCCACACCAATTGCTCTAACTTTTGAATCCATAATCTGTAGATGCCTTGTTTATCCTTTTCCATCCCTTTTCTTACCCTCTAAATTAGATTCATCTGCATTCACTCAGTGTTATTTTCCATTTTTGTTATTATATTTGATAGTAATTTTAGTAACAAACACAAGTCATAAAAAATGTTTTTCCTTAAATAGAAATAGTGTCTTAAAATAATTTACTATGCTCCCAATTAACCAGTTTGAGAGAAGTAGACAGGTTCAAATGAAGAATTGTCACTTATTCACTCTACTTTTCACCTGTGAATCTGACTTGTGGAATGATTGTACTGATGGTGTCACTGCATACATGATGATATCCTTAATCCCAAACTTCCTTACAAACCTCACAACAAAGTCAAAGGATTAGATACAAAGAAAAGATCACAAAGGAACCTAACTTGCATATACTTAACTTTAAACAAGTCTTTGCTTAAAGAGTGACCTTCTGTTGAGAATATTATTAAAAACCTGAAAGGAAAGTAACTTTATGAGTTATGTTGTAAAGTATCACATCTAACTTTGATCATTTGTTGTCATTTTTAGAGCATTCTTTATTTAATGCTAGACCTCAAAGCAATGTATAATTATTTCTAAGTTTCTAAAAATTGACAAATGAAATCCAAAATTGGGTCTAACCCAGTCAAATAAATCATATCAATTTAAAGTATCAATTAACTGTACTCATTTCAAATGCTGCCAATAAATTTTCATTAATTTACTCATTTTGACAAATATTTATTGAATGCTTACTATGTTAGAAATTGACTGACCTCTCCTGAAAACAACTTAGTTGTCTTTTCACTCATGCCTTCACTATTCTTGAACCATTTGCAATGACTCAAGAAAATTTCTACTTCAGGTTCATTAAGATATGAAAACAGTATATAATATTGAAGGAGTTTCTTGAAATGCCATTAATAGTACCCAAGATTCAATTTATCTTTTTAGCATTTGTTGTCCAAGCTCACTTTCTAAGTGACTCCTTGTGCATCCCAGGGGGCTAGGAATGGCAGCTGCATAGCATCAGTTTGAGCTCCAGGTAACTATCATGGAACTTGCTGTGTTTCTTCTCTTCTTCTTGTGGCCCAATATGTAATCAGACAGGCAGTCAGGGTAAGAACAATCCAAGCCTTCTAGGCCATCATATAAATTTCTCAGACCTGAAATTGAATTAAAATGAAATGACCTGCAGGAGAGAACAAGGTACCTGAGGCATCTCCTGAGCAGTCTAATAAGAAAGGTGACTCAGAGATGGTTCTAAAGCAGCCCACACAGTTACTTCTGGAATTTGCTGCCAGGAAAATATCATTTTATCTCAAATTCAAGTCCTATGATTATCACCTAAGAAGAGAGATTGAAGTAGAATACCAAATGCAAAACACTCCATTAAATGTTTCTTTCTTTATGCTTTGCTATCACCCTCCCACTTTATTTATGTTTTTGTACTATCCATCTTATATACACCCTCAGGCAAATGTGCACATATCCCAGAATAGCAATACACAAAGTGATGTAGTATACATAATTATTCCACCACAGCTTAAGTTTATATTTTTAGAGTGTATAAGAGCATGTGAAAAATTCCTCTCCCGCAGATGAAATGTTCTTTGATATTCAGTCTTGAAAAGGTTATTAGCTCTAATAAAAACTTTAAAACTAGGGAAACTTCTATAAAATACCCCATTTATATACCGCTTGTTAAATATGTATAGGAATGAATTTTAGAAATTCCAGGAAAAGAGGAAAACCTCAAAGTATTAAAATGTATCACATTGTTGGAAAAGCTACATCCAAATGTGAACCATCACCATGGAGTTATTAGGAAGGATTTTGTTTTTATAGACAGGACAGGACAGGACAAGTAACATTCCTAGAAAAGCAGTGTGAAGTTCAACATCCTCTTAGCTTCAGAGAACCCCTGAGGCAGGGGGAGAGAAATGGTTGATTCACACATCTAATTATTTTTCTCCTCCTATTTCTTTCCTTCCTCTCAAAAGGGAATAAGCACAGATTAAATATGCAAATATGAAGAGAAAAATGTCTATTTTTGAATAATTTGGGATGAGATTCTTTCAACAATGAATAAATATTCACTGAGGTCCTTTTCTGTTTCAAGGCACTGTCCTAGGCATGAAGGATGCATGAAAAAAAATGACAAAAACAGTGCCTGCTATGCTGGATTGTTCTAGAGTGCAAATAATTAGGACTGCTTTGATATTATGTGATAAATGCCAGCTTTGAATTTCAGGGTGCTGTCAGAGCGCTTAGTCTAACCTGGATTTTTGAACAAAGTGGAGATGGAGAAACTGATGAGTTACCTAACCTTAGCCTAGTTTTAGTCTCCTGCTACAACTGCAGCCTGTTCCTGAATTTTGCTTCACCTCAGATCTCTATACACACACACACACACACACACACACTTCAGTCCATGGCAGTTTCCTTTAGAACCTAAAAGAAGGGCTAGATATTGTTCTCCTTAATTTGGGCCCCCATTCTACCCTACACATACTGTCAGGAGTCCTTATATGAAATCGTGTTTCCCAGAACCCCATGTCAGCTTATCCTGTCCTTGCCCTCTTTCCCTGCACAGTAAATCCTCATGCAGTGCCTTCTTACTATTTATACATCTTTGATTTTATTTAATTTGCATAATCTTGAATAACATGATTTACTGAGTGCTTTCTATGTAACAGAAATTTCTAAGGACTTTATATCCATCATTTTTTCCTATAGTATATCCCTAACAGATAATACAGTGTCTAGCAGTGTATTATTACAGTGCATAGGTTCAATAAATATTTGTTGAATAATTTTATGACATTATCCCAATTTGCAATATGCATTATCCCAATTGACTTAGACTAAGCAATGTGACTGTGGTGCAAAATAATAGCTCTCAGCTTCCTTTTCCAAGCTAGTACTTAGGCCAGAATTTGCTCCACTTTCCTTGTCAACTATTTTTGGGTTATTCTTTTGTTGTTTCTTATGTTTAAGTCCATACCATGACAACATTTTTTTTCCTTTCCTCATGATTTCACAATTAAAATTTAGTGATATAATCATATATCTTAATGGAGGTATGTCTTGTTCCTTGTGAACAAAGCACCTGTGCTGGTGGTTCCAGGTACATCAATTCTTGGGCCTCTGATGGCTTTCTGGTTGCAGGCTGCAGTAGTGGTGTACCAGGAAGATGACTGGGCTCTTGAGCTCCCGGGTAGCTGGCATGGTGTGGGGGAAGGCAGTTGCAATAGTAATAAAATGCTCTTCTATGTCCCAAGTGCTGTGCACTTGTGTTGGCAATGGCTGCAATGGGCTGTGTGGGCTGGCCTCAGGCCAGTAGATGGTGCTTGTAGGTGGAAGCCAGCTGAGGTGGTGGTGGTAGGGTGTTTATGACCAATCTCAGTCCCCAAGGAGGAGTACTTAATTGTCTCACCTGGTGGGTTGAGTTGTGGCACCCCCAAACGTTGGATCCTGCACTCTTGGTGGGATGGGAGGGCAAAACTGGGAGGAAACAGATCAGGCAAGCTTGTGCTTAGCCCCCCCCCCCCCCAGTGGCAAGTGCCTGCATTAGCTGCAATGGGTGGCAGTGGAGCAATTTTGTGAGCTCTGATGCTTGGGGAGGGGCAACAACTGCTGTACTGAGGTCCTGCCATGGGGCAAGGAGGGCCATACCCAGCAGCCACAGCATTGGCCAGTAGGTTGAGACTTGTATTCCTCTCATACCACAGTGCTGGCTTGGGCTCACCCCCCTGTCTCAGCTGTCACCATTTACCCGGCTGTTCCATGATACTGGGAGTTCATGTTTAGCCTGTAACTCAGCCCTGAGCTGTAGGATTCCCCAACCAGCTTAAGAGCAAGCTTCTGCAGCAACTCTCATGTTGCTCAGGTCCTAGGGTGGTGCCAAATTCTAGCACTGATGGCTGCAACCCATACCATGCTCACTTCTTAATCTTGGTTGTAGGGGCCCACCTCCTTCCATGCCCCTGTTCTGCAAGCAGCAGCCTGAGTTTCCCTAACACCTAGGACTGTCACTGCTGGTTCCCAGGACTGTGTGTAGCCTGTTAAGAACTAAGATAGAGAGTGGCATCTTGCTATGGTAGCTTAGGTTTCAGGAAAGATGTGGGACACAGGGCATGTTCCCTCACTATAGTTTTTTTCTCAGAGTTTCCCATCTACTTCCTAAATTAGATTCAGGGTTTGGATCAAATTGCTCTCCCATGGCCTGGATTATATTTTCCAGTGGGAAAGTAGACCATAGAAAGACACTCACCCTCTCCCATACTGGGGAGTCACTCCTGTTTCCCAGCTGGTCCCAGTCACACAGGCTGCCTGTTTTTCTCTCCTTCCTAGTTTTTGTAGTTTTCTGTGACTTTTGTATTGAACTCCCATTTTCCCTCTTAGATAAAATATTCAAACCATGATTGTCTATACACTATATTGGTTCTTCTAAGCGGATGTAGCATGCTTGGTATACTGCTAGTAGTCATCTTGATAAAAAATAATTCATATTTCATTTGCAACATTTTTATAGACTTTGGCTGCATAATTATTAATGAAAAAAATGAAATTTAATGAAAGGGTAAAAATAAGTGTAACAAAGATTTCTAAAAAATTTCAATTGTTTATGTATTTGACAATTTCATTGGTATAAATTAAAGTGACAAATAACTTCAGCAGGCCAGTAAGTTTTTTTTTTATTTTTGTGTTATATATTAATAATTTAATGGTTCTATACATTTCAAGCACACAAAAAGTCATATAAAGATTATCATAATTCTTGCTTCTAAGCCTTACCGCCCGAATTTTAAATTGGCATGTCTATTTGGGGACCAAGAAATATGTATTTTCAACAGACATCAGGATGATTCTGATCTATAAAATCTAATAATCAAATCCTTGAACTATGGAGTAGTCACAAGGGCCTGTGACAAATAAGAGAAGGCCAAAGTTATAAATCTTACTTTAATTTTACTAGTCCTATGATCATTAGAAAATCTTTTATTTTTCTTGACTATATTCTTCTTGCCTATAATGTGAGAGAGTAAATCAAATTCAAATTTTCAACATGAAATAAATTTTTAAATTTTGAATATTTTAATATAATTTATGATATCATATTGTAGCATTAAACACGTAAACTTTTCATCTCCAGTGATCTTCATTATTACAAAGAATATAAATTCAAATTATATTTCATCTAGAAAGTAGTATGTCCCTGGATTTCCTGGATTTGAATGTAAGTCTATGAGGTCTATGCACTTGTGATGTTGTGATATGGAGAAATTAATAATAATGATGAAAACTTTGGGGATTATTAAATAGAAATATTTATTTCAAAAGTTGTAATTCATATTATGCTACAGAAAAAAAAAATTCTGATTAGCCTGGATTCCATTTAACTGACATGCAATTAAATACTTTATTTACTTTTTTTAAACAGAAAGGAGAAAAAAAAAAAGAAAAGAAAACAGTAAGTCCAGGTAAAAAAAGAATACTTTCTAGGGTAGCATCCACTAAAGCTCAATACCTGCAATTATACCTGCAGAATGGCTCTACAATAGCATGTATAAAGCAGAGACCCAGAGGGATGTCATGAGAGTTCATCAAAGAGAACTTGACTTTGAACACAATATCCTATTAGGATATCAACACTTGTAAAAAAAAATCCAGATTTTAAAATCAAAAACAAAGGATGATCACGTCATTTCTTAGTTTAACAGAAAAAAAAAATCAGTTAACAAGAATTTGGTAATTGTTAAGTTTTACCAATAATATTGTCTACTTTTATTATGTGTTTCACAATATCAAAATACAGTTACAATGTGTCAGTATTACAATTAGAGAAGAATATTAATCAGCATAAGCAAGATAGAGAAAGTGTAAGTATATACTTGCAGAGACCTCAAAACCAATAGGTACCAGGTCCATCACTGAAATCCAAAACTTGTTTCACTAAACCATGCTCACAAATTTGAGAGTAAAGAAGGGATTTTTATTATATTGCCTAATGTAGTCCTCTCTAAATTACAAATCCTCTAATAACTTTCTCTTATTTCATGGTATGTATAATCATCTGGAATTTTTTCATTTTCTTATATATAATTAAAATATATACTTCATAAAAGTGATACCATGCCCACTCTGTTCTCTGCTATATTATCCTGAATTGTTCCTAGGAGGATGTGGGCACTTAGATTTATTTACTGATTAAATAATACAGGAAAAGTCACTTGCTCATTTGTTCTTTCTTTATCTTTCTTTCTTCTTTATTTTTGAATGAACAACCTAGCTTATTTCTATTTACAACCTAATTTGATATCTACAAAACAAAGCCACAAGAAGACACATTTTGAGTGTATTAGAGGAGATTCTGTGAACTTTCTGTTTATAACTGTCAGGAATTCGGGAAGAGTCTGATATTTTACTCTGCTTGCAAACTCACAATTTTGCCTGCCACTGTTTCATAGTTGTTGACAGAAGCCACAAGACTCCTGGGCCAGGAACAAAGCACTTTGTTACTCATGACACAACAGACAGCATGAGCTTCAAGCTCTCATCAGTTCTCTTTTTCCTCCACAAGTCATGTTCAGATATCTATGAATAAATAATCTGAGTAAAACATACTTACTTCCAAAGTCAATGTTGGTAAAATGGCTTTGTAGATGAAAAATTGTTGATTGTCTCTGTGCTAATAGTGGTCAAAGTGTGCTTCATTCCTGTGGTGATGATCTAACCAAATACATGGAAAGAGAAACCAGCTTCAAACAACAAACTTCATTTGATCAGAATATATAAGACAGAAGTGTAATTAGGGAATATACTGCCCACCTGTGAATGAAAATAATAATTTAAAATGTTGGTGACATACATTCAGCACAACAAAAAGAAAAATTCCCAGTATCAAATTTGTCATACAAACATATCAGTTAGATTACAGTGAAAGGATTAATAATTAAAAGTGAAAGAGATTATCCAATTGATGGTACAAATATTCATACTCATAAATAACATCAAAAACAGCCTGGAATATTCTTTGAAAATATTGTGTCAAATTCTAAATTAGCATTTTTAAGAGAATATGGCTTTCTTACGTTAGAGGTGTTACTTAATGAAGAGAGGCCATAGTTTGATTGGCTTAGTGAGAAGAATATGAGCATACGATCATGAATGAATTAAACAAGAAATGATTTTAAAAGTAAGACACACTGGGCATTTCTCAGGTAAGTGAAATTAAAATATAGAATAAGTCTAAAGAGTTCACCTACAAATGCCTTAATTTCTTATAATCAAATTAAACTACTACAGTAAGTGGTAGAAGAAGCAGAGTGTCTTAATATAAGATAATTATGGTATTAAGGATAAAAAGTATTCATAAAAAGGGAGAAAATAAATAGAAGTGATTCTATTTTGTATGTTAATAAAGGAAAAAGAAGCAAAGCTTAGAAAACAAAACTTAGTCACCCAATAAAACAACTGTGTAACTGCATTAGGAAATGAATTATTAAATGAGAGTTTAAGGAACTAAGAGTTTATGTAACAGTTGGTTAAATACCAAGTGCCTTTTTTCAGAAAGTTTCAGTACCACAAATGGAGACAATTTCAGAGTACAAATAAGAATGGGTTACTGAGCATTATGAGGTTCTTTTTGTGATTGTTAATTTGCTTTATTTTCACATGGTAAATGACATAAATGTGGCTATTGGCTAGTAAAAAAGAGACTTGCTGTTTACTATGTAACTACAGAAACTATACAACTGACTCCCGTGAATAAATCAAAATTTCCTTGCTGAATCATCCAAGTGCTGCCTGTCAATACATCCTTCAAATGTAGTACCATCTCAATAAGGAATTAAAGGCTGTATTTTAATAAACCAAAAGGATATGGAGTTGAATACTTAACACTGGATTTCCCTAATAGAATTAGGTAACAAATCTTCAATAGTGATGATTATAATAAAAGTAAAAATTAGTGCTAAGTTTATTTGTAATATTGATGTGGAGACCTATGATTGTATTAATTATAATTAAACTTAAAAAGTATCATTTATTGTTTGTCTGCACAAAGCCCCAAAAGCAGTGAGCAAAACTCAGGATACTTTTTTTTTTGATCCTATTAAAATCTAACTAGTTCAAATGATTTTTATCAAAAAATTGCATATCATTGCACTATTTATCATTTTTCTAAACTAGATACATGGCATGTTCCCATTCTTTTATGTATTAACATAGCAAGTGACTTTTTTGTAATTAAGCATTTTTATTGAAATATTCAAAAGTGTATTATTTTGTGACCTCACATTTAACTTCTCTCTTCTATTCTTTGGCAGTAGGCAAGGTGTCTGGCTGTCTCTCTTATATGAATGAATAGTTGAACATTTCTTTTAAAGAATGGAATACAATATGCTGTAGGATTGCATAAAAAATACTCAGTGAAGGGAAAAAAGGCTTTGGGACCTTGGATGTCAGTTCCAAGAGAGACAAATTTATAGGTATAACAGTCTGTCTTTTATAACTGACATATAAGGTCCCAGAGGTCTTTTTCCCTATCACTAAGGATTTTTCATGCATTTCCTACGATATGAAAAAACTAAGTGTAACATGTAGACATTTTTACTGCACACTAAAAGGAATTTTGTCAACTTTACTCTAGGACCATAACTGAAAATCAATTTTAATATTAGATTAAAACTCTATCTTTAATAGTAATAATACTTCTACATCACTGCAACAAATAAATGTTAAATTAAGCTTGCTAAGTAATTTAATATTTCACAAGAAATCAGTAACAAAGCAGCTATCTGTCCTTGTGATATAGTAGGCACCAAATAAGGTATGTTCTCTTTGAGACTCACTTTAAAAAGATATGGTTATCACTCATAGAACTGCACCAGAAATACAAATGACACGCCCTAGTGGCCTAAAGGACTAAGCAAGCTCTTTAAAATGAAATTTACCATGAAATGTCTAGGGCATTGATAAAAAATAATGAATGTGTCTCAATGAAGCTAAACTATTGAATAGCAATGCTAGAGAAATTATTCTAAAATTGTTTGAAATCATATAAAAATGTTGGTCAACCAATGTGGCCATTTAAGCATAGAAGCTGATTCCGCCTTTACAGTAATAATTTTTTTCAATGATTCATTTCTACCGTTGACCAAAATGGTACTAGTTTGTCAGATTCAACCAAACAATCCAATCCATGACCATGGTATATATAACTTAATTTATTGTTAAACTTACTTTCATCTCTTTAGCAATGTTTTATAGTTCTCAGTGTGCCAGTCTTGTACATATTTAACTGTAATTATCACAAAATATTTTACATTTTGAGTGCCATTATACATAATATTCAAATTTTAATTTCATATTTTATTGCTACTATATAGAATTACTATATCTTAATAGTGGTACTGTTTACACAGATGTATATCTATTTTATAATTCATTAAACTATGCACTAAATATGCTATAGTAAAATAGCATATTTTACTATATGAAAATTATGTCAATAAAGTTGATTCAAGACTAAGTCTGGTAACACATTTACTATACAGGATTTTGGAGATAAATAAGTGAAAAAAATGCAGGTAACATATTTATCATGGTCCCTAACAAAAATATGCACTTTACAAAAATTATGTTATTATTTTTGAATTCTCTATTTGGATATATTTTCTTTTAATTAAATTTTCTTTGCAATACACATACTTGGGAATTCAGACAATATCATCTTCATATGTAAACATAACATCATGCTGGACAGTTTTTAATATCTTAACCCTATTAATATAAAGTCTATGTAAAGGCAAGGGATTTTATTGATTATAATCTCACAATCTGAGTCCTCTGAAGATATTGTTGGTTGCCTTTAGTTTTTCTGCTTACACCTCTTTCTTCCTTACCTCAAATTAAGCTATAGTTCACTTCAAACTTTATAATAGTTGTGCTCAGCAAAATATCATTTGTGTGCTTTACTCATTTTTTTTCCTCAAAGTTATTTGCTGACACAAAACACCTCCTACTCTTAGAGCAGGATGACTGTTCAGTGTGAAACACCAAGTTTTGTTGTGTTGATGTACTTCACCATGTATTATCACATCAACTGTCTCTTTTTTCATCCACCATATTCTTGGTAGCAGAAAACCAAATCTCTCTAGGGATGTACTTATCTATATGCAATGTTAATTATAATGATAAAACAGGAGTGATCATAATATTTATATATAATATGTCACGTGGCAGGGAGTTTTGTTTTATAGATATAGACCATTTAATATATTTAATACAAAACAAGCAGAAAGTGAGTACTAATTCTACTCCTATTTGCAGATGAAACTGTAGGATGGAATGATTGAATTACCCCTTACCCCCCGCCCCAATGCCTCATAATCTTTAAGTAGCCTGAAACCAAGGGAGTCTGAATCCAGCAGCCAGACTCTCAGGCATTATATTCTCCTACTACTCAAAATTCTCTTTTCTAATAAAATGAGTAACTTTAAAATTAGTTACAATGAATTATGAGATTTAAATGATCCATGGTTAAATCAATCCATTTTATATCCTCTAGTGAAAACATAATGATGGTCATGGCCTTGAACTTAGACATTCACTGATAAAATATTTATATTATCACTGCTAAAAATGTAAATAGGCACCAGATCAGTAATGTGAATTGTCCACGCTTATAAAAGTGGAGCCTGACAGTATGGCTATGAGAAAAGGAACAATGATTCAGTCACTCAGTTTAATTCTCATTATGGATGGATTCTTTGGTGGGAGCCAAGTAAATTCCTCTCAGGCTCACATTTGATTTTTGCTTATGGTGATGAAACCAAGTTTGATTCAATATAATACATTTAAATTATTTAAAAAGATACAGGTATATTTTCCTTTTTCTACAAAGTATTTGATTATTGGTCAATTTATGCTCAGTATAAAATGAGTTTTTATACAGCTTTTTAAAAAGCAGTGGAGATAAGACTGACTCTATCATCAAATCTTGAGCTATGCAATGTGTCTTCGATAATTTGAAGATGCTCTGTTTCAGGGGTTTCTGGAAATAAGGCCACTGAGAACAGCTTGAGGCAATGAAAATGTACTATAATAAACACTGAATTTTTACATTTATTCTTCATTTTAATTTTGTTGCTGAGGACACTGAACACTGACAAAGAAAGACATTTTTATTTTGTTCAATAATTTGAAAATTGCGGTGTCCCTTGTGACCTGGTGCATAATAGAAAACATCTCTAGTGATTGGAGTAAATTTATAAAAACAGTAAAACTAAATAAATCTATTAGTTGGAATTCTAGATTCTGAAATAAATCACATTTAAAGGTATGCTATTGTTAATAATAATAATGACAAGAAGCATCTAAGTGTATGACTTAAAAGTTAATGCGGCCAGTAACTAGGCCTGAAAATGTCAACATCAGAAATCAAAATCAGCAAATATTATTTTGTTAACTATTTTCCAAGTAATGAAACAGAACAAGAGGAAAATAGGAAATGGTTACGTTTTAAATGTGTAAGTAATAAAACATAAGTAATAAATGTGATGCCATTGTACTCCTACTTGAATTGTTGCCAAATTTGTTCATACCTTTCAATATTTCACCCTGGAGGAAGCCCTTGAGGTCCTAGTAGCCATTTTGAGTTTTCTGCTTTTAGCTTGTTTCTTTAGTCTCAATGCAAAAATTGGGAGCCCATCCAATCTTAGCCTTTAATTGGGACCTTAATTGGGCCTTTGGTGCCCTAATTATGAATAAAGTAATTATAGTAATTATAGATAAATTAGAGTAATAATTACTAATTATAAATAAAGTCAATCTGAAGTACAATTGAAATGTACTTACAAATGGGTGTTTAAAGTGACAGCATCAGCTCAAACATCACGTTGTATTATGCTTTGCTTTGCATTTCTCATCATATCTGGGTAGGAATTTTAAGAAACCGAAATTATAATTATATAGATTTCTTAAAATGAGTTTAATTCTTAACATATTCTCCATTCTTTAAAGGGAAGTAATATATGTTTGCCATTTGTGGAATAATAGGACATTTTTTTCCTAAATTATGTGAATGGTTCTCATAAATTACGTGGGAGTAAGTAGTGATAAGTACATTTGCATTGTCAAAGTTATTGAAATGCATGCATAGCTTTGACAGGAACTTACTTTAGTGATCATTTTAATTTATTTTAAAATGTACAGTCTATAAAACATTTTAAGATTCTACCATACAATTTCTCTTGATCCATAAGTTTGACATTATTTTTTTATTTATTTATATTTTTAATTATTAATGGGTACCTACTAGTATATCTTCATAGGATCCATGTGATGTTTTGATACAGGCATACAATGTGAATTAATCAAATCAGGATAATTGGGGTAGCCATCATGTCAGGCATTTATCATTTCTTAATTAAGTAATTAGGAGACTTGTCTGGAGGCAGATGATTTATATATGTATAATATCTCTAATCACACAACAAACATATAGGGGTTAGGATGGGATTAACATGGTTGATGCTATCCCCATTTTAAAAATAATGAAACTTATGTTACAAATGTTTAAATAACCAGGCAAATGTCACACAGGTATAACAATAAATGGCAGGGTAGGGATTTGAGCAGAGATAGGTTCCATTCCAAAACTGATAATCTTCTCAAAAAGCCATACCATCATGTTTATAAATGAATGATTAAAAGGAGAAATGAATGCCTGCTCTAATTAGTTTGGATTTATAGATATTTCAAGAAATAAAACATATCTACTTTCTTTTCTACCACTGCTTATTTAAAATACTAAAAGGAATCATATTTTATTGTACTTTTAAAATCATCACTTTTAGTATCTGAATCCCTTTTTTCTAGCTTTCTAACCACCATTGTCTGCTGCTCACTTTTTTTATTTTCTCGTAAAATTTCCTTCTCATAATTATATATCCTTTTTTTTTTTTTTTTTTTTGAGACAGAGTCTCGCTTTGTTGCCCAGGCTAGAGTGAGTGCCCTGGCGTCAGCCTAGCTCACAGCAACCTCAAACTCCTGGGCTCGAGTGATCCTTCTGCCTCAGCCTCCCGGGTAGCTGGGACTACAGGCATGCGCCACCATGCCCGGCTAATTTTTTATATATATATCAGTTGGCCAATTAATTTCTTTCTATTTATAGTAGAGACAGGGTCTCGCTCTTGCTCAGGCTGGTTTTGAACTCCTGACCTTGAGCAATCCGCCCGCCTCGGCCTCCCAAGAGCTAGGATTACAGGCGTGAGCCACAGCGCCCGGCCTATATATCCTTTTATAATAGAGTAGAATTAGTTTAGATTCTGTTAAAAATGATTAAATTATCTATAAAGAAAATGTGATGTGTATATACAATGAAATACTATTCAGCTATAAAAAAGAATGGAATCATGCCTTTTGCAGCAATATGGATGAAGGTTCGAAGCCATTATCTTAAGTGAAATCACTCAGAAACAGAAACTCAAATATTGCATGTTCCCGCTTATGAGCGGGGAGGTGGTGGTAAATAATGAGTGCACACAGGTATGGAGAGTGAATTAATAGAGATTGGAGACTCAGAAGGGTTACAAGGGGTGTTGGGTGAGAAATTGCTTGATGGGTACAATGTACACCTTTCCGGTGATGATTACACAAAAAGCCCAGACTGCACCGCTACACAATATATCCATATAACAAAACTGCACTTTTACTCGTTAAATGTATACAAATAAATTTTAAAAAAATCAATTAACATATATTCTTTAGAATATATGTTAGACTAGATATATGTCATCCTTTGACATATATATATCTATAGACTAGATATATATGTCATCCCTTTAGACTAGATTTATTTTCTATCTTGACAGCACTATTAAGGAAATAGTTATTGAACTCTCGGACAGCTATCACACCCTGGGTTGGCTACTTGCTACTGTATGATATTGTACTGCAACTTCCTCTTCTGAAAAATGAAGAAATAAAATTTATCTTTCATATTTTCTGAGAGTTAAAACAAAAAATAAAGTAAAAACTAACCTTATGTCAGGCACATAGTTACAATGGAGAGTAATAGTGAGTATAATTATGAAACACCCTAATGAAGTTTTGATGAGACTGCATCCTAGTAATTATAGTAGTCATGAAACCCATCCCCAGTATACTTCTTTGTGTATCACCAAGCTTTTTTAATACTGCTGATTTAATTGAGCTTCATAAAAGCACTTCTTTCAAACTTGTTTCCAGCTCATATCCCTGAGAAAAGAGCAATAGATTTCATTTAAAACAATTAAATATACCAAGAAGAAAAATGTTTGTGGTTTTTTATTAGAAATCACTCTTGACATCATGACTGAAGATATTAAAAGGAACTGAAAATTCCAAAAATTAATTTTAATTTATTTCAGAGTTTTAAAAATAAATCTTATAATTTCTAATTTCTATTGACTTATTTTCAAGTTTACCCATAATTTACTAAGGTTTGCCTGGGCTATTGATGAACATGTCAAAGGCATTCTTTATTTCTCTTACTGTTTTTCTGATTTCTGTCATTTTTTTTACTCTTTTTCTTAATTTCCATCTCTCTGCTAAAATTATCTGATCTTGCATTTTGTCTATATTTTTTCCATTCTTGAATCTTGAATGTGTAAATCATAGTTACTTCAAATCTCTTGTCTGATCTTCCCAACATCTGTAGCATTTCTGAGTCTAATTATTGTGATTGCTTTGTCTCTTAAGACTGCTTTTTTTTCCCTTTGTGCACACCGTGCAATTTTTTGATGAATGCCAGAAGTGTTGTATAGGATAAATGAAACCAAAGGTTCTGTTTGTTTTAAATGCTTAGAGGTAAGCATTTCTTTCCTTCCAGGACTTTAGTTGGCAGGTTTGTGTTAACCTTGTCAGGTTAATCTTGTCAGGATGTTGATCTGTGCTTTAAAAGTGTTATTGCTATCACTGACATACTTGACTTTTTTTTTTTTTTTTTTTTTTTTTTGCTATGGGCACTGGGAACTTTCAATTTTCTAATGATACCTTGTTTTTATCACCCCATTGGGCTTTGGGTCTCACTTTGTGATAATGGCTCCCAGGAAAGAGTATGTCTTTTGTAACTCTTGCAATTGTGCTCTAGCATTATTTATTTTTTACTCAAAGAGTATTCATATGATAAAGGAAGTTGAGAAAATGGGTGACTTTTTCTGATCTTTTGATTAAGCCTTAGACTAAGCCATGCACTGTAATAATTCACCATGACCAGGTGGGCTTTATACCAGAGATGAAAGGCTGCCTCAACACACACAAAGCTATAAATGCAATACACCTCATAAATAAAAGCAAGAACAAAGACCATGTGATTCTCTCAATAGATGCAGAAAAAGCATTTGACAAAGTTAAGTGCACCTTTATGATAAAAACTCTTAAAAAAAGTAGGCATAGACGGGTCATACCTTAAAATGATCAAGGCCATTTACAATAAACCCACTGCCAATATCATACTGAATGGGGAAAAATGGAAACCATTCACACTTAGAACCAAAACCAGACAAGGTTGCCCACTATCTGCACTTTTATTCAACACAGAGCTGGAATTCCTTGCAAGAGCAATTAGACAAGAGAGGGGAATTAAGGGTGTCCAAATGGGGGCAGAAGAGATCAAACTCTCACTCTTTGCTGATGATATGCTATTATATCTAGAAAACCACAAGGATTCAACCAAGAGACTCCTGGAATTGATAAATAAACTCAGTAAAGTCTCAGGATACAAAATCAATACACACAAATCAGAGGCTTTCATATACGCCAATAACAGTCAAGCTGAAATTCACATCAAAAATGTAAACCTGAGTCTTAGAAGTTAACTCCACAAAATTTTTTTTTCCAGTTTTTCAGACATAATGCTGGGCCTAGCCTGTATGCTTGTCCTTTCCTCATAGTGTACTTTTATTCTGTCCTCTCTTCCCACTCAGCTTCAGTGGGTTTCCACTAGTGTCCTCCAACTAGCACTTGGATGCCCTTTCCCTTGCCGGATCATGTTTTCTTTTTCCTTTAGGAGAGGTGAGAGTGATGAGACTCAAGAGTATTTTGCTGTCAGCCGCCATCCCATTCCCCCAGTTGTAATGGGATTACATCCATGCTTTCATGCTACAGGTTTTGATGACTTTGACCCTGTCCTTTCTTCTGTAACAGAGGTGGGGGAGATGAGCCCAAGTAGAATTTCTCAATGGACACTATCCTATCCCCCAGTCAACCCCTTTGGGAGTTTTCCTTGTTTTCTCCCAGATCCACCTAGTAAGAAATACAGGCATTTGTGGGGTTTTTGTTGTTGGTTTTTTTTGTTTTGTTTTTAGGAAAAGCCTCAAAAGCCTAGAAACTCCCATATCTTTAATTCCAGGGGTTCACACTCTCATTCTAGCCCATACTTAACCATTAGTAACTTTTTAAAAATTTCAAGTTTAATCTTCCTACAAGCTCATATGGTATATGGCATCATCTACTCAGGTAAGCAAATGCTCAGATCCTGTTTCTCTCTGCTGAGACCTGTCCCTGTCCAGTCTTGAGGGTGGTTATTGGCTTGTAACATCAGTTCTTTGATGGGTATAACAAGTCATTAATTTGCATATTGTACATTTTTCTTTTCATAAGGGTGATGCTGTTATTATCTTTCTATATTTCTGAGCTGATACAAGGAATTTACAGTAATTTTTAAAAAAATTATTTTTTGAGTCTAACCCTAATGTTTATGGCAGCACAATTCACTATTGCAAAGATATGAAAACAACCCAAGTGCCCATCAATTCTTGAGTAGATTATTAAAATTTGGTATATGTACACAATGGAATATTACCCAATTATAAGAAATGAGTGATCTAGCACCTCTTATATTTTCCTGGATTGAACCTGAGCTCATTATCTGAAGTGAGGTAATACAACATCAGAAGAATAGGCTCCACTTGTACTCGCCATCAAATTGGCACTGATTAACACTATGGTGCTCACATGGTAGTAACATTCTCCAGGGATTAGGGGGATGGAGGGTAAACTCACAACTAAAGGACACGGTGAGCACTGTACGGGGGAAGGGCATGCCTCTAACCCTCGCTTGGGTGAGGCAAAGACATAAAATGTAACCAAAATGTTTGTACCCTCATAATAACCTATATAAAGTATAATTAATTCTTTTTTTTTTTTTTGAAGTGAAGAGACAGGGTCTTTCTTTGTTACCCCAGCTAGAATGCAGTGGGGTGGCCATAGCTCACTGTAACCTCGAACTTCTGGGCTCAAGTGATTTTCCCACCTTAGCCTTCCATGTAGCTAGGACTACAGGTGTCTACCCCCACACCTGGCTAATTTTTTTTTTTTTTTTTGATACAGGGTCTTGCTCTGTTGCTCAGGCTGATATCTAACTCCTGGCCTCAAGCAATTCTCTCTCCTCAGCCTTCCAAAACGCTGGGATTATAGGAATGAGCCACTTTGCTTGGCCTTATTCATTCTTTAATAATTTTCCTGTAGATTACAATAGGTAATCTACCTACATAGTCATATCTTCTAAAATAATATCATTTCATTTATTCCTATGTAATTTTTTACTGGTTGTTAATTACATCAGTGATTAACTTAGTCATACTTATTCTAGGACCTTCAGAGCTGGGCTTAGTTAAGCAGTGATATCAAGTATTCAAGACTTCTTCATCTGATTCTAAATGGATTGATTTCAAAACTTTTTATGAAATATTTTGTAATCTTTACATTTATTTAGTTGTAGAATAAGGCCTTTCCCCTTTATAAAATACTGTTTATGTAGCTTTTAGGAAACATGATTTTTTTCTTTCTTGAATAGCTTAATTTGGTGCTTCGCAATAATCAGTGTCTAATTTGGACAATATTTAGGGAATATTACTGAGCAAGCAGTAATAAGCAGCAATCTATGATACATACAACTATGTAAGTGAAACTTGAATTCATTATGCTAAGTGTCAGAAGCCAGACCTTGAAACCCTACATAATGGATGTGTTTAATATATGGATATATCCATATATTATGGACATCAATTAGTCCATATAATTGGACTAATTATAACTAATTAGACTAATTATATATGGAGATCAATTAGAAATCAAAATTGTAGGAACAGAAAACAATCCACAGTATAGTAGTTTTCAGTGACTTGGATAGGAACAGTGTTTGACGAGAAGCAGAAAGCATGAGAGAATTATTTGAATAACAGGACTATTTTATATCCTGATTGCATTTATGATTACATGACTGAATGAATTTGTCAAAACTCATCTAACACAAGAGGAGTGAATTTTACTGTATGTGAATGTAAAAAGTAGACAAAGTAAAGTATTATTTGTTTGTCAGCAAACAAAACCTGAGAGAATTTAATGCCAGCAGACCTATATTACAAGAAATGTTAAAGGAAATCACTGGGTATCAGGATTATAATACCAGAGGAAAAAGCACATCTATAATTTAAAAAGTAAATAAAGAAGACCCAGCAGTGAGAAAAATGCAGGTTAATTTAAAATATTATATATATATAATATTTATATAATATATATATATATTATTTTGGGTAATCTTAGGAGATAATTGGCTTTGTAAAGTATACATATTAACACATCCAGTGTGTACATGTTATACATTAGGTTCCCTGAACTTGTTCATCTTATAATTTACTGTTTGTACACTTTGACCAATATGTTCCTATCTTGGTAATCATTACACAATGTAATGATTATACAGTCTTTATCTATTAAATTATTTTAAATAAAATATTTTAAAATTAAAAATAAATATATTAATATATTTTTTAAAAAGCAGATATAGTGATATATGTTGTACTCTATAATACTCTAAATTATATAGCAATGTAGTAAGAAGGATGATAGGAAGAAAATTAAAGATGCTAGTGTAAGGCTTTTATTTTATGTGTAAAATAGTATATTATTAGAACAAAGACTGATAAAAGTTGCACAATGTAAACCTTCTCCCTCTAGTGGCCATAACAACAATAGTTAAAAAGAGTGGATTAATAAAATGTGGTATATGTATACCATGGAATACTACTCAGCTTTAAGAAACAACGGTGATATAGCACCTCTTGTATATTCCTGGATACAGCTGGAACCCATTCTACAAAGTGAAGCATCTCAAGAATAGAAAAACCAGCACCACATGTACTCACCAGCAAATTGGTATTAATGGATCAATACCTAAGTGGACATATAGAAGTAACATTTATCGGGTGTTAGGAGGGTGGGAGGGGGGAGGAGGGGATGGGTGTATACAGCCACAACAAGTAAGATGTACAACGTTTGGGGGATAGACATGCTTGAAGTGCTTACTCGAGGGGGGAGGGGAGCATGGGCAATATACATAACCTTAACACTTGTACCCCCATAATATGCTAAAATAAAAAATAATAATAATAAGATTAATTTGTAAACTAATAGTGGAAATTAGATAAAATTGTGAAATAACCCTCAATTCATTCAACAAAAGTCAGATAAGACCAATATTAACTAACAACCAAATAGCTGGCACACATAGAAAATAACTAGCAAAATGATAGATTTAATCATAATATGATAATACTTACATCAAATATAAATGTTCTAAACACTCAGATTAATAGACAGAGACTGACACACAATGAAAAAGCAAAACAATTCTACTCTGCATCTAGCTGAAACACTTAAAATTAATAAAAATAATAAAAAGTTTAAACAAAAAGAGATGGAAATATATATTACACAAACTTTAATCAATAGAAAACTTGAGTATCTACATTAATAGAAAATTAAAAGAGCAATGAATATTTTCAGAAATAAACAGATATTTTTATAGTGATAAATGTGTTAACTCATTCATAAAGCATTACATAATATTTAAGGTCAATTTCTTGATAAGACATAACAATTTTAAATATATATTCTCCTAGCAATAGGTGTATATATGTCTACATTTAGAAAAAATTAGTAAAACCAAAAGTAGAAATAGACAAATTCACAATTATATTTGAAGTCTTCAATAGTTTGTTATATTTTGTTATAGAATCTGTGCATCTATGATCACAAATAAGATTAGTTAATATTGTACAATTATTTCCACATTACTGTATATGTATGTAGTTACACAAACCTGAAAAATTGAATTTGGGAATGTTTCATCTACCTGTTTTATTTCAAAGAGTTTACATGAAATTGGAATTATATGTTCCTTGAATGTTTATTATAATTCACCTATAATACCTCATGAGACCTTAGGAATCAGGGGACATATATTTAATTTTCGATGAGGTTTATTTAATAATTATATACCTATGGCATAATTCTATTTCCTCTTGAATTAACTTTAAGTTTTATTTTTTTAAGTGTATAAACACTACCTAATTTTTCAAATGTATTGACATAAGGTCATTTCAAATTCCATATTAAACATTTATTTGAATAGTCTTATTAATTATTCTCTTTTATATCTGATATTGATTATTCATCTCTTTTGTATTTTTTGGTAAAAAATAGAGAACGTTAGTCTCATTGGCGGTCTCTATTTTATATTCATTTTTCTTCTTCTTCTTCATTCTTTTATTATTTTCATCTCTATCTTCTATTTGCTTTGCCCTTTACATCAATTATTATATTTTTGCACCTTCCTAAAACAGATACTTACTCTATTCAGTTTGTATGTTTCCTTATTATTTATAAAAGCATTTGAAGCAATTTTTTTCTGAAAGTACAATTCTACCGTTATCCTGCTTATTTTGGCTCATTTGTTTAGTTACTTTTATTTACTTATAAATTATTTACAAGTGGGTTTTATAATTTCCAACTGTATTTTTTAAGTCATTACTTTCTAGCCTAGTTGCAGCATGGTATTAATAACATTTATTCGAAATTTGTTAGGCTCAGTTTTATGGCTTAGCACATGGACTAATTTCTATAAATATTCTATGTGTACCTGAAAATGTACAAGTAGGCTCCAATTGTTTGATACATGTTCCAATATTAAGTTTGTTAATGACATTCCTTAAACTTGTTACATACTTTAAGTTTTATTTTTATTTTTGTTTTGAGTATCTATCAATTCTGTATAAAGGTACATGAAAATTTCTCATTCTGTTGCTATATTTGTCAATTTCTCATATAAAAGAGCTATAAAATTTGCTTTACATATTTGAGCCTATTTCTTATTTATATGTTTATAATTTTTATATCTTCCTTGAAAATTGCATTTTTTATATTTTTTACATTTCTTAATCACATAATATTTTTCCCTAAAATCTATCCATCTGAAATTGAATAATTATATCAGTTTTATTTGTTTATATTTTCAGAATAAGTCTAATTTGTATGAACCATCTTTAAGTTGAAAATTGGAAACTCTTTTCTCTAAGGACTTCAAACATACTCTTTTTTATCTTCTGGCATCTCTCGTTCTGTTGAAAAATCTGTTCTGATTCAATTGTAAACCCATTGTAGATCATTTTTCCTCTTTGACTAACTTTAATGTCTTGATATTGTTCAGTTTCCTATGATGTATCTATATGTTAATTAACTATTATTTATCCTGTATGAATCTGCTGAAGTTTTGTATCTATGAAAAGATAATTTTGAACAATCTTGAAAATTTTTTTAATTTTATAATATTAAAGGGGTACAAAGGTTTTGATTATATATATGGATTGCTTTTGTACTGCTTGAGTCAAAGTTATAAGTGTGCCCATCACCCAGATAGGATACATTTTACCCTTTAGGTATGATTTCACTCATCCCCTCCTCCCCACTCCCACCTGCAAGATTTCCATTGAGTTTTACTTTCATCTGTGCACATGAGTACAGATCAGGTAATTTCAATTTAATAGTGAGTATATGTGGTATTTGTTTTTCCATTCTTCAATACTTCACTTAGAAGAATGCTCTCAGTTCCATCCAGATTCTTACAAAAGGTTTTAATTCATTTTTTAGGGCTGAGTAGTACTCCATGTTGTTCATATACCACATTTTATTAATCCACTCATGAATTGATGGTCACTTGGGTTAATTCCACATCCCTGCAATTGTTAATTGTACTGCAGTAAACATTCTAGTGCAGGTATCTTTTTTTTAATGTTTAATTTTTTTTTATTTCAGCATATTATGTGGGTACAAATGTTAAGGTTACGTACATTACCCATGCCCCCCCTCAAGTCAGAGCTTAATTTTTAAAAGAAGACAGAATAATGGCCAACAAACATATGTAAATATGCTCAACATCGCTAATCATCAGGGAAATGCAAATCAAAACTGCAATGCGATATCACATCTCCAGTAAGAACGGCCTTTATCAAAAAGTCCCTAAACAATAAATGTTGGCATGGATGCAGAGAGATAGGAACACTCCTACACTGCTGGTGGGACTGCAAACTGGTTCAACCTCTGTGGAAAGTAATATGGAGATACCTTAAAGCGATACAAGTAGATCTACCATTTGATTCAGCAATTCCACTACTGGGCATCTACGCAGGAGTCTTTTTGATAAAATGACTTTTTTTCCTTTGAACAAATACCCAGTAGTGGGATTGTTAGATCAAATGGTAGGTCTACTTTTATTTTTTATTTATTTATTTTTTGTTTCCTTATTTTATTTTGAACTACATATTGAGGAATGGACATCATACTATTTTTTAATATTTAGGGCCTAAAAGTCTGGATCTGACTCTATTCCAATTCCCAATCAGATTTTGTAGTAAGTTCCAGTGAAAAATTATTTCAGGAACCACTATCATACATGACACTCAAGTCCTAGTTTTACCACATTAAAATGTTATGCATAACTTTGCTCACAAAATGCCATGTTTGCCATTTTGAAATAAAACTTAGAAAAATAAAAACTGGACAGAGGAGAATTATTTATCTTGGTAGGTCTACTTTTAGTTCTTTAAGAAATCTCCATACTATTTTCCATGGACATCACACTAGTTTGCAGTCCCACCAACAGTGTGTAGGTATTCCTTTCTCTGAATATCCACACCAGCATGTATTGTTTTGGGACTTTTTGATAAAAGCCATTCTCACTGGGCTAAGTTGATATCTTATTGTGGTTTTGATTGCATTTCTCCGATGATTAGTGATGTTAAGCATTTTTTTCATGTTTATTGTTCATTAGTCTGTCTTGTTTTGAGAAGTTTCTGTTCATGTCTTTTGCCCACCTTTTAATGGGGTTGTTTGACTTTTCTTGCTGGTTTGCTTGAGTCCTTTGTAGATTCTGGTTAGTAGCCCTTTATTGGATATATAGAATGTGAATATTCTTATTCATTATCTTTCCAGATATTTCTGCTTCTCCATTCTCATTTTTGTTTTTTAAATAACTTCAATAAAATTATATATCTTCCCATTCTTTCATTTACCATCTTTTTTTCAAATTATTATTCATATTATTATCTCTTTTTTCCCCTTTCTTAGTGGCATATTGAAAACTTATTTCAGATCTCTGTCTTCCCCCTCTCAGCTTTGGTCCACCAACTTTCTAGTCAACTTTGTTCAATTTCCTACTTATATTATAACCCATTATTTGCATGCTTTTATTTTAACTATATGATATTTTATTACATGTTTTAATTTCAACTGTATGATCCACCAATTGCATGTTTATTCAACTATTATATTTTCTTTTCCAAAATTTTGGAGTTTTTTCCAAATTATTTAACCACCTTATATATAGTCCTCCTTTAGTTGCTTGTAATATTGTTATGTTCTTTTACCATTACATCTATTAAATATATGTATTTTATAGTCTATATCTGATTGTTTTAGTTTCTAAAGACTTTTGTCTCATCTTAGTACATTTTGTTTCCTGATCTTCACTTTCAGTGCTTTATGTTCTCTACATGGTTTATGATTTTTTAAAAATTTTAAGTGACTTGCTTTCTTGAACCTTTGTGAGATTACTGTGACACAGATTTAAGTTATATTCTTTCAGTCTGTGTAACTGTTGGTTACTCAAGGGTAGTACTGACTTATAGGACTGCAATTAAATTCTTTTACCTTGAAGAGTTTTATGCTTTTTTTCCTTATACTTTTGTTTGTATATTTTTGCTGCAAAATAGTGTGATTCTGGATTACATAATCATATGAGGTCCACCAGGTATTACACTTTGTCAAGAAGGAGAGCTTATATTCTGCCTCTTGTCAGTACTAAAAAAAGACACATAGCTTTCATTATTGCTCCCTCTTTGAAAAAGACTTTGTTTCTTGTTCACATTTACATTGGTTGTGTGTGTCCATGCATGTATGTGTGTGTGTTGTGGGGTGAGAGGGAGGGAGATCTTTTGTTAGATTCTATCTTGGACAGAATCTAGGTTTTATTTCTGTCTATTGTACCCTGGAGAGTCATCATGACCAAAGCTTAAGTTCTCCTATGGTTCCCCCTTTAACTTCCTCATTGGACTCTACTAGATCTTCATTTTTGTGACTTCTCAGCAATTCATACAAAGAAGTTAAGTTTTTACAAATGGCACTTATTGTAAGGTGTTTAGTTTTATATAATTATAGAAACAAAAGACAAACGCATTTTTAAAATTATATATAAACAAGCATTTTTTTTTTTTTTTTTATAAACAAGCATTTTAAAACTGAATAAGTTCATGTTAGAGTTGCTCCTAAAAGAGCATGATTACTTTGGTGGGTCAAACTAACTTTAAAGTGCAGGTTAGTTTAGGGAGTTATTTGTGAGGGAGTAAAAATATCCAGCTGTCATTTCTTTATTTATACTTCATTTTTCTTCCAGCTTTATTGAGGTATAATTGGCAAAAATTGTTTATATTCAAGATGTATAACCTGGTAAGTTGACATATGTATACACTTGTGAAATGATTACCACAAATAAATTAACACATTCTTCACTACATACAGCTACCATTGTGTGTATGTGTGGTGAAGATATTAATAGTTCATATCTACTCTCTTAACAAATTTTACATAAGCCATACAGTGTTATTACTGTAGTCACCATGCCATTCATTTGTTCTCCAGAATTTATTTATATTATAACTGAAAGATTGTAAACTTTGACCAATATCTTTCCGTGTCCCCAACCCTGCCCCAGATCCTGGCAACCCCCATTCTATTCTCAGTTTCTACCAATTCCAATGTTTTAGATTCCACTTATACGTGAGATCATACATATGATGAACTTGAAGGACATTATGCTAAGTGGAATAAGCCAGAAATAGAAAGATAAATAATTTCAATTGGATCACCAAGTAGAAAAACTTGAAAATATAAGTATTTACTACTTTAAAAAATATTCACTTATATCAATTGACAAAAATTATAAATATTTATAATGTACATGTTGTTTTAAAATATGTATCTATTGTAGAATGGCTAAATAAAGCTAATTAACATATGCAATACCTCACATACCTGTCATTTTTTGTGTGTATGCTGAGAACACAAAATCTACTTTCTTAGCAATTTTCAAAAATATGTTTTCTACTTTAAAACGATTTAATTGCTGAAGGTAATGGCTCTGAAAAGAGAGTACATTTTTATTGCCAGGGATGTTTCTTCCATAGTAGAATCTGTTCATCATAGCACTGCAAGTCCTGAGGGACTGTGTTAATGGACCATGCTGTCACCAATAAACACCTTGTTGAATTGGTAGTTATTTCAGAAAAAAGGGAAGTCACTCTGAACCTTTTATAGACTGGATGTTTTAAATGTACTGTGAAATGAAGGACACCATAAGCTTAAGAGTAATTATTCCCATTATGCATACTTTTATGACTCAAGATAGTGAGATAGCAGGAAAATAAATGTAAAATAAGCATGTATGGAAAGCTCATCAAGAATGAGATTCTCAATGTGAATAGATAACACCTTTATGAAATTTTTGAAGGTACTTATCATTCTGTGATATAAATATAAATAAGAATATTTTATTAATTAATGAATACTGAATTTCAACCAGTAATTAAGCTGCCTCTTGTTATAGACTATGCAACATCAGGGGGTGGCATTTCTCTTTTACATCTTGTTATATAAGTTCCATCATTCATGATACTTTAAGAAAAGCAGAATTTTAATATTAGTATTAAATCTCTAACATTTGAGAGGAAAAATTCACAAGTCAACATAATTACAGTAAAGTAAGGTCTCATAGAAACCACTTTCTGGATCATTTTATCATCCTCTATTATGTCATTTATTCACAAACAGTATTTAAATTAAAAAAAAATAGACACAAGCACTGTGTTCAGTTAAAAAGGATGTTTTGGTATATGCAAAACTTAAGAATTTTCTTGCACTTTAAGTATATATTTTGAATATACTATAAATTGTAACACCTGGGTGGAGGATATTTTTCAATACAAAATTATTTACTATTGAAGGGAAGGGAGGGAAAATTTTCAGTTTATTTGAACAAAATTCATTGACAGTCTAAATATACATTTCAAAATTATCAATATACTTATAAATTATGATAATACACATCTAAAAACTTATAAGACCAACAACCAATCACTTTTTACTGAAAAGACTGAACATATTAAAGGATAAAAACCTAATTTATCTCCTCCTGGGATTGCTCTTGTATTAGTTTTCTGTTTCTGTGCAACAAATTGTCACAAACTTAAAGGCTTAACACAACCCTTATTTATTATCTCACAGTTTCTGTGGGTGAGGATTCCAAGCGCAGCTTGGCTGGGTCTTCTGCTCAAGGACTCACAAGGATGTAAAAGGTAATGGTGTCCACTGAGATGCTTTCTCATGTAGAGGAGAGACTCTGGAGAATCTGCACACAAGTCCATTCAAATTGTTAGAAGTTATTTCCCTGTGTTTATAGAACTGGGGTCAAAAACAAAATAAGAAACTTATTCTTTTTACAAAAAAAAATCAAAACAATCATGCTTTTATATAACAAGTCATCGACCTTGAAAAATATTAACCTGATGAATTAACTGATACAATTTCCATTAGACAGAGGAGAGATTAGTTTGACTAGATTAGTTTGGATTAGTTTGACTGAAACTTAGAGAAATTGAGAGATAAAGCTGGGTTTCAGCTATTAGAGCTGAAACCTATCATATAAACTATGTAGCTTATATGATAGAAATATGACCAACGATACTATGTTTGAAAATTACTTATTGAAGTTTGCTTATATAATCTATTCCTTAGGATAAGTATCAGTTAATAACCTTAAAGAAAACAGAAACTGTACTGGTAATACAAGTATATTTTGAGGACCTAGTTGTAAACCAGTGTTTTATTTCTAGTCAGCTAGTTGAATGAAACACCCATGAAGCCATTGGTTTGGATTGATGGAATAGAGGAAATGCAGAAAGAATCAGTGTCCAAAGAAACTGACTCAGTCCCTAGCATATGAAATTTACTTTGATATTCAAAGTAAGTTGACATCCAGCTCAAACTCATTTTCTTAAATATTATTTCTGCTTGATGATAGATTGTTGGTGAACATATCCAACTTTATAAATAGGTGAGTCAAACTAGGAAAATTCAGACTTCGTGGCCACCTAATGTCATCTTCTGTTTATTCTCTTCCAAAGTCTAATGATAAGCCAGAAGCTAATTCTCAAATAAGGAAATTTACCTTCCGAAGAGAACACAGATTTATTCCCAAATTCTAGAGGTTGTCCTTGTGGTTCTTCTGTTGGTATTTCTCAGGATGGTCCCATAAGCATCTCTATTTCTTTGCCACAGACACCTTGAGTATCAATGGACCTACTGAATGATTAGGTCTATGTAGAAGACCAGCTTATGCTTCAGTCTGTATTTAATGAAAAGCCACCTCTTGTTACAGCTCTCATTGGAAATAGGTGTCCATAATGTGTGATTGGGTAAATATACTGAAGAAGCACACTTAAATGTAGTACATGTTGTTTCCAAAATTTTGCAAACTCTGATGATCATAGAGCTTTTATATGTCATTTGTGACAGTGCAAGATGAAGAAACTTGTCTGTTACCTCTAAGGAAAATATTGAAATATTCCAGATTATTGAACCCATAAAAACTTTAGTAAAGAGACAAACCCATAAATTTATGTGAGGTTTGTCTCCCAGATTCTGGGGGATGAACCTTTACTAAGCTATCTCACAGTAATTACTACATCTTACTCATCAGATCCAATCAATCTAATGTCATGAATGTAGTGGACCAGCTTGGTGTTTTGCAGAATGTTGTGATGATCAAGTTCTCTGCAGATTAAATTATATTAATATCTACAATGAGAAAATTGATACAGCCCTGAGGCAAGGCTGTAAAGGTTTACTGTTAGCTCTTCTAGGTCAAAGCAACTGGGGATCTTTCTAATATAGAGGGGAAAAGAAGCTTCAGCCATATCAATAGGGACATACTAAGTATTCAATGATGTATTAGATTGTTTCAATAAAGACAATACATCTGGGACGACAATTACAATGAAATGACCAACTGATTAAGTTTATAATGATCTATAGTCATTCCCAAAGATGCATTTTCCTTCTTTACAGGCCAAGCAAGCAAGTTTAATATATATGCAGTACTTACCACCCTTGCATCTTTTTGAGTCATTAATGGTGGCATTTATTTTTGCAATTCTCCAAAACCTGTGGTATTGCTTCTGGATCACCACCTTTTCATTTTCACTCATGGGCCAACTAATGTTTTAAATCCCCAGAAATTATTTTCAACTCAGAGTCAATGCTGTAATCCTCCAAAGCTGCAGGCATTTTCTTTTTCCAGTATGCAGGCACTCATATAAATGCCTTTTGATTCTTTCCAAAAATTCTTGAAAGAATATTTGTGTTATACAGTTGCTGCAACCCTGCAGTGTTCTTTTCCAGACGGGACCAGGGTTCTTTTCAACCAAGGTGCTCTGTATTAGTGAACTGACTTCAGCAAGAAACTGGATGCAAGAACATGATCTTTCATTGTAGTGACTCTAATCAAATTTTTGGCCACCAGACCTAGAAGCCTTTTTTAAGTCAAGCAAAATTCTACTAGCCTATATATTTGATTTCTTGGGATGTCATGATTTATTAGGTACTGCCAGAGATCCCTATGAACAAAAGCTTTCTGATTACTAATATGTCATTGGTATTCTTCACAATAAATTGTGAAGATAAATTGAAGATATTCTCTATGATTTTCTTTTTTATATTTCTGCATGGTCTAGACTTTCTGAGTAAGAAATATGTTTGAATAGCAAAAGCCTTGGAAACTAGAGCTAATATATCACTCTGAAAATATACAAAAAATTGTCTCCCCAGAGCTATTTCATTACAATAATGTTGAGGTCTAATTCAGATATGGGTCAAGTTACAATAAGAGGAGGCAGATAATGGGTCTTGAGAAGAATAAGTATTTCCTTGCAAGTGCCTGCCACAGGTGAGATTATTGCAGGGTTTTTAAAAAATCGTATTTATTTATTTTATTTCAGCGTATTACAAGGGTACAAATGTTTAGGTTACATATATTGCCTTTGCCCCGCCCAAGTCAGAGCTTCAAGCATGTCCATCCCCCAGACGGTGAGCACCACACCCATTAGTTGTGAATATACCCATCTCCTTTCACGCCTCCCACCTGTCCAACACCCAATGACTGTTACTACTAAAGATGCACATTTATTGCAGTGTTTTTAAGCAAAGGGAGGCAAATTTTCTCTGACACAGGTGGCAAAGCTATTTAAATGGCAAGGGAAGCTTAAAGTTATTAAAAGGTTCAAACTGTCAGTTTCTTCTAAGTCCAACCTGTTCATAGGGTTATGTTCCAGTTTAATAAAGCAGGAAATGAGCTGAGAGGTAGTAAATTGATGACTGCTACAGAACAGGATTGATATTTAAAAATGGAGC
Source organism: Microcebus murinus (assembly GCF_040939455.1). NCBI lineage: Eukaryota > Metazoa > Chordata > Mammalia > Primates > Cheirogaleidae > Microcebus > Microcebus murinus. Next base: position 54,675,765 of record NC_134116.1, read on the forward strand.
AACTAGATTTCATTATTATAGATAAAAAGGATTAAATACGGTTGTTCCAGAAACACAAGTTGGTATTTGGTTATTTGGCTCAGCCAATATTTCACTGCATTCCTATTGCTCATGAAATACAATTTATCAATACATTCTCTGTCCTTGAACCCTATTGAGAAACACACATAATCCTTCTCAACACAGCACATTAAGCACAATTGTCACTTTATGCCTAAAATAAAAACTTGAGATAATTTAATATAATAAAATATGGCTTAACATAGACTGATGCTACTTGCTTACATTTCAATAAAAAAGCTCTAATAATGTTAATATCCAAAATAATGTGTGAAGATGGATGATAATATGTAAAACTATTTAATTTTTGTGGAAAGCAAAGGACACAGAAATTAAGTGACTGACCCCAAACCACTGAATAATCTAAGAATAAATTCTTATTCATTGGCTCTATATATGTTGACCAACATATATTACTTCTTGTAAAACAACCATTTTCATGAATTCCTTTTATTTCTTTTCAACTATATATTACCAAGGACTCTATTGTTTATGCAATGACATATTAAATAATGTAAAAGATATCCAGAAAAATTTTTTTACATTTTTTTTATTTCATCATATTATGGAGGTACATATATTGTTAGGGTTACAAATATTGCTCCTGCCCCCTCCCTCCCCCCGAAATGTCCAATCCCCTGGTGGTGTGCATCGCACACGTTATGGAAGCATACACCCCTTTCCTCCTCCCCACTCCTGCCTGCCCACCACCTGTTAAAAAGTTGTTTTTGTTTTTTTTTTAACATTTTGGTTACATTGTATATCTTTGCCTCTCCCTAAGAAGGGTTAGAGTTATGCCCTCCCCCTCCAGAATGTTCGTCCCATCCCTAAGATTGGGTCCCCCCTCCACCGAATCTCTGGTGGGTATTGCCACCATTTGAAAATCGAAGTTTAAATCAGTCAGTACCAATTTGATGGCGAGTAGATGTGGAGCCCATTTTCCATGTCTTGTGTTGCCTCATTTTGGATAACAGGCTTAAGCTTAATCCAGGATAGCATAAATGGTGCTGGCCATTTCTTAGGATTGAGTAAACTGTCATTTCTTAGGATTGAGTAATATTCCATTGTGAGCATATACCTCATTTTAATTATCCACTCATGAATTGATGGGCACCTGGGCTGCTTCCATGATCGTGCAATAGTGAATTGCGCTGCTATAAACATTCATGTGCAGATGTCTTTATAATAGAATGTCTTATGCTCTTTCGGGTAGATGCCTAACAATGCTATTGCAGGGTCAAATGGTATTTCTATTTCTAGCTGTTTGAGGTATCTCCAAATTCTTTTCCACAAAGGTTGCACTAATTTGCAGTCCCACCAGCAGTGTAGGAGTGTTCTGTCTCTCTGCATTTGTTGTTTTGGGATTTCTTGATATAGGCCATTCTTACTGGGGTTAGGTGGTATCTCATTGTGGTTTTGATTTGCATTTCTCTAATAATTAGAGAGGTTGAGCATTTCTTTATATGTTTGCATGCCATTATTCTGTCTTCTTTGGAGAAGTTTCTTTTCATTTCCGTCACCCATTTCTTAATGGGATTGTTTGATTTTTTCTTGTTAATTTTTTTAAGCTCTAGATAGATTCTTGTTATTAGGCCTTTATCAGAGGTGTAGAGAGCAAATATTTTCTCCCACTCCGTGGGTTGTCTATTTACTCTACAAAATTTTGTATTACAGTTGCATCTTTAAAAAATTTATATAATCACTTTTATTTCTATTGGTTACAATGTGTAACTTTATTAAGACTATTATTATTTTGTATAACTCTCCCTTGTATGTCCCCATTGAAAACAGAATCACTGCAGATCAATCATACCAAAATATAATCAATTTGAATTCTTTTTTTTTTTTTTGAGACAGTTTCACTTTGTTGCCCAGGCTAGAGTGCCATGGTGTCAGCCTAGCTCACAGCAACCTCAGTCTCCTGGGCTCAAGTGATCCTACTTCGTCAGCCTCCCAAGTAGCTGGGACTACAGGCACATGCCACCATGCCCAGCTAATTTTTTGTATATATATTTTCAGTTGGTCAATTAATTTCTTTTTATTTTTAGTAGAGACGGAGTCTCGCTCTGGTTCAGGCTGGTTTCAAACTCCTGATCTCAAGCGATTCGCCAGCCTCGGCCTACCAGGGTGATAGGATTACAGGCGTGAGCCACTGTGCCCAGCCCAGTTTGAATTTTTTATCATTATAAAAAATACAAAGGAAAAAAGCTAAATGTAGTATAGTTATTTAAATTTTTTATGTCCTCACTTTAATAATGAATTATACAACATAGTCAGTCTAAACAATTTTGTCACCTTTATTTTATGAAAAATAGTAACTCAAGTTTCCACAGACATTATCTCAAGCCTACATTTCTGGGATTACTGTGTAGCTGTAGATCAAATTTGAATTTTGGGGGATGTAATTTTATGATCTCCCAAATAGTTTAGGATGATACAGAATTAGTGTAACAGATACTGGCTTTCTAAGAAAGTAACAGTCAAGGCAGTTACTTTATTTAATATTTTAAATAAATTAATTTGTTGTGTACCACTCGTCATATCACATAAATTGCAACACACATATATAGTCTACATTCATATGAATTAAATTTGACTATAACATGAAGGTAATGGATACTAATCATAATATTACTATGTTGTATATTATGTGATGATAATCTCTGTCTCAAAACCCATGGGAAAATGGATATTAATACATTACGGTGTGGGGGGGAAACATATATATGTTTTCTAGGTAATAAGCTTACCAAAGATAGGAGAAAATGAAATAACGAATAATTTTCTCTTAACCCAAATGAAAATACGAGAACATTTTCAAATTAATCTTTTCATTCCATCTGCCATTTTCATGCTTTATGCATCAAATGTTCTACTGGTTCTAAGTCATTTTTTACTTACAAAATATTATCCATATCCTTCTCTATTAACCCAAGAGCTCTGGCATATGCACTGCTTCAGTGCTTACCTACTAGGATAAAATGTCCAACAAATTTTGTCTGAATACCGCCCTTCTGCCTTCTCATTCATGTGTGACATCCATTTGTTATCCTGCAAGATACTGGTCTATTCCCTGCTGTGAGTACCCAAAGACCTCTCCACCTTGAGTTTATGATTCAAAGTAATCTAGCTATTTTGTGTTCACATATGTTCCTTTTGTCTTTGTCTTCCCATACATAATCTTCCAGTATCAAAACATGAATAACAAACTAAAGTATGATGAATATCAATATTATTTGTCACCAGCATGTTATTTTTTTATCATATTGTTGATAGACTACTTTTGAACTAATGTGACTAATAGCCACATCAGGACAATTATTTGTGTTCCCTGCAAAAAAAGAAAGAGGATGATTTTCTCATACTTAGATCACCTTCTGAGACTTGGATCATCTTTTGCTCTTTTGCTGACAGATGTGATCATTTCCCTGAGAGCTACCTGTACATTCAGATAAATTAGGGGAAACTGTAGCCTCTGGTGAGGATGTTGAACCACCTATACAAATACACCTGTCTCTTTACCTATCTTCTGGGACGTAGGGTAAGGGAAACATGAGCCAAAGAGTATGTAAAGGTGTTGCACCTCACGCCTCTATTTGTGATATGGGAACCAATAACATTAATCCAAATCGAGTTAAGAAATAATTTTCTATGTGAACTTAACCATAGAAAGATTAATTTCCTAAATTTCAGTTAAACTTAAATATAAGAAATATTAATAATATCATTATATTATCATTATATTAATGATAATAATAGTATTAATTATAAAAAGACAATGAACCAAGCATTGTATTGTGTTTTACATAAATTATTTTGTTGATACTCATTACCATATTTTTAACAAGAAACTGAAAATTAGATATATAAATTTGTTCACAGTTATCACTTATAAGCAGAAGTATTATCACTGGCTAAATTCACAAACTATTGAACAGTTCCACAAGCAGAGGACATTCTCAGAAAAGGGCAGATAAAACTTGGAAAGAACAGGTGTAATCTATAAAGGTAGATTTTAAGTGGGTCATTACACATGAGAAAAATAGACTTCAAGAAGTTAAAGAGATCACTTTTGTCAAGCTTACAATAGTGAAAGTCAACACATAAATAGAAGATAATATACATTGAATCCTCTATCTTTATAGAGAAGTAAAATCAGACTAGTTTCTATAACTTGCTAATTAGAATTAAATATCTCTTTACTAGGACAAAAATTCACGAAAAAAAAAAAACCTGTTCCCTCCCACCACCACTATATTTATATACCATATCTATTTTTATGTACAGCTATATTAATGAATTTCAATTGATACAAGATTCTTATTGTTGATCCCAGCTGCCTCAGAAAGTATCAGTAAGCAATTCTTATGTTTTCATTTACTGCTTTAGTGATAATAACAGCTATATGTCAAGCATTGTACTAAAAGTTTTACATATATTTTCATATTCAGTTCTTAGAACAACCATACCAATAAGGTAGGTTTTATTATCACCATTTGGAGATAAGGAAACTTCTCTTCTGTGGTGTTAAAGAACTTGTCCAAGATCTTGCAGCTGGTATATAACCACCCAGATTTGAACTGAATTATTTCTCTAAAAAAGTCTTTGGTCTTAATAAATACTGTATAATATTGTTCCTTTTAACTGCTTTGAAACAAGTTCACTGTTATTCTGACAACACATTATTGTCAAATTATGTATCATATTCTGTAAACACAGTCACATGCATAAATAAATATAATTCATAACACATATTATTATAAAAATTTGATGCCTTTAAAAAGCATGATTTACATTTTATTTATACTCCATGCAGTTCCTCGATTACCATGGATTCTTAATAAATATTAAATTACAACCATACATCATGTAACAATAAAAATTTTACATCATGCAGTTAAAAACCAAAACAGTAGAATTCACTTTAATGTTAGTATACACAAATTCTCTCGTTTGGTTTTGATCCACACAGACTGTTGCTGTACAAACAGAAGGACAGATGTTACAAGACAATTCACCTTTATAGGTAGATTTAATTTACACTATGCTGGAGTCAAAATGTTTGACAGAGCTCTTTAATTTTTTTCTGCTATATGAAAAATATAATAATCACAAAATAAAAGCCCTATCTTTAAATGACAGGTCTTTACATAGTGTCATCTAGAATGCCTGCAGGGGGTGGTAGTGGTAGATGGGGAGGGAGGTAATATGATTCTCTTTATTATACAATAGGGATTTGTGATGCAATTTTAAATAAATAAATAAATAAAAAACACTTAACATATGAGGTTTCCTAGTCAGCAAAGGCAGAGTTTGTTTCAGGCATAAAAACACGTGGTCCCTGTGTCAAGAGAAAGAACTCCACATTGCTTTGAAGCACCCCTGGCAGTTGATAATGGAGAGCTGTTGGCAATGATTATGGAGGCAGATGCTTACCTGTACTCCTACAGTGTACAATCTTGGCTTGATGACAAGGTGAGGAGAAGGAGAAGCTGTCACAGAATGGGGGCAACTGGCAGCTGGAACCCTAGCAGGGAAGGGTAAACTGGTCACCCAGGGCTGCTTGCTTGCCTGTAGCAGATCTCATCAATCATGCCAACATATGCAGCTGCCTGAAAATAAACAGGCTTCTCAGACGGGAGACGAAATGAGGCAAATTAAAAGACCAATAATTTAAACAAATTTGTTCCCAGTTTCACAGCAAAGATGGATGGATAAATTCTGCTGATAGACTCACATTTCTGGTTAATTGATAAAAGTCACTGATACATACTAATGAGATAAATTTAAATGTGTCATTCTGAAAAAAAAAAACAATCCTTTTGTAATTTTTTAAAGTTGCTATCCTTCTTAAAAATATAGGTAGGACATATTTTTAAATATCAGTATCCTCTCTTGGATGTTTCTAATTTTATTACTGATAATCATTGCAGTGAAAATAAACATCATAGCTCTAGGTAACCTACCGAAACATATGTCTTCTTGTTCTGTCCAAAGCCCCAACTGAAATCAGTGGGAATTTGGCTGTAACAATGACTGCATAATTACCTTCATATTGTGTAAGACAATCCTTTTAATTTTCATTTCATTTTCCTTTGTCCTATTAGTCCTATTAGCCTGTCTGCTGCAGATCTTGAAAATATTTATCACAGTATTGCTTTCTATTACTTCATCATCATACCCTCATTCACTTCTTTTATACTGATCAGGTTAACAGTCTATTTCAACTCTCATATACATATAGATTATGTGTATATATAATTATAGATGCATATGTATTATATGCATACATAATTTTTTGGAACATTCTTTTCTAATTCCTCATAGTACTGCAGCCACTTTCTATTTCACATTAAGAAAATAAATCACCCACAGTCCTTTCTTTTTTTGGCTTAAAACAGACTTCTCCTGGGAACTCTTGACTAATAACTACAGATTCCCTAAGGTTAAACGATGATGAACTCCACCATTAGACACTTAGTCGTTTTTACTCCTTGTTATCGCAACTCTTCCTTGAGTCAATCCTTCATCCTTCATCTAATTTAGATTTATCTGAAAGGCCCAGAGAGCTCGGGTCCTTTTCACTGATGGGTTTTGTATTCATATGTTTATGATTGCTCCCCAGTGCCCTACAGAGAGCACTGGGAGGGGGGTCTGATGAGACAGTATCACAAGGTGGTGATTTTCTTTTTCAGATCTGATGGTAGTGCAGAAATTAGAGAAACACAACACTAGCCTGAGGTCAATGTAATTCTCTCATCTCTCAAGCACATCTCCTTACACAGGTGGTGTTGCAGCTGTTGTTATGTCTGCAGGGAAACCACAGTCACTGGCAGCCCCTTGCACAGCTGGCAGCCCGATGCGGGAACATGAGAACCAGCTTCGACGTTGCTAAATGGGAAGTGTCCACCTTGTCTTCTAAATGTCCGCTTTTCTTTAATCTATATTACAAAACAGTTGTTGTTGCTATTGTTGTTGCTGTTTTAATCATTGCTGAGAGTTCAAATTTCTCCTCACTTAGTAAATTACTTAGTGATCTGTGATCTAATTTCACCAGCTATCTCTACCTTAGGGACAAATAGGAATCTCTCAGAAATGAATTAGATAAAGATTTCCAATCTCTTATTAAGCTAGTAGTTCCTTTTGTCAGAATCTGTAATAGCTTGGGATATACTATAGTAATATACCCCCAAGAAAAACAAATTGTTTGGATTGTTAGTACAGTTGTGTTTCACAGTAGCAAGTTTTGTGTAAAACTACAGAAAACAGGGGGAGGGAAAAGAAGACATAAATTCAGCAACTAGAACATTGACAATGACATTTTGCAATATCCAAGTAATACTCAGACATCTGGGTACTCTAATTTTATTTATTGTTTTGGACATATTCCTAGTACCTATATATCACAGATTCTTTATCACTTACATTGGATTTTATCTCTCTGTCAGATGGTTACTGTAGTCATTTTGTAATCCCTGGGACTAATTGCTGAAAGCACATTGACAGACCATAGCTTTTTTCAGCCCTCTAATTCAGTACTAGTAGTTAGTTACCTGGGTTCCACAAATTTTTCCTTTAACTCAACATCCCTTTGGCTTCAAAGAATGACCATGGTATGTGTATACTCAAAATACTCTAAGCTTCATTAACTCTGATGGCCATGCCATGTGTTTATAACAAAAATGATATTATGGATATAACCAGGGCACAGGTTAAAATGGTAAGACCTACCTTGTACATCATCTTATATCTGAACACTTCAAAATAAGGATTTTGCCACATTTTGTGTAACATATAGTAAGAGCGTCATGAATTGGCTCTAAGCTACAGTGCATGTAATCCCACCATAATTCATTAGTATTGTTACAGCAACACTTTTTGTAGCATCTCTCGACACCAAAATGATGCAGTGGCTTGGGGTAAACTGCCTAAAAGTCATTTGCCAATTTTATCCTCACCCACCCTCATGCTACTATTTTTTACCCTTTTTATTTTAATTATTTTCCCTCAATTTGGATTCCTCCCTTTTTGTAAGAATTTAATAGTCAAACCTCAGCACAGCAGCAGGCTATAATATCCGTTTACTTGTGTGAATTCTGAGAAGCTAGCACTAGTTTACTGTCATGCAGAACAAACACAGTATGTCTTTTAGTTAAAATTAACTTTTATTTAGCATGATAGCATACAGCATGGAAGCAGCATGACACATTTGACTACCCATCATCATTGCTCTGCATCTGCAGTGCACCATCAGGAGAAAAATAGTGTGTTTTTTCTTTGTAACAAAATCTATTTGGGCTGATTATGCATGTTAGCATATTTGTAAAAAAAAAAAAAACAAAACCTGATTTGGAAGGAAAATTTTATGCCATTTAATACAGCCTTTCTGGTTTATAGGTTGAGAGAAAGGGAGAAGGGGATATTCAGAGGCCTCATGAGTGGTTAACTATAGAACTAGGACATGAACTAAGGTCTCCATATTCCCTAATTGGTTAGCTTTATGCCAAATTACAAGTTGCCTCCTTTTACCTAGTTATAACACACACACAGCATCCTTCTTTAAGGTAGTAAATAAAATTGAGGAGACCCAAAGCTGTGGGTCTCCACCCATTTTACAAGGCTTACTTAAGTGCATAACTGTCTTTCTTGGTCAGTGGTAGAAAGATCACGCTAATGATTTAATTAAACCTTGTATCTATCTATCTACCAAGGAAAGACATTAATTTCAAGCATAATGGGGTATGAGAGAGCAAAGAAAGTCTGAAGAAGCAGGACATTTTCAGCTTTGGGATAGTATCGCTATGGGTAAAGGATAGAGTCTCTGGATATTAGGAGAATCATGGAACTCCAGACAAAAGTAATAAGTGGACACTGGCAGATCTCCAAGTCTAGGAATCTGGGATGGTGCAACACACTGTAATTCAGCCAATAATCAGCATCAGGGAACAAAATAACCAACAGAATCTATGGATTTGGAATTTAGGGAGATGAGTAACAGAAGAAACCCCATAATAAATGCCCTTGCCATATTAGAATCTGGTAACATGTCAGAGCTGTATAGTGTTGACACAGTACCAGGTCCATAATTTGGGGGTCTCAATGCAAAATAAAAATGCTGGGCTTCTTGTTCAATTCTTAAGCATTTCAAGATGTCAACAGCAAACCATTTTACCAAATTGAGGGAGGAGTGGTTAATTCTAAGTACAGGTTGGATGGGAAGCTAAAATAGAAATAGACACTTCACAAAATTCCTTGTAGCTAGAGTTCTGGACTTGACCTTGGTTCTGCCGATTAGATGCATTCATAATTGATTAAAAAGGCAAAAGTAAGGCTTTTGGCTATGGCTGCTAATAAGCTATTTGACCTGTGTTCTTTAAAGCAAAGCTGTGGGTCACCACTTTACAGCTTACTGAATATTGAGAGGTAGGTGAAGCTTCTACTCCAACCACAACCCAAAAGGTTTTGCTCCAGAGTATTAGTTCCCTCAGCAGATTTAATTGTACTAAAAGTTATTCAAGTAGATTCAGACAAGAACCTGCTTCCTTCACCCTCCTAACAATCTTGTGAGCATCTAATTCCCTCTGTAGATCTCTTCTTAAAATACCTAAAGTAGTTTCTGTTATTTTTTTTTAATTGAACTCAGTCTGATTCAATAAAATTGAGTTGATTCTAAAGGGAGGGGGATTAAGATTCCTGAGCAATAATTTTGTAAAAGAGATTCTGTTAAGCTTTTCTAATGTACAAGTAATATGAATTCAATTTACATCCATAGAAATATACTTTGTGGGCAAGTAATGATGGGCAAGGAATTTTTTTAAAAAAGTATTGCTTTATCGTCCATAATCAATATATTCATTTCCTAGGTTGCTGTGACAAATTAAGCCACCACGGACTTGGTGGGTTAGAAAAAACAGAAATTTATTCTCTTACAGCTCTGGAGGGCACAAGTCTAAAATCAAGATGGCAGGGTTGGTTCCTTCTGGAGCCTCAGAGAGAGAATCTCTTTCATGTTTCTCTCTTATGTGGGGGGTGCCTGCTGGCAATCCTTGGCATTCCTTAGTTTGTAGATGCGTAACTGTCGTGTCTTGTTTTCTGTCTCTTATAAGAACACTTGTCATTGCATTTAGGGCCCACTGCAATTTAGAATGATCTTTATACTTCAATTATACCCGCAAAGAACCTGACTACAAGTAAGGTCACATTCTAAGTTTCCAGGTTGTCATATCTTTTGAGGGGAAATCATTCAACTTACTACACTAAGGAAGTAATAAAATTAAGCTTATTGATGAGACTGAAGGGTTTTTTGTCTGTTTTGCCACTTATCTTATAATACACAATAATATATAGTTAATATATGGAAATTGACCTTTTGGAAAAAAGACTAAAACAAATGGATCAAGACAAGAATGAATCCAAGTTTTAAAAGGACTGATTCATCCAGGAAAAAATACAATATATGCATTTAAATTTTTAAAGAACTGCAAAAGTATCAAGATGGTCAAGTTCATGGTAGAAAATAAGCAATCTATTCATTGCCAATCTTCAGCTAACAGTATTATAAAAGTAATGGATAAAGTTATTTTGCTAGGGTCCAGTCACTTATAGGAAATTCTCAAGATTTTATCAATTTGAATTAGAATCAGAGGGGGTAACATCCACCCCCCACACACACATAAGCACATACTTCTCTGTGGAAAGTTGACACTCAACTTTTAATTTTATCCTGAATGTGAAAATGTCATTGTTAAAATTATCTTACATTCAGGAAAATTTATCAGTTATTTTAAGTTACAGAAAATAAAAGATATTTAGATAATGTAAAGTAAATTAATTTTTCATTCAAATATTTCCAAATAATTATTTTAACATCTTCTTCTTTGAGCAAGTAGCTAGTCAAAGAATGTACAGTCCTAAACTGATTATTTAAATAGAGCCCATATATTTATTTAATATATACAATACCTACATGGAATATAGTGAAACAAACAAATGCTGAATAAACATCATCATGTCGACATTCATTAAATTAGAGAAAACTATCCAATTTTCAAAATTTGCTTCAATTCTCTCTATATAATTTTCTGGCAAAACAAATTTTAATTTTAACAATTTTTTTAATTAAAATAGTATTCCCCTACTGATTACTTCAATGTAAATGACACACTTGGAGCCTCAAATTCTGTCCATTTAATTTCAATATTTTAAAATAATAAGCAGTTAATGTCAACAAATACTGGGAATAGAGGAAGATAGTCAATTCATTGATCAGTTTCAAATTATAGCAGAGTATATAGAAATATTTGTAGCCATGAATAATTCAATAACTATTCAAAGTAAAATATAAAAAAATTAACTTTCTATGTACTTTAAGTGAAAATTATTAGAATTCCTGATATTAGACCATTGAGGTAATAGATTTATTAGGCTTTTGTAAATATTATTCATTTTATTTTAGCTTGGCTGTGTTGCACTTTAAAATTATGAAATTAAAAACTTGACAGTAATAAAACTCAGGAGTTAACTAGGAGTCTGCATGCACTTTAAGAGACATAATCTTCCTAAGATCTAAGTATTTAAAAATTAGGCTACAAAGCCCCTATATAATATATTGATTTGACTGCTTCATAAAGAGAAATATTGGGCTATATGAATTATTCTGTAATATTTAACAATAAATTATTATTTCTATTTTATCTTTAATTTGAAAATGTTTTTCCATGCAATATTTTATTGTATCTTGGTTGCATTTTATGAGACAAACAGAACTTAAAACTCCTCATTGGTGGCCAAAATTTGAGTTTATTTTTAGTTGTGTAGAGAATTCTATGAAGGGAATACCCTAGGGATCATGGTGAGAAAATGTGTATTAGATCTAGTTCTACTCTTAAGTAACACCCACACCTAACTAGTCAATTTTTCCATGTTTCGATTTCCTTATATGACAAATCAAAATTATAATGTATCTCTTTAACACACAGATCTTTTAAAACTAAATGAAGTGAAGTGTAAAGGAATGCTTTGAAATATATTATGCCCACCCAATTGCCTTTGATTACATTTATTACTATAATAATGATGATAAATACTGTTTACAGTACAAATAATCAGGTATCATAATTTATTTACAAAACAAAATATGGAAAAATAATATAAACTTGAGGCAAAGAAGGAAAGAACTGAAATATATAAATATTTGGACCTAAATGGTCCAATATCAGAAATTCTAATAATCTTCACTTAAGTACATAGAAAATTTATTTTTTTATATTTTTACTCTACTCTGAATAGTTATTAGATTATTCATGTGTTACAAATATTTCTATGTATTCTGCCATAATTTGAAATCCTGATCAATGAATTGATTGCCTTCCTCTATTCCCAGTATATGTTCAGATTAACTGCTTATTATTTTAGAATATTCAATTTAAATGGGCAGAATTTGAGGCTCCAAATATACCCCAATTTGAAACCTATTTAGCAATTGCCTTCACAAGCCTTCATTCAAATATAGCTTTCTCTGGTAACTCTCAGTTAATAACCAGTCCTAGAGTATTCTCAGAGAACCTGGTACACATCTTTCTTGATACCTATTAACTTACACTTATTGCTACTATAGCTGTCTCCTCTCCTAAACTGTGAATAAGTTAAAAGTAGGAATTATACTTTACCCATCCCTCTTTCATTCTTTCTTTCTCTCTCCCTCTGTCACCTCCTTGTTCCCTTCCTTCCTCCCTTTCTATCTTGACATACTCAGAAACTAGTATAATGCTTCACTCTGAACAAGTGGTGCTGAAACTTTTATGTGTTTTAGAAACACCTGGACATGATTTTAACAAGCGCAGATTGCTGGTCCCAGCCTTAGAGTTTCTGATTCAATAGCTCTAGAGTTGCATGCCTGTGATTTATCATGTTTCATATGTTTCTAGATAATGCTGATGCTGCCTATATTAGAACGATGTTTTGACAATTGGTAACTATATACTCTAGCATATAGTCATCAATAAATGTTTGCTGAACATATATATATATATGTACATATATATATATATAAGTGTATACCCCTATACTAGTATGCCCTCCATTTCAATTTATCCATTGCTCATGGAGGTTTTGATCAGTTCGTTAGTCAACATTAATAGCTGCTCTTAACAATTTATTATGAGACCTTGACTTCAATATATCTATCCTTTATGTGTGTTTCATAGCACTCAGTGAAATAGAAACACAAATTTATGTACAACATCAAAGACAAATTGTTAAAATTACCCTCAAACACTATGAATTTCTTGAGAAATAGCCATAAAAGATAATAAATTTAAATTAATAATTTCTACATTCTTGCTTTTATTTATACATTTAAATTGTTTCCTTATGAAACTCTAATATCAGCCTGGCAACACCTGCTGTGAGTTTGTTGATTCTTGTTTACTAAGCAAAGCTCTTGATCTTTGCCTTTTCAACAGCTCATTCAGTAAGCAGAGAAAGGAAAATGTGAGTTTTATTAGAGCAGGGCTAATATATTCATTGTTAACAAAGCCAAGAATATAAGTCACATTTTCAAATTCTTCATTGAAAAGCCAAGTGCTAAACATTTATTTCCATAATTTCTAATATTTATACTTTTGCATATGAGAAGTAACTGTTCATTGGTAATTATGCATATCCTGATCCTGTGATTGAAATCATGATATTCAACAAGCATAGAGCATCATATGAGATTTGATATTCAAATCGTCATCATAACTTTCAACAGAATTATTAGTTCATTCTAAGAACTATCAAAAGACACATTTTGGAATTTCTAAAAACATTTTTTATGAAAAAGTTACATGCTTTTTAAAAAGCTTTTTTAAGCTTTTTTAATTCTTTTCTATAAACTCAATTTTTGCATTTTAAGTGAAGTTCCATTGTTTCTTACTCTTTGAGAATAGCTTACTTTCTCAGTAAGAGCTGTTTCTTTATTTAAGGCAATGGTTCCCGAATTGTACTATATTAGAATCACCTGTAGGGCTTGTTAAACCAAAATGTTGAGCCCAAGCACCTGTTTTTAATTCAGTAGGTCTGGGCTTGAGCCACATAATTTGCATTTCTAACAAGTTTTCTTATGATGCTGAAGACAATGGCAGAGGACACTTTGAGAAATATTGAGAGATTTAAATATAAATGATAGCACTGTAGTTCTTATTACTCATCCTTGAACAAATTAATTTATTTCTTAGGAAAAACAAAGGAGAAAATAAAATATAATTTGTTTCTTTCCAACTATTTTTAAGTTCATAATGATGCCAAAAACAATTTTGAATTGAAATTATAATTTGTGAGTTTCAAGTTTATTAGTCATGATTCTGCAATTGTTTAGCTTTCCAGATGAAGGAGAAACTTTACATCTACAAAAATAACATTATATTCTAGTAGCATAATAGCAGCAAATGTAGTTATATAAGAATAGTTTACTTTCAGGATATTTGACTAAATTGATCCATCTACACTTCAAAAACAGATTATATATGTGTGTGTGTGTATATTATATATATATATTTTTCTATCCAATGATAGGTTGGTCATAAAAAATAAATACTTTTTAAAAAATACATTATTCAAAATCTGATGGAACATTTTTATGACAAATCTGTCATTACTCTATTCCGTTTAAATTAAAAGAGATAGAGAAAAATGAAAAATGCTAGTTTTGGATCTTAGAAAATGAAGAAGCTTGCAGGAAGTCCACTCCTGTACAGAACAGTATTTCAAAGCATGGCCAGTAATAACATCCATGCTCCTCCCATCCTAGAGTTCCACCAATAGACTATGGGATTCCTCACATGGGAATATTTTAACGACAAGGTAGAAAGCTATAATCTAAGATGTAGCTGAAGCAAGATGATGTGATTTAAGCCCCTCACAATTGGCCTAGAATGATTCAGAGTAAGTCCTAAAGATATGGAAAGACAAATAATCAATAAAAACATAATTACAGGGAGACATTTATTACTCCAGGGAAGCAATAACGATTTGGTTCTAGAATCAAAGGAAAGTTTCTCCAGTAAAAATGGTCTTAAATTCAAAGTTTTATATAGTTAAAAAATATACCTATTAGTGAGTGTCATTTTTCCCACAAAAATCAGTATTAGCCTTAGAAAACTGTGTGAGATGTTCAAAGTGAAAGACAACTGAATTCAGTTGTTACAAGATGAGGACTTCAGGGTCTGAAAACCAACTGGAGCCTCTAGAGCAGGACTTTAATATTTCAAAGTATTTACTCTTTCACTACTAGACAATTTTTACAACTAATTTTTCAAGCCAAGAAGCTTAAGATCAAAATTTTTTCAAGTGAGGGGACTCAACATGCTACCCTAAACCATGGCACCTAGTTATATTGAATATTTTAAGCTGAAAGAAACTAAGAACATAACAGAAGCAGGGAGGTCTCTCGAACTTCCTCCTACTTTTTCCCCTGAGGCAGGGCTTAACACAGGGAAGGAATTACCTGACCTTCCCCTCCCCTAATGTAAGCCATAAAACCTAGAAAGAATTCTCTGACCTTCCTCTAAATGTGAGAAGTGCCCACCCTATAATGAGAGGGAAAAAATGTCTTTTTCTCTGAAGACACAGGAATATAGAAGAATCTGAACAAACAGAGGTTTCTAAGATTCTCCCAGTTTATTACCATTAGATCATCCCCCATTTGTCCAATCCTACTTCTCTATAACTATTCATTTCTTCGTTAAACCTAGCTAAAAACACACAGACCATGTTCCTTTGGATCTTCATTTCCTTAAGAAGATTATTATGTCACGTGACACTTATTAAAAATATTTGTATGTTTTTCTCTCATTTGTATGTTAATCTGTCTTTGTCAGTTTTATTTTCACACCCAGCCAGTGACACTAATAGGGTTGAGGAATACCTTCCTCCCCTCCACTAGCAATGAAGGAAAATTGAAAATAATTGTAAAACCAAATATTTGTACCATTTTGAAGAAGTTACTAGTGGCTTTTCTGCTTAAGGAAAAGAAAAAAAGATATAAATCTTTAAGAAAAAATAGTAGATGACCATATTTAAATACCATGTTTAAATATTGAGTTATCAATATTTAACTAATTGGTTATCTACCAATATCTTTGGCTTTGAGATACCACTTGAGACTGAAAGCCGAATTCCTATTTTTCTCATAGGACTATTGGTGAATAATAAAAAACATAAAAAATAGTTTCTTTCTATTTTTATATTTAAACAAATACTGTTTAGTAGTATAGATATAGAAATTTTAATGACTTGAACATAAAATAATGCTGCTTGTTAATATTTATATATAAATAAGTTATTTATCATGGTAAATTGGAAAGGCCATTAAAACAGCAAATAGAAAATCTGATTTTTTTTTAGTTTGTTTACTAACTTACAATTTAAACCTATTTCACATCGCAACATTTCTGAGTTTCAGCTCCCTCACCTGTATATTATATACTAGGTCAAGGTCATTGGAGCTCTCAACTTCTACAGATTCCTTTTGAGTTTATTAATTATTAATAAATAATCCATCATCTGATACATATAATGCTTTCTATAAAGTGAAGTATGTTAGAAATGCTGAATTCAAAACCAAAATGAATAATATCAAAAGTGAAGGAGAGGAACTTCAGCTTAATTTATCATCTGCAGCATAATCAATAATCTGAAGCTTTGAGTGGCCAGCTGCCAAGAGACAGCATGAGAGCATGGCAGAGTCAGCATGACTCCTAATAAAAAGGAGTTTAAAGTGAATGGGAGTTAGTAGCTCAGTGAGTAAACAGAGGTAGTGACTAGCAAAACAGATCAATGAAAAGTTAGCTTAACAATCAGGAAATAACCATAAGAAAGGAGGTTCTGTGGGAGTTGAAAGGCATTCAGGTAGTTGACATGCTTGATATTTTTTAGATCCCACAGAATACTATCAAGAAACTATCAGAAATCAGAATAAAAACAGAGAGGTAGGAAAGTTCTCAGAACAAACAAACAAAGAATTCCTATAGAAAGAAAACATGCAAAATGTTCCCTATTTTCTTCTGCAATAGAATAGGGAACTGAGAGATTAAAAAAATAAAAGCAAGATCATTTCCATTCCAGAGAACAGAATTATGTCATACAACTATTTTCAGTATCAAGTACCTTGAGAAGAGACTTTTGGGGAAAAGAAAAAAAAAAAATAATAGCAAGGGTATTTGTATCTGGGAGTGAATCATTCTTTGGGACAAGCCTGTGAATAGCTCCTTTGCATTTGCCACTTGTTTAAACCTCTCAAGAATGGTTTTCTTCCTGGAAAACATATTGCTAACTAGTGTAAGATCAGTAATTTCAACTTCTATTCATGGTTTAGCTTTTTGGGTGTGTAAATGTCAGGTTTTAGACTGAAACTGTTGTTTCTTGGAGCACTCATGGCCGAAGAATGATCAGACATGCCAAAGTTAGGCAAGCACAAAAATGAGGTTTATTGAGGAGAGAAAGATAGGATTATAGGGCAAGACCAAGATATAGGTTTACAGAGCATGGTACATACGCCACAGATGATGACCAGACCCACCGTGGCAGTAGGGCAAGCAAAAGGAAGGTCAAAGAGAGAGAGAGAGAGATTGGCTATGGTCTGCATCTTATTTTATAGTGCTCCATAGGGACCTCCCTAGTAGTTCAGAGGTCACCATGGAATCACTTTGATTGGACACTTGGGAGTCACATGTCCTGAGCCTTAACTACACATGTGGGTTTTAGGTCACTTTCCAGACTTTATGTTACCCATGTGGCTCGGCCTGTGGGCTAGAGAGTCCTCTGACTCTCCTTTGCAGCTGGTGCACAAAGTTCTGATTTGGCAGATTCATAGGGAATCCCCTCCTCCCCCAGGTATGGAGAACTGTAGTGGGGTAAGACCAAGATGGGGGCAAAAGCACCCACTTTCATTCCTAGGAGACCTGGAATCCTTCACTATCTACCTAACATAAACATATTTAATTTTTTTTATTTCAGCATATTACTGGAGTACAAATGTTTACGTTATGTATATTACCCTTGCCTCAGCCAAGTAAGAGCTTTAAGACGTGTCTATCCCCCAGGCGGTGCACACTGCACCCATTACTACATGTGTAAATACCCATCCCTACCTCCCCTCTCCCATCTGCCCAACAATGCAAACATTATAATGGGGGTCAAAGTCACAGGGGACATTAAAACAACTGGCACCATCCCTGCCTTGATGGAGATAATGACCTTCAGAGTTTTATAAATAATAAAATATGGATGCTCCAGACTCTTATCTTTGCATTATTGCACTCAATGCAACGTTATTTTTATTGTGTAGAAATTAGGATGTTTTGCATAGCTTGAGCCCCCTCTCTCCTTCCTATCTTGCAGTGTAACTAGGACTTGCTCAGTACCATATCTTTGATATTACACAAAAATATTTTGGCAAGTACAAAAGATTCAGCAAAGGATACATCCATCACCCCTAAACTGATTTTTCAGGATAGCAGTTCCTATGCATATTACAAATATTGCAAAATCAGTCTAACCTTTTGTCCTGAAATTATCAGTTCCAGGTTTTAAATGGTGAACACCTGGCTTTAGTATACCCTGATTAAAGAAACAAATCCTTTTTCAGCAACATACCTGCCTTTGATGATTGGGTAGACTTTGACTATATCTACTGAATTTAAACACCAATCTTTTTGTCTGACTTCAGGCAGCTTTATCTACAGCATGTGGCAAGGTAATTAAACATGTTTTGAAAACCTCCTATTCAATTTTGTCTTTATTGTCATATACAGTACTCTCTGTTGATACAACATGTTTATATAAGGGTAAGCCTCAGAATAACATTAACCTAAATTCAGACTCAGGCTATGTGATTTACTAGTTTCCAAAAATTACTCAAAAAATTTTACTTCTATTTTCTAGTCCTCATTTTTCTAATCTCCAGATTGAGGGTAATCACATTTATTATATAGTTTGTCTAATCTGAAACATCATTTATTGTAAGTGGTACCATTGTTTTATTTATCACTAAGAAAGAATAAATACTACCAATTAATTTTGACAAATCATCAATAGTAATATGCACTCTAATTTCTAGAATGTGCTTCCTAAAAAGCAACAAAAACATTTCACATATTTGTTAAATTGTAATATACGATATGTAAGATATATAGCATGGTTCCTTAGAGATTTTTAATGTTAGTTTCTTTTCTGATTCATCTTCAGTCAGACTCTTATTATAGCAGTTTTGATGATCAGATTAGATGTGGTTTATATGCATGACAATATCCTATAAATCCATTGCCAATGCTCCTGCTTACTGTTGCATTATATCATCAGAATCTATGAATATTTACTCAAGCACTAGTATTAATTTGTCATGTGGTTTTAGAGAAGTAAATTGATTTTCTTGATTCACTTTATTAATTAGAAAAATGTTAATAAAAGCTTATAAACATTAGGTTTAAAATATATAGTAGATTCCAAAATAATTTCCAAATATGATGTGTTAAGTAGTAGTGGAAAAATGCCTAAAGTCAGTGAAATTTATGGAGTTTTGCTAATGCAAAAATATTTTTGCCTGTGTGCATGCTACTGAACAAGAAATCCTCTATCTAAAGAGAAAGACAAAGGTAAAGAGCTTGAAAAATCCTCTCATCCTTTATAGATAAAATCTCCAGAGCAGTGGTTTGGGCAGATGGGAAAGTTTTACTCCCTGTGCTGTATCTGTTCAGTTCATAAAAAGAGGACTTTGATCTCAGAGACTGTCAATCCAGTTCTTTTTATGAAAAATTTGCTTAAAGTAAACAGTAAAAGTAGCATAGCAGTTATTAAAATTCCACCCCAATTGGCTATACTCCCAGTTCCAAAACCCAAAACATGATGCCCATTGATTATTCAGATTATATTTAAGACATTTTTGTTTGCGTTTTTGAAGTACACCACTAGAAATAACAAATCTAGAGGAGAAAATTGCAAATCTTCCTTTTCAAATTCTAATCATATTAGATGAGTTAAAGTAAGTTTCAGCAAAAAATCCTTGCAGTGACATTTCTATTGACACAAGTCCTAAGTACTAAATTCTTAGCTGCATGCAGCCACTAGAGTTTTGTGGATAACTGTAAAATATTACAGTTAAGCTTAAAAGTACTGCCTGTCAATCATTTGAAAAGCACACTGATCTGTATAATTCCTGTACATTTTTTAAGTTTGATATGTTAATCTATTCATTGAGGCAGACTTGTTCAAAGCACTTCTAGTCTCTTTCAAAATCTATTTTGCCTTTTTTTTATTAGATACCCACTTGAGATTTCAAAGAAATTAGCAATATATAATAGAAGAAAACCTCCACTCATGACATCCAGTTATTTCACAATCTTGTTACATATAACTGTATAGTAAACACACTAGTTTTTACCATTCTACTTTTTGCAACTTAAGGTAGTTAAGAAGTTCAAAAACTACAGTCTGTGGTCTCTATTGCAGCTGGATTCTAGGTATGAATGAATGAATGAACTTGTTTCAATTAGAGAGGACAGACTGAAGCAGGAACAACCTTGCTGTTGTTTCAGCTAAGAACAAGGCCACAGGAAGTGAGTGCTTAAAGGTATCCAGATTCTGCACTACAGGTTCTGACAACAGTTGAGTTGTCACAGTGACCACAGCAGCAGAAGTAGCACACTCATGCCTGAAGCACAGCAACAGTTGTAAGCGCTGACTTTCTCTTATCCACACTTCCAATATTTTAAGTCCCCTATATTAAATTCCTTTCATAGGAAAGACCTAAAGTGGTTTCTTTTATTAAATCCTGACTGCTAAGCCACTAATGGAGAGTACGTTTAATTTAAAATTATTTTCCAAACATATTTAGGCATAGGGGAAAATTAAAGCAGCAGATATATGTATTTGAAGAGAGAACAAAAGAGTAAAGTGTTTAGGGAATTGGTTATGTTTGCAGCAATACCTAACTTCTTTGACACCAGGGACTGGTTTCATGGAAGACAATTCTCCATGGAAGGAGGGGGTTGGGAGTCGAGGCAGAGAAGCCGAACTCAGGCTGTGGTTCCCTCCCCTGGGTTTGGGGACTGCAATTTTAGAGGAAAGAATATTGCTGTGTAACTATGAAAATTGTATTTGTGGTTTAAAAGTATAGCACAGTTCTTGTCCCAAAACTTATGTCGTTTCAGAAGGAAAGAGATTATACTAGTAAATTATTTAAATTCACAAATAAACTGTAACCCAGAGGGTTATGTGATTATCTCAATATTACACAGTATCACAGGCTTGAATAAAACTTATCTGTCGACTTTTCATAAATCTCACTCTGCAAAAATCCCCTATTTTAAGAGTTTTAGCTCACTCTAGTTAGAAAAAAAAAAGGAGGGGTTAAGCAAAGAACATGGAAATCGGCAGTCCCCAACACCTTAGCCAGGACAAGTACTGGTCCATGGTCTGCTAGGAACTGGCCACAGTAGAGACCAGGCCACAGAGCTCTGTAGCAACCCCATAGGCCAAGCTATCCCCCCCCAACCCTGCCCCAGATGGCTTGTATCATACCTGAGCTCTGACTCCCACCTTCCCCCACCCCCAACTGTGGAAAAATTGTCTTCCATGAAACCGACCCCTGGTGCCAAAAAACGTTGGGGACCGCTGATGAAACTGTTTGCTAATTTAATTAACATTCAAATGTACATTTATTATGTTTCTACTAGGTGAGAGGCACTTTGATAGGAGCTTTATTAGGAAATAAGAAAAAGTGAAGACGAATCATACAAGTAATTTTACAAGTAATCATACAAGTAATTTTTTAAATATCAAGAGTAGTAGAGAAAATATATAAGTAGAAAAAGGAAAAAAAAAAAAGAAATGACAAAATAATACCAGCAATTTGGAAATAGGAAACAACCCAAATGTGGAGATTATGAACAAAACTAGCAGCTGAATATTTGCAAAGAATTATAAGCCAGATTATCTGCAAATAATTATCAAGAGAAAAGATGCAAAAAAAAAATGGCATACAGAAAAAACATTATACATAGCTAGAGATAACAGACATTTAAAAGAATAAGTGTTTGGCCTGAGCAGGCACAGGTGATCCTCACCTTGCATGGCAGTGCAGATCCATAAAAATGACTGTGAAAGCTGAACTCAGCAAGCTGAAACCACGTAAAGAAACCTCATACTCCATAGGCAAAATTACAATTGTTATGTGACCTTTAAAATTACCTGTCAAAACATTAAAAACTCTCTTGTGATTAGTTGTCACTGTACAAGAAAATTTGATAATAGCAAAATCGATATTTTTATACACTGTAATTTAAAACATTAGAAACATTGAATATCAATATATTTCTTTGTGAAAAAGTTTTGAAGAGAACTGTGAACACTGTTCGGCTTCAAATCCTCATTGTACATTGTAGAGGGAATATTTATTTCCTATATCTTGAGGCATTGTCATGCTCACTTACATGTTTGGATCAGTTTCAAACATTTATCCTTTGCATTTTCAATGTTGTGGAGTGTCTCTGAGAGTCCCTTGAAGATATCTTCCCTGGTGCCACTTTTTCTAAGATATCTTCATCCTTTTTGTCATAATCACTCTCCTCATTTATGTTGATAAATTCACCTTTGCTAGGTGTATGTATCTGCACATCTGAAGTCTCTGCAATGGTCAAGGTATCAATATTTCTATGGTCTGCTGTTTCCTTTATGACTACATTTACATTCCATTCAAATTTCATTTTTGGCATTTTACCTTTCATGTTTTTTTCTACACTTGCATATTTGTTGGACAAACCTGTCTTTCAATTGTTTATTTTATAAAACATCCTTTGGGTTTATCACTGGGAATCAAGGAGGCAACACAACTACATTCTTTGCTGTTTGTAAAATGAATAACAGATACACAGTCACCAATCACTGACTATCTTTGGAGAACGTGGTGATTGGTCACTAATCATGATATGCATCTATTATTTATATAGTGATTTGTGGATCAAAGAGCTAGTGGAAAAATTCATACTATATGTGATTGCTCACAATTAATATAACATGGTAACTGAAATGTAAACCCTGTGTTTTGGGGGCTGATGTTATTTAACTAAACTCTGGTAACTGAAATTTGTGCATATAGGAACCATGCAAATTAAGGACTTTCTGTGCATATTAATCAATTTGAAAGTTTGGGGAAAAATTTGATACATTTCTAAAAAATATAACATGCTAAAATTGGCACAAAAATAATAGAAAACTTGTCTAAGAAAATAAGCATTAAAGAAAATTAAAACTATATTTCAAACTCTAGGGGCCAGATGCTTTTGCAATAGTGTAAAGCACCTGCTCTCATATGGTAACAAGAAATACAAAAATTCAACAAAACAACAATAATAGTTTTTTATTGATCTCGCAGAGTGTTTGAGACAAGGAAATATTGATGAACTCTATTTTAAAAAGAAGCAGAACAAGCCACACATAATTAGGAAGAGAATGGTGATGCTAAATTACCTGGCTCATGCACCTGGTCTGGGTATGGGCTGGCCTTGTAGAGACAGAGACACATTGCTTAGTAGAGGAGAAAAAGGATTTTTCTTTTAAGAAATGGAGATGCTAATTCTAAAATTATATTAAATTGCATGAATTATAATAGCATAAACAACTTTCAAAAGAAGAAAAAAGTTGGAAGACTTATTTTACCAGATTTGAAGATGTCATAAAGCTATGGTTATCCAGACAGTGGCTTTCGGGGTATATATAGGCATGTACTTTAACAATGAAACAGAATAGGAAGCACAGTCGTAAACCCACATACATATTGACAGTTAATTTTCAACAAAGTTACCAAACCATTGTAATGGAGAAAGGATAAAGTTTAATGTGAATTGGGCTGGAAAAATTGGATAACCACAAGCAAAATAATGAGCTTCACTTTTTTCTTGTATCACATTCAGAATTAAATTAAAATGGATCATAGAAATAAATGCCAGAAGTAAAACTCTAATACTTTTATAACTAAACATTGGAGAAAATTACAGTGATCTTGGATCTGGCAAAGATTTTTTAAATAGTATACAAAAACATAATATCTTAAAATCAGTAAATTTTACTTTATCAAAATCTAAACTTTTGTTCCTCAAAATACATTGTCAACGTAATGAAAAGATATCTGTACAGTAGAAAAAAATTCTCAGAACATATATCCAACAGAAAACTTGAATCTATCTTATGTAAAAAAAAAAAAAAAAATTCACATAACTGTAAGGCAAATAGACCAATTAAAAATGCACTAAAAAAAATAAGACGACATAAATTTGAACAAATACTTCAGTAAAGATGCATGGATTAAAAAAACAGTACAAGATGTCAGCATTGTCAACCATTAGGGAAACAAATTAAAACTACTGTGAGATCTCACTACACACATCCTGCAAAGGGCTAAAACTTAACAGATTGGCCATACTAAGTTATGGGAAGAATGTAGAAGAATCAGAACTCACTTGTACTGCTCATAGGTCTGCAATGGGGAAACAGCAGAGTAAACAGTTGAGTAAACAGTTTAAGAGTTTCTTAAAAATGTAAGCATACATTTATTATACAACCCTGCTGTTTTACTCTAAGGTATCTATTGAGTAAACATAAAACTATATGCACACAAACACACCTTATTTGTGTTTACCAAATATTGGAAATAACTCAAAGGTTCACCAATCAGTAAGTGGATAAACAAATTGTGGTATATCCATACTAGAGAATAATACCACCAGCAATGAAAGAAAGGGCCTATGGATGCATGTAACAATATGCATGCGTTTCAAAATACTTATGCTCAGTGAAAGTAGATAGACGAAAAAAGTTTGTACTGGATGATTCCACTTGAATAAAATTCTAGAAATGTAAACTTAATTCATTCTGACAGGAAGCAAATCAATGCTTATAGATGGGGAGATGGAGTAGGGAGTAATGGATTACAATGGGACACAAGAAAACTTCTGAGGGTGATGGATATGCTCATTTTCTTGGTTGTAGTAATGGTCTCAGAAGTGACTCTGAAATTAACTCATTAAATTGTATGCTATACAAGGTATACAGTTTATCACATATCAATTATACCTCAATAAATCTGTTTAAAATATAGACTGAGTTTTTAAAAGAATGATGATAAAAATTATAGTAGCCATGGAAATTAAAATCAACTTCAAAAGGATAATACACAACTTAAAATAACAAAATAAAGCATATGCACTGAAAATGATTGCTTATAGAAAGGAGAATAGTGTAAACATTTTGTATTAGTAAATATACATATATTCATATATTAAATAATTTTCTTTATAAAACAATAAGATAATAATCATAAAGTTAAGAATCTATTTTACTCAATTCCAAAATTAAAACAATAAGTAAATATTCCAAATTTGGAAAATTGCTAGTCACTTTAAATGTTAAATGAAGTAGTCATGGTGATAAGCATTGATGTGTTTCTCAATACATGTTAAGTTCATTCAACAAATCTTTATTAAATGCCTATTCAGTAATGAGCATCATGCTGAGGTCAATGGTGCATGGAATCACTATAGTTCTTGCTTATTTTGAGATTTTATTTGAATGCAGAGAGCAGAGAGTAAAATGTTATTTCCTATTTGAAGACATTCTCATTTGGGCAATTCTTTCTGCCTAGAGATTCATTCCTTTTGCTTTTTTCATAAGCTGATAACCACTTAAACATCATCACCTCAAAGAAGCTGATCCTGATAACCCACTCCAAGTAGCATAACCTACATTTCCTGCTTCTCCTTGATGTTTGTGTCCAGCACTGCACCTTGGTTGCTTCCTTACCTGTTTGTCTTCTTTATTGATCTGTAAACTCCAGAAGGACAGGTGGTTGCTCCTTAAAACTGGAACACAGTATGCATGCATTTTAAAATAAATGCAAGAAATATATATAAACACACAAAATTAATGATATATTAAAAAACTGATCACAGAGTAAACAAAGAACTCATTGTCATTTTGAACAATATTAGAGCAAATAGTACAATGTTCAAGATATCATTTGGGAGATATAACTTTATTTTCAAGACACAATAATCCCTGACCAAATGTACATTTACTGACTTCAGTGTTAACTTGAGAAAAAAGAAAAACAACAAAAACAAAAACTTATTGTAAAAGGTTATAAGGCACAGTGTTGAGAAATTGAAATAATGCCATTATAGATATAAGATTTTTTTTCTCACCAGATGATATACTAGACTAAAATGCATTTCTGATTGGTTAGGGTAAAACTCCTAAATGGCAAAATGCTTGGATACAGAACTATCTTTCACACAAATATTTTTATGTTCTTGTAACTTTAAGGTTACTAGAATTTAAAAGTAGAGCCACATTGCTAAATGCTTCACAGATTAAATACGCATTAATCCATATTTAGGATTAAATTCTGCAACATGAATCTGTGAACTCAAAATAAAAAGAAACTCTGTTGATATATCACCATCAGGTGTCTCTCTAAATGCCTATTTTGTTAGTTCCTGTGCAAGCAAAATTGCCAAGAATGCTTATCTTTATAAACAGTGATTATCAATAAGCTTGTGAATTTTATCTTAATGTATCTTTATTATTAATATAATATAGTAATTGAGTTTTAAAGTATGACAATCAGATTTTATTTTCTAAAAGTATATTACTGATACTTTGGTAAACTATAATATTAGAAAATATCTATTATACTCATTTTACAAGCAACTTTTATATACACATGCAAAGGCTTCTATATCCACATGCACATACTAAAAGTAATAGCTCTATTAGCAAATTAGATATTCTAAAGAGCCTAAAAAATACACACATATTCACAGTTAGACAATCAATTGTATAAAGTCACAGTCTTTGTTCAGCAGAAAATTCTGTTTTGTTAGGATATAAATGAGAATAAAGATTTAAAACCAGGGAAAAAAATGCTTTAAGAAATCTGAAAATCAAATAAGGAAACATGCTTTTGCTGCACATAATAACTGATTTGCCCCTTGAAGCAATCAAACCGTAAGAGCAATCAGATAATTATCACTTACAGTTTCAATTTCACACATATTTGGTGGCATTGTAATGAGTCATAATTATGATTTAACTTTATTCCAATAGATAGAATGTTTAAAAATCTCTATAAACAATTGATAAAAGATAAAGACCTCTAACCCTACTAGTTTTACTTGGGTTTACACCAAGGTAGTAAATGAGATTATCATGGATATTTTAGAGCAATAAAATATATTGATACACATCTTTATAAAGAGTTAGATTTCTTAACTAATGCATTTGAAAGCAAACATTTGGAGTTTCATATGACTTATAGGAATGCATGTTTATCTATCCTATGTAGCTGCCACATTTTAATTGTAGACATATGGGAAGTTTCTGATTGGGCACTTAATAGTCCTAACAGCTTGCTAGTCAATTACAGTAAATATAGCAATATTAGTATCCTAGCACTGGTATTACTTGAGCAATTGGCACAGGGATACTGCATTTTATAAGATGAATACTTAATGTTTTTTTATACTGATGAAAATATGTATCTCAACAGTGGCAATTTGCATTATAAAAAATGATGCCCTTAGACGTGGATGAGAGAGTATAAACTAGGACATTTTAAACTTATTTCAATGTAAACAAATAACTCTGATAGATTTTAAAATACAATGTTGCCTAAGTTTTGATTATTTCAAAAATATACTTTGAAAGAACAGAGAGCAAGAATACCCGATTCAAGAATACAGAACAACATCTATTTATTTTATATTTAAAGAAAGCTAGATATAAATAGGCAGAAACCACTGGTCTGATGAGCATGGAATAGAATTTTAATTTCTTTTTTGTGGGGTGACTAGTTGGGCAGTGAATTTTGCCCTTTTGGGTGATGACAGATGTGTAATCTGTCAGAATAAAGACACCAACAAATAAGGAATAAATTCAATTCAACAGCGGTAGAATGTTTTTGTACTAAATTGAGTAAGGAAATTTGGTATAAAAAGTCCTAATCTCAAACTTGTAAGGTACAATTATCTTCAGGCATGAGATTTTACACAGTTTGGAATATGCCTGTACATGGTCTTATCTATTTTCTTAGATTGTGAATACCTTGAATACAGGAACTATGCTATACTTGTGTTTATGAGCCCAGAACTTTATCATATTTTATAGCCAAGCATTACAAAATATTGAAAACATATTTGTTCTCCTTAAGTTATCAACACAATCTGGATACTATGACATTTTATGTAATAAACTGTCCATATAATATTAAATATTCATCTGTATAAGTAACTGGGGTATTTGCTGGGGGTTATCAACTATTATTTGTTGGACATCCATTGTATATTACTGATGTATTATTGATTCACTTATATAACTAACACTTATTAGATAGGTATTGATCTAGATCCTGGGAAAATAGAAGTTTACAAAACATATGTACAATGCTCATAGAACTTATGCTTCGGTCGAGCAAACAAATAAATCATATTACTGCTGATAACCAGTGCTCTTATATAATGAAGAGTAAAACAGGATGAATGATAAGGAATAATACAGTGGGAGACACTTGGTTAAGAAAGATTATGAGAGAAGGCCTCTCCAATGAGATAATATTTGAACAGAGGCCTGAATGAAGTAGGAAGCAAGCTACCTGGACGTATTCTTAAAAATCATTCCAAGCACAAAAAACATTAATCACAAATTCTGTAGAGTGAAAGTGATTTTGGCATATTTGGAGAAAAGCAATATGACTAGAGTGGCTGGAGCCAAGTAAATAATGGAAAGAAAATTAGAAAATTAGGTCAGAAATTTTAGGATGGGTTGCAGACTATTTAGAGTCTTTTAGGCAATGTTAAGTCTTGGCCAGAATATAACTTTGGCCTAATTTTAGTGCCTACATATTATAGTATTTTCCTCTGAAAATTGAGCACATCAGGGAGTCAAATAAGAGGTAAGACTTAAGTCAAAATTGTCTATCTTCTCTATTATATAAGGACTCCGTAGGGGAAAATTACTACTAAAAAGGTATAGAATTCTTCATAATATTATTTTGTAAAAGAGATTTTTGCACACGATATTATTGAAGCATAAAATAGGAATACTTGACTAGCTAGAAAAAAGACATTCATATAAAAAATTTAAAAATAGCATCAAGAAGAAAATATTCTGATGATATAAAGTAGCTAAATAAGGTATAAAGAGAGCAAAATAGATGAGGAGAAAGAAATACGTTTAAACACATTACTAAATTTAAAACAATACAAAATTTGGCAAGAAAACAGATGCTAATGCTCTAATGTTTATTTAATACAATTTTTTAGGATATTAAAAATTTTTACTTTCATGGAATTTGAAGAATATTTGCGAGGATATAAGTAAAAAATGATAAATATGATTATTTTAGAACAGCAAGAATTAAACTTTTAATATGGTGAAACATATGTTTTGATCAATTTTTTCAAACAGTTTAGTCTACCCTAATTGATTCAGGAAACAATATAGTAAAATAGCAAAAACTTGAAAACCATCTAAAAGAAAGCATACTATAAAAACAAGTGTCATACCAAAGATTATACAAATGCCATTTCAATAACTATAAAGGTAATAAAGTTATCTATTACCAGAAAAAAAAAACTTTCTACATTGAAATATACATTCAATATAATAAAATAATTAAATTAAAAGGCAAAGACAGAGAGGAAAACGAAAAGAAAAACAGAGCATGAGTTATGACACTCATTTTAGTAGAAAGAGAAATTAACTAAATTTCTGAATTAAGGAGAGCATATTATGTAGAAATGTAGAAGCAAACACTAAAATAAACAATTTGAAGAGTTGAAAGTCATTCTGTTTAAGAAGCAGGAATCAGCCAAGAATTTCCTATGTTTCATTATAAACCTTTCCATACTTTTAATATTTTTAACAAAGTTCATGTATGGTTTAAAAAATAAAATTGAAAAAAATTTTATAAACTTGTGTTGCAAAATCTCCCATTAAAAACAATCAAATTAAGATGAGAAATACATCATAGAAAATATTTAAATAAATCCAAGAAATACACTTTATTCATGTATAAAAATTTTTATATAAAAAATCTGGGAGGGGGCGGAGCAAGATGGCGGACGAATAACACCGCCAGACAGAGGGTCTCTACAGAAAAGACCAATTCTAGCAGAAACTAGAGGAAAGAAGCAAGAAGACGAGCATACAGCGGACAAGGGCCGGAAGGAGGGGTACCTGAGACCCCGGGAGACTCCACGGGAGGAGGCTGCGGAGGAGAACTGGAGGCTGAGACCACCGGAGCAGCCCGGAGACCAGCGGCAAGGGTAGGTGGAATTGCTGTTTCCCCTCCCCTGCATTCGGGACTGCTGGCGGGCTCCCCAGTGGGTGGAGAGACCTGCGGACATCAGCCCAGAGACTGCCGCCGCTTGCCAACGGTGAGCCTGTAGCAGACGTGGCACCAGGTTCCCAACTTCCTCCGGGCACCTCCGTGTGCACGGACCCGAGCCGCGCGGCAGGCGCCATATTGCCTCCTCCTCCCCTCCGCCGACCCTACCCGCGGCTGCCCAGAGAGACAATACAGCCACCAGCCGGAGGCACCTCCAGGGAACGGGACCTTCCCGTTTGGGACCCCGCCCGCCCTCCCAGGTGCTGCTGGCACCGTGTTCCCAGGAAAACGGTGCCGACTCAGAGGCTGAGAGACATAGATCCAGCTTGGGCTCCCTGTGGGTGAATTAGGACCGGAAATCCTCTCCCTGGTGGGAATACAGTTTGAACTCTGGGACCCAGAGGTCGGACCTGCAGACCAGATCCCCTGCACCGAGGGCTAGCATTGCCCCGGGCACAGAAGGATTATACGCGAACAGCCTACTGAGGGCTGTGTGCCTCCAGGGGCGGATCGGCGTCCTAGAGGGCAACCCTCCTCCCAGGAGGAGGCCGTGCGCCCAACCCAGGTGGCGTTCCTATGCAGGGAACCTCCCCGCCGGCACCACAGTCCGGGGAGGCCTGGTGGCTTGTGGTCTGGCCTGCTGGCAGAGGCCCAGGAGTAGCTGCAGAGTTGGGGAGGGTGGAAAGAAGCGAGGCCTGCTGCAGACTGCGGGTCTCAGACAGCCCCACCCCCACCTTCAGACTTTCTGGCTGAGCGGGACCATTCCAGCCCTGCCCTGACAGCTTTCCCTGTAAGCTGAGAACAGAACTTTGACCCCTGCTAACGGCCTGAGGGCAGGCTTACCCAACCCAGCTCCGCCCAGAACGAGAGCTGATAACAGGACTCAAAATCAACACCATAGCCTGTTCCTCCAAGCAAACGCCACCTACTGACAGGGGCGGCATCTTGCACAGCCTTTCCACGGCATCCACTGACTCAATATACAGGGAGTGGTCCAATTTCACCCA
This sequence comes from Microcebus murinus, assembly GCF_040939455.1. NCBI lineage: Eukaryota > Metazoa > Chordata > Mammalia > Primates > Cheirogaleidae > Microcebus > Microcebus murinus. The sequence goes on from NC_134116.1 coordinate 54,707,250, forward strand.
CAGGCACCACCTAACGCCTCAGAAACTAAACAAGGTGTGTGAATACCCAAACAATAACCTAAGGAAAGAAACAACAACTGATCGACATGGGAAGAAGTCAGCGAAAGAACTCAGGAAATATGAAGAACCAAACGGAAAACACACCCCCAAGGAGGAGCACCAGCCCCCTAGAAACGGACACCGACCAAAATCAGGCAACCAATATGACAGAAAAGGAATTTCGTATGTGGATCATAAGAACACTCACCCAGCTGCAACAACAACTCAATAACCAACACCAAGAAAACACAAAAAACCTCCAAGAAATGGAACAAAGTTTCAACAAAGAGATTGACACAGTGAAGAAAACTTTAACCGAAGTCCTGGAGATGAAGAATCAACTCAGAGAACTACAAAATACTGTGGAAAGTCTCAAGAACAGGGTAGATCAAGCAGAAGAAAGAATCTCAGAGCTTGAAGATAACACCTTCCAATTAAATAAATCAGTCACAGAAATACAGCAGAGAAACAAGAGAAAAGACCAAAGCCTACAAGAGCTGTGGGATTATGTGAAAAAACCTAACGTGAGGGTCATAGGTTTAGCCGAAGGGGAGGAAGACAACACTCAAGGGCTGGACAAGCTTTTTGAAGATATAATAGAGGAAAATTTCCCAGGCCTTGCTCAAAATCTTGATATACAAGTTCAAGAAGCCCAGAGGACCCCTGGGAGATTCAATGCAAACAGGAAGACGTCACGTCATGCAGTCATCAGACTGACCAAAGTATCAACTAAAGAGGCCCTTCTAAGAGCTGTAAGACAAAAGAAGCAAGTGACATACAAGGGAAAGCCAATTCGAATAACATCAGACTTCTCTAATGAGACTTTACAAGCAAGGAGAGACTGGGGCCCCATTCTCACTCTTTTGAAACAAAACAATGCCCAGCCTAGAATATTATTCCCTGCAAAACTAAGCTTCATATATGAAGGAGAAATAAAAACATTCTCAGACAAGCAAAGGCTCAGAGAATTCACCAAGACAAGACCAGCCCTACAAGAAGTACTTAAAACAGCGTTACGCACGGAACATCATAATAATAATCCACGGATATAAAAACAACCAAAACCCAAAGATATTAAAGGCCAGATATTACAATGGCTCAAGACAGAAATCATAGCAACAACATCCAACCCAACAGAATGATCAGTAATCTACCTTACCTATCAGTTCTCTCAATAAATGTGAATGGCTTAAACTCTCCACTCAAGAGACATAGGCTGGCTGAATGGATAAGAAAATGCAGGCCAAGTATATGCTGTCTTCAGGAAACACATTTAACCTGCAAGGATGCACATAGACTAAAAATAAAAGGGTGGAGATCAATATTCCAAGCAAATAGAAACCAAAAGAAGGCTGGTGTGGCAGTTCTAATTTCAGACGATTTAGTTTTTAAACCAACAAAAGTAGTAAAAGACAAAGAGGGTCATTATATAATGGTGAAGGGCACAGTCCAACAAGAGGAGATAACAATTTTAAATATATATGGACCCAACTTAGGTGCACCCAGATTCATAAAGCAAACCTTACTGGAGCTAAGCAAATGGATTAATAGCAACTCCATAATCGCCGGAGATTTCAACACCCCACTGACGGCACGAGACAGATCCTCCAAACAGAAAATTAATAAAGAAATAATGGACTTAAACAAAACTCTAGAACAATTGGGTCTGACAGACATCTACAGAACATTCTACCCAAAATCCACTGAATATACGTTCTTCTCATCAGCTCACGGGACATTCTCTAAGATTGACCATATCCTAGGACACAAAGAAAATCTCAAGAAATTTAAAAAAATAGAAATCATACCATGTACTTTCTCAGATCACAGTGGAATAAAACTAGAAATCAACCCTAACAGAAACTCACATTTCTACACAAAAACGTGGAAATTAAACAACCTCCTACTAAATGATTACTTCGTAAATGAAGAAATCAAGACGGAAATAAAAAACTTCTATGAAGAAAACGACAATGGAGAGACAAGTTATCAACTCCTCTGGGACACAGCTAAAGCAGTTCTGAGAGGAAAGTTTATCTCCATAAATGCCTATAACCAAAAGGCAAGAAGATCACAAATAGACAATCTAATGAAACGACTCAAAGAGCTGGAAAAAGAAGAACAGACCAACCCCAAACCCAGCAGAAGAAGTGAAATCAACAAGATCAAATCAGAACTAAACGAAATTGAAAACAGGAAATCTATTCAGGAGATTAATAAAACAAAAAGTTGGTTCTTTGAAAAAATAAACAAAATTGACACGCCATTGGCTAAGCTAACGAAAAGCAGAAAAGAGAAATCTCTAATAAGCTCCATCAGGAATGAAAAAGGAGATATCACAACTGATCCCAAAGAGATACAAGATACAATTTATGAATACTACAAAAATCTTTATGCACACAAACTGGAAAATGTGGAGGAAATGGACAAATTTCTAGAAACACACAGCCTCCCTAGGCTCAACCAGGAAGAAATAGATTCCCTGAACAGACCAATCTCAACAGCTGAAATAGAAACAGCAATTAAAAATCTCCCTAAAAAGAAAAGTCCCGGTCCAGATGGCTTCACACCTGAATTTTACCATACTTACAAAGAAGAACTAGTACCTATCTTGCAGAAACTATTCCACAACATCGAGAAGAACGGAAACCTCCCCGACACCTTTTATGAAGCGAATATTACTCTGATACCAAAACCAGGAAAGGATGCAACAAAAAAAGAAAACTACAGACCAATATCCCTAATGAATATAGATGCAAAAATTTTCAACAAAATCTTAGCTAACCGAATACAGACACTTATCAAAAAAATAATCCACCACGACCAAGTGGGCTTCATCCCAGGGATGGAGGGATGGTTCAACATATGTAAATCTATAAATGCAATTCACCACATCAACAGAAGCAAAAACAAAGACCACATGATTCTTTCAATAGATGCAGAAAAAGCTTTTGACAAAATTCAACACCCTTTCATGATACGAACACTTAAGAAAATAGGCATAGAAGGGACATACCTAAAAATGATACAAGCCATATATGACAGACCCGTAGCCAACATCATACTGAATGGGGAAAGACTGAAATCATTCCCACTTAGAACTGGAACCAGACAAGGCTGCCCACTATCTCCACTTCTGTTCAACATAGTGCTGGAAGTCTTGGCTACAGCAATCAGACAGGAAAATGGAATCAAAGGTATCCAAATAGGGGCAGAAGAGATCAAACTGTCACTGTTTGCTGATGATATGATATTGTATCTAGAAAACCCCAAGGATTCAACCAAGAAACTCCTGGAACTGATCAATGAATTTAGTAAAGTCTCAGGATACAAAATTAATACACAGAAATCAGAGGCATTCATATACGCCAACAACAATCTAATTGAGAACCAAATCAAAGACTCAATTCCCTTCACAATAGCAACAAAGAAATTAAAGTACCTAGGAATATATTTAACCAAAGAGGTAAAAGACCTCTACAGGGAGAACTATGAAACACTGAGGAAGGAAATAGCAGAGGATGTAAACAGATGGAAATCCATACCATGCTCGTGGATCGGCAGACTCAATATCGTCAAAATGTCTATACTACCCAAACTGATCTACAGATTCAATGCAATACCTATTAAAATCCCATCAGCATTCTTCACAGATATAGAAAAAATAATTTTACGCTTCGTATGGAACCAAAGAAGACCCCGAATATCAAGAGCAATTCTAGGCAACAAAAACAAAATGGGAGGCATTAATATGCCAGATATTAAACTATACTACAAAGCTGTAGTAATTAAAACAATATGGTATTGGCACAAAAACAGGAATATTGACCAGTGGAACAGATGTGAGAATCCTGATATAAAACCATCCTCATATAGCCGTCTCATCTTTGACAAAGCAGACAAAAACATACGCTGGGGAAAAGAATCCCTCTTCAATAAATGGTGCTGGGAAAACTGGATAGCCACCTGTAGAAGGCTAAAACAGGACCCACACCTTTCACCTCTCACAAAAACCAACTCACGCTGGATAACAGACTTAAACCTAAGATATGAAACTATTAGAACTCTAGAGGAAAAAGTTGGAAACACTCTCCTAGACATCGGCCTGGGCAAAGAGTTTATGAAGAAGTCCCCAAAGGCAATCACAGCAGCAACAAAAATAAATAAATGGGACATGATCAAACTACAAAGCTTCTGCACAGCCAAAGAAATAGTCATGAAAGTAAACAGACAACCTACAGAATGGGAGAAAATTTTTGCATCCTATGCATCCCATAAGGGACTGATAACTAGAATATACTTAGAACTCACGAAAATTAGGAAGAAAAAATCAAATAACCCCATTAAAAAGTGGGCAAAGGACTTGAACAGAAATTTTTCTAAAGAAGACAGAAGAATGGCCAACAAACATATGAAGAAATGCTCAACATCTCTAATCATCAGGGAAATGCAAATCAAAACCACAATGAGATATCACTTAACCCCAGTGAGAATGGCCTTTATCAAAAAATCTCCAAACAATAAATGCTGGCGTGGTTGCGGAGAGAGAGGAACACTCCTACACTGCTGGTGGGACTGCAAACTAGTTCAACCTCTGTGGAAAGCAATATGGAGATACCTTAAAGCGATACAAGTGAATCTACCATTTGATCCAGCAATCCCATTGCTGGGCATCTACCCAAATGATCCAGTGACACTCTACAAAAAAGACACCTGCACTCGAATGTTTATAGCAGCACAATTCATAATTGCAAGGCTGTGGAAACAGCCCAAGTGCCCATCAATCAAAGAATGGATTAATAAAATGTGGTATATGTACACCATGGAGTACTATTCAGCTCTAAGAAACAATGGTGATATAGCACACCTTATATTTTCCTGGTTAGAGCTGGAACCCATACTACTAAGTGAAGTATCCCAAGAATGGAAAAACAAGCACCAGATATATTCTCCAGCAAACTGGTATTAACTGAGTAGCACCTAAGTGGACACATAGGTGCTGCAGTAATAGGGTATTGGGCAGGTGGGAGGGGGGAGGGGGGCGGGTATATACATACATAATGAGTGAGATGTGCACCATCTGGGGGATGGTCACGATGGAGACTCAGACTTTTGGGGGGAGGGGGGGAAATGGGCATTTATTGAAACCTTAAAATCTGTACCCCCATAATATGCCAAAATAAAAAAAAAAAAAAAAAAAAATCTGGGAAATTATCATATTCTCTGATCACAATGTAATGCGATTATGAATGAAATTTATAGTTAATATTAGTGTATTGTACATTTAAAATTTTCTAAGAGAGTAAATTTCAAATGTCTCATCACGAAAAGTGATAAATATTTGAGGTGATGGATACATTAATTCACTTGATTTAATGATTCCACATTGTATTTAAAACTATAATATCACTTTTACATACAACTATGCATATAACTATAACTTTTCAATTAAAAATATTAAAAATTTAAAAAAGAGTAGCACAATTCACAATTGCAAAGCTGTGGAAACAACCCAAGTGCTCATCAATACATGAGTGGATTAATAAAATGTGGTATCTGTATATCATGGAGTACAATTCAGCTATAAGAAACAATGCTGATATAGCACCTTTTGTATTTTCCTGGATAGAGCTGGAACCCATTCTACTAAGTGAAGTATCCCAAGAATGGAAAAAATAAGCACCACATGTACTCACCAGCAAATTGGTATTAACTGATCAACACCTAAGTGGACATATAGGAATAACATTTATTGGGCATCGGGCAGATGGGAGGGGGGAAAGAGGGGATGGATATATATATATATATATATATGTATATATATATATGTATATATATATGTATATGTATATATATATATATAATGAATGCGATGTGGACCATCTGGGGGATGGACACACTTGAAGCTCTGACTCCAGGGCGGGATTGGGGGCAGAGGTTGGGAGGGGGTGAAGGCAACACACGTAACCTAACCATTTGTACCCCCATAATATGCTGAAATTAAAAAAAAAAAAGTCTCAAGCCAAAAATAAAATTTAAAAAACAACATAAAATGTGCAATAAAAATAAAAATTGTTATTGAAGATAAGCACCACATATGAAAGATAAATAGAAAATCCATTTAATGTTTAATAAATAATTAAAGTTGTCAGAATTTCCATATAAATAAATATGTAGCAATAATAGGGTATTCACAGGAAACATATAGGTAGTTTGCAATTGCTTATCAAATAATTATCACATCCATAAATATACATAAAGTTAAATAACAAGATTTCCTTTCTATTTAATGGATTGTAGAGGTTCAAAGTTATAATGCAAAGAACTGGTAGGATAAGTCTCATATAAATTTGATGGAAATGTAAATTCGTCCAAGCTCATTTTGAGGAAAATTTAGCACCATTTCTCAAAACAAATTCAAGAATTTATATCATTAATATAGTAATGTATGACTTTAATTACTAGTTAATTGGTATGTTCATTTCAGGATAAATCATACTGTCAATAAGTAAGAAAGATAAAATTTGTTAATGTCTATCAATATAAGAACCTATATAAATTATAGTATATCATATAATACAATTTTATTCAGCAATTGAAAAGAATAAATAATGTGTCTTGTCAGACAGAGAAAGTTTTCTAAGAAATTTCACCAAGTAAACAAACCAAATGTTTAGTCTTTATTTGTTTTCAATAGATAAATAGATAATATGAGACAAATAATTGCAAGTGGAATGAATTTTTCCTTTTAGAATATGAAATAAATGATAGGTTATGATTAAATATAAGGAATAGGAGCAGAGACCCAGAATGGGAGGGAGTATGTTCACCTTTTATTGCCAACCTTTTTTATATAATTTTTTAACCTATGAATGGGATGCTTTTCATAATAACACTTAGGGACACAAATATGAAGACACTGACTTCAAAAGGAAGTGACATTCTCTAAATGATGAGGATTTCTTAGATATTTGTAATATAGATGATTAGGTCAGAGATGATGTCCTTGAGAGAAAATAATTATGGCATGGTTCTCTGTGAAAAAGAAGTTTTTTTTGTTTTTTTTTTGAGACAGAGTCTCGCTTTGTTGCCTAGGCTAGGGTGAGTGCCGTGGCGTCAGCCTGGCTCACAGCAACCTCAAACTCCTGGGCTCAAGCGATCCTTCTGCCTCAGCCTCCCAAGTAGCTGGGACTACAGGCATGAGCCACCATGCCCGGCTAATTTTTTCTATATATATTAGTTGGCCAATTAGTTTCTTTCTATTTATAGTAGAGACGGGGTCTCGCTCTTGCTCAGGCTGGTTTCGAACTCCCGACCTCGAGCAATCCGCCCGCCTCGGCCTCCCAGAGAGCTAGGATTACAGGCGTGAGCCACCACGCCCGGCTGAAAAAGAAGTTTGAAAAGGGGATAAGAATAATGGGCAGCAAAATTCTAAATTATCAATACATTTTTCTCAGATTCCTTGTAATAAAACTAGGCATTTCTGCTTTATAAATTTTTTTCCCTAATTTATACTGTATAAATTATCACTACACTTAAGATATATTGGGGAAAAGTCAAAATAATTGGCTGAGCACCTCCTGTATACATGTGCTCTTTCATTCAACAACGATTTATTGAGTGCTTATAATGTGCCTGACATTTTTCTGGGTATTTCTAGGATACAAGGAAGAGTAAAACATATAATACCCCTGTGCTCAAGGAATTTTGATTCTGGTGGGAAGATAGAAATAAACAAGCACATTTATAATATCTTATCATATATAAGAGCTATGAGAAATTTTAACTGTGTCAGTTATGTAAAGAGAGTAAAGGCAAATTGATTAGAGAAAAATCTCTATAAGCTTTAGGCATTCAAGTAGAGACTTGAAGTGGCAGTGTGAACATTAGAAATATTTGAGAAAGGATAGTTCTAAGTAGATGGAAACACCGACACACTGTGAGGCAGGAGAATGTTTTTTGGGTTATGTTGTAAGAATAGCAAGAAAAACATTGTGGGTGAAAAACAGTGAACAGAAAGGGGAGAAGTAAAAATTGAAGTCAGAGAAGTAGGTTTTAGACCAGATAACTTAACCCTTTATTCATCTTAATAAGGATAAAACCAGAGTAATATAAAGTGCTTATGCAATTATTTCTTAGAAATACTATGCCCACGACCCAACATATATGAAATAATGAATTTAATGGTTAATTCAAAGAGAAAGTTTCTTTCTTTCATATGCCGTTCCTTTTTTCTCCTCCTCCTCCTTCTTCTTTTGTCTCCTCCCACCTTCCTTTCCCCAATTAGCAACAAAAAGTACAGATAAGTTCTAGAATTTTGAAATGCCAGCAAGCTTATGACCAGTTGATATTTATTGAAATCTCAATTAACAATAATAATCTTTAGGGAGGAGGGCACAAAGGATATATAATTCATTCTCTTTGCCTTGTTTTATAATGCATGTTCCTACATTAAGCCTGTTCAGAAGAAGACAATGGATATTTAGGTTACAACTTGTTGACCACCATGGAATTATTATTTTTTAAGTGTGATATGCAGTATTCTCTTTGTAAAAAACCTTTAGGAACCCTCTATCACCTTGTAAGTTACTTAAAGACATACTCAAACATTAAAGCAGTTCCTAGCATGGTACCTGATACCAGGTAAATATTAATATTGAATCATATCTTATTACCCTAAATAATATATTTCTCCTAACAAACTACATTTTGTTATTATAGTTGTTTTTAGTGATATCATTCTGAAATATCTGACTGACTAAATTTCTCTTTTTGTTTTGTCTTTCAAAAGGATAAATCTGTGAACTCATATTTAGTACACATGAAGCCATCATTTTTAATAATTTTAACCTTATTTGTGTCTCCACTTTTTCCCACTGTTATTTTTGCTTTCTCATTCCAACCACTTTTTAACTCATTTCATGACTTAAAGAAACCTGGCTTTCAGAAATAAAATTGGATATGAGTAAGACATCACAATTAAACATATAAAAATTAAACAACTAAATATATATAGGATTATCTAATAAATTAGCATAATGGTAATGACATGCACTATTGATATCTTCAATTTTAATTGCCAATATTTAAAGTGAAAATATTTTCTTTCAGAATATTAAATTTCTATTGAAAATGCACATCAGTGTTCAAAGTACCACATTATATTATTCTGCAGTAGTTTTTTACAAAATAATTAATTTTAAGAGACCATATGTTCTATAATCACATTCCAATCCTGTGGGAAATTGAGTGAAAATATCTATAATAATTAAACTTAAATAATTTTATCAGGAACCAAAGCTAATATGCACTTCTCATATAGACACTGCCTTTAGCTATGAATACATAAAATTAAAAAGGTATTTATTTTACATATATCAATTGCTTAATAAGCAAAAAGAGTAAATGATTTTTGTGAATAAGAATCATCCAATGAATTCCAATAGAGATATCATTAATATGTCAAGGAAAATAATGAAGGCATGTCTCTCCTTATAAACTCTATATTCAATAGCTCTCAAAATTGTATCTGAATATTCTCTAACAACTATATCTCCCACTGCTATTCTAACATTCCTAACCATTGCATGACTGTGTTAACCATTTTTGGTTTCTTAATCTTCTCTGAACCATTTCTTTACTGCCTGCCTCCTGACTTTAGGCCTTTTTCAGCAATCAAAGTAAATAGTTGATACTTTTGTTATATGATTTAACTACATCTCTAATCATATAAGGGTGTGAATCCTTCATCTTAGTAGGTGGAATACAAGATTGAATTGTGTCCTTGGCCTCAGGAGACACTGCAATGTGTTAAATTAACTGCTGGTGTTATATTCTTATGCAATATTCCTGGAACTACATGAATGCCAGTACAATATTTCTATTAAAGTATATATGTTAATAACTAATAATATCAATGTTGACTTAGTTATGGCATTCTATTAACATTTGGAATTATAAACTCCCATTCAATCTCTCCAATATTAGCAAAACTATTCCTGGGTGTATGTTGCTAATTATCTCACAGCATAGCCTGAGTATACACATACTCTGTAGGACAAACATTTTTAAATAAATGATAGTACTATTTTCAATCTTGAATAAATGTCCATGAGATAAGTATATCTCAAAATGAAAATATGTCTTCCCTCTTTACATCAAGTTTTTAGTAGAAAATTGAAGTAGGCTCAGTAGGTTGCTTAAAGAGCAGTTTCACTGGGACCCTGATTTTTTTTTTAACTATAAGCAGGAAACTGCAGATAAGGGATTTCCACGGATGATTGACAAATGTTTTCTGCTTTATTGGAGCAATGGAGCTTTAGTCGGTTTTCAAAATAACAAATAATGGGAATCTCCTGAAGAGCAAACCTTTTTATATGCTTGGACTAACAATCATCTCTGGGAAAACTTCAATGCCCTCAGGGATTAAGGAGAGAACTTGCTGGCAATACGGTTCATTCCAGAATTGTTTCAGGACCGGGACATGATGGAGATAAGGAGGAGACATCGCTGGTCTGGAAATAAACAATCTATTCTCTGGTGGAATACAATAGAGAAATATTTATCAAGCATTGATGGGTCTTGTGGGAATTCAGATTAATTGTGATATTCCTTTCCAAATGTTCTATTTGTTGTGGCAGTTTAGGGCACCCTGCATGAGTTTCTACAGAAAAATGTTAAATATTCTTGTTGACCAGAAATATATGCATTTCATGTTTCTTGTGTAATATATTGAAGGTGGATGTATATAGAAATTGAGAAGAGAATGAGAAGAGAATGGTGATACAGGGCTTTTGCTCTCAGTGCTTAGTTCTCCAATGTATCTTTTACATTATTGAATTTTCTATATTATCTAAGGGATCCGAAATATAAGACTTGTCAGTTCACACTGTTGGTTGGAATTTTAAAAGACAAATTTCACTGATTAAAACTCACAAAACATAAAGTATGTAATCCAGAGAGACAATTAATTAATTTACAGTGAGAGATATTACAGGAGGTAGGTCAGACTTTTGTGTTTGTCTAACCATTAATTTATATTCCCTATAGACAGCTGACATGGGAAGAAAAATTATCACTAGGAGATAGCTGGATAGGCATGACAATAAGGCACAGAGATCAGTTATAGGATTCAGATATTAAGTGGCATGAACTCTAGCAGTTTTATGAATCCATCTCTATGCATTTACCGCCATCCACTCAGACTCTCTGATGTAAAACTTTGATGTGATCTATCATTTTTCTTTGCTATTTTTATTGTCCACAACAATTTAATTACTTTGTCTTTTAAATTCTATCTCTAAAATAATGCATGTCTCTAATTATCTTTCACAATGTCTTTATCCAACCCTAGTTAAAGCCATTCTCAGAACTACTGTGACAGACTAGCACCTAGTCTCTCGTTTACCGCTCTCAGTCTCTGCTCCCATCTCCATAGATTCTTTCTATAGATAAAGATCATAAGAATATGTGTGTATAGAGTTCAACTTCTCATTTTCTTTATAATAAAAAACTCAACATTTTTCTAAGTTCCCTAAATTCATCTTTTATCACTCATCCTCTTCATTCAATATGCTCAGTCACCCTATGTTTGCTACCTTGCTGTGTTATATTAGACATAATACTCCGAACAATGCATTTATTGTTTGAGAGATTTTATCATTTGTAGCATTTGTTAGAATAACAGAGCACCAAGCGCAGTTTGATCAGATTCCCCCATGCCAACCTAGGTGTCTATTTCTGTCTCACTGGGGTTTTGACAAGAGAAAAGCAGCAAAGGACAATTGTTTGCTGATCTCTAATTCTCTCCTCTTACCTCTGAATCTCAACAAAATTTTTTTCCTCATGTCATAATTCATATCAGCTTAATGGCTTTACTGTAAAACTGTATAGTCTACAGTCATCCAGGCTTATCTTATACTGTTAGTGTCCATCTTTAAGCACTTGAACAAATTCACTTCTCTCTTAACAAAGTCATACTTCTGCAAATTAAATGGGCTGTTTTCAAATCACTATACTTTAAGGACATTAAACAATTCTATTAAACAATTAACACTCAAACATTGACTTCTTTTAGGCTGTAATTTGTCAACTTCTAAAGCAGCAAATATATTTATTGGGTGAAAAGATGAGGGGTAATTATGAACAATTGATGGTAGGTGTGGGTGAAGATCAGGAATGTTATCCCTTTGTTTCTGCATGACTTTCAAAGGGTTGTATATCTTTATTAGTTCACAATATGAACGTGTAGGGAGAAATGTGCTTATGTTAATTCCTCAAGCTTATGAAAGTTGAGAGTGAACAATATATACCACTTAATGTAAAGAGCATCTATAGAAGGTAAAATCAGAATAAATAATTAGTTGTCTCTTTACAAGATAACATGAACCAAGTAGTGTAGGTAAGGGAATTCTAAACATAAAATAAAAGGCAATAACCAAGAGCCATCAGAGCACATGAAATAATAGTGAATTTTATCTCCACATCTAAAGATGCTAGTAGTTATTTAGTTTGGAATATTATGGAATAAACTCTCAAGACTCTGTGCAAAACTATTCATGTTCTATAGTGTCTTAAAGCCTACAAATTTACCTCTGGTAAGCAAAATTTCCAAATTTGCACTTTAACCTCAACATTTCTTTTGTGTTGTATTTCTCATTTTACCTAGTAGATTTGCCAGAACCATAGGTATCCCATAGGTTTTGGTTTGTTATGTTTCAATGTTCATTTGTTTCAAGAATTTTTTTGATTTCCTTAATTTATTCCTTGACCTAACAGTTGCTTAGGGCCATGTTATTTAATTTCCATTCATTTGTTGAGTTTTCAGAGTTCCTTTTGTTGCTGATTTCTTGTTTTACTCCATTGTTTTTGTGAACATACATGAAATGATTTCAATTCTTTTATATTTGGTGAGATTGTGTTGTTGTTGCCTACATTGGTTTATCCTGGAGAATGTTCCACATGCTGATGAGAATAATGTATATTGTATAGCTGTTGGATGAAAAGTTCTATAAATGTCTGTCAGCTTCATCTGGTCTGTAGTTCAATTTAAATCTGATATTTATTTTTTGATTTTCTTTCTAGATGATCTGTCCAATGCTGAAAGTGAGGCATTGGGGTTCTCAAGTATTGTTTTAAGAGAATCTATCTCTCTTAAGCTCTAATAATATTTTCTTTATATATTTGGGTGCTCCAGTGTTGGCCACACATATATTTAAAATTATTATATCTCATTTCTCAATTGATCCATTTATCATTACATCATGACTTTCTTTGGTTCCTTTTATGTTTTTTGACTTAAACTTTATTTTGTCTGGTACAATTACAGCTACTCCTGCATGAATTTGGTTTCTGTTTATGTAGAATATATTTTTTCCATTTCTTCACTTTTGGTCTATTAGTGTTGCTATGAAAGAAGTCACTTTCTTGTAAGCAGCATATAATTGTACTTTGTTTTTAATCCATTCAGCCAGTCTATATCTTTTAATTGGGGAATTTAAATCATTTACATTCAAGGTTGTTATTGATAGGTGAGGACTTACTCCTGTCCTTTTGTTAATTGGTCTCTGAATGTTTCATAAATTCTTTGTTCATTTCTTCCTCTTTTATTGTTTATCCTTAAAATTTGTTGGTTATCTGTATTGATAACATATAATTCTTTCCCCTTTCTCATATTTGTATCTGTTCTGCCAATGAGTTTTATACATTGGTATGTTTGTACGATGGTACTATCATTCCCAAACTTCTAGATGTAGGATTTCCTTAAGCATTTCTTGTAGCTAGTCTAGTAGTGATTAATTCATTCAGCTTTGCTTGTCTGGGAAAAGATTATTTCTCCTTTATTTCTGAAGGATAGCTTTCATGGGTTTAGTATTCTTGGCTCGAATTTTTTTTTTCCCATCACTTTCAATATGCCATCCCATTCTTTCCTGATCTGCTTCTGCTCAGAAATCTGCTGTTAGTCTGATAGAGATTCTCTTGACCCTTTTCTTTTCTTTTTTTTTCCATTTACTTATTTATTTATAACATGAAAAATAGAGGCATTTATTGAAGAAGATACAAGAAACATTGTACATAGAACAAGGACCCCTCAGTCCTCTTCAAAGTAGGCCTTGGGAGCTCACACAGTTCTCCCAGCATCTCTTAACCTAACCTGTACACAGGTTCAACATTCTCAGGTGTTCTGCTTATAGCAGGCCTTCCAAATGTGGTTCACTTTCAGCAGATTCTTGACCATCTTTGAAGTGAGACCACACTTTTATTTGCACTGCACTCATTGCATTGTCCCCAAAAGCCTTCTGAATAATCCGAATAGTTTCCACAGAGGAATGTTCAAGGTTAATACAAAATTTAATACAGAGTCATTGCTCTACTCACTCAGCCATTTTGAATGCGATGGCCACACAATACACATGCTCACTGAATGTCATTCAGCAGTATCTGCATGTTTCTTAGTGGTTTAAGCTATAATTCTTTGCAGGCTGTGGTGAGGCTTTATGAGACTTTACTGGGGTCATGGACACTAGGTGGGCCAGTCTTCAAGCCCCTGGATGGCATATGCTAGCACCAACTGTAGCAGTAGTGGGCCTCAAGTGGACCAGTTCTTGGGACCCCAGGCAGCCTGTGTGGGTATCAGTGGTGGCAGCAGTGGGCCCTGGTTGGTCCTCTGAACAGTCTTCAGTCCTCTGAACAGGATGCACAGATATCAACAATGGTCATGGCGACCTGACTGTGCCAGACTTCGAGTCCTTGGGCAGCAAACATGAGAGTGCAGTGACCCTGACTTTGGGGGTAGCAGAGCTACTGTCAGGGGAGGCAGTCCCAGGCAGATGGCCTGTCAGACTCTGGGGATTGCATGTTTCAGCTCTTTGTGTCTTAGAGGCAGCCTTCCTGAAGTGTTGGACCACCTCTTCCCTTGGGTGTAGGTTACCGCATGGGCTTGTGTGCTGGGGACACAGCTACAGCACTGGCTTTAACTGATGTGATATTGCAGCCCTTTGAGTGCATGTGGAGAGTTATGAGTGTAATCTCAGGGTGCAGAGACTCAGACATCACTGGGTCCCAGGGTGGGATATTGTCTGGTGTTGGCTCCATTCTCAAAATGGCACCATGCTGCAGTGTCTTAGGTTGCAAGGGGTAGGTAGGAACTTGTGTATTCTTCCTCTGAAACAATGAAGTCACATGGACTTCAGGAAGCTCTCTGTCCATGGCTCAGGGCCTGTGAGGCCTGATGGGCTCTCCGGGAGCTAGGATTACAGGTGTCTGGAGGGAATATAGACTGTTGGTGATCTCTCTCTTACCTTTACCCCACAATGAGGAATCATTCTTAGCTCTGAGCCAGTCCTGACTGGTACTTTGCTACCCTGTCTATGCTGCCATCTCAAGTTTCCTTGCCTCTGAGGGTTCCTTTCACTTCCCTGCTGCATTCCAGTGTTGTCTCTTAGATGCTTTATTTGATGTGTGGTTATCTACTCACTGTTTTGATTCTTCTTCATGGAGGAGAGTGCTGGATACCTCTAGCCAACTGTCTTTACTTGCAGCCTTTTTTAAATTTTTGACCATTTTTTTAAATTCAGTAAATATATTTATCTTGCTCAAACAAATATATATTATTTTATGAAAAATATGGGATAAGCCCAACATTATCTTACATTTTTGACAGGTATTATAATTTTACAATTTATTGACTGCACTGAGGAATTACCAAATATATTTTTTTAATGTATGGAAAAAGTTGCTGCATCTAAACGTTGTTTGAGAAAGTGTAACTAAATATGTATTACTTCGTTGCTTTAAATTTTTTATATAAATGACAGAAAGGACCTTGAGGATATATGTATATTATTTCTAGAATAGCAAGAATGTTGTGAAAAGCTGAAGTAAGCAATATTGACAAACTAAACATTAGACAAGAGTGAACAAATTATGAAATTTATTTGAATTCACCCTGAAGGGGAAAAGCCTAGAGGCAAATTTTAAGGCAAGAATAATTATGGGAGAATTTTTCTATTATGGGAAATTTTTTGCTATTATTTCAGTATTATGATAAAAATTCTAGAAGTCTGTTTCTCCATTCCATATACAAACATGTAAGGACATTCATTAAGGGGCACCACTCTGTTAACACACACTAATGTTCACTGAGGAACAGTTTAAAGAAATAGAAAGAATAAGTAGAGAAAGGGAAGAAGGGTATATTTCTATCAAATATTAAGATTTATAATACTTCAGCAATGAAGGCAATTGGTATTGGTGCAGAGATAGATCAATGAAGCAGAATAGAAAATCCAGGTAACAAAAAATATCCTCATACATAAGAAAACTTGATTTATCACAGAGTGAGTTTGCAGACTAGGCAAGGAAATTGATACACTATTTTTTAAATGATGAAATATTTAGTTTTATAGAAAAAGTAAAGAAAATGAGACTCCTACTTCATATCATATTAAAAAAACAAGGTAGATTAAAGCACAAAATTAAGAAAATAGAACTAATCAATATTTAGAAAACATTATAGAAGAATAACTTTATAGTTTTAACTTAAGGAATAACTTTACACCATATCTAAAACTTAGGTCTTAATTTTTGTGTAAGTTGCAAAAGATATAAGATATAAAGAAAAAATTGGCTGTGTCTTATTAAATTGAAATTTGAAACTTGTTTTTTTTTTAAAAAAAAAAAAATAGGCACTGTAGAAGAGTGAAACAGCAAGCCATAAACTGAGAGCACACAGAATATTTCTGCAACACCAGTAATGCTCAATTATTACTAAATTCTATAGTAATAATTATAAAAATTTTAGTAAGCAAATATATATTACATCTTATGTGCTAAGAACTTTTCTAAGATCATTGCTAATGTTAATTCATATAGTTAAGATAACAAAATTATGAGGCACATATTATTATTTCTCTAATTCAGATAAGGGAATTGTGGTGCATAGAGAATCACTAACTTATTCAAATTCACATGTAATCAGTAAATACATGATTCAAACCAAAGCACCTTGTTTTAGACTTCCTGCTACTATCTCTAGACCTGAGGTCCAATTGTGGCTATATTCAGAAGTCAGCAGTGAAGTTTTAAAGACATAGATGTTTGATTATCACCCTCAGAGATGCTTAATTGGTCTGGCATGCAGTTTGTGTGTTTACATTTTTAGGGGCTTTGTTACATTTAAGACTGTTCTAAAAAAATGTCAATTAGATAAAACAAAACAAGTAGCCAAGTATGTTTATTATATAGAAGGTAAGTGGTCAATGGATATAAAGGGAATGTTTTTACAAAGAAACCAAAAAAGATATAATCAGAGTGAACAAATGTACATAATTTTAAAAATTGCAATAATAAGGCTTATCTCTCCCATTAAACTTTCCTGATTTTAATAACTTATTTTTATTTTTTATTTTTTTTTGTCTGATCCAGGGTTTGATGACTGTGTTACAGTGTTACAACTGTGTTCCTTGTTACATTACTGGTATTAATCTTTATAATTGCGTGTGTTGTATACTTTTCTTTACATTTGGATGTAGCCATTCTCCTGTTTCTAATTCATTAAAATGACAATTTCTAGTTAGATTCATGTCTTCTACAACCTCAGTGATGTCTATTATCACCACATTAAGTTCCCTGATTAGTTAACTATTCCCCACTGAGGAATTGTTTTCATGTTTGGCTGTCCCTTACGCTTTTACAAAAAAAATTATGATTTGTAGATCTTATGGCTTCCTTCTTCTGACTTATGGGAAAAACTTAACTAGAACTTTTCATACAATGTTTTCCTTGATATACTCTGAGCTTTCAAACTATTGAAATGTCTGTCTTGTTTCACCTAAGATCATCTCCTTCTATATGTCTATATTTTTGCATGTCCATATATGTCATGTATATATATAATGTTTCCCTACCAATATATGTAAAAGAGCTCTAATTAATTGGCTTACATCAAATAGTTCATTAAAAACAATATAGAAAGTAACCTGCAAGTAAGAGAAAGAGATGTAAAAAGGCAGTAAGTGTGGAAATATATTTTGGTAAAAAAGGATCTTGTGAATTTTTTGTCCTAAGATGACTGGTTTGGTCCAGGTCATCGCCTGGGGAGACCCAGCTCCAATGTACCCCAGTTGTTTGGACACATGGTCTGGGTTGTCACCTGGTGAGACCCTGATGTAACTGACTCCAGTTGTTATTTGGCCATGAAATGGAAAAATTAGGACAAAACAGAGAACTTTAGGTATGTTTTTGTAGATGGTCTGTGCAGGTTGGGATTAAGTTTATAAAGGGAATTTATGAAATAATTTAGCATGTGATTCAGTTGGCTATAATTAAAAAGAAAATGTTAGTTATGACTTTTCATTTAAAACATTATTAATCCCCTTGCTTTACTTTTAAAAGCCATGGAAGCAGTGTTAAGTAAATAAAAAAAAAGTTATTTCTAGAATTTAAACTATTAAATTCTACCTGGCCCAACCTTATTCATCCTCTCTAGCTAGGTCTAAGGACTGTTGCAAAGAAGACAGGCATATAAAATTATAAAGACTGATTTCAAGAGATGGAATGAGTAAGTTCAGTCCCCTTGTCTTCCTCCACCACCCCTGCCTGGTGCCCACCTGCCACCAATGAAATGCACTAGCGACTTCTAAAAGGGATTGGAACACTTGCAACCTTAAGACTAGATGTTACTCAAGGTTTTCCCAGAATGAATCAGGCTTCCTTCAACTTTTAAATAATTCTTTCACTGCTTCCACAACTATAGCTGAACTTCTGAGAATCCCATCTGAGAGTCATCTCTCCAGACTCAAACCTACAGGCCCTCCAGAACCTGCCTCCACCCATGGCGAGCTCCTTGAAGGTCCAGCCCATCAAGGATACCAGGCTCCGATAATACGCTGTGGTATACATGGCTCATTATCGTGTTTTGCCTCCTCTGTGTACTTCTCATGTCTCTCCAGTGAAACCCCATCCTGCTTCCACTCTAACTTCAAGACTGTCCATTTTCTACCCCATCCCTTTTAATAATTTAAATGAACTCCATGAAAAGATCTCTACACCCCATCTTAGCAGGAAGTAGCTACAGAAGAAAGATCTCTGTCCATCTTCCCAACTTCTGAATTCATTTTAAATACAAATTTAATTTTAACAACAGAAAGGGGGGAATGTTAGGGTGGCCTTGAAGCTCCTAATTTTCTAATAATAGCTAAAGATCAATCTTGAACTCTCCCTACTTTCTTTGCTGTTTCTCTCCCAAACTAGCAGGCAACCTGCTGGGAAAAACAAGAATGCCTGCTTCCCAATCTTTCCAATTTTTTTTTTTTTTTTTTTTTGCTTTCTCATACCCTGCCTTTCCTTTTCTTACATGTGTATAATAAAACGGGTGGAATGTTAGGTTTAAAGAATTCACCCTCCCCAAACTTCCATCCAAACCTCCTATAAAATCAGCCCCTCTCCCCTTCCTAGGAGTGTATTAGGCAGTAGCCTTTGCCTGACCCCCAGGAAGATAAGGGAATGAAATGGAAAAAGGGAATTTACTTTACTTATCCTTCCTGATAAAGACAATGCTTATCCCTTCCACTTGTTCCCTAAGGGGATAAAAGAATGCAAAACCAGAGGGGAACTTACTTTCCTTATCCCTCCAGGTTGTTTGAAAAGTATTTACTCCTCCCAGAAAAATCCTCCATAAAACCCAAGGCTCTCCCCTTTTCTCTTGTGGACGCCTTTTTTGGCCTCTACCCATCTGCACTTAAATGTTCGAAATAAAAAGCATTTTACTATACATGAGGTTTTTTGTGTCTCACTCTCAGCTCCAGACCTAGCACCTGTCTCTTCAGATTTTGGTGTGGGGGTTTATCCTGAAACTTCAATTCTTTTATGGATTTAAGAAAAGTCATTGTTTTTTAGTTTATTGATCTTTTTCTCTTTTTCGTTATTGAATTAATGGGAGGGATGACTTTGAAGCTCTTTACATGTCAAAGCTGAAACAGGAAGTACTGAATTGGCTTTTTAAAAAGTAGTATTATTACTTGCAAGTGTTTTAAAAACCTTTTTTTTTTAAAAAAACTGATCATCATGTAATTCAGGTCCCATCATAGAAACAAGTCCTAGAGTAATTATTTCATTTATTCAGTGTTTGAAATTATACATTAATTTATTTGTAGATTTATACATTATTTATTTGAAATTCCTTTTATTTAAAAAATTCTCCAATTATTTATTTTTTGACAAATGTTTCAATAAATCATTTAGTCATTTTTAACATACATTCATAAGTCTATTTGACATCCTAAGGCAATTTTTTCACTTAACAAAAGGGTACATTTGAAGCAAAACCTAAGCCACACAAAAATGCTTCTAGCAAGCATTGCACTATTTTTTCTTGTTCAGATATTTTACAAATAAAATGAAACAATTGAGGAAAACATGTTTGAGTAACATCTGCTTTCTTCAACTTGTATAGTATGAAACAAAGCATGTGCTAGAGTATTTCCCATTAATTGTTTCCATTGTGTGTGAATTACCCTGAATATTCAATACATTTTATTCTACACTCTCTCATTAAGACCAAAGCAGCTAAAGTTTGTGGGCCATCATTTTCTATGCTACATTTAATATGCAAACTAATTTTGAAAGGCAAAAGGCACCTGCACCACAGATTTCAAAGGAATTTGCATAATAAATATAGTACAGACTCAAAGCCTGCCTTGTAGAGGACAATGACAGATGTGTAAGCAGTTTTGTGTGAAAGTCCTGCATAACAAAATTTGCTTTAGAGTTGAATTTCAGGGTCAGGGTAGGACAAGCAATCTATTATAGGATAAACATTTCATGTAAGCAAACATTCTATATTAAAGCATCCAAGGTTTATTCTCCATGCGAACTGTGGTGGTGGGAGGCTTTTTTATTTTATCAAGAAATCCTGGATTTTCTACTTGAATATTGAGTAAGGCTCAAATTTGAAGATAGGCGTTTGTAGCCTTTTTTCAACCTGACAAGAGAAAGATCACTAAATTCTGATCTATTGTCCTATTTTCCATTTCCAAAAGGACTATTGTCCCTTTTTCCATTTAGTTTATTTATTGTGTTTACTCTTAGTTATTTCTCCTAAAACTGGTATCAAATCTATTTCTGTCTGTGTGATTGTGATGTCATAAATATTAATAAACAAATAATAAAATAGCACTGATTAATAAGAAAATAATCCTATCTAGAAATATATATATAATGGCTTTTCTCCCAAACTATGAAAATGCACAAAACTTATTGGATAACAAAGTTAACTTTCTAGGATATCCCAGAGGAAAATTCCTTTCTGCCAGAAGTGATTTGTAAAGTGATTGATTTGTGGTCAGAGATGTATTAGCCTCATTGTTATAGCCATTGAACACCTGAAATAAAGACTAAACAATGTCCTACATCTACCTAATGGTAGCTCCAGGTAAATTATAAATTATAAGCCTGAGGAACTGTGGAGAAAAACATTTGCTTTTCTGGGATAATGTCCATGCACATAGTAATTTAGTGGTGCTTGATCGGACAAGTAAAATCTTTATCACAAAACAAAGACCTCTTTCCACATACCCAGTGATTTTCTCAGCTGGCCATCTTTGTGTTTCCTCTGCTGGAACACATAAGGAGTCTTAAATAGAATAAATATTTAAATATTAATGATGATACTTTTAAAATATGTAATGGTCATGTAAGGACAGATTTTCCTGATTAAAAAAAAAAAAAGACACTTTTTAATCTATGTGAGAAACCCTATCCCTTAAGTAGAAGCTGGGAACACAGTGTATCAGTTAGAATTGGTTTAGCTGATAATTACAAAGACAGAAAACACAATACCTTAAACAAGATAGAAGTTGATTCTTTTTTCTGAGATCAATGTCCTAAGTAGACAAGAAAGGCACCTCAAAATCCTCAGAAATTCTGACTAGTTCCATTTTGCTAATCCACCAACCTTTAGGGTCTGGAAGATTTAAAATAGTGACATTCATATCTGTGTAAACATGATATAGGTAAGGCTTCCGCCCTTAAGGATCATTCATGCAAATTGCCACATCAGTTTCCACTTACATATTATTGGAATAAAATTTATTAAGATAATCACACTCCATTTCAACAGAGATTGAGTAGTGTAGTTTCTATTCTGGTCTGTCACCTATAATTGAAGTTAAATCACTTTGGGAGAAAGAAGGAGAAATATTACAAACAAACCTCCACCCCCATCCCCACACTTACACTAAGTGCTAATAAATAAATGTTAATAATAAGCTAATGTGAGCATCTTAAGCAAAAAGAATAAAAATATAACAAGGGTTAAATTCATTCATATTTTCTCATAATTTGTCTTCAGAACTTCTACAACATGTACTGATCTCTTCTTCTTCATTACTACCTATTTATCTTAATCTTCAAGTTGTTACTTAACTCTTTCATGTAACAGGTTCCCTTTCTAATAAAATTGTACAGATCACAATTTTGAGTGATCAAAGGTATACCAGTTTTTGTATCCCCAGCACATCTAGCATAAAATGAAGCTCACAGTAGTCACTCAAAACATATGTAAATATAAACACAATACATTTAGATATGTATGCATGTACATATACATATATAGTATGACATAAAACATAAATTAACACATTTGAAATTATAAATATATATTAACATTTTAGTCCATTTTATGAAGCATAATAGCCTTTGACTATGCTATGTGTAATTTAGTCAGTATGAACTCTTAAATTACTCTGTAGTTTGCAGAATTAATGAAATAAAAACTAAAATTATACAGATATGTGGAACAGTGATTTATAAGATGCTAAACATAAGGCTTTGAAAGGGATTGTTCCTTGAGAAATTGAAACCAAAGAAGGTGAGCACTATGATGGCCCAAGCAACTTACTTGAAAGAATTTCCAGGCCATAGTGCAAGAAGGAAATACAGACATAGCTGAGTAGACTCCCTGAGTTGAGAAGACACACTGGGATTCTTGGGAAAAAGAGAGATCTGGAGTTTTCAAGACTGAGTATGACTTATAAATAAGAGACTGGGAAGGAGGAAAGAACTCTAGAGATCTGCAGAGAATCCGCCTCAAATATTCAGCCAACTACTGATGAACACATGAGTGTGAAGAAACCATCCAAGACCAAGGAAAGAACAAACAATAAAGACTAAAGCTAGTAGTGTTCAGCACTCACACAGAGGTAGAAATAGTGTTTATTCTCATAAGCCAGACTGTAAAGTTTTATTATTCATAGAACATTGGGTAGAGTAAACAGAATATTTTTGTGTTAGTAGTGTCGTGAGTAATTTGTTTTAGGCAGAACACTAGTCCATTCCTATAAAAAAAATTATAAAAGCAACACCTGAAAGTATAAAAGATGTTTCTAAGCAACTTATTTTTTCCCAGAATAAATTTTAAGAATATATCTAAGAATACAAAATATCCAGAATCCAATAAGGTAAAATTTGCAACATCTGCAATCCAATGAAAAATTACCAGTCATGCAAAGAAATGGGAAAATATAACCCAATGAGGAGATAATCAATTGAAACCGACCAAGAACTTACACAGATGTTAGAATTAGCATATAAGGCAATTAAAAAATGTAATTGTACTCCATATGTTGAAAAGCTATTTAGAAACCTGGAAGATATAAAAAAGAACCAAATCAAACTTCTAGAGATGAAAAAGACACTCTCTGAAATGAAAAATGTAATGGCTTGAATTAATAGCAGCCTGCATATTACAAAAGAAAATATTAATAAATTTGAAGACAAAGCAATAAAAATTATTAAAACAAAAAAATACAAAAAATGATTGAAAAGGAATGTAAATAGAGCATCAGTGACCCATGGAAAAGCACTGAATAGTTTAATATATGTGTAATGTGCCCTAAACAAAGGAGAAAGTAGGAGATAGGGTGATTAATCATCTATGCTTGCCAAGGAAGCTATTACCATTGATGTGAGATTTGTAGATTCAAAACCAGAAAAAAAAAAAAAAAAACACAAAATTGTGATTCATTAGTCACTACAGCAGACGGTGGTATGTATGGTGAGGTGAGAAAACATATTTTTAATAAATAATGGCTGTAAAATTTCCAAAATAAGCAAAAAATATTGAATCATAGATCCAAAAAGCTTGACAAAGTCCAAGAACAAGAAACATAAAGAAAAAATTGGGAAGTACACTGTTGTAAAGTTCTTATATTATGTGAAGTAGCATGATAATACTTGAAGGAAGAGAGTGATTAGCTAAGAATCTATACCATGAAGCCTAAAGCAATCACCAAGATAAAAAAGCAAAGAGTTATATCAATGAAGCGCAAAAAAGAAATAAAAATTGAATTATTAAAAGATAATTAATCAAAAAGAAATCAGAGAAAGAAGAAATGGAGAGCAAAGAACAGATGAAATAAATAGAAAAAATACTATCAGACTGATAGTTTTAAACCTAATCATATCAATAATCATATTAAATGTAAATGACTTAAAATTATATAGAAAGTTGAGATTGTCTTTATACATAAAGCAACAGAGCAGTTGTCTTTTGCTCAGCTGTTTAAAGCATCTGATATATAACATCTGATATATAACATCTTACAAATTCCACAACAGTGGCCCCTAGATTCATATGTACTGATTAGACTAATTATTCTTTGCTTATCTCTCTTCCTCTATTTTCTTTTCCCCACATAGATCAAAATGCTTCTAACCAATGAAGTAGCTAAACCACAGGTAAACAATTTAATAAAATGATCTAAATCATTAGTCCATAGCAAATTCTGAATGATGAAATGATGACTGTGCATGAACATGTAAAGAATCTCATTAATTTCAATTCACATCAGAATCCTTTTTGGGTTCATTTAGCTATTGATAGTATAGAACACTATCTGTAAGATCATGATACTTAATATAGAACCAAAATCATCTTTACTATCATGATCAAATTATTTAGTGGAAGATTGTGCAAAGTAAGAGAAAATAAAATGGACTGATACTATAAATAAATTTCTAAGGATATGTTATTTAAAAAGTGATAAACATCAGAAAAGGGAAAAAATGTGGTAATGTAATTATTTTCATAAATAATTGTATGTACTGAACAATTAGAATATCCAGTGTCTTCCACAGTAGTTCTGGCACTAAATATAATAGTGTGAGTGATTAGGTAAGGTGAGTGTAAACATCCAAGATAGAGTAGGGCCAAATGATGACTAAGCTAATGCCTACAAGATCCTATCGTAATCTGAATAACGTCCAAACCTCATGCTATGTCCACAAGAACACAAGAGCTCATATCACATGATCCTTATTTTTCCAACAGTATCACATAGCGCTATCCATCCCCTATGTGGTTAACATTGGCCTTTTTATCAGTCTTTCATTATATCTTCAGGGCACTGCATTTGACATAATGTCTACCTGAAATGCCCTTATCTAAGATTTCCCGAATATTAGGTTTCTCTCCTCTTTCAGATCTCACCTTAAATATTGCTTTTCACAGAGACTGTTCCTGAGTTCCTCATATAAGTTTCACCCCATTATTCTCCTTACATTCCCCTTTACTATTTTATCTATATCACTCATCTCCATTTGAATAATTTTACTTTCATTATCAATTTTTGGGCATTGCTCGCTAGAGCACCAACAGAATAACATCATACCTACCTTCATCAAGCAGCTAAAACAGTGCTTAGCATATAGTAGATGTTTAATGCCTGTTCAGTGAATGAATGATTGGCTACAATGTCTAGCATTTTATTAATATAATTTGGAAATTTTATAAGAAATCATTAAGTTTAAATTTTAAAAGTTTCAAGATATAGTTTCATTCATAGATGGAACACTATGCCTGAAATAGTCTGATATTCCACTAGAAAATTTTTTAAGCAAAAATCAGAAGGCCTGAATAACCTGGGTGTGCTTAAGATCTACATTTAATTCTAACTTTAAATGTGTTGGCAATTAAAGTATTTAAAATATAAAATTGTCATTCATTTTTATTAAAATTACTTTCATACTTACATACATATTTATACATACACATTTGTGTTTACATGTCACTTGTAATTTTCTTTTGAATACTCTTAGAAGCTATTGCTTGGATTGAAAGACCAAGCGAAATAGTTACATATCTGTGGCATGGTGTACTCATTATAGATAGTTTTCATAATCAAAACTATTCAAACAATAAAACTCAAAGAATTGAGAGCTAATGTGATTCTGCAACTACATAAAATGTTTGACTTTTTCTAGGGGAGAAAGCATAGTTAAAATATCTGGACATGAAAGTGAAACAAAGTATTTGTCAATACAAAGAGCTCTTAATTGACACAGAAATTTAATTTAAAAGGATACTAAAAGAGCTACCATGTTCTTAATGAAATTCTTGAGGTTTTAAATATAATCAAATGGAAAGGAGAGGGAAAAATTAAAAGTGCCTTTATTTAAGTATAAAAGTTACATCCTGAGCATTCAAATTGAGCTAAATTATTTAGATTACACTTGAATCAAGAATTATTTCTGAAATCAACTGCTTCAATCCTTTGTGTTCCTATCACTCAAGTAGACATTGTGATTGGATTCTGACTCAGTACAAAGTAGAGGTTGCTTGATTAGACTAAGATATTCCAATAGGGTCACTGAGGCAAAGCTTTTGTTATATCCTATGTAAGAATGTGAATAGTAGTAATCCAAAATTCCATGTTATGAAACTAAAAGACAAATAATTCAGATGTGTATCTGACAGAACACCTTGAGTTTTTTTAAGTAGGTGGTGCCTTTGATTATAACCACGAGGAAAATTAAGAAATTTAAACAACAGTCAATAACTACAATTAATATCACTAGTGTTTTATAAAAATTTAATTTATTATGCAAAGAAAAAGATACCACCTCTAAAATATTTATACATGTTTATCCAAGAAGTTCAGTGCTAAGCTAAGATATTCTGAATAAACAAATTTCAACTGTTCAAATATAATTCTATCTTTTATAAAATGCTATATGGAATATATACATACATATTAAAGGCAATAAATAATAGAGGATTGGACAAATAAAAGATAATAAAAGTACCAATAGATGAAGAAGAAATAGTTAAAGGTAAGCAAACACATGACTTAAAAGCTAGTTAGGGGAGTATAACTTATTTCAGCACTATGTTAGTATAATACCAAATAGTATTCTAAAATTATGAAAACCATTAATTCCAGATGAAATGAATTTCCCAGAAACAAAGTTCTTGACATTGTGTAATATTTCACATGGGCACCATTTAAAATAAGAGATTAATTAATGTTACAAAAAAACATGTGAGAAACAAATGTTCATAACAGGCATTTAAAAACAGATGAAAATTGGCCAAGTGTGGAGGCTCACACTTTTTATCCCAGCACTTTAGGAGGCTGAGTCAAGAGGATTTCTTGAGGCCAAGAATTTGAGGCCAGCCTAGGTACCAGTGTGAGACCCCATTTCTCCAAAAAATTAAAAAAACATAGCCAGAGTGGTGGAGTATGCCTGTAGTCTTAGCTACTTGGGAGACTGAGGCAGGAGGATTGCTTGAGCCCAGGAGTTTGAGGTGGCAATGAGTTATGATCATATCACTGCACTCCAGCCTGAGCAACACAACAAAACCCTGTCTCAACAAAAAAAATAAAAAAGAAAAGAAACAAAAAAAGAAAAGAAATCAATTATTCCAAAAGTTGGCTTTCAAAAATTTATAATAAAATTGAAAAATTCCGGCCAGACAAATTAAAAAGAAAATAAACAAGGAAAGAAGGAAAGAAGGAAGGGACAAAACACAAATTAGCATGTCAGGAATGAGAGAAGTGATTTCTTTACAGATCTTATAGTTATTGAAAGTGTAATAACCAAATGTTATGAAAAACGTTTGTCAACACATTCAACGTAAAACAAAATATAAACATAAAAACATAACATAAACAACATAAAATAAAAAAGAAGTGATGAAATTAGCAAAGATAAATCATGGAAATTTCAGTACCAAATACATTTATTAAGAAGACAAAAATATAGTGTGAAAAATGCAAGGCTTTTCTTTTTACAAGTTATTTTTTTAGATTTGATTTTTCCAGAAGTATTCAATTTGCTTCAGAAAAGCTAAGTATATCTGTCTAATAGGTAAGCAGGGGTCATTCTAATTTAGACAAAGACATCTGATGGTTTGTAGAAAACAAAATACTTTGCATTTAAGTTATTGTTGAGAATCTAAGACAAATTGAGAAGTTCATTAAACACAATGATGACTTTTAGCTTGTCTTTTGAACAACCGGTGTTGTCTCACCAGGATACTTTGTACATGGCTAAGGGAGTATGCGTACAATCTTTATTAATAAAACATTAAATGTAGTCCTAACATCTCCGGAAGGGATCCCATAGTGAAACCCAAACATATGCATGAACTGAAGAAGTTAAAGTGTTTTTGTATGTTTTTCAGTTGTTCCATTTCTAAACCATATGTACATACACACATACACACACACTTTCTTGTATTTTTACTAAAAATGACCTGACCAAAAAAAAAAAAAAACTAGAAATGAGAGGAAGAGAAATAAGATGGAACTTTTGGAGCCAGAATTTTCATATGTAACTTATGTTTAAAATAATAATCATATATATATATAGTATATCATAACACTTATTTTTTTCTCAATGAGGAATTTATGGAATTGGAGATAAAATTTCCCAAGGCAGGAATCTACCCATGAACATCTACTATCCATGGTGTTTTCAATACCACAGTGCTTCAAAGTTAGCATTACTTAAAAAGAAAACTCTGAATTTTGTGTATGTGTATGTTTAATAACACTAATTTATCTTTTCTAAAAATTATTGACATTATATTAAAATACACTCATTATATAAACCAAAATCAAACAGTAATGAATTGTGTGAAATATAAAGTAAAATGCCATATCTTCTCACAAGCATGAAGTATATTTTGGAGAATATTTTTGACATGTTGTCTTCATATGTATGATTATATTTTTGCATAGCCACACTGAGAATCCCTATTTTTATCATGTAAATAAAACTATACTCTACACATGTCTTGTTTCTTATATAGTATATAAAACATTTTTATGACATGCATAAACAACTTATTCTTTCTCATTATTAGTAATTTCATTGCATAACTCAACAATAATTGAATTGATTTGTCACTTTTCCATTTATGTTTTTGTTTTATTTTGAATGTGTTGACATAAGTTTTGCATAATATTCAATTATTATACTTTCAGTATCTGTAAGTTCTGCAAAGAAATTATCTCTCGTTTTTCACATGGTAATTTGTTCTTCCTTCCTGTTTCTTTTCTTTTTAATTTATTTGGCCAGAGTTTTGTCAACTTTATTATCAATTTCAGAAAACCAACTCTTGGATTTATTGATTTCTATTTTTTATTTGTTTTTGGAGACAGTCTTGCTCTGTTGCTCAGGCTAGAGTGCAGTGGTATGATCATAGCTCACTGCAACTGCAAGTGATCATAGCTCACTTGCTTGATTCCTAGATTCAAGCAATTCTCCTGCCTCAGCCTCCCAAATAGCTGTAAATACAGGCATGTGCCACCATGCCTGGCTAATTTGCTTTTATTTTTTCAGAGACAAGGTCCTGCTATGTTGCTGAGTCTGGTCTTGCACTCCTGGCCTCAGGTAATCCTCCTACCTCAGCCTCCCAAAATGCTGGGATTACAGATGTGAGCCACTGGCCCTGGCCTGGAATAATTTCCTATTTCCTGTTTTCTATTTCACTGATCTTTACTGTTTTCTTCACCATTTGCTTCTCTTTTTTTTCCTCCAATTGTAATTATTTTTATTTATTTATTTTTTTAAATTCCAGCATATTACGGGGGTACAAATGTTTAGGTTACATATATTGCCTTTGCCCTACCTGAGTCAAAGCTTCAAGTGTGTCCATCCCCCAGATGGTGAAACTGCAACCATTAGGTGTGAATACACCCATCCCCTCCTCCCCACTCCCATCTGCCCTGCCCGACACTCGATGAATGTTATTACTATATGTACACTTAAGTGTTGATTGGTTAATACCAATTTGATGGTGAGTATATCCACCATCAAATTGGTACCATTTCCTTCTTTCTTCTTGTTTTGGATTTAATTTTCACTTCTTTTTCTAGTTTCTTAAACTGAAAGCTTAGATTAATTATCTGAGACCTTTCTTTCTTTCTGAAATATTTTTTTTCCCAAATACTGCTTTAGCTGCACTGGACAGTTTTGAAAAAAATGTATTTTTATCCTGGTTCAGAGGAAAATTCTAATCATCCATGCAATATTTTCTTTTACCCCTGGGTAATTTAGAAGTTGTGCTTACTTTCCAAGTATTTCAAAGTTTCAAGATATCTTCATTTAATTAATTTTTATATAATTCTTTTTCTATACTTTTAGATTTAGTGAGTTGGGTTCATGGATCAGAATATGGTACATCTAGGCAAATATTTCATATTCACATAAACAAACTATGTCTTTGGAGTGGAGTACTTGATAAATGTCAAATTGATTGATGCTTTTGTTCAAATCAACTATACTCCTCCTGATTTTATGCGCACTTATTGTGTCAAGTGGAAAGTTGACATCACCAAATATGACAGAAAATTATTTATACTTTAAGTTTTATTTATTGTTGCTTTCTTTACTTTGAAATTCTTTCATTAGGTAAGTGCATATTAAGGAGTTTTATGTCATATTTACTGAATTGACCTTTTTATTAATAGCATTATGAGATGACTCTCTTCATTCTGATCATTACTTGCCGTGAAATCATCTTTTTTGATTTTAATATAGCTATTCATCTTTCATTAGATTAACAGTAGAATTATAAATATTTTTTACCTTTTATCTTTAAACTCTATTTCTTATAGGCAGCATATAGTTTGAGTTCTTTTATTATATATGATTGTGATATTATATGTCACATTTTAATTGGGGTGATTAATTAATTTATGATTAATGAATCATTAATGACATTGGATAAAATATACCTGATTGTTTTTCATATGTATTCACCTGATTTTAGTCTTTTCTACTTTTAGATTAATTGGTTATTTTCACATCTATTTTATTATCTTTGTGTCTCTTTATGCATGCTTTTTATAAAAAGAAATGGTTGCTCTAAAGTTTACAATGTACATTTTAATAAATATTACTATGGTGCCTCACATAGCTTCATTGATAGTTGATAGGTTCTTAGAAACTGCAACTTTAAGCAAACAGTATAGAGCATATCTTTAAATAATATTATTTATTTTAATGTCATTTCATTATGATATTGATGAGGAAAAATATTGTAACATTGACAAGGTCTTATATTATGTTGTTTCACTTAAAGTCATGGTTTCTAAGAATCTATCAACCCTCATGTGAGAACTTATTATATGATATAATTTACCATACAGGGTAAGAACCTTAATATAAGTTATATTTCACACAGACATTATTCTATTATCAAATATTTTACTTCTACATTTACAGACACTATTATGAATTGTTTTTATTTTTGTTATTAGGAGTCCATTCTCTTTATTTTTAAATGTCTTATTTATAACTAATTTTAGGCTTACAGAAAAGTTGCTAAATTTTTTCAGAAAGTTTCCACATATTTCTACAATCAGATTCCTCTAAAGTTAACATTTTTTAAAACCACAGTGTAATTATTGAAATCAGGAAATTATTTTTGGTACATTATTATTAACTAAACACCTTATTTAAATTTTATCAGATTTTCCACTATTTTTCTTTAGTAACGTGAAATAAAAATTATTTCTACTCACATAACTGTCACTCTCAACTATTTTTCATTTGTGTAGATCCAAATTTCCATCTAGTGTTATTGCTCTTATGCCAGAAGGATTTCCTCAAACATTTTTGTCATGCTGATTGTTGGCCATAAAGTCATTTGGCTTATAAATGACTAAAATGAAAATGTGTCTCTTCCTCCCCAATCCTTACAACTTATAATGGCAATAGAACAATCCAAATAGAAACTGTCAATCAGAGGGAAGAAATTGAAGACTCCATGCCCACAGAAACTGTAACATAAAACTGAATTTCTAGACTTTTGGTTTCCGGTTCCACATGTAAGGAGCATGGAAGTCACCACTCCATACTAACAACAAATGAAAAAGCTGAACAGACTGAAAAACCAAAAACTTTTCTGAAATCCATTGAAGAGGAAAGAACACAGAGCAAACTGCCACCCCAAAGATGAACTAGACTGACAGGTGAACACAGAGCTTACAAGAGCAGATTCATATGAAGTGAACTCCACTGCAGGAACCAGTGCTGGCACAGGAAAATCTAAACTGTAATTATCCGATTGCTAGGCTCACTGTGCACAACTCTGAGAGTTAAAAACCCAAGGGGCCCAGTTTTTAACCAAGAGACCTCACAATTCTGTGGGATTTATTTCCAGGAGCTTGAACAGGTTCTCACAGTAAAAACTGGAGAAAAATCCCATTGTGCATGGGGAGTGGAAAGAGGGAGAACCATTTTGAAATGCTCCATAGCTTACTGTTCTTTTTAACAAGTCCTATCATCAGGAAAAACTAGTTAAGCAGAGCCTAAGCTGGTAGGGTTTTATCAGATCTTATCTGACCTGGGGAAAGGGAGTTACTACCAGCTCATTTTAGCCATCTTGCCTCATAGAAGAAAGGAGAGAAAAAGTGCGAGACACTTGCAAAGTTTGCAAGCTACAGACCAATTTCGCTCATGACCATAAATGCAAAAAACATCGAATGAAATATTAGCAAATTAAATCTAACAGTGTATAAAAGTGTGTAACAGTGTATAAAAAGAAATATACACCACAACCAAGTGGGATTTATCCCAGGTATACAAGGCATAACTGGTATGCAAGGTTAACATTTTAAAATTAATTATTATAATCCATCTCATCAACAGGTTTAAAAAGAAAATCACATAATCACATCAATAGATGCAGAAAAGTATTTGACAAAAATCTAATAGCTCATCCTAAAAGAGAAAAAAACCTCTCAAGAAACAAGAACAGAGAGTATGAACAAGTTTATTAAGTCCACTCCATCATTTCTTTTTCAACATCATACTGGAAGTACTAGCTAATATAATAAAACAAGAAAAGGAAATAAAAATATATAAACAGATTGAGAAGGAAGAAACAAAATTGTCTTTGCATGTTTCTACATTATCGTCTATGTAGGAAATCATAAAGAATTCACAAAAAAAATTCTCTCTCTTCTCTTTATTGATTTTCATAAGGTATATATTCGCTCACTTAGTGGTGTCCTATTAATCCCATAAATGTTCTTCACTCCTTTTTCAATCCTTTTTCTTTTCTTTGACTGGATAGTTTCAAATGACCTGTCTTTGAGTTCACTGACTCTTTTTCCTGCTCTATTGAATCAGCCATTGAGCTTATTTATCAGCTTATTGAGCTTATTTATTGTATTTTTTACTTTATTCATTGCATTCTTTAACTCCAAAATTTCTGCATGATCTTTTTCATGACATCTATCTCTTAGTTGAACTTCTTGTTGTGTTCAGGTATTTTCTTTGTCTTCTGATTTTTATTGAATCATCAATCTGTGCTCTTTTGTACCTTTCTGGATTCTTTACAACAATTATTTTTGAATTTTTTGTCAGGCAATTTATAGATCTTTATTTACTTCAAGTCATTTAATGGAAATTTAACGTGTTTCTTTAATGGTATCATATATCCTTAATTTTTTATATCACTTATAGCTTCATGCTTTTGTCTATACATATGAAAGACCACTAACCTCTTCTAGATTTTACAGACTGGTGTATACAAAGAAAGATCTTCAACTATGAATAGGCCTCAGAGCTCTGTCTAGGTGGAGTACATGATGGTGCCTGGTCTGGTACCAAGTCTGGGGAAGTGTGAGTTTTGGTGGCGTGCTTATCACTTGTTTGAATGGGCTGGGTGCATATGTAGCAGCAGCATCATGTTCCATAGTAGTGGATTCCAAAAGGAAGTTGCAGTGGCAGCTCTGTCCCTAGGGAGGCATAGTAGCATCTCGAGATCCAGAGGGTCAGGGTTTAGAAATGTGGACTCTGGGTTGGTCTGTCAGCTGGCATCAGCATAGGTAAAGATTGTAGGATTCCTCAGTAGCAAATGTTTTGGTTGTCCACAGTAGTAGTTATGGCTGCTAGGGTCCTCATGCACAGATGGCCAGCAAATGGGTCCTACAGAAGAAATTTTGTGATAAAATTATAAAAGAAAATGAAATAGTAGGGGCATTTCCTCCTTCTCTCTTTCCCCTCCATGAAGCAACATCATGGCCAATGGGATCCTTACCGGATCCAAATTGTGTCTTCCAAGGGATGAGGTAGCACAGGTAAAATTTTTCCTACACTCTTCTCTGTGGCCAGTCTCACTTTCTGTTCTTCACTGAGTTGCTGAAGCTTTCTAATTATACTCCAGGGCTCTCCCAAAGCCTATTTTCACTCATCGGTAGTTGTTAAATCACTGTTTTCCACATGTGGAAGGACACAGTTTAATCTGTCATCTTGCTGATGTCACTCCCTAAAGTTACTTTTTAAAAGATCTGTAATTATATACCTTCACATTTAATGTGTAATAATACTAAGCAATCATCCCTTTTATAAAATGCAGCAAAAATACTGGGATTCAATTGCCATATTTATGGTCTGGTTCCTTTGAAACACTGTTTTGTTAGCTTGCTGTTTTTGTAAACTTTGAAACTTTTGCCTATTAAAGACATTTCCTGCATTAGTAGCAACTAAAGAGTGAATCAATGTAACTATTATGTTAAATT
The DNA here is from genome assembly GCF_040939455.1 of Microcebus murinus. Taxonomy (NCBI): domain Eukaryota; kingdom Metazoa; phylum Chordata; class Mammalia; order Primates; family Cheirogaleidae; genus Microcebus; species Microcebus murinus. The sequence continues at coordinate 54,742,106 of NC_134116.1, forward strand.
TTGTATAGTTTTCTAGCATATCTAAAACCTTTCCACAATATATGATTGTTTATTGAGTCTATCAACTACAAACCTTTGCACATAAATCAGGTGAATTATAGACCTAAGGCCATGGCATAATTACTTAAAACAAAAACAAAAAAAGCTTAGCTTTCTCTGCTTCTAACCCTGAGAAATGCTGCCAGGCTTTCAGAGAGAGCTCTTAGGTTGCTATCAGTAGTGTGAGCAATGTCACTTTTCCTAGCAAGCCTCATGTCATTAGGTGCATAACTCTTAATTACAAAAAATCATCGTGGAGTTAAAAACCTACAGGGAAATTAGAAGACCTGTGGCAGAAAACCCTGATAGGGAGATCAGCTTTGCACAAATTAAATTGACTTATGGTAACCAAGTAGTCCTGATGATTTGGAAAGTCTGTCGTTTTAGCATTTCAGACTAGTTGTAACTATATAGTTCATTACCTTAAAAATATAGACATGTTCAAATTGAAAAAAATGCAAACAGTACCTGATTAAGAGATAACAAATAATAGTGGATCGACCTACTTAAATTAGATTGTGAATCTCTTAAAGAAAGAAATCTTTATGTATACGATTTCTTTTAACCTAACTTTTTTTTCCAAGTTCTAATAAACTCTTCCCTCTCAATTCAAAGAATAAAGTTTCCATTTGTCAGCAAATGAGTCTTGCAAAAAAAAAAAATTCGTAATAAAGTTACAAAAGAAAATATAAATTAAGTGCATTCTAAAATGCATTTTGTTGATGTTATCAAGTTTAATTTTATAGGAATGAATATAATTCATAATATTTTTGGCATATCATGAAGGATGTATAAATCTAATAGTTTGCTCATTAAGAAAACATTTGTGTGTGTGTATATATATATATATGTTGTACATTTATGTATGATAAGAAGATTGAACTTGTACTATTAGGGGGAAGGAGAAAAAGCGAGTTGCATGAGTCATAGGACAAGGGACAAGTCATAGGGCAAGGAAGAATGTAAAATATGGCAATTAAAGTGTATCATGACCAAAATAAATATGACTCAGTGTTTTGAAAGAAGAACTAAGTAACTAAGTATTTGTGGGGTTTTATGGAATTTGTAACCAAATTCCCTACAAATTGTTTTAGACATCAGAAAGTAGACCAGTAGGTAATCTTGCTTATAATGGAAAGCTGACCTCCTGATATTCATAGGCAATATATATACATATATAGGAAAAATACAGAAATAATTGAAGTGAAGGAGTTAACTAAAAAACACAAGAAGTTTTAAGTCTTAATCTCAATACAAAGTCAAAACCACCAAGCTGATTGTAGAAATTGTAGCCAGTGCTGAGGCCTAGCAGTGAAGAAAGAGTATAAGAATAATTTGGAATGGAGTTCTTTGTGGAAAATGGTGTCATTGAGGTGGGACAAAACAGCCTTAAATGTTCTTCCAATGTCCATTTAATGTCCTAATCAACCTTAAATGCCAGCTCAAATATCACCACTACTATGAAAGGTGTTGGGAACTGACATTATACTTTCCTGGTTTAAGAATTAAATTTAGTGAGTAATGTACCTGCTCTTTCAAACACCTAGAGTGTTTGAAAGTAATGTGTTCCAGACAGGGTCCTTGTGACAAACAAGGTTGCTGCCTAGAGGCATAACAAAAGGACCTGAGTTTCTGCACTAAGGCAAGAGCTGCCCAGCACCACGGCAGTGGGGGTCTGGAGGCCACGATGAACACATTTTTCCTTTGATTGCTGCTTAGGCCCATAAGATGGCTGGTTAGTCAATGACGGGTAAGATCCCTCAAGGGAGGGGCGACCTAAGCCAGGCACAGCTGCAGGGGATTGGCCCAAGAGGAAGTGGGGACAAAAAATGCCCCCTGTGGCTGCCTTGCCCATTCTTGCTAATCTTGGTCTGTGATCTATGCCTGGCGCCTAGAGCAACTACCTGGAAACCTTGAGTCGGGGACATCTATGTCCTTAGGCTACGTGGTCCGGAATTTATGGCCATTGCTGCAATGCCTGGGTGGTTACATACAGGGAACTAACTTTAATTTTTTAGTGTATAAAAATAAACTGACCAGTGCATTCATCACTCGAGCCATGTCTTTGTGTGTGAGTCTGTGTTTTTCTTTAGTGTTCTGTGTTCATCTCGTCCTATAAATGGGCCATGGCAGAAAGGTTTGCTTCTTTCCCAGAGGCTCATTAACTTCTCAACCATCAGTAGTTTCCCAGCACTGTATACGCACTTCCATTTTCCACTTTGGTTGCTATAGGTTCACAAGTCCCTTTTTCGTTGTTGTGTTGCACTTGACTATGAGTGTCTCAAAGTGGGAATGTTTTCTTATCACCCAATCACTACACAGACACACACACACACACACACACAGAGCCAACAGCATTTCATCTAGTAAGAAGTAAGCCTTTGTAACATAGATATTTGCTGAATAAATTAAAAATAAATTATACATTTGAAAATTTTTACATTAAAAAAATAAGATCAAATTTCAGGTTATTTCTAGTCAATATTTATAGCCTACATAATTACTGGTTCTGGAAGCCTTCTGTTTGCACATTTCTCCAAAAACACTGTGCTTGCACCCTTCAGAATATTATTATATTTGCCAAGGATATATTTACAAATAGTGAAAATAGTTTATACTTGTCCATACTGTTAATTTATGTTATTCATCTGCAACTGAAGAATATGAATACAATTAGAGTTGAACAATTTCTGAGACTTCATTTGGCTATACAAATGATAATAGCAAGGTTGTAAATTTCAAGAGATGATAAAATGTCTAACTCTTTTTCTTAATATAAGAACTAAACCAGGGCCATACATAGATATTTCTGCAATTAAAAGATAAATCATGTAACCTATTTGTATAATCTTTGACTCACCTCTTTACTCAGTAGACATTGGAAGAATATTTCAGGCTATTTTCTCCTGAAATTATGTTATATAAGTGTTTGTCCCTTTTTCTCACAATATTGCAAATTCTCTTAGGACAACAGATATGATTAATATGTTTAACAACCACCTACATTAGCATTATATATATACCCTAAAGTTGCTCATTTTTTTTTCTGGTTGCCATTTCTTTACTCATGAATTCTAGTTAACTTACAAGAAGGTTTATAAGTTTTGAAAGTCAAATATCTCTTTGGAGACAAACTACAGTCTCAATTTCTCTACACATAGCAAGATAAAAAATTTATCATATTTCTCATTTTTAACAAACAACCATTACCAATATTCCTATTTTGCCTATCACCTAGATCTACTTCTATTTCCTATGATGTCTCTATCATTGATTTTATTTGCATAATCTCCTTATAAAATATGTAGTATGAGTTTTAAGATATTTTTAGTTATTTTTCTTCTTCATAAAAAATGTGAAATATCATCCCCCCCCCAAAAAAAAAGCAGACACAAATTAATAGTGATATCCTCTGCACCTACATCATCTGTGACAGCTGACAACCCAGCTCCATGTAGTTTCATAGAGGAGGTCATATATCATACTGATCTGGTATAGACTGATTCTGTAAGAAAGTTGATGTTAAAAATTATCTGTTATGGCCCTGTCTTCTTTCACTAGATCATAAGCACTTCGAGGACAAGGATAACAAGGAGTATATCTTTTTCGTTTCCAATCATCCATGAATCACATAGTGATTGGCATATAAAGGTGTGTAAGACAAGTTTGTTAAATGAATCTGTTGAATAAGAATAGGCAGGAGGTTATAACAGGAAGGGACTTGTCTGACACACAAAGGAATGTTATTGAACATGTACTACAAGCCAGTAAAAAGACATTCAAAGGAATATAAAAACTTTATTCAGTGCAACAGAAAATTAAAGTAAAATAAAAATAAGAAGCAACAACTAGATTTTGTGACGGAAGTTCATTTCTTTTTATATGTTAATTGGACATATGGATTTCCTACTCTTTGAAATAAAGTTTATATACCTCATCCATTTTTCTCCCTAGTTTTTTATGCTGCTTTTATTGATTTGTGGAAATTCTTTATATATTTTTGACATGAATCTTTTGATGGTTCTGTATGTTTAAACATTAATATCTTTCCAAGTTTATAACCTATATCTTTACTGCCATTTATTGTGCTTTATTTTAATATGGTCAAATTTATGAAGATTTTTAAATCTTAATTACCAAATCCTTTCTTATATCAGGTCTAAAAATTCCTTACCTACATTTCCTGAGAGTTTTAAAGTATTGTTTTTGCCAAACAAAACTTGAATCCATCTGGATTTGAATTTATATATTTCTACCTCAGTATTTACATATGTATATATCCTGGGTGTAAAATAATGAAGAGTAAAACTGATTAAATATATTAGTATTTAATTCAAATAGTATTTCAGAAATAAGTTAATCTGAGGTAAAAAGAGACTTGCACAATAAAACAAATTCAACATATCAATAGTGAAGTTCAGATTAAAACCATAATGGTGTTTATAAGATAGAACAGAAAGGTAACATTTGGTTCTTTATATAATTTTGATCACAGAAATGTATTTTCTGCACATTTGGAAGAAAATCAACTAGCTTTAGAGTCACTACAGAGAAAAAAGTAAACAAGTTTCAAGAATGGGCTGTACAGACTCCAAACTCAAGTTGCAATGTCACTAATCATGCCACATGTAAACAAATAATGGAGGGGCAAGACTAATTTGGGAATGAATGTAGGCAGCACATTAACACAGACAGCCCCAGGGAGACAAGTTAAAAATATAAGTGGACCCAAAAGAGTAGATTTGGATTTTACCTAAATATACACATGAGTGTTTTTGAAATCTTGGGGATTCTGTAAAGCAGTTGGCTTTCCTGTTAACTCTACATATATCAGTGGTATTGATAAATCATGTAATTGTATAGCACATTTGTTTCACTTGTTTGCCAATTAATCAGTGTGGATGTATAAAGGAAATCATGATGGGGAAAAACAGACTTCACTATACTGGTCTTTGGGGTAAGCTGACCCAGATGAGAGAAAAAGAGCCCACAGAGATAGCATAAGGGTTAGATTATTCTCCTGACATTCCCTTAGGTCATGCCTGTGTACACAGAGGTTAAAGGTTATTATAGAAGTAACTTTTCTCTCTTTCTCCCTCCTTTTCAACCACTTCTAATTCAAAATTATTTTATCACAACTGTCAGACTGAGGTGAGAGAGTAAAAGACAGAAACTACTAGGAAAGAAAGTGCCATAAAGATCTAGTCTTGTTTTCAAATAGTCTTTATTCTTGATATTTATATTTTGATGTAATATTAAATATAATTTTTGTTAATTTATAGGTAGCTAATATCATACCAGAATGGAAATTTTCAACTGAGATGCAATATACAATCATGGCTAAAAATGTAGACTTTGGAAGCTCCCTCACTCCTTATGTTGGACATGTCATTTGTGCCTCAGGTTTTGTATCTGTAGAATGGAAGTAATGATGAAACCCACTTCATAGAGTTATTGTAAAGATGAAATAAGTTAATATATGTAAAGCACTTGAAAAGATCTGGTGTTAATTAGTAGGAATTTCATATATTAGCAATTATTTTTTGGAATATACAAATATATAAAAGGAAAACAAAAGGGGAAGATTTAATCAATTATACTAAAGACAAGAGAGGGGAAAGAAGAAAAATGATCATACAGATCTTAGGATAAAAAGCAGGATTCAGGCAGAATAGACTGATTCTAATACAGTTCCCATTAGCAAAAGATAAGGATAAGAAACATGCTAATAAGGACCTAGAGTGGCAGTGGTGAAGATCTACTTTGATTTCCCCATTATCACTTGAGGACATACTTTCCACCCAAATTTTAAGGTCCCCACCTGAGGCAGAGAGTTTCCAAATATGTCCCTGTTTTTCTGGTCTTCTGAGCAAGTGAAGGTGGGGAGGAGAAATGCCTTTATCATCCCAAATAACCGTCTCATTAGCAATGGCCTCTATAGTGTCCTTGTAAACATGTCAGCGTAAGAAGTGTATAACTGTATAACTTAAGGTTGCCATAGGGGCTTTAGTCAACTATTTTAGGATTATTGTGTACTTCTTGTAGAAATTTACCTCTACATATGCTTCAATCAAAATGAGTAACAGGGGGGTTAAGATGAGGCATGGAGCAAAGCGGCAAAGATGGTGGTCGTTTAGAAAACTTAGAGGCCACTCGTTTAAATCCCTTCATAGATAACAATACAGTGTGAGTGGCAAATGTGGGGGAATTATATTGTAAACCCCGTGCCTGATGATAAGAAACAGCCAAACAATGCTCTCCTGCTCCAAAACATATAGGGTAACCTTGAGCATAAGTAGAATAATTAGAAATCAACCTCCCTTCATCCCCAGGATGTGGTGATTGATACTGAAATGGGGGAGGAAGCCATGCTGAATCATTGGTGTGAATGAGAACTTCAGGCTTACTCCAAGACACTGCTTTAAAAGGAGGAGGATAGGGAACATAAGCCCAGTATATATGCGGAGCATCAGCAGAATTAACTTGACCAACAGCAAAGATCTCAGAGAAGCATAAAATTAATAGAAAAGCGGGTAGGTTAAAGGGCAACCACACCGCTAACATTACCGCCCGCTTTTTCTTCTTCTGCTTGGGGCGCCACAATCTTATCTCGTTTTGCATCTTGGTTCATGTTATCTCCTTTTGAGTCGTGGTACAGGAACCCACTCACAACCTTGTCCTTTCTGAATGGCTCCAGCCAACATGGTGGCATGATAAGTAGCGCCTCCCACACCAGCGTAAGCTTGAACAAACTCATCTAAAGTAGCACCACTAGCCTTTAATGGGCCCAAAATTTTTTGACAATCAGGATTAGCATTTTCCACAGCCAAAGATTATATGATAGTAGTAGCAGCCTCCGTGGAACTAACACTCCTCTGAATCACCTCTTTAAGACGAGATAAAAAGTCAGTATACGGCTCAGCAGGCCTTGCATAGTTTTGGCAAAGGATGACCCCAGAACACCAGGGGTCTCATGAATAAAAGGTTTTATTCAAACCTTTTCTAGTCTTGAATAAAAATGGACTTGGTCTGAGCTAAGGCTGCATCTCCGAGTCCCACTTGGGCTTTTAAGGTTTTATATTGCCCTGAGCCTGTAAGCTCATCTTCTGTCTGCCCTGGAGGAGTTTGTTGAGCGTTAAGACAAGCCTGGATATGAGCTCCCTCAACCCACCAACTGTGAAGTTGTAGCCACTGGGGGCTCTCTAATGTAGTTGTCCCTAACTGTTCCCAATCTAAAGGAATAAGAATATTTTGGCTCGAAAAGGCATCAATAAATAAGACCAGTAACAAATGGAGATTGGGGACCATATGATTGAACTGCTTGCTTGGTTTCCTTTAGAATTTTATACAGAAGACCTTGATATCTAATATGAAAACCACCTCCTGGATAGTTAGCATCTACTCCAGGGCCAAAAGCCTCCCTAACAAGGGGGAATGCCCTATGTTGGGAGATGGTGAAAAAAGTGCCTGACTTTGGCATTAAAGGTGGATTATCATCAAAATCAGGAGGAGGGGGAAAATCATCATCAGGCTCCTGAATGCTTAAAGGGAAAGTAAAAACATTCTAGGGAGAAGGCATGGTAGGTTGGGCAGGATAAGCAGAAAGAGGAAGAGGCGGTGGCAGACCAGCTGTTGCAGCCATCTTACTCTTTTTAAACAAAGGAATTAACTCCTGTATTTTAGATCAAATAAGCTCTTTTAACTTGACTCAGGCAGGAACGTCAGCAAGGGGCTAACTGTCTCCTCCCCTTGCTGATGGGCAACATGAAAGGCTTTAACAACTTGCTGCCAACTATGAAGATTTAATTGCACCTGAGACGGATACTGAAACCAATAACAATGTTTCTGCACTAAAGCAAATAAATGTTTTAGGGTCCCATCCTTTAATTTCACCCCCACAGAGTTTAACAACCCTTGAATTAACTTTCGATATTCCTGCTCGGCAGCAGAGGGTCATTTCCCATTTTTCCCAAGAGTCCTCTGTTGGTACCAATAGCCAAAGGGGTGCCTGCTTGGTCCTCCCACCCCAAAATGATGCAGATCCTGCTCACTACGCCACTTGGCGTGGCCTGTTTGCAGGACGGGGGATGAACACAGAACAAAGAGACACAAAAAGAAAGACACAGACACACACAAAGATGGTACAAGACTGAAGTCCTGAACGCACCAGTCATTTTATTTTATACCCTAAAAAATCGAAGTTGCTTCCTTGTATGTGACCACCCAGACATTGCAGCAATGCCAAACATTCTGGAACACATAGCCTAAGGGCACAGATGTCTCCTGACTCAAGGTTTCCAGGCAGTTGCTCGAGGCACTAGGCATAGATCACAGACGGAGATTAACAAGCTTGGGCAAGGCAGCCACCGTGGGCATTTTTTGTCCCTACTTCCTCTTAGGCCAATCCCCTGTGGCTGTGCATGTTTTAGGTCGTCCCTCCCTTGAGGGATTTTACCCATCGACTAACCAGCCATCTTATGGGGCTAAGCAGCAATCAAAGAAACAATGTGTTTGTTGTATGGCCTCCAGGCCTCCACTTATCGTGGGGCTGGGCAGCTCTTGCCTTAATGTAGAAACTCAGGCCTATTGTTATGCCTCTAGGCAGCAATCTTGTCCAGAGCACATTACTCTTAAACGTTCTGGACAGGGCATGTACATTACTCACTAAATTTAATTCTTAAACCAAGAAAGTATAATGTCAGTCCCCAACAATGAAACTATAAGAATTCTAGAAGAAACTATTGTAAAACTCTTATAGACATTGACATAGGGAAAGAATTTATGAAAAAGACCCCAAAGGCAATCACAGTAACAAGAAAAATAATTAAATGGAACCTGACCAAATTAAAAAACTTCTATACAGCCAAGGAAACTATCACAAGAGCAAACAGATAATCTACAGAATGGGAAAAAATATTCACATGCTATACATCCGATAAATGGCTGATAACTAATACCTAAATAGGACTCAGGAAAATCAGAAAGAAAAAAAAATTAAAAAGTAGGCAAAGGACATAAACAGAAACTTTTCAAAAGAAGACAGACTAATGGCCAAAAAACATATGAAAAAATGCTCCACATCTCTAATCATCAGAGAAATGCAAATCAAAACCACAATGAGATATCACTTAACTCCAGTTAGAATGGCTTTCACCAAAAGGTCCCAAAACAATAAATGTTGGCATGAATGCAGAGAGATAGGAACACTCATAGACTGCTCATGGGACTGCAAACTAGTGCAACCTCTGTGGAAAGCAATATGGAGATACCTTAAAGAGCTAAAAGTAGACCTACAATTTGATCCAGCAATCCCACCACTGGGCATCTACCCAAAGGAAAAAAAGACATTCTATAATAAAGACATCTGCATTCAAATGTTCATAGCAACACAATTCACAATTGCAAAGATATGGAAACAACCTAAGTGCCCATCTATACATGAGTAGATTAATAAAATGTGATATATGTATACCATGGAGTTCTACTCAGCCACAAAAAGCAATGGTGATATAGTACCTCTTGTATTATCATGGACAGAGCTGGAGCCCATTCCAATAACTGATGTATGACAAGAATGGAAAAGCAAGCACCACATGTACTCACCATCAAATTGGTATTAACTGATCAACACTTATGTGCACATATAGTAGTAACAGTAGTGTCAGGCAAGTGGGAGAAGGAGGGGATGGGTATATTCACACCTAATGGGTATGGTGCACACCATCTGGGGGATGAACACACTTGAAGCTCTGACTCTTGTGGACAAAGGCAATATATGTAACCCAAACATTTGTATCCCCATAATATGCTGAAATAAAATAAAATAAAATAATAAAATAAACAAAATATAAATTTGGAATTGGTTCTTGACATTATTTCTTTAACATCCACATGCTCAAAATAAGGTTTGATTATTGTTCAACTGTTACTCCTTACACTAGGTTTCTTAGTATCAACTTTAAGAGTGCTGTCTCATTTCCACCCACATCACTTAGTGCTGTCTCAAAGAGAAACATAATCTATTTTCTTTTGTAAGTACAAAATTTATGACAGACTTCATGCCAGGTATTCAAAGCTCTTATTCAGTAATCCTACGAAATGTATTGTGCATATTATGCGTAACCTCATTTTTACAAATTAAATTCAGAAATGTAAGATCATTCAAGAAAGCATAGCTTGTAATTAGTAAGTTTTAAATAAAAACAAGTCTGTGTTAGGCCAAAGCTTTTCTGTTTTTATTATCATGGGATATTATCTCCCCTTTTTAAAATTAACTTATTTGACAAATAAAAACTGTATATGTCTATGGCATCCAACATGATATTTTGATATATGTATACATTATGGATGCCTAAATCAAACTATTTAAGTTGTCTTCCTTTTGAATGCATTTAAATAAAAATCAACTGGTATTATTGAATTTTCTTAATTGGTGAATTTTTAGTGTTAGGAGTTCACATGTGGAAAGAGTTCATGTGAAAAGGTCCTCTAGTTCATCCTTCAGCCTCTGAGCAAGAATCTAAAAAAAAAAAAAAAAAAAAATTCTAAAGAGATTCGTAATGAGAGAGCAGTATCACCTTGCATAGGAAATATCATGCTTGGCTTCCTACTATTTACCTCCATTAAAAAATGCATAAAATACTGTCTTTTCATTGCTGATTGTAGTCATTCATGGTTAAATATAATATAATATAATTTCACCTGGTTTCTACACTTTAAAAAAAGTACATAAATGAATTAGCAAAATGAAAATATCTCTACATAGATTACCAACTGAAAAAAAAAAAAGTCATTGAAAGGTCTCTCTTTACCATTCATCCAAATTTTAATTAAGATATGCTTCCTAACTTGAAAGGGGCTTATTTGTAGCTTAGATACTACATCATTCTTAATTTACTCTTACTTATAATTTATGTGCTATAAAGAATTATAAACTGTAAAGAATTATAAATTGTAAAATAAACTAGAAAAAAAAAAGAAAAGCATACAAGATGATTTCACCTTTTTTGGTTTTCATGAGAGTAGAGCAAATTACTAAATTTGTGGTTGCCAAAATGTGCACATATTTGTTAAAGGAGCAGCTGGTAATGTTGAATGCAAGCTGCTCTCCAGAAATTAATTGTGAATATTAAGAATAATTCTGACCTGGGTCACAGCTGCACTGATTTATTTTTTTTCTCCTAGACATTTATCAGGCTTGTCTCTTCATCCATGTAACTGAAAAGCATGAAGTCTCAGAGTTTTTGATGAAAAATATGCCAATGTATTATGAACATATACAAATAAGACATCTGTTTAAAAAATCCATGCTTTTGATCTTGTCTTGATTGTAGTATGCCAAATTATGAAAACCATGTGAAGCATAGAATTGCTCTGGCTCACCTTCCCCTTATAGGTAATTTTAAAAAAAGATTCATCTAAGTTAAGAAATTAAACAAAATTTAATAGCATGTATTCAAATGGTAGAGGTAGATCTAGTAATAATATTTAGATGTATGGACAAAAATTTTGTAGAAAATATATTGTCTTATAGTGGCAATAAAATCAATCTAAGAAAATGTTTTTGGAGATTTTTACCCAAGTTGTTTTCTATTTTTATTAATATGTATTTAAACTTCCTGTGATAAAGCAAGCACCATTAACATTTTTAAAATTATAGTTTACTTAGAGCCACATAATTTTTTCTATTTCTTGATGTATAACAAAATACGACACACTGACATTAAAATTTTGAAATTCACCAATGCTTCAAAGTGTGCTAATTTCTTCATGCGTTAATGTGAATTATTATACTAAACTATTAGAATTTTTGTGAGACCCAGTAATAGCAAGCAAGTGGCATGTGGTAATTCCACACATTACAGATTCTGCTTTTAGGAGGCATTAAAGAATCATGTTTAAGAACATGGTCACTGATTTCATAAAGCAACCAAAATTCTGCCCCATTATACTATGATTTTCTCATCAATTTTCTTTTCAACTTCCCACATTTCTTTTTTTATAATAAATTGTATTGCGCATATTTAAAGTATTTAACATGATACAGGATACAAACAGTAAAATGGTTACTATGGTGAAACAAATTAACATATTTATTATCTTACATAATTATCCATTTGTGTGCGTGTGTGTGTGTGTGTGTGTATGTGTGTGTGTGTTTGTATGGCAAGAATAGCTACAATCCATCACATTCATGAATTCAATTTATTAACTCTAGTCTTCATATTGTACATTAAATCTCTAGACTTATCCTACATAAATGCTATTTGTATCTTTTGACCTACACATCCCATTTCCTCCATCCTGTCCTTGATCACCACTGTTTATTCTCTATCTCTATCCATATGTTTGACTATTTTTTAGATTCAACATATCAGTGAGGCTATGCAATATTTTTCTTTCTGCGTCTGGATTATTTCACTTAGCATGATATCCTTCAGGTTCATCCATGTTGTAGCAAATGACAAGATTTCCCCCTTTTTAAGGCAGAATAATATTCCATTGTATACATGTAACCACAGTTTATCTATTCATCTGTCAATGACTACTTAGGTTGTTTCCATATCTTGACTGTTGTGAATAGTGCTACAGTGTACATGGAGTGCAGATATCTTTATGAGGTGGTGATTTTATTTCCTTTGGGTATATACCAAAAAGAGGGATTGCTGGCTCATGTGGTTGTTCTATTTTTAATTTATTTTGGAATTTCCACAGTTTTCTATAATGGCTGCACCAACCTGCATCCCCACCAATAGCACTTAAGGATTCCCTGTTCTCCAGACCCTCACTACCACTTGTTATCTCTTATCTTCTTGACAACAGCCATCTTAAAAGGTGTGCGGTGGTATCTCATAGGAGTTTTCATTTGATTTCCTTGTTGATTAGTGATGTTGAGCATCAGTTTATATTGCTGTTGCCTATTTTTATGTCTGCTTTGGAGAAATGCATATTTAGGGCCCCCACAACATTACTTCTTTTTGCATACTCTCTGTTCATTCTCACATTCTGATCCCTCAAATATCCCTCCCAGTTCAGTATATGATGGTACCATTCTCACAGTTAAAAAGATTGACACTAGATGGGTTCTCCTTCTATCTTTCACCATCAGTCTCCAAAATTGCCTATATTCTTATTCCTTTCCTCCTTCATTTCTGGAATTTTGGATATTTCAAATACTGAAAGTATTTATACTTAAGTTATCACCTTTTCTTATTTCTCCTATTGATGCCTTTTACTTGCATTTAAAAATTTTAAGATTCAGCTAATTTTAAAAGAAACTTTCTAAATGCTATGGTGAAATGATTGGTGTGGCTATTACCAAGGGTAGTCAAATATAAAAATGGTAATAAAAGATAAATATTATGATATTGATAATTATGTGTGATAATTGAAAAAACATAAATCAGAAAGAGAAAAGATGACAATGGTACATAATGCATACTTTTCCATGCCTGTCTTTCTCTGGTGTCAGACCATAAAAAGCATATAAATTTAATAAAGTTAATAAGCAAGAATATCTTGTAGTAATTTTGAAAATGGCCATGAAATGCACTAAAAATAGTAAAAATAATTGGGGGAAAGGAGGTTCAAAGGAGAGATACAGGAAAATATAAATTACTAATTTTCTCAGCTTTCATAATGGAAAATAAAAAGCATTAAGATATAATCTTATTTATTTATTTGTTTTTGAGATAGGGTCTCATTCTGTCTCCCAGGCTGAAGTACAATGGCATAATCATAGCTCACTCCTGGGCATGAGCAATCCTCCTGAATCAGCCTCCTGAGGAGCTAGAACTACAGGTATATGGGAACATGCCTGGCTAATTTTTTAAATTATTATTTTCTATAAAGACAGGATCTCACTATGTTTCCCAGGCTAGCCTCAAAATCAAGGCCACAAGCAATCCTACCTTGGCCTCCCAAAATGCTGGGATTACAGGAGTGAGCCACTGCACTCAGCCAAGATATTATCTTACAATAAAAATTAATCAATAGAAAATTAGAACATGGGCTTTGTAAAACACTAGAACAAAACATGCACATAAAAATAGCAAGGCCAAGATGGCAGCCTTGAAGCAACCTGTGCTCACTGTTCTCAAGGAGAAGATAAAGATAGAGGTTCACCTGTGGATGGAACATCTCAGAAAGAGCATTGTGAATCATCAGAGAAGCAATTGGAGAAACCCAAAGTGAGGAAGAGAGAGTCAGGGTGATCTGGTCAACAAGATTTGGAAATAGGGTCTTTGTAGATATAATTGGTTAAGGATCTTGAGAGAGATGAAATCATCCTGAACTTAAGTGAACACTAAAACAAATAACTGTTGTCTTAATAAGAGAAAGGAGAGGGACATTTTGACAAATATACACAGAAGAAGGCCATGTGATGATGGAAATGATGCAGAGATTGGAGTTATGCTGCTACAAACCAATAAACATCTGGGGCCACCAAAAGCTGGAAGAGGCAAGAAAGCATTCATACTGAGATCCTTCACAAGGAACATAGCTTTGCCACATACCTCAATTCTGTGCTTCTAGCCTTCATAACTGTGAAAAAATGCATATCTCTTCCCAATTCATGTGGTTATTTTTTTTTTTTTTTTTTTTTGAGACAGAGTCTCGCTTTGTTGTCCAGGCTAGAGTGAGTGCCGTGGCGTCAGCCTAGCTCACAGCAACCTCAAACTCCTGGGCTTGAGTGATCCTTCTGCCTCAGCCTCCCGAGTAGCTGGGACTACAGGCATGCGCCACCATGCCCGGCTAATTTTTTATATATATATCAGTTGGCCAATTAATTTCTTTCTATTTATAGTAGAGATGGGGTCTCGCTCTTGCTCAGGCTGGTTTTGAACTCCTGACCTTGAGCAATCCGCCCGCCTCGGCCTCCCAAGAGCTAGGATTACAGGCGTGAGCCACAGCGCCCGGCCTCATGTGGTTATTTGTTATGGCAACCCTGGGAAACTAATACATTTATGGTCTATCATAATCTCTCTTTTCTCATAATCTCTAAAAAGAAAAACATCCCTACCTGATTTCTTATTCTTTTCTCATTATCACTTTCTGTGGTTGCAGGGTGGGTAGAAACTAAGCATGGCTGGACAAATTGGCTTACTGGGCAGATTGGATGCATTTCATTTCATCATTTGTGAAATCAGATGAACTCATGGCTTTACCAGCAATTTACTTGTGTGGTAAGCTGTAAAGTCACTCTTATACTCTTCAGTGTGTATCATTCACAGCTTACAAACATGCATTTATGTTCCTTATCCTTCAAACAAAGCAAAATATAACACTAAAAATATGCCTTGTTCCCACATCATCCTCCAAATACAGCCCATTTTCTCTGCTCCCTTTCGTTGGTAGACTTCTCAAAACCCCTTTCTCTTATTCCTGACCTCCCATTCATTTCCTAGTCAGTATCTTTTAGTTTCCTCTTCCTCTTTTTCTAGCTGCTTACTTAACCTCACAGCATCATTTAACAGAATTCACTACTCAGTTTCACTAGAAAAATCTTTCTCTTTTAAACATATAACGACAAAATGTATTGTTTTTTTTTGTTCAGTTACTCCTTCTCAGGAGTAACTGAACTCCTGAGAAGGAGTTGCATTTTCTTCTTCTTTCGTTTTTTTTTTTTTTTTTTTTTTTTTTGGAGACAGAGTCTCGTTCTGTTGCCTGGGCTAGAGTGCCATGGCATTAGCCTAGCTCACAACAGCCTCAAACTCCTGGGGTCAAGCGATCCTCCTGCCTCAGCCTCTGCAGTAGCTGGGAATACAGACATGTGCCACCACACCTGGCTAAAGTTTTCTTATTTTAATAAAGATGGGGTCTCCGTTTTGTTCAGGTTAGTCTCAAATTTCTGACCTCAAGCAATCCTCCCATCTTGACCTCCCAGAGTACTAGGGTTATAGGTGTGAGCTACCATGCCTAGCCTGCATTGTTTTCTTAATAAATCAATCCAAATGTACGCACCTCATCAAAATACCTCATATGTTTACTCTAACAACTTACTCATCACTTCCAATTGAAAGTCTTACAATATCATACAATTTTTCAGAATTTTTTTGTAGAAAAGTTAGTTTCTGATTTCTCCATGAATTTCTGTCATCTCAGAATATAACTAGTCCTTCAATATAGTAGTCCTTCAACATAATGTTTTGTTTAAAATTTTTTTTCTATAATGAATATGGACTATACATTTAGATTTTTTGGTAAGATTATTGAACAGATTTTAATAGTCAACAATTTGAGACATTTATGTAATGCTTAAATTTTAATTCTGAAACAGTATGGGTATTCTAAACTTATCATCAGAACATTAATTATTGTTTTTTGAAATTGTTGGTGTAGCCCAGAGCTATTGTTATTAACTAATCAATTCACAAATTTTGCACTATTTCCAATAGGTAACCTTAACATTAGCACATAATCTTTACTTCATCTTCTTCCTTACCACTGCATGGATCTATTACTTATGATTAGACCCAGGAAGATATATCTTTTGAATACTTCTAAAATTTATCTCTTCTCTTATTCTATTAGTCATTTAGGAAAAACCCTAAGTCCACTCTTGTCATTGATCAAGAATTCAGATCCCACATCAAATTCAAATCCAAGACAGCAGACTTGAATGTGCATTACAAAATAAATTAAACTCTTTACATCTATCTTATTCTTTTTGAACTGTTTACTTTTTTAACTTATCCCAGAAATTTGATAAAACCCTAAAAGGACTTTTATCAAACTCTTTAATAATTTACATACCATATTCCATACTAAAAATAAAATTTAAAATATAACTAAATGTAATGAGTACTAAATATATTTCTTAAATTTTATTTATCATAGTTTTCCTTACTTTCTGTATAAATAGTATAGACATTAAATAATAACACAGTATTTTAAAACATTAAAATAACCAGATCATGTTCTATTTATTACTTTGTGTTTAGCACTTGTCCTTCCACATGACAACCATAGCATAAAATAAATATGATCAAAAGTATTTTTTTATTCCTAGTCAAAAACATCATTAATCTTAAATGCATGATTATGATTGCTCTGCTGTTATAATTAGCAATAATATTCTCAAAATAGACATTTATTTTCATGTAAGTAAATATTTTGATTGCATATTTGAATCTGTTGGGCCTAAAAAGTACTGATAGTTCAATAGATCAGAAATCAGAGTCGGCATTCCTTTGGCCTTGCCAGGTTTCAACTTCTTTGTATTATATAATACAGGGTAGCTAACAGCTTAAGGTTCTATATAAGAAAAGAAAACAAATTAAACCTTTATGGTATTGCCAAAATACATCAGGACATCCAAACATTAAGAATAGAAAGATAGATGTCTTTAGTTAACTTGGTAAGTTACTGAGGAACAAGCTAGTAAATAAAAAATACAGAGCAGTGTTAAAGATATATATAGATATATAGATATATATGTATATTATATAATGTCTTAAGTACTAAAAACTGATATTTTAGTTTAAACTAAATGTAAGTGACTCCCTGAATGCCTATTTGGCCTAAAAATGATTGACTACGAAAAATATTTAGGCCTATACGTTTTCCCATGAAAAGAATATGCATTGTTCTTTTACTAAAGCCTAAAGGATTAATGACTGAAGGAGGAGAAGGAGCATGCTGATGAAAAGAAGATACAATCTTCTCATATTCACACACAGGCTGACAAATCACAGGACAGTGGGCGTGGTGCCAACTGCTTTCTGAGCAGGTGCCACACAAAACCCCATTATCTAACATGCCATCCTCTCCCTGGAATTGACATGAACTAAGCTCTCTGCATGGTAGGAACGCATGAATAAAGAGTAAGTAAATATAAAATGATGTGAAGCATAATTTATTAATCACATAAATAATGATCTTCGTCATCATTTACCATCTATTTGTGTCCTCATAATAAATAATCATAGAGTAGCACCAACAAATTAACTCAGGGAGTAGGATTAAAAACCAAATTATTATAGACATTGTCTTCGCGCTTTACTTCTCACACCATAATGTTACTTTGCATGCTAGATCCTTAACCCATAGTTCAGTATTTGATATTCGATAATCTCATGTTTCCCAAGATACAGTATATTAACTTCACATATATAAATGAAGATGAGAAAAGAAAGAGGTCTGAAATATATTTGACTCACTCAGTTCATGATAATCCACACAAACTTTTAGGCATTTCAAGAATTTAGAAGCACCACAGATCCCAACGTGAAAATTTGACATACTTGGTATTTAGGGCCTCTCTAGTTAAGCTATGCTTAGAGACAAAAGTATAGAGTTCTTGCGGATGATATTGCAGTAGTTTAAAAATGTAAGAGTGGGCCGGGCACGGTGGCTCACGCCTGTAATCCTAGCTCTCTGGGAAGCCAAGGTGGGCGGATTGCTTGAGGTCAGGAGTTCGAAACCAGCCTCAGCATGAGTGAGACCCTGTCTCTACCATAAATAGAAAGAAATTAATTGGCCAACTAATATATATACAAAAAGTTAGCCGGGCATGGTGGCACATGCCTGTAGTCCCAACTACTTGTGAGGCTGAGGCAGAAGGATTGCTTGAGCCCAGGAGATTGAGGTTGCTATGAGCTAGGCTGATGCCACGGCACTCACTCTAGCCTGAACAACAAAGTGAGACTCTGTCTCAAAATAAATAAATACATAAATAAATATAAAAAAATAAAAAATAAAAATGTAAGAGTAAAAACTTTAATATCGTGAAGAGTGCCTAGAAGAATACTTTAAAACACTGAAACCCAACTTACTGGCAGCTAAGAGGTTTGATTAGGAAACACAGAACCTTAAGAGTGTGAAAATAAATATTCTGAAACCAAACTGGATAGCAGGAAGAATGAAATTTTAAAATCAGTATAAGCATTAAAATGTTGGCCACTCATAACCTCCTTACTTATTGATATATTTGTGTTGGCAATTGTCAGCTTCCTTTAAGTGTTTTCCCTTTATATGTGTTTGTTTTGTATTTGTTTCATTTATTTATATACATAAAGTTGGCATTTTTAGTGCTTTTGTTCCCAGACAGCAACTACAAAGAAACAAAACCAGAAATCTTACAAAAGTGTACTTGCAAATGAGGAGGGATTTAATCATTGGAAGTCTCTGTTAATTGGTTTATGTTTCATTCTCTATAATCTTAATCTTCCTAATGAAAAACAACAAAATATATTTCTACAATAATGAATAATGTGTTTATTTTTGTATATTTATACCTCATTTTATTTCATAAAAGACTTAAGATTGTTAAATGCACTCCATTGTAAACCAACATAGAGCATGAAGAAAACACAAAACACCATCTTTCATGTGAGCATAAAAACGACCTGCTTAAGTCCTTTAATCCATTCCATCCTAATAATACTACTTATCAACCTCCCCGTGTTGAACTATAATCATTAATTATCAATGTTCTTTTTTGTGGTTTTAAATGGAAAAATGGTTAACTTCCTAAATATTTGTAAAACTATAAATAAAGTGGCTTAAATACAGAGTATTAAGGCAATTCTTTGGGTCCATAGGGTAAATGGATTATGGACTCAGAATAGCTATCACATTGTAAGTCACAAATCCTGATTTTTGGCTGCTGTTAAAAAATGTCCATTTGTGCTATTCACTCTAATTTTTCATATGAATAATGCATAGTAGGCATTAGAAAATTTTTAAAAAAACATTAATTATGGTAAGCAACTGCCTGAATTCTATTAGTCATCAAAACTCTTAATTATGTCAGAGCCATACTCCATTATTACTGAAAACATATATCTGCTTTTTCTGTTTAGAATTTATAATGAATTAGTTTCCATTATTTAGTTAATACTTAGAAAATTATATAGTCTATTCTAAATAGATAACATAAACTATGCCCTCATACTGGCAAAATTGTAATAAAAATATTAAAGCAGCTCAATTCATTCAGTCAGATATTTAGTCTGAATTTTCAGTTTACAGTGACTGAGTGTGTGTTTGTGTGTGTATGTGTGTGTTTCAACTAACCCTATAGCATATAGTTTGTTTATAAAATGATGTGATCCATAACCAGAATTATTTGTTACCACAGTTTTATCTCCACAAATTACAATCCTGACATTATTATATGAGTAGAGGTGAAATCAAAGTCACTTTGCATTTATAAACACAATTCAGATCATGTTAACTTCTAGAATAGGAAAAAGAAGTTATAGGCAAAGGCTAAATCGAACCTTCTTCTTGATTTAATTTAATCATTATAGTGATAATACTTTCATCACTGATACTACAACCACCAGATAATTAGGCTCGATATAATATTCCTTTTATTACATTCTTCAGCATATTTCTAAGCCTATAGATATATATAACAATTAAAGAGCTATGAGAAATAAACTGCTAATCGTGATCACAAAAGCTATCTATATTTACAATGTGACATACTAAAATGCAATGTTCAAAACTAATGTTTACTTCAGACTCCATTTTGTATATTGCTTCTTTGGTTTCCTTTTATCTTTCCTATTTCCCCTTGGTCTTGAAGTCTTCTGAAGATTTTTCCCCATACCTCTGTCTTCCTTAACTCTGGGAGTGTCTTTATCTTTCTGCACATTTCTTTCTATCATTATCTTTTGATTATTCCCACACTTTTCTCTTACTCATTCTTTCCCTATATTAATGCTTCTCAAATTTTATGCAAAGAGCTGTATATGTTTAATGGAAACCAGTCTGTGGATACACTGACAACAATGAGTCCCATGGATTTTGAGAGCAAGGAGGGTAATCTAACATGGATGGTAAAATATTTGCAATGGGTGAATAACTTTGTATTTTCTCTTGATATCATTATTACTTGCTACATACTAATAGACCCTAATATCTGGTTATTCCAAAGCTGCTCAAATTCATTGTATCAACATTTGAACATCTTACCTTTCCATTTCATTTCTATTTATTTTTTAAATTGGGAAGTAAAGAATACTTTGCCTAGTTACAAACCATATTTTATTCTTCATTACCTATCCGTTTTATTTTTACCCATATAATTATATGTTCAGGTATAAAACTTGGGAAACGTGAGCATCTTTGACTACTTTCCTTATTCACTACAGTTAATGGTCACCAAGACATTAACACAATCCTTTTTTATTCTTCATGGTACTGCCTTGGACATACCCTCATCATCAGTAAGATAAGTTATCATATCTACCTTTAAGCATTAATCACCTCTATTACTTTCCTATTTAGGCTTTATTCCAGCTTTATCATTCTAACATACAGTGCTCATCGTGTGTCACATCCTCTCTAGTAAGACTGACATTAGATGGTCTTTTGTCTTTCCTAGATGCCAAACTAGTCTAAGTGTTCTACATGTATTTTATATAACTTAATCTTTACAACAGTACTATGAAGCAGGTGCTGCTATCATTATTTCACTCAACAAATTTCCTGACATACAAAATCTTTCAAGTTGAGCCAAAGAATATTTCCAATTACTATTAAATGCTCAACTTAGCATATAGCATATATTATTATATATAATAATCCCAAGTTCAGATGATGATCATTTTGGACATATGCTGATGACAATCCAGGAGTCTGTGGGATAATTTTGTTGCACGACATTTTGAATATTTATTTTTGTCCTCAGGGTTTTATAACTCCTGCTCTATTAAGGGCTTGCCAAAGATTTAAAAGAAGCCTAATACAAACTTTAAACTATTAATATTTTTGTAATAAACTACATGTTTGTAAGGTAGGCGAGTTGTAAATTATGCAAACATTAGAGCCTTCTAAAAATGTTATTTCTATCAATTATTTATAACTCTATTGCAGTCATATAACCAGTTAAGACTTCTATAACATTAATGAATTCAGAAATATATTTCTAACATTTTGGTCTTTCATATTTGCATTCATGATTTTTGGCATACTTTTATCTGTATGGATTTATATACTCAATGCTTTTCTTTGAATCAATACATTTTTTGGCTAGATGAATTTATTTTAAATGCAAACCTATGTTACTATCATAAATAGTAAGCCAGTATAAATTTCATTTTAAAAATGTTATCTTAAATATAGATGTATAAATTTAGTTTCATTGATGTTGAAATAGCTTATTTGAACAAATACTCCTAACATTAACAATTATAAATCCTAGACAAAATTTTTTTTTAAATTACAAAACAACCACTTTAAGGCACTGAAAAATGACAAAATGCATGTAGATATTCTAAAGGATTTGACTCATAAAATATGTTCCACATTAAGTAAGATTAAGTTCTCAATGAGGGAAGTTCTTAGTCTATGCAGAGCAGGGGCATTAGAATTCAAAAAGAAATCTAGTCATATAGGTTTGAGATATCAGTGGATGGAGTTTAAGGATTCTAGTTAGAAACAAAAGGGGTAACTCCCAGAAGGGAGAAATCTCAAAGGATAAGCCTTATATTTTCACATAAGCTCACCTCAAATCTATGCCTGACTTTGGATCTAGACATTGTATGAGAGAAATTCCAAAGAACCCCCAAAAATATGAAAAGAAGGAGATAGAAGACTAAAAAAGCTGAATAGATTTCTGCTGTTGTTTCTGCAGGAAAGAGTTAAGTTTGTAGGTTCTGAGATAGAAAGGCTTGTAAACACCTCAATATTTCCACAGACTTTTCAGGAGACCCACATATTTGGGTAAGAATTTGTCCAGTACTGAGAAGTTATTCTAAGACTGTAGGCAAAATTAAAACAGGTTGGCTCTGGCAACATTTAAAACATGAACCCATAATTTGAATGTGATTAAGAATTAATTTAATGGTATTCTAGGAAAAAAATTAACCTTAATAAAAACAGAATAAAGGTTCTCTACAGTGTATCATCTGCAATGTCCAATACACTGAAATAACAACAATGAATACTTAATATGTGAATAATATGGAAGAGTGATCTATAATCAAGAGGAAAGAACTCAAAAGAAATGGACTCTATAAAGTGTTCAGTTGTTGCAATTTGCTAGTAAAGACTAGAGCAGAATTA
Organism: Microcebus murinus; assembly: GCF_040939455.1. Taxonomy (NCBI): domain Eukaryota; kingdom Metazoa; phylum Chordata; class Mammalia; order Primates; family Cheirogaleidae; genus Microcebus; species Microcebus murinus. Next base: position 54,765,164 of record NC_134116.1, read on the forward strand.
TAAATATTTTCAAAGACTTAAAGGAAAAACTATTCACAATAGATGACAGTACAAAAATTGTGGCTGAGAAACAAAGAAAAAATCTGAGAGGCTATATAGACAGCAGAACTGCCTTACAAAAAATGCTTAAGAATGTTGTTTAGGCTGAAGGAAGATGATTTAAAAAATGGAAATTGTGATTTATAAGCTGAGATGAATAGCAATGAAAATGGTAAATACCTAGCTAAATGTAAAATGCAATTTTTTATTCTTTTACTTAATTGAAGTAAGTTGACTGTTTAACCCCAAAATTGTAACATTGTATTATGGGACATACATTGCATGCTGATATTACATATATGACAATAGAAGTAAAAGGGAACTTAAGAAGAGAAAAATAAGTAGAGATTTATACTGCTTCAAGTATCTTACATTTTACATGAATTGAACAATATTAATTCTAAGAATGTAATAATTTAAGGATGCCTATAGTGTTGCTAAGAGCAACCTCCAAAAAATATGTCTAGAGTTAAAAAGAATTAGAAGAATTAAAATGGAATATTAAAAATATTTGATTAGCTCAAAAGGAAAATAAGAAATGAGGAGAAGGAGACATAATATAAATAGAAACAATTTTAAAAAAATGAAAACTAGTATACCTAAATATGCCTATATACATAAATCAATACTATCATAAATATTTGTTTTAAATTATACTATAAACGGAAACCCTCCAAAGTGTGATTCCCATAGAAAATGCATTTTAGTGGCTTTCTATGTACCACTTAACTTTGTTTTCTGTCAGATTAAAATTTATAATCTCTCCCTTCTCTGGTATAAACATGTGTATCCCTCAAAATTTACGTGCTGAAATTCTAGCCTCAAGGTGATGGTTAAGGAGATAAGGCCTTTGGGAAGAGTTTAGGTCATGAGAGCGGAGCCCTACCAATTAGGATTAGTAATGTTAAACAAGCATTATGCACTTGTGTTGCAAATATATATGCAACAATTTGTATCTTCTGTTGCTATGAGCTATAGCCAGTGAGATTCACTTTGTGTGGTTGACTGTGATACAGTTTATGTCCAGGAAGGCTATGCTCTATTCCAAATAGGAATAAACCAGATCATTTAGACATTGATCTTCAACAGAATAGTGCAAATGAAGCTCTAGATTAAAGGGAAATACAATATTGGAACAAGAAAGGAGTATTTTCCATTGATCCATTTCAAAGGTGCTGGATTAATTTTAGGAAAATAATAGCAAAAACATAAACATAGACTTCAAAGTATGTGCAGCTATGGGATACATTTGGCATGGATAGCTAGAGTCAATTATTTTGAGAAGTAAAAATATGTCAAATAGTTAAAAGATATTAAGAAACCAAAAAAAGACATTTCAAATTGAATTTTCAAAATGTCTTGCAAATCCAGGTTTTCTCTGAGAGCAATTAAAGCAATTACTCAGCATGTCTTTGGTCTCCTCTTCCTTGTTGCCTATAACAATTTATCAATGGAGGAGTTTCAAAACATCTCCAAATAAATGCTACTCTTAAAATTATTGTGACAGTAAGAAAAAACAAAATCAAATTCAAATTTGGAAAAAAGTCATGTTTTTTTCTGAGTAATCTAATGCATGAACATTATTATCTCAGATAAAACATAGGATTTGACAAAAATCAGGGTATTTGGTTATGCTATTGAATTCCTCCGAATCAATCTCCAATTTAGAATACTTCTATATTATTTTTTTTACTAATTTTTAAACAGAAAGGATTACCTCCAGGGCATATATTCTTGCAGAAACAGCCTACATTAATAAATAAAAATATAAAACATTGTAAAATAATAGTTTGGCATTGTGCTCTGTATTACATTTTCTAAAAATAATTCCAACGAGGGGTAAAAATTGCATTGAGGTACATGATTTAGCACAGTGGCATACTCTAGATTGAAATCATTTCCCTAAAATTTTCCAATCATTGAGATTAAACCCAGAGTATGATAGAAAACACACCGCTCTATACACCACCCTGGCAAAGTAAAGTAAAAAAAAAAAAAAGGGTCATTTACTCAAAGAAGTATGGCCAGAATATTATTTTAATAAGAAGAAAGTTATGTTTTTGCTTAATATTATTCAAGTGACTGCTAACATCAATCACCCTTACTAAAGCACTACACTCTCTCCTCTCAGTCTAAGAAAAATCTATAAGTGATATGACTTTACTGACACTAGCCACTCTTTGGCCTAAAACTGCCAGAGAGTTTGAGTTTTTGCACACAATGCCAAAAAAATCAATATGAGTATATGGTACAACTATATATATAATTAGTAAGAGAAGAATCAAATAACACACACACTCAAATATTCTAGATGATCCTCATTTCTATCAGCTGATGACCAAAGCGGATCTAACTTGGATATGAAAATAGTAGTGAAGAAAATACAGTGAAAATACAGTGAAGAAGAACTTAAAAGAGCACATACAATATTTAGCACCAAGCCTAACAAGCACAAAAGAAGCCCCTTCTCCTTAGTACATGTATCTCTTTCAATTATTCTTCCACTTGCTCCTCCTTCTCTACCTCTTTCTAATTTTAGTTTAAGTAAAGCTAAAATTCACAGAAAGCATATAGATTGTTTGGGCTTAAGAAATATGTTAATAAAACAAGCAAATCTAAGTTAAAGAAAAACATCATGATTATTTCAATAGATTTTTTTTTTAAGTCATTTTTTTTTTTTTTTTTTGAGACAGAGTCTCGCTTTGTTCCCCAGGCTAGAGTGAGTGCCGTGGCGTCAGCCTAGCTCACAGCAACCTCAAACTCCTGGGCTCAAGCGATCCTGCTGCCTCAGCCTCCCGAGTAGCTGGGACTACAGGCATGCGCCACCATGCCCGGCTAATTATATATATATATATATTAGTTAGCCAATTAATTTCTTTCTATTTATAGTAGAGACAGGGTCTCGCTCTTGCTCAGGCTGGTTTCGAACTCCTGACCACGAGCAATCCGCCCGCCTCGGCCTCCTAGAGTGCTAGGATTACAGGCGTGAGCCACCACACCCGGCCTATTTCAATAGATTTTAATAATAGACACAATGCATCATCCATTCCCATATTAAAAAATAATAAAAAGTAAATATCAGGGAGGATCAAGATGGCGGATGAGAAACACCTCCAGAAACAGTGTCTCTGCAGAAAAGACAGATTCTAGCAGAAATTAGAAAAAAGAAGCAAGAAGACGAGCATACAGCAGACGAGGGCCGGAAGGAGGGGTTCCTGAGACCCCGGGAGACTCCACGGGAGGAGGCTGTGGAGGAGAACTGGAAGCTGAGACCGCCGGAGCAGCCCGGAGACCAGTGGCAAGGGTAGGTGGATAAATCACCTTTCCCCTCCCCTGCATTTGGGACTGCTGGTGGGCTCCCCAGTGGGTGGAGAGACCTGCGGACACCAGCCCAGAGACAGCCGCCACAAGCTAGAGGTGAGCCTGTAGTGGACGCAGCACCAGACTCCCAAATCCCTCGTGGAACCTCCGTGTGCACAGACCCAAGCCGAGCAGCAGGCGCCATATTGCCTCCTCCTCCTCTCTGCCGACCTACGGCTGCCCAGAGAGACAATACAGCCACCAGCTGGAGGCACCTCCAGGGAACGGGACCTTCCCTTTTGGGACCCTACAGCTGACTAAGGGGAACTCAGACCGTGAGCTCCCTACCCGCCAGCCCTCCCAGGTGCTGCTGGCACGGTGTTCCCAGGAGAACGGTGCCGACTCAGAGGCTGAGAGACATAGACCCAGCTTGGGCTCCCTGTGGGTGAATTGGGATCGGAACTCCTCTCCCTGGTGGGGATACAGTTTGAACTCTGGGACCCAGAGGTCGGACCTGCAGACCAGATCCCTCCCGTGCACTGAGGTCTAGCATTTCCCGGGGCACAGAAGGAATATACATGAACAGCCAGCTGAGGTGTGTGCCTCCAGGGGCGGATCAGCATCCTAGAGGGCAACCTTCCCCCAAAAGGGAGGCTGTGAGCCCAGCCCAGGTGGCGTTCCTGTGCAGGGAACCTCCCTGCCGGCATCACAATCCAGGGAGTCCTGGTGGCGTGTGGTCTGGCCTGCTGGCAAAGGCCCTGGAGTAGCTGCAGAGTTGGGGAGGGTGGAAAGAAGCAAGGCCCGCTCCAGACGGCGGGTCTCAGACAGCCCTACCCCCACAAGCAGACTTTCTGGCTGAGCGTGACCATTTCAGCCACTCCCTGACAGCTTTTCCGGGAAGCAGAGAATAGAACTTTAACCCCTGCTAATGGTATTGGTGGTGCCTGAGGGCAGGCTTACCCAACCCAGCTCCGCCCAGAACAAGAGCTGATAACAGGACACAAAATCAACAGCATAGCCTGTTCCTCTAAGCAAGCGCAACCTACTGACAGGGATGGCATCCTGCACAGCCTTTTCACGGCACCCACTGACTCATTATACAGGGAGTGGTCGAATCTCACCCACAGACACCACCTAACGGCTCAGAAACTAAACAAGGCGTGTGAATACCCAAACAAAAACCTAAAGGAAAGAAACAACAACTGATCGACATGGGAAGAAATCAGAAAGGAACTCAGGAAATATGAAGAACCAAACGGAAAACACACCCCCAAAGAGAAGCACCAGCCCCCTAGAAACGGACACCAACCCAACTCAGGCAACCAAAATGACAGAAGAGGAATTTTGTATGTGGATCATAAGAACACTCACCGACCTGCAACAACAACTCAATAACCAACACAAAGAAACCACAAAAAGCCTCCAGGATCTAGAACAAAAGTTCACTAAAGAAATAGACACAATGAAGAAAAGTTTAACTGAAGTCCTAGAATGAAAAATAAATTCAGGGAGCTACAAAATACAGTGGAAAGTCTCAAGAACAGGGTAGATGAAACAGAAGAAAGAATCTCAGAGATTGAAGATAAAACCCTCCAACTAAATAAAACCATCACAGAGATAGAGCAGAGAAACAAGAGAAAAGAGCAAAGCCTACAAGAGATGTGGGATTATGTGAAGAAACCTAATGTGAGGGTCATAGGCTTACCATAAGGGGAAGAGGACAACACGCAAGGGTTGGACAAGCTATTTGAAGATATAATAGAGGAAAATTTCCCAGGCCTTGCTCAAAATCTTGATATACAAGTTCAAGAAGCTCAGAGGACCCCTGGGAGATTTATGCAAACGGGAAGACGTCATGACATGCAGTCATCAGACTGACCAAAATATCAACTAAAGAGGCCCTTCTAAGAGTTGTAAGACGAAAGAAGCAAGTGACATACAAGGGAAAGCCAATTCGAATAACATCAGACTTCTCTATTGAGACTTTACAAGCAAGGAGAGACTGGGGCCCCATTCTCACTCTTCTGAAACAAAACAATGCCCAGCCTAGAATATTATTCCCTGCAAAACTAAGCTTCATATATGAAGGAGAAATAAAGACATTCTCAGACAAGCAAAGGCTCAGAGAATTCACCAAGACAAGACCAGCCCTACAAGAAGTACTGAAAACAGCGTTACGCATGGAACACCATAATAAAAACTCACGAATATAAAAACAATCAAAACCAAAAGATTAAAGGCCAGATAATACAACGGCTCAAGAGAGAAATCAAAGCAACAACATCCAACCCAACAGAATGAACAGTAATCTACCTTACCTATCAGTTCTCTCAATAAATGTGAATGGCTTAAACTCTCCACTCAAGAGACATAGGCTGGCTGAATGGATAAGAAAATACAGGCCAAGTATATGCTGTCTTCAGGAAACACATCTAACCTGCAAGGATGCATATAGACTAAAAATAAAAGGGTGGAGATCAATATTCCACGCAAATAGAAGCCAAAAGAAGGCTGGCGTGGCAGTTCTAATTTCAGACGATTTAGTTTTTAAACCAACAAAAGCAGTGAAAGACAAAGAGGGTTAGCAAACTGGTATTAACTGAGTAGCACCTAAGTGGACACATAGGTACTGCAGTAATAGGGTATTGGGCAGGTGGGAGGGGGAGGGGGGCGGGTATAAATATACATAATGTGTGAGATGTGCACCATCTGGGGGATGGTCATGATGGAGACTCAGACTTGTGGGGGGAGGGGGGGAAATGGGCATTTATTGAAACCTTAAAATCTGTACCCCCATAATATGCCGAAATAAAAAAATATTACTGTGGAAGAAAACAAAATTTCCTATTATGCTGAAGAATTAGGAGGAGGCATATTTGTGAAAATAATGCTTTACAGGTTTCAAAATAAAATTTTAGAAAAATGCCTAATGTATTTATTAAAAAGCAGTAAGAGCATATTTGTATTATGGATTTGCTAAGGTGAGAAGAGATTACTGAGATATAAAAAAATGAAATGCAAATTCGAAGCAGAATGTATTTCAAAGACAAAAGTGTAGTTGAAAAGTTAGCTGGTTGAACTAAATAAAGGACTGAAGTTAAGGAAAAATCCAGTGGTAGAGTTAACATCACATTGGGTGAAGTAGGGAATAAAATTGAAGAAGAGAAAATTGAATACTCTTATGGAAAATAAATCAAGACAAACTGCTATAATGCATAGAACCTGGACAAAAATGTTGAAAAGAATTAGAGAGAATATATAAGGAAGAAATAGATAATTAACATAAGGTTTATTTAAAGAGGAAAAAAAACTACAAGAAAAAGACAAAGTTTTAAAATCATTTAAACACATCTATACTTCAAATTAGTCACATTTTTAATTTGCGGAAATGAAAACATAAGTATTTAGTCAAAATATGTTGCAGGTAAATTATCAAGTAGTGTTCAATATTCTCCTTTACAATTCTAAATGATAAATGATAATTGAGTTTTGTGGAGAAACTTAGTTATAAATGAGTATTCCCTATATATTTTTTAGTTGTTTATATATGAAAGCCACTTTTAAACCTTCATGATAATAAATAGGAGGAGAGGGAAAAAAGACAGTGTATTTCTCTTTTTACATAACAGAGTCGAATGATATTGTTCAGGAATTTTACAGGGAAAAAGAGTTTAAAATAGGTTTGTAAAACCTACAAAAATCTTACAGTCCAGAAAATATATATAAACTGTAATATATATAGTATTTCATAAACACTATATATAATACTACATATATATATATACATACACACATACACACACACACTATATATATATATATATAGTGGAGCCTAGGAGTCATCATGAATTTTAATCAGGAGTATGCCATCTATGAATGGTAAGATGTGCATTGAGTAATACTATGCTGGCAGTATGAGAAAAATATATTGAAAGAAAGGTAGCAATATTAGTAAATAACAGTGACTGATAGTCCTAATAGGAATTTTGGTGTAAAATTATAAGGCATAGGAAAGGGGGAAACCAATGATAGTGAAGAAAAAAAGTAACATATTGGATGCATAAAATCAGATAAATTTCCTAAACAATTTGAAAGTGGGGATTTAGAAAGGAGAGAGAAGTAAAAATGACGTCCACATTTCTTACTTGAGGGAATCGACAAATTCTGGTATTCTTCACTAAGAGATGAAAATTAGGAAGTTAAATAAATTTTTTCAGAGTGAGGAAATGAGGAAAGGAGGAAATATTATGGATTCATTTAACGTATTGATTTTGAGGTACTCACTGGAGTCTGTAGAGAGATGTAGAGTAGGCAATTCGATATGCAAATGTGGAGTCAGGAAGGGAAGAATAATTATTGGTGTTGCAGCTAAAGCTGGTTGTTCAAGCAATAAGAGATGTGATTCAGCAGGGAAGGTGTATAGATGCAGATTCTTAATTAGTGGTCCTGGCATATTGCTATGCTGGAAAGGGCTTTTAGGTGGGCCTGAAACATTTTCCCCAGTATCCCTTATGAAAGTATGGAAGAGTGTAGTGTTTCCAGAGTTAAGACTCTATTTAAATACACACTTTCACCCCAGTTCCCCACAGTAAATCACTAATATTTGAATCTTAGTCACACTATCGGACAGAAACAATTGAAAGAGAACAAAGAAATGATATCCTACAGGCAGAGGGGGAAAAAAAAAGTCAGTTTACTGAATTAAAATATATAATTAATTTTGACAATACCAAGTAATTGCTGTGTGGTAGAAGCTATCTCAATTATAAACCTAGACATCATATTTAAGTGCTTTGAAAGGATGAAGAAATATGGTTAATACATATTAGCTTTTCTATTGAGCAGCTTGGCTATAAATGAAAGAAGCAAGAGAAATTAATAGTGAGAGACAGTGTAAGGAGAAGGGGAAATTTTATAGCAAGCTTATAAGTGAACGAAAGAGGAGAGAGTAAAGAGTGCTTGGCTTACAATACAAAGAAAAGATCATTGATGGAACAAGATTGCTGAAAATAATGCAGATGTGAGATTTGTCTACTGGAAACAATGAGATCATGGAATTACATTCAGATTAAACAGAATTAAAGGAAATTCTCACACCAGAGCTTCTATTTCCTTTGTAAGAAAGTAGTAGGCAGTGCCATTGGTTTAGAGTGGGTAGGAAACATTGAGTAGAAGGAGTCTCTAGGAGAATCATGGAGACTTGGAAGAGCAGTTTTAGGAAAAGAAAGAGATTGCCTATTATGGACTCATTATGACATACCTTTTTCTTAGACTGAGAGAAGAGAGTCTAGTTCTTTAGTAAGACTGATTAATGTTAGCAGTCACTTGGATAACATTAACCAAAATTATAACTTTCTTTGTCAAACAGCCAACTTTGGAAGCATAAATTTGTAGTGGAGCAAAATATACTGTGCATGCTAGGAATGCCACCAGCATTAACCTATTTTATATAAAATTAAATGGTTATTTGAATATCATATGTTGTATTATATTGCGCAAGTTTTTTACAATATATTTCTACTAGATATTTACTTTTTTTTTATTTCGGCATATTATGGGGATACAGATTTTAAGGTTTCAATAAATGCCCATTTCCCCCCTCCCCCCACAAGTCTGAGTCTCCAGCATGACCATCCCCCAGATGGTGCATATCTCACTCATTATATATGTATATACCCACCTCCCTACCCCCTGCCCAATACCCTATTACTGCAGTACCTACGTGACCACTTAGGTGCTGTTCAGTTAATACCAATTTGCTGGTGAGTATATGTGGTGCTTGTTTTTCCATTCTTGGGAAACTTCACTTAATAGTATGGGTTCCAGCTCTAACCAGGAAAATATAAGATGTGCTATGACTCCATTGTTTCTTAGAGCTGACTAGTACTCCATGGTATAGATATACCACATTTTATTAATCCATTCTTGGATTGATGGGCACTTGGGCTGTTTCCACAGCCTTGCAATTATGAATTGTGCTGCTATAAACATTCGAGTGCAGGTGTCTTTTTTGTAGAGTGTCATTGGATGTTTGGGTAGATGCCCAGCAATGGGCTTGCTGGATCAAACGGTAGATTCACTTGTATCGCTTTAAGGTATCTCCATATTGCTTTCCACAGAGGTTGAACTAATTTGCAGTCCCACCAGCAGTGTAGGAGTATAGAATTTTTTTATTTCCATCTTGATTTCTTCATTTATGAAGTAATCATTTAGTAGGAGGTTGTTTAATTTCCACGTTTTTGTGTAGAAATGTGAGTTTCTGTTAGGGTTGATTTCTACTTTTATTCCACTGTGATCTGAGAAAGTACATGGTATGATTTCTATTTTTTTAAGTTTCTTGAGATTTATTTTGTGTCCTAGGATATGGTCAATCTTAGAGAATGTCCCGTGAGCTGATGAGAAGAACGTATATTCAGTGGATTTGTGGTAGAATGTTCTGTAAATGTCAGTCAGATGCAATTGTTCCAGAGTTTTGTTTAAGTCCATTATTTCTTTATTAATTTTCTGTTTGGAGGATCTGTCTCGTGCCATCAGTGGGGTGTTGAAATCTCCGGCGATTATGGAGTTGCTATTAATCCATTTGCTTAGCTCCAGTAAGGTTTGCTTTATGAATCTGGGTGCACCTAAGTTGGGTGCATATATATTTAAAATTGTTATCTCTTCTTGTTGGACTGTGCCCTTCACCATTATATAATGACCCTCTTTGTCTTTCACTACTTTTGTTGGTTTAAAAACTAAATCGTCTGAAATTAGAACTGCCACGCCAGCCTTCTTTTGGCTTCTATTTGCGTGGAATATTGATCTCCACCCTTTTATTTTTAGTCTATATGCATCCTTGCAGGTTAGATGTGTTTCCTGAAGACAGCATATACTTGGCCTGTATTTTCTTATCCATTCAGCCAGCCTATGTCTCTTGAGTGGAGAGTTTAAGCCATTCACATTTATTGAGAGAACTGATAGGTAAGGTAGATTACTGATCATTCTGTTGGGTTGGATGTTGTTGCTATGATTTCTGTCTTGAGCCATTGTAATATCTGGCCTTTAATATCTTTGGGTTTTGGTTGTTTTTATATTCGTGGGTTATTATTATGATGTTCCATGCGTAACGCTGTGTTAAGTACTTCTTGTAGGGCTGGTCTTGTCTTGGTGAATTCTCTGAGCCTTTGCTTGTCTGAGAATGTCTTTATTTCTCCTTCATATATGAAGCTTAGTTTTGCAGGGAATAATATTCTAGGCTGGGCATTGTTTTGTTTCAAAAGAGTAAGAATGGGGCCCCAGTCTCTCCTTGCTTGTAAAGTCTCATTAGAGAAGTCAGATGTTATTCGAATTGGCTTTCCCTTGTATGTTACTTGCTTCTTCTGTCTCACAGCTCTTAGAAGGGCCTCTTTAGTTGATACTTTGGTCAGTCTGATGACTGCATGTTGTGACGTCTTCCTGTTTGCATTGAATCTCCCAGGGGTCCTCTGAGCTTCTTGAACTTGTATATCAAGATTTTGAGCAAGGCCTGGGAAATTTTCCTCTATTATATCTTCAAACAGCTTGTCCAACCCTTGAGTGTTATCTTCTTCCCCTTCTGGTAAGCCTATGACCCTCACATTAGGTTTCTTCACATAATCCCACATCTCTTGTAGGCTTTGCTCTTTTCTCTTGTTTCTCTGCTCTATTTCTGTGACTGATTTATTTAATTGGAGGGTGTTATCTTCAAGCTCTGAGATTCTTTCTTCTGTTTGATCTACCCTGTTCTTGAGACTTTCCACTGTATTTTGTAGCTCCTGGAATTGATTCTTCATTTCCAGGAGTTCGGTTAAACTTTTCTTCATTGTGTCTATTTCGTTTTCCATATCCTGGAGGCTTTTTGTGGTTTTTTTTGTGTTGGTTATTGAGTTGTTGTTGCAGCTCAGTGAGTGTTCTTATGATCCACATATGAAATTCCTCTTCTGTCATATTGGTTGCCCGATTTTGGTTGGTGTCTGTTTCTAGGGGGCTGGTGCTCCTCTTTGGGGGTGTGTTTTCCGTTTGGTTCTTCATATTTCCTGAGTTCTTTCACTGATTTCTTCCCATGTCGATCAGTTGTTGTTTCTTTCCTTTAGGTTATTGTCTGGGTATTCACACACCTTGTTTAGTTTCTGAGGCGTTAGGTGGTGTCTGTGGTTGAGATTCAACCACTCCCTGTATATTGAGTCAGTAGGTGCCGTGGAAAGGCTGTGCAAGATGCTGTCCCTGTCAGTAGGTGGCATTTGCTTGGAGGAACAGGCTATGCTGTTGATTTTGTGTCCTGTTATCAGCTCTTGTTCTGGGCGGAGCTGGGTTGGGTAAGCCTGCCCTCAGGCCATTAGCAGGGGTCAAACTTCTGTTCTCTGCTTCCAGGAAAAGCTGTCAGGGCGGGACTGGAATGGTACCGCTCAGCCAGAAAGTCTGGGTGTGGAGGTGGGGCTGTCTGAGACCCGCAGTCTGGAGTGGGCCTCGCTTCTTTCCACCCTCCCCAACTCCACAGCTACTCCTGGGTCTCTGCCAGCAGGCCAGACCACAAGCCACCAGGCCTCCCCGGACTGTGATGCCGGCGGGGAGGTTCCCAGCACAGGAACGCCACCTGGGCTGGGCGCACGGCCTCCTCCTGGGAGGAGGGTTGCCCTCTAGGATGCTGATCTGTCCCTGCAGGCACACACACCTCAGCAGGCTGTTCACCTCTAACCCTTCTGTGCCCCGGGCAATGCTAGCCCTCAGTGCAGGGGATCTGGTCTGCAGGTCCGACCTCTGGGTCCTAGAATTCAAACTGTATCCCCACCAGGGAGAGGATTTCCGGTCCCAATTCACCCACAGGGAGCCCAAGCTGGGTCTATGTCTCTCAGCCTCTGAGTCGGCACCGTTCTCCTGGGAACACCGTGCCAGCAGCACCTGGGAGAGCTGGCAGGTAGGGAGCTCACAGTCTGAGTTCCCCTTAGTCAGTTGTAGGGTCCCAAAAGGGAAGGTCCCGTTCCCTGGAGGTGCCTCTGGCTGGTGGCTGTATTGTCTCTCTGGGCAGCCGCGGGTAGGGTCGGCGGAGGGGAGGAGCAGGCAATATGGCGCCTGCCGCGCGGCTCGGGTCTGTGCACACTGAGGTGCCCGGAGGAAGTTGGGAACTTGGTGCCACGTCTGCTACAGGCTCACCGCTGGCTGGCAGCGGCTGTCTCTGGGCTGGTGTCCGCAGGTCTCTCCACCCACTGGGGAGCCCACCAGCAGTCCCAAATGCAGGGGAGGGGAAACAGCAAATCCACCTACCCTTGCCGCTGGTCTCCGGGCTGTTCCGGTGGTCTCAGCCTCCAGTTCTCCTCTGCAGCCTCCTCCCTTGGGTCTCCCGGGGTCTCAGGTACCCCTCCTTCCGGACCTCGTCCGCTGTATGCTCGTCTTCTTGCTTCTTTTTTCTGATTTCTGCTAGAATCTGTCTTTTCTGCAGAGACACTCTGTCTAGTGGTGTTATTCGTCCGCCATCTTGCTCCACCTCCCGTAATTTTTCTTTAATGACAGCTTTTTTTATCTTTAATCTTTCTTAGATGAACAAAATTCTATTTAGTTTGTCTTTGCCTAAATAGTGTGCATTTTTGAAATTATGCCATTACTCTCACCTCCTGAATGAGAAATGGTCAAATTGCCTTCACTCAAACCAATTAACACTGCATAGCAGGAATTACACCAATAATCTTTGTTGAAAGTATATTTTCCCTAATTACTGTATGACACTCAGAATCAATGGACTACATGACAATTTCAATATTAGATTTGTTATAATACTATAAGTTAGCTCTTTTCTTATCAGATCCAAACCATATTTTATTGGAATTTCTAAAATGGATTATAAAGAGAATATTGAATTATAGATTTATTAAATATAATACCACCTATGATTAAACATTTTTGGCTCTATATCTATGTATTTCTTTTTATATTTAAATCATTACTTTAGTAAGTGGAAGTTACACAATATTTTTAAATATCATATGTTTTAAATTTATTTATTATTAAAAAAACACTTATTTTTAGGTACTTTTTTTGTTGTTTTCCTAAGTATTTTAGTTGAACACTAGGAAATACTCTATCAAGGATACTAATCAATCACCTTTTTCTTTTATAAGTATTTGATAATAAAACAAATAAAAGAATATCAATACAATATATGAAAGAGTACCTAAATCTTTAGAAATTCCCATTAGATTGATTTTGAGAACAAAAGCAGATATTCATTTATTCAACAATTGCAACTTTATGGTTTTGGCAAAACAGTCATGTTTTGCCTTTAGTTGTTTAGTTATACATTGACACTTTGGGGGCAAAAGAGGAAAATAGTCTTTTAACATAAACACAACACCTCACCTTTTTCAGTTAAATTAAAAACCTCTGCTTACTTCTACTTTACTCTTTTAAAGGGACAGACAACACTGTATGTTTTTATTGTGTGCATCGTGATGTTTTGCAGTACATATATGTTGTGGAATGGTTAAATCTAGCTAATCAATCAATACATTACTTCTCACTGTGATCATTATTTGTGTGTGTGTGTGTGTGTGTGTGTGTGTGTGCGCGTGTGGTAAGAGCACACAACACTCATTTTATTTACATTTAAGAATACAGTATGTTGGCAGGGTGCTGTGGCTCATGCCTGTAATCCAAGCTCTCTGGGAGGCCTAGAAGGGAGGATTGCTTAAGGCCAGATGTCTGAGGCTAGCCTGAACAAGAGCAAGATCTCTTTCTCAAAAAAAAAAAAAAAAAAAATAGAAAAGTTAGCTAGGCATGGTGGCATGCACCTGTAGTCCCAGGTACTCAGGAGACTGGGGTAGGAGAATCACTTGAATCTAGGAGTTTGAGATTACAGTGAGCTGTGTTGACTACACTGCACTCTAGCTGGGGTGACAGAGTGAGACTGTCCCTCGCACCCTCCCAAAAAAACAGAATACAATATATTATCATTAACTATAGTAACCTTGCTGTACAATAAGTTTTCTTACTTTCAAAAGGACATGCAATTAAAGATGCCTAATGGATATTTAATTCATTTTAAGATTATTTAAAATTTTCAGTTTTTTAAGGTATGGCTTCAATATAACTTGTGTAATAAAATTATTATCTTTTAAATATATCTTTATGAAAGAAAATCAAATAAATTTTTAACTATAATATTTGCAGGAAAATGATAACTTTATATAGCAGTCCTCTACCTCCTGCCCAAAATTCTTTAAGCTAAGATGATTCCCAGTACAGTGAAGTTAAACAGTAGCAGTTTTTAGTGAGTCAAGTTGTTTTGTGTTTTCTTTCCATTGGTACTATGGAATAATTTTATTCAATATGAATAATAAATCGGTCCTATGTGTTTTCAAATGTTTGCCATGCCTTCAGTTTTGATTTTTCAATACTGCTTTTAGTTGCACCATTATCCAAGCTTGACTAAATATAATTTCTTTTGACACTAAAACTACAGGTAAGGTGGTGGTAATATAATTGTAATGCTAATACTTACACTACAAGTATTGCTGTATTATAGTCAATAATAAAAGCATGCTGAAGTATTGTGAAAACTCCTCATGCCTGCATTATGTTATGATCTTTGATAACCTTTATTTCTAGATGAAAGTAGTTTACAATACTGTATCAGGTATAATGAGCACCAATAAACAAGCTGCTTTGCCAAGGGCAAATATAATTCCAAGCAATAAAATTGAATCTATGACACTGTATCTTCTATTCTTCATTTCAGATTCATTAACTATTATGGAGATCAATCTCTTTGACACAGTACATTTCTAACCACATTTATGCCAGAATATGTACTCATTAGCATGTTTGAACTCCATAGCTAAACTGACAGGGTTTCCTCCTTGCTTTGTGATATTACACATAATTTGAAAAGCAGGCCTTGAGCATTCTGACAACCACATTATTTAGGTTACATTTTTTTCTCTCTACACATGCATACATTTATGCACACCCTATACATTTGGAAAGTATATTAAACCTCTGGGAGAAAATAGCATTGTTTATAAAACTTTTAAAAATTAAATAAAAACAATGTTTTTAATAAACTATCTTTAAATAGCAGTGGTTGGAAGTATTAATATATTCTTGTTTTTCTTCCAAATGTATAATTATAACATTTAAAAAAATGTATGTGTGTAGAAACAGATAGAGATGGAATGAATTACTAGCTTTATTGCCTAAAGCTTTTGCTATTGACAACTTTTGGAAAGGTGACCTGTTAAAATTTATAAGGTTTTTTCTAAGTGCCATAACCCAGTTATGTTCTTTAGAATTCCAACATTATTTCCTTGACACATCACATTGCAATACATTTAATAATAAATAACAAAGAAAGAAAAAACTATCACCAAGGAAAAAAATTGGCATCAATCAAAAAATATATTCACATACAATTCAGACTATTCACTTTTCTTCTTTCATTCCACCAAAGATTGTATCAGGGCTGTAAATGTCTACTTTTTATCAATGAATAAATTAATTAGTGAAACAAATCAGAATGGTTTGAATATCTTCCCACACCTTCATTTTACTAGAATGAGGCTAATGTATAACACTTTCTTAGAAAGAAAGGGAATGCTAATTTTGAAGAAGAGTAAATAGTCAAACATGGCTTGAATACATGTGAGGAGTAGAAGAAAAGCAAGAGAAGAAAGCCTGGCTGAGAAGAGCCTTGTTTTGCAAACCAAGAAGTTTATTTGGCATTTCATTCTGGCAATGAAGATCCATAGAAAATGATCGGATCTGGGAAATTACATGACGATTTTTTAAAAAATCTGGTAACTGTGCAGAGGGATTGGATGCTAGCACAAGAGATTGTTAAGGTGACTACTATGTGATTTCAGAGACTTTTAAGTGAAGTGGAAGTTAGGAAAGGACACCAAGTCTTCAAGAAAATAAAAGGGCGAAATCATCAAAAGATTTATATTTGAGACCCTTTTTTACTAGAAAAGTAGCAGGAAGCTCAGAGGTAGATTTAGTACTAGACCTGAGAGATCTTATCTGTGTTGTTTTATTAAGTTACAAACTATGTCTTAATTTTCCAATATTTAAAATGAATTGAAAATATCTGACTGGTACATGCCTTGAAGAATTATTACTTGAATTAATTGAGTAGATGTACAATTAACACAGTTTTTCTGCCCTGACAATACAACTCCAATCTGACTCAATCACTTCAGTGCAATGGACAAACAAACTTTCTGCACAATCTGGAACATGGGAGATACTGGAGAGGTTCTTTGAAGAGTAACAACAGCAGTTAGTCAAGAAAAGAAAGTTCCATTTGAAATTCAGCTCCCTCCTCCCTCCCAAACAAGAAGCTCAGGAACTCAAATATTGATTATTATAATCCTGAATCTAGAGTAAAAAAACAGAATGCATTAGAAATTTCAGCAAGAAAAAGAAAGAAGAAAACACCTAATGGATAAGACCACTGGTATACCATGGGTCTTTTATATTTCGAATATTCTTTTGGAGTTAACTTCTTAGGATTTTGCAATACCAAATCACAAAATGTAAGAAATGTGGCACATTATACTCATGTGTCAAGTTAAAATAACTTTTAAATAACCTCTCTCCTCTGAACTCCCCAGTAGTTTAACTATTTTTCTATTTGCACTTGCAACTTTATGTCACTCCTCCTTCCCCATAATTGCTGTTCCAACCACACAGGAATATAAGTTTGATAAAGACAAGAACCATGTCTCATTCCTTTTTGTGTTTTTTAGATAAATAGTGCTTTGCATACTACCTTACTTAGAGAAGATGGGAGACATCAAGAGCTGATCAGATAAATGAAGGATGAACATGTATTTTTAAATCTATTTTTGACACTAAATCAGATATATGTATTACTGATTATAACCAAACCTTCTTAATTCTAAGAGATGTTAATTCTAATGCTCCCAACTTAATAATAGCTTTTCAAGTAAAAAGTACTACATTTAAGTTCACATCGAGGTCATAAAAGTTAAGTGCAACAGTAAGTAGTATTTTGGAGGAATTATGATATTTTCCTTTCTCATTCTTTTGTTTTCTCAGAAGACTATAATTTTTAATTACATGAATGGATGAAAACGCTAGTATTTCCAGTATGTATAAATGATATTCAATAGCAAATATGTTTTGAACAGTGACATGCCTTCTTTGGGAATATGAGCAGAAAGTATTTTCCATGCATTTGCAGAAAGAGAGCATATGTATGCCTCTGATATTGCTTCCTTAGAAACTCAATTCATTCCAAAAGTTAATATGGCTTCTGAAAATTTTTAGTTCTAGCAATTGTCTATAATGTATAGGCATTGTATTCATAGCTTCCCATTTATCTCAATTTAACCATTGCAAAAAAATATTTAAAAATATAGTTATTTATGAGGGAGAAATCCTACATCTCAAACACAAACATACAGTATATGGAATCTGGGAGATTCAGAACTGAGTGTAATTGAAGATAAAACAGAAAAACATTAACACAAAAGTAATGGTTCTACTAAAAAATTCATAGTAAAATGGAGATACTGTGTTCCAAGCTACTGACAAGCTAGACTAAAGTTTAATCCTGGGAATGTGGAACAGGGAATGTCACAGAATCAGGTTAAGTGCAAAGCCCTATCCAAGAATGCTACAGAGAGTGAAAAAGTCTATAGAAAGTTCAACGTTATTAAAAATCTAGATTGAAGGGAGAGAGGAGGATTGATTTTTGAGGATAATTTTTGGTAAAAAACTTTACATTTCTCAGACATCAGAATCAAGACTCCAAAGGATAAGTTGCTTTCTGAGAATACAGAACCAGATGTGAAGATGTGAAGGATGGTCAACTATATAAAGTGATGCACTCTGCCCCTCCTCCTGCACCTAAATATTGGTAATGATTTAGAAAACTTGACACTGACACCTATGGACAATTCAGGCATAGAATGAATGCCAGTAACCCATATTTCTATTTTACTTTTGATTGGGCAAAACCCATAGTAATAGATGAAAAACTAGTCCATGGGATTATTTATAATGTCTGAAATGGTGACAGATCTACTTGTTAGGGACATGAGGCCTATAAATTGTCAGAAGTAAACATTCCATCATTAGATTGTCAGAGGCCAGGCGCAGTAATCCCAGCACTTTGGGAGGCCAAGGTGGGAGGATCTCCTGAGACCAGGAGTTCAAGACAAGCCTGGGAACCATAGTGAGACCCCATCTCTACAAAAAATGAAAAAAATAAAAAAATAGCCAGACATGGTGGTGAATGCTGACTCAGGCAGGAGAATCACTTGGCCTCAGGAGTTTGAGGCTACAGTGAGTTATGATTGCCCTACTGCATTCCAGCCTTGGGCAACAAAAAGGAAGAAGAAGAAGAAGAAGAAGAAGAAGGAGGAGGAGGAGGAGGAGGAGGAGGAGGAGGAGGAGGAGGAAGGAGAAGAAGGAGAAGGAGAAGAAGAGGTGTCAGAAATAGAAGAAAAATTATTTAGTTTCATGTTGAAAACAGAAAACATAGCACCTTTACTTGCTCTATCATTCTGTTTACTCACACAAAAAATGTCATGCTACTCTTTAATAAGTTACAAAAATATAGTTCAAGATTATTAAGAGGATAGAGGCTTATAAGTTGGAACTAATTGATGGGCACACATGAGCACACAGGGAAGTAAAGGGCACTGGCAATCAAGAAGAGGGTAGTGGGAGGAGAACAGGGCAAAAACTTACCTAACAGGTACAATGAACACTACTCTGGTGATGGGCACAGTAATAGTGCTTATGTAAGCATTATAAAAGCTATCCATGTAACAAAAACATTTGTACCCCCTTAATATATTAGAAAAAGAAAAAAAAAGTTTAAAAAGGGTAATATTTATTGCTCAAATAAGGTGACTTTCAGAGCTATAAACTTTTTTCAAGAGTAACAATAGCAACAATAATAAAAGCCCACCAAAAACTAAATAAATAAATAAGAAGAAAAAGAAGACAGAGGAACAGTCTTAGTAGAACAAAGACTATTCTGTTAGACACAAAGGTGACATAATAATGACTTGTACATATAAAACACTGATATTAAGCACATAATAGATATTATAAATGCTTCTGATTGAATAAAATAGAAATTATGGATAAAACAAATATAAATCACCCAAACCATATAATAGCATACATATATTGAGTACCAACTTTGAAGCATGGAAGTTATTTTTTGGAATTAGAGTAATTCTGTACAATTTAATGATGCTTTACGGGTACAAAATAATTTTCCATAATCTTATTTTATTTGATCCTTCTGATTCTTTGAAACAGATGATATCATTGACAATATTATTGTGAAAATAATGAAATTGAAAGTGAGAAGGTGTTATTGAATTTGCCCTGAGTGTATGACTCTCAGAAGAGATGCATTGCTTTAAATTCCAGTTCTTTACCTCTGAAATGACCTCCCTATTTACAATATGTCCATATGGAATTGGAATTAGAATGGGCTGAGAAATCATTACAGTTGGAAAAAAAAAAGCTCAGGGAAATTAAACAATTTGTTCATATTTATATATCAAGTTATTGTCAGACCTCAGATTAGGATTTAACTCGTTAGAATTCTACTTCCAGAGCAGATTTAAGGAAAATAAAAATAAAATGTTGTTTTATAAGTGAGTAATAAATGTAGAATTCATTTATTTATGAATGACTGAACCCGTAAGTTTAACAAGGTATAAAAGCAGTATTCTAGTATCACCCTAATTTTTAAAGTTGACCTCTGAAAGGGCAAAATGTTTTATATAAATGTACATTTTGTAACTATAAGAAAGTACTTAGCTAGATAGGTTTCTATGTGACATTTGTTATATTAAATAAGATAAAACTAGACAAAGTATTAGCTGGATATAAAATTTAATTGCAAAATTAAATTACTCATACATGTCAAAAGTTTTCAAAATAAATAATGAAATCTCACTTTGTTAAGAAGTCTTAAAATTGGCTAATAGGCTCATATAAGAGAAATCTAGAGAAATAGGAAACCAAACAAGAATTTTCTTACAAAATCTCTGGTGACTATTCTTGTCAGCAGGAGCACCTATCATGTGCAAGGTCATAATGCCATTTCCATTAGCTTAAATGCACCAATTAGTACATTCTTTCAAATCAACCTACAAGGAAATAGAAGTAGAAAATGTTAGCAAGCTAGAGATTTATAAGATTGTTTTCAGTAAGTGTCCTGTTCTACCGACCCCTTCTTCCCCACAATGTTCAGCTTTTAGTCATCTTCCCTTTGTTTTTGTTTTGTTTTTTGGAAATGTAACATCTTGTAATGTCTGTTGAGGGGGTAACATTTTCATCCTAGTCCTGATGTTTTATGCCCAATGGTGTAGCATGGAGAGACCTTTACTAATGAAACATTTCTGTCTTCTCTATTTCTTACTTGCTATCTTTCTGGGGATGGAGGTTAGGGTAGGAGGGCAAACTTCCTCAATGGTGACTATGGTAGATGAAACTGGGCATGTGCAGCCTGGTCCTGATAGGTCTGGTGTTGAGTAAACAGGTGACAAGGAGGTGGTTAGGGGCAGATAGTGGGAATAGAATCTTAGCTAGGAACTAAATTGTGGCTAGGAACTATTCCCTGGTGGGAACATGCATGGTAAAGATTTCCTAGTAATCTTTAACTGACATTAGAGCTCATTACCATCTAATTAGCATAACATGGGTGGAGCTTTGTGGAAAATTCTAGAAGAGATGTTTGCACAGGAAGGGAAACTGTTGTATAGTCTACCCTGTTGTGTAAACTGTCGTGTGATCTGCTATACGCCCAACCTGTCAATCACTCCCAAAGGTGAGAAATGGTAACCAAACCTACCAGGGGAAAGGCAGGACAAATTAGTGGGCTTATATAAGGCAGCATGTGCTTGGCTTGCAGCATCTTTATCCACTCCTGGAGACTGACTCATTTCACTGTCTCTGGAATGTATTTTCCCTTTGTGTAGCTTTCTTTACTTTCATTCTTTCTTTTATATGATAAACCGTTTGTATTAAGTTGCTCTGTGTGTAATCACTTCGTCCTCCTCAGCTCAACTCAGTATCAGTACTCATTGTTGACACTAGGAACCAGGGAGCCAGGGAACATGCACACAGATTTAACCTAACAGCCTCTTGCTTTCTCTTTCCCTTAAGACCTTGCTAACATGGAGAGAATGAAATCTAATCCTGGAGCCAGTATCATGAAGTCCTTTCTTATACAAAGTCATATTTCTCATACAAACTTTATCAATAATAAAGGTAATATTTTTTTTTTGCAAAGTTACAGGGTTCAGCCAAGGCATGGGGTCACAGGTAAAGAGTGCTATCATATGAATCTCAAAGTTAATGGCCAAGGAATAGTCTGACAGATTTTGACCATTAAGGTACCCCAGCAGATGCCAGCCTACTTAGCTCTGGCTAGCAAACCCTAAACATCCACATAAATAATCTTAACAACACTCTGGGAAATTTAAGATATAACTTGCATTGAAATTGAATTGAGTTGAAATTGTAAAGCCAGTCACAAATTTTTTTATATGAATGAGGACAGGGAGTTACTTTGGAAGATAGTGGTTTGCGAAGACCTTTGTATATAGTGGCAGCTGAGGTCAACGGAAATGATTGTTAGTAGACCTGTATTTTGAACATTATAGTATGGAACAATATTCTTTCTTTGAATGTCTAGGCACATGCATTCCATAGATGCTACAATGTGGCCTCAAAATGGCTCTGAATTTGTTTGCAGAGGGAAATGACTCCTTTAGAAGGTAGAATCTTAGCCATAATAAATGATATCACAAAAGGTAGTGGTTGCAATCAGTAGTAGCTTTAGAGTAGACCAAGAGAATATGTAATTCTATGACAGCCCCAAATTTGTTCCTTCTTGAGCTACACACAAAGCATACTCAGGTTCTTGGCATTTTCTGCCCAACTGGTTCTGTGACCACTTTCAAGGCTTACTTACACAGAGCTCTTCTCTGGATCCCTATACTTGAGGGTACAAGGCAACCAGTACACATATCCTTAAATCTAAGGTATAGCCAAGTGATTGCTGTTTAATAGTGCTTGAATGAAAGGCAAATGGGCTGAGGGACAGAGGAATATTGCAAAGTTCCAGATGCTGGCTTAGCCTACAAACCCATGTTTTAGTTTATATTTCTTAAACTCTGATAATTCTCAATTTAAACCTTGACTTTCACCCTCAGTTTCCTTTGAATTACTTAAAATATGATGCTGTTAAAGTATCACTGTGGGATGGGATATGAGGAGGAGACTTGTCAGAGAAAGTGATGAAGCTCAGATTTGTAGGTTGAAGAAAAACTTTGGGTAAATGGTATATGGAATTATTTATGTTCTCTACACCTGGGCTTCATGACTATTAGGAATGGATCTGAAAACAATCCTCCTTTGGCATAAGACTAAAAATGTCTACACATAAAAGTATATCGATGTTACGTCAGTAGGTAAATCATACACTGAATTCCCAATGCCAGAAATCAACGGAAAATACAGATTTAGAATATACTGAATAGGAAAAAAAATTCTCAAATAACTTTTGTTTAACAGGGATGTCACAATCTTCAGTGTCTCAAAGGACATTGTCAAAGAGTAGGAAGTAGGCTTAGGTGGACTTCTCTTCAGATTTGGTAAATGCAAAATGCTAAAATTAGCATCTTTCTGAAGATTTTTTTTGTCCCCCCAAAGCTTGAGGGAGTTTTAGTTTACAGGTTATACATTCTGAATAAACTGGTATCCACTAATAGTATACTGACAAGTCAAAAGTCAAGAATATTTTCACCATTTAGATTCTACACATTCAGATACCACTGAATCACTGTTATGTCTAGGTAACACCAAACACTATGTTCTAGAAACATAATTTTTCTTAGAATATCTACAATAGAGGCTTGATGTCGAGGTGTTTTTGAAATGTTGTGGGTATTCAGTCTAGTGCTAGAATGATTCTGTATGTCCTATTAAATATTTTTACTCATAAGAAATGATGCAAATAAGAAACTTCAAATTCATTGAATAAAACTTCTTATGAACAAATTAAGAAACTACTTTCATTCTAATCAGAGTCCCTTCACACCTCAACTACTTAGAGAGTATCAACTCCACCCAGGCATTAAGCACCCTTCTCCCTGATACTGGGCAGGAAAAGAAATTCGGAATGATGAATTTTGAATTTGTTTTGTTGAAACACTGGTTTCAGATCTTAAGTCCAATAAAATAGTTTACTTTTTCTTATCTTTGCTTCTCCATGAGAATTTAATAAAGGGATTAAATTAGATTAGATTGTGTGCCACTTCAACTTATTTTTAAACTTCCAATGACTTTATTCAACAATGAAGCTGTGCATAATTTATGATGAAGAATAGAATAGAAAATTAATTTCAACTTTATATACAAAGTGACCTGGGAATTAATTAATATACTGTTATGATCCATTTAAGTATCTTCTGGAATGAAAATATCAACCTGGGCCCAGTGGTCTCAGGAATGATCAAAGGAGTAAGGGTGGACACCAGAAATTGGCTTTCCAAATGTGGAATCAGGCCCACCTTGATTTTGACTTTCAAAAAGAAAAGGGTGACAATTCTGATGACCAGAACTTCAACATTTAAACTAAATTATTAAAAAGAAAATACTTGACTAATGACATAAGCCACATATTCCAATATTATTTTTAGTCATAATAAATATAATGATACTGACCCGCATCTGACATACTCTTGCCTTTATTTCTCAGTTTGTTGGAAAGACGCTCTGGTTAACAAGATAGGGAAATAAGATTTCAAGGCCCTACATTGTCTTTGTTGGTATTTTTGTTAAATAAATTAATTTTTTCTTTCAAAACAAATTAAAAATTTTAGAAAATTAGCAATAATAAGACATGTAACTACATGATACACTCTACCCATTTTACTAAGGTTTAATGTTTTCCCATATTTGGTTTATCATCCTCTTGGTCTGATACTGTCTCTTTTCTATCTTCTTCTCTCATTTTGTGTGCATGCATCTGTATAGTAAAATAGATAACAAACATTGTATCCTTTCAGTTTCTCTATTGTATAGTTAATGCACTACATCTGTGATTATAAATAATGTGGAGAGGGGAGGGAGGTCTGTAGAGCCAGTAAATATACTGTGTTTTGTCAAAGTAAAAATTCCACTGAACGAAGTTAGATAGGCAAGGAAGACTTTATTAAAGTCTATTGCAATAGAATAGAGAGACTAGAACTCAGAGTGAGCTGAACTCCACTGAAAAAATTATAGCAGAGGATTTTAGGCCATCTGCATTTCCTAATTGACCTTACCCAAAGGAAGAATAAACTTTCTTGTATCTTCATGACAGAAGGTAGTTTTAAAATTTACAGTGATCGCTGAAGTGAGGTTCCTACACTTCCACAGAAATTGGGAGGTAGGGTTGCTATCTCTTTGATGATTACATTTCAAACAGATGGCTCCCAGGTTCTTGAGAAAAAAGTCCTAAGTTGTAAAATTGTCAGAAGGCTTATAAGAACTTTTACTTCTCCAAGAAATATAGGAAAAATTGCAAGTATAAGTTTTCTATTGTAAATACTTTAATGAAACGAAGGTCAGGGGTCTAGACCAGTCTAAAGTTTGGTCAAGCTGAGAGAAATGTTCAGGCTATCTTGGCGAGTCTCATCAAAGTTTTCCTCTCTAGATTTTCAACCCTGATTATTTTTAATATGATGTGAAATGGTGATTTTCCAACTCCATTTAGTATTTAGTATTTTGTTTATTTATTTCATTGCCATCGGATTGTTAAATCTTTATTTTAGACCATATTTATTATTAAAGTTAAATAGTATTTTTATTTCCAGGGTCTCTTCATGTCCCATTTTTTCTTCTATATATTTTAATGGGCATTCTACTATAAAGAAGAGCTTCCACTTATTTCTTACTCATTTTTCTATCCATCTATAATTAGTACGAACATATAGATTCTTACTTTATTTAATTATTTACAACCTAGAACTACCCCTATTTATTGTGATACTCCAAAATTCTCAGTGTCGGCTGGTAGGAACCCCTGAAAGCTGTATTCTATGTCTTTTTATGCAGCCATTATTTTTAAGTTTTTATTTTCTTGCATAGAAAGATATTTCAGACTCATCTAGTAATGTTCTTATGTCAGCTACTTCTTGGAGAATATCTTATCCAAGAATTGATATTTAGAAATAATAATCTGGGCATGAGGTATCCTCCTGCTTCTGGGGGTTCATCACTTCCGGGCCATTTCAGCAGACAGAACTAATGCAGACTGATGCTTGGCTTTTCTGTTTTTCCTCATTCCACATTTGTATCTCCATTTTTTCACAGTAAAAACCAAAACATCAATATGTATACTTCTTTGTTCATTCTGACCATAGGTATAAAACTATTAATCATTTCAGAATTACCATACAGCAATCTTACTAACAAAGTGCTAAGGTCTTTTTTTGGGGCTTTTTTGTTTGTTTTTTAGGTTGAAAATATATAGTTAAAATACTGTGTTAAAAGTGATTGGGATTAGTTCTTGTTTGTTTCTCTTTCAGTATGTTTATGTAATGCATTTGAAATGGATTTGGGATCCTTTGTTTCTTTTTATATTAAATTTTAAGGGATTTTTTCTTTCTGTTTATGGTGATTTGTTTGTTTTAAGTAAGTAGAAAAGTAACATGTTTCTTAAAGTCAAAACTTTAAGAAAGCAATACTCAGGAGGAAAGTGTTATTTTCTCTTCCATTTCATTTTCCTGTACCATAGAGTAAATCGGTTTTTATTGATTTCCAGTTTATTTTTCTTACTATTCTTTCTGCAATTGTATGCAGTTACACATACACACTTGTTTGTTTATTCATTCACTTATTTATTTCCCTTGTTTTTTTTACACAACAGAAGCATACTATATATACTCCTTTGCACTTTTTTTTTTATTTCAATATTTGCTAGAAAACATTCTATAGCAGTTCATACAGATCATCTTCATTCTTTCTTACATCTTCGTAGTATACCATTATAAATATTTATCATAGCTAATCAATCAATCTTCTATGTTTGGTAATTTAGTTAATTTCCATTCTTTAAGAATTGAAAAATATCACCAATAGCTTACTTATATGTTTTGCCAATGTCAGAGCAGTTTATTTTAATGAGAGATAAAGAAATTAAATCAACACAATAGCTACTGCTTTTTTTCATATTATGAAAGACAGAAACTATCAGAGCTAAGCTATTATTTTACTTTTATGATAAATAAAACTATTTTCTAAATAGGCACATGTTCAAAAATACTTTTTATGAAATTCTACAAAATTGAACTTGACAATACCCTGGACAAAGAGTAGACTTGTGGGTGAGCGTGTGTTTGTGTGTATGCGCCTCTGTCTATGTGTATGCATACATGCATATAGAAATGTGGAGTATGAATGCCTGTCTAATACATTCACATCTGAAGTTGCACATTACTTTAGATTTCTGAAGCATTTCATTTATTTATTCAATTAGCTATTCAATAGTTAATAAGTAAGAATATTTTATGCTACAGTCCTGCACTCTTATGTCTTTATAATTTGTTATATAAATAGAATAGTATTGTAATCTACTATTCTTAGACTTATTGTCAGTACTTTAAGGAGAAAAATTCAGTTGAAAATGTTTTAATATGATGAGAAAATGGCCAG
This sequence comes from Microcebus murinus, assembly GCF_040939455.1. Lineage (NCBI taxonomy): Eukaryota > Metazoa > Chordata > Mammalia > Primates > Cheirogaleidae > Microcebus > Microcebus murinus. The sequence goes on from NC_134116.1 coordinate 54,792,188, forward strand.
TGAGTTGACACTATTGTTACAGAGTCATTGTTTTACTTTTCAAGTTCTAGTGAAGCTTAAGGTAATATTGTTTAGTACTGCTTAAGCTTATTCTTATTTTTACCTTTATTATATAACCAGGTAATTCAAGATGAGTATTATTATAGTAAATATAAATATAAATAAATATAAATAAATTTTAAATATAATAATAAATATAAATAAATTTTAAATATAAATAAATATAAATAAATAATATAAATATAAATAAATTTTTAAATATAAATATTTAAAAAATAAATATAAATAAAACTGTGTTCACAATATAATATACTTTCACTATTATTAATATTTTATTTTCCATCATTAGTCATGAAAAAAATTCAAGGAAGAAAGTTGATACTAAGCTTATTAAATGACATTTACGACTTTTATAAATACTTTGGGATTTATGTTAATATTTTAATTCTCTAAAGAAACAATTGCCCAAAGTGGAGAAGTTAGAGTTCAGTAATTTTTTTTCTTAAAATGTGTTCAAAGAGTGACCACAGAGAAAATTAGTAAGTAAATGTCCTTGCCAGTGAACAATATTTTAATAATTAATATATTCCTTATAACAATAATGTCTCACTATGCTTTATTATATGATTTTCTATATTAAATACTCTCTTTAATCCTTACGGCTGATGTTTGTCTGAGACAGTTCTGATTTCTTATTGTCACAATGTAGTTATTACATTACATATACACATACATGTATTTATAAGTATTTGCAAAGTCTAGTAGTATTTCCTATTTCAAATTAATGGAGAAATGCTCAAGATAGTCCTTAAAATTATGAAAATATGCTCATAATATGTTACATGGAAGAGACCAAATTCATCAGAAAATAATGATGAAACTCTTTTATTGTGGTGTAAATTATATGGAAAAATGAAAGATAATCCAAGAACAAAGCCATCAAATAGAACTTTATAAAGTAAGGCCAATGACAGAATAACCAATCATCTGGATGTTAATTCAAGTTTACCTTAATTCAATAGTGGTAAATGAACAGAACTTTTGAGCTTTGTCAGTGCTTTAGATAAAAAAAAAAAAAAAAGGAGCTGAAGAAAAGGCTCATAAATCAAAGGCATGATATCAATGGTCTTCCATATATTCTTAATATATAGGAAAAAGAAGAGGCAAAAAACAAAATAACAAAAAACATCCCACCCATATGTACTTTATATTACAGTAATAAAAGTGAAACTTATAGGATAACAACATTACATGAAACTTGGAGATTTAGAATTTAAAAATGGTATATCAGTGACAAATAATATTACATTGCACATTTCTACTTTATGTCTTCCTTAAAATTGTAGTGACATGTGTTAACAGATTTTCTGCTATTGAAACAGAATGCTACAGACAGGGTAATTTATGAACTGGGTAATTTATGAAATAGAAATGTATTTGGCTCATGTTCAGAGGGTAGAAAGTCTAAGAGCATGGCACTGGCATCTGGGGAGGGTCATCCATGGTGGAAGACATCACATGGTAAGGAAGCATGTGTAAGAAACAGAGAGGGACGAAGGGGGCCAAACTTACCAGGAACCCACTCCCATAATAATAGCATCAATCCATGCATAAGGGCAGAGTCCTCATGGCCTAATAACTTCTAACGTGTCCCACCTCTTAATACTCTTATATTGGGAATTAAGTCTCCAACACATAAAATTTTCTGGGCACATTCAAAACATAGCATTTCTTCCCTGGCCCCTGAAATTCATGTCTTCCCCACAATACAAAATACAATCATACCATCCAAAAGTTTTCACTTGTTCCAGTACCAACTCAAAAGTCTAAAGCCCAGAATCTCATCTAAATCAGATAAAGGTGAGACTCAGGGCATAATTCATCCTGAGGCAAGTTCCGTCCATTTATGAGACTGTGAAATCAAAATAAGTTATCTACTTCCAAAATACAATGGTGGGACAGGCATGCAATAGATATTCCCATTCCAAATGAGGAAATAAGAATAAAGGAGAAACAGGTCCCAAGTAAGTCCGAAATCTAACAGGGTTTACAACATGAAAACTTAAAGCAGAACAATACCCTCCTTTGACTCTATGTCCAGCTTCCTGGATTACTAGGGCAGAGGTTGGGCCCTCAAGACCTCAGGCAGCCCTGCTCATATGGCTTTATTGGCCCACACCTCTCTCCCAGGCTGGCATTGCATATTGGTAGCTCTGTAGTTCTGGGGTCTTGGTTGTAATTCCACTCCCATGGCTCCAACAGCCATTACCATAGTGGAAACCGTGTGGTGATTCTACCCTGTGGCAGATTTCTCACTGGACTTCCAGGTAATTCGTAGCATACTTTAAAATCTAGGTGGAGCAAGCCATGCCTCCACAGCTCTTGTATTCTCTGTGCTCAGTGCTCAGACTTGGCACTATGTGGACACCGCCAAGGTTTAGGGCTTGTAACTTGTACACCAGAGGATTGAGCCATAGTTGGGTCCATTTGAGCTGTAGCTGGAGTGGCCAAGGAGCACTGTGCCAGAATGCAGTGAGAGGAGACCCGAGGTGACTTAGGCTGGTGAGCCTGTGGAGGGCACCCTGGGCTCATCCCTCAAAATTATTCTGCCCAACTAGGACTCTGGGCCTATGATGGGAAGAGCAGCCTCAAAGGTTTCTAAAAGGTCTTTGGGATCTTTTCTCCCATTGTTGTAATGAAGAGTACATGTCTTTCTTCTCCCCATGCTAATCTCTTCAGGAAATAGTTGCTTGGCCACCCTGAATATTCTCTCCCAAACACACTTTTTCCCTCTTTACATGGCCAGGCTGTAAAGTTTCCAATTCTTTTTATTCAGCTTCTCGGTTGATTATAGATTTTGTCTTTAAGTCATTTCTCTGCTTTCACATCTCATTGTATGTGGTTAAAAGTAACCAAGGAGCAGGCTCAATCTTTGCTACCTAGATATTTCTTCTACTAGATATACTAGGAAATTGTTCTCAAGTTCTGCATTCCATGAAATACTAGAACATGGACACATTTCAGCCAAGGTCTTTGCTGTTTCATAACAAGGAATGGCCTTAATTCTAGTTTCTAATACCTTGTTCCTTATTTCCATCTGAGATTTCATGGTAATATCCTTTGCTACCCATATTTCAACCAACCTTCTAGTCACAACCACTTAAGTAATCTCCAAGAAGATTCAGACATCTATTGCTCTTCTCTTCTTCTGAGTCTTCGTCTGAATTACCCTTGATGTTCCATCCATGTCAATACAGGCTTTTTAAGTCTTCTCCAAATTCTTTTGGCCTCTATTACTCAGTTTTAAAACTGCTTCCACATTTTTAGTTATTTGTTATAGCAACAACCCTACTTTTCAGTGTCAACTTTATGTCTTAGTCTGTTTTCTGATGTGATAGGAGAATACCAAAGACTAGGTAATTTATAAACAATGGAAGTTTACTTGGTTCATAATTCTGGAAGCTAGGAAGTTCAAAAGCATGGTGCCAGCACCTGGCAAGGGTCATCTCTTGGTGGAGGGCGTCATATGGCAAAGAAGAATTCTAGTGAGATAGAGAAAAATGTAGCCAGATTTATCAGAATCATAGTAACTAGCCAACTTCCATGATAATTAACCAACTACCACAATAAAGGCATTAATTCATTTAAGAGGGAGTGTAGAACCCTCATAGCCTAATTACATCTGTGTGTGTGTGTGTGTGTGTGCGTGTGTGTAACAGAGTCTCACTCTGTCACCCTGGGTAGAGTACTGTGGCATCATCGTAGCTCACTGCAACCTGAAAAATCTGGGTACAACCAATCTCCCACCTCAGCCTCCTGAGCAGCTAGGACTACAGGCACATGCCACCATACCTGGGTAATTCTTCTATTTTCAGTAGAGATGGGGTCTTTCTCTTCCTCAGGCTGATCTCAAATTCCTGACTTCAAGCAATCCTCCCACCTTGGCCTCCCAAAATGCTAAAATTACAGTTGTGAGCCACTGTGCCTGGGCTAATTACCTCTTAAAGACTCCACCTTTCAACATTGTTGCATTAGAAATTAAGTTTCCAACATATGAACTTTTGAGGGACACATTCAAACCATAGCATGAAATAAAAAGCAAGAAAATGAGGTTTATTGAGGAGAGAAAAAGAGGATTATAGGGCAAGAGCAAGATACAGGTTTACAGAGAATGATACATACACCACAGATAACGACCGGGCTCATTGTCCCAGCAAAGGGAGAGCAAAAGGAAGGGCTCGCTAAAAAAAGGGTTTATCATCTGTGTCTTGTTTTATAATGCCTGGATTGGGACCTCCTTAATGGCTCAGATGTCACCATGGAACCACTTTGATCGGTCAGTGGGAGTTGCATTACTACAGATGCAGATTGTTCTAGGTCATTTTCCAGGCTCCATGGTATCTAACTGCTTGGCCCATGGGCTAGAGAATCCTTTGCATTCTTTTGCAGCTGGTGCACGAAGTTATGATTGGCTGATTCGTAGGGTATTTCCTCCTCCCTCAGTTATGGAGAGTATTAGGGTGGAGCAGTTGTACCAAGGCAAAGCACCCACTTTTGTCCCTAGCAGACCTGTAACCCCTCACTATCTACCTAACACTGGTATTCATCTTTTCCTAATGTCAACGCTAGTCAAATTCTTAAGTGGCACATTTATCTCTCCTTTAAGTGATATGTAATAGGACAACTAAGAGTTATTTTATAGTTTTACTAATTAAGGAGGAAAAATAATTGAAAAAGGAACAATGAACATAAATATAGGCATAAAAATCACTTTTTACTAGATTAAAAGAAATAAAGCATAAGAGAATGTTACTAGCCTTAATGGCTATTCAGTCATGCTCATCCATAGAATGAGAATACTCCCGACACTCAACAGTGAATCTGTGTTTATTTTACAAGGATTATCATCACAGCCAACTTTCAGTTCCAACATTTTTTAAAAGTCCATTAACAAATGCATAAAATATAATGTATAATAATAAAGAAGGATAAATATGTTCAAAATTATTCATGAACTATGAAGTAACCTATGACTTAAAAAATCAAAATGATAATAAATTAAAACATTAAAAATGAGACCTTTTTCATTGTTGATCCTATCACTTTTTTTTTTTCTTTCTTCACCTCTCATTTGCTGTCTGTGTCTAATTCTTCACCACTATACTTTTGCTGATGAAGAACTTTCATATGTGGATTATTTTTCCTATTATTTCATTATCCACCACCATCAGTTTGGCTGTGGTTGCCTCAGCCAATAAACTTTCCTGAACTTTTAAGGAAATTTTTTTAATTTTCAGTGATATTTACTGATATTCTGCTTCAGCATCTTATTCTGATAGGCACATCAGGAACTTGGCATCAACTACATCTCTTATATGTCTACACGTTTGTAATCTAAGTTGATTTTTGACCTCATATTCATATTCTTCTTTTTGTTTCTTATTCTTACTTATTTTATAATATGTTTTATATGTCATGTTAAGAGCTTAATTTCCTTTATCCTTCCATTTCCTCTTGGTCTATCAGCATACTCCTGGCACCTGTTTTTTTTCCATTTAAATCAAAAAGCCATAATCCATTACTTTAAGAATCCTCTTTTTAGAATTTTCAATTGTCTCCATTTCTTCTTTTTCAGATGTTCATCTTTAAAACTATAGAACTTCAAATCTACTCAAATAGCATTTTTTTCCATTTCTAAAGCTAGATTTTTAAGTGCTGCTAAATGGAAATAAAAATAGTGGCATGACTTGATATCCATGGTTTCTAAACTCAACCACAATTTTAAAGATGTTTATTAATCTCTTTTCGTATACCTGGTCATTGATTCTCTCTGTGTCCACATCTGGCACTTCAGGTTCTTAATCTTATTATTTTCTTCTCAACAAATAAAATAATCAAGAGCTCCCCGTACTCCTATCTTACTGCCAATGAATAAATTGCTGACTACATTTATTCTTCCTTTCCCTTCCTGTTTTATAGAAACAAGTTTTTCTCCTCAATCCAGGCAAAATCCTTCAACCTACACCATGGCTACACCTGCCATTTCTCATCTGAGACCCAGAATATACACTTCTCCTCTCCCTGTCTTAATTTTTGCATCTCAGTCTGTTTTGACTTCTGTGACACTGTTATGTCCTCCCTTTCAGCCTTTCTTTCTGGTCTTTCTTCCCTTAGTTGTTTTTCTAGCTTTTGAATTTTAAGCTTTCTAAAATTAGAAATTAAATATATCTTGCTAAATTATCAGATGACTCTACATAGAAATACTATTTGTAACACATAAGCCCACATGCAACCTACTTCTTAGAGATACAAAACAATGATAAGACATATTGCATGACTGATAATACTCTGGCAAAAAAGATTTGTCATAATTTAATTAAAATTTCAATTGCACATAGTGAAATCAATAGAAAAATTTAAACCCTTAAATGATAATTTAGAAAATCTGTTAAAAAAACTGATATAAGGTGAGGCAAACTTTAAAAACAAAGCATATGAGAACTGCCACCTAAAATAATAAAAAGTTGGCACCAAACATTCTCTTTACTGCTGTTTTAATTATCAAAACTACTAAACTAATTGGCGGTGTGGGGGGAGGAGTAAAATTTATATTATTAACTCTGGGAGCTGTGTGCATAAGTCATGGACCTAAAATTAAAAACCCTATGTCAACATTATACAGTGTATTGTTGAGTATAATTAAAGTTGTAAAGAATAATTTTACCATGGCCTGACATAAGGTTATAAAATTATAAATGTGTAATGAGGAAAAAGTAACACTATTCAGTAATACAAAAAAGTATTCAATATCAACTCTTCTGCTTGAATCCCAATTAAAAGATTCTATTGTGCTCTTGACTTCTTACTTCATTAAATTAATTCTAGAATGTGAACACTAAGTATGAGGATCTTTGAATCTTTGCCAACAGCACATTCTGGCAAAATATGCAAAAATTGTTACTGTTCTTGAATACTTTTTGATACTGAAATTAGTATGTTGAACGTCACAGAGATAATTTGACTAAAGAGTAAAGGCAGACTTGAAATTAAGCCATTGACTGTAATTTACGTTTTGTTTAGCTACAACTTACAATATTAATAATTGTCCAGTGACTCAGTTCATAAATATCTGCCTCTCTTCAATGCATTTTACTGTTCTTCTGTGGTATACTGACAATGTGAATATGGAATAACTAATAAAAAACCTTTACTTCTTTGATCTCTACTAAGAATGTCTAATTGGATTTTTCTCTTTATTTCAGTTTCACAATGTGTTAGGTATTCAGTTTTCACTTGCTCAGCATGAGTGTCTAATTTTGCTTGTAAGAGACAATGGATCATTAGCTAATGACTGTAGTCGACTGTGATATTCACTCAGTAGCATAATATAAGAAAATGAAGCCAATGACTACAAACAGAAAACAATAAAAAAGAATATACCCTTAATAAATATATAATACAGAACACTTAGCAGAATGAAGATATGTAGGTCCAAGAAGCAAAAAAAATACATGAAACAGTCTCATTGATATTAAGAGGCCAAGAAAATTTGAGACATAAAAACAATGAATTAAATCATATTCAGAATCGAGGATTTCAAGGAAACAATCAAAAGATGAATTCATTTTTAAAAGATATGTTTTTTAAAGTATGAATATTTAAAAGTCAAATGAGGAAATAAAAATGTATATGTTTTGCTATTTTTTAAAGGTTAGAGTTCTTGAGCTTTCTGTTTGGATTATTATAATCTGATATAAGCAAAGAAGAAACAATTTTGAAAACAAACTCCACCAGAATATATAGGCATACAATTCAATATAGGAAGTAGGTTAAATAATCATGTCCCTGCTTTATGTCCAAGTGACTATTGTGATTCAGGAATATGAACCATATCAGTTTTTTAAGCACAGAGGGAGCTTGTTCATCTGAAAGTTATTCAAGCTTGTGATACTTCTTTTCTGCTTTCCTTCTATTTTTTTTAATTTATTTCCTTTACTAAGACAATATTAAAAAGTAAATTTTGTATATTTTCCATTCCCTGTTGCAATGTGTAATTTTTAGATTTTATCACCAATGTAGAAAGTATAGTTCTGCACTCATGCTGTGCATATATGTATTAATCTCATTTTGCATCCTAAGCCACTTTTTAAATTTTTATTCTTAACTGCTCATATTCACACATATATTGCTGTTCATGTACAAGGGTGTCTAAAACTTGGCACCTACAGTGAACTGATATATACAATATGAAAATTGAAGAAAACCCAATGTAGCTTATCCACACTCATCACTGAGACTAATTTGTATGCTTTGTCATATTATGAAAGAAAGAATTTTATGTCTAGAACATAGTGTATACCCACCCACTTGCTCTCAGAAGGAACCATAGTAGAAACAACAGACAAATAATTTTAAGTGTTAAATTTGGAAGAGAATCTAAAATGGTGAATCAAATTTTGCTTATTTTACCAATGAGGAAATTGGCCCTTTTCAGAATTCTTAGGTATGGATATTGCAAATGAAAAGATCCTGTTGGAATGCTAGCTAATTTACTCTGAACTTTCAGCATGTACTATATTTAAAAAAATTATATTAGACAGATAAAATAAAAACAATAGATAGCTATAGACAAATAGCATATATATATATATATACTGAACTTTTCCTCTCTCAGTTTTGGATGACACATGAACACAATCAATAGTGAATAAAACAAAATATCAATACTGATTAGCCTGAGGTTTTTGAAGAAGAAGGTTAGTCACAATTGATTACAGACTCTTGGCCCCCTCATCCACATCCACATAGTAGGTATGAAAGAAAGTGAATAAAGAGAGAGGCTGTGCTTGTCTTTGGGGAGGGCTGTGTGGGAAGGGCCTACACACTAGGGACACAAAGTGGGATAACTCAATCAAGAGAAGGGGAGGACTGGATAAATCTCTGCTGCATTCAGAGATTTTCAAACTTGTTTCTGCCTCTTCTCTGGAAAATCTAGACAGACAGGGAACAAGAGAAATAAAGTGGCTACTTGATTTGGCACCGGAGTGGGGAAGAAATGCTGCTGTTGGAAATGATGCATACTCTGAATTTGAATCTCCATCATGAATCAGATGGTGCTTCAAACACACAGCAACTTTCAAAAATACAAAGCCACCTAACAGTATAAAGTGACAACTTTCCTGTCCTTAACTCGCCTCCCTCCAACTGCTTCAAACTTACTGTGGTAACAGATCTTAGCTAAATTGATAAGGGGCGATGAAAGTATAAGGAAGAAATTCCTTTCTCCTCTTGCCAGTGGCTAGCAAGCAGCATGTTGCAAAATGGAAATGGCAGATCTCACTCTAAATTGAGTGTGATGTTTTGATTACTGTAACTAGAAGAGAGCTAGAAGTGCGTAATCACTGAATTGAAAAGCTGTTATTTTTTAATGCAATTATGAGACATTTTATAATAGCCAGAAAGCATGAGAATGCTGAGGTTTTCAGCAGAGGTTAAAGGTAGAATTTTAATCATTAAACAAATTTTTAAAAGACAATGGGAGAGAAAAGTAAAGATGCTTTCTGAGTATATCCATGAATCATGGTTGCTCAATGAGCAGTATACAAACCTTTTTTGCTTTCAACAACAAAAATGTAGAAATATGTATGTTCAGAGGTATAAAATTTATAGAAGTCCATTAGACTCAAGTGCATATTGAAAGAACTATTGTTTTGTTGCTCAAATTTTATCTTTAACTCAGCCGTAGCTCTCTAAATGGTGGAAAACATATTCAAGTCAATTTAATGTACTTTCTCACTGCTTATGAGTCCTTTTTCAGACAATTCAGCATGTATAATCAGGGGTTTTAAAAGTAAATAGTCATTCCACAACTTTTTCTCCTTTTTCTGCTATTTTTGCCTGGGCTGATTTCTGTTCCCAGGGACTGAAGGAAGAGTTAGTTTGTTCTGGTGGGCCTTTGGTGAGGTGTAGATCACGTCATCTGATCTTTGGGTATCTGGACCTTGGCTTCTGATGCATGAACTAATGTATTCTCTAGTGACCAGCTTTAAACATGTTGTGTTTCTCCCTGAAATTACAAGTCTACTTCAGGACTGAGAATCTATATACCTCACTCTGTGAGACACAAGGATTCTTTGAGGGTTCTCTTCTCCATGCTGGGGCCAGATGGAGTGGAGAGCGCAAAGGTGCTCTCTCCGGCCTCTTGCCCACCTGCCAGTACTGTCCCACAGTGTAAACCACACACTGGTGGAAGGAGGAGGCTTTTGCTGTGGTTTGAATGTCTATGTCTCTCCAAAATTAGTGTGTTGGGACTAATAACCAGTGTGATAGTATCAAGAAATGAGGCATTTTGTGAAGTGATTCAGTCACAAGGGCTTTTCCCTTATGAATGAATTAGTACTCTTATAAAACAGGTTGAAGGGAGTGCCCTAGTGCCTTTTGCCTTTCAGCCACAGGAGAACACAGCAAGAAGGCACCATCTTGGAAGCAGAGCAGAGAGCAGAGCCCTCAGCAGACACTAAATATGCTGGCACCTTTATCTTAGACCTCCCAGCTTCCAGAACTGTAGGAAATAAAATTTCTACAAATTTCTAAGGTTTTATTACAGCAGTACAAATGAACTAAGATAGCTTTCTTCTTCTATAAGTTCTGGGAAGAAATCTGAGTCAGGTCTCAAAACTATCTAAGGTCTCCTTGTACCCTACTTGAGGTTTCATTCACAGAATAGAAAAAAATGAAGGACTTTATTCTCAAGTAATGACAATAAGGGCATTCTAGGTGTTATTCAACTACATTTATGTTTCTAATCAAATACAAATACAAAATAAATTGAAATAATTTTGAAATAATATAATGAAATGATTCTATTTCAAAATAGTAAAAAGTCACACAAATCATGTAATATATGAAAATATATTGATGTATATAATGGAATTATGTTATCAAAGAATTTAAACTATGCTGCACTAAATCATATATATGTTACTTTTATCCGTATATACACATACCTTAGGATAATATGCCATTCAGAAATATTATATTTTTCTATATATAGGCAGGCAGTTCTGTTATGATTCACAAATAAATAAATACACACACATGCATCATATATGTATGAAAGTAATTTGCCATTTTAACGGTAACCAATGAAATAGATCAAATTAAATTAAACTAAAACTCTATCACTGAGATGTAAACAATTGAAATATTATAGTAAATACAAAAGAAAATACAATCACAAAATTGACATTTTATTCAGAAGGCATTTTTTTGTTGTTTGGTTTACAAACAACATAAAACATTAGGCCATACATAAAGCATAATAGGTATTAACTTTGCTTTGTTTAATTGTGTGCATGTGTGCCAATTTTGTACATGTACATAAAATTATTACATATTTTATATATTAGCTTGGTCAACCACATTACTGTGAACATGCCCCTATCCTTGGCATACCTCTGTTACTGGTATCTCTCACTCTCCTCCATCTCTCTTTCCTCTTCTTAGCCAGTGGTTGATTATCTTCTCTTTCCTAATCCTAGGGAATACATCCTGCCTTTTCCTAGTTTCTTTCTTTAAACTCAAAAGCATGGCTATGGATAAACTGACACCAGTGTGGGTAATTGACTTGGAATTCTTGCATGAGAAAGGTGAGATACTGGGGAAAACATGGTGAATAGCAGCTCTGCAATTCATTCTCTCAATTTGAGCAGTTGCATTTTATGGGGAAGGAAGATGATCTGGTCAGACTTCCTTATAACCATGCTGATGAGAGACTCTTAGCAAACACATAATGATATTTACTTTATTTATTGTGAAGTGATTCAGTCATGAGGGCTTTTTCCTTATGAATGAATGACTGCTCTTATAAAAGAGGTTGAAGGGAGTTCCCTAGTGCCTTTCAGCCACAGAGACTCTTTGTGTATGGAATGTACCTTGCTTGTCTAGGATTGATTAAGGTAAACAAAAAGAGAACATGAAGATTCATATAGCATGGCTCCCAGGAAAAGAAGTCATGCCTGCTATGTAACTATCTGTGTTTAAGATGGAAGATATTTCAGAAGTAAAACATCTCCCTTTTGAGTATGTAATCCAACCATATATATTACTTATAAAACTAATATATTATTCTGGACAAGCAGGTCCTAATATGACAACAAAAGACTCAGTGAGGTGTACTGATACTCTCAAACTTTTCTTCATTTTACACATGGCTTCTATTTATTTATATTCTTTAAATAATTAGGGAAAGTTGGTACTGGGTAAAATATTTGTTTCAGATGAGTGTGACTGGATAATTTGATCCTTTCTGTTATCTCAGATACCCACTTTTCAAACATAGAAGGTATTACACAGTTTGATATTTTTTCACAGAGTGGTTAAAAAAAAGTAATTATAGTGTTGATTTAGCTAAGTTTTGATCACTTCTAGGAAATAAGGGAGATTATAAAGTTTTACAAAAATTAAAAAGGCAGGTAATAATTCTACCACTGAACCACCTATGCAGCATCAATACATGAGTCGATTAATAAAATGTGGTAGATGTATACCATGGAGTATTACTCAGCCATAAAAAATCATGAACAAGTACCTCTTGTATTAACCTGGATGCAACTGGAGACTATCCTTCTAAGTGAAGTATCACAAGAATGGAAAAACAAACACCACATGTACTCACCATTAAATTGGAACTAATTGATCAACACTTATGTACACATATGGCAATAACATTCATTGGAAATCAAACAGGTGGGAAGGGGGAGGAGTGGATGGGTTAATGGGTGCAATGCATGCTATCGGGGGGATTGTATCTTTGGCTCAAACCGTACAAGGAAAATTTATATAACCAATGGCTGTTTTTCCAAAGAAGAATTTGGAAGTTTCAGCATTTAAAGGCACATAGGAAAAAAATCTACATTTTATATAAGATAAGGCAAATGTTAAAAGAAAAAAGGGAGTGAAGGAATCATCAATTATATAGATGTCCCTGGGTAGGAAGAACATCTGATACTATGTTGTCTCTGTTCTGAACCTGTGAATATAAACTTATAATTCATTATCTGTGTGGAATCAAAGAGACTTTAGTTTTAGTAGCTACACATGGCCTGCAGATCTAAAGTTACAATTCACATATCCTTGCTTATGGGAGGCCAGCAAAGGATTTCCTTAATGAATGGTCTGAGGGGCCAGCCCTTACAGTGCCTGAGGCTTTTACCTTTGTTTTTGCAGAAGGAGATGGGGAGTAGCAGTGGGGGTCCTGAGATTTTTATTTTCTATAACACTCTAAATATTTTGGCATGAATTTCTTAATATAGCCATGCTATTATTATTATACCCAAGGAAATGAAAATTTGCATAATGATATTCTCTAATATAGAGTCTACATTCAAATTCTCTCAAATTTCCCAATAATATCTTTATAGCTGCTCTTAGCTTTTACTAGTGAATTTTGAGGATTCTCTCATTTGTGGATGATAGATACCTAATTTGCTAACTAAAGTATAAAAGAGAAATGCACTGGCTTATGTAGCTGAGAATATAGGGGTAGGTTTCAGGCAGAGCTCTATTTAAAGGGCTCAATATCATCAAGTCTCCCCTTTCATCATTTCATTTTACTCTCTTTTCTGTTTGTTTCATTCTCAGGCAGGATTTCCTTATGTTGTGCAAATATAGCTTACATCTCATTCTTAAAGTGTGGAGCTCAGAAGAAGATAATAATTTCCATCTAAGAAGTCTAGCAATCATCCCAAGGATTTATTTTCACTGCTCAAGTCTACCTTGGGGTCATGGACTCATTCCTGAAAGGATCATGTTGTTCAGGCCTGGGACACAGTTTGGCACAGAGTCAAATGTGAAGTTGATTCAGCATGGGGTTAAGAAGGTAAAGAGGTGGTTGTCCAGAAAGAAAAAATATTCAGATCAATTTAAAAGCAATGGGAAGTATCGGTACAATCTGGAGCTGAGAATTTAAAGGGGAATATATGTTCAAGCCAAGAAGCTCACACACTGTAGTAAAGGAGACAAATATTAATAAATATACATAATATTATATACAAAGGGCAATAATAAAGATATAATTCAAAGTCAAGTCAAAGCACAAAAATATTTATTTTGTTTTTCAATCCAAGATATCTACTTTCATGTATAGAATAAAGAAAATCCTTATTTCTGCCGTTCATTAAACAAAATGTATCTATGTATTTATCATTTATTTAGGTTTGGGAATTTTTCTTAATATTAATTGGCTGAAAGACTCCAGAATAGGACGCCTTGAGGTTAAAGAGTAAAAATTCCATTATTTCAATTCTACTTTAGAATGCCTATTTTTTTCCAGCCATTCTACTAAGCATTGAAATAAAACATAGTCCTTGCTCTCAAGAAGCTTAAAGTTCAGGAAGACTGCAATAGAAAATTGCCTCAGTTGTCATGCCTTTCGTTATTTATGGGTGCCGAGGGCTTATTCTTCTACTTGACTTCATCTATTTCTCATTTCCTGCTGATGCCCTGCATTCTCTTGATATCTATTTTGCTCTGATTTCTATGTGATAGGTTCCTGGCTATCTAACTAAATTCTGGGCCCTTCACTTTCCTGACCCCAATTTTTCATGTATGTACTTTGCTTTGCTTCCCCCAAACCCAGTAAAATTTTTTTTTTTACTCACTTACATGGAAATCTTTATGTGAAAATGTATTTAATAGCTCAAAGCAGAATTTATCATAAAGTATCTGCTTTTACACCTCTACAGCAATGACAACAAATCCAAAAACAAAATTATAATGTCCTTAAATATTAATTATAGCATCTTGTGTATGTTAGCCAATTCATTTAGACATAAACTGTTTTCCTAACCAAATGTTTACTGATAAATCTATTACCTTTTAAAATTATAACTTTTAGAGTTTTTCTTGCTAGAAATAACATTGTTTAGCACACTTTCACATGTGTTAATTTTTAGTCCTATTAATTTCCTTGGAATAAATATTAGAATAGTGGGAAAAATTCATAAAAATATTAAAGTCTTTTTCATTAATATTGCAAATTGCTCTCCCAAAAGATGAACTAATTTTCACTTTCACCACCAGCATGTAAAATGTCTTTTTTCTGGTCCCTCATTATTTATAATTTGTTTCAAATTTTTGAAAAGCAAATCATATATTACCTAGTCTTAATTTATAATTATTTCATTATTAGTGACAGTGAAATTTTATAGACATATTGATTATTCACTTAAATTTCTTCTTACATTAACTATTTATTGTTATTTTGCCTAAGGCATATATTAGGATGTTAAGGCTGGCCTTTCCAATTTATAGCTACACTAATACAATGTACCAATCTATTTTCTAACATTTTTAGAATAAATATTTTTTATTTTTCTTTTTTAACTTGTTTTTTAATGTAAACATATAAATTTATTGATAAATTTACTTTCATGTCTAATCATCCTCATATCAGGGTGTGCTACTTAAAAGAGGTAAACTGATATTTTTGTATCAAAAAATATGAATATATATGTGCAAATACCTCAGCAAATAAAAATAATTTTGTTAAACACTAAAAAGTGGTTGGGTTTACCGTAAATACCTCATGACCGATGATAGGTACAAGAAAAACTCAATGTTTCAGAATAAGGGAGATAATTTATCTCTATTTTTCATCAACTACTAAATTGTCTTGGTATTTTGGTCAAAGTGAAGGATAAGATGTCTATTTAATGTAAATATTCACATCATTTTTTAAAAAAAATTCACCCACATTAGAGTGTGAAGTTGTGATTGGATTGACATTTCTTTCACAAGCCTTTTCAATTATCTTCATTACATCTTTCGTCATTAAAACCTCTTTCACTGCAATTGCCCTCTAAAAATTTGAAATTTTGCTGTGTTATCTATGTTAAGCATGTTAAAACTGTTTAGGTGGATAATCCACCTATGGTTGTTTTCTTCCTGCTAATTCAGCCATGGAGTCTTATAAACAGAGTTGTCAAATAGAAATGGACCAAGAGGGTTTGACAACTATTATGTGAGTTCTAAGCACCATGTGGGTTCTAAGCACCCAATGTAGTGTTTTCCCTTTTAGACCTGGTGAGGTATCTTATGTACAGGTATGGAAGCTGACAAGTAAAATGCACTTATTTTCTCTAAAATTGAAGAAAAGCCTTTTGCTTATGGTCATACCACCCTGAACATGCCCAATCTTGTCTGATTTTGGAAGCTAAGCAGGGTTAGGCCTGGTTAACACTTGGATGGGGTAAAAGCCTTTTGTATTCCTGAATTAGTGTTGGTCTTAGATTGGTCAGCTTCTATTCAATTTAGGTTCATGGCAGTTAGACGGTACAAATTCAACTTTGATATTTAGCACTATCTCTGTTACTGCTTGCTCTGAGTGTTAAAGAGGAGAGACTGAGTTTGGAAAAATAATTTTGGTAAATTTCAAACTTTATAGGATAAGAAGGAAAAAAATGAGAGAATCAACTCTGCATTGGAGAAAAATGAAGATGTTAGGAGAGCACACAGAATACACAACTACCTAGGTTTCTGAGGTGAAGCTATAGACTAAGAGAGCAAGGAGGGCAAGATTTCTACTGAGTAGGTGATCCCTGAGGTAGTGAAGGCTCCCAGCCAAAGTGCAGAGAATCTTCTCAAGCATATTATCTCAATGACTGAAAACATCAGTTATGTCATAATAGCTTGTTCTCTGGGCCACATTAACACATA
Source organism: Microcebus murinus (assembly GCF_040939455.1). Taxonomy (NCBI): domain Eukaryota; kingdom Metazoa; phylum Chordata; class Mammalia; order Primates; family Cheirogaleidae; genus Microcebus; species Microcebus murinus. The sequence continues at coordinate 54,808,904 of NC_134116.1, forward strand.
ATCCTCACTGCACATTCTAGAAATGGGAGATACCTATAACTATAGTCATCCATCTGAAAAGGAAAAAATTCCTGTTTTTCGTACATAAACACAAGCTTTGGAGTAATGCCATAGAGTAATTTTTCAAGCAGGCTTTGTAGTGCAGTCTTTGAAAATCCATTCAGTAATAACAAACATCTTTAGAAACTCAAATTTGCATCAAAAGAGACATTTGTTTACTATAAACTCTCCTCATGATACACTCTTAGCTGTCACCATCTTTGCTGTCAAAGACTCTTTGAAGTGCCAATTGTTACCAGCCAGAAGCTTTCAGGCTTCAGAAATTTGCTCTAGTGTTTCTTATCAACTCTGATCTTTCTGAAAGATCAAAGGACCTATTCACACGAAGAGCTCATATATTGTAGATGTTGAAATATTTATTTAGCTTGTTACTGGCTTATTTCACAAGTAATATCTAATAACAGGGAAGGCTGTAAAATTATTTACATAAACACATTGCATACTCTTTCACAGAATGTACATAAAAAACTGGAAACTATATTAAGAATAGAAATTTCAAATCTTGCCTTTTGAAGGGAAAAACACAAATGAAACTCATAGATAAAGCAAGCAGAGATAAAAAATTGATGTTAACTCTGAATTGGAGTGGCATTTAAAAATCACAAAAATAGTATTCATTTAAAAAACACGAAGTAGAACTTGAAATTATTTTCACTCATTAAAATGCAATCAAGGTTTTAGTAGCTTTTATTGGAATGTCACTCAGGATGTATCACCTCTAAAACTAGATAAGATCACTAAATGGGTGTTTGCACAGATTTTAGGTACATGCTCAAGTTCATTTCCAAACACAGATTTTGGCTTCACAATATTGACAGGAAATGTGGCTTTCATGGTTTCCTGTAGGTTGTTCAAACTATAAACTGTTCCAGGAGTTACCATATGTGTTGGCTTCTCTCTCTAATCCAGTTTTGAAGGACAAACTAAATCTAATGTAGAACCTCTGAATATGAGATTATAGTGCCTCATAAAAATAAAATTTAAAAGATAAAACAAATAAATTGAGCAAAGCCTATTGTAGCTTTCAAAGCCACAGAGGTAGAGATAGAGGAGAGAGAGCATGCACACAGGTGCCTTAAATTCTTGTTTTCCTGGATTAATAACAATGAAATTGTGGGAATAAAAGGGGTTAGCAAAAGTAGTAAATAGCATAGTGCAATAATAGTGCAACAGCAACCAATTTTGACTATGCTTTACTTTTTACTTCTTTTGACTATGCTTTGCTTTATTTTCTGTGTTGGACTGTGGTACCTGGGTGCTTGAAGGTGATAAAAATTATTTTTATTGTATATCAATGATCATATATCTCTATGTGAATGCTCAGGGCCGAGGAATATAAATCATATTCTAATTTTATGCTGTATCTATGGAACTTACAAAACTCAACTTTTTCTAAAACAATTTCAAATATCATTTAAGAAATTCTAGAATAATGAAAGTTTAGAAGACATATTATATATCCACTGTGAAGCCATATTGTATATCATGTTAAATACAGAACAATCTAAATATGAATCTGTAAGACATTATTAGACATTTGAACATGAGTAAGATATTGGCTAATACTATTTAATATCTACCTCCCTGCAATTCTCTTTAAATAAACAATTCTACTGTATTAATAATCTAAGAAAGATTAAAAAGCAAAATGAATCATTAATTAAGCTGAAAGGAATATGAAACTCAAGGGAAACACTCTAATAGCTAATCAACTGTTAAATTCCCAATTTCTCTGTGATGAAAAGTGTAATGCTTGCCCCTGCCTTTTTCCTTGTTCTACTTCTTTGACTTGGAATCATTGCTTCTCCATCCTCCTGGCCAAAAGCATAAAACAGCAATATTAGAATTTAAAAATTAAATCACTATTTTAAAAATTTCTATAAAAATCATTTTATTAGCTTAGAAGCCATATAGAGAATAGTTTTTAACAAGACAGTGGCATTCCCAATCTTTGAAAGAGAAAAAGAAACCATCATTGCTAATTTTGTATTTTTGCTATAATAATTATTTTTTATTTATCTCATTCTCATTTACTTTCAGGATATCTCAGTTAAAGAATACAATCAATTTATAAAAATTTGACCAAATATTGAGAAGAACATGGTCTTTGAAAACCACAGATCTGCATTCGCATTTAAATTCAAGCTTTTTCGATTTGACAGCTTTACATCTATGCTCATAGCTTTGTTTTCCCCATAGTTAAAAGAAAATAATCCTTACTATCAGTCCTGAATTAAAGTTTATATGAATAATATATTGAAGCACATTGTGGTAGGCCGTGTTACTTTTTCACAGATATCAGATGTCCCTACTGGAAGGGAGAATCACTTCCCCTTCCTGATGACTCCAGGTGGATGACCTGGATTTGCTTTCACCTGTGGTAATTGAGTAGCAGTGATGTGCAGCATTTGAGAGCAAAAGTTTTGAGCAGTGTCATGTAGTTTTCCATTATATGTCTTTTTTCTCTTCTCCAAGATTGATAATCCTCCTGATACAGGCAGGCCAGAGTGAAGGTGAAGCAGAGCACAGTCACAGCCAACCAACACCAGAAATACGGCACATGCAAGAAACAAACCTTTAATTTTGTAAGACACTGAAATTTTAAGGTTATAGGAGTTACCATACATGTTAGCAACTCTCTCTACTCCAGTTTTGAAGAACAAAGTAAATCTAATGTAGAAACTCTGAATATGAGATTATAGTGCCTCTTAAAAAAAAATTAAAAAAAAAATTCAACAGAACGTATTGTAGCTTCCAAAGATACTGTGATTGCTTTGCAGCATCCAAAGCTACAGAGACATAGAGATAGAGGGGTGAGGGAAAGAGAAACAATAGAAAATACACTATCCTGAAAGATAAAAGCACAATGCTGTTGCATAATAAGCATGATACCTATGATTATCAATAAGAAGAAATTTCATTAATCAAATTATTTTATCCTCTGTTATTTCATAAGAAGAAAATATATTTAATGTAAAAAGGTGTTGTCTAGATTACAAAACTCTATTAAAAAGAAATAAATGTTAATTCTATGGTGTACAGTAAATTCCTCACAGATTAATCCTAGTACCAGATAGCTGGTTTTGTAGCTAAATAGGACTTACCATTTAATTTCAAATACTTCACCTTTCTCATTTAGCAACAGGGAAACTAACACTTCATGAGCTGAGGGATTTTCCTTGTATTGCTCAGCTTTTAAAAAGCATATATCTAATATCCCAGTTAAATTACTATTAGATGCAAACTATTAGCACTAACTTACAACTGAAATGTAATATTGTCCATATATTTGATACAGAGAGAGAAGCATCAGATACTACATATTTGTGAATAATTAAAAGAAGGTTAATTTTTTAATATCTACTTTCTAAGGTAGGGGAGTAGGAAATAGTTTAGAAAGATGTAGTTTAAATATTTACAGTTAATATATCTTTTTTCAATGTGGTTTCAATCTGATATAACATACAGCTTGATAAGAATGCTTTTGAATAAATTAGTTAAAAAATAAGTAGATTAAGCATTTCATTTTTCTGTGTGGACAAAACCAAGGAGACCTCAGTGAAGTCTTGTAGCCATTGCTGGGCTCTGGGCCCTACTGGAAAGGCATGACTGATGGAAGGTTTAAAGTGTAGATGGAGCAGCTTGCTATAGAATTATTCTCTCACCAAGACTTTTTAAAAGGAAGTTAGAAAATGTTCACAAATATACATAAATCTTCTATTTAATGGCAACAGAAAACTGAAAAAAAGCAAAGACTAGATGGTTTAAAATTTTATTACTGAAGAATAGTGAAGAAGAGAGATGAGAATATGATCTACAGCCAATTTTATGGAGTATGGGGGTAGATTTCATGTCAAATGGCATGAAAATAGGCAACTTCTTGGGGACAAAGAAACCAACAGTGCTAGAGTAGCCAAACTGAAGACTTGAGGAATCTCAAACCCATGACTGCTTTCCCCCTTATATAGTTATCTACAATAGTTAAACCTATAGAGGCAGAGAATACAATAGCGGTTTCCAGGGGATTGGGGTGGGGGAAAATGAGTAGAAAATGAGTACAAAGTTTCAGTTATGCTAGATGAATAAATTCTAGAGATCTGTTATACAACATAGTGCCTGTAGTTAACTGCATAATATCGTACTGGGGCTCAAAAACCAATACTCCCAAATAAGGTGCTTTGACATGCTGAACCGAGGAAGAAGCCTCAAGGTCTCTCTGACCTTCCCCTCCCACCTCCTGTCAATCAATCTTCTGTCTCTCCCAAAGCACAGAATTAAGTTGTTCTCTGAAGTTCCCTTATCTATCTAAAGTCTGGACACACCCAAGAAGAAAATAATTACTTCCAGTCTCATCCCTGAGTTTTTATTAATGAAACTCATATTGCAGGAAGAAAGACTGAAGTCTGTCAATATACCTAGACAGATTTTTGTCACAAAAAATTGTCTGCTCTGTGGGCCCACCAGACTTTGTCTCAGGATGTTTCTTCAAGCCCATTGAACTCCCCTAAAAATTATTTATTAACAACCTAAAATCATCCATACTTTCCCATGTCCCTTTCTCCTGAAAAGAAGGGTACATAAGCATCTGTACCTCATTGTGCAGTGGGGTAATTGCTTCATGATTTTCCCTTGTGCATGCTAATAAATGTGTGTAAAATTTTGATAAATGTGAGAAAAAATATTATGTGACTGGTCTTGGTTGTAATGACTGTGGTGTACTTTTTGGTATGATTATTCATATTGTTTGATCCCATTCCTCCCAGATATACTCTTTGCCTTTATTTTTGTCTTTCTATGTTGTTTTGTCATAAAGAAAGTTACCATAGGTTAGAAGGGCAGTGCCCAACCCCTGGGCCACAGACCAGTCCCAGTCCATGGCCCCTTAGGAATTGGGACACACAGCAGGAGGTGAGCAGTGGGTGATCAAAGCTTCATCTGTATTTACAACCACTCCCCATCACTTGCTATCCCACCCATCCCCTGGTGTGTGGAAAAAGACAGTGAAAACACAACCTGTATTATGTAAGAAGATATTTGTAATATGAATATCTAACAAAGAACTTAAACTATATAGTGTGATGACAAATTAATTTTGGGTCAACTTGTCTAAGCTATGTCTAAGCTATTACTCAAACACAAGTCTAGATGTTGCTGTAAAGATATTTGGTAGATGTAAGTAACATGGTTAACTTTAAACAAAAGAGATTAACATAGATAATGTGGATGGGCCTCATCTGATAGAGTGAAAGCCTTAAAAGCAAAAACTGAGGTTTCCCAGAGAAAAAGGAATTTTGCCTCAAGACAGTAATATAGAAATTCTGAGTTTCTAGCCCAATGGCCTTTCAACAGATCAGACTTGCCAGCCCTCACATTTGCATGAGATCTTACCTTAAAATAAACCTCTTTCTCAATAGATACATGATAAATATATAAATACAGAGATAAGTGTACACACACACATATCCTATTGATTTTGTTTCTCTGGAGAACCTGACTGCTGCAATAAGGAACTCCTAAAAATAAGTAAGAAAATTACAGAGAACTTTATAGAAAAAAAGGACAAGGGCTTGATTGAATGAGCACTTCACAAAAGAATGTCTGTGAATCCTCCTTTCTCCACATGTCACCACTGAGGCAAATGGGGGCCCCACAGTCTTGTTCACAATTGCTTTATTTTTATATTTTCTCATCATGTATGCATATAATATCCATGTTAGTTGTTTTTCCTGCATGAAAGTTTTGAATGTCATTGTGATTTATCCTTAAATCCCATAACATTTTAGAGACATCCAAGAAGGCTAATGGTTGGTCAATAAACATATAACAAGTATTCAACTTCATTTGTTTTCGTGGAAATGCTAATTGAAACAATATATGAAGCCATGATACGTCCATGAAAATGACTAAAGTGAGAAATGTAGACAATGCCAAGTGTTACTGAAAATGTGAGGCGATTTGTTTCCCCAATTACTGGTGGTATGAGTGTGAACTGATACAACCAATTTGAAAACCATTGATAGTATTTACTGAAGTTACACATATTCACCCTCTATGATCCAGCAACTCTACTTCTATTAATAGACCCAAAAGAAATAAAAACAGATACTATAATATTCTTAGCAGTACTATTTGTAATATTCCAAGATGGAAAGAACCTAAATGTCCATCAGTAGTAGAGTGGATAAAAATATGGATACATTTTCATACAATAAAATATTATTCAACAACCTATAACTACAGAATCAAACAACCTATAACTACACAAATTGCATGAATGAATCTTAGAAACATAATGTTTGAACAAATCAAACTTGACATAAAAGCGTATGTGATTATTAAAACAGATCAAATGCAAGCAATAAGGTTAGAAATAAGGATAGTCATTGTCTCCAAATGAGGTACTAGAGACTGATATGTGCAAGGGAGGAACTTCTGGGATGCTAGATATATTTTTTATCTTAAGCTAGTGTGGTGATAACTTTGGTGTGTACACTTTGTGTGATATATTTATTATTTCATGCATTTGTCTTTATGTATATTATTAATTGAAATGCCTCCTTAAAACAGTCCAACATAAATTGTTTACTTATGTATGTTAAATTTAATCTTCACTCTCTATAATGTTTAAAGAGCATTAAAGTATGCTAATCACAAAACCATAGATGCCAGGGGATAACTAGCATTTGACATATACTAATTATGAATCCACAATTAGTGTGGATTGTTAGCATTACAGTTACTGTAATCAGAAATATACACCCAGAAAATGGCAAAGTATATTGATTGAGTTCTGTTTTACACTAAAATTGACATAAGCAATGACATCTATGATACCACAAGCTATTAGTGAAATTAGTGGTATTTAAGATTTGCGTTTGGATAGGAACATTTTACAGACAGTCATGCACATATGAATGACCTATAAAAAATTAAGCAAGAGCAGCCAGTGCTGTCTCTGAAGCACTGTTTACTTCTGTGTTGCCCCCACTTTACATAGAATTCTGCTGATCTGACTATATAGTGTTAGCTGATTCTTTAAGGAGAATATCATTTTGTTTGCCTCTAGTCAACCATGTATTCAAGGTATTTGTCAAAATTATAAATATTATATTATAAGAACAAGTGATGTATAGTGGCTTATGTACTTTCTTGCTAATAAATTTTGTACCATTGGTAGAATGTGGTCTATAATTATTGACTTTCATTTTAACATATCATCAGGTAATAAGATTATTGTTGCAGGGAACTATAAGGTAATGATAGCTGCTATAATGGATAAACTTTCAAATTCCAGTGAGTAAACACAACAGAGCTTTATTTGTAACTGAAGACAATGGAGTTTCTACCACCTTTAACATGTGGCTTCCAAGGTTGCTGTGGATACAACATCAAAGAAAAAGAAAAGGTGTGACAGAGTGTACGGAAGTCTTTTAGGAGATAGACTTAGAAGTAGAATACATTGATTTTGTCCATTATACCATTGATTAGAATATAGTCACTTGGACACATATGAATCAAGGAGAAGACAAAATATAATCCCATGCTGGACAATACTACATACCATAAAGGAAAGCAAAATTCTTGATACAAAGATATATATCTCTGCTCTGTTATGTCCTCTGAACACCTGATGTCATTATAGTCTCTTCTTCCAACATCTCTTTCTCTTTCTCTCATTCTCAAGAGAAAAAACTTCTTAAATCCCTCTAGTTTCTGTTTATTTGTTCAATCAGAGGTGGCTAAAATTTGTTGAAGACTTATATAAGAAGTTTTTTGTCATCTTTTGTAACACAAATTCCTTAACAATTTAGTAGGATTGTTATCTGTTTTCTTTCTATGAAATTCATGCACCAGTAAGACACAGAAAGTTTTTTTCTGAGGCATAATTTTCAAATCTTATGTGTTACATTGCTTTCCTAATCTCAATATCTCCTTATGACTTAATGGCAGCTATTTTTTTAACTCTCTAAAATAATAGGTGGAAAAACCCAACTTTAGATTTTGCCACAAGACTCTTACTGGGCCTTGGAGTTCAGACATTTCATACTCATAGCTTAATCTTTGTGTGTGTGCATGTACATGCACAGGTATATTTTAACAGACTTTATTTTAAATTAATTCAGAGTTTCAACATATAACTCATGCTAAGAAGAAGAAAGAGGGTTAGGAATCACATTTGGGTTCAGTCTTAGAAGTAGGATATTTCATTTCTTCTCTCAACTCACGGGCCCAAATGTACACGCATGGCCCAGCAGACACAAGAGTACGTGACATGTAGACAAGTCAAGCTCCACCTAGGGAAGTGGAGCACAATTCTTTGCTCTACAGCCAGAAACTTCCCCTCCAAAACCCTACTCACATCTAACTCCCAGAGATCATTAAGAGCTGCCAAAAATACCTTAATAATTCATCATCAGTCAAATAAGATGAAATGAAGGGTAAGCTAAGTGCTTGAAGTAAATGTTGTGTGTTCTTATCTGTAAGCTGGAGAAATGGCAAGACATTGTTGGCTCAATGCTTTCAGCATCACAAAACAAAAGGAGGAATATGAGAGGAGTAATGAGTTGCACCAAATATGATATAAAAACTAACACATTGCTTAGAAGTATAACTCTTTCTAAACTGAGTTCAGATTACAATTTTATCATAAAACTTCATTTAAAAAATGCTTCTACAGTATATAGGAACTTACTTTTTTTTTTGAGACAGGGACTCTGCTGTCTGAGCTGGAGTGCAGGGGTGTCATCATAATTCACTGCAACCTCAAACTCCCAGGCTCAAGAGATCCTCCTGGCTCAGCCCCCCATGTAGCTGACACTACAGGCATGTGCCACTATATCCAGCTATGTTGCATTTTGTTTTTAGTGTCTCCAGTGTAGGCCTGCTGCAAAATAGCATTAATAAAAGCAATGAAAAATACAGTGAGAGAAAGACTGACTGCTGATGTTCTGTCTTTGTACAATGGAAAATATTCAACACAGAGAATTGGAATACAGACCTTTCATGAGTCCTCTATAAATTTTCTTTTTTAAAAAAATTAAATAATACTAGTGGCAGCAAATTTGAAGTGATTGCCATTTAATAACTGAAATATAGACAGATTATCTGCTCTTAAGTTCAAATATGGGTTAGAAGTCAGTTGAGCTGGAAGAGGATAAACATTTTCTTTAGGATGTCGAGTATTTTAAAGGGGATGTTATTTAAATAGAAAATCTTTGCCCTTCTGTGTAAAGTTGGGCCAAATAAATGTTCTAAATTGAAAATGTGTTACTCTCCCCTGCCCAAAGAAAGATAGAATTATTTAGGTCCCAATAGTTTCTGTCATAGAGCCTGGCTATAAAATTGTTAGGTTGAAAAAAATCTCAAAATATGTATTATGAAGGACCCATGGAATATCATTATGAATACTGAATTCTTCCAGTTCAGACCATTGTTTTTTCCTAAGCCATTAAGTCATAGAAATTCAAAATATTTGAAAATATCAGGGTTTTGAAATATTCAGGCATTGTACACATAGGTTTGCGGTCCAAATAAAATCCTTCTTTTTAACACAGGTAATCATTCAAAGAAATTGTTTGAGAAACACTGTCCTATTTAACTAAAGGAACTTATTTCTTCCAAAGTGGTTTTTGTTTTGTCAATTAAATGTGGAGAACATATTTCAAAGTGATGTCTTTATCTATTTACTCTCTATCATTACATAGCAGAATGAAATTGTCCATGAGGTTATTAGTAGATGGTGAGAGAAAAACCATATCATTGTTATATAAAAATATGTAGATATATTTTGCCATGTTAAATAAGAAAGTGAGGTAAACAAAATTTCCATAAGTCACGCAAGTGCAAAAGCAGTGTGAAGGCTCGGGGAAAGGTAGCACTGGCATCACCAATTTGCATTCTAGAAATTATAACTTGGTTAATGTTGAGATTCTTCATACTGATTCTGATGATCCTGGAAGATTTTAGGTACAGTTCTGTAAGATAGCCAACAGCTATATCAAGTTCTTACAGTTTGACCTATTAATGATTCCTGTACATTAAGTCACATAGGTCAATAAGAACTATCAATGGTTTTATGCTATTCCTAATAGATTTCTGCATTAGGTGACATCAAGAATAAAAACGATCAATAGCTGAGAACTCTGGCAACACTCTGTGTAATCCTTTGTTAGATGCTAGCTTTAGAAGTCTTTGCAAATTCTCAAGAAAAAAATAGCTAGGCATAGATTATAGATATATATTAATTCATTTTGCTCTTGTGTTTGTTCACTCAGCAAAAATATTATTGAGTTGAGTCCCAACAACATTTATACACTGCTATAGGATCTGGGATACATCAGTGCAGAACCATCTCTTACGAAGCAACAAAAATAGCCACCTGGCCAAGCACGGTGGCTCAGGCCTGTAATCCTAGCACTCTGGGAGGTCAAGGCAGGAGGATCGTTTGAGCTCAGGAGTTCGAGACCAGCCTGAGCAAAAACGAGACCCCATCTCTACTAAAAATAGAAAGAAATTAATTGTCCAACTAAAAATATATGGAAAAGATTAGGCGGGCATGGTGGCGCATGCCTGTAGTCCCAGCTACTCGGGACGCTGAGGCAGAAGGATTGCTTGAGCCCAGGAGTTTGACGTTGCTGTGAGCTAAGCTGGTGCCGGGGTGCTCTAGCCTGGGCAACAGAGTGAGATTCTATCTCAAAATAAATAAATAAAAATATAAAAAGAAATAGCCACCTAGCTGGCCTCTGTTTTTATTCTTACTCTCCAAATATTTGTTTCCCATATGAAAGCTAAAATAATCTTTTAGTAAGTAAGCCAGATTACGTCATTTCTATCCTCAAAATTTTCAAAATATTTTCAGTCAGATTCAGACTAAAATCTAATACCTAACCATTGCCAGCATAGAAAATCTATGCTGGCAATGGTTAGGTATCAGCTATTTTTTTCTTGACTGACCCTTTTCTATTTCTTTGACTTCATCTTTGACCACCCTTACTGATTCTCTCTGCTCTAGTGACACTGACACACCTCCAATTCTTAGAATTTTCCAGCTATGTTCTCTTGTCAAGGCCTTTGCAAATGCAGTTCCCTCAGCATGGAACTCTTTTCCCAAATGTCCTGACATAGCTCACTCTTTCATTTCATCCTAATTTTTTCCTCTGATGTCATCAATCTCATTATACCCTTCCCAGACATTTTCATAAATAAAAGAAATTTGTTTTCCTAGTTAGTCTTCATCCTCTTACCCTGCTTCATTTTTCTTCACTGCATTTATCATTAACTGAAGTTATATAAATATGCATTTCTTTTATTCTATCTTTTCTCTAGAATGTACCCTCCATGAGGTTAGGAACATTAACAACTTTATTCTCTGAATAATTCCTCTAATGCTGCCTATAATTTAACAGAATTTCTTTTTGTTGTGGTTGTTGTAGCATTGAATAAATGAATAAATTAAAATAAAAAATGAAATGCCTAGTAGTAGGTGTATAGAAATTAAATGAGATAGCATTTATACTATACAATAGCATTAATAGACTTACTGTTATTAAATATTATGAATATTATATAAGAAAGTTAAAGACACTATAATGAGGGAGTCTAATTTATATTGATGAGAGAAGTTCTATCATAAGGTATGGTAAGAAGTGGATATTTAAACAGCTACCTGAATGAGTAGGGATTATTTGGCAAAAAGAGAAAGGTAGGAAAAGTAGAAGCCTATGCAGAAATTCTGAGGCTCCAAAAAGCTCATTGAAGGAAGATCTTCAATAATGTGGGGGAAGATTAGATAGTCAAAAAAATATTAAACCAAAACACATTAAAATATCAGAATACATAAAAAATAACAAGGAAAGGAGCTTTAGTAGCATAATCTATCAAACATAATGGATTCTATATAAATATTTGCTGATGACTTAGGGGAATTAAACTAAAATTATACATGACTTAATCCTCAATAGAGATTTTTTAAACTTTTTTTGAGGGGATGCATTGCCAAATGTTTATATATATATTTTTATATATATATATATATTTCTAATTGCAAAACTAATATATGTCTAATGTAAATCATTTGGAAAATGTTAGAAAAGCCCAAGAAATAATAAAATAATATTTTCTATAATTCATAGTCAATTTAAATCACTATTTTCTTGGAACTTTGGAATGTATTATTTCACTCTTTTTAGATACTTATCTCTAAATATCTATTGATATAATTATAAAAAGCAATAAATATATAAATAAACTTGTGTTATAAAAGTATATAAATTATTTCTGCATTTTGAAACAGTTTTAATTATTGTGATATGTTAAAACAGTTTTTTTTTTTTTTTTTTTTTTTTTTTGAGACAGAGTCTCGCTTTCTTGCCCAGGCTAGAGTGAGTGCCATGGCGTCAGCCTCGCTCACAGCAACCTCAGACTCCTGGGCTCAAGCAATCCTCCTGCCTCAGCCTCCTGAGTAGCTGGGACTACAGGCACGAGCCACCATGCCCGGCTGATTTTTTTTTATATTATGTATATTAGTTGGCCAATTAATTTCTTTCTATTTTTATGGTAGAGACGGGGTCTCGCTCAGGCTGGTTTTGAACTCCTGACCTTGAGCAATCCGCCCGCCTCGGCCTCCCAGAGTGCTAGGATTACAGGCGTGAGCCACCGCGCCCGGCCTAAAACAGTTTTATGTCAAAAACATTCTCATATAAAATATAGTTTAATGACATATGGTGTTATATCATATTGCATGACACATAATTTTAACCAGTGTCCTTTTAAAGATTTGATTATTTATATTTTTCCCATGTGAAGCATAGAAAAAGTTTGCTTTAAAAATATACCTTAAATATATTAATTAAATACTATACTAAACTTTCTATGTATATATCTGATTATATTTTTATAATAAATACTTATAAATGAAACCATTGAATCCAAATATGAATAGCATAAAAATTCCAATACAAGCTTTCTCCCATACAAAAAATTGTCACAATGGAGGGGACTTAAAATTGATTATTATACAATGCATCACATACACTTTTTTTGTAGCACAAACATAGCCTAGATTTAGTAATCATCAGGAACTTAACACTGTCAAAAAAACCACTGCTTGAACAACATGTATTGTATATTATAACTATGTGGGATAAGGGCTATAAAAATCTTAAGGATGAATATTAACTGCTCTGTCAATGTTAATGTTGATGAAATAGGAAAAGACAGATTTGAAGAAAAAGCAAAATGTTATAAAACTCTGAATATGCTCAGTGATGCTTAAACTTATAGCAATAAACTTAAAGTATAAAAAGTACATTTATTGTTGAAATTCCTGGAAGAAAAATAACTGTGTTTGCTATGTTATAGCATAAAAATAATAGTTTCACTGAGGAGAAAATTGTAACTAAAAATTCCAAAACTTTCTCATTCTTAACCTTTTTTACCCATCTGATTTTTTTTGCATCAGGGATTTTATAATAAAAAAAATTATTTAGAAATATAATTTGCATTATAAAGAAAAACTGTGCTTATTCCCACAGCAATTTTACAAATATGGGAACCTAATTATACTCTTATTACCAATACTGAAATGAGCCATTCATCTGCATTTTTGTTTATCTGAATATCATTTTGAGAATATTAAATGTTGAAAATATCTGTAATCTAATTTGCATTTCCTTGATTACTGAGGTACAACTTTTTCCTTATATGCATGAGCTATTGTCACCTATGCTTTTGTAAATAAATTATACTATTCATAAAATTTATCCAATTTTCTGTTGTTACTTTTTAAGAATCATTTTATCCACATCTATTATTTAGACTAGAGAAAAATGCAAAAAAGTAGCAAACAAATGATATGTTATTAGCAAATATGGAAGCACTTAATATCAACAGTATTAAAAACAATTTTATAGAAAATATGTTTGACTTTAAATTATGATTTGCTAGACAATAAATATATACTTTTATGGATATTTATTTCTGCCTGATGTCAGGCATGATTAAAAATATGTACTTCAGAAATGATGTCTGCAAGATGTCAGAATAAGAAAGCACTGAACTCTACTTCCCCCTCAGATATGCTGATTCAACATGAATATTTTGTTGATCCTATTTATGAGAAATCCAAAAATCAGTTTAGAAGTTTCTGTACCCCAAGCAAATGAGAAACTAGGCATTTCAGAACTCTTATGAAAAATAAAGTCACCCTTTTGTCATAATACCCACACATGGTACAATACCATATGATCAGGAAGGAACCCCTGATTCTAGCTTCTCTCTCTGGAACAAAAGAATTAGACTGCACATCTAGTGTCCCAATTTTTCTGAGTGTTACCTGAAAGACTGTCTTCAGTCTCACTTGTCTCAGAGAGCTGACAGGAACTGGAATATGGTATTGCCCTGGTAGGTACAGAGAATAAAATTCTTTCATTTAGTGTGCAGGCACTCACCACAGTTCCTCCCCCTGACTAAACACAGAACAAGCAGGCAAAGAATCCCAGCTACCAGTTTCTCCCTGGAGAGGAAAAGAGTTGAAGCACACATACAATGTGCCAACTTCTCTGGCAGCTCTCCAAAGGATTGACTTCTGTCCCACCTGTCTAGGAATGCTAACAGGACCTGACATACTCTAGATGCCTGGGAGTTTCTAATGATAAAGACAACAGTTTGCACTAGTACAAAGGTTTGAGTGGTCAGATTGATTGGTGAAGTTCTTCTATAAAGATTAATAAGCAAGTACTGTAAGAGGTAGCAGTGTCGTCTATGTTCAACACAAAGAGGAAAACATGAAGAAACAGAAAAACTAGATACAAACAAAGGAACTAGATAAAACTCTAGAATTGATCCCAATGAAATAGAGATATATGAATTACCTAACAGATAATTGAAAATAACCATCATTAAAATGCTTAACTGGCTGAGGAAAACAAAACAAATGCAAAATGAGAATTTTGTTAAAGAGATAGAAAATGTAAAAAGGAACCAACAGAAATCTTAGAGCTAAACAATATAATAGTTGAATAAAAAAATTCAACAGAGGTCTTCAACAGCAGACTAGAGCAAGCATAAGAAAGAATAAGTTAACTTAAAGATAGGTAATTTGAAATTTTCCAGTTAGAAGAGGAAAAGAGGGAAGAATAAAAAGATAAAATTGATTTTAAGTAAAAAAAGATCAGAAGAAACAAAGAATGGCACTATAAATGATGATTAAAATGCCAATCTACAAGGACGATATAACAATTACAAATATATATGCAACCAACATCAAAGCACCTAAACATGAAGGAAACACTGACTATATTGAAGGGAAAAATGGGCAGCAATACAATGATAATAGGAATGCAATGACAGTAGAAGACCTCACCATGTCACTTTAAATTAGAACAACCAGATAGAAAATCAACAAAGAAATGCAGATTTAAACTATACTCTAGAACAAAAGGACCTAGCAGACATACACAGAACATTCTACTCAACAGCAGCAGGATACATATGCTTCTCAAGTGAACATATAACATTCTCCAGGATAGATCACATGTTACATTGTAACAAGTTTCAACAAATTTAAGGAAATTGAAATCATAATAAGTACCCTTTCTGATAAAAATGAAATGAAATTAGAAATCAATAAAAGAGAGAAAAAACTGGAAAATTTGCAAATATATGTAAACTAAGCAACACACATTTGAACAACCAAAAAATCAAAAGAGAAATTTGAAAAAATTCTGAGACAAATAAAAATGCAAATACAGTATATCAAACTAATGGGATGCAAAAAAATTATTTCTAAGAAAGAAGCTTATAGCATTAGAAATTTACATTCAAAAAAAGAAAAAACAATTTCAAATAAAAAACCTAACTTTCTATCTCAAGGAATTAGAAAAACAAAAACAAATTAAACCCAAATTAATGCAAGGAAAAGAAAATAAAGATTAAAGCAAAAATGAAAGAGATAAAGAACATAAAAGCAATAGAAAACTCCACAAAACTAAGATTTCGTTTTTGGAAAAGATAAACAAAATGGAAAAATCTTTATATTAACTTAAGAAAGAGTTAAGAAGTCTGAAATAATAAATCATACATGGAAGAGAAGTTATTACAACTGTTGCCACAGTAATAAAATGAATAATAAGAGATATTTATAAACAATTATTCATAAACTTGATAACACAGAAAAAGGTAAAATTCTTAGAAATATACAACCTACAAAACTGAATTATTAAGAATAGAAAATATGAGCAGACAAATAGACTAAGGAGAATTAATCAGTAATTAAAAACCTCTCAACAAAGAAAAGTTCAGGACTTGATGGCTTCACTAGCAAATTCTACCAAACACTTAAAATTATAATTAATACCAATCCTTCTGAAACTCTCCCAGAATTTGAAGAGAAGGAACCACAATCAAAATTGTTATGAGGCTAGAATTGTTCTGATACTAAAGCCAGACAAAGACACTGCAAGAAAAGAAAACTTTAGGTCAATATACCTAAAAAAATAAATATAATAATCCTCAACACATTACTAGCAAACAAAATTCAGCAGCACATTAAAAGAATCATACATCATAACTATGTGGGATTTATCTATGGTTCAATATATGAAAATCAATTAATTTTTTTTACAGATGATAAGTTTCTATACATAGAAAACCCTAAGGCCGTTACAAAAAAAAAGTTAGAATTTTTAAACTCAATAATGTTTTAAGATACAAAATCAATATGCAAAAATCAGCTGTGTTTCTATACATTAATATCTGTCTGAAAAAGAAATTAGGAAAATAATCCCTTTTACAAAAGCACCAAAAACAAAAAAACAGAAATAAACTTAACTGAGAAAGTAAAAGACAGATTCACTTAAAACTAGAAAAAAAAAAAAAAGATGAAAGAAGATGTAAACACATGGGAAAACATTCCATTTTCATGGATTACAAGATAAAGTATTGTTAAAATATCCATACTACCTCAAATGATCTACAGATTAAATGCAATCCCTATAAAATTCCCAGTGGCATTTTTATAGAAATAAAAAAACGATTCTACAATTTGCATAAGACAATGAAAGACCCCAAATAATCAAAACAATTTTGAAAAAGAACAAATCTGAAGGTATCCCACTTCCAGATTACAAATTATATTACAAAGCTATAATGACTAATTATCTTAATTAATCTGGCATAAATACAGACATATAGATCAATGGAACAGAACAGAATGCCCGTAAATAAATCCATGCATATACAGCCAATTGATTTTTTTACATAGTTGTCAAAAATATACAATATGTAAAGGATAGTCTCTTTAACAAATGGTGCCGGGAAAACTGGATATCCACATGCAATACAATGAAATTGGACATTTATGTTACACAATACACAAAAATTAACTGAAAATAAGGATGGACATGCTTGAAGCTTTGACTCAAGGGGGATGGGGGGCAAGGGAAATATATGTAACCTTAACATTTGTACCCCCATGATATACTGGAAAAAATAAAAAAAAATAAAAAATTTGTATATACAAAAAAAAAGTTAGACCTCAAATTATAAAACTTCTACAAGAAAACATAGCATAAAAATTTTTCTACATTGGTTTTGGCAATAATTTTGTTGATGTGACACCAAAATTATAGACAAAATAAAGCAAAAACAGACAAGTGAAACTAAATTAAATTAAACAGCTTATGCTCAGCAAAGGAAACCATCAATAAAGTGAAAGGGCACCCTACCAAATGCTAGAAAATACTTGCAAACCATGTATCTAATGAGTTAATGTTTAAAATTATATAAGGGACTGCTACAGCTCAATAGCAAAAATACTAACAACCCAATTTTTATACAAAACAAACCAGCTATTTGGGAAATTGAGGCAGGAGGATCCCTTGAACCCAAAAGTTCCAGGCTGCAATGAGCTATGAGCATCACTGTACTCCAAGCTGAGTGCCAGAGCGACATTCCATCTCTTAAAAAAATAAATAGATAAAAAATATAAATAAAAAAATGGGCTAAGTATTTGAGTAGACATTTCTCAAAAAACATAATAATAATAAACCTATAAATACTCAACAGGTATTAATATGTTCAATGACACCTGCTTCACAAAAATGCAAGTAAAAACTACAATGATATATCACCACACACCTGTTAGGATGACTATTATCAAAAACACAAAATAGAACAAGTGCTGTCAAGGCCGTGGAGAAACTGAAAACCTTATACTTTGTTTATGGGAACTAGAAATGGTACAGTCACAATGGAAACCAATGTGGAGTTTCATCCAAAAAATTAAAATTTGACTATGATCTAGCAGATCCACTTCTGGGTATCTATCTAAGATAATTAAAATCAGGATTTCAAAGAAATTTTAGCACTACCATGTTTATTGCAGTATTGTTTATAACAGTCACGATGAGAAAACAACCTGTCCCCCCACGGAGAGGTGGATTTTTAAAGAAATGTTTTATATAGAGATATACATATATAATATCATATATTTATATATACATAAATACTATATATATTTTTTTTCAGCTTTTTAAAAAAGGAAATTTTGCAATATGTGACAACATGAAAACATGTTGAGAACATTATGCTAAGTGAAATAATCCAGTCAAGGAAAGAAATACAAATACTGCATGATTCCACTTAGAGGAAGCCTGTAATATGGTCAAACTCATAGAAACAAAGATTAAAATGGTGGTTGCCAGGGACCAAGGGAGAGGAAAATGAGGAGTTATTGTTCAATAGGTATAAAGTTCCAGCCATACAAGATAAATAAATTCTAGAGATCCACTGTACAACATAGTGCCTTATAGTTATCAATGCAGTAATGTCTCCTTAAAAATTTGTTAAGAGGATAGATGTCATGTTTAGCATTCTTACCATAATAATAATAATAACAAATACTCTAACAATTCCAGGGACATTGAGCAATAACTTGTCTTTCCCATTAGTTTTATTATTATAAGTTCCATTAAGACCATGTCTCTCTCTCTCTCTCTCTCTCTTTGCATTTTTGCAAGAGAAATAAGAAAAAGTATGGCTTTTTTTAAATACAGGCACTCCATTCTAATTGCTTTATAATACCAAGGACCACAGCTATTTTCTCTCATCAGTTGCACACTCATATTGGTATACAGCAACACAGATATAACTATAAATTAATTCACTATTAATTCATGCAGAATTTTACATGTTTCTCAATAACAAATTGAACTTCTAATTAATAATATTGTTGAGTCTCCACAATATCTTTTCCAGGTATCCTAGCTGCTAGATCTCCTATTAAGTGCAGCAAATATATTTATCAATACCTGAAAAAATATGTAGTTTTTATCAAATGTAATACTGAACTGTGATATGAAACCAAGTAGTTGTAAATTAATGTGTTTAAAAACATGTATAATACACACACACGTGTGTGTGTATGTAGTAAAACAAAACAGAAACAAATTTTGGTAGAACGTTTGCTGACAGTGACAAAACACAGGGTGGATAATTAATCATTCATAATAAAATAAAGAAAATGTCCTAAGAAATGCACATATGTTTCAGAGACTCATAGAGAGACTCATAATTGTGTCCTAGCTGGAAGCATGTTCAAATTATTCTGGATGATTACTTATGGTCAATCCTTTCCACATTTTATTTGTGTTTAGATAACATATTTAAAATAAATACTATGGAAAGATTCAAAGAAAAATGAGCTCTAAAAGATTGTGATAAAAGAAAAATTAATCTCCTTTCTTCAATGGGAGGTCTTAGGAAGATCAAGGATTATCTTAACATTTATGCATTAATAGTACTTTGGCATAGATGTTCTGATCCAGTCTCAATCAGTTCCTTAAAAGACCGAGGTTAAAAGTTAGGTGTGAAACCGTAACGAAATGGCAATGGAACAACCTGAAGCTAGCCGGCTTCTTTAATTAAGGCATATAAATAATGAAACAAACAAAACAAAACCAAACTCACAAAATCACATTCTGAAAAATAAAATATACAAAACTAGGTTCCTTAAGGACACAGTGTAGTTAAAAAATCTCTTCTGAAGCACTGTTCATTTCTATCTGTGTATCTGAGTCAGAAATATCTCCATTTCTATTTGCTAAACTTTTCTACCTTGAGGTACAGAAATCGCTTTTTGACTATAAATTTGATTGGGATTTTTTGGCATTGCCCATGAGACTACTCTGAAAAGAAATAAATTTTATTGAGGCATAATTGACAGACATTGAACTGCACATACTTAAAGTATATGTAGTTTAAAATAGATTTATACAAATGAAGTAATCACTTCAATTAAGGTGATAAATATTCCCAACATTTCAAAAGTTTCTTCTTGCCCCCTTTGTAGTTCTTTGCCACTTCCCCTAGAATTCTCTTTAACTCATCCTAAGGCAACCACTTATCTGTTTTTGTCACTATACATTAGTTGGCATTTTATACAGTATAATTTTATGTAAATGGAATAATATTATATCAGCTCTCTTTTATTTTGGGAGAGTAGGTTGTTTGGCTTATTTCCCTCAGGATCATTCATTAGATTTACCCACGCTGTAAGGCACAGGTACATTCTTTTTTATTGCATAGTGGTATTCCATTCTATAGATGAAATACATGCTGTTTATACCCTTACCTACTAATACAGATTTTAGTTATTTCCAGTTTGGGGCTATGCAAATACTGTTGTTATGAACCTTAATCAAAAATCTTTGTATAGACATATGACATATGGAATGATTAGATCATAGAATAGTTGCATGTAAAATTTTAAGCATTTGCCAAACTTCTTTTCAAGTGATTGTGTCATTTTTAATTTCTGTCAGCAGTTTAGGAGAGTCATAGTTTCTTCATATTCTTTTCAGCACATCCTGAAATGTTTTTAATTTTAGCCATTCAAACAATTGTGCATTGGAATTTTGATGTAAATTTCTTAATTACTAGTGATGTTAAATACTGCTTCATGTGTTTATTTGCCATTTGTACACAGTCAACCCTTGAAAAATGCAGGGATTAGGGGCACGGACCTACTGCACTGTCAAAAATTCGGTGTATCTTTTGACTGCCCCCAAACTTAGCTACAAATAGCCTACTGTTGACTGGAAGACTTACCAACAACATAAACAGTCAATTAACACATATTTTGTGTGTTATCTGTGTTATATACTATGTTCTTACAATAAAGTAAGCTAAAGAAAATAAAATTGTATGAAGAAAATCATAAGGAAATAAAATCATGCTTACTATTCATTAAGCAGAAGTGGATCATCAGAAAGGTCTTCATCCTCATTGCCTTCATGCTGAGTAGGCTGAAGAGGAGGAGGATGAAGAGGAAGGGTAGGTTTTGTTGGCTCAAGGGTATTAGAGAAGGAAGAGGTAGGCAAAATGGAAGGGGAGGAAGGAATGGCAGGAGCAATAAGTGTGACTGTTACTAAAAAAATCCATGTAAAAGAAGTCTAATTTATCAATTTGTTCTTTTACAATTATGCTATTTGTACAGTATCTAAGAAATCTTTGTATACCAAGTCACAAAGGTTTTTTTCTGTATATTTTTTAGAAGATTTAAATTTTATATTTTACATTTAGATGTATGATTCATCTTCTGTCTATTTTTATACAGTGTGAGGCATAGGTAAAAGTTTAATTTTCACATAAGGATATAGAATTGTTTTTTTAAAAAATGACTGAGGATGTTTATCATATGCCATCTAGTAGATAGTTTAAATAAGTAAAATATAAAACATGTTTATTCCTTAGAAACTTTTCATATCATTTCAAGTGTTTCCGTAGATAACAAAAATATTCTTGTCAAACCTTATTGCTCACATAAAAAACTTAATTTTAAAATGCTGTTTTATGTCAGATATGTCCATTAATTAAACCAACCATTTATTCAGTTACTGACAGAGAATAATGGCATCCTATGAGCATAAAAAGGAATCTTAAGTACAAAAGATTTTTTAAAAAAGATTCCACAAGGAAGCAAAATTGGTGATAGGCAAAGATCAATACATATGAAATAACCGAAGAAGATTATAAAATATAATATCCGGAAGTAGAATAAAAGGGAGCCTAAACAAAACTTAAGAGCATAGAAGGTGTAGTGAGTTAATATTAATGAATCCAACTAACCATCACTGTTGAAAACAGTGATACTTTTGAGCTTGAAATTGTTTGGCTAATGTAATTTAGTACTTGGTCTCAAAATTCTTAGAAATGTCCAAAATAATTGATACTTTAATGTCGTATATTTGTCTACCAACTAGAACCCCCATGTACAAGTCCTTTTGAGAAAACTTATTTTCTTTTTCCCTATGGGGAAGGGTATTGCAGAAGTTCTTTTATAATTAAGAGATGAATTTTTAAACTTATTTTACCATTCTGCTAATTTTTTTCTATTACATGGCTATTGTAGCTTTTGGGTAGCATTTTTAACTTTAGTTATTCAAATAGTTGTGCATTGGAATTTTGTTGTAGTTTTTATTAATATACACGTTATCACTAGTGATAATAAATAATAATATGTGCTCATTTGCTATCTATATACTGTTAGCATTTTCCCCCCATTAAGCAAGAGACTAGAAATACCACTAATTTTTCTGGATTTCTTTGCAATAAGGGATTGCTGTGTAGCAAAGTTCTGGTCAAGAAGACCCCAGTGGAAGTCCACATTGTAGCTTGAGAAAAATATTTGCTTTCTTTTAAATGTAAGAAGTGTTGATTTTTTAACCCTTCCTCCTGCTTCAAAAGTGTATATGGTTCTTGGATGGTTGGAAGCCATATGATGAACAGTCACAAAACATGTGAGGAACAGACCATGTACTTGCGGGTAGTAAATGAGAAAAACAGAAATAGCCCAGATCCTTAATGGTACTAATTGGGCTGCAGAAATGCCCCAGATTGCCATTACCAAGAATACCTCTTAAGTAACTGTGGTTTAAGGCACTGTTATCTGGGTTCTATCTTCTTCCAACTGTATCATTTCTAATAGAACAATAGTTACAGATTGTTGTGGCTTGGGTAAATAGGGAGAAGGAGGAAAGGAGAGAAAGAAGGAAATAAGGGGGAGGGGGGAAGGATGGAGGAAGAAACGTATCCATAGTGCTGATGGTATTAATTGCTGACTGAGAATATGGCTAAAAGATAATGAAAGGTCTCCTGCTGCTGCCTCACATAAAGTGATTTCATGGCATTCTGTAAGTTCACTGAACCTGCTACTTCATGTTAACTGACATCTGACCAACTGGAAATTTCTAAACCCTGGCAGCAGGTTCCGATATCCTCATGTGGTTCTGGAGCTTTATTTTAGTAACTTAATGCTTCAGCTAAGTGAATTCTCCATGATTTCTTTTTTTTTTCTTTTTTGTTTTGACATAGTGATTACCTCCAAATCTCTCATTGTGAAGAGGTCAATGTCAAAACAAGTCTGAAAGGAGGGATGCTGAAGCTGTGCCACGAGAGAAGGAGGTATCATCATGTCCAGAAGCAAAACCCACAGGGATGCCTGCAAACCCTTGAGCACTAGAGAGGAGATGGACTCAGGAATTTTATCTCTTTGCCAGAAACCCCACAGCCTGCTCCTCACTATGTTATTTCAGCCTAAGTAAAGTAGAAACATCCTTTAATAGAGATTTTTGACCAACTGTGTTTCCTATTCCCTAACATGCTGGTTACTACTTACTCTCTCATTAAAGTTGTTATCTCATTAAAGACTAGTAATTTGAGAACCAATTTTCATTTTAGGTCACTAACAGCTAGTAATTTGCAAATAGACAATTTGTTTGCTAATTCTTCAAAATACACTTTTTTTTTCAACCTGAACTAGATAAGTGAAAAAGGGGAATTTTAAATACATTTAAGTATATTTTAAATTTTTTGGCTTTGTGTAAGATAATGAGTAATATTAACTCTCTTTTAAGATAATATGTCATCTACAATTTCTCTATTCTAGCATATTTTTATCTTTATATTTTTCATTTCCTTTGACATATATTTACAGGCATACATATTTTTAGTGTATTTATGCTTATAAATATTTTATTATAACAATAGCAAGCATTTATTTGTTACTTACTATATGCCAAGTGGGGAGTTAGCACAGGTTATAAAGTTCACCTCACATAATCCTCAAAGCAGTTTTATGAGTTTGTTATTATCAATTAAACCAGTAAATATGTGAGGACACTGAATCAGAGAGATATTAAGAAGCATTATCAAAGATCTATATTATAATAAAAATTAAGCCAAGACCAGAAGTTGACCTTAAGCTGTCTGATTCAAGGTTTACTAATATAAAATGATCTATAAATGCAAAATGGAGCAGCATATAATAGGTGAAATTGGCTATAGAATTCCCAATAAACATTGACAGTATTTGCTTTAGATTGCTTTTCTTTCATCCATCTATCCTACTTAAAAAATATATTTTCTACGTTTAATAACAAATAGCATCTTTTTGTTTAAATTGGAGTTGACTGGATAGCTACGCAGGATCTCTAAATGTCAAATGAGAGTCTATGGAAATAGATTGGGATTCCAATCTTTGTACTAAAGGTCTTCTATAGAGCTGTAAATGAAAAACAGTGTGTGTGAACATTGTTTTAGCACCTGTTTTATTGCCTGCACTTGATGTAATTAGTGTATTTAAAGACAGCCCTATCGGTTACACCATATGGTTTGCAATCATTAGTGTAATAATAGATGTACCATTTAAGATGGAGCTCAACAACTGAGTGCTATTGTTCCATTATGCTAGCATAATAGGGGTTTTTCAGAAAGTTGACTGAATCCCAATTTTGAATCTGTGATACACTTAGGTTCCTTAGGAGAAGAAATATTGGGTGATGAAAAAGCAAATTTGCTACTGTAATTTTGATTTACATATTAGTAAATATGTCTATACTTTCTTTGAAACATCTGACTCTAAAATAATATTTTAAATAAACTAGTTTCTGTATGGATGCCTTATTTATAGATATTCTTGGGGTGGTGGTTTTCTCAGTTGCTAGTTGTTTATAGGCTGTAGGAGTGGTGAACTATGTGAGTGGTCAGATTCCCTGCCTCTCTTTGATGAGGGAGGATAAGGTCTTTGACATCCTGTCTCTTTCCCCATCCCTGTGGTCTTCTTAACAGTGTGCATTGTAATGGCACACTCAGTTTAATCTCTGAGCAGTAGGTGGTGCTTGTGTGTGACAACCAACTACAAGTGTGTGATTGAGTCAGTAAATGCTGTAAAGGGCATGCAAATTGACTGCCTTGTCAGTAGATGGTGCTTGCCAGAAGGAACAAGCTACAGTTTTGTTTGGGGATCCTGTGACTGGCTGTAGTCCCTCAGGAGAAGTATTCGAAGGCCCCAGTTGGTAGGTGGGACCCTGACACTTCCAAGTGAGTTCTTATTCGCTGGCATAGCAGAGGCAGGTTGGGGAGTGTGGCTGGGTGGGGCAGAGTTGGGTGAGCTTGCCTTGCCATCAAGCTCCACAAAAGGTTTCTCTTTCAGCAGGGGTCAAAGGTCTGCTCCCAGCTTCTGTGCAAATCTTCCAGATAGGGGATGAAGGGGCCCCACCCAACCAGGAAGTCTGTTTGTGGAGGTATGGGCCATCTGAAATTCACGATCTGGCAATCTGGAACAGGTCTTGCTCTTCTCTACCTTCCCTTGCACTATGGATTGCCCCCTGGCATCTGCCAATAGGCAGGAGCTCAAGCCAGCTGAGCTTTCTCACAGCTATGAGGCATGACATGAGGTTCCCTGCCCAGGATCCCAACCTGAGCTGACAGCATGCTGCAGCTATGACCCACACTGCACTCTTCTCACCCATGTCCCAATCTACTCAAGCAGGCTCCCTTACCTCCTGAGACTAATATACATATTTGCCCTCCTTGCCCCTAAGCAATACTATCAAGACCTGGGGGTATGGAATCTGGCATGTGGGCCCATCTCCAAGACCCTGAAGATCAGTTCCTGACCATGTCAGGGAGAAGCATGCTGGTCCTGAGTTGCCCACAGGGTGCACAAGCAAGTTTGATGTACAACTGCCTTGGGGCATGACCTGCTCTGATGGACTCACTAGGCAAGCAACACCAAAGAAGGCTGGTGGACAGGGAGCTCACAGACCAGGCACCCTTCAGTCCACTGAAAGACCCCCAAGAGGAAAGCTCTGAGCCCCACTATCTGTGGAAGCCTTGGTATGATGGATCAATTTATCTCTCTCAGCAGCTATATGTGGGGAAAGGGAATGGTAGAATAACATTGTGAATGGAGGAAAGCTAGCACATTGATCATGTCCATCCCTTATTCCAGAGGCTGCCTGCCCAGAATATTCACTATGACTCCAGGCACTGGAGTCACACAGATCTCCTGGGACCCACTAGACCCCTGTGGCTCCTGCATTCTGGACCAGAGTTGGGAAATGTTTGTGTGGGAACAAGTAAGATGAAACCTGAGGAGTTGAAGGCCCTTGGGGAGGACAAAGGCACGTGGTGGGCACAGAAGCAATATGGCACCTGCCATCCTGGTTCAGGTCTGTGGAGGTAGGAGGTGCCCCAGGAGGAATGGAGGACTGGTACCTTGTCCACAAGAATCTTCCAGCTCACTGGTAGCAGCAACTGGGCTCATGTGGACATAAAGTCTCTCCAGCATCTCAGGAACCTGCCAAATGTCAGAGATGTGAGGGAAAGAGAAATAAATGGCTCCACCTACCCTTCTCACTGGACTCCAAGTCTCTTGGAGGTTGAGCTCTGCCAACATATTGCTCCTTCCTGTTCTACTCCATAATTTCTTCCCATGGACTGCCTGAAGATTCTGGCACTATAGGGATATATTTAAGCAAGGAGGTGAAAGATCTCTACAAAAAGAACTATGAGTCACTGAGGAAGGAAACTGCAGATGATGTAAACAAGTGGAAAATCATATTGTGCTCATGGATTGACAGAATCACCATCATTAAAATGTCCATTCTATTCAAAGTGATTTACATATTCAATGCAATCCTCATCAAAATACCAATGTCATTTTTTGCAAATTTAGAAAAAAGAATTATGCACTTAGTTTGGAGCCAGAAAAGAGCCCAAATAGCCAAAGCAACCTTAAGCAAAGAAAACAAATCTGGAGGCATCATTTTAGCCAACTTTAAGCTATACCACAAGGTTATAGTAACCAAAAAAGCATGGTATTGACAAAAAAAATAGACATAGACCAATGGAACAGAACAGAGAACCCAGATATAAAACCATCCACATATTGCCATTTAATCTTTGACAAAATAGATAGTAATGGACACTGCAGGAAAGAATCCTTATTCAGTAAATGATGCTTAGAAAATTGGATAGCCACATGTAGAAGATCGAAACAAGATCCATATCTCTCACCACTCACAAAAATTAATTCAAGATAGATAACAGACTTAAATCTAAGACATGAAACCTTAAGAATTCTAGAAGAAAATGCTGAAAAAATTCTTCTAGATATCGGCCTAGGAAAAGAATTTATGAAGAAGACCCCAAGGACAATCACAGCAATAGCAAAAATAAATAAATGGGACTTGATTAAATTAAAAAGCTTCTGCACAGCCAAGAAAACAATCAATAAAGTAAATAGACAACCTACAGAATTAGAGAAAATATTTGCATGCTATACATCCGATAAAGGGCTAATAACCATAATCTGCAAAGAACTCAAGCAAATCAGCAAGGAAAAAATCAAACAACCCCATTAAAAATAGGACAAAAGGTATGAACAGAAGCTTCTCAAAAGAAGATAACTAATGATCAATAAACATATGAAAAAATGTTCAACCTCAGTAACCATCAGGGAAATGCAAATCAAAACCGCAATGAGATATTACATAACCCCACTCAGAATGGCTCTTATTAAAAAGTCCCAAAACAACAGATGCTGATGTGGACGTGGAGAGAAAGGAGCACTTATATACTTTTGGTAGGACTGCAAAGTAGTACAACCTCTATGGAAAGTAATATGGAGATACCTCAAATAACTAAAAGTAGTCCTACCATTTGATCCAGGAATCCTACTATTAGGTATTTACTCAAAAGAAAACAAGTCATCTTATTAAAAAGACACTACACTCGAATGTTTATAGCAGTGCAATTCACAATGCCAAAGATGCGGAATCAACCCAAGTGCCCATTAATTCATGAATGGTTTAATAAAATGTGGTATATGTACACCATGGAGTACTGCTCGGCCATAAAAAAATCAATTATTACTTTTGCAGTAGTCTGGATAGAACTGAGACCATTCTCTTAAATGAAGTATCACAAGAATGGAAAAACAAATATCGCATGTACCCACTATTAAGTTGAAACTAACTCATCAGCTCTCATGCGCCACAGATGGAAGTAAAACTCATTGGAAATCATGTAGGTGGAAGGTGGTAGGAAGGAATGGGTGAACTCACACCTTACTAGTACAATGTGCACTATTTGGGTAATGGGCACATTTATAACTTTAACTCAAGTAGTACAAAAGCAATCCATGTAAACCAAAACATATGTACCCCTGTAATATTCTGAAATAAAAATTAATTAATTAATTAAATAAACTATTACTAATGATGACAATTAATTAACAGTTTAAAAAGTGAAGATGTGTTATATTTTTAATACTAAAACTGGATTTCCATTGAAAAAAGAAATTAGCTTTTTAATTATACTATAATCAATTGTTATTCAAACAAGAAAGATGTGAAAATTTCAATAGGATGTAACAAGGTGACACAGGTCTTATAATCTATGGAAAAAGTACCTTTAAAACCTTGAAAACATCCTTTGTGCTTACAGTTGCCCCTTAGTGACAATAGTTAGAAGTTAATTCATGATTCTATCTTCTCATTTAGTAACAAGCTACAAGAGATGTTATGCAAAACAGGAATCCCATTGGAAAAAAAATATTGTAAAAAAAATAAGAATACACCAATTTTCAGTTTAGTTAAACAAAACTTAAATGTGTACCCACACATTTATAGGTGTACTCATATAAAAAACTTACATTTACAACTATATATTATATGTGTTTATAAATATAAATTTTTATGTATACTTACTGTTTGCCCACAAAACCAAGACTAATTTTCATCATGAAATTCCAAGTTTGAACAGACAAGTGAGAAAATATATAGGTATATGTATACACTCAAAAGGAGAGCCTAATGTCTGTTTTTTTCCAACATGTAAAACATGTTTCTGTAAATTATAATTTCTAGATTAAATACCCCAATATAATTGTTCTCTGACATTTTGTGCATGAGAATCTTTTTGAATTAACAAAGACAGCAACCGAACAGTATTCCATTGTTCTGTGGTATAAGGTGCATATTCAGCTTTTTCTAATTCAGTAGCACCCATCAAAAGAACTGTAAGAGTTTAATATTGCTATCCCTTTCCTGTAACCCTTACTCCCTAATCTGTGCTGCTTTGCATTTTCTTTGTCTATTTTACATCTGTGGATAACAATGCCAATAAATGCAGTTTGATTTACCACCCATGGTGCAACAATCCCTCGCTCTAACTGATGTGTTCCCCACACCTCCTACATTTGCTGTTGTTTTGCTCTTGGGTATACCCTTGCCATTTGTCTTTAGTCAACACTTTAAGCACTATTAGGCTGTTCTAGAAATATATATATATATACATATATGTATATATATATATTTCTCTTCAAACTACTATGTTGCTGGTTTATGTATTTACTATATATACATTTATTGTTATTTTTTTAATTTTAATTTTTTTTATTTTTTGAGACAGTGTCTCACTCTGTTGGCTGGGTTAGAGTGCCATGGCATCAGCCTAGCTCACAGCAACCTCAAACTCCTGGGCTTGGGCAATCCTTCTGCCTCAGCCTCCTAAGTAGTTGGGACTACAGGTCTTAAGGTCGCACAAGCAACCATGCCCGGCTAATTTTTTTCTATTTTTTAGTAGAGACGGGGTCAGGCTCTTGCTCAGACTGGTCTCAAACTCCTGAGCTCAAACGATCTGCCTGCCCCGGCCTCCCAGAGTGCTAGGATTGCAGGTGTGAGCCACCGTGCCCTGCCCAATTATTGTTATTTTAGAGTATACTCTTTCTACTTATTAAAAAAAATTAATTGTAAAATGACCTCAGGCAGGTCCTTCAAGAAGTATTTCAGAAAAAGGCATTATTATCACAGGAGATGACATCTCCATGAATGCTATTGTCCCTTAGACCTAGCAGTGTGACAAAATGTGGAGGTGGAAGAACATGATATTCATGATCCTGACTCTGTGTAGTCCTGGGCTAATGTGTTTTTTTCCCCCATAGCATTTTTAGAACTTTTTATTGAAGTATAATATACATACATTGAGATGCATGCATCATAATCATACAGCTCAATGAATTTTCACAAAATGAATGTACCAGCACCTAGCTCAAGACACAGAACATGACCAGCTCCCCAGAAGCCCCACTTGTGCCCTCTCCTGGTCATTTCCTTCCTATCAAGGGTAACCACTATCCTGACTTTTATTTTTTTGGCTAATGTATCTTTGTTTCTTAATTTTTAACAAAAAGTGTTTAAAAAGTAAAAAAAAAAAATTAACAATGGAAAAGAGCTTATAGAATAAGTATATAAAGAAAAATATTTTTGTACAACTCTACAGTGTGTTTAAGCCAAGTGTTATTACCAAAGAGTTAAGAAGTAAAAAGAATTTAAAAGTTTATAAACTAAAAGATTATAGTAAGCTAAGATTATTATTAAATAGAGAAATTTTTTTTTATAAATTTAGTGTAGCCTAAGTGTACAGAGTTTATAAATTCTACATCAGTGTATAGTAATGTCCCAGGCCTTCATATTCACTCACTATTCACTCACTCACCCAGAACAACTTCCAGTCCTGCAAGTCCCATTCATGTTCAGTGCCCCATACGGAGGTATCATTTTTAAATCTTTTATGCTGTATTTTTACTGTACTTTTTAATATTTAGATATGTTTAGGTACACAAATACCATTGTGATGCAATTGCCTACAGTATTCAGTGAGGTTAACATGTCATACAGGTCTGTAGCCTAGAAGCGACAGGCTATACGATATAGCTTATGTATGTAGTAGACTATCCTATCTTGGTTTGTGTAAGTACACTCAATGATGTTCACACAATGACAAAGTAAACTAACAATACATTTATCAGAACATGTCCCCATCATTAACAAAAGTATAACATCAAGTGAATAGACAGGCAATTACTATAGCATATGCAAACAGTGATACCTTATGTTTACTTAGGTGTCAGAAAAGCTTATCCAGAGTACATAAAATCTAAACTGATATTGAAAAATATGTAGAAGTTAACTCAACAAATGGGAAGGAACGAGTATTAAAGATAAGAAAAAAGTATTTTGTTCAATGAATCAAGAAAAATACAAGAATGTGTTTAGAAATGGAAAATAAGTTTTAATCTTGTTACAGTATATAATGCAAAAGAAGTAGGGTTCAGAAGTGAGGATAAAGAATAGTAGCAGCCAGTAGCCATATTAGTATGAAATCTGAAAGTCTTAATAAATCTCAGTAACAATCTAAAGATTAACCTAAATGCAGCTACATGCCACTGAATATCATTAAACAGGGGAAGAGCAAGATCAGAATCAATTTTAAAAGTATCATTTCACTTACAATATAGAAAATACATTGGAAACAGGGAAAAAAAAGCTTTTGGCTTTATTATTAAAATAACATACATATATAACTTGAGTGTCCCAACAACTATCACAGAACAACTTAAAATAAATAAAATTTTCCTTGTTCCTATTTGCTTGTTCTAAATCAATTTAAAATTATGCATGCAACCTCTGTGGCAATCAATTACATTACTCCTGTTCACTGAAAAATGCAATACATATTGTTGCTAAGCTAAATTATCTAACACTTTTTTTTCTTTCTTTTTATTTATCCATATTCTTATAGCATTCAAGTTCTACCTTTGCCATTAATTCTTCTTTAACTACTGCAATGTTAAGGATGGCATAACTGGAAACATTAATGTTTGACATTGTGGAAAATTCCCTGTTTAGAATTGCTTTATGACAATGTATGTTCCTTTCCTTTTATTTCACTATCCCCTCTTTAAAAATTCTGTGTTTGTGAGTATCAGGGGAGTTTTATTTTCTTCTTTTATGCATTTATTTGACATATAATAGGGTTCTATTTTTGCTGATTCTCTTTGAAACTTTATGTAGGTAACTTCATTTACTTCTGTGGTTTTATCAACCTTCCTAATTTTGAATTCAAGGACTACCATTCTACAATACCCTAGATTTCTATGCTCTAATAAGAATTTCAACCCAAACATTTTTCTCTCCAAATTCCATCTTCCTCTTTGATTCTTTCTACTGGAGAAGGATACACGCTACAAACTAGGATATTTTTCTTTACTTTTTCAAGTTCTCCAACTGAAACATCAAATTTCTCAACAAATTTTGTTATTTTCTCTTTAGAATATCTCATGCTTTCAAATCTTCTTTATCATTGTCCTATACTATGTTCCTGTCTTAACTGTTCTCCTATTTCATCTTCAATTCATTTTTGTTTGTTTTCACATAACCTTTCAAAAGTCTCAATGCCAACATTTATGTTGCCACTGAACTGACCTTTTTAAAATAGAATCTGGGTCATGTTCTTTTTTCTACTATAAATTTCTAAGTTGATGTTTACCTAGTTTAGGGTAAAATATACAGTTTTAGCATAATCTTGCTTCTGGCCATTTGCATTTATTTGTCAATCCCACATGATCTTTTCCCAAACATTTTTCCTAACCTGAACTAACAAAAGATCTTCAAATACATTTTTAAGTCTTTGATCTTTTCCTTTTACCATCTCTTCACTCTGATTATCATTTCTTTATCTCATCAATGAAGAAAGGAAAAAGGAGAGCTTACTCCTTTCTATTACATAGCCTTCACAGAACTACACAAAACAATATTGCTTATATGTTATTGATCAGTATTCAATTATAAAAATATATTCATCTTTGAAGAAAGCTGGGAAAAATAATCGTTAGTCCTGACCAAAATACAAATAGTTTTATTTTAGTTCAAAGGAAACAATAATGGATACAGAAACAACTAACAACATTTCTGTAATTTGCTCCTTTGGCTACAGAAATACTCATAAGTGTGCACTGTTCTAAATAATAGCAGATGAAAGAAATCTTGCTTCAAAGAAAAAAAAAATTAACTGATTACTGCATCTAGCTCACATTCTAGAATTCCTAAATGGGTGTAAGGCTTTATATGCCAGGTCTTTGTGTGGCCATTCATGATACAGAATCTATGAACTAAGCACTAATTAACCTACATCTCACACAATAGAGGAGAACAAAAAGAATAACCATAGTGAAAAACGCCCATATAGAGAGAAAAAACTGAAAATCCAAAAATCCCTACAAATGAAGTTTCTGGGTAGCAGTAGAAGAAATTTCATGAACCGGAAAGGGAATAGGAATTTTTTGGATCATTTTTGCAGCCTCTTTTTCTGTTCGCTGGGAGTGACTTGCTTGTTTTCTATTCTCTGTGCTCATATCTGAGATGGTCATTGGAGAATACACACTTCTCGAGGGTTTCACAGTTTTAGCAGCAAACATCTTACTGATCAGAGTGAGGGAGTGTTGGGTTTAGTTGCCTGTTCTCAGTTCTTGGTGACCAGATACACCAAAAGCAAGGCAAGCGTGGAACAAAGTTTATTGAGAAAGGGCAAAATAGGTTTAGAGACCAAAAGCAAGAGAAAGCTTTACAGAGCAAGAGCAAGATATAGGTTTACAGAGCAAGAGCAAGGTACAAGTTTGCAGAGCAAGAGCAAGAAACGTTCTCCACAGACAATGAATGGGCCCCTGTTTCTTAATAAAAGGACCCTGGTGATGCTCTGGGGTCTGTTTTATAGTGTCTGAATTGGGTCCCCCTGGTAGTTCAGATGTCACCACTGAACCACTTTGATGGACAGTTAACTACATGATAATTAGCCTTAGGTTACTCTAGGTCACTTTCCAAATCCTATAGTGCCTGGCCTGCCTGGCCTGCAGGCTAAAGAATTCTCTGCATTCTTTTTTGCAGATAGGCAAGGCCATCCTTGCAGATAGGCAAGGCCATCCTTCTTCCCAGGTGTGGCACTTGCTCTTACTCAGGCAGGATTAAGGTGGGGCAGCACCAAGATGGAAGCCCATCTTTGTCCCTGGGAGAGACAGAATCCCTCTCTATCTACCTAACGGGAACACTGGTGCCCTTTTATTGAGCTGGGTTGGCATTCCTTTGACACTATAATTTCATCAAATATCCAAACGCTTCTAGTCTTTTTGCTATTTATAAATTCCACGGACATATTTGATAGTTCAACCTTTTGTAAGGTATTTGTGTTAAGTTTTTAATATTTTTATGTATTGGTATTATCCTGAATATATGCACAAGGTTTCTGGAGTATAGGAGATCATTGTTATTATTACTTACTGCAAATAATAACTGTTGCTCCCCTGTAACCCAATTCTTACATAATGAGGTACTAAAAGATAGCTGTCATACTCCCTGTACAGATTCTTTATTGTAGGGAAAAAAGCCTCAATAAAATAAATCTTGGTGTTTATATAAAAGAAAAACTCAGTTGTCTTCACTCTCTGAGAGTCTCCTTGGAAACAGAATGGGAAGAATCTTAAATTGTTACTCTAATCCACTGGAATTTAAATAACTCTCCCCTGAGTAAAGATAAGACCTGTGTCTCCAGCTTTATAGCCCATAGGTCTCATGGTCTCAATTTTATCCACCCTTGAAATATTCTTCCCAAGATGTAAATCTTTCTGGAGTTCCCATTAACTAATCTGTCATAAATTAATGTCCAGGGAGCCTAGATGCTAAGTTTCAGTAAAATTTTCTCCAAAAGCCCTAACTATGCAGGATCATAAAACATTTTATCTATAAATCCACATAACATAAGCTTGAACATTATGATTTTGTATTACTTGCCTGTATATTCTGCTTATCAATCTAGCCCTCAAATTAAATTTAGCTATAATACTGTTTAAAACAATAGATTTGAATGAAGAGCCAACATATCTACTACTTTCTTTCTCAAAAGATTTATGACTATTTTATGAGTGTCATTCATATTTCCTAAAGCTCTAATTTCACCTCCATCAGTTATAACACCTTTAATTGAAGGAACAGAAGAGACAGATGACTTCTTTAAATTCTGTAAGACCTATGGAATCACAGAACTATCTTCCATTTCTCCTCTTAATACCAAACTCCATGAGTAAGCACAGAAATTTAACAAATTGTGGCCAGGTATCTGTTTATGTACATATTAGTTAGCAATCTGAATTTGTAGTCTCAATATTAATTGTAAATTTTTAAATAAGTGATACCCGAAGAACTCATTTATTACTTATTTTGTTATTTATTTATAGTCAGTTCTAGTTTAGGCTAGATATTTAAATTCTAGAGCTATAAGCATATGAAGAATATTTTAAAGAATTGAGACTGAAAGAGATTATAAGGAAAAGGGATAGATAATGGGAAAAAAAGAAGTATGAGGAGTGAAGTTTGAGGCACTACACCATCTAGAGGTCATAAAAGGAGAGTTCAAGACAGTGGGAAGACAGTGAAGTGAAAGGAAAGGAAAATGGATAGAGTGGTTCTTTATAACAAAGTAAAGAATGTATTTCAAATGACTTTCAAACTTGTTAAGAACCAGTGTTGAGAGGGCAAAAGATAAGAACTGAGAGTTTAACCAGTGGATTTGATAATTCAGTGATTATCCTGACAAAAGTTGTTTTTTGTGGAAAAATGGGGACAAAACATGCCTACAGTAGCTCAAGAGAAAATGGGAAGAAGCAAATTGCACATAATGAATATAGAAAAAATGTTATGTAAAAGAAGCAGAGAGAAGAAATGTGAGCTGGAGGGCAACGGGGAGTCAAGAGGTGGAATTAGGGCTTTCTTTTTCTTCTTAAGACATATTAGAGTTAAGGTAATTGGTCCAGTAGGTAGGAGAATTTAGTGAAAGCAAAGAAACAACTGCTAAAAACCATATGTGTTCTAGAACTTTTTCTATGTCTCTGTCCTTTTCTGCTTATTATAGGAACATTCACGTTGAATTTAGGGTTCACCTTAAGCCAGTATTATTTCATCTTTATCCTTAACTACATCTGCAAACACCCTATTTACAAATAAGGTCACATTTCGTAGTTCTGGGTGGACATGAATTTTAGAGAAATGTTATTCAACCTAATAAAATCACTTATACCCAACTATCATCTTTACTATTGTTTTGATAGAAAATATTTTTTAGTATCAAATTTGAAAAAAAGAATTCTCTCTCTATTTGTAGGTATTACTTATTATCTTATTATCAAGATTGGGATGCCATGCCTTCTGTCAGGACCCTGGTAGGACATTTATAAGAAAATGTCCTCGAAGCCCATATCTTGTCAGTTTTATTAGGTATAGCAATTGTGTGAGGTCACACAATTTTCCTTAGGAGTAATTTTAGGAGTAACAAGAGACTTTCAACAATAGAAATGGAGCAATGTTTTCTGAAATAGATCAGTCTGATATAATTGAATAGACTATTGAAACCTTATTTTTGATTCGAGATCTACCAAAATGGTTTCAGTAGTGAAGTACATTCAGATATCTTCTTTAAATGATGTATCTTTTTCCCTGCCAACACTTATCAACTGGGATAAATTATCAACATCCTTTGCAAATGATGTTTCTAACTAGTATTTGCATGCACACACACACACATGCACTTATATAATATAATGTATGATGTGTAATATAGAATATGTATATATAAATGAAACCCATTTATCAAACATTTTTAAAATATACAACCTCTGCTAATTTATATAACTGAAATCACTCTTTACATAAACCAGGGTCCAACGTGAGAACCATGATAAAGGCCTAGCTAAAAATAATGATAATAATTAGCCACTATCCCCTTCTCTGCTGCTCTATAATTGCCACTCCAGAGTCACATAGCTGGTGGTCATAAAGATTCTTAGCTTTCTCCATAGATAACATCACCTTTTTTGAAACCTAGGGGTATTTTCTGAGATATCTTCCAGATTTTGTATTGCAATGGAACAGCTGACCCACACAGACCAGTGGCCCACACAGAGGAACTGACTCAACTGGTCTTGTGCCCCCGACCCAAGAACTTGGTCACCAAAGAAGACAATGTCTATAACCCTATGGTTCCTCCCTGAACCCAGCCAATTAACAGACTCAGTTGCCTATGCCAAACTGTCTTTAAAACCTTTTCTCCCAAACTCTCCAAGAGGCGTATTTGAGAAATTTCTCCAGTCTCCCCACTTAGCACCATGAAGAATAAACTCTTTCACTGCCATAAACCCTGTTGTTTCAGCCTATTGGCTTCCTCTTGGGCAGGGGGTAAATGAACCTGGTTGGGTGGCAACATAACCTTTTAACTAATACCAAGCATCTTGAGTAAAATTTATTATAAAAAACTCTGACAACCCATTTAATATTAAATATACATTGCTTCCTTGGAAGATTCAAAGCAATTGTCCATTTACCAAGAAAAATTATCCCAGAATTTTACTAAGGAATGATCTTTCTTTTCTCATGTAGAAATTATAACTCATAGTATAAATATGAAATATTAAACATATACATATCTCTTACAAACTTCTTTAATATCTTCAATGTATTATTCTAGAGTATTCCACTGCAGTAATTAATAAGATGTAGAAGAAAGGGTCTATATTTTATACATGGATCCCTTTTAGCTCTCAAAGCACTAGAGAGATATTAGCAATTATTAAAGAATAATAAACAACAAAATTCTTATTCTTAAAAGTGTCAGAAAAGGAGTGGATCAATTGATAAATGTATACTTAAGAGTATATGATATACTACATTTCGACTGAGGTCAGAACCACTTCTATAATTTCCAGATAATAATGTATATGTCTCAGATTGAGATGATACTTATTACCTGTTGAACTAATTTAATGTAGATATTAACGAAACTAAGATACTCTTCTAAGCTATTAAAGAATTTAAAATAATTAATTATGGAGTAAATTATTTACATAAACATGTTAGCATATATTCCCTCTTAGAAATGTTGTATAACTAAAAATCAAGGGCTAAATTGAAACTATTTATCAAGATAACCAAAATATAGGAATTTTTTTGCCAATAATATTTTGAATTAAGTAACATAGATGTTTCTATAAGCAGTTCTAAAAATAAATACATATATTGAAAGACTAAAAGGAAACATATTGCAATTAGTAAAATTAGGCAACAAGCCTAAAGGAGATATGATGTGCTTTTTCTCACCATTTACTTTGCTCTTATTATGTAGTCAATTTAGTCAGAGATACATAGGGTGTTCATTTGCAGCAAGATACTTAGTTCTTTCAATCAAATAGAATAATATTGCTACCTAAGGGAGATAGCAAAATAGAGCACATTCTTGACAATTTGAAGAGAAAGAGACATGCAAATCCTAAGAGCCAAAAGACATGTATGAGAACTCTGGGAAATGGGACACTTTTTTAAAGGAAAGCTTTTCTTAGTTTTCAATTTCTATCTCCTGTAAACCAGGAAATTCTCTCTCTACCAGCCAATGAATTATTTTGACTAAGACCATTTCTGGCATTTTCTCAGGTACCTGCAGTGCTCATTCTGGCTGTACTATATCCCACAGTGTGGGCAGATGGCTCCAAAAAATTGACTAATGCAGACAGCAGTGGTCTCTTTTGACAT
This sequence comes from Microcebus murinus, assembly GCF_040939455.1. Lineage (NCBI taxonomy): Eukaryota > Metazoa > Chordata > Mammalia > Primates > Cheirogaleidae > Microcebus > Microcebus murinus. The sequence continues at coordinate 54,847,714 of NC_134116.1, forward strand.
GTTGTGAATGGGTGATACTTCAGACCAAAAATAATATATATTTTTTTCTTTTCCCAATCTCAAGTGTGAGAAGTTCTTATCAAGTATTCTTCATAGAGGGTGGTATCTCATGCTTCTGAAAAATTGTGCTTCTTCTCTGATTTAGTGATGCTATGGTGAGAAAAAAACCTTTTGTGCACTATATCCTTAGGACAGAGAGAGGCTACAAAATAAAGGTACTGGGAAGTAATTATATGTTATAAAGATGCATTTGCATTTACATGGTATTATGGATCAAGGTATGACAACTTTCAGTAGTTAAAAAAAAAAAAAGCTAGAAAATACTTTTCCTTGAAGAAAAATGAGCCCTGAAAAACTAAAACATGCTTTATGATTCCCCACCTTGAAAGTGTATATCAACAACAGCAATATAATTGACACAAACTAAGTTTGACAGGTAGCTCAATGAAGGCTTAAAAATGCATTCTTCTGCTTTCCTAAAGTGTAGAGGGTGTGCATACAATCACGATAGAATAATCTCTAAACTGCATCTCATTTATCTCTTTAATCTACAAAATTCACTGTGGGACAAAGAGATTAAGGAATGTCACATCTATGCAGACATGGTATGGGACAAGGAAAGTCATATAGTTAGGTGTATTTATGAAAAAAGGTGGGGACAGCAAATGAGGTTAAGGATTGTATTATTTTAAAGAAACTTCACATAAAAGACCCTGAAAAGTCATACAAAACAAAACAAAACAAAAATCTGTTCTGCAAAACCTCTTTATTCATTTGACTTTAAGGAAATACTTTATACATATATTGTTTGGTAAAAAACAATAGTTTAACTTCTTTTTTATTTTCACATTTTAAAAATTCTATACACTTTCACAAAATAATTTAAAGAATTTTCAATGGCAACAGCCTCATCCATGTTCAGATGGAGTAAGTTATATACCTCAAAAGCAGGAGCATTGTTCAGGGGCTCAGTATTATTATACATATCATTCAAATAAACAATTAACAAATATTTATTGAATAATTATCCTGTATAATGCAGCTGAGATGTCTGCAGCAGTGCATGGCAGAGGTGTCCTTTTCATTGTCAGTATTAAGCAAAATATATTCAGTATGTATACTTTTACGTTATTGCATTGAAGAAATTTGAAGTTTTCACACCTATATTTTCAAGAATGTTGTACTGCTTTTGAGATCAACAATAAATTAGTTGGATAAATAAAGAAAGGACTTATACTTCTGGTGAGTGGGATTTAGAATAAGTGAACCCTACTTAAATAAAACTTAACTCAACACTTCTAACTGAATTAACTTTGAACCAAAGTATCAGTAAGCAATTGGGACTCTCTAAGGGCAGTGAAGAAAGATAAGGAGTACGGCAATACAAAGGTCTAGACAACAGCGTTGCCACCCAACCATGTTCATTTGCTCACTGCCCAAAATGAAGCCAATGTGCTGAGTCAGCAGGGTTTAAGTCAGAGAGAGTGTCTTTATTCTGCATAGGGCTAAGCTCAAATCCACCTGCCAGAGAATTCCAGAAGGGGTTTTTAAGGACAGTTTGGCAGGCAATGAGGTTTGTTAATTGGGGCAATATTATAGGGATGTAGAAATCATCTTCTTCTGTTGTTCCAGTCCCTGGGGTCACAATTCCAGGTGAGTTGGTTTCTTGGTATAGGCTGCTGGATCTAGATGGGTCAGTCAATCCTCTGGAATGTGGGGCCTGGAAGATACCTTAAAAACTACCTTTAGGTTTCAAAAAGGTGATGCTATCTATGGAGAAAGTGAAGAATCTTTATAGACACCAGTTATGGGGAGAAGTTTAGAATCTTTATGACCAACAGCTGTGTGGCTCTGGAGTGGCAATGACAGAGGGACAGTTACTAATTATTATCATTGTTTTTAGCTAGGCCTGTGCATGTAGCCCCTTATCACAGATCTCACCTTGCACCCCATTATTGAAGGGTGGTTTCAAGGGGACTATAGAAATTGTTGGTCCACTGTTACCACAACCTTCTGTTCAGATAAAAGCCTGAAATTCACTCCCATATATCCAGCATTCTACCTGCTCATCACCTTTCAAGGACACCTCCCACTACTTCTTTAACTTCTTAACTACTTCTTGGCAAGAGAATAACAGACTTGAAGGTAGTTAACACAGAGGAGATTGACTATAGGAGGAGCAATTATTAACAACCTCCTATATCAGGCTACTTCTGAGAAGACACTGTAGGGACCAAGGCCCTTGACCCTATAAAGGTTTGCTGAAAAATCACTGACATAAGGCAGATTAATCATTAGGAGAAAAGGCATGCAAATTTATTTCAGATTTATACATAGGAGCCTTCAAAATAGAAGCCCCAACCCACCATGAGCTACAGAAGTTTACAAAGAATGGGCACTTGGATTATGGCAAAAAATTGGCTTCTGTAAAAACCCACTCCTGTGATAATTAACCCACTCCTTCAATAACCTATTAATCCATTAATCCATACATGTATCGATCCACTCATGAGGGCCGAGCACTTATGACCTAGTCACCTCTCAAACATCACACCTGTCAACACTGCTGCATTAGGGAGCAAGTTTTCAACACATGAACTTTTGGTGGACTTGGTTAAACCACAGAAACAAATTTGTGTTAGCATGAAGTGTTTCTACAGGTGTATACCAAGAAATACATTTTCAGGATCATAGGATATGAACCAGGAAGTTTAATACATAAAGCAAAATTAATTTTCAAAGTGTTAGGGACAGAAAAACAAGTGAGAGTTCATGGAATGTTAGGGGCAGAAAAACAAAAAGGAGGAAATTATTGCAGAAAAGTAAAAAGAGGGAATGATTATTTAAGTCTTAAAGGCCATGGAACACTGACCACTAGGAAGTGGAAGAACTCTCTAAACGGTCACCGGAACATAACCTTTAAGTCCTGTCCATACCTGGAAAGAATTTAGTCCCCAAAGCAGTGACGTGAAGTTATGAACAGTTATAACTAACCTTTACCTAAACATAAAACATTTAAAAAGAGAAATATAGAAGTAGAAAGTGTCTTTTTCATTCCTGGAGACAGTCCCATTTCCCCTTAGTAAATGTGGTTTTGCTTTGCACCCTTAAATTCTCCTTACAATAAGTTCTTCACGCAGACCTGCTGAGTGTCCGTCATCTCTCTCTCTGTTGCACAGGCCACGACTTGTGATTCTCCAAGCCAGGAGCCCAAGAACTGGGTCAACATTTCAAAGTCCAGCCCTGGACTGAACCATGACAAAAGTAGGTGTGCAAATTATATGCTTACTAATAGAGTTTATGATTCCTCAGTACTTCATTTCATTATCAATATTTAGCATTATTGAATGTTTCCTTGTCTTGCCAACCTAATGGATAGAAAATAAGGAATTTTAAGAAATCATAAAATGGCTCTTTATATACTGTCCCCATAAGAGGAGTTCTTAAATATTTTTAAGAACTTTAACTTTTTAGGATAATGTGGGGGTGAGGGAAAACATCCCCTGCACCCCAGAATGTTCACTGAAAGATCACCTCACAATAAGGTAGATTATTAAGAGAAAGAGATTTATTTTCCATGTATACAGGGAGAATCACAGAATATTTACCCAATATCCCAGTGGGGTCTGGAAATTTATATACCCTCATTTTAGAGGGCAGAGGGAGATAAGGAATATAGGCAATCCTATATAAGGGGCAATAAATGTTTACAAGGGAGAATAAATAGATACTTGGGAGAATAAATGGATAAAGGGAAAGAGAATGACTTGCATATGATTCTCTCTGGAAGCTAAATTAACCTGAGAGATGAGTATTATATTAAAAATGATTTGGGCCAGGTCTGGTTGCATTCTTGATCTTCCTGTAATATATTGAGATAAAAGAGAGTGGAAGGGAAGTTGATTATTCTTTTTTATAGGTCTGGTTTTTACACAGATAGAGGGAAAGCCTCTTCGAAGGCCTATTGTTCTCTAAGGGCCTTTAATTCAAAATACCAAGGAATCGTATGTCAGGGTGAAATTTCCTAAACTCCTTTCTTAGACCAAATATATAAGCTTTTTGAACAGAATAGCAGTTATTTTGTTGTTCTATACATGTATGTGTGTGCAAGAACAAACATATGTATATACACATACACATGCAGATATATGTATACATTCAACATTTTATAGCACACTTGGAAAGAACATTTTGTGCTTCTGTATAGTCCTTATGAAGTCCAGTTCTGCCTTACTTTGTTTTTAATTTCAAAATATTACAGGGGTACAAATGTTTTTGGATACATGTGTTGATTTTGTTACGCTTGAGTCAGGGTTATAAGTGTGCCCATGACCCAGATAATGCTCATTGTACACATTAGGTACATTAGGTTTTCACCCATCTCCTTCCTCTCCCTGCCTCCTGTTTGATTTCCACTGAGTTTTACTTCCCTCTGTGTGAATGTGTGCTCATTGATTAGTTCCAATTTAATAGCGAGCACATGTGGTGTTTATTTTTCCACTCTTAGCTACTTCACTTAGGATAATGGCCTCCATTTCCGTCCAAATTGTTGCACAAGACTTAATTTATCCCTCTTCATGGCTGAGTAGTAATCCATGGTATACTTATACCACATTTTCTTAATCCACTCATGAATTGATGGGCATTGGGGTTGATTTCACATCTTTGCAATTGTGAATTGTGCTACAATAAACATTCAACTGCAGGTGTCTTTTAGATAAAATGATTTATTTTCCTTTGGGTAGATACCCAGTAATGGGATTGCTAGATCAAATGGTAGGTCTACTTTTAATTCTTTAAGCAATCTCCATATTGTTTTCCATAAAAGTTGTATTAATTTGCAGTCCCACAAACAGTGTAGAAGTATTCTTTTCTCTCTGCAAGCATACCAGCGTTTATTGGTTTTGGACTTTTTAATAAAAGTCATTCTAAGAGGGGAAAGGTGATATCTTATTGTGGTTTTTATTTGCATTTCCCTGATAATTAGTGAAATTGAGCATTTTTTCATGTTTATTGGCCATTTGCCTATCTTCTTTTGAACAGATTCTGCTCATGTCTTTTGTCCACTTTTTAATGGGATTGTTTGTGTTTTTCCTTGCTGATTTGCTTTAGTTCTTTGTAGATTCTGATTATTAGCCTTTATGGGATATATAGCTTGTGAATATTTTCTCTCATTCTGTAAGTTGTCTATTTGCTCTGTCGATTATTTTCTTAGCTATGCAGAAGTTTTGTAATTTAATGAAGTCCCATTTATTTATTTTTGTTGTTGCTGTGACTTCTCTTTGGGCCTTCATAAATTCTTTGCCTACACCAATTTCTAGAAGAGTTTTTCCAACATTTTCTTCTAATTCTCATGACTTCATGCCTTACATTTAAGTCTTTAATCCATCTTGAATTAATTTTTGTGAGCGGTATGAAATATAGATCCTATTTCAAGCTTCTACATATGGCTGTCCAATTTTCCTAGCACCATTTATTATATAGGGATTCTTTTCCCCGGTGTATATTGTTGTGTGCTTTGTCAATGATCAGTTGGCTGTATGTGGACGGTTTTGTATCTGGGTTCCGTATTCTGTTCCATTGGTCTATGTTTCTATTTTTGTGCCAATAGTATGCTGCTTTGGTTACTATAGCCTTGTAGTATAGTTTGAACTCTGGTAATATTTTCATGATAAAAATCCTCAACAAACTAGGAATAGAGCAATACATCTCAAGATTAATTATAAAAGCCATATATGACAAACCCACAACCAACATCATACTGAATGGGGAAAACTTAAGAGCATTTCCACTAAGAACTGGAACAAGACAAGGGGCCCGCCTGTCACCAATTCTATTCTACATAGTGCTGAATATCCTGGCCAGAGCAATCAGGCAAGAGAAAGAAACAAAGTGTATTCAAATCAGGAAAGAGGAGGTTAAACTATCACTTTTTGCTGACAATATGACTTTATATTGTATTTAGAAAAGCTCAAACACTCCACCAAGATACTCCTGGAATTGATAACTAAATTCAGTCAAATCTCAGGTTATAAAAATCAATGCATACAAATCAATGCTATTCCTACAACCAATAACAGTCAAGCTGAAAGTCAAGTCAAACACTCAATGCCATTCACAATAGCTATGAAGAAAATAAAATATCTGAGAATATACTTAACCAATTTTATGAAAAATCTCTGCAAAGTAAGCTATAAAACACTAAGGAAAAAAATCTGAGACAACACAAGCAAATGGAAAAACATATCATGCTCATGGATTGGTAGAATCAACATTGTTAAAATGTCCACACTACCCAAAGATTCAATGCAATCCCCACCAAAATACCAACATCATATTTCACAGATCTTGAAAAAATAATTCTGCACTTCATTTGGAACCAGAAAAAAGTCTGAATAGCTAAAGCAATCTTAAGGAAAATGAACAAATCTGCCTTACATATTTTTAAAGAGAGATACTCAAGAAATATTGATTAATCAAGATAACTTGAAAAGAACTGACACCAGTATTACTTTCAATGTCATGGAAAAAACAAAGAAAATATGTTTGAAATGTTTTAAGATAAATAAAAGATACATGAATACAACTCATCCCACAAGTTTAAGCATGCAACTGAGAATATGACAGGATCTGTATGGCAAGTTGGTCAAGAATAAGAACAACTTTTTTTTTAGGCGTCAACGATTTGAAAAGAATGTTTACAAAGATTTTTAACTATCATGATACTTAAACTTTAGAGTTAACAGGATCCATTAATGCCTTCATTTTATAGCTAAGAAAACTGAATTTCTGACAGATTAAGTTTCAGGATTACAAAATTCATAAATGTTAGTCTATATCTATCATCTACCAACAATGTTATTGAAATATAATTTACAAACCATAAAATTAACCTTTTTAATTTGTACAATTCAGTGTTTTTAAGAATACTCAGACTTGTGCAATCATCACCACTATCTAATTTTTGAATAGTTTAGTCACCCAAGAAAGGAACTCTATACACATTAGCAGTAACTCCTTACTCCCAGTACCACTAGCCCCTGGAAACCATCCATCTGCTTTCTATCTCTATGGATTGGCCTATTTGAGGTATTTCATATAAATGGAATTATAAAATGCCTGGTGTTTTGTAGCTGGCTTCAGTCACTTAGCATAACATTTCCAAATTTCATCCATGCCATAACATATATCAATATTTTTCTTTTTATTGATGCATAATATTCTAGTGTAGGGATAGATTATATCTACTCATTAGTTGGCAGACATTTGAATGGTCCACCTATTAGCTTTTATGAATAATGTGGCTATGAATAGTTTGGGTATAAATGCACACATGTATTTTTCTTGAGTATGCATATAGGAGTAGATTCCTGGGTAATATGGTATTTTATATTTTTTTCAGAGGTGGTCAGTCAGATGTGGTCACAAAAAGACACAGAGAAGAAGCTCAGGTAAAACAAGTTTTGTTATACTAACAGGTCCTAGAAACAGGGAGAAAAGCACACCACACAAGGCCACACTGGAAAGACACCAAGGTGATTAGGAGGCAGAAGACAGTAATAAGGAGAAAGCATTAGGCAACTGCCTTTCCACCTGAAAGGCAAGCATGGTGAAAAGTTTAGGATTGTCAAGTCTGAATCATTTCAACAGAATATGGCCTATTGTGGTGTTTCCTAGTTACTTGGCACCTGGCCCTGGGATGTTTAAAACAGAAGAATATTACCTTTTTGGGCTTACAGGACAGATAGAGGAAGTGTGGCTCTGGATTAGTTAGTTTGCACATGAAAGGCTTGCTGTTGGTGAGGTTCTGTTCTCTCTTCTTCAATAAGGGTTCTAGGAAACTTGGATAGCCATATGCAGAGGAATGAAGCTAAAACTCTACCTTTCGCCATATATAGATATAAACTCAAAATGGATTAAGTATTTAATTCCATCAAGTCTTAAAGTAATACCTGAAACTATAAAACTACTAGAAGAAAACATAGGAAAAATGCTTCAGAACACTGTCCTAGGCAGAGATTTTATGAGTAAAACTTCAAAAAGCACAGACAACAAAAACAAAACCAGACCAATACAACTATATTAAATTAAAAAGATTCTGCCCAGCAAAGAATATAATCAAAAGAGTAAAGGGACAACCTCCAGGATGAGAGAAAATATTTGCAAACCATTCATCCATCAAGATTCAAATATAAAAGGAACACAAACAGCTCAACAGCAAAATACCAAATAATTCCATGAAAAAGTTGTCAAAGAATCTATGTAGAAATTTCTCCATAGAAAACATATAATTAGCCAATAGGTATATGAAAGAAATGTTCAATGTCAGTAATAATAAAGGAAATGTAAATCAAAACTGCAATGCATTGTCATCTAACCCCAGTTAGAATGGTGTTATAGATTGGATGTTTGTGCACCCACATCTCCTGTTAAAATTGTATCCCAATATAGAAGGGGAGACCTAGTAGGAGGTCTTTGGGTCATGGGGGTAATACCCTCATGATTAGATTAATGCTTTCCCTGGGGCAGGGAGTGTGTTCTCATTTTTATTAGTTCGTATAAGCATATTTATAATTATAATTTCATAAGCAAATAATAACTGTTACAATTTTTCTCTATCCTCACTAATTTTATTGTGTGATTTTCTTATCTTAGCCAACCTAGTAGGTGTGAAGTCATATCTTGGTGTGGTTTTGATTCACATTTACCCAATGACTAAATGATCTTGAGCATCTTTTCTTGTGCTTATTGATAGTTTGCATATTTTGTCTACTCAGTTTTCCAAGCACAATTTGTTGAAATGACTATTCTTTTCCATTTAAATGTCTTGGTACACTTGCTGAAAATCGGTTGACCATAAATGTGAGGGTTTATTTTGGGGCTTTCAATTCTATTTCATTGATCAATATCTCTATCCTATCACTGTTTTGATTAGCATAACCCTGCAGTGAGTTTTAAATTTAGGCGATGTAAGTCTTCTAAATTTGTTGTAATTTTTCAGGATTGTTTTGGTTGTTTTGGGTCTCTTGCGTTTCCATATGGATTTTAGAATAATTTCATCAGCTTCTGAAAAAATAAAACTAGGATTTTGAAAAAGATTTTGTTGAATCTGTAGGTCAATTATGTAGCATTACCTGAAGTCTTTTGATTTTTGAAAAAGTAATGCCTTTCACTTGTTTAGATATTATGTAATTTTTAAGTTGTAATTTTACATCCTTTTATGTTTAATATAATTGTTGATAGGTATGGCTAAAATCGTTTTTTTATTTTGTTTTGTTTTGAGACAGAATCTCACTCTGTTGCCTTGAATAGAGTGCCATGGCATCAGCCTAGCTCACAGCAACCTCAAACTCCTGGGTTCAAGCAATCTTCCTGCCTCAGCCTCCTAAGTAGCTGAGACTACAGGCACACACCACACAACATCAAGATAATTTTTCTATTTTTAGTACAGATGGGGTCTCACTCTTGCTCAGGCTGATCTCCAACTCCTGAGCTCAAGGAATTCTCCTGCCTCAGCCTCCCAGAATGCTAGGATTACAGGCATGAGCCAGGCTTCTATTTTTTTTTTTTAATATGCTTTTTCTTCTGATTGTTCCTCATTTCTTCTATTACTGTTTTATTTGTGTTAAATAGATATTTTCTGGTATATCATTTTAGAACCTTTGTTGTTTCTTTAAATGTAGTCTTTGGAGATTTGTTTTGTCGTTTTGTTTTGTTTGTTTATAAGTTGCCCTTGGAATTACAAACAACATCATGCCTTACAACAATCTAGCGAATTAATAATAACTTAATTTTAATAGTATAAAAACTTTGCTTCAATACAGTTCTGTCTTCTTTTTTGCCTTTGTGCTGTGATTAGCATAAAATTATATCTTTGTATATTATACAAGCCCATCAAAATAGTTTTATAAATATTTCTTTAAACATCTCTCTTAAATTAAATGGGAGGAGAAAGGCAATATAAGTAAAAATATGTTTATATGGTTATATATCCTTTTATATTTGCCTATGTAGTTATCTTTACTCATGCTTTTTATTTCTTCATGTGGATTTGAGACATTGACTTGTGTCCTTTCATTTCCGTTTCAAGGACTTCCTTTATTTCTTGGAATACAGTTCTGGTGACAAATTCTTTGTTGTTTTATTTACCTTTAAGTGTCTTAATTTACCCTTCCTTTTAAAAGTTCTCATAATTTTTTATAGTTGAAAATTGAACATTTGAAGTATTATAATATGACAATTTAGGAAATCAGATTTTACCACGGTTAGCTATTTTTCTATTTGTTGTTATTGTTGTTATTTGCTAGTGTGTTCATTGTTTTCTGGGGCTAATTATGTAAAATGTATTCTTTTTTGAGTGTAGCTGATGAAATCTCTGCTTGGTTACTTTACTGATTCATTAATTTTTGGATATAGCTTTTTATAAATTTATGGAATAGGTAAATCTACCACTCTTTGCCAAGGGGCCCTTGTGCATGTGTTAGATCATATATTTAATGCTCAAGCAGGCAATATTCATCTCTGCCTTAGCCTGTACTTCCTTCTTACATAGGTCAAACGTTGGTCAGAGGTAAGAGAGATTAGGGCATTTTCAGGTTTTTCCTGAGTATGTGTACAGCCCTACACATACGCATGGCTTTCTACGTCCTTGCTGGAGTTTTTCAAAGCCCAGGGTTTTCTCTTAAGAGTTTGACCACCTTGTGATTGTTTTAACTGGCAGTGCTGCTTCAGCCACTCAAGCTAAACAACTTCTGCTGATCGTTTTTGAATAAATGTCCTGCAGATAGAGCTTTCTTCACATAGTGAGCTCTGAGTCAGCTCAAAGAGACAATTCCTAAGAAAAGTCTTTTCCAAAGAACAGACAGATCAAATAGTGACAAATTACGGGGGATTAATCTTTTGGGAGAAATCCAAAAGCATCCAGGGGCTGGGGCTGTTAGGTTGCTGGTTTTAACAGCTGCTATGTTTCCTAGGCTGCTAGTTAGCAAGGCCACCTCAGAGCTTTTGAGAGGAGGATAGGGATATGGAAAGCAAAAGTGACACAGTGCTTAATTTCTTACCCAGATTTAGCTGTTTTCCTTGAATAGGTGCTCCACCAAGTGTTGTAAGCTTTTGATTTAATAGCTGAGTTCCAAAAAAGTTAATTTTTATATTTCTTGCCAATGTTGCCATAGCATTTATGAAGATGCAGACATTCACAGGTCCTCACTTCACCATTATTGAAGTGCTTACTGCCCATATTCTAACTTTATTTTTGAATCCAACTTTAAGGCTTTTTGCTATATTCTAACAATATGGGGAAAATATCAGTAAATTGGATTGGGGAAACTGGGAGAATACTCACAGTGACAAAACTAAAATTTATTGAGAAAGTCATTGTATTGTAGAAATAGCATGAACATTTCAATTAAGCCGTCTTTGAATAAATTCTAATTATTAACTCAAAGACCTTGAAATTTTCTTTCTCATCATTGATGCATGTAGGTTTTCTCATATGTAATGGAGCTAATATGTTGTAAAAGATTCTTCCATACATTCCATAATATATTTTAGTAAATTGAAATTTTGTTTATGATTTTTCAAATATAAATAAACTGAGTAATACTAAAAGATGATAGAACAATTTGGCATTGGAATCTTAATAAAATTCTAAATTTTGCACATAGATTTCACGTTTTCAGGAAGTGGAAAGGTTTGACCTCACATTAGCAAGCTTTAGTAAGAATAGGAAAGGTCAAGGATCAAAAGTTTTAATTTATGTGATAATCTGTTATTTTTTCTAGCCAAATATTTGCATCTACAAAATATTTACTTAACTTTGCTAGTATAAAAAATACGATTCAGCTATTATTAATTAAAATACTAAGTGCCTTCAGGATTTTGTAAAGTTTACAAATTCAGAGGTGGAAAACAGACTTATCCCTGTATTTCCAATTTCAGCTTTTCTGAATCTGCTTACAAATTCTTTGATATTGATGTGACTCGTCTAGAAGCTGGACTTCAAAGAGAAACCAATGTCATTAGAAAAAAAAATAATTTTCTTCCTTCCCCCACCTTATGATCAGACAAACTTTTAAACTCAGCTCTGAATAGAACAAGTGTGTTTGAACTATTTTTTTTTTTCTCTTTAAAGAAAGATTGAAGGAAGACTTCAAAGAACCTGTCACAAAAGGTATCATACCTTGGGTTGAAGGTGTGATTTCTAGAGACCTCAGTTCAGCCCTCAGGGATACATATAGATCTATCTCCAAATGGATACAGGACTCCTTTAGATCTAGTCATTTCTTAAAAGTAAAAGCATACTTGCAAAGGCAAGATATAGAATGTAGAATATAAAGCACCCAGTACCAATATACAAACTATCAATATTGATTTAAATTGTGTTCCTATGAAACATAACCTCAGTATCTTGTTTGCACTGATTTTCCCTTGTACAGAAAACAAAACCAAAACCAACACTAGAAAAGTGAGTGTTTCTATTATAACTTGACATAGTCAAGAAATTTATGTAGTCCATTTTGGTTCTGCATTATGAACATCATGAAGAAAGGGATGAATAAAGAAGGAATAATGAGAGAGAGAGAGAGAGAGAGCAAAACACACAAAAAACCCACAAATTTGTAAAGATCTGTTTATATCTCTGGGTATTTTTCAAAACCTAAAGAAGAATTCAGATCTCACTTATGTAAAAAGTTTTATTTGGGAATCTCTCTTGTTAACAGTAGTATCCCGCTCCTCTCCAAGTTTAACCTTGGATTTTTATTCATTTCTTCCTTTTAAAGTAGAAATTTGATCTCACCACAAACCAGCTCCTCTGGCATATAGATACTTCATCCTATTCTGACCATCTGTTGCCCATCTCTAGCAATAGCCAATTACTCACAATGCACCCAAATGTTCCAAAATTTTTTTAATTAAAAATGTGTAAAAATATTACAAGGAAAAAAAATACATTGCTGTGTCTCTGCCTGTATACCTTTTACGAAATCTTTTCTAATTCAGACAAGAACCATCTGTAGCAAGTCAAAGCTGCAACTTTTCATAACCAGTTCCTTCTCTCTTATTCTTTCAGTTTCTATGAAGGACAAAAAAGGACTTGCTCATCCTCACAAATAAATCCTAATAAATGAGTGACAGGACCGCTTATTGCCTATCTGAACAACAGACACCCTGAAATCACTGAAAACTCTCTCTCGTATTCTTTTTCTTTGTCATTGTTTAACATTTAGCTGTGGTATTTTATTTCCATCATCAACACCACCAGAAATATTAACAAAATTTTTTCCACAAACAATAAGGAAAGCTTGGGGCTTTACATAGAGGTATAATAAGTAATTCAAAGATTCAGCAAATTAAAAATCAGAGAGCAAATAGATAACATTTATGTGAAATATAACTATGGGAAGGAAGACAAGACTCTAGTAGGCTGAATTCAAAGAATGTATTTAGCTGGAGTATTCTTAAGCTAGATTTTAAAAGAAAGGTTAAAGTAATTATAATAATGATAACAACAATAATAATAATCTAGTATATTTTAAGCTGGGCAAACTTGGAAAGCATGCTTTATGGTAGCTAGACTGATTTTTTTAATTCTGACTAAGGCCTGGGTTACAATATAAATGTATATCAAATATTGATGCAAAATTCTCTCCACTTAGAAAATTAAGTTTTCTTATTAACCTAAAACATAAGAATATAACATAAAGATGCCTTCCTTGTTTCTTCAGTTCAGTTTACCAATGCCATTTTTAAATCTCTTCACTTTTTGGAAATTATATGTGTCCTTGTAAACTTCTTCTTTTGCAAATTTTGGGGACTTAAAAACATATAGTATTAGGAACATACTAGAATCCAAGCAACAACCCCTCCACACACACACATTTTCTTTATAATAAGGACTCTAAGTGAAAGTAATAGACATAATACAATATAAAAGTTTATTATGAGTTCATACTGCATAAATCTTTAAATAATTTTGCATAGTTGTCACAGGTGGCTTGAATATAGGTGGCCAATTTTCTTCATCCAACTTTTAAGTGGTGAATTAAAAATTGTTACATTTGGATTAATGTTGATCCTAGTTGGTTTTCTTTTTTTTTTTTTTTGTCTTTTTTTTGCTCATTTACATTTACTATTTCTACTGTTGTCGATATTGGATTGTTCACTGGCACTGGATACTGCACATTTGTTTTTTTCTTTTGTTTTTTAATATTTTGGCCATGCAAAATTCACTTTGATGTATACTAAGATTTTTCAGCATAGAAGTGAAACCATATTGTATGTAACATGGGATTTGATAAAGGAAATAAGGAAGTTCTTTGCATTAATTCAGGTATGTAATCATAGCTAAGATTACTTGTATTTTAGACATTCAACCTGTACACATCTGGGATTCGGTTACAAAATTTTTCACTATCTCTGACTATATCAATTAAGATCCTAGCAACCACTCAAATTGAGTAATTTCAGAAAGGCTTATATTTAACCTTTTTAACATAAAGTTCAAAGGAAAGCCACAAGAGGAAAGTGAAATCCCCAAGCAAGGAAGAAACAGTTGCCTATACCTCTCAAAGGTAAAAGACATCAGTGTTGTGAGGGGCATCAGGAGTTGTGGCTTTTAGTCATAGGACATAGTGACCCTGCAAGGAAGGAACCAAACTTCACTCTCCTCCTTCTCTCAGAACTATTGTCTGTGATTGTTACTGATCAAATCCAACTAGGAGCTAGAGAACAAGGAAACCCATTGATATGGTCCACTTAAGTCAGTCTTCTGGGGCCGAGAGAAGGAATGAAAGAAAAAAAAAAGGAAAACCCAGCACAGTTGTTTGGATGGTTTATGATGTTCAACAAAGTTTCAAACTTTCTTATTTATTTCAGGAAGCTGCAACAATGACATAATGCCAAATATTCTCCAATTAAATCAATTATAGAAAGGAAAAACTATATCCCCCGTGTTGTCTTCTTGTTATACTTGGGGCTTTGCTGACTAATCTTTTGTCTCATCTTCTCTTCCCTCCAAAATAAGATGTCCTTCACAAGCTTTTAATTTCTCAGGCCCCTGGAATTGGATGTCCTGCTTTCTTTTAATTTTCTTTATATCTAGATTTTCATTTCTTTTGACAAGTTCAATTTAAATGACATCTTCTTGGAAATGCTATATCAGTCTGGAAACAGAGGCACTCTGGGTATTATGGAAATAAAGACTTTAATTATAGAAATTATATCTTCCAGAAATATGGGAGCAGCTGGAGAAATAAACTGGAAGGAGGTCTCATGAGATCAAAGAAATCGTCACTAATTGGTTCCCTTAAAGCACTGATTATGACTGAACAAATCAGAGCTTGCTTGCAAGGAAGTTTGAGAAGCCAAGCACATGCACCTGCTACAATAGACTGTGCAGGGAAACTTATGGTGGAGTCTATAGGCAGCTATAGCTTCTGTGTCGTTACCATCTCAAACTGTAATCCTCCAAGAACCTCCGTATCTGCCTCCCAATGTGTCTAACCACATCAGCATTTAGAGTGAAGCTGGTGCTTCACTCTGACTTATCCAAATTCCTTGATTGGATAACTCCTTAACTAGTAAGAAAAAGGGACACTGGGAATCACAGGTCCTGGCTTAAGCAGGTTGTCTTAGTCCTTTCAGCCTGCCATAACAAATTACCATAGTCTGGGTAGCTTATGAACAAAAGAAACTTATTTCTCACAGTTCTGGGAAGTGCAAGATCAAAGAGCTGGCAGAATTAGTGTCTGGTGAGGGCTGTTTTTCTTCTAGCTGCATCCTCACATGGCAGAAGGGCAAACAAGGCTTCTTGGGACCTATTTTATAAGGACACTAATCCTATTCTTGAGGGCTTCATCTTCATAGATTAATTTATCTCCCAAAGGCCCTACATCCTGATACCATCAACTTGGGGGGTAGGATTTAACATATGAATTTTGGGAGGACACAAACATTTAGACTATAGCGCAGAAAAAAATCCAATGCTTACGACTTCCTCTCCCATTTTTCTCTATCACCACACATTTTATTTCTTCAGAACTTTAATAGCTATCTGAAATTCTTTCTTTCTTTTTTTTACATGAGGGACCCATTCTGCTTTGTCCACTGATATCTCTCCATACCCATTATGATAAAATATAATAATATAAAAAATAAAAGTACATTTTTAAAATTGAATTAATAAGTGAATGTATGTATGGAGGATGACTCAATCAATCAATCAAATATAATTAAAATCAATTTATATTATAGTATATTAGGAGGAAAGAGCTAGTTTAATTTTCAAAATTAAATAAAATGTTGACTTGCAGACTAAATAGCATTTGACAAATTGCAAGATTCCAATAAGTCATTTTTTTTCTCCCCTTCCAAGTTGTAATCTGTGAACTCATGCTCACTTTACTACATTTTCTTTCAGTCACATCATTTATTATCTATTCCATTTTATATTATCTCCTTTTATACTACCATTGTCAACAAGTTTTTCTGGTTTTTAACTATTCACTGCTGTAGAATGTAAAAACAAAAAATACATTGTTCGAGCTCATCTGTTGTAAAAGTCCACATGTTGTTATCTTATCTTTAGCTTGGGTTTTGTAGAGTATGGTTTAGTTGATGCCAGTTTCTCTAGAAACATATTTTGTACCATCCCATTATGACCACAAGCTATGTATGGGGAAAAAAGAAAAAGATAAATTCAAAAAGGAAGAAGGTTAAAAAGAAATACGTTGCAAAGGATGCATTCCCCCAGTCCTATGTATCATTCACGATTTCTTTTCTTATATTCACACATTCCGCTACCATCTCTAAATTCTCCATATTAACTTTCCCTGTTTCTGTAGATCAGTGTCCCTATCTGGCCTGTTAAATGCTCAACAATGTTACAAAGTTGTATCTTAGAAGCCTGAACGAATCAATTCACTTCTCTAAGGACCTATTTTGCTTCCAGAAAATAACAGAGGCTTCTGGAAGACCTGTGGTTAAAAAACAAACAGAACAAAACTTTGTCTTTTTATTAAACCATATTTTTCTCCAATAGCATAAATGATTATAATTAAAAACAGTAACTTTTGAGCCATGAAAATAACAGTAATCTATATTTTCCATTAAACTTTGTTTAACCTTATATTCAAGGAAGCACAGCTTTTAAACAATGATAGATCATAAGGTCTACTATTTCCATGTAGCTGTAGGAAATGTAAACTTGAACATTATCTACTCGCAACATACTTCTCCCCCAACATATACAGAGAGAACATAATGACAGCATGATCTACCAATTAAATACCCATGAAAATAAAAATTTATCTTCTGATTTATCCTTTCAGAAATAAATCATTCTATGGCAAACGAGGACGTAATGTAAAGCTTTCTAGTCTTTACATTGAAAGATCTCTGGAAGAGGCTTCTGAATTATAAGAAGTGAAGGGTAGTCAAATATCACCTTTTTTCTGGTATCTGGATCTATGAATCCCAAACAATGTGCTGGTATTGAAGTATTAAGTTTCTGCTTCACTGAGTCCAAAGTGGAACATAGCCTTGCTTTGTGCAGGGGAATTTTTTTTTAGAGAACAAATTTAATTTGATAAAAATCAAACAATTTGAACATTTGACAATCTAATCTAATAGTTTGGTTTATTAGACCCAGAACAAAAACATATTTGAAATGATTGCAGAATACACAAGAAAAGAAAATAGTCATACATACATACACCTAAACAAATTTTGCATGACTGGCAAATAAACTAAGATAAGAAGTTATGCAGAGCATCACATTTTTATAACATGCTCGTGGGTAGGTAGGTAGAATAAAAATTAAATCCCAGTCTTGTGCCCTAGGTCCTTTATTTGTGAAAGTCATAAGAGATAGCATAATTATGACATTTATCACACTGTTCATGCTCAATAAGTGCAAAGTAGTTATTTTTCATTCCTTCAACAAAGTTTTTCTAAATTCCTATATTATGTTCAGATATTTTTCTGGATGCTTAGGATACATCAGTAAACAAAATACATTCCAGTAGGATCATACAGGTATCACACACACACACACACACACACATACACACACAAACACACATGTATATACATAAGTGTCTGTATACTATATCAGAAAGTGACACGTGCTAGAGCTTTGGTAGGGATGTGTGGCAATTTTAAATTGTAATGAGGAAATGTATCGATGAGAATTTGACATTTAACAAATATTTAAAGGAAGTGAATGAGTAAACCAAGTGGATATATAAGGAGACATGTTTCAGACCCTACAATAAGAGCATGCTTTGAGCAGCAAGGTGCCAGTGTGATTAGGGCTGAGAGAGTGAAAGGGAGCATGATGAAAAAGGCGGTTATCAAGGTTGAGGGAGCTGTCCACACAGAAATGCATGGGGCAGTGCAAAGACTGAACTTTGAGGGAGCTGCAAAGCCATTGTAAAGACTTCAGCAAAACAGTGATAACGTGAGATACACTAGTCAAAAAGAACACTTTGGTTTTCAGTTTCTGTTTTGAGAAATAGAGCTTAGAGGAAAAAGTGGAAACATTGAGACCAGAAGACAATAATCTGGAAATAATCTGTGTGAAATATGATGACTTGGAGCAAGTTGTTTATATGGAGATGATGAGAGGCAGTAGATTCTGATAATATTTTTGAACCTGAAGATAGCAGGGTTTGCTGATGTGGGAAAGGAAGTAACAGAATATACCTATGAGAAAAAGAAAGAAGCAAAAAAATGATACTTAGGTATTTGGATAAAGTAACTGGAAGAATGGAAAACATTGTAGCTAGAGCAGATTTGGGGAAACAATGCCTGGAGTTTATTGTTGGACATATTTAGTTTTGAATATTCAGGTGAAGATACTGAATAGAAAAAATTGACATATGAGTTCAGAATTTTTGAGGAAAATCTGGACAGAATATTTATGTATATATAGAGGGTATTCAAATTCAAAGGCCTGAATGAAATCTTCAAATGAAATTATAAATGGAAAGAAAAAAGAATAAGGGTACATGTATGGGGACTTCCAACATCCAGAGGTCAAGGGTATGAACATGGTCCCCAAAAGAGATTGAGGGGTAAACCATCATACGTGAGTAATACTAGAAGACATCGGTATTTCAGATACATAATGTTGAGTTGGGAAGCATTGAGTGATTAGTTGCAACAAGAATGGAAAAACAAGCACCACATGTACTCACCATCAAATTGGTAATTAACTGATCAACACTTATGTGTACATATAGTAGTAACATTCATCAGAGGTCAGGCCAGTGAGAGTGGGGAGGAAAGCGTGAGTATATTCACACCTAATGGCTGTAGTGTGCACCATGTGGGGGATGGACACGCTTGAAGCTCTGACTTGGGCTGGGTAAAGGCATTATATGTAACTTAAACATCTGTACCCCTGTAATATACTGAAATAAAAAAAAGTACTGCAATTAGGCAACAAAAATTAAGACCAGTTCATTGTATAAGTGCAAAGGAAAGCATGGCTGTGATAAAGGAATACATACTACAAAAGACAGATTAAAATTATAAACTACGGAATCAAAGCTAGTTAAGGAAGGAAATGAAGACATAAGGGAGATAAGGGGAATTCAAAGGCCAAAAATTTCAATGGAGTTGAAAATAGTAGATTAGATCCTACAAGGATAAGCTGGATTGATAAGAAGTGTAAAAAGTCAGCTTCATAAAATTAAACTTATGAAGTTGTTATTGAAAATGAGGCCTAGTTACTAAAAGATGCATTATTGAAAAAAAGCATTGAGTTTTTGCAAACACTAAGAATTAAGACAGAAAGAGTTTTCAGTAAAATTATAATGAGTAAAGAACTGAAATCTACAAAGATTAAGAGAAAGTGAGCTAGATCAGAGAGATTGACTTCCAAACAAAGAGGTAGCTAAAACCACAATGAGATACAATTTCATTATTGAAAAAAAGCGTTGAGTTTTTGCAAACACTAAGAATTAAGACAGAAAGAGTTTTCAGTAAAATTATAATGAGTAAAGAACTGAAATCTACAAAGATTAAGAGAAAGTGAGCTAGATCAGAGAGATTGACTTCCAAACAGAGAGGTAGCTAAAACCACAATGAGATACAATTTCACATTCACTAGAATGGCTATAATAAAAAAGACAGATAATGTTGATGTCTATGTCAAGAAATGAAATTTCATAAATTGCTTGTGAAAATGTAAAGTGATACAGCCACTTTGCAAAACAGTTTGGCAATTTCTTAAAATATTAAACATAAATGTTACCATATTATCAAGAAATTTCACTCCTAGGTTTGTGCTCAAGAGAAATGAAAACTTATGTCTACATAAAGATTTGAAAACAAATGGGGATAGTAGAATTAATAAAAACAGTCAATTTGTTGGAAAATTCATATAGCCATCAACTAATGAATTGATCAAGAAAGTCTGTACATGAATACAATAAAAGACTATTCATCAATGAAAAGAAATGAAATACTGATGCATGCTACAGTACGTGTAAACTTGAAGGACATTATGCTAATTGCAAGAAGACTGACAGAGAAGATCATTTATTTTATCATTACATTTCCAGAAAATGTCCAGTAAAAGCAAATTTATAGAGACAATAAAATAAATTAGTGGTCGACTGAATCTGGGATAGGAAAGGAAATCAATTGTCAACAAGCATGAGGAATCTTACCAGGATGATGAAAATGTTTTAAAACTAGCATATGTGATGGTTGTCCAATACATAAAATTTACTAAATGATTACTAAAAATCATAGAATTGTATATTTAAAATAGATCGATTTTATGCTGGAAAAAGTATACCTTCATTAAATTGTTTAAAAATGATAACTAAAGTGGTTTTCAAAAGGAGGGGTAACAGTTGGTTTTATTTGGTGATATAAAATTCAAGGCTGTTTTTTTATTTTTAACTTTTTCTGGGATGAGCTGAGGTGAGGAGAAGGAAGGGAGATTTGCATGGAAGCATCAATGAACAAAGGATATCTTTGCCTTATTTCTAACATCATGCTGTGGGATGAAAAAAACAAATCATTTTCTGCTCGAGAGATTCAGTGTCCTCAAGGTAGAGATAGAGTCAGCGCAAGAAAGTAAAGACAATATTTAGAGAAAGGGTTGAGAATACAATGAATGTTGCTAGTCTAGTCACTGTGTATTTTGAAAGATACACTATACCTGTTTTAAGAGTTCACAAGACGTGGGGAATGGGTTGGAAAAAGGGACAGATGTACAGAGATTTAAGGACATGAGGATCTGAAATAAGCTGTGAGTCCTGATTTCCTTGGTAATAGATATAAACCAAAATAAAAGGTATCATGAACTGGCTCTGAAATTCTCCCCTGATTGCAAGCTAACAAATTAGCCTGCTGCTGTTTCCTGAATGCTCCCAGAAGACATTAGATTCCTGCAACAGAAACAAAGGACTTTTTTTATTCTTCACAGCAGGCAGCCTGCAATTCAGTCACTTTGGGTTCTCTTGTGCACTAGATCCCATAGGAGGAAATAGAATGATCCAGGTAGAAAGTGTGCATGAAAGTGTGTTTGCATCACACATAAGGAACACTAATCTTAAGGAAACCGCATCTTTTATATTTGGCTAAAAGTTAATTTACCTAACCTTTGCCCTGGAAAGCACATTATACTGGACAATAAATGAGTCTGCCCTCTGAGTGAGAAGGTGACACAGAATCTGTCTTCCAAGGCTGTTTGCCGTAGAGGCACCCTTGAAAAGATAGGCTACAACAAATGCTATCAGTGCCTCTACTCACTTGACATGCAAGAAGGCAATAGATCCATGGAGATTCTTGCTAAAAAAAGGACAAAATAAAATTAATCATTATGTTTTCATTCAGATTGTTATAGCAAAACAATTAGCTATTGGAGAAGTACTGTGAGTGTTAAAGTGTTTTTACTAAAGTCACATAGGAGTTTTCAGCCTTCTTTTTACTCCTAGATTTATGGAATCCAGAACAGACGTTTTATTAAAAATATCCAGAGCTCTGAGGTTCTCTTTATTATATACAAGTTACAAATTTACCCATTTTTCAGATTGTTATACAGACTCTGAAGAAGGATTGGATTGTTATCAAAAAATGGTTGCTTTCTTCCCCTTAATTCGATGGGAAATAAAACTTTCTCACTCCTTTGATGATGGATTAAGCTTTATGACTTTCTTTGACACAAATGGGATATTAATAGACCTAAGTAGCCACAAGAGGATATTTGAACTGTGCTTATTCAATTGGACTTGCTCTTTTTCAGCCTCTGCCATCTCCATGGGAAGAACATGGACAAGTCAGTTGAGGACACCCTGCATGAACCAACCTCCAGTGACAAGAGTGAGTTTAGCTGAAATCATCAGAGCCACCCAGACTTGGCTAGGCCAGATCAACCAAGTGCCCACCAATCTGCAGATGGGTAACAATATAGGATTTTTTAAGAAGTCATTGAATTTAAGTACTTTTTGGCCATAGACAAGTGATATGTGATATATAGCTTTTAATTCTGAAAAGGAATTTGGACTGATGAAGTAGAGGTAAATACTTCTGGAACATGGAATATCAAAGGGAAGTGTAGTTTGCCATGAAAATTACAGAAGAGCATGTGTGTTTTCTTATGTTACAAATAGCCTAGGAATGGGAATTCTAGGAAGGGTCTGGTAGCCTGAGTATGCCTGCAGTGCCCCAGGCTCTTTCTGTTCTAAATTTGTTTCAGATGGGCAAGGAGCTACATCGCAAATCCCATTATATTACATTGTTAGCAGTATTAATGATAATACTTAGCATTATTAGATAATTATATAATAATAGTAAATGAGGCTGTATTTATTAGACTTAATGACATAGTAAACAGATTCATGGACATAATTACAATATCATGTACAGCTTGCTCTTAATTCACAATACTCTTAACTTAGCAACAATATCTGTAAGGAAAGGTATGTCTTAAGAATCAGAGTCTAGGATTTCTCTATTCTTAGTTAAATAATTATTCAATTTTAACATAGAGAATTTGATTTTATGAAAAAGACCTCAAAAGCAATCACTGCAACAATAAAAATAAATAAATGGGACCTGATCAAATTTAAAAGCTTCTGCACAGCTAAGGATACAATCAATACAGCAAATAGACAACCTACAGAATGGGAGAAAATATTTGCATGCTGTACATCTGATAAAGGCCTGATAACCAGAATCTACAAAAAACTCAAGCAAATCAGCAAGAAGAAAAATGAAACAGCCCCTTTAAAAAGTGGGCAAAGAACATGAACAAAAACTTTTCAAAAGAACATAGACCAATGGCCAACAAACATATGAAAAAATGCTCAGCATTTCTAATGATAAAGGAAATGCAAATCAAAATCACAATGAGATATCACCTAACTCCAGCGAGAATGGCTTTTATCAAAAAGTTCCAAAACAACAGATGCTGGCAAGGATCTGGAGAGAAAGGTACACTTATACACTGTTGGTGGGACTGCAAACTAGTATAACCTCTATGGAAAGTAGTATAGAGATACTTCAAAAAACTAAAAGTAGACCTACCATTTGATCCAGCAATCCCACTACTAGAAATTTACCCAAAAGAAAAAAAGAGAGATCCTTGCACTCGAATCTTTAAAGCAGCACAATTCAAAATTGCAAAGATGTGGAATCAACCCAAGTGCCCATCAATTCATGAGTGGATTAATAAAATGTGGTATATGCATACCATGGAGCATTATTCAGCCATTAAAAAAATGGTGATCTAGTATCTTTTATAACAAGCTGGATGGAACTGGAGGCCATTCTTCTTAGTGAAGTGGCCCACGAATGGAAAAACAAACACCACATGGACTAAATACTAAATTGGAACTAAATTGATCAATTCTTTTGTGCACATATGAAAATAAAATTCACAGAAAATCAAGTAGGTAGGAGGAGGAAGAAGGTGATAGGTAAATTCACACCTAATAGGTACAATGCACACGAACTGACTGAAGGACACACTTATAACTTCTACTCAAACTGTATAAAAGCAAATTATGTGTAATCAAAACATATATGCCCCCATAAAATTCTGAAATAAAAAAATATTAAGCCCTAACTCACATTAAATAATAATTGGGGAATAACTAATGAAAAAAATACACTCATCTATTTATAGACTATTTACATCAATAATTGGTTCTCAAACACTTACTATTTATCAGTTCCTGTGCAGATGATGATAACATAAATCATGATTTTCTTTTGTGAATTCAAAACACTAAAAGAAAATTTAACAGTGAGGGTGAATATTTAAAATTTTGTTTCATATAATAAAAATGTCATAGACTTTATTTCTCAGATTTCTGGTGATCTACCATACCACCATGTTACCTATAGCCATATTTTCTTGACATAAAAATGTGCTTTTTAATTTTAATAAATACTTTTTAAACATTTAAAAAGTTGCTTTTGAACCTATTGCAAAGTGAGAGTAAAAAGGCTATGAGAAAGTAAACCAATTCTCAGTGCACTTTCTTAAATTCTTGTGTTATATCAAAACATCATTTTTTGTGCAGATGGATGTCAGAAGGGTACTAAGAACCTGGAGTGGATGTGAGCTTCCTAAGAGGGTAAGTAAATATAGCAATTGTAAATGTACAGCATTCTGAGGCAGAGACCTGTCTGTGCCTGTTAGATTTAAGTATTTATGAGTATATGGAAGTTTGCATTATGAATGGATAGTAAGAATAATGCAAAAAAAATATTAGTGATCACTCAAAAGAGAAATGAAAATGGAGGCTTGATCAGTGAAAAAATATAAATGCTTATAAATGCACTTAAATAAGGAAGCATTAAATCACTTCTATGATTACTCTTTAACCCTCTCAAATTGAGTTTGCAGGAGAAGCTCAGTTCTTGCTATTTTATTGTCTTGTTGCTACTTTCTTCAATCTTAATATCTTTTAAAGCATCAAGGTAATTTTTACACTTATAGTTATATACAGCAAGACTAGCTCACTATATCTGTGATAACATATGAAATTTAGCTACCTATCCAGTTGCAGTTTTTGGTATTATAGTTATTGGTTCCTCCATTTAAAGATATTTCAATGTTATCCATGCTCTAAGGTTCAATGTGACAACATACCAAAAGTTGTCAATTCCTGGTAAAGACATACAGCCCTGACAGGTGTTTTAAAGATTTAATCAGGACCACAAAAACATATCAAAAGAAGAGTAGCAAAAGCTAATTTCTTAATTTAGTAGTTATCTCTTCAATATCATGCTTGAATTAATAAATCCTTACTCTGTATTTATGAACAACCTAATAAACAATACATTATCAGAAATGCAAGAAAATGTTGCAAATTTGAAATCAGATAATATGTTACTGACTGGTGACTTTGTAGGTAGAGAAATACAGCAAAGGCATATTGACCTTTTATGGTAAGATTTCTGTTGTGATCCTACTTCAGTAAGCCAGCATTGACATGGAGTCACCATGGTATTACAAGAAAATTTGTCTTTTAAAATATTTTCTCCCATATGTCTACTTATATGCTGATCAGTTAATACCAATTTGCAGGTGAGTACATGTGGTGCTTGTTTTTCCATTCTTGAGATACTTCACTTAGTAGAATGGCTTCCAGCTCTATCCAGGAAAGTACAAGAGATGCTATGCGTAACCTTAACACTCGTACCCCCATAATACGCTAAAATAAAAAAATGAAAAAAATAAAATAAAAAAATAAAATATTTTCACCACCTCCTTATTTCTTAATGAATTCACCAGTAGCATCTAGAAAAAATTCTTCCTTTCTGAATTTCGCTGAGCTACAAACATTACCTTTATATTCATTTGGTAATAAGCAAAAGTATTAAAATTGCTGTAGAATGATAGTAAAAAAAGAAAAGAAGTAATAAGATCAGTAGATGCATAAATTACATATCCTCTGCCATTGAACATGTGTAAATCTGTGAAATTTTTTAGTAAGGAATCAGTGCAAAATTCTATAATTTCCCCACAGTATCAGCCGCGAATTTTACTAAGTGTGACAGAAGACCAAAAGTACCCTTTAAGATTTGCATCTCCTGCTTTTATCTTATTAAATTGAAGTGTTTTTCTCCCACACTGTGTCCTTAAGTGCTCTCTTCTCCCTTTTCATTAGCTTTTATTCTTATGGCTCTTAGCCCCACTCTTGATGAAACGAAGTTCCTTGTAGTACTATTTTCTTACTGCAATAGTAATTTCTAAGAATCATGTTTCTGAAATTTCTAATTGAAATATTAAAATGTGTTTTAGCTGTATTCAAGAAAAAAATTTATAATATCTTGTGCTCAATATTATCTATCTTTTGGGGTTTGATATTTTTCAGTGCCAGATTAATGAGGGAAGGGTAGAAAGAGTCAGAAAGAATTTAATAATTTAAAATAATTCATAATATACATTGTTCTTCTAGTTCTACTTTTGTCACTTTTGATACCTAAGGGATACCTATTCTTTCAAATTCAGTTATGCTTGTAGAGTGAAGCTGTTGCAGAGTTGAAAAAAAAAAGATCATTAATATCCCGGGGACCCATGCTTACTTCACTTTTGTTTAAACTAACGCTGAAATCTAACATTTATCATGGAACTACTGAGAATCTAGAAAACTCCATATAAAATATCAGCCACAGAAATTTTTATAACGAACTGTAAAGGGTACCTCAATGTCTATTTCAAAACTGATTTGATGAATACAGAAAAGGTCAAACTAAAAATAACTAGACTGAATCAGTTATAAGTGTAGTAACATATGCCCTATTTAATAACGAACTCTAAATTGGCAGCGCGGTTTAAGTAGTAGCATGAATGCTAATTCTAACAGCTAAGGGTTATGAACTACCTGTCGACTTGCACCCAACACAAGGTCAGGCAGCTACGAGCTCATGAAAACCGGATGTACCAGAAGGTAAATGACTGATGTGAGTGGGCTAGTAGAAGAAACTGCTGTAGCATGGTGGCACATTGAGAATGACACGGTGTCCTGAAACAGAAACGACTGTGATCCCATCTGTTTATAAAGTCTAACTGCTGAAGTTAAAACCTCCCTATGTAGGCAACATATTTCCTAGGAGATTTTTTTTTATATATATCCATAAACATTCAGATGTTACAAGTGCGAAACATTTTCAGATTCTCCTTACATATGTGGTTAGCTATTTCTAAAAGGTTTCATTAAATATTTTTGACACGTTGAGCAACAATGAATGCTTGCATGTGGGGATTGTAGATGGGATAATCAGTTTTACCCAAGAGCAGATTTGAAATTTCTGAAAGTGATGATGTCCACAAAGACTTGCTTTAAATCTTTGTGCCTATGATAGTGATCAAATGGAAATATAATTTATGCTTGTTAAAATTCAGAAAAATCAAAGCAAGCCCTAAGCACTAAAACTCTGACAAAAGCTAATGCTGTTAATGTGAATATACTTTTAAATTATCTGTAAATGTCTAGTCTATCAAGTCTGCCCTTTTATCATATCCTCCAACCATTTGAAACTCATGAAAACAAATCAGTTTTCTGTTTGTCTCTCTCTTTTTTAGGAGCTCTTGATAGCACTGAAGTATTTTTTCCTAGTTATATAGTTGGCTTAATTGTACTTTGAAAGTAAAAGATAACAACAATTAAAAAAAAAAGGGGGGGAATGACTTTTACAAAACATTCTATTCCAGAAAGCAGTATTAAGACAAAGAGAAATTAAGTGAAGTAAAATTTATGCACTAGTATTTGCACACAGACTTGCACACACTAGCCCTACTAGACACTTGGGGTATGTATTTAGAATTATTAGCTTCTTATTCCTTTAGGAAATCTTAAAATCACTGGTATGGCAGAATACTGGAAAAGTTGGGTAAAGTTTATTTTTTCTTAGCCAAGGAATGACTTTATGTTAAAATTAAGTTCCAACATAACTAAATTAGGTTCGATTAGGACTGGGAAAATTGGAGAAAAACCACAAAAATATCAATCGTCTCATCAGTTTGTAGATTTTTCTTCTAATGCACCAGCTATAATTGTGACAATAAATTACAATGATTCTTCTGTCCCAAACTGAGCACATCCCAGTTTAACAAAAGAATTTTGAGTAGTTGCTAATTGTAATTAGTTTGTGAGACAAAGTTCATCCCTTTTATCTATAGCAGAGATGATCAAAAAGAATTTTTGTGACCTTATTATGTGTTTGGTGCTAAGAATAAAATGCTGAACAAAGTATCAGCTGTGATAGGAATTACAGTTTAGTTAGCTATTAATCAAATAATATGAATAAAAGTTTAATTTAGACAGATGTTAATAAAATGATGGCGTGACTTGTGTAATTACTAACTGAGCTACTTTATATAAAATGTGTGGCAGGGGGCAGCAGAAAACATGATTCTGCTAAAAAGTATAATTGAGAAAAATGACCTACTTTAGAGGATCAGGAAAGGTGTTCAAAGTACATCAGAATTTAGCTGTTATATAAAGTAAAGAAAGGAATTAATTAAACAAATGGATGTACTAAAATAAACCTGCTCAAGAAGGAGCTAGAGTGTGCCAAAGCCCCCTGTTGATGAAGGGAGCATCTTCCAGGAACTGAAGGAAAGCCAGTGTGGGGGAGAAAAAGGAGAAAAAAGCACGAGATGATCCTAGAGAAGCTGGAAAGGACCAGACTGCGTAGGGCCTTGGCAGTCAGTTTAAGGATATTGTTCTGTCTCTAAAGTCCAGCGAAAAGCTAGGAAAATATTAGGAGTGTTAGAGCCATGAAATTCAATGTTAGACACAAACATGCATGGATATAAAAGCGACTTCTTAAAGACATTGCTAAGTGGACAGTGGGGTGTAGAGTCAAACTGAGATAAGGCAAGGTGAGGCTGGAGAGATAAGTAGGGGTCTGGATATATAAGCTTTGCTGGTATAAAGCTGGTAGGTGACTAAGAATAGTTATCAATGGAGGCATCGTTGGGACCGTTTGGGGGAAATTGTGAAGCCAGAAGTCATATTAGTGTGGGTTGAATAGTGAATGAGAAGTAAAGATAAAGAAATAATTGCAGAAGTAATATATGAGAATCATAGGACATTTAGGAAGATCATTTTCACCAAAATAAATAAATAAATAAATAAATAAATGCTCTAAATTCTGACCCTTTTGTAGGAACTTTAAGTTGTATATAGTGTTCTTAATACAATACCAAAGTGCTATTGTATAACTTCTGATACTTTTGTGATTACATATTAGGAGTTATATATGTATTATATCCACGTAAAAGTATATAGTATTTTCCTATCAAATGTGAGTACCAATGAATACTTTTGTACTCATGTATTTAAGCCTTTCTTTTCAGCTTCCTTGGGATACATTCCAAGAAATGAAATTGCAATATTGTTTGTTTTTTTTAATTTTATACCAATTGTCAGATGTCCTTCAGAAATTATTACAAGTGTATTAGTAGATTCAACAATAGTGTATTCTGATTGCCTAATTTTTCATAACCATGCTAATACTTGGTAATATTGTGAATTTCACTAATCTAAAAGGATATAATGTTATTGCAACATTCTTTTAAATTACCTTTCTTGAATTAGAGCTATAACTGAATATTTTTCCTATATTTATGTGTCATGTATGCTTGTTTCTTTTAATGATGATTTCTGCTGACCCACTCAACCATGTCTTAACTTGGTCAGCTTGACAGAAGCCACCTCATGTCTGCCAGATCAGCCACATGCTCAGTGCTCATTTGGTGTTCCATGGTCTAAGGCTCCAACTCCACATATCTGTAGCATTCTACATGTTCTGTTTTGTTTTATCTTACTTTATGGTGCCTGATTCTCTGTTGCAGATAACTAGAAATAAATTGCTCCATTATCAGGCATTGACTTTGAACAGCAAACAGTGGATCAGATGAAGATTGGCAAGTTATTAATATCTCTTGAATAAAAGAACAAAAAGTTTCCACATCAAGCCATTAGACATTTGATCCACATACAACACAAAACAAAGAATAATCAGTAACTTTGCTTTGTCTTATTTTCCTAAATAATTCAATAGTTTATTTTCTTTTTATCTTCTTTGTGTTGCTCTTGATCTTCTACTTAATGTGGTCGCTGAGGGTTGAAATGTCTACAATACCAAAGTGTTAGTGCATGACTTCTGATATTTTTGTAATAACATAACTAGGAGTTACTAATATATATGCATTTTGTCCACATATAAGGTCATATATATGGGGCATTACACTCATTAGTTTCCAGTTAATAAACTACGTCAATTTCTAAATGGATCAAAATTCCCATAAAACTTTTTAGTTCAAAAGTAAAATTTAGATGCATTCATCAAAGATGATGGGGTAAACACCAAAAGCATCAATTGCTTTATGCATTTCTAAATTTAGTCAGTATATTTAATTAGAATTTGCTTTAATGAATTGTCATTTTTCCTATCTTTAACTTTGATTTTTGGCATTGTTTTACAGACACTGCCATCTAAGAAAAAATAACAGTTTTGAAAATGATATCAAAGATCAATGAAATGATTTATTTTATTCCTTTTAAACATGGAGAAAGATTTCTTCTGGTTGTTTATAATATATCACTTACAGGTACAATTTTATCTCAATAATGAAAGAATTTTCTTTTCAGACTATAAAACAATAAATAAAATGTACATTCTTCCATGAATCAAATAATAGAATTAGGTTTTATATTTCTAGGTTTTTTTAGGTCTGGGTGGAGGGAAAATAGGTGGCAAGGCAGGTAGAGAAAGTGGATAAAGGTTGAGAGCAGGAACCAATCAGAATGCAGAAAAGAAACTGCAGTGTCAGATATTTGTGGCTAGAGACTGCCCCTGGATGGATCATGTGTAGTGAGGAACTCCTAGTGACTTTGACCTGGGGCACAATACCTACCACCTAATTAGCATTATGGTTTTGACACCCCGTTAGGTTTTTCCTGAAGGATTCTGGGAAAATGCATGCATAGAGAGATAACTGTTACATAATCCTAACCTCTCAATACCTAAAGGCGGGAAATGGCAGCTAATCCCAGCCAGGAGAGAGGCAGGACAAACTAGTGAGCACATAAAAGACAGTGTGTGCTAAGACTTTGGGGTCTTCTCAATTCGAGTAGAATGACCCGTCTCTCTCTCTGAGACATGCTTTCGCTTTGAAATAAATGCTGAGGGGCGGGGGGTGGATTGTGATGTATTGATAATATCTGTGATCACTCCATCATCGGCTTGACTTAGTACCAATACTCATTCCTGACACTGGGAACTGAGTGCCAGGGAACATCAAGGCAGAACAAAGAGGTTTGAGAACTTGCTATTTCCACTTAAGGAAGTGAAGACCAATACTAAGTATTTATTAAATACATAAAATTCAGATCAAGCTAAAAGTTGGTTCTATTTATATTTTAGCACTTACACACCTTCAAATGGAATCTTTCATCAAACTAAATTTATAAATTCTATAAATGAGAGCAACTTTGGTTGAACCGGAAATGGAAGTCTGGAAATAATCTGGCTAGGATCCTCTTGCTCTTCCATCATCTATTCATTCTAAAGTGGCCCTCTTGAGGATATATCTCAAAAGAAAAAACAAACAAAAACAAAAACAAAAACAAACAAACAAACAAACAAAAAAAACAAAAACCAAAAACCTACAAGTAAAACAAAAGCAAAATGATAAATAAAAGTAAAACAACATGAAAATTACTGAGTTAAGGCATAGGTAATGAGATAATGTTTGGACAGAGGTTGGATACAAAAGTAAATAAATTAAATTCTATAAGAAATGAAATATTTCCTGCTTTCAAACATATATTCCATATTAACATGTATGAAATCCTAAATGGCGAAAGTTGAGAATGGAGTTATATTACACAACTGAGATTTCAATCCTAGGCTGTAAAAGTATAATGTAAATCATTTGATAATGTAAATAGTTTTTCTTTCTAATCTTGCATGTCAGTTCAGGTTCTTCAAGAGGCAGACACCAAGATGGAATTAGATGTGCAAGAAACTTGTTAGAAGAAATGCCGGTGGACAATAGAGTGGGAGGCAGGAAGGAGCAGGTGAGGTAGGTTTCAGACCATGATGCAAGTCTGATATCTATAAGAGGAGAGTGGAAAGGAAAGAGGCTTAGGGGTTCAGACTACAGCCAATGTTGCAAAAATCTCAGCCAGGGCCCAGAGCAAAGAATGTCAATTAATGGAGTCCCTCATCAGATATTCATTGTCTGGGCCAGAAAAGTCTTGGCTTACCATGAATGTTGTGAAAGATGCAAATGTGCAGCAGGTAGAGGCTGCCTGCCACCTGTCCTCTCGTGGAATTACCTTGAAGGGAGAGTTGAGCAGTGTACCTCTGTGGCCACCTCACTTTATAAGGACAGGATTATTTAAAAGAGTGGTTCTAAATCACTTTGGTTCCAGGACCCCTCTACACTTATAAAATGATTAAGAAACTCAAAGAGCTTTTGTTTGTGTGTATTATACCAATATTTGCTGTTAGACATTAAAACTTCAAATTTTAAAAATGTATATTTATTAATTGAATTTAAAATAATGAAAATGCATTTGTTACATTAATATAAATTATGTATTTTTATAAAAATATTTTCCAAACAAAAAATAATCAGAAGATTATCTTGCTATTATCATTGCTTTACTTTAAAAAATATTTGTTATGTTTGATTGTAGGTGGCTAGATTCTCATATCAGCTTCCACATATATGCTGTATAATGCCATGTTGGGTTTCATAATTGAAGAAAATCAGGGCTCAGACAAACATATAAATTGGAAAAGGGAGGACTTTAGAGACTACATGAAAGGGTCTTTGGGAGACCACCATGCACACTTTAAAAATTTATTAAAACATTAAATACAACTCACACATTAACTATGGAAATATGTTTAATTTGTAAAAGTTATCTTTCAGATAGAGTATGTGCATGCTAAGAGTAAGACTGAACTAAAAATTCACTGTCATGATGAATTCTTTAATTCTTCTAGCTAAAAAATTTCCAATAAACACCTCTAGCACAATATGTAAAATTATTTTGGCATTAATTGTCTCTGTCTGGAAGAAGTTCTATCTTTCTTTTTTATTTTCCAAAGTACCTATTATAAAGCCTTGCATGTAATAAGATCTTGGCAGTTTTAAATAAACATTTAATATTGATGTATCTCTTAGAAAGCATGATCATCAGACTAAGCATTATGTATTACAAGCTATATGCTATTTTTAAATGGCATGGTTTTTCTTGTTTTTTATTTGCCTCTTGGAAATAAAAGGTAAATACACATACAGCATTTTATCAATGACCTCTGGAAAAAAAGGCATATTTATCAATGATATGTTATGCACTATCATTTTCTTTTCTTCAATGATAAGCTGTGACTTCTGATTTTATTGCTTAACTGTATTGCAATTTCAACTATTAATACCAATTTGATTTTTCTGTACATTAGTTATAAGATATTGCTTTATATACATGGCATTATGTGAATTGGGTTCTTTGAGATTTCCATTTTACTGAATAATTTATCACATAATATTGCTCTGAATTAGCATACTTTGAAGACAATTCTTTTGGAAAAATCAACACTTCCCCATAAAGATTACCATAGTTTGTAGAGAAAATGTGTATAGATGGAAAGAATAATAATGCTTTATACTAACACTATCCAATGGAAGTATAATGTGAGCCACATGTATTAGTTTAAATATGCTATAAGCCACTTCAAAGTAAACAAAGGAAATTAATTTTAATAATACATTTTAATAGGACCAAATATATCCAAAATATTATCTTTTCAACATGTAATGAATATAAAAATATTAATGAGCTGTTAAATTCTTTTTTATTATACTATGTGTATTTTGTCTTACAGCACATCTCAATTTGTACATGACATTATCACAGGAAAGACTTGACATGTATACTTAGACTTCATAGAATTTATAATTGAAAAAGTCGATTCATATACTGAAGTTGTTCGACAGATTTTTAAAAGTTTTCCAGGCCCTGAACTGAATGGAGGATTCATTTTAAAATTTAAATTAATATTACGTAATTAAATTAAATTTAAAAAATCAATTCTCAATCACATCAGCTACTTGTATCCATTGGCTACTGAACTGGACAGCACAGCTCAATGACACAAAAGATAATTTCAGTGTTTATAGATTAAGTGTGTTTAATGGCATATGAATCAAGTATTGTCATTGGCATGGAGCCAGTAATTTGCCCAACTTTTGTAAAATATTTCAATACTTTAAGAAACATATTTTTACCGTTTATCAACATTTGATATAATGTCCTTGAGTAAAAATATTTTCTATTTTATCTGGGAAAGATTTTCCCCTTAAACAAGTTTATTACCCTTGAGAAAATGAGAGGGGAAGGGAATGACAACTTTTTTAACCCTATCAATGGGATTATAGGTGGTCACTGGATACCATATTTTCTAAAGGCCTATCCAGTGTGAATTTTATAAACTCTATAAAATTTGATGGTTGTAAAATGCAGGTATAGTAAGAGACCCGATTATTAGTCTTCTTATCTTATGGCCTTTATTTTAAGTCTTGTTATCTTAATGTTTAATAATGAGTGTGCAGTCATTTAACTTGTATGATGTTCTAAAGTATAAATACACTTAGAAATTTAAAACTGAATGTAATTTATAACACTTTCTTCTGAAAATATTGTTTCCTAATGTCACTTTTAATGATTCCACTGTTTATAGTAGGTAGATAGATAACTGCTAATGTGTAAATATATACATCATGTGCTCTAGAGCTACATGATCCAATATGGTAACCACTAGCTACATGTGGTTATTGAACTCTTAAAATGTAGTTTATCTGAATTCAGAAGTACTATAAGAATAAAATGCACACTGGATTCCATTGAGTAGGTATGAAAAAAAGAAATGCAAACTATCTCATTAACAATTTTTATTGATTGAACATGGGATTGAAATTGGAAATATGGGTTTTATTATAAAATATATTACTAAAATTAATTTCACCTGATTATTTTTACTTTTTAATAGGTGGCTACTAGAAAATTTAAAATTATTTGTGACCCACATTATATTTCTCTTGGTCTAGAGCAGGGGTCCTCAAATTTTTTAAACAGGGGGCCAGTTCACTGTCCCTCAGACTGTTGGAGGACCGGACTATAGTTTTAAAGAAACTATGAACAAATTCCTATGCACACTGCACATATTTTATTTTGAAGTAAAAAACCACAAACAGGCAGAAACACCTACATGTGGGCGGTAGTTTGAGGACACCTGGTCTAGAGAGTTAAAATAAATAAACTTGAATAATCAATGAGCGCATCACATTTCTAAAATATTACACTGTACTTATCACTTATATAGGCAAGACATGATTCCATTCTGTATGTGATAAAGCTTAAACACATTCTAAAGGTTAATGCGAACTTCTACTTTTGTATCCACCACAGACATGTCTTCAAGTTAAGATCCATGCGATTATGCCAAATGTAACATATAACATAAAACAAACCCAATAAATGAGAAGCAAGTGCTTACCCTTTAGGATAATTAGTGTAATTTCCTTTAGTCTGCTTCTGGATACTATGATATATTTTGTGTTTTCAGTTGATAATACAGAAAATGATGACATTAATATGATTCATAATCTATGGAATTAGATTCAAATATCAGCATTGTTAAAGAAATAAAATACATGTTCTTAGAATCTGAGCCAGAAAGCAATTTAAAAGTTTCTAATCGTCCTCATCTTCTTAAACCTTCTAGAGTTTTTTTTTTTTTTCCTACTTTTCATTATACTAAGCAGCATTGTGAGGACACAGATTTTAAGCTGTGATAGCATTTTTGAAAAGCAAAACTAAAAGAATGTCTACATTAATTCAAGGTATTATTATGAATGTGACTAGTATCTCATTAGAATGTTAACATTAAGGGATCTTAGCATTCACAGAGTAATGTAATCTCTATTTAAGTGATGAGAAAGCAGAGATGTCATTTTTTTTTTTTTTTACACAAATAGGAAAAATTAACTATATGCTAAGCATTGCCCTATGGTGACAAACTATTATCCTTGACTTCGAGGAGATTATAGTTTATTGGAGAAACAAAATGTAAGCTAAAAAATTCAGTGTACTATGATAAGCACTATTACATGGGGAAGACCAGGTTGCTATTGAATCACATAATAAACACAAAGGGAGCTAGCTGAATTGAGCCAGGAGGGAGGGGAAAGGCTTAGTGAGGCTTCCTGCAAGAGAGGATGCCTTAAAAGACAGGAGTTAGCAGACATGTGTATTTGGATCATGTCAATGTCAGTTAAGCTGGGAATGATGTGATTTGTGAAGAAATTAGTGTTTGAATCCTACTGACTCTATAGGAACTATGGGATTTTGGAGATGTGATGAGAGTTTGGGGTGTGTTATCACCCCAAGGGAGCTTTTTAGTGGTCACACCGGAGCCAGTATCATATGTCTTAGGGAGATATTCACAATGCAGGTATAGTGATTATAAATTGCCCCTTTGGCCTTTTGCTTATTTTTTTTCCTTCATTATTGTCATGCACACTAACTGAAACAGTGTCTGTACCATTCTTTAGCATTGAGAATCCAAACCTGAATATGCTTCGGAGCTCCCATGGCTAATCTAAGCTGATTAATGCTGTACTTTCAACTCATATTCCCCTCATCTGAAATATACATTATGTATAATGACTGTAATTGACAGAGAACAGTTATCATATTCATATATCCTACTTTATTTAATCTTCTCAATCTTTACATGACATATATACTTACAGAATTCCCATTTTACAGAAGGGAAAATTTAGAAATAGTAACTTACAACTAGTAAGTGATGGAACTCTGACAAATAAATTTTTACCAATATCTCTTTTTCCCAATATATTTGTGAGATCATTATAATATATATTATAGAGAGTGAGACAGATTATATATATATATATATGTGTGTATATATATATTTACATATACACATTTATATATATTTCCAAGTGCTTGAGGAAAAATGTCTATTGTTTTGATCTCTCACTATCTTGCTTTAGATTTGTAAGACCTGAGCTGACTAAATCTCAAGAAAAGCCCAAGAAAGAACCAAACTAGAAATCTAAAATAAAAGAAAAATTCTGTTCTATTTTGATGATAATATTAAATATAGGTTACATAAAGCATTCTAATGAAAAAGACTAATAACTCTACATTCAGTTTGAAAAACCAGACTGGAGATTTTATGTCATGGAGCTCTCTGGAGCAGAACCAAAATAAATAAATATATAAGCAAAGAAACAAATATCACTAGAGCAATAAACTTTTACCTAGACAGATAAAATCCTGCAGTAAATCCTAAAACTTATAGCTAAAACCTCTCGACCCAAGTCTTGTCACCAACCTCCTGCCTGTGCCACCCATTTATTACCCACAGACTGCTGGAAACCAAAAGCTGTACTTTGAGAATATGTATCTAATTTCTGGTATCTTTTCTATTATTAGCTTTTTCCATGTTATTAACTGAGGTAGGGGATAAAATGCAAAGGAAGTTGGCGAGTGATTATGAGACCTACCTGCTGCTTGTAGGTTGCTTAAGAAAGGAAAAATATGCAAGTACATCTGAATGAATCAAATAGATGTTGCCCCATAGGTTCAGGGAATAAATCAAGGAATGTTAACATTCCTGCCATTGTGGTATATAATGGACATAAATGTCTTACTGTTGCCTATGACATTTAACCCATTTTGTGAGTACTTTACTAGCTAATAATAAAAAGTAAGGCAGAAATCATTTCAAGACAAATAAAATCAATATTGATGACTGTTCCTACCAAATGTTTAAGAAAAATGTGTCACTAGTTATTTTGGTATAGCTGCTACTCATTTATTTTCTTATTTCAAAATATTAAGGGGGTACAAATGTTTTAGGTTACTTTTGTAATGCTTGAGTCTAGGCTAAAGGTGTGCCCATCCCAAATAGTGTTCATAGTACCCGTTAGGTAGGTTTTTGCCCCTCCCCTCTTCCCACTCCCCCTGTTGATTTCCACTGAGTTTTACTTCCCTCTGTGTACATATGTGCTTAGTGGCTAGTTCCAGTTTAATAGTGAGTACATGTGGTGTTTGTTTTTCCATTCTTGTGATGCTTCACTTAGGAGAATGGTCTCTAGTTCCATCCAGATTGTTGCAAAATATATTAATTCATCTTTTTATCTGGCTGAACCATACTCCATGGTATACATATAACACATTTTATTAATCCACTTATGAATTGATGGGCACTTGTGTTGATTCCACATTTTTGCAATTGTGAATTGTGCTGCAACAAAAATTTTAATGCAGGTGTCTGTTTGATGAAAAGTCTTTTTTTCCTTTAGGTAAATACCCAATAGTGGGATTTCTGGATCAAATGGTAAGTCTACTTTTAGTTCTTTGAGGAATCTCCATAATATTTTCCATAAAGGTTGTACTAATTTGTAGTCCCATGAACAGTATATAAATGTTCCTTTCTTTCTGCATTCACGCTAGCATCTGTTATTTTTGTACTTTTTGATAAATGCCATTCTAACTGGGGTAAGGTGATTCTCATATATTATCATTTATAATATCTGATCTGTTTGCATTTTAAATCTCTAGGCATTATTCTGTAAACTGTGTTCAAGAACAATGGGAACTCTGACCAGTAATTTTTGATGTCCCATTGCAGAAAATGATTCAGTAATGCCTCCTGACCTGTTAGTCAGTTTAGTTTATTTTTCAACTTCTTTCTCTCATAAGGCCAAAATATATGTGATTTATGATAGTCACATCTTCCCATCTGAGCACTTTAATTTGATGCTTTGAACTATCATTATATAGAATATTCATGCCAAACTTATCAAAATGTATTTCTGAAATGGATATCACATTCCAGCTCTGTATACAAGATTTGACTGTTTGTACTGAACTTTACTACTTGTGTTTTCCAGTGTGGACATAGAAGCAGAAACCAAAATCTTATCTAAACTCATTGTACCAGAAATGTAGTTTTAGAGATGACATGGGCCTTAGTTATCATCTAATGTGAAACACTGAACCTGCAGATGAGAAAAGAAATCCCTGGAAAAGTTCAGTTATTTTAAAGTTCTGCCATGAGGTAATGACAGAAAAAGTACTAGAACATAGTATCTTACTTTCTAGCACAAAGTTCTTTTCATTGATCATGCATTGTTAAATAGACCATAAGTATGGTCAAGCATCTTAATGTGCCCCCTGGTCACTGCAGGCTCAGCATGTGCACAAACACAATCTGAAGCCTTCAAGTTCTTCCCTTTCTGCACTGACCTGCACCACCTGTATCCTGGGCAATATGCTGGATCCAAGTACTGAATGTTGTTTCCTTAGCCACATCTGTAGCAACAATCAGTGCTCCAGATATAAATTTAAGACCAGTTAGGAATTTCACTGTGTGCAAGACCTTGGGATTCTAGAGAAACCTTCTACAAGCTCTGCCACCGCAGACCCATCTCCAGCTCTAGCCTCTTTGTCAAAAAGGTCTTGAAAACCCCCATCACAATTCCCATGCCTAGAATTTGCTTTAACCTAGGAGGAAATACCAGATATCAGAAATCCAGTGAATTGTCAGATAAGCTTTTTGCCTTATAACTGCTTCATTTCCCATTTGGACCTCTATTTTCACTTAGCAAATGGGAATTACACTTTACCCTCCCCTATCCCCTACTCTTGTATTAAGAGAATATTTTGCTGAGCTCACAGCCCTCTTCCTCTATTTGCTTATCTAAGACTCACCCCTACTCTGCACATCTCTGCCTGGAAATACAGTGTATAGTAATCTCTATCTGAATATATGTATATAATTACATTTACTTCCTCCATTCCTGCCATGGTCATTTTCTGCAAGGTCCAACATACCTGCTGGAGCTCCAATAACTATATCCACACAGAATTTATACAAAATTTACACAGTATTTTCATTTCACCAGAATTTAGTTTTTTGGTCAAAATCTATCTAGGTGCTGTTAGGAATCCAGGTTGCCATATATTTGACTAATATTGGGGGATTTAAATAGGATAAAAGTAACAGAATCTTCCCTACTGTCTAAACCTTTTTTCATGACAGATGTGGAGATAAAGCATCACAAGGTCAGAATAAGAAGATTTCAGCAGAAAGATAAAAACTTTTTTTAGGGGAAAATATCTATAGTAAAACCATACATCTGCCAGCATAAAAGCTGCCCTCTCTATCACTTTATTGCAGAGGTTTGCTCTTGAATTATACAGGCAAGGATTAGTTAAACTTGAGCAAGTAATTATAGCAATTTGAAATAAGTTATTACAATGTTTAAATTTTATTTTTCATGACTTCCCCTTTCCTAATCTTGCATTTATTACCATGATTGAGACACAAAATTCATAGAGGATATCATCTTTAAAGATGAAATATTATTATCTTTCCTCACATATACATGTCATCTGCCTTGTATCTAGAAAGTCCTCAAACTGAAATATTCCATGATTACAGGTATCAATAAATCTCACATATAACAAAGTATGCACTGATGGAGACATGGGTTAGAACACATGCAGAAATGAGAATTAGCTTAATTTAGATTTAACAGGGAAACCAAGAACCCCTTCTGCCTTGTTCTTAAAGAGTAAGTCCCCATAACATTGTTGTATGTCCTTACATACTACTTACTCATAAAAGTGCTGACCTTAAGTAGTGTTTCCCTGTACTTATTTCCTGTGTGGCTATATCAGAATTGCCATAGTGCTTTAGAAAATGTTGTCACCCAACCAGGTTCATTGCCAACTGCCCAAGAAGAAGCCAATACACTGAGACAGCAGGTGTTACAGTAGAGAAAGGGTTTAATTCCACAGAGTGCTAAGCAGGGAGACAGGAGGAATTCCTCAGATCCACTTTCCCAAGAATTTGGGAGACCAGATTTTTAAAGACAGTTTGGTGGGCAAAGAATAATGCAGTTAAGGCAAAATCTTGTGTTGAATTTGTTTCTGGCTGGGGTTACAATTCCAAATGAGTAGTTTCTTGGTATGGGCCACCTGTCTGTCTGTGGCAACCATTCCACTGGAATGTAGGACCTGGAAGATAGCTCAGAAACTGCCTTTAGGTTTCTAAAAGGCGATGTTATCTATGGAGAAAGTTAAGAATCTTTATGACCTCCAGCTATGTGAGGCTAGAATAGCTATTACAGAGAAGATAA
This sequence comes from Microcebus murinus, assembly GCF_040939455.1. Taxonomy (NCBI): domain Eukaryota; kingdom Metazoa; phylum Chordata; class Mammalia; order Primates; family Cheirogaleidae; genus Microcebus; species Microcebus murinus. Next base: position 54,888,953 of record NC_134116.1, read on the forward strand.
CAGGAGGACAATGGCTAATTATTATTAATATCTTTAGCTATGCCTGTGTCTTTGCAGAGTTTTAGGCCCTTATCACAATTCTTAGCTTGCACCCCTTTATTGAAAATGGCCATTTCGAAAACAGGTTCTTGAATCCCTAAACCAACTCACTAAATCCAAATGCGGTAGGGCAGGAGAGAATCAGATGTTTTTTGTATTTTTAATCTAAAATTTCTGGCAAGTAGATGTAAATCACAGAACAAATGCTTCATAAATAGTAAAAATCTACAGATAGCTTATAGTTCAGAATTATAGCTAAAATGAATAGCAATCTTAGTAACTTGACATGATTAGCTCAGTGTTGGAGTATTGATCAGACAAAGTAGAAAAATGGGTCAGGGTGCATTTACTAATTTTTTTTTTTTTATGAGAGCTCCATCAGATGTCTCCTCCCCTTTTATTTTGTCTTGGTGGTGTATATATCATGCCCTTTTATTTTCATCTGTCAATAAATATATTTCTCTAATTCATCTTTATTTGTTAATCATATATTTTCTGTTGTCTAGTATGATGCAGCATGGTAGTACCTTTATAGTTGAGTCTAAGATTGCTTTGAGAAATCACAAGAATATAGTATACTCATAGTTATGTCAATTATGCAAATTTTCTAAATATTAGAAATCCGAAAATATATGAAAATAGGACAAAATTTTTTTAATAAACCTAAGTAAACAATTATCAATTTTTCCTAGACAATAGTCAAATATATTTGACTAGTATTTACAAAGTGAATATTTCATTACAAATTAAAGAGTTTTTGAAAAATGTTATTCACCATTATATATGCATCTATCTCAATTCAGTTGCCACTTATGCTACCTATTTGTGCTCCTGATCACAGAGACAATGCTTTGGATGACAATGCTTTGGATATTACTCAGTCAACAAATTGTATTGGAGTTTTATAATGAGCCAGGGGATTGTGCTATATTCTGAATATGCAAGATAGTAGGACATCATTTAGTTGAATTTAAAAAAAAATCTTAAATAACTATAAATCTGTTTTGGGACAATACTATAGTAATAAAGTGCTGTGTGAGAAAGAACAACAAAAAGAAAAGAATAGCTGCATGACAGCACTTAAAAAACTAATCAGTGAGTGTAGTTTGGAAATTAAGTTGGAGTTGATCAGGTAGAGATAGGAGCAAGGACATATATAAAACAACAACAACAAAAATACTGCAAGGGGCAGTGTATTTTTTTAAAAATGAACTAGAGTTTCTTTTGACTAGATCTTAAAGTATCAGAGAGATCTGCACTTCTGGACAAAATGGATTTACAGTGACAGAAACTGTTCTCTAGCCTGATGAAACATAAAACATAGACAAAATAGATGAAGAAAAAAGAAGTTATTTGGGCACTAGACATGAAACAAGAAAGGTCACTGATGTCAGAGAGACCTAAGCAAATGTGTTGAGATCTGTGATTGCTGAGCTGTTGGAAGGAGGATTCCAGGCAGTCCACTCTGGCTCCGAGAATAGAGGAGATGGAGCTGGGAGACTGGTGAGACCAAAGAGACCAGGGTTCTCCAGCGCAGAGTACCACAGAAGAGAGAGCTGCATACTTAGAGAAATGCTGGGACCTTCCCTTTGGGGATTCAGCACCGTATTATCACTATATGAATGTGAGGAAATGGTCTGAGACTGGGGGGAAATAAACACCTTTTGGAGGTGTTTAGAGGTTACAATCCCTGGCACTCACACAGAACTGGGAATAGTGCTTGTCTCTCTAGCCAGAGTGGAAGTCTCATAATTCTTGGGGTGATGAGTAGAACAATCAATATTATATTGTTTAGGTTGTGTGGAAAATTAATCATAGCCCAAAGCCTGTTCTTCTGGCTATTGAAGTTTAAAGACTCAAAATGATCAAATTGTCTCTAAGTAATTTGATCACATTCCAGAGCAAACGTCAAGGATATATGTATATATATGTGAATACAAAAACGTCCAGTGAACAAATAAGTAAAATCAAAATTACTAGCATCCAATTAATAAAATAGGAGGCATACAAAGAAGAAGAAAAATATTATCTATGAAGAGGAGAAAAAAAACAATTGATTGATAACAAGAAACAACCCGGAATTGACATAGATGATAGGATTAGTAGCAAGGACCTTAACTCATATATTGTAACCACTTCACATTTTGTAGAAGCTAGAGGAAAGAATGAACATGTTGAGTAGATCACTTTTCTGATCATGTAGCTGAAAGATTTGCGGCTCCCTGCTGCTGTCCACCATCACAAAACAGTATGGTATTACATATTGCCATCCTGGGAAAACATCAAAATTCAAAGTTCAAAGTATGGTTTCTACTGACTGCTTGACTTTTGCACCATCTTAAAGTTGAAAACTCATTAAGTTGAAACACTGTAAGTTGGGCACCATCTGTACTTAAAATATTTGTAGTTTATTGTATGTTATTTATACTTTAATACAGCTGTTTTTAAAAAGCTATAAGGGAAGAGGGGCTGGTGTGTGGAAAAAATCTGCATGTGTAGACTGCAGAAAGATTGTGATGCAATGGAGTATTAACTTGATTCTTTGGGCCATTATATTTCAAACTGGCAAGGCAAGTGGGCATAGCTATCTATGTAGGAATTCTATCCTTGTTTTAATTGAAACATTTCCTGTACATATAGTAAGAATATTTTCAATATGAAATTCTGCAGTTAAAAAGGCAGTGCTGAAATTATGGAGATTGGGAGCACTGCTAACTATGAGAATGGCTGTAGTCCATATATTTCTCCATTTCTTTCTTTCTTCCTTTCCTAGATCCATAATCCTTCACTAAAACAGCCAGAAAAAATGAATCACATGTTCTTTGTGACCCTATAACACTATTTAGTATTCTTTTACAGGGAATTGATAATTTGATATATGTATTTGATCATTATGCCTAAGACTTGTGAGGACTTATTCCTATTTTTTTTTTTTTTTTGAGACAGAGTCTCACTCTGTCACCCCAGTGGAGTGCAGTGACATCATCATAACTCACTACAACTTCAAATTCCTGGTCTCAAGCCATCCTCCTGCCTCAGCCTTCCGAGTAGCTGGGACTGCAGGTGTGTGCCATGATGCCAGGCAAATTTTTCTATAGTAGAGACTGGGTCTCACTCTTTCTCAGGCTGGTCTCAAACTCCTGAGCTCAAGCAATCCTCCTGCCTGAGATTCCCAAAGTGCTAGGATTACAGGTGTGAGCCACCACACGTGGCCCCTAATTTTTTTTCTTACTTTTCTTGGATGTTTTAATTCAAAAGTGATGTTTTAATTCAAACATAGTTGTTCATCATCCTTGAAAAAGGATGATTATTACGTTGTTAGAAATTCATCCTGACATATAAATTATATTATTCTTTCTTTAAGGAACAGATATGAAGTATCTTAGAAAGGGAAAAGAGAAAGTATAAAATTGAGTTATTCCTTTATCAAATTTTTCAAATTATTAGGCAGATAGGATTTCTAGGGACAAGGGTGCCCTGCATTGGTGCTGTCTGGAGCAATTGCTCCACCTGGGAAGAAGGATAAAGGCAGGCATTTCACTTTGGTGTGTTGTCCCACCTTTAATCCTATCCTGAATAACTGCTACACCTCGGGAAGGAGTGCTTTGCTTTATCAATCTGGGAGTTCCCTAGCTGAGGCATGATAGGATTTAGAAAGTGACCTAGAGTAACCTAAGGGTAATTATCATGCCCTTGGCTTGAATCTGCATTGTGGTTCACCCCCTAGGTGGGCTTTCAGAGAGGGAGCTCATATAAGTATATGTCAAGATGGAATTTTGAGGACACCTAATGTTCATTTGCTAACATCCCGCACCTTCTGAGTGCCCTCCCCTGGATTGGGCTAATGAAAGAAAACAATCTGAGACAGTGAGTGAGTCAGTCTCTCTCTCCCTCTCTACTCCAGGAGACAGACCTGCTTGTGTCAAACTGCTTCCTGCCTAGGGTTACTCCATCGTATTGGCCCTGCTGGTGATTTTTCCAAACAAGAAGTCAGGGGACCAGGATAATAGTCTGGACTTGACATTCTGGTGTGTCTGCTCATTCTTTGGCCAAAAGCACGCCAAGAACCCAGCGCACCAAGAATGCCAGTGTGACATTTTTTGGTGTCGTGACTCAGATTTCATTTTTTAGGTTAACCAGCTTGCTTTTTTCCATGAAAATGCTCTGACTTGGATAACTCTGTCTAGGAGGTGGTGCCTTATCATGCTGGCCACGCAATTGCAGGTGTCTTGGTCCTCTGACTCCTTGCCTGGAAAAATCACCAGCAGGGCCAATAAGTACCCTAGGCAGGAAGCAGTTTCACAGGAGCAGCTCTTTATTGTAGAATAAAACAGGTCTGTTTCTGGGAGCAGAGAGAGATACACTGACCCACTCTTCCCACTTACTGTCTTTAATTGTTTCCTTTTATTAGTCCAGATTCAAGCCAATGGCATAATGATTACCTTAGGTTACTCTAGGTCACTTTCTAAATCCTATCATGCCTCAGCTGGTGAACTCCCAGGTTGAAAAAGCCTGCCCTCCTTCCCCAGTTGTAGCAGTTGTTCAGAATAGGATTGAGGTAGAGCAACACCAAAACGGAGTGCCCAGCCTTATCCAATTGCTCACAGCAGGCACCAAAGCAGGGCAACCTTGTCCCTAGAAGAGCTGGAGTTCCTATCTATCTAACAAATGTTTATTTTTGAATATTTTCAATTTCATAGACTGTATAGGAGAAAGAGGGAGAGAGATTTATATTTTGCACTCCACTTCCCAGTATATTAACAAATTTAACACTCACAACAGTCTTAATGTATCCCTTGTTAGCTTTCCTTCAGAGATAACCAATTTGAAACTTTAAGCCATTATGAATAATTTCCACAGATCAGAAAGGCAGAAAAGCAAACTACGTTGGGATATGAATCCATGTATCCACAATTTCTTCCTTATCTAGATCAGTGCTTGTAAAACTTGGTTTCCTGGGTCATTACTAACTAGATAATTACAGTGAGTTTCATGCAATAAGGATTGCACTTTCAAATTACTTTGGGGGAAAAAAAGCTGAATAGTAAATTGGATGTTTGCATACTAAAGTCTTAGCTCAAACCTGAAGAAAAAGAAATTTACTTATACTTTTTAAACACAGCATTCCATAAACTTATTTGGTAACAGAGACCTGTATAAGACGTCATTTGATATATATGGATTATACGTTTTCTATACGGCACACAATTTGAGGAACATTGATGTTGTAGCATTTCAGCATGTACTATTTGCAAATCATCTATTTATAAACCAGTTGGATATTTAATATTTCAATTAACAGGGTGACAGGTATTAAATATCTGTAGGTGAAGGTCAAAATTTAATTTTAAAAGTAAAACTTCAAAATTTTGACAAATGTGCCCCACGCATTTCTTAAACTAGAAGGAAAAAGAAATTACAAAAGAAATGAAACAATGTCTTTTGTAGCAACTTGGATGGAACTGGAGACCATTATCCTAAGTGCCATATTTCAGGAATGGAAGAACAAACACCACATGTATTCTCTAATAATTGGGAACTAAATGATGGGCACACAGGCACAAAGAGATGGAAAGGTCATTGGAATCCAAGAAGCAGGGAGGGTGAGAGAGGGTGAGGGGGAAAAACTTACCTATTGTGTACAATGAACACTATTCTGGTGACGGGTATACTAAAAGCCCTAACTTATGCATTATACATGGTATCCATGTAATAAAAACATTTTTACCCCCTAATATTTTGAAAAAAAAAATCATGGACCACAGGCAAGATAACATTTCAAGTGAAAATATTACCTCTTAAAAATTCCACTTCTCAACACTGTTATATTGGGGATTAAATTTCTAACACATGAATTTAGGAGACACATTCAAACCATAGCACCCAAAGAAGGTATCAAAGAGAACTTCCCTTTATGATGCGAAGATTCAAGGTATTAAACAGAGAAAGAGTCCAGGAGAGAAACAAAGATGAAAGATATAGAAAGTAAAAAATAAATAAATTAATAAAACAAGCTCTTACAAGATCAAGAATGAGTCGAACATAAATAGCAGGTAAACCCGTACATAGCAAATATACATAAATAATCAACATTTTAGAAACCTTAAATTATAATCTAAATAGAGATATTATTCTAATTTATTTATTTTTATTATATTTTTAATTTTGGGGACAGGGTTTTGTTGGAGAGCAGTGGTGTATTCATAGCTCAACGCAGCCTGGAACTCCTGGTCTAGGGCAATCCTCCCGTCTTAGCCTCCTGAATAGCTGGAACTGCACAGGGGTGCCATAATACCTGGCTAATTATCATTCTAATTTAAAATGTATTTCTGCATTTCTATTGAAATCAGTTTTAAAGAGACCATCACCCTGGATCTAAATCTAATTTAAATTATAATACCTAATAATATTAGACATTATTTATCTCATATCTAATAATTATTCTAATGTTAGCATTCTAATATTCCAATATTAAAATTAGAATTAGCATTCTAATATGAATTCTTACTTATGTCTTTCCAAGCTTGTCCTAACAATGCAACAATAATTTATTAAATTATCCTCATCCTAAGAATTCAGTAATCCTAACAGACTTAAAAACTCCCATTTCAAATCAGTCAAAGTACAGGATCGAGGTTACCTACCAAATTATTTTATATTAGGACATAGTATATTCCAGTTGCATTTATTCATAAGCTATTCAGGATGAGTTCCTTGGTCATTAGGTCAATAGTTATGCTTGTTAGATAGGATTTGTTGCCTTTTATATATATTTTATTTTCATGTTAGAAATTCCATGTTTTACTCCATTTTTTTTTAATGATTTACATGGCACAAAGTACCTAATCCATTGTTCTGTCAATATGATATATGGTTCTGGTTTGTTGGCATAATTGAAAACAAATATATGTTCTTATCAGTATCTTATAGTTAACAGGGTTATCTGGAGAGTTTATATACATAGAGATGAAGGATATAATCTACATCGTTAGGGATTTTTTTAAGCTACATGACTAATTCATCATTTGGAACATGCAGTTGATTAGCCTCCCTTACTTTTAATGCTAACATTTTTGTGGATCTTGGCTAATTACTGTTTTTATTTATTTCACATAGTAAACTTCATCTGAGGTAATGCTTAATCTACATGATACCATGGAAGAAAACTTTAGGTAGAAGAAATAAAGCTCATTAGACAGGAAGGATTAATATTTTTTATTACCTGTAATAACACCATAATGACAATCACATACTGTATATACTAATAAAAAATAATGATTGTTTATGGGGAAAAATGGAAAAAATATTGTATTCCAATTTTAGACTTATTTCTCTATTTTCTTCATTTTGAAGAAATGAAGAATTTTGAATAAAATACCATAGGAAATTGACTGACTAGAGTTGACTTTGTTTTTGTCTTAATGAGTAAATGTTGTGATCAATTCTTTAAGACCATAAAATTGTAGTGTTGGCAAATGGCATGCCTATGCAAATTCTCCAGCAATCTTTTTTCTAATGATAATTACAGTGTCTGTGTACTAAGTACCTATTATGTGCCAGGCAGTGTGAACAGACTATCTAATTAATTTTTCTGACAATCCCATGAAAAAGTATTATTATTCCCACATTGTAGATGAGAAAACTGAAGATAAGCCAGGTTAAGTAATTTGATAAAGGTCACTCAGCTAATAAGTGCCAAAGCCAATATTTGAAGTCAGGAATGCTGGAGTCCAAAGTCAGTGTGTTCTCCCATTGTATTTTTCTGCTTCTGTGTGGTGAAACTAATCCAAAGAGTGATAGGAAGAGGATATGAAGGAGATGAGTGTTTTAGCTTTGGGGATTCTTAGAGGCTAGAAATTGAGTGATGGTTGTATTCAAAGCTCAGACTTCACCACTAAGCTATATATTTATATAACAAAACTACACTTGTACCCCTTAAAATTATACAAATAAAAAAATTAAAAATTAAAAAATAAATAGGTCCTGAAGTGGTGGTGGCTCATGCCTGTAAGCTCAGCATCCTGAGAAGGAGATAGAAGGATAGCTTGAGGTCAAGAGTTCAAGACCAGCCTGAGCAATAGCAAGATCTCCACTTCTCTACAAAAATAGAAAAAAAATGGCTGGGTGTGGTGGCACACACCTGTAGTCCCAGCTCCTCGTGCAGGAGGCTGAGGCATCACTTAAGCCCAGGAGTTTGAGGTTGCAGTGAGCTATGATGACACCACTGTACTCTAGCCAGGATGACTCTGTCCGAAAGAAAGAAAGAAAGAAAGAAAGAAAGAAAGAAAGAAAGAAAGAAAGAAAGAAAGAAAGAAAGAAAGAAAGAAAGAAAGAAAGAAAGAAAGAAAGAAAGAAAGAAAGAAAGAAAGAAAGAAAGAAAGAAAGAAAGAAAGAAAGAAAGAAAGAAAGAAAGAAAGAAAGAAAGAAAAAGAGAAAGAAAGAAAGAAAAAGAGAAAGAGACAGAAATTATATAGTCTTTAAATGTTGAATTAAAACATATATATTTATATTATAAAATATGTACATGATTATGAGGAAATAATTATATGCTGATTTGAAATATATGTTGACTTTTTAAATGTTGAGAAATATTTTAAACCAATCGTTTACATATCTGTAGCTGAGTCCTGGTGTTTACTTGATTATATACCCTGCTTTGCTTGGACAAAACTGGGTATCTCACAATGCCACACGGGTGCTTAATGTGTTAATAGTCTATAAGAAACTGATTATTTTTTAAGCCAGTGTTGCAGAATTTTAGTACACTTTATGATCATAGATTTGCCTGAGATTCAGGAACCTTTTTTCAGTTTTCTCACTTTCTTTTTCTGTGTAACAAGATTTCATAAAAAGCATATGCTTACAAAGTGTTGATTACATCAAGTTGGGTGAAATGAGTAACGCTTGGATGACAGTATCATATTAGGATTCAGAATACTTCAAAAATTTGGAAAAGGAGCCATAAACAAACAGGATAAAATGGTGTTTGCTGATGAATAAATAAAAGCAAGTAAAATAAGCTGAAAATGAAATATGATTAGTTACAAGTGCCTTTACAGCAGAAAAAAACCCTTCAAGTTGCTTCAAGTTGCCACTAATGTAATGAGGCTGCTTTGAACTTGTGTGCAGATATTTTGCATATTAACAAGGGCATTAGTGGGGTGGTGAAGGTGGTGTCCTTGCAATCTCACTTACTTTGGCAATGCTGACATCCTCGAAGCCCCGGGTGACGATCACACTAGCATCAGCAAAGGACCCTTTCCCAGACAAAATTCCATGGGAACACAATTCAGTAGACTGTCATAACTTCTCTCCATATTAGCAAATGGAATTTGAAATTATTTTTCCATGACTCTAACCTTGGTGGCTGAAATAAAAGTTCAGCGACAGAATGCTCGCTTTTGCCATCATATTAATATGATAGTGATAATATTAATATGGCTAATAGCAGCTAATATTTACTGTGTGCTTATTATGTCTTGGTGTTTTTCATATGCTCCATAACAGTACTATATGTTGTCAGCACCATTTTACAAAAGTGGACACTGAGGTTTAGAAAAATTAATCTGGTAAGAGTGACAGTCACAATTCAACACAGGTGTGTTTGAGTGACAGCACTTGCACTTTAAACCTTTCCTCCTGCCAGGGCCTTCTCTGGCAGTTTCCCAAATCCATTTGCTTTGGGTTATCTGGTTTCCTTCCGTTGAGATCCTTTGGACTTTGGGGATTTTTGATATTCCCAAGAGAACACTCTCTAGTGCCTTATACTGACAACCCGATTCTTTGGGTACATTCTGCCTGCCAGTAGTGACTTCCGTGATTGGACTTCCTGTGTCTGTGCACAATTGAATGGAAGCTTCCCCTTACCCTGTTAGATTGAGTGTTTTTATCTTCCCCGCAGGACTGAGGAAAGAAGCTATCTCTTCTGCCTTGGGGATTTCCCTCCTCCTTATTTGTTCTCCTTCATCCTGATGCTACCTCACCTTGATCATAAAAATGCAATTTACCAGTCCCTTGCTACCAATGTATATTATCTTTCCTCCCGGAATGATTTATATTAACTGAGAAAAACTGTAGACCTAGGGAATCAAAGAACCTGAGGATTACATGGAAAAAAAAATTTCTCCTTAAAGGATTTAGGAAATGGTAGCACTGGTATAAATTAAATATAAGCTCAAAAGAAAAAACTTCAGAGGGCAAGTGAATGAATATCTTAAGACACATGGATGCTGATGGCTGCCTGATTCTATTTCCATTGAGAATACACAGACATCGCAAGCTAAAATTAATTAGTTTAGTAGATGCTTATCATGTGCCAGGCATTTGTCAGAATTCTAAGGATACAAAGGAAAAAGCCCCTGCCCTCACAGAGTCTTGGAGAATATAACCGTAATAAGGACTAATTAGATTAAAGAGTGAAAATTATTATAGTAATAGCTAATGATAAAAATATAGTGTTTAAAACTCTGTACTGTGATATGTAGAATTTAGAGTAAGAAATCAACATAGGGATTAGCAATAATAATTAATTGAAATATTTTGAAAGTTCCAACATTAGCCCAGTTTAATCTTTCTACATCACTCCATTAGTACAAATGACCCTACAGTTCCATTTGGATAAAACTAAAACATCTCCCAACAATCTCTAAGACTCTAAGACTGCTTATCCTTTCATTAGCAAAAGAGATTCTGAAAAACTAGTAGAATTTCTCTCTCCCCTTTCCTCCACGTTATGTACTACATTTATTATGCCACCCTTGATTTTGTCATTACAGGAAGCTTCTCTCCCCCGTGAATAAACGTATGGCAACCGGTTTATTAATGTGTCAGTAGCTCTGACACTTTTTTCAGAGCTTCAGCCAGTAGCTCCACTTGTATCTTCTACATATTCAATACCTGTCTCCCACAAACTGAGAATGTTCAAAACTGGATTAACAGCTTCTCTGTCCCCAAACCTATTGGAGCCATCCCTTTCCTCATTGCCAACATCCAGTCAAAGAGAGCTCTTGTTTGTTTTTGTCAAATAAGTGTTGATTCTTTCTACCTCACTCATCTTCCACGGCTAATACTTTACTCTAGATCTCCAGCCCTATGTATAATACAATAGTTTGCTCATAGATCTTACTTTTTCCATGGTTAAAGAAAACTTGTTCGAAAAAATCAAACTTGATCAAGTAAATTTTCCTGTTTAAACATCTTGAATGATTTTTCATTGCTTTTAGGTTGAGGTAATAGACATATTTCATGGACCACAAATTTTGTGTGATCTGATGCATTTCTACATCTTTGGATATATCTGGTGTCACTATCCCTCTTGGCTTTTTGCTCTGGCCTCATTGATTTTCTTTCAATTTCTTGAACATATAATTGTTGTTAATTTATTTTTCTGGCTCTTCAAATGTGCTTTCTCTCTGAATCTTTTTTCCTGTTCGTCGTATGAATTTCTATTCAACTCTCAGATCTCAATTTAGATGTCACTTCCCCAAGAAACTCTTCACTGATACCCACGGCTCTTATTATAATTGCATTTCTGTTCATGCATTTAAAAATATCTATCAACTGCCACCTATGTTCCAGGTGCTGTTTATTTTTTAATGGTTGTCATGAAGACACACAGCAACTAAAGGAACTAGAAGAATACCTTACCTATAATAAATGCCAAATAAATATCTGTAGGATTGATATCTGAGAAGTTAGCTGGGCAAAGAAGAAAAACATGAGCATTTCAGGAAAGGATAATAGTGTAAGTAAATCACATACACATGTATAAATAAGGAAGTACAACTAATTGTGTGGTTCAATAGGATAACACATCCAGTGGTCAGAACTCTATGATTCCATTAAACATGAGTCATAGTTTTCTTTCAGCACATCATAATTTTTAACCTAAATATTTCCTGAAAGCTGGGTATGTGTTTTAAAGAAAATGAAGTTTGTCTTATTCATGGCTGGGAGATTTGCATGTACTATATGATTGACAGAGAAAGAAATATTATGTTGAACAATTTTATGGCAGACATGCCCAAGGCAATTCAGATGAGAGAATTAATAACAATGTAGGAAAAAGAAATTCCTTATTAAAACTTTGTTAACTTTGAGTATAATTCATTAAGGATTATATCATTATAAAAATCCATCATGCCAATGGGGATTTCCATGGCCTTGCTTAGTAAATTTTACATGACTTTTATGCTCTAAAATTGTGTAAAGTTAAACTTATTTGTTCCCTCAAATGTTCAATATTTTATGGAGCACCAAAATAACTAGTAAAGTCTATAACTATTTTGAATACTTCAGGTGTTTTAATCTTTCAGAGAAAAATAATAAAATGATGTTCAAAGTTCTTTACAAAGCCTTTTTCTGATAATAAACCTAATATATTAAGAATTTTGGAAAATAAATGTAACCTCTTGATTTTAATTGTAGTTTATCCTATATCTTAATATGCATGTGTTTCTTCACAGTTGACATCTTACTAAATGTAACAAATATGAATTTTATATTCATATGAATTCAAGTGTGAAATAATTGTAGCTTTCTTTATTTCTTTATAATAGACTTTCATTGCTAACTCTGGTTTCTGTTCTGCCTAATGACAAAAACTTTAATGCAGTAAATTTTGCGTTTATACTTGATCTCTTTTGGGTAAGCTGAGTCAATGTAAGTTTCTTTTTTCTCATTAGGCTAACATCTAACTTCCCTTGGCACTCCAAACTATCTGGGCATTGGTTGGAAAAGATGAGAGGTTCATGACCTCCCTAGGTAATTGATAAGATATAAGTTCTTCTTTCTCAGGTCTTGTTTCATGGCAAAGACCCTTTTAAATTTGCAATATATCACAATCATACCCATGCCATTTTAAACCAAGTGGGAAAAACAATATATTGCTTCTCACTCCCAATTGAAGGGACTCTCCATGAAATGGCCCCAAGTACATAAAAATGGTACCCTAGTAAGCTCTGTCTACTGCATTCTGCTTTATTATGGTAATATGGGGATGTTGCTAATAATCAATGCCCTCTTTTAACTTTTAACTGCAGGTGAAATATGCCACATGCAGACAATATCCTCAGGTGTTTTGCTCTCTAGAGTTCTAGACTGAATTGCCAGCTACCGTCTACTTTTTGGTCACAAAACTTAAAAATTTGGCCATTCCACTTTGAATAGATGACTTCCATGTGGAATCACACTGATAATTCTAGCTGTATATCTTCTTCACATATGCTCGTGGTTTTGCCTCATTCTATTGCTCCAGAGCTTTTCTCCTAGCTCAAGAAAACTTGATCAAGTTTGAGATGAGGAACTAGTGTTCTTCTAACACTTCAAATTTACATCTGGTTTCCTCCAAATTTTAGCTGCATCCAGTTTCAAAATACTCATGATAGTAATTCATAAATCTAAGTTATCAAAATTCATTGATTCTGCTGTGTCTGTAAAGATTACATTATCTTTTGCGTCATTCAAATTAAATGAAAGAATAATATCAAAAATGGTAGTAATGATACTACAATGAGGTCATTGTGGTTGAAACAAAAATACAGTTAATACATTCAACATACATCAAATGTGTATAGAATTTTGTATATGTTTTTACTCAGTTGGCATTATAATATGAAATATCCTTCCTTACATGCACTGGTGAGATAATATTATTTTTCAAATGGTAATTGAATCAGGCACCTCTTTTGTACCACTTCCAATCTCTTCCGCCTAATCGTTCATGTTTATAAGGGCTCTGATGGACTTTACACAAAAGAAAACTAATATTGCCTCACATTAGGGTTTCACCTTGTGCCTCCCATCCTTAGGCTTGCCTATTAATGGTAATGAGAGACCCCACTTAGCACCTGTGTTAGGAGTGTCCCTAGGACCAGACTGGGGCAAGAGTGATCATCAATCTGATGGCAATAAGGACTTAATTACGGGTGGTCAGTGAGGTTGTGTTGAGTCCTGACATGGAGTATCATCATAATTACTATGCCTATTGCCTGACATTAATTATGATGAGTTACAGGTGGCAGGCGAAGCATTGTGATAGGCAAAAATGTGACTCATTTTTATTTCTTTTCATGCCTTTGATATCTTGTCAAAATGTAATATTTTAATAGCTTATGGCAACTCAACATTCTTATTTCCTTCCTTAGAGTTTTGTAATAGTTGTTGTTTCATGTTTTGTAATGTGCCTAGATTTAAACTATAAAACTTGTCTCTCAGTGGTATACAGCTGCTGTTTATTCTGCTAGGATTTTTTTTTTTTTTTGGTGTTATTAGTTTTCTTCTTTTAACATTTCTAAAACTATTTTTAAAAGTTGGTTTCCTAGGGTTGCCACGGTTTCTGCATGGCTTAATGGTTAGCCAAGGATTTGAACAGAGGATATGCTCAAATACCTCAGGCCACTAAGGCTTCCACCCTCTGCTGATCTTTTGTGGATAGTTTGGAGAACACATTCAAAGTTCAGCCAGTTTTCTTGTCGACTTCAGCTTTGATTTTTCTCTGGGTTTTCTCTGGTCTCCCCTGCATATGTGCATACTTTTTCAGTTTGACAGAGATGTGTGGAAAGCTTATCCTGCCTTCTGATGTTCCGTCATATTTATGATCTCCCCATTTATTTTTCACCCTGAGACCAAAATAACAGGTTTTCGGAACAGAGAGATTTTGTTTATTTGCTACAAAGTTCACTACTTATAATGACAATCACATTAGGTTTTTACCCTCCTCCCAAAATCCTCTGTCTGGAAAGTTTTCCCAGTCAACACTGAAATTTCTGTTCTCACCAATGCACCCAGAGGAATTGAGGGTGAAGAGTTCAGGAGCTTCAGGCATGAAGGCCACAGACCATAGCTGTTTTCGCCTAAATACACACACACACACACACACACACACACACACACACACACACACACATGAAATATATATTAAAAAATATATTTTTATGAATAAACATTCCACAATTTGTTGTTTACTTTTGCTGAGTCTCTAGAGCTCCCAAATAGTTGTTTTACACAATTTTATCCAGTTTTAGCTTTGATTTTTTTTTTTTTTTTTTTTTTTTTGAGACAGTGTCTCACTCTGTTGCCCGGGCTAGAATGCCATGGCGTCAGCCTAACTCACAGCAATCTCACACTCCTGGGCTCAAGCAATCCTCCTGCCTCAGCCTCATGAGCAGCTGGGACTACAGGCATGCGCCACCATGCTTGGATAAGTTTTATATATATATCTTTTAGTTGTCCAGCTAATTTCTTTCTATTTTTTAGTAGAGACGGCGTCTCGCTCTTGCTCAGGCTGGTCTCGAACTCCTGAGCTCAACCAATCCTCCCCCCTCGGCCTCCCAGAGTTCTAGGATTACAAGCATAGTCTTGATTTTTTGAGAGACATTTTGCTGAGCTCTACATTCTGCCATTTCAAGAAATTAAAACTCCTCATTGACTTTTACTTTACACCATATTGAGAAAAATAAGAGAACTTAACTATTAAGTGGAAAGAAATTAATTTATGCTTCAATTAAAACACAGCTTCCAAGATTCTTTCAAGTAATGTGAATAGAAAAGATATAAGAAGATAAATATCATTTCAACTCCCTGATAGCTTTATTTCATTTACATTATGATAATTTTATTGATGCATTCATTGCCAACAGAAATTTACTTATTACATTTCCTCTAAAACTATTTGCTAATCTTGAACCCATGGAGTGTAGCAATGAGATTGGTAGTAGAGCAACATTCTTATGGTTCCAATTCACAGGAGAAATATCTGAAAACAAAGACATATTGACCATTTTTAATGACTGAGTAGTATTCCATAGTATACTATTTCACATTTTATTAATCCACTCATCTATTGATGGGCACTTGGGTTGATTCCACATCTTTGCAATACAAATTGTGCTGCAATAAACATTTGAGTACATGTGTCTTTTTTATAAACTTTGATGAGTTTTTTTTCCTTTGATAACAACTTGGATGGAACTAGAGACAATTCTTCTTAGTGAAGTATTGCAAGAATGGAAAAAGAAACACCACATATATTCACTATTAAATTGAAGCTAATTGATCAATACCCACATGCACACATGGCAAAAAACTCAATGCAAACCAAATAGATAGGAGAGAGGAGGAAGGGATGGGTAAATCACACCCATGGGTATAATAAATGCTATGTGAGAGATGAGCACAATTATGACTTTGACTCAAACTTCACAAAAGCAAATCATGGAACCAAAATGATTGTACCCTCATAATATTCTTAAATAAAAATTAAAAAGAAAACAAAGACATATTGAGGTTGACAGAGAACAAAATTTCAACAAATTTAGTGTTAGAGATCTAATTAGCTTTTATTAGTGACTCATGAAAGGGGCAGCATCAGTGTAAGAAATAGAAAGAATTCCCCTGTATATGGCTGAACTTTTGATTTTTGTAAGGGCACTTGAGCAGGGACAAAGAGATAGCATAGTGCAAAGAGTAGATTGATTAACATTATGTTACTTCTGGTTACTTTCTTTATACAGATTAAAGCAGTGGGAACTTCCTTATCATGCCAGCTAATATTGACTGGGCTTCTTTGGATTGGTTGCTGTGAATCTATTGGTTTTTGGTTTCTATGTTTACTTTATTACAGGGCATCTACCATAAGTGACTCCATTCTGATTTGGTCTGGTCTATTGGGGTCTAGAGCAGGAGCTCAGTTCAAAACAATGGTCTCGTATACATTTTATTTGACAAGTTGTATGTATCAGGTAGGTGTTCATAGTCACTGTGGGAAAAGTGGTAAACCAAAATGCAAAACGACTGAAGTTTGATGTAAAACAGAAGGGTAGGAAAGACATAGTGCATGAAAATGCAAGTAGAACTGAATTGTACAGATCCATTTCAATAGAAGCTTGCTTCTGGAAATGCTGTTTATTTAAGTGAAATAGAATATGCTCCCAAAATTTTAATTAGCCTTAAAGTAAGACTCTTGTTGAACATTTGAAACCCTAAACATAAAGTAGATTAGGCACAACTATGGCACATTGGAGCAAATAAGCATTTTCTAATAAATCAGGCTGAGTGTAATAGCCAAATTCTTCTTTCAATGATTTCCTTGGTGTATGTCTGCTTCCCTTTAATATGTATATACAACTGTAATTTGTGCCTCACCCATTCAAGAGTTTAGTGTTATGTATAAAATACTAAAATAGAAACCATCACTTCCTATCTATTTGTGCTCGTAATGGGCATCTGAAGGTTAACCAGCTTAAATATAAATTCCTCGATTTAATACATTGTAACATGTGTTACATTTAAATAAGTTATTTTCTATAGTTTCAAGGTTTAGGAAAAAGTGCAAGCATACTTTGTTCCAAACAGAGCAGAGAAACATTCATATTTTATAAGGTAAATACAGGCAATATTACTGATAAAATTTGAGAGTAAATTCCTATAGTAATCATGTAAGAAACTTGCACAATTTTTATGAAGTTTTAGCATTACCTAAGTAAAAAGGTTGGCTGTCATTTATCCTGATTTCAAGGAGGGTAGCAGTGAACTTGACAAGGGTTTGCTCTCATTTTTATCATTCTGGGTACATTCTTGCATTTATGACCTCCACTCTGATTTTTTTTTTTTTTTTTTGGTTGATTGGCTTCCTATGAGTCAGACTCTAAGGGGCTAGAGTACAGTTAATCCCTTTTATGTTGTCAATCAACTACCAATTTGATGTCTTTTCATAAGTGTTAAATGCTTAAGGAAATCACTTAAAGGTCAAAAACAATACCATTCTGAAATGCAATTGAAAGTGTGTCCTTCCCATTCACTTGTGTGAAGCAGCCTCTCTGGAAGACTTGTTTTCTGCCGGGACTACAAAATCATTCACTTTGAAAGATGACCTTAAATTTCTACAGTATTCCTTTTCCCTTAAAGGTAACATCTAGAAAGTTTTCTTTTTTAGAAATGAATGAAGCACCCATTCAATAGAGGTGCTGGCAAAGTTTCTCACCAGGCTCCTGAGAGGCAGGGAGCATGAGAAACAAATGTACACTTGGCCTCCATCTTCATGTCCTTCCCTCCCTGTCTTTATTATTTTTCTTAAAGCGACTAAATAAATCCATAAGTAAATATAGTAATCACTCAGAGTCACTTATGACAAGGACTCAAGGAACACAGGAAAAAACAAGCAAATTCAACTGATGAGATTGTTTTTGTTTATGTCAGTTTTATGCCAGTGTTTTCATAGTCTTTTCACTGTGTTGACTAAGATGCCTCTAACAAAGTTAAATAAAAAGAGATTTTAAAGTAATAAAAGAGAGAGAGAGAGATTTGTTTCCCCAAATGGCAGGATCTTTCTCTACTTTAAAATGTTTAAAACTTGAAAATAAAAAATGCATGGTATATAAATTGCTTATATATAAGTCACTTGACCCCTAAGATTGTCCCAGGATACTAATTGGAATTATGTAGAGTTTCTATCCTCTGGGGAAAAAGTTTGTGCTAAATACCAATGACTGAAACAGTGAGTTTGTGGTAGGCAGTATTTGTATCTACTGTGTTTACTGTAAGTATCTATCATCATGGTTTGCCAGTAGTAACTGTTCAGTGAATTAATAAATAATTGAATATTTGTTTTCTTACATGTTTAATAATCCAATTAACATGAATTTTTTTCCTCACAAAACACCACAGAATGAATTTTAAATGATTTGAAAGATTATAAACCTTCAAGAATTACAAGAATGAGAAATGGAAATAAAAAATGACTTAAAGATTGTCACAGTCCTGTCCACGGCTGGACTTCGAGGTGTTGCCCAGTTCTTGGGCTCCCAGCTTGGAAAAATCGCAAGCCTTGGCTAGTGTGATGGAAAGAGATGACAGACACTCAGCAAGTATGTGTGAAAAATGTATTGCGAGTAAAGTTTAAGTGTACAAAGAAAAAGATATTTCCTAAGGGGAAACAGGTCTGTCTCTGCAAGTGAAGGCCCTAATTAACTCTAGAATCCCTCCTTTCATATGCTAGTAGTTTACGTTGATGTAAAGGTCAGTTATAAGTACTTATGACTACATGCCATAGGTTTTCAGGTCTGAATTTTCCAGGTATGGACATAACTTTAAGGTTAT
This sequence comes from Microcebus murinus, assembly GCF_040939455.1. Classification (NCBI taxonomy): domain Eukaryota; kingdom Metazoa; phylum Chordata; class Mammalia; order Primates; family Cheirogaleidae; genus Microcebus; species Microcebus murinus. Next base: position 54,908,087 of record NC_134116.1, read on the forward strand.
ATTCCAGTCATTTCTTTCTCCTATATGTGTAATGGAGAATGTCACCATTTATGTTGTTTCTATTTTCTGATTGGTGGTCACTGTTTCATGGTCTAATCACTCCATTCTTTTAGACTCAAATAACTATTTCCCCTGTTTTTCTGTAACTATTTCCTCCTTATTTTTTTTCCTTCACTGTTTTCTGCTTCTTGTTTTTGCCCCTATCATTCCATTATCTCTCACTTGTTTTTCTGTCCCTAACACGGTTACTACAAAATATTGAAAGCTGGGGAAAGTAGATGGTTGAGTGATAACTAGAAGAGAGAAAAATTTGAACCCTAAGTCTGAGGAATTAGATGGAGCAGAAAATTCAATACTGATCAGTCTGCTTTGCACTACAGAACCCTAGAGAGGTAGAATAAAGGGTGGGACCAAAAGCTGGAAAATAATATTTGAAAATTCATTTAAAAACAATACTATATGTTTGCAATCTTACTATGCTTTGGCCAATGAGATGCAAGCACAAGTGATATGTGTGGTTACTGAGTTATATCCTTAAAGAGAAGATACATGCCACCTACTTCTCTTTTTCTCCTTTATGTTAGCAAGAGTGTAGATATGGGGATGAAATACCCTTATCCATGAAGTCACCAAATAAATCCAGCACGAAAAAGAAGTAAACATCTATATTCTATTTAGGTTTCTATCACTGCACTGAAACCTATGCTAATTAATATACCATGAATAAAAACTGGATATAGAATATATACAGAATATTTGAAGAGAGTAAATATATTATTTTAAAGACTAGATCATATTATTCATATTGGAGAGTAATGGAAAAACAGGATGTCTAGGTAAATTGAGATCATACCCATGAATATCTTAAATTCAAAACAAATGTGTGGATTTGATGTAATAAGGAATTAGGAGCTAGAGATATTTCTTAAATAGCACAGTGAAATGATAAAAGTTATATAGATTAGGAAGAAAAATCCTCCAGGCATATGTTGTTTTTAATATATTATTAGATGAGAAGAAAGTTTAAAGTAAGAAAGTTCAGAAGATCTTAAAATTTAGAGATCTGAACAGTGGTACACTCATTTCAGGGGATATTCTTGTGCATCAGCTGTGTACTGGGCACTAGTTTTATCACTTCTGGAACTAAATTGACAAGCTAAGAAAGCAAGATGATATGGAAGGGATCTCATCAATATTCTTTAGATATTTGTTTGAGGTGAATGTGGGAATTTGAAATGTGATTATATTGTAAAAAGTCGAAAAAATAAAACTGAATTTTGCATAAGAGCAAAAGTCAGAGATGTTAAACAGATGTTAATAACTTCATGGCAGCAGCAATTTGAGGAAATTTTTAGGTATTAAAGGCAGAATAAATTTTTTCATAGGGGAGTGCAGAGGAATTAGTTTTCCATCAGTTCTGCCCCTCAATCCCAACCTTGCTGACACTAAATCAAAAGAAGTTAAAGGGCATCAAATTATCTCCCAGCATGCACCTAAATTAAATCTTGCCACTCCTATGCCCTGAGTATTTTGCATCTGAAGAAGAGAGACAGATGGCAAGATTTAGTATGCTGCTGAATATGACTGTTGTGGTTGTGTGTACCAGCCCACCATTGCCTCAAAATCACCATCAGAGTTCTAAGTATTAAAGAACTTTTCTCTTTTACTGATGACTCTATAACAAAAGTTTAGGTTTTGTAGGTTAGGAAAATGAGATGGATAAAGTGAAAAACAGTATACCTTATGATTAATATTTCTTATATGGATAGGACAAGAATGTATGCATGATGTATGGATAATTAAGTAATAATGTATTGGCTGGCAGAACTCTTTAACAATAAAAATATTATTATACTTGTTTTTTTAATTAAGGCAATACTTTTATAGGAACTACCAGTATATGTTATCTCCTCTTATATAAATAAATACCAACAAGTATTTGCATATTAGAGAAGTTTCTCCTATGTGTCATTTACTTAAAATGTTCTGGACTCGACTTCAGATGTTTGTGAATGTAAAGTATTTATCATTTTTCACCTATCTAGCTAGAATTTTCTCTTTAGGAATGATTTTGTTGAAGTTAAATACTTGCTTTATTTCACTATAGAGATTTAAAAATACCTTCAGTTTAGTTATTCTTTGTAGTTAGATTTTATACATATCATTTACCTACACAGTAATGATCAGTACATGATAGACATACCATTTACATGCAATAAACATAGCATATATATATTATAATAGGATGTTATCAATATGGATTAAATGTTCTCACTATATTACATGTCACATAAATTAATAGCCTCAGATAATATGATTAGCTTTAGATTCATATTGACAATTTCATGTAGATAAACTAGGATGAGTAAAACAGCCCTGTTTTAAAAAAAGTTTTATAATAATGTTATTAGAAAGAATTGATAAAATATTTTAGGCACAAAAACATTAACAACACATTTTATACAATATATAATATGTATTTATATAATAATTATATTTTTCCTTTGGAAATGGTTCCTTCAGTAGAAACTATTTTAAAAAATATGAGAAAGTTTTAAATAGATATTATTTATATAACATTCAGTTAAGATACTATAGTTAATTATTCTATTTACAATATCAGTAATTAAAAAGAAATATAGAAGAATTAGAGTTAATACATTCTTCAGTTCAGATGTAAGACAAAGATGTTGATTCCTTTTTCTGATCAATTTGTTCCTTCAGAAAGCATTTATTTTCCATTGGAAAAAAAAAGTTACTATATTTGCCATAAAAATCAAATGTATCATGACAATCCTTAATACAATTTTGAGAATGCAATTAAAATTGAAGATTTGTAATCCTTTTCATTACACAGTAAGGTTTTGGTAAAGTGATATAGTTACAGCTAAGCTAATGGTATATTTTTTAATTCAATAGATTTTCCTTTGAACTCATTAGTTTTCTGAGGTTAAGCATATGGTGTTTTAGAAGATAACATTTTCTTTTCCCAAACAGAGCCCAAGATGAATATTTTGAGTTAATCATTCAGTAAACAAATATTTACTGAACATTTTCTAAGTGTTGAATAAGCAATACTAGTATAAGAGACTAAGTTGCTGGCCTCAGGAATTTATATATCTTCTAAATAATCTAATAAGATAATGACAGTGCTAACAAGTACAGATATATGCTAATAAGATAAAAATCTAATTTTAGAAAGGATTAATTGACTAGCTGCTCTAAAAGAACAATTAGAAATATCCTGAGATAGGGATGGACCCACTTGATGTATTTAAACATAGAAAAGCCAGTGTGTTCAGAACATAGTGAATAGGAGGTAGCAGAGAGAGTAGAGGAAGATGTTTGCAGATAGGTTAGGGAAAACTCATGTAGGTAGGACTTACAGGAAATAATAAAAGCTTTGAATTTTATTTCAAACATAAAAAGTATCTGCTGCAGAATTTTAAACTGCACAGCCATATGATTTAATGTGTAGAAAAAGAAGATGGACTAGCTCGTGGCAAGAATGGACCAAGGGAAAGCAGTGTCTTGAGCTAGACAGTGGTAAGAATAAAATTTAAGATATATATTTTGTGAGCAAACTTCGTGGGGCATGTGATGAATTGGATGGTTAGTAGGAGGGGAAAGGCAGAGTAACAGACAGTCTGACAGGCAAATGATGATGTCACTTATTGAAATATTCAAAGGTCTCAGGAGATAGAAGATGGATATAGTGGAGGAAAAATAAGAGTTATTAGTTCCTTATGCATCTTGTTAAGTCCAAAATGCCTAGTTAGTTATCCAACTGGAAATGTTAAAATGGTAGGCCTAAGTTATAAAGAATAATATCACTGATTAGTAAAAATGGAGCAAGGGGTAGTAATTAATTAGGAGTAGTGGTAGCTGCCCCTCAACCAATTGCATTTTGCTCAGAAAATGTAATCAGTAAAGCTTTGCCCTGAAAGTCTCATGAGACTCTCTGAACATTTTACTTAGTTCTAAAACAAAAGCCTCAAGGCATTTCATATTTGTACTTTGCTTGTGAATGAAAATTGTACTCACCTCTAAGTGTATTGAATGACCAACATAATATCCCCAAAGACACGGAACATAATATAAGTGGTGAAACCAGATAATAAAGTTGTGAGCCAGGCTCCGTACAAACCAAGACTCCAAGAAATTAAATAACTCTCCTTGGTCTTAAGGAAATGTTGGCAAATTATCAGAGGAATATGAAACATATTTAGAATATTTATTCTTGTTATGGAAATCCTTGGTGATTTTTCAAAGTCATCTTCAAAAAATTGTAGAGGTGAATAAAATATTGACAAAACTATTATAAAGATTAATATTGGGAATTAAAAATCAGAAACCACAATTCCACTTTTACAAAATATGAGTGATGATAGAAGTGTTTTGAAAATCAAATAACAACAAATATCCCCCAATTCTCTCCCAACCCCCAAAATACAATTTTTGAGAAATTAATTACAGAAATTAATCATAGAAAGGTGGAGTTGAGAGCTGGGCATAGCTCATGCCTGTAGTCCCAGCAAGTCAGGAGGCTGAGGCAGGATGAAAGCTTGATCCCAAGAGTTCGAGGCTGCATTGAGTTAAGATAGCACCACTGTCCTCCAGCCTGGGTGGCACAGTGAGACTCTGTCTCTTAAAAAATAAATAAATAAATAAATAAATATAGAGTTGATATGTTTCCATCATCTCTGGAAATTTACCATGTAATTAAAAATGATGTCAACATATTTAATTCATGTAATAGCTTATATAGAGAAGAAATTTTAAAAATGGTATGCTTTCTTAATAAATGGAATTAAGCTAAATGATATTTTGAATTCTAAAACTGTAAGTAATTTCAATCATTTAAAGTAGGAAAGTATAATGCTTAAGCCAGGGTCCAAAAAATAAAACAAATAAAAAAGAAAATAAAGTAGGAAAGTGTTCCTAATGCCACTTGGCTATGCCTTTTGTTGAGATGTTTCTCCTAAATTTAAAATTGTGCGTGGATGTGGAGAGATAAGAACAGTTATAGACTGCTGGTGGGACTACAAACTAGTACAACCTCTGTGGAAAGCAATATAGAGATACCTCAAAGAGATACAAGTAGAACTACCATTTGATCCAGCAATCTCATTACTGAGCGTCTACCCCAAAGAACAAAAGACATTCTATACAAAAGACATCTACACTCAAATGTTTATAGCAGCACAATTCCCAATTGCAAAGATGTGGTAACAACTCAAGTGCCCATCAATACACAAGTGGATTAATAAAATGTGGTATATGTATACCATGGAGTTCTACTCAGCCACAAAAAACAATGGTGATATAGCGTCTCTTGTGTTACCCTGAATAGAGCTGGAACCCATTCTAAGTATCTTGGGATACTAAGTGAAGTATCCCAAGAATGAAAAAACAAGCACCACATGTACTCACCATCAAATTGATATTAACTAATCAACACTTAAGTGCATATATAGTAATAACATTCATCATCAGGTGTCAGGCATATGGGAAGGGGCAAAAAGGGGAGGATATAAACACACCTAATGGGTGTAGTACACACCATCTGGGGAGTGGACACGCTTGAAGCTCTCACTTGGGTGGGGCAAGGGCAGTACACGTAACCTAAACATTTGTACCCCTGTAATATGCTGAAATTAAAAAAAAAAAAAGAAAAAAAATAAAGGCAATATGACCATGGAAAAAATAAATAAATACAATTGTGAAGTTATTTATTTATAGTTTTTCAGGTAAATCTCAGCTTTCTCCAGGACATGACATTCTATGAGGTTTGCTGCTTTCTAGCACAAATAGATAAAATGCTTAATGAGTTCATTACCAACACTAATAGATAATCACACTCCCAGTAAACAATGTCTTAAGGTTAAAGGCAGATGATAGCATGAAAATTTTAGAGAAGCTTGTGCTGTTTGCTTTTCAACTCTTGCCTGTTATTTTGTATTTTCTAGAAGTTTTAATAAAGATGATGTGTGAGTTACCTCTGTCAGTTACTGAAGTAAACATTTTTTTATGATTTGATACAACAATCTTTCTTACAGTGTAGCTGTAGTTTTGTGTTTACCATTTTTATGCCATTGTGACTCAATATATCTCTTATTTCATCACTCCCTTGGTGCCGCAGTTTATTTTTCAAGTTAAATAAAAACACTCACAAAGAAACAAAGAAAGTGCTGTAATCTTCTGACCCTCATGCTGACAATTCCATATATTTTGAAGCAAATAAAGATATGGAATCAGGATTATGAAACAAGCATGCACTTCAGAGAGATGTTTCATGAATTTATTGCTTGACTGTGTAGTGCAACTGCCATAGTTTTTGATAGACAAGGACATATATCCGGAAAATGAAACAAAGATAGTGGCTCACTGTAATTCGAAGATAATAACTACTAGAAGATACAATTGTTCAGCAAATGTGAGATTATTGGTTTCCTAGGGATTTATTAATTTGATGTATTTTAATCCTTGCCTGCTGCAAAGGAAGAATATTGTCACTTAGATGATGGGGTCTCAGTCATTTTGTAAAACATTCTGATCATCTTTTTCATTTATATCTAAAATTTATCTGGCAGTTGGAAAAAGGCCCCTGCTGCACAGCAGTCAGTCACCTACAATGACTGTAAGAGCCCATGTCCAGGCTTCAAATGTCACCACATTGCCATCTTACTGTGAGTGACTGAAATTTACTTCTCATTGTTAGTGGTGCTGAAAATTGCCACGGTTTTCTGCAGCTTATAATGTATTGTCTAAACCAAAAACATTTCCCAGATTGAATTGACCTTTTAGAAAACAGCACTTTCATCCTCAAAATGCAGGACTATTGCAATATTTTATTTAAAAAGGTTATTTATTTATAAAACTTGGAGAAAGGGTAAGGAATTAGAACTGAGTATATCTCTCCACATAATGCTTTGCTGTCAAAAAATACCAAACAAAGACCACTGATTACTTAACCACCCAAATGCTACATTGGAAGAGTGCATTAGAAAAACCACATCTTTCCTATACCTATAGAAAAGAGCAATATAAGGAGTGAATGCCTTTTTTAGTCTGTGTTTTTAATGTGTGTCATTTTGTTACTAAAAAAAGAGTGGGACATTGTCAAGTCTGTTGGGCCACTTTAAACAAAACACAAGTCTTAAAAAACTTTTCCATAGAGTTCTTTCTTAACATTTTTGCACGTGTGTGAGGTATGTGTGTATGTGTTTGTGTGATTTAAGGGAAAAATTAAAAAAAAAAAACACTTAGGAAGAAATCTTAAGCATGTTTATCAAAACAAATTCTTTCACTATGCAGAAATACAAGTTAAGAAACAAAAGTTTGATTAACCAAGTAATTTAAATGAATTTGTACGTAATTGTATCACCAGTATGGTTCATTAGAACAGAAGAAAAAAATACAACAAATGATCTGAGGCAGAGAGCGAACTTAGAAAAGGATAGTCAACTTGAAAAGTTTTTCATATTTTCTTTTTTTTTTTTCTTCTCCTTTTTTTCCTCTCTGTTGTTGGCCATGGTAAGTGAATAAATGGAATGTCTTGAGTCAAATATTTTAGATAAAAAAATTTCAAAGGAATTTTTAAAATATTTGAAAGCACTAAATGTTAAAATTAAGTTAATTCTCAAATGACTTTTAATATTCAGAAGACACTTGAGAAGATCTTAGCACTTTAGGATCATTGTTATATACATAATTAACATAGAATCATCGTGGTGCTAAAATTGCATTCCATTTTATTAAACTTTTTATTTTTTCTAAAAAGATGAAAATACTCCTTCTGCCTTAGCCCTTAGATCATACTGGGGTTTGGCCCATGCCCTGGAGTGTCATGAATGCATTTGTGTCACTATGAAAACTCTGGGTGTTATCCCTTTAGAAGCCTAGATTGTTAGGTCTGGGTGGACGGCAAACAGGTGGCAATGCAGGTAGAGAAAGTGGCTAAAAGTGGAGAGCAGGAGCCAATCAGAATGCAGAAAAGAAACCACAATATCAGATATTTGTGGATAGAGATTTTTCCCTGAATGGAGCATGATCACTGAGGAGCTCCTAATGACCTTAGCTGACCTGAGGACATTACCATCTAATTACCATTATTTTGACCTGCAGTAGGTTTTTTGTGAAGGATTCTGGGAAGATTCATGCGTAGAAAAGAAACTGTTATATAACCCCAACCTGTCAATCACCTAAAGACGGGAAGTGGCAACCAATCCCACCCAGGAGAGAGGTGGGACAATCTAGTGAGCATATAAAAGACCAGTCGTGATAAGCCTTCTGGGTCTTCTCTACTCTCAGAGAATGAGGCGTCTTCCCCTCTAATATGTATTTTCGCTTTGCAATAAACTCTGTGTATGCCGGATTGCTTTGTGTTTGTGATCACTCTGCCATTGGCTTGTCTGGGTACCAGTACTCATTCCTGACACTGGGAACCAAGAACCAGGCAACTTCAAGGCAGACCTAAGAAGGTATCTCTCCATTTGATTTTATTCCAGCACAGAGAAATCACCGAGCTTAGACAAAATTTGATAACGGTGAGACTGATGACAATAATTATGATTGTGATTTCAGTAAATATTTTATAAAATAACTTATTAAAGTCAGTGTAATATTGATAGTTTAGGTAAAAAAGAATAATAAATAGCTAATGTGACTGATAAAATTTTTACTTATAATTCTATTTTGTTCAACTTTTATCACTTATTGAAGATTACTATCTTTTTTTCTGCTTTACTTTAAGATCTACTTTTTGTGTCTTATGTAGCCTGTTCCACTAGAGTATTTTTGCATGAAGACTTGTTTCAATCATCCTGCTTGCAGTGATTTGTTTTTTGAATCTGAGTCTTATATCAAATATGAAAAATTCTTAGGCATTATCACATCAAGTATTTCCTTTTCTCAATTCTCTTATCAGCCTCTTTTTGATTTTTTGGGAAAGACAGCCATTGGTGGTGGTTTCATTATACACTTCATGTCTTTTAACCACTGTTTTATATCTTTTTTTGTCATTCCTATGCTGGATTTGGATGATTTCTTCAGATAGTGATTTCTCCCCAGAGCTTTTAAAATCTTTCACTGAGTTTTAAGTTCAATAATTATATTTTAAAATGTAAAAACCCTAGTCTATTCTTATTCAAATAGTTCTACCTAGTTTTGTTTTGTTTTTGTTTTGTTTTTTGTTTGTTTGTTTGTTTTGTTTTTTGAGACAGAGTCTCCCTCAGTTGCCTGTGCTAGAGTGAGTGCTGTGGCGTCAGCCTAGCTCACAGCAACCTCAAACTCCTGGGCTTGAGCGATCCTCCTGCCTCATTCTCCAGAGTAGAGTAGCTGGGACTACAGGCGCATGCTACCATGCCTGGCTAATTTTTTCTATTTTCAGTTGCCCAGCTAATTTTTTTTTTCTGTTTTTCAGTAGAGCTATGATCTTGCTCTTGCTCAGGCTGGTCTCGAACTCCTAAACCTCAAGCGATCCTCCTGCCTTGGCCTCTCAGAGTGCTGGGATTATAGGTGTGAGCCATCTCGCCCAGTCTCTACCTAGTTTTTATTTTATAAATCTGCTCATATACACAAAAGTATAAGCGAAACAAAGTAAATGTTAACCCTTATCTCACACTATACACCAAAAACAAATCCTAATGGATTGCAGATATATATATATATATATATATATATATATATATATATATATATATATATATATATATATATCAAACAGAAAGAAAATGACTTTTAGAAGAAATTAAGAGAATATCTAATAACCTTAAGTTAGGCAAACAATTATTGAACAGGACACAAAAATTCTAATTTTAAAAATTAAATCATTGTTAAATCAGAACACCTATTTATAAAATGTCATAAGACTGGAAGAAGATTACATAATGAACAAATAAAAATCAGTAAAAGAGGATGGCAGCACAACAGAAAAGACTTTAACAAACATTTCACTGAAGATAATAATGAAACGATCCATTAAGTATACTCAAGATTGTCATTCATCAGGAATGTATGTATGTATATATGTATTAGAAAATAAGTAGATATTTCACTTCTAGGTTGAATTGAATGCTTTATGGCCAGCCAGCACTGCCACTGGGAATAGCTAAAAAAAACTAATCACAGAAATCATATTTTTAAAGACATCAGAAATTTATGGAGAAATAGAAGATGATGAATTAAAATTCCAGTAAATGCTGAATCTTTCAGATTTGAACTGGACATTTACAAGGCCATTTCAGAGAGTAAATTTACCAATTCTTTGTGCAGGCAGGAGGCTGAAGAATTGGGTGGATCCCAGGCAGAAGACAAAATTGGAGCAGAGAAAACCAAACCAGCAGTGCTTTAGATAGTTACACAAACAAATAACCAGTCTGCTCCACAAGACATTTGGAAATATTGGAGCTGCTCTGGGAAGAATGCTAAAAAATTCAGCTAAAAAGAGGGTACAAGAAGGGTAGAAATATTTGGAGTGCCTGGGTGCTAAGGGACTGTCGATTCTCATTTGCAAGCTAGAAGTCAACTAAGTTTTATCAAAACTTAAATTCAGTCTCAACTTACTTCAGTTCCAGACTGGATTAAGGTGATTAGCCGTTTATTCTACCCACTTAATAAAGAAAAGGGTGAGCCTTCTCCGAAAGAAGATAGTATCACTGGAGTCTCTGTAATTTTTTAATAATAATATCTATAATTCATTATAAATTTAATGGTCATTTAATTATATAAGACAATGTGACCAATATCTAAGAAAAAATAGAAATATATAGAATATATAGAAATATATAGAATATATATATAGAATATATATCTATAGAATATAGACAATAGAAGAAGATATACAGATGATGTAAAATATTATCAGTAGCAGAAAGGACTTTAAAACGTCTATAAGTAATATGTCCAAAAAATAAACAAAGATATGAAGAATATTAATGAAAAGACATACCATTTTAACAAAGACACATAATCTGTAAAAAATGAAACACAGACACTGATGGGATTAAGACCACTGGGTCTTAGGGATGCTATGTTTGAGACTGTGAGAAGAGAGGAGGTGAAGGAATTGCCTGAGCAGAAGCCTGAAATAAAGGCAGATGTTAACTGCCTAGTTGGGGGACATATATCAGTGATCTGGGAGCAGAGAAAAGCATGCTCCAACCTCAGAGCCTAAGGGGTCTCATCCTCACCTACCTGCGCAGGTGGGGAGCTCGAGGTTGGGGACCTATCCCACGGTGCTCCGCAGGGGCCCAACTCGCATGGAGGGTACCTCAGTCATCTGTGAGGACCCTGCTATGGGTGGTGGGGCAGGGAAAGAAGGAGAGAGGGCAAGGAGAAAAGAGAGAGGGGGGATGGGATGAGCCGCTCACTGCCCAGCTGGGTCAGCACCTGGGCGCTAGGCCAGACCTCAGGCTCCTACTTGTGGCCACACAGCTGCCAGGCCTCAACATGCAGCCAGGTAGACCTGTGCACGCTGCTGCTGGCACTGCTGTTAATATTTTTGTATGTATTTCCTGGACACTTTACAGGAGTTTCTTTTCTAGGGTATGTGTCTAAAGTGCAGAATTGTGTGTCGGTGCTATGCAAATGTTTGTTTATCTTTTTCCAAAATGTTAATGGAAAAGAACCCAATAATTTAAAGAAGTTTATTCTGAGCCAAGCATGAGGATGATGGCCTGGGGCCAAAGCCAAGAACCCTTGAGCAAGTGGTCTCTCCGTGGTTGGCTTACACTTTGATTTTATACATTTCAGGGAGACAGGAATTACACGGAAAGTCATAAATTAATACATGGTAGTTGTACATTGGTTTGGCGGGAAAAAGCAGGACATCTCCAAAGTTGGTCTTATAGGTTATGGATGGGTTTACAGAGTCTTAGCTTTGTAATTGGTTAAAGAAATGAAGCTTTATGTAAAGGACTTAGAAGGTTTTAAGTTAAGGAAGTCTGTTAATCAGAGAGAGACATGCTACGGACATATGCTCAGACTTAGGAGATCTGCTGTGTAAATTGAGGACCTGCCCTGTGATTCAAGCTTTGTCTTGCATAGCCTTAGGCCTGTTAATGAGTTACAGAGGATATCTCCAAGAAGGGAGGGGAGCATGGTGAGATGAGGCTGACCTCCCTTTTCAGGGCCAGCAACTCAGCTTTCGGGTATTTCTAGCATCCCTTTGGCCAAGAGATGATCCATTCAGTTGGCTAGGAGGCTTAAGATTTTATTTTAGTTCACAATGTCTTTCAAAGTCATTGTATTAATTTATTTTCCTCTTAGCAGTGGATGAAAGGTCGTGGTGCCTAACATGCTCACCAACATTGGGAATTGTTCAACCTCTTTTATTTTTCTTGGTAGGGTGGGTGTGAAATGGTATCTTACTGTGATTTTAGTATTAACTTTTGTGATTACTAATGAGGTAGAAAAGATTGTTTCACAATTTGCTGTTGTGTATGTTGGTTTCCTTTTTATGTAATTCTAGTATATATCTTTCACCTACTTTTCTATTTGTTGGCTTTTCTCATATCTATGAGCTTTATAAAAAATGTTTACTTATCCTTTAATTTTCCATATATATTCTTCCAGATTTTTTATGATCCTTTGCTGAAAAAATAGATTTGTTTTGTAATTTTTAAACTTTCATCTCCCCCTGGAATTGAGTTTTGTTTTTTCAATTGTATGGTGCAAGGTTAGGAGCTGATTTCAATTTTCTCATGTGCACAAGCAATTGTCCCAGTATCATTTCATCCTTTATTATAAACATGCAATGTCCAAAGTTTTGTGAACAAAATTACATATTTATGTGTGTGTGTGTGTGTGTGTGTGGATAAATTTGAGATTTTCTATTTGTTCCATTTGTCTACAATTGCACTATTACTAATATATATGGATAACTACACATTCATATTAAATTTTTATATTCGGAAAGCCATAACTTCTCCCTATTCTACTTTCTCAGAAGGCTCTGTTATATTTTAGTTCTAAGTTCTTTCAATTAAGTTTTAAAATCAGCTTATCAAGTTCTAAAAAATCCTTTCTTTGAGATTTTTAATATTAGTATTATGTAGGTAATCTATCTCAAGTAAAGTTTTTGGCCTCAGTGTCTAATTTTCCTGATTTTAATAAAGCCATGCCAGGTTTTCATTGTTGTATTCTTTCTATCCTTTAACTTTCTTCATATTCTGTGTGCATTTCTTATAAGCAAAATAAGCTGAATTTACTCATTTATGTTTCCCATATTTCTTTAAAAATCAAGATATATTTTTTAATATATTTTTAGAATTCTCTGCAAGGTTTTATACTTTAAAAATATTATCATATATATCTGTGTGTGTGTGTGTAAAGTTATATTTGCTAACTAATTGTTGCAGATGTTTATAAATACAATTCAATTGATTTTAGTATATTGATTTTTGAAACCCAGTGACCTTACCACTGTTATTATTTTATTTATATTTTGAGGGGTTTTTTTGGCATATCTTATGAACAAAATCATGCCATCTGAAAAACATGATATTTGAGTTTCTTTCTTTTCAATTCCTTAGGCCAGTTCATAACTTCAAAGAACCTGATGCTTAAGTCAGATGCAAAAATACTGAAGACCTCAGAATGGGATAAGTTGGTTATTCAAATAATTAAAGAAAGATCACATAGTAGACAGTATTAAAAAACTTCATTGTTCATCCACAGCATATAGCCTTAAATTTTCCCTTAATATAAGGAACTAAATAAAAACACATTTATAAAAGTTTTAATAAAATAAAGAATATGTTTTAATTAAAATATAATTAAAAATATTTATTGTTTCATCAAGATAGGTCTCAGAGTCTAGGTGGTTAGATTTTTATGAGAAAAATAGCACTGTTTAAATATTATACAACATATAATGCAGGGAAGAATTCTAACAGACAAACAGATATATCTAAAATATATCTGTTCCTACTAATCAATAAAAATAAGACAGTAATCTCATAGGACAAAATTTGGAAAACAGATATGAAGAATCAATGCAAAAATAATTGTACAAATGGCAATTATAGTTATTAAAGTTGTACAGATTCACTAGTAAATAGAAAATTAGAATTTTTTAATGAAATATCATTATTCACCCATCAGACTAGCAAATATTAAAATTATTGATTAGTTTTAGAGAGGATATGGGAAATTTAGTCTCATACAAAATTATACCAGTGTGCAGTGTTGCAATCTTTGAGGCCATATTACAATACCTATCTAAATTTAATAGGGCGTATCATTTGAGACAGCACTGTCACTTTTGACATCTCTCCTTCAGAAATATCCACATGCACAAAAAATTCATATACTAACAGGTTTGTTGCAGCACCAAATGATTATAATGGTATGTACATGCTATTTAATACTATGCAACCATTATAAAATAAGCAAGTGGATTTATGAAATTGACTTAAAATATGTCTGATAAAAATTGCCAAAATATATCAGGATGTATTTTACATCCATAGAGTGGAATACTACTCAACAATAGAGAGGAATGAACTATTCATGATCTCCACAACATGCATGAATCTTCTGAGTGAAAGAAGCCAGACAAAAAAGAGCACATATTATATGATGCATTTATATAAATGTCTAGAAATGTAAATTAACCTACAATGAAAGAAGATAGATTAGCGGATGTCTTGGGAAGGAGATGGAGGGAGAGAAAGCTTCAAAGGGACAAAGGAAAATTTTGAGGCTAATGGAAATTTTGATTATTTTGCTTGTGGTATGTACATACTGATCAAATTGTACTCAGTAAATGTGTGTGGTTGCTATACTTTAATTGTACCTTAGTAAGAATGAAAATCAAAAATGTCTTGAGAAAGCTAACATTTTTAGGATGTTTAAATTTAGGTCCTTTCCTGGCTCCATTCCAGGAAAGGAAACTTCATCACTTAGGAAGACTAGACTAAGGTATTTACTTTGTTTGGAAAATTGTATCATGAACCATATATAGCTTATGGCTAACTAAAACTATAGCTGACCATTGGAAGACCTGACATCATCTGACGAAGTGCATAATCACCTTGGTGGTAGGAGAGTTAGTTTTTCACAGCCACACAGAAGGATTATCATTAATCATTGTAGGAAAGCATGAATGGGATATTCACTGGTTACAAATAACTCTTGGTCAGAACAGGTGATATTAGTAGTCCTGTTATCAGAATGAGTGGATATGGTGAAACTATAAAATAGCTCACATCAAAAAAATAGTTGAATTTAATTGTTATTTGATGAGGCTTCTAAATTTTCTAGATTCATTTACTAGCTGTAGATCAAGACTTTATAATATTATCATTATTCAAACTCTTTTGTGGCTTCCAAACTTTTTCAAAGTAATAGATCCTTTAATCAAGCAATATATCATTCAAAACACTGACCTCCATCAGCACCCTTGCTGTAGATAAAAGCAGAACCTTATAACCATTCATTATTTTATGTCTACCTTTTTAATCTTTATAATGAATAAAAATAATGTAACTAGATAACATTGACCACAAGATTTGCCATATAGGGTTTGTAGATGATTGTTGCTGATATATCAGCCTCAGCAGCTGTTTGTGTACCTTGTTTGTATGACAGAGTTTTCAGAAATTCAAGATTCATACAGATAAGCAGTTTAAAATAATATTTTTTAAATCAGTTCCCATTGCAAACTGAGTATGCTGTCCAATTAAAGTGATCTGGAAGCTTGAGGTGATGGTAACAAATGTTTGTCTCTAAGTTGAAACACTAATATCAAACAACCAATTTTATTCCTTACCAAAATGTCAGGCAAGAAGCACCAAACATTTAAAATGAGTGTTAAAATTATCTAATATGAAAATGTCACAACTCAATGTGTTATGTATTTACTTGCTATTGCACAACTTTTACTCTTTGATAGGCACACATAAAGCAGACATAACTGAGCTTGCCTGACATTTCACAGTGGTGGACACACAAAAACCAAAATCAAAATTGAAGGAAAAACTGGAGTCAGAACAAGAGTGACAAACTCAATAACCAGCAAAACACTAAAAGAAGTTCAAACATACTAATCCAGATGGCAGGAACACTGTGGTGGGCAGAATTCTAAAATGACCTCCAATGATCCGTGACTTCAATTAATCCCTTTCCTTTTTGTATGGGTAGAGCCTTTAAATTACTTTTGATGAATAGAATATGGCAAAGGTGATGGGCTATAACTGTCATGATTATATTAAATTGTGTGGCAAAGGTGAAGGTATTTTGCAGATGCAATTAAAACCCTTGATTAGTTGACTTAAGCTAATCAAAATGAAGATTGTCCTTGGTGAGCCTAACTTAATCAGTTGAAACCAATAAAAAAGAGGTTCCAAGGATCAGAGATAGAAGTCAGAGTCTCTCCTGCTGGTCTTGGAAAAACAAGCCACCATGAGTTGTACAGCTGCAAGGAATAAATTCTATTAATACTAACAATCATGTGAGCTAAAAGAGTCCCCTGAGCCTCAGATGAGACCCTAATTCCCATCAGCACCCAGGATCAAAGGACAGAGAAGTGAGAATATGAGCAGAGAAACAACTAAGCTGTGCCCAGACTTCTTGATCTACAGACCTTGTGTAGATAATAAATGTTTTGTTGGCTGGGTGCCATGGCTCACATCTTTAATCCCAGCACTATGGGAGGCCAAGGAAGGAGGATTGCTTGAAGCCAGGAGTCCAAGACCAGCCTAGGCAACACAGTGAGACCTCATCTTTACAAAAAAATTTTAAAATTAGCCAGATGTGGTGGTGCACGCTTGTCCTAGCCACTCCAGAGGCTAAGGCAGGAGGATCGCTTTAGCCCAGGAGTTCAAGGTTACATTGAGCTATGATTGGATCACTGCACTCCAGCCTCTGACAGAGGGAGACTCTGTATCTAAGGGGAAAAAAAAACGTGTTGCCTTAAGTCATTACATTTGTGGTAATTCGTTATCTAAGAATAGGGGGGAAAATGACAAAAAAATCAAGATACAGGCTAATTTCAAAAAGCACTTCATTTTTGTAAGAAGACTAGATGTCAGATTTAAAAAATGAGGGATTATACTATTAGATGATTACTAAAATGACCTGAATAATATTTCTTTGGAGGATAGTAGCCAATGCCAATTATGTTATGCTAATTCACAATATTGAGGAATGTGTTTCAAAACAGGATTTCAATACAAGTAATATTTGATTACAGTTTATTATGTCAGCATTCTTGTAAATTCCCTCTCTTTTATAGACACACACTAATTTAATCCTCATACAAAAAATTGTAAAATAGCTATTATTATTCTATCTTCATATTTCAGTCACATACTTAGGAAAATTGCCTAAGCTCACAAAATATAGTGTAGCATAGCTGGGATTTAAAGCCAAGCAATCTGGCTCCAAAGTAAAACAAATCCTTATGATTAATATGATATTTTTACCTTCTGAATAAACATTTAAAATGTTGAAGAGATTGAAAGTTAATTGTGTTTCAACACATTTAACAGTTGGATGATCAAGGTGAGTAAAATTATTCTAATCCAAAAAAACATATATCTCTAAAAAGACTTTCTTGACTCCCTGTTAAATTCACACTAAATGCAAAAGATAGTTGATATTCTTGCCCACTGTTGCCTCTCATAATAGGAAACAAAATTAAAGACTTGATTGCAAGGATACAAGAGCACAGAACAGGTTCATTTTCACTGTATCTTTGATTCCATACCTAATTTTATGGATGGAATAAGATTTTAAATAATTTTTGTGTGTTCTTCAAAAAAATTTGTTTCCAAAGAGTAGCCTTCTTCATAGATGTTTTTCAACAGAATTTAGTTTTTACTGAAAGCCAGCAAAGGAAAATATTCAAACCACCTTTTTCTTCTCTGATAAAATGCTATTATTTTAATTTTTTCCCCTATGTCAGGGGTTGTTTGAAAATGAACCATACAATAAACAAATGTTATATACTGGATACAAAGAGAGAGAGAGAGGTGCTAAGTCTCACCATATTTCTGGATATAATTGAAAATATTTATTAATATAATTTCCACAGAGGATATGATAGGTTTTGAAAAGATTCCGTGATATGGTAGGTTTTGAAAAGTCTTCTTTCGTAATTTTCTATTTCTACTGGGCTTGATCATACTTTCTCTTATATTATTATTTTCCCTCTTAGACATATCTGCTTAAATAGATTTTAAGCATGAGTCTTCTCAAATTATCTCTTGAGTAAGTGATATCACATTGTGGGAGATACAGTCATGTACCTCATGACAATGTTTCGGTCACTCATGGACATCCTGTATGAATGATGTCCCATAAAATCATAACACCATATTTTTACTGTACTTTTCTGTTTAGATATGTTTAAATATATAACTACTTGCCATTGTTTTATAATTTCCTATACTATTCAATACAGTAACATGTTGTACAGGTTTGTAGCCTAGGAGCAATAAGCTATACCATACAGCCTAAGTGTTTAGCAGGCTGTACTATCTAGATTTATAAGTACACTCTATGATGTTTACACAGTAATGAAATTCCTAACAATGCATTTTTCAGAACATATCCCTATTTTTAAGTGTCACATAACTACTTAAATCCAAAACAACATTTTAGAAATAACAAGGTACATCAGAGAACATTATTAATTAACTCTTTCATGCCATTAGTTACTGTGTCAATGTTGAAATGTTCCAAATAACATAAGCACCTACTCATTTTTCCTTTAGGGAGTAAAAAACCAAATAAGCCTTAATAAATTGAAAGGAAAACAATGAAGTACATCACTAAAAAGTAATGGAGAGTGTTAAACATCTAGAGCACATTTTTTATTTTAATCCACACATGCAAAAAATAAAGTGAAAGTTTGGAATTACATTTGACATCCTTTCTATTTCAGAAGATGCTGTTTTATGCTATATTGTTTATAGTTGCTTATATGTATGCAAAAGTTCATTTAATATCCCTTTTAAATACATTTTTGCTATGCACACTCTTTTGGGTTTTGATGCTTTATGAACATAGGTAATGTCTCCCTTAACCATTTTTTAGCTTTCTAAGAGTGGGGAAAATGTTCTGTGCTTCTGTCATTGTTTCCAGCACCCACACAGTGCTTTGCATACCAAGAAGCTTAATTATTGAGTGTGGATCTGTTATTTGCTTGCTTGACCTTATCTACTGCATGTATTTGACCTTTCATAGGCTCAAAGTCTCATAATTAACCTAGCCCTTTTATGTTTCATTAAATTTCAATTCCTAATGCATAGTTTCATAAGTGGAGGATGAAAAACCCTTCATGTTAAACTAGCATAATGCATGAACACTATAATCCTCCCACTCCATGCTCTCAGGCATCTAGAGAAACACATCTAATCTAAGCTTCTCTAGCAAAGCTGAGGACTTAAGTCCAAAACTGGGAATATATGCTTATCCAGACTGTAACACTCTGTAGTTACTATGATTTTATTTTAAAACCATAGAATTTTTATTGTTGCAGATAAAAAGATGCCCATCTTGGTTTAAAAGAATTTCTCATGTAGTGTTTTTTTTTTTTTTTTTAAAACAAAACTTTAGACAAATTTAGTGAAGTTTATTTGAGCAACGAACAATTCATGAATCAAGCAGCACCCTGAACCAGGAGAGGTTCAAGGAGTTCCACCCAGTATTGTGGGCAGGCAGCATTTATAGACAGAAATATGAACTGACTTATAATAACAGCTTGATTGGTTGTAGCTCAGCATCTGCCTTATATAGACACGTTATGATTACTTATCAGCCTGTGATTGGCTGAAACTTGTCTATTGTGATTAGCTGATTTAGCTACTTTTTATAAGATCATGCTCTTAATTAGGTTGCAGTTTGTTTCTATAATAGGTTGGGTTGCAGTTTGCTATGTAGAAGCTTAAAATTAACTAGGCAACTTTAGGCCAAATTTAATTTAATTTAACAATGTAAAGAATATGGTTATATTACTAATTGACAAATATATTTTTTAAAAAACATAGTATTTTCCTTTTTAAAATTTATTTACTTTAATTATCAAATGACAAATTATATACATTTATGGCTTTGTTTTAAAAATATGTTTCAACATTAAAGGGAGTAACTATTATTGAATAATTGCAAAGCCATAAAAATTTTTAAAAATTATTACCTTTTTTCTACTTTCATTTTTGGGCTTCTTTTAAATTAGGAGTATAAATCTTGAAGAGAAGATTGCAAGGTGAATATTGTTCCATCTTCTTAGAAGCAGATGTAAATTTCTAAACTATAATATTAAAAAGGAAAGCTATTTTATAAAAAGCTTCTGTTAGACATACCAAAGTAACATTTAGTCTTCTAGAATTATAAGGATAAAAGTGAGAAATTTGCATTTCTTACAATAAGCAAGCAAAAACCGGGCATTTAGTTACCTTTTATTCTTACCACTTTATCTTGAGACATGCTAGCACTATATTTACTTATTTATTTATTTTTTCAAAAATGAAAGACAATAGTATGAGTAAGAATAAAAATAGCAGCCAATGAATTTTATTATAAGAGAGAATTATTTCTGTTTTCTGGGGCTTTCAAAAAAGTTAATTAATATTTACAAAGCAGTAGTTTAATGAATTATAAATAACAAGATATCAGCAAACTAAATGAAAAAGACTTTATCAGATCAGGAGGAACAAGTTCAAGATGAAGCCTTATCATATTAATAGATTGGATAAATAAACCCAAAGGTATTTGTTCAAAGAGATTTAAATGCGTGCCTTCATTGTTTTAAAAAAAAAAAAAAGAAAAGGTATTTCAATTCTCCAATTAATTACTTTCTGGCCTAAGTCCTAGCCAATCTCTTCTCTGTGTAATTCTAGTAAAATTGCTCCTTGCTAATCTTACTTCCATCAAATTAAATACCTTCTATCCTTCCTTCTTGATTCAAAGAATCATTAAGACATTTCCATTAGACTTTAAAATAACTGAGTTATGCTGCTCAAATTCTGCCAAACTCTTATTTTTCTCTTCTTGGAATTATAAGCACAAATGATTCTAAGGGGGGAAAATAACACTACTTATAATATTTTGAGAGACTAACATTATTAGAATGTATTATTATAATTTTACAACTTGAATCAAAAATTTCATTCTTCTCTCCTAGCTCTATGTAGCTTTGAATAAAATTTCCTGCCTCATCCTACTCTTATATCTACCCTCTATAGTGAAATTTTGCATTTCTCATTCTCCCAGAAATTTTTGTCGGTTAATCTCTTGTCCTGGTTTTTGTTTGTTTGTTTTTGACTCCTTCCAAGATGCAGGAAGCCTGACAGTGAATTATTTAATATCCATTTGGCTGAATCATAAACAAGTCTTAAGGTATCAGGCAGCAGACAAGTCTTAAAGTGTCAGGTCGAGATGTGTAGCAATCAATGGGCAAGTAGTAAAATTATAAGAATGTACAATTTACATAGCAAGATGATATTTGAACATAAAACAATCTGGCCGTTGTCTGTCCAAATCAAGCATTGACTTTTTCCATATCATTTACCTGGTATTGTTTGCAAACTGGCAGAATCTTCATTATTGAAATGTAGAGTGTTTTCTTAATTATTAGATGCAAAGTTTTATGAAAATATATTACTTTGATTTCAGGGTTTTATCTAACTTATTGGTTGCACAGTATTAATTTTTATATGTTAAGTAAAATTTTAAAAAAATCAAAGCTAAAATATGTTTTTATACCATAATTAACTGGTTGTGTGTTTGCAATTTACCTATATTTCTATAATTGAATAACCAGGATATTACACCTTAATACTTCAAGCAATATTCTAAGACTGAGTAAAATGGGGATTACATTTCACCTCTTCCTCTTATTTCAACATCCTTCTACAAACCTATTTCCTGACTTGTGGAATAAGCAAGATAAGATGACAATTCCCTCTGGAGTGTATCAAAACATGCCAGAGCAATAAAAACTATGATAGCAAAGATTAAGGTTTCTGACCCCAATTGTGGCATCCCGGCTTTTTAGACAGCCACTGGAGAATGGCCTTGAGCCTCTATCTCTCTTTCTCTAGTCAGTGCACAAGGTGTTTCACAAACATTTTGAAACTAAGAAATCTCTTTTTCCGAATTGAGCTCTAGGGATGATTTAAATCTTTTTTAACCCACTGGCAAATTTCTCCAACCTCGAGGGTTAATCGACCATTCAGTCAATAAACTTTTGAAGACTTGAAGTGAAAAGTTATAGAAGTCTACATGGAGACACATAGGGGGCATATTAAAGGGAAAAACATAAGTTCTTTTTTCCCATTTTATTTAAAATTTTTTAAAACAATATTTTATTTTTTAATTGATAAATAATTGTACATATTCATGATGTACATAGTGATGGATCAATACACATAGTGTTTAGTGATAAGATCAGGGTAACTAGCATATTGATCATCTCAAACATCCATCATTTCTTTGTGCTGGGAACATTTGATATCTTTCTTCTAGCTATTTGAAACTATATATTGCTGTTAACTATAGTCATCCTACAGTTGAACACTAGAACT
This sequence comes from Microcebus murinus, assembly GCF_040939455.1. NCBI lineage: Eukaryota > Metazoa > Chordata > Mammalia > Primates > Cheirogaleidae > Microcebus > Microcebus murinus. The sequence goes on from NC_134116.1 coordinate 54,930,622, forward strand.
TATTTGTCCTATCTAGTTGTAATTTTATATTCCTTGAAAATCTCTCCCTCTCCTTTTCTTCTCCCTACCTTTCCCAGCCTCTAGCTTCCTCTATTCTACTTTCTACTTCTATGAAATCAACTTTTAAACTTCCACATGTGAAGGAGAATATGCAGTGTTTAACTTTCTGTTCCTGGCTTATTTCAGTTAATATAATGTCCTCCAGTTCCATCCCTATTGTCGTGTATGACAGGATTTCATTTTTTATGACTAAATAATAGTCTAGAGTTATACAGGCTACATTTTCTTTATCCATTCATGTGTTGTTAGACACCTAGGTTGATTCCATATCTTGGCTATTGTGAAAGGTGCTGTAATAAACAAAATATCTTATTTAAAAGAGATAATAACTGAATTATGAAAATCAATGAAACATGCAGTCAGAATAGATGTGATTGTATTAACAATAAACTGTTGACATAGACTTTGATTTCCTATTGTGTTTAAGACACTATGTTACACATAAAGATGGATTTGGCACAGAGTTTTCCCACAGAGATCCTTGCACCAGAAATAAGAAATGGAGACCATACATAGGGTAGAATATAGTAAATGCTAAGTGCCATAAGAAAGGTATGAATCGGCATCATAGAACATCACATGTGCTAGTTTTCATGAAGTAAAATCAAAGAATACTTTCTAGGGAAAGTAGAACTTGAGCAAGGTTTAAAGAACTGATAGAATTTAACTGTGGGAACTGGGTAAAGAAAAGACCATTCACAAAGAGAAAAAAAAAATGTGTCAGCAATAAAAGGTACTTGTATGCTAAAGAGTTTTACTTTAATGCTGTAGAACAGATTTTTCAAATTTTTTTTTTTTTAGAATATCAATGTCTGTTGAGTTGTAAATGGATATTCCATTACAAAGAAAGATCCGAAAGAATTAATTTCTCTGGAACAATGAAATTATCCCTGTAGATCAAGAGAACTATAGGGCTAATCCTCATGGAGTAGAGACTATTATTATGACCACTACTACTACTGCCACCACCACTGTCATTAGTACCACTAAATGGGAAAAAGAAAAGCAGCCTGATTGATTTTGTGCCTTATAAAGGTACCTTAACCAGCAATGTTTTATAGTAGGTAAAAACAGGGACAATAGGGTGATTTTGCTAAAACAGAGGTTATATCATGTCACTTTTCTAATTATTACTTTGCAGCAGCTTCTGATTTCACTTAGAGTAAATGCCAAACACCTTGTTCTGGCCTTTAAGGATGTCAGTTTAGTCCCTACTATCTCTCTGTCTTTATCACCTTTTTCTCTCTCTCAAACTCACTTAACTACTACTCCAGCCATACTGCTCTATCATCAAACTTTGTTAAAACTAACCACCTCATTATAACCTTTCCATAACTTTCAATCCCCTTGCCCTGCTCCATTCTTGTTTATCAAACTTATTACCCTCCCATATCCAAACATTTATTTATTTTTGCTATCTGTCACCCACAGTTGAGTGACTGCTCCAAGAAAAGAGGGACAGATTCAGTTCCAGCACCTAGGACAGTGCTCAGCATGTCATAGTTACCAAAATGGTTATAGAAAGAACCAAGTGGAGAGAAAACTAAAGGTGTGGAGATTAATTGAAAAGTGTTTTGTAACAGTGAATATGGGAGGAAATAAGGGCTTCAACTTTGATAGGATTAGAGTAGATGAAAAAAATCACTATTTAATTACAAACTATTATTTTAGGCATGTATTATAATGGAAAGGGATGGTCTGTGAAGGCAGATCTGGTCCAAACCCTAGACTCCTATGTTAGTGGAGTGGCTGTCTGCAAAATACTTTATCTCTCTGGACCTCAATTTTTCCTCTATAGGAAAAAAGTTTTCTTTTCAGATTACTATAGTTTATAGAGAAAATAAATATTGAAATGATGGCCTAGATGCAAGTACTGACATCATTACTGTGTCACATATTAGAACATATTTTAATTAGGATTAGACTTTTTATTTGTATTGAGACTCTGTAGTAGATTTTAAGTGCAAAAGAGTACACAAACTTCATGATTTCTATATTTTCCATAGTTCTTTAGTTATGGTCCTATTATTATTATTATTTTTCACATGACACTGAAAATCAACTAACAATAAAAAAACACATTTCTTGAAAATTCATGATCTGATGTTAATATTAACCAAATATATACCTAATATGTTTTACAATGTATCCATGGCCACACAATATATAAATGAAAGAGCTGGCATTCAAATTCAAATCTTTCTGGACTTCGAGTTTTTCTCATGCTCTTTTATATACCTACTATGGGATTTTATAGTTCTTTAATTGATATATTTTTTCCCTAGGTAAGGTTCATCTCTGTCTTACAAGTTTTCAAAAATGTAGCTTCTCCTTTGTTTATCACATTTTACACATATACCTAAATTGTCTATTCGCATTACCTCTTTCTTCACAGACTTCCAATGACTTCCTACTACATGTTGATCCAAAAATAAATGTTAGATTGTGACCTTTAAATGTTTACTCCAAATTGTTGTTTCCAGCTATTATTTACCATCTAAGTTTATGACCCTTTGAACACAGCTCCACAAGTGCATCTGCAATGCAGCAGTTATGGCTCCCAAAGCGTGGAGTGGTCTTAAGTAAAGGAATGTAAATTAATATAATTTGGAGAATTTTTTTCAAAATCCCACTTCATTACCTTAATGGACTTTTCTAGGCATGGGGATCGGAGCTTCAGAATATTTTAAAGCTCCTTCAGTGATTCGAATATACCTCTCACTCTCCAAGTCATGGTTGGAAGCTACCATCCACGAGAATAATGTTTTTAAAAATATTCTACTTTGCATCCTCAGTGCCTAGCTTAATGCCTACGTGGCAGCAGCATGACCATAGATCATGTCCTCTTCTACTTGGTAAAAGAGAAAGAAAGAGACAGAAAGACACCAAGCAAAACTCTCATCTGTGAGTTCAAGGTTAATGAATAAAATAGAACTAGGCTTGAGTTTAAAAAAATATTGTATATATATTTTCAGAAAGAAGTGGTGATTGTTTTCTAGGTAGACAGTGGAAAGAAACAGTATAAGATGAAATGCAGATAAGATTGAAATGACTATTTCATAGAAGACAGAGAAGAAATTAGTGTAACTGGAAAGTAATAACACACATACATAATGAATTTAAATACTTAGGTTGGTAACAAATATAACTTTTCTGCCATTCCTTTTACCAGTTTGAGTGTAGCATCATGGGATTTGAGGCTCAGTGATTGCCACATTTTAAATGTCTTCAAACTTAAGTTTTTAAAATAAAGTTACTAATACAGTGTATTAATTCTTATCTCAATGAAAGGTAGAACTACCAACTAATTACCCTGTTGCACAGATGTTCTCTGATCTTTCTGGCCTTTATATCTTTTTATTACATATTTTGTCAGTCTGGATTGGCCCTTGCTCACTTGGCCTCTTATTATAAAATTCAGCAAAGAGCTCACCTCTTTAGTAACCTTCCCCTGACCCCTGCAACATTAGGTTAAAAATATATGGTCTGTGCTCTCATAAAATCATATTATTCACCCCACCACACCAATCACATCTTGAGCACAATAGCCGATTTACTTATTTTCTTTAGCCATATTCCTTTAAGAAGGAAAGACATTATTTATTATTAAATTTTAATCACTTGTTTTACTGTTTGATGCATAGTAGTTTTAATTGCAACAGTTTCAAGGAGAATTCCTTATCTATAGTTGAAAAATCAAACTTGAAAACTTGTTGCTATAGGTCAAAGTCAATGGAAACTTTGCTAAAGGGAAACTGGGGGAAATTGGCCCCACTAAGTTGGATGGAAATGCGAGGGAGGCAATAAGACCTTCTCTCTGATGTTGCAATGTGCACCAATAAAGGAGTCTGGAACATCCATAGATGCCTTTTTTAGGTATATAGGAAATAAAATGCTCAAAAAACAATAAAGTTGTAATGTGAATTCTCTATTTGTACCTAAGTTCATTTTGAGTTTAGCACTTGTTCAAGTATCTATATAGGTTTTCTTTCTTTGCTTCTAATACAAAATACACATTCATTTTGATTCATTCAATTTTTATTGGGAAAATATTATACAGATTGATTCTGAGGGAATTTTTTTCAAGTAAATGATTCTTCTTAATATAGAAAAGGAGCCAGACCTTCTTTGTTAGAAATTCTAAGAAACTAAGATATACAGATCATTTGAGATATGTACCAGATATTGCTGTCATTAGGCTTAGTGTCTATTTCTTAATGTTTTTTTCTCTAATTAGTTTTAGTTCCCCGTTTAATAGTATTGGATTAACCTTGTCTCATCATGATATCTAATTCGATATGCATAAATTAAATCAAGTTTTATTCATTTTATCAGGATTTGTAAAAAAAGACAAAAATGTATAATAAAGATCCTTTCCTGTCGCCAAGCCCACCTTTGAGGAAATATTGTGGATTAATACTGCCTTGGTTAAAGTCAATTATAGGAGCAGCAGTTTTATATGCAGAAAAGTACCAGGCTCTAAAAAAGGCAGTTTCTAGGTATGATAATTATAAAATTATATTAAAACATTTATTTAGTTCACAGCAAATCCTTTATGAAATGGAAGATCCTGGAGCTGAAATACAGCCAGATTTGGTAACAGCATGCAAACAATCTTCAGAGTCAAAAAAATCATTCAAAAATGTCTAATCCCATAACTGTACCAAAGCTGACAGGTGCTCACTACACAGAACATTAATTTGGGAGATTTAGAGGAGATTTTAAAGATAACCTTCTGTGCCCAATATGTTAAGAGCAAAATATCTCAGAATAAAAATACCAAATATTTCATAATCGATAGGAAAGATCAAGACACAAAATTGAGGAAGAGAATACTTTTAACCCCAGAGTAGTTATACAGTTTCATTAAGTTTTTCTGTTTACACTGACAGAGTGGAATCTAGGCAAGAACATGAAAATAAAATCAGAATTATTTCAGTTCATATATAATAAAAATTTCAATAATTAGAATGATGGATCACAACCCAAAGCTGTTTGATGTATAATACCTTCAGCATGGTCCTATGATGCACTTTTGAAAACCTAGATAAGGATTTTGAAGGACAACGTTGGTAAAATCCTCTCCTCTTGTTTCCCAAATTTCCCAGCAGTGCAATGAGCTGCATCCTATCCTAACAACTTCCCAGTGCCATGCAAGCAAACATAACAATTTTTTTTTTCAGAGTCTTCAATGCTCACCTGTGTCTTCAAGTAAGTTCTAAATCACTACCTTAATAAACTAAAAATCAACAAGTGAAGGAGTTTAGAGAAAAGCAGAAAATATACTGAATACAAGAATAAATGACCAAAATGGGAAGCATACATTTGATCTTACTAAGAAAGGTCAAAATGACATTAATATGATTTAAATTTATAAAAGTTTGTAGATCAAAGGGTAATTGATTTCTAAAAATTATATTATCTCAATATTTTTACTTGGTTACATGAGCTTGAAAACATCAGATTAAAAATGTCACACAAGAAACCTGTTAAAGGAAGGCTCCTAGAGAAACAATACACCATGGATTAATGACCCAAGGGTAAAGAAGCTAAGACTTCAGAAACTATCTCTTGATGCTTTTTCTAAATATGGTCAAAATATTCTTCTATCAGAATGACTTTAGAAAACATGACAAGCAAATCAAACAAATTGACAAAACGGTTTACATCTGTGTATGTAGTACTTCCTGATCTTCTAGTGCTGCCTATAAGTAGACCAAGGTGGGTAAGTGCATGCAAAAAGTTTTAATTTTATCCACCCAGCTAACTTGAATCCACTCCTGTGATATACAATCCATTGTATATAAGGTCTTAATTCTACCTCAGGTTTGGTCTCTTCCCATTAAGTCTACAAGCCTTGTTAACTTCAACAAAGTCTTTGTGAATATTTTCAACTCCATTTTTCAGTTTTTTGAACCCAGCCTGAAAACTCAAAGCTGAAGCAATCCAACTGACTGATTTCTTTGTTCCTATACCTAGACAGTTGAATCCGACTGGAGAAAATCACAAAACCCTCAGAAAATTGCCTCTACACTGTAATGTTCTCTGACCTCGACAGGGCCATTTACACTGCTCATCAATTTTTCTCTGTTCTGATAAGATTTTCCTCCATTTTCCATAATATCTAATCAAACTATTTCTTATCTCAACCAGCCTACCCTATTACCTTCCCACTCATTCTCAGCTGAAAATCTTGTCTCCTAATTCGCAGAAATATAAAAGTACTCAGATAAGAACTCCTTCAAATTTCTGGCACCCCATCTATAAAAGTGACAGTGTATTGCAACTAATTTCTTTCTCTCATTATGATAGCAAATATCTCCTTCTGACTGAGGTTAACTCCTCTACTTGTTCTCTGGATCCCGTGAATGCTACCTTGGGAGTTTTAGCCCAATTATGAGAACGTATTCTATTTTTTTCATACTTTCTCCCTTTTTCTACTAGCACTTTTGAAAAATCCTGTCTCTCCCATTTGTTCTCATGCTTCATGCCTCTCCAGCTTTATCTCCTCTACTTCCTGGCATTGCTAAGCTTCTTTAAAGAGACATCTGAAGTCCCTGCATCTGTTTTCCCTTTTCTCATTTACTGTTTAGACCATTCCATCATAAATATCATCCCTTACTTATGCACTGAGTAAGCTCTTAGCAAGACTTTTACTGATTTTTTTTTTCTCTATCCAAAGAATATATCTATTGTCCAGGAAGTATTTGATATTGTAAACCATGACCTCCTCCTTGCAACCAAAATTCCTTTAACTTTATCAATGTTAAACTCTTCTGACTCTTCACCTATCCCTCTCTTTGTTTCTTCTCAGCCTCCTTGCAGATTTACCTTGGTGAACTCACCCACTCACAGGATGTTATAACCTGTGTGCTGATCACTCTTTTGAGAGATTCTGCAGAACTTGCCACTCACTGAGGTTGCCTGATTTCAACAAAGTTGTAGCATGGCATTCTGTGCACTAAGCTATGAAAAGATGAAAGTGAAATATCTATATTCACTTCCGGTTAGGGATCTTCATTTTATTATCTTCCACAAATCAAATTCATTTGCAAGCCTTAAAACCCTAATGTGTTTGTGGGTGAGATTAGTAAGACATGTTGTAGTGTCTGTCCTACCTTTGTAAACCTCAAGTGATAAGAAAAAGATTAAATCCTACACACAAAAATTTAAAATAAGAAGAGAATAACTTTATGATCTTTTATTAGACAAGAGAATAAAAAGATGAGTTCCAAACTAGGAACATATGTTTACAATATTTGCGACTGACAAAATATTAGTATCCAGAATCTATAAATAATTTTTCAAATAAACAAGCAAAATAAGAACATGAGCAAAACACATAAACAGGCATTTCATAGACAAAAAAAGAAAACACAACTTGCCTCCACATACAAAAAGGTGTATCATATCATTACATAGGAGAGAAATGTAAATTAAAATCCCAGTGTAAGTTAATGTTCAATACATTTCAGAAGTTATGATGTCTGACAACAACAAATATTGGCAAGGATGTTAAGCAGTGTCGCACTAGCAGTAACCAATTTTAATAATAGGCATCTTCTCTGAGGAACGTTTACTCACGAACATCAGGAAATGTGCATAAGCCTGATTGGAATCATATTGTTTATAATAGTAAAGAAATAAGAAAACCTCAAATGCTTATTGAAATAGATAAATAAATTGCAATGTATTCATACAAAAATATTATTCAGCCAAGAAATGAATAAAATATATATAGCTATGTGCATCAAATTGGACGAATCTTAAAAATCATGTTAGTTAAAAAATTTATATAAGAAGCTCATAAATAGAAAAAAAATAAATAAAATATAGCTTTTATATATGTATGTGTATACTAGAAAGAAAATCAAAATATGTTTATACTACTAATGTTAGCATAGTAATTACTTCCAGTTCTAAGTAACAAAGAAAAATTAAATTTGTTAGCACTACACAGTAGGCTTCAAATATACTCATAATATTTTGTTTCTTAAACTGAGTGGTAGGTAAATGAGTGTTTTCACTTTATTATGATTCTTTATACAGATTGATTATATACTTATTTTTTAAGTCATGAGGAAAATTAATGAAAAGAAAAGAGCTATCTTATTAACTAGAAGAAAGCATATGGCAACTGAAGTTTTTGAAAGATGTGAGAGGTCTCTTGAGGCGGGCAGAATGATCCCTCAAAAATTATCATGTCCTAATCCGCCAAACCTATGAATATGAGTAAGTTAAGGATGTTTGACATCCAGAGATTATCCTGAATCACTGCAGTGTGTTCAATGTGATCACAAGGGCCCCTAAAGACAGTAGAGGAAGACAGAGGGGAGTCATGAGGAGATGTGACTATGGGAGAAAGCACTGAGAGTTACAAGCCTGTTGGCTTGAAGACAAAGAAAGAGAACAGGAACCAAAGAATGTAGCAGTCTTTGGAAGCTGGAAAAGGCATGAAAATAGATTCTCGCTTAGAGCACCCAAGAAAGGAACACAATCCTGGCAACACCGTGATTTTAGTCCAGTGATACCCATTTTGGACTTCCAACACCCTGATTGATAACTAAGGAAATAAAGTTGATTTAAACTAAGAAAATAAAGTTGATTTAAGCCACTAAGTTTGTGGTGATTTGTTACAGCAGCAATAGGAAACATACTCTACAACATGGCATACCGTGTTTCCCTGAAAATAAGACAGGGTCTTATTTTTTTTTATATTTATTTTTTTTATATTTATTTTTCCTCAAGATGACAACCTAGGGCTTGTTTTCAGGGGATGTGTTATTTTCCCCTCAAAACCTCAGCTTGCAGCACTCACAGGATGGCCAGGACCTGACAGGGGGAGCCGACCTTGTTGTGGGGCTACCCGCACCTTTCTGGTCACCTCTGGGATAGTAGCTGTCATGATGGGCAGATGAGAAGGGCTGCTTCTCTTCTTCCTGTTCTGCCACGAAATGCATGGGTTGTGCAGACACACCTATCACTAGGTCTTATTTTCAGGGTAGGGCTAATATTGCACAAATGCTTAGAAATCCTGCTAGGGCTTATTTTATGGTAGGTCTTATTTTCAGGGAAACATGGTAGTTACCTTATTGTAAGCCTCCTTCATGTCTAAATGATCCTTGAGAACTGCTAGAAAGAAAAAGAGAAAAACTTACCACAAATACTGCTGCTGCCACCCCTGTCACCACCACCACTTGCTTTGTGGTTAGCATGTCAAAGCATTTTGCAGCCTGGGTGCAGTGGCTCATTCCTGTAATCCTAGCACTCTGGGAGACCAGGCCGGTGGATCATTTGAGCTCAGGAGTTCGAGACTGGCCTGAGTAAGAGCGAGACCCGGTCTCTATTAAAAATAGAAAGAAATAACTCGGACAGCTAAAAATATATAGAAAAAATTAGCTGAGCATGGAGGCGCATTCCTGTAGTCCCAGCCACCCAGGAGGCTGAGGCAGAAGGATTGCCTGAGTCCAGGAGTTTGGGATTGCTGTGAGCTAGCTGACGTCAGGGCAACAGAGTGAGACACTGTCTCAAGAAAAAAAAAAGCAAAAATTGCAATTTTGTAATTTTGCAAAATTTGCAATTTTGCAAAAATTGACTATAAATATCATATATTCAAATGCAGCAATAAACCCACAGAGCCAGAATCATTATTCTCTTTTGATAAATAAGAAACTTTATTTATCAAATGAGTTAAAGAAAGTTATTAGCTATTAAAAGTTACACTGCAACTTAACTTGCATATGATTAATATTTAAAAATAAAAATAAATTTTATTTGTGAAACCATAGAAGTAAAATCATATACCTAATTGCTAACTCAATTACTATATAAATATATTTTATTATGTATACAATATTCTATAATTAATATAGGTCTGAATATAACTCTGTATACATATGTAAATTTATTGAAAAACTATATGATGTCTCAACATTTTAAAAATTATCAATCAGGTAAAAATTCCTCAGGATATCTCTATGATTCCTCAAAAATGCTAACAATTAACGGGACTGATCTTCAAATTTAAGCCATTGTGGTAGAAAAAAAGAGAAACATTTATGACTAGTTCTTAATCAACTTATCTTATGCATGTATTGAATTATAGTGGATACTGTTTTACTCATTTGCAACACTGTGGAGGGGAGTAGGTAACAAATATATTTCTCAGTTTTTTGTAAGACTCAATCACTATGACATTTCACTTTGTTCCCCATGAAACTCACATTCTATTGAAGTGACAGAGGGAGTGAGAACAGAGTGAGTCAGATAGATAGAGAACAAGGAAAGTGAGTCAGATAGAGAACGAGAGGGGAGAGAGAGACAGACAGACAGACATTACCAAAGAGGGTGAATTGGGATTATTAAGGGAGGAATAACATGACAACATTGAAGAAAAAAATAAACAAACTCAAATTTGCTTGCAACTATTTCTCTATTGTAGCGTTTTTGGGGAGTGGGGATTTATAAAAATGTCAAATCGAGTATTGAGGAAATTTGGTTTACAAATACAGAACTCTAAAAGAATAACCTAAAAAAAGAGATCTAAAATAGCATAAAAAATATTAAGTTTAAAAAGGTGGATGGAGATATGCTTTCCATTTCACTGTTATTTAGAGGCAATGCAATGGCCACTTTCAACCTTACATAGAAACAGGAATTGATTTTAATGGCATCTATGGAAAAAAATTGCCTCAAACACTCCAACAAAAAGATTCCAAGAAAGTAGTTATGCCTATAATGTTGTTATTGCTCTATACTTCAAAACTAGAACCATGTATTAAAAGACAGAAAGCATTTAAAGAAAGAAAAGTCAGGCTGGGACTCAGAACTCTGGTGCAAAAATTCTTCTATATCATCAAGCCCTAACTTTCAGCCAAGCAGTTGGTTGTCCATTTAAAATCCACACAATTATATCCTGTTTCTATAGATCACACTTCTTGGAGACAAAACTGATAAGGTCACCTGAAAGATACAGGTGTGCAAGTTTAAGAATAAATGCATACAGTGAATGTTTACTTGTACTTGGTTTTTAAAAAGCTGGCAAATAGTTACAAAATTTTACAAAAATATAGTTGATCTACATTCAACACATATCTACAGCTTTCTAAAAGTTCATATGCCCCATGTTTATTCACTTATTCTAAACTTGTTTTTTCCTTGTGTGTACTTGACCAAATGCTTATGAATTTTCAAGCTGTCAGGATCAAATAAACATTGAAAAGTAAATAAAGGCATTGCTAACACTAGAATGGTAATATGGTGGATTTGAACTGCAGCACAGAATCCATGACAGAAATGCATTCTCATCAAACAAAACCCTCTTATCCTTCTCCTCTGTGAAACTTACATTCCATAATTGAAAGCTGGGACCTTCTTTTTGTTGATTTTATGGTATGTGTAATAGAAGTTAGTCTATCTATTCATTTTCCTGAATATTAACACACTGAAATACCTTTAAGTATAGTATATGACATTTGGATGAAGCTGTTTTAACATAGACACAATGCACCTTGGAATCACTTTGTTTAGACCTTGAAAAATTATTTTAACCCTTTTAAATTGGCATGTCATATACATAACATACATCTTTACTACATTTCTGAACCTCCCCCAACTATAAGTTCATCATATCCCTGACTCCAGCACCCCTGGAATCAAAGATGTGATGAAAATCTTCATTTGAGTATAGCGTGGAAAGATCTGGTCAAGGCTTGGGGAGGAAAGAAAGGGTAAACAATGGAGCAAAGCTCGGAGACATCAAGTTCAGAGATGTGCATTACAGAGGTGATGTACTTCATAAGAACAGTTTCTTTACACTTTAAAAATTTGTAGCAAACAGTTTTGTATGACTGCATCAAAACAGCTGTATCTGTTAGAGACCATCAAAAAACAGATGGTACTCTCAAAAGGTAGTTAACGAGAATTTAAGGAAGATGTTTTCCACATTTGAAGGCAGGGTTAAGGGAAATGACCCGGGATGCCGGAACATTCAGAAAACAGCAGCCATGCTGTTACCACCTCAGCTCTGAATCCGGAGAGTATAGCTACAACTGAGCTCTGAACCCATCCAGAAGGTAAAAGCCAAGGGAACTCCTTTAAAGCTATAGACAGAGGACTACTTCAGGAGCAAAGAAAGGAGTGGAGAACAGCGGGTGGTGGATCTGGAATAGAAAATAAGAATATCTAGCACAGTACTCCCCTTTTGCCCATCAGTATACACTATTCTTCCTCTGTTCATTAATTATTAATATCATTACCCAAATATTCTAGGTTCTACCCAAAACCTAGATTAAAACACTAGCTACCATCAGTACTCTTTTATATGACACAAAGAAAAAAACAAATAAAAATAAGCAGGAAGAGAGAAAATACAAATAGTAGGAAACATAGATTACCCTTTTGGCAAGAACAGGTTAATGCTCTCTTATCCTTGTTTTTGTTTGTTTGTTTGTTTTTAGATTTATAGGATCAATACTGCCAGGCTTGCAATGGGCAGTTTGGATCTGATAGTCCCTTAGTCGTTCATGGTCAAGAATTGAGTTTCTGTTAGGTACCAACAACAAGCATGGAGATATTTTTCTAACAGATTATTTGTCTTCTGAAGAGGACATGGTCTTATTTCAAAGCCCTAGGGGTGAGCTCTGTGATTATCATATTGGAGACTTGTCAGAGGCTACCACAATCTCTATATCTCCCAGAAACTTTCAGAACCATATTACTAAAGGAATAGGCCTGTTTGCCTGTGGTTTGGACTTGCTGTAAAAAGATTTTATACAGATACTTTCTATGCTCTTTCAAAAACAAGAAAATAAGGGTGTTCTCCTGGAAACTCCAACAGCTTCCATAGTCAAGGAGATATATTATTTTCATCAGAAAGTGTTATCTGATTTTTAAGAGCTGATTTTCTTGAGCAAGCCCCAAAATGGGCTTTTTTCTTTGCTTCTACACCCATTCCTCTGTACCTCAGCCTCACTTGGCCTTTTCTTATTATGTTCCCAAATCTTTCCTGCAAGGAAGAACTTAGCTCATTTTTTTTTGTGCAAAATATAGGCAAACTGAGGTCACCAACATAATTCGTGAAATAGGAGAAGTCTGCTCACTCATTCAAGATAATTACTTGTTTTGCTCTCTTCTCTAAAAGAGATGAAACATCAGATGAGGGTGAAGTGCTATTTCTTCAGGAAGTGACTTTATTTTAGTATTTCATTTTATATTGTGAAGTTCTTTACCACTGAATCCTGATACAGTACTTTGAGAAACTCTTTGTGGAGTGAGGATTTTAGCTGAGGTACAATTCACATTAGATTTCTGTATTAATTAGAGTGTGACTAGCAGGGTTAGGATGATATGATGTGTATTTTATACATTGCAGTGTGGATGAAAATGGTTGGATATAAAATAAGGGGAAGGAAGGGTTGTGTTGGGAAAATTTACCTCACCAATTTGAATATTTATCTTATTGTAGGACTCCTGGGAGATTCCAAGTTTAACTTAACATATGGTCTGTAAATTTGAAATTAAATTTATTTGTATAAATTTGACACAATAGGAGTTAAGCTCAATTGAAGGATATAAGCATATGGTAGATTTACCACTAATTGAGAGCCTTACACTTTGAGAAGTAAGTGGGAGATGAATTTGGTAGTTTTAGTTTCATTTTTATGACTATATATAACCGAGCAGATTATTTTGTTCTTCCTTGGTTGTTATTCTAATGCATAGGTAGAAAAGATTTTATTTTATTTTTTTTACTAAAGTATATTCAAAGAAATAAACTGTGCTACTTTAAAAAAAATTAAATTGATTTTTATACATGCTTATATTTTATATGTAATTATATGCATATGTGTTCATAAATATGCACACATACATATTACTGCCCACCCACCAGGTATTTCCCTTTTTCTCTGATACTAAAACACTAAATTTCTGTCTGGTAGGAATCTCTAATCTCAGGGAAGCTAGGCCCCTTCTGTTTTTCTATGGTACTTGTTCATAAGTCATTCCTTTTTGCCAATGACTGCACTAAACTAATTCACATGACATAATTCTAATCAATTAGATGTCAAGGAAGAATGTTGAGGCTTCCCCCCCATTACAAACACAAAACCTGTGAGTAGAAAACTTTATTTTTCTTTCTTCTTTCTTTGAACATAGCCATGATGCTTGTTTGCTTACATTCATCAGATGTGAATGATTTAATGTTCAATGATTATTAGAAGATAGAGGAGATTTGACAGACACTGTTTTGCACATTGCATTCCTCACTTTGCTTGAGTATATGTTGTACATTAAGACGGTTTAAGTATTGGAAGCAGCTCTGCTTCCACAGTGCAATAGTAAAGAAGTCATTTCTCCTTTTAAAAGCCAATTCCCTCTTTGAATTCTATTCCTTCATGCCTTCTTAGAAATTGTAGCTATTGATTATACTTCCTGTCTCCTGTATAATCAACCGATCCTTCTCAAACCATTAATATATGATTAATTACAACCAAGACTAATCTATTAAAATATAAAAGCCCTTTGTTAAGCACATATAACCCTCTCATATCAGTTTCATACTTTTCAGTACAATAATCTATAGTATCTGTCTCCTTTTTTCCACTTTGCGTTTGTTTTTTATTGCTGTTGTAACAAATTACCAAAATGTAATGGCTTACAACTCTACAAGTGCATTATCTTACAGTTCTGGAGGTCAGATTTCCAAAATGACTTTTGCTGGGCTAAAACCAAGGTGTTGGCAGGATTGTACACCTTCTGGAGGTCCTAGGGGAGAATCTGTTTCTTTCGCTTCTCCAGCTCCTAGAGGTTGCCTACATTCCTTAGCTTGTGGCCCCTTCACCATCCTTAAAGTCAGCAACAAAGTGTCTCTGATCTTGCTTGCTTCATTACATCTCCTTCTCTGTTAGTCCTATAAACCTCACTTTCATAAAAACCACATGGTTACATAGGACTCCCAAACCAGAATAATCTAGGATAATCTTCCCATCTCATGATCTTAACTTAATCACATTGGCAAAGTACTTTTCATCATGTGAAGTAACATGTTCACAGATTCTTGGGATCAGGACCTGAACATGTTTAATGAGAGACATTATTCAGCTAACCACACACCTCCCACAAACTTTTTAGCCTTGTCTAACCTAGTTTCTGCTCTTGTCACTCCACTAAAATCACCCTGATGAAATTCACTATAGATCTGAATTTCTTAAATCCTCCCCACAAAAAGTTTTTGTCCTCATATTCTTCCTAGATTTGAATGAGTTGATGAGTATTTTCAAGAAGAGTTTTTCTCTTGAAAATTGCTTTCCTTAACTTCCTTGATATTAGACTACCACAGATTTACTAGTTACGCTTGCCTTTCCTGCTGCTTCTTACTCATATTTAAACAAAGAACACGCTGTTCCGATGTGATTGTAACTCATAAATATGATGAGTATATCTTCTTTTGGCCCTTCCCCTTTCTACCTGGTTGCTCTCAGAAATGTAGACACAGACTTTAAACTGCATGATTTATTTGTTGTAAGTTAAACCTGGAGTAGAATGGCTTAGGACCATGAGCTTTCCAAACAGGGGGAAAAACATATCTTTATTTCTGCCAGGTAAAGTGAAAGAGGCAGGAGATATAGTTAGATATTCTACCACCCTTTGCCTAGCCTCTTCACTTCTGGCTGTGTCTGGGCTCCTGCCTGATTTTACTTTCTAATACAGCAAGGTCTCACTGCATCAAGGAATAGCTCTGGACAACCTCTACCAGCTTCCTGCTCAATATAATTACCACACAAAACCTAGGCTCCAAAATAACTGGTTTTGAATATCAATATTCCAAGAAATCTGTTTCCTCCCTCTCATCTCCCTGGGTTTTTTCTTCCAAGTCAGGGATTTGTGTAGAATTCTACTAAGATAAGCGATGATGATAGTAGAGTTGTACAATATGTTTCCCTTTTCTCCATTCATTCCCCATGAGTCCCCAGTGGCACTTGTGAAGGGAGATGTGAGCCCTCTTTCAGCATTTCCTTTTGATCTGCTATTATTTCCATTCCTAGCCTACAAATTCTGCCATGTGAGGTGGGGTTTTCTTTCTATTTCTGTGGTTGAATGGGAATTTCCTTGCTTGCTGCAGAAATTGCTTTTGGTATTTCAATGCAGATCTAAGAAAAAGAGAACTGGATATCTCTTTTTCAGCTTCTGCTATTCTGGAAATAACATCACGTATTAGGATTATTATTTTGATATATGATGTTTGCCATTTTTTAAAACAAAATCTATATGCAGAAGAAAATGAAGGGAATCTCTAGGGTCAGAAAAATGTGACTTTATCCTCAGTTTTTAAATGTGACTTATACATTTTGTTTTATACATGGGTATAATCCAGGGTGAAACTTTTCCCATCAAATGTTTCAAGAAGTATTTTGGGATACAGAGGGGAGGGAAGCCCTAGAACTCATAAACAAACACATTTATAATATTAATATGGGAAGCAATTCAAGTACCCAATTTGTAAAAAAGAGGGAAAAGGTAAAATATATATTTGAAAATAGATTCAATATGCATATAAAAACAATGGGAGTTAGAAAATAAGGCAAAATGTTCATATAAAATATACATGTGCACATATATATTTGAAAAGAATCACAGTATTTTTATCATGGTCTTAGATTTAGAATAAGTGAAGTAAAATTATTTTTATGGAAGTGTCAATTTCCCTCATTACTGGCTGACCTAGAAGTTATTGAAAAATGTGATTTTTATAACCTGAATCTTCCATTCCTATTTCTAATGATACACTGTGGCTCTGAATTTTATTATATAGAAGTAAAATGACTCTCAGAGAAAAAGAAATAGCACATCTTTGCCACAGAAAAAGTGACTTTGTGTTGGAAACTGGTATTTCTGTTCCGTTTAATCCAACTGGCTCTGTGTGTGAAATAATGAGTCTAAGAGTCTAAAGACAATTTTCTCCTATAGCAAAGGTCACGAGTCTTTGGTTGTCCACACTGCAGCTGTTTGGGCTTTCAGGGTACACACACCCCATTTGAAAAGCCTTTCCGTGTGATAGCTGCTGTGTCTCCATCTGTCAGAGCACAGCCTATTTCAGGGGTGAGGGTGGCATATTCAAATGCTGAATTTGGACAAGAATCTTAGAAAACATTATTTTGTGGACAATTGCAAAATGGCATTTGGTCATTTCAAGTAACATCTCACTCAGTAGGATTCTACTTCAAAGGTGTTGTCATTTTACATATTGGTTAAATACAACTTATCTTTTCCCCAAAATTCCAGGAAGATTAAGTTAAATTATGCATTTAAATGGCCATTAAAATGTGTGAGGATATTATATTTTTAAGGCCAGCCAAATAACACGAGTAGATGAAAACATTAAATATCACTATGGCGCAGCATAAGGTGAACTAAATAGGATTTCCTGCCTTCAATTATGCCCCTGCCAACTCCCCACCTCCCTCACGCTTATTGCCTTGCACATTATATTACATTTAACAATTTAAGATCAATTTCTTTGCATCTGTGGGTATATCTCTGGCATAATTACTAAAATACAAATGTAGCAAATATGTGATATATTCTCTTATCAATTATTATCCTGGGAGTAATTAGAAAAAGCAGCAACCTCAGAGCTACTTAGAGATTTGGGAGCAGAGGAGTATGATAAAAATGATGAGTGATTAGAGGACACATATTTTCTTTATTTCATTTTTAATGGAGAACTGACTCTAATTGTTACAAGTCTTCAAAGGTAGTCTCGCAAAATGGTGAAGAGGGTGGGTGGGTTCTAGAATCAAAGTACCAAAATTTTAATCTGGGGTACAACCACTATTAGTCAGTAGTGTGGCTTTGGCTCTGTTGTTTAACTTCTTTCTGCCACTGTTTCCTCTTTTGTAAAATGTGGATGATGATAGTATATAACTTACAAGTTTATTATAAGTATTAGTTATATTAATGAGAACAAATCAGAATGGTATATAGCCCATTTTAAGTAATAAGTAAATATTTACAAGTATCAAAAAAGAGTGAATATTTAGTAGTACACATATAGCTCTTAAACTATGTGTTTCTTGTGCTGGAATCTGCAAAAAGCATAAAGTTTTCTCTTAAAACTCATGGTAGTACTTCTTGGAAATGTATCTTCAGTCATATTCTTTCTAGCTAGTTTTCCTACCTTTCTAGATTAATTTGAAACTTTTATATTCATTAGAAAAATCAATGAATACTTAGGAAGTTGTGTTCAAGGTGTGCCATTTTAAGGTCTACGCATTTTAATTCTACTGACTAGTATAAATGTAGGCATATTTCCTCATCCCTTTTTGACATGATAAGCATTTTAATTTAAATTTAACAGTTTTCAAATAATTTAGCACTTATATTTTTATGAAACTTTTATCTACTCAGAGTTAAAACATGTACTCTACATATGTTCAATTATTTCAAATTCCAAAAAAATTTTATACCACTATAAAATATACTTTTTATGGTTTTTATTATTTAATTATATTGTTCTATTTAACAGAAGAAAAATAAAACCAGTAAGAATAAAATAATTTTCTGACACCTTCCAACCATTAAACCATATACTCTTTAGTGTTTCCTCATTATTCATCCAAATGTCATGTAATAATTTTGTCTATTTGAAAAATAAAAGTGTAATTATAATTGTCATCTCCAATAACTTTAAGGCATTTCTAAAATTGGTGGTGGTAGGTAGACTATAATGTACTCATTGTTGATGAGGTTTCCATTCAGTGTTGCATTATGGAGGCTTATGGCTAGTTTTTGTGTTTATAAAATTTTTTTATTGGAATATGGTAAATAATTATAAGTATTATTTTATATTTATTTATGTAATATTGGCTTACTATAATTACTATATTTGTACTGAATTTTAAGCTTCCATACCTACTTTACCATGCATTCTTATATATGCATTCCATGTATATCTGTTATTTCTTATATTACAGGACTGAGTTTTCATAAAAATTAATCTCAGAAAAAAGTCTTTATATTAAATGTCTTTATATCTAATATGTAAGCCTATGTTATCCCAAAGCCTTAAGCTAAATTTTAAATTTATTTAGGGAGTGGGGCCATGTCAGGGAGAGCCAAATGATTTGGGCCCAGCAATCCATTTAATCTTCACAACTAAGCTATGAGGTAAGAAAGCCAGGCAAGCCAGGCATTAATTTTACGACTTTAAGATTTGAGAAACCTTAGGTACAGAGTTTAACGATTTCTAAATTTCAATCAAGTAGAATAAAGTAGATCTATTTAATTAAACAATAAGAGAGAATCAGAAAGGGTTTTGATAAAAAATATCCAAGAGGGCAGAAATTAATACTAACACAAGAATAATTATAATAAATGCCAATGGGGTATATTAGTTTCATAGGAATGCCATAATAAATTACCACAACTTTGGCAAAACAACAGAAATTTATTCTCTCACAATTCTGGAGACTTGAAGTCTAAAATCAAGGTGTCAGCAGGATCATGTTCCTCCAAAGGCCATAGGGAAGAATCTGTCCTTTCCTCTCCCAACTTCTGGTGGATCCAAGCATTCACTAACTTGTAGTGACAGCACTCCAATCTCTTCCTCCGTGGTAACCTTGCCTTTTTTTCTTCTTTATATCTTCTTTATGTGTCTGTCCCCAAACTCCCATACGCTTTTTTATATAATTGCATTTATGGGCCCACCTGGCTAAATCAGGATAAACTCCTGTTTCAAGAGCCTTAATTTAATCACATTTTGGCCATGCGAAGTAATATTCACTCTTTTCCTATAGTGGGTAATATTCACAGGTCCTGGCAATAAGGATAAGGTATATCTTTTGGGGTCCACCATTTAGATCACTATATGGGTAACTCCATCTATCCAGGAGATATTACATAAGGGGAAAAATCTAGTAATATATTATCTGTAAGAAATTACCTGAAATAAAAAAGATATAAAGTTCTGAGAATCTGAACTGTTAGAGTTAGATACTACAGGCAAATAGGAACTCCCAAATAAGTGAATATGGAAATTTTACTGTCAAATGATATACAATTTAAGCTGACATTATTAGTAGTAGTAGGAATTTAAATACTTACAAATGGAAAATAGATTAAGAAGTTATAAACATTTAAAACCTCCAATCTTAAATATAACCCTCAATTTTATAAAGAACAATTAAAATAGAGAGGAAAAGAGAACAAATAAACTATTGTAGTTGGACATTTTAAATTTGCCTCTCACAAAAGGATATGCCAATCACATAATATAGAGGAAATATATATACAAAATTAGAATAACATGATTAATATGCTTAAAACCAAGACATAAGAAATAGAAAGAAAATTTCGTATCTTGACCAAGTCTGTACATTAAAAATTAATACCAGTTGATGGTACCAAAATGGCAGAGTAGAAGAACTCTGGCTACATTTTCCACCACGGAAAACTAAAACAAATATTCAGTGTGAAATTATCACCAACAATATCTTAAAACTCACTATTGTAATTACTGATAAGCATAGGATTAAAATTCATAACCAACAAGATAATTAAAAAGCAAAGATATAATAGTTATAAGAATGGGTAGGGGAAAGTCAAAGCACTATTATTTGAAGATGATATTATTATCTTTATAGAAAACCCATTAATCAGGAGACATTTCTAGAACTATGAGAAAATTTAATAAATTTCTTGTATGCAAGGTCAATCTACAAAGCCATCTGTGTTTTTCTATGCCATCAATAGTCCCTTAAAATATAATAGAAAAATATAATATGAAAATATTATTTGTAACATCAGAAACAGAGATAATAAAGAGGGGTACTTTTTAAAAATCAAATACTAAAGCAAACAAGAAAGCCAAGCTTTAAACAAAACAGGGTGATTTTTCACTGGTACAGAATCTTACAAATAATATGAGTTTAATCGAGAAGAATGGAAACCTCCCCGACACCTTTTATGAAGCGAATATTACTCTGATACCAAAACCAGGAAAGGATGCAACAAAAAAAGAAAACTACAGACCAATATCCCTAATGAATATAGATGCAAAAATTTTCAACAAAATCTTAGCTAACCGAATCCAGACACTTATCAAAAAAATAATCCACCACGACCAAGTGGGCTTCATCCCAGGGATGCAGGGATGGTTCAACATACGTAAATCTATAAATGCAATTCACCACATAAACAGAAGCAAAAACAAAGACCACATGATTCTTTCAATAGACGCAGAAAAAGCTTTTGACAAAATTCAACACCCTTTCATGATACGAACACTTAAGAAAATAGGCATAGAAGGGACATACCTAAAAATGATACAAGCCATATATGACAGACCCATAGCCAACATCATACTGAATGGGGAAAGATTGAAATCATTCCCACTTAGAACTGGAACCAGACAAGGCTGCCCACTATCTCCACTTCTGTTCAACATAGTGCTAGAAGTCTTGGCTACAGCAATCAGACAGGAAAATGGAATCAAAGGTATCCAAATAGGGGCAGAAGAGATCAAACTTTCACTGTTTGCTGATGATATGATATTGTATCTAGAAAACCCCAAGGATTCAACCAAGAAACTCCTGGAACTGATCAATGAATTTAGTAAAGTCTCAGGATACAAAATCAATACACAGAAATCAGAGGCATTCATATACGCCAACAACAATCTAATTGAGAACCAAATCAAAGATTCAATTCCCTTCACAATAGCAACAAAGAAATTAAAGTACCTAGGAATATATTTAACCAACGAGGTAAAAGACCTCTACAGGGAGAACTATGAAACACTGAGGAAGGAAATAGCAGAGGATGTAAACAGATGGAAATCCATACCATGCTCGTGGATCGGCAGACTCAATATCATCAAAATGTCTATACTACCCAAACTGATCTACAGATTCAATGCAATACCTATTAAAATCCCATCAGCATTCTTCACAGATATAGAAAAAATAATTTTACGCTTCGTATGGAACCAAAGAAGACCCCGAATATCAAGAGCAATTCTAGGCAACAAAAACAAAATGGGAGGCATTAATATGCCAGATATCAAACTATACTACAAAGCTGTAGTAATTAAAACAATATGGTATTGGCACAAAAACAGGAATATTGACCAGTGGAACAGATGTGAGAATCCTGATATAAAACCATCCTCTTATAGCCATCTCATCTTTGACAAAGCAGACAAAAACATACGCTGGGGAAAAGAATCTCTCTTCAATAAATGGTGCTGGGAAAACTGGATAGCCACCTGTAGAAGGTTAAAACAGGATCCACACCTTTCACCTCTCACAAAAACCAACTCACGCTGGATAACAGACTTAAACCTAAGATATGAAACTATTAGAACTCTAGAGGAAAAAGTTGGAAACACTCTCCTAGACATCGGCCTGGGCAAAGAGTTTATGAAGAAGTCCCCAAAGGCAATCACAGCAGCAACAAAAATAAATAAATGGGACATGATCAAACTACAAAGCTTCTGCACAGCCAAAGAAATTGTCATGAAAGTAAACAGACAACCTACAGAATGGGAGAAAATTTTTGCATCCTATGCATCCGATAAGGGACTGATAACTAGAATATACTTAGAACTCACAAAAATTAGGAAGAAAAAAATCAAATAACCCCATTAAAAAGTGGGCAAAGGACTTGAACAGAAAGTTTTCTAAAGAAGACAGAAGAATAGCCAACAAACATATGAAGAAATGCTCAACATCTCTAATCATCAGGGAAATGCAAATCAAAACCACAATGAGATATCACTTAACCCCAGTGAGAATGGCCTTTATCAAAAAATCTCCAAACAATAAATGCTGGCGTGGTTGCGGAGAGAGAGGAACACTCCTACACTGCTGGTGGGACTGCAAACTAGTTCAACCTCTGTGGAAAGCAATATGGAGATACCTTAAAGCGATACAAGTGAATCTACCATTTGATCCAGCAATCCCATTGCTGGGCATCTACCCAAATGATCCAGTGACACTCTACAAAAAAGACACCTGCACTCGAATGTTTATAGCAGCACAATTCATAATTGCAAGGCTGTGGAAATAGCCCAAGTGCCCATCCATCCAAGAATGGATTAATAAAATGTGGTATATGTATACCATGGAGTACTATTCAGCTCTAAGAAATAATGGTGATATAGCACATCTTATATTTTCCTGGTTAGAGCTGGAACCCATACTACTAAGTGAAGTATCCCAAGAATGGAAAAACAAGCACCAGATATATTCTCCAGCAAACTGGTATTAACTGAGTAGCACCTAAGTGGACACATAGGTGCTACAGTAATAGGGTATTGGGGAGGTGGGAGGGGGGAGGGGGGCGGGTATATACATACATAATGAGTGAGATGTGCACCATCTGGGGGATGGTCATGATGGAGACTCAGACTTTTGGGGGGAGAGGGGGAAATGGGCATTTATTGAAACCTTAAAATCTGTACCCCCATAATATGCCAAAATAAAAAAAAAATTAAAAAAAAAAAGATAATATGAGTTTAGTGGACTGAATTGTGATCAATCCTCCCGCATTAGGTCCTGTTCTAATCCCTGGACCTATAAATATTACCATATATGGTAAAATAGTGAAGATTTTTTTTATATGGCAAAAGATATGGCTTAGTCTCTAGATTGTCAAGGTAGCTCTACATGCCATCACAAGTGAGAGTGTGGGAGAGTGAGATTTTATGAACAGATAAGCAGAGGAGAAAACAACATAAAGATGGAACAGAAAGAGATGTGACCATGAGCCAAGAAAATCAACAGCAGCAAGAAGCTATAAAAGGCAAAGAATTCCAGAGGGAATGTGGTCCTAATAACACCTTGATTTCAGATTCTGGCCTCTAGAACTGTGAAATAATAGTTTTCTTCTTTTAAGCTATTTTTTATGGTAATTTGTTATAGCAGCCACAGGAAAATAATATAAATTTTGATACCAAAAGTGATTCTAGAGGAATGTAGTATTATGGATAAGTTTTGTGAATTGCTTCTGGATTTTCTGGAACTTGTTCACTAATCTGATTAGATTAGAGGCACAAATGACTCTATTTCCAGTGATAAAGAGGACAATGGGACCCCATGGTGAGATGCTATAATAAAAATTGATTCTCCTAATCAAACACACACACACACACACACACACACATACACATGAAGGCAAGACTCTAGGTTACCAAGTGTTTTATACATTAGAACATTTTAGTTGAAGTAATTGGTATAATGAGATTGGATGGTTTCTCCTAACTACGCCGAAGAAATTGAAAGAAAAAAAGGATAATCACATAAAAATTCCAGCTCAAGCTCTAGATAAATGACCTGAGAGCTTCTATGCCTTCTCTGAAAGAAATCTTATTTTCTGTAACTATAGGATGGAAACTGAAAAACAGAGTCTCATCCTGAGAGTGGATGGATCACAAAACAAACTGAATTCTCAAGAGTCTCAGTAGGTGTCTTCTGCTAAGCTGAGATCATGGCTGGAAAGTAATGGGATCCTGAAAGTTATGATGGGGACATGTAGTCAGATTCTGGCAAAGCTGGAGACACGAAATCCCTAAGTTCTGCCAAATCATTCTTTCCAGTAGTAGAAACCCTTCCACCACTCCTACCTGAAGAGGGTACTCTTACTTTGCCTGGAGAAATTATAATAACCTCCCTTGAGGTAGTTTCCTTTCAAGGAACTGCTGGTTTTCTTCAGCACCTCTCTTTGGGTGAGGTAAAAAGTATGTCATCCTTATGAAAGGGAAGGATAACAGTGGAAGAAACATAAAGTTGGGTCTGGCCAAATATATCGATATGGGTCAACTAAGCAGAGGATCTGGATTGAATTTTGCAGCTTGAAGGGTTAGAAAGGGCTCTAATAGTTTGGTTGCTTGGCTGAAACATGGACCAAAAGGTGGCTGTAGTGAGTCCTTATAATTGTAAGTTGCTTCAGCATCCATTTTGAATAAAAGTTTATCTTTCTCATCCCAGAGTAGAGCTCCGTGAACACATTTTCCAGTTCTATACCACATTCAAATGGATCAAGCCAGTGGCCACAAATAAGAACTTACAGGCATCACTCCTGCCTAGCAGACTGGGCTTTCTGATTTCTGGAAGCTTTCTTTAAATGGACCATTTAGGCATTTACCTGCAAACTTAAAATGACCCCCCATGATATTTATTCCCTTATATGTACTGCTAGTTGCTACATGCTTCTCTCTCTCTCTCTCTCTCTCTCTCTCTCTCTCTCTCTCTCTCTCTCTCTCTCTCTCTCTCCCTGACTCTTCATTGCTGTCTCCTTTAATCCAGACACAAAAGGCTGCCTTTCTGACTCATTATCCCCTCCTTGCCCACCACCTATAAGTAAAAATTTTTGAACGTTTTTGCCTAGAATGGTAGTGTATTGAATTTACATCATCCATCTCAAAAACTAGGGGCTTTTCCCAGGCTGAATTTTCCTCGGGACACTGGGGAGAACACAAGGTCAGGCTCCCAGTGCCAGAGCAATGGTCAGGCAGGCACAAACTGAATACATGTCAGACAAGAGTGACAAAATGTCCGCTAGTATGAACAAGTTTCCCATGTGAAGGACTCCCTGGTCATGGATCAAATGAATGGGCATTAGGCTGTTAAAAATCAGTTAAAATATATCCCATGAAAGACACACTATAAACACCCACACCCAGCTCTCCTTCATTTCCTGTTAGAGTGGGGTTGCTAGCCACTCTGGTACTGCAAGTCCAATTTAGCTGGATGCTCACAAAACAGTGGCTTTGAAGTAGAAATGCAAGAACTTCCTGGATATAGTGTAGAGGAAGGTATAATTGGATACAAGGTGACAGGGCATAAATTTAATCACCAAAGACAAGGTGAGTAAGGTTGCCATAAAGGATAGCAGACTCAGAGCAGTAACCAGAGTAGTATACCTATGGCACAGGCTAGATGATTATGGTTTCTCTAGAGGAGAAAAACAAGGACAGCATATGAAATTCTTACTTGATCTGTGTAATGGAAGAATTCTAGGTTGAGTGGACAAAAGTTTAACTTGGATTACCAAAACAGAGAACTGTGCCCCCTCTCAGGCCATTTCTAGACTTGAGCCTATTTTTAGACCTAGAACTCCTTGAATGAAGGGGTTATGAGATCACCTTGAGGAAGAACCTAGCTATACTGCCAAAAATTTATGCCATTAATAATTTTTCAGCCTTCTCAAAAGGGACATGTAGGTTTTTTTTTTTTTTTAACAAGGTTTTATTATGAATTAGAAAAAAGGAAACATTCAGATCTTTGAGGATTACTGGACATCAGCAGTGGATTGACACTAATTCCAGGAGATGCAAATGACACAGTGGTCCATTACTCAGAGTAGAAGGTTATGGAGGCAAGATGATCAAAGGAATTTTAGCTCAGGTCCATCTAATGGTGAGTCCAATGTGTCCCCACACCCATTCTATGATTATCTCCCCAGCTCTGGAATGTATAATTGGAATACACATACTCAGCACCTGGCAGAATACATATATCAGCTCCTTTACCTGAAGAGTGAGGGCTGTTTTGGTAGGAGTAACTATGTGGAATCCATTAGAACTTCCTCTGTCTAGAAAAAATAGCAAACCAAAAAATATATCTCATTTAAGGAGGTGTCTCTGAAATTGGTGCCGCCATCAAGGACTTGAAAGAGGTGGAGATGCTGATTCACTCCCACCACAACGTTATTCAACTTTCCTTATTTTTCCTACACAGAAAACAGATGGATCCTAGATAGTGACACTGGATTATTGTAAACTTTGCCAAATGGTGACTCCAAATGCCAAATGGTGACTTTTCAGGCGCTATTCACTGCTGTTCCCGTGTGATTTTATGTTGTCACCACCCCTGGTTTGCAGTTACTGATGCGGACAATGCTCTTTTCTCAATGCCTAGCAGAAAAGAGCAAAGAAGCAGTATGCTTTCAGATAGCAAGCAAATGTGAAGTATGCAGCATTAAAAGCATGAATTTGATATATTTGCAAAAGCACCAATGCATCTTATAGAGCATACTGTTGAGAGTGATAGATAAAAAAAATAATAATGATCTCCATAGCACGTCACTTCTGTAAATCAAAAATACAAACTAAGACAAAAAAAAAACATGATATATTTTAGAAGGCTGTGTATATCCAAGGACATCAAACACATTCAAAATGGTCTCTGTGTGAGGGAAGGAAATAGGATTAGTGCAGATGAAGGAGAAAAAAATAAAATAAAACAAACAATGATTTATGCTTGATAGTAGTGTACAATAATCTGGAGAACTGGTCAACTTAAATGTCAACATTTTAGCACAAATAGAGAAAAGAGAAAGAAATAAAAAAGTGATATAATCATAAAAAATACTATTAGGAATTAGCAAATTGTTGTATATTTATATATTTGGCAGTATATATTAAGATGGTTTAAATGCATATCATGTACCCAATAATATTGTTAGAACTATTTATCACAAGGGAATAGGCTGTGGTCAAAGCTTGTGTTACATGACATTCATCAACACAGTATTCAGAAGAGTGGAAAGGTTAAAAAACCTTAAAAATAAAACAATATTGAATTGCTTAAATATGGGAGTGGTTTAATAATATATAAGAGACCTATTGAAAGTAAAGCTTATAAATTATGTTTTAGAGATACTGACATGGAAAAAGTCCCATGAATTTTATTTTTATTAAAAAAAATCAGGCTAAAACTATAATATGCAGACTATATACATGAGTGTAACTTACATAGAGAAAGATTGAATATATAGAAGTAAAATTCTGATAGTTTTCTTAGTTCTGAAACTAAGCAAACATGTATTAAGTATTCAATGAAAAAAATACAACTGTTTAATGATAAAACCCCAACTCAGATGTATAGCTCTTACAAAAAACAGTAATTACTTCAACATGTAAATTGTTTTTACGTCTAAATACTTTTAGAACAAAGACTTAAACTTGTTTCATTCAAAATTAATATTATTGCTGTGCACTTCAGATGTGCATCCTTTTAGTAGATTGTTAAATGCCTATCACATTGTCTGCTATGTAAGGAGGATACAAGGGGAAAAGATATACCAACCTTAGAGAAACCCACGGCAGTGACATAACGACATAACATAGATTATACAATACTATGAAACAAAGACTCAATGTAGAAACACGGCCTGTTTTTGAATTCTGGGAACATATTAGTGTGCCTTTTAGGTTTTTACCTGTGAGGCAAAATAGTATGAATTGGAATAATATAGGAATGATTAAGGCTGAATTTCAGATCCAATCTTCTGTGGTATTGACTAGCCTCCTTGGGAATGGCCTGGTCTACCTTCTAGATCACAGCATTTAAGGGTGTGGCATTATTTGCTGAGATATATAAAAACAGATACCTTGCAAATATAATAAAGGCAGTCATCTGTTGTAATGTCTTAGAAAATCTGTTTAGGTAGCAGTAATATCCAACAAGTTTCCCACAATGTTTGGAAAATCTCGTGGCCTCAAGTGACAGAGCTTGAAAAGGCAAAGCAGGTGTTTAGACTCTGTACAAATGGGCTACAGAATACAAATTAGAAGGCAAGAAACTCCTTCGGCAATGGGAATAAGCACCTTGCAAGTGCTGATAATAAAAGATGGATACTGCAACACCCACTCAGGTGCGTCAGACATGGAGTTTTTGTCAAAGGCATGGACGTTGAGTTTTGCTTCATGATGAAGAATAAAGTTCCCAATATAGATATTGCTAATACAAATCAAAGAACATTAGTACACATTTCTGGGAAAGGTGATTACTCAAATGATGTCATACTATATTTGACATCTCAAAAATGTCACAAACATACTAGAACCAATAAATTAATACAATTAAAAAAACTGGAAAGATAACATAGTATTTCATTTTTTCCAACAAGTTGACAATATGAAATAATTAGCAAGGAAATGCTTCTAAAAGAAGCAAGCATAAGAGGGGTTTTTCTTAGGAAACAAAGTGTAACCTGTTTTTTTGCATATTCTAATAACAGGTGTTTGGCCATTGGTTTGTCTATTTTTTAAGACTTTATTCAAGTGGAATCAATATTTTGTTTTTGTGAAGTACTTTATTTTTAGTTAATAACCCTGTTGATGCTGTACTTTAAAACCAAAATTCAAAGAAATAGTCATGAAAGTAAACAGACAACCTACAGAATGGGAGAAAATTTTTGCATCCTATGCATCCGATAAGGGACTGATAACTAGAATATACTTAGAACTCACGAAAATCAGGAAGAAAAAATCAAATAACCCCATTAAAAAGTGGGCAAAGGACTTGAACAGAAACTTTTCTAAAGAAGACAGAAGAATGGCCAACAAACATATGAAAAAATGCTCAACATCTCTAATCATCAGGGAAATGCAAATCAAAACCACAATGAGATATCACTTAACCCCAGTGAGAATGGCCTTTATCAAAAAATCTCCAAACAATAAATGCTGGCATGGTTGCGGAGAGAGAGGAGCACTCCCACACTGCTGGTGGGACTGCAAACTAGTTCAACCTCTGTGGAAAGCAATATGGAGATACCTTAAAGCGATACAAGTGAATCTACCATTTGATCCAGCAATCCCATTGCTGGGCATCTGCCCAAATGATCCAATGACACTCTACAAAAAAGACACCTGCACTCGAATGTTTATAGCAGCACAATTCATAGTTGCAAGGCTGTGGAAATAGCCCAAGTGCCCATCAATCCAAGAATGGATTAATAAAATGTGGTATATGTATACCATGGAGTACTATTCAGCTCTAAGAAACAATGGTGATATAGCACATCTTATATTTTCCTGGTTAGAGCTGGAACCCATACTACTAAGTGAAGTATCCCAAGAATGGAAAAACAAGCACCAGATATATTCTCCAGCAAACTGGTATTAACTGAGTAGCACCTAAGTGGACACATAGGTACTACAGTAATAGGGTATTGGGCAGGTGGGAGGGGGCAGGGGGGCGGGCATATACATACATAATGAGTGAGATGTGCACCATCTGGGGGATGGTCATGATGGAGACTCAGACTTTTGGGGGGAGGGGGGAAAATGGGCATTTATTGAAACCTTAAAATCTATACCCCCATAATATGCCGAAATAAAAAAAAAGGCAAAAAAAACCCAAAAAACAAAATTCATTCATCTGTATATCTCTAAATATAGTTTTATTAATAATACAAAACTTTACATAAAACTTACATCCTTCATTTAATCTCACTTTATTTGATAGTCCCTAAAAGGAATTATCAAATTGAAATATGTCAGGATGTATACAAATGTTCTGTTAATTTATTCCACAAATGTGGTCTTCTGTGAGATTTCTAAGGCTTTCATTGGATTAGCTTTTTAAAATAAAATCTTTCAAAGTTTCAAGATTATTTAATGGCCTAAATTATACATAACATATCCTTTAAATATATTGATTTTAGTAATAATATAAGAACAGTATGTTACATGTATGTTAGTTTGCAGATCACACTCAGGTACTTTTATTTCACAGGGTTTTCCTTGGCACTTAATTTAAAGTTTCAATGTTGGTCATCCAAAGCTGACATTTGTATGATTGGTGGGTTACACTCCAATTTTATGGACTATTTTCTTGTTTTTGTGTTCACTGGCTTATATATACCTACTGTAAAAAGAGGAACACTAACAATTTCCCTTGTCCTCTGTCAATTAATGTATCTTCTGCAAGAGCATTGCTGATCATTCATGAATGGCTCTTAACTTGGCTGTCTATAAGTCTCTGTAACTTCTATAGCCTTCAGGGAACTATTTGTCTTTGCATTTTTTAATCTTGTGGATTTATATACTAGTAAGCCCAAGGGCTACTTTTTAGCCTCAGGGTAGCTACACATATGCTTTTTATTTTTTGCCAAAGTTGCTTTTACCCCCTTTAAAGCAACCGTCACTTTGTATATTCTTTCAGGATCCTTGGATCTTTTTTTCTAAGACTGGTTCATTTTGTTGTTGTTGCTGGCTCAAAAGAAAACATATTACTAACCTACAAGTCCTGCTAGTATCAATTCTGATCATTATGAAGAAATGATACAGCAGGTCAGGGATGACACGTTTCTTGATTTACTTTTTTTACATGGACACATAATAATTATACATATTTATGGGGTACATAGTAATGTTGTAATACATATAAGGTATGGTGATCAAATCAGTGAGAATAGTGTATCCATCATCTCAATTATTTATCATTTCTTTGTGTTGGGAACATTCAATATCCTCCTACCTATTTGAAACTGGATAATATATTATTGTTAACTATAGTCACACTACAGAGCTATTGAACATTAGAAGTTATTCCTCCTATCTAGATGTAAGTTTATAACCTTTAACAAATCTCTCCTATCCCTCTCTTCTCCTGCCCTTCCCAGCCTCTGTTCTACTTTTTACTTCATTGAGATCAACTTGTGTTTTTAGCTACCACATATGGTGAGAATGTGCAGTGTTTAACTTTTTGTTTCTGGTTTATTTTACTTAACATAATGTCCTCCAGTTCCATTCACGTTGCCACAAATGACAGGATTTCATTCTATTTTATGGCTGAATAGTATCCAATTCTGTGTGTGTGTGTATGTATATATATATATATATAACTATATATATATATATATAACTTTATCCATTCATCTGTTCTTAGACACTTAGGTTGTTTTCATATTTTGGCTATTGTGAATAATGCTGCAATAAACGTAGGGTTGCAGATGTCTCTTCAATATACTGATTTCCTTTCCTTTGAATAAATGCCCAGCAGTGGGATTGCTGGATTATTTGATAGTTGTATTTGTAGTTTTTTGAGGAACCTCCATTCTGTTCTCCATAGTGGCTATACTAATTTACATTCCTACAAACATCATATTAGAGTTCCTTTTCTCAGCATCCTAGCCAGCAGCTATTATTTTTTGTCTTTTTTATAACAGTGATCCTAAACTGAGGTAAGATGATAACTCATTGTGGTTTTAATTTACCTTTCCATGATAATTAGTGGTGTTGAAACTTTTTTCACATATTTTTTTGCCATTTATAAGTCTTCTTTTAGAAGTACCTGTTCAGATCATTCACCCATTTTTAATTGAATTGTTTGGTTTTTTGCTGTTGTGATGTTTGATTGCCTGGAATATGCTGGATATTAATCCCGTTGGTTGAATAATTTGAAAATATTTACTCCCATTCCACAGGTTGTCTTTTTACTTTGTTGATTGTTTCATTTGCTGTGCAGAAGGTTTTCGGTTTCATATAATCCTATTTGTTATTTTTCCTTTTGAACCTGCACTTTTGAAGTATCATTCATAATATCTTGTCCCAGATCAATGTCCTGAAGCATTCCCCCCATGTTGTTACCTAGCAGTTTTATAATTTGGGGTCTTACATTTAGGTTTTTCATCCATTTTGAGTTGGTTTTTGCAGAAAATGAGAGATGGGATCTAGTTTTATTCTTCTGTGTATGGATATCCAGTTTTCCCAGCACCAATAGTCAAGAGACTGTCCTTTCCCCAATGTAAGTTCCTGGTACCTTTGTCAAAAATCAGCTGGCTGTAGATAAATGGATTAATATCTGGATTCTCTATTCTGTTCCATTTGTCTATATTTTTCTTTTTATGTCATACCATACAAAAGTACCATGCTTTTTTGATTACCAGCTTTGTAGTATATTTTCAAGTGTGGCAGTATGGTGCCTCTATCTTTGTTCTTTTTGCTCAAGATTGCTTTGGCTATTTGGGATCTTTTGTGGTTCGATTCAAATTTTAGAATTTTTTTTCTATTTCTGTGAAGAATGGTATTGGTATTTTGATAGGGATAGCATTGAATTTGTAGATTGCTTTGGCTAGTATGGTCATTTTAAAAATATTAATTCATCCAATCCATGAGCATGTAATGTTTTTTTTATTTGTTTGTATCCTCCTCAATTTTTTTTCATCAGAGTTTTGTATTTATTTATTTTTTTTGTATAGGTCCTTTATTCCATGGCCAACTTTATTCCTAGGTATTTTTTTAGCTATTGTAAATGGGATTGCCTTCTTAATCTATTTTCCAGTTAGATCATTGGTTGTTTAATAGAAACATTACTGACATTTGTATATTGATTTTATATCCTACAACTTTACTGAATTTGTTTATGAATTCTAAGGTATGTTTGGTTCTATCTAAATGACTATTCATATTCTTTACCCATTTTTAATTGGATTATTATTCTCTTTTTTGCTACTGAGTTTCATGAATTCCTTATAAGTTTTGGACTTTAACCTTTTATTATATATAAGATTTTCAAATATTTTCAATCAGTCCAGACCTGCACAGCCTCCTTTTCACAGAGATTTCTCAATGGTGCCTAGGGCATTAAAAGTCCAAAACTGAGCTCCTTATATTTTCACTAAAATGTTTTCCTCCTAAGTCTGCCTTCCCTTTTCAATATACAAAAGCTTGATACTTTTGGTTTCTCATTTAGGCATCTAACTCCTGTCTTCTTTTCACCCTTAACATTTGATCCATTAGCAAATCCTGACATCTCTTCTCTTCTCCTTTTGCCAATCTTAAGTGCTTCCTAACTTTCTGGTATGGTTCTAGATGCTCTACAGTTATTAACTCATTTAATTTGTTACCATTATTCTTTCTTTCTTCCTTCCTTTCTTCCTTTCTTTCTTTCTTTCTTTCTTTCTTTCTTTCTTTCTTTCTTTCTTTCTTTCTTTCTTTCTTTCTTTCTTTCTTTTTCTTTCATTTTTACAGAAGAGAACACTGAAGTAGATAATTATTAAAAACTAAAAAGATCATAGTCTTACATGCATCAAGTGACAGGACAGGAATTATAAACCCATGCAGTTGACTCTAGAGGCTGGTCATCTGACCACTGCATAATATACCCATGGTATAAAATGATCTTGCTACTTCTTATAACCTCTGTTGTTTCAATATTGGCCTAAGCCATCATTGCGTTTTCTGTGATATGCCGCAAAACCTAACTTGGCCTTCCTGCTTTCACTATTTCTTTTTATTTATGTCCCAGAACAATTCTGTTAAAATATAAATCAGATCATATCACTACTTTGCTCATAAAGCTCCAATGGTTCTGATCTCCCTCAAAGAAAATACAAAGTCCTTTGACACGGTGCCTTGTATGATTTGCCTCTGTTCCCTCTTGGACTTTGTTACCTACCACTGTCCCACATAATCTCCTTTTTACAGACCACTGGCCTCCTGACGTTTCTGAAAGACACCTGCTATGTGTCCACTAGGCTGCTTCCTCCCTGGGAGTCTTGGCATAAAATCTCTCCCCTTTCTGAAATAAAACTTTCCCCTGTTAGCTTCAGCATTACTCTCTTTCCTCCGTCAGCTCTTATCCAATTATTATTTACTTAGCCTTTTCTTGGCCACTGTCAAATATTTCACACCCTTGTCTTCCTAGTCCACTTTTCTGCCTTATTATTTTGTCTTAACATTTATCTATTACTGTATTAGTCATGGTTCTCCAGAGAAACAGAACCAATAAGAAACATATATATATATATATATATATATATAAACACATACATATATATATATATATACACACACACATATATACACACAGAAAGAGAGAGAGAGAGAGAAGGAATTGGCTGTCACGATTAAGAATTTCCATGATCTTCCAACTGCAGGTTGGAGATCAAGGAAAAGCTGGTGGTGTAATTCCATTCCAAGCCCAGAGGCCTGAGAACCAGGGGAGCCAATGGTGTGAATCCCAGTCCAAGCGCAGGAGAAGACTGATGTCCCAGCTTAAGCAGACAGGCTAGAAGCAAAAAGGGGTGAATCCCTCTGCTTTTTTGTTCTATTCAGGCCATCAGTGGATTGAATGATGCCCATCCACAGTGGGGAGAGCAATCTACTTTACTGAGTCCACCACTTCAAATATTAATCTCATCTGGAAACATCCTCATAGATTTTCCCAGAAATAATGTTTAACTGGGGCACTCTGTGACACAGTCAAGCTGACACATGAAACTATCCATCACAATTACTACCCAATGTTCTTTATTTTACTTGTCTTGTTAATTCTTTTTCTTTCTTTGAAAAGTATGTAAACTTTGTAAATGCAGGGATTTGTGTTTGTTTTGTTCACTCTAGTATCCCCAGAGACTAGAAAAATGCTGGGCACATTTTATATGCACAATAAATATTTTTGAATAAAAATTAATAAATAAGCATTTATACATTTGTTCAAAATTCAAGGATACTATTAGCTCTTTTTTTTTTCAAGATAGTCTTACTAAAATTCAGATTTGAGATTCTTATGATTCTGGTACTGATCAGTATGTTTCTGATTGAATTTGAGACTCTTGTAATAATTTTATTTTGTTTTATACATGTTTTATATAATCATCATTTTTTAAAAGAAAATTGCATTTTTCTACAATTCTCTAAAAATCTCTATTTATGAACCATCTACAAATAAAATCCAGATTTTTAGATTTGTAACTCAAAACCAATATCTGGTTCTAATTTAAAAATTCCAGCTTCATCTCATTGTAGCTTTCACTTTAAACCATGTATTAGTGCCAAATCAAGCTATCCATTTCTTATAAATACCACTAATTTTTAAACATTTTTCCCTACTCTTTTCAAAAACCATATTTGATTGATTTGATCACATCTATCATGATATAATCTCTTTCATATCCTATTAGAGCTTTTTTTTTTTCTGATTATCTATTCTTCCATGAATTTTTGTTTGAAATCAAAAGACTGAAATTTTTTCCTTATGCATTTGTACCAATTTGTCTTTATACTCATTACTAGCTATTTTTTTCTTATCTCTTTCATAAAACTAAGCTCTGTGAGAATAAGGACTATCTCTCCATTAATGATGCATAATCAAATCTATGACTTAGCATATAATAGATACATTCTACCTGTCTGTCTATCTATTGACTGAGCAACTGAATATCCATTAATGTACCACTCTTTTGTTGGCTAAAGGAAATCCAATTAATCTCTTTAATGAATTTCATCCTCCTTTCTTTCTAATTTTCTAGGTTTTAAATCTAAAGAAAAATGAATTTAGGTAACATTTATGTTAACACATTATAAAAACACAGGTTAAATTATCATTTCATTAGAATCTACTAAAATTGAGTGCTATTTAAATATACATTCTTACCAATTTTCTGAAATCAAAATAGATAATGGAAAGATATATTTACCAGTTATTAATGTTGTATTTATTGAAATATAAAATTTTATTGAAAGCATTCTTAGGAAACTCTATATAAAATCAATATGTATACTAAATGGGAATATGTGTGAAATATATTTAATGTGTTAAGCAGTTAAACTCATTCTATTGTCTATAGCATAGTTTTAAAAAGCTTCAAAATACATTATGTACAATTAAAAAAGTTTCAACTTCTTGACAGTTTAAGGAATACTTTATAAATTGTTTATCATTATTTTAAAATAAAATCACTTTATAAATTCCATTAAATCTAAACATTCGCCATTTTTGTTCTCCATACACTAAATTTTAACAGAAATATTTATTCTCTGAACAATGACATTATTATCAGAAAAATTCTAATAGAACTTGTCATATAATTCATTTAACCATCTCCATTTGCCATGCTACCAACCGTTGGTAGGCACAAACTCTTTCTCTTTTTTTCTTCCTTTCCTTCCTTTCTTCCTCCCTCCCTTGCTCCTTCCCATCATTCCTTCCTTCCTTCCTTCCATATTTATTGAGGACTAATGTATTTAGGACAAGGGTTTGGGATAAAATTATGGATACAATATTGTGCAAAACTGGCATGATCACTTTTCCTAATAGATATTTCAGTTTAGTAAGGAATACATTAATTAATCAAACAGTCATACATTATTTTGAAATTATAACTATGATAAATATTCTGAGTAGGCAGGCTCCTAACTCTATAAGAGGATATGAAAAGAGAATTTGACCTCAATAGAAGATCTGAGAATATTGTCCTGGAGAACTGAAAATGGAGCTGAGATGTGAAGGAAGGTAAGAAATTAAGCAGGTGAAGGCAGAGAGGAAGAGCAACAAAAGAAATTTAAAAAGTGAAATATTAATGTGGCAGGAGAGCATGTAATGCTTCATAAAATCGGTAAGTCAGAATGGCTGAGCCAAAGAGAGTATGAATATGATGTTACATTAAGTAGGAGAGAAAGGCAGGATCAGCTCATGTGTGAAACCTTCTAGCACATGCTTAGTGCGTTATATCTAATTCTAAAATGGATGAAGAGGAATTGAGTGGCTTTAAGCCAGCAAGTAAGGACCAGCCTGAGCAACATAGCAAAACCTCGTCTCTAAAAAAAACTAGAAAAAGTAGTTGAATGGGGTGATGCATGCCTGTGGTCCCAGCTACTAAGGAGGCTGAGGTGGGAGGATGGCATGAGCCCAGCAGTTTGAGGCTGCAGTGAGTCAAGCCACTGCACTGTAGACTGAACAACAGAGATGGGCATTCTGCTATACAAACACAATGAGTGAGATGTGCAACGTTTGGAGGATGGTCACACTTGAGGCTCTGACTTGATGAGGGAGGGAGGGCATGGGCAATATACATAACCTTAACACTTGTACTCCCATAACATGCTAAAAAAAATAAAAAATAAAAAAATAAATTAGAAAAAGATATCCTTTCTTCAAGACATTTTATTGCCCTCTGCTGGAATAATGTCAAAATACCCATATAAATGACCAAGACTACTGAGTGAAGGAAACCCACCAAAATCGCTCAAATACAGCCTGCACAACTATAAGCAGCAATTCTAGATGATTGTAGATATCTTTGTATAAAATACTGTTATATCTAAGTTATAAGAGGACATTATCAGAGGCTAAGTTAGAAGCAAAGAAATGATTGGAAGGCAATTGAAATATTGCATATCTAAGGTATAACTGAGTTGCGTTTTATATTAGGGATGGAAAAATTAGATAGATTCAACATATAATTAGAAGATAAAGTTAACAGGACAATGTTATAGATCATATCTGGGGTATCAAAGGACGAGTGGTTTCTGGTTCCTCTAAGAGGAGCCATTCACTGTGGCAAGAAACACTGGAAGAGAATCGGCTTTGGGGAAGAAAAGGGGCAGAACATGATTTCAGGTCCCGATTTCTTAATCTGAAGAGATTTAGGGTACTCAAGTGATGAGCCCAAGAGGTCATTGGAAATACAAATCTGAAACTTAGGAAAGAAAGTTCAGAAGAAGATAACATCACTGATCTTTGACTTATATGTGGAAATTATAGTTGTGTGCTTGGAAAAGGTTGCCTAGTGACTGAATCAGAAGTAAAAAGAGTTAAGGGTCTAGCACTCACAGGTTGTGGAGAAGACAGTTATCATGTGAATGTGATAGTGAATAATCAGAATAAAAGGGTAAATGTCTCAGAGTCCAAGGAAAGAATGAATCTAAAGAAAAGAGGAGTACTCAACTCTATTCAATTCTACTGATATGTCACCTGAAAGAGAGAATTTTAAAAAGCTTCTTTTGGTTAACTTTTTCAAGGACTGTTTTAATTAAAGCAAGGGAAAGAAATTGGTCTAGATTGGAGTAGCCCACACTGTGTGTACATATGAAATGGAGGCACAAGTAAAGACTATTCTTGAGAAATTTGGTTGAAAAAGCATAAATAAAAATCAGGGAGGTATAAGAGGAAGTGTAACAATAAGTAATCTTTTTATTAGTTTATTTTTGTTATTGTTTTCTTGTTTATATTTAATGTGTAATTCTCCAGACTGTTTAAAAAATAATCCTCACAACTGTTTTCAACCTAATGAACCCTGTATTAAATATTTTAATTATTGGACTATACTAATGTTTTAGGAAGCCAGATATTAAGGTTATCAAAATCAGAAGGAAAATCAAACAGGTAGTATTACATCTGGACTTTTAAAAAATTGCTAGACTGTTACTATGGAAAGGAGTAAAGAAAAGTAGTGGCAAAATGTTGATACAATATTTAGAGAATCATGAGATGAGTGCTCCAACAGCAGTTTCTTATCCTTCAGTTATAAGATATAAGATTGGGGAAATAAAACAAATATTATTAGCTTGGAGTCTTAAATTCCACGCTAAAGATCCATGGACAAGAGGGGAGAAAAACAGGGATGGAACATGAAAAATGGGGGTGATGGAAGGATTCCTGTAGTTAAAGCAGCTGTCAAAACCATCTTAATGAAACCTTACAATCTTGGTTTAATTCTGTGGTGGAAACATGTTTAGAAGCTGCCAGATCTCAATTCCCCTGATGGTGTCACTGCTCTTGTAAAGGTCAATAGTGTGTGAATCTCTCGCTGCTTCCCCTTGTCCTTCTCCTGCACTTGGGGTGCCGCCAAAATTATTCAATCAGCTCGTGGAAATTTAAACCTTTACAGAAATTATCTTAGGCTGAAGCATACCTGTGCTTGGAATTTATAGTGACTCCTACACATTATCCTACAGATTTAAATTAAAAAACAAAATTTTTGAAGTATCGATTTTCTTTAAACAGGTTTTAAAACATCATATGGTTAAGGAAAAATTTGAAAATAACATTTAAAAGATAAAAAATTAAAACCCACATAGCTACCATCCAAGGCAATCATAGTTGAAAACATATATGATAAATTCTATTCTATATTCTAGATGATTATATTTATAACATTTAGATAACAATAAATGTATCTATTTTTATAGATATAATAGAAAATACATATTTATATTTCACCAATTATTGTCCTATCACTCAATATAAACACAATATTTTGGAGCATTCTAACAGAATTCTTTTGGAAAAATTATAAATGTTATAAAACATAATGGTTAAGAACATGGGTTTTGGTATTGAAAGAAGTTTTGTTTTTATACTTGTTATTTTTCCCTATACTAAGTGATCTTAGAAATGTTACTCTTCCTCTCAGTGCCTCACTTTCGATATAGCTATAGTTCAGAGAAAAAGACAGGTTTGTGTCTGCTATTAGAAGGAATAACTCATTATTCTCTTACTAAAGGCATATTGCCATTATCTTTGATTTTTGTAAATTTTGTATGAAAGAAATATTTTCATTTTAATGTATTTGTTTACTAATTAAGTACAGTATTTTGGTCTAGACATTTGAGATTTGAATCTAATTTTCTGAGTTGGTTATGAATGTCACATATTACTTTCATTTTGAGGAGTTTAAAAACCATTCACAGCCTATGAAAATTAGCCCTTTATCTGTCATATGCATTTCTATTGTTTACCGACTGTATTGTTTGAAAAATATTATACATAATGTTTTGATTTATAAATATCTTATATACAGAGAGAAGGTGAAACAGAGAGAGAAATTGTCTGTGTATGTAATTTATTTTCTTCAGCAGAGAAAGACCCTCCCACCAACCATATCATATGAATAATCTAATTTTATTTCTTTTATTTACTTATTGACATATGCAGTGTATATTTATTATTCAGTTCCATTCTGAATTTTAAAAATTATTTGGTCTAAGTAGGTATCCAACTTTATTAGTTTTCATTTAGATGCGCTATTGATCCAGGAACTGTTTGTTGAAAATACACTAAAGATTTAAAAGTTTCCTTTATCTATTAAATACCTAAATACACCGTGGTCTATTTCTTTTTTTATTATTTTTTCCATGTGATCATATTTTAATTATCATATGTTTGTATTATATTTTAATCTCTGGTGAACCTCTTTCTTGATAATCCTCTTTTTTTCTTTGATTAATATATACTCTCGTCTGTTTATTCTGAACTTCAGAATTATTTGTCAAATTTGAAGTGAAAATATCCTATGGTGAGTCTGAATTGATTTGCTCCTAATTTATTAAATAACTTGGATATAATTGAACTCTTTATATCAATGTGTTTTCAATTAGTAATATCTTAAATCTTTCCACTTATTTATCTTTTTTAAATGTTTCCCTGAGTAAAACTTTGCAATTCTTTTCAAAGAGATATATAACCTTTCTTGGTAGGTTTATGTCTGTTTATTTTGTTATAGATAATATTTTATATTTTTCCTTATATTTTCTAGCTGTTTAATCTTGCACAGCAGCTGTTGGAACAGAAAGCTATATAGGGTGGAGATAAAGACTATAAACTACCCAAACCCAGACTGCCTAGGTTCAAATCTTGGTTCTCCTGTTTTCCACTGAAGCAATATCACATACTCTCTACGTTGACTCTCTGAATATAAGCTAACCCATCACAAAATTAAGGTAATATAAGTATAATAACCACCTCATTGAGTTATGGTATGGATTAGATGAGTTTATATTATGCAAAGGGCTTGCAAAAGTGCACATCTTCTAAGAAGCACTTAGTGGAAACTGGAAGATATATAGGAAAAGCTTTTTATTGTACGTGTATTTTCTTACTGAACTATTTACTGATATATCTTCTTAGCTATAAGATTTTTAAATTCAATTTTATGCTTAGTAAATATTTCTGTCGTCTATATATAGCAATGTTCTTTTTTCTATTTCCAACAGTAATACTTTTTATTCCTGATTTCTGTGTAGCACTATTTATCTCTAGAGGCTATGTAAAATGCAATATATACAAGTTTTAGTAGTGCCTTTTCAAGTGGGATCCTGGCAGGGGAGAACAAAAAGATGGCACATTCAAACTGAGTATTTTACAAAGATTAATTCAGACACTATTTATAAATAAATGGGTGAGGGGTTGAGAAACAAGATACAATTAAGTCCCAGGTCTAGTAAGAATGGGGTGCTCATGTACTACCATTACTGTCAAAGATACAGAGAGAGAGTAGTTGCCAGGACTGGGAGACAGAGAGTTGTGTTGAGAAATGTAATTGGTCTGTAATGACCATAAATGGGTCAACCAAACTGAGGGAACTTAGGGACTATATAGCTCAACTTAACTCTTCTTCCTCCAGAAGTGCTAGAGCAGCACTTCTGCTGATATTCACCTTTGTATAAGCCTAAAGATAAGTCTGAAGATAGAGAAAACCTTGATGCTGTTCACTTGGGTTGACCTTGAAGGGAACAGACCAGAGGGTGTATCTGAAGGGGAAAGTGAAAGATAACCTGTTGAGGGACATTGTTGTCACATCCTGACATTGGTTGGCATGTCTCTACTCTTTCACAGGCAAGTATGATATTAAGATAAAGATTCTCTATCACTTAAAGGAATCTTATTACTCTATTACTAATTAACTATTTTAATTAATCAGGAATAGATGTTCAGTTTCTGCAAATTTGCTTGGGTTTATTCATTAATTTAAGTGACTTTGAAGGCAAATTGCATATCAAGCCCTTAGCAGTTTCCCAATATGCATTAGAAGTTAATTCAGAGTTAGTTCCTGCCTTCACAGAACCTACTGAAATTTGATAAGACGGACAAAGTAAGGTAAGAAATCAAATCTGTATGTAAATTATTTCAAAATGCATAGTACTACAAAGAAAAACAATGTGTTTCAATGGGAGTCATTTTGGTGGAAGACGAAGGGAGCAGTAATGGGGAGTGTAATTTAATATGGTGCTCAGAGAAGTCTTCACAAGAAGTGGAGAAAATCATTTGGGAAATGTTATGTCAAAGACTCCCTGGTGAGAAAAGATTTTAAGGGTGTAACCTCAAAAATGAAAGGCTAGTAAAGTTGGGATCTAATGCATCAGACCAGGCCAAGAGAAGGGATGCTGAATTTGACCAGATAAGTGGGGTCTAATCATGTATAGCCCATAGCTAAGAAAAATTAGATTTTGTTCTATTAATATAAGCCATGGAAAGCCTTTTGTTACTTATTTTTGACACTTATCCAATCATTCAGGAAGCAAAATTTAGCATTATTTTCAAAATATATCCAGTACCCAACCACATCTATGACTTCTGCTGCTACTACCTTGTTCCCAGAAATGACCTCAACAGCTTCCTCAACAGGTTCCCCACCCTCTATTTTTACTCCTATGATCCTCCACACATCAGCCACCAGCATCTTCCTAACAGTAGGAGGAAGGGTAGTGATAGCTCAAGCCACACTTCTCACTATTCAGACGTCAGACTTTACACATAACAAGACTGGTGTGTAACTGCTTTTTCTTGCTCTCCACTGAAGCTGAGATTGTGATCATTTCATAAAATTAACTGGTACACACATTTCTTGTTTTCTTCAGGTTTTTGAACTATTCAAATGGGTGGATATTACAAAAAGTTTAATCTAACACAAAAAGGAGTCAAGCAGTTTTGAAATTTATTTGAAGATTATATATTTAAATAATTTGAATTTCCTTTACGCTATTGATCTATTCAACCATACATATTATTCAATAACTTTTGGATTTATGGTTAACTGCTTACTGCTGAATTCTAGTTGTATTGCAATGCAGTTTAAAAATGTGTCCTTTAAATGCTGTTTTCACATTAATTTGGGATATCATTGCAGTCTTATTCATTTATTTTTATGGTGGAAAAATTGAATCCTCTAATTGAAAAATTTTTAATAAATCATTTTATATATGTCTATATAAATCATTTTATATGTATATATTATTTTATATAATGCCAAATAAGACTCATGGATTATATTATTGTAAGATATATCCTAATGTGTTTTATTTTTTATTTTATTTTAATTATTTTATTTTTAATTATTATGGGTACATAATAGTTGTATATATTTATAGCATACATGTGATGTTTTAGACAGGAATACAGTGTGTATTAATCAAATCAGGGTAATTGGGGTACCCATCATCTCAAGCATTTGTCATTTCTTTGTGTTAGGAACATTTCAGTTCCACTCTTTTAGTTATTTATTTTTTTTTTTTTTATTTTGGCATATTATGGGGGTACAGATTTTAAGGTTTCAATAAATGCCCATTTCCCCC
This sequence comes from Microcebus murinus, assembly GCF_040939455.1. Classification (NCBI taxonomy): domain Eukaryota; kingdom Metazoa; phylum Chordata; class Mammalia; order Primates; family Cheirogaleidae; genus Microcebus; species Microcebus murinus. Next base: position 54,974,549 of record NC_134116.1, read on the forward strand.
CCCTCCCCCCTTTGTTGTTCTATCAAATATGCATTCTATATACTTAACTATATTTTTGCACCCATTAACCATCCCAACTTTATCCTCCCCTCCCCGCTGCCCTTCCCATCCTCTAGTAACCATCATTCTGCTCTCTGTCTCCCCGAGATTGTTTTAATGTTTAGCTCCCACATATGACTGAAAACATGCAAAGTTTGTCTTTCTGTCCTTGGTTCATTTCTCTTAACATAATGTTCTAAAGTTCCATATACATTCCATTGTGTATATGAACCACATATTAATTATCCATTTATCTGTAGATTGATACTTAGGTTGATTCTAAATCTTGCCTACAGTTAATAGTGCTGTGATAAAAACAGGAGTGCAGGGATCTTTTCAATATATTGATTTCCTTTCTTTTGTATCTATACCAACCAGTGAGATTGCTGGGTCATACAGTAGTTCTATTACTAGTTTTTTGAGGAATCTCCCTACTGTTCTACATAGTGATTGTACCAATGTACATTCCCACCAACAGTGTGCAAATGTTCCTCTTTCTCCACATCCTTGCCAGCATTTGTTATTGCCTTCTTTTAGATAAAAGCCATTTTAACTGGGGTAAGTTGATATCTCACTGTGGTTTTCATTTGCATGTCTCTGATGACTGATGTTGAGCATTTTTTCATATATTGACTCTTGTATCATATATAATGACCACCTTTGTCTCCTTTTACAGCTTTTGTCTTGAAATCTATTTTATCTTATAGAAGTTTAGCTACACCTACTCTTTTATGGTTTGCATTTGCATAGAATATCTTTTTCTATTATTTTATTTTTAGTCCTTGTATGTCTTTATAGATGAAGTGGGTTTCTTATAGGATATATATATATATATATATTATCCATTCATTCACTCTATGTCTTTTGATTGGAGAGTTTAGTCCATTACACTCAATGTGATTATTGATAGGTAAGAACTTACTATTGTCATGTTGGTATTTTATTTCTGATTGTTTTATGGTCCTCTCTTTCTTTCTTCCTTCCTCATTGTCTTTCTTTGTGTAAAAGTGATTTTCTCTGCTAGTGTGTTTTAGTTTCTTCCTTTTTGTTTTTAGTGTATTTATTGTAGGTTTCTTTTGATCCAAGGTAAACATGAGGTCTAAAAAAGACATTTTATGATCAATTATCTTAAACAGATGACAACTTAACTCTTCTTATAAAAAGTAAACAAATAAGCCAAGAGAAATATAAAAGAAACTACACTTTAACTCTATCTCCCTAACTTTTTGACTATTTTTATCTTTTTATACTATCTATATCTTAAAAATTGTTGTAGTTATTATTTTTGACATTTTTGTCTTTCAGTCTTCCTACTCTAGATATAAGTGATTTATGTACCTCAGTTACAGCAATAGAATCATCTATATTTGTGTATTTACTGTTATCAGTGAGTTTTATGCCTTATGATGATTTCTTCTTGCTTATTAACATTCTTTTCTTTCAGATTGAAGAACTTGTTTTAGCATTTCTTATAGAACAGGTTTATTGTTGATGAAATCTCTTTAGTCTTTGTTTGCCTGGGAAAGTTTTTATTTCTCTTTCATGTTTGAAGGTTATTTTTTCAGGATATAATGTTCTAGGGTTAAATTTTTATTCCTTCAGCACTTTAAATCTGTTGTTCTACTTTCTCCTATCCTGTAAGTTTTCCACTGAGAAGTCTGCTGCCAGATGTATTGGAGCTCCTTTATATGTTATTTGTTATTTGTTATATGTCGTTTGTTTATTTGTTCTTACTTCTCTTAGGACCTTTTTATTATTCATGATGTTTGGGAGCTTGATTATTAAAGGTCTTCAGGTAGCCTCGTTTGGTTTAAACATATTTGACATTCTATGATCTTCTTGTATCTGAATATTGATATCTTTCTCTAGGTTTGAAATATTTTCTGTTACTATTTCTTTGAATAAAATTTCTACTCCAGCCTCTTTCTCTGCATCCTCTTTAAGGGCAACAGCTCTCAGATTTGCCTCTCTGAGGTTATTTTCTATAGCTTGTAGGCCTGCTTCATTCTTTTTTATTCACCTTTCTTTTTTCTTTCTTTCTTTCTTTTTTTTGTTCTGGCTGTGTTTTTTCAAATAACTATCTTCGAGCTCACTAATTCTTCTGCTTGGTCAATTCTGCTGTTGAGAGACTCTGATACATTTCTCAGTTTGTCAATTGAATTTTTCAGCTCCAGAGTTTCTGCTTGATTTTTTTTTTTTTCATTATTTTAGTCTCTTTATTAAATTTCTCTGGTATGCTTCTGAATTTCTTCTCTGTGTTGTCTTGAAGTTCGTTGAGCTTCTTCAGAACAGTTATTTTAAAATCTTTGTCTGAAAGATCATATATCTCTATCACTCTGGGATAGGTAATAGAGATAAATCATAAATCATTTAGTTATTTTGGTGAGGTCATGTTTTTCTGGATGTTCTTGATGCTTGTGGATGTTCGTTGATATTTTGGCATTGAAGAGGTTGATATTAATTCTAATCTTTGCAATCTGGGCTCATTTGAAACCATTCTTCTCCAGAGGCTTTACAGGTATTCAAAGGAAATTGAGTTTTGTGATCTAAGTCTTTGGTCAATGCTGCCATATCACTACTGGGGGTGCCTCAAGCCTAGTCATGCTGTGATTCTGATAGACTCCTCATGGTACCATCTTAGTTGACTTGGATAAGATACAGGCTAATTCCTTGGCTTACCAGGCAAAATTTCTCACTTTCTTCTTTCATTTTCCATGGTGGCATGATAGAGTTTGGGGGAGGAGTGATGTGGCTACTCCCTGGTGGCTACCATAGCTGGGACTATGTCAAGTCTAGAGCAAATCCCATGGATACTGCTGCTTAGCTACCTTTGATGTTTATTCAAAGCCCCAGCCTCTTTAGTCAGCAGTTTTTTGAATCCTACCAGGAGTGAGTCCTTCTCTTCAGGGCAGTAGGTTCTCTTCTGGTGCAGGGGTGGGTGTGGCAATGCCATCTAGGAACTAATGTCTGGAATCAGGGGCTTCAGGAGTCTGTTCAGTACTTTTACTATGGGTGAGCTGGTACCCAAGTTGCAAAATTAAGTCCTCTGAATTATTCCCTTTCCTTTCCCCAGTGGAAGAAGACTTCCTTTTGCTGCACTGGCTGTATTTGGGGTAGGGATGACATAGGTATTCACTTGGCTGCTGTTGCTCCCTGGGTCACATGCACCTCAAGTCCACTGGCTCTGAGCCAGCACAGCAGCAGGATCTGCTCAAGTATTGTAGTTTTTGTGGCCTGACTGCCTTATAGATTTATTCTGGGCCCCAGTCCTCTTTCTTCAGTTGTGGTGGACTTAGCCAGAACTTAGGTTTTCACCACTAGGGTAGAGGATTCCACTCTGACTAGCCAGGTCTAAATGCTCCCTCCATGGGTGCTGGTAGAATCGACCTTGTGATGTGCTCCCTTGTGATAGGGTGGCCCTGAGTTCCAATGCAAAGTCCTAACATCACTTCACAGCCCCTCCCCCAGGCACACATTTTCTTCTCACCCAACATGCTGGCACTGTGCTGATGGGGAATGGGAAAGGGGTGACATAGGCAATGCAAGACTATTTTTCCTGCCTTCTTCAGTGCCTCTTTCTTTGATATAAGGTTAAAATAAGGTACTGTGATTGCTTACCTGAATTTTGGTTATTCTGAAGGTGCTTTGCTGCTTGGATAGTTGTGGATTTGGTGTTTGTGTGGAAGAATGATCACAGGATGGTTCTATTCTGCCATCTTGCTCTGCCCACCTCCCTTTATGCATTTTAAATTACTTGTTCTTTCAAAGGCAAAATAATTTACAAAGTCTTTCAAAGGCAACATCTTTCTAAATGACTGTTTATGTTGATATTTATTGTACTCATTATATACTTTGTCTTATTTAATTACATGATTTGTTACTTCAAGCAAAGAGCTTCATGGCTATTATATAATGACTGGGACTACAAACTAAATATTTTGGCTTATGTCGTTTTTTAAACATGTTGTCTTAGGTATCTTGAAACACCAGAACAGAATTTTGTATTTTGAACCTACATCTGAGTTTTTTTTAATCATAGAATATAATTCCAATTGTATAAACAGCTTGATTAATTTTTTGTGTGAATATCATCCTTTCTAGTTTCCATCATTACAGTAGCCTTTATCTAATTTTTATATTGAAGCTCACATTTAATAAAGTTTTTGACTATGATGTTGAATAAGAGATTGTTGATGTACTATTGTCATATTCCCTATTCTGCTTTCCATGCATGCAACTTCATTTTTCGTAGTCATAATTTTGGTTCAATAACATCATATCAAATGTTTTTAAATGAACTTAAATTATGAATAAGAAAATCAGAAAAGAATGAAGATAAGACCTATCAGTGCTAATCAGCTTTCTAAATAACACTATTCATTGTTTGCCATTGTTCTCTCTCTCTTTCCCTCCCTTGCCCTCTTTTCCCCACCCCATATCTGAATATAAAGCACATTTCATTATACAAAATTTTTAAAAAGTTATTTTGTAGCTAGTCAAAGCAATTTACTATTGTCTTTAATTTAATCAAATATCACTCTAAATTCAGAAAACTCTAATACTCTGAAAATGTGGTTTGGACCCTTTTCCCCACTTTCATAATAGCAATTACATCAACATAAACAACAATTAGATGGTTCAACATGCAATAGACAAATTACTGACTTCCATTAAAGTCAGTTTATGACCCTCTTGAGCAAGGCATGTTTGCTGCAAACTATCGTGAGACACAATTTGAGACCTAGCATTTTTCTGCTTCAATTATACTGCTCATCCCCCTAGGTAATTATATCTGTGCTACTTATATAAATCAAGATAATTCTGTGATATGGGTGTATATTAGAGTTTCTTATGTGCTTATTACTTGGAGGCTGATGCTTTTGAAACTTTTTCTTAACCACAATGTCAACTGACAGCTTGCCCTGAGGGTTTCCTTTATTGAGAAGCAATGACTAGAGGCTGTATTTTATTTTTGTAGCCTCAGAAATGCATTTGTAAATTGATTAAACTGAAATGCATATATCTTATAACTAGAAAAGAAAAATGAATTCCTAACAGACTCTGCCAGAATAGCTTTGGGCTTTTAGTTATAGAGATTTAGTAAAATATATAAATATTAATTGGTATATCAATTTGGATCTCTAAAAAACAAAGCAAAATAAATTACAGTCCAAACTCAAAAGGAGACAACAGCCTTGAGGGAGATTAATCAGAACATATTTTTTAGGGCTTTTCACTTTTTTCATTCAAACCTGATATGAGGACATGAATGTCTCTGATAAGTAAAAGACAGCCCCTGCATTTGCATTGTCATTCTAGAATGGGATGGATAAAGTAAAGTATTCATTTAAAAACATTCTGTGCTCTTCACATGGTTTATACTCCATATCTACATAATTATTTATCATTACTTGAGCACATTTCACAAAATGCAAGTAACCAAATATAAAGGAAGAGTATATAAGTTTAATCATATCTTTTCCAAGGAATGTAGGACACATACAATCAAGGAAACTGGAATACAAATGAAATTGGAATACAAGTATACAAATAAACAATATGAAAATGGAACATATTGGCAGAAGTAAACAAAAATGATTTAAATTAATGAAAACCATAGGGTAAAACATTGATCTGATCCTTGGCACAAAAGCAGATTAAAATTAACACTGAGAGAAATTTGAGTTACCTTTGCTGAAAAGATTAATGAAAAGATTTGGAGGTATAAAAAAGTGTCCATAGACAGTTGAGTGGCTAAAGAAAATGTGATATGTACATTCAGTAGAATATTATATAAAACAGAAAGAAATTATTTAAAAAAGAAAGAAATCCTGCCATTTGTAACAGCATTGGTGAATCTGAAGGACATTATGTTAAGCAAAATAAGCCAAACAGAAAGACAAATACTGCATGATTTCACTTCTATGAGGCATCTATAATAGTTAAACTCATAAAAGCAGACAATCCAATAGTGGACAGTGATTGCCAGGTGTTAAGAAGTAAAGGGAATGGGGAATTGTTGTCAATTAGTATAAAGTTTCCATGCTAGATTAATACATTCTAAAGATTTGCCACACAAGACAGAGCTTATAGTTAACAATACAGTGTTATGGACTTCTAAATTTGTGGAGAAGGTAGACCTCATTTTCAGTGATTTTACAATAAAAGAGGCAGATGGGTGCAAGGAAACTTTGGGAGGTGTTGGATGTGTCTATTACCTTGATTGTGGTGATGGTATCATGAGTATTTGTATATTTCCAGACTCATCAAATTGCACACATGAAATGTGAGTTCTTTGCATATCAATTATACCTCAATAAAGTTGTTAAAAAGAAGAAGAAGAAAGAGAAAGAGAAGGAATATACCTTAGAGATAGAAATCAGAAGTCCAGAGGGGAATATTACATGGAGACCTGCTGTAAGCCCCCAAAGCATATATTTAACAAGTTACCCTAAATAGGAGTTGTTTATTGATATGAGCAGAGTGGTACAAAAAAAAATATGTACAGGGCAGTTTTGAAGGAAACCTTTTTCTAAAGCCAATGTGTAAACTGAATGAGGATCCAAAAATCTTTCATGGTGTCATTATCAATGTTTATTTTCAACTAAGCTTTTGATCATGCAGCTTTGACAATAACATTTTGTAGAAAGTATTTGCTATTTTTGTCCTATGGGATTTGTTTGAATTTAATGAGAAAAGAACATTATCCTCTGATGAACAATTTGAAATTTTATTAACCAATGGCAATATAGATGCTATTAACATCTAATCAGAATGGCCAGATTTATACAATTACTATTTTATTTGATTATTTAAAATATTCTGATTATTTTAATTACTATTCTGGAAAAAACAAATTAAAATTATTTTAACATAGATGCCTCATGCTATATTATGAAGTTGCAAGGACATATGGAATATTCAGTAAATGCACACAACTCAATTTAAATGTTTTATAGTTTTACAAAATCTGAAGGTCTCTACTGTAAAAGGCAGCAGTATGTTATAGTCCTGGATAAAAGCACTTTTGGTGGCAAAGCTACCTTCTTTTATCAAGTGATATGGTGCTAATAAACATTAGAAAATATTTTGTGCCTGGATGTCAAGTACTGAGAAATGATATTGTGCCCTAGAATATGTTCTTAATATTAGTTGACTGATAAAGTCACTGCAGTTGGCATTTATTGCCATGAACTATAGTACTTCACTTTATCACTCAGACTAGATCACAATGTTCCAACAGCTACAATCTGTTAACTCTCATCCAAATAGCTAAAATGCCCTTAAAGGAAGCATTACTTGCCTCTGAAGGTTCTCTAGCATTTTTGAAGATTTTATAAACCTTGGTAAAGCTCAATATTAGCTCTTGGATTGATATTGAATTAACTGTGAAATGGAGAGAGGAAAATTTTATTTCTTTTCCATAAGAAATTGGGCCAATATTTATAAAAGTTGTGTGCATATTTCAGTAAAAATAAACAATTATACTCTATTGGATTTCCCTTTCAAACTACCAAAGCATAATATGCTCATTGCAATGCATGGCAAAAAGAAATATACAATAAAATTCAGCACCCACCATCTTCCCTCCCACTTCACAAGGATAAAATATTAACTTGCACATATTTCCAAGTAATTTTCTATGTCCATTAAAACACATATACATAAAAGTTTGTTTTTATAAACATACTCTCAATTGCACACATTAAGCTAAAATTTGCTTAGTGTATAGAACATTGTATGTATATATACATACATAAGTCTAACATTTTTTTCTTTAATGTCTGTGTAGTACCAGATCTTTATGGATAAGCCATGTATTATCTAGCCATTCTCCTATTTATGGGTAGGTAGTTAGGATGCTTCAAAGAATTCCAAAGAAAATATGTTTAAATGCATGCATTTATATACTGAGGGTTTTTTCCATATTTTTATTACCAAAATCAGATTGTTGAGTCGAATAGAATGCATATTTCAATTATAGATTCTGCCAGATTATTTTGCAAAAGGTCACTGTGATTAGCACCTTCATTAGAAATGTATGAAAGTGTTCATTTTAATCAACTTCACCAGTATTGATGTTATTATCTTTAACTTATTTCCCAATATGATCAATAGAAATTATTTGTCATTGATTATTAGCTTTTTCTCTGATTGATGAAGTGGTTGAACATATTTTCATATGTAGTACTTACTGAAAATTTGAACTGACAATGTATTTTACTATGTATATTCTTGTCATACCTTTTTACCATCTTTTCTATTTGTTATGGCTTTTACTTATTAATTTGTAGTATCTACTGGTATATTAAAATATCACTGTATGCTTTTTTCTTTTATATGTCAGATATTTTCTCCTAGTTACTTTGTATTTTTCTAGCTTGTTTTCCCATTTGGATATTTTAAATTTTTTGTACTCAAAGCATTATAGGTTTTTTTTTTCCCATTTCTATCTCCCATTTTGCAAAATGTCTTTGTAATATTTTTTTTAATTTGGATTTTAATGTTTCAGGGATTTCCTTTTATGCATGTTATGCAATAGTGGTTTAACTTGATATTTAACTTGATTTTTGTTCAGAAAGATAGGAAGTTAATTTACACAATGTTATCCTCAAGGACATAAATTAATTCCAGCATATATATAATATCAGAGATCAATATGTTTTATTAGGAATTATTCCTTCTAGCCTGTTACTTATTTATTTGCATTCTGGGTTCTAGAGTTCTGAAAATATTTACTACCCTTAAATAAAATTTCCGGGAATTACTAGCCACTTGCCATTCTGATTTTTGCTCGTTTTGGTGCCATTTAGGAGAGAGGAAAAAGCAAAGTGTGTGTGTGTGTGTATGTGTGTGTGTGTGTGTGTGTGTGTTGCTAGCTCTCTATGCTTTTTCTTTCTTTCCTTTTGAACTGTCATACAGTCTTAACATTGTGAAGGGTTATGCCCCACTCAAATTTTTATCAAAAGGTTCTGCTTGCTATTTTCTTTGTAACACTGTAAATATCTCCTAGCTATAGTAGCACAGGTGATTTTTGATGAACCAGTTCAAGCATTCTCTGTGAAAGCTGTGAAATCCAATGTTAAAAGTTAGGAATTTTTGATTAATATGTCAAGAATTGGGGCTAAGTCACCTTATGTTTCTGTTCTTTGTTGTTGCTGTGTTTTGAAATGATATCGGATATATAGAAATATATTAATAGATATTTTTTTCTGGTTACAACCTGCTTTGTAGCTAATAATAACCAGGGGGTAGAACATATCTTGTTCTCTACTACAAAATACTGAAAAAGGGTAGAGGACAAGATAGACAATTTATTAAACAATGATCACACTGGCCATCACCTAATGCTTAGCCGACATTTCTTTTTTTGTAACAATAATCTCACATGTTGTTTAAAGTATATCTTGTCTGAAAAGACTTGATGCAATTTTCACATGATCTTTTAAGTCAATTTTGAGGGTTTTTTTTTCTTTTGCAAAAAAAAATAATTTTTATTTACTTAAAGTTTTTGCCTGAAGGCTATTTTTATAAGTAAATGGTCAATGATTAATATGGATGTTAACTGTTAATAGAAATAAAGGAAAGAAGCTTGTCAAATATTCAACAAGAATTTTTTTGAACATCTACAATGTACAAGATTCTGTGTTACATGCTCAGAGGGTTTTAGAGAAAATTTATAGGTAGTGAAATTACACTTCTGTTAACATTTATATAAATAAAAATAGTTTACTGGCTGGGCACATTGGCTCACTCCTGTAATCCTAGCACTCTGGGAGGCTGAGGCAGGAGAATCACTTGAGGTCAGGAGTTTGAGGTTGCTGTGATCTAGGCTGATGCCATGGCATTCTCTAGTCTGGGTAACAGAGCCAGACTCTATCTCAAAAAAAACAATAAAACAAAACAAAAATAAAACCTTATAATTTGACAATTAATTGTATGTATCATATTCAAACCTTATATTTTAGATAATATGTGTGTGGCAATGCTGCTTATATTGGTCTTCTTATCCCTGGCAAACATTGACACATTGAGAGAAGTTGGTCAATACTCACTGAGAGCACATTTTGTGAGCTATCATAACCATAAAACTCTTTTCATAATGTGAGCAACTGCAATGCATGTTCACAATTTGTCTGAATCTTTTAATTCCCTTGATAATCACATGACAAAAAAATTATTTCATTCTCAATGGAAAATTAAGGAAAATGATGTAAACTACTAATACATAATCAAATCCAAGTTTAAAATGAGTACTCAAATATTGAGTACTCAACCTATGTCAATCCCAGGTGCTTGAATAAAATACTCTCTATTATATAATTTTATGTATTTAAGTTTACGTTTTAAAAGATATATCTTAATGCAAAAAGGAAAGATTAATTAGGGTCATGAAAAAATTAATATAGAATACAATGGTCTAAAAATCCTGCTTTCTTGAACTTATTTATGGTACACAATTATTTTTATGTTTTGTTCAATCTTATTCAGTAAGATATTTATGCATAAGACAGTTAATAAAACTCCCTTGCAAGAATATAAGGTGTTTTAATGTAAAAACAGGGATTTTTCAATACAATCTTCATCCCAATCTGAGTTGATATATTTAAGGGAAAAGCATATGATCTTATCAAAATTCATAAAAAATAGACTTACTAAAAACTCATTTGTGATCAAAAGGAAATTATTAGTAAAATAGGTTAAAAAATTCTGAAACTGATTAAGAGAATGAAACAAACACTTAAACAAGCTTAGAGTGGCATTATATTTACAGTTGATATTTAAGACATATTTCTAATAGAATAAGGAACAAAACGATGCTCAGTGTCATCATTTCTATTTAACTTTGCAGGCTATGTGTGTGTAGCAAGAGGAAACATGGGCAGCAGATTCTGGCCAATTTCAATAAATCTAGAAAATTAAATTCATGATATAAGAATTAGAAAAAAATGAAGTGATCATTATTTATAAATGACAGAAAAATCTTGGAAAATCTAGAAATCATGATAAATACTATAGCCCAAAGTAAAGTTTTTCAGCATAAATTGATATTCAAAATGTCAGAACAATTTATAATCATAATAAATGAGAAAGTAAATTTTAAATGAGCCCATATAAACTTAAAGCTATAATGTTCACAGGCATCAAGCTTATGTATTAGTAGTTTAAATCATTTAACTACTAATACATAATCAAATACAAGTTTAAAATGAGTACTCATTTAAAAGTTATAAAATTGTACTGAAGTACATAAAAGATGACCTAAATGAATGGCAAAACATTCCATGTTCATGAATAGCACTGCTTAAAATTACAAAACTTCTAAATATCCAAAAGTTAATCTATAAATTTATAAATTTCCATTCTGAATATCAATAGCATTTTTATAGTACCAGACTAGCTGATTTGAAACCTATATATGCAAAGGGACAAGCTGCATATGTACAAGTGCCAAGAATAGGCAAGGAGATATGAAAGAAGGAAGGGTGGTAAGACTTGCCTTATACAGGAGTGGGTACTAAAGTTACAGAGGAGATTTCTTCAGAGAGATGCTAATATAATGAGCCCTCATGGGAAAAGAAAAACAGGAAGAGAAAGAGCTGTTTCCTTTTCATTTTAAGCTAATGGGGGGATATTTCAGGCAGACCATTGGAGAGTTGAACAAGCATTCCCTGTGGTTTGGGCTTTACAAGGCTGGATATCTGTCTCATTGGGGAAAGATAACAAAGGAAGTCTGTAGTGGGAACAGTTTCCCTGCTGACTACGTTCAGTGCCAACTTGTTGTACAAATGGTGGTGAAAGGATGCATAGTAGGTCACTTGAGTCTGCAGAGCCAGTGGGATTTCAACAGAAGTTCTGAGTGAGTGCTCCAGAAGCTAGAAGTGAAGAAGGGAGCATAAAGTGATCTTTTAGAAGACAGGTATCATCTGTCAAGGAGCTAAAGTCATACGTTACCAAAAGAGGATGTCTAAAAAATATAAAAAACGAACAAAAAAGCACACTTGAAAAGAGCAACTGGTGGCAATTATGCATCTGCATTGCCCAGAGAGAACAAAGGCCAAATTATTTGTAAATATAACCCAGTAAGTAAAACTGGGTCGTTTCGCCTACTAAAATCTGATTTTCAAAATTTTAAAACACACGACTCAAAACAAATACAAAATGAATATTTGTCAAAGAGAAAGTAGTTAATGAGAAGACAAATAGGATGTTATACCTAGTTCAAAAAGCATTTAAACACAGGAGATTTGAAGACAGTGAAGAATTAAAATAAGATTGTTCTGTTACTTACAAAACAGGAGGATTTATTCTGGAACAACAGTTACCTATTGGCTTATCTTTTGTAGCTGAGTGAAATTATTTGAATCTCTCTTAGACAAAAATATACAAATTAACATGCAATTTCACTAAATATGGGACTTAGTTTACAACAGTCAAGAAGTGAGTCAAACAAAATGCATTCCCCTAGATAATTCCCAAATAGGCCTGCTAACCTATGCCCCATGTGATCTTAAAATAACATGTTGCTCATCCATTAGCCTTATTTTCAAGTGTGGGAAATTTTTTTTTTAATTTTTTTTTATTTTGGCATATTATGGGGGTACAGATTTTAAGGTTTCAAGTGTGGGAATTCTTTTCTTAACATAGACTCATCCTAAACTCCTTTCACTCTGTCTAGCCCCCAAGGATTCAAAAATCACTCTGCTGACATGCTCTGCTTTTCATCACATGCTTCCAAGTCTGAAGCTGACCCTAAAGGGAAGAAAGGGAGCCAATTTAAGTTGAATACTGTTCAAGGCTTTTATGACTAGACTAGCTTATACATTTCAGTAACCACAAGGAGACTAGTTATGAGACTAAAAGTGAAACAAACAGAATAGAATTAATCTTACATTTCTTTGCATGGACAGATTGAAGGGACAGTGGAAGGAAGAGCATGATTTCTTCATGAATACACCTGAGTTCAGCTTATTTCATAAAATAGTTATATTTTACATAGTGAAAAATTGTAATTCATGGTAATATACAGGAAAAATAATAAATGCATTCGGTTATCATCATGTGATAAATAATGCTAGACAATTAAAATGAATGAATTCTAAGCTCTGTGTGGTATCCTGGACTGGATCCTGGAACAGAAAAGGTATACTAGTGAAAAAAAAAAGATAAAATCTAGAAGTCTGCATTTCAGTGAATAGTAATATATGTATGTTGGTTTCTTGGTTTTGACACAGGTACCATGGTAATGTAAGATGCTAACATTAAGGAAAAATGGGTAAGAAGACTATGGCTCCTATCTGAATTAGTTTTGCAACTTTTTTATACTACCAAAATAAAAAATTATTAAAAACATTAGTTAACTAAAACTAGTATATAAACAAAGATAAATCACAAAATTTATCTTTGAGGAAAATTATAAACATATTGCTTTACTTTCTACTCATCTTTAACTAACCAACACATTCAGATATTAAGTTCACTAATATTTAGATTTAAAAAATCAGAATCTCACATATACACTAATGACAAGAAAATGTACTTGTTTTTTTTTTCTGTAATTACTCATTGACACACCCTTATTTGTAGTTATTTAGAATGCAAAGAAAAAAATTGATAACATTTTAAGAAAATTAATCATTATTATATGGCAATTTTACATTTTTCAAAGTTAACATATCTTATTTGTTTTTCAAAGTAGTCACTTGAAGTAAACAGAATTATACTGAGGATGAGATAGATACACAAGAAAGTTAAATGGCATGACTAGTTAGAGTACAACAATCCGACCAAAATCCAATTGTTTCAAATATTTATAAATATAGTATGATTATAAAGTCCACGGGAAAATTAATAAATTAGTATCTTCAACATATTTTGAAGGTCAACATATTTTGGCTATAAAGTCCATTAAAAAATCAATAAATTAACACCTTCATTATATTTTAGAGATCATCTACTATTCTAAATGAACCTGTGTGCTAGACAACTTGCTCAAAATCCATGTCTTATAGATCTTATATTTGCGTATACTAGATTATTTAATTTTATTTCTCCCTGCATATCATTTCCTTTTTTCCACTAAAAAATTCAGATACTTCAACTATAAAAATGGCTGTACCTTCACACATCTTTAGGCTCCACTAGCACGACAAATCTACCAAATATGCCACTGGAGGTCAACCAGGCCCAGATCAATGTCTCTAAACCAGTCTAATGGCCATTTCAGATAAATTGTTCATGAAATGTAGTAAAAACCTATTTCCAGGCCAGAGGCCCCTAGATGTGCATTAACTCTCCTTGACTAAATCATGGAGTGTTAGTAAATCTATCAATCATTTTGTTCTTACATTATCTTTTACAAGGGAGAGAATAGTGGATGGCTTCCTTCTAATAGCCTTTATTCAGTAGAACTTCACATTCCATGAAGATGAAGGAAATTACAAAAGCAATTGCTATATGTAAGAATCATTTAGCTCATATGTCCTTGCTTGCTGTCCAAAAGGTTGACTATTGACATAATCCCTTTCATTTCTCCTTAATTCTCTAGAATCCCCTTTATTTTCAAGCACATTCCCACTTAACGACAACTTATAAATTTACTAATTCCCAAACCTATATAAATATAAATTAAATAAGCAAAATTAAGGAAAACTATGCTTAAGTAATAAATAATCAAGTTTATATATAATCTCATCTCCTCTGAACATATGCCTATGCTAGCATCCTCTCCCTACAAAAGCGTTTCTTTTCTTCTTGTTTTTTTGCTTGTATTTCAACATTTATTCTAATGTCTGCCACACTCACTGTGACAATTTTATTAAGTAATAAACCTGTGGGACTAGTTGCCTTAATAATCTACAGTAAATTCTGGTTTATATTCATTCACATAGACTGACTAATGAGAACTGGATGACATTTAGCTGGTCTGTATTTGATATCTTACTTCTAGCCATGACCTATTATCAAAAAATAAAATATGATCTTCCAGTTTCCTTCATATTATATTCAGGTAAGTCTCTCAAAAGAGATCATCCTTGAGGCAAAATTCAAGCCTCCTTGCATTGCCTTGGAGAATTTTTCTGTAGTATTCTCTCAACATGACTAATACATTCTTTTTAGAAAGCATCCCATCAATTGTTGCAGAACCTACTTTTTCTTCAAGGAATAATATTCTTAGCTTCAGAATATTTTTGCGTAATAAATTTTTATTTCCTAATTATATTTCAAATTTTTTATCTAAACACAGAAACTACAAAATTCTTCCTTTCATTTATTTTTCTTCTCATTAATGTAAGTCAAATGGAGAGAAAACAACTTACTATTTTGATTCATTTTTTAATGTGCATTTTATAATGGCAAAGGAAATAATTTAAAATAATGTTGTTGTCTCTTGAAGAACAATGCTAGAGGAATCACAGGATAATACTTCAAATAAAACTCCAAGACAAAAATGCTGCCCTAAAAATACAAAAATTCAACTATTTGAAATGCTTGGGCATCTGGTGCCTCCAAGTAAGTAAAAATCCAATATAATAGTTTTGCCGTCAGTTCTTCCTATCCATTTAACAGACTAAACAAAATATGCAGTGTAATCTTGCATAAAGAAAAAAAAACATAAAAATCATTGACTGAGTTACCCTGTGGATTTGATAAATTATCCATCAAGATTCAATACCAGGAACATTCTCTCTCTGTGTCCTTTCTGGAAATAACCTATGGGGAAACAAAAAGAACATAAGAAAAGCTTGATTTTTTCCTTCTACTTGATTACTGTCTTTAACCTCTCTCCCTCATCCTAGTCCTAGGATCCTTTTACCTTTTACTTTTTAGCACTTGATAAATAACTTAGTCATTTTTTAACATTTTAAAAATAGCTTATTTCAGATATGCTATTCCATTTATCACTTGGTGGCATTTTCTGGCTATGGGAAGAATAACTCATGCAAAGCTCAGTACTAACCTTTTGATACTTTTTACAACCTAAGAAATATCTTATTACTTTTAAATTTTTTATGTATTTATTGTTGGGTGATTTTCTTGGTTAGAATCTCTACCAATAAAGTTATCAATAAAAATGTGTTGAAACTACAATATTAACAGAAAATGGAAGGGCGTTAAGGTAATCTCAATATTGGGAAATGGGGAATGAGTTATACTGATTCCAGTTCAATCTCATCACTGCATCATAGTCCAACAAGAACAAATGTCCTGTACGAATGTCCTTTGTTTTAGAACTTCTGTGCAAGAATAGCTTCCACATGGAGAATTTTGTTCGCTGTGTTTTAAAATATAAAATTATATTTTATATCATTTAAGATATAAAACAATTACTAAGTTAGAAACATGTCACTTAAAAAAATATACAGTGAACTGTGGTTTAAGTTAAATTCCCCTTCGGAGAAACAATAGTGCATTCCTTAATGGATTTATATATTCTAATATTTTAAACTATTGGTTTATACTTTTCCATCACTGCTTATCAAAATCTGATTTAGACAGAGTAAAGGCCTTCAGTATCAAATGGCTTGTGACATTCCCACCTAAGCTAAACTAGCATGCCTTCATTCTTACTGGAGTTAAGTGAACTGTTGTTCCCCATGGCAAAGAAGGTCTCTCCTTATCATACATCTAAAGAGTAAGAGAGAACAAAAACATCAGAAACACGCAGGAGTTCTCTCTCAGAAATGTCCTTTTAATGAAAATGGAACAATTGGCAAATACTTAAATCCAATTTTGTTATATTCCCCTATACTGCCTGTTTTTCTTTCTAGGTTATGTCTTTATGCTAAAAAATTTATCCATCTCTTCATTGCACCACAACTCATGCTACTAGATTCATTAAAATTAGTCTAAAGTGGCATATTTATTTCACCAAAGCCAAATCATTAACACTAAAGATGATGTCGATTCTCTTATCGGTTGCTCCCTCCCACCCAATTTAAAATGCGTGATGTAATATTATGTTGTGTGGATCAAGGATCTGGCATATCGTTGCATTTCCACAAGTCTGTGTTAAATTCTCAAATCCGTATAAAAATAAGATAATAAATTAGATCCACAAGTATAATAAAATATTATGAGAAGAACTGACATAAAGCATTTGAAATAATACAAGCTAGCTATGTCTCTGTAGGTACTCCAGTAATTCTCACTTTCATTTTGTTTTTCCATTTCCACAAATGAATCATGAGCTTAGAGGAATTTCTTCCTATTTTTAGTTTCACAATTTAAAATTTTATATTTTCTCAGTATCTTTGTCACTCCACCCTGTTGAAATTTCAGGGAACAAGGTAGCAGTTTCGCTTGTGATTGAATATCATTTTTCCTGGTTTTTTATACAAATGCCATTCCTAGTTGTCCAGTTCATCATTTGAGAATTTTTCTCTACATATATGTATATTGTTTATGAATTTTCCTTTTCTTTGGGATTTAGAACACAGCATATTTAAATGCAAAAGATTTCTTATATTCTATTTTAAACAAAGGAATATATTACTCAGCACTTATGATCAATACAACAAGTTTGGTCAGTATCTTTTTTATTTGGTTCTAGAAGAAAAATTTGACCCAAGGAACTTCCCTTATTTGGTTCCTTGCCGTTTCTCTGAGTACATTCTCTTCTTTCAAACACTGCTACTGATTTATATGTTTTCTAGAAAAGCTGCTTCAGTAAAAGATAAATGCATGCATCCCTGTAACTCATACACCCACCAGGCCCAAGTATCCTAGAAAAAGTTTGAACGCATGATGATAGTTTACATTCTCTATATTATTGTTATTTAAGAAGGGTGCTAAATTAGTTGCCCAGTGTTTGCATTAGAAATCATTTATGACTGATTTGTATTGCTAATTATAATAAATCTTGACTCTGCAAGTCTGTCTACTTTTTGAGGTTGTTATTATTGTGAAATAATACTGTAGTCATAAAATTACTCATAATCAAAATGTTTATATCATATTGAAATAATGCATGCTGAAGTATTTTGATGGCTACTGCTAAAATTCCAGGTATTTTTCAGTCCCAAAGGAACAGGCCTTCAGTACTTTATGGTTTGATATTGGTTCTCAAATGTCAAGTTCTGTTTGTCTTCAGTTCTCTATTTGGCAATGAATTCTTCACTGCAAATATGATTTAAGTAGATGACCTTCGATTAAGCTCTCTTTCTCTGCTACTCTCACTACTGCCAATATACTGGCAGCAATATAAAGGCTTTAGTAGCAATGCTTCCCTTGCATGTGATAAAACAGATAATAAAGATCAGCTTTCCCCTAGGTACTGACTGGCCAAAAAAAAAAAAAATACTAGCTTTAAAAGACACTAAATGTGCTCTTCACATAAGTTATCTACTAAAAAAATATGCAGGAAGATAAACACAGACTCTTATTTTTTTATAACTATATTAACCATGTTTTAATGAAGAAATACATGAACATTTAGAAAAGCAACAATATATCAGATTTATTAAAAACAAATCTAATGATGTCAATGATAATTTTATTGTATTATCAGTCAATATTTTATGAAGGATTTTTGTGACTATTGCAGTGTAGTATTTTATATACATTATATCAATATTATTTATACTTCACCACAATATCTCTGAGGTAGATATTAGTATTGCTTTCTTGTTAAGATAAAAATCATGTTATCTGAATTATCTAGCTGGGAAATTGCCACAACTGTGTTTTATACCCAGATTTGTCAGTCACATCCATGTTCCTAGTCATTATATTATGGCCCTTAAGAATATTAAGCTCATCTTGGTCCATTGTTACTAGGATTTGTTTCACATTTTTCTCTCAAATATTCTATTTCATTTGAACATTAATAGTCTTCCTAATATTTATTAAAACTCCAGCTATTTTGTTATAATATGCATTAATATTTTTCTTATAATTATGTGCTATATTTGAGTATGATTTATACAATAATCCACATTTTTCTCTTTATTATTATTTTTTAACTAGTGTTGTTAAGGACACTTAGCACACATTAAGTTTTTCCAACAAGCTCTAATTCAATGCTTAAACTTCCTTTGATAATACAAAATGTTGGTTCTATAATACTGTTAGGAAATTTTGTAGTAGTTGGAACATTCATACGAAGTCTGTACTAGGTATCTTCCGTTTATGCCTCCTCCTGCCTCTGACCTAATTGGCTGGACTCCACAGATTATATTAACAGAGTGCTTTTGCCCTAATGACTTCTGATTGTTTTAGCCCATAGGTAACCGGGCAAGAGATTGGAGGGATGGAGAAGAGTGAGATTCATGTACTTTTTAAAAAAATTGATTTTATCTTGTAGAGCAGTTTTGTGTTCACAGCAAATTGGGCAGAAAGTACACAGAATTCCCATACACCTCCTATCCCCACACAAATACAGTCTCTCTCACCATCAACAGCCTACACGGCAGTTGTACGTTTGTTACTATCAATGAACCTACACTAATATTAATACATCTTTGTCATATAATGCACCTGGTTTCCATTAACGTTTACCCTTGGTGTTGTACATTCTATGTAATTGTGACAAATGAATAATGACATATGTCTACCATTGTAGTGTTGTACAGAGTAGATTCACTATTCTAAAAATTCTCCCTGTTTCACTTATTCATCTCTCCCTTCCCTAACCCTGGCAACCACTGGTAATTTTACTGTCTCCACAGTTTTGCCCTTTTCAGAATGATGTATAATTATCATATAGCATATTGCCTTAGTGGCTTAGTTTCCGGTAATATATATGTACATTTCCTCCATGTCTTTTCATGGTTTAATAGCTTCTTTTTAGCACTGAATAATATTCCATTGTCTTAGTGGACCACAATTTGTTTATCCATTCACCCACTGAGGACATATTGGTTACTTCTAAATTTGGCAATTTTGAATAAAGCCATTATAAACATCCATGTGCAGGTTTTGTGTGGACATGTGAGTTTAACTGATTTGGGTAAATACCAAGGAGCACAATTGCTGGATACTATGGTAGAGATTAGTGTGCTTTTTATCTGGGCTCTCTTTCTGTAAGCCAGGAGACATTGCAAGACAATATCTATATTAGATTATTAAGCATGGAATGTCTGATTTTCTTAAGTACTCTAAGTTTGACAGTTAATACCTCTGACATTTCACTTTGACACTTTTTTTTTAATTGTGAAGGTACATCCTCATTTTTTCAAATGCATGTTTGGTTTATGATCATCTTTCAAATTACTTTTTTTAGAGCATTTGTTGTGAAACCATGGATAAGTAAAAAATTCATGTTATTTTCAAACATGAGTTTCTTCATGCAGCTAATGCAGCACAGAATAGCTTGGACTATCAAAGAAGTGTTTGGGAAGGATGTGGCTAACGAATGCACAGAACATCGATGGTTTGAGAAGTTCCATTCTGGTGATTTTAATCTTGAAAATGAGCCACGTGGGCGACCCGAGACCAACGTGGATAATGATGAGCTGAAAGCTGTAGTGGAAGTGAATCCATCTCAACCTATGTGAGAATTAGCAGCAAGGTTTGATGTTACTGTTCTAACAATACTAGACCATTTGAAACAAATTGGTAAAGAAATTGAAGAGATGGGTACTGTATGAATTAAATGAGCATCAGAAGAGAAATCGTTTCAAAGCTTGCCTTTCTTTGCTGTCATGACATAAAGGGGAACCATTTCTACACTATATTGTTACATGTGATGAAAAATGGATCTTTCTTACAATCACAAGTTTTGGCACAATGGTTGGATAAAGATGAAGTGCCCAAACACAGTCCAAAATGAAATATTCATAAAAAAAGCTAATGGTGTCTGTTTGGTGGTCCAGGACTGGTATTATCCACTATGGCTTCAAGAAACCTGGTCAATTGATTATAGTAGATGCCTACTGCAACCAGTTGGATGAAATGATAAGGATACTTGTGATTAAGCAGCCAAGACTGGTCAATAGTGACAGTCCAATCCTCTTGCAAGACCACATGTCACAAAAACAATGCTTCTCAAACTACAGAAGCTGGACTTGGAAACGCTCTGTAATCCACCATATTCACCAGACCTTCAACCGACTACCACTTCTTCCAGGATTTGGACCACTTCTTGCAAAGAAAGATATTTAATTCTCAACAAGCTCTGGAAAACGCCTTGCACAATTTCATCACCACTTGTTCTCCAGGCTTCTTCACTGCTGGCATAAAAGCAAGCTACCATTAGGATGGCAAACTATGTCAAAGATTTAGGCACATACTTTGATTAATTGTACTGCTTATTGTTTGAGATATAATAAACTAAACTTTTGATTCAAAATCAAACATTTCATATTTAATGATGTAGTAGATTATCATCACTCATTTCTTTTTTTTTTACACATGCAAACAGTAGTTATGGTTTTTATTTAATCCAAATACAGTATTTTATCTACTTAAATCCAAATACAGTTACTTTAATTTTTCTTTCAGAGTATTACAGGGAGACAAATGTTTTGGTTACACAAATTGTCTTTGCACCACTGAGTCAGAGCTACAAGCGTGCCCATCCCCCAGAGTGTGCGCACTGCATCCATTAGGTGCAAGTTCACCTATCCCCTCCTATTCCCTCTCACCTGCCTGACATCTGATGAATGTTATTTCCATATGTGGGCATACATTTTGATCAATTGATACCACTTTAATGAATAACAAAAGAACTATACAGAAGATTAATGAAACAAAAAGTAGGTTCTTTGAAAAGATAAAGTTGACACACCTGTAGCTAGATTGACCATAAGCAGAAAAGAAAGAACTCTAATAAGCTCAATCAGGAATGAAAAAAGATAAATTACAACTGATACCATGGAAATATAAAATATCATATCTGAATACTATAAAAATCTCTATGCACATATACTTGAAAACATGGAGAAAATGGACAAATTCTTAGAAACACACAACCTCTCTAGGCTCAATCAGGAAGAAATAGACCAATATCTGCTTCATCGCATTAGGCTTATAGGTGCTAATAGCTATACCACTTGTAGCCCATATTATGGCACCGTTTTATGAGGTTCCTTTGTAAGTAAACACTCTTCCTCTTTCTTATGTGTCATCTCTTTCTAGTTTTTACATTAATAGACTATCCAAAGTAGATAAACACCAAATGCCTGTTCTTCAGCATTTTATTTTTCTTTTCCCATGTGAAATATTTAGGAGAAAATATTGCAATGTTGATATGATGTCCTACTAGAATTTTAACAAAATAGCCCACACTATGAGCTGCTCTTTATTATAAAATCCTTGAGAGGAGGCACAAGGGATATCCATACCACAGTTTTTGCTCAGTAAAAATATCTAATATCAAAAGGCATTCTCTGTATATCAAATGATAGTGGAGATCCTTTCAAAAGAGCTTTCTCTATGCTATGATTTTTCTAAGCAGTTAATTACTTTTACCCCATTTGTTACCAACAGCCATGTGTAGAATTATTATTATCTACACTTCATTGTAAACTGGGGGGTCCTTTGCAAATCAAAAAGTTGACATGGAATTTAAAATTAGGTCTAAATTTGAAGGTTGTGCTTATATTTATTTCACTTCTGCTTTCCCTCTATAAAATCTAAGTAATTAATGTTCTGTGCAGTGTTTTAATGACCTAGATTAAATTCCAGACCACTGTATTTGGAAGCAAAGCCATGAGTTCCCACATGCTTAGATCATCTCTCTCCATTCCCGTTCCCCTATCTGCCAGCTCTGTGATTGCTAGCTAAGCAATGCAGGTTTATGGTGCTTTTCCCTGCTCTCTGGCCTCCCTGTGTGGTCATCCTGAGGCAAGCACAAAGCTCAAGCCCTCTGGCTTTCCCTCCCAGAATGATGTTCTGTTCCTACACACTCTTCTTTCAGGAAGCTCTGTCTCTCTTCTACTGGCTTAACAATTTAATTCTGAAACTACAGATGGAAGACACATTGCTTTGGAAAAGCAACATATCTGATGTTTCAGCAGCCTTGATGCAAATGAAGTGAAGAGTATAAGGAAGATTGTAAAGGCACACAAAGCTGGTTATGATTATAAAATGGCAATATTCATAAATTCCTCAAAACAAATTTACCAAAGAGTATTGAAGGCTTAAACAAATATGAGAATATAATAAAAATGATAACATCAGAACTATATAAATCAATAAAAGGCAGATTAAACATATCCATGGAGAATCAAAGAAGGCACTTGTCTTTTGGACTCATTCCAATGTTAGAGTTTCTTCTTAAAATTTGGACTTCTTTCACATTGGTTTCTCAGACTCTAACCATAGGTGTGAAATAGAATATAGATTTATGACACTTAGAGCACATTTGTAGAAGAAACAGAGGTAGAGAAATAGTTACCTTGTCCAATTTTTACAAAAACAGAAGCAGTATAATCATTATATTTCTCTCTGCCCAGGCTCCTTATCGACTGGATTGTGTTTAAATGTATCAATGCAAAATATGAGAAGCATAATTATTTATGTTTTCTAGTGATATTTATAAACAAAACTCGCAAAAATATCATGAGATAAAAGAGAATTAATGATGGCCCACATTACAAGAAAACTAGAACTAATAAAGAATTTAAGACTAGAAATCAATGGTTATATATAATTAGTAATTGCCACATGCAATCAGGAAAGAAATTCTTAATGAATAAACAGAATAAAATAAAGTAACACAATTAAATCAAATAGTAGGCTTACAAATGAGAGATAATTAAGTCTTTATTCAGATTTTTGGATAAAATTGTTTAACCATGAATTTATTTCACTTCATGAAATGAAGAGTTGTACTTATTAGCCTTGGCAGAAGAAGAAACATAATCTGCATTCTGAGATCACAGGACAGGCTCTTTTATAATAATATACCATGCTTTTTATGCAGACATTGCCTAATATTAGCTCATAAAAAAAGTGATTACTCTTCTTTGACTTATGGCATCTCTCAGAAATTTTAGTTTACTATGACAGCTGGCTACATTTTATGTGTGTGTGTGTGTGTGTGTGTGTGCATGTGTGTAGGAAAAGCTAGAAATGTTTTGCCATCAAGTAATCATAAATGTGGACTCAAGTAAAATAAAATTTGTAATGCAAAAGTTTATTATAGTAGTTCTGTCTCCTAAATGGGAGACAAAACCAGTAGTATTAAATCTCAAGAGTCTTTGGAATGTATTGCATGCCCCACTCATAGTCAACATAACCTACTAACTGGTTAGTAGGTAACAGTTGCAAGGATACAAATTTTGTAGATCAGGAACTCCTCTTCAGCAAATGTTGAACAGTATAGCACTCTGGTGTAAAATAAAAAAAATATATAAAATTTATAGGACACAATTCTTATACTACAGCAATGTACTATGAGTTTCTTAGGAGAAAATTCCCTTCCCCAAATGCTGACATTTCACAGAGAAGCAAATACATTATGTCCAGTATACTGAAATGATTTGCTTTTTAACTTATTGGTTAATTCGCTTTTAGAGAAAGGGATAGTGGTATTTCAGCAAGACATGATGGACAGTGTTAATTTGGAGCTTTGAAAGTAAAGTGGGTTTTAAAAGGAAATGAGAAAGTTAAAACCAAACATTGGGCATAAAATACCTTTTGGCATGCTGAAGACTATCCAGTAGACCAGATAGATGACAAATAGAGTTTATTTATCAATTCGTTAGACATATCCAAATACCTAATATGTTTCATGTACTGTGTTAGCTTCCATGCCTATACAGTTGAACCAGGATGACCAAACAAAACCATACCTTTGGAGTTTATATTTAGTGGGGCAGTAGAGCAAGTAAGTAAATGTGTAAACACATTAAATAATTAAAAATTGTGATAAGGGCTGAAAAGGGAACCAATTAGAGATTTAAAATAGAAAACTAAGAAAAATTGATTATCTTCTTTGGGTTTTCAGGGACAATTTTCCAGATATTGAACTAATGATGGTGAGAGTTGAAGGGCTTATTGAAAGATTATGGGTGACATGGGACTCTGTGCAGAAATAAATATATGTGCAAAGGTCCTGAGTTTGGTGGATGCATGGTATGGTAGAGGGAATTAGAGCAGCTGATAAGAGCAGCATGAGATGAGGAGATGAGGAAGAAGAAGCAAGCAGAACCAAGATCATGCAGGGCTTCTGAAACTATACTGAAGAATGTTAATTTTACTCCATGTATAAAGAAACCATTCACAAATTATAACTAGGGATTGACATGATCCAAATACAGTTGCTCTGGTTTCCCTGTAAGGAATGGTTGAAGGGTCACAAGAATGAAAAAAATATAGAGAGAGAAGTTAGAAAGATGCTGTCATATTTCAAGCAAGAAGTGGTGATTATCTAATGCAAATTGGTGGCAGAATATATGGATATATATCTACTGATGAATTGGTTTGGGGGGCTGAGATAGAAGAATAAAACAGACAATAAATATGGGTTTCTGGTTTCAGGAAATGATAAAATTTGAGTATCATTTACTGCAATGAGAAACACCTGGATAGGGGAATATATTTTTAGATGGAAAGAAAAGTGTTCTTTTTGGACAAGTTAGTTCTAAGATATCAATAAGACAATGAAATAGAAATAGCAAGTAAGCAATCAAATATGTGCTTTCTAGATGATTGAGCTAGAGATATGGATTTGAAACTCTTAGGTAACTTAAATGTTATGAGAACAAAATAGACACCCTAGAGAGACAGTGAAAAAAGAAAAAGAAAGATTACGAATAAGTAGCCATTCATGTAAAAGAAAGAAATAAGAGTATGTGGTATCACAAGACTCAAAAAAAGGAGAATGTTTCAATATGCCATTTAAAAAAAGATGTTTAGACATAATGCTTATATTCAAATTTAATTTTACAGGATATGGGTAGTTTTTAAACATTTTCCCACAAGAGTCATGCAATCTTAGTTGTGGTTTCACAAGACCAGTCTAACAATACCATTTGGGATTGTCTGAGTTGAAGTTGTCACAGACCAGGACAAGTTAACGGGCCAAGACCAGGGTGCACAGTTGAGGTAGGGCAATGTTAGATGGGGTGAGGCTGGAAACTGAAAAGAGAGGAAAATTTGAAACATATTTAAGGCTAATATCTCCAATGTATTGCAATGAGAGAGAAAACAAATTTGGCTATTTTCAAATGAGGTTTATTATAGAAATAATTTATAAAAGCACATGGACACAAAGAGAAGTTGGATTTTCTTAGCAGACTGGTGCAGACATACCTAATGAGCATCCTGTTGGCAATGTCCAAAAAATGTTTAGAAATAAGAGTCTATTTCACAGGAGGGAAGTTCCTAATAGATTTTATGATCATAAAGATATTTAAAAGCATGAAGATAGATACTATCACTAATGGAGAGTGAAGAAACTTTATGTAATGAGAATAAAATAACTGAGGTTTTAACAAGATAAATATTTGATTTCTTCCTAAAATAAAAGACAGAGATGGTTAGATAAAGAGCACTTCCTCAAAGTTTAAAACTTTTGCTCATTTAAAGATGCAAGCAAATGAAGAGACAAACTTCATATTGGGAGAAAATATTTGACAATTTTATTGTAATATGTAGATACATCTATATCTATCTATATGTATGCACATATCTATGTCATATGTAAGTCATATAACTGAATATATATCTATAAATATGATAATATTTTTCTTTATGTAATGAGCATACAATTTAAAGACAACACACTTTAAAAATTGGCAAAAGATTTTAAAAGACATGAGTATATGAAATGCCGATAAAAGTGAAAAATGTGCTACATCATCAGGGAAGTGTAAATTAAAACCGTACCAAATATACACATACAAAAGTAGCTGAAAAAAAGTAAAAAGATTGATAGTATCAAGTGCTGGCCAACATGTGGATCTACTGAAGGCCTCATATATTGCTGTAGGGAATGCAAAATTATGCAACTACTTTGGAAAACTTTTTGACAGTTTGTTTCTTAACAAACTTGTACTTACAATATGACCCAGGAATTTCTCTTAGTTATCTATCAAAAAGAAATGGATCAAGTTTCTATACAAAAACTTACCAATGTCCATAGAAGCATTATTATTAATAATAGCTTACAAATGGATATGATGCAAATGTCCATCATCTGGTGAATGGATTTGGAAAGAGGGTATATTCATACAATGTAATCTACTCAGGAACAAGAAGGAACAAGCTAGTTATGAATGCAACAATATGGATAAATCTTAAAAATCAATGTTACATACAGTATTATTCTATTCAGATGGAATTCCATATTAAGCAAAACTATAGTGCTAAAGCAGCAGTAGTTGCCAGGAGATGGGCTGAGGGAGGGGACATACTACAAAGGGAACTTTTTGGGGTGATGGAGTTATTGTAAAACTTGATGTTGATGGTGGTTGCCCAACTGTGTGCATTTACTAAAGCTGATCAAACTGTGCAATTAAAAACATGAATTTTATTTCTGTAAATTATATATAAATAAATCTGTAAAAAATAAAATGCTGACCTGCCCTAGGGAGATGATTCACACAGCTTCTCCTCATCATCCTTCAGGTCCCAGGTCTCCTATATTGATTGTGTTGTTTTACTCTTCCCATGTATGTTGCTCTCCTCTGCTTGGCTAAGACTGGTGGATCCCTTCCCTTCCCACATCTTGGACTGTGAAGAAGGAAGAAAGTGGATGCAGAGGGTACATGGCCTTTTGAAGGAGCATAACTGCTCACATCACACTGGCCTGATTTGGGGCATGTGGTTGTACATAGCTGAAATAAGATTGGGAAATATGATATAGTCTCTAGATGGATGACATCCATCTAAATCTTAGGAGGTTTTATTACTAAAAGTATAACAAATTGTTTTATAGATAATAGTTTCTACTAGCTATATGTCTGCATATTCATATCTACATCTATCCACATATTTATCTAATCAATCCTCTGTCAATCTATCTACCTACATTTAAGGGATTTTGCATATATCTATAATCATTTTGAAACATTTTTATGAAGACTATATTAAAATTGTTCAGATAAGCTTAGTTCTTCAATGATATGAAGTCTACATCTAATTGTCATGAAATATTTTGAAAATATGTATAAGTTCATATGTAAAGTGAAGCCACATTTTAATGAAATATTGGTTTATTTTATTATAATCTATTACCATTGACATCTGAGAATCCAAATCGTATTCTTTTTGCTGGCCTAGTAAAAAATAAATAAATTAGCAATGATTGCACCATGATATTTCTGAATTATTTGCTCCAATACCAGATGTGTAGAAATACATATAATGACTGGTTTATAATAGGCAATAGATATGTTTGTTTAAAGAATGAAAGAAATAGAATGATAAAACATAGAATTTCATAAAGGATTTCCATCTTCTTTTTGATCCATAATAAGAATATTATTAATGCATAGTACCTAGAAAGTAAGATGAATTCAAAAGTCAACATGTCAGGAGTAATATAAAATGCCTTAACCAAAATGAAAGCAAAGTAAAGATCTCCTACAAAACTCTCCAATTTCCTCTAACAGCTGAGACTGTATGTTCTAGTTAGACTTGCAGTTCCCCCATGTACTATGCTGATAAACATGCACCCTTTAATGATATACTCTGTGCTTAGAAGGCCCTTCCTTGTTTTCCACTTGTTCAAAAATCTACTAAATTTCCAAAATTTAGCATTGTGTAGTCTTCTTCCACCTCATGGGTTGAACTCAATATTCTTTCTTTGTTTCTTCTTCTTACCCTGATTATATTTATACCCAGACTCTTGTTTCATATTGTGACTCATATTTATTTATACATATAAACATCATAAATTCAGTGAAAGCAAAGACATTCTTCTCTCTATATTAACATTCTTAGAAGCAAATATAGTGTGTATAACATTCTTGAGGTGCAATAAATGTTTGTTAACTTAGAAAATAATGAAAGAATTCAACTGAACAAAACACCTGTGAAAATGACTGAGCACTTACAAAAACAAAGTGGACAATACTCATAACTTTGGGCAATATTAAATTTTGCAAGGCACTTCCCCAGAACAAAGTCAGTTGACTACAGGCATTTGATATGTTCAATTTTGCTTTTCTTAGAGTAAAGGGTAAATTTCTATCTTTCAAATAAATTGGTGCAATTACTGAAACCAGATAGAATTACAGTGCTTGCAATTGTATGTGCTCAGTTTCCCAGAATATGGAATATACCTTCAGGGATTTATTAACAACTTTCTACAGTCAGACTATTTTAATGTTATGAATACCCTGGATACTGAATCCTCAAGGTATAAAAAGAGATATATTTCCAGAAGTTTTTGCATAGTACTCTTATAATTGTGTTAGGAATAATACAAAATTTAACTCATAAATGTTCACTGGTCCTTTTCCTTTTCTCTAAATCTTTGAAGACTATGCTGGCATTGTCTAATTTGCTTTAGAATTTTTAACCTAGGATGCTAAGTTATGGGCAGGAGGGTTGGGGAAAATGGTTGAGTTACGGAAGTGGACATATGGAAGGATTTTACATTTTTATGAGCAGAACATAACTGGTAGAAGAGACAATTATAGAAAAGAAAATATAGAGAGGTAGTAGAAGTAGAGGGTGAATATAGATGAAGCCACAGAGTTTGGGAAGGAAATTATTAACAGGCTTTGGGTTATCTTCAGAATACACATTTCAGCAATATCAACTGTATGATTATCGCAAATATTGAAGAATGCAGAGTCATCTTAAAATCTTAGAGTCTTAGTAGAAAATCTTAGGAAATACACTCCCTTCCTTCCTTCCTTCCTTCCTTCCTTCCTTCCTTCCTTCCTTCCTTCCTTCCTTCCTTCCTTCCTTCCTTCCTTCCTTCCTTCCTTCCTTCCTTCCTTTGCCTTTCTTACTTAAATGAAAGAATACACAAATACACATAATTTCATTAGAACAGGACCTGATATAATAAATATTTAATAAATAATATACATTATTACATTAATATGTTCTTAAAATACAATGTAAAGAATCTTTCACTATCATGATAAAAGCAAAATAAAGGAAACATGACAAAAGTTTGGTCTTTAAAAATCTTTGGTAATGATCCACTCCATGGTAAATACACCAAATCTTAAAATAATCCTAAACCAGTCACCTGCATTAAAGAATTTACTATTTTAACCTATGAAGCAGATGAAATCTAAGAATTTAAACACTTAGAGATAGAATATATATAATGCATAATAGAGATCAAATAATAACATTTTATTTATCAAACTATTTTAAAGATATAGCTTATGGATCAAAACATGGTTAACCTCTCTGACAAGTTAAATACGATTTTACAAACTAGGGCTTTCTAATGGCTAATAGTAATCACTAATCATATGGCTAGCTTATCTTTTCTGTTTATTCTTGATCTTAATTTGCTTCATCATTTTAGGACTAGCTAAAGAGAACATTCTTTATAAAGTCTCCTCTTTATGAGATGAGTCTCCTCTAATGAGCTGATGAGTCTCTCTCCTGAAAGCTCATAGCCTTTATTGAATGCCCTTCACTTGTAATTAAACCTGCATCCAAACACACACACATATGCACACACACATACATACACACACACATATACAAAAATGAAATGTTCTTGTCTTCTAAAAAATTATAAATTTCTTTAATGGGGCATTTTTTTTCTTTACACACAGAAAATATCCAAGTGCCTGGCATATGGTAGGCATTTACTAAAAAATTTAGAACTTATCTGAAACTTACTCCATTTATCAACTTTCATATTTAATTAGTTAAAAATGTCTGGTCACTTTTATTTCTCCAACATCTGTCAAAGCAGATTCTTCATCTTCACTGCTATTGCCATTGTGTTATATTTTTATGCCATCATTTCTCACAAGGGCTATTTCTAGACATCTAATTGGACTCTCCATCTCTTTCTAGTCTGTCATCAGTTCACAGATACAGTTCTAGAATGAGAGAGGTATCATTCTAAATTGTAAATCTGCTCATATTTATTCTCTTATGTATTAGTAAAGTAGGATTCTTTTCATAAGAAGTTCTAGAATAAAAACTCATTTCTCTTTCAAGCAATAGAGCAGGTAGGTTTTTCTGCTCAGGGGCAAGGTAGAAACTCAGGTCCTTTCTACTTCGGTGTTCACAATTCATTAGGGTGCCTCTGCACTCACATCACTTTGTCTTTTTTCCTGAAGTTAGGAAGGAAGGGAGAAAAATAATGAATGGAGATTAAGTAACTTCTTTTAAAGACTTGACCTATAATTTGCACACATATCTTCTTTTTATCTTTGACCAGAACTTATTCAGATGGCCACACTCAAATGCAAACAAGGTTAAGGAATGTAGTCTGTAGCTGATGGGAACTCCATTTTTATAACAAAAATTCACCCACAGCCAACACTATGAAAACATGAGTATCCTCTTTCTTGTACGTAAAATATATCCCGCCCCCCCCCACCACACACACACACTAAACACTCACATATTCTAGAAAGATATCCCAACATCCTATCTAGATTCTGCATCCAGCTCCAGGTCAGTTCAGGATCTCTGAATGAGTAACAGTCCATTTCATCAAATGTGTCTTCTTATGTTATGGAAACCTATACATTAGCACATAGATTTATTTGCTCTCTATATGCTCAATTTATAATGGTAGAGTAGGAGCACAGTAATTGCATTAAATTATTCATTCAGAAAACTGGAACAATGAGAAACACATAATATTATTTCTTCTGTAATAGTCATAAAATTCTTCTTAGCAAAAATGGCATAGAATCATTCTTTGGCAACTGCTAAGTCCATCTGTCACCTTAATTCTTGCTTTCTGGGAATAACTTCTGCTTTGGATTCATTGTCCTGGGTTTTGCCCTTTGGAAGAATGGCCTTGTTCATTATTTTCTGTGGCCATATCATAGTTAGCATTGCAAAGTAATACCTGACCAGCTTTGTGCCAGTCACAAAAGTTGGGGCTACAGATTTGGTAGCCCCAATTTTTCTATGGGGCTTAGAAAGACATACATTCACCAGGTAGGATGTGGTTTCTCTGACAGCACACTTTAACTTTGTAGGCTTCCTTTTACAGGCTTCTAGTTAGTTCCTTGCACCAGTACCTATAGCTAAATATTTCACCTCGATATAGTTTTTAAATCTTACATCTCTGTGTTCAGAATATTCTTCTCTCCTTCAGGCTATTTGTGATTACCTTGATGTAATCTGAACCAATATGTTTCATGAAAATGGAATAACTTGAACTGATATTTGATACTGGGATAATTTCCATTATCATTGGGTAGCAAAGAGCATTTAAATAAAAGCTCTGAGACAAGCTTGAGGCCTCAATTATAAATCATGCTGTTGGAGGTTAAGAAGTAGTAGTTGTTCCCACACTGCAAAATCCCAAATAATTGAACTCCCAGTCAGTTTATATTGTAGGCCATGGGCAGAGAGAACCCTCTGTAGCAAAACTATATTCCTCGCCATTTATGCTTCAAACGATCTAATACTTTTCTGAATTCATATGTTTCATGTTACCTTGCTAAGAGCTACAGGATGAAAACCGAGAAACAGAGATATTCTAACAGTTTTTCTAACCATTTCTAGAGCTACAAATTCTGTAGAAATGTGATCTGCTTTCCAAATCGTCAGAGGAGGCTGTTCTAATGAATGTTTTTTCATTCTGGTAATATTACCAGAATGAAAAGTTTTCCAGTCTGTGATATCTGTGTTTTTGCTGCCCAGCCCCTGGTGACTAAGCCAATGTCACATGCCTTTGGATTTTGTTCCCAAAGCGTCTCATTTCCAGTTTCTTTTTTTATTGTACTGGGTATACAGTAAATTTCTGTAACAAATAATTTCTCCTTCCAAATGCAGTGGTTAAAATGAGATAGATAATAATGTCTTTCTCACATACAGTTCAGGGGTTGGCGAACCATGCAGAAAGATTTTCACTACTCCTTCCCAGAATAATCCAGGGACATTTCCTCTATCATCTTGCTTTGTGTTCCTCTCAGGCATAGCTTTCTTTTGTCTGATTGCAGCTGGTTCACTATGACCAGAGTAACACTATAGTCCTCAGGAAGGGGGGAAGTGAGTAGAGGTGAGCAGCTGCTTTTTAAGGTCATGACTTGGAACTTGCGCATGTTACTTTTTGCTCATATCTTTTTGTCAAGAACCTAATTTTATAGATACATCTGGTAAACAGGGGCAAAATTATAGTCTTATCACTTGTCAGAAAGCCCACATTAAAAAGGGGTGTTCTGGCCGGGCGCTGTGGCTCACGCCTGTAATCCTAGCTCTTGGGAGGCCGAGGCGGGCGGATTGCTCAAGGTCAGGAGTTCAAAACCAGCCTGAGCAAGAGCGAGACCCCGTCTCTACTATAAATAGAAAGAAATTAATTGGCCAACTGATATATATACAAAAAATTAGCCGGTCATGGTGGCGCATGCCTGTAGTCCCAGCTACCCGGGAGGCTGAGGCAGAAGGATCACTCGAGCCCAGGAGTTTGAGGTTGCTGTGAGCTAGGCTGATGCCACGGCACTCACTCTAGCCTGGGCAACAAAGCGAGACTCTGTCTCAAAAAAAAAAAAAAAAAAAAAAAAGGGGAGAATAGATATTTGAGAGACAATTAGAAATATTAATATAAACTGAAATCCTACTCCTTTTTAATCCATTAGCTTCTGACAAAGATAACAGGATAAAATACAAACTACTTAGCATAGTATACCAATATCTCCATGGCCATTCTTCTTAAATAATATGCTAGAAGGATGAAACAGTTTATTATATCAAATCATTAATTTGTCTTTTTCTTCTGTTTTAACACTAAAAAAACAACAACAATAACTTGTTTCTCTAAAGCTCACAAACAATTCCTAAGTACCAATTGTCTGGATGGGTTATAATGGCTCATTAAATGGAAATCTCTCAGTTGAGTTTGTAGAGGAAGTAACGATGGAGGGAAAAAAAATGTCATAGAGTAACTTCTATGAAATCTATTTCTCTGAGCCACTTATTAAAACAATTTCCCACCCCAAATTATTCTTTGTCTCTGTCACACATATGAAGAAATCAGCCATTATATATTTTCAGTAGTATTGTGATTTGAGCAGACCTTACTCACCGTAATCAAAATATTTTACTCTGTGAACAGAAAGTCACCAGTTGGAGTGTTGGAGCAGGAGACAATTGAGTTAACTTGTTCTTTGATAAAACAGATTAATGCAATGAGGCAAGCATAAATGTCCTTTGATATGAATAGATTTGCCTTAAGATATTGGACTTTGTTACATTCCAATTCCAGGCAATGAACCCTGAAATGTATGTAGCATAGTTCTATTATAGAATAGTTTTTTGCTATGAAAGAAAGACCATTCAGTATTGTTTTAAAGAATAATATAAATGCCCCTCAAGGAGTGAAGTGTATGGTGCTCAAAATTTACCTTGATTTAGAATACATACATACCTGGTGTTTCTGATTTCACTCATTTACATTTTTAAATTCTCTTTATTATACCCTTCTCTAGATGTGTGTGTACGTATATATATTATATATGTGTTATATATGCATATATATATTCTAATTAAGACAGGCTTAGAATTTTAACCATGTTGAATTATGTAGAAATGAGACTTTTAAATATTAAGTGTCTCAAGTCATTGGAATTAGTGTGAAAAGATTAGGTGTTAGCAGATGAAATTCAAGATTACTTTATGCTATGTTTAAACTATATTCAACATATAGTTTTAAATACTAATCAAATTTACATTTTTTCCCAGGATTGAATGAAATTCTTATATCAAAAGTAAAATACATGATTTAAAGGAATTTTATTAATAAATTCAATAAAATAAGTCTTACAAGTTTTATAAACCAACAACTACAACACAGAAAACAGCATTCTGGCAAATATAACTTTATTATTTGTTAGCATGCTCTGTTTTCAAGGTATGAAGTACTTAGGTTCTAGTCACTTGCATGGATTTTGAGGTTTTCTTTAAAAAGCATTCTATCCTTCAATTACTTCTGACTCCTTTGACTAGGGAATAGAAAGTGACAAGGGTAATTTTATTTGTAACTAATTGAGAATTTGGATATGAACACATGTCCATATTTTAAATGCAAACTTGTGTTTAAAAGCTTTTAATGGGAAACAACATTACCCCCAATCTCCATTCTCCTATTCCACGCACACGAAAAAGTACTCCACCCTTTGAATCCACTGCTTTCAACTCTTTTGAAAAACAATTTGGGGAGGGGCTGGTTTTTACTTTTCTATCATTTGTAATTTCAATGTCCTGATAACTGTTCATCCGTAATATTTTGGTATTATATTTTAATTTATTATTATTATAGTTTTATACTCCTACGCATTATCTTTGGGAACTCCTATATTCCTTTCTATTAGTTTATTCTTTTGCTTTGGTCAAGCCCATCTTCCAAGGATTAGTAACTAGTGCAAAAAATGATGTCTAAGCTGACATTTGAAAGATGAGTAGGAGTTACCCAGGTTAATTTGAGAAGGAAAGACTGTCACAGCAGAAGCGTGGGAAGACCCTAAGGAGACAGAGAACAGAGAATATACAAAAATTAAAAGTAGTTTAATATGGCTTTTGGGAACTGTGATTCAGAGGTGATATAGAGAAAGATGCCCGAAGAGGTAAGCAGGGGTCAGACTCTCACTGACTTAAATTAATGTGAAGGTGTTTGAATAGTTATTAAGGGAAATGGGGCATTCCAGTGAGCTTAAGTGTATGGGGTCAGGTGGAAGAAATTGTTAATAAAGGTAAGAGATGTTAGAAGATAATTGATGTAATCTAGGCTATATGTTTTAGAGATCCCCAAAAGAATTAAAGCACTGAGGATAGAAAAAATTAGATAGATCAGCACCATCATTTTAGTAATGCGTAATTAGAAAATTGGATCAACTAAGGATACTTTTCATTGTTTCCCCATTTTCACATATGTTCATGCATAAAATTAAATCAACTTTCCATCTATTGCATACTTCCAGCAGCAATTGGAGAATAAATTTTTATGGTTAATGAAATTCTCAGAGATTCATAGTTTAATCTGTTTAATCTCTTAATCTGACTATTGGAAGAAAAACTTTGATTAGTGGTAGAGATGGGACCTCTGACATTCACTTTCTGGTGGTCACAATTCTCTATATGCTCTTCTAGATGATTGTGTTTCATTCAGCATAGATCTTCAGTGTAACCAGCAGTTAATGAACTACAATATTCATAGCATGTAAAACAGTGAATTAATCATTTTTAATCATTTTTAGCTTATCAAAATTACCTCATTCTCTGCATGTCACTTGCAGCCTCATAATTTCATGAAATGACATTTCTCTTAGGATTGATACTTGATAATTGATACTTGACAAAAAATACAGAAGAAATGCTTCTGACAAACAAAGAATTCAAAAATATTCTATCACTTAAAATATCAAGCATAATCTTGATAAGGAAAATATGAATTAAGATGAATATAGTAAATAGATTTAGTTAATAGTCAATTATTATGAAGTGGAACAAATGAATCCAGACCTTTTTACTAGGTCCTAAAGCTCTGTTTAAGCATCATTTCCTTCCATAAAGATATCTCAGTGATACAGTGTTATAAAACAATTGAAAAATTAGTAGGAAAAGACTTATCTTTATGTAGCATCTACTATCTGTTCATTCATAGTCAATAGGCTTTGAGAGATAAATTTAATATCTATTTATGTTATCAAATTCCCATTAAAGAAAAATTTGCTCTATGCTAGTCTATACATCATGCCAATGAGAGAATTGACAATCCCCCCAAATCAATAACTACCCTTTAGTATTACACAATCAGCAAGTGGCAGAGCCAGAGTTTGGAGTCAGGGCTGATTGCCTCTATTATTGCTATGCTTTCCTCTGTCCTCTGCTGCTTACACTCTTTAAAATAATGCCTCAATAAGGCAAAAGTTGGAAGGACAATATTTATGGAATTTTTTTGGTTTTTGATTAACCTTAATTTTGTATGCTTTACTTCAATATTATTTGCATATTAGCTGTCCATTTATTCATTTCTTGATCAAAAGTATTTATTAAATAAACTGGTTTAATTCACTACCCTTGCCTTAAGGAAACTTTAGGCCTGACTTGCAAAGTTAATTAATTATGTAAGAAAAGAATAAAGTACTGTTATAGAAGAGTATATTATCAACAGCTAATGGCATTGTACACATAGGAATGCTTTTGAAAAGAAAATAGCAAGATAATGGTGCCTAATTAGGCATTAGAAAAATGTTAAAAAGCAGAAATTTTACAATAATAAATATTCTTCAACTTCTTCCAAAAACACTCTTGTAGAATTAGCCTGCTTAATGATTGCAACATACTTTTACCTTTCAGAATATACCAGTCTTAGGAATGTAATCCACACTGCATATGTTACAAGTTGGATTCTGATATTGCTTGCTGCCATCATTGAAATGTCGCCATGAACTGAAGTCTCAAAGTGTTGATACTTTACCTAGCCTCAGTAAAACTAGTGGTCCATGTCCACAAATTCACCAGGACTTTCAGTACCAGTATGTTCAATCAATGCTTCAATAAAACACAACCCTCTCCATGTGATTAGACAATGTAAAACAGAATGGGATGCACCAGAACAGAGGAAAATAAGAGAACACACATTCTTAAATAGACACATGATAGAGTAAATCATGTACATGAAAGTCCAGTTTTGTCATATTTGCATTTCACCCAAATTTTATATCAGCATCATGAACTTCTAACCTTTCCTACTGCCTTTTGCTACTTTGTAACTTGCAAAGCTAATTAAATATAAACAATTGAGTTGTTCAAATCAGAGTTTTTACACACACACAAAATCCAATATTACAGTAACTCAGATTTCCATGAATTAAACCGCAAGGGTAGGAAGATGATAATCTTATTTTTAATAAGATAATAATAGAAGAAAAGTAACTGAGATGACTATTGAAAGAGAATCTTCATCTCTATCCCTCCTATTTTTGTTTGACAGGTGTTCTTGTTAGGTTTCCTCATGTAAAACAATAGTATCTCAGAAAAGAGAAGTGCTAAAGAGAAGCAAAGATTAAGTGAAGTGACAGAGAAAAGAAATGAATGTTTTAAAGCATTGAAAAGAAAAGTTGCACAAAGTGGCCAATGAATATACCTATAAAACCATTTGTCTGAATCTTTGGAGACAGATCTTTTGAGCTCACCTGGTTGGTATCAGGAGACTTTTGTGGGGCTTGAGTGCAGGAGGGTAAGCTGAGCTTATTAGGAAAAAAAAAATAGCTTCTTATCGGAATGTATAGAAGAGGGACCAAGGAAGTTTTGAGACTATATTGGAGATTATATTTTCTTTCAGAAAATCATGATGATGATTATAATTCTCATTTTGAATGTGAACATCATACTAGGCAGAATTCTAGTGTTGGAAAAGGTAGTCTCATGTTTGCAGTCTTTCATCCCTAATGGGCATATAAGAATGGGCCTCAGTCCTAAAACATTTCATTACCAAGAGATAAAGAGCCCACATAGCTTGTGACAGGCTTGTCGGCTTGAGTGGGAATATCTTTCTCTGTTTCATGCTTAATGTATGCCCCTTTGTTCTGCTTAAGCGTATACCTCAGTGGCCCTCTGATACACTCCTGCCTTTAGATATTTCATATTCCATGAGAAGGAGAGGAGTTCCTTCCACTGCTGCAATAGAGGGGCACATATAGGAAAATTGCCCTGCGTGGGCTGCCAGGGAATTTGCTAGCGGTGAGAGACCAATGGAAATTATTGGAGTGGATCTTGTTCTGCCTTGTCTATATATAAGTAAAACGTGTTCCATCCAGTCACTGACTGCATAATGACTTCCTTGGGGATTGCAATACCAAATGTGATAGGCAGAAGAGTTTAGAGTCCTCCACTGGTATTGACCACTGGGTGGGTGCACAGTGGTCTGTTTGACAATCAGATTGTTATATTCACTATCTAATTTAATTCAGTCTTCAAAACACCCCCTGTGATTATGCATTTACCAACATTTTAGACACAAAAAACTGTGTTTTGAAGGAAGTAACTTTTCAAACATCACTAGAGAGTAAATGATAGAATTGACATTAGACCCCAGCTCTGTCTTCTCCCAAATCATGTACTTGCTCTACTATGCTATGATGCTTAATCACCAATAAAATCTTTGCCCACACATTCTTTGCTAATCAATAGAAATTCCTCATACATAATTAAAACAATAAACATATTTGATAAACTTATACTGATTTTCCACTTGATCCAATTAATGACTTTAGTGGATATATTTTAGGAGTTTTTTTTTTCTTTTTGGAAATACATGCTAGTGCCTATTTTTATTCCTAATGTAAAAGCCAGAAAGAATATGGTAGAAATGGTACAACCCTGAGAAACTTTCATTATTCTATTAAACTTAAATTTTTAATTTATTTATATTTCAATGAGATGTTTTAAGGAAACATAGATTTTACTGTTAAAGGTATCTTGTTTTAATGACAAAATACATTTCATGGATTCATAATTCTGTATTAGAATGAACTCACAAGCTCTTTCTTATTTAGCTGACAATTAGTGAATTTCTACTGTCAAAATTTTGTTGTTAACTATTTATTTATATTCTCACTTTGTTTTTCCTGAAGATATGCTTGGCACTTTGGCACAAGCTTGGCTACTTCAGCCAGGAATATTATTTGTTTCCCTTTATTTGAATTGATGCCAGAGACTTTCTTGAAGTTACAATTATCATGTTAAATGTCTCCAGTTCTTGGTCTACTCAGAACCTCTTCAGTCAACAAAAGGATTAGCATTAATAATAATTCATCACAGATTGTCAGTTATCTTCCATATTAATCAAAGCAAAAATTTTTTCTTAATGTGTTCAAGAGCTTAGCACCTTTACTGGCCCACTTTCTAGTACTTCATATAAATAACTAGGAGTTTATTTTATCTTTTTTTTAAATTTTTACTTATTTATTTTCTTGAGACAGAGTCTCACTCTGTTGCCCTGGCTAGAGTGCCATGGCGTCGGCCTAGCTCACAGCAACCTCAAACTCCTGGGCTCAAGCAATCTTCCTGTCTCAGCCTCCCAAGTAGCTGGAACTACAGGCATGCGCCACCATGCCCGGCTAATTTTTTCTGTTTTTGGTAGAAACGGGGTCTTTGCTCTTGCTCAGGCTGATCTGGAACTCCTGAACTCAAAGGATCTGCCTGCCTCGGCCTCTCAGCGTGCTAGGATTACAGGCATGAGCCACCGCTCCCGGCCAAAGTTTATTTTTTCAATATCTTTTGTTTCAGTAGATTACCTTTTAAATTCTCCACTAATTTATCATTTTCTTTATCTACAGTTGCTTGTCTCACTTGACATCTCTTTTTACCTTCTTGGTTCCCCTTTGTTTCCCTTTCTTTCAAAGAATCTCCCCACATTTCTTATGACAAACCCATCTGTACCTTGTTACATAATCTTACTCACAAACTGAAAAAATATACTGGTAATACAAATTCCCTCCCCCTTTTCACAGAGATATGTAGATTATTTAGAAGTGTGAAATGTATCTCCTATTGTCATGATTTTTCTGGCAAGGACAGATTCTGACACTGCAGACCTGCTGACAAATTGCCCTGCCTAATCTGAATGAAAATCCCCCACCTCTTTTCTTCTGACCTTTTTCCACATTTATTTTGAGGATTCTAAGAAAGGTAGAAAAGATTCTTAGTACGCTTGCCACAAGAGTCTTCAAGACTGTTCAAATTCTCATAGATACATTTATTAATAACTTAATTCTTTCAAATCCATCAGAAAGCTCATGATTTCAAATCAGAGAGAAGGAATTTAACAGCCCAAATTTAATTTAATCAGGGAAATTTGTATCTTTTCCAAATATATTCTAAAAACAGATTTTCCAAAGCTTTCCTATCCAAAAGGGCTTGTTAATTTTGCAATAAATATGGTTGATTTCACTACTCAATCTATTTTAGGATTTTACCACAGATCAATTTAGAAAATTTTACCCTGCAAGACACTATGGTGAATAATGAACACATATTGCATGCTTTCTCTTTATCCTGTTAATAATAATGATCTATTAACATGAGAATTTAAAATTTAACAGCATCCTTCAGAGTCTTTATACAGAGAACCACTGTGCATTTTCTTTACCTTAGAACAAGAATCCTAAGTTTCTTAATAAAATTTAAAAAAACATATCAAATATCATAAACAACTTTTACTTTAAGATAGCATGTTGAATTAAAAGTTTGGAAATGGAAAGATCACTAAATGTGATCTTACCTAATTCTTTCTATTCAATTATTTGATGAATGTATTCAATTGTTGGCATATAAATACAAGGAATTCTTGTCATTTTCCTTGTAATGATATCTAAGGGTTCTCTAGAAATATAATATTAGAGCAAGTGAACCAATGTGTTGTAATAGATACTATTTCTGGTAAAGAGGAAAAATAACACTAAAATTTACTGTGGATTGAGAAATATTTATAATTACACTTATATATTTATACTAATATTTACATTTATATGTATTTTCTATCTTTAGAGTGATAAAATGTGGAAAGAGATAGAAATGCCTCTTGCTTGTTTATGGGATACATAGGTCTGGGCCTTTAAGGTGCTGTCTTAATGTTATATGCATTAATGAAAAATAAGAAATTCTAATATTTACTAATTTTTCTTTACCCTAAATATATAAGTATATACATAGATATTTAATTACTACCATATTTATCAATAACCCCAACATTTTGTAGCATATTGTTCACATAAAAATGAAAATTACATTTATCAAATTATCACAAAGTGTTGGACAATTCATTTATAAAAATAATTTTATTTTCATAAAAATTATATTAATAACACTTAAATTTTTATGGTATGCCAGGAAGTATATTACAATAAATGAATGAGCTTACTTCAATCTTAGAATTACATTGCTATTTATACACTATTATCAACTCCATTTTAAAGATGAGAAAACAGAATCTAGTGTAGTAACTTCTCTAAATTTAGGTACTTTATAAGTACTGGAGGTGGGATTGTAACCCAAGCAGTCTGACTCAAGGTCCATGATCTAACCTTTATGAAATGGAAATTAATATAAATATCATTTTATTCCTTATAATTTTATGAAAGTCATATCTTTTTCCATAAGCATGTATTATTTTGAAAGTGAATGGAAAAGATTAACAGTAATACAAACAAACATTTTCCAGGAAATAAAAAAAAAACATTGCTCAGTTGTTCATTGAAATCCAGATATTTAGATCCAAACTGAACATGTGTATTGAACAGCTGGCCCTGTGAAACTGTTCTTATTTGTCTTCGCTAAATTTTTCTGAGTTTAAAGAAATGATAGATTTTAAAAAATTCCACAGTTCTTGCCAGAAAATGAATTCACAATTTTGAAAGTGGTTAGTGTACATGAATTGTGCTTTACTTTTTGTGGCTGTGTTTTGGAGTACAAATCTCAAGAAGTGTGTTAGTTTTAAAGTATCTTATATCTTCAGTATGGCTTAGTTTCCCAAGAAGCTGAAAATTAACTACATCTACTAAAAACTCACTATAAAATGATAATTTGAGGAGCAAACTGATATTTTTCTGTAATCATAAGCAATATGTAATTTTATAATTAATATTTGGGTCCACCTGTTTCTATAAATTCTCCTTCATGAAATTTATTTCTTTCATGTTATTTCTGAAAATAAGGCCTATCTAGCACTTCTAACAACAATTTAAACTGGAAATATAAATCAGATTTAGAACTATCTAAATTCACTTCTTTGGTCTTAAGATTGATTGCAAATATGATGATATTTGTTGAGTTGATTAGAAATGGTAAATGATTAACACTTTACCAGGACTTTTCTCTCAAACAAATTTCACTAAATGTTCATGAAAATATAAAATAGTACAGTACATACAAATATTGGAAATATAATGCTTAGATGTTTTATAGTTAAAAAAAATTCTAATTGAAATACCAAGTAATGATGGGATGTTTTAAAATTTACCACACACACACACACACACACACACACACACACTCACTCTCTCTCTCTTTTCATATGATAAAGTATCTTAAAATAAAATGACAAATACATTTTGATTAATATCTGTGCTTCAAGTACAATTCAAACTGATAGAGATACTCTGAATTAATGTCTTAAAGAATTGCAGCATGTGTTGATTATTTGAATGGGTTTATTTTTTTTTAAAAGTCTCCATCAGGGGTGTTAGGATAGACTTGAGATATATGATGTTAAAATATGTATACTAAAAGACTTTTGGAGAAAGGAACTAAAGATAGAGGTTGCAAAGGACACAGAAGAATAAAAAAAGCAAAGAGACAAAGTGAAAGAGGTGCTCAGGCTTAATGGAGTACATATGTGTTTGCAATAGGGCGGGCAAGAACCACATTTCCTTTATTTCTCCATGCCAGCCCATTGCTCATTCCCAAAGCATTGTCCTTCCCAATTTATATTCTCTACAAAAAATAAATCTCGTTACCATGATATGAATGTTAACAAGTGCTCCAGGCACCTTACAGAAAATACCACCAAATTAAAATCTCAGGAAGGAAACCCATTTCCTATCCTCACATAACTCTCCAAACTCTCGTCTATATTCCTAACTGGTGGTTCACATTTTAGTTTTAATATGTATAAAACTTTGCTTTTCTCCAATATCCCCGAAGAGCTGTTAAAGAGAAGCAAAATTCAAATTACATGCATTTTATAGGATCCCTAGTCCAATGCATTTGAAGGTAGAATGGTAAGGAAAAAGAGAGCTAGTGGAAAAGGTAAGAATGCAGAAAAAGCAATTGTGCAATTTTTAATGACCTCGTGATAGGTCCTTATTAAAGTAACACACTTATTTTCAAACAAAGGAACACAAAACATGACAACATGCTTCTTTTCACTCAATTTTAACAAATATTTGTATATAGGAGG
Organism: Microcebus murinus; assembly: GCF_040939455.1. Classification (NCBI taxonomy): domain Eukaryota; kingdom Metazoa; phylum Chordata; class Mammalia; order Primates; family Cheirogaleidae; genus Microcebus; species Microcebus murinus. The sequence goes on from NC_134116.1 coordinate 55,018,548, forward strand.
TCACATTTCTCAACTTCAAAATGTTTTATGTTTTTCCTTGGCTTTTTCCTGGCAAAATGATGAGGCAGCCTAAGTGTATCAGGTTATCAGAATACAAACAAGGTATAGTATTAACATATAATAACAGAGACACAAAATAGTAGCCGTATAGTATCAAAATGATACCATAGTGAGTCCTCACTTCTGAAAAGGAATCATTACTAATAGCAGGGGGAAAATAGTCTGTTCTGGTACTTTTAACGAATAGACTGAATAGTAAGCATGGAGTGATAACTTTTTGAATAAAATTTACATGTTCTTGGTTGGGTATATTGTCTATATCCAAAAAAATATGATTATTTTTGCAAGTCTAGTAGGGAGAAGTCATTATAAAAGCAAAATACAGTGTCCCTTTATATTTTTGGATGTGTAATTATTGTGACGTTTGGTTTATAGCATTGAGGAAAACCTAACAAATCTGAAAGCACATTACTTATCAGAACTTGAAAATTGAATTTAATGTAGGTAGATAAATTAATCTGGGTAAAGATGGTTAAATGTTTAAACTTAAGGGTCCAGTATTCAACTAGTTTTACTAGGGTCATCTGCCAGAACAATTGGACATTTTTCAGGTGGGTGTGGGACGTTTTTCCAAAGTGCAGGAATAATGAATGGCAGCATTTCACCTAATAAATCTGTCTGTTGGCTCAAAGGGAATCTCCAGACTATTTTAAAGAAGTTATTGAACCAGAACACCTGTACCAAAGATGATCCAAAGATCAACTTTAGTCCTTTGTTACTTACAGTCCTTACATCTTAGGTTTATATTTTTGATTCACAATTTTCTTTTTGTTTTTGTTTTGTTTTATTGAGACAGCGTGCTGCTCTGTTACCCAGGCTAGAGTACAGTGGTGTCATTATAGCTCACTGCCACCTCAAACTTCCAGGCTCAAGTGATTCTCCTGCCTCAGCCTCACAAGTAGTGGTACACGCCACCATGCCTGGTTAATTTTTCTATTTTTTTATAGAGATGGTGCCTTGCTATATTGTTCAGGCTGGTCTCAAACTCCTGGCCTCAAGTGATCCTCCTATCTTGACCTCCCAAAGTGCTAAGAATACAAGCATGAGCCACCATGCTCAGCCCATAATTTTCTTGCTTAAATGAGAGTACTGACTTCCCATTTACCAATTATAATCTTTAAATCTCCCATAACCAAAAAATAATATTTTTTTATTATTGAAGATGTATTTAATTTTTTAATTGAAGTAACCCAGGCCCCAAACATGAAGGTAAACTATTATATTAATTTTCAATTTCTGCATAACAAATTGCCACAAACATTGGTTAAAACCACACACATATACATATATATATATATATATTTTTTAATCTCACAGTTTTTGAAGTCTAAAGTAGTCCAGGCATAGCATAGTCTGGTTCTCTGTTAAAGTGTCAGCCAGGCCACATTCTCATTGGAAGTTACACCAAGGAGGACTGTGCTTCCAAGATCATTCAAATTGTTGTTAGCCTTTGTTTCCTTTGCTTCCTTACACCTTGTTTCTAAGACACCACCTTCTTTGCTGTTCGAGGGTCTGCCTACAGTTCTCTACCACGTGGGATTCTCCGATATGGCCACTTACTTTATTAAGTCACAAGTTGAATGAATCTCTGGCTTCAGTCTGCTAAGAGGGACTGATACATATTTTAACACAACCACAGAAGCAACATTCCATCACCTTTGTCAAATACCATTAGTTGGGAGAAAGCCACAGATTTTCTCCATACTCAAAGGGAGAAGTTCACATGAAGAAGTTGGACCAGGAGAAAATTTTCTCTCTGCCTTCTGAGGCTTCCTGAAAATCACCTGACAAAGGGCAGATTAGCAGGAGAAAAGGTATACAAAATTTATTAATGTACACACGTGTGCACGTGAGTCATAAAAGATGTGAACTCGAAGAGGGGTCAAAGGGGTCAAATACTCTCTTGATGGAGGAGAGATGTGTGGCCCTGGGAGGTGCTAGGCAGGCGGAACAGGAAGGTGAGGGGCAAAACTACACAGGAACAAAAGGTATGTTATTAAGAAGATACCCACACCCCCAATCCCAGGTCATCTATTAGAGTGGCCCTCAGAAGAATAGATGAAAGGTCTGTCTGGGAATGGTGACAACTCCCAGTCTTTTCTCTTCTCTTATAATAGATCTTTCCTGGTTATTTGATGAGGTCCCTAAGAAGAGGCTTCAAGACAATTAAATATATTTTGAAAGGAAGCTTTTTTTTTTTTGTCAGATAAGGAAATCCCAGAGAGAGTCCCTCCCTGTGCTTGATGTGGGCAAGGGGAGGGCCAAAGCAAGGTTCAAGGGACCTTGATTCTAATTTCTTTCAGCATGTCAAAGTTCCAGTCTTCATGGGCATAGCTTTCTGGGCCCCAACAGTAGGAGAAAAATTAAAACAAGCAAAATAACTCAAATTTAGGTTGTATTTCTTAACCTAATTCAATAAATATTCCTTTTTATGGGAAGTGAAAATCACAAAATTGAAATTAAGAGATTTTTAACTTTGTCTCGCCTATGTTTTCTCATATTGCTGTGGTATTGAAAATGAGATGCCTCACTCACCATAAAGTGAGAATTTGAAGTCTACTGCCCTCTGGCTGAGAGATCTATTCAAGTCCTTTAATTGCTTTGAGTCTCATATTTCTGTCAATATAATGGAGCAATAATGTACAATCCATAAAGTTACTTTTAAGATTAAATAAATTTCACCGGTGAAAGGTTGTTTCATTAACTTTTCCTTGTATGTATATTTTTTCTTTGTGGGTATATCAGAAAGGCTGAACTGCAGTAGTACTACATTTTCTTTCAGCTTCAATTTTTCATACTTTTATAGGAGAATGTTGATACCTAAGATCTCTCCTGGGGTTGACAGAGGTCTGCTGAAACTTGTTTGACCATGTCAAAAGGTCCGAGTGTGTTTTCAGGGAACATGGACAATGCCAAAATAGATATTGGGGTTTTCAGAAGTATATTTTATAGACTTTTTCATTTTGTAAATAGAAGCAACATGATTGTGAAACATTCATTAATGCATTTTTCATATTTTCAGATTGTGGGTTTTTTTGGGTCTATGCCGAAAAAATATTTGGTCAGTTTTATATATATATATTCACATATTTATGTGTGTGTATATGTGTGTGTGTGTGCATATATATATATATATATTTATTGATTGATTGATTTTTTGGAGATGGTATTTCACTTTGGCTGGATCAGTGATACAATCACAGCTCACTGCAGCCCTGTATTCCTGGGCTGAAGTGATCCTCCTGCCTTAGACTTCTGAGTAGGTAGGACTACATGTGCATATCACAATGTCCAGCAAACTTTTTAAATTTCTTGTAGAGACAAGGTTTCATTATATTGTCCAGGCTGGTCTTGAAATCCTGGCCTTAAGCAGTTGTAGTGCCTCAGCCTCCCAAAGTACTAGGATTATAGGCATGAGCCCTGCAGAGCCCTGCAATGTCTTTTTGTTTAAATATGTCTCTTTTTTTTTATGTATGCCATTTTTTTCCCTGCTCATTTTCAAATTCTTTGAATTTTCGTAGACCATTCAAATAGCCCCAATCTGTAAACCTTTGACTGATTTAACTTCCCTCTAACTTAATCTTTTAAAGCCCAATTATACCGTATTTTTCTAAATTTTGGCAATAGTATTTGGAAATATTTGAAAATAAAGTCTTAAGGGGTTGTGGCTTAAAGTAATGAAAATTTCCTTTGAATATGATACCTCATCCCTATTAAATCCCCTAAAAAAACATTTGCTATTTTCTGTCAAATGTGTTTTGCCTGAAAGGAAGAAAGTAATTACTATGAACAGGATTAGATCTGTTTGGGAAATATTTTCATGGCACCCCTGTAAGCATTTTAGTTGACTTCAAACTAAAGCTAAAATAAATTAGCTTTATTTCTCATCCTGATTTTGTAGCTTTCTTGCTCCCAGAGTGTTTTGACACAGTGACTGTTGTTATTTACAAGGATATTGGGTTTCATGGGTGCTAGATCATGCCATTCTTTTTTAGCCATGTTACTTTCATAGATGATTCACCCTACTGTAAAATCATTAAAGGTATTCATTAAACATGCCCCTCTTTTGTAAGGGATCAATATTCTGAAAATAAAGGCACAGTTGTTTGCATTTCATTTCAGTCATGTTTTCTTTTAGGATTTCAGTATTTTGTTTTTAATATGCTAGAGTAGCTCCTCATATAATGAGATAGCACTGTGTGTAATGAGCTACTGTTTATTTTTATTCCTGGCACTAGACCATACAAGGGCAAGCCCTGTTAAATATAAGTGCGTACATAAGATGCTCCTTCAACCTGCAGTAAGGGCCTGTTTGAGCAGAGGATGCACAATATTTTGCCTTCTGTTTTGTCTCCAGGCAAACGATAGTGGCTCTAGTCTTTCTGTCTAGAGGCCTGGATCTGCTATGCCCAGTGATTCTTCCCCATGCAAGTTCACTGATATTTTCTAACTTAAAAGAGCAAGGCAGAAAACATTTATTTCTTATTATATTAAGTCAAATTAAAAAAAAAAAAAGTAGAAATAGACTTAAAGGCAGCTTAACCCAATCTACCATGAACTCAACTTACACCATGCTAAAACATAGGTTTATCAGCTGAACAACTTACCCTTAGTTAACTAATCAATTATTTGTTTTTTCATTTCAGCATATTATGAGGGGACAAATTTTTAGGTTGCGTCTAATGCCCTTGCCTCCCCTTCCCCCACAAGTCTGAGCTTCAAGCGTGACCATCCCCCAGACGGTGCACATCTTAATCATTATGTATGTATATACCCGTCCCCTCGGACCCCCCTCCCGTCTGCCCAATACCCAATAAATGTAATTCCTATGTGTCCATTTAAGTGCTGATCAGTTGATACCAATTTGCTGGTGAGTACATGTGGTGCTTGTTTTATCATTCTTGAGATACTTCACTTAGTAGAATGGGTTCCAGCTCTATCCAGGAAAATACAAGATGTGCTATATCACCATTGTTTCTTAGAGCTGAATAGTACTCCATGGTATACATATACCACATTTTATTAATCCACTCATGTATTGATGGGCATTTGCGTTAACTTTCACTTTAGTTACTTTTTCCAATCATTGTAGTTTGTCTTTAATTTGAGCTATCTGGAGTTTGAATGCCTTTTTTTTTTAACAAAAAGTATTTTTATTAAACACAATATCAATCTACAGCACCTTAAAAATATTAAAAATACCCAAATTATTTTAAGTTATCTATTAGTAATTGACCATTCACTAGTTGCCTAAGTTAATTTGGGGGAAATTAGAATAAACAGGGTGAGGAGATAAGAAGAGTTATGAAGACAAAACTCAAAATGAATCTAAACAGAAAATAAAGTTGCTTATGCAAAATAGAAATAATTTGAATTGAAGAGAAATATAATCTACAGGAAAACCACTATTTATGGCATTTAACAGTTTATAAAATGCTTTTATATACTTTAAAGAGTTGATAAATTGGTAAAAAATTTAAAAAATTCTGATTACCACTGTTTTGGGCCTGATGAAAGATAGAACAGAGGTGTGGAAAAGGATTTTTTTATTCCAGTAAATTCGATATCATATTGACTAGGTGCCTTTTAAATATACATACAATTTAGCAAAAACATATTATATTGATATTCTATTAGGAAACATCACACATGAATATTCAATGTGGATATTAAGTAATATTTAGCACTCCCAAATTTATGTCTCTCTCAACTGGAGGCCTGTTATAGATAATTTCTAAGATCCATAATAGATATAAAATCCTATGATCATAGTACTACTAATATTATTGTCTACAAATATATATTCAAACACAAATAACCAAATTGGATTCTCAATTTGACACCTTTAGAGCTGCTTTTTGCATAGTAGAGTGATTACATTGTTTAAAAATCCCAATGAAACACTTTGAAATGAATACAACTTTATTTAATTTAGTTCCTTAACAAGCAAAACAAGCATATGCAACAGATGCAACTTTTATAACTTTTCCCCCTAGAATTTTCCAAACTAAGGCAAGAATGTTTTATTGGTTAATTTTAAGCTACTGACTTTCATCCCACATACTTCAATGTTGTTGCTATTAATTAAGTCAATATAAAATTTAGAATACCGTTACACATGCATACCAGAACTTCCTATTAGCTTCAAGCATCTTTCTGGGGGGGGGGGGGAACAGTGTCAGAAATATCAAATCCTATAATATCTGTCCTCTAGAAATGTAACATACATTCTTCAATTTATTATAATACATATTTGATCACAAGCTATACAGAAAGATAAAATAGAGCTATTAGTGCCTCTCATTCAATATGTGTTGAACAATATTACTGATAAATGTTACATAGACAGTGACAAATATATAAGTATGTGGGATTTGGCAAAAAGAGTAGAAGCTTCATTGCTAGGAATCAAAAATGAGTAATAAGTTTTTTATCATTTTTAAAAGTATAATATTTTACAATATGAAATTGTTTCCATTTATATATTCATAGACTAATATATAAAGGTTATCATTCCATTTTCAAGTCATATTCCTTTTATATGAAAGGTATTAATAGGATTGTTCTTATATAAAAAATAGGTGTGTCAGGATTTAGTGTATCTGTAAGATACTATTTGAGAAAGACAAAGGGTTTTAGGGAGTAAATTAGTAAGATGGTAAAGTGAAGGTATATAAAAAAAAGTGATAGTGCATCAAGAAATATGCTAGCCATCTTAAATGTATTATTTCATTTATAATGTAGTAACTATACCTTTATTGAGAGATTAAAGAAAGATGTATAAACTCTGAATATTTAAAAAATAATCAGTAGTGCTGCTTCTGCCTTTTATTAATATAATAGTATTCAAGAAAAATAAGTTCTTTCTTTTTACAAATTATACTATTATGACACACCGGTGCATGAAAACATCTTCCCCTAAATTCACCAACATAGTTATTACTTTAATATTTTCTTGATAAAATTTATTATAAATATTCTGCACATTTATAGCTTTTATTTTAAACCATTCAGAAAAAGAAAACAAAAAACCAACTGTCACCATAATCCCATCATTCAGAGATAATATATGCTTTGTTCTTCATCTTTTTAATATGCATATATGTACACAGAAAGAAAATGACTATTTTGTACCCTATTTTGTGCATGTATTTAGCTTTTAATTAGTGAGGTTATATTAATATATAAATGCATTTTATTGTTATTAAATTAGGCAACTCAGAAAATTATGAGGCAGATATGATCAATCCATTACCCATTTTTCCCTCCAGAAGTAAACATAGTTAATAATTTTGTGTATTTTTTCATTTCATTTTGTGTATATTTATATAATATACACACAGCATATTTTAACGTAAATTTTGACATAAATTCAATCAGTTAATTGTGTTTCTCATGGTTACAATTTCCATTCATTACTATAGTTGTTTATAAAAATGCCTCTCTTACTCACAAACTCTAAATTCTGTAAGGGCATAAATCAAGTTTCTTTTGTCTTTGTATGCACAGGTATGAGCATACCAGGCAAATAATAGATAATAAATTATCACATGAGAATTTGAGTAAATAAATGAGTAACTGTATGAATAAATATGTAACATATTTATTAATATAATGTATAATAAATATATTTCATTATGTCTTAAAGCTCTTTCAAGACACTCATAAATGTCTACAGAAATCTTTGTAGAAGCTGCAAAATTTTATGTAACATTGAGACAACATAATTAACTTTTTACCTGTTGGCAGACACTTAGTTGTTTTGACTATTTACTAACATAACACATTAAATTACTGAGAACGTAGATTTTTATACCCACATGTATATCTTTATGTAGGAATGTGAAGAAAACAGAAATACTTTGTCAAAGTTACACATATTTGAATTTTAGATAGATACTGACAAATTCCCTTCCAAAGCTTCTTTGCCAATATACACTTTAATTTCAACAATATTGTATGAAAATGCCCTTTAACCTTATATTATACAAAATACTTGATAATGCTAATCTCTTTAATTATATAAAATTATGTGTAAAAAGAATACCATATTGTTTGTTTAATTGGCAATCTACAAATTTCGAGTTAGAGTACCTTTTCATTATTTGCTGTCCAGTTGAATTTCTTCATTTTAAACCATCTGTTTTTTTCTCTTCTTTTTTCTTATTTTAGCATATTATGGAGGTACAAGTGTTAAAGTTACATATATTGCCCATGTCCCCCCCTTGAGTCAGAGCCTCAAGGGTGACCATTCCCCAAACGTTGCACATCTCACTATGTTTGTATAAACCCATTCCCTCCTCCCCCCTCCCACCTGCCCAACACCTGATAAATGTTATTCCTATATGTCCACTTAGGTATTGATCTATTAATACTAATTTGCTGGTGAGTACATGTGGTGCTGGTTTTTCCATTCTTGAGATAGTTCACTTAGTAGATGGGTTCCAGCTCTATAACAGGAAAATACAAAAGGTGCTATATCACCATTGTTTCTTAAGGCTGAATAGTATTCCATGGTATATATATACCACATTTTATTTCCACTCATGAATTGATGGGCACTTGGGTTGTTTCCACAGCTTTGCAATTGTGAATTGTTCTGTTCTAAACATTTGAGTGCAGGTGTCTTTTTCATAAAGTGACTTTTGATCTTTTGGGTAGATGCCCAGTAGTGGAACTGCTGGATCAAATGGTAGATCTACTTGTATCACTTTAAGGTATCTCCATATTGCTTTCCACAGAGGTAAATCATCTGTTTTATCTTCTGTGTACTGCCTTATTGGACTAATTATCTTATTCTCAATTAAATGGTAGGAATTATACATAATCTGGATGCTAAGAACTTTTAAATATTCTGAAAATAATTTTATTAGTCATTAAATGTTGGACATCTGTTAAAAGTTTACAAGTACTTTGAAATGGATATATCCAACTTTGTGTGGAAAACAAATAGAAGTATTATCCATAGGTCAGGGAATTTTGGATAATTCCTCAAAGATAGAAAATAGCAAGGATCATACATAAGGAAATCAAAACCAGAGGCAATTACAGTTCAAATCTAATGCTGGAGAAATATCTTGGTGGGAAGAAGAGCGGCCATTTTCAGCAGAGGAGTGGAGGGAGGTCTACATGAGCATAGTAATGAAGTGACAGATTGAGCCCTAAAGGGATGTGGTAAGGCCTCAGGAAGAGGAGTGTGTCACTGGGCTGTTCCCCTAGCTCTATAGGCTGCATTCTCAGCTTCCCACCCATATCTGGCTCTTACTCCTTTCTCAAACTGAATTCTTTAGCTTTTCCACAGCTTCCTTGAGGATTAGATATCTAGCCAAGAAATTCTCTTTCTGTTTAACCAGCCTATCACATGCCCTGCCTTGTCCCATCACTTACTTAATGGATCTCCATTGATTGGATCTTTAGTACTTATCCTCCTAATTTAAAATTTATGAATGCTGCGGTGAAAGGAGCTTTTGAAAAGCAGATTATAAAAGTAGAGAGAAGTTCTTTTTAAAATTATTTTCAGATGCACAAGCATATTCTATCAATCCCAGTATGGTGGTAGCATTAATACTTTCCTATAAGTCTAGAAGGTAATTTCCATCTTTCCCAGATGTGTCACTAGATTTATTATCACTTTGATTTTTGTTTGTTTTTTGCGTGTGTGTGTGTTTTGGACTAAACACATTTCCACTTTTCTAAGCCTTTATAAAAAAATGTATTTTACTTTATAATTTTGAAGAGGATGCACTATGAGCTGCTAGATGCCTTGTAAGCTCTTACACATCATTTCTTAGCCTGAAATATAATATTCTTTTGAGAATATTCTGTATTTCCCTGTGTTTTATGTGTTCTGTTACAAGTTGAATAACCAAAAAAATAAATTTTAGTAGTTGTGAGGGCTAAATCAAATTATTGATTTTTTGTTTAAGGTCTTATAAGAGTAATCAAAAGATATGGCTCCTGAAAATGAAGATATTTTTATTCCTAAAAAAAAAAAAAATGATTCTCACTGTCCTCCTGCTGTCAAGTTTCCTGGAGGTATGTCTTTGGAGATGATCAGATACTCCCATTGCATGTTGTAATTCTTCCTTCATAATACTTACCATATTTGTAATTACTTTTTGATTATCTATGTTCCCACTAGACTGTAATTACAAGAAAACAGAGACAATGTCTGGTTTTCTCACCTCTATATGATTTGCACCTAAAAATCTGCTTGACTCATGTTTTTTTGTTTTGTTTTGTTTTTTTTAGCTAAATTGAATGTTACCATGCCACCCTTTGGTACTGAGCTTAATCTTGTTGATCAGTACTTCCTAGCCAGGAAAATGTAATCATGTGAAATTATAAAATTAAGATGTATATATGATGTATTTTACAGATTTACCAAGCATACAGGTATACTTCTTTTTATTGTGCTTTGCTTTATTGTGTTTTATAGATATTGCACTTTTTGCAAATTGAATATTTGTGGCACTCCTGTGTTGAGCAAATAAATAAATTGGCCGGACATCATTTATTCAACAGCATATGCTCCCTTACTGTCTCTGTGTCACATTTTGGTAAACTCATCATATTTCAAACTTTCATTATTAGTATATCTGTGATGGTGATCTGTCTTCAGTGATCTTTGATATTATTGTTGTAACTGTCAGGGGCACCATGAACTGCACCCATATAACACTGTGAACTCAACTGATAACTGCTCTTTTCCTCTCCCTGGGTCTCCCTATTCTTCGAGACACAGCAATATTAGGCCAATTAATAATCCTAAAATGGCATCAGAGTGTTCAAGTGAAAGGAAGTTTCACATGTCTCTTGCTTAAAATCAAAAGCTAGAAATGATTAAACTTAGTGAAGAAAGCTTGTTCAAAGCTGAGACAGGCCAAGAGCTAGACCTCTTGAGTCAATCAGCCAAGTTGTCAACACAACGGAAAAGATCTTGAAAAATATTAAAGGTGCTACTCCAGTGAACATATCAATTATATGATAGAAAACTAGCTTTATTGCTGATATGGATAAAGTTTTCATGGTTTAGATAGAAGATCAAAGCAACCACAATATCCCTTGAAGCCAGAGCCTAAACCAGAGCAAGGCTCTAACTCTCTTCAATCCTACGAAGGCTAAGAGAAGTGAAGGAGTTGCAGAAGAAAAGCAAAGGTTGGTTAATGAGCTTTAAGAAAAGACATCTTCATAACATAAGATGCAAGGTGAAGCAGTAAGTGCTGATGTCTAATAGAACCTGTAGCAAGTTATCCAGAAAATCTCGGAAAATTGATGAAGGTGGCTACACTAAACAATAAATTTTCAGTGTCAGCCAAACAGCATTCTATGGGAAGAATATGCCACCCAGTGCTTTTATAGTTACAGAGGAGAAGTCAATGCCTGGCTTCAAAGCTTTGAATGACAGGCTGATTCTATTGTTGTAGTCAAACTAAAATGCAGCTGCTAATGCTGCATTATCAGTAATAATGTAGTAAGCTTAGGTTGACTTTAGGTTGAAGCATGCTCATTTCCCCATTCCAAAAATCCTAGGTCCCTTAAGAATGATGGCAAATCTACTCTGCCTGTGTGCCCTAAATAAAACAACAAATCCTGGATAAGAGCTCATCTCTTCACAGCATGGTTTACTGAATATTTTAAGGTCACTGTTGAGACCTACCACTCAAGAAAACAAAGATTCCTTTCAAAATATCACTACTCATTGATAATGCACCTGGTTACCCAAGAGCTCTGATGGAGACGTAGAAGAAGATTAATGTTGTTTTTATGCCTGCTAACACAACATCCATTCTGTAGCCTATGGATCAAGGAATAATTTCAACTTTCAAGTCATATCATTTAAGAAACATATTTCATAAGGCTATTGCTGCCATAGATAATGATTCTCCTGATGGATTTGGGCAAAGTAAATTGCAAACCTTCAGGAAAGTGTTTATCATTCTAGATGCCATTAAGATTATTCATAATTCATGGGAGTAGGTAAACATAGTGATATTAACAGGATTTTGGAAAAAGTTGATTCAACTCCTCATAGCTGACTTTGAGGGGTTCAAGGCTTCACTGGTGGACATAACTACAGATGTGGAAGAAATAGCAAGAGAACTAGAATTTAGAAGTGGAGCCTGAGGATGTAATCACATGACAAAACTTTTAACAGATGAGTTGCTTCTCGTGGATGAGCAAAGAAAGTGTTTTTTTTGGGGGGGGGCGGATGGAAACTACTCCTGGTGAAGATGTTGTGAAAACTGTTGAAATGACAACAAAAGATTTAGATTATATAAACTTAGTTGATAAAGCAGCATCATGGTTTGAGGGGATTGACTCCAATTTTGAAAGAAATTCTGCTGTGGGTAAAATGCTACCAAACAGCATTGTATGCTACAGAAAAATTGTTTATAAAAGGATAAATCAATGCAGCAAACTTTATTGTTGTTTTATTTTAAGAAACAGCCATAGCCACTCTAACCTTTAGCAACTACCACCTGATTAGAAAAGATCCTCCACCAGCAAAATGATTGTGACTCTGAGGATCTTTAGAAGTTTTAAGCAATAAAGTATTTATTTTTAAATTAAAGTATGTACATTTTTATACATAAGGCTGTTGCACACTTAATAGACACTAGTACATTATAAACATAACTTTTATATACACTGAGACACCAAAAAATTTGAGTGCCTTGTTTTATTGTGATATTTATTTTATTGAGGTGGTCTTGGACATGAACTTGCAATATCTCTGAGGTATCTTTTATATCTCTGTGTATCTCTTAAATCTTCATGTGAACCTGCCATGGCAGTGCCTACTTGCACATAATTGATGCTTCATAAGTATTTACTGGATGATATATGATGTATTGAATGACTAAATAAATAACTGCATATTATTCAATAAGACATGAGACATTCTTCCCGTATTGAGTCTTTTCTGTCATTTGCTGGTTATGACCTGGCTTAAATCACTTAAGCAGGGCTCCCTCATGTGGAAAATAAAAACAATGCTTGTGTCACTGGATTATTAAGGACCTGTAACAAGATTACACCTGTGAAAGCCCCTAGTGGTACATAATAAGTACTAAATATACATTCAGAAGAAATTCCACTCCTTGTATGGATTGATTAAAAAGTTCAATATTTTTGTTTGTTTTTTAAATTTGTCTTTAAAAGAGAACATGCTAGACTTTTTTTTTTTAAAAGTATGTAATACCTAACTTGAATAATCCTTAAACATTTGATAAAATAATTTTAATTAAAACATTTAGAAAATGTTTAAGCTGCATCTTACAGGGTTATTTTTGTCTTATAAAACCTTTTTTAAAATTTGCCTTGCAAAGTTCTCTAACTACATACATTTATAATACAACATAGTACTGCTAAGCAAAGACATGTGCCTGATTATTTTTTTCTAGTAAGTAAATTTTTGGTTCACCCTCCATTCTTTCATCAGCAATAATTTCTGAAGGCTACTTATTGATTTACTTATAAGAGCTTGATTAATTGAAATACAGAAGATCAAGGTTGGAGGTAGTATACACAGGTATTATTTGACTGCAAATTCATTGTTTTCTAATTAAAAATATATTATATCAATGCCATTTAATAATATTTCAAGATGAAAACATAGATTATTTATATTTTACTATTAAACAGAATACTTAAAAAAAAAGCAGAGTTGGAATTATTGGCTTTCCTTTTATCACCAAACTTCTTAAAAGAGATTTGTGCTACATTTCTCTACTCCTTGTCATTCACTTATAACACAGAATTTCCAATATACCTTCCAACCTGTCACCCTGATGAAAGTACTTTTGCAAAGACCACCAATGACCATGTGAGTATCAGGGCCTAAAGGATTTCACACCTTTCTATTTTATTGAATGGTGCTTCAAAGCTCTTCACGAAACTCCCCTTTGTATTTACTGTTGTGTTATTGCAATGTCTGATTGTCTCCCTAAATTTCCAATTGCTCTCTTTTTCTTTTTCATTTGGAGTTCAAATTCTGTCAGTATTATCTTACTTTCTCCTTAATGTTCCCATGCAGGAAGATACTTTGAGATATCTACCAGATCTAAGAGTTTATGATTCTATTGTTTTATGGATCCTATTCTTTATATCACTTTCTAAATATATACAGTTTTTAAGATTTATTCCTTGACTTTTCTCTCCTCTGTTCTGAGCAAATAGCAGTTTTATCAATCTCTGCTTCAAAATTCACTTCTATGGCAACTCTTAAATTGCTATCTCCAGGTTTAATGTTTAACCACATTTTTCTTAACTGAAACCCTTCAACCTGCTGTGCCTCTGAAACTCTTCAGGTAACTGAGAATTAGGTAGGCCACATGAGACTTCTCTCAGTGCTCTGAACATGTCTGGTGAATTTTCTATTTTCATTTACAATATTCTTTCCACCTAATGGGATAAGCCCATGTGAATAAATCCAATCTGGCCTTCAGCATCAGACTGAAGCCACCTTTTCTATGAAGCTTTTGTTCTTTCACTATTCAGTACAATATTTCCCAGCCTTTATAAGGTCCTGGGAAGCTAATTCAAATAAAATACGATAGGCACCTGTTCTTACAGAATGCATAGTCTATTTCTTACTCTCAAACACAGTTGCAAGAAACTCCCTCTCCTTTCTGTTTTCAAATTTAGTATAGGCATCTCTCTTGTGATACTTACCCATCCTTGTTTAGTTTGCAGTGCATTGTACACACTAGGCATTATGAAAAATGAAAGAAGTGTCTAATTTAAGACAGTGTATGGAATAGCCTAGCCTGTCTAATGACATAACTATATAAAGCAACTTAGGGAAAAAAAAGGTCACATGTGTGGACCTCAATGAACATGAAAGGATGACAGAGAGTGAAGTAAGAGAAAGACTGATAGCCACAGTGCAAGGAGCAAATCAGTGTGTGGGATTGGAGAGGGCCAGGAACAGGAGCCTCCATGACTGCCAGCATGTTTTCAAAAGAAGGAAGTTTGTAGTTGGATTTGTCAGGATCTAATGTCAGTAATACTATGATCCCAAGATAACATAGTCCAATGATACAAAGAGACAAATATATTTAGTCTCCAAATAGCAAGTAATATTGAGGAGCTATGCCAGGAGTAAGTCCTCAGCCCCATGGCTGATATTCAATAACGCATTTTAGTCTTTAGAAAGGAGATTTTGAGAACCAAGTAGAACACCACGCCTCAGGACTAGTGCACTGAATGTGCGACCAAGACAGGAACTCAGGCATTGCTAATTAAGGCAAAACCCCACTTAGAAAACTCTCAATCAAGTGGATAGATGTTTTTGGAACAAATTATATGTCCTATTTAGGAGTAGTGAGTGTTGTTTGGGATCTAATAGCAGCAGGAGGGATTTGAATGTTGAGTCTGTGAAGGCTGAGCTATAGGCACTTAAGTCCTTCCTGTGAAATGTCAGGGTTTGTCTATGAACCTGAGACTGCTGGTTGAGATCAAGTATTTTTTAAAGGATGAAATGAAAGAGATGCACAGTTTATAAACAACAGAGAAAAACCATTAATATATTTATAATCAAAATAGGCAAACATTGTAGCTAACAATTTTTAGAGAATAAGCATTATGTAAGTTCAAAGTAAAAGTTATTGTCATCTAGTATAACATAAAGTTGTTTATATTTATTAATTAAAGTTAAATAATCTAACAAAAATAAATATTTTATTTAATATGTAAAGTTCCAATTTGGAGTATATCAGTGTAAAGTAGAATAAAATATATTTTTATTTGAGAAAATGGAGCAAAACCAGTCTTACATCTTAACTTTTTTCAGTGATGTATATTACACTAAAAAATGAATAATTTAGCTTTCTATTAATATTTATAACTATACCAAAAGAAGTTTAAAATAATACTACTTATCATTTTGAGCGTTTTTGTTGGGTCAATCCTAATAGTTTTTTCTACATTCTTTCACTTAATCCCTCTTATATTAGTATTTGGCAGGTATTATTTTTCCTTTTTAAAAGATGCTAACTTTGTAGTTCACATGTATTAAAGAATTTGTTCAGATTCTTACCATTAGTATGTGATGGAGTTGGGAATTCATTAAATACCTGGTAGATTTCTAAAGTCCTAGTATTTAAAAAACACACTATTAAAAACAAGTCAATGGAAGCACAGCATCTTAGAGTATGGATGATATATAATTCATCAGAGGGAATGAGATTGTGAAAATCTACCAGTGATAGCAGTCTGAAAGATAACACAGGCTTACTCATCAAGGAGATGATGAGGTAACATTATGATTGACCTTAAGAGATAGACAATTTCAACATGTTTGCCCAGAAGCTTGAGGTGTTTTTCTCTTTGCAGAGGTCAACAAATACTAATGAAAGAACATGTGCAGAGAAGGTAAGGGTATTTTTTTTAGCCTCTGCCTGGGGAGCCTATAATATTACTTCTACCTTCATAACTTCTCTTCAGTAGTATGGTTTACTAATATACCTATTATGATAAAATCATTTGGTCTTGCTAGCTACAACAGTATAAATGTTTACTCTTTGAACAATGCCTTGAGAATAAGAAAACATAACATAGTATCTAAATAGTGACAAACAGTGAAGACCTTGCCAAAAAATTTAGTGATTATTTAATTTGGTGAAGAAATCCTATAATTAAATTAATAACAATCAATATGATATGCAAAGAAATTTTATGCAGATATGTACAAAGTTCTGGAGGCAATAATATATCTTTAGATTCCAGAAAGAAACAGAGAATATAAAAATAAACTTGCTTTAGTTTTCATTAACTTGTAAACAGGGAAGAAAGGAAAGGGATATTTTTTTTCTGATAAATGTTAGACTCTATTATCAAAGGAAAAAAGGTTCATTCTAGTCACAGTTTGTAAGTTATATGAAGAAAAGCATCTTCCAAATATAAATAATGCTTATTCCAAAATATTATGTAATTTTATGAAATATAAGTCCTGTTCCCATTTCTGCTTCTGGTTCCAGGAAAATTGGTAATATGGGTATATCAATTTACACACATTTGTAATTCCTTTAGTATTTAAAAAATTTCAAGCCAGAAATATTACTTAAAACTAAAGACTTTACAAGAAATATATATTTTAAAAATTACAGATGCAGATAAATGTCCTTCTCCTCAGTCCTTTGCACAAAAATATTAAACAAATGAACAAAAATTCACTTTGGTTGTTGAACATTTAATTAGACTGAGAAGCAAGCTTTCTTAGCACTGGTAAGACTCATAATCATTTCTGACTCTGTCCAGAATTGTTCAAAGTTTATTAACTACATAAATGACTACATTTTTCTTTCTGTCCTCATTTAACTTTTCTCAAATATTATCCAAACCATGTAAAACTTTAACTACATGAGTCAGAACATAACCAAGGTTTTATAGTTAGCAGCCTAGTGGTTTCCCTCTATTTGGTTATCACATAAGCCCAAGGAAAGTGAAAGTATTAAATTATGAATATGCATTTATAGGAAAAAGTGATTATGATGAAGTATGCATTGCACAGGCTTGGGAGTCAGAAATAACAGGCTTAGAGGCCAAGATCCACATTTACTAACAATTTGGCTTCTGATAAGCTCCTTAATTTCTCTAAGCCTCAGTTTCCTTATATGAAAAATGACATAATCACACCTCAGGGTTGTTTTGAGGATTAAAAGACATAAGATATGTAAATCACCCCGCACAATGTTTGGCTTATAGTAGGCACTCAAAATTGCTAATCCCTTTCCCTACCATGAACTAAAATGGTTAGGGCTTCTACGCTGATAAAACTGGGTCTCACTTTGGTTTTGAAAATTGGTGGTTCACGATTAGGAGTAACCGAGAGAAAAGTCTTCCAACCAACTCTCAAAATGTTGCAAGGCAATGACATCTACCCAGCTACCATTCCTCTGTATTACCCTTGTGCTTTGCTTTCAGTGTTGTAGGTAGAATAAATCTCCGAGTAATCATCTAAAGCCAACCCTCCTCTTGAGTACCAGATTCCATGTCCTCTTACCTACTTATAGTCATTCTCCAAGTCTCCTTTCTAATTCTTAGATAGTAATTTTTTGTCTTATGTGCTGAATGATTCCCATTGGCACACATCTTAAAACATCTTAAAATATTACAACACCTTAAAACACATTTTTAAAGATCTTAAATCTATCCTTCCGTGATTAAACATATTAAAACACCCTAAAACAGTGGCACACCATGTTAAAATAATTTTTAAAAGTCTTCTCTTATCCTAGGGTGGGACCTCAGAAGCAATCTGTTCAGAGCAAAGACAATATTAAGAGATGATTCTGTATAGATAATTTTCTTAACGAAATAAAAATAATAAAAGTAAGATTTTTATTATTATAATTATTATGCCCTGGTAATTTTAAATAATGTCAGTTATAAAATGGTCTCTCCCAACAACAAAAATCTTTGTGGTCTAAGTTTTAAACTATTACTCTTATTGTTGCTGAATTTTTATATTATAATATTCTGTATGTGTTACATAATACATTTGTATATATGTGGTTAAGTTTACCATATTTATTACTTATTCTTTAACAAATATTATATTACATGGGAGTAATATTTCAGAAATTCCAGTTATACAGGTTTACCTGACATAGGAGAACTCAGGTACACACATTCATTCTGAGGATTAATTAATAAAAGTTTGGCATTGTTTGAGCTTGCTTCAAGTGAAGCTCTTGTCTCCTATCCCAGTGCTCTGGTATATTGCTACGTTTGAACAGGGGATTTAAAGAGAACGATGAGATCATGATGATTTTTCATATAAACATAAAAAACAGAACTTGAGGTATTTTGATTTTGTTTTTCCATGTACAAATCATTTTCCAAGCCTTGTATAAACTTGTCTTCATCTGCTTTTTTTCTTTTCTTGAAAAATGTATTATAGTGATTAAAAAAACATTAATTCATTACTTCCTCCCTCCCTTATTTGTACTGTAATGTTTAATTATGTATCTATTTAATTCTGGTTATATATACACATTATCCTTACATTTTTTGTGAATATTATTTGCTTCATTGCATTATTATTGTTATTGAAAATAAATTTATCCTGTAGAACAGAGGGTGTTGAAAAATAATGTCTTCTGAGTGTCAAATGCACTTCAGTATCTTACTGCTTAGTAGCACATTTCTTTCCAGTGACAACGTCATTTCTGTGTTCTTCATTGCCTTAAGTCATTTACTTTGTCTTTTTTCTTTTCTTTTAATGTGTAGCATTTAAAACTATAATTTTCCCCATAAGCACTGGTTTAGCTGCACCCCCAAATTTTGATAGGTTGTGTTCTAATTGTCATTCAGTTTGAAATATTTTCTAAATCTTATTTTTGTTTCATCTTTTACCCATGGATTATTTAGTAGTATGTTGTTCATTTACTGAATATATTCAGCTTTTGTGGTTATAAAAATTATTATCATTGAAATTTGTTAAAACAGCTTTATTGAGATACATTCACATACCATAAAGTTTACTCTTGTTTCCTTGAAAGTGTAGAATTCAGTGTTTTGTTTGTTTAGTTTTAGTATATTCCCAAAGTTGTACACCTAGGAATGCTATCAAAATTCTGCTGTGGTCAAAGAACATATTCAGTAAGATTTAAGTTTTTAAAATGATATTTAGATATTTGTTATGCTCTGATATATGGACTATGCTGAATATTTTATGCACACAATAAACAATGTGTATTCTTCAGTTATTGAGTAAATATTCTATAAGTTTTAAATTAGAATAAGACGTTTGAAAGTGTGTTTATATCTTCTAAAATCTTAATTTTTAATATAGATCTAACAATTTCTGAAAAAGAGATGTTAAAATTTTCTACTGATTGTAAAATTGTCTATTTCTCTCTCCTTTTAATTGTGACTACCTTCCATCATGGATTTTAAAGCTCTTAGAATAATTACCTGCACATTCATAAGTATTATATCTTTCCAATGCAAATTCTCATTTTTACTATTAGCAATTCTCACTCTTTATGTCTAATAATATTTTCCCTGAAGTCTATTATGTTTGATATTAATATAGCCACCCCAGCTCTCTTAGAGTTGCTGTTTGCTTAGTACCTTTCCCCATCCTTTTTCTTTCAACTTATCTAGTCACTACATTTAAAATACATCTCATGTGGATAGCATATAGCTCAGTCTCATTTTATATCTTTTCCATTAATGTCTTCTTTTAATTTCAGTGTCCAGTCTATGAACATTGAATGCAATTACTGATATAATTTGATTTATGTCTACCATTTGATAATTTGTTTTCTTTTTCTCCCCTATTTTTGCTCCTTTGTTCCCTTTATTTCCTTCTTCTGATAGATTTATTTATTTATTTGTATGAATTCCATATTATTTTAACCACTAGTCTTTACCTGCATCTCTTTGAATATTTTTGTGGTTGTAGGAATTATTACATGCAACATTAATTTTCCATAGTCCACTATAGTTAATATTGTAGTACTTCACATAAAATATAGAAAACTTGTAATAGTATATATTCTTTTACCATATATAAGTATGTGTGTGTGCATTCATATGCATGATATCCATGTATTTACCATTTATGGGGCTCTTTGTTTCTTCCTAAAGATTTAAGTTACCATTTAATATCACTCCACTTAGCCCAATGAACTGTTTTTAGCATTCTCAAATTATTGTTTTGTTTGTTTTGTAAAATTAGACTTTATTTTTTAAAGCAATTTTAGGTTCACAGCAAAATTGAGCAGAAAGTACAGAGGGCTCCCATATGCCCCTGCACCCAGAGAGTATTTAATTTATTTAATTAAAATTTTTTTTATCTAAATAGATGTAGGGGGTAAAAGTGGTTTTTGTTACATGGATGAATTGCATAGTGGAGAAGTCTAGTACTTCTAGGACACTTGAATAGTGTACATTGTGCCCAATAGATAATTTTTCATCCTGCACCCCACTCCCACCCTCCCTCCTCTGAGTCTCCAATGTCATTAAGTCACTCTGTATGAGCATGCATACCCATTAGCATTCTTAAACTATAGGAAAAGAACTCTTTCAGGTTTTATCTCAAGATGTCTTTATTTCACCATGAGTTTTGAAGGATACATTATATTGAATATAGAATTAAGTTTGACAGAATTTTTCTTCCAACACTTTAAAAATCTCATACATTTTGTGTAGCCTCCGGGGAGTGTCTGAGGAACCTGGTGGACAACAACTTCATATAAAAAGTAGAGTCAAGGCCGGGCACAGTGGCTCACGCCTGTAATCCTAGCACTCTGGGAGGCCGAGGCGGGCGGATTGCTCGAGGTCAGGAGTTCAAAACCAGCCTGAGCAAGACCCCGTCTCTACCAAAATATAGAAATAAATTAATTGACTAACTAAAAATATATATACAAAAAAAATTAGCCGGGCATGGTGGCGCATGCCTGTAGTCCCAGCTACTAGAGAGGCTGAGGCAGTAGGATCGCTGAGCCCAGGAGATTGAGGTTGCTGTGAGCCAGGCTGATGCCACGGCACTCACTCTAGCCTGGGCAAGAAGTGAGACTCTGTCTCAAAAAAAAAAAAAAGTAGAGTCAGATGAGAACTGAATAATGATGCTTAGCTATAGTGACATGAGGGCTCCTGGTGGTATCACAAGGAGTTACTATAATGGATAAATAGGAGAGAAGCCAGCCAAGAGTGGCTTACTTGAGAAGGAGACAGTACTCATTTCTAGACATTTGGCAGTGAAAGAAGATTTCAATAGAGCACTAAAGGGAAGGTAGCATCAAGATTAATAACTCAAATGAGAATTAAATATGTTTTGAGTTATTGTAAAACAAGACAAAAATAGTTAAGAGAATGTCTTTGAAGAATGACAATGACTAATACATTGTATTAGTTTTCTAAGGGAAGTTCAAGGATATACAATTTATTTTTTTTTATATATATAAAACTGAACTGTAAAGGGATATACAATTTAAATCATATGTATTGACCTTAATAGAAGGAAAGGATATTCTTATGAATAACTCAGGAAAACAGGCACAATGGATGCTAGAATAAAATAAACTGAAAGTTTCGAAAGCCCATTGGGCATAAGTGCTTTCCAAAAGTGTGCACATCGCTGACCCCAAGTAAGGGAGTGTGACTGACCAAGCGCCCAGCTGCTGTACTATGAAATCCATCAGTGTGTGTATCCATCACACCCCACATGGGATGCTCCAGGCCTAAGACACAGCATGGCAGGAATACAAAGATAAAACTCTTCCTGAGAGACATAGGACTCATCTGATGGCTGCTTTAGGCTCAAGGAGACACTGGTGGTGTGGCAGTCTCGCTTACCTCCCCCTAACCTTCCTTCCTTTTCTTCTCTGGTTGAAGTCATCAGAATGGTATTGCAGCTTGATGATTCTCCAAGCTTTCCCAGTACCTTCATCAATTTCTCTCACGCAGGTGTTTCCTCTAATAGAATTCTTGCATATTTAATTCCATCTTGTGTCTCTTTCTCACATTAAAGCAAATGATACTTGGTGTGGTCTGAGAAACGGGCATTAGTAACACAGAGATTTGGCACCAGTTCATGTACCACACCTAGCAAGCTAAGACAATATCATCTTCATTAGTAGGTGGAGCAAACATAGTCCCTGACACAAGGTGGTGGCCCAATTGCTAAACATTTCTGTGATGATGAAGTGAGAAAATGTCCCATGGGGATATATGTTGTGGCAGATGTGACGAAAAACATTAGAGGAACTATACCTACAAAGACAGCTGATACTCCTAAGGCACGTGGATGCCCTGTAAAAGGATAATGAGAAACTAAAGACTGACAGCAAGCTGTTAATTGCCAAGGGTGGGAACCAAAAAGCCTCAGTGGTAGCTAATAAACAGGCTCTCATCACTTGTGGTGAAAGAGCAGGCATGGATGTGTAGTCGGCACTGAAGTCCTAATAATAACATCTAGAAATTTTTAAGTGCTCATCCAAGGCAGGTCTGTTAAGCAAAGGTCAGGCCTTTATAGAAAAAACAGGATCCTGAAAACAGGGACATATGGATCAATATCCTGGAAGATGTTGTCTCTATAACAATCCTGTTATACGTTGAATTGTTTGGCCCAAAAATATATGTTGAAGTTTTAATTGCCAGTACTGCAAAATGTGGCCTCATTTGGAAGTAGGGTCACTGCAGATGTAATTAGTTAAGATGAAGTTACACTGAAGTAGGGTGGGCCCTTATGCAAATATTTCTGCTGATCTTATAAGAAGAGATGGACCACAGATACATGAGGAGAGAATGCTATGTAGTGATGGAGGCAGAGACTGGAGTGTTGCAGCTTTAAGCCAGAGAACACTGAGAATTGCTGGCAAACCACAAGAAGCCAGGAAGAGGATGGGGAGGATCTTCTACAGTTTTCAAAGACAGCATGGCTCTGTGACGCCTTCATTTTGGACTTCTAGCCTCCAGAACTGTGAGAATAAATTTCTATTGTTTTAAGCCACCTAGTTTATGGTACTTAGTTATAGCAGCCTTAGGACACTGATACACTTCTTTAAACATTCTGGGTTTTTAGATTTGATCCATGACTCCCTGTTAAGAGCTAGCACTGTTATGTTGGAAGATGCTTCAGAAGACGCTTCTCCAGAAAGTAACATGTCTTTTCAAGAGCCTCCCCAACCTCTCCATTGCTGCCATGCCCAAATACAGGGTTGAATCTCAGCATAAACTAGTCAGGGTTGAGACTATTAATGGAGTGACAAGACTATATAGCTATATAGTAGCAAGGACTAATTGCTATGTACTAGAAGGAGCATAGTAGCACTCCTGGAATTAGATTTTAATGGTGCTGGTCCAAGGAGTCAGAATGTTAGACTGGATAAGTAAAAATATATTTATGTGGGGACATTTTCTCAGAACAAGATATTTGACAACCCAGCAAGGACGCCAGAGGATAGGCAAATTGGTTGCTGGGATTACTATTAGGAGTCTGGAGAAAAACATGTCTAACTCTCAGCATATACATTCTCTGGCAGATAGGCTAGTCGGAAAGTGTGTATGCTGAGGGTATATTATATAAGGCCAGAAGACGCAATAAAGGATGTTTCATAGGTGAATACAGCAGACTCACCAAAGCCATCAGGAACATTCTGGCAAGAGAGGCACCAACATCAAATAGAATATAATTGCTGGCTTTCCTCTATAGGCTGTGGATGGTGATAGGAAAGGCAGTCACTGCTTTGGGCTTGGTAACATCCCATGAGACAAGAGGATACTGAAGTAATGGGATTCAGGAGGCCTCTATTATTGTAATGACCAGTAAGATCAATGAGACAGCCAAAGGATCTTGAGACACAAGGGGCTGTGTAAATAGTTAAAGAGGTATGATATCCCTAGGAGAAAAAGAGATTAACATCCATTAAGGATACTATTTAATATCTATGTTTTTTTAAAAGAGAGAGTAGAGGAACAGGAAGCTGAGGGCAGTCTCTACTATAAAAAGTCATTATCTATTGCTCAGCTTCAGCATCTCAGTCAGTACTCGAATTCAGAACCCATTGACTAAAGAGATAGCCAGATCCCTAAGTGGAAGGGCCCTGCAACACTCTGGAAATCATATACCCTGAAAATACCTTGAGTTATAACCAAAGGGACCTATATTATTTACATCACTGTGCACTGGGGAAAGGAGAATTAGGGAAATAACCAGACATTTGGGGGACTAGTGGATATAAAGTCTGAGTTGAGATTGATATTTGGAGACAAAAAAAATTTTTGCACCCTCTTTGTTAGATTGAGGGCCTGTCAGGGCTAGGTAATAAATGAAATCCTGGTTAAATTCTTTGACAATTGCCCCTGAGTTCACAAACCCAGTGAGTGGTAATTTCTCCCGTCCCCACAGGCATGCTTGAAATTGATACATAATTTTTTCTTGATATGCATGAGGCATTGACTCCAGGGAGTCCTGCAGATGCCAAAATCCCTGCATGTTCAAATCCCTGCATTTTGTATAAAATGGTGTAGTACTCGCCTACAACCAATTCACACCCTCCCATGTACTTTAAATCACCTTTAGCTTACTTATAATACCTAATACAATGTAAATGGTATATAAATAGTTTTATACTGATTGTTTAGGGAATAATGACAAGAAAAAAGTCTATATATATATATATTTTTTTTTTCAATATAGATTTTTAAAAATATTTTTGATCCTCAGATGGTCTAATCCACAGATGTAGAATCCCCAGAGAGGAAGGGCCAACTACACTAAGTAATTTTGAGTAATACCTATAACTGTCTATAATATAAGGAATATCATTGTGGGGAAAGGGGAAAGTCAAGTAGAAACCTCTGAAAATGGCCCTACTCCTGAAAGATAAATAAATAACCATGAAATATAAATATGAGATTATATATATATATATATACATATATATATATATATATATATATATATATATATCCTGAGGATATTAATGCCACCATTAGAGCTCTCAAGAATGCAGGATTGGTGGTCCCTATCCATTTATATTGCTTTATTTAAATTAAAGAAATTGGATATATGCTAAAGGAAGAACGTAGACTGTCAGAGGCTTAACCAGGTGTTAGATGTAATTTCAGTCACTATGAAGGATATGGTATTATTGTCAAAACAGATTGTAATTATTTGGTCATTAGTTTAGTAAATGCATTATTTACCATTCCAACCAGAAAAGAAAATCAGAAGGAGTCCACATTCAGATGGGTTGGGCAATAGTATAATATTCATTTATATTTTGCTTTAAGGCTATATTAATCTTCCATCATGTCATAACACAATCCAACAAGATGTAGACAAACTGGGCATTCCATAGAATGTTACACTGACCCATTAGATCAGTGGTATCATACCAATTGGACAGGACAAGCAAGCGGAGGCTTTGGTAAAGCACATGTATATAGTGTGGGAGATAAATTCTACTGTAATAAAATCTTAGAGATTTAATCTCATTTTGGGCTCTACTTCTTGGAAGATGAAAACTAACACACAATGCAAAAGTTACTATAAAATTATTTTAAAAATCATTAAAATTATAGTAAAATTTTCTTTCTGGTCCTTGCTAGAATATGCTTATATATTATACAGTAAAAAGGAAAAGGATATGAAAATAAAACATTTATCTTAACCAGTTTACTAATGTGATCCTAAATGACCACTGAGACTGCACTTAATAGTAATACAAAATGATTTATAGTCTGATATTTAGAGAAGCAAATAAGTTTTACATATATTTATTTACTTAGTGAAACAATTAAATTGGAAATTTTTCTCATATGCGACATTGAAAATTATGGGCAAGTGAGAGAGAACTATTCAATATTTCTTTACAACTCTATACAATATCTCTTTGTTCTCTTTTTTAGCTAAGCAAAGTTTCAAACTTCTCAAAGAGAACAGCTTATCTTGTTAGGCCATCGTTGAGAATTATACTTGTCAGTGATGTGAGTGAACAAGTATGAATCTTTTGAAATTGTTTTACAAGTTCTGCATACAGAAAATATCTCTTGGGAGCACACTGATGATAAACTACACACTTAAGCTCTTTCAGCTCTAGAAGAGTTCATTTATTCTTAGGTTTGTTAATTGGTGCGTTTTTGCAAGAGTGTCAGACTGTCCCAACTATTCCAAAAGACAATCTTTTTTTGCTCATAAGAGTCTTAAGAATGAGCTCAATCTTTTCCACAAGATGACTATTTTATTCTTATCCATATTTATTATCTGGCCTTTGTACATTTTGTCACTCTAAAACATTTTGCCAGCATGATCTCATTTATCATTTATTGCCACTCTTATCTTTTTAGCCACTGGCAGGGCAATCACTAAGTTGTGTGTACCTTTTCAAAGTAACACATGTTCCATGAGGCAAAGTGCCAACTATCATTCCCTAGGTTACCATCTCTTTCTCAAAATATTGATATCCTTCTCTGAGCTTGATCCAAGAGTTCCATGATATTGGTTGCTGTCTACTGATTTCCCCAATGAGGGGAAGGACCCCAGGGTTCCAGCCATAACTAGCTGTCATGGCTTTAAAAATTGGCACAGGCTCTGTTAAAAAAGGAAAATTAAAGTGTAACCTTGCTCTTTTATACTTCACTGCTAATATCATCATCATCTATTAAAAGTGCTACCAACTATTAAAAGTGCTATTTCTTTGGAGGTTAATACTGTTGTTTCTGCTATAAACATCACCAATGTGTTTCTTAAAAATCTTGTGGTGTGGAAAACTGCATGCAACATAATAGATTTTGTGGGAGAAAACATGATTGGAGAATAGCTATGCAACTTTGTAACCAGAATGCTAGCAAGCAGAGACAACACCACAGTTAAAAACACATATTAAATAACTAATGATCTTACATTTAAAGTAACAACATAATCACTTAATGATAGCTGAATTTTGTTTAGATCATGTATGGATTGCTTTATGAATATGGGCACACCTGTTTTAGATGTATAAATATTTAGGATTTGTATGTATTCTTGTTGAATTATTCCCTTCACCAATATATAATGAGCATTTTTTTCTTTACTTTTGTTGACTTGAAGTCTGTGTTATCTGATATGAGAATGGCAACATCAGCTTTCTTTTGTTTTCCATTTGCATGGAATATTATTTTCCAGCCCTTCACCTTGAGTCTGAATGAGTCTTTGTGGGTTAGAAGCATTTCCTGGAGACAGCAGACACTTGGCTTGTATTTTTTTCTATCGATTCAGCCAGCCTATGTCTTTTGACTGGGGAGTTCAAGCCATTCGTATTTATTGAAAGAATTGATAAGTGGGGTGGATTTCTGTTCATCCTGTTGTGTAGAACTCTATTGCTTTGTTTTAGCTCTTGAGCTATTGTGGTATCTGGGCTTTGACCTTTAGCTTTTGGGTGACTTTATACTGGTGGGTGTCTATTGTGCTGATCCATGTATAATGCAGATCTGAGTACCCTGCAGGGCAGGTGAGTTATGACAAATTTCCTCAATGTTTGCCTGTGTGGAAAAGACTTAATTTCTCAGTCAAATGTGAAACTTAGTTTTGCAGCATACAAAACTCTAGAATTGCAGTTGTTCTGTTCAAAAAGATTAAATTTGGGGGACCATTCCTTTCTGGCTTGTAAGGTTTCTACTTACAGAAACCTGAACACAAAAGTCTGATGTTATCCTGATGGGGTTTCCCTTCTTGGTCAGCTGTTGCATACATCTAACTGCTTGTAGAATTTTCTATTTCATTTTGACTATGGCCAGGTTGATTACCATGTATCTTGAAGATGTCCTATTCCCTGTGAATCCTCCCAGAGTTTCATGGCCATCTTGTATCCGGATGTCTGGATCTCTGGTGATACCAGGAAAGTTTTCCTCAATAATTCCCTCAAATAGATTTTCCATGCTTTTAGCACTTTCTTCTTCTCCCTCAGGGATACCTATAATTTGTATATATGTTCACTCTGCATAGTCCTATATCTCTCTAAGTGATTGCTCTGCTTTTGTTGTTGCCTTTTCTGCCTCTTTAAATGATTGGGTTAGCTTGAGATTCTTGTCTTCAAGCTCTGAGATTCTTTCGTCTCCTTGGTTTAATCTGTTGCTGAAAGGTTCTGCTGTGTTTTGGAAATCTCTGAATGATTCTTTCATTT
This sequence comes from Microcebus murinus, assembly GCF_040939455.1. Taxonomy (NCBI): domain Eukaryota; kingdom Metazoa; phylum Chordata; class Mammalia; order Primates; family Cheirogaleidae; genus Microcebus; species Microcebus murinus. Next base: position 55,047,233 of record NC_134116.1, read on the forward strand.
CTTTAAGTTCTATTATATCTTTCCTAATTTTGTCTGGTTCTTTAGTGTCTTTTTCATTAATTTCCTGAGAAAATTTCTGGGCTTCTTTTTGTTGGTTTTTAACTTTCTGCTCAATTCCATTCATCTTATTTGCCATACACACTGAATTCCATTTCTGTCATTTCAATAATTTCCTTGTAGTTGGAGTTCACTACTCTAATTCCATTGTGATCCCTTGGGAGTGCTGATCTATTTTGATTTTTTATATTGCCAAGGTTCTTTTGCTGGATTCTTTTCATCTGAGACTTCTTTTTATAATTTAGAGCTTATACATTTGCAGGGCTCCTGTTCCTTGATGGAAACTCTCCTGCTTGATTACAGTAAGGAGGGGTTGCTAGTTGGTACTCTATTTTTTTTTTTTACCCCTACTCTGGAATGCTGACATAGCAAAGAAGGCGTGTGCAATAGAAGCCCGTAAAGCAGCTGTTCTGATTTGTACTGTTCACCTGTGATTGCCTCTGCTCAAGCCTGTGACGAATGCCGTTTGGGTTAGTTGTTCAGTTGTTTGCCAGATAGTTGTAGGATGTTTGGGTTGGGAGCTGGGCAAGACCCTCACTGAGGCTGGCGTTGTGGGGATTACTCTTCCTAGGCTCTCTTCACAGAGGTAACAGCTGCAGCTGGATGCAGTTGTTGTGGTTTCCTGGGCTGTGTGTGTTAGCTCAAACCAAGTACTGGTGCCTTGAGGCTAGGAAGTCCATGGCAGGGATTGGACTTTGAAGCAGTTCTTTCAGACCTGTAGTGGTGGTGCAGGCTCTGGGGTGGGATTTTGTGGTCCAGGTGCAGTGCTGGAGACTTGGAGATGGTATCTCGGCCTGTCGGGGGTTCTGGAGGCACAGAGGCAGAGTCTTCGACTCTGGTGTGAGAGCCTCAGAGTTGGGACTAGGGAGGATCCAGAAGCAGAGCTTCTGAGCAGGGCTGAGGAGCCAGAAGCAGGGCCCTGCATACAGCTGGTCTGATCTAACCAGGAGGGCAGGTTCAGGGCCAAGCAGGTAGGAGGCAGTTAGGGCCTAGAGGTCGATCAAGTGGCAGGTTGTTCCGCAGGCTCAGGGGCCCCACAGATGCCAAGATAGGTGGGCGGGTGTTGGTTCCAGTGCCCGGGCAACTGTGGAGTTCTCCACTCCCCACATAATGCCTGCTGAAGCAGTCACCCAAAGCCTCTCAGGTTGAAACCTGCTGTGCCACAATTCCCATGCTCAGATAGCATTGCAGTCTAGGGAATAAGCGCTTGGCTTCAAGTCATTGGGTATGGTTCAAGGAAGCCACAAGTCAGTCCACTTCCTTCTCAGCCCAGTAGCAGACCTAGCACGGTACACCCAAGAGCTCAGGATGGCTTTAACTGCTGCCCAGTCCCCACCATGCCTGTTGTCTGGTGCAATGGCTCTGCACAGTGCACAGACTCTAGGCAAGTCCCTGGTCCGACCAAGCAGAGGTCTGTGGGGGTGGTGGGAGACGTCTTGCAGTTCAGTTTGCACTGAGCCAGCAGGGAGAGCACAGTGCCCCAGGACTCTATTCTCCTATTGTTCCCCTGGCATTCTCTGATCTTGTTATATGTATGATTTTGTCATCTTTTTTTTTTTTTTCCACTCTGAGTGTCTGGTATTGCTTCCTTGTGATTTCACAATGCTGCTTCAGAGAAGAATGACCCTTATGCAGGCAGCTGCCTGCATCTTTCCCTTCTTTCCTTGGAAACTGTGTGCTTGGCAGGTTGCTTCTAGTCTGCCATTTTTAGTTTATTATATCTCAAACAAAAAGCAGTACAATTAATCAAAGTATGCACCTAAACTATGGGCAACATTTTGTCATCTTAATGGTACCTTGTTTATGCCACCAGCAAAAGAAGCCTGGAGAATGAGTGGCGACAAAATCGTGAAAGGCATTTTCCACAGCTTGTTAAGAATTGAATATTTTTCCTTGAAAGAAGTGGCCCAAAGCCTGGAAGAAGTGGTAGTCAGTTGGTTCAAGGTCTGCTGAACATGGTAGATAACAGAAAGTTTCCAAGTCCAGCTTCTGTAGTTTGAGCGGCATTGTTTGTGTGACATGTGGTCGAGCATTGTCTTGCAAGAGAATTGGCCTGTCTGTTGACCAATTGCAACTGCTTAATCACTGGCATCCTCATCATTTCATCCAGTTGGTTACAGTAGACATCTGCTGTAAATGACTGACCAGGTTTCATGAAGCTGTAGTGGAGAATACCAGAGCTGGACCACCAAACAGACATCATTAGCTTTTTTTCATGAACATTTGGTTTTGGACTATATTTTGGCACTTGATCTTTATCCAACCACTCTGCTCAATACTTGCAATTGTCAAAAAGAATCAATTTTTCAATACACCTCAAATATGTTGTAGAAATGGTTCACCTTTATGTCATGACAGCAAAGAAAGGCAAGATTTGAGACAATTTCTCTTCTGATGCTTGTTTAATACATGAGGTACCCATCTATTCAGCTTCTTCATCTTGCTGATTTGTTTCAAATGGTCCAATATTGTTGGAATAGTAATGTCAAACCTTTCCAGTAAGTCATGCATAGGTTGAGATGGATTCACTTCCACTGTGGTTTTCAGCTCATCATCATCCACCCTGGTTTCAGGCTGCCCATGTGGCTCATTTTCAAAGTTCAAACCACCAGAATGGAACTCATCAAATCATTGATGTACTGTGCATTCACTAGCTACATCTTTCCCAAACACTTCATTGTTATTTTGAGCTATCTGCGCAGCATTGCTTCCATGATGAAACTCATATTAGAAAATAACACAAATTTTTTATTTATCCATGGTTTCACAAAAATTGCTCTAAAAAAAGCTTGAGAGGTAATCACAAGCCAAACTATGCATTTGAAAGAATGAGTTTGTACCTTCACAATAAACGTACTATAAGAAGTGTGAAAGTGAGATGTCAGAAGTATCAATTGTCTAACTTAGTACTTAAAGAAACCAGACATTTCATGCTTAATAGCCTAATACATGATAGATCTGTGATTAGAATGCAAACAGTCTTACTCACACACTATGCTTTTAGGCAATATGACATATTTAAACATGGAACAAAATACTGATTGTGAGTATAATAAAACACAGAAATGCAGAAATAAGCCAATGGTATTGATGATATAGAAAATTGCTTAGAATTTATATAGCAGTCTTCAGTACTAATTTGATAACATCTTTTCCACAAAAATTTAACTTGTGATTTTGGATGTATTGATTTTCAAATGGATCTCAATTTCAGAAATATTAATGGAAAAAAAGGAGTCTTCAAAAGAGGAAATATATTAAATGCTAAATTTTTATTACTGCAATCAAGTTCATTCCAGTAGTCTTATTAAAATGAAAATTTATACAAATAACCACATTACATTTTTCTACATATACAAATATGAACCAAAACAACATAAACATTTGCAATATTTTTCTATAAATTAATAGATTACAAGGCCATAAATCATTAAGGAGATATAATTATTTTTCAAATTATTTGTTCTGGTTATAAAATTAACATGCATGACTTTTAAAAATTTGGAAAATAAAGTAAACATATAAAGACCCAAACAAAAGTCAACTATTATCATATCAATTAAAATTAGATAGTCTTCCTATCATTCCTTTCCTCATGTCAATAAATATTTTGTTGGCAAAAATTGCTCTAAAAAAATAGTTTGTAAGATAATCACAAGCCAAACTATGCATTTGAAAGAATGAAGTTGTACCTTCACAATAAAATAAAAATAATACAAAAAGTGTCAAAGTGAAATGTTAGAGATAGCAACTGTCTAACATAGTACTTAAGCAAATTGGACATTTCAGACTTTTGTACAGTTTGAGTCAAAGTTCTAAGTGTGTCCATCACCCAGATAGTGTGTACTATACCTGTTAGGTGTGAATTTACTCATCCTCTGCTCCCCCTACCCAACTTGTTGATTTCCATTGAATTTTACTACCATATGTACACATGAGTATTGATCATTTGGTTCCAATTTAATACTGAGTACATATGGTGTTTGTTTTCCCATTCTTGCAATACTTCATTTAGGAGGATGGTCTCCAGTTTCATCTAGGTTGTTACAAAAGGTATTAGTTCAACATTATTTTTATGGTTGAGTTACTCCATGGTATACATATACCACATTTTATTAATCCATTCATGTATTCATGGGTACTGGGTTGTTTCCACATCTTAGCAATTGTGAATTGTGCTGTTATAAACACTTGAGTGCAAGTGTCTTTTTTATAAAATATCTTTTTTTTCCCATTGGATAAATACCTAGTAGTGGGATTGCTGGATTGAATGGTAAGTCTACTTTTAGTTCTTTGAGGTATTTCCATATTGTTTTTTATAGAGCTTGCACTAGTTTGCAATCCCACCAAAAGTGTATAAGTATTCCTTTCTCTCTACATACACACCAGCATCTACTGTTTTGGAAGTTTTGTGTTTTTTTTTTTTATAAATTTTTTTTTTTTTATACCCACCCCTCTCCCCCCTCCCACCTGCCCAATACCCTATTACTGTAGTACCTATGTGTCCATTTAGGTGCTACTCAGTTAATACCAGTTTTCTGGAGAATATATCTGGTGCTTGTTTTTCCATTCTTGGGATACTTCACTTAGTAGTATGGGTTCCAGCTCTAACCAGGAAAATATAAGATGTGCTATATCACCATTGTTTCTTAGAGCTGAATAGTACTCCATGGTATACATATACCACATTTTATTAATCCATTCTTGGATGGATGGGCACTTGGGCTGTTTCCACAGCCTTGCAACTATGAATTGTGCGGCTATAAACATTCGAGTGCAGGTGTCTTTTTTGTAGAGTGTCATTGGATCATTTGGGTAGATGCCTAGCAATGGGATTGCTGGATCAAATGGTAGATTCACTTGTATCGCTTTAAGGTATCTCCATATTGCTTTCCACAGAGGTTGAACTAGTTTGCAGTCCCACCAGCAGTGTAGGAGTGTTCCTCTCTCTCCGCAACCATGCCAGCATTTATTGTTTGGAGATTTTTTGATAAAGGCCATTCTCACTGGGGTTAAGTGATATCTCATTGTGGTTTTGATTTGCATTTCCCTGATGATTAGAGATGTTGAGCATTTTTTCATATGTTTGTTGGCCATTCTTCTGTCTTCTTTAGAAAAGTTTCTGTTCAAGTCCTTTGCCCACTTTTTAATGGGGTTATTTGATTTTTTCTTCCTGATTTTCGTGAGTTCTAAGTATATTCTAGTTATCAGTCCCTTATCGGATGCATAGGATGCAAATATTTTCTCCCATTCTGTAGGTTGTCTGTTTACTTTCATGACTATTTCTTTGGCTGTGCAGAAGCTTTGTAGTTTGATCATGTCCCATTTATTTATTTTTGTTGCTGCTGTGATTGCCTTTGGGGATCTCTTCATGAACTCTTTGCCCAGGCTGATGTCTAGGAGAGTGTTTCCAACTTTTTCCTCTAGAGTTCTAATAGTTTCATATCTTAGGTTTAAGTCTGTTATCCAGCGTGAGTTGGTTTTTGTGAGAGGTGAAAGGTGTGGGTCCTGTTTTAGCCTTCTACAGGTGGCTATCCAGTTTTCCCAGCACCATTTATTGAAAAGGGATTCTTTTCCCCAGCGTATGTTTTTGTCTGCTTTGTCAAAGATTAGATGGCTATATGAGGATGGTTTTATATCAGGATTCTCACATCTGTTCCACTGGTCAATATTCCTATTTTTGTGCCAATACCATATTGATTTAATTACTACAGCTTTGTAGTATAGTTTGATATCTGGCATATTAATGCCTCCCATTTTGTTTTTGTTGCCTAGAATTGCTCTTGATATTCGGGGTCTTCTTTGGTTCCATACGAAGCATAAAATTATTTTTTCTATATCTGTGAAGAATGCTGATGGGATTTTAATAGGTATTGCATTGAATCTGTAGATCAGTTTGGATAGTATAGACATTTTGATGATATTGAGTCTGCCGATTCACGAGCATGGTATGGATTTCCATCTGTTTACATCCTCTGCTATTTCCTTCCTCAGTGTTTCATAGTTCTCCCTGTAGAGGTCTTTTACGTCCTTGGTTAAGTATATTCCTAGGTACTTTAATTTCTTTGTTGCTATTGTGAAGGGAATTGAGTCTTTGATTTGGTTCTCAATTAGGTTGTTGTTGGCGTATATGAATGCCTCTGATTTCTGTGTATTGATTTTGTATCCTGAGACTTTACTAAATTCATTGATCAGTTCCAGGAGTTTCTTGGTTGAATCCTTGGGGTTTTCTAGATACAATATCATATCATCAGCAAACAGTGAAAGTTTGATCTCTTCTGCCCCTATTTGGATACCTTTAATTCCATTTTCCTGTCTGATTGCTGTAGCCAAGACTTCCAGCACTATGTTGAACAGAAGTGGAGATAGTGGGCAGCCTTGTCTGGTTCCAGTTCTAAGAGGGAATGATTTCAATTTTTCTCCATTTAGTATGATGTTGGCTATGGGTCTGTCCTATATGGCTTGTATCATTTTTAGGTATGTCCCCTCTATGCCTATTTTCTTAAGTGTTCATATCATGAAAGGGTGTTGAATTTTGTCAAAAGCTTTTTCTGCATCTATTGAAAGAATCATGTGGTCTTTGTTTTTGCTTCTGTTTATGTGGTGAATTGCATTTATAGATTTACGTATGTTGAACCATCCCTGCATCCCTGGGATGAAGCCCACTTGGTCATGGTGGATTATTTTTTTGATAAGTGTCTGGATTTGGTTAGCTAAGATTTTGTTGAAAATTTTTGCATCTATATTCATTAGGGATATTGGTCTGTAGTTTTCTTTTTTTGTTGCATCCTTTCCTGATTTTGGTATCAGAGTAATATTCGCTTCATAAAAGGTGTCGGGGAGGTTTCCGTTCTTCTTGATGTTGTGGAATAGTTTCTTATGATGTTCCGTGCGTAATGCTGTTTTAAGTACTTCTTGTAGGGCTGGTCTTATCTTAGTGAATTCTCTGAGCCTTTGCTTGTCTGAGAATGTTTTTATTTCTCCTTCATATACGAAGCTTAGTTTTGCAGGGAATAATATTCTAGGCTGGACATTGTTTTGTTTCAAAAGAGTGAGAATGGGGCCCCAGTCTCTCCTTGCTTGTAAAGTCTCATTAGAGAAGTCTGATGTTATTCGAATTGGCTTTCCCTTGTATGTTACTTGCTTCTTTTGTCTTACAGCTCTTAGAAGGGCCTCTTTAGTTGATACTTTGGTCAGTCTGATGACTGCATGTCGTGATGTCTTCCTGTTTGCATTGAATCTCCCAGGGGTCCTCTGAGCTTTGTTTTGGAAGTTTTTATAAAAGCCATTCTCATCAGGGTTAGATGATCTCACATTATGATTTTGATTTGCATTTCTCTGATGATTAGTGATGTTGAGCATTTTTTCATATGTTTATTGGCCATTTGTCTGTTTTCTCTTCAAAAGCTTCTGTTCATGTCTTTTGCCCACTTTTTAATAGGGTTATTGCATTTTTTTTTCTTGCTGATTTGTATGAGTTCTTTGTAGATTCTGGTTATTCGGCCTTTATTGGATGTATAGCATGAGAATATTGTTTACCATTCTGTATGTTGTCTGATCAATTCTCTGTTGATTGTTTCCTTGGCTGTGAAGAAGCCTTTTAATTTGATCAGGTTTCATTTATTTATATTTGTTGTTGCTGTGATTGGCATTGGGTTCTTCTTCATAAATTCTTTGTCTAGGCCAATATTTAGAAGAGTTTTTCCAACATTCTCTTCTAGAATTTTTATAATTTCATGTCTTAGGTTTAAGTCTACTCTCCACTTGAGTTGATTTTTGTGAGAGGTGAGAGGTGTGGATCCTGTTTCAATATTTAATCCAGTTTTCTAAGTACCATTTATTGAATAGGGATTCTTTTCCCCAGTGTAAATTGTTGTCTGCTCTATCTAAGGCCAGATGGCATTATGTGGTTTGTTTTATATCTGGGTTCTCTGTTCTGTTCTACTGGTCTGTGTCTTTATATTTATGCCAGTTTTATACTGTTTGGGTTACTATAGCCTTGTAATAGGGTTGGAGACTAAAAAGCCTGGAGACTTTTATCTGTAGGTAGATGCCTCCAGATTTGTTCCTTTTGCTTAAGATTGCTTTGGCTATTCGGGCTTTTTTCCAATTCTAAACAAAGCATACACTTAGTTTTTCTAGATCTCCAGAATATGAAGTTATATTTTAATGGAGATTGCATTGAATCTGTGAATCACTTTGGATATTATGGGCATTTTAACAATGTTGATTGTGTCCATCCATGAGCATGGTATGTGTTTCCATTTGTTTACATCTTCTGTGATTTTCTTCCTTAGTGATTTGTAGTTGTCCTTGTAGAAGTCTTTTACCTCCATGATTCAAAGAGCTGCCAGCCCACCAGTGGCAGCAGCCTGTGGGCTTGTGTGGTCCTAAAGTCTCTCTTGGCATCTCAGGAACTCACCAACTGTCAGAGATGCAAGGTGTAACAGAGGGAATGGCCTGGGGAAAAAAAGGGCAAAAATAGTTTCTGTCTCTTTGAAACTTCCCCCACTTTTTGGGAACAGTAGCCTGGCCTGCATACCTGAGGCAGGTTAGGTATTTTGTTAAAACTCCCAGGTGGCAGAGTTCACAGGCTTTGTCTTTGGCAGAGATGGGACAATTAGAATAGTTAACCACAGTAATTGCCCTTCCTTTAAAAGAACTGTATTTCTGACTATGTTCAGGAAATTTGTGATTTTGAGATGAGAGGGTCTACCATTTTTCCTCCTTTGCAAAATAAATTCTCTTCATTCCTCCTCAAACCACTTGTCCTCGTTCTTCTGATTCAGCCTCCTGGACAAGTGGCTGAGTTTTGAGCAACAGAGGGAGGGAGAAGTGTACTACCTTTCTTTTTGGACTCCAAGCCTCTCTGGGTTGATCTGTGTTGATAACTTGCTTTTTCCTGTCCTGTTCCACAACTTCTTCCCATGGAGTCTCCGGAAGTTTCTGATACCCTTCCTTCAGACCCACATTTGATCTATGTTTGTCTGTTGGCTTATTTTTCTCTTTTATCTAAAACTTCTCCTTCTTACTGAGATGCTCTGGAAGCTGGTATTTCTGGTCAGCCATCTTGCCCCATATGTCCCAAATTTTTAAAATATTTAATTTTTAATGTCACTGAAAATATACTATAGAAAACAAATCACTGACATGTTTGGAGTTTAACTGAAAGCCTTTAGGTACATAGGAAATGCTATTCTCCAATATTTTATAGTTAATCACTAGGAGGTAAAAAAAAAAGGAATACTCATTGAATTTGCAAATTTCTGTCTATGTACACATAAAACTGATGCAGAATAACTTTTGTATTGGGGAAAAATCTTTTCTTTGAAAGGCTCAGAATAGAATTATGTGATGTTTCAAAGACCAATTGCAATACAATTAAATAAAAGATTTAGGTGATAGTTTATGTAAAGACATGTTTATTTCATGAATTGGAAGAGTACAACTCACAAAGATATACAAACATGCACACATGCTTATTATTCTTTTTTCCTTAGGCTATGGTTCTTCCATCTTTTTTAATAGACGCTTTTGAATACAAGGAAAATAATCAGTTTTTATTGTTTATGGGTGATTTTATGATTTGAGAAAAATCTTGGAAGTTATGTTCATCAATCCTATTCCTAACAGTCATACATTGAAAACAATTACTTTATAAATACTCAATGTTTTCTAGATTTAAACAATTAATAGAAATAGTCTAGGACATGAAGTTGAAAAGCAGAATGCTTGGATACTTATATATTAATCTATTTAACTGTAGTTATTAACTCGTACCAAAAAGGAATAAAGAAAAAAAACCTTGACATATGATATAAACTGAATAAAATTAGAGTGGTAGAGATGAATAAATAGTCTCATAAAGAGATTTTGCGTTTGGATTGCTTTGCTGGAAATTTCAGCACATCACGGAGACATTAAAAGATCATCATCTACAGAAAGGTTTGCTTAGTGCAAAATGAGATTTGGAAATAGATCTTAGAACAGACATGAAAATCTCATTCTTTCTCACTCAAGTTCTAATTTACTGCCCACTTTAAAACAGTATTTCTCTGTCCTATCCCAGCTAATTTACTATTCTGCTATGCCATCTCAGCTACCACCCTGATCCAAGCCACCACCCTGACTCATCTGCCTTACTGTAGAAGCCTCCTGAATGATCCCCTTCCATCAGCATCCTTTGCTCAATTCCATTCCACCACTCTGCTTCAACCCCATTTGTTTGTTCCTGGGACACATCAGGCTTGCTCCTGCCTCAGTGCATTTGTCTGTTTTGTTTCTTTTGCTTGGAACACTATTCTTGCAGATATTTGTGTGTCTCACCTCTCATTTTCTTCTGATTTTTAATCAAATATCAGTTTCTCAAAAAAGCCATCTTTGATCACTATTCAACGTCGAAGACCTTTTAAAATTTTTTTCTTCTTCTGACTTACTATTATCTTACTCTAGACTAAGTATGTGTCTTGCTTAGTGTCCCCATGTCACCCCCTTGCACGTAAGCTCTGGAGAGGGATTGGGGAGATCTTTTCTGTTCTAGAACTGTATCCATGGTGCCAAGAAATGATCCAGCTCTGTGTACACAGTAAAATAAACATCTATTGAATAAATGGATGAAAATATAAGCAATAGTAATACAAAACCTAGAGATTGAATATCACTATAAAAATTAAAAATGCCAAAGGGCACTAGCATATACAAATAATTAACTCTTACATAATCAGAAAAATGAATATTTAAAAAGCCAGTGAGAAGAATACTCTACTTGGTAGGGGTAGGAAAGGACTGCTAAATGATGAAATGCCATTATATGTAAAAGTAAATAAGATCCCACATTCTTTTCCAGGTGTACTTTCTTTTTCTTTCTTTCTTTCTTTCTTTTTTTTTTTTAATTTATTTCAGCATATTATGGGGGTACAAATGTTAAGGTTATGTATAATGGCCTTGCTCCCCCTACCCCCCAGTCAGAGCTTCAAGTACTTTCTTGTAAGAGCATTACAGCAAATATAAAGTAATCCTTTCAATGTGACATGGTCACTAAAAAGGAAAAAAAAAAAAAACAGAAACAAAATTTGAAATCGAGGATTTTTGAATTATATTCTTCATTGATTTTGGAACATCCTCAGCATCACAGAAGACTACAAAGCATTTACAGGAATAATAAAAAAAAAGAATTCACAGGGACTTAAAAGTTAACAAAGCAGCCGACTATGTGAAAGAGCAGCAGAGCATTTTGCATGCTGGTGAAAACTGAGCTCATTAGCAAAGTGATGGCTTAGAGCTGACTCTAGGGGAGGATACAACTAAACTTCATACACTAGTTCCTGCAGAGTTGATTGTGAAACATCCTTGGTCTCACGTTGTTGGAAGCTGCTCAGCATGCTTTCTGGCCTAGGATAAGATGTGAGTCATTACAAAGGCCAGTGGAGAGGGACCAACCAGCATTTTGAAATAAACAGAATGAAAGGCCACCATAAATGTTGGCATAGTATAATGTAAGATCCCAAATTCCTATGTGGATGCTTTGAGCACAGAATGTGCTAAGCCACTGCTGAAGCACACTAAAGGTCTCAACACATAATACTATACATATATAGAAGGAAAAAATATATAATATATACCTTTATATATACAAGTATAATATTTGATGCTGCTGATTCTGGAAGAAATTTTCTAAAATAAATTATATGTATGTGTGTGTGTGTGTGTGTGTGTGTATAATGAATATTGTGATTGAGTAAAGATGTAAAAGGCATTTAGTTTTAACCCTCTTAGGTTAATTAGGACAATATATGGTCTCAAGTTCAAAGATAATCCTTTAATGATCTGAGTAAATAAAGCAAAATTTATGACTTCAATTAATTATTGTTTTCCATATGCATAGTCATAGGAGAAAATTGCTAACAATAACAGAAATCACTAATATGTGCTAAAAACCAAAATGAGTAGAAATCATTGTATTATTGTTGAGATATCTATTCTTTTTGTAATTATTTAATAATTACAAATTTCCCAAAACTACCATCTCTTGGATTTCAGAAAAAAATACTGTTGTAATTATGTAATGTTTATGGGCTAATAATATTAAATTTTAAAGCTCAAGAAATCCATCAGACACTGTAGATAAGAGGAGAGGTACAAGGAAAGCAATGGCCAGGCAGAATTCCAGGGGCATGTGGACCTAGTTAGAATAGGGTGATTTGGAAATCTACAACATGCCAAGCAAAGTAGCATCATTGAGAAAATGCTGTATGTGTGCTAATCATTTTCTAATCAACTTGTTAACAAGGTTCAAATAGAATGGAGTCAATTTCACAACATGATCCAAAAAAAACCAAACTTGGCAGCAGCTTAGGCAATAACAGGAGCAGTACACTGGCAAGGAGAGGACTATATTTTTGAGCCATATAGAATGAAGATATAGGCAGGAATACAGGTGGCTATGTATGTTTGGGCAGGAGATGGGGGTCAAGCCCTAGTTAGCAGGAACATGAGCTAAACTGAGAAGTCTACCCAAGCAGAAAACAAGCAGATTGTCAGTGAGCAAGTAGGATCACAGGAATTTGAAAGGCAAGGTTAGCTGAATCGGTATGTAGTAGACTCTTCCTTTCCAGAATTATGCAACCCTGTAATTCAGGCAGATGAGGAACATCTCTTCTGTAATCTCTGTTTTCCCCCTTCCCTCAGAAGAAACCTCCCCGGAGTTTTCCATGTGTGGAAACAGGAAACTAAATGCATTGGTTATAATGGACTATCGCTTTTTACTTGACCCACTCTCTCCCAGTTAATTCACAGAGGAACAGTGCCGAGTAATAGTAAGTGCTTAAAGCATATATATGTAAAAATTGCATTCTTAGCCCATGGGGGCTGGTCCTTGATCCGACCATTATTAGTGCCGCCAGTGATTTTGATATTAAAATTTAGCACCTTCTCATTAAATTCTCTGAGAACATCATTTTCATGACATAGCAGCTACCTTAGAGAATTGTTTTAAAACTCAATCTGACCATGACAAATTGTGGAAGCAAGCACAAACAAATCAGATAAAGCTTGAAAAGCAGAAGCATGCAGCATAGTTTTCATATTGAAACCCACGTACTTAAAAATGGTTTATCATTATGCCCATTCTTCCTTTGATTTATTAATTAACACAGTGTGGAAGCTAAATAACAGACTCTATCACTGGTTTCCTGTAAAATGGTGCAATAGAATTTTTTTTCCTTTCTTTCACAATGACTTGTCTGCAATTGGTTGTTAATTTGCAGGAAAAAAAAAACATTTCTTTCAAGCACAATTTCCAGCAGAGCTAACATGTAAAACACCTTATCCCATTTGTTTTTCTAGCTTGCTCTAAATTTTTTTAATGTGTGTTTTTTATTTATTGAGAGAAATTACATGAAATATTAAAATCTGTGATAAAAAACATGCATAGTATATCATCTGCTGTAAATTCTAACTATAAAAATGAACTTTTCTCTCTTCTTCATGGATGTCTGCTAAAAGTTCAACATTTACTGGATCATAGATGAAACATTGGTGATTTCTTCATAAAGAAAAATTAAAGAATCATAGAAAAAGTGTTACCATTGGAATGATGGAAAGATAAAAATAACTAGTAAAATTTTGGAGGCAATTTTGGCTAATATTTGTATTTGGGGGCCAAAGTTAATGATCATAAATAGAGAAGACCATTGTCAAAGCATCACTCTCCAATGAAGAAAAAGGGTGTGAGGAAGTGAGATGATAGGGTTGCCTAATTAGATAATGGGTCAGAGAAATGTTTTATTAATACTGTGAGGCCAGCCTATTTCAGGAAGGAGGGGGTTAAGGAAGGTTGTATGCTCTTTAGCCTGCTAGTGGGAGAACGTTCAAGGACTTGGGAAAAGGAGAGTATTTTAACCAAAGTTTGGGTAACAAGCAATTTAATAATTGGTTAACAAGCATTTTAACCAATGATTGGGTCAGCTAATCATTTATGAGAAAAAGAATGAGAATGTGGAAGGTCTCTGTCTGGCCTGGTCATAGATTTAAAAAAAAGAAGGGCATCCATTAGACTTACCTAAGTCATATGGGAAGGGTGGTTCTTTTAATTAAGATGTTTCCCAGAAAAAAAAAAAAGGGTGGGCAGTTGTTTTAATAGTCAATGTTTTCCAGGAGCACAGAGCTCAGTTAAAATTCAATACTGTCAATATGGTCAGGATTCCCATTTTTTTGTAATATCACTATTCTTGCTGTCTAGCTACTATTGTATTAAATATAAAATGTATTCTTAACACAAGTAAACTCTTATTACTGTCTACCTTTGTAAATAACTTAGAATTTTTGTATCTTTTTGAAATGTAAAAAAAATAATAAAGATACTATGTATCTAGTTGCATTTTATAAAACCACATGCAAACAAATGAATATATTATTTATTAAAAGATTTATGTATCTTCTAAACTGTCAATATGCTAAGGTGAAAATATTTCATTCTCTGACATTTCTCAAATTTAGCATGCATGAAATGGAGAGTTACTCATAATTTACTGTTCAATATTTTCCCATCTTTATCAGGAAATCTGAAAGAGATGCAATTTGAGGTGAATGCATAAACTGGTCAGTTTCATTGTTTTTTCCTGGTGCAGCCTTATACCACTTCCTACAAAATATACAGTTTGGTAGAGAGTAATCAAAAAGCTATATTACTGAATAAACTTGCAGGCAAAGTTATTAAAATATAATTTAAATGGCTTTTTTATGAGTAGAATAATTGACAGCTCCTTTCAAGTAGCAGTTTATAATTTAGAAATATTTATAATTTATTCCTTGACACTTCCTTAGTTCACTGAGAAAGTTTACTAGTGACCATGGATGTCTGTTGGCACCTATAACAAAACCAAGGGCTGGATTTGGAAAACCAGTTTGACTTTAGCAAAATGTTCTTGGGTAGCTTTCGCTCTCTTCTGGAAGAGTTCACTAACAGATGGCAACTTGTCATTGTTAATGGAGTGTTACCCTGAAAAACTTCAAGGATCCATGCAGAGTGTGACACTCTTCCCCTCCTCTTTTCAAGCCACCTCACAGAAATAGCCAATAATGACCTCTTTCTTTTCACAGATGATTCCACCTTATGTCGGCTGATTCTTTCCAAGCCACATCAAGGCTGCTATAATCCAAATATGACAAAAGACTTTTTGTTGTTTGACAGCAAGCTGATATGTACTAAATAGTACAGGCACCCTGATGCAGTAAGAAGGAGGTTGTGCCATAAAGGTAGGGTCCTGAGTTCTAGCCGTGGCTTTGTGAGGGCTTGGCCAGATAACTTCTCCACTGTGGACTTCACTGTTTGCATTGAAACATGAACAGATTGTCTTATACAAACAACAGGCTCATTTCAGGTACATTTGTGAGATTTTAAATTCCTTTAAAATAAACGAAGCATTAGACTGTTAGCTGAGTATGTGTGAACATTTTTACATTTTGTTTATTTTACTAAAATTATATTTTCATAGAAAAATTAGCAATTTGGTTTCTAAGGTTACAATGGCCATAAAACAACAAAACAATACTTCATCTTCTTGTATTTGTTTAGCAATGCATAGATTTCAGAGCTCCTTCACAGCATAATTTTTATTTGTTTCTTTAAATCCATTAGCAATTTAGCACTTTAAAGATAACAATAGAAAATGGTGAAAACTTGCTCAAGATCATACAAAATGAAGAGATTAAGTCCAGGCTATTACCCAGATGATGTGAATTCTGGCTCTAAGCTTTGTCCATTTATTAAACCAAAAGTAACTATTTTATTTTATTAATGATAACTAATATTCACATTATACCTGCCAATTGCTTTTAGACTTTTAAATGTTTTTCAGATATAATTTTACTTAAACCTCGACAATTATGCCCAGAAGAAAATAAAGTTTAAAAGTATATCCAAGGTTCCAGAGTTGATGAGTTATGGATATACAAGGATGATTCTGATAGGCAGGTAGAAAGAAGTGTCCTGATTTCTCTTCTGCAATATTCCAAATCTCACCCCACTATTTAAATTAGTTACTTCTCTGGAAGTGAATTAGGCACCATACCAAATGCTTATTTGGTATTGAATAACTAGAAATCAATTCTTTGAAGCAGACATTTTTCACACTGGAATTTGCTATCTTATGTTTTCTAATCAGGCTTTTTTTCCTTCACGTCTTTCCTTCCTGTCCTCCCTTCCTCCCTCCCTCCATCCATTCTCCCCTTTTTCCTTCTTTCCTTCCTTTTCTTCATATTGCTTTCTATTCTTTTTCTTTCATTCTACTCATTATATTTTACACTGTTATTTCATGCAGGTTCCATACACAGTTAAAAATGTCTCTTTAAGAATTTTTACTCAAGGAGTCTAACAAATGTACATAACATAGCATATTTGTAAATAAGTGTTTTTCAGGTTTTTCTTTCTTTTTGTGAGAAAAATACCAATACCATATTCCTGCAAGTATATATTAGCAACAATATGGAAAAATTAATGTTATCATTGCATAGAATTTTTAACTTTCCCTGAATGAATTGGACAATGTTAATGTTAATGTAATTAAAACTAAAATGAAATGTAAATAGAATTGAAGTTTGATGTTTCTGAAAGTATGTTTCTTGAATAAAAGAAATCCTAAAGACAATGCTTTCAGTTTAAGACAACACATCCCGCTCAAATACCAGCAGTCACGTTATAAGACCTTATCAATAGTGATATTATTACAATTATATTTCCTATTTACATCATATTTTATGGTTTCTAAGACATAAGATGTGAATTGAGGTTTTTGAGCTCAATTTTCTTCTAGTAGTGCAAGGGATCTACCTATGGACTCTAGAGTGATTCCATTGGTTCAAAGGAATGAAAATGTTTTAAGTGTGAGTCACACAAATACACATCAACAATAGACATCTTGAGGAAAGATCATGCCATTTTTCCCCTTTATTGCAGGTAGTGGTATATAAAATATTAGAAATTGTGAATTATGTGCTGATAATATGACTTTCAAAGGTCACTAATTTGTTTAGATACTGTTTTACATCTATGAGTATATTTGAAAAGATTAAAAGATACTTTGGTTGAGTGTTTCTAATATAAAAGATACCTTTGAATACCATTTCTTCTGACTCAGAGTATATAATTAGGAACTATTGTAGACAAAATATTTCCCAGCCCTTCCTTCCCCAGTTGTTTAACCTCAGAGCTAAGGTATGGCTGACTACACTGGTTCCAATCCTATAGTAGTAACTGTTGGAGTAGGCATTCCAATTATCTAACCCTTTATTATCAAAATACGGTCTAGGACCAGTAGCATCAATGTGTTAGAAACACAAAATCTCAGACTCTACCTTAAACCTACTGAATTATCATCTGCACTTCATCAGCATTATCGTGATTCTAATTCAAATTAAAGCTTGAGAGTCACTAACCCAGACATTATTCTTGAAAGCAGAGTCAGTTCAGATAATTGTTATTTCTTCAGCACCTATCAGTGTGCCTGGTACTTGCACACACATAAAGATTTTTGAATGAATGTATATATATGTATCTTGCCATTTATATTAAACTGAAATAAATTATTTTCTGTTTTCTTCTATCTGTTTTCTTTGTGAGCATTGTCAAAGATAGCTTAAAGAGAATTCAGAAAAGGCAATGGAAAATCTCTAACACAACAATAACCAAATTTCAAACTAATCTGGAATTATTATTAAAGAATTGTCAATTATAGCCAAATATTTCCATGAAGCATAATTTTATTTAAATCTTATTCCTTTATTTCAGACGGTGTATTAATATATTATTTTAATTTTTGTGATATTACTTTATGCTCCCATAAAACATTTATTTTAAGTACAATTTTATTCTCTAATTCAAGTGTTTTCAAAGTGCTTAACATCAAATCACTTAGAGTTTTTATAAGAATGCAGATTCTTGGACTTACTCTGCACCTACTGAGTAAACCATCAGAAATACACAATTAAATGCTTACCCAAAGTAATTTTGTTTTGTGTGTCAACAAAACAACATTTCAACAAATTGTGTGTTAAAAATGTATTTGGCTTCAAAGAGTGACGAAGGTTTTAAAAAAAAAATGTATTTGGCTTTTATTAGCAATTCATGAACTGGGCAGCAGTCAGTATACAAAATACACAGATGCTTTACTGGGTATGGCAGAACAGTTGTTTCTTTTAAGGTAGCTTGAGCAAGAACAAGGAAACAGCATAGTGCAAAAAAAAAATTGGCTAACATCAGGTTACTTCAGGTTACTTTCCTTGTATGGGTTGAAGCAGAAGGGACTTTTTCATATTGCTCACTCAGGTCAAATGGGACACTTTTGATTGGTTGCTACGCATTTTCTGTTTGTTGGAAAAATGGCCTATTCAGTGATTAGACTATCATCTCGCTCTGGATTTCCTGGAAGGTCAGATCTTACAAGTGTAGCACAGATTTTGGTTTAGTGACACGAAACTTTAGTGTGAGTGATTCCATTGTGGGTTGGTCTGTTGGGGCCTGGTGAAGGAAGACAGTACAAATCAATGGCCTCCATGCATTTTATTTAAAATGGATAATTCCTAATGTTTGGAAATCATTTAATCTGATGTAAAAATGTGACTTTTAGCAGAAATTTTTATGAAGAAATACATGTGCAACTATTTTTTCTTTCTCTAGTTGGATAATTCATGTAAATAAATAATACTAACCTAATTGGCCAAGCTTTGGTGGTAATCTGACTATGGCAGGTGGCAATTACAGTGCTCATAAAAGCTCCTTTCTTAAGACTTAATTAAAAGAGAATAAACCTTAGTTTAAAATAAATGCACAGATACTTTAGAGTGACATATTAATTAGAGCTTAAAATTATAGTTTGCCTTATATTTAGATCATGTTGAGTATCATTCCAGCATGCCAGACTTCTGAAATGTTTTGCTGATATTTAAAGAGATAAAAAACCAAAAAATATTTTTCATCACTTACAGACTTAGATTCTGTTTTTTCTTTTACGTATTCATTTTTCTTTTTCCCCAGAACTACTTCTAGTTGTTTATAAAATCAAAGTATTCAGGTTGCCCTAGTGAACACGTATACTGACAGACTAAGGACAGAGTAATTTAGTCAAATGTTTCAATTGTTCAAAGTGTTTTATCAGTATTGGATTTTTTAGGATTACTTTTCTTTGACCTCAAATTGGAGATTGAGGGGAGATGTCTGATTACCTTCAAATCATACAAAACAGAATATTGATTCAATGATTCAAAAGAATGAACAAAGTATATATAAATTCATGCATGTATACCATCACATATATGTACTGTATGTACTCATATAAACAGGCCCTCTCTCTTTATTTACAATATACATTAACATTTCATTATCATTCTACTTCAATAGCTTTTCAGAGTTATTGAAGTTATTGAAGTAGAATGATAAAATAACTATAAAGACTTAGAATATATATGAAAGTGATAAGAATATTTATCAGTCAATCAATTTGTTTCTTTGTGTTCTTTATTTTTAGGGCTAAGAGAAAAAAGTATTCGTAATGGAGAATGTTTGTTAGTGTGAGAGTTGATTTTGAATGTCAACTTGAGGGGAGTAAGAATATCCAGATAGACAGTAGAGCACTGATTATTTTCAGTAGACATTGAGTCCATCCCTCTTCTGCTGAAAGGCATTTGATTAGAATGATTGGGCTGTCCCAGACTTATCAGTGAGGTTGTTTCCAAAGGAGATTGGCATTTGAATCTGTGGACTGAATGGAGAAGATCCACCCTCAATGTGAGTGGGCACCATCCAGTTGACTGGGGGTTCCCTGGAACCAAAAGGCGGGTGAAGGATGAAGGATCCATAGCTTGGAAATCCTTCTTATCCTTTTCTTTGACATCAGAACTCCAGGTTCTCTGGCCTTTGGACTCTGCGACTCAGCAGCATCTTAGGCTCTAGTCTTAAGCATTGATCTCAGAGGTACACCACTGGTTTCCTTGGCTCTAAGGGCTTTGGACTAGGACTGAGCCATACTACTCGCTTCCCTGGTTCTCCAGCTTGCAGACAGCCTATTGTGGGACATCTCAGCCTTTATAATCAAGTAATAAAATGCCCCTAATAAATCCTTTTTCCTCTCTCTCTCTCTCTCTCTATATATATAGAGAGATTATATATATATAATATATATATTATATATATATAATATATATAATGTGTGTGTGTGTGTACATGTATATGTCTATAGACCTCTCTGGAGAACCCTGACTTAAACAATTAGTTATGTGGTAATGATTTGAACTTGTTATTTAAAAATCACATGGATTTCTCTAAATTTTATTATCTGATTATCATTCCCCATGGTACTGCTCACATATTATATTATGTTCTATATAAACACTTTTAGGAAGAAAACTTTCTACTTACCACTAGTATCAAAATAATACATGTACTTAGAAGGGTCAAAAGGAAAAACATGATTTTTTGTACATTAAACACCAATAAAACAATTGACACTGCAGACTGAATGTGCCTGGACTATGTTATTAGAAGCTATATTGAAAAACTGGAGATAGTCACATAAGATACAAGATACAATTTTGTCCTTCTAAGTGAGACATGCTTACAATGTTCATATAAGCACAGTTAAATACGCTATGTCTAATATATGATATATGTAGCCTATTCTTTTATGTAAATTAGAGACCTATATTTTGATATTTGTATAAACATTCATTATTAATAATTGTGTAATTTGTAATACTCTATAAAATACTTTCCCTTACATCATGTCAGTACTGGAAACAACTATTCTGCTATGTTCATTTTAGTAAAGAGTAAATTAATTCTTGAAGAAGTTAAGTAAATTACTGCTCAAGGTAACCCAGGGAATGACTAAAAGAAGAAGGATTCATTTATTCATTTGAGATCTGGGTTTTCTAATATGAAGCCTAGTATTCTTGTATTGCATTACAATTTCACCCATTCCATCAATAATGTAGTGCAGGCAAGTCTTCATCATTGATTTTCAACAAATGATAGCTATTTCTAGTCATGCTCTTCTTTGTTTCACTTCCTCTCAGGACAGTAAAAAGACAATTGAGACCTTATTACTAGAAGACTTGTGGCAGTCTTCCAAAGCAAGTGGGACAAAAGTAGGATTCAGAATACAGCCTTTGGAAGCCTGTTAGAATAAGACTGTAATAAAATAAGAGAGAATCGGAAAGCAAAGTTTCTGGCTTTGTAATCCTGCTCTTCACTTAAAAATAATTTAAAGTTGGGGGCAATCATCCATTTGTGTGTTGGTTTCCTCATCTGTAATGCATGACTGAGTATATGGGGATGATTTGGTTTGCTGTTTATGCTGTTACTGATAGGAAATGAGGAACGGAATATTGAGATTATTGTAAATTATGAAAAGTTATGATTTGTAGTAACAATGGAACTACAATGTTTGCCTACTTGGTGCTCAATTTTCAGACTTTTCTTCTCTGTTCATTCATTTCCAAGATGATCTTTTATCTCTAAACACTATCTCCATGATGCTCATTTCCAAAATTGTAAGACCGTAAGTTGTGAGCATGTTTCACCACACACATACCTTTTCTCTCAATATTGCCCACCCTCCTTCTCTCTGCACTCTTGCTTCTTAACTACCTAGGTACTCTCCTGCATCAGAGTCTGTTTTCTGCTCTGCTTCGAATGATCTCACTCAGACATCAACATGGCTGTGCCCTCACTTCTTTCAGTCTCCTTTCACAGGTCACCTTATCAGAGAAGCATGCTTAAAAAGCCTGCATAAAATAGCACCTCCTCTTGCCCCTTTCTGTCCTGCATCACTCTGTTTTATTTTTCTTCATAGCACAAATCTCCATCTAGCTAGAATATTACATAGTTGTTTATTGTTTGATAGTTTATTTTGTCCCTTAAGAATATATTGAGCACACAAGCAGAGATTTTCGTCACTGCCCCCTCACCACGACTTAGTACATAAAAGATACTTAAGAATTATTCATTAAATGAATTATTGAGCAGAATGACCCCATATGCAGGCAAAAGTGGCTATTTAAGAGTGGATTCTCCTAGTTATATGGCAGTGATCTAAAATATTTAGATATTTCGACTGTATCTCTTGAATCCCAGTATTCATGGATTTGTCAGTTGTATTAAATGATGGAAGGGGATGGAATTGTTCACAAATGTCTTCCTCACTTAGATCTATTTACTCACATTCTAGATAGTGATTGCTTATTGTGTGCTATAAGTGACTAGATTCACAACCAAAGAACTATGATAATAATATCAATAAAAACTCATTATTTTATATGACCCTTTTATTATATCCCAAAAATGGAATAAATCTTTACATATAGTTTTTTCCAACCCAGCTGAGCATCCCTACAAGGCTTGCATATATCTCCCCATCTTACAGAAGTCAATGTTAAGTTTCAAACACCTTAAGTAACTTGACCAAGTTAACAAAGCTTTTAATCATTAGTATTTGAATCCATGTTTGTCTCACACCATGTGCTATATCCCATGCCCCACTGCTTGCTATTTTATCTGCAAGCAGGACATATGAGAACAAGATAATGCAGTTATGCTAGAATTTTCTCACTTACAAAATCTATTAGATGAGATTGTATTGCTTCATAGGCTTATTCATTCTAGCAACCCATAATGTTCCCAAATCCGTCTTTTGACTAAGAATCATAAAATGTTAGAGCCAGAAGGAATCTCAGAGTTGTTTAGTCCTATTGTCTTATTTAGTGTATCTAGAAAGTCTGGTTAAGGAACATCGTTTCACTCTAAATCACATAGCTTGTTGCCAAGCCCTTCTAACTCCTTGGTCAATGTTGACTACTTTGGGCCTTTCCCAGTGCTGATTTACATCATAGAAGATACAAGAAAAATAGACTATTCTCAGTTGCATTTTTATAGGTTACTTTGGAATAAAGTGAACAAGACTTTCACTTCAGGGCTAGAGAATTGACTATGTACACTGTAGAAACTGCTTTTGGTTAATCAATAATCTATTACTGGAGAAAAAGGGAATGCGGTGGGTGGAAAAGGTAGGTAAAAGAGAGAGAGTTTACATATGTCGATTATTGGAAGCCATCGTATGGCTAAAGTGATAGACTGATGCCAGAGACCCTAAAGACTGCTCCGGCTAACATAGCTGATACAAAGCTCTAAGGTTTTACATATTATGATCACAAATCGCTTATAGATATGATGGCAAATATACTGCTTTAAAATGCCAACAATATCCATATAACAGAGTAATAAATATTATGAATTAGAAGCATATGTGCCCTATTACACATATATACTCAGACTCACTATCTAATAAAGAATTTAATGTAAAAACATAAAATATGACATATATGCACTTGGTTAACCATTTTTTCCACTTAAGCATAAAAGTCAATTATTAGTATTATCTTGGAAAAATTTTTCAAATTATAAACTAAATATACTTTCCCCATATTTACTTACAAATTAACTGTAACCATCTTGCACTTGATCACAGTCCAGAGTTATATAGTGTAAGTACAGTAGAGTTAGTTATTTTTTATGTTCAATCAGTATTTGAACAAGACGTTCTATTGAAACAAGCCTTGAGTGACTGTGAAAAATCTATATTGTGGTCAATTTATGTGTTGGCTTTATATACTTGTATTTCTGAAGCAAATATTGAAGCAACTTTCCAACTATTTAATTGCTGGAATTTCTTATTCTAAATGCTTTCAAAAAATAAAGAGAAATAGAAATAATGAATTTTGCATTTTAAAGAGACAGAAGAGTTATAAGTATTTTTAGAAATCATTTTCCCCTTACCTACTAGTATAAAATTGAGCTGTTCATTTATTGAAATGTATAAGGTTTATATTATCTATATAAATACATAAATGCTTTTATTGACTTCATCTTTGTTATATAGAACACAGTTGGAGTTTGGAATACTGGGTATAGGGTTTAATAGAAAATAAGAAACATAAAACTATAAGTATTTTTCTTTTCATATTAAACAATGATAAAAGCAAATTTAGGTTTTAGAAAACAAGCACAACTAGAGATCACATTGTCATTAGAATAGCTGTTTTATATTATAAAACAATGTTTTTGTTCCTTTCTTATTATTTAGGATATATTTTGTTTGAATACTAGACAATCATTCCCTATCCCTCTTGGGAGAAAAGAATAAAAGCAAGATCAGTATAATAAATTCTAAATAATAAGGGTTAAGAAAAATGTGTTTTGTCGACATTGGAACTGTTTCATATTGAATATTCTAAATGCCAATACACATACTTTCATTTTCTAGGCATAGTGCTATTTAAATATGATTGTTTGTGGATTAGCCAGGAAACCCTATGCCTATTTCTAAAATTGTTTCTATGAGGGAGGGGGAAGAATTCTGAATAAAAAAATAAATTAAAACCCAAAAATCTCTGGTATTTTTCTTCTTCCAATCCATTCTTAACATAACATACACTCTGATTTAAAGTATGACACACTTAAAAGGCATTTTTTCACACTGTAAATTTAAAAATAAAGGACATATTATTCATTAAATCATGCCAACTATTTTTCCCAGATATGATATATAAATTCTTCATCATATCCTTTGTTTATTCTCTATTTACACACAAAATTTCAAGTTTCCATTTTGACTTGAAATTTTACAATAATCCCTGCCCATTAAAATTTCATAAATATGCCTAAAAAAAAACCTTTCTTTTTTTTTTATTAGCCAATCTTGAGGTTTAAGGTTATTAGTTATTTTCAATGAGAAATAAAATGAAATATCTTGGTAGTAAAAATAAATAGAGAAGCAATGGGGAAATAAAAAAATATGGATAGATTCAACATGCATTCTAGAAGTAGAATCAATAGCTAAATAATGATTAGATATGGAACATGTGGAGAAGACGTCAATTCTTACTGAGCTTTAAAGGTTGGGTGACTTAGAAAGTAGCTGTGACATACACATAATTGAAAAGGTTAGGGCATGTGTTTTGTTCAGGATTGGGAAAAGAATTAGGTAGGACTTTGATATGTCTAGTTTGTCTTGTCAGTGAACCCATTGGTAAATAGTTAAATGTAGTTTAAATCTCATGGGAGAGATCAGATGTCAAGATATATGGATTGCATTTGATTCAACAAATCTTTATTTAGCAGTTATTCTGTTCAGGGAATTTTCTGAGAAATGGGTCCAGCTTGGAATAAAATGGTGTCTTTCCTTGGAGCTTCCTCTTTCTTCATAAGGAGAAATACATATAGTTACTTACACAGAATTACATGCCAGTATGTATAATACACTATGAATATCCACATTAAGAAGTGATTTAATTTGCCTCGGTGGCTTGGGTAAATCCATGGAAAGCCATAGTTTTACAAATAATTAAGTTGGCAACCAAACTGCTTCATCACCCTTGCCAGTTGTACCTACTGTCTCTTCCTACGTGAAAAGGTATTTTAATGACAACATGACAATCTTCTGTGAATGCTATTCCCCGTGACTCCATTTTTTTCTGAACAATTTCTTCTATCCTCATAGGCTTTGCTCCATTGACACGGAAAACGTCCAGCGCCAGGACACAGCCGCTTGCTGCCCCCCCATTGCTCCACATCCCTGCAGGCCGATGGGTAGGCCGCTTGGAGGGCACGCTGCTGGGGCCGCCTGGTAGAGCCGCCTGCAGGCCCTTGTGCTGGAAGAATGACGCTGGGCTCCGTGCTGCTGCCTGTTGTCTGGGCCTGCTATCTGGCTGTGCTGGATCCTGATTGGGTACTTTTTGAATCCCACTGTTGCTCTTAGATGTTAAAGCTTATTGCTCATTGGATGTTAAAGCTTGTTGCTCATTGGATGTTAAAGCTTGTTGCTCATGGGACGGTTTTTGGAGTCCTACCAAGGGTATAAAAGCAGGAGGAGAATAAGGAAGGGGGGGGCAAAAGATCAGAAGACGGGAAGAGAGCTGTAACACTACCTGTGCTGAGCTCGCTGTGGAGGAATAAAGGCTGTTCTCTTACTCTTCGTGTGCTGCTCAGTTCTTTCCCCAGTCAAGAGCTGTAGCTCTAGCTGTACACCTTGCCACAACACCATAAGTACCTCCTCATTAAGATGTTCCTTACTCTCTCAGTTTGAGTTATGTTTCTTCTTATGAGTTCTCATGTAACTCTGTAATCACTGCTTTTATAATACTGTCAAGCAGTGTTAAAATTATCTGTTTGGTGTATCTCTCACTAGGCTTTGAGCTAGTCAGTGGGGTGGCTGATTTAATACTTGATATCTATGAGAAGCTTGATAAATATTTGGAAAATATCATGCTAATGGATAAGAGACTCAACATTGTTAAAATGTCCATACTACCCAAAGTAATTTACAGATTCAATGCAATGCTCATCAAAACACCAGTGCCATATTTCACAGATCTAAAAGAAATAGTTCTATGCTTCGCTTGAACTAGAAAAGAGCTTGAATAATCAAAGAAATCTTAGGCAAAAAGAAGAAATCTGGAGATATCACATTACCAGACACTATACTACAATGCTACAGTAACCAAATTGCCATGGTAGTGTCACAAAAATAGAGACATAGAGCAATGGAACAGAGCAGAGAACCTAGATATAAAACTATCTGCATATAGCCAACTGATCTACAAAACAGACAACAACATACACTGGGGAAAAGAAGCCCTATTCAATAAATGGTATTGGGAAAATTGGAGAGCCACATGCAAAAGAATGAAACAGTACTCCTATCTCTCACCACTCACAAAAATTAATTCAAGAAGGATAAAAGACTTAAATGTAAAGCATGAAGACGTAAGAATTCTAGAAAAAATGTGGGAAAAACTCTTCTAGACATGAGGCTAGGCAAAGGGTTTATGACTAAGACCCTAATGGTATTTTGATAATTACAAGAATAATAAAAATAAATAGATTGTACTTAATTAAATTAAAAAGTTTCTGTAAAGCTATGGAAATAGTCAATAGAGTACCCCCATAATATCCTGAAATAAATAAAATAAAATAATCAATACAGTAAATAAACAACCTACCAAATAAGAGAAAATATTCACAAACTATACAATCAATAAAGGGCTAATATCCAAAATCTACAAAGAATTTGAACAAATCAGCAATAAAAAACCAAACAACCCCATTAAAAAGTGGGCAAAACACATGAACAGAAGTTTCTCAAAAGAAGGTAGACAAATGGCCAACACACATATGAAAAAATGCTCAATGTCACTAATCATCAGGGAAATACAATTAAAACCAAAATGAGGTATGATTATACCCCAATTAGAATGGCTTTTATTAAAAAGTCCAAAAATAATAGGTGTTGGCATGGATGAAGAGAGAAAAGCACACTTCTACACTGTTGGTGGGACTGCAAATTAGGATCAATACTCTTTTTTCCCTGTGGAAAAGAGTATGGAGATTTCTTAAACAACTAAAAGTAGACCTACCATTAGATCCAGCAATCCCACTATGGGGTATCTACCCAAAGGAAAAGAAGGCATTTTACCAAAAAGACACTTGTACGTGAATGTTTATTGCAGCACAATTCACAATTGCTAAGGTGTGGATCAACACAAGTGCCCATCAATTCATGAATGGATTGATAAAAAGTGGTACATGAATACCATGGAATACTACTCAGCCATAAAAAGGATACAAAAATGTCTTTTGTAGCAATTTGGATGGAACTGGAGACCATTATCTGATGTGAAGTATCTCAACAATGGAAAAACAAACATGACATGTACTTTTTAATAAATTACAAGTAACCAAGGGGCATACATGGGCACAGAAGGAAGTAAAAGTTTTTGGACATCAAGCAGAAGGGTGGGGGAGGAGGGGATAGGCAAAAATCTTCCTACTGGGTACAGTGAACACTATTTGGGTGATGGGCACCCTTATAACCCTTACTAAAGCATTTAAAAAGCTATCCATGTAACAAAAACTTTTTTACCTCTTTAACATTTTGAAATTACAAAAAAAATTAGTATAGAAAAATAATTTTCAAAAAGGGGGACTGAAAAGGAGAGTAAAGTAGGATCCATGAAGAATGCAGGAAGACCCAGAGTTAAGAAATTCTCAAGATAGAGCCTAGAATTGTTGGCTTACGCCTATAATCCTAGCACTCTGGGAGGCTGAGGTGGTAGGATTGCTTGAGCTCAGGAGTTTGAGATCAGCCTGAGCAAGAGCAAGACACCATCTCTACTATTAATAAATATAGAGAAAAAAATCGAAAAAATTAGATGGGCCTGGTGGCACGTGCCTGTAGGCTCAGTTACTTGGGAGGCTGAAGCAGGCAGATCACTTGAGCCCTGGAGTTTGGGGTTGCAGTGAGTTAAGTTGATTCCATAGCACTCTAGCCTCGGCAACAGAGTGAGACTCTGTCTCAACAACAACAACAACAACAACAAAAGGCATTTATCAGATCTATGGCTAATACCATACCCAATGGTGAAAGATTAAGAGCTTTTTCACTCAGATCAGAAATAAAACAAGGATGCCTGCTTTAACCACTCTATTCAACATTGTACTGGAAGGTCTAACCAGAGTAATTGGGTGAGAAAAAGAAATATAACATATCCAAATTAGAAAGAAGTAAAATTATATTTTTTTGTTGATGATATGCTCTTTTATATAGATAATCCTTTAAAAATCAGTAAAAGAGCTATTAGTGCTAATAAACAAATTCAAAAATTTGCAGGGTACATACAAAATCAACATGTAAAAATCAGTTGTATTTCTATACACTAGCAATGAAAATTCTGAAAATGAAAGTAAACAAATAATTCCATTTAAAATATGTAATTTTTGTGGTGGAGGAGGAAGTGTAATGAGACCGAATAGATGCTAACAAACGTAGCATTTATTGAAAGCGCTGCTGGACGAGGTTCAAGGGTCCCAAAGCAGGGGCCCAGAAGTTCGCGCCACCCAGGACTTGGAGTTAGCTTTTGTAGGGGGCTAGCTGTTGTTGTTGTCTGGCTCTGGGGGTCAGGGCAGGATGTTTTGCACCCGGGGCTCTTCCTGCTTTGCCATGGTGGGGGTCTGGGCCCAGATGTTCCATTGGTAACAGGATGCAGTTAGAGCAGCTGTTGTGCAAGGCTTTGCAATGCTCTGAAGATGGGGAAGTGGGGGGAGACCCAGCCACCAGCCTTACAAAATAGTCTCAAAAAATTAAGCATTAATTTAACCAAAGAGGTGCAAGGCTTCTACAGAAATTATAAAATATTGTTGAAATAAAGTAAAGAATATATAAATAAATGGAAAAACATCCCATGTTTATGGATTGGAAGAATTATCATTGTTAAGATGACAGTACTTTCCCAAGCATTCTATAAATATAATACAATCTCTAGGATTTTATTCAAAACATGTAAAAGCTAATCCTAAAATCAAGGGTTTCTGAATAGCCAAAACAATCTTGAAAAGGAAAAACAAAGTTGGAAGACTCGTAATGCCCCATTTGAAAATGTACTGCAAAGTCACATTAAATGGCTGGGTGAGGTGGCTCATGTCTGTAATCCTAACACTGGGAAGCTAAGGCAGGAGGATTGCTTAAGCTCAGGAGTTCCAGACCAACTTGAGCAAGAGGGAGACCCTGTCTCTACTAAAAATAGAAACATTAGCTGGGTGTGGTGGTGCCTGCCTATAGTTCCAGCTACTGGGGAGTCTGAGGTAGGAGGATGCTTGAGCCCAAGAGTCTGAGATTGCAGTGAGCTATGATGATGTGACTGCACTCTACCCAGGATGACAGAGAGAGAATCTGTCTAAAAAAAAAAAAAAAAAAGCTACATTAACCCTTTGCTTGCTTTTTTCTCATCATCCACTCAACATTATCCATGCTCGACATCTGAGTGCAAAGGGTTAATCAATATTAATCAGTATTGTTTGACAGTGGTATAAAGATAGACATACATACAAATGGAATGAAATTTAGAATCCAGAAATAAACCACAAAATTATATTCAAATGATTCTGACAAGGGTGCCAAGGCCATTCGACATGAAATACTATTATCTTTAACAAATGGGGCTGGGAGTACTTGATTTCTACATGCAAAAGAATAAAAAGTTGGACCCAAGCTTATACCATATATAAAATTAACCCAGACTTGTCAAGACCTAAATGTAAGAGCTATAACTAAAAAATTATGTGTAGAAAACATAATGATAGATCTTAATGACCTTGCATTAAGCTTTGGATTCTTAGATGTGACATCAGAAGCACAAGTAACCAAACAAAAAAAAATGATAAATTTGGACTTCCTCAAAACTAAAAACTTTGCACATTAAAGGACAGTATCAACATAGTGAAAAGATAATATACAGAATGGAAAACATTTGCAAATAATATAGCCAATAAAAGTCTAGTATCCAGATTATATTAACCACTTTTACAACTTAACAATAAGAAGACTAACCACCCAATTTTCAAAAATGGCCAATTATGTGCAAGAGATAATTTTCCAATGAAAATACATCAATAGCCAATAAGTACTTGAAACAATGTTCAACATCGTTAATCATTAGTGAATTGCAAATCCAAACTATGATGAAATATCATTTCATATCCACCACTTTAATTTAAAAGTGTGGAAAATAAATGTCCCCAAGAATGTGGAGAAACTGAAACACAATGTACATTGCTAATGAAGATATAAAATGGAGCACTGGGAAGGATGGCTCATCTGTAATCTCAACACTTGGGGAGGCTGAGGTGGGAGGATCGCTTGAGGCCAGGAGTTCAAGACCAGCCTGGATGACACAGGGAGACTGGATCTCTACAAAAAACTAAATAAATTAGCAATTAACTGGGTGTGGTGGCCTGTGCCCAAAATCTCAGCTACTTGGAAGGCTGAGGCATGAGGATTGCTTGAGCCCAGAAGTGAGCCATGGTTGCACCACTATAGTCCAGCCTGAGTGAGACCCTTAAAAAAATATATATATATAATATATATATATATATATATATATATATAAATGTGTGTGTGTGTGTGTGTGTGTTTATAAAATGGTGCAGCCACTGTAGAGAACAATTTGGAAGTTCCTCGAGAAGTTAAAGCATTATCATATAACTTAGTAATTTTACTCATAGATATATATAATCTATGAGAAATATAATATAATAGTAATATAATACAATAGTAATACAATATATAATATATATAATTATATATATATATAATTTTACTCATAGATATATAACCCAAAGAATTGAAAACAGATATTCAAGCAAATAGTTGTACACAAATGTTCATAGTAATGTGATTCATAATAGCCAAAATGTAGATATAACCACAAATGTCTTAGCCTATGTTGTGCTGCTGTAATGTAATATCTGAGAATGAGTAATTTATAAATAACAGAGATTTTATTTCTTGTAATTCTGTAGGCTAGTAAGTCCAAGGTCCAAGGACTGGCATCTGAGGAACGAACACCTTCTTGCTGCATCATCCCATGGCAGAAGGTGGAAGAGCAAGAGAGGGCAAGAGAGAGAGGAGGGAGAGAGATAAAGAGAGGGGAGGCAAAAGGGGGGTGAACTCATCCTTTTATAAGGAATTCGCTACCCAAATAACGGCATTAATCCATCATGACGGCAGATTCCTCAAGACCTAATCACTTCTTAAAGGTCCCACCTCCTAATATTGTAACAATGGCAATTAAGTTTCCAACACATGCTTTTTGGAAGATACATTCAAAGCATAACAGTAAATTCCATCTCTATTAAAGAAAAGAATGACCAGTGATCTTTGAAGGAGAATTGTTAGAGCTAATTGGAAGTATAAGTGAGATAACTGTAAGTTCTTTGGCAAGTGATTTCAAGTGTTTAAGTCTCAGTTTCTTGTTCTGTAAAGTGGAAGAAATAAGAGTAATTTATAGGGATAGTTTAAGAATTTATATAAGGTAATGGACAGGAAATATCACATTGCACCAAAAAAGTAACTATTTGGAAAAATTTTTATGTCATAAGTACTGTATTATTGTTGTTGAAAAATAAAAAGAATGGCTAGTGAGGAAAGACAGGTAGTCATAAAAATTTTATAGACTCACCTTTCAGCAAACTTAGTATTAGAGAAAGGGAAAAAGAACATATCACAATATGGGTAATTGTTTTTGAAGTATAGCTAAGAAGCAAGAATATGGATAGCCATAAGGGGTAGAAATAGTTGAAAGAGAAATTGAAAATGCAAATGAGAGATGAGAAAGTTAAGGGAGCAAGTTCTAAGAGGAGGTGGAAGTAGATGGTATGATATGGAGGTTTGGAAATGAGGAAGGACAGTTCTTGTTCCAAAAAAAAAGATAAGGAGAATATCAAAGTTCCCCATGGGGTCGAGTTACTGAGCATCTGTATTGGCCCCAGGTAGTGTGTTTTTTTAATCCTTCCCTGGCTGACATGATTTCCGAGGAAAGGCAAAAAACACAGAGTCTGGCATTTTCAGGATGGGTGAAGAAAAGAGAAAATAAATGAAAGAGTACATGTTCCATTTTTTGGAAAATATAAACAATTGATTTCAAGCTGTTTAAAGAATTTAATGTAGTCAGATACGTAGTTATGGATGGGGAAAATAAAGAGCAGTTCAAGGTCTAACTGTAACAATGAGGAGGAAGGCAGGTTTCGAAGAGGGAGTAAGGAAGTAGAAGTGAGCATTGTAGTCAGAGTGGAGGAATTTAGAGTTTGAAACTCGTATTTAGAAAATTCTCAGGTAATGAGGAAGATTTAAGTTAGGTTTTCTCAGTGGGTAATGGATCAAACATTTCATTTTAACAAATATTAATTGATAAATATTATGAGTCAGAAATGATAGAAGGTGTTAAGAGAAGTTCACGTAAGAAACAAAAACTATCTTATAATAACTAAAGTCTACTAGGAAAGATATTCGAATAGATGTAAAATGTTAATATGCTGTAGAAAGTGTTTTAGTATAGGGTATGCACACAGTGCTAAATATATGAACACATTATAAGACTCACCAGGAGAAGTTAAGCTTCGGTGGAGTGTTTTAGGATGATTAAGAAATATTTAAAGGCAGAAAGGATGGGTGTCAGACAGAATGAGCAAATACACAGAGATACGATCAGTAAGGGTGGGCCAGTGGAGCTGGATGAGGGAACCACTAGACTTTCAGAACAAGAGAATCACATGTAATCAACTTCTTTCTGGCTACTCTCTTCATTCCCTTTAATATATTTGAACCTATGCCCATGGCACTATAACTACTTGCAACAGTTAGCCTGCCTAGCTAGGAGGCTTGTTCAGTGCTGCTCCCATCAGTTGAGTTTTCTACTTGCTAAATAAAAGTCAGTTGTATTTGTTTCAAAACTAACCTATAATAGTTTTGTTTATTAACATAATTATTTTCTGTTTATTAATATAATTATTGAATTAAATTGAAGAAATCAAAATATTCATTTAAAGAGAGGCTTAAAATGACTGGAATTACCAAGGAACTTTGCAGTTGGATTAGATGTGGATAAAACAACTAGAAGTTCTAGGGAAAATATTAAGTAATTGAGAAGCCTGGTTATTTCTCAAATGCCTTGAAGTTCTTGCTCTAATTTGAAGAATTTGAAACTAGAAATCATAGATGCTTTTAGGAATATCTTGTGAAGAATATTAATCAGACTTTAAACTAGCTGACTCATAGTTAAAGAAAGGGTGATAGCTCTGTATTAAAAGATAAGTAAATAAAAATATTGACACAGTTTAAGTATGATGCCTAAAACATGCATTTATTATCAATTTTAATGCCACCCTCTTTAACTGGTTTTTGTAACTGAGTATGCATTCTAATTGTGTTGGGTAAAAAGGACTTCTATTTTACTAGTACCTGTCCAGTATAAGGACTGAGAGAAAGTGAAATAGGTTGGTCAGTCTTGTCCTAGAGGGCTTTGATGCGATGTTAAGCAACTTAGCACAGTGCCCTGCACAGAAGTGTGATCAATAAATATTTGCTGAATGAAAAAATATAGAGTTTAGAATTTAATTCTCAGGCAATGGCAAGACATTAATGGGTTTTAACAAGTGATATTGTGTTTAGATAGATTATTCTACCTTGTAGAGTGGATAATACATTTAAGGAGTGACAAGGTGGGTGGAAGAAAATGAAGACTATTATAAATACCCCCATGAGATCCAATTACGACCTAAAGCCAATTAAATTTATTAGGTGTTCATTTCATACATCATACACTTAACTAACAGTTATTGCACAGCTACAATTCGCCAGATTTGGACTAGGCATTGAGAGTGTATTTATGAATCAGAAAGCATAGACCATGTATTTTTACAGTTTTCACTGTAGTGTGGAATATGGCTGAAACTTAGCTATCGTTGTAATGCTTTTGCAGGTAATGATGGAGGAGGTGTAGTGTGCCATGAAGACCCACAGGAGAAGAACTTGATAGTGTGATGCAAGGTGAGGGAAGACTTCCTGGAGGAAGTGAGCTCTATGATCAAGTTTAAAGAAGGAATCTGACTTAACCCAGCCAAAGGAATGAATGCAGAGAGAGGATCTTCTAGGCAAGGGTTCTGTGAAAATTCAGAGACAAGGCAAAGCAAGGATGAAATAAGCAGAGTGGAGTGTGCAGGGCTGTCAATGGGAAAAGGGGAAATACTGGCAATAGATAAACATGAATATATTAACATAGGCAGAGGTTTGATACTGAAAGGGAAAATTAGCTTCTCTAGGTATTTAAATCATTAAATATGAAATTCTCAATTTTGAATCAATAGTTTAGTTTATTATATCACAAACAAGAAGCTGTACAATTAATCAAAGTGTGCACCCAAACTGCTGACACAGTTTTATCATCTGAATGGTAGCTAGTCTAAGCCAGCAATTAAGAAGCCTGGAGAGCTAGTGGCAATGAAATTGCCAGAGCGTTTTCCACAACTTGTTGAGAATACTTATCCTTGCAAGAGGTGGTCTGAAGCCTGCAAGAAGTGACAGCCAGTTGATGCAAGGACTGGGGAATACAATGGATGACAGAGAGTTTCCACGTCCAGCTTCTGTAGTTTGAGCAGCGTTGTTTGTGTGACAGACATGTGGTCCAGCGTTGTCTCACAAGAGAATTGGCTGTCTCCATTGGCCAGTCTTGGCTACTTAATCGTGAGTATCCTCATCATTTCATCCAAGTGGTTACAGTAGACATCCTCTGTAATGGATTGACCTGGTTTCATGAAGTTGTAGTGGATAAAACTAGCGCTGTACCATCAAACAGAAACCATTAGCTGTTTTGCATGAATATTCTGTTTTGGACCATTTTTCTGCACTTCATCTTTATCCAGCCATTGTGCCAAAACCATTGTGACAACCATTACAATTGTCAAAAATAAGCCATTTTTTTAATTCCAGCATATTATGGGGGTACAAATGTTAAGGTTATGTATATTGCCCATGTCCTCCCTCCCCCCTCGAGTCAGAGCTTCAAGCGTGACCATCCCCCAAACGTTGCACATCTCACTCATTATGTTTGTATATACCCATCCCTTCCTCCTCCCTCCCACCTGCCCGACACCCAATAAATGTTATTCCTATATGTCCACTTAGGTGTGGATCCGTTAATACCAATTGGCTGGTGAGTACATGTGGCGCTTGTTTTTTCATTCTTGAGATACTTCACTTGTATAGCAGCACAATTCACAATTACAAAGTTGTGGAAACAACCCAAGTGCCCATCAATACATGAGTGGATTAATAAAATGTGGTATATGTATACCATGGAGAACTATTCAGCTATAAGAAACAATGTTGACATAGCACCTCTTGTATTTTCCTGGATAGAGCTGGAACCCATTCTACTAAGAATCCATTTTTTTAATCACACATAACAATGTGGTATAGAAATGGTTCACTTTTATGCCATGACAGAAAAGAAAGGCAAGCTTTGAGACAATTTTTTCTCCTCTCAAATTTAATTCATGTGGAACCTATCTATCCAGCTTCTTTACCTTGCTGATTTGTTTCAGATGGTCCAACATTGTTGGAATAGTAATGTCAAATCTTGTTTATAATTCATGTGTAGGTTGAGATGGATTTGCTTCTACTACAGCTTTCAGTTCATCATTATCCATTTTGGTCTCTGGTTGCCCATGTAGCTCAATTTCAAGATTAAAATCACATCACCAGAACAAAACTTCTCACACCATGAACATACTTACATACTTGCATTCATTAGACACATCTTTCCCAAACACTTCATTGATTTTTCAAGCTGTCTGCACAGCATTGGTTCCATGACAGAACTCATATTAAACAATAACATGAATTTTTGACTTATCCATAGTTTTGCAAAAGTTCCTCTACAAAAAATTTGAAAGATAATCAAAAACCAAAATGAGTGTTTAAATTACTGAGGATGTACCTTCACAACAAAAATAAAACAAGAAGTGTCAAATCGAAATGTCAGAGATACCAACTGTCAACCTTAGTACTTAAGGAAATCAGACATTTCATAATTAGGGCTCTATTCTGAAGATCAGAACTACTGAAGTATTTTAAATAAGTATGTGATGCAATGAACTTCAATTTATAAAGTTCACTCTGGCTATGAAGAAAACAATGGATTAAAGAGTAGCAAGAACATAGGCAAACATATAAATATTTGTATCCAGAGGGAGTTAGAATCTTACAAATTTTTTGAGTAAGCTGAAGAAATTGGTCTAGTTAAGGCCATCAGGAATGAGCATATGAGGAGTGTTCAGAAAATAAAGAAATGGCTGCCCAGGGGATCTGCTCTCATCACAGTACCCGCAAAGGTATAATAAAATCAATAACTCACTCCTACTTCCAACAATCCTGCCATTGCAGTTTCCTCTGGACTTGCAGAAAATTGGCAAACACCTATCCACAACTACAACTCAGGGATCAGAAAGCCAGATAAAAACACTGCTTTCTGCTATGATGTTTCTCATCATGGAAAAGGCTAGAAAATAAACACTGGAATTCTACTGTCAAGAACCTCAAATATCCATAGCTTTCTGGCTTTCCAGAAAATGACTCAAGGGAGAGCAAATACAGTACATGCCTATTTTCAGTCTTCTAAATCTCATTATGTTCATTTAACTGAGGGACCCTGATTCAATAAAAAAGTGCAAGGGAGTCTGGTAAGTGCAGGTTTTAATTTACTAATCTTTCCAATATGAAGAAGGTATAGAAAAGCGGTTAAGTAAGCCAACCAGCGGGGGACAAGAAGTAAATCGTGGAAGATATCTAAGAGGTCATTGTAGCATATACCATGCATTATAATCATAGTTTGGACAAGAATAGCATGAGTAGAGATGATGAGCAGTGGATTCATTTAGAATATATTTAGAAGGTAAAACTAACATGGGGGGCGAGAGTTGAGGCAGGCCTGTGAGGAGATCAGCTGTTTCTCCCCATGGAGCCAAGTCCCTAAGATAGGGGTCACCACAGAGGATAAGGAAATTGATAGGCAACAGGGAGAAATAAAAGAATACACAGAGACTAAGGTATAGTTTATAGTTTTATATATATAAAAATATCAGATATAACACAGCGTGGGTACCCAGGAGAGTGGCGTATCTCCATAAACGCCAGCAATATGGTTAGATTCATATAGGTTTTTATAATGACAGACATCAATTACCAGTTTTAGGGTAACATATTTGCATATCAGGGAATGTAGTTGCTAGGGGATACATGTAGTGGGTTAGGGTCAAAAGTCCTCTCAAGGGGCTTCTAATCTATCTAGGTGAACAAACAGGTACATAGTCTTTCAGGGGCTAACTTCTAAGTTCTAAGAAGTAGTTGTCAATTAACAAAGGTATAACAAAAGAGGCATAGTGACTCTATATTTCTTTGATTAGTTATGGTGAACTTAAAGGCAGACAGACAGGGGAGAGCAGGAAGCCCATTTCTAATAAACAGGTTGTTTGTAACCACCGGGGCGCATCTCTGGGCAAAGTGCACTCATTGTTTCCGGCTCCCATCCTGTGGGCCATATTTGCCTTGTCTTGTCTTTCAAGACACAGGGAAGCTCACAGATTTTGAGATACTGGGAAGGCTTCCTGGAAAACATTCCTACCAGAGACTTAAGAGTTCTCACATGATAGCAGCCTCTAATAAGTGAACCATTGAGTCCACACATCCCTTCAGGGCAAAACCCTGCAAACTCCTGTTTCTGTCTTTAATATAGTAATATTGGGTTATACCATAGAATAATGATCTTATGAGCCACGTTTTCATTAATTCCTCAATCATATTTTCCCAACACTAACAGAGTTTACTGGTGCATTTGAATGAAGAGTATGAAGGAAAGAGAATATTCAGTGACAATTCTAATATTTTGAGCCTAAGCAAGTGGAAAACTGGAGTTGTCCTTTGCTGAGATGGGGAAACTGAAGAAGTGGAGTTGGAGCCAGGGTAGAAGAAAAGTTAGGAGTTAACTTTTACACATGAATTTTAAGATGATTTTGAAACATCTAAGTGGAGATCTTAAAAAAATAAAACATAAAAAAATCCATATCTGAAGTTCAGTGTGAGTGCAGTTGCAGAAAATAAATTTGAAAGATTTAATTCCCCATATTTTGATATTTAATTGCACAAAAGAAAAAAATATTTGATACTTTTTAGTCTTCATATTTTTTAGGACATCCAGTCTCCCTTTGTTTTAACATTAGCTAGTTGTTACTACAATAGAATAATATTATCTTTCCCCGTGCAAACAGAATGATGTAAATGACATTAAATGTTACACATGAATGAGTAAGATATGGAAGCATCTTCATGTCAGAATGTATCAGAATTTCTAACAACTCATTACTGAACAAATCAGAGTTATAGGACAACATAAAAATTATCAAAATCTGGCACAATTTAAATTCAGCAATAGTAAAAAAGAGTTAACAAGTCTCCTGGGGCAGGAAAACTAAAGGAAGGTGGTAGGTTGTATGTTAAAAAAAGTTTCACAAAAGAACTCAGTCAGAAGGCAAAGAAAAAGCTAAGTTCTAACAATGAATTGAGAAGAAAAGTCAAGCAAAATCACAATGATTTTATGCATTGTCCTGCAACACTTACTAAAGGACAGGAGAGTTTATCAACTCCTGTGATAGATTAAAAGATGGTTCTAGAGCCTACTATTCATTTTGTGTGTGTGTGTTCAACATGTAAAAATAATAAAGATTAAAATAATTTATGGTGGATAATAAAATAAAAGTTCATAAGTCACACTGTTGCATTTTGCGCTCTGTTACTTTGATTCCATTGCTGTCTGCTTTCCTGTGGCATTATTTATTCAATCTGTTTAGTTTGCTTTACAGGCTGTGGCAGCATCCACAGGGTGGACCTATTGAACCAAGCCGTAATAGATGTAATACATCAATACATTTGAGCTGAACAGCTTTAATTAGGCCTTCCCGGTCATTTCATCAATTCAGTTGAGTACCATTGGGATTTGGATTACACCAAGCCTCCTGTCGAGCATGAGAATTACAACACTCCAGCAGAGCTCCACCAGTCACAGCACAAGGTTAGGCAATCAACGATAATTCACTCAGGGAAGTGCCCCACGCCCAACCCATAAACTTACCCTTACAGTAATATCTGTGAAATACTAAAACCTTTAAACCCAAGTGCCAATTCGGAATGCAATCTGCCTTAAAACCCCTCAGAAAGACATATAAAGCTCTTTTCCTGCTCAATAGGAGACCAGGAATTTACTTTTGTTGCTGCTGACACACATGTATAATCAAGTTACCATTTCGGTAGCAGTTAGATTGATGGACAGGGATCTACGAAGATGCAAAAACTGTGCTAGGTGTAAAATTTTATGTATACCATTTCAAGTTTCCATAACACACTTGGTTTATACCTTGCATTGTACTTGTCACATGCAGCCAAGAATAAATATGCTGAAAGTAATCTGCTGCAGAAAATCTATACAAATGAACATTATAGCAGGGCAAAACCACCTACATTTGGAAACGGATAGACTATTTTACCAGCAATTTTGGCATGCTTTGTGACTAATTTCCACATTCAAATGTGACACAGTGGCTAGTATGGTTGGTCAAAATTCAGGTAACGAAGACGTTTACATTTATGTCTTATAGAATAGCATCCAAATGACAGTCTAATTTCTTTCTTACACAATGTGAACAAGGTGAAGACACAAACTCATCAGGAAAACTCAATGTAGGCGCACCATACACTGCAGCCAACACACACTACTGGTGTGATCAGGACAGAAAATGGACTGCAATGCCTGGCTGTGAACCCACATCTAGGAAGTAATTAGATTTGGAAAAGTAGGAATGGGTCCAAGTGGATTACACTGAGATCTCTAATTCCTTAAATGCCAAGGAACAAATGGACAGATTAATTAGAGACACCACATGCTGGAAAATTTGTGAGAGGTCTTTACCAGATAATCTAACAAGGCTCTCCTTAATCTTTTTCATTCACATGGAATCTTTCACCCAGCATAAATATTCTGGAAGCCTGGCTACGCTGTAGCCACATCTGTTAACACTCAGCAGAGACTGCTCATTCTGCAGGATCATAAGTCAAGTGGCAACCAGGCCAATGGAAGTTTTAAATTATCTATGTTTACTGAAAGGACAAAAGGAAGGTAATGTTCCTTTAACAAATTTAACCTTGTTAAAACTGTTTTAGCCAAAAAGGGGAAAAAACACGTGTATAAAATTAGAACACAGCAAAAGTATAAGTGGCTTTCTTACCTTAAAAAATTAATTAGATAGCCACGAGCTAAGAAAGGCTATGCCATTTACATTTTAAAATAATACTAGACATCATATAGGTTAATTTGAAATCCTCTTTCTGTCAGCCACAGACAAGAAAACCAAATTAGTCTTAATTGTATCATGTTTAACATGATCATTTAGAGATTCTTTTCTAATCTAGATACTTTTATAGTTATCACGTTTTTTTACATGAAACCCTTTTTCTTATTTGACTTCTTTAACCCATGGAATGTCTTCAACTGGGTATTTTTATCTTTGGAAATGTTAAGAGTGATGCTACAATTATACTGACGGGCTCTGTGAATATTTGAGTGTCTATAATATTTAACTCCACAATACTGATATTTTTTCACCCATGTACGCTGGTAGCAAACACAGTTTTAATATAAGATAAAATGATTCGGTTTGGTGATAGATAGGGAATATAAATTTAATACATGTATTTTGTTCAAACTGATAGAAAATTATGTTTCAGAGTCCAATAAGTAGCCACAATAATTAATGTATATTACTATATTATTATAATGATGTATATTATGATATATTATGATTTCTGTTGATATTTATGTTCCCTATTTCCTATTCTATCAAGGGTATTTATGTATATATATATATAAAATAATATATAAATGCTTATTTAATCCTTTATGCCCTATCAAGATACTATGTGACTCTTAGCATATTAAAAATACTGGAGTCATAGTCAAAATCTTAAATTTGAATTATTTCTCAGACTTCAGGCAGATGAATTAATGTAGAAAAGTATTCTTAAAATAATTTTAATAACTAAGTTCATATTGAGTGTAATAAAAATTCAAAGATTAGTAGAATGCTTAGAGGAAAAAAAATCAACGTTCAATCTATGCCCTAGAGATAACTACTGCTAGCAGTTTACTGTATATTATTTTATATATTTAAAATGCATAGTGTAATATTTAAATAAGTAAAATATAAATCTTACATATACACATATATATGTGTCGTGAAATTTATTCCATTGTTATTGTGTTTTTATGAGAAGTTAATATCAACATTTAAATTTATTTATTCGTTCTTTCTAAATATATCAGAATTCCAACATATGCTTATATAATTATTAATTCATCTGATTATCTCTTCCTTGAAATTTGTATTGTTTATTTTATTACAAACAGTGCTATAGTATATATCTTTAAATATATAATTGTACATTTGTTGAAGTATCTTCATGTATTAAAAATGTATGAAAATATATTCTTATATTTTTAATTGATAGATAATATATTTCCTCCTCTATATTGATAGGTTTCCTAATTCTTCTTTAAAAATCCTACTAATTGATACTATTACAAAACTATAGGAGAGTCTCATTTCTTCCAACTTTGCAAGCATTATATATACTGTTAATATACATTATTATAATAATATATTATATTATTATTAATATATGTAATGATATGATATTAATATTGATGATAATAATCAAATGCTTGAGTGAATTTGCAACAAAAGAGGTTAGTGCCCTGCCCAGAAGTTTGGTGACTTCTTGCACTGTCTGCTACTAATAATTCAAACCTACAGCCTTCTCTGGAGAATTATTTTTCTCTGTGGAATGGTGTCAGTTGGCGAGGATGTTTCCTTGGATTTATGCCTTCCCCCAACTCAGGGAGCCAGGAACAAATTATATATGGTGGAACACAAAGGCTCTACTCACTTGTTTCAAAAATTAAAATATATAATGTTATTAATTATATATATGATAATATAATTATATAAATATTATAATAATGTATATTAATAATGTATCCATAAAATATACTGCAGATACTTCCTCCCAGTATATACTCTCTTTTTATTTAGTCTTTTCCCATAGCAATTAATTTTTCCACTCAATTTAACTAAAATCCCTTTTTAAGTATTTGGAGTTTTAAGTCTCATTTCAGAAGGTCCTTTCGTTCCCAGATTATGAATGTGTTCTCTTAGTTCCAATCATCTAGAAGCAGAGTCTGAAAGGGGTCTTCTAGTATAAGTGATTTATTAAGAAGAAATAACGGTGATATAGCACCTCTTGTACCTCTTGTGTTTTCCTGGATAGAGCTGGAACCCATACTATTAAGTGAAGTATCCCAAGAATGGAAAAATAAGCACCACATGTACTCACCAACAAATTTGTATTAACTGATCAACACCTAAGTGGATATATAGGAATAACATCTATAGGGTATCGGGCAGGTGGGGAGGATGAGTATTATACACATACCTAATGAGTGTGATGTGCACCCTCTGGGGGATGGTCACACTTGAAGCTCTGACTTGAGGGGGCATGGGGGCAAGGGCAATATATGTAACCTTAACATTTGTACCCCCATAATATGCTGGAAAAATAAATAAATAAATAAAATGATTTCTCTGAACCACATCCTAAGGGCATGAGGAAAGCAGGATAGGGAAAGGAGAAAGGCTGAGCAAGAGGTTTCTTCAGAGGGGTGCCTAGTTTGTCCCGTAATGTAAATTATAGCACAAAATCTGTCCAGGTTTGAGACAGGTGAGTAGAGCCTTTGTATCCCACCATTAGTAATCCGTTCCTGGCTCCTTGACTTGGGGGAAGGCATAAATCCAAGGAACTCCCTGTCCAACTGACACCATTCCACACGAAAAAATAATTCTCCAGTGAAGGCTGAAGTTTTGAACTATTAGCAGCAGACAGTGCAAGAAGTCATCAAACTTCTGGGCTGGGCACTAACATCTTTTGTTGCAAATTCACTCAGGCATTTTTTTTTTCAAAGAGTTACATAAATAAGTGAAAGAATAATTTTTAAAGACTTTTATGAACGGTTTTAAGTTCACAGAAATAAATGATCAGGAAGGATAGAGAGTTCCCATAAACCTCCTGTCCCCACATGTGCACAGCCTCCTCCATTATCAACAGCTCCTATCAGAGTGGTGCATTTGTGACAATTGATGAATCTATGTTGACACAGAATTATTACCCAAAGGCCATAGTTCACATTAGGGTTCACTCTTGGTGTTGTACATTCTATGGGTTTAGACAAAAGTATGATGACATGTATCCACCATTATAGTATCATGCATAATACTGCCCTGAAAATCCTCCATGCTCTACCTATCCACCCCTGCCTCCCCAAACATATATACAACCTCTGGCAACCACTGATCTTTTTACTGTCTTCATAGTTTTGTCTTTTCCAGAATGTCATATAATTGGAATCAAATAGTATATATATAGCCTTCTTAGCTTG
The DNA here is from genome assembly GCF_040939455.1 of Microcebus murinus. Lineage (NCBI taxonomy): Eukaryota > Metazoa > Chordata > Mammalia > Primates > Cheirogaleidae > Microcebus > Microcebus murinus. The sequence continues at coordinate 55,091,264 of NC_134116.1, forward strand.
GCTTCTTTCACTTAGTAATATTCATTTAAAGTTCATTCTTGTCTTTTCATGGCTTGATAATGCATTTATTTTTAGCACTGAGTAATATCCCATTGTCTATGTGTACCAAAGATTAGTAGTTTTTTAAAAAGTTATACGTTTTGCAAATTTTAAAAGATGTAGCATGAGATATAAATATTTCTCTTTTTTCCTTTAAAAATAACCATGTGTATCAATAGCATTAATTAAATTATACATTTTGTCAACAAATTCAAAACACAGCATTTACCATATATTAAATTCTCAAATATGCATAGTTTCTAGTTTCTAAATATTGTAGTAGTTTATACTTCTCTATTTTTCCATTATTATGTCCTTTCCATATGGCTCAATTATGTTTTTAAGCTTATGGGGAAAGCCCTCTTTTATTATTATTTTTATCCACATCTGGACATTGTATTCTTATTCTTCTGGAACAACCTATATTGTAATTGAAGTGTTTATTTAGATTCAATTTTATTTATTACTTACACCTGTTTTGGAAATGATTCACCTTACTTAGGCAACAAGCAAAATTAAAATATATTTTTTAAAAGGTCAGTTGTGTGTGGTGATAAGAGTAAACTTTGATACCTACACCATGATGAAAGCCCACGTATTACACTACTGTGCCTATTCCCGAGCTAGCTTGAGAATTCTAGACTTCAACATTACACTGTTTTATGAGTCCCAACTCAGGACAGAAGTAGTAAATTGCAGGAAACTTGAACAATAGTGGGAAAAATCTCCTAAAAAATAATACTATGGGCAAGAATTATAATATATATGAGGAAGGCCAACACCATGAAGATACCCTACACAGAAAACTATCTGGAGAATTCATAGCTAAGAAATTGATGTTAATGAAAACATTCAATGGACCTTTAAAATATATGTTTAAGTATTCCAAGAAGGAATGATAGAATGAATCTCTTAAGCAGGATTACTAATTTATGAAATAAAAGAGAGATCTAAAAGAGAGTAAGATAAAAATAAAAAATCATAAAGATTAAAATTTTGATCATTGGGGGAAAAATCTCAAATGATTAAATATGTGACTAGTCACTGTTAAAGATGGAAGTATAAACTGGAAGAGAGAAGAAAGAAAAAATAATAAAATATAGCATAGTCAGATTTTTTAAAGAAAACCACAAGATGAAAGAACATTTAAGAGATGTTCATGTAAGATGAAGTATGAAGCTCTATTAATTTGACATTAATTTGAGGATACATTTAAAAATTGAAAAATTTTAATAAGTGAAAATAAACTATGACAATAACATGGAATTTTATGGAGCTTTTAGTGAGATGTATAATAAAGTCTTTACAAAGTTTTAGAGGAAGCTAGAGATAATCTGCAAATTAGACTATGTTAGAAAATATAAATTTAAATATTAAGGGGTACCACTAAACTAATAGATATAAAGTTCATAATTTCCATGCAAGAGTAGACACTAAGGGAAATGAAAAAACACTTGACTGATCCAACAAAAAGAGGATAATCCAAGATGCAAAGAGAAAACGATGATAAAAATACATTAAACAAATCAAAAGTCAAAATAAAAGAAAATGACATAAACATGCCAATGAAAAATTACTCTTTGGGTGGTGGTGGGTTCACATATACTGCATTCCTTGTATTTCCTTCTATTTCAAGCTACATTTATTAGTCTTATACTTCTGGACTCCCACCATCCCTTTGTTCATTCTGTTTAGAGAGTAGTAGTCAGGGGCTTGGAGGTTTACAGCTCAGCCATGTCTTCTTTTCTTTGACTTTGTAATCCAGCTTCCTTTAGGATTTATGTTTTCTGGTCTGTTGCTTCAGGATGAAGTTACGTAGCAGTGTGTACTAACACAGGAAAGCCTGTGGTTGTCTAATACTACTTGAATAGATATGATGGTTCAACTCTGAGTTTCAGAATAATGATGCTCATTGATAGAGCACACTTGGGCCATATTGCCATATCAGCTTTATAGCTAATAAATATTTTATTCATTTACTTTTTAATATTTTTGTTTTGTATATAGTTAATATTGTTTTTGTTTCAATTAGTGTTATTTTTAAATACTATGCTGTAACAAAAATCAGACTTCAAATTATTAATAAGCTTAAATATTTGAATATTTAATATCAAGTTAGTACTGTGGTATACACATTTTTTCAATTGGAAAAATTCTTAAGTTTAAGCAAACTTCATTCACTTCGCTTTTCCTTTAAATATAACTTCCATGCTGAGCCTCTTTTTTTGGAATAGTAATATCAGGACAAACTTTATATAATGTTTTATGTAATTTAAAAGGTCACATGATAGACATTTATGAGATGAGCTGGGTATTCTGTGGTGCTTATGATTTTTTCAAAAGCTGTCTACTTTCTAATACACAAAGAAGCTATTTTGTCTTTTAAATATCACGTTATCTTTTGAGGATGATACATAGTTTATTCTAAAATTTCATCAACTTTAAATAATGGTAGTAGTGTATGAAAAAGAAAAGCAAAAGCAACCTCCATAATTTAGCTTTTTTGCAAGTGGAACATATGGTCAAGTTTATTGGAAATTAAAAGGGAAACATCTGAATTTGGCTGCATATTATGAGAAATTTTACATTATACTTATTGGTTGGCTGAATCCACTACTTGTCAACTCCAATTTATTCTGAAAAAGTCACCTTGCCAAATGCCTGGGTTTTAATTGTGCCCACATTTAGAAATGGAATTCTAATAACAGGCACTGAAATTTTACCATCTCATGTTATTTATGATGGATGCATTTGTATATTCTTTTTTCTGTTTTGCTTGTACTATATTCTCTTTATCTGTTTTTGTATGAGTGGTATAAATGTGGACTGATTCTGGGGAAACTTTGGGTTAATCATATTTTAAGTTATCAAAAAGCAATTGCATACACCCGAAGTGTAGCATTGCATTTAATAGTGGAAATTCTTTAGCAAAACACTGATAGTAGATATGGCAACTGAATGATGTATTTCTGGAAATAGGAAGATGTCCTAGAAGTAACTTGTGGCTGTTTCTAAAGATTTATTAAAACTAAGCTGACACTTGCATCATTGATAGAGGTAATTTTAAAGCTCTTGAAATTCTACTGACCCTAAGATAATGAAACTACCACCTTATACACATTTATATTCTGTGGCATGGAATGTGGCTAGTGGTATGGAATGTGAAATGCTGTCATTATCTTCCAGAAGAATTCACAAAAGTAACTGAGGGCAAATGCATGGACTCTGAAACACTGCAAAGAAGGGTAGATACAGTGCTGAGTACCTGACGAGTGGTTATGTTTAAAAACAAACAATAATGATAAGGGATTATTTAGGCAGTTAATAAATCATGAGGCTCGGTGATGCATACAGCCTCATAACTAACACAGATTTCTTAAAAAGTGTTTTCTTTATCGTGTATCACAGCAGAGAATTTATATTATGCCCTAAAACAAATCAAATCCAATGCATATGAAAAGTACCATGAAATGTACTTAGAAGAGCCTTGCTGAGGTGAAGATATGTGCATATTTATGACACAGACTGCCATGGGCTCCACAAATGAAAGCTCTGCTTATAATCCAAATAACATTTCTAACAGTATTTTCAGATAAGGAGAATGTGTGTTAAACTCCACTCATAAGCTTCAAATCTTTAGGCTCATTCGAAATACAGCTTGTCCATATGAAATGGGATGATTGCTTTATATTGAAATTCGGCAGAAATATTAATGAAAATCCACGATGATGGCTAACATTCAACTGCTTTGAGAGATGCAGCAGTAAACTATGATTTATTAATCACATATTCATGGAAATAGTTTATGACACTGTTCTAGTCCTTCCCTTCTAATACTGATATTCATCAGCACTGGATATAAAGATGAGTTTTCTGGGAAAAAAAGTGTGTGAGACGAGTGTGAGGAGGTAGGAGGATGTATAAAGATAGAAGATATTATGCACAGATAACTTTAGTAGAAGTTGCAAGTTAAAGATGTGAGATTGCCTCTACTGTCAGAATTTCAGTTATTCTTTGGCAACTTCATAACCATAGGTACTAGGCACAATTCTTTGTGTTTTCCTGGTCAGATACCTCTCTCATTGTCTTGGACGGATATTGCAAATCCATTCCCATATAATTAAATTTCCTATTTCATTTCTCTTTCTCTTTCTCTCTCTCTCTCTCTCTCTCTCTCTCTCATACACACACACACACACACACACACACACACACACACACACACCACTTTCAGTAGAGGACTTCATTTGCAAATTCACTAAGACTGCCTTAAACTGTCACAATGTTATATAATAGCTGATTTCATAACCATTGTTTCCTCACATAGAAATGGTGTTTTTCTGATCTTGTAGGCTTGATCTTATCTTTTTCCCATTGGTCCATTCACTATTTTCTATCCATTTCTCTTTATCTCTTGATTACAATTTCCTGTTTCATTGAATACCCATTCTGTTTCTATTTTTCCTATCTTATGACTTACTTCTATTGATATTTAAGCTTTTTTGAGATATGGGATCTTTTATTTTCTCATAGTTTTCATTATTTTTCCCTTTGAAGATTGAGCACACCCTTGTAGCTCAAAATAACAACCCCCTCAGTTAACTCAATCACACACTCAGTACCAGCACACTCAAGCTAATACCTTATGGAGAATCCAGAATTCGGTAATACTATTTTAGAATTAGGAGAATCAGAGATTTACTTCTAAAACAATTTGCCAAAATCTTAGGGAAAAAGAAGGAGACCTCTTCACAATGCAGGTGAATTATAACCATCAGACCTATGTACTTGACTAAGGAAGCTTCTCTAGATGGTCTTTCCCTGACCCCAGGTATGCCCCATGTTTCCAAATATCATTCGTGTTTCTCTGTTCACTGCAGTAAGTTCTAGAGTGAGCTTCTGGTGGCAGCTTTTACTGTGGGCTGATTGAAGGGATGTAGAGCCAGAGAAAAAATTTACACAAGGCTCTGGAATAAGAGGGAGAAACTTTCAGCAAGACTTTCAGTGGTGGGAAGCTAATAACTGCTTATATTTCCCCAGCCTCAGGAGCCCAGAACTTAATTAATCATAAGTTTTGGTTTATGCTATACTCTTTTATTGGTTCAGTCATCATCTGCTTGCCTACTTGCTCCCTTATTTCTTTTTTAATTCAGGATATTATGGAGATACCTCAAAGAGCTAAAAATAGAAATATCATTTGATCCAGCAATCCCACTACTAGCCATCTATCCAAAGGAAAAAAAGACATTCTATAATAAAGACATCTGCACTTGAATGTTTACAGCAGCACAACTGACAATAGCAAAGATGTGGAAATAACCCAAGTGCCCATCAATACATGAGTGGATTAATAAAATGTAGTATATGTATACCATGGAGTACTACTCAACAACAAAAAACAATGGTGATCTAGCACCTATTATCCTGGATCGAGATTGAGCCCATCCTTCAAAGTGAGGTATCAGGAGGATGGAAAAACATGCGCCACATGTACTCACTATAAAATTGGTACTGACTGACCAACAGAGAGGTGCTCACATGGTAGTAATACTCATTGACTGCGAGTAGATAGGGTGGTGGAGGGGTGGGGGATGGGGTCAACCCCCAGCTAATGGAAATGGGTAACACTGTATGGGGGAAGGACACACTTGTAGCCCTGGCATGGTTGAAGCAAACACATTTCATGTAATATTTAACCTTTATAAGTCTTCCAGATATATTTTTAAAGCCTTACTTTGAGCTCATTTTCCTCCTGTTATCGTACTCTTTTTCTACATCATCTTAACATCCATTGCTCTTTCACAGTCAAACTTCTGGGAAAGCCTTTTTTCACTTTCCAACAACCCCCTTACATCTCAGTCTTCTGCCATCCTCAGCTGTCTCCAATCCTTTGGCACCAGGGACAGGTTTCATAGAAGACAATTTTTCCACAGACTGAGGGGCTGGCGGCAGGGGGAACAGGAGTCAGGAAACAGAGCTCAGGTGCTGATGTACAGCCCTGTTTTCCCATCAGGTCACAGATTGGTACCGGGCGGCAGCCCAGGGGATGGGGACCACAGCTTTATTGGATGTATAGTTTGCAAATATTTTCTCTCATTCTGTAGATTGTCTATTAACTATTGATTATTTCTTTTGTTGTGAAGCAGCTTTTTACTTTAAGTCTCATTTATTTATTTTTGTTTTTCTATTTGCCTTTGGGGTCTTAGTCATAAATTCTTTGCCTAGCCTGATGTCTAGAAGAGTTTTTCCTACATTTTCTTCTAGAATGTTTATGGTTTCATGCCTTACATTTAATTACTACAACATTTTTAATGTTTGCATTCTGATTTGGATATCTTCAAACAGCAGGGTTAATGACTTTTCAAAAAAAATAGCCTTATCTTGGAATTCTGCTGCTTATAACATCTATGGTTCCCTATTACACAAAGGGGAAAAATATAGCAAACAAGTAAGCTTGTTAATGTTCTTACATGCTACATGGTTTCTAATCATCTAAATCCTATTGTATTTATCAATCCTCTATCTTGTCAGGTTTATCCACACTGAATTACTTCTAGTTTTCTAGAATGGATCATTTCAGCCTAATTCTCGACTTTTGCACGTGCTAATGTTTTGTTTTGTTTTGTTTTTTCTTGGAACACTCCTGTTTCTTGATGTGCGACCGTTACTCAAAGGTCAAGTCTAAACTATCATGATGCTTATTTGGGAAGCTTCCTTTAGTATCCAGGCTTTTAGGAGACCTATGGTCAATGTTTTCTTGAAGCACTGTATGCCACCACCTCATTAAACTGTATTGAGACTGTGTGTTTAGCTGTCTGTGCTGTCAGCTGAGCATAATGTGACTTGAAGCCAAAGGCAATGTTTTAGTCACCACTATATATAAAGTGACCACTACTGTGCCTTACACATAGTTCATTTGCAATACGGATTGTTAAATAGACTCTAATGACTAAAACTAAACTTTGTCCCACATATAACATTTCAGTTATTTTATTAAATCCCAGAATTGCTTCCAATAGTTGATCTACTTGCTCATTTCCCTTATTTTTTAGATTGGTTGCTATATTCATTCATTTAGCGAGCATTCATTTAGCACTCAGAGTAACGTGTGCAGCGTTAAGCACTGGCAGTACAATGAAGCCTCTCTTGGTGAGAAAGAAGGACATATTACTGCCATCAGCGGAATGTGACAAATGACAGAAGAGTCTAGTATGAGATCTATCCAAATATCTAATAGCAGCAGTTGAATTATTTGGGATGTGGAGTGAGTGAGGAAGGAGGTACTGGTGACAAGAGAACATTTCTGGATGAAAAACAACAATAGATTGAGACATGATAGTTAAGTGGGAGCTAGCCAAGCAACAAAAAGGGAATGGGAGGGTTATTTCAGATGATTCTATAACACAATGCCAGTAACTTTTTCTCTTACCCACCTTCATTTTGCTTTCACCATATTGGCTACGGGCCCATGAGAAAGCAACCCTTGGTCCTGTGACCATGACAGAGCTTTTGGGGGACTGGAGTAAGACCTGTCTGGTGCCACACTTGCAGGCACAGGCTGTAACAGGTGATGCTGCTCAAGTTCTGATTTAACAAAGATAGCGGTAGTAGAAAATGGTTAAGCACAACTAGTGAAACTTTAGAAAGACCTGATACTTTTCACAAATACTTGATTAAATTTTGTCTGGAGATTAGCTTCTAGTAGACAAATTGAGAGAGAAAGAATAGAAATAGAAATAAAACAGGAAATGCAATACAAACATGAACAAAAACTTGAATAACAACACAGATGCATTTTCCAGAAAGTGGGAGTTAGATCTTTGATAGAACAGGAATGACCAATAGTATAATGTATAAAATAGAGGTGTATTTCCAAAGGATTCTGGATATGAAAAGGCTATGGTCAAAATAGTCAGAAACAACTGCAGAGGAATTTTTCATGGAAGGAAAAATGGTGACACCTTTTTCATGGTGGCCCTCAGTCACTAGAGGCAATGCTGTTGCACAGTTGAAAAGCAACTTAAAACCCATTCTCCTCAGTCTTTAATGCAGCATGTCAAAGTGTGTGACCTTGGGTAGGAAAATTAACAACACTGCCTCACTTTTCTCATTTATTAAATGTGGATAATCCTATTTATGGAGATGATGTTAAGATTAAGCACTAAAATTAAGTTTTGGCTATTATGATTCACTTATAGGAAGTGTCTAACCATAATCCTATAAAATCTGATAAGAAAACTAATACAAAGTAAGGTCTAACTCTATGATATCTTCATCAGATTTTTAAAAATATGATAAAACTCTTTTCTGGCAGTTGATTCTTATTAACTTTTAGGTACATCTAAGATAAAAATTCCTAGGAGTTGGAAATATAATATCTAGGGAGCTAAAATAAGTCTTAGCAATATTAGAGCATAGGATGATGTGAAAAGTCTATATATCTTAAGGATTATGTAGTAGTCTCATAAGGAACATTGTTAAAAACTATAAGCTACATAAAATATGTATTAATCTTTTTTGGAGGTAACTTGATAAAATAAACCTTTTACTTGCCATGAAAGAATAATAACCAAAATGTTAGTGCTTGATTAGCAAAAGTTGAAGATCTTTTGTTAAACATTCTCCTTTGATTCATTCTACACCTAATATATATTTCATGGTTCATATATAGAGACAAATGACTTATATTTGAGATGTACTAAGCCAACTGAGGGTTTGTCACTCAGAGGATTGTTAGGAATTTTCATTTTTTTTAATGTGATCAAGATGGTTGAAGGGTCCCTTCCTCTTAACTTTATGCAGGCTTCTTCCTGATTTAAGCCCCTGACCTCCCTTTTCTTTGAGCATTTACTTTAGAAAACTTATAATTGCAAATTCTTTCTCTGCCTTTTTAAGATGTTAATCTTCTCTTAGCCTCTTGACAATTTTATAACCCAGCAATATCTTTCTCCAGAACTTGAGAGCCATCCCTTTGAAATGTAATTATTGAAGAACATAGCGCCCCCATCTCCCAGTCTCTGTGAGAGGGTAGGAGCCTAACTTGGTACGCTATAATTAGCAAATACACAAGGCCTAATCACATTGACACCCCTTCTCCATCTTACAGGACTTTCCCATTAGCCTACCCCAGTGCTTAAAAATAGAATCCCAACTCACTGCCTTCTGCTTCACAGGAGCTGAATTGTCTCTTTCTCCTACTAAAATAGTCTTGAATAAAATCTTCACTGCTTATTTAACTTCATCTGATGAAACTGATCTTTGATAACTGTGAATGGTAAATTGTTGACACACTCAAAGATTATCCCACAAAAGCTAATATTGAAATATTACTGATGGGATATGCTATATTTAGGTTTCATTTCATACATTAAGGATTTGGGTCATGAATTGAAGAGCAATTGAACCATCTTCAAAATTGATTCTTATAGAATATTCAAATAAATTAGTATAAAATTTAGTAATTCTTAGATAACATGTAAGTTCAAAAAAAGAATAACATTTAGTCAATTTTTAATGCCTTTAAATGTGGTCATTTGTGATATTATTTGAAATATGAGAAAGTAAATTCTAAAACTTATTTCTCATACTGTTTCCAAGCAATTGCTCTATTCAGGAATATAGAATTATCTTTTTAAAAATATATTAACTTCCACATAACCTCAACCTGTTTACCAAATTTCATTTTAAATTTATATTAGAGTTGTGAAAGCTTTGAAATTGCTACCTAACAAATCATTCACAGAGTTATTTAAAAATGGCTCACTTCTGATTCACTTCTACAGCATTGTTACTAGAAAACTGACATGTAATAGAAACTTGGGTTAGTTTCCTTGTGCTGGATAAATAAATTAAAAATTTGTTTTTTATAAAATTAAAATACCTAAAAAATTTTAACCTAAAATTAGAAATTAACATAGTGTAGGGAAGAATGTGCCACACCCTTTTAGTAGCTTGTACACAATTCTACACTGAATGGTTTCCAAGCCACAGAAATATGTGCTAACCATCTATATTTTAAAAGACAACTTGTCTGAAAAACCAAAATAAATCTGTGGCCACTTCCTCATGCTTTATCAATATTTTCAGTAAATAATTTTCTGAATGTCAATTGCAGATTGTTTATATATTAAAATGCCTTTGTATACCTATAATTTGTGGTATAGGTAAGGTATACATTTTCTTATAAATTGCAAAAGCTAGCTTATTTGTGGATTAAATTTTAGAGCAGCTTTAAAGTAGTGCTTTCTCAATAATTATGCATTGTAAAGTAGAAGAACTAGTTTTGAGGAAATAGAACTTTTGGTTCCACAAATCCCCTCATTTAAAATGAAACATTTAAAGAAATAATGTAAAGGGAATTCAGTGATAATAAGAATATTTTCATTTTGATTTACTAATTTATAGCAAAACTAGAATACTATAAGATGAATATCTTTCTGAGAACTACTTGAAAATGTGAACATCTGTAACATTAACTGTATTTTAAAAGCAGTAAGGTTGTGCTCTCTATAAAGGTAGTCATTATGAAACCTTCCAAAAGCAGACAACACTTTCAGTAATGGAAAAAAACACCAGATAAAATTATTTGGTTGGAGTTAAATATAAAGACTAAATGGAGAGTGATATGTTTAGCTTCAAAATCTATCATATAGTAGAGCATGGTAGGATGGTACTTAGGATACCTAGGAATATAGGTAGTATTAAGTGGTTCAGTTGACACAAGCACAATTTATGTCAATAATATGGCACTTTTGCAAAAATTTGAAAAACTAAACAAAAAGGCATGTTGAATCTTCAGCTACACCAATGGAGGATAAAGGAAAGTTATAGCCCACAACATTCTTTTCAGCATGGACTATATTTGAAGATTCTGATAATTTCATGTAGTCATCAGTGCAACGTTTACAAGGCTATAAATTCTTGAAAACACATAAGACTGCTATTTCCCGATAATTTAAATGTATATATTTAAGCTTAAACCTGAAGAGATTAGGAGATGTTCATATAGGAAACTGTTTTTGAATAGGGTTGCCAGATAAAACAAATAATTCTAAGTTAAATTTGAATTCTAGAAAAATGGTGAGTAATTTTGTAGTATTAAGTGTGTGCAAAATTGCATGGAAAGAATGCATGGAAAATGCTTATCATAAAAGTTATTTGCTGTTTATCTGAAATTCACATATAAATGGATACCTTGTATTTTTATTTGCTAAATCTGGTAGTTAGTTCTATATTTTAAAATACCTTTATATGGATAAACAGGTTTGACTTAGTCTATATACTTTCAGTAAGTAGAGTAATACTTAGCAGACATTATCGGGGGTATAAATGGCTCTAAAAAATCCATAAGATGTATAAAAGTTCACAAACCAGGGGGGAAAAGCAAATAAAACAAAGCACAACAAACAAGTAAACAACAACAAAGCACAGGTTCGTAACTTCAGATATGTTCAAGGAATGGCTTTTAGTTATAGAAAAGATTTCTTCTTCAGATGAGCTATTGACTCAGATGATGACCCTAAATTCTCTTCTATTTAAAGGATTCTATACATCAAGTTTGTAAGGTTATCATATTGGATAATGCAACCATATTTAGTAACATTATTTAGGTGTTAGTCAAATTTCCTGTTCAAAGTATTTTCAATAAATTTCATATAACATCCTATATTACTCTCATCATTTTTAAAGCAAATGAAATAGTTGTGTGTGAAAATAGGAATAATGTTCATTGTGGAATTGAAATGTTTTATCATATACTCAGTAGATTTTTGTTTTCTTAAAAAATGCTCCTATACTTTATTTACAACTATCATTTCAAATTTGATTTCCTGTTTGAGCACTCTTCTACACTATAATTTTTTATTAATCTCCTGAATAGCTTTCCTGTTTTCAATTTCGTTTAGTTCTGATTTGATCTTGTTGATTTCACTTCTTCTGCTGGGTTTGGGGTTGGTCTGTTCTTCTTTTTCCAGCTCTTTGAGTCGTTTCATTAGATTGTCTATTTGTGATCTTCTTGCCTTTTGGTTATAGGCATTTATGGAGATAAACTTTCCTCTCAGAACTGCTTTAGCTGTGTCCCAGAGGAGTTGATAACTTGTCTCTCCATTGTCGTTTTCTTCATAGAAGTTTTTTATTTCCATCTTGATTTCTTCATTTACGAAGTAATCATTTAGTAGGAGGTTGTTTAATTTCCACGTTTTTGTGTAGAAATGTGAGTTTCTGTTAGGGTTGATTTCTAGTTTTATTCCACTGTGATCTGAGAAGGTACATGGTATGATTTCTATTTTTTTAAATTTCTTGAGATTTTCTTTGTGTCCTAGGATATGGTCAATCTTAGAGAATGTCCCGTGAGCTGATGAGAAGAACGTATATTCAGTGGATTTTGGGTAGAATGTTCTGTAGATGTCTGTCAGACCCAATTGTTCTAGAGTTTTGTTTAAGTCCATTATTTCTTTATTAATTTTCTGTTTGGAGGATCTGTCTCGTGCCGTCAGTGGGGTGTTGAAATCCCCGGCGATTATGGAGTTGCTATTAATCCATTTGCTTAGCTCCAGTAAGGTTTGCTTTATGAATCTGGGTGCACCTAAGTTGGGTGCATATATATTTAAAATTGTTATCTCTTCTTGTTGGACTGTGCCCTTCACCATTATATAATGACCCTCTTTGTCTTTTACTACTTTTGTTGGTTTAAAAACTAAATTGTCTGAAATTAGAACTGCCACACCAGCCTTCTTTTGGCTTCTATTTGCTTGGAATATTGATCTCCACCCTTTTATTTTTAGTCTATGTGCATCCTTGCAGGTTAAATGTGTTTCCTGAATACAGCATATACTTGGCCTGTATTTTCTTATCCATTCAGCCAGCCTATGTCTCTTGAGTGGAGAGTTTAAGCCATTCACATTTATTGAGAGAACTGATAGGTAAGGTAGATTACTGATCATTCTGTTGGGTTGGATGTTGTTGCTATGATTTCTGTCTTGAGCCATTGTAATATCTGGCCTTTAATATCTTTGGGGTTTGGTTGTTTTTATATCCGTGGATTATTGTTATGATGTTCCGTGCATAACGCTGTTTTAAGTACTTCTTGTAGGGCTGGTCTTGTCTTGGTGAATTCTCTGAGCCTTTGCTTGTCTGAGAATGTTTTTATTTCTCCTTCATATATGAAGCTTAGTTTTGCAGGGAATAATATTCTAGGCTGGGCATTGTTTTGTTTCAAAAGAGTGAGAATGGGGCCCCAGTCTCTCCTTGCTTGTAAAGTCTCATTAGAGAAGTCTGATGTTATTCGAATTGGCTTTCCCTTGTATGTCACTTGCTTCTTTTGTCTTACAGCTCTTAGAAGGGCCTCTTTAGTTGATACTTTGGTCAGTCTGATGACTGCATGACGTGACGTCTTCCTGTTTGCATTGAATCTCCCAGGGGTCCTCTGGGCTTCTTGAACTTGTATATCGAGATTTTGAGCAAGGCCTGGGAAATTTTCCTCTATTATATCTTCAAAAAGCTTGTCCAGCCCTTGAGTGTTGTCTTCTTCCCCTTCGGCTAAACCTATGACCCTCACGTTAGGTTTTTTCACATAATCCCACAGCTCTTGTAGGCTTTGGTCTTTTCTCTTGTTTCTCTGCTCTATTTCTATGACTGATTTATTTAATTGGAAGGTGTTATCTTCAAGCTCTGAGATTCTTTCTTCTGCTTGATCTACCCTGTTCTTGAGACTTTCCACAGTATTTTGTAGTTCTCTGAGTTGATTCTTCATCTCCAGGACTTCGGTTAAAGTTTTCTTCACTGTGTCAATCTCTTTGTTGAACCTTTGTTCCATTTCTTGGAGGTTTTTTGTGTTTTCTTGGTGTTGGTTATTGAGTTGTTGTTGCAGCTGGGTGAGTGTTCTTATGATCCACACACGAAATTCCTTTTCTGTCATATTGGTTGCCTGATTTTGGTCGGTGTCCGTTTCTAGGGGGCTGGTGCTCCTCCTTGGGGGTGTGTTTTCCGTTTGGTTCTTCATATTTCCTGAGTTCTTTCGCTGATTTCTTCCCATGTCGATCGGTTGTTGTTTCTTTCCTTAGGTTATTGTTTGGGTATTCACACACCTTGTTTAGTTTCTGAGGCGTTAGGTGGTGCCTGTGGGTGAAATTGGACCACTCCCTGTATATTGAGTCAGTGGATGCCGTGGCAAGCCTGTGCAAGATGCTGTCCCTGTCAGTAGGTGGCGTTTGCTTGGAGGAACAGGCTATGGTGTTGATTTTGAGTCCTGTTATCAGCTCTGGTAGAGATCTGCCTGTTTTCTGGGCGGAGCTGGGTTGGATAAGCCTGCCCTCAGGCCGTTAGCAGGGGTCAAAGTTCTGTTCTCAGCTTGGGTGTGGGGGTGGGGCTGTCTGAGACCCGCAGTCTGCAGCAGGCCTCGCTTCTTTCCACCCGCCCCAACTCTGCAGCTACTCCTGGGCCTCTGCCAGCAGGCCAGACCACAAGCCACCAGGCCTCCCCGGACTGTGGTGCCGGCGGGGAGGTTCCCTGCACAGGAACGCCACCTGGGTTGGGCGCACGGCCTCCTCCTGGGAGGAGGGTTGTCCTCTAGGGCGCCGATCCGCCCCTGGAGGCACACAGCCCTCAGTAGGCTGTTCACGTATAACCCTTCTGTGCCCCGGGCAATGCTAGCCCTCGGTGCAGGGGATCTGGTCTGCAGGTCCGACCTCTGGGTCCCAGAGTTCAAACTGTATTCCCACCAGGGAGAGGATTTCCGGTCCTAATTCACCCACAGGGAGCCCAAGCTGGGTCTATGTCTCTCAGCCTCTGAGTCGGCACCGTTTTCCTGGGAACACGGTGCCAGCAGCACCTGGGAGGGCGGGCGGGGTCCCAAACGGGAAGGTCCCGTTCCCTGGAGGTGCCTCCGGCTGGTGGCTGTATTGTCTCTCTGGGCAGCCGGGTAGGGTCGGCGGAGGGGAGGGGGAGGCAATATGGCGCCTGCCGCGTGGCTGGGGTCCGTGCACACGGAGGTGCCCGGAGGAAGTTGGGAACCTGGTGCCTGCTACAGGCTCACTGTTGGCAGGCAGCGGCAGTCTCTGGGCTGATGTCCACAGGTCTCTCCACCCGCTGGGGAGCCCACCAGCAGTCCCGAATGCAGGGGAGGGGAAACAGCGGATCCACCTACCCTTGCCGCTGGTCTCCGGGCTGCTCCGGTGGTCTCAGCCTCCAGTTCTCCTCCGCAGCCTCCTCCCGTGGAGTCTCCCGGGGTCTCAGGTACCCCTCCTTCCGGCCCTTGTCTGCTGTATGCTCGTCTTCTTGCTTCTTTCCTCTAGTTTCTGCTAGAATCGGTCTTTTCTGCAGAGACCCTCTGTCTGGAGGTGTTATTCGTCCGCCATCTTGCTCCGCCCCTACACTATAATTTTTAAGAATACAAATACTTCAACACTTTTTTCTTCAGTATATTCATAAATCCTATCTTCGAGGATTATCTGCTAATTTTTTTACAATAGCTTTAGATTAATAAAGTAAACACAGGAATGATATATTTGATATAAAATAATTATCATTGCAGAATTAAAATAATGTAATTTTAAAATCTAATCACAAAATAAGTTATTTGACTGATATATTCTAAGACAAAAATGAAAGTCTTTTAAATATTAAAGAATGGATTTTGTAATAAGACCAGATTTTGTGTATTCCTAAAAGGAGAGCCCAGATTGGAGAGAGCCTAACTTAAAGAGCAATAGTGTATATTTAAAAATGAATAACCGTAGGAGTGTGTTACTTAGAATTTATAAAAATGATTTACTGTTGATTATAGTCAATTTGGTGTTTGTGGAGATTGAAGGAGGTGGTATTTTAAATCCTAATACCATTTTGTTTTTCATTGCATTAGGTAATTGTGCTCCACTTCAATTACATTCAGTATTATTTCGCCACATGTATCTTAGCACTTTATACTTGAAAAGCACTTTGCAATCATTTGCTAATGAAAAGTATTTATGAAAACTATTCTTTTCCTCGAGTTGTCATGTTGAGAATAAAAACTTGAAATCTCTTATAAAAGAAAGAAACAACTTAAAAAAAAATAGGACCTAAATATCAGAAGTGCTAACACTTAAGAAGAAAATCATGTCTTCCAATAGGAAACAAGGAATTAAAGTTTATTGAGAGAAATCAGCTCAGGCCAAGAAAAAAATACGGAATTCCTGTATATGTTAGACAAAGAGGAGGTATGGTAATACAGAGGGGGAAGAAAGCATGTTTCTTCTTGTCAGAAAACAAAACAAACAAACAAAAATCCAGATAGTGTAGTTCAGGAGATAGAAAAGAAACGCAAAATATAAAGGGGAAAAAAAAGATGGAATCTATCAATCTTAGTTTGGAGTATTAGGGAATACTTCTTAGAAGACATCTCATTTGAAGAGTAACTTGAATGAAGGCAGATTTTCAATAGTCAGAGATGGAGAGAATTGTGTAGAAAAGGCCGAAATATGAGAGTGCGGATGAAACATAAAGGAGGGAAAGAGGAGGATTTTGGATATTGTCAGTAGGTAATGAAATCATCTACTGAGAGTGGGAGCAGCACTGGCTTCTGCATAATTGCTACTATTTCTGAATTATAGCATTCTTCAAGTATCTAATAAGCTGGGCTAGAATCGCAGTGAACTTGTTGGGAGAGAATCTGAACATATTGGGTGAAATTTCCACTAAGCAGAAGCCCAAAGTGCACTAATAGGGAACTGGTATTAGTCCAAGCACAATTAGTCAAAGCATCTACTAATTGTACATGGCCAACAATTAATCTACAAGAGACAAGGGGAAAAAAAATAAAATCGTTCAGTCCTCAAGAATGAGAAATATTTGGCAAAAGTGACTAAAAGTATCTAAAGTATAACTTGAAAAATTTATTCCTTTGAATGTGGAACAAGCAGTTAAATTGTTATATGCATGATCAAAAAGACAAAAGACATGCAGAAAAATCATGAGTTAGATATTTATATCAATTTTACCTCAAGAAATTACACTTCTTTCTTCAGTCTGACCAATATAAACAAATGCTATTTAGAACTATCGACATAAATTTCATTTTATATGTAAGTCATTGTTGGCATATTTTCCTCTTAATATGAATTCCATGAAAAACTAATCTCATGATATGTTCTATAGATAATAATTTATGAAGCAAAATAATTTTTGTAAATTTTACCTCAAACAGAGTCTTAGAGAATCACTATAAACACTGAAAACTTGAGGGTTCTTAGAAATTTATAGTAAAAAAGAATATTTATTTTGATCTAGAATTTTTAATATATTTGCAACTAAAAAATCTCATTTTTTAGACAAATAACATTTTTTAATATTCAGTGGAACTCTGGCACCCTGAACATAATTTGTGAAACACTAGGAAATTGAATTCAGGTGCTTCAATCTAATACTTATAAAACTAAATGTTGTAAGTTTCAGTCATTCTATGCAAATAAAAAGTAGGTCTACAATAAAAAATAAACCAAAAAATAACCACTCATCCATAAAAACAAAAATAAACATATGACTTCCAACAAATATTTTTCCTTAGAAGGTAAAGTACCCTACCAAACAGCCTTTTAAATGGTTGCTTCTTTTCAAAAGAAGGATATTTTATGTGGGTCATTTCAACTCTCCAATGTTCCTGGAGACAATAGGGAGAAGAAATATATGTTTTGGTAGTATGTTCCACATTTTTCTCCTCTTTTTTTTCTGTGACACTAAAGCTTGTTTTCTATGAATTTTCAGAGGAAAGAAATGTCAAATGGTTTCTACCTCCTTGTAATTCCCATTATTATAATAAAGATAAAGGGAGAAAAAGAGGAAGAGAAGGGAAGTAAGAAAATGAGGAAGGGAGGAAAGAGAATAAGAGTGAAAGGCGATAGTAAATCCCTAGTGTATTACTGACAATAAGTAAAGGTTCTATTCATTTAGACCTTTTCACTGTTTCATATCAACTGCTGAAATTTTCCCATAACTTTTCTTTTTGTCAACCTATTCTTGTTTATTTTCTAACTACTTTCCATCAAATATCTGTTCAGTATTCATAGACTTTTGTATGTGTGAGTGAGTGAATGTGTGTGTATGTGTGTGTGTGTGCACATGCTTTATCATATGTATATTAATAATATTTCTCACTTCATTTACCTTACCCTAGTTAGGTTTGTAGCACCCTTAAGAGTCGTGCCTACACGCACTGTCCATTGCTCACTTCCCACTCACTCTTAACACTCTCTAATGTGGCTTCTATAGCAAATAAACTAGTCTTTGTAAAACTCTGTTCTTTGCTTGCCATGGCTTCCATCTTGGGCTTTTTTGTCAACTCCTTTCACCTGCTGTGCTGAATTGATCTCCTCTTATATAGTGCTTTTGAATTATGCTTATATACCAAAAACTCCTCGGTTTTACTTTTATTTTTTTTAATTTCAGAATATTACAGGGGTACAGATGTTTTGCTTACATGAATTACTTTTGTACAGTTTGAGTCAAAGTTGTTTACTCATCACCCAGATAGTGTGCACTGTACCTGTCAGGTGTGAAGTTATCCATTCCCTCCACGCCCTACCCACCTGCTTGATTTCCATTGAATTTTACTATCATATGTACACATGAGTGTTGATCATTTAGTTTCAATTTAATAGTGAGTGTCTGTGTTGTTTGTTTTTTCATTCCTGCAGTACTTCACTAAGGAGGATGGTCTCCAGTTTCATCCAGGTTGTTATAAAAGGTATATGTATATTAATATACATATGGTTCACCATATGTATATGGTGAACCATATACATGGTTCACCATTATTTTTATGGCTAATACTCCATGGTATACATACACCACATTTAATTAATCCACTCATGTATTGATGGGTACTTGGGTTGTTTATACATCTTTGCAATTGTGAATTGTGTTGCTATAAAACATTTGAGTGCAACTGTCTTTTTTATAAAATATCTTTTTTTTTCTTTCTTTTGGATAAATACCCAGTAGTAAGATTGCTAGATCAAATGGTAGGTCTACTTTTAGTTCTTTGAGATATCTCCATACAACTTTCCATAGAAGTTGTACTAGTTTGCAGTCCCACCAGCAGTGTGTGAGTGTTCCTATCTCTCGACATCCATGCCAACCATCTGTTGTTTTGGGACTTTTTGATAAAAGCCATTCTCATTGGAGTTAGGTGATATCTCATTGTGGTTTTGATTTGCATTTCCCTAATGATTAGTGATGTTGAGCATTTTTTCTTGATTATTGGCCATTAGTCTATCTTGTGGGTCTGACCTCAACACCCATTTTCTCAAGATGGAATCTTAGTTGAGAAAGCCTTATTAACCTAAATGTTAGCAATATGAAACACTCTTTTGTTCACTTCCAGATCTCTGATTATTTCTCTGCATGTAGTACTCCTAAACCCTCAATCTTGTGCTAATTTCCATTCTTTCATTATTAATGAAGCAATGAAAATTCCTCATTCTAGATCTTTCCAACCTCCAGTACCCCCAGCCCATGTTAGGCTCCTTTGCTACATTTCCCCATTATAGCAGCTATCAACGCTGTTAGATCTATTTGCCTCCCTGAAAGAATGAACCTTGTACGGGAAAGGAACTTGACTTAATCATCCCATACACCCCATGCCTATAGCAGTTCCTGGCACATAGTGAGTACTCAGTACTATTGGTTAAATATATCAATAAATAGCCTAATGTATTAAAAGGTTACTTGTTTCTGTGTATCTCCAATTCAAAGGCACTGCTGTATTTTAGGCCTCTAGGAGCAAATTCCTTCTGAAGAATGATTCTAATCATTCTAATCTTGCTCTGTAAATGTCTGGAGCTGCCTTCTGAGTCAGAGAAGAAAAGGCATCGAAAAAGAAGAAAGAGGAAGGGAGGGAGGGAGGGAGGGAGGGAGGGAGGGAGGAAGGAAGGAAGGAAGGAAGGAAGGAAGGAAGGAAGGAAGGAAGGAAGGAAGGAAGGAAGGAAGGAAGGAAACTTAAAATATAAGACATTGGGAAGAGTAATGAGGAATTGATCAGTTATTTACCTCAAGGTGGGGCAGTAAACTTGTCAGGCACCCACTAGGGAACTGATCTGGGAGGGAAAAAGTGAAGAGAAAAAAACCAAACAGATGTTTAGTTTTCTGAACAAATGCTTGGGGAAATCTATCTTTTATTTCATTGCCATAGGCTATAAAGAAATCTGATATTCATATAAAGCATAAATTGATAAGAAGTATTTTAAAAGCATAAAACATTATCTTGCTTTTTTAAAAAGAGAAGATATCTCAATTTTTCAAATGGTTTATGTGTAACTCAATGATAGCTTTAAAAATAAAATATTTTAAATACTGTAATCCTTATCTAATCCCCAACAATTTTCTAAATTAGATAAAAAGGGATTTGTATCCAAGGACAAGAGAAACCAGAGAGAGAGAGTCTAGCAGAGGGCAGACAAATATCACTAATGACCAGAAGGGAATGACTGTGCTTTATTCATACCAAGCAGAATGAAAAATCAATTCAATGTTTCACCAGAAAGCACAGGAGCTTTTTTTTGTGCAGCAGAAAAGTAATCAGAAACATGGGTTCCCAGGAGCATTTAGTCATCACAGATGTATAGAATGTGCAAACAATTGTAAAGTGTGGAAGGGAGACTAGAAATGAGAGAATTGTAGAAGCAGGGAAAAATCGTAAAAAGCCTATCACAGAAGGAGTCTTATGCTGATTGCTAAAATTTACCACAAATAATTGCAGCATAATGTAATACATATGAAACTTCAAAACTTATCAAATGACTTTTGTTGACAAAGCAAATAGCAAATATATTCTCTTATGTTAACTGGAAGAAGGCACGAAGAAAATGCAATACAGGTTATAGGACTGAGAATCATGACTGTTAAAATTTGAAGGAGACTTGAAGATAAATACTAATAAGTAGGCTGAGAGTTGAGACATTTTCTCTAAACATGAGCCAGATCAAACTAAGCTAAACAAGGGCCTGAACTTAGATGTCACTTTATTTTTATGCACTTCAGTGTTCCTTACAAAATGATAGGTTCATTTTGCAGATGAATTCCAACTTCTCTTTCACCAAAACTTTCTGCAGTCGGAGGGATGAGCCTGTTGCTCACTAGTGTTACCCTGAAATTCACTGATTGATTACATATTTACTGAGTGCCTATTATGTGTGAGGCATTGTGCTTGATTTTGCAACCGTTAGTAAGAAAAAAGCAAATAGAATTTGGGCTTCATGAGTGCAGGCATTCCTCATTGTTCAATTTGGCGTCCCTAAAATCACTCAGTTTTTTGTTTTTTTTAATTATTTCTGTATCTTCCCATTATGGTCGTTTACTTGAGTTTCTCAATTTTTTCCTTAAATCCCTCAATATGTCAAATTCCACATTAACTGTTTCTGAAATTCCAGATTTTGATTAAATTCTACAATTATATTTCTCCTTTTCACCAAAGCAGTTTCACAGTGAAATACGAGAACCCTCTGAGCAGTGGAGTTTCAATAAATGTACATTGAATTCCAGTCTCAACTGAGATATCAATATGGCTTAGGAAACCATTTGTGTCTTGTTCATCTCCTTTCATTATCATTAGTACGTGATGAAGCACAGAAAGCAATACCAAGCTGTACACCTACCTACAATATCCTCACCCTCAGCATATTATTTCACTTATTCCTTTATAAAGGGAAATTAAGAGATCAGGGTGTGTAAGTCATGTGTGTTACACACAAATCACCTAATCATCTCTATATGTAGTTCTGTTCTTCCTTCAATTTCAGACACAGTGATGCTCCCAGTCTCTCTCTTTTATTTTGCTCTTCGTTTAAGTCAAATTATTTAATTTTTGTTCTCATTCTATTCTCTTTTCTCTATGGTACTATTTTTTTTTTTTTTTTTTTTTACCAATTTTCCTTTCTCTTTTAAATATTCAACACCTCCTAAGCCTACTGTTTTTTTCCCATCTACTTATTCTTCCAGCAAACTCAAAGTCCAATACCATATTTTGATAAAGGCTTTCTGTCTTTAGTTGGGTAGTTTGTTTCTAACTCTTTGTACCACAATGCAGAAATTATGTGTATACTTAGGCCAAAGAGCAGGCTATATGACCAAAGTCATGTAAATGAGTAGTGCAATTAAAATCTCTTCTGATTTTTGATTTACATAATATTTCTGCTGCGTAAAATGGATTACAATTAGATGAATTGTTCCTCTGTATATGACTTTTCTAACATACTATGAAACACCTCGAGGAAGAGATTTTCTCAGTCTATGTGCCATTTCCCAGCTATGTAGTTGAAATAATTTCTTAAAACTATATATAGCACATGAAAGAATAAATGAATACATTTTTAAAATCTCAGGGGAAGTCAAAATTGTTCCTAACCACCCAAATCCCCTATCCATCCTTTATGTTTAGGTTTGTGTCTATAAAAATTATTCCTTGTAAAAGAATATCTTCCACAAGGTTTTAGCCTACAAAATGCAAGGTAGAGACGGTCTCTCAAGATAGCCAACTTAGAAAAAATCATCATTCATTTTAAAATATGTTATAGTGATCAATAAAGTAAACATATGATATATTTATTTAGAAACCACAGAAGGATCTTCATAAAAAAGTTCATTCCCTTACTTCTTACCACTGTCTGGGCACTAGTCTTAGTGCATTACCTTCTTCCCATATTGTAAATCATGAGAATTAATTTTCCACTTTATCTGCTTGCAAGAA
Organism: Microcebus murinus; assembly: GCF_040939455.1. Lineage (NCBI taxonomy): Eukaryota > Metazoa > Chordata > Mammalia > Primates > Cheirogaleidae > Microcebus > Microcebus murinus. The sequence goes on from NC_134116.1 coordinate 55,114,017, forward strand.
GCAGAGAAGTAAATTTCCAAACCTTTATAAATTAAAATAAAGAAGATATGGTAGTTTTAATCCAAATATATTTGATACACTAGGACTAGTATCACAGATGCCAATTTGATTTTTGAAGGCTTTGGGAATGTCTTCCATTGCCATCTCACTGTCATCCTTGGTTCAGCAACCAAACTTTATGTGATACCAACATAGGAACCCACAAGTTAGTGCTCTGCTTGAGAGATGACATATCTTTTCTCACCCTAGGAGTTTCATCAAATGTATTTTTTGCATAATTATTGCTGGCCCTCAAAATAATTACCTTCCATCTCCATATTCCTGTATTCTCCATTCCCACCCCTGGCCCTGTTCTGGGTCTTGGGATCGTTTCTCTGCCATTTCCTAGTAAACAGGTAATGTAAGTAAAGAAAGCCATTGGCTTGATTGCTAGAAGTAAGGAAAATCTTGCAAATGTTGCTGCCAGCACGATCAATATGAATAACATATGATAATTGAAATAAAGCTTTGTAATACATTGTTGTAACTGTCAACCAGAAATAATACGTATAAATCAGGGCCAAACAATGTTAAATGTCTGAATCATGTAAAAGCAAGTTTAGCTATAGATTGAAAAAAATACTATGGCTTCAACAATATAGGAACTTAATTCCCCCACAAATAAAGAAGTCTGAAGGAAGCCAACTGAGGGCTTGTCTGATGGCTTCATAACCATCAGTGGTCTATATTCCCTCTATTCTAACACTCTCAGCAGGCATCATCATCCTAGCTCATCACATTGTCCAAGATTCTTCTGGAGCTCCTGCCATCGTATCTGAGTCCCAAGCAAGAGTAAGGAATAAGGGTCAAATATTATGCCCAGTTTGAAATTTAGATGGATAGATTCCAAAGTAATTGAGAGGGTTTTTTTTCTTTTTGCTTTGTGAATTTATAATTATTACATTAAACTTAACATAAGATAATGTCTTTAAAATGGGATAATTTAACGATCATTGTGCCTAATTATGGATCACTAAAAATGATCTGAATATATAACAGTAGTCATGCTTTAGGCTTGTATTTTCTTTGTTATGGATGTGGCTTGCTTTTAACATATGATGTAGTCATACTATTTCTTTAAGTGTTCTAGTTTCTTATATGTATATTACTAGAAAGAATGTTTAAAAATATTAAAATATAACTATATAATTTCATGTGGATTTAATGATGCATAAAACCACCTAAAGTCTCAGCCTTTTCACATTTAGGCAAATTTAAATGTGTGGTGATTCTGAATTAATGAAATGCAATTAAAATGTTCTGAGACATGCCACAGACACATTAGCTTATATCATAAATGACTTGTCATACATTTTATAACTGTTTCTGAAGGAGTATAGAAACCAACTCTGCACATTAATTCAGGCTCCAGAATTCAAACATTAAATACCACTAAAAATAAGCAAATTAAACATAGATAAATAAGAATTTCAATTAAAATGAATGTTTGATTAATATTCTGCTTAACTTGAAGCTATTGCTCAATAAATTCTTATAATTTAAGATCTCACTAAGACTTATAACTAAAATTCATTATACTTTATTCATGGTTCAAGTTTTATAGCAAATATTGTATTCTGGCATAAAGTTATTTGGGAAGCGATTCTAGGTTTGTCTCCCGGATAAAACTCAATGCAAACTTACTATTTCTCTTGAGAATTTTTGTTTCTGAAACACTTACAAACTGCATCGATGTTGCAATACACATATATTTTAGAAAAAGGTACACTGGGATTTTCTTTAAGATTCACATTATAAATTAATTACCTAATGATCCAAATTTTGAATATAATATTATTTGTTATGAGTTTAATATTTATCACATGCATTGGAAAATAAACAAGTAAACATTGACAGTCAACAAAGTTAAAGATTTTTTTAAATAATTTGTTGTTTAAAGAATCCAGACAAAAAATTATAACTAGGCATTCAAATACCCTATTTAAGTGCTTTGAAGAATAACAATAAACGATTTTGCTTAAGTTCAAAACAGTATTATTTAAATAGCCTATAATTAAGTCCATGACATTGTCAAATGTACTTCATAATAGAACAGCTGTCACAGTTTAATTATTATACTTTAGGTATTACTATCTTCTTCACACATTAACTTCAGTGGATTCTATGAGAAGAAAAATACTGCAAAGCATAAATGATCAATCATCATAAAATTTCTTTGCTTGATTACTCTTTCTCAAGGAAAAAAATAGTAAATCCGTGAAATATAGCTCATGAGAGCTTTAAAAGCAAAGTGTGTCTAGAATTCGCCTTCCAAATTTGTGCTTAGGCCTACTCTTCTCTCTCTTAGTCCTTGGACTAGTTCTGCAAATTCTTCCCACTGGCTCTCTACCTGGGCTCCATACTTTTTCTTAATTCACCTCTTGCCTTATTTCCAATTCCTCTGTAAAATCACCAGAGATCTTAAAGAAAATGAAACTCATCTAGTAAACCAATAGGAAGAGTCAATGACTTTTATAGGTTTGATATTTTTATACTGTTTCTGGGAAATTTACCATTTAATGGGAGGGACCAAGCAAGGCAACTAGTGGAAAAAGATTTTGGGGGTTAAAAACACGTATTCCAGGTACACTAACTTAAAGCACATAGGCACTTGTCCACCTTTTTAGAATCTAAGGCCGATTTAGTCAAATATTTGGAAGCCACTTTTTCAAAATGAATCAGATAATACCATACCTTAACATAGAGAACTTTTGTTGCCCTACATTTCTGTGATTTGCTATTTTGTGGGTAATGACTGATGAATTATGCCACATTGTCTAGTTGTATAGAAAAGAAGATGATGAAGATTACACTGAGAACTTTGAATGTTCATAACTGGGCAAACACAATATATACAATATGTGACTTTTTTTTAAAGAATGCAGTATATGAAAAGAATAGCTAAAGCTACTTCTGTAGCAAAGCAGCTCTTTCAAGGTTTCTTCTATAGCCTCCCTATTCAAAATGATCCCACATAACTCTTCAATCCCAGTGGATATGTGAATTTAGTGGTGTCTGTATAGACAAGAGCTGTAAATGTCATGCCTGATTCAGTCTTATCTAAGAGGAAATAAAGTAATTTTTTTCTAAGTAATAATGAATAACCACACTGGTTAGCTATGGTGTTTTTAAAAAAGTTCCTGGAAATATATACACCTATGTGTAATGATGTAGGATGCAGCAGAAGAAAGATAACATATGTCTTATAAATAAAAGTGATATTGGTAATGAAACCAATAATAAAACTGATAGAGACATGTTGTAATCAGAATAGCTTTATCTCATTTATAAATAGCCAGTCATAGTCTCAGTTTAGACACTGATTGTTTGGGGTTGGAAAACCTCTGGATGGCCATAGCACATTAATAGACCTGGAAGTGGCCTTCTAAGCGCGCCTGTTGTGTTCTGGTCAGGAGATGTCAGTCCATAACTAGCTCAGGTTTGACAAAAAGACTTAACCTCAGCACTTGTCATGACAGTTAGTTAATTGCTGTAACTTCTACCGTAGATTGTAACCATCATAATTATTTTCCCTTTAGAAAATAGCTAATGAAAGATATGAATGTCCATGAGAAAAAAAATAGTTAAAATTAAGAGGACCGTCATTTTCAGAAGTTGCACTTTACAAAGCAGGCTGTGGAAGTGATTTTCTCAGGCTCCCTTCTGGCCAATTCATGGAACAGCAGTAATCAATCACAATTGTTTTATAGAATTGAGTTGCTGGTACCATGTCACAACAAACTGATTAAACCCTCCCAGAAGAAATCACCAACTTTATTGGGACTAATGGTATCTAAGATCTTAAGTTAGAAAGCTGTTTTCACTTACCCTTCAAGGAAAAGTCTTGCTTCTGAAAACTCAGCAAATCTGACTTAATTTTTTTTTTTTTTTTCAGAATAGACCTTATCCAAGTAGCAAACTAGGCCATTTTTAGGATATCAAAGGATATTGTGTTTTGAGTACAATAGTGACAATCTTCCTTTCAAAATGTTTTACTAATTAACTCATATTGCTGTAGACCGTGTCATCAAATTAATATTGTCTATCTTTTCTCACGTATATCTACTTCTCTTCTTATTTTAATATATTTAATATGGCTGTTAGCCCAGTTCTTTGTTCTTTATTATATGATTTGAAAATATTATGTGTGGTTTCAAAACATAAGTATTGTCAATTTTTGATGCCTCATGTTATTCAATAAATGTTACTTAACATCAATTTCTCAGCATACTGTTCACTTCAATGAAAGACTGAGCCAGGATTTTTCTCATCTACTGTAATGAAGAGATAATAAGGCACATGCCTGGGCTCAAACCAATAGCATACTTTTTTCCTATTTTCTTCCTTCTTTCTCTTGTCCTCCCTTTCCTTGCACCTCCAACTTCCTGTCTGTCCCCTTCTTCCTCCTATTCTACATACACCCTTGATTATGACAAAAGCTGCACAGGCAATCTGAGTCCTAAACTAGTGTGAAAATTATTTATTATGCATTTTAAAATGTATGTTATCATCTACTTAACATTGAAAATTTTATTTTTATAATTATGTAGGAACAACAGAGCTCAAACATATGACATTCTGAACAAATGGATAATGGTTTACTTTCAAATGAAAAAAATAAACTCTCTATTTAAAACATCAAAAGCAGCTAAACAAGGAGGCAAAAGAATTATCTTTATTTTTTTAAAGAATAATATATCAGACAACTCCTCTACTGGAAGGAGCATAGATGAGGCACCAAAAGATCATTTAGACCATTGCAATTACCAATTTGTGATATAATAAGGGATATGGCTGTGACTATAGGTCCAGGAAAGAAGATACAATTTTTAAGAGACTTTTTTGAGGTAAAGTCAATAAAATGATACAAAATGAACCAACATATATATGATGGCACGCTAAGAGAGGATTTTCAAGAAGTAGATAGTAAAAATAAGTATAAAAATGCAATGTGTAAGTCCTAGATCCTGAGAAATAAAAATACACTCTGGGTATGATCATTGATAGTTGTAGATATGAGATTATGAAAAAAAATTGAAATTTGGATAGACACAAGATTTAAAAAAAATGTGTGTGGTACATTTATCACTTCACACACAAAGAGCTAAAGCTCAGAATGGTTTTGTTTCTTTGTTGTTATTTGTTTTGTACTGGCCTATGATCATACAACACATAATGACTGAGTTAATACTGCCCCCTAATCTTACAACTCAAAATCTGTGGCCTTTTCTACTAATAGACTGCATTAAACAATAAAGGTAAGACGGTCATTCTAATAATTTCAGATTTGAAACCTGATAAAATATAACGTTGTTAAAACCATTAAAATATGAGCATAGAATGACAAAACTCACTTGTAATCAGTTGACAATGGATCCAGAAGAAATTTTAAGAAATATTATATGTTCTATAAAATAACAATACCTATCATTGAATTATAACTGTAGAAGGCAGAGAAACTATGGTGGCAAACAAATTAACTTCTCATGCTACAGCAAGACATTCTTTTGGTAGCAAAATGTATATACATGCAACTACAAAGTGAAACAAGATTAATTTCACAAAATAAATTCTTAACATGAAAAAGCAAAACTCTTCAATTACACAGATAATAAAAAAAAGAAGACTTTAGAGAAGCATCTTTTATGTCCTATTCATAGGCATGGTAATGAAAACATAGAGGTATAATGTAATCCTTTGAACAGTCTTTAGGTAAAAGTTAATTACCATTATGTATGCTTTTTGATTATCTTTAGTTATTTTGATAAGATTTTCTGCATAGAGTTCCAGCTTTGATTTTGAATTTGATTCAACTTTTTCAAATAGACCTTTATTTTTAATTTTCAAGGTTTGTTTTCTTGTTGACATTGTATAAATCTCTAAGTTTATTTCAAATTTTAATTCAGCAAGTAATAAATAGCACATATGTCATCAAATCTATATACTGTATACTTAATATATGACTTTTCAGCAAAAAAAAAAAAATGCTAGAGAGTACTTTTGTCACAGTAGCTACTACTAACAGCCCATTTTACAGATAAGAAAACTGAGGCAGAGTGATGTTAAATTACTAGTTCAAAGTTATACAACCAATAAAGAGTGGGTCTCCAGAGTATATGATCATGTTAATTAATTTAATTATCACAACTACATTCATAGGTGTTTTTTAATTTCTCATTTCACAGATTACAACTCTCAGTTCCAGCTAAGTGTCAAAGTCAGAACTGAAATCTAAGTATGTAAATTTTTTGACTGTCTTAAAGACCTCTCAACCTTAGCATTCCCACACTGTAATTGGAATATACTCTTCTTCCTAAAATTTACTGCTCCTATTATATTTTCCAGTTAAGTTAATGATAGAAATTGATTCTAAAATAGCTTCCCTCTTTATTTTCTAAATTTCCCCTTATCCAGTTAGTCACAAAATCCAAAATAACTCTGGAATCTGCACCCACTCTGCAGCCTCCATTTCATCTCCCTCTCTTCTGGTTTAGACCTGTATGTCCTGTTTCTCTTGGACTATGGCAGGGGCCTTCCACTGGTTTCCCTTTACAAAGTTTCTTCCAACTCCTATCCATCCTAATTTCTGGAAAATTATATTTCTAAAATAGAGATTTGTTGTATTATTTCTCTTTGTAAAAAGCCATTGACAGTGCCTTGCTTCCCTTTCCTATAGAATAAACACTAAATTTAAGATGAATAATGGGACTTTAGAGTTGCCCACAAGTGAGATGGGTATGGCTATTGTTGAAGCAAGTTTCATGAGGAAAGATCGCTTTAGAATATATAGCACGTGCATTAGACATCTAAATAGAGCTGTCAAATTAGCATATGCATATATAAACTTCAATTAATTGTGAGATAGTTTTATTGAATGCTATATAAACAAATTAAATAACTAAGAAAATGAGTGCTGAGATAGAATGACTGATGAGATAAGAAGAAAACCAAGAGAAACTTGTATCCTGAAAGACAAAGGAAGTAAGTGTATCAGACAGGAGGAGATGACTAACATTTTCAAATGCTGCTGGTAGGTAAAGTAAGGGTTTCATTTTGAATTGAAATTTCAATTTAGAAAGCACCTAGAATAGAAATTTTTATGGACTGGTGGGTTCTAAATCTTTATTGGAGTGGTCATAAGATAAATTGGAAAGGAGGAGACCCAGAGGTAGTGAGAGTGAACAACTATTCTGAGGTATGATTTTGACACAAAATAGGAACAAAGAAATGGAGTGCTAATTGGTATGGGAAGGCAGGTCAAGTATTCTTTTCAAGAAGTATTCTTTTCAAGTATTCCTTTCAAGAAGGTCAAGTATTTCTTTTCAAGAATATACAAATATGGTACCTTCATACTGATCATAATAAAATTCACTATTGCAAGATCATGGAAACAACCCAAGTGTCCGTCAATTCACGAGTGGATAACTAAAATTTGGTATATGCTCACAATGGAATACTATTCAATTCTAAGAAATGACAGTGAATTAGCACCATTTATGCTATCCTGCATTAAGCTTAAACCCGTTATCCAAAGTGAGGTGACACAAGATCAAGAAAACGGGCTCCACATCTACTCGCCATCAAATTGGTACTGACTGATTAAAGCTATGATGCTCAAATGGGGATAGTGCCCACTAGGGTTTGGGGGAGGGAGAGATACACATCTTAGGGTTGTGGTGAGCATAGTGGGGGGGGGTAGAGGGAATACATCTAAACCTTCCAAGGGAAAAGCTAAGATATACAATGTAACCCAAAGGTCAAAAAAAGGGAAAAAACAAACAAACAAACTTTTATCGGGTGGTGGGCAGGCAAATGGGAGGGGGGAGGAGGGGAAGAATTTACACTTACAAAATAGGTGCGAGGGGGGGCCATGGGCGTGAGGAGGAATGGCAGGGGCAATATATGTAACCCTAACAATATTTGTACCCCCATAATATGAAAAAATTAAAAATTAAAAAAAATAATTTTTGAGATAGAAAAGTTAATGATGTGAAAGAAATAGTGACTAGGAGAGGATTTATGGAACTATGTCCTTGAATAGGCAAGAGGATTTGGAATCCTGCACCCCAATGAGGATAGCAATTAGATTGAAACTTTCAAATATTAGCAAAGGTAAAATAATAAAAGAGCAAGATGGGTCTGCAGATACTTGTAGGTTAGTAAATATAGTAGCCAGTTTTATGGATGTTCCCCTCTGTTAATTATTCTTATTTCTCGATGAAAGAGAAGTAATGTTATTACCTGGAATTAAGGTCAAAAAGGGAACCAGTGAGTGAATGGACATGAAATAATTAACTTGTTTGAATTTTAAACTTTTGTGAACATGTTTAAATTATGGGTGATGTACACACTATTTTTTATCCTCAGTCTATCTAAATACTTAGAATATATATTAGGCTAGGGTCTTAATCCATTTTGTGTTTTACACTGCTATAACACAATATCACAGATTGGGTAATTTATAAAACACAGACATTGATTTCTCATAGTTCTAGAGGCTGAGAAGTCCAAGATAAAGGCAGTAGGTTTAGTTGTGTGGTGAGAGGAGAAACACTTTGCCTCCACATGGCAAAAGATAGAAGGGCAAGAGAGCCAAAGGCTGTGTGAAGCCTCTTAATAGGGGTCTTAATCGCATTCATAAGAGGAGTCCTCAAGACTTTATTACCTGTTATATGCCCCCCCTAATTACCATCCCTCTGGCCATGAATTTTCAACACCTGAATTTTGGAGGCAACACATTCAAATCATAAGCAGCTAGTAATAACAACAGCAATAATAATGCTAAAATAAAATAGCTTACATTTATCAGGTTATTATTATTTGCCAGCACAGTTTGGAATGCTATATATGAATTAACTAATTTAATCCTCACAACAAATCTAAGAATTGGTCAAGAGAATATCCCTATTATACAGATAAAGAGATTAGAATTTTAAAAATAATATTTTACTCAAGATCACACATTTAATGGGACAAGTTATAACATTTTCAGAAATTGTCTGAATAAATTTACCAGGACTCCAAAAGGTTGACAGCTTTCAGGACTCAATGTTAAAGTGTTGGCCACTTTGGTACGAGAGAGAGATGATATTTTGGAACAGAATTTAAGGATCTACCCAATGCCCTTCATATCATACTTTATAAATGACCATGTATTTAAACTCCGTATAAGGATTTTTCTATATTTATAAACAAGCACCAGGGGCAGGCAGTGTGGTAAGATGTTCTTCATAAAACAAAGTCTTTAAATGTTGTTTGAAACCATCTTAAAAAGAAAACCTTAAATATACTCCTTCAGGTCAGGGTGTACATCTTAGAGCCTTTTATATCTCCAGCAACTTGAAAATGATAGGAATTTGTTGTTGATACTGATTATGGGGGTGATGATTTCATGGCTTTTTAAATCCACATCTCTGTATGCAGATAGCAATCACCTTGAAAGACTGATTGTTAATGTTCAAATTGCCTTTTGTGCAAAGCTGACAAATTTTAGACCAAATTGCTGTTGGCTATGTTTTCAGAAAGGTAGATCTTAATAATGACATTTAATTTTTCTTTTTGAACAAATGAATGAGTTTCAAGAATGTTTCTACAAAGACAGAGTACTATATAAATTCCACATGAAAGCAAATCCTAATTTAAAAAATAATACCCTAATGGTGCCTAATTACTTCCTTGAGAATAAGCAGCAACCTAATTAGTCACCTTTATCTTCATATGCACCTGGAATAGCTATTGTGAATAGAGCATACAAAGCAGAGTCCATTTTTAAAACAATACTCTGCGGTATAGAAAACCGAGAAGGTTTGGGTTAGGAAGGCAAGGTAATTTATGACAAATCATTACAATTTCTAATGGTATTTGATCCACTTTTTGAGGAAATTGATAAAATAATTAACAGCGTTTGGAACACTTTCCACTGAATATTACAGTCATGTGCCACACAATGACATTTTGGTCAAAGATAGACCGCATATATGATGGTGGCACCATGAGATTATAATACCCTATTTTTGCTATACTTTTTCTATGTTTAGATATATTTAGATATAACTATTGTCGACAATATTCAGTACAGTAACATACTGTACATGTTGATAGACTGGCAGCAACAGGTACCTACATGTGTAGTAGGCTATTCCACGTTGGTTTGTGTAACTACATCCGATGGCATTTGCACAATGATGAAATCAGTTAATGAAGCATTTCTCAGAACATACTTCCATAGTTACATGACACATGACTGTATTTTCCAGTTAAATATAAAGCATTTCCCATAAGTCTAGATTAAATGCCGTTTGAGAAGACAGTGTATCTGTATACGTCAGACATTTCACTGCCATACCCGATGGCAATTATTAACTCCAGACTTTGAGATTTTATCCAGAAAGAACTTGGAAATCTCTTCTCAGTTAGAAAATGTCTTCCCAGAAATGGGTTGTGAATAGGATAGATTAACCAAACTGACAACCACTCCAATTCTAGATGAGTTCCTGGAAGTGATCTTTTGCAGACAGAAGGCAAATGAAAGTTTCTGCGTCTTCACCACTGCCATGGTGAATGTCTCAAAAAATCAATTTGTACAATATCCTATAAAAAAATCAATGTGAGAAAGGCAAGGAATATTTTCTCTTTGATCCCTTCAAAACAACAGTTTTTACCTACACTATTGATACTTTAAATCTTTAGTGATATTAAATTGGTCATTGTACCCATGTGGAAACAATTCTACTTCATGATAAATTACAAATGAGTTACCATGAAAAATAGGACAATTTTTCTGATTACTATTGACTTTTTCTTGGTAATTACTTTTTGAGATTCTTTTTTACTAATTGCTATGTAGAAAATTGTCAAAAATTTAGCAACTTAAAACAACATGCATTTATTAATGCACAGTTTCTGTAACTGTGGAGTCTGATTGATGCTTAGCTAGTTCCTAAGTTTGAAAGTCTCACAAGTTGCAATCAAAGAGTCAGCCAAGGAGGGTGCCCAAGGTGGCTGACTAGATGCAGCTAGTATGCTACTTGTGCATGGTGAGGAACCAAAATATTGAGTAGATGTTCACACTTCAAATAGACTGCTTAAGAGAAAACACTGATACTCAACAGAGAAGCAATGAGAGGCACTGAGAATAAAGGAGAGGAAAGTGACACTGACAACTTGGCTAAGATTGATGAGCTCTGGGAGCAGCACCTGGACGCAGGGAAATGGGAAATGAGAAACATCCAGGATTCCACATTCCAGCCACATACTTTTATAATCCCACCTACAGGAGAGCCCCTGGCCCCTTGCAAGCCTTCAGACTGGCATCGGGAGCTGCATGGAGGTTGAGCAGAAGGATCACTCTAACTCAGGTGGAGTGCTGTAGGCTTCTGAGTCCTAGGCACCTGCAATATGGTCCCTATTTGGGAGCCCAGCCCACAAAGCTTTGCATTCTGTCCCGGTGACACTGCTGTGACCACAAGCTACAGGGAGGGAAAGCAGAAGCCAGGAGCTTTCACATGCCCCAAGGACAAATACCACCACTACTGTGAGACTGAAATATGAGCAAACCTTGATCCAACCACGGTGAGGCCACCCTACCCAGTACCAGGCCCACTGTGCAACCGCTGCTGATCCTACCTGTGTATTTCACAGGTAGCCTAGGGAGCAGCCCGTCCCTCCCTCCCTATTATAGCAAGCACCTAAACCCAGAGGCCTAAAGATCAGTCTGCCAGCCAGCACAGCCCCATCTCCCTAGGACTTAAGCATGCCATTCAGGGACCTGGAGAAGATATTTGTGATATAATCTTGAGCAGGGGAGGAGCCCCCATGACCAGAACTGAGAGGAAACTATGTATGGATTCCTACTGAGTCACCAGAGTTGGGTGCCACACCCTTCATAGAAACAGAGGAGAAAGGTATGACCTGGGAGCCATAAAATATTTGCAATCTAAGCACAGAATGCTTGGGACTCAGCTAGCTGTTTCAGTCTGCTGCTGGTGGAAGATCTGCTGGGTAAAGATAGTGGGTGCTAGGCAAGTCCCACTATCACCTGCTAGGCTGTGGATCCCAGCCTGCCCTCTCTCCTTCAATACAGGCTCCTTGATAGTAGAGGTGCTTCTGCCCCTCTCTGAAACATTGCTCCAGGGGCCTAATAACTGCCCTCTGACCTTCCATCAGGGATGGTGTTTGTGCCCACACTTGCAGAACCTGAACATGGGCATTCCTGACCTAGCTCCACTCAGCCTTGCCCTCCCCACCTGCCTCGGTGGCAGAACATGGACAGGGACCTGTGGAAGTTTTATAGCCCTGCCCATCACCTGGGACATCAGAGTACTTCTCCCAGTTAACAACGACAAAGCATGAATCCCACTGCCATTACCACAGCTGCCTCCCTCCTGCAAGTGCTACCTACTGGCTGGGAGGTCAACTTGAACATTCCATTAGAACATCTGACAAAATTGCACAGGGCTTGGGTAGGAAACAAGATTTCTGCATCCTCAGCTATCACCATTTCCCCCAATACTCCAGCTACTCAGGAGGCCATGAGCTCACTTACTCACCCACTACATTACTACTTACTACATCTGGCATTTGGGAAAGTCACCACAATAAGGTTATCTATAACTAAGAAAATCATACAGAGTCTATGCCACTCCCTAGCCACTCATGTCAGGGCTGGTGCACACACAGGGCTGATGTATAAGCCTAACATTGGGAAAAACAATAGGGTCCTGCCCAGTCCAACTTGACCCAACTATGCTCCCCCTCTGGGGCTGAGAGCTGAGCTTAGGCTACTGTGCATACCACAGATCAGACCAAAGCAAAAACACGAAGAACTTCTCCTAGTAAACAAAGACAAAGCATAAATCCTTTTTCTACCACTGCAGGCTTTAACCTGCTCTTAACTGCAAAAGCCACCTACTGACCTAGAGGTTGAACTGCACCCAGTACAAAACTTCACAGAAGTACACAATACTACAGAGTAAGAAAAGCATATTGAGACTCCAGTCATCACAGCTTGACACAAGGCAGTGAGCCTGCTCACATTCCTAAATATTGCTACTATAACCAGTATTTGAAAAAGCCACCACACAAAGGCTATCTATAGCCAAGAAACTGGCACAGAGGCTTTGCCACTGAAAGTGCCTAGAACCAAAGACAACACCACCCAACATACAATATACTATTTCCATCTTCAATGGAAAAAAATATTCTATTCAAATGAAAGTAAATTCAAATATAAGATGAAGAGATAGTTTATCCAGTTGAGAAGGAATCACAAAAAACAATTCTGGGAGTATTGAAAAACAGAGTGTTGCATCACCCTCCATAGACTCATACTGACTCTTGAGCGATGGATCCTAACAAAAGTGAAAATTTTGAAATACTAAATAAGTAATTCAAAATATCTATTTAAAATAACTCTGTGAGATCCAAAAGAAAGTTGAAAACCAACACAAAGAAATCAGAAAAAAACCAAATCTGGATATGAATGAAAAAGTTACTAAAGAGAGATTTAGGAAAAAGCACACAAACAAACAAACAAAAACAATGGAAAAGAACTTCTGGAAATGAAAGATTCATTGAGGGAATTACAAAATACAGTTGAAAGTTTCAACAATATACTAGATCAGGCAAAAAGAAAGAGTTGTAGAACTTGAAAATAAGTCTTCTGAATTAACCGAGTCAGGCAAAAATATATACTTTTAAAAAAAGAACAAAATTTTCAAGAAATATGGGATTATGTAAGGTATCCAAACCTATGAGTCATAGACAGTCTTAAGGGAAAAGAAGAAAAAATAAAGTGTGGAAAAGCTATTTGAGGAAATAATTGAGGAAAACCTCCTTCATTTTGCTATGTACTTAGACATCCACATATAAGAAGCTCAGAGAACTCATGGAAGATACGTGGCAAGACAGATGCCACAAAGTCATCACACTATCTAAAGTCAACATGAGGAAAAAAAATTCTAAAAGCAGCAAGAGAAAAGCCTTTAATCACCTATAAAGGAAACCCCATCAGACTATCATAAGACTTTTCAGCAGAAACCTTACAAGCCAGATGAGATTGGGGTCCTATTTTCAATAGTCTTTAACAAAACAACTGTTAGCCAAGAATTTTGTATCCTGCTAAACTAAGCTTCATACATAAAGGAGAAATAAGGGTTTTTTGAGATATGCAAACACTAAGTGAATTTGACACCACTAGAACAGTCATACAAGAAATACTGAAGGAAATTCTAAACATGGAAGTGAAACCTTGATGCTCATTATCACAAAAACACACAGAAGTAAAGTCACAGGACTTATAAACCAATTGTATGATTGAGACTACAAGGAACTAGGTAACAATTAACATTATGACAAGAAGAAATTTTACATCTCAATATTAACCATAAATATAGGTGGACTAAATGTTCCACTTATAAGATATAGATTGGCAGAATGGATAAAAAAATATGATCCAATAATTTGCTGCATACAAGAAACTCATATAAATAGTAAAGACTTTTAAAGGTTCAAGGTAAAGGGGTGGAAAAGATATTCCATGCAAATAGAAGCCAAAAGAGAGGAAGTATACTTACATCAGATAACAAAGACTTTAAATCAATAACAGTAAAAAAAAAGAACAAAGAGTGTCATTATAAAATGATAAGGGGATCAATCCGACCAGAGGATATAACAATCTTAAATATATATGCACCCAACATTGGAGTACCCATATTCATAAAACACATACTACTTGATACAAGAAAAGAGATAAACAAAAATACAATAATTGTGAAGGATCTTAACACTCTACTGAAAGTGCTGTACAGATCATCAAGGCAGAAAATCAACAAAGAAACCCTGCACTTAAATTGGATTCTAGACCAAATAGAGCTAACAGACATTTATAGAATATTCTACTCAACAACTAAAAAATACACATTATTGCCATCAGTGCATAGAATATTTTCCAAAATAGACCATATGTTAGGCTACAAAACAATTCTTAATAAATTTAAAAATTTCAAAATGATTTCAAGTATCTTCTAGGACCACAATGGAATAAAACTAGAAATTGATACCAAGAAGAAATTTTAAAACCATATGGATAGCTGGAAATTAAACAACCTGCTCCTAAATCATCTTTGGGTCAAAACAAAATCAAGATGGGAATTTAAAAAATTTGAAACAAATGATAGTAGAGACACAACATATCAAAACCTATGGGAAAAAGCAGTATTAATAAAGAAGTTTATAGTGTTAAACACCTATTTCAAAAAGAAGGTAAGATCACAAATTAAAAACCTAACATGGCTCCACAAGGTATCAGAAAAACAAGAACAAACCAAATTAAGAGTGAGTAAAAGAAATAACAAACATCAGGCGGGGCGCGGTGGCTCACGCCTGTAATCCTAGCACTTTGAGAGGCCGAGGTGGGCGGATCGCTCAAGGTCAGGAGTTCGAAACCAGCCTGAGCGAGACCCCGTCTCTACCAAAAATAGAAAGAAATTAATTGACCAACTAAAAATATATATACAAAAAATTAGCCGGGCATGGTGGCGCATGCCTGTAGTCCCAGCTACTCGGGAGGCTGAGGCAGTAGGATCGCTGAGCCCAGGAGATTGAGGTTGCTCTGAGCCAGGCTGACGCCACGGCACTCACTCTAGCCTGGGCAACAAAGTGAGACTCTGTCTCAAAAAAAAAAAAAAAGAAAAAAAAAAAAAGAAATAACAAACATCAGAGCATAACAAAATGAAAAATACCAATACAAAGGATTAACAAAATGAAAAGTTGATTATTTGAAACAATAAAATTGATAGAACTCTAGTTAAATTAAGCAAGAAAATAAGAGAGAAAATTCAAATAAGCACAAAGAGAAATGAAAAAGGAGATATTACACCTGATACAACAAGATACAAAAGGTCATTTGAGACTACTAAAAACACCTCAATACCCACAAAATAAAAAACCTCAAGAAAATGGATAACTTCTTGGAAACATACAACCTCTCCAGACTGAACCAGGAAGAAACAGACCAATAACAAGTGATATTAAATCAGTAATAAGGAAAAATATCCCAAGAAACAAAATCCCAGGAACAAAAAGATTCACAGCTGAATTCTATAAGACATACAAAGAATTGGTACAAATCTTCTTACACTGTTCCAAAAATTGAGTTGGAGGTCATCCTCCCTAACTCATTCTATGAAGCCAGTATCATCCAGATACCAAAGCCGGGCAAGGACACAACAAAAAGAGAAAAGTACAGATCAATACCTATGATGAATATAGATGCAGAAATCCTCAATAAAATACCAGCAAATCAAATCCAACAATGCATCAAAAAGATAATATGCCACAATAAAGAGGCTTTCATTCTAGGGATAAAAGAATTTACATAAATCAATAAATGTGATTCAATGTACACAAATCAATAAATGTGATTTAACATACAAACAGGAAAAAAAACAGCTGTGAATTTATAAATATGTATTATTTGACAAAATTAATAGTATCAAACGTTGATTATTTTTAGAACCTAGATGCATGCATGTTAACAAAGAAAATTGAAGTCTATTCTACTACTACTTATCAACATTTATATATATATGCACATGCATGTGAGTGTATATATATATGTATATGTATAAAGTTTCATATCTTTCTTAGCTTCACAAGTACATGAGATGTCTGTCACATGTAAAATTACTGGACTCCATTAACTTTATTTCTGAAATGAATAGCTCTTCAGAAAGAGTAAAATGTTGGTAACTATGTGAATCTTGTGTAGTTCTGGTCCCCATGGTAACAGAGGTTTGTATATTGACATCAGAATCTAAGAGACCATAGAACTACAGAGTATTTCAATTTGTGCTAAGGAAAAAAAAACAAAAAGAGAAATGCACAGTCCTGAAAAAACACCATAAAATGGCTAATATCCTATGGTGTAGGCATGAATTTCTGGTTTCCACGAGGAGGAATTTATTCCTAAACTCATTTCACATCATTCTCTTTACCTTTTACTCACTTGGGAAGTGAAGAGGTAGATTGAATTCACTGAAGCAATTTGGGAAAACAATAACTTAAAATGCAAAGCTAAATGTTACCTTACTCATTCCTCTCAGCAATTAGCTGCTCACAGGGAGCATATGTTCATCTCAACTCATCCAGGCTGTAAGTTATGCAGGGGCCTATTTTACAACACTCTCCAGAACATCTACCATTATGTAGAATAGAGGCAATAAGAGTGGGCACCTTGTCATTTTCTGGATTTAAAAGTATTTTCACATTTTGTATATGTTTGAATATGACACTTGCTGTAGGTCTTTGCTGGACACATACATAGTAATGCTGGACACATAAATAGTAAGTTTCTTTCTATTTATCACTTCTTAAGAAGTACTTTAATAATAAAATCATGCCTATTTTTGTCAAATGATCTAATGAAAGTACTATATTTTTTCATTTTTCAAATAAGCTAATGCATCACACTGTATTTATAGTTTTCTTTCTTTGGGAAGATTTAAAATTGACCCAGCATATGTGGAATAAACTCAAATATATCATAATATAGTCTCCCTTATTTTGTTGGTTTTTCTTCACTATCTTACATATTTTAACAAATTTTAAATTTATATTTGTGGATAAGATTGGTCTATTATTTTTTTTTCTTACATTGTTTTGGTTGTTGTTTAGAATTCTCTATTCTATATGTAGATAGAATTATGTATCTGTATTTACTTAAAGGCATGGTGACAATCACCTGTAAAACTTAATCTGGATTAAAGTTTGTAGTACATTCTTAGGTTTTTAATTTTTGAAAAAAAATGTAGATTTTTTTTGTAATCATCCTTAAAAGAGACTTTACCTTGCACATAATTTTAGTTTCATAATTATTACATCATAGTATTTTGAGGATATTATACAGTCTTATAGCTTTTATAATTATTTTTAAAAGTTCATTTAATAGCATAATTATAATTCTTTAGTGGTTACATCATTATTTGTTGACTAATTCTAAAAACTTCCCTTTGTTTTTATAGCTTTGCAGTGTCATAAACTGTGATTAAAATTCATTGTGATACCTGAGGAGCCATGTCTTTCATCAGTTCTGTTTTTATATCTTGAACTTATATTTTGGCACATGTGCAATGACCCTCTTGTCTTCTGGTTACTTCTCATACCTTTGCTTCCATCTTTCATAATTTAAGACTTATTCAAATATTAGTTTACATATTCTATTTAATATTTACTAATTATGTGGCTTATGAAAA
Organism: Microcebus murinus; assembly: GCF_040939455.1. Taxonomy (NCBI): domain Eukaryota; kingdom Metazoa; phylum Chordata; class Mammalia; order Primates; family Cheirogaleidae; genus Microcebus; species Microcebus murinus. The sequence goes on from NC_134116.1 coordinate 55,132,307, forward strand.
TTTGATTCTTTGTTGTTTCTGCTGACTGTTGCTCATAGAGTGAGTTGTTTTTCTTCTGTGTTTCTCATAATTGTTAATCTGAATTTAATCACTGGAATTTTACCTAAATAAATTTTATGAAGTTCAGTTCTAAAATATATTTTGCCAGAGAGGATTAACATTTGATTTTTCTTAGATATTTGGGAACACAACCAATCTAAACCAGTATTTATTTTTTCACGTGGGAGTACATGATAAACATGAAGTAAAATTTTTCTAACATCAGTTGAATATATATGGAAAATTTCTGAGATCCACCCCCCTATACTTTTTTCTGCTTTTTCCAGAGTCAAGATTCAAAAAGTCAAGTATGACACGTATAAACCTTAGGGACATTTTATTCCTTCACCTTTATATTAAGAGTATGATATTAGATCTTCCATCCTGCTCATTACATAGCTTTAATATTCTGTTACTTTGGTCCATTTAAAACTAAGATTTAAGATAGCAAACGTCCAAAGAGACCTCTAAGACTCTAGTGCTTCAGCATTTTTCTTGTTTCTAAATCCTTGCTTTATTTCTCTCTCTCATCTCCAGTAATTTTCTTTAATTTCCACTGAAATTAACTATATATTTAGTTTTTATTTTATATTTTTATCCAGAATTTTATTTATACTATAATGGAAGGATTTGCTTGGACAATAATTTCCACATTATTAAAAAAAAGAACTAGTCAATAATATTACATTTAAAAATAGATGAATGACTTTTTTGGGGGAATCTTGTATATGGGGTCTTGCTGGATCAGTGCTTGTGCAGAATTTATAGTAATTAAAAATATCTGTAAGAATTATCATAATATTAGTTTGAATGATATGGAATTGCAATTTTTAAGTTCATAAAAACTTAAATATCAGTAATTACATATAATTTAATCTAAATATCTACTATTTATATATTGAAATGAGATGGCATTAAGTCAGTTGAATTAGAATGCTAACATAATAAATTGGTTATTTGTTCTGTTATATATTACTTTTCATTACATGCTATATATTTAGAAATCACATAAATATATTAATGTGATCTAATCAGATTTTTTCAGCCTTTTCCTTTTTCCTAGGGCTTCTCTCTTTCAACACTGCTACCCCAGAAGATCTATGTTGAATACTTAATATGCATATTCCTATATTTTTCTCTGTATACATATATACACACATAGATACATACATATGAAATGTATAGAGGTATTTTTATCAATTTACAGAAATAGCATACGATTTTCTGTATTTGGCTTTTTTGTTTAATACCTCATAAAAATGTACTCATCTATGCAAGTTACTCAATATAATTTTAATTTTTTATTTAACCATTTTTTATTTAATTTTTTATTTAACCATTGAAGTAATATTATGTTACATTAATTAATTATATTAATCATGGGCATACTTTGGTAGAATATTGTGGACCATTAAGAAATTAAGAGAGAAAATGGAAAACAATATTTTAATAGCAATTTAATCCAAAATGTGGTTATCTAAGCTGTTGTGTAAGTTTGAGTTTTAGGAAAAAAAATTCCATTATTTATTGTCATTTTGAAATGGTTCAAGATTATGTACTCTATAACTTCTGAGGCAAGAAATGTAATCTGATTCTGCCTTTTTCTAAAAAAGATCACTTAGATTTATAATTTATTGGCATTGCTACTTGAGTATTTTTTTTTTTAAGTATTAGACATCTTAATTAAAGAGTCCCAATAGTTTTTGAACAAAGAAATATATTGTATTTGTATGTTGTATGTTATTTGGGGTACAAATTTGTAAGGATAGAATGTGTTTTATCTCTGTGGTAATCTAAATGATGTACACCCTAAAAATTGGAGGTTTACGAATAACTTTTTAAAAATCGTATTAACAGTTTTATTAAAGTACAGTAGATACACAAGTTTAAAGTGTATTAAATGTTGAGATATATATATATATATATATATAAGCATTATATGTATATATTGCATATATATATACTGTTAAAACCAAGGTAAGCAAGATAGTAAACATTCTTTTCACCCAAAAGTTTTCTCATAATCCTGTATAACACTTCTATCCTTTCCTTTGACCTACTGTCTCCTCATTGCCAGGCAACCACTGACATCCTTTGAATCACTCTTGATTAGTATAGATATTATGGATTTTAAAAAATAAACAGCAATGTATGTATGCACTCGTTTTTTGTCCAGCTTACTTCACTCATCATAATCATTTTGAGATTAATCCTTGTTCATTCTTATTAGTTCATTCTTCTTTATAGATAAGTGGTGTTTCATTGCTTGGATTAATATACTTATATGTATATTAATATGATTATATAATTAATATTATATTATAATTTTAATATAATTATATTAATATATTATATTAATATACTATTAATATACTTACTTTTATATTTCTTCATGTTGAATTGTTTCCAGTTAAGTGCTATTGCCAATAAAACCTTAATAAATGTTTGGATAAATGGATTGGTTTGGATATAAGCTTTCATTTGTCTTAGGTAAATGTGTAGGAATAGAATAGCAGGGTCATATGATCATGTATAAGATTATATTTTTAAGAAACTGAGAAGCTGATTATGAAAACAGTGTGCTGTATTGCATTTTTAAGGACAAATTATGAGACTTCCAGTTGTACCACATCCTCATCAACACTTGATAGAGTCAAATATTTTTAATTTTAACCAATCTAAATGGTGGGTGTTATACTGTTGTTTTAATTTCAATTTAATCTGAATTTCTCTAATGAGTAGTCATGTTGAACACCTTTGTATCACCTTATTTAGCAAAATAATATCATCTCTGATAAAATGTCTCCAGAACTTTGGCCCATTATGTATTAGGCTGTTTACTTTTTTAATAGCTTTGAGAGTTATTTATGTTAAACATAAACTCTTTACCAGTATATGATTTATAAATATTTTCTATCATGATTTTCCTTCTCATACTCTTAACAGTCTCTTTCATATAGCAGTTTTTAATTTTGATGAGATAAAATTGATGGATTTTTTTCTTTTATGGATTTTGTTCTTGGTGTATCTAAGAAATCTTTTCATAACAAAGGTCAAAAACTTATTCTAGAAGTTTTATGTGATATATTCAGGTTTAGGATCCATTTTGAATTAATTTTTGTATATAGATTAAGTCATGGATAGATATTTATTTTGTGCACATGGATATCCAATTGCTCTTACAAAATTTGCTGAAATTCTTACAGCTTATCTGCTGAATTGCCTTTGCATCTTTGTTGAAAATCAATTGAATATATGTAAGTGGGTTATTATCTCAATTCTCTATTTTATTCCATTGATCTGTTTGTCTGTCTTAGCGTGAATATAATGCAGGTACGATTACTGTGGCTTTATAAGTTTTAATGTTAGGGAACACAAAACCTTCAACTTCGTTCTTCTGTTTTCAAAGTTGCTTTTATTATTTTAGGTCTTTGCATTTTTAGTTGATTTTGGAATTATTTTGTCAATTTCTAACCACAGCAACAAAAACAACAAAAAAACCTGCTTGAATCTTTATTGCGATCACCTGGAATTTATAAATGAACATGGGGAGATTTGTCATCTCACAAGATTGAGCCGTTTGATCCATAAAGACAATATGACTCTCCATTTATTCAGCTCTTATTTAATGCCGCTCAGTGATGATTTGACTGTACAAGTTATGCATATCGTTAGTTGCATTCATCTCAGTAATTAATATTTTTATGATATTTTAAATGACATATTTTAATATCAATTTTCTTAATTTATTGTTTGTGTGTAGAAATACAGCCGATAGTTTCATAATAAGCTTGTATCCTGCAGCCATGTTGAGATAACTTGTTAGTTCTGGCTTTTGTTTTGTTTTGTTTTATTGTTATGGTTGTTTTTGATTCCACGGATTTTTCTACACAGACAATTACGCAAGTCCCAAATGCTATGGCTTCTCCAGACTCTTATCTTCATCTCCTCAAATTAGGTAGATCACCAGCCTCCAGCTTTGATTCTCAACCCTGTGTTGCTCCTGGAATCATTCTATGCTCAGCAAACTGGGGCAACAGGAGTTCTTGTTTGTTTTGTTTCTCTCAAGAAAACACTGTCCTTCCCCCCCCCCCAATATCCAAAGAAATCATGAGAACCACTGTTTCATATAATTTGATCATCTCCAAAAGAAACCCTGGCAACCACTAGTCTACTTTGTCTGACTGGATTTATTTATATAGGACCATTCGTATATGGGATTTGTGACCTTTGTGGATGATTTCTTTCACTTCATAATGTTTTCTAGATTCAGCAATGCTATAGCATGAATCAGCAATTCATTTCTTTTTATGGCTAAATAATGGTGCACTGTACAGATATACCACATTCTATCTTTTCTTCAGTTGATGTATACTTGGATTCTTTGCACTTTTTTGTTATTTTAAGTAATACTGCTGTGAACATATATGTACTCGTTTTTTTGTAGATACATATTATCAGTTATTTGGGTTATATACCTCAGAGGAAAATTGTTGCATCATGTGTTAATTTTGGAGGAATTGACAAACCGTTTTCTAAAATTATTTTGTTTTCCTTCTGCATTGCACAATGGAATCTTTTTCCACTCAATAAGCTGGGCAAAATGAGGTTCACTTGTTTATTTTATATTTCTTAGAGATATAATATCCTGACAGCCAATATTTTGAAAACTGTTGTTTTATATATTCTGTTCAGTTTCTAAGTTGTTGCATTAAAAAAAGATCAATTTGTATTGTATTATTCCAATTTGGCAAGAACAAGAGTCAAGGTAAAGGATCTTTTAATTTATACAAAAAGGAAATGAAGTGATATTGTGGTTTGGATTTTCATTTCCTTAATGCAATATGTTGAGCTTCTTTTCCATGTGCTTTTCAGTCATTCATATAGCATTTTTGGAGAATTGTTTATCCAAATCCTTTGATTATTTTCAAATTGTGTTTTTGATGTTTCATTGTTGTTATAAGATTTCTTTACATATTTTGGATATTAGTTCCTTATCAGATATATGATTAATAAATATTTTCTTTCATTCTGTGGGTTACTTGTTACTTTATTTCTATTTTTGTCCACTATTAGGCCTTTTTATTTTTTTAATTACAGTAAAATACATATAACAAATTGACCATCTTAACCATTTTAAATGGTATAGTTCAGCAGTGCTAATAACTATGTTCACATTGTTGTGAAAACAATCTCCAGATCTTTTCATTAAAAAAACCTGAAATTCCATACTCTTAACACAACAATTCTCTTTTTCTCTTCCTCCATCTCAGCCCCTGGCTTTCTTCTTCCCACCCCTCAACCCGCACACAGGCCCTGGCAACCACCATTCTAATTCCTATTTCTATGAATTTGACTATCTAGGCATATGATGTAAGTGGAGTCATAGAGTGTTTGCCCTTTTGTGAGTGGCTTATTTCATGTAGCATAATGGCCTCAAGAGTGATCTATGTTATAGCATGTGTCAGAATTTCCTTCCTTTTTAAAACTGAATAATAGAGCATTATATGTATATATTGCATTTTATACCCATTTATCTGTCAATGCACTCTTAGATATTAATATTTCCATCTTTTGGCTATTGTGAATAATGCTTCTATGAATATAGATGTGACTTATCAATTTCTTGAAAGTGACCTTAGAGGCACAAAAGTTAAATTTTGATAGTGTCACTAACTTTTTGCTGTTGTTATTTATATTTTTGGTGTCATATCTAAGAAACCATTGACTAAATTAAGGTCATAAAAATCTATACCTATATTTTCTGCTAAGGATATTTTAGTTGTAGGCCTTACATTTAGGTCTTTGATCCATTTTGAGCTAATTTTTGTATGTGATGTGAGGTAAGATTCCAACAGGGTATTGAATGTGGACTAGCCTGAGAGCAAGAAGTTCTTGATCAGTCTTAGGGGACCACTTATTCTTTTCTAGGCTTACCTACAGGAACTCCACCATGTTTCCTGAGTGAAGTTTTTTTTTTTTTTTTTTTGAGACAGAGTCTCACTCTGTTGCCTGGGCTAGAGTGCCCTGGGATCAACCTAGCTCACAGCAACCTCAAATTTCAGGGCTCAAGCAATCCTTCTGCCTCAGCCTCCTGACTAGCTGGGACTACAGGCATCCGCCACTATGCCCTGCTAATTTTTTCTATATATTTTTGGTTGTCCAATTAATTTCTCTCTATTTTTAGTAGAGATGGGGTCTTGCTCTTGCTCAGGCTGGTTTCAAACTCCTGACCTTGAGCAATCCACCTGCTTTGGCCTCTCAGAGTGCTAGGATTACAGGCGTGAGCCACCGTGCCCAGCCTCCTGGGTGAAGATTTAAGAATGATCCCATTGTGTGTGTCTCTGGCAGATGATGGAGAAGATAAATCACTGTAAAATATACCCAGAACCTTTTTCCATGATAAAGGCTTACTTTCCATGGTAAAACACTGTATCAGAGCCTTATCCCAGCATGGGGGTAGGGAGTGGAAGGGAACTGTCTCCACTCCAGGCCTCTCTACCCTTCCTGTCTCACCTAAGAAAGAAAAATAATATATAATCAAGTGATGTCAGCACTTCAAGGAAATAGATTGGGAAAGTTTCAGCCAGAGAAATGAGTAGGGGGGAAAGAGATGGGAAAAGAGCTGTACCTCTGGAGAAACATTTGTGAAATATAGCACCAAGTCTCAGGCAGGTAAAAGACTTAGTATTTAAAGGGAGGATTACAGAAAGTCTAGTCTCCTTCAACCTATCATCAATAAACAGGGTTTGAGGATTCAGTATTTACCTGAATTAGACCTGAAATTTGCTGGAAAATGCAAATTTTGTAGAGTAAGACCAAAAAAAGAAAAGATGTCCAAAGAAAAGATGGGATACAAAAACAAGGAAAACATAGAATTCGAAGCCTCTGACACCTAAAGCTGTAACAAACATTGAAAACAATGGCACTCTGAGACAACATAACCTAAAACCCCACATTTAGGCCTATTAATTTATTTCATATTACCTAAAATATTATTTCTAGTTTTCAAAACAGAAAAAAAATTGCAAGGCATGCTAAAAGGCAAGAAAACTCACAGTCTTCAGAGACAAAGCAAACTTCAGAATCATACACAAATACGATACAAATGTTGGAATTAGTAGATACGAAATTTAAAATAAACATGATTAATATGGTAAATAGTCTAATGAAAAAACTAGATAACATGCAATATAGTTGAGTAACATAAGCTGAAAAATGGAAACCCGAAAAAGGATCAAAAAGAACTGATTAAAAAAAATACTATAACATGGCTAATTAGTAGACTCAACATGGCTGAGGAAAGAACCACTCAAATTTGAAGACAGGTCAGTAGAAACTTCGCAAACTGAAATGCAAAGAAAAATAAAAAGTGAAAACAAACAAACAAACAAAAAACCCAGATCATTCAAGAACTGTGGGATAATTCCACAGGTTATAACATATCCATAATTCAAACTATAGAATAATAAGGAAGAAACAATAAAGCAGAAATATTTGATGTAATAAAGGTGGAAAGCTGTTAATATTAATGACAGATACCAAACCAGAGGTCTAAGAAGGTCAGAGAACAGTATGCAGGATAAGCACAAACACACCCCTCAGATATATCATATTTGAGCTGAATAAAACAAAACACAGAGAGAATTTCTTGAAAAAAGCCAGGTGGGGGGAAACACTTTACTTACAGATAAACAATTAGAAATTCCAGTATACTTATCAAAAACAATGTAAACAGAAAGACAGTGGAATGAAGTATCTAAAATACTGAGAAAAACATTATCATCATAGAATTCTATATCCTGTAAAATTATCCTTTAAAAGTAGAGAAAAAAATAAAAACCTTTCTTAGATAAATATAAACTGAAGGAATTCATCACCAGCAAAGCTACTCTGCAATAAATGTTAAATTCTTCAAGCAGAAGGAAAATGATATAGATAAAAATCTTGGATCTACATATATATATATATAGTGAAATATTATGAAGTTATAAAAAGGAATGGATTATTAATGCATTATTAAGCCATGAGTATACATGAATACATCTTAAATACCTATTGTTAAGTGATGGCAGCCAGTCTGAGAAAGCTACATACTGTGTGATTCTTTTTATATGACATTCTGAAACTACAAATGCAGTAAATGTATCAGTGGCTGCTAGAGCTCTGGGTATTGGGGGAAATACATATGGGATTTTCTTAAGGTAAGCAAATGTTTTCCATGTGATACTGTAACTGTGTATACATGACACTAGGAATTCAACAAAACCAAGAGAATCTTGGAACACAAATGGTTTTCAAAAAATCATATAGGAGATTGGAAGATCCCGGGATGGAATACAGAATCTGACAAAAGAACTTAATGTATTATAAATGTATGAAATGACCTCTCCAATGAGGATTGTACAAAAAAAAATTCTGACCTAAGGAACTCTGAAAAAGATTACAATATATAAGATTAAAGGCAAAAGGAACTGCATATAAGCACCATACTCTAGTGCATAAAGTTGTTTTCCATGGAGGTTCAAGTTAGTAATTCTGAAACTGCTATCTATGTATACTGAAATTGAACAATTAAGTAAATGGTTGGTGAATGGTATGAGCCAGGTTTGTCACTGGTGGAGAAGAACGTTAAAGATAAGCAAGGGAAGAAGGACAGAATGTTGCAAATGGTGATGGATTAGATTTGGAGACACCACTATAAACTCATGGTCAGCTTATTATAGATACAGATGTAGATACAGCAACATGTAAGAATATATATATATATATAGAGAGAGAGAGATACATGTATATTCAAGATTTTATGTGTATATATGTGTGTGTATGTATGTATGTGTGTGTATATATATATATATATATTTTTTTTTTTTTTTTTCCTTTTAGAAGCAATAACACCCTAGGGGCAATGAGAATCATGGCACTTAGATCTTGGTTTCTAATACCATTTTAAAAAAACAAAAAAAACCTCATGCTGTTTCTAGCCCTGGGGAAGAAAATACATACAATGAGCCTATACCATTGTATAGTGCTAGAAAGTAAGGAAGTGCTGAAAGGAAGTGTGTAGTTTTTCTGTACTCAAGTAGACAGAACATGACTCTATGTTCCTTAAGTGTGGGCTGTTCATAGGACTTCCTTCCAAAGATTACTCAAAGGGGGAGAAAATAAGTAACTTTGTAGTAGGGAAATCTGACAAACACTAGCTCAGCCAGGTGATCAAGGTCAACATAAACAATGATAAGTCATGTTGATAGTATGATATGGTGTGATGAGAAAGGCACTTTATCCTATGATGTTTCTTTCCAAAACATATAACCCCAGTACAATCATGAGAAAAACATCAGACAAATCCCAACTGAGGGAGATTCTACAAAACACCTGATCAGTACTCCTTGAAACTATCAAACTCATTAAAAATAAGGAAAGTTTGAGAAAAAGTCACAGCAGACTGGATCCTAAGGAGACATGGCAATCAAGTTCAATGTGGTATCACAGAATGGGATTCTGAAACTGAAAAAAAAAGACAAACTGATAAAAACTAAAGACTTCTGAATAAATTATGTACTTTAGATAGTAATAATGTACTCATAATAGCTCATTAGTTGTGGCAAATTACAATAATGTAAGATTTCAATAACAGAGAAAACTGTGTGGGGTTTATGGAAACTCTTTGCACTATCTTTGTAACTTTTCCATAAATCAGAATCTATTCTGAAGTGAGAAGTCTATTAAAAATAATGTTAATTAATATGAGCTTATAACCAGTCTTGATATATTCCTAATACAATTATACCCTTGTGTTGACTTTTGCACAGGACATCCATCCAGCACTTTATAAATATAGTACAGAGGAAGTCATTTTATGTAAACTTTCTCTGCGGAAATTTTCCATGTAATATTTCTAATTCAATATAGACCATTTAAAAATAATTCAGGTTATTGATTTGTTTTACCCTTTTACTTTTTTCACTTATTTTGGAAACATAACACTGATGGTGCTGTGTACCTAAGGTTCTCTAAGTAATAGGGATTCAACACTGAAAATACCTGTAAAAATAGATGAATCATGCCACTACAGAAGAGATTATATAACCAATAAAGAAAAAAAAAAAAAAGATCGCAATAATGGAAACAAAAAAAGAGAGAGCAGGAGACATATTTTTAAATAAAACCCTTGCATTTGTTTTTTAATTATTATATTTTATTTAGTATAATGGAATGCCTTTTTAGCACAAAGCATATTATTTTTTCAAATTACTGTGGAATTAATTGGTAAAATATTTGACATTATTTTTGCTTTTCAGACACTCCATAATATGTATTCAATAAAGAAAGCCTCTTTCTCATGCTTCTGATTTTCACAGAGTTAAATTGTTTCCTATACAATTCCAGCTGCATGCATTACTTGTTTTTTCCCCCACAAATATGGAATAATTTGCCCAGCTGGAGAGGAAGGCAATTATATATATCTTGATTTTAGGTAAAATTATTGTTCAAAAGTTCTAAGCCTAGGGAATCTCTCCCCCACCCCATTTTTTTTTCTGCTCTACCTGGAAAAGTACACGGTAGCAACTCAGATCATTTTGAGTCCTCTACAGACTCAGACATTGGCTTAGGTGAGCCAGTAAGTCAGGGAGTGGGCAAGGAGTTTGCAGGCACACTGGTCTCTTTTGAGTTATAGTTTCCAACTCATCCTTTCTCAGTAACAAAGGTGATTTGTTTTCTTCTCTTTGTCTTACTCTCTTGTATTATTGCTCAGAAAGTTTAGAATTCGGTAGGAAAGATGAGTTCATTAATTAGATATCTTCAAAATTAAGTGAAAAGGAAGAATTGTAAATTTTGTGGCACACATAAACACATGATATACCTACACATGGAACCATAGTATGAGTGGACATGGACGAAACAAGATAACAGTGGCACAAAATAATTTTCAGGCTTTTGTCTATAAAAGAAAAATATTTTCCATTAAATAGCTCAACAAACTCTGAGGTCACCCTGCTTTACGACAGAACTCAGTGGAACAATGCAATGTGAGCAATTGGGCTGGTAAATTTGGTTTGTAGTAATATTCTTCTCTAGAAACAAACAGACCAAAACACCTCTCTTTTGTAAAGTATGTGAAAACATATCTGTGGCAGAATGATTCAAGACAAGCCTAGAACTTCTTGTAAGAAATCAAGGGTGTTTTTAAAAAATGTCCAGATTAACTTTAAAAAAAGGAAAATTAAAAATTCACTGGCTTCATTGTGGTGAAAAATAAAGTGATTACAGTTCATTGAAACAAGCAAGTTGAGTAAATTAAAGGAATCCTTCATATTGACATGGACAATAAAAAATGGAAAGGTAATGAAAATAATGCTAAAGAGCGGTTGTAAAGCATACATGATTTCCCAAAACAGTCTACCTATAACACTATGTATTGATCATCCCAAGTTTTGTGAGTCTTATGTTGAAGTTAATATAATTATAAACCACATGTTGGGTGTTTTATATACTTCAATTAAATATTTGGAAGAGCACAGGTAGAATGTTAAATGGATGGAAAAGTTTGGAAGAAAAACACTTGTCCTAGAAGAGGGAAAGACATCCATGTAATAGTATTGAAATAGAATGTGTGAAATCAGTGCTTTCAGGGAAACAAACCTCTTGTTGTCAAATAAGTAGAAAACATAAGGATGAAAAAATTAAAGAATTATGTAGACTGAGGTAATCCAAGAATCTAGTGAGCATTCTTCCAAGCTGAGGCTGAAACAACACTTGGTAGAGGCTGAAACACTTGTCTGTACCCTATTGTCCCACCAATAAACTCCATTTTATGGTAATAGCATTATAACTAGAAAACCCACATGCGAATGAAAAAAATGCAATAATTTCAGGATTTTAATTCCTTGGTTTGAATAGTTTTTACTTTTGGGGAAGGTTTGGAGGAGAAATTGGGAAGGGTTTGTGATAGAGAAAACAAATAATACCTTGAGAAAATAAAATGAATTTTTTATATGAAAGAATTTAACAACACCCCATACACCAAAAGGAATATTTTTGTATGTGCTGTGTATATAGGCACTCCAGTCAGACTCAGTGTTGCTAATGTTACATTCAAACTACTTAAAACATCATTTAATTTTTTTGTAAAATACAATATAAAGAATTTTATACTTAAGGAGAGAATAAAAAGATTATTGACAGGTAAGAACAAGAAATGATTGGTTTTCTTCACTAAAGGTTTTGATGAGCAAAGAAAATCATGATACTCCTGGACAGGTGATGACATTTAAAATAATGTTTCAGAGTCTTAAAATAAATGAGAAAAGAATATACAACTCATATTTCTTACAAATACATGCAATAAAAAGGTTTCATTTTAATGCATTTCGTTGCTTTCATTATTCATTTTTTCTTTTCTTTTCTTTCTTTTTTTAAGTATCATTACTTTCTGCTCTATATATTAAATCCTAACCCTAGCAGTGCCTTAGAGATATCTCATAGATGGATAGGAAATGGCTAACAATGCAAGCTAACTTAAAAAGGAAATAACAAAAATAGGCCATGACCACGACTGTCATAGCATATGTTGCCCAGGGCTTTATCTTGCCATCTCAAGAAACTTCTGCTAATAGAGCAGAGCTGTCAGGCAGAGGTATGGTATCCGTCTTCTCATTTTATTTTAATGGTGCTGTCCCATGACTTCAGCCTTACAAAAGGTATTTTGGGCTGTTTCTGCTTTGTTTAAGAGATTAGCAGCAGTTAGAGTAAATGTTTGGACTGGGAATTTAGCCCCCCCAAATAGCATAAGACGGAGAAAAGAATTACAATCTCAGATTACGGCAACTTTTTATAACTTTACCTCCCATGATAAATGTGTAGACTAAAGAACCAAAGAGAAGCTGTCTCCTACTTCAATATACAGACAGGTTCATTATGCACAGGCATTTCACATGACTAAAGTCAAGTACAAGCCCATGTGAGTATCACTGATACTGGTACTCATACTGACCAGAATCAGGAATAGTATATTAATCATAATAATGCCTTCTTCACTCACTGATAGTTACTTATCTGTTAGGAATAGTTCATAGACTTGCTAATTACTTCATTACTGTAAATTAGCCTACTTATAAATAAAACCTATTCAACAGATATTATCCTGATTTCATAGATGGAGGAATATAGGTTTAAATTAGTAAACCATGTGTTAGTAAATCCAGATGAAATATGACAATGGAGATTAGGATTTATTTATCAGTATCTCCCAAGAGAGTTATGTTTTTATGCTTAATTCTACTAATTTTCAGGGAAATAATTTCAAAGTCTTTGGGAAAAGGAAAACATACCACAGGTACCATCTTTAACTGACTGCTGTTAATGTTTCTTCATGGTCAACCAGTTTTTTAAAAAGTATATTTTGCTTTCTCTTTGGTTAGCTGAATTTAAAATGCCTTATTAGAAATGTTTATGCTATTATCACCATATATTATACCCCTGCATGGCTTCATTTTATTTTTATGATTATTATTGTCATAATCAGTCTCAAATGAAAATATTTATATTTGTCTATTTTAATATTAACTTCAAAACAAAAAAGTGGAAAAGATAATTATGCAGTAAAGCACATTGTTACTCTTTTCTCATGAAAAAGTATTCCTAGGAAAGTTTTAGCTTTACTCTAAATAAATGAAAGAGTTTATTCAGGCACAATATATTGCTAATACATTCTGGAGATATATTAATAGAAACGTATTTGTCAAAAATGTATTTCCTGCGTTAGGACCAGAGCTTTGTTCTCCTCAAGGTTGGACATGGGAAAATGCCTCCACAGCTTCAGGACACCTGGGGGCCACGTATGGAAAATATGGTAGACTAGAGGCCTTTCTAGGGTGCCTCATTTGGAAGAAGCAACATAGTGTGCATAGATTCACACAGTGAACTTTTACCCATGAAGAGACATAGAAATTCAACAGAAAAGTGAAGGCCGCTTCAGATTCTAGGGAAGAGAAGCTGAGCAGGCAACCTGTGAAGCTGGGTGAGCTGAGAACCATGAACGTGAGTGAAGCCCTGATATGGGACAAGGATAGGGGGAGTGAGTGGTCCCTCTGCCACCCAACTTTCCAGTGGGAAACCATGCAATTCAGCCTCAGGGAGCACCTTAACATTCCCAAGCTCTGGGTCTAACTTGAGGTGCAGCCAGAAGGCTGTGAGAAGGAACAGCACTGGCATGTGTCCCATGCACGCTTCCAGACCTGGGTGCCCACTGAATGAACTCACTCCCAATCCCTAACAGGCTGTCCAGGAACCTGCCAGCTAGCGGGGGTGGGGGGGAAATGGGGGATGAGGGGGGATAGGCCTGGGATTGGCCACCTGTCTCCCCTTTACAGGACTGGAGCGGGAGATTTGCCTGAGAGGCATAGTTTTGACCTTGGGCAGTGGCCTGGAGCGGTTTCCCAGACTGCAGGCAAACTGCCTGTGACTTGGCTCAACTGTCCCACTTGCTTCCTGAATTGGGCTGCGAGAGGGGAGGGAGCCCCGCCAGGTCTGGAGCATGAGAGCAAAGCGGCTCCCACCCGTGCTCGCTTGGCTATGAAGCTGGAACTGCCCTTTTCTTGTGCCAGGACTTTGGCACAGTGGCTTGTTCCTCCTCTCACTTGGGCATTTCTTTGGGGGTTTGAGAACTTCATCCTCAGATCCCCTCAGGGAAGGCCAAGCTCCTTTGGTCCACTGGCCCAGCTTCCCCTCTCCGCTTGACTCAGGCAGGGCACTGGACCCGCACTGCAGAGTATTCCACAGCCCAGCCCATCGCTTGGGAAAGGAAGTACTTCTCCTGGTTAACAAAAGTCAAGCATAAACCCTGCTGTCACACCATAGTTGGCTTTCATTTGGTAGTACCCTCTCCTGGCCTGGAGCTCGACCTGCAAAGCCCATTACAACATGTGCTGACACAAGTGCACAACGCTTGGGAAAGAGACAAGCTTCTTGTAACTTCTGCTACCACCATCACCACGCCACCCTGGCTAACCAGGAGGCAGTGACCACGCACCGCTGTGCAGTACACTGTTACTACAACTGGCATTTGACAAAGCCACTGCATCAAGGCTATTTATAACCAAGGAAAACATACAGAGACTTCACCATTGAACACACCCAAAAAGCCAAATGGCCCTAATGAAAGTAAATTCAACAATAAGAAGCGACTGTTTCTTCTTTCTCCAGATGTGAAGAAGTCAATGCAATAACACTGGAAATATGAAAAAGCAAGTGTTATGATACCCCCGCCAAAGGATCACAGTAATTCTCTAGCAGCGGGTTCTAACCAAAAAGAAATTTGCAAAATTCTAGAAAAGTATTCAAATAAAGAAGCTCAATGAAACAAGAGAAATCTGAACCCCAATACAAAGAAATTAGAAATAAAAATCCCAAAAAGACCAACAACTAGTAGTGAGATTAAAACAGTAATAAAAAATTTCCCAATAAAAAAAAAAAAAAAAGCCCAGGACCAGATGGATTCATAGTTGCATTCTACTAAACATACAAAAAGCAGCTACCAATACTCCTGAAACTGTTCCCAAACATTGAGGAGGGTGAAGTCTCCCTAACTTATTTTACAAAGGCAGTATCACCCTGATGCCAAGCCAAACAAGAACATGACAACAACAACAAAAATTACGGACCAATATCCATGATGATATCCTCAACAAAATACCAGCAAACTGAATCCAACAGCACACCAAAAAGACAATATACCATAAGCAAGTAGTCTTTATTCCAGTGATAAAGGGAAGTGTTCAATACACAAATCAATAAACGTGATTCATTACTTAAACAGTTAATTCTGTTAAAACATGATCACTTCAATAGACATAGAAAAAGCATTTGATAAAATTTAACATCACTTCATGATGAAAACCCTCAACAAACTAGACACAGAATGAGTATACCTCAAAATAATTAAGCCCATATGCAAAAAAAAACCACAAAAAAACCCGGAAGTCAACATCATACTGAATGGGGAAAAGTTGAAAGCAATTCCCCTAAGAATTGGAAAAAGAAAAAGACAAAACAAAACAAAAAATATCTTCCTGCTGAACCTTCAACTCCTCTTTTCTCAGCTACAGTTTACCATTACTTATTCTTCTTGTGGGCTCATATAAGATATATTTTGACTATCAGTCATGCCTATAGTTTGTACAGGGTCTACTTTCTATATGTAGGTAAGATAATATGAAAGATGATAGACTGATCTTTATGGCATGCAATTCAGAGTGCTGCAGGAAGTAATATTCTGAGGGCTAAAATTTGGAAGATACAGTTCAAGAATTTATAATCAGGAATTAATTCCATAGCTCAGATTATCTAATGTTTCCCCTAGAACATGCTTAAATGGGCCATATGATAGAAGAATTTCTATAGGGAGAGAAGGAGAAAGTTAAAGGACAGCATATTTCCCTCAAAATATGAAGTTAGGAATATCAGAAAATTAAATAAGGAAACCATTACATGGAAAGGATAGACTGTGAAGATAAGCTTTGCCTATTTCAAAAGTGGTTGTGTATGAAGTCCAATTTGTGTGGTTGGAGAGAAAGTCCAGTGCTTTTTTTTTTTTTTTTTCTGACTGATGTATATATTCTTAGACATAAATGTCAAAAGATGTGATTAAAGAGAAATGGATGGGTGTAAACATCTCTAGAACTTTTCTTTTGAAATAATGACCTCCAACCCTCTTCTAATTAATTTTAAACCACCACCACCACAAAGAAGGAAAGGCTCCATTTATCTGTAGTCTGATGGCTGGTAGTTGGAATTTCTCTCTAGTTTCACTAATTTTAAGCCTTCAGCAAGAAAAAAATGGTCTGTGTTTGACATGAGTAGATAATCTTCAAATTTATTAATTTATTTCAATAACATCCAATTACCAGGAGAAGATATTCTGTCCAAATCCTCATTCCACACCTAGCAAACTGCATGTAGTAGGTATTCAAACCATTTATTGAAACAATGAGTGCACTAAAATAAATGGAATTTGATATATGTGGTACAAAATAGTCTTAGGTCATATCATGTAATTTCTTTTGGAACAATAATAATTCTTTTCTATAATAATTATTTTAATAAGTGAATTTATCTGATGAAGAAATTCTATTACTGGATATTTGTTTTCCAGTATCTATATGCAAAGATAATTGTAGTAAAATGTATCATAGTAAATTGGCACTGTATCTGTTGCTCTTCTCAGTGGGGCATTTCTCCAGGGGCCTGAGGACTTTGTTTCCAACCTCCAAATTCTACCTTCCACAGGACAGGTGGAATTGCTTGTAACACCAGAAGACGAAGCACAGTGTAAATGCACTCTAATAAAACAGAAGTTAAAATATTCTACATCCACAAAATTTAAAAAGCATCTATTCAAAAGAAATATGTTTGTATTAGAGAGAAAATTGTGTGTTGTTAATGCACACATATAATATACAGAATATGTATCACATTTATATATGTGTATAGTATTATATAGCATATAAATGTATTTATCATACTATAATATATGACATACATATACAAATATGAAAATATCTCCAAGATATGTAAATTTTAAATTAAAAGTATGGAGCAGTATTATATACTATATATAACTGTTAATACTAGAAAACACAAAATATCTATCAACCAAGAGAATGAGTAAATAAATTGTGTTCTGTTTTTACAGTGGAATACCATGCAGCAAAGATAATGAATGAGCTACAGGTATACAAAATATGCTTAAATCTGAAATACATGATGTCCCACCAAAAAAAATTAGACACCAAGGAATACTTTTAATAAATTTAAAAAACAGAAAAAGCCAAATTTGAGAATTTAGTTGTCATATGTAGGTGGTAAAGGAAAAAAAATCAAGAAGTCAATATAATAAAATTTAGCTTCTATTTTACCAATATAGAGAGGGGAGTTACTACCTTATCTGTAAGGGTGTGTGTGCCTGTGTTGGCAATGTTCTATTTATTAAACTGGGTAGTTGTTGCATTGTAGTTCATGTTACAATAATATTTATCTCTAAATTAATGTTTTATATACTTTTATATGTGGTACATTTAATAATAAAATATTAATATGAAATACAAGATGATAAGCATTATGGAAATTATGCCTCCATTTATGTTAAAGAGAGAGAGCAGTATATTTAAACCATGCTTATACATACATAGACAATTTTTTGAAAGACAACCAATAAGTTGGAAAGAGTGGTTATAAATAAGACAGAAATTGTGCCCTTAATGTTATCAGGCAAAATACTAGCCTGATGAGGGTCTTCTTTTTTCCCCTTAAATAACTGCTTTTCAGTCATTTGGTAAATAGTTTAAGCTTTTAAAACTATGTTTCCCTTCTTTTGTTAAATCAGCAAAATGTCAGGTATGTCTGGTTTTTCTCAATTGTGTAAATTCCAACAGTTTAAGCTGATGCAAAAATATTTGAAGTCTAGTCTATAGAAGTTTTTAACTAGCTACTTTTAAATATAGCATTTAATATTAACCAAGTTCTACTACATAAACTTTGGTAATGTATTGCAGCATGGAAAATAGCAAATTGACCTCAAAGCACAAAAAGATGAATTAACCAAATTAATTGGATAAACTAGTGTTTGCTCATTTTTAATTATAGCCAAGTCACATTTTTTAGTTTACTAGGGGAAAATGATAAAACAGAAAGCAAAATAAATGTTAAAAATAAAAACTTATTCTACTAAACATGTACAGTTAGGTGTAAACTAAACAAATATTTTTTTTTTCCTGTTGCAGAATATATTTATAAATGCAATGACAGTGTTACAAATATGCTTTGTTTGCATTGGAGAGGATGACCCACCTCTCTCTTACTGAGCTGTAACTGCTGTATTGCTTCAGTATGAGGTGAGAGGTGACCCAGCTAACTATTCATCCCTGCTTTTAGACATCAAGGAAATCTGCAGGTGTCTTCTGAACTCCAAAGTCTATTCTAAACTTGTTTTGTAAGAGCGACACACAATAAGTAATGATGAATGAGTTTCTCCTTGTGGTCATGAACTTTTGTAGAAATACTCCATTAAGTTTAAATCTTTTCAAAATATTGTGCCTCAAAGAGGTGCCAGCAAAAAATGAAAGTGATTCTGGATATCTTACAGTGATGTTTCAGCATTTCAGTATATAGTAAGAATTTGAAAACTTTCTTTAGCTGTGATCTGTGTACCTATATTGTCCCTGAAAGTGCAATGTAATATGGAGAATATTCTGTAGTCATCCCACCAAAAAATGAATAGTGAAATTGATAAGGGTGTATTTAGTTCTAAGTAGATGAGGGCTACTCTGTTACTACCAGTCTCACCAAAACATTTTAATTTGCAAGAGATGCTGGCAATTATATTTAGAGTGATTTATCATGGCACACATTGCTTATTAAGTTTCAATGAGCATTTAAAACAACAAAGAAGCATGGATCAAAATTTGGCCCCCAAACAAGTCCAAAATTGGGGAAAGTGGCCCAACTATTTTCATAGTCAAATATTTTATAAATCTTTAGTAGAATAATCAGTGATTACTGTATTCCCTTGAAATCTCACACCCTCAGTTGCCTGATCATCTGGCTCTAGACTTCTCAGCTGTGAAGTCTGGGAGAAGGAAGATGAGAATATTAAGGTGTGTGCCTGCCACTTTGGGTTTTTGTGTTTTTGCCTTTTCTCATTGTGAAGACAGTTGTCACTCTTACTCTGCACACAAGAGAGATTGCCATTTGGAAATCTGCAGGTGTCTGCAGATTTACATTAACATTTGGTTTAATGTTCTTTTGAACCTGTAGATGCAGGTTAGCAACTTAGGAAAACTCAGATACAAATCATAAAAAAAACCAAAAAACTCCTTATGTACTTTGTGACATTAGAGCCTATTTTAAACTCTTTGTGGCTCAGTTTTTAATCTGAAAAATGGGAAAGATCAAATATACATTTGTTTTTAAATTAAAAGAGATTATCAATATGATGTAGCAGATGTTTAATGTCGATATTTAAAATGTTGATCCAAGGGTAAAACATCTGAGAAAATGTTGGATAGTAATGATTATGGTCAAGTATTAAGAAACATTTTTCAGTAGAGTTTAGCAAAATAGCAAGATATATGTTAGTTCTCACATACAAAATCAATATTCAACAGAAATAAAAAAATTAAATATAATATTAAAAATAATGGATCTCATTTACAAATGTAGCATACTTACAACATACCAAGGTGCAAACTAACAAATGTGCAATAATCATATGAATAAAACTATAAATAAATTGATAGACATAAAGGAAAACCTGAATAAGTACAGTGCCAATCAGATTTATGAATGGAAAGGGTCAAATTGCTAAAACTGTTGATTCTCCTCCCCAACAAATCTATAAATTTAAAATAATCTTCACTTGTTGGAACTTGACAAATTCATTGGAAAATTTTAAAATTCATATGGAATTTTATACAAGCAAGAATAACCAATAAAATATTGAAATTTAATTGTAAAGAAGGAAGAGGCTTGTATTACCAGATTGTATGCTATAAAGATAATTTAAAAATACTGAAATGTTAGTATCAACATAACTAGGCCTACTGATCAATTAAACAGAGGTTTCTGGAAAATATTTATATATACATGAATTTAGAATTTGAAAGTGGTTTTGGAATTCCAACATCAAATCACTCATTTATAGATACAAAAATAATCCAAATAAATGAAAAACCTAATAAAAAAATTAAACTAAAATTGTTAGAGTAATTATGGGAGAATTATGGAATTTCATTATTAAAATATATTTTCAACAAATCATAAATTAATAATAGGAAATTTGACTGAAGAAAATTTAAAATTATTTTAATTTATAATTTGAAATAATACCACAAACACTTAAAATGTGTGCAAAAGCATGCAAAAAATTGCAAAATGAATGATATGTAACAGACTCAACATTAGTAGCAAAAATGTATAAAGTGGAATTTAACTGTATCTGTCATGTTCAACTTACATAAGGAAAATATACTGAAAATTTATAAACTTTAAAACTAATAAGAAGGATAAAATAATAATAATGATGAACATGAAACAGGTCAAGATGGTTCTAGTATGCATTGAATGACTTAGATTTAAACTCTAAGTATAATGAGAAGTTATGAATAATTTTAAATAAGAAAGCAAATAATATGATTAACATTTTAAGATAAACAAATTCATTGATTTTTCTGGAGAATATATTATAGAAAGTCTAGAGTGGAAACTTGAAAACTAGTTAGCATACTAATTATTTCCTGAATGTATATGAAAGGTAGTGATAACTTAGACTTTAGAGATGACAATTAAAGAAGGAAAAATGAGAAATCAATTATGGTTTTTGTCTTGAGACACTGGATAAATGCTGCTGCCACTGGTCAAGATGGAAAAGCCTGTTGAGGGGGCATGTGGAATAAACTAGATTGAATGGAAGTTACTACTTCCCAAAGTAAACTATTTCGTCACTAACTTCTAACTCAAACATCATAAGTCTAAGACTTTTCTGTTTATAGGTGCCAGTAATATATTTTATCTTAGCACCCAAATTGCAGAAATCCCTAATTAAAAGCATGACCGAAGTTGATTAGACATGATATACACTTTTTTGTCACAGTACTGAGAAATATTGACTCTAAATTAAAATGTTGCATGTAATTAACAAGTGGTGCTGTTTCACTTATGTGTCTTGCCTCTCATGCAAGATTTTAAACTTTTTAAGTGAAGATAAGGACATACACTCACATCATTCTTTAAATCCTCTAATATCTGGCTGAATATAACTTTGTCAATACATATTAATAAATGAAGGGATGACTGCATATCATATGTGTTGTGTACATGTGTATATTCAATTAGATTGACAGCATGAAAACAACTTATCCCAGGGAAGTCAAATAACATACTTGAAGGTGCATTACTAAGTATTAAGTTATTATATTTCATAATAATAAGTATCTGAAAGGTGATATAAGTCTTTAAAAATGTTTGAGTTTCCAAAATTTCTATTCTACCAGGATCAAGTTCCACAGCTCAAAATAGTTAAACATATCTTTACCTAGAAAGGCTTCATTTTGAAAAATCTTGACTTAATAGTTGTCATGCTTTTTACTACAACTTTTTATATTTTTCCTTTCTTATTCTGTTAGCTACTCACCCTACACATCCCTTCCCCCGTCCCCATGATTCTTATGGCATTTTAATGGAACTCTCTCTAATGATGCTGCTTTTCTCAGACCATTGGTGCCTTCCTGGATATAGGCTTAAAGTCATATCAAATTTAGTCTAATTCAAGGTCTGGCTCTCCATCTTCATGCTCTTGTGTTTATTATGTCTATGCATAGCTCTGGGTAATCTTCAAAATCTTTTTCTTCTGCTCTCATGTTTTTTCCTTAGAGAGAAAGGAAGTCATGCTAGCCTTTTGGGTGTCAGATGATTCTAGTTTTCTAGTTTTAAATTCTGCCTACTTTCTCTTTTATGTGCTAGTTTCCAAAATACCATCTTTAGGTACCACTGATTACTGAAAATGTGTGTATATTTTAATAATGGAAAGAGTCTGAGGTTTGGAGTCAAAAGTTTTAGGTTTTGAATCCACTTCTACAATTTATGAGCGTCATGGCCTTGACTGATTTTCTTAATGTCTTTGAATGCAGATATCTTCATCTCTAAAGTGATGATAGTAATGCTAGTCACAGAGAAGATGTAGATAACAAAAGTGGTAAAACTTGGACCTTAGAAGAGATTGAACAAAGTTTCCTTGGTTTTATATCAATCAAACAATACATTGTTTTTATAAACAACATTTTAGCACTGTATATTTGAGAGCAATATATATGAAATTTTATCTAGAACTTGGACTTTTTATTATTTCCATGAAGAAATTAGTAATTTTCTTTTATTATAAGTGATTATAACCTAAGGCAATGATGTGACCCAAAGTTTCAGAGTTTTACATGTTTTCCCATGCTCTATGGGAGAAAGATGTTTCATGTGTTTCCATAACACAGAGGCCATCAGAGGAACAATATATGGATACCAGAAAGATGAACAAAAACATTCGTCCCACTATCCTCAATTATAATTGCTGATACTACTCTGGAGTAATATCACGTTTGTTAAAATGTTTATGTTCTATAATAAATGATATCTAGTGTGAAGACAAAAGAAAATTGTAGGTGATGTGGCGATCTTTAGAACAAACCAGGAAAGTAACTACCATGAAGTTTGAGAGCATTAAGAGGAAATAAGTTGTTTGCTCATTCAAACTCATCCCCATAAACATCTACAAATATCTTAGTTTCTCAAAAAGCTAAAACAACTGAAGGTTTGATGCTTAATTTATGACAAATTACTATTGAAAACTCAAGCAAACTACTCTTTGATTTATTTATAATACAGACAATGTGGAAAATAAAAATTTTCATCCTTCTGTGTTTTGCTTAGTATTTTTCATCTGAAATACTCTCCTCCTTTCTTTGAACCCATGTTTTCTAGCCTCTTCAAAAGCTGTGCCTCCTCCATTGAGTATATCATGTGTCCCTTTGACACCAAGTATGTTTAACTCTTCCCTGATACTTGGAGTTGTACTGGCCAAACTAATACCTACCACATATCAGCTTAAATTTTTCACTGGTGTTTCAGAAGCGTTAATCTTGTCTCTTTTCATCTCAGACTCTGTGCACCATTCTTCTAACCTTATTTTCTCAAATGATCAATGCTCTCTCTTACCAAACAGTATTATATTTATTTACATGCTTTCCTTGCGCCTGAAATGGTCTTTTCCTCCTATTGGCCTGGCTAATTCCAATTCAGTCTTTAGGTCTCACTTAAAAGCTTCCAGCTTCCAGAAGGTATTCTCTGATATTTTACACTACTTGGTCTCTTACAATATAACCTAAACTCTATATATTTCTTCAATTATAACACTAATAAAAAGTGATTATAACTACAAATTTAATAATCTGTCTTCTTCATAAGTTCTGAGGATGCAGAGCCTGGATTGTGTTATCCAGTGCTTCAAACAAACCACTGGCACTATGCCTGTCAGAGAGATGATCCTTAATAAATACGTATTGAAATAATATAGATTTTTAAGATCCTTGGGAACAGAATTATAGATTCTACTTCCTCTATACTCTCCATACAGCATTGCATAAGATTGTGGAGTATATTAGAAGTTCCTGAGATTTATTAAGTGCTTTCTAAGAATACTAGCATTAGGATGTGTTTTACAGACACTCTACAAAATCTAAAACTTATATTACATTGTAGAAGCAAAGGAGCAAGAGCACAAAGCTGGTTGAATTAACAGGCCACACTGTGATCCAGGTCTTTCAATATCTGCAAGACTGTTTATCCACCACACTATGGTGCTATGTACATGGATCTAATTTCAGAGTTAAACTCTATTATTTAGCTACCAAAAGGCTACCATGATTATCACAAGCATCCCACAAGTTTCTATTTCCTCAGCCATCAGGAATCTTTAATAACAAGTCATAGTAGCAGCTCTTAAAGGAGATTATTAGATTTTAGAAGTTTGTGAAGATTTTCTATGTTCTGACATCACTGGCATAAACAAACAAACAAAAAAGCTTTCAAAGGTCTTAGTTTCTTGTTTCTGTTTACTCTACATAAACATGTGTGCACACACATACAAATTCATATATATGACCATATTTTTACAGTTAAATTGTACTTCAACTTAGAAGAAAACATTTAGGACAGTGAAATTTGGGCAATTACTCTAGTATATAAAGTAATGGTCAATGCTATAACACTAAGCTAGTTATTCCCTAGGCTTTTAGTTAAATATTGTGGGCAGTGAATATATTTTTTAAAGGGAACTGCAGGAGCTATAAATTACCTTGTACAGTCATCTAGTAGTTATCTGAAAAAGTAAACGTTTCCTTAAGTGACTTACATGCCAAATTGTTTAATTGGGTCCAATGCATAAAGAAAAAATGTATTTGTCGTATAAAATTCTTTATTCTTTAAGAATGAAACCACAGAATTTGACAAGGCATTTTCTATGTTCATTAAAATTTTGAATATTTTTCTTAACTTTTGTAGAATCACTGTACAATTTCACACATCCCTTTGTTATTTTATGCCTGACAAAAGATGTGAAGTAAATGCTAAGGAGAAAACAAGTCCTTTCTTCTTTAGGTTCCTCTCAAAGTTGCCTACATCTGCTAATTCATTTTTCTCATATTTTCAAAACCACAATTGTTATCATAGTTGGTAGTAATGTCTTTTTGCTTTGAGATTAGCACACCAGGATGTTAGACAAAAAATTAATTATGACTTTTTTGTTAAGCAGATAAACATTACCATAAGATATATCCTAACTTCAAGCATAAATAGTCATAGATAGAAGTAGTGACAGACTTCTTATGTTCATGGGCAAGGAGATAACTCAGGTGTTAAGATATTGTTTTTGAGTTTGCAAAGTGAAATGACAAAATATGATTAGTGTAATTAATAATTTTATCATAAATTATAATTTAGACATTCTCGGAACCTATAAGTCAAATGGATTGCTTTTATACTGGACAAATAGATATCGGTAGATATTTGAATTTGACGTTGTATGCCGACTGCATTTCCAGTGGTATACCTAAATGTCATATGACTGCCTAATTGTGTGTTTGTTTACATGATCAAGTAATAATCAATCCTTTCTTTCCAAAGTCCCAAACATCTCCATCATGAATTCATTAAATCGGAGGAAGAGAGATAAAACCTCAGCAGGAAAACAATGGCATATATGTGTATGTGTGTGTATATGTGTATAGATAGATAGATAGATAGATAGATAGATAGATAGATAGATAGACAGATAGATAGATAGATAGATAGTAGTTTTTAATCCTTTACTTCATTTAATGAACTCGTGATGGTAAGGTAGGTGTAATTAGAGCTGTCAATATTGAATTCCAAATGTGCACTGCACTATGAATTTAATTTAAGTTTTTCTATCCCTACTTTTCCCTTCCCATCACCACTGGGAGAAATTGAAGCACTTGACTGCTGCTGTGGCAAATTGGATCCTAATAAGTATGATGCTTTACTGCTTCTTGTTTTTGCTAAAATACAACTGCAGTATTTCAGAAGAACTCACCTGGGCATTAATTCGACAAGAAATGTTGGTAGGAGCATTATATTTTCCACATTTTGATATCTCAGTGAATGACTTGCATATAAAGAGGCCCAGCAGCTATTCTGCATCACTCACCGATGTGCTTGTCATTTCAACCTCAGGTTCGGCTGACTTACCTCCAGAGGCTTAGAAATAATATTCCTCTCTGCGTTGCAAATTATTTGAGATTATAATTTTTTTAAATCTGAAACAACTAATAAATATGCTTAAATATGAAGCAGTTGATTTCAAAAGCTATCTTACAAATATCACCAACATTGTAGGGCATGACAGGCCTTGTTTACAATTACGATTATGTGTTAAGAAATCAAAATCTGTAATATGAAAAACTAAAAACAGAAACGATCAATAAATCTTTTTTAAAGTTAAAAATAAAATATTTCATGAAATAAAGTCTTGTTAAATATTTTATAAATGGAGAAATTCAAAGGAGATATGAAATATGCCAGGTGCTAGTGAGAATTGGAACATCTAGAACTTTCATACACTGCTGGTAAGCCTGTAAGTTGATAACAATTACTTTGAAAGACTTTGGTAGTGTCTATTAAATCTGAATGTATCTATGACTCTGTAAAAAAATACATAGATATTTGGTGCTAAAGACACATACAAGAATGTTCATGGTAGCACTATTCATAATAAGTAAAACTGGAAACAACACAAAGATTCATCAATAGTAGAATGATTAATTACATTGTATAATAGACATAAGATGCAACACCATGCAGCAATGAGAATGAACAACTGCTTTATAGAACAATACTAATTAATTTCACAAACATAATTTTATTTTATTTTTATTTCAGCATATTACAGGGGTACAAATGTTTAGGTTACATACATTGCCTTTGCCCCTCTCGAGTCAGAGCTTCAAGTGTGTTCATCCCCAGATGATGCGCACCGCACCCATTAGGTGTGTATATAACCAGCCCCTTTTCCCCCCTCCCATCTGCTTGACACCAGATGAATGTTACTGCTATATATGCACTTAAGTGTTGAAAAGTTAATACCAATTTGATGTTGAGTACATGTGGTGCTTATTTTTCCATTCTTGTGATACTTCACTTAGTAGAATGGGCTCTAGCTCTATCCAGGATAATACAAGAGGTGCTAGATCATCATTTTTTTGTGGCTGAGTAGAACTGCATGGTATTCATGTACCACATTTGATTAATCCATGCATGTAATAATTTTAAATGAAAGAAATCAGGGGGAAATGAGTCCATACTGTTCCATCCTATTATGATGAGTTCAGAAAAAGTAAAATCTAATATAAAGTAAGAAGTCACATTAGTGGTTACTTATGAAGGAGCTTCTGGAGTGCTGATGGAGTTCTATTTCTGGATATGAGTGATAGTTGTGTACTAGATTTCCCTTTGTAGAAATTCCCTGAGTTTCCTGCATATTACTTGCTCATTTCTATGTATAAGTTATCAGACTTTGATTACAAATTAAAATAAAATAACACATTTGTTATAATTTTAAAATTAATGTTAATAGAAATGTTAAAAGGGTCATTATGAACTATAGCAAAGTATGATATATCCTCATGAAATAATAGATCTTTAATTACTACTTCTTTATTCTCCATAATAATTTGCATGTATTTTTATTCCAGTATATAATATATTATATTTTATTTTACTATATTATAAAATTATTAAGTTAGAGATGATATATTACTGTTCTTATATATACAAGATCTATCAAAATGTCTATCACCTATTAGGTTCATTAATGATAATATTTTTTAAAGCTAACATTTGTTGAATGTTTATTATGGGTCACGGTTATCCTAAATTATGTGTCTGAACTTATTTATGTTGGACAACAATTACCTGATTTAGTTAATATTTCCCCATTTTTCAGGTGAGAAAACTGAGGTACTTGGTGGAGTATTTATGTGCCCAAAGATGCATGGATAGCAAGTGGCGAAGATAAGATTGAAATTCAGATGCCAGAGCTTAATTTTTTAACTACTGTGCTATAAAGAGCAGAAGATTAAGCATGTAATAACACAGGCTTGGCACACAGTAAGGCCTCAATAAGTGTGAGCTATGAATATAGTATGCAATTTATGAAGTCCCATAGCATAGTGATTATTCTTCCTGTGGGAAAATATAAAGGATATATACAGGCAGATATATTTATTCACACATAACACTCTGCACTAAGCACTGAAGACATATGGATTAAAATATCATATGAAATTTCAGCTGTCATAAATTAAACTTTGGTAGAGAAGACAAAAATTAATAAAATCATCACATGTGTTATAAGTATTATTAAGAAAATCTATTGAATGCATAAACACTCCTAATAGAATGCAAGGTGCACTGAAAAAAAGTTAAGAAAGCCTATGGGGCTGGCTTGAGAGGAAGAAGAGAGGAAGTCAGGGCCAGATAATGCTGCAGTTAAATGGGTAAAGAACTTGAAGGAATGTGATTACCAAGAACTGGAGGATGATGCTATGTATAAAGATCAACTTAAATTATCTTGAGTAGACTAAGTTCTGTGTTTTTAAGAAAATGTTATTTTAAGCAAAGTTATTTTAATAAAAAAGACTGAATGATCAAGATGATGAAAATGAAATAAAATGAAAAAATATATCTACCAAGTTTAGACCTCTCTGTATGTACTATTTTACTATTTGAAGTTTCTCAAATATGTTTGTTTTAATGACTCTAAGTACAGTGGAATAAGCAATCTTGTAGTTTTTTCTATGCACAAAGCAGGTGATGATTCAGTCTGACCATTATCATCATTATAGTCTTTCAGCAAATCCTAGAAGCTCAACTTTTAGATGACTCTGTTATTTCTACTGTCCAAGTCAAAAGTTAGTAGGCGATGACCAAATACTGACAGGATTGATGGCTGCTAAGATTCTGAAAGCATCTCTCCCCTTAAACTGGATGGAACAATGACACTGCCTTTATAACATTTTTGCATTCATCACTTTTTGTCAAATCTCTGAAATAAAGTCCCTGGTGCTTGGGAACCTGACACATCAATATCTAATCATCATTGCAGGACTCACCAACCACCTTAGTGAATCTGGGGTGACATTGTGTGGCTCAACAGCACCTTGTGGAATACTGAGATGACAAGCAAAGATTCAATATAAGGCTTTGTTTTCTTCTAAATTTTGTTAATTTAAATAGTAATTCAAAACCCTGAGATATAAAGTTTGTGTGTATAAATATAGGTTTGTTAAACAATGCAAATTTATTTCAAATTAACCTATGTTCTATTTGCTTTTCATAGGTCTAGAGCAAGAAATAGAACTAGTAAATATGACAGGCAGGCATATTTTTAGAAACATTTGCTGAAACTTGAGTTGGAATATAATGCACTGTCTTATGAAATAGTGGCCATCATTGTCCTACAGGTGATCTAGTAGTGGTTCACATGACATAATGGGAGAAGGATACCAGCAGGGGACACTGCTAAAAGAATGTCTGCTTTGAGAAAGAGTCTATGATCACTCATTAACAGCCAGACTATTAAAGTTTTAAAAAAATGATTGTTATTAACACAATATATGTAGACATGATTCTAATTAATTGAATCTTATTCAATCCTAAAGACATCTTATTCAATCCTAAACACAAATATATGAGATGTTATTATTACTTGCATTTATTATACAAAGAATCTAAGGTTTAAAGAGGTCCAGTGACTTACTGTTAGCTTATAGAAGATAATACTGGGCCTCAAACCAAGGCTGTTTGCCCTTTCATCTGGTGACTCAAAATAGAGATGTATAGTCATATTTTTGTAAAGTAGAGAGGGTAATCTGGATTGAAGCAAGACAATTATTCAAGTCTTTACTCAGTCTCTCTAAACACCTCTTAAGTAAGACTCTCCATGGTGTAGTTGATTACACCCGCTCCCCTTATCTGGTTCACCATGGCTTTGTAGGTTTTAAGGTGCTTGTGTTTAGCTAAACACCAGAAGTATTAAATCTGTTTAAACAGTAGTCTTTGCAGTAACTAAAACTAATGTTCAAAACAATTTTATTGTGGAGTCAAAAGAGGACCATTCCAGATCCCATTTTTAAATATTTAGCAGACAAAAATCACTATTCCTGAAAGAATTTTTTATGAGGATAAAATTTTTGTTTTTGTCTCATTATAATTCTTATGTGAAGAAAGCATTTGCAGAAATGCTGGTTGATTCCAAATTAGAAGTTTTTTAATTAACATGATATCCCATTATTTTGTCTATTGTTCACCTATTTTGTATGTCTAATTTGACCCATGCAAAACTGCATTACTTGTGTGTTTTTTACACGTTTGTTTTTAGCAATTAAGTATTTTGAAAAATCAGAGTGGGTCAGAAGTGTCAGTACTGACCAAGATGACCCTAACTTTGCCCTCAGCTTGAATAAACTGTAGACAGGATTCTTCCTGACTCAAAGCTTCTGACCTCATTTTTTCTTAGAGCATATACTTTAGAAAATTTGTAAATTCTTTTTCTGCCCTTTAAGATGTAAATATTTTTGAAAGCCTCTTGCCAATTTTATAACACAGGAATGTCCTTCTCAACACCCAGGAGACATCTGCTTAAAATGTATAGTGACCCCGTCTCCCCCTTTGTGTAGGAGGGTATGAGCTTAACTTCCAGGTGTGCCTTAATCCAAGTTATAAAGCTACATCCTTCAATAAGATAAGTTTATTTTTCTCTTGGATAAAGCCAATAAGCAAACATAAATGTCCTATAACCCCTGCCCTATCTCAGCTCTTTAAACTCTAACTCTATAGTCCTTTGAGTTAGTGTAGTTGAACTTAGTCTTTCTCTTTTCTTGCAGTAGTCTTAAGTAGCATCTTCTTTGCCTATTTGATTTTGTCCCGTGCAATTTTTGCTTTGACAGCAATCTGCGGGAGATCCAAAGAGATTGATAGGGTGTTCCTAATGAATCATGATGCTTTATCAAATGAAGTATAAAGATAATAAAACAAAGATCAATTCTGTTCTGTGGTATAGAATGTGAACAAAAGAGGCACAATAGTATAGTGGGAAATACACAAGACTTTGGAGTTAGGTGATCTGGGATTGTAATTATGTCACTGAATGACAAGTTGAAATATAGCATAAGGCAGGGCTTCAGTTTGTAGCTGTGAGATTATTCTCCCCCCATATGTGTTGTGCATATTCAACTGAAATTAAGGAAGAATATGAATGATGAAAATATGCAATTAATTCACTTGGTAGATTGGATATTAGTAATAGAAAACATCTATAAATAGTTATAGAATGTGCCAAAATATAATTATTTTAGCAACTTATTATATTGGATAAACATATATTACAGACCCCTTAATGACCCTTCAAGAACCTAAGGTTATAAATCCCACAAAATGGAAATCACCAAGCCGAAGCAAATTATTAATAATTACCCTTGTGGCCACATTTTCTTCATTTTAGACTATCTATTCTTTAAAGTTCCTTTGTACTCTAAAGCTCAATAGTATAAAACATAGATGAATATCATCCATACCCAATTAGCAAATTAAATGCTTATTTAAATCTATTTGATATTTCAGATGTTTTGGTGTCCAAATAGTTATATATTAACAGAATAAACATAACAAGGTATATTAGTGCCCTAGTGCTGGGTAACATATTACCACATACTTAGCAACTTAAAATAACACTCATTTATTATCTTATAGTTTCCTTGAGTCAGAAGTCTGGGTGGGCTCAACTAGGTAATTTGTTCTAATCTTACAAGGTGGAAATCAATGTGTTGACTGGGAAAGACTTCCAAGTTCATTCAGGTTGTTGGCAGAATTAATTTCCTTGCAGTTGTAGGACTATTTCCTTGTTGCCTGTCAACAGTGGTCTGCAATTTGCCCCTAGAGACCACCTATCTTCCTTCTTACATATCTCTTCTATCTTCAAAGTAGCAAAGACACATTGAATTCTTCCCACACTTCAAATATTTCTGACATCTGACATAAGCCAAAGAAGGCTCTCTGTTATTGAGGGTTCTTGTGATTATATTTGCTCCACACAGAGAACCCAAGATAATCTCCTTAACTTAAAGTCAACTGAATCATATTAACATAATAAACATAGGAGAGGTAATTTATCATTTTTACAGTTTTTGAGGGTAATGGCCATACAACTTTGAGTGGCCATTTTAGAAATTCTGCCTGTCACATATAATTATTTTTATTTATACTGAAAAGCTATTTAATTTCAATTAAAATGTATATTATAAAAAGTTCTATTTTGAAAACTGACACAAAAATAATGATGAAAGTAATCTCTTATAATTGCTAAAGAAAAACTATGGCTTTGCTACTCTGCATAATACTTTAAATGAATTATTTCATTTAATTCTCACAAAATAATTGCTGTCGTGAACAGATATCTTTCTCTATACACTTGGTCACAATACATACAAACATTCTCTATTCAAATTGAGAATAATTCTGATTGTAAGAATGGGAAGTTGAACTCTGAATTTCTTTGAATTCTTCAAAAAAAATGGAGACTTCTCAAATAATTTTCAATAGTGAGGCCAACATTCCCATGTTCTCCAGAAATTACATAGATTATGTCATTCCCTTGTAGAATATGCATCCTCGGTTAAAATAAATTAATTTATGTTACATAATAATTATTTTTTCTATCCAGTTATCCTAAGCAATCTATCCAACTAGAATAAGGTGAAACTTCAAATATCGGAGGAAATAAAATAAGTATCTAAATCTATCTTCTATGACTCATTTGCTGTGGGATATAATAAGTTATTTGCTCTTCTATGTGGGTTTTATCATTAGTGAACCATGATATAATATGAAATATTATAATATGAAATAGGAAATAATAACCCACTTAAAATAAAGTGATAAGTAAAAAAATAACTAATAAAATATAGAAAGCTATTTCATATACATCAAGTATTGTAATAATTAATAATTATAGTAATAAAAATTTCCATCTACCAACTTGGGAATTATTATTTCTAATTACTTTACTTGTTCATCTTTAGGTTATAATCTTTTAGATATTACATTTTTGAAGTATTGTAACATATCATTTAACAACTTGATTAAAGTGATTCTTATGCTGTTAATCCTGTTGTTTTCTTAAAATCTCTAGGTTTCTTAGAATGTTTAAGACTGCTGATGAAATAGAAAAATGAGAGCTCTTATTCAAAGAACTTTCTTAAAAATATAGACAATAACCTAGATCAAATGCCGTAGGTAATTACTCTTTTACTTTGTTTGCTTTTAGTGTGATAGCTGTTAATTTGTCTTCTATACATAAAATATTTAGAAGAATTATAGATTCTGTAGAAGGAATTAAGATATCAAACTTAGATGTTGTTTACTGACATAAAAAACAAATGAATAAATGGATATATATATATATATATATATATATGAAATCTATTTCAATCCCTATCTTAATTCAGGAATCTCAATTGCTTTGCTTCTACTTGAACACT
Source organism: Microcebus murinus (assembly GCF_040939455.1). NCBI lineage: Eukaryota > Metazoa > Chordata > Mammalia > Primates > Cheirogaleidae > Microcebus > Microcebus murinus. The sequence continues at coordinate 55,166,002 of NC_134116.1, forward strand.
TTGTTGACAGAGAAATTAGTATTTGTTTACCCACATTTATCAGTGCTTCTTATATCAAACTAAAAATTTCTCCTTTCTAATTCCCATCAATTTATATGAGATTTTCTTTTATAAAAGTCTACTTCCCTTTTATAGAGGTAAATAGATTTGATGAGATTTAAGACCACATTTAAATGTCACTATTTAAAACATTTTTAGATTTCTTGTTTGGTTTTTGTTTGTTTATTTGCTTCTCACATTACAAAATACTGTCTAGATCACTCTATTTTGGACATAACTCATGTTGTGAATATCTCTTTAAAGTATAATACCAATATAGAAAAACAATATATGTCAATTAAGGTGTCCTATTTTTCTAGAACCTAGAGAAATGTCCCAAAATCACATATTGCATATTTGGGACTATCTCTCAAGCTCAGAGTTCCCCATTATGCCAAAATAAATTTGGCCCTGTAAGCAATATGTCATTATATAATTAAATGGAAAAGATAGCTTTCTCCACGAGAACATTTTTACTATAGAATTACAATGAGTATGCAAACATATCTGTATTGTATAAGATTATATTTTTGTGTTTTTAGTATTACTATAATTAACAAATATAGATTTATTATATATAACATGATATTTTGAAATATGTATACAGTGTGGAGTGGCTACATTGAGCTAATTAACATATGCATTACCTCATATACTTAACGATTTCTTGTCACGAGAACACTTAAAATTTACTCAATTAGCCATTTTCAAGAATCATTAACTTTATCATGTTGTATAACAGATCCCCTGAAATTATTATTTGTTTCAAATTACTGAAATTTTATATACTTTAATTATATCTTCCCACTATCCTTTCCCCTCAGTTTCCCCCAGCTGCTGAAAGCCACTGCTCTATTCTTTGCTTCTACGACTTGAACTGTTTTAATTCACATATAAGTGGGATCATGTGGTATTTGTGCCTTTTTTTTTTTCCACTTAACAATGTCATCTAGGCTCATCCATTTTGTTGCAAATAATATGATTTACTTCTTTTTATGGCTGAATAGTATTCCATTGTGTATATATGCCACATTTTCTTTATCCAGTCATCCACTGATGGACACTTAGATTAGTTTCATATCTTTGCTATTGTGAATAATGCTGCAATGAACATGGGAGTGTAGATATCTCAACATAACTGATTTTATTTCCTTTGGATATATATCCACTGTGTAGATTGCTGTATCATATGATAGTTCTATTTTTAATTTTTTGAAGAACCTCCATACTGTTTTCCATGATGGCTATACTAACAACCCCACTAACAGCTTGCAAGGGTTCCTTTTTCTCCATAACCTTGACAATACTCATTATCCTTTGTCTTCTTCTTCTTCTTCTTTTTTTTATAATGGCCATTCTAACAGGTAAGAGGTGATACCTTATTGTGGCTTTAATTTACATGTTGAGCATGCTTTCATATAACTATTGGCCATTTGTATGTCTCCTTTTGAGAAATGTCTATCTAGATCTTTTAACCATTTTTTAATTGTTTTCTTGCTATTGAATTGTTTCAGGTCATTTAGAGATTTTGGATATTCTCCTCTTATAAGATGTATGACTTGCAAATGTTTTCTCCCACGTCTTAGGATATCCCTTCCCTCTGATGATTGTTTACTTCACCGTGCAGAAGCTCTTCAGTTTGATGTAATCTGGTTTGGCTATTTTTGCTTTTGTTAACTATGCTTTTGGGCTTCTATCCAAAAAATCATGGCTCAGACCAATGTCATGGAGATTTTCCCCTAAGTTACCTTCCAGTAACTTTATAGTTACATGTCTTATATTTAAGTGTTTAATCTATTTAGAGTTGATTTTTGTGTATGGCCTGAAATAAGGATATAACTTCACTTTTCTTGATATGGATACACAGTTTCCCAATACCATCCATTGAAGAGACTGTCTTTTCTTCATTGTGTGTTCTCATCTTCATCAAAAATCAATTGATTGTAAATTGATGGCTTTATTTCTTGGGTCCTCTATTCTGTTCCATTGGTCTATATGCCTTTTTTTTTTTTTTGGCCAGTATCATCCTGTTTAAGATATTTTTGTAAGGTAATATTTGTGTGTGTGTGTGTGTGTGTGTGTGTGTGTGTGTGTGTGTGTGTGTGAGTGTGTGTAATGTTCAGAACTTATTTTCAGGTTGACCTTAAAACCTCAACTAAAGATATTTTCCAGGTTTATTTATTTTTTGTCATAGTCTATAGAAAATAGTATAAGTCTATTTGGTTATCCTATTTTTAAGTATAATTTTTATGATAGGTTATATAAGTTAGCCCAATATAAATTCTTTTCTATTACCACAAAAGTAATATTTTTATTTTTCCTTTCTGTGATTTTTATTTACTTTTATTATATACACCGTAACTTCATTTAATCATCTATATCTGTACTATAAATAAGAAATTGTCACAAAAGATAGACTTTAAATTCTAATAGAGCAATTTCAAAATACATAACAAATCCCTAATAAAATTCTAATTCAGTTCATTCATATCTTAATTATATTTACATATTTGATTTTTAACACCCAAATTATTTCCTGAAACATAAATATATCTTGATGATTTCAAAAACATGAAACATTCTTCTGTTAGTGTTTGGTAAATTTCCTTGCTCTTTAACTCTGAGTCAGTCAGTCTAGAGCAGAGCTCTGCATTCTATCAGATAATTGGATTAGTTATTTGTTTTCTTTCTCCGTATTTATCTTCTAAAATATTTTAGTTATTTTTCTTGGCAAAGTTTTCTTTCTCTCAACTCTTACAGCTATGTGCCTTCACCATATTCTTAAAGATTATTCAATGCTTCGTAGAACCCATCCCAGGGGAGCCATCTGAAAATAGGAGACATGCTGAAGTTCTGAAAAAATATTTGATATGTTGCCATCTATCTGAGTGACATGGCATTTCAAATTAAGTTTTAAACCTATGAAACAATAATCCAAGGCAAGTAGGTCTTTTGAAACAAAATAGCTTACATTTGGGAAAAAATGTTAATTCTACAATACTAGGTTCCATGCACCACGACAGTTTTGGCAGCAGATTAAAACAACCGAGTTATCATATCTAAAAACATTTTCTTTTAGAAGAAAGTGTGACTTGTTGTATTGCTTGAGCACTGCTTTGTAGGAATAAAAATATGAAATCAAAAACTCCTTAAAAATTTAAAATGTGTAATTCAAATGCTCAAATAACTAGAGAATTATCTTTGAAAAATTTGAAATCTGTCTTCTTTTACAAAAGATCATAGCAAAAATTAACTGAAGTATTTTGATCTTTTTAAATAATTGCAATGTTCAGAACCATAGGAAGTCAAACATTAGCCAAAATATTTTGATCAATAATCAGACTATATAATAATGTTATTGTTGATGATGATAATAACAGCTATGGCAATTGCATGATTGCTAAATTAAAGATACACATACACACACACATATATATATGTGTGTGTATATATATATATATATATATATATATATATATATATATATATATATAATTTTTTTTTTTCTTTTGAGACAGTCTCACTGTGTTGCCTGGGCTAGAGTGCCTTGGCATCAGCCTAGCTCACAGCAACCTCAAACTCCTGGACTCAAGCAATCCTTCCGCCCCAGCCTCTGAAGTAGCTGGTACTACAGGCATGTGCCACCATGCCCAGCTATTTTTTCTACATATTTTTAGTTGGCCAATTAATTTCTTTCTATTTTTTGTATAGAAGGGGTCTTGCTCTTGCTCAGAGCTGGTCTCGAACTCCCAAGCTCAAAGGATCCACTCACCTTGGCCTCCCAGAGTGCTAGGATTACAGGCATGAGCCACTGCGCCTGGCCCAATGTCAGATATTTTTGAAGGTCTCTGATAGAGAGTTAGTTACGCAGATGATAGATAATACACATAAATATATGATTGTATTCTCATTTAACCCTATATGATAGTTACTATTAACATTTCTGTTTAGCAGATGAGGACACTGAAATGTAGAGAGATTAGTATTTTATCTAAGCCATATGAAGAGGTAATGTTAGAAAATATATTTCAATACAACATGAACGCCAAATAAGGTACAGAAATTTCATAGAAACAAATTATTTTGATAGGAAGAAATTACGTAAAAATTTGTGAAATTTTCTGAGGCTTGCTTTTACCAAAAATATTTAGATTAATAAGCAAAAAGCAAAACATTTTCTGTGTTCATTCCACACAAATATATTATTAAAACACAATTGTGTTATTAAAAAATCTTTAGCAAAATTTCTATCAGTTATCATGAAAATCAAACATACATAGGATTATAGAATCAAAATAAAAGTAAAATTTTGAGGAAAATTTATAACCATAAATTTAAAAATGAAACAAAATATAGCAAATATCTAGACAAGGTAATTGGAAAATTCATATGGATTATATAAACAACCAAGAATATCCAGGGAAATTGAGAAAAAAAAGGCCATGAGCCCCATGAAAACTAACTGTAAATCCTCAATAATTAACAGCAGTATGATACAGGAATATGAATAAACAAATCAACCAATGAAACAGGACAGAAAAAACAGAAATAGACATAAATATACCTAAGAGCTTATTATGTAATAAAGTAACCACTTATAGAAATAGGATAATCTGCTTTTTATTATGATATTGGAGAAATGGGTAGACCCATTGATTAATACTTCATACAGTATACCAGATTAAATTTCTAAATGTTATCAATATTTCAAATATTATACATATATACTTATTAATAGAATAAAATATTATTTAATTTCATTATAAATTAGGAAATCTTTATCCTGACCAAAAACTTGGAAGCCAGTAAAAATTGATAAATCTGATTACATGAAAGTATTTCAGATGACAAAAGCAAATGACAAATTTGTGAAGATAATTGCATCTCAAATCACAAATAGGTAATATACCAAAGAAAGTTTGTAAAAAAATAAAAGAAAAAGGCAAAAATTCAATAAAAAATGAACAAAGGACATGAAACCAATAGATCACAGACAAAATAGACTGCCTCCAAAATAAAGAAAATGCAACTTGAGATAGCATCTTATCCTTCGGATCGCAGCATCCAAAAGTTTGTGACCTCCTTCTGTTGGCTGGGGATAGCAGCACTCTCCTATATTAATGGGAGTGTAAACTAATGCAACTACGAGGAAGAGTAATTTGGCAATAGGTTTGAAAATTATGTATGTGTTCTTAACCCAGAAATCTTACTTCTGGAAAAATATTCTAATATTCTAAAGGGTTGTCTACACTCTTGTACAAAATGTGGCATATACAGTTTTATTTAATGGAGCATAATTTAAAACATGGAAAAATGAAAAAAAATCCATCTCTAAGGGACTGATTATAAGCTGACAATGTAGTTGTTTATAAGAAAGAACAAGAAAGATTTCCGTATACTTATGTGGAGAGATATGTAGAAATTATTATTAAATAAGTAGTCAATAAGCAGAAAAATTTATGTGGTATAAACTCATTTGTGTAAGAACATAAAGAAAGTAAGAATAGTCATATTTGCTCATATTGGTAGTAACACTAAGTTATTTACATAGGACTAATAAAAGTGGGTATCTGCAAAGGGAAGTGGGTGGACAAGGGCATGCATGGGGACAAAATTCTCGACATACCTACTTTCTAACATTTTGATTTCTGAACCAATTATGAAAGGTAAACAAGATAACTATGTAGCATATATATGATATAAATAAATATGCATAAATAATAAATAGACATTTTCATTTTATTATTTTTCTTTATGTATTTCAGTTGGCCCCTCATTCTTTCTGTCTTTACTCTAGCTCAGGCTTTATAACATTTTTCATGGTATACTTTAATAAATTCAACAATTTCACAAAACTTTGTATCCCAACTAGAATTTGTCCTTGCATACTTGTGATATTTTAATTGCTAAATATATTCCAAATACTTATAACTTCCTAATATTGCCCCAGTTTATATTCCCAGCCTCATGTCAAGCTGTTTCTTAACGTTCCTGAACAATACTCACTCTTAACCTCTCCCTGCTTCCTGCCATTGATTCTATCACTTCCACTATCTGAAATGCACCCCACATGGTTAAACCTTGTCAATCATATAAGGAAACTTTTAATTTATAAGGCACTGACACTCCAAAGTTAACATGATTCATTGTACTCTAAACTCTGAACTTGTTTACTCTGTTCTTTTCTTAAAAACCATCGTATTTCAAATTTTAATACCACATGTATTTGCCTCGTTTTTTTATCCTTCTTCACTTTTAAACATCTTCAGAACAGATTGCATGCCTTTTTCATCTGTGTCACATGCAACAGCTTGCAAAGTTCAACATATAGAACTGAATTGAAATGAAGCAGGAGTGTGAAAACACTGAACAGAGAATTAACAGATGTGAGTTCAAATCTTATCATTTTTTGGCTCTGTCACCTTTCTCTCTGTGCCTGTTTCCTCTCCTGTAAAGTTAGAGGATTGAGTAAAGTTCATTTGAAGTTCCTTTTAATAATTAAATGCGATGGTCTCCATACTTCTAAATTTTTGTTATTATATGATAATATATTTACTATTATTATCATACTATTTCTAAATTAGAAATATAGATAAAAGGAACATGGTGGCTACGTACTATAAAGCAAATTTCTAAATGATGCTGTCAATAAAGTTTAAGATATACAAACAACTTTGACAGTGCTTTAAGTATTTATTCTTTATGTCATTTATACTTGCTATTAATATTAAATGAATTATGATTTGCTTCATATCTAATCTGGAATAATGGCATAAGATACTTTCTGTGTATGTACTGGCTTCTGTCTGGATATGTAGCAGTTTAAATACATATTGTTTTGCTATATAGATGATGCTACAGAGATTATAGTTAGTGGTTGTTTATAGATATATCATGAGTACACACATTTTTAAATGAATTCTGGTACTCTGTAGTGGCCATAACACATTTTGATTGATCAATAAAAGAAGTCTACCTTTTGTAGTGATGATTAAGATTTTATCAAATAGTCATTTTTACCGACAGGTGTCCATGTGAATAAAATTACACCCTTAATCTCATAATCGTATTTGTCCTAAATATGTCCTAAATTTGTCCTAAATCATATTTGTCCTATTTATTTAAATAATTTAATATTGCACCTACAAGCTAAGGAAAATTTCAGGCCAACCAGCTTTGGGAAAATTTACAATGAGCATACAACTCTATAACCTGAACAAAATTTTGACATTGCACAAACTATAGAAATTATTGAGTTTCCTATAAAAAATAAACCCCCTATAAATGACTAAAAAGAACAATTTCTTTAGACATTTAAAAGCATTTTACCACTAAATTTTTAATAATTGAAAGTTTCAATATTATGGAGGCAAATTGCATTAAGTGTTTGATTTTTTATCAACAAATATTTACAAGCACCAATTTTATGCTGGACATTGTACCAGGTACTGAGCATTCAACAGTTATGTTTCCTTACATCACAAGTGTTGGGGACTGACATTATACTTTCTTGGTTTAAGAATTAAATTTAGTGAGTAATGTACATGCCCTGCCCAGAACGTTTAAGAGTAATGTGCTCTGGACAAGGTTGCTGCATAGAGGCATAACAACAGGCCTGAATTTATGCATGGAGGCAAGAGCTGCCCAGCCTCACGATAAGTGAAGGCTTGGAGGCCACACAATAATCACATTGTTCCTACGATTGCTGCTTGGCCCTGTAAGATGGCTGGATAGTCAATGATGGGTAAGATTCTTTGAGGAGGAACAACCTAAGACAGACACAGCAGCCCCAGGGGGAGGGGGCAGCCAAGAGGAACTGGGGACAGAAAATGCCCCCTGTGGCTGCCTTGCTTAACCTTGCTTATCTCAGCCTGTGACCTATGCTTTGAGCAACCTCCTGAAAACCTTAAGTCAGGGACATCTGTACCCTTAGGCTATGTGTTCCAGAATTTACAGCCATTGCTGCAATGTCTGGGTGGTCACATGCAAGGAAGTAACTTCAATATTTTAGGGTATAAAAATAAAATGACTGGTGCATTTGGCACTGCAGTCTTGTAACCATCTTTGTGTGTGTCTGTGTGTCTTTTTGTGTTCTGTGTTCAGCTGCTGTCCTGCAAACGGGCCACGGAACACAAGTTTATTATCACAGTACTTTCACCCCTGTGTAATTATGAGAATGTCACCTAGAATGTCCAAAAATTCTCTTTTTCTTTCTTTGTAAATTCCTTGAAATTCTTGCTCTACAATCTGAAAAGTCCTCTATATATTTAACTTCTTGTTGAAATGTTCTCTTCACCTCCCTACCTGAAGTGAAACCTGTCTATAACAGATGAAGCTGATGGCCCTGTATGCAGCCTCTCAAGTCAAGGTTCGCATTTCTCTCATGTCACATGTGTCTTGGAAAAAAGAGGTTTGGCATTTTTCTCCTTGCTCCCTTTTTGCAACTCAAATCATTTCTCTTCATTTAAAAAATCTCCTTTAATCCTGTGATATCTGGTGTCACCATCCTATTTACTTCTTACTTATTTTAATTGCTCAATCTCTACTTACTCCTCCATTTTTTAAATATTTTAACCTGACTTCTGATTCTTCATCCCTCCTCCTTCCATCATGCTTGTTGTTTGTCCATTAGTGAATGAACTGGCTAAAAGCATATCCTTTTGATTCATCTAACAAACTAGTCCTCCCCTCATCTTCTGCTACCTGCTCCCATAGTCACATTCTGAATAATACATGGAATAAAATTGCATACTGACAGGTATTGCCCAGATCATGTAAAAGAAAATGAAATATTAATACTAATTATTGTATTTCATAAAATGAAAGATAAAGGCTTGATACAAATTGCTTAAAAAATTACTATTGTAACATGGATACAAACAGACAAAAATAACATTATCTTACCCAAAGCCTCTCATTAAAAAGATTGAAGAGTATGTTGCTAATACACACACACACACACACACACACATATAACATCTGCAATACAGCTCTTAGTGATAAGAGATACTAAGTCAGACACAGAAGAGAAGATTAGATCAATGCATTCTAAAATCTTTTTTGTTTTTAACATCAAGTTTTATGATACAGACATGAAATGCTGATTTGTATTTTTCCCAAAAGATTTTTCAAGAATATTAGTCACATTTTTTTTAAATAAGAAAGTTTTTTTTTGTTTGTTTGTTTTTTAATGAAAGGCCATGTTTACATGATTTAGGACACAATGAAAGCTCAAACTAATTTATTTTGCAGGATCCAATCAACTCAAAAACAAGACATAATCGTTCAGGTTTAAACTCAGGTTTCTTTCTATTTTCATTTCTTCTAATAATGCAAAATTTTACCTCTATGGTTCTTCTCATTAAAGTATAATAATGTGGAAGTAGTTGGCAGTCTGGTATACTAACTATAATGTATATAGGAAAACAACTTGGTCAAAGTAATTTCTGCTTTGAAATTACTCACTGTTGTTAAATATACAATAAAGATAAAAATATATGGATATTATTTTAAATATTCCTCCAGAATTCTAAATCATTTGAAATATCAGTCATATACTTAAAATATGGGCCTCACTAAGAGAAACAGTTTCTCAATAACATTCACAAAACATTTTGGAGTACAAAATGTCATATAATAGGCTAACTAAAAGGCATATTTAACTAATTCTACTCTGCGATGTTTACAGATAAGACAAAGTATGAGTTTACTTGGAATAAAATGCCATTAAAGTAAAACTTGTAAATATTTCTCATGGATAAATTAATCTCTTAATGTAATTTTTATTAATTTTCTATGTTATTTGTTTTCCTTGAATGAATATCCTGCTGCAGGATGACACAATTTTATTTGTTTTCAGCTATATGTGTATCTTCTCGTATGCCTTAACAGTGTCTTGCTCTTCCCAGGCTGTTTTCAGTGCTTATAAATGTCTTTACCCTTTCTCCCCAGTCATCAAAATTCATCTGTGTAATACTTAATTCCTTCAGAGACTTGCTGTCTCCTGTCTAGGATGATGAAGAGTTAAGTGTGGTAGGAAGGAGTGTAAGTGAGGAAGCCTCAGAGTGTGGGATTAACATGAATGTCTTTCTGGCAACAGATTGCCCATCATGGGAGACTAACTTCAATCCAGAAAACTAATAATATTAATTTTATAGTACATTGTTGCATAAAGTTATACAAGTAAATGTTCATAATAAAATAACAGCTAGGCCAGAATGCTAAACTTCCTAGCTTTTTTTTTTTTTCTTCCAGAGTATCCGAGTGGAAAAATACAAAACCTAAATTGCCTTTTCACTATATGTCATCTCCATACCTATATACCAAGTACTGAAGTCTGGCGCAAAACTGGATGGCTGCTTACCACTGTTAACTCATGATAACCAACATTAACTGACAATTCAAATAAATTACTCTAGCTGCCCTATCTACCATCTGAAGTCACTATTTCAAATTATCTTCAAATGTTTGATCCCTTAGCCTATGTTAATCTCACTCTCAGAAGTGGTACCTATTTCACAGAGAAAATAAAAGCTATCAGATAAAACTTATGCCAGCATCTACACACCAAATCTATATACCTGTCTGTCTTTGGACCTGTCTTTTTTATATTCCTTCTTTTCTTATCTTACTCTCTTACAATAGCTATCAACCTCCCCTCGACTTTCCTCACAGCCAATCACTTTTGAAATTCTTTTACACTGTGGTCTGTATATATTCAACATCCTTCCATTCCTCAATGCCCAGAAATCAGAAATCACTTTCCCCTGACTGCACTGAAATTCCTGTAGATGGAATCAAGAGCCACGTCTACTAAATAGAATGGTTGTTTCTCAGTCCTTTACCAAAGCAGCATTAGGTATATTCAGTTATTCCTAATTGGTGAAAAGCTGACTTTTTAAACTTCCTTATCCATAAAGTATACCATTCTTTTCCTCTTATTTTTGTGGGAATTCCTCAGCGTGCATATCTATTCTTTCATTCCTCTCGGTGATCATGTAATTTGTTGGACAAACTGAGACATTTTGGGAGTAAATAAAAAAAATGTTTTACAATAATTATGCTAGGATAACAGGTGTAAACCAGGATTGACCTGGACAAACAAGGATAGAATTAATAGGGCCTTATATATTCTGGTCTTTCTTACCTCATCACTTTAATTTTCTCCATCTCTATCTCTAGACATTTCTGATACAGAAATGACAAATTGGACGTTGAGAAAAGGAAGAAGTAAATATGATTAATTAAAATTAATGAAGTTGACATCAATGACCAAAACAATTGAAAAAGGAGTGGAGAGAATAGAGAAATGAATGTTGTTTTTGTAATATATTTGATGTAGGTGTTACACATCCAGATAAATAGAGTCCATTGATTAATGAAAAAATTGATAGTTTGAAAGAAAGGAATCAAAATACAAATATACATTTTAGAGTCTCACAAGAACAAAATAAAATAAACGATAAAACCCAGGGAAACTGATATTTAAAGGATATTCAAAATCAAAAGAGAGAGCTGGAAAAAAAAAACAGTTACAGGAAAAAATATAAAAAGGCATATTAAGAGAGTTTTAAACTGTAGGGAATTGTTTAGTCTCCAATTTTGTGCTGATATCACATAAGATGAAGACCAAAATATTTTTATTTTAACATGGATTCATTGTTATTTTCAGCATCAATATTTTCAGTAGATTGGGAGGGTAAGAATCACAGTTTGGAAGCGAATGACAATGGTGGAAGTGGATACAGTAAGATAAATCTCTTGCAAAGTGTCCATTAGGAAGGGAAATACCATATGGTGGTAGTTAAAAGGTGTTCTAGAGTTAAGGAACAATTTTATATGCTAAATAAATTTGTGCATATTACAAGTGGAGGGAATGGAGTTAGTGGAGATGGAAACAGAGGAAGCAGGGATAAGGGACAGTGGAAAGTCTAAGAAAAAGCAGGAAGAGATGGAACTGATCCATATTTGGAAAGCCTAAATTCGAAATTAATAAGACAAAGTATTTTTGTTTGTCAGAATGAAAGATAGTAATATAGCACTCAAGTTAGGTTGAGATTTGAACCAGTTTGATCCTTAATGACCATGACTTTCTCAGTTACTTGAGTAAGCTATACAGCATTCTTAGAATGTGGTAGTAGAGACAACTGATTTAAAACATTTGGGATTATCATAATAAAGAGGACAAAAATAGGATGACAAAGAATAAACAAAAGATTGCTAAAAATCTTGGCTTTTGAAGGGCCTCATGAGTTAGGATTTTTCTTACTAGATTATTTCCCCTATAGTAGTATTAATTTTGACTCAGCACCAGTTTAGATTTATCTCAGCAATACTGTATCCATTATGCATTTTTCTCTAACGAGGGAGGCTAGTTGCTATGAGAACATGCCTAGATTATTCTACTAGTCCAATCTAGCCTATGTTTTTTGTTTCTTCTTTTGCTATGAATATAACATGCTCAGCTTAGCCCACTGGTTCTTTTCCAAGTAGGGTCAGAAACATGTGGAGCAGGCTAGACCCAACAAGAAGTTTGGAATCAAGCCCAGCCAAGCCCAAACTAAATCAGCAGAATCCCAGCTGATCCCTGGATGTACGAGAAGGAATAAATGAGATTTGGGGGTATTATGTCACATAGCAATTGCCAACAGTATGTGGCACAACCAGTAATTAACAGATAATGAAATAGAATGAAACAAAATGGAACAGAAAAATCTCAGAATGGTTTAGTCACAGTAGGAATAAAAATTTAATTATTAAATTTAATTGAAGTTATGTATACATAAATATTTAAATATACACGTGTATGTTCTGGGTCACAATATAAAATGTAGTCCTTACTGTGTCTCATGATTTTTTAAAAATTGAAAATTAGTAACCTGAATGAAATTCCTGAAGTATGCCATAGTACTCTGTCATTAACCTGGTATATTTAACCTCTTTTGTAACTTAAGTAAGATTAAAATGAATGGTCATTTTTAATTTTTAAATTACTGAACCCTGTGGGAGAAATAATGAATGATTTGAATACAAGATTCAGGATTACAAAAATCCTCTTCTTTGATCCCCAAGTGAAGGAAATTTGGGTATAGGTTAATACAATAATGCAGTATAACCATTAAAATACCTCATTGGGTCACACAATGCATCATTAGAAATATATATCAACGATGAAAAACAAGATAGGCTAGCAGTTCCACTCTGAGAGTAGACTATGCTTGACATATTACATTCACTGAAATCTCTATAATGCTTTGAAAATCTCTACCTAACACTGAAGGAGTTTAGTTGCATGTGTAATTAGTGAAATAGCTTTATAACAGATGATGTGAGGAATGTCATACATAACTAGAGGAGCTTTGTTTGTAGTAGGAGAAACTCACTGGACAAGTGTGGAAAGGCGTTTTTTGTGCAGAAGGTAGATGAGACTTCTTTTGTATGATGATAAGGTAGCATGATATAGCTTGCTTAGCACAAGATTTAATTATGTGGAACAATAAGAGATAAGTGTAATGCGGTGTTAAATCAAAACAGAAACATATTGGTGGGGAGTCATCAATATTTATTCAGTTTGATGGAGAAGACTTCCTTGGGTGATATGATTTCAGAAGTTATTTTAATTGCAGGTCTAAGAGGAATGCCAAACTGTAGAAAAGGTGAAATAAGAAAAACATTAGAAAGGAGAAAGTGTGGAAAAGATAGTGCATTGACTTAATAAGAAAGGACTGTAGATTAATTAGAAGATGAAAGAGCAGAGGCTTTGAGAAGTAAAGACAATCACCTCTCAGAGAAGGTTAGTGAAAAGAATGAAAGTCCTGAACTGGAAGAAATGATAACGTCCTCTGTAGAGAAGCAGCAAAGATATTCACTTTGAATAATAGCAGGACTCAGGCAGAGCTGAAGGCAGAGAATCTGATAAGAAGGTTGCAATAGTTCAGAACATCAAAAGCATCTCAAAAGTATCTGCTTATTTTGTTTTTCAAATACTCATTGTGAAAATGTACACTTCAAATGTGAATTGAATATTTAAAACTCTCCTAAGGGTGAGCGTTTATGATGTTTGCCGTTTCAGGACATTTGCCAGTGATACTGCACGACTACTTAATGAAAGGGTCATAAATTTAAAGTGACATTGAATCAATTTTTCTAGTTACTTATTTATCTGCTAATTTATCTTAGAAAGTGACTATTTGCTTTACTGGAAATTTTTGAGGAACGTAATATGAGATACAAATTTCTTATCTTACACTAGCTCTTTGTAATGCTCATTACATCCTTGGGAATTACTGAACATCTTAGAGTCAGAGCAGGCCTTGGAGATCATTTAGTGTAACTGTCTTACAAAAATCAAACCACCTAAACTCCTCATAGGTGTTCATCTATCCTCTGCACATACTGTCAGTGACTTGGTTAAACTTAGTATCTACTGTTACATAATTATATTGATGCAATCTAGTCTTTAATTTTATAAATATCATTTAAAACCAACTTGCATTTTTTGAAATAAACCAACCTGACAATTCAATAAAATGTATCCCAAAAATGAAAACTAAAATCAATATACTCTGCTAATAATTGAAACTTACAGTTTACTTTTTATTTGCCACTTCGGATGGATTTTGCTCTTAAAGGAAGATTCTCCACCCTGTATTCAGATAGCAAGACTTATTCTCTCAAAACAGTGGCTCTTAATCTTTTTAATGTTTTGATCCATTGAAAAGCAAATTCTACAATTTATAAAATGTTGAAAGCTATAGGCCTTTAGCATAGGGGGAAAAAATGACCATACAATTAAGATTTGCATATACTGTTAGTAGAATGGCAAATTGACTGAGTTCATTTGTGAACCTCCAGTTAAGAATTTCTGCTTTGGATGTATAGAAAGTTGAAATCTTCCGACTGGGTCAGTTTAGAGAGAAAAATCGATCTCCTTGTGTAGTGAACTATTTCCAATCTCTTTAAGTCATCCCCTGGTTCCTCTGAATTTACATTTTCAAGATAATGATGGTCTTTATCAATGTTAACATTTGAAAGAGTATGATATTATTACTCATTCTAGATTAACTTTGCCATAAACTTACTCATAGAAGAGAGTTTTTCTCTTCTCCCTCATGTGTAGATTTGAAAGTTTAATATGAGGCAGAAGACAAAAGTGAACAAATGTAAACAAAGAAATATAAACAACTAATTACATTTGTTCCTGATGTAAACAAATAAACCTACCTTAATTACTAGTCAATAATTACAAAATTGATCATAGATCTGAATACAAAATCTTTGCTGTTTAAGAAACAAATGTAAGAACAAAAAAGTAACAATTGAGACCAGGAGCAGTGGCTCACGCCTATAATCCCAGCATTCTAGGAAGCCTAGGAGGGAGGATCAGTTAAGGTCAGGAGTTGAAGACTAATCTGGGCAACATAGCAAGACGCAGTCTCTACAAAAGCTAAAAAAAAAAAAAAAAATTAGCCCTCTTGCATATAGACCCAGCTACTTTGGAGGGTGATCCAGGAGGATCACTTGAGTCTAAGAGTTATAGGTTGCCATGAGCTATGATGACATCACTGCACTCCAGCCCAGACAACAGAATGAGACTCTGTCTCAAAACAAAACAAAACAAAACAAAACAAAACAAACGAACAAACAAACAAAAAACCCCTAACATTTGGATAACAGAAAAATACTTTTTTACTTAAAACACAACTGTAGCTATATTTGCCTTTCAAGGGAGAGACCATTAACCTTCTACATAGTTCTCTCTGTACTTTGCACGAAATAATGGGGAAAGGTTGAGACCTGGAACACATTTTAATTATTTAGGAAGGACACGATGAAGTCTATTTTGTTTTGATTTTTTATGTTTTAATACCGAGAGTCCCAGATCTTGAGAGTTGTTGGTTAAAACAACTTATTTTTTTTTCTCTTTAAGACAAGAATATTTATTTTTATTTCTAATTATCTTTTGTTTTTGCAGTGCTGGAGGGCATAGACAAGGAAAAGAGAGGCAATAAAGGAAGACAAAATTTAGTAACATAAAGCATAAGTAAATAGAAATTGTTTACAGGCTTACAAACAGGTAGGTCAAGTATTCAATTTTAATTTGTTTTTGTTACCATTAATATAATGTGAACTCTCTTCACCTCTCCAATGCCTTATATAAATGGTAGTTTATGTAATCAAGGCCAGAGGATGGAGTAATCTATTTGGATCAGCAGGATATAAAGAGTAGGGACAGTTATAGCAAATTGGTTACATTTTGAGATACCTTGTGGAAGCTGGTATTTGGAGATCAAAATGATCATGAGACAATCAACACTGGAAAATATACAGAATTCTTAGAAAAAACAGGATAGAGGTTCAGTACTAACTCCTGAGTTATATGAAGATAAATATATATATATATATGACATTAATTAATCCATCATAACTATTTTCTGAAATTATAAAGCTTGAGCATTATTTGAGTTTGCAAAATAACTCAAAAGTTTACCCTCCTTATTAAAATAGTAATCTAGGCCGGGCACGGTGACTCACGCCTATAATCCTAGCACTCTGGGAGGCGGAGGCGGGCAAATTGCTCAAGGTCAGGAGTTTGAAACCAGCCTGGGCAAGAGCGAGACCCCGTCTCTACTATAAATAAAAATAAATTAATTGATTAATTGGCCAACTAATATATATAGAAAAAAATCAGCCGGGCATGGTGGCGCATACCTGTAGTCCCAGCTACTCGGGAGGCTGAGGCAGGAGGATTGCTTGAGCCCAGGAGTTTGAGGTTGCTGTGAGCTAGGCTTACGCCACGGCACTCACTCTAGCCTGGGCAGCAAAGTGAGACTCTGTCTCCAAAAAATAAATAAATAAATAAATAAATAAATAAATAAATAAATAAATAAATAAATAAATAAAATAAAATAGTAATCTATCTGTCATGTATAGTTTGTTTGCAACAATCAGGCAATTATAAAAATAGGTTCTTTAGGCTCTATCAGAAAACAAAGTATGTAACATCACTTAAAAAATGCTTCAAAAGTAATAACTAATATTCTGAATAATTCTCAGAAGGAAAAATTAAATTATGTTTAAAGACCTATATTTATGTTCACCTATAATATGTATCTTAGGATAACTAATCCTTATACTATCAAAAATTGTCTGGAAATGCCTTATATATTACAAAGTATTTGTCTAGGATTTTAGAAAAATAAAAATTTTGTTATTATATTGACATATTTAAATGAAAAAAACATTTTTATTTCTGTATATATTATATCATTCATTTTTATATGGAATATGCAGAATAGGCAAATCTATAGAGTCAGAAAGTTAGCTTAGTGATGCCCAGGGGCTGGTGAAAATAGCAAATTGGGACTGAGTTCCAATAGATATGGGGTTTCTTTTTGGAATAATGAAAATGTTCTAAAACTAGACAATGTGATGGTTGCATGACTCTATGAATCCACTAAAAAACACTGAATTATATACTTCAAAGGAATACTTTTATAGTATATGAATTATATCTCAATAATGATGCTATAATAATTTAAATATACATTGGGGACATCAAAGGCAAGATGAACTTCAACACACTATCATGGTCACTGATTCCATTAACAGATATTTCTGTGATTACAAATGCCATGCAATGTGTTCACCATCATTTAAGTAATTTAACATTTATATTCTCAACTAAGATAAGTATGATAAAAATAAAAACGTATTTGTGATTTTTTAAAAAAGCATGAAAACCCTGAAAGACGGATACATCTAAAGGGATTATTACAATTCTTCAGCGTTTGGGCCTGATGGCTGTTTAGGCTGTATTTTCTTTGAAGTGCCAAGTTAACCCATGTAAACCTCAAAGACTGCAGCATAAGACTGGCTTGTACATCTTAAGAAATTTTTAAATGTGTAGACCTCTGGGGATGTGTATGCTTGCATGCTGATCTAATTGTGCATGTTAGCTATGTACTCTACAAGATAGTTAAAATTTATACAGTGTGTGCTCAGAATGGCATTTGCAAATGGTTAGAACTTTAATCAAAAATATACATATATATTAACTCAAGCATACTGTCTTTAAAAGGTATAAGTTAAGTATGATAATTGTTCTTTTATTATTTTTTAATAAGGGAAGTATTAATCATTATATTAATCATGATATTTTTAATAAGGGAAGTATTAATCATGATACATATAATATTTTTCATTCAGTTTGTATCTCTACCTGTGATTTAAGTGGCCTTCCTTGAACAGTATGTAGTGATCTTGGCAGAGAAAAGAATGAACAACAAAAATACTTCTGTAAATGTTCACCTACCACAATTCCTTGAAGGGTTCTGAAATAGCAGCTGGATTACAGTGAAGGTCAGATGAGCAAGATGGAATTTGAATCTCTTTCTACATATCACCCTTTGGATATACTTCCTTTGGGAGTATATCAGAACAATCAATTAAGGAGAGGAAGAAGAGGCTGATACTTTCTTTAGCATTACATAGATATTTTCTTCTTTTTTGGAGCTGGGGCTCTCACTATGTTGCCCAAGCTAGAGTGCAGTGGCAATCCACAACACAATCACGACACATTACAGCCTTGGACTCCTGGTCTCAAACTATCCTCCTGCCTCAGCCTCCTGAGTAGCTGAAACTACAAGACTGTGACTTCACATAGACTACTGAAAGGGGTATTCCATGCTTGTGGACTCTGTATCATTGCTTTTTTCTGTGATAAATATAAAGTTTACATGGGTTTTCTTGCAGTTTTAGAAGGCTGTTAAAAATACAGCCACATTATTTTTTCCCTATTTGGCCAAATGACAAAGGCAATGTTTGAAATCAAATCTCCCTTTGGCTAGACCATAGATGGGTCCACTTTTTGAAAAGAAGTATACTAAAAAGTTGCTAAAAGGATAGTTAATTATACTAAAAGGAAGAATACTAAGTGAAGTATACTAATTAGAAAATATCTTTCTAATTCTCCATGTTCAGAGAAGAAAATTGTGATTTCAAGATGTGTTAAGTGAATGGTATGCTCCATATCCACCTACTCAAAATACACAAGAATTTTCCACTCAAGATCTCTACCACTATAAAAAAATACATTAAAAATAAGGCTTCAAGTATACAACATAGCTACACATACAACATAAACATTCCCAAATATTTAATTTTTCATTTTAGCTTTTGGCATTATTACTATTGAGTGACCTGATTTAAAATAATGACATTATTTCACCCTCAAAGCTAGGCACACATACCTACATGCACACAGAGGCACAGAAATATACACATCTAAACACATATTCATGTATGAATACACATATATACACATGTACACAGGTACCGCTCTTGTGCTCTTGAATTTTAAATGGGGACTACTGCAAATCATTAGAATGCTTTATTCTTACAGGACCTTTTATTTTTTCTTTTTGTTTTTTTATTTCATCATATTATGGAGGTACAAATATTGTTAGGGTTACAAATATTGCTCCTGCCCCCTCCCTCCCCCCGAAATGTCCAATCCTCTGGTGGTGTGCATCACACACATTATGGAAACATACATCCCTTTCCTCCTCCCCACTCCTGCCTGCCCACCATCTGCTAAAAAGTTTTTGTTGTTGTTGTTGTTGTTTTCTTTTCTTTTTTAACATTTTAGTTACATTGTATATCTTTGCCTCTCCCTAAGAAGGGTTAGAATTAAGCCCTCCCCCTCCAAAATGCTCATCCCATCCCTAAGATTGGGTGCCCCCCTCCCCACCGAATCTCTGGTGGGTATTGCCACCATTTGAAAACCGAAGTTTAAATCAGTCAGTACCAATTTGATGGCGAGTAGATGTGGAGCCCATTTTCCATGTCTTGTGTTGCCCCACTTTGGATAACGGGCTTAAGCTTAATCCAGGATAGCATAAATGGTGCTAGCTCACTGTCATTTCTTAGGATTGAGTAATATTCCATTGTGAGCATATACCACATTTTAATTATCCACTCACGAATTGATGGGCACTCGGGTTGTTTCCATGATCATACAATAGTGAATTGTGTTACTATAAACATTCGTGTGCAGATGTCTTTATAATAGAATGTCTTATGCTCTTTTGGGTAGATGCCTAACAATGCTATTGCAGGGTCAAATGGTATTTCTATTTCTAGCTGTTTGAGGTATCTCCAAATTCTTTTTTCCACAAAGGCTGCACTAATTTGCAGTCCCACCAGCAGTGTAGGAGTGTTCCTGTCTCTCCGCATCCTTGCCAGCATTTATTGTTTTGGGATTTCTTGATATAGGTCATTCTTACTGGGGTTAGGTGGTATCTCATTGTGGTTTTGATTTGCATTTCTCTAATAATTAGAGAGGTTGAGTATTTCTTTATATGTTTGCATGCCATTATTCTGTCTTCTTTGGAGAAGTTTCTTTTCATTTCCGTTGCCCATTTCTTGATGGGATTGTTTGATTTTTTTCTTGTTAATTTTTTTAAGCTCTAGATAGATTCTTGTTATTAGGCCTTTATCAGAGGTGTAGAGAGCAAATATTTTCTCCCACTCTGTGGGTTGTTTATTTGCTCTACTGATGCTCTTCTTTGGCTGTGCAGAAACTTTTTAATTTGATCAGATCCCATTTGTTTATTTTTGATGCTGCGGTGATTGCCTTGGGGGTCTTCCTCAAAAATTCTTTGCCTAGGCCAATGTTTGATAGGGTTTTGCCAACATCTTCCTCTAGGATTCTTAAGGTTTCATGTCATAAGTTTAAGTCTGTTATCCATCTTGAGTGAATTTTTGTGAGAGGTGAGAGGTAGGGATCCTGATTTGCTCTTCTGCATGTAGCTAACCAGTTTTCCCAGCACCATTTATTGAAGAGAGATTCTTTTCCCCAATGTATATTTTTGTCAGCTTTATCAAAGATGAGATTGCTGTATACTGATGGTTTCATCTCTGGTATCTCAGATCTATTCCAGATATCTATGCTTCTGTTCTTGTGCCAATACCAGGCTTATTTAACTATTATTGCTTTATAGTACAGTTTGAAGTCAGGAAGACTGAGGCTTCCCAGTTTGTTCTTTCTATTTAAGATTGCTTTGGTTATACGAGTTTTTTTCTGGTTCCATACAAAGTGAAGAATCATTTTTTCTAGATCTGTAAAGAATGCTGATGGCATTTTCATGGGGATTGCATTGATTCTGTAGATCACTTTAGGTAATATTGACATTTTAACTATATTGATTCTACCAATCCATGAACAAGGTAGATTTTTCCATCTGTTTAAATCTTCTGCAATTTCTTTTTTTAGCATTTCATAGTTCTCCTTATATAAATCTTTTATATCTTTCGTTAAGAATACTCCTAGATATTTAATTTTCTTTGGGGCTATAGTAAAGGGTATTGCATTTTTGATTTGAGTTTCTGCTTGATGGTTCTTGCCATATATGAATGCTTCTGATTTGTGTATATTGATTTCATAACCTGAAACTTTACCAAATTCAGTTATCAAGTCTAGGAGTCTCTTGGAAGAGTTCATGGGGTTTTCTAGGTATAATATCATATCATCGGTGAAGAGCGAGAGTTTGATTTCATCTGCCCCCACTGGAATGCCCTTAATAACCCTCTCCTGTCTAATTGCTATCACTAGGACTTCGAGCACTATGTTAAATAGGAGAGGAGATAGTGGGCACCCCGGTCTAGTTCCAGATTGAAGGGGGAAAGATTTTAATTTTTCTCCATTTAGGATGATAATTAGCAGTGGGTTTGTCATAGATGGATTTGATAAGTTTAAGGTATGAGCCATCTATGCCTATATTTTGTTAAGAGTTTTTATCATAAGGTGTGTTGTACCTTATCAAATGCTTTTTCTGCATCTATTGACAGAATCATATGGTCTTTGTTCTTGATTTTATTTATGAAGTGAATTGCATTTATAGACTTGCCTATGTTGAATCAGCCTTGCATCTCTGGAATAAAGCCCACCTGGTCATGGCGAATTATTTTTTTGATGTGCTGCTGAATCCTATTTGCCAAAATTTTATTTAGGATTTTTGCATCTGTATTCATGAGGGATATTGGTCTGTAATTTTCTTTTTTTGTTGTCTCCTTTCCTGGGTTTAGTATCAAGGTGATATTGGCTTCGTAGAATGAGTTAGGAAGGATACCATCCATCTCAATAGTGTGGAATAGTTTCTGTAGTATAGGTATGAGTTCATTTTTGTATGTTTGGTAGAACTCTGAAGTGTAGCCATCTGGCCCAGGACTTTTCCATTTGGGCAGGTTTTTAATTACTGATTCAATTTCTGAGCTTGAGATTGGTCTGTTTAGGAATTCTGTTGCCTCCTGCATGATCTTAGGGAGGTTGTATGAATCCAAGAATTTGTCCATTTCATCTTCGTTCTGTAGTTTTGGGGCATATAGTTTTTTATAATAATCAAAAATAATGTTTTGTATTTCTTTGGTATCTGTTGTGATCTCTCCTTTTTCATTTCTTTTTTTTTTTTTTTTTTTTTTTTTTTTTTTTTTTGAGACAGAGTCTCGCTTTGTTGCCCAGGCTAGAGTGAGTGCCGTGGCGTCAGCCTAGCTCACAGCAACCTCAAACTCCTGGGCTCAAGTGATCCTTCTGCCTCAGCCTCCCGGGTAGCTGGGACTACAGGCATGCGCCACCATGCCCGGCTAATTTTTTTTTATATATATATCAGTTGGCCAATTAATTTCTTTTCTATTTATAGTAGAGACGGGGTCTCGCTCTTGCTCAGGCTGGTTTTGAACTCCTGACCTTGAGCAATCCGCCCGCCTCGGCCTCCCAAGAGCTAGGATTACAGGCGTGAGCCACAGCGCCCGGCCTCCTTTTTCATTTCTTATTGAGTTTATTACAGTCCTTTCCCTTTGGGTTCTTGTCAATCTAGCAAGAGGGCCATTGATTTTGTTTATCTTTTCAAAAAACCAGCTTCTGGTTTTGTTGATTTTTAGTATAGTTCTTTTGTTCTCCATTTTTTTCAGTTCTGCTTTCATCTTTGTTATTTCTTTTCTTCTATTAGGATTGGAAATTGTTTGCTCTTCTTTTTCCAATTCCTTGAGCTTATTCATTAGGTTGTCAGTATCTAAGCTTTCTGTTTTTTGGATGTGAGCATTAATTGCTATTAGTTTTCCTTTCAGGTAAGCTTTTACTATATCCCACAGGTTTTGGTAAGAGGTATCACCGTTATCATTTTGTTCGAAGAAATTCTCGATTTCCCTCTGAATTTCTTCCTTTACCCAATGATTTTTCAATAATAGATTGTTTAGTTTCCATGATTTTGTGAAGGGTTGAGTGTTTCTATAGGAATTGAACTATAATTTTATACCGTTATGGTCAGAGAAGATACAAGGTATAATTTCTATTTTCTTGAATTTTTTGAGATCTGATTTGTGGCCTAGGATGTGATCAATTTTGGAGTAGGATCCATGGGCTGCTGAAAAGAATGTAAATTCAAGTTTGTTTGGGTGCAATGCTCTATAGAGACCTGTCAGACCTTTTTGATCAAGGGCTTTATTCAGGTCCATTATATCTTTGCTTATTTTCTGTTTGGAGGATCTATCCAGATCGTTCAATGGGGTGTTGAAGTCCCCTACTACTATGGTAGTGTTATGTAACAAGGTGTTTATATTAGACAAGGTTTGCTTTAAGTAATTGGTTGCTCCTGTATTGGGTGCGTAGATATTAAGAATTGTTAAATCTTCTTGTTGGATCTTCCCTTTCACCATTATATAATGGCTATCTTTATCCTTTTTTACTTTTGCTATTTTAAAGCTTATATTATCTTTAAATAGTATAGCTACTCCAGCTTTCTTTTGACTTCCGTTTGACTGGATGACAGTTTTCCATCCCTTGACCTTCAGCTGGCAGGCATCTTTGTGGGTTAGATGTATTTCCTGTAGACAACAGATGACAGGTTTGTGCAATTTTATCCACTCTGCCAGTCTATGTCTCTTCAGGGGGCCAGTTTAAACCGTTTACATTTATTGAGAGGATTGAAACTGGAGGAAGATTACTATTCATATTGTTGGGTGGAGTCTCATTGCTTTGTCTTACTACTTGGGCCATCCTTTAGTTTGAGATCTAAACTTTAATTCTTTGATGATTTCACTTTGAGGAGTGTCTACTGCCTTGCTCGGTTGGAAATGTAGGTCTAAGAACTTCCTGTAGGGGTGGTCTGGTCTTTGCAAATTCCTTCAGTGATTGTTTGTCTGAGAAGGACTTTATTTCTTCCTCATAGATGAAACTTAATTTTGCCGGATAAAGAATTCTAGGCTGGGCTTTGTTCTGTTTTAGAAGATTAAGGATAGGTACCCAAGCCCTCCTGGCTTGTAAGGTTTCAGATGAGAAGTCTGCTGTTAGTCTGATAGGCTTACCTTTATAGGTCATTTGCTGCTTTTGTCTCGCTGCTTGGAAAATTGTTTCTTTCACGTTTACTTTGGTCAGTAAAACCATGTGGTGAGGTGAATGCCTTTTCACAATGAGTCTCCCTGGAGTTCTATGTGCTTCTTGTATTTGGATGTCAAGATTTCTGGCCAGGCCTGGCATATTTTCCTCCAGTATTCTGTGAAATAAGTTTTCCAGCCCTTCCTCTTCCCCTTCTGGAATCCCAATCAGTCTGATATATATTTTTTTAAATATAATCCCACATTTCCTGTAAACTTTGGTCTTGTTTCTTGTTTCTGTGTTCCCTTTCTTCCTCTGATTTGTTTAGAGCATAGGCATAATCTTCAAGTTCTGAGATTCTTTCTTCTGCATGGTCCATCCTGTTCTTTAGGCTTTCCACTGAATTATGATGATCCTTGATTGTTTCCTTCATTGACAGAATTTCTGTTTGGTTTTTCTTGATAGTCTCAATTTCTTTGAAGAAACTTTCATTCATTTTTTGTATTGTTCTTGTGGTTTCTCTATGTTGTAATTCTATTTTCTCTTCAATTCCATTCAGTTTTGTAGCAATCCATATTCAGAAATCTTCCTCTGTCAGTTTACTCATGTCATGTAAGTTGATGTCAGACGATGGAAAATGAGTATTTTGTTTTGGGGGTGACTTTTCTCTCTGGTCCTTCATGTTTCCTGTAAACTTTCACTGGTTCTTTCTCATCTGGATGCTTTATTGAGGATTGGAGATGCAGTGAATGGATTATGAGCTCCCTCACCGACCTCCATGCCCACGCCCATGCCCACACAAGCAGAGAAGTGCCTAAAGACAGCGTGAAGAGGTAACACAGATGGGCAGGCAGGTTGGAGAGGAGGCAGGTACAGAAAGTAATCTGAAATCTACAGGGCACTGTGTAAGGTCGCCATTGCTGGGAGAACTATAAACACTAGAGGCTTATACCTTGCATGTGAAGGGACAGAAAAGTGAGACAGATTGCTCATTTGACTGAGTTGCTGGGTGTCGGGCGGCAGCCCAAGCACTGCAAGGGAGGGAGCAGAAGAGGGGAGTGAGAGCCATCCTCCAGGAACCTCCCGGGGTCTCCAGAGACCCAAGCTCTGCTGCTGCCGATAGTTCCATCCCCTCGGTGGAACTTGCCCGTGGGTCCCAGCCTCCTCGGATCCTGGGCAGGGATTTTCAGCATGCTGCTGCCAATAGTTCCATCCCCTCAGTGGAACTTGCCGCGGGTCCCGGCCTCCTCGGATCCTGGGCAGGGATTTTCAGCAGCTTGGACTGCGGGTGCGCACCGATAGTTCTTGCCCCTGGGGGGAACTTGTCCACAGCTCCCAGTCCCTTGAGCTCCGCCGGTGAAGGGACAGAGGGCGGGGTGAGAGCCATCCTCCACGGATCCTCTGCAGGGATCCCCAGTGGCCCAAGCCTCGCCACTGCGGATATGTGCCGATAATTTTTGCCCCTGGCGGAACTTATCCGGGGTTCCCAGCACCTTGAGTCCTGCTGGTGAAGGGACAGAAGGCAAGGCGAGAGCCATCCTCCCCGGACCCTCCCCAGGAGTCTCCAGCAACCCACGCCCTGCCGTCGCGAGAACATACAGATAGTTTTCGCCCCTCCCAGGAACTTGTCCACGGTTTCCAGCCACCTGAGCTCTGCCAGTGAAGGAGCATAAGAGAGGGCGAGCACCATCCTCCGTGGATCCTCCCCAGGGGTGTGCAGTGGCTAAAGCTCCACTGGTGACACACGGAAAAGGGATAGTCATAACCCCTCAATGGAGATTCTCAGTGGTCCCTGGCAGATCAAGCACTGCTGATCTTACAGGACCTTTTCTTTGAAAAAATGTTTCTGGGTTCCAAATCCAGCACTGTCTCTTTCATTAGCCTCAGTTTCCACATATCGAAGCTTAAATATATCAGCTTTTGCTAGCTTCAACAGTAATAAAATAAATACTTTTTGTCTAACATGTATTTGTGTTAATAACTTGATTAAAACACTACTCTTCTGTGCCTCACCAAATACTGTCATTCAGAACCAGCTCAAGTGTGACTTCATGAAACCTTCTCTCATGCCTACAACAAAGGTACTGAGAAACTGTCGCACTATGTAGTCTATTACTGTTTACTGTCATATAATTTTCTAAGACTATCATGTTTATTAAATTTTTCTCTAGAAGGTAATTGAGAGCATCTCCTAATTTACCCATTGTCTTGGCACAGACCTACGTATGCTGTAGGGACTACATATTGGAAAACGAAAGCTATCATTTCAGAAAGGTCAGTCTCTTAATTTGGAGATTTGAAGATTAATGGAAATATCAAAAACTGGTGAACAAATTCCAATAATTTTAAAATTATAAATTTGAAGGTAAAGGATGACT
This sequence comes from Microcebus murinus, assembly GCF_040939455.1. NCBI lineage: Eukaryota > Metazoa > Chordata > Mammalia > Primates > Cheirogaleidae > Microcebus > Microcebus murinus. The sequence continues at coordinate 55,192,789 of NC_134116.1, forward strand.
TGTTAAGTATATAGGCATATATACACATTATATATGTATATATAGTTATTTATTTGGACCTTTGGAAAATATTAACATTTAAACTAGCAAATAAGTAATGTTGGTCAAAATAAAAAATTGCACAAGCATTCCTTTGTCTACGTGTCTTCTTAGCCCATAATTATTTTTTGTAAGTACAAATTGATAATAATACTAGATTTAAAAACTTGAATCATGTAGATAGTATTTTATAATCTCTGTGTTCTCACTGATGCTCCATTTTGAATTTGGCAATTCAGGAAATAAACCATTAATGTCCTTTCCAATTGCTATGCTTTATTAGAATTATATTTTAGTTAATTTACCTTAGTAGAGAACACGGTAGAACATATACTGTATGTTTTCACAATTTTGTTTTTGGAAGAAAATTGTAGTAAAATATCTCCTCACAACACACTTTGGCTATTAAGTCTTGGCTTTAGTCTGTCATGGTTTGGAGTATAAATCAAAGGCTAGGCCCCAGTTTATTCTAGATTCCAAGTCTCTTGAGAGCATAGTGATTGCTTTGTTTTACACTGCAAGGTTGTACTGCCAGTGTTCACTTTGCGTTTTATCTTTAAGTAATGCCCATCTTTCTCCCATCAGTAAAATCCTAGCAAGTTAAATAGCATTCTAATACCAATTTTCTGCACTATTTGGTAAATCTGTTTTATGTTTATCTGTTAGACTTGGCAGTCAGAGCACCTGTGCAAATTACATTTTCATTTAGAAATTCCCATTGACTTTACTAGGGGGACCATAATTCTCCCATACGTTTATTCTTTGTGCTTTCACTGACAAGATTTCATATCATTGTCCTTGAGCTACCTTCGCTCCATTCTGGAGGATCATCTTTGTCAGATCCTCTTGGGTCAGTTCGCATTCTCTTGTTTCATTCTTGTTCCTTAGCATAATGTTGAACTATTTGTTGAGTCTGTTTACCCATTGTTTTAAACCACACATCTTTCCAGGATCCTTGCCATCCTGTCTCTTTCTTCTAAAAGAGCTTTCTAAGTGTCCCTTATGAGCCTATAATTATTTTTTTTTCTCAGAATACCTCTTTTCATTAAAGACAAATTTGGTTTGCATAAGACACCTAGCCCAGTGCCAACTTTATCCAAATATCTCTAAGAGCATTTTGGCCAATGTTGGTGTATTCAACAAACATGCTGTTGTCATTGAGTGATTTTGAGCATATATTCTGGACCGCAGAAGTGTGGTTTAAAATTTAAAATTCCCTTGAAGGCACTTTATACTAGCTTCCCTAAGTATTTCAGGGAGATGTAGATTAATGGTTTTTCCTGGTTTAAGTTGTTATACAATGTGGCTTTAGCCACATGACCAGGTGATAATAAGAGAGTCCGCAGTAAACTTGAGCCAGGGAGCCAAGGAGCCAGAAGTTGTGATCTCAGAGGCTCATAATCCAAAGACAAAAAGCATCCTATGTAGCTGAAAAAAGATTCTGTTGAGCAGTGCTTGGCAGTTAATTAAGCTCTCCATGATTGTCCGCTTTTTTTTTCTCTGTTGTGCTATATCTTATTAAAATCTTGTATATATAAAACTTTTGTCATTTCAACTATTGGACACTGAATAATGAAGTAAAATTCAGGGAAGCTACTGATTTCAGGCATAACTCAAACCAAGAACTTCAACATTTCTCTTGATCTTTCAAGTTTTCAGGTACTCTCAGATCCTTTTGCCCTCAAATGTACTAGGATGATGTTGAGTTCCCAGGTTAGTGTCATATGGGCAGTAGACATTCATAAATATATTTGAGTTTGAATATGCCAAAAAGTTTCTGTAGCCACACTTAGTGACCACTGTGACCTTGTTTGGATCACTTTTCTCCTTTGTAGTGACAAACGTGGGTTAATATAGTTATTGTGACATCTGGTTTGGGGGATGTCCCAGAATAAAAGAATAATTATTAGAAATCATGGAGAAGAGATGCTGGCAATTACAAAAGAAAATAAAAATAGAGAAATGGACATCTACTATAATATTTAAATAAATAGGTCAGGTAGAGAATAGGCTATAAGGGTCTAGGACTAACAGTAGATATATAAGTCCACTATGTCACACCTAAACTGATATAGATCTTTATTTTCTTTAATTGTTATGCCGTATGCACAACAACATGATCTATAGGTATTAGGGCATATGATATTATGATAAATGTGGCACAACAGATATCTGTGCTTGTTTCTTCAACAGATCATCACCTAGATTAATAAACACATTGTAGACTGTAATCCCATTGATACACAAAGTATTTTGAGAGACAACAGTCCCTGCATGCTACTTTGCAAAATGATTTCTCTATAACAGATAATACCTGTGAAATTGAGACCAACAGAAAAAAGCAAAATTAGAGTTATTTCAAGTGTTCATGCACAAGATAATATTAATGCCATTGAGATATATCACATAGGTAACACCAGGTTGAGAGGTTGTGAACATTATTAGCTTTTGCTTATAATAACTATAAAGAATGAGTCTGAAAAGTAACAATGAAGTATGTTAAAAATTTGACAACAATGGATTAATTCTGGTCAATTTATTCATATGATGAAAAAAAGACTGGTAAATAATTTACTGTGAAATGTTACATGAATGCTATATGGAAAGCATAAAATAAAAATTTAATTTATCCACTAAACAGTGAAATCATTGTCTTTAAAGTGGTGGTACACCAAAAGTTCTATTTCATGACAGGTTTGACAGGTTTATAATGGTGATTGATTAAAAAATGTTGATTAATATATGATATATGTTTGAACAGTAATGAAAATGTATAAGACTATAAATAGATCAAATCACTTCTCTGTATAAATGAATCACACAGTTAAACAATACACACAGAATTTTTAAAAAATTCTCTTTAAATCCATGTAGACCATTCTGGACTTTCAGCTTCAAATAAAAGGAAAGAATGAAGGACAAAAAACAATGACCATCTCAATAGATTCAGAATAAACATTTTATAAAATTAAAAATCCCTTTATGATAAAAACTTCCAACAACCTAGGAATAGAAGTAACTTACCTCAAAATAATAAAGGCCATATATGACAAACCCACAGCTAACATTATAGTGAATAGGGAAAAGCTGATAGCCTTTCCTCTAAGATCTAGAACAAGACAAGGATGCCTTGCAAGGATGTGGAAACAAGCCAAGTGCCCATCAATTCATGAGTAGATTATTAAAATTTGGTATATGTTTACAATGGAATATTACTCAATTCTAAGAAACAACAGTGAGCTAGCGCCGCTTATATTATCCTGGATTAAGCTTAAGCCCATTATCCAAAGTGAGGTGACACAAGATCAGAAAAACGGGCTGCACATGTACTTGCCATCAAATTGGTACTGACTGATTAACACTATGGTGCTCAAATGGTGGTGGTGTTCACCAGGGATTCAGGGTTTTGTGGGGTAGACCCACATCTGAGGGATGTGGTGAACATTGTGGAGGTGAAGGGCATACCTCTAACCCTAGCTAGGGAGAGCAAAGATATAAAACGGAACCAAAATGTTCATACTTTCATATTTTCTTGAAATAAAATAATAATAAAAAAAGACAACAATGCCTGCTTTCACTACTCCTATTCCACATAGTACTAGAAGTCCTAGTCAGAGCAATCAGGCTAAAGAAAGACATAAAAGGCATCCAATTTGGAAAAGATAATTTCACATTCTTTGCTCATGATATGATCTTGTATCTAGAAAAACCTAAAAACTCCACCAAAAAACTCACAAATTTGATAAATAAATTCAGTAAAGTTACAGGATACAAAATCAACATACAAAAGTCAGTAGCATTTCTATACAACAATAATGACTAGCTGAGAAAGAAAGAAATCAAGTAGATAATGTTATTTTTACAATGGCTACAAAAACAAAAATACCTAGGAATAAATTTAACCAAGGAACTGAAATATCTTTACAAAGAAAACTCAAAAAACTGATGGAAAAATTGAAGAAGAAACAAACAAATGTGCAATCATCCCATGCTTATGGATTGGAAGGATTAATATAACTATAATTACCATATTACCCAAGGCATTCTACACATTCAATGAAATATTTATCAAAATACCAATGTCATATTTTACAGAATTAGAAAAAACAATACTAAAATTCATACAGGACCGAAAAAGAGCCCACATAGCCAAAACAATCCTGGGAAGAAAAAAACAAAAACAAAAACCCAACTGGAGGTATCACGCTACCTGACTTCAAATATATCACAAAGCTGTATTAACCAAAACAGCATAATATTGGCATAAAAACAGACATATACACTGTGGAACAAAATAGAGAGTCCAGAAATAAGTCCATCATTTACAGCCAACTGATTTTCAATAAAGGTTCCAAGAGTATATCCTGAGGAAAGGATACCCTCTTCAATAAATGGTGCTCATAAAATTGGATATCCATACACAGAAGAATGAAACTGGATTTTATCTATCCCCATATACAAAAATCAACCCAAGATGGATTGAAGACCTACATGGAAAACCTGAAACTGTAAAACTACTAGGAAAAAACAGATGAGAAACACTGCAAAACATTGGTCTAAGCAAAGATTTCATGGATAAGACTTCAAAGGCACAGAGAACTGTAGCAAAAATAGATAAATGGAATTATATTAAACTAAAAATCTTCTTCACAGCAAAAGAAACTATCAGTAGAATGAAGAGACAACCTGTTGAATAGGAGAAAATATCTGCAAACTATTCATCCAGCCACAGACTAACATCCAGAATATACAAGAAAGTCAAATAACTCAACAATAAAAAATAATAATCCCATTAAAAAGTGGGCTAAGGATGTGAATAGACATTTCACAAAAGAAAACATACAAACGGCAAGGCAAGTAGTTATATAAAAAAATGTTCAACGTCACTAAGCATCAGGGAAATGCAAATCAAAACCACCAATGATATATCATAATACCCCAATTAGAATGGCTATTATCAAAAAGACAAAAAATAACAGATGCTGAGAATAAGTAACTCATATACACTTTTTGAGGCAATGTAAATTAGTACAACCACTATGGAAAATAGTATGGAGATTTCTCAAAAAATTACAAATAGAACCACCATAAGATCCAGCAATCCTACTACTGGGTGTTTATCTAAAGTAAAAGAAATCAGTATATCAGGGGGATATTTATACTCACATGTTTGTTGCCACACTGTTTATGATAGCAAAGATATGGAATCAACTAAATGCACAGTGATGAAAAATGGATAAAGAAAATGTGGTATATATACATAATGAAATAATATTCAGTCATAAAACTGAATGAAATCATGTCATTTGTGGCAACTTAGATAGAACCAGAGGTCATTATGTTAAGTGAAATGAACCAGATACAGAAAGATAGATGCTGCATGTTCTTATTCATATGTGGGAACTAATAAAACTGATCTCATGAAAACAGAAAATAGAATGATAGATACCAGAGGCTGGGAAGGGTGTGTGGGTGGGAAGGGGAGATAAAGAGAGGTTGGTTAGTGAGTACAAACATACAGTTAGAAAGAACAGATAAGTGCCAATATTCGATAGCAGAGTAGGGTGACTATAGTTAGCAACAATGTGTTGTATATTTCATAGTAGCTAGAAGAGAGGAGTAGAAATGTTACCAACTCATAGAAATGATAAATACTCAAGGTGGTGGGTACTCCAAATATGCTCCAAATTATTACTCCAAATAATGATCAATTATGAATTGAACATTACTTATTCTATGTATGTAATAAATACTCACGTGTATCCCATGAATAGATATATTACTTTGTATCCATAAATAATAATACTAAAGGGAAGTATTCTGTAGCCTAGGAACCTCACCCTATTGGCATCTGTAAATATGTCATATTATCTCATGAGGTAGTAAATATTATTCATTTTTCCTTTTTGCATTATCCATTTACTGGCTTTCTTTTCATTCACAATCACATCTTCTTTCTATTTATTGTTCATTTTCACTCAGACCCTCTCTTCCAGGGTAGGACTGACTGTCAGGCTCAGAGAAAAGACTGTTCCACAGAACCAGCAGCAGTATAAATCTGGAAAATCCTTTACTTTTTGTCCTTTCCTAGCCATATAGAGTAATCTTAGATAAGTATGAGCTTATAGGACTCTCTGGTCTAGTAGGTAGGGAAGCAGCAGAAAATGTTAATTTTACCTTCTGATGTAGACAAGGAATGACCATTTTGGATTGATCACTTTTTTAGGAACTCTGACAATATCTTTAGAGGTATTGTGATGGTTTCATGTTTAGCAATTGATTTTTTTCCTCTGGAAAGTGCACATGTAATGTAGATTTTGGCACTACAGAATAAGAAACAGAAAAATAAAAATAAAGTAGGGGAAAAGTTTATGCAAGTTCTTGTGTCGTTCCTCACCTACTATTTCCTATCTTTCCAGAACATTTCAAAAGTCCATCTAATGATGATTTCACTTTACTTCCTTCTTATTTTTAACTGACATTAACTCAATTATATCAGCCATCACTTCAGTTTCTTATTACTCCCCAATTTTGTAAGTGGGCTTTTCAATTGCCTATTCCAATATTTAAATAGCCTACTAATTTGTGAATGGTAAGGTAAATGATAATTGTATATAACACTTTTTAGCTCATTGCTGCACTGCACCTGCAAGGTTTCTTTATTAAATGATGTAGAAGCATGAGTTCCATAATGAAATAATATTTATCTTAATTAGATATGAAATTTTTCTTCTCAGGCATCTTATATTGTTTAAAATTAAGCACTTCAATAGAATAACCACTTGAATTTGGGAAAAAGAAGAGTCACTGACTCAAATGTCACCTGCATTCCAGTAATCCATTATAATAGAGGTAAGGAAAAAATGTAAATGCCAAGGGAGGGGGCAAAATGGCCAACTAGAGACATTAGCCTACTTAGAAGAAAAAGTTTCAAGTGAAAAACCCCATGTAAAATACTGAGAGAAAGGTTTCATAACCAGAGATCCCACTGGAAAGAAGTTGTGGAGCAGAATAACAAGGAGCAAGATTTTGGCAGAAACCAACCCCTGAGGGATCCAGAGCCCAGTGAAAAGGGTAGGTGGGAGTGTTTACTTTTTCTCCCTTTACACCTGTGTCTGCCAACTTCTGATCTTTCAGCGAATCCCTCTACCCTGAAAAATGCAGGTGCTCCTGTCATGGGCAAACTGATACATTCTTGAGAACAGAGCATGAGCCCACGGGCCCATGTAGGGTCACCTCCCCCAACCACAGACATAAGCTGAGATGGTGGGTTCCATGTTGCCTGTACACATGCTGAGTGCCTCTATCCTTCTGGGAGAGTCACGGCACCTCTGTCTTTCTGTCACTGGATAACACTCAAACCTTCCCCCACACCTGCTTGGACTATGACAAACGCAGAGCCACAGGGAGACACAGGAGAGCAGCAGTATTCCCAGAGTTCTGACTTATAGGGTGGGCTGCCCCAAGGGGACTGGGAAGTATGCAACAAATGCTTTTTAGGGCAGAGGAAGACATAGCATGCACTCCCCTAAACCAGAGAGCCCCACATCCATGATCAAAAATTATCTTCACCCCTTCCCACAGAGAAACAAGTGTAGAGAGAAGTCTGTAGGGTAAGAGTGTCCCTACCCAAGAGCAGAAGCAGCAGTGGAGCCTAGGAAATAGGAACTTCCCCTCCTCCCACCACCTACTGCTTCAGACATAGCCACCTCTACTTCCAAGCATGAGCTTTTGGCTTCAGTGAGCTGCAGGTTGGCCAGTTCTAGGCTTGCCGGGGGAGTATACCCCCAATAGTACTCTGCTCAATCACTGGGGTGCTACATAGAGGGTAGAGTTCATTCCTTCTCTTCATAGACAGGCATTATTTTTGTAGGTGTTCTGACTCAGCAATCTCAGCCCCTTGGTTTCCGCATTGCTGAGTCCACAGACAATGCTCCTTAGCACATACTCAGACCAAGGAAGTCTTGGAGGACCAGTGAGTCCCAGGGAAACTGTAGGTCTCTAGAGGTTGAGTATTCAGGGTAGGATGCTTCTAGCTTAGAGGAGAGGGAGAGTGCAGCACACAACAGGGCCTCTCAGACAAAGGGGACCAGAGAACCAGCTCCTCACCATTTGGGGGCCTCTCCCCCTCCTTCCCTCCTCTGCCCACCTATGCTGATACAGCCAAGGCTGAAAGGCTGTTTCTGCTTGGGACTGGCAAGGGTTCCACAAGAAACAATTAAGCCAGGGCACTTTGGAGCAGTTGTTCTGCCTCTGACAGAAAACCCATCTCGCCCAGGCTTCCATAGAGTTTGGGGCTCACTCCTTCCCCTCTAAAGAGCTACAGGAAGTGCTTTTGTGTTTCCCAAGGAGAAAAGCTATTGCCTCTCCCGAGGGAGTATGGAGCTAGCAGTCCTTTCCCTGAGCCTTCTATCTCTTCTGGGAGAATCCTACCCTACCTGGACATAAGTCTCTGGTACAACCATACCTCTTCACTAGAGCATTTCAGTCACAGTCCATGATAGCCAGTCCAGGAGCCCTGCACACAGTGAGTAGAGCTGCCTCCACCACCTCTGCTGCAGGTACGCCAGGGAGGAAGCTGGGAATCTGGGTGCTCTGGCTGAAAGACTGAGACCACTGTCACTGCCAAAAGAGGGAGGTGTGAGCAACTTGTGTATCTCACGGTTGCCTGCCTCTGCTAATCTCAACAAGAGCAGCTTGCCTATCCTGTCACAGGCTCAAAGTGCATCCACATTTTTCCTGCCTGAGCATTCTTCCAGAGCAAGAGATCACCCCACCCCTTACTATCGTAGCCAGGGCCTAATTCACTGAGACTTCAAGGAAAGTTTGCCAACTCAGTCTTTGCTGGTCCCACCAGGACTCAAGCATGCCATTCAAGGGCTTGGGAACCAGTGATTAACTAACCTAGTCCACCACCGCTGGCATGTGAATACTCCCAGGAGTCTGAGGTCCAAATCACCAGCAACACTCCAGTAGGTATCTAGCTACATGAGCCAAAAGGCAGTGTACCTTCTCCCTCTCTACACTAAGCAGCAGAATTCCTGGCAGAGGAGAATGAGAACAAGTGAACTGCAAACCTATGTGTTTTGAGCTGAGGGAAGAGGTTTCAGAGGAGAAGGAAGCAGCTTAAGAACTCTGGTAATATGAAAAAAGAGGCTGTTTCAACACTCCCAAAAATTATACTAGGTCTCCAGCAGTGGACTCCAAACAAAAGGAAATTTTTGAAATGTCAGATATGGAATTCAAAACATGGATCACAAGTAAGCACAACGGGATTGATATGAAATTTGAAAACCAGCACAAAGAAACCAAATAATAGTAATGCTTATTATTATTATTCAGGACGTGAATGAAAATTTTCCTAAAGAGAGAGAAATTTAAAAAAACAAGACTTCTGGAAATGAAAGAGTCACTTAAGGAATTTCAAAATACAGTTTGGAAAGTTTTAGAAACAGAGTTGGCCAACCAGAAGAAAGGATTTCAAAACTTGAAGACAAGGCCTTCAAATTAATCTAGTCAGTAAAAAATAAAGGGGGGAAAAATCAAGAGGAATGAACAAAGTCTCTGAGAAATGTGGGATTATGGAAAAGAGCCAAACATAGGAATTATAGGTATTCCTGATGCAGAAGAAGTAAAAGAAAAAAGCATGGAAAACCTATTTGAGGAAATAATGGAGGAACACTTTGCCGGACTTGTTAGGGATTTAGACATCTAGATGTAAGAAGGTCATCAAACTCCTAGAAGATTAATTGCATACAAGACACCACCTAGTAACATAGTCATCAGTTTGGCCGAAGTTAAAACAAAGGCGAAAATCCTACAAGCTGTAAGACAAAAGCAAACGTAACTTACAAAGGAAAACCCATCAGACCAAACAGCAGACTTCTCAGATTTGGGTCTCATCTTTATTCTTCTTAAACAGAATAACTGTCAAACAAGAATTTTGTATCCTACAAAAAGAAGTTTCATAAATGAAAGAGAAATCTTTCCCAGACAAGTAAACACTAAGAGGATTTGTCACCACTAGACCTGCCCTATAGGAAATGCTCAAAAGTGCTCTAAACACTGAAAGTAATGGTCAGTACTGACCAGTGTTGAAACACTCACAAAATTAAACACTCACAACTTATATAAAACAGTTATCCAAGGGAGAATACAAAGAAACTTGGTAATAATCAACATGATGATCAGAATGGTATCTCATTATCAATATTAATATTGAATGTAAACAGCCTAAATGCCCCACTTAAAAGATATATTAATAGACAGAATGGCAAAACAGACAAACAAACAAAAACCCACAACCCAAATGTCTGATATCTCCAAGAAACTCATTTAACTCATAAAGTGTCTCATATATTTAAGGTAAAGGAATGTAAAAATATTCCACTTAAATGAAAACCAAAAGTGAGGAGGAGTAGCTATCGTTATACTAGATAAAACAGACTTTCAATAAATAACAATAAAAAAAGACAATGATGGTCATTACATAATGATAAGGGGATCAAGTCAACAAGAAGATACAATAATCCTAAATATATATGCACCTAACACCAGAGCTCCCATATTCATTAAAAAAACAACAACAACAACAACAAAAAACTAGTAGACTTGAGAAATAAAATAACCAGCAATGTAATAATAGTGAGGGACTTCCATACTCCACTGACATAACCAGACAGATCATGGAGGCAAAAAATAAACAAAGAAACACTGGACTAAAATGGGACTTTAGAACAAATATATCTAATAGACATTTACAAAAAAATTCTACTCAGAAGCTGTCAGAGTGGAGGAGAAACCTTTGCAACCTGTGAGACAGAAATATACATTATTCTTATCAACACATGGAAACTTTTACAAGATAGACCATTTGTTAGGTCACAAAACAAGTTTCATCAAATTTTAAAATATCAAAATCATACCATTTATCTTCTTAGATCACAGTAGAATAAAACTAGAAATCAATTCCAAGGGGAACTCTTGAAACCATAAAATATGTGAATGTTAAACAACCTGCTGCTGAATGATCTTTGGGTCAATGAGCAAATCAAGATGAAAATCAACAAATTTTTTGAATTGAATGATAATGGTGACACAAGCTACGAAAATCTCTGGGATACTGCAAGAGCAGTGTTAACAGGGAAGTTCATAGTACTAAATGGCTACATCAAAAAGACAGAAATATCACAAATTAACAACCTAAAATCACACTTCAGAAAACTAGAAAAACAAGAACAAACCAATCCAAAGCTAGCAGAAGAGAAGAAATAACAAAGATCAGAGAAGAACTAAATTAAATTGAAATCAAAAAAAGAACACAAAGTATCAATGAAATAAGAAATTTCTTAGAAAAGACAAACAAAATTGATAGACTACTAGGTAGATAAACCATGAAAAGAAGAGAGGATTCAAATAAGCTCAATAAGAAATATAAAAGAAGACCTTGCAACTGATAGTAGAGAAATGTAAGAGATCATCTGAGGCTACTACAAACACCTCTGTGTACACAAACTAGAAGATCTAGAGAAAGTACAAGTTTTTAGAAAGATACAACTTCCCAAGCTTGAATCAGGAAGTAATAGAAATCTTGAAAACACCAATAAGGAATAATGAGATTGAATCAGTAATTAATAAAAAAACAAAAATACCTCCCAATGGAAAAAAAGTCCCAGGACCACACAGATTCACAGCCAAATTCTACCAGATCTATAAAGAAGAACTGGTACCTATCTACTGACACTATTCCATAATAACAAAAAGGATGGAATCCTCCCTAACTCATTCTAAGAAGCTAGTATCACCCTGATAACAAAGCCAGCCAAGGACATAATAATAATAATAATAAGAAGAAGAAGAAGAAGAAGAAGAAGAAGAAGAAGAAGAAGAAGAAAACTATATACTAATAGCCTTAATGAAAATAGATGCAAAAATCCTCAATGAAATACTAACAAACTGAATCCAATAGCACATCATAAAAAAAAAAAAAAAATTACCACAAAAAAGTGGTTTCCATTCCAGGGAATCAAGGAGATTCAACATATACAAATCCATAAATGGCATTCATCACCTAAAAAGAGTTAAAAACAAAAACCATACGATCATCTCAATAAATGCAGAAAAGCATTCAATAAAATCGAGCATTCATAATAAAAGTTCTCAGCAAACTAGGCATAGAAAGAACATATCTCAAAATAATGAAAGCCATGTATGACAAAACCACATCTAATATCATACTGAATGGGGTAAAGTTGAAAGCATTTTTCCCTAAAAACTGGAAAGGACAATGATGACTACTTTTACCATTTTTATTCACCATAGTACCAGAAATCCTAGCCAGCATAATCAGGCAAGAGAAGGAAATAAAGGGCATCCAAAAACAGAAAGAGGCGGTCAAACTATCCTATTTAAAGATAATATGATCTTATATCTATAAAACTCTAAAGAATCCTCCTAAAGAATCCTAGAATTGATAAATAAATTCAGTAAAGTCTCCACTTACAAACTTAATGTACACAAGCATACATTGGGGAAAGGACAGGCTATTCAATAAATGGTGCTGGGAAAATTGAAGAGCCACATACAGAAGGATAAAACTGTATTTCTATCTTTCACCATACACAAAAATTAACTTAGGTGGATTAAACACTTAAATATAAGACCTGAAATCATAACAATTCTAGAAAAAATCTTAAGAAAAACTCTTATGAACATTGGCCTATGCAAAGAATTTACAACCAAGACCCCAAAAGCAATATAATGAAAACAAAAATAAGGAAATAAGACTTAATTAAACTAAAATGTTTCCGCACAACAAGAGAAATAACCAACAAAGTAAATAGAAAGCATACAGAATTGGAGAAATAATTGTAAATTATACATCTGACAAAAGACTAATATCCAGAATCTATAAGTAACTCAAATAAATCATCAACAAAAAATCAAATAATCCCATTGAAAAGTGGGCAAAAACATGAACAGACATTTTACAAAGAAAAGATATACCAATGGCCAACAAATGTGAAAAAATGCTCCACATCACTAATCATCAGTGAAGTACAAATTAAAACCAAAATGAGATGCCATCTTAAATCTGTCAGAATGGTCATTATTAAAAAGTTAAAAACAATAGATGTTGGCACAGATGGGGTGAAAACGGAATGCTTATGCACTGATGGTGGGAATGTAAATTATTACATCCTCTATGGAAAACAGTGAAGATATTCATCACAGAAGTAAAAATAAACCTACCATTTGATCCAGTAATCTCACTATTAGGCATCCACCCAAAGAAAAAGAAGTCTTTATATCAAAAAGACAGAAGCACTAATCCAACTGAAGAGATTTACATTTCTTCTTTTGAATACATATATTTCTGCAAAAGCTGTAGCTCACTGGGAGTTCTAGGTAAGATCAAATGTACTATTCCATTGGGTAGTATCTAATGTTTAGGAAATAGTGCCTAGATTCCTAATGTGTAAAATTCATTTTAATAGCAGCTCATCAGGATTTTGCTGACAACAATCCATAAAGTAGTATTTTTTTTTACTGAAAACTCCAGTTTTAGCAATCTCTTGATTTTCTTTCTCTGAGATAGAACATTTTAGTGATTATTGGTCAAAAGAGACCATATTCCATATAAAGGATCATATGTTTCACTTCATTTTTCTCTCAAGATTTCCTTTACATATTGAATCACTAGCTATAAGTTGGTAGCTCTAGAACCTCAGGCTACTTCCCAGTTATTTTCATTTCTTGGCAAAGAAGCAAGGAATAGCTAAAGTTCATATTCTTGTACAACTTCTTTTTTGTTTGAATTTCTTTTGTAATCTCTATAACTATTTTCATCATTTCTGGATTTATCTCCTGCCCCTATTAATAAGATTTTCCTCCCATCAGTAACTGCACCACCACGCAACTTCACCCCACAGGTGGACAGGAATCAATCCTCAGGAAAGGGTCCCCAGAAATCCCCTTTCCTTTTCCTTTGATTCTTAAACAAAGCCTTAGCCATCATCTGAATTATAGATTAAAGCATTATTTAAGATATTCTGCCCACAGTGTCAACTGCTGAAATTATACAGAGTTGAATCATTTTAAGGACTCCACAGGTATATTTCTACAAGGCTTTAATGAAGGATTTGGCACAACAGTTGAACAAACATGGGGGCAATTATCATAGTTCAAAACTTCCAGCTGATGCTGCCTATGGTCTTTTTAGTTGCAGACGTCTTTTTCAGTTGCATGATCATTTTGGTCATCTTCAGATTTTAAACCACCAAGACTTTTTTTAATGATTTCAGATTCAGAAGTGTCTAGGACACATGTATTGAAAGGTCTCCTTATATGCATATAATCACATAGCAAACACCAGACTGGGATTGCTTAAACCAAATAGAAACAATCTGTACATCCTTGTAGTTAATACTGGTTGCCTCCAGTGGTGTTCTAAGCTTTAAACAATACAGTAAACAACTCTAAGCACATTTCCTTTTCTTTGTGCCCAGTGATCAGAACTTGACTTCCAGGCATCACTGGAAAGGCAGCTAGAGTTGTCTCAACACAACTGTGAGATAAGGCTATTCTTATACAACTTTGCATTTACATAAACATATACATTCATTTTCTTGATTAGCTGGTGTTGCAAACAGACTTTAAGGTGCTCCCATGATCTTCATGTCCTAGTATACTTGCCACTGTGTAACCTTCTCTGAGTGTACATGGGACCTATGACTTGCTTCTAATCACTATGTAATTGTGTTACATCATATAAGACTAATTTTGATAACAGACGCACCGACAAGTTTTACTTCCCTTGCTGCTTTGAACAAGCAAACTGCCATGAATATTCCATCTGCAAGGAGATTAATTCTGCCAACAACCTAAGTGAGCTTATATGCAGACCGACCTTAGTTGAGCTTCCAGAGGAGAATCCACACCTGGACACCATCCTGATTGCAACCTTACAGAGGCATTAGCTAAGCCTTGATTAGACTCCAGATTCACAGAAAACATGCAAAAATAAGCATGTTTTGCTTTAAACTACTAAGTTCCTTGTAATTTGCTATGCAATATGGGAAACAAATGCAGGTAGTTAACATGGGTTTACATCACTTGAAACTAAAAGAGTATTATCAAATAGAAATGTCTACTAGAATTCTTAAATGTAGCATGTCAGAAACAAAACTCCAGGGTTTTTCTGCAAAGTTCTTCCTTCTTAACTCTTCCTCATCTCAGTAATGGCATTACCAGCTAAGAGTGCTTCAGGCCAAATACCTATGAATCCTTTTTGATTCCTACAGTTCTTCAGGTACTACACCAAATCTAACTAGTAAAGCATGTACTTATCCTGCTCTTCACTGCCTTTATCTTAATCTAAGTCCTTTTCGTCTTTAGCAATTTGTTGTCAATCAAAGTAATATTACTTTAATTCTTAAAGTACTTTTCTCAGCTCTCATTATTCTTAGAAAAAAATCTTAAATCTTTCATAGGCTCCTCAAGATCTGCCTTATCTTGCTTTCACCTATTACTCTATCTCATTTTAGATTTTCTCCCCATTCCTTGGTCAACTCCACCTATTCTGGCCACCTTTCTACAAATTAACACCTTTCTACAAATTGATCTTTCCTCTTTCTAGAACATACTTCACAAGCTCCACCTAACTGCTACCTGCACTTTTATTTTATCCATCACACTTTATTTGCTTTATCAAACTTCTCACAATCTCATTATTTTGTTGTTTATTTCTCTATGAGTTGTTTGCATGCCATCTATGGTGTTTTCCACTATAATGTCAGTTTCGTGAAGTCAACAACCTTTTCTGGTTTGTTCACTGTTGTACCTTCATTCCTATTGCAGTGTCTAAGTGGCTAGCCTCATAATAATACTTCTTCTAGCATTCTCTCATCTCCCTCTCTCCCTGCCCCACAGGATTGCCCTTAAACATTGTGTGTATTTCTATTATTTCTTCTGATTCTCTGGTGACCTTCAAAGCTACATGCTTTAGACCATGTCTCCACAACAAGGATGAGGCTCACCAATTTAAAATCAAACTACATACAACCAATAAATAAACTTTTACAGGGTTAAGTCACTGAAAATTTATGGTTGATTTTTTATGACCACATAGGCTAGGGTTACCATATTAATGAATTTGCTCATTCTGCTTGGAAAGTAAAACATATGTCTAATATTTCTTTTCTGCCTCCTTAGTACTTCTATGTACATGCACAATTCAAAACTCAGTTGTTTTATAAATGTACAAGTTAAGGTAAGAGCCATATTTTCTTTTGGTAAGCGACAACAATCTTAGTACCTGCCAGACTTCAGATAAATTATCAATTTATTTGTTTAAAGCAGCCACTAGCTCTAGGGCAGGACACAGGTCAAAAGCTTAAAAACAAACTTAAGGTGAATTTTTGCTTCTTGCCTGATGGAATAAATGGGAATGGACTTGTTCTATCTTCACAGAAAACTGAAAAACTGGATAAAATATATGAAACACTGTTTTCAATATTAGACAAAAACAGAGGACTTTTGGTTCCTACAAGAAGGACAACAAAAAAGAAAGTGCTATAATTTCCTTCGATTCCTTTTTTAAAGTACTTTTCAGTTCTTGGTAGAGGTAAAGAAAACTCTGATTTGAGGAAACACAGAGTTAGAGAGAATGAGAAAGATAAAATTTTTGGAAAAGGGCTTGGGAGAGGGAGAAATGGCAAGTTATTGTTTTATGGTTATAGACCCTATACTATAGAGTTTTAGTATTACAATTTGAAAATTTTCTGGACATGTGTTGCAAACTATGTGAATATATTTTAGAGTATTGAGCTGTATACTTCAAAATGATTAAGATAGTAAATTGCATAGTATGTATATTTTACCACAATTAAAAAAAGAAATATGATGGAAAAAAATAAAAACATAGAACAGATCGAAAAATATTAGCAAGATGGCAGTTTTAAACCCACCATATTGGTTGCATACATTGAATATAAATTATTTACACTCTAATTTAAAGACAAAGATTGGAAAACTAAATAAAATAGTAAGATCCAACTAATGCAGTTATATATAAAGAAAAATATAGGTTAAATGTAAAAAAAAATGGAAAAAGATGAACGATTCAATGGTAGTCATAAAATGGATACTCAGAGTCTTCACATATACTCACTGATTTTTGGCAGAATTTGATTCCTTATAGTTGTAAAACTTGTAATCCTAATTGCCATGCTGGCTACTGGTCAAGAATTGCTCATACTTCTCAGAGGCTTCCTACAGCCTTTTCCATATGTCCTTCCCACATGCAGTTCATTCACATTATAGTTGATTGCTTCCTTTTTTTTTTTTTAATTTCAGGATATTATGGTGGTACGAACATTTTGGTTACATGTTATGACTTTGCCTCACCCAAACCAGGATTGGAAGCATGTCCTTTCTCCCCTACAATGCTCACTGTGTCCATTAGTTGTGAGTTTACCCATTCCCCAACCTCCCAACCCCCAAAGAATATTGCTATTGTGTGAGCACCTTAGTGTTGACCACTTAGTGTCAATTTCATGGCGAGTACAGGTAGTGCTTGTTTTTCCATCTTGTGATACCTCACTTTGGAGGATGGGCTCAAGCTCTATCCAGGAAAATATAACAGGCACTAGATCACCATTGTGTTCTGTCATTGAGTAGTATTCCATTGTGTACATATACCATATTTTATTAATCCACTCATGGATTGACAGGCACTTGAGTTGTTTCCACATCCTTGCAATAGTGAATTGTGTTGCCATAAACATCTGAGTACAGATGTCTTTATTATAGAATGTCTTTTGTTCCTTTGGGTAGATGCCTAATAGTGCTATTGCTGGATCAAATGGTATTTCTATTTTTAGCTGTTTTGGAAATAATTTGGAGGTATCTCCAAATTATTTTTCACAGAGGTTGTACTAATTTGCAGTCCCACCAGCAGTGTAAGAGTGTTCCTATCCACATCCACATCAGCATTTGCTGTTTTGGGATTTTTAATTGCTTCTTCAAGGCTAGCAAGAGAATCAATCAGAATCAACCTCTCTCTGTGTCTTTCTCATTCCTCCCCTTTTCTTTCTTTCTTCATTTTAATCTTTCTGATTTCCATCTCTGACCCCTCAATCCTCTTTTAAAGTGCTCTTATCTGATTAAGATATTCAGGAGGAGAGTCTCCTTTGATTAGCTTAAAGTGAACTGATTAGGGATCTTAATTACCTCTGAAAAAATCCCTACATCTTTGCCATATATTAATAACAACATAACCTAATCATGGGAATAATATGACATTATAGTCATACTCAACTAGAGAGGATTATATAGGGTATGCACACTAAAGGTCAAGAATCGTGGGCACCATTTTAGAGTTCTGTTTAAGATTGATAAAAAAGCACAATTATTATGCTTATTTTCTGGTCCTGAATAGCTTTACTGTTCCCCTTGCCCCATCTCCATATATGCCTCCATTGTATTAACTAAATCTAAGTTTCCTTTTGGACAAGGCTAGAGAATGAAATTGCAGTAGGAATGAATGTCAGACTTAACCCAAGAAAATGCCTAATGCTTACTAATTATGTTATGGATAATGAATGCAAAGATGGTAAATAAAATACCAAATTCTACTAAAAAGTTAAAATTCTCCTAACATTTATGATAATGCTTATTAGCCTAAAACAGGTTAGTCCTACATGTTATTGTATAATAGTATTTGGGTTAGCAAATACAATTTTTTTAAAAATTATTCTTCTACAGGCAGATTAAAGACAAGGAGAGAAAAATTGGATCAATTTCTAACTTTCTCATTCTCCTGCTTCCATTTCTAGAGTAGCCTGCTTCTATTTCTGAGCAATCTCCATTCAAGAATTTTGTTTCATATGACAAATTTAATGATTATGGCATTGACTATTGGTCCCACTGGGTCCCCCAGCTCCTTTGTAATATGTGTATGGAAAATTAGGGGAGGAAGGGCTTGAAGTAGGGTGCTCAGATTTGTTTGGGGTCTCATAGTCTTCTGCACAGAGTGGATATAACACTAACTGCAAATATCAAAGAGCTCCCCTGTCTTCCTCGTGTCATAGCAAGGCCACTTTGCTATTGGCCCACATAACCAAATGTTATATCAAAAGGTAGAACTTATTATATATCCTTGAACTCAGTAAAATCTTCCAGTTGAGAGTGATTTTTAATTTCTATTTACAATTTATATCCTATTCAGACTGAATAATCTGCATGAGAGTACTTGCTATTTTTTAGGCCCTTCCTAGTAAATTTAACCAACCCATGATTTTAAATACTAAATCTTTTATCTTCCTTATTATGCTCTCCTTTCCTTCTTCTATATTGGTTTGTTGTTTATGACTTCAATAGTTTTTTCACTTCTATTCTTATTCCTGTCCCTTTCCTTTTTGATTTGTCTTTCTTATTATAGTTCTTCCTTTCAGTTGTTGCCTTTTGTTACCAATGTCCTCTGCAGTTGATAAAAACACCTTATTTCTTTGGACCTTTATTGGAAAAAATATATACTTTAGCTACTCTGTCTCTTCTAAAAGCAAGAATATACTTTGAATGAGGAGAAAGAAGTTTTTCACAGCTCTTTTATGAGAATCACCGACATTTCTATTTATCCAGATCAAAGGTAGAGCTCATACATATATCAAACAATTTCATAGTCCAAACCTTATCATTGAAATCAGTAATTATTTACTGGATTTGTGCTTTATGCCTAACATTGAGTCTTTAAACCTGGAAGACTTAAGGAAAAATAAAAAAGAATCAGAAAATTTCTCTTCTTTCAAGAACTTCGTTGTTTTATTTGACAGAAATAAAGATATAGCTAGTCATATACGAAAACAATTTGAGATTAATATGAGTGTTTAACTGAATGTATATTGTAGAGATTACGGATCACAAAAATGTTTATAAGAGAGAAAATAACAACATTCCACAAAATGGAAATACCACAGTCAAATTAAGAAAATAAACATTTCAATGCAACTAGACAATGGAGAAAGAAATCCATCAGACAAAAAATTTGGAAACATACCTTATGTTTAGCACGAAAATAGGCTAGAAATAAACTTTCAAGGACTTTTTCAGGCCTTTGGTTTTAAAGGTTATTTGATTTATCCCAGTATCTTTACATCATTTCCTCTGATTCAATTTATTCTCCAAATGAATCCAGATACTACACAATAAAAAAGACAAAGAAATCAGAAATTTTTTATCTGTGCCAAGAAGACAGGTGAACATTTTGTAAGTCTCTAGGGGATCTATTAATATCAAAAAGGACACATTACCTCATGTAACATGTTATTCCTCCTGTGAGTGCTGCAAGTAAAGACTGTTCAAAAATCTGCAATAAAAATATGAAGATAACAGACACTCACATCACACATATCCTTATCACAACTCACATATACCCACAGAATCACACATGCATACACACTGCACACCAAACACACACATATGCATTAAAACCATACACTACATACTATATATCCCATACATATACATACTCCTAAATCCCCAAGAGATCAAATGACTAAGTCCAAAATACAAATTTTCTCTCTTAATGATAGATGAAAATTCAATAGTTTTAGAAAGTCAAGTAGATAATTTTACCTAAAAGTGCATTAATTGTTATTCATAGAAAATGTATTTTATTTTATGTATCTGCATATGAAAGCAATCTAAAGTGTTTTATTCTTGTGATTTTTAAAATGCATCTGTAACCTAAGTCTCTGGATCAATAGAAAGAGGACACTTTAAAATAAATGATATAGGCAGGTACTCAGTCAGAAAAAGAAGTCTTATTAAACAGATAAATATCATATACCATCCTTTCATGGTTGAGGAATTTTAAAAGCTGTTGGGTCAGAGAGAATTTACAAGCTATATCCCAGACATCAAAAGTTACTTTTTTATTGTATCTTAAAGGCCAGAAGAGTTAATGGAAGTCCTAGAGAGTTGTTTACACACTAAAATAAGTTGTGCAGGCCAAGAATTCCTAGGTGCCAGCTGAAAGGACAACTCTTAGTCTCTAGTTTCCTATACTGGCATAGTCATATCATGCAACTCAATTCTGACTCAGGCAATTTAGATTAACTGACTGTAATCTAGAACTTAATGTCACAATCTATGGTCTAAGGTCCTAGAATTTCCCAACCTAATCTGAGCATAAGAATCATCCTGAACATGAATGGAAAATAAACATGCCAAGGCCTTTAGAGTCTCTGATTCATTTGTTCTGTGTTTATCCTAGAAATCTTTATTTATAACAAATTTCCAAGGTAATTCTAAAAACTAGCTAAGTCTTATCATACATGAAAAAGCTGTTACCAGATGTTTGGCAATAGGATCATGCTAGTAGTATCTTTCTCTAACATTCCGTGCCCTTTTTGCTCATTCCTTCCCTGCTTCACTCATTTTTCTACCACATCTTTCAATTTGGGTCTGACTGCTAGTTGACCTAACAGATTATCAACAGCCTCTCACACTCACAAAGTTCTTATCTACCTACTTTAAAGAAAATCAAGTAAAATTTGATAATGCTGCCTTAGGAATCCAATGAGCTCCCACCTGACTACTATAAAGATGTAAGGGCAAAGTGAGGCAGCACAGTTCTCCCTGGACCAATTCAGCTCCCTCTCCACCCCCTATTCTGTATGCAGCTCCCAAAATAACTATAGAAAATGCTAGGAATGCAATATCTTAAGATAGAAAGGTTGCACAGATAATGAATCAGATTCCATACAGCAAACACATGTACTTGGCTCAATTTCTTTAGCCAATGGCTTGGTAAGATTCAAGCACTTTAAGTTTGTCTTGGGTGATAGACACAATTTAGTAGTTTACTTAAACCTAAATGCAGGAGTTAGAAAAGCTGTATAATTTTTTGCCACGAATCCTCTTGAATGGTCCCATCTTAATGGGCAGAGAGGAATACTTGAGGATTTGCCATGAGAAAACAATGTGTTCATTTATAATGATACAGTTGTTAAGCCACCATTAGGAGACCATCATACATCACATGCAAGAAAAAGTGAATCTATAAATGAATAATCTTTTGTTTGTATAACTTGGGCATGTCTGAGAGAAATATACATGCTTGTTGCTTTGTAATATATTTATTAAAGAATAAAAGAAACTTCTCAGTTCCTGAAATGAGAAAGGAACCATTATAATTGGGTGCTACCAATGTTGAAGAATTGCAAGTGCAGCATAGAGTCAACAGGAGGTAAAGTTTTTACCCTGTATTATTTGTGGAACACAAAACAGCAAAGTTCTCACTGGGACAAAGGATAAGGCATATCTTCCCATTCTGCTTAGATCTTCAAAGCCATTTGAAATTAATATTTTTAATATTAATATTAATTAATATTTTTATTTAATTAAACCTGAGTAAGAAAACAAAGATTTTACGGAAAATTCCTTTACATTAATATCTGTCCTCTGCAGTTCTAAAGCTCTCATATACTACTTTTGATTAAGTCGTGTCCTAGAAAGAAAATAGTGATCTGTCTTGATCTTTGGTAAATAAAATACCTACTTATGCTCTCTTACCAAATATTTAATAATTCTCTAAAAATAGGAGATGTTAAGATGGGGGAAAATATTTTAATTTTCTTGACGAAAGAAAAGATCGTGCTTGATCATAATACTTTGTTCCAATGGCAGAGGTTCCATTACTATGTTCTTTTTATGTATCTCCTTCACCCCTTTAATATTCCTTTTTTTATCTTTCATTAGATCTGAATTTTTCATGGAGGTTGTGGCTCCATCAACTTCTGTGACATAACATATTAATATAAATAGAAATTTTAGTATGTTCATTAAGCCCCTGCCAAATTGTGTGTGTTTAAGTATATCCTAATACAATAGTCACTAACCTTTTTGGCACCAGGGACAGGTTTCATGGAAGACAATTTTTCCACAGACTGGGGTCGAGGGGATGGTTTTGAGAGGATTCAAGGGCATCACATTTATTGTGCATTTTATTTCTATTACTATTATATTGTAATATATAATGAAATAATTATACAACTCACCATAATGCAGAATCAGGGGGAACCCTGAGCTTGTTTTCCTGCAAATAATGCCGCTGCTGCACTGATAGGAGGCAGAGCTCAGGCAGTGATGTGAGTGATAGGGAGCAGCTGTAAATACAGATGTGCTCACCGGCAACTCACCTCCTGCTGTAAGGCCCAGTTCCTAACAGGCCACAGACTAGCACCGGTCCAAGGCCCAGGGGTTGGGGACCACAGTCCTAATATATCCATTCTATTTATCTGCATGTATGTGTATCTCTCTATGTGTGGCTCTGACTCTTTCTCTCTCTCTCTCCCTCCCCCCCACCCTTTCTCTCAGCATGTGTGTCTAACTCTTGCTCTCTCTTTCTGTCTCATGTGTGAGGAATAAATAAATCATCCACTCCCAATAAAATTAAATAAATTTTTCACAATCAAATGTGAAGCTAGAAAAGCAACGTAAAATGTACATCCTCAGGAATATATAAGGCTGTAGACCCCAAACCCTAGGCCTGGGACTGGGCAGCATAGCTCCATTTCCTCCCACCACCCCCTTGCCACATCTGCAGAAAAATTATCTTCCATGAAACCAGTCCCTAGTGCCCAAAAGGTTGGGGACCACTGATACAAGGTAATCTCAGATAAATACAAAAATTTTCAGGTCAGAATATAACTTAATGAAGTTTTTAGATGTTTATAAAAAGAATATGTCTTTTAAAAAAGACTTGCTCAAGTAGGCAGATATTGGGTATGTTTATCCATTCACTGTTCATAAGAGTGTCCAAGACCCTGGATGCAAGAAATCTGTCCCCTAGACACTTATATACAAATGGATGCAAACAGAAGTCACAGCTTATATTTTGCAATGAAACACTTGACTCATGAAACTAACATTTTTTGCAAAAAGATTATTTGTCACTAGAAAATTTCACCAATGGTCAATCTTATGTAGTAATCAGTTTTCTGAAAAGTATAGTTTTTTTAAAAAAACTGTAGCAGCTGAGGACCAGTCTTACTGAGAATTGACAGGTTTACATGCAATTATAGGTAACCTAGCATAGCCAGACACCCTAGGCAAAACTCTGACATTATGAAAAGCTCATTTTAAGGTTCTTAAACTAGTTTCATAGGATTCAGTCAGAATCCTTTGCTTATGCCATTGATTCACTTTAATATTAAAATATACGTATTTATTGAATGACTACCTCTGTGATAGATATAGGAGATATTTTATTTAAATAAAACATCTATGATCTGTGAACATGGCACTTACAGTCTTTCCTTATTATTTCTTTTCTACCCCTGTTAAGGAAAAGTGAAAAGGTGTGATTATGTTTAAATAGTATGCTTTGATTATTTTTAATTTACAGAGGGTAAAAGGAGGACTTATATCAATTTTATTTATATTGAATAATGTCCAGTCAAATGTATTTTGATTAAAAGAATTAAAATAATAGCTTTAAATGTTAAAGTTTTAGGAACTTTCTAAAATAAAGGAAACATTTTTTTGTTGTTCAGAGTTAAACAATTGTCAAAGCAATTTGCAATTGTCAAAGCAAAACAATTACAGAAGCAATTTTTAATCACCTTGTTCTCTGTATAAAATTTTATCCCTTTTACCAAAGAATCACTGTCATTACTTAATATAAAATTCTATTCTATCATTTATATTAGACTTTTTGAGAAAATATTTTAAAATATTTCTGTCTCCTATAATATTAAAAATATATTATGTTAACCACTATCATTTTTATTTTAACTATGAATCAATACTACTTATATGGTATGTTATTTCAAAAAACACCATTTAGGTATTTTCAAGCATTTCTATTGAATTCATCTGGGGAAGATGTGTTTATACCGTTGCACACATATCCAGTTAGCTAACAAATCCAAGTCATTAAAAAATCACTACTTTGGGAATATAATTCTATGAGCTCTCTCTTCTCTTTTTGTTCTCACTAAACTCTTTTAAATTCTTTATTTCTTTCTGAAAGATTACTGACCAAAAGAAATTATCCAGTGAGCGTATGTCTGTATTATGCATTCCTTTTTTCTTTCTATATAGCTCCTTGATTACCAGATAAATATTGGTCCTGTCTTCCTTGAGCACCTTTCATCCTCTGTAGTATAATTTTATGTTAAGGTTTAGAGACACCACAATTGAATTGCATAAATCTACTCATTATATCATTTAAGCTTTGACTTTCTATTGTAGCCTGTGGGAAAGAAAGCCTTTTTCCTACTCTGTAGTCTAAATTTAAAATCTAGAAATATGACCAGATGTTCTCATTAAGCATTAAATGAATACCATGCATGTATATCATTTCTTTCTTATACATAATATGCCCTGCAATTTTAGTTTTAATTAAATATGGATTTTCTTTTCTACTTAGCTCATTCCCCAGATAGCCGCACTACTGTAATAATATTCTTAGTATTCTCCAATGCCACTGAATTTTTATAGAGTCAATGTCTCACTGTGAAACCTCAGCTAGAAACGTCCGACATTTATGATCTCTTCACACAAAGTAAGAGCTCCTAAAATAAAACATTCCCTTCAAAACTGAGCACTTTATGTATTACTAGCATGGGAAAAAATTCATACGATTTATAAAATGTATTATGATTCAGACCAAAAGAGAATATTTGTCCATTTCCTCACAGATATTCTTAAAATATGTTCTAGTATGGATATGATGACATAAAACTTGTTCAGGTTTCAGAGTCAGCCTTTAAGGTACAGAAGGAAAGGGCCATTTACTAAGGGCCTCTAGTCATTCTTTTTTTTTACATAAAGTATTCCAGAGCATCAGTCATGTGCCTGGCACTGTGCTGAGATTTGGGGTGTGATAATTAGAGGATACAATTATTGCCCTCTAGTCTGCCAATAGGCAAAACATACAAGCATAGAATACACTCATTGCTAAAATAGATGTGAATGCAAAGGACTAAAGACTTCTCACAGAGAAAGTATTGAGTTGGCATTGAAAAAATACTTTGACTTTTGCCACATAAATAAGTCAATAGAGAAAAAAACATTCATATAACCAGAGAAAGAGACTATCTAGTGGCCAATAGTAATTGTTAGAAGAAGCAAGAACTTTAGATCCCATTTTTTAAGAGTTTTTTTGCTCTGTTGCCCAGGCTGGAGTACAGTGGCATCAGTATAGCTCACTGCACTGTCCAATTCCCGGGCTCAAGCGATCCTTCTGCCTCAGCCCCCCAAGTAGCTGGGACTACAGGCACTATTGTGCCTGAATAATTTTTCTATGTTTTAGCAGAGACAGAGTCTTGCTCTTGCTCAGGCTGGTCTTGAACTCCTGAACTCAAGCAATCCTCCTGCCTCGGCCTCCCAGAGTACTAGGATTACAGGTGTGAGCCACCATACCTGACTGGGACCACATTTTAAGGTTCAAACATAACTCCACGACTTACTAAGTGAAGACTTACTAAAGTTATGTAAACTCTGCATGCTTCACTTTCTTTATTTGTAAAATATTAACTACATTTTAGGGTTATCATGAGGATAGCATGAGTCAATATACATGAAATGCTTAGAATAATGCCTATTTAAATGTCTGTTAAATAAAAAAAAAACAAATAAAATTGGGAAACTTCAAGTTTTCTAAAACATAAAATTTAAATGCAGAAATGGAGAAACAAGGTGGCCCGATCGTAATCATTTTACATTTTCTTACAAAAACAAAAAGTTATTTTCAGTAGAGTGATATTGTATCTTAAAGATGGTTCAAATCCTTTGTCATTCTTCCCATTTCAGAAATGAAGTACACTAATTTCACTCTTCTTGAATCTAGGCTGGGCTTAATGGCAACTTTGATGAGAGAAATGCATTCAAAATTTATGTATCAGTTTCTGAGCCCAGGCATCAAAAGATTGGTGGTATCTAATCCCTTGGAACACTAATTATGGATGGGATCCCTGAGCCTCTGTGAAGAAAGCCTAACTATGCCGAAAATGCCACTCATAGATCCTCTGATTGGTTATACCATCTAAGCGCAGTCTTTCCTTTTTCTTCATGCAGGTACAAGGTACGTAAGTGAAGATGGCCTGGAGTCTCTAGACTGGAATATCTGCCCCTGAACAGATGCACAGTGAACTCCATAAACATTGGATGAAAAAGAAGAATACTTATCTTTGCCATGCCTGAATTCTGGACCAATAAAATCATAAGAAATCATAAAAATATTTGTTGTTTTAACACACTAAGCTTCTGTTATTCACCAATAAATGACCTAACTAGAACAAGTGGCAAGATCGTGGGTTTATATTATAGGTATCCCTTTGGCCTATGTGGCAGTGGAGAGAATGTAATTACCAGGTTTGAGTTTGGAAGATGTAGGTTGAAAAGGAAGCTTCACAAAAATCCAAATGAGAGATTATAAGAGCATGAACTAAATCAGTGTTATTATATATGAAGACGAAAATATATTAAATTTAAAAGTAATGCTTTTCTTTATTGCATTTTTCTTTCTGTCTTTATATTCCTTTCTTATTGATTGGATGCAATTTAGGGAAAGTGAATGAAGTGGTTGAAATGAAATTGAAGACAGCAGGCTAGAAAGCCAAAGTCCACTTGTGGTGCTCTCAGAAGATTCTTGAATCATCATTTTGGTATTTTTTGTTTATTGAAAAAAATATATATGTATCTCAAAGATTTTGACAGATTCACACTCTAATGTTTGCACCATAAACCACTGAGTGGAGAAAGATGCAAAATGATTTAAGACATCATGGTGGCAACAGTGCCCTAAGTGAGAGGAAAAGAATAAACAAAAGCGAGTCATACAGAGAAATAATGGTGCCTTTTGAGTATCCTCAGTGAGCTCAACAATATGCCCATTAGTAAGGTTAAACTCTGAAATGGGAAATAGTCTATAATATTTTTTTTAACTATTTTTAGCCAAGACCAAGAGTTAGAGTTCATCCAATATTTCACCCTAATATAAAAAAAAAAAAAAAAATACGGAAAACGGAAATGGTAATTTCACAAAACATTCCCTTGGCCCTACAATGTCTTGCTCACACTACTCTACAGAATTGACGCTAACTGAGGTCACCAGTATATCACCCATTGCCAAAAACAATGAGTGGCTTTTTCTTTCTTTCATTTTTCAGTACTCGACAGCATATGCCAATATTAATCCCTCTACTTGAAAATTTCTTTTTTTGGTTTTCATGAAGGTAGCATTTTTACCCCCTTCCATACACTGGCATGCTACTTATCAATCTCCTTTATAGAATCCACATTCGGTGCATGCTTCTAAAATGTTGGAAGAACCCTGTAGTTCTTTGGCAGGCTTACTGTAGAATCAACGATTACCTATATGTTGATGATGGTTCTCGGGTATACAAATCTAGGTCAGATCTTTCATATGATCTTTAAGCCCATTCACATTACTATTATGCTATATCAATACTTGGAATTCACTGAAGCACTTCAAATAGAAACTTTCACAAATGACACATTATTATCCTTTAAAACTTGCTTGCCCTGCCTCTAGTACATTCACCTATCGTAGTGATTGAAAACATCATTCATGCATTTGCCTAAGTGAGATTTTTGGAAGATTATTGCTTTTCTCTCACCAAAAGTAGCCCCTATGTCTTGTTAATGGCCAGTCTCCTAAATTCCACATAAGGCACTGTTAACACTGCCACTGTAATCCTAACATTGTTTCAGAAATTTTTCTGAGAGAGGTAACAGTTGTACATTGGAATATGTGAGGAAACATGTCGATGTTTTCCAGATAATCATTACTTATAAACATCTTCTGGTGAAAATAATTTTGAAAAAGAGTTTATATTAAACTAAATGTGAAATAGTCTACATTAGTGTGCATCTATATGAAATAAAAATTTTTATACTTTTTTGGGGGAGGAAAAGAAAACAAAATCTCTCTGAACTTATTGGGGAATTGCAAGAATATTGGTGTTGAATAAAAATCTGAGTTTATAACAAATGATGTAAAAGTCCAAACAAAGAAAAAAGAAAAACAAAAAAACTAAACTTTCTTTGAAACTAAATCTAGGCTTCCAAATAAAGACATAAATAAAGCATAAAAAATTAAGCCTTACTAAGGAAAGATACAGTTATCACTAGATTTGTCTTTATTCTTTAAAGTTGTTTTTAAATTTACCTTCTATTGTATTGTTTAAAGTTTAATTTTCACTGTTTTTGTAAAGGTTATACAATGCTTTGTGTATAAAGTTATATGCATTCTAATACCTATTACCTTGGGACCCATTCACTGCCATCTGGTGTCAGTGTATTCAAATTGCAATGGCAGCTCCTTAAACTAACACGTTTTACCTCCTAAGAGTTGAAATTGCAAAGAGACAAGTTTGACATTAAATATTCCACTACACTCAAAAGTATTATGAGTTTAAGCAAAGATAGACAATTAAATTATTTTCTTGTAGTGTTTTACAATGAGTCACCAGCACAGTGAAGTAACATTTATGTTATTGAAAGGCGGTCGCACAGTAAATCCTACTTCATTGCCAATAAACTGAAGATCAAAACAATCAACCAAGCTCCACTGGTAATAAATTGAAAGTCAGTGGAGCACAAAATGTATTACTGCTAGAATTAATTTTGGCACAAAATGGGTTGTTGAGTTTTTCCCCTTTTCTTAAGGCAAACCAACCCCAAGCAAATAGTTAATAAACTGTTGAAAGGTAAATTCAATCTGCTCATGGTATTCTGATGGAAATCCAACTTTATGTTTGATTTTTTAACACAATATTATCATTTGGACTCTATTTTGGATGTATTTTAGAGAAATTTTTACTATAGTTTCATGATTAAATTGCATCTTACAAAGTCTATTGGATTGCATACAGAATTTTTTCACATATTTACCAAAAAAACTCTTAGCGACCAGCAGTCAGTCAAATTGAGGATTATAATAAGCTAGATTGATATTTTATGGGCTTCTGTGACTTAAAACTTACTAACAAAATTAGAGTATTCCAGAGGAAGTTGTTTGGATACTGCAAGAATTTATATCCATACAGTATGGTGCCAAATGAAGACAGCTAACTGCTTTACTGGCACTCTAGAAATAGGGGAATAGGAGAGTTAAGTCCAGACACTATGGGGAACCAATGATTATGTATAAAAGTTACAGATATGAAGGAAGTTCATGGCCCCACTGCTACAGGTTATCACCTGATTTATTAATTGTTTCTATTCTCCTTTCCTTTGCTCACTTTAGACTAGCATTTGAATAGTGATATTTTAAGGATGTTACTTTGTTTATTTTTTATCACTGAAAAATGCCATAGCTGTTGATGAGGAGGGATCTATTTATATTTATTTGGGAGTGTTAATTTCCTCTAATATCTAAAATGGTAGACATACTTTTATCTACTGTATTTTAAGTAAACAAGGCTACAGGAACAATATTTATTATTAAATATAATTTAGAAAGTTTGATATAGAGATTTATTTTATAATTTTCTTATTACATTGTCTGGCCACATCTCCTTTTCAAATACTTTCTGTGAGGGTAGAGATTTCCAAGTACATAACTCAGTTCCTCATTGAACCCAAGTTCCATAGGTCCATAAAAATCACATAAGACTGATGCCATATTTTAAGGTTCATAAATGTGCTATGAGGGTCATAAATCATCTTTGTGTACCTCACTAAACCCAATGGAAGGAACCATGAGTCTGTCAGAAATCGTTGCATGATATTATACAGGCTGGGCTACCCTCTCCAATTTACTAGCAGTAGTAGAAAAAGCTTTCAGCAATCCACGAGACCATGTTTAATTTTTATTTATCACTTTGGGAAATTAAAACTGTCATTCAAAAATTTCTAAAAATTATAATGAGTAATTACTACAGAAGTACATCTATTTCCAGAGTTAGAAAAAAATTTTCATTCAATACCTTCATTCAGAATGATGTAACTAACTTGTTCAAGACCATCTGGTGGCAGACTCAGAATTTTGCCTCAAATTTTATAATTCACACAAAAATTTCTTTTAGCTGCAAAACACCTTTAAGGTGGCGACCTTCTTTCTGAACATATTTTAAACATTTAGTAGTAGTTAGTTTTTCATAATAAAGATTCATAAAAGATATACTTTGCTTCAAATGCGTTTTTTCCCCATAGCCTAAGCTTAATATATTGCCTTTGAATTTTTACAAAGCACACTGGAGATTACTATATTATGTAAATCTATTTTGAAATCATCTATAATTTTATTTATTTGAATTTTATAATTTTATGAATAAATAAATAAATAGTTAAAGCTGCTTCTTGACCCATGTGGGAATTTACTTTTACAGTTACATTAAAAGATAGTTCAGTTATAAAAACATTATTCTTGCTAGAGGTGGAATGCAAGGCTTATTCACTGATAATAGTACCACAATCCTTGTAATCCTTACAAGGAATAATCTATAAAGAAAATCATATTCCTAGTTTTCCTCAGGATTTGAATATTATAGTCAGACAGAGTATGTAAACTTAAGAATCTACACCTACAGGGTAGGAGTCATTCATCAGTGGCTTTATTGATTTGGTAAAATAATCAATAGTTGCCAGGGCAAGGATAGGGAAAGATGGTCGACAAAATAGGGGTTTGAAGAGCCTTTGTCAAGTGATAAAAATATTCAATAGATTGATTGTGATGATGGTTACATCACTGTGTAGATTTGAATTGTACACATATTGTGCATTTAAGAAAGGTGAAATTTACTGAATATAAATCTTACCTCTCTATATTATACATTTAAAAATGGTGAAGCTTTTGGTATGCTAATTAACCTCAATAAACCTGACTCAAAGAATTAGAATGAAAGAAGAAGGAAGATAAGAAGTAGGAGGAAGAAGAGGAAGAAAATGAGTAGAAAGGGAAGAAGAAGAAAAGAAAACTGATAGTGAGGATAGGAAAGTAAGATCCAACATATGGATAATAGGTGCTTTGGAGAAGGACACTAAAGCAAAAAAATAGAATTAAGGCTAAAACTTATAAATTAGAAGGCCTTTTAAAAAAGGGTTGAAACTACATAATGAAAGACTACAACATGTACTTGAAAAATACTGAACCAGAATAACCATTACCAGGAAATATGCTTGTAAAACTACTGGATGTTAAAAAGATATTTTATAAAACCATTTGGCCATCTAGGAAAGATAGTATAAAACTTACACTGCAAGCATAATTTTGTTAGACTTTATGAAAAAAATTAAGATGTGAAGTAATTTAATTAACATATTTAAGTTACTCAAGGGATAAAAAAATATGAAACAATGATTTTATGCCTAACAAAAATGACTTATATCATTAAGGGCAAAGACAAACTGCTATTAATGTGTGAGAACTCAGAGAATATTGCTCCCATGAGCTTCTCTTAAGTCTTTACTGGTGTGTCATTTTTAGATAATAAGACTGCATCATGAGCATCAAAAATTATAGTTATTTGTAGAACTAAGACTAAATAAGAGATAAAAAGGACATAGTATATTATGTAATGGCTATATATATTCTGAAAATGTAGATATAGTACAACTATGAATACATGAGTGGAGAACACAGAGAGCATATACAAAAAATAGTTTAACTCTTCTCAGTAATTCTATTGGGGGAGTCATATTGAATTTTATTATTCTAAGACAATAGTGTGTGTAATGTGAGAGAAAACAAATTAGTAATAGGAGATTCTACTTATATTATCCATCTGTCCTTGAGAGACAGAATTCTTAGTTTGGAATAATGGGGAAATAGATGAAATACTAAAGTGGTTGTTTTAGTCAGTTCTGGCTGTTGTTAATAGTTTACTACAGAGTAGGTGGTTTGAATAATGGAAATTTGCTTCTTATGGTTCTGGAAACTGGGAAGTCCAAGATCAAGGTGTAGGTAGAACCAGCGTCTGTCAAGAGCATTCTTCCTGGTTTGTAGATGGCTATCCTCTTCCTGTGTCTTCACAAGGCATAAAGCAGCAAGAGAGCACACTAGTCCTTTTCTCTTCTTATAAGGACACTAATTCCATGAGGGCTCCACCCTCATGACCTGATTACTTCTCAAAGGCCCATTTCCAAATACTATCGTACTGGGGATCCAGCTATAACTTATAAATTTTGGAAGGACACAAACATTCAGTTCATAGCCATCGTTAAAAAAAATCTGTAGTCCTGTGAATGGGAAGTTACCAAATGAACTTACAAGATATTTTAACATATACACAATATATGTAAATATATGAAACAACAGTGTATTAATATCTCTACATATTTATATCTCTATATTATTTTATCATATATGGTATATAATATACATATCAAACTTTCTTTAATGATACAAGGAACAATGACTAACGAGGTATTTAGATTGTGGTCTTGAAACATCAATTTCAACAAAAAAACACAGAATTCTTAGAAAAATTGCTGACTCTGTCACTGTAGCTGGAAAAGTACACTTTGAACCTGGACCATCATGCCTTCATACTCAATAGTCAAAGTTATTGAGACTATCATGTTATGTCAAAAGAACTTGAAAGTCAATATGAAGAATCTTGAATTGGTCAAAGATGAGACCATATAAGCTTCAGAAAGTATGCTAATTGCAATTGATTGAAACTCATAAAATGTGTATAAATTAATGAATTTATAATTATATTTTAAAAACTTTGAAGAGCCTTAGGGAAACAATTCATTATCTTAATAACTGGTAAATAAAGGAATAGTGTTAAACATGTATCCTTCCTTTCCTGTATGGACTATACACTCAATATTAAGTACTTCCTGTTGCAAAACACATCACCTGTCTGACTGTCAAAGAGATCAAACCCAGACTCAGGAATCAGTTGCCAATTTTCAGTAAATATAGATTCAGTAGAACATACTGAACCAAGTGAAGACTGTGCAATCTATCAATAAGACCCAGGTTGTGGGATACTGCAAGATAAAGAACATAGGTTCTTCAGCAGATAAACTATGGTGAAAGAGTATAATGAGGGAAGAATCTCTAAATTAATAAGCTCAAAAGACTTCTCATATTTTACGGGCAAAATTAAGTTATAGTGTCCAGAGTTGCACGCTTGACATCTAAAATATAAACTACAGAGAAGCATTTACTGTAAAAATTAAGACCAGTGGCTACTCTTTTAGAAAGAAATAGGACTGTAATTAGGATGGGACATTAAGAGAGGTTTCTGGAATTGACTAGCACATTCTTATCTCCTTATCTGGTTATGGGGATATTTGCCTTATAGAATTCAAAACCCTTTACATTTGTTTTCTTTGACTCAGTATGTTTATGTATTATTTTTCAATAGAATAGTTCAAAATGTATGAGATATTTCCATTATACAAGAAAAAAAAACCCGGAAACAAAAAGAAAAAAATAACCCATAATGAATTAACTCACAAAACAATTACATTCTTCCAGTATTTTGGTCAACTAATTATGCCATTCTTGTTCCCTATGAAATATAGTTCATAAGATCAAGTGCTAAGCTGCATGCTACAGACTATATCCGGGTATTATATCTACATTGAAAGGAATCCACTTGAGTAGGGTTGCCAGATATTACACCAAAGTGTCACACTGAAACTAACTAATGACAAACCCCCCAAAAAATCATAATTTCCAATTTTTCTTCACCTATCTGGAAATAAATATTTATCTTTTTTAAACAGCAACAGAACACTGATTTTATTTTGGGGCTGCTTAATCCTCTCTTTGTGAAACCTAAAAGAGAATTAGAGTATCCTTTCCTTCTCTTTCCTTCAGTGATCTAATATTCATTGAATTTTACCTTGGCCAACAAACAAATTAAAAAATTAGAAAAGTGTTCAACCTAAAGAGCAAAGTAAAAGTCAAAGAGATAAAAAATTGGAATATGCCTAACAAATTCTAACCTCTGTTGAGAGCTCATAATGAAAACCAATTTTAGCTATAAGTTCTTTTAAACAGAAGCTCCAGCAAATGTAATTGCATGCCAAAACTTCTTTAAATTTATTTTTTCTTTAAATATAATGTGTTCCACTACAAACTACACAAGCATAATGATGAGCTTAAAATGAAAGTACTGTTTTACAATGATATGTACCTATAATAATATTCAGTATAAAATCTGTAAAATATTCAACACTGTGATTTGTTTGGATAATAGTAAGCACTCTTTCAGCAATAAAATATAGGTCTATGACACTGAACAATTCTAGTTATTCACTTTCTAAATTTACCGATAAGGGAACCATTTCTTGCCCTAAGAAATTTTTCTAGTCTTAAGTGAGAGTGAGGAGACTTGCTTCAGAATAGCAATTGTCTTACATTCTTACATTATGGTCACTTGTGCAATATATCAAATAGGCATATTATTGAATTCATAAAAATTTGAAGTAAATATCACAATAGACTGAATTATGCAGAATGAATTATAAAACAATTCAAATTACAAAATCAAAATGTGTATTCCTCACCCCAAACTATTTTTATTCTAAACTAGTAACTCATTTATAGCTAGTTATAAGGAGAAAAAAAAAGAGCTGTCAGTGTTTTGTAGCTGCCATTTCCTTAAGGGATTAAATTTAGTGCAAAGAAGCTGGTTTGCTAAAATTTCTAATTTAAACACTTGAACAACCATATAGTTGTTAGCACAACTTTGCCTTTTACCATTTCCATCTGCAATGTTAATCACAATTCTGGGACCCTTATCAGTTAAATATGCCAAGTTCTATCAGTTTGTGAAGTAATTGAGGATGGCAGCAAGAAGATTTTCTCAGAAAGAGAGATGAATTGGAATTTTCTAAAACCTTATCAAATTTAGCATGTATCTCAGTTGAAATATCCCTTGTATGCGGAAAAATGAAGGCATATATGACATATAGATTTCAATAGATGCATAAAAAACACTGTCCCAATATATTTACCCACGATCAAATCAATCAACAGCAACTATAGATTATACTCTTTTTGCAGGAAACATGTTTATAGGAAGTATAATAAAAGTAAATCTTCATTTTTGATATTTTTGTATTATCTAAGTATCAAAGTGCTTTTATATATTTTCAAAGTAGGGAAAATCCTTATTTTAACTTTATATCTATATATAGGCATTGTTAAATATGTGCTAATACTGGATACATCTCTTTATTGTATTGTATCTTCTGATTTCATCATTCTTTGTTAAAATTTTATTACCAATTTATGATGAAAGTTCATGAC
The DNA here is from genome assembly GCF_040939455.1 of Microcebus murinus. Taxonomy (NCBI): domain Eukaryota; kingdom Metazoa; phylum Chordata; class Mammalia; order Primates; family Cheirogaleidae; genus Microcebus; species Microcebus murinus. The sequence goes on from NC_134116.1 coordinate 55,229,078, forward strand.
TAAAGTTCCGTGGTCCAGCATTCCGATCTAGTGTTCAAAGATACCATATACCATGTCTAAGGTCCATTTGAAAAATTTATAAAAACTATGCAGTGAGAATTGGGGATGTAGATTTTCCCACGTGGTGTCCATACCCAAACTATCAGTCCTATGAATGGGAGCAGCAGAAAGCACTACAAATTAGCTGGGAAAATGATGAATTAAAGAAAAGTTTCAATGCATAAATATTTTCCTACACTATCATTTCTACCAAGGTCAAAGAATCATGCAACCTTCAACTGTTAAAATCACCAGTGTTGTGGTAGATTTTGTAAAACAGTTTTGTGTTTTGGAAAACCTTATTTTAGCAAATAAAGGAAACAATAAGCTAAAAAATTTATATCGAAATGCCCTGAAGTCTTGCTATAACATGACCTACTACAGGGTGATTTTTCTGTCTGAGGCAATTCTATCTCAGACTTCCTCCATGAGGATTCATTAGAGTAAGTAGCAAAAGAATCTAGTTGTAACAAGTTTTAACCTATAACAGACTAATGTGATGTTAACCATATTTATACACTCCAGTGTCTTTTTTTTTAAAAACAAAATATAAGATCAGGGAAAATTTTTAAATTTCAGACAAAATAACTATTTATATGATCATAATATATATATTTTTCATTTATTTATTCCTTATCCAACTATTCACAAGATCCGTTTTAGTTGCTACACATAGTTTGCGAAATATAAAAAAATTCAAATGAAGATTTTGAATAAAGGCATCTTTATTAACAGAGTGAAATAGAAAATGAAAAATGATTCATATTTTGTGAGTATAGACCTAATTTTCTTAATTATGATCAAATCTTAAAATGAATGAGATAAATTCCTCCTGTGTAATGTGGACCATTATCCCAAAATATTTAGAATTAATGAAAACCATTTATTTAAAATCTTAATATTGAATACAGTGCATACTACCTGAGATAGTTGTCACCATCACATAGGAACAGGCTTTTTATATGTGAAGCAAGAAAAATAGGTAAATATCTGTTTACATTGCTAGGTAACAAAAAGACAAATACACATGTAGATTGTGTAGACGGTCTGCCTAATCCTACAAACAAATCTTTTCCAGGACAAAAATGTTCTTTTTCCATTCTTTTACTATAAAGTAATGTCAGAGATCATTAATTCTTTCCTGATGGAAAGTTCATAGATTCATGACAATCCTGCCCAGGAGTGCCCATCTGTCTTTTAGTACATTGTCCTTAATTGTGTAACTAGTTAAGTCCTCACTGTATTAAAAAGTGTGTGATTACTTTCAAATTTCTGACTCCATGAAAGAAGTAATTATTTTGCACCTGTTCCCTAAATGTTATATTTTTTTTTCATTCTTCAATAACAATCAAGTAAAATCCTATCTATTTCATTTATTTGTAAGAGATTTTGTGGCTTCATCAGAGAGAAAGTGTCATATTGTGATTTATATTATTATGCTTTCAGGATGAAATGCACAAATTGGTAGATATTTTTCATATATTTCATACCTGAGACACTACCAGATGGTACTGTGCTAGTCTCAGGTTAATCATTATGTGAAAGACCTGGGCTCACAGCCAGACCCAACATACCATTGACAGAGAAAACAATGTAATGCTGAACTGTACGTAAAAATCACAAGTGGCACTTTTGTACTTTAAACAGACATCTGCTTTCACATGTTGTGTTTATCTGATATACATAGATGTTATGTATAGTCATATATATATCTGCCTATGTGGATATCAGCTATTCCTATTTCTCTACACATACATTAGAATACACACATTTTTTGCATTTTCCTGTGCTTTCCTTGTATTTTTTTTTTCCTAAGCCTTTCCTGGTGTTTCTTGAAGGTGATGTTGTTATATTCACCTAGGAAAATTCCCAGCTTAACAAAGTCATCAACTAGACACACTGAAGTAGTGAACATCCTGTTTTCTGACTGGGATTCTTTTTCATTCTTTCTCTTTCTTTCTTTTCTTCTTTTTTTAAACATATGTAGAGGATACAAGTTGAATTCCATTGCATGTATATATTGTACAGAGATAGGGTCTAGGCTTTTGGTGTACTCACCACCTGAGTAGTGTGCACCGTACCCCATAGTTAATTTTACATCTGCATCGCTTCCCAGCCTCCCCGTTTGTGAGTCTCCAATGTCTATTACACAACTCTGTGTGCCCTTGTGTAGCCACGGGGATTCTTTTATTTGCTTTGGGAACAACTTACACGGACAAAATTTCCAATTTGAATTTTTTTTTTTAAAGTATAAATGTTTGTATTTCAAAAAGCAAAGAGAAACCCTAGTTTTCTGCTAGTTTTCTTCTCTTTGTTTTGTTTTTGGCAATATCCTCAAAGGCATCTCTGATTCTTTTTACTTGATCATGTAGTCAGTCTGATTTTTGTAATTGTCATCCAAATCTCAAGACCTATACGTTTCAGGGAGTTTGTTTTATACCTTGCTCTTCTTCCACCCCTTCATCTTTGTCTTGAGAGTCCCCTGCTAAATTGGGGTCCCAGTACCAGAACTGCCAGCAACCCTGCCCTAATGGGAAATAAAAGGGAGCTGGATGTGTGTGTTTACAGTGTGCCTTTCATGGGATGTATCTTTTACCTAGTGGAAGGCCTAATGCCTAGTTGTCTGACCCATGCGGTCCTTCACATGGGAAACTTGTTTATACTGGTGATGCACTGTGGCTCTTATTTGACCCAGGTCTGGTTCACATATGACTGACCACCACTCTGGTGCTGGGAGCCCCATCCTGTGTCCCTTTACCCTACATCCTGAGGCAGCCCCTGGTTCAGCAAATGCAAAGTGCAAATTCAATACATCATCACAGTAGGAAACAAGTTCAATGATTTTTACTTACGTATCTTAAGCAAGGAGGGCATCATTAGCTGCGAGAGAAGTCTTCCATTTTGGGGTCATGTGAGGCAGTAATGAAGGGTCAGGAAGAGAGAGAGAAAAGGTACTTGGTAATTAGCAATATGTACAAGTGGATAGGGTGTGAATCACTTTAAATTCATGAGCAAAGGCTTGACTAGTTCGTTTAAAGGAAGCAATGGGAAAATGGGGAGCCCCATCTGTTAGGCAGGAGAAATGCTGCTAAGTTTTTAACTTTGGCCACTAGCTTGAGCCATTTGGGTGTGTTGTAGAACTGGAAATGTGCCAAGGTGCCTGAGTCCTGCTTCTGGTATGAGAAAGTTAAACTTGTTTTCAAAATGGATGCTGAAGCAACATAAAATTATGACAATTCACTATAATTTTCTAGTCTCTCTTGAATTTTTGATTATTAATAATACAACTATGAGAAAACTGTTATTGTTTTTGATAACTGCTAGGAAGATTTTATAGCTCATAGAAGACATTTAACAAAACTGAAAGCACCACAAGAGAATTTTAGCTTCATTTTGACTGGCTCATTATGTAGAGTTCCTTTACTTTTGAAAATATTACACAAATGATTTTGTTAACCTGGTAGAGTTTAAACCTCTCAAGTACACATAGTTTTAATTATCCTCTTAAGTTCAGCTTCATAACTAGATCAAATTAGAAAAAAATGTATTATTAGAGTTTTATAGAGGGCACAAAATAATTAGCAGTAATAAGGACTTAATATTCACATGGTAATATAAGTATAACTTAACAAGATAATTAATCTTTAGGTGAGCAAAATCCATTTCAAAGATGTTAAGTTTATAAGGATTGATTGCAAGAGCAAATGAGCTAGGCTTATCTCTCAGAATCTCTGCTTTTATTAGCATTAGCTTTTGGTAGCTTCAGTAGTAAATAGGTGATAGAGTGAACATCAGCAAAGTAAAATGCAACTAAGATCAAACATGATGCACTCGAACAAATTATAATGCATCAGAGATACGGTCTTCCTGTATCCTTAGGAATACGAGTTCGGGTAAAATGGAGGGAATAAAAACAGTTATAGAAATAAGCCCCAGTCCTGCTTTCAAGGTGATTCATGGTCTAATAGGGGTAGGGGAAAGAAACATACAAGTAAATAATTATTATAATAGCCTGAAATAACGCTACACCAGAAAATATAAACATGGGTAGTGAGAAATCCCATACATCATAGAAGGGCTTTTTGGAGAAACTGGTTCCTGAATTGAGTCTTAATAAGTAGGAGTAAATTATATAGAACATGCACAGTTATGGATGAGCAATAGGGACTGTTCCTAGTACATTTCCGTTAGAGGAGTTAGACATACAGAGACAGAAAAGAGAAGATAGATTTAGTGAACTCAAGTAATTCCCTAAGGTTCTAGTTTGTATAATCAACCATAGTGCCAGGAACTGTCAGCCTTCTTGTTTTGCCCCTCACTAGTTCAGACTCATTTAATATATTTAACTGAAAATAGAAATGCAGCTTCATTACTAAAGTTTCTAATGAGCAATAGTTAATTCCTTTAAAAGATCTAAATTAACATTTCCTTTATATAGAAAGGAAATGACATTAAAAGAGGATCAGTGTCTTTCCCAACTTATAAAAATAAGTGAAAAGGAAGACATACTCTTTTCAGCTTCTTAATATATGGATATATAAAAATCAAGCAATGATAACAGTCATAATGGTAGAAAAGAAATGCACACTAAAGTAACAGTTACATATTTTAGGAATAGTTTCTCTGAAAATTATAGTATTTTTACACATCTACTGGAATTTGTGGTAAATTGTTTTCCCATCAGTTTATAGCAACTGGCTAAAAAAAGAAAATTTGAGAATGACTCATAGTTATGAGAAAGAGAGCTATCTTGTAATGGTATCATTATTATAGAATTGTGGTGATGCAACCATAAAATGATCTTGCATTCATTTTGTGTGGAGATAGTGAATAAAATTCATATTAAATTTTAAGGTGTTAATGTATATAGAAAAATGAACAAATACATCCCTAATGGAAAATAACAGAAATGTAAGTGCTACTGGAGAATATATTCAGCTAATATCACTGAGGAAGGGTACTCATAAATGTATGTAGCTTACCCCAAACATGTATTATCAAGCTTGATTTCTTGTAGACATATTCAAGTTTTTCTTCATATACTGAGTTTAATGCCAGAGTTACTTATAACTAAGAGTTTGAATATGGTATACTTTACATAAATTCAATAAATAATTTAATTGTTCTGTTCATGAGTTGTGCATTATATAAGGAAAAAAAAACTTTGTGAAATTTAAAAGATAAACTAGAAATATACATCTCTAATCATCTCAGCACAGAAATGAAAAAATTATGGAACTCATGTTCTAATTCAGTCACAAATTTCTATATTATTTTCTACTTTGATCTGACATTTATCAAAAATCCAATATTCTGGGATCAAATATTTATTTTAGAATACCTGATGTATATAGCACCTTACAAAGCAATATCACAAAAGTCAAACTCTATGCTGAAAGAAAAGTTTACATATAACCAATGCAAAGAGAACATTCATCTCTAACAGACATGGTTTTCTGCAGTTAGTAAGTTTCACCTTTTGAAAAATAAATGAAAGACTTAAAAATTAGAAATATGTGAAGGAGAATAAAAGAAAATCAAAGTTATTATAAATACCAAGAACAACAATTACACTGAGATGAATAAGAGGTATTAAATTTAATATTTGTAAAATATGATGAAAAGATATGAAAAAAGGTCTGAAAATTTTAGTTAACTATGAATAGCATAATGAGAATTCAAAAAACACTAAAAATGCCATATAGGCACATTACCTTTATGGCAGTGAAGCAAATTATGTACTTGAGCTTTTAAAGGGAGAGAATTATATGATTGTACCATGGTCAGATCTCAAATGGAGCAACACGTCCACTTCTAGGCAATGGATTTTGAAAATGAATATCGATACTATAGATGTATTAAAAATGAATTCAATAATTAATTTGAATGATCTGCTTTTCACTTTAATAGATTAATTCTCATTATAAATATATATAAAACAGAATAATTATCTTTAAAGAACTTTCAGTATGTGGGATGGCAACTACATAGACAACTCTTAAGCATGTGAGAAATGACCTAAAGGATATATACATGCACCAAAGGTGAATGTAGTTCACATGGGAAAACATCCTACACACAGAGCAACCAACAGTGTTACTATTACTGGACTCATATGCTGGTAGCATTTTTGGGGAGCAGAAAATGGGAACACCTCATATCTTACTCAGAGGAATAACTTTCATAGATAACTACATAGGTTTTTCAGGTATACTGTATTATCCCTCTCAATCTAAAACCATTTTTTCCATAAAAATGAAAACTTATTTATTAAAAAAATAATCAAGTATTGTTAGAAGTATGGTCCTATAAATGCAAGCTTTGTCTCCAGTTTGGAACTGTTTATTCACAATAATTTTATTGAGTCAAGTAATTTATAATTTTGTGGGATCTTTTTATTTCTAACCGTATCACCCAACCAACAGAATTTTTAAAATCTTTATTTTTCACATCTTGTCATGAAAAATATTGCCTCTCAAGAGTATTTCATAAAAATTTAATTAACTATAACTATATACAGAATATAAATGTATTTTTTAAAAAGGAAATGCAAAGAGATAAGTGATAAAAGGACTATAGAGGAATAGAGAGATATAGAATTGAGGCAAATCAGATGAAGTCCATAATTCTTTCTACTTAGCTGGGTGCCTGGGGTGGTTCTTCCCCATTCCACTTACACATTACTATTTTAAAATCTTTTCCAATTGAGAGAACTGTGTATATTAAATTATGAAATACTTAGTCAAAACTTGATATTTGTCTTCAAATATTTGTAGATTTTCATCTAAAATGGGATGCAGACATTTTTATGATGGCATACAAAATTTATATGATCACATATAGACCAACTAGGATGGAGATACATATTCTTAGCTGGGAATAAATATCAGTTTTTTATAAGGTAGAACATAATAATGATTACAATTGTTATAATAAAAATTTATCTTCTTTCTCAGAACCAATGAGCACCTTAATCACTGGAAGTGTTTAATCCCAAGTGATATGCTTATATTTTAGAGTGATTTAGAAGATATTTCCCAATTTAGGGGGAAAGGCAAATAGACTCTAAGATAGATTCCTACATAGAATATTATGATTCCCAAAATACTGGATATAAAAAATAAACCAATTAACCCCTTTTTTGTCCAGTTCCTCACTATTTTTAGAAATACATTTACAATGTTATCTGTTATTATTGCTCTTTTTAAAATATGATGAAAGAGTAAAATTTTATTAATTCAGCCTGATCAGAATTTGTTTCAACTCAGTAAGGATAGTCTAAATAGTATGTACAACAGATGAAGAAAGAGTTGTTAAAGAAGATTAATGAACTCACAAACTGCAAAAGAATAGCCGTATCATTTTAGGAAGTTATTTTTCTCAAGGGTGCTATCTTAGCTGTTAGTACCGTGGTCACAGAAAAAGCCCTTGACTCTACCCATTAACCAGTTAAGAGATCCTGAAAAGCTTCATAGTCCCTGTAGGGCTCAGTTCCTTATTCTGTGGCTGAAAGGATTTAGTCAAAATGATCTCTAAGATTATTCCCATGTCTATGTTTTCTATTATTTCAACTACCCCATAGAACCACATCAAGAAGAAAATACCATTTATTGATTTCTGTATAACATTACCGTAAATAATGAATTACATTAAAAGCATGACTGGCAGTAAATTTTTCATATCATCAAAATAACTGAAAATATAATTTGGTGTTTTAAGTTCTATGTATATGCTTTAGTGGAGAAAAACACATTTCATAGTAAGAAGTTATAAGCAATACAAATATTTTCATAGAAACATAAAGTTATATATATTTTTTACATATTTTCCATCTAATTTCAGCTATACATGTAGCATTACATGTACATCTAATTTCAGCTATACATTATTACCTGGTTGGAATTAAATCTTTTTGAGATAAATATTGTAGACTAATTACTACTTCCAGAGTCTTAGATGCTTACAACTTACAAAAAGTTAAGATTTTTTTTATTTTATAACCTTGCTAAATCTTTATTGTTGTTTTTGAAACAGATTTTTAGAAACAAAAATTATGTTAGAGATCATCTAGCCCAATTTTGGCATTTTTAAACCAGGACCAAAAATACTTCTTAGCCCTCTCATCAAGAGGTAATAGCTGGAATCATTGCCATTGATGTTCTGAAGCACCCAATGGGAAGTCCTACTACTCTGAGATGGTTGCCATGCTGGAGAGGCCACTTGTGGAAATTCTGGTTGATGATTCCAGGTGAGGTTGGCCTTCCAGCCATTCCCAATGAGGCATCATGTGACCAAAATAGTTTTAGACTTTGCATACCAGCCTATTTGCCAGCTGAATATCTTTGAGTGACTTCTGTCAAAGTTCTATGAAAAAGAAGAATCAATTATTTGGATACTGCTGCTGAATTACTGCCATAAAATCATGAGATATAATAAATTGCTGTCTTAGGCAATTAAGTTTTGGGTAGTTTTTGGTTTTTGATAGTTTTTTTTAATGCATCAATTGATAAACAGAATTTAGTCACTGGAAGTGAGGTTCTACCATTACAAAATCTAAAGTACATAGGTTTTGTCTAAGGACAGGGCAGCAGGAAAAAGTCTGACAAGCCCTAAACTGACTCATACGAAGGCACTGAAGGGGATCGGAAAAAAACAAACAAATAGTGCTTGGACCTGGCATGAAGTTTTATAATACTGTCATCTGAAGTAACCTGGAAAATATGAAATGTACTTAATGAACTTGATAATCTACCTAAGATGATTTCTGGGCAAAGTGGTAAAAAGGTGCCACCTGGTTTCTTCCAGCTGTCTATAACAGGATGAGAGAAAAGAGAGAGGAACTAAATAATCAACTATCCGATCATCTTCTAGTAGAATATGAAGTAAATGTAAAGGTTTTTAAGACAATCTTTATAACCAGTGAGTCATTCTCAAAATAAGAAATGGGTTGAGGGTAAAGATCAAATATGGGGCATTGCCAGTGGAGCACAGCCTCAATTACTCTAGACTGCGCCTGTGAGATCCATTATTATGACTTCAGAAGGATTGAATGCTGTGTCTCATATATCCTCTGAGTTAACAAAAGGAAAAGAGGCTTCTAAGAACATGGTATTTAGATGTTCTAGGATTCGTAATAGTGCTTTAGATTCTTCAGTGCACAGTCAAACAACAGCCTCACAGGGAAACCAAGATAAAGGAGGGCTTATCTCAAAAAAGATGTATAGGTATGGTTTTTGTCAAATGGAATAGATTAGGAATTGACATGCAAGAGTCTCATGAAAGTTTTTTTTTTTTAATTATATTACCATAAACTTAGAGACAGAAAGAGTAAACAACAATTAAGAAGGCAATTAGATACTCCAAAATCTATAGGCAGGAAGCAGTCTAAAAAAACTAGATTTTATGAGAAGTATTTATGGAAAAGGCTACACTATATGGAAAAGGACGTTTTCAGAGTGCAGTAGAAAAGTCAAGAGTCATATAGAATTATACACAGGGATCAAAACTGAGCCCCAATCAAGGAAATGTAAACATGTACCTGGATGTATTAAAGAATTTCTGTACAGCAGTGATTGCTATGTGTTTTTTATTTTCTGTTTATGGAACAGAAGTGTTTACTACAATTACCCTATGCTTTTCTTATCTTTGGACATGATTTTGGTGAGGTGGTAGGGGTTTTCTTTTTAGTTCACAGGTCTTCAGACTAAGAGTAGCTTTATACCTGAGGTAAAGAATCCAAGGCACTTCTGTAATTAGACCTGATTTAAATGATGAGATGCTGGGCCTTGCATTTAAGCCTTATATATAATAACAGAATTATATTTTTGATATTTGTTGTATGATAGAGAAATGTCAATAATTGTGTGGCCAGGGCATAGACTATGGTAGTTTTAAGCATGGCAACAAATCATTTGAAACTTCCTTTATGGATATTCATGTGTATACCCCCTCCACTTGAGTATCTACATAGAATAGAGTATGGCAGAAGCAATGCTAGGTTACAAAAGGTCACACAACTTTTACCTTGTTCATGGAAACAATTACTCTTGGAACTCTGACTCAAGACGTAAGATTAAGTCTGACCACCTAGAAGCTGCCATAGTGAAGGAGCCGCCTTTAGGCATTTTGTTGACAATCCAGCTGAACTCAGTCTTTCAAGTATATCCACCAATTGACCAGATGTGTGAATATGCTATCTCTACTCTTCAGTCCAGACCATATAACTAACAGCTGAATTTCACCAAATGACCTCCATTGTACCACATGCAACAGCAAAATTATTTAGCAGAGCTCTGATGGAAGTCGTGACCCACAAAACTGGTTAGATACAGCAGAGTGGTTGTAGGATTTTTACCACTAGGTTTTATAGTTATTTGTTCCACACCAATAAATAACTCCAATATCAATCTCTCTTTTAAAAGATAAATCTTTAACAGATAAAGTTGTGAAAGGGAGAAATGATTTGCACAAATTCATGCAATCACCTAGAAGGAGAGCTGGGATACACATTCATGACTTGTGTGTTCTTAGTTCCACTACAATTTATTGTCCTGACAGAGTACGTTTTTATATATAGTATTATGATGTTTAGAAATAAAATAATTAATTTTATAGAATTTAACAATGTTTTTCTTAGTCTTTTTTCTGTTTCTTTCCTTTTATCTCATTATCTTCTACTATTAATAATATTTTCAAACTCAGCACACATTTGAAGACAATAAACATAAATGCATTCCAATTATGAGTGGATTTCCAAATTGAAATTAATTATTTCTGTGATGCAGATTTAAAGCCCTACCCATTTATCTGCCCTCATTCAGTCTCTTACCTTGTGAAATAATTTTACATTGCTTTTCTCACTAGAATAAATCCAGCCTCACAATCAAGAAAGATTCTGATAAGATAGAATTTTAAAACTGTAATCCAGTAAATCACCATTTCCACATTGAGATAATTTTGCTAATTTCACTCTTCTGTTATAGTCATGTTTTCTTTTCTGGTTTTGCTTATTAGATAAAACAATTCTATATTCTATATCAAGCAATTGAATCTCTCTCCTTTTGAATACCTGGGTCCTGGTTTAGATTTCCTGCACATTTCCTCTATTCTTTCAGGATTTTAGTCCCACCATACTCTTAAAGAGTCACGATTCTAATCTGTCTTGAAAATTTCAGTCCTGAGGTCAGAATTAGTCTACTTTTCTCCAATTCCCATGAAACTTCTGCAATCCACTCTAGCATCTTTGCTTTGGTACTTAACTGCCTTAACTTATCTTCAAGATACATAACACCTAATTCTTACACTCTTGCTGGATTCCCCTGACACTGGTGTGATGTCTACCTGTCTGTCTGCCTGTCTTGGTCCATTACTGCACAGTATTCATGGTTGTATTCTCCAGATGAAATGCTTTGCCTGTCTGGCTAGATTTTCATCATTTGATTCTTGTTCAGTTTCCAAGAACTGATTTTATCTCAATGCTGGTTTTTAGCCTCCCACATCTATCCAACTTAAAGTCTTTCTGCCACTTCCAAGTCTTAACTAGACTGATGAGAGAGTAACTGATGTATGATAGCTAATAGGCAATTATGTCGCTCTAATAAGAAAAATACATTTTAAATCAGTGTTGCCAATAAAATTTTAATAGAAACTCACTTCTTTTTATAAATTTTTTTGAAAAAATAATTGTACTCTGTTTTCTTCCTAGCCTTTGATTAGAATAATAACTGAAAGACAAAGATTAAAAACTGAGTTTCAATGTCTTTAATGTACACACATTTTTAAAGGCTCTTATTTTTGGTTCATTAGTATTTAAGTCAAAGGAGAAGTTTTTATACTTATTTGTAAATAACAGTGTTCTTACAGTAGAAAAATTGTGACATACCTATTTTTCTCTTTAATGGAGTGAAATAAAACATATTGACCCTACGCATATGATGGTTTTCTTCTTTGGTAAAAAAAGAGTGTGTAATTCTGAGCTAGATTCCTGATCAAGGACTTAACGTCACTATAAGAATATGCATGTCAGCTACTGTAATCATTTATATAGTAAAAAAAAAAAAAAAGTCACATGTTTTAAAATTGTTTCTCATTATATTGTATATGGACAATGTCCAAGCAGGAGAAAGAGCTACACAGTAATTTAAATAAACGAATTTTAAAAATTACTAAGCTATGTCAGAATTTTAACTATAAAGATGGAAAGAGAGCTGTATAGTGTACTCTAATGCTGCAGTCTCAGTGTCCCAGCCACAAACGGGTACTGCTCTGTGGCCTATTAGGAACCAGGCAGCACAGCAGGCTCAGCCTTCTCCAAGCCCACCCTGGGAAAAATTGTCTTCCATGAAATTGGTTCCAACCAGGGACCGCTGTTCTGAAGTGTTGCTCTATCTTTTCCCAGGGTTAAGGAAAAGTACCTAAGGAAGGTCATACTTAGAAGGGCCTCCCTCATCTCCCTCCTTCCCCAAGGATAAAGTTCAGACCCTGTTGCATTGGGTTTCCTGGGCCAAAGCTGGTCTACAGTTTTCAAACAAGCAGGGAAAAACAAACAAAAATCCCTCTGGGCTAGGGCTGCATAATCACCAAGGGACTGTGTGCTTCGGGTACACAGATAAGCCAGTACCATACCAGATATACCCACTGTGGCAAGCTCAGGGAAAGATTACTCCATGATGTCAGAGGCCTGGTACTTTTTCAGCACTATCACTGACGGTGCTCTTGTACACATCACTCTGTAGCTACAAATGACAGGCTTAGCCTAGACAATTTCTGATATTAGGCTTTTGGTCTTGATCATCACTAGACTTTGTACTCAAAATACAGAAACATGCTAACATTTTGCTGGTGTTCCTAAAGAAATTGATGAGACTATGTTTAATATTCCAATACATATCTCTGAAGTGTTTTCTTTTTCATTTTTCTTGGAAAATGTGACATATATTTTTTGTTCTAACACTAGGGGTTAGAATTTCACAGTGGCACAGGCTGGAAGAGTATTTGCCACAATGCTAAATGCAAACCTCTTTGATCTTCTTATATTAATCACAATGCAATGACTAATTTAATGTAGCATTTGTCTCACCAAAAATTAAGAAATTATTTATAATGGTAATCATTAAAATAATGACATTTTAAAAATCAAAGCTACGTTTGTAAATGATTTAATCTCTCAGGAGCAACTGAAACTCATCCTAGAATTATATTTGTGCTCCTCGTGTCCATATGAACTAATTGTTTTTGTTCTAGAAAGTTAGTCAAATTGTTAACTTCATTTTCTGGCTAAAAGTGTGAGGTCTGGAGAAAAAAATTGTGCAACTGAGTTGTACATTTATCTATTTATTCATATTCTCACTGTATCAATCACTATTTACTAAATACAAGACACTGTGATACATTATGAAGATATAGCCATGAGCAAGACAGAACTTACATTCTAGCCCTCATACAGCTTATATTCTAGCCCAGTATAGACAAAGATTAAATAAATAAATAGGAACTAAGTTATTGAAATTTCTGGTAGAAATTTTGAAAAAAGATATATGGTGATATGAGAGACAAAAAAAGGTCTAATCTCTCATGCATGTTAGGAAAGCCTTGCCTGAGAAAATTATAGGTGACTTCAGATATAAATAATGACTAGGAATTAATCAAGGTAGCAATAGTGAGCTTATGTGAGCTGTTCATGTGAAGGAAGAAGCCCTTGAGGCCTAGAATAATCTGAACTAATGAAGAACATTAAAGAAAAACAATGTTCTCGGGAAAACATGCTGTGAAGAGAAGCTGCCAAGGAGCCAGGAGCTCTATCATGTATTATGTAAGATTATTTGGGAAGTTATTAGCTACAGCAAACCTCACTGCACCTCAATTGTCTCTTCTGTAAAATGGAGAAAATAATGCCTCTGTTTGACAATGTTATAAATATTAAACAACAGAATGTTTACCAAGTCTTTGGTACAGTCTTGCCAAACTAAGCATTTCTTACCTAGAATATTTCCAAAAGCAGAACAATGAAGTTAGATTCTATTGATTTTTCTAACCTATAGTTTTTGCATAATTTCAACTCTAATCTTAAATTCATTAAGAATGGTATTTTTACACCTTAGATTTTTAAATTTATCTTGTCATTATTTATGTATTTAGTAATATTTAAGTATTAGAGAGATGAGGAAGTCACTACTTAATTAAAACACAAGATTTTTAAAATCGAAAACTAGAATGTATATAATATATTTTGGAACATAGATGCTCAAGTCTTTCAGTAAATAAATAATTTATATTCTAATTTGAAGAATTTCAATCTTTGGCATCTACTTATTAACATATTTCTATTTTTTTCTTGGAAACATGGAAAACACAATTAGCCATGTGGCATCTGTTCTAACTTTTCTCATTGGGCCTGCAAAATTGCTTGAGTCTTAAAGTACTTTCTGATATTCAGTTAAATAACCCTCAAGATACAGGAAACAACAGTGCTCCTTCTTTAAAACAGTAGTGGGCCTGATTGCCGAGGATAACTTGACCTTATTTTCAAGATGAACTGGAACACCACAGGAAGGTGTCATCGTGTCCAATAGTTCCCCACCAAGCATCTCATTATTTGTTGTCAGATTCTAACTTGAAGTGGATGCATTTGTTTTTCACTTGTACATGTTTTAATAAAAGTTAGAACAAACACTTTAAATATAGCTTCTTTTACCTTTGTATCTGTATTTTTTCCTCAGGGAGCATTTTAAATGGCATGTTAAGGGGTATCCCCTGTCTTCCATTTAGATTCATTCCTCTGGGGTAGTCTTCTTTTAAGTTTTGTTTTACACAAGCAACTGACAGCTCTGGCTTTGCTAAAAAGGATGCATTGTCTGTTTTTCTCTAATGATAATACTCACTCAATGTTCCACTGACCTTTTGAATTTCCCTCTCTACCTCTGCTCTTTCGTGGTTGCAACATGAGCTCTCTTTTCCCAATAACCTATAAGTAAACACATGTATTATAATGGAGAAAAATATCACAAACATGCAAACCAGGGGCTCTGATTCTGGCCTGTGCCATTGTGAAATTCTAACCCCTAGTGTCCTTAGAACAAAACATATACGTCACACCTTCCAAAATGAATGAAAAGGAAAACATTTAGCAGATGGTGTTAGAATATTGAGAATGGTCTCATTAATTTCTTTTAGGGATACCAGCAAAAGGTTAGCATGTGTGTTTTTTTGGAAGTCAAAATCTAATTATGATTAAGACCAAAGAATCAAATATCAGAAATCATTTGGGCTAAGCCTATTAAGTGATGTATACAAGGGTGCCATGTATGATATAACTGGAAAAATGCCAGGCCTCTGACACCATGGAGTAGTCTTTCTCTGAGCTCCCCATGGTGGCCTCATTTAGAAAAACTAGTCCCCTGTTTGCCTTCCAGGCTTTCTTCTTTGTTCATTTTGTCTTTATTTTTGCAATGATGCCCTCACAGCAGTACTATACTGAAAAAAATGAATGAATTTTAAAGGGAATGCTAAATTGCAACCAATTCATGAACATTTTTTTTCCAGTTTGTGTATTATGCTATGGTAATGATTGTTAGGGACAAATAAAAATTAACATAAAAGGTTTAATTTTCCTGGTTGAAAACAAGGTAAGAGAATCTCCTCTTTCCCAGTTTCTTAGAGTACTTCAGTTAGAACACTGGTAATTGTATACACTTTTTTTTCCTCTCTTTGAAATGTATACAAATCTTTTTTTTTTTTTTCAGGATATTATGAAGGTACAAACATTTTGGTTACATTTTATGTCTTTGTCTCACCCAAGCTAGGATTAGAGACATGCTTCTCCCCTGTGCAATGATCACACATCCATTAGTTGTGAGTTTATCCCCTTCCCCAATCCCCTAATCCCTGGAGAATATTACTACTATGTGAGCACCATAGTGTTGATCAGTTAGTGCTGATTTGATGGCAACTACGTGTGGAGCCTATTCTTCCATTCTTGTGATACCTCACTTCAGATAATGGGCTAAAGCTCTATCAAGGAAAATATAAGAGGTGCTAGATCACTGTAGCTTCTTATTATTGAGTAGTATTCTACTGTATACATATACCAAATTTTAATAATCCACTCATGAATTGACAGGAATTTAGGTTATTTCCACATCCTTGCAATAGTGAATTGTACGGCCATAAACATTTGGGTGTAGATGTCTTTATTATTGGATGTCTTTTGCTCTTTTACCAAATAGGCCTTTTATAAGCTTTAAGACCCAGGAATGCCTTTCTCCTGGACCTGGGAGCTATCTCTTTGAAAGGTAAGCATCACAATAGATACCATCCTTATTTCCCAGTTTCTGATGGAGGGTGGGAACCTAACTTCCCTAGGCACTTTGCTCTAAACTTGCAAAACTCTCTCTTGGTATAAAGATATAGGAAGTTTGTTTATTTCTCTGGATAAAATCGATTACTTAATACAGATGGTTACACCAATTACCAGATAAAGTTAGTTTGCATTATGTGTGACAAATAGTGCTGCTGAGTCTTCTTACTTGAGAACTAGTTTATTTTGAAAATATGCATGTAATGAGTTGTATTTGCTTTGCTATATAAAAGGGGGAACATTCTTCCTGTCTTTGTAATCTCTTAGTAGACTGTCTATGATGCACATCACTTTCTGATTTAATGTTTATTGAATAGTAAATGTGTTTTCTTTCTCTTCTACCTTCAGAGAGAGGATTTGAGGGTTAGGATAAACCCTCAAACCCCTTTTGTTTTTAATTATATTTCTCCAACATATTACAGTTAAGAATAAATAGGTGTCTCCTGAAATGAGTGTATGTCTACCTGGAAAAAAAATATTAGAGACCCAAAATGTCTCATATCTAAAATAAGTTCACTATTTCTATATGTATACAACTTTGAAAAGCCACATCTATAGGTCAGTAAGAATTTGTATATAAATGGGTAATCTAATTTATAGTGAAGGAAATAAAATTATTTTACCACAAAATATATTTTTGTGACATATTTTGAAATGGCTGTCAGAGAACCAGCAAAAGAAGTAGTCCTGTAAAGCTGTCTTTTATGGGAGAAATTTGTATCTGCAGAAAATCTGCTTTGATGCAGCCAGGGCTTCCCTTGTTTAGATCTAGGAAAGATTAACTGAGAATCTGACACCTTAAAGATCTGAAAGAAACATTTACCATCTATTCTCTCTGAGGGCTGCTACCTGTGAGGTTTTATAACAAGACCACCATGGCTATCCAAGGCTCTTCTCTCTCTTCCATAACCTGTATTGCAACTATAACCTGATTTACCATCATAACCCATTTTTAGCCATGCTCAGAGCCCCTATTCCTTTCTGTAGCCCCAAGATGGTATATAAACTTCTGCACACTCTTGGGTGATTTGGTAATGACTCTGTGATTCTCCTTGTGTATATGTTAATAAATTCTGTGCCTTTTCTCTTTTAATCTGCCTTTTCAAAGTTGACTTTTCAGAAAACTTCAGAGGGCAAAGGGGAAATTTTCCCTTGGCCCCAATGGTAGTATCAAGCAACTTGCTGAGACAGATAGAAATCCTATTTCCCTTTGCTATCATGATTGTCTGAACCAGACACCGTAGTTGGATTAGTTGTGAATAAAGAAATAAATACAGTTAGTGATGATAGAAAAAATATTTTGCCCATTAACCAAAAATAAATTTTTCTATTCTATTTTCAAGGTTTACTTTAATAATGTATTTTAACATGGTCATTAAATGTCTCTTAGCATATATTCTTGACACATAAAGCTTCTGAGAAATGACAGCTGTATTAATCAGTAAAATCTAACAAAAATGTTATTAGAATTTATCGTATTATACCACTTTCAAATCAATGTTTTTATCACTATATTCATAAAATAGTGTTCACACTCCCTCACTGGTTGGAAGATTGGTAGTGGGTTTCATCAAAACTTTGGTTTGGTGTTTATTTGACTGTTTTTACTGTGGAAGTAAACAGAAAGTACTTAATCCAATCAAATAGGAAGATATGACATGGTAACTATGAAATGTTAAACAGTGATAATCTTTAATTGCAACACAATGAGGAATGGGATACACAAGGAACACAAAAGAGGTATGTGACTAATACTGATGAATTTCTATTGGGAACTTTGCATGTTGGACTCTCCTGAGGAAACTTTATCTTTCCCACCAAAATCCGTATGGCATAGGGAAAGTAAAGGTAACACAAATATAAGTGTGCTTCTTTTTACAATAAGAGTACAAATAAATATTTCCAGATGGTTATTTTCCAACTTCCAGAACTATAAGAAATAAATTTCTGTTGTTTATGTACCACCCAATTTATGGTGTTCTCTGATAGCAGCCAAAATGGACTAATACAGGTAAAGAAAATTTACCAGAGGAATCAATGTGTTTCTTCAGGCTAGTCAGCTTCTGTGTCTCCTAGTGATGGAACAACAATGGCTGTCATGTGGCCATGGGGGGAGGGTGTCAGGTATCTTTGCCCTTTCCCTATTTGGGATATCTCCTCACCTACTCCTCTTCAGTGAAAATCACACACTTCACTCTAAGAAAGTTTAAATGAATATTAGATAGGATTCAACAAAATTGCTTCTATTTAACCAATTTCCTGTGATTCAATTTATAGTTTTTCATTATCATAAAGTCTTATAGATTTGGGAGGGGAAAAAAGATATTATGGCCTTTGTAAGGAAGTAGTGTAGATGAATGAGGAGTATATTTACATTCTGGATTGCAGTTGGTTGTCTCCTAAAATATTTGAAATCAACCAAACCCATTGCCACAGCAAAAGAATGCAATGCTTTTTGAAGACACTTTTGGGCTCCTGAACTATGGGAGAACAATTTTTGTTGTTTTAGGCCACTCAGTTTGTGGTGATTTTTTTTATGGCAGCCCTAGGAAAGCAATACAAGAGGCTATAGCAAACATCCACGTGAAGCATAATGAATGTCTGAACTAGAGAAGGAGGAAGTGGAAATAGAAAGGAGCATATGGACATAGGATTTACTACAAAGCTTCTGTGTCAGACTCTCACTTGCATAACCCTCCTCCATAGCCTGTACTGAATTTATGTATAAATAATTTGGAATGCTACACTTAAAAAATAAAGCTCCCTTATCATATAAATTATTGATTGCACAGAGCCTATACCAGTCCCTATGTACGTGCCTTGGCAATTATTTACCTATTCAAATAAACTTTAGAAAAAGAGAGGGTATCCTTTATCAGAAATTTAAATTTAGACCAGGAGATTTTTTTAGGAAGTAAATAAAATTCCTATTTCCAAGTTATTTGTAATCTACTTATCCTTCAAGATTTAGCTCATAATTGGGCCTACAAAATGTAGTTTGCTGACCCCAGGTCCAAAGAAATAACTACAATCATTGGCTGCATAATGACATTTCCATAAACAACAATCCCATATATGATGGTGGTCACATAAGATTACAATGGAGCTGAGAAATCCCTTTCGCCTAGTGACCTCATAGCCATTGTGACATCAGAGCACAACACATCACTCACGTTTGTGGTGATGCTGGTGTAAACAAACCCACTGCACTGCCAGACATATAAAAGTATAGCATATACAATTATGTACAGTACATAATACCTGATAATGATAATAAATGAATATGTCACCAGTTTATATATTTACTATATCATACATTTTATCATTATTTTAGAAGGTATTTCTTCTACTTATATAAAAGAATAATTAACTGTAAAACATCCTCAGGCAGGTCCTTCAGGAGACATTCCATATGAAGGCATTGATATTAGAAAACATGACAACTCCATACATGTTATTTCCCCCAAAAACATTTCAGTGGGTAAGATGTAGAGGTGGAAGAGAGTGATATTGATGATCCTGACTCTGTATAGGCTTAGGCAAATGTGTGTGTTTACGTCTTGGTTTTTAACAAAAAAAGTTTGAAAAGAAAAAGTTCCACTAAAGTAGAAACAAAGCTTAGAATAAGAATATAGATAAAGAAAATATTTTCAGCTGTACAATGTGTTTGTGCTTTAATCTAAATGTTATCACAAAGAGTCAAAAAGTTAAAAATTATAAAGTTTATAAAGCAAAAAAAGTTACAATAAGTTAAAGTTAATTTATTATTGAAGAAAAAATATTTAATAAATTTAGTATAGCCTAAGCATACAGTGTTTATAAAGTCTACAGTAGTGTGCTGTTATGTTTTAGGGCTTCACATTCACTCAATACTCACTCAGTGACTCACCTAGAGAAGTTCTACAAGCTCCATTCATTGTAAGTGCCCTATACAGGTATACCATTTTTTATCTTTTATATTATTAATATATTTTAACTGTACCTTTTCTATGTTCAGATATGTTTGGATGCACAAATATCATTGGTTTACAACTGCCTACAATATTCAGTGAGGTAACATGCTGTACAGGTTTGTAGCCTAGGAGCAATAGGCTATAGACATATAACCTAGCCATATTGTAGGCTACTCTATACAAGTTTGTGTAAGTACACTCTATGATGCTTGTACAAAGATGAAATCCCCTAACAAAGTATTTCTTAGATTGTGTCCCTGTGGTTAAACAATGTGTGACTGTGTAATAAAATGTGATAAATGGAGTAATATATGTGTATGTAATGCAAAATGGACACAAAGAGGGAAAGCAATTACTACCCCTGTGGATTGAGAAAGACTTTCCAGCTTCTATTGTGAGTTGATTCTACCAGGCCTTTTTCAGGAAAAAAACATTTGTTGACCTGTGGGTTAGACCACTAGCTCCTCCAAGAAAATTCTCAATTCTTTTTCCTTTGTACTCCCCCTGATGTACAGAACATATCAAGTAGTAGATGCAAATTCATCTTGAAAAATGGAGAACCTGAATCTTGGGTATTAATAGGCTATCCAAATAGAGACATAAAGCAAGTATTAAAAATATAGGTCTTGATCTCAGGAAATATATTAGGGTTGCCAACATGGATTTAGGTAATTACCACAGATGTAACTGCTAAAACTCTGGAAGTGACTGAAAGAGCCCAGAGATATTGCAAAGGAACAGACATGAAGATGAACATTGATAAGTAGTAGTACCATGTTGGTGGTTATGATGAATATAGGGAGGCATTTTAGCTATACTAGTTGTAAAGCCAAAGAGATACTTTAAATAAATATATTCTTTAAACTGGAAAAATGGAACTTTATTGTAACTCTGACTTTCTCTGGCTTTTTCTTGTTTGGCCCATCACTTACAGGAAATGTCAAGTGATTCTGAAGACCACCTGGAGTTGCTTTAACTTCAATCCCCTGAGAAGTCTCAAAAGGTCAAGTATCATCTCCTATTGCTTCTCAGATTCCTTTACATCATACTGAGTTCCTAGTTAATCTTCCCTATTCCTGTAAAATTCACATATGCCAGTGCTCTAGATAGAAATGATATACATTCTTTCAATTTTGGAAACAGCTTTTTCTCATAGACTCAAGGGGATAATCCCATATTTTAAAGATAGACTTTAAAATATTAAAAGCAATAAAGATAAAAAGATTAAAATAGCTCTTTAAAATTCCCTAAAAGCACATTATGAAATAATAATGGACATTATTTTAAAACATATACATCTAAATCCAAAAAATAAAGTAGGGAATAATTTTAAGTGATTTTTAGAGACATGATAATATTATAGTCTATGAAAAGACATTCATACATATGAATGTACACATATAAGACCACAAATGGGCACATGTACAAACATGTACCATATCATGATTGTTGATAATAGCTCAACAAAGTAATAAAACTTTTATTGAGATCTTACTGTATGTCAAGAATGCATGAAATCACTCAAAATATTAGCTTCTTTATCTTCCCAACAGCCCTCTTAATTAGGTAATATTATTTAATACATTTTTCAACTTTTGTTGTATATGGCTCTCACAAAATAATTCCAAAGTGGACACAATAAAAAGCATATTCTTCTATTTAATTAAAAAAATTATCTATTGGGCCTCTTCTATCTTCAGTATACCACAAGCTTTGACAAAATAGCTTACTTCTCCATTTAAAAAAAAAAAATACATTAACGCAGTTTTGAATATCAAAGGAGATGTTTGACCCCAAGGTAAATACCAGTGTTTTTCCAGAAGACAGAAGCCAAACTGAACAAAGAAGAAATTTCCAGCTTCTAAAAAAAAAAAAAAAAAAAAAGTTGACAGCCAGTTATCAATGGAGCCCTGTTATTTTTTTTTCTATTATTCTGCTTTTCCTTATTCTTTGCCTTCTACTTCTTCTTCTTCTCAATTTCAATTAGAACTTGGCTCTATCTTTTCTATCTCAAATATTCCTTGGTTCACTTAAATACAGAGTCAAAAGGGGCATGGGTCTTTCAAACTTCCTACCTTGCTGTTCCCCAAGACAGGCTTTTAAATCTTGCTTATTAAGAACCTAGCTGCTAATCTCTCTGAAAAAAAAAAAAAAAAAACTAGGAGCTACCAAAAATTGACAAAGGAGAGTAACAAATAACAGTAGCAACATTCTTAAATATATTGCCCTTTTTCTAATAGAGGTGGTAATTGGAAGGCTCATTGGAATTCTGCTCCTGCCTGTATCAGGAGAGCTTAGCAAGAACTTGTTATAGTATGAAAGATCTGTGCTCAGGATATAAGGTTGAAAAATCAGTAAAAGATTTATATTATAAAAAATGGATAATCTTCAACTTTGAGGAATTTAAGATTGGGGGGGTACCATTTTATAACCCTGAAATATAGAAGATGAATACATTGAAACATTATCTCATAACATGTGCTCAAATGTTTTTTTTTTTTATTTGGAAAGTAGCACACAAGTGCTACTGAATCAAAAACAAAAAAATCCCTGATTCCATTCACTGCCTCATATGCATTAGAGCTTTATTTATCGTGAGCAAGAAAGCTTAGCAAACTCTGAATATTCAAAACTGTTCTTCCCCCAAAGAACAGTTTAATTTGGGAGACAGACAAGTAAACAAATGTGCATGGTGTAATTCATGCATTTAATTATTCACTTATTCGTTTGAGAAGTATTTTATTGAGCCCCATCAAGAACTGGGTACAATTCTAGGTGTTGCAGATATAGTAGTGAAAATAAAGGCACTCAGATAGCACCGGAGTGTGAATAACACTTCCCATTTTACAAAGGTGATTAGTAAATAATTAGAAGTTAGCTCTGGGAGAAGGATCTGAAAAAGGACCCACCCCTTCCTTCAGGTATAGGGAAATAAAATGTGTGAAGCCATTTCGGAAGGAGATGGCATATTGATTTGGGCATAGTTTTAGTTAGTTTGTTTATTTTACTATGTTTAGACTTGAATATTTAATTAAAGTTAATTTAAAGAAACAAGGAAGACTCATGAAGGGCCTTGCATTCTAAATTAAGGGGCTTGGACTTTATCCTTAAAACTATTAAGGATATTAAAAGATTTCAATGGAGGTAATATATCCAAATTTATGTTTTATTGAACAGTAATAACATTTATTATGCTCTTATGTGCAAAATAAGATACAAGCTCTACAAATGCACCTTCTCATTTATTCCTTGAGAGGAAAAGAACTTAAGATACATGTATTATTATCATCCCCATTTAAGAAATAAGAAAACTGAGATGCAGAAAAGTTAAAGTTTGAGCACAAGGGCTCACAGCTTGAAGCCGTTATTGGAAGTGGGGGTACCTGACTCAAAAATATGTATTTTTCAAACCCACCAAAGTAATTCCTCCTTAGAAAGGTCACATTTACTTCACAAATGTTAAATTTACTCCCCAAATATTCATTGAGTAAGGGTAGGGCAGTTTGCAGTCTTCTGGAGTTAGGTAGATGTTTTATGTTTCTAGTATTTAGCTGTAGCAATATGAAAACCTCAAAAGTTTCACTGGGATTTCTTATTTGATTTCAAGCAGTAATGTTGAGGACAAGTTGAAAGTGTGCACGATGAGTGTCAAAAGGTCAGTTAAGAAAAATTGGTATTAATTGCTTAAGACTTATGTGCACACATAGTAATAACATTCATCGGGTGTCAGGCAGGTGAGAGGGGGAGGAGGGAATGGGTATATTCACACCTAATGGGTGTGGTGCACACCGTCTGGGGGATGGACATGCTTGTAGCTCTGGCTAGGGTGGGACAAAGGCAATATATGTAACCTAAACATTTATATCCCTGCCATATTCTGAAATTAAAAAAAAATTTTAAAAAGAAACTATTGCATGGCCCACAGGGGACCAGATGAGGGTCTGAACTAACACAGGACTTTACTATCTCATACTATGTCCTCAAATCTCGTTTGGAAAGTAGGATACAAGTGCCACTGCAAAACAAACAAACAAAAAATAAACTGGTTTTATCCTTTGCTTCATATCCATTTGTGCTTTATTTATTGTGTGCAAGAAAGCTTAGCAAATTCTGACTATTTAAAAGTAAGTATATTAGTCAGGGTTCTCCAAACACAGAACCAATAGAAGAAAGGAGATTTATTATGATGAGTTGACTCACATGATTATATAGACATAGAGGTTCCAGAATTTGCTTCTGCAAGCTGGAGAAGCAGGAAAGGAGGTGGTGTAATTCAGTCTGAATCCAAAGAACTGGGAACCAGGAAAGCCGATAGTATGAATCCCAATTTGAGGGCAGAAGAACATAAAATGAGATGTCCCACTTCATGCAGTAAGGCACGAAAAAGGGGACAAATTCTTTCTTCCTCTGCCTTCTGTTCTACTTAGGAACTGCAAGGGATTGGATGATGCCCACCAAGTTAGGGAGAGCTATCACTACTGAGTCTACTGATTCAAATGCTGATCTCATATGGAAACACACTCAGTGGATACACTCATAAGTAATGTTTAATCTGGGCACCCTTTGGTCCAGCCAAGTTGACAAATAAAATAAACCTTCACAGTGAGTAAAACTTAGCCTGTTTCCTCAAATAACATATAATTTAATGTGGGAGACAAGTAAACAGATGATCATATTGCTATTCATTTATTTATTAGAAGTCAGGATGAACAAAAATTAAACAAATTAAAGTATGATTTTCCAAAAAAATGGGAATAAATGTTGACTTTCCCCAAAGATGGTAGGATAAGGTAGCGGAGCACAGGTGGGAAAAAAAGATGATAAGTTAAAAATGTGAAAGACAAAATACAAATTTGGTGGAACACTTAAGATAATTTTGTGAAGAAATTAATGTATTTAGGGGATTACTAAATCAATAGGTTTAAAGCTATCGAAGCTATAAAATATGAAGGTAAAGAGTCACAGGTCATTTTATTCTGCTGGGAAGAAATTATACCACAAGGCAGAATTAGAAAAAAAAAAAAAATCAAAACCAACTTTGTGTGGGTTTGCAAGGTAATGAGGGATTGATTTAGGATGTATTATAAATGTCTATTCTGAATGGATTGTCTATAATGGAATGTCTATAATGTCTATTCTGAATGGATTCTATTTTTATTCTTTGTTGCCCTATCTCTGCCCCCGCCGAATCTTGAAAATATCCTTATAATACAAAATAATAAAATCAGCAAGGTCAAGGTAATGGGGGTAAGTTTTTGTGAGTTTACTGTGGAATTCCTCTCAGATGGATCATGTTACATTATAAAGGCCATCACTAAACAACGTAAAAAACTGTTCCTTCCTTATTGAAAGGGAAAAGTCTCTCAAGTCTCTTGTTTGCCACTTAACCTATAACCGAGTGACATTCGTGCTGTTGGAAACTCCAGAAAAAGCCCCACAGAAACCCCATGGTAGTTGTGCTAGAAACTGCTTTGCACTCTTGTGTCAATAGCTCCCAATTGGTTTTCTCAGTAAGAGTAGCAGCTAGTTTCTAGAACATGGAACAGTGATGATAATATAATATTCTGCCTCATACAGAGTGGGTGCTAGTAAAATTTTTAAAAATAAGATTCAAATTCATTTGTTCCTGGTAAGAGTTAAGGTTGATTTTAGCAGTGCTCAGCATGTGATTCTGTGTTAAAGAGTGCCAAAAACCCTCTAAGTGTTGTTCACATAATTTCTTATCTGAACAATAAACATTCTAGGATTAAATAAGAACTTTACGTAAAATGAATCAGGAAAATGACAGCAGGCATTTAGCATCTTTTGACCAAATTGCAAAATAAAGTAGCATAGGTCGCTGACTATAAGTATGTATTAAATTAATATGACTCTCATCTTCTATTTATATAATACTGTAGTAGTTTAAGACTTGGTTGTCAATCTAGAGTATTACATTTTGGTGTTGAGCAGTAGATTATAATAGGAAAAGATAGGCCACATCAAATTTGAAAATAAGAACAGTGAAGCTGAATATAGGTGAACTTTTTTGAATGAGATGGATGAACACCTCTGAATGAAATATTCAAGATTATGCAGCAAACTGCCTCCCAAGGGAAATGAAAAAATTCAATTTCATGGATAAATTAAAATTCTAATAAAAAGCCTCTAAAACACACACACACACACACAGACATGCACACTTATATTTGTCTAGAGCAGGGAGAAGTAGGTTACTAGTTAAGCTAATAGATTCTTTTTATCTATGTGTTTTGATGTCATTGTTTCCATAAATATTTGTAATCATTTTCCCAATCATTATTTCTGGACCAACATTCATTATTTTTTCTTTTAAATTCAGATACCCTATTTCCTTTCCTCCTCCAAACCTAAAGTAAGTGTAGATATTGTATATTTTTTGAATAATTTATCACTTTGAGAAGCTGCACAACTATAAGTAATAAATTTAAAACCACAATTGACAGAAAGGATACTTCACAATGTCAGGATCCAGAGTATAGAATTTTAAGGAGTTTTATTCAATTCTGGAAATCTAGTTTCCCATTCTATTTTTCCAATTACATAGGATTATTTAAACAAATTTCTTCACCTTTGTTTTCAATATTGCTGACACTACGTTATTATACAGTGAGATACTACCATGCTAAGAATTTTATCTATCCTCTGTCATCTTACAATATTCTTATAATATAGGTATTATTATAACCGCCATGTTAGATATTAAAGAACTGATATTTAGAGAATACACAAGTAATTTAGCCAAGTTTATACAGCTAAAAAATACTTGAGCCAAAATTGAAAATGTTGATTCTAAAGCACAACTCTCAACTACTACTTTTGTAAATTCTTTACATGCTTTAAACATTAAGTGCATAATAATTTATATGAATAATATTAATTTTCTACAAAATGGTACTAGAGTTTCATGAAAGATTCACAAAGGTATCAGAAGATTATGGCAGATTTAAATTAATTTCAAGGTAATATTAATGACAAAAAATAGAAAATAAAATAATTATAAGTGATGTACACAATAAAACAGTGTCAATGAAGAATAATCTTTTTACTTTATTGACAAAGATCAAACATTAGTCAGGCTCTTCTGGGCCCTCTTTTCACTAACCCTTAATCTTGGTCCCTGTTCTTGCTAGGAATGTACTGCCTGGTTTTAGCAAGACTCCTGCTAAGTCAATTTAGAGAAAATCCCCCCACCCTTGATATCTAATCATTCTCTAAATTTGATCAAATTCCTGAGTGCCTCCTCAATCTCTCACATAATATCAGACTGATACCTGATTACCTGGCCTGCCTTCAGCAAGAATCAAGTTAGATGAGTTTAATCAGAATCCTCTTCCCCTTGATGTCTCTCACTGGTAATTTTTCATCTACTAACATGCCTTTCCCCGCTTTTGGCTGCAATCCGTACTTGTTCTTGTTGAACCCAGTTGGATACTGAAGTTTCTATTGTAATATTTCCTGAATAAAATCTGTTTTCACTATTTTACTGTCTGACTTTACCACCACCACCATACCCCCAGCCCTTGCTTTCTTTAACACTGTACCCATACAGGGAAGAGAAACATGAGAAAAGAAATGCGTATTGAAGAATAATGACACTTTTCACCCCACCATTCTTTTTCTGTCTATATTTATAG
Source organism: Microcebus murinus (assembly GCF_040939455.1). NCBI lineage: Eukaryota > Metazoa > Chordata > Mammalia > Primates > Cheirogaleidae > Microcebus > Microcebus murinus. The sequence continues at coordinate 55,257,079 of NC_134116.1, forward strand.
TATTCTTTGCATGGAAGTTTTTAGGATGTGATCATCTGGTTCAAATAGTAGCAAGAAAGTTGGGTTTATTTGGTTTGGCAATATTTCTGAACTCAAGAGGGGAGCAGGGTTGTTTACTTAACTTCTGAAAAATATCAACTTTGTTGGACAGTGATGGACTGCATCTTTTAATCTACAAGTGGGCACTATCTTACTGAAAAATTACAGAATCAACCTAAAGCATGCTTTGGAGTAACTCCTTCCCACCAGTACTCTCCAGCTTTGATTAGGATTTACTGTGGCTAAAATAACACCCTTATCTTCCTGTTTGCTAGCTTTTATGAGTAGGAAATATCTTTGGAGAAGAAAAAAACAGTTTGATCCTCAATCCCTTCTCCACAGGGTAAACCACAGTTATCATTGATAGTGTTCTTACTGCGTGAGATTGTATTGTTCGAAACTGCATTTCATGGAGCAGTCATAAAAGATTTTCAAATATCATCAAGTGAGCACTTTGAATACCAAAATAACAAAGGCAGAGTTTATCTTTCATTTGATAACAAGTCTTTTGTGATTTCTCTTGTATACTAAAAAAATCATTTACACTAACTGCAGTAAAACAACAACAACAAAATGCCACTTAGCAGCAAGTATCAGATGGACAAAATTTTCACCAAATTTAGTCTTTTAAAAATAAAATACATAACTTATGACTTGATAGTTTTTTTAATTTTTATCACATATGATTAAACTATGATTTTTGCAGGCCAGGAAACATTATAAAGCCCCTTCACTGCTACCCAAATGCTCTTAAAATAAATCTCTCTGTTTTTTCAATGACATGATTATGAAATGTATTCCATTGCCCAAGGTCCTATAACAGACACTTTCCCATTATTTTCCACAAGATCCAATAGAGCATTCTTGATTTCAATCAGGTCAGACATCCTGTCAGAGTCCAATCTTGACACATCAATGACAAGGCATATCAGAGCAGTCAAAAGTTTACAACATGTAATAAAAACTGAACTAAAGTCAAGCATGCTGGCCTCTCACGGGCCCAGGGAGACTGTAGGCAACTAGTGATTTGTAGGCTCCATTACATCCCAAATGTTCAATGTATCTAGCCCTTGGCAGGGTGTCAAGGACAAGAAATAATCAGTCTTTAGAGATCACTTTTGAAATGTTATGCCCTCTGCTTCCTTCAGGTGAATCATTTGTTCCGTGTTGTCAGGATCCACTGATGAAAGCTGACGACTTTCAATAGCCTGTGACAAGTGAGGCATCCCCCTCTCCAAAAGTGGAGAAAATGATCTTGTGCATGCAGTTTTCAACAGGCATGCTGTGAGTGATGAGCCACCGCACAACATTATCCTGGTGAACTCCTTTTCCAAAGTCAAAAGTAAAAGCTGTCAGGATGCACCTGATCTTGTACCCAAAAGTACAATGGCCAGAATAGAGAGGAGGACATTTTGAAATTTATTTATAGATATTCCATTTTTAGAAACCAATTCTATCTTCATGTTGAATCTCTAGATTGAAATTGGTGGATGAATACCAGGTGTCTAAAAATAACATGGAAGTAAATGATACAAAGACATTGCAATGTTTACATTGTAATACCTATTAAGTAAGTGAAGGAGCTCAGAAAATTTCATCTCAAGATATAACTTATGGGTATAAAGAGTATTTTGAATTAAAGGCACTTAGAGATCAACATACCTTGGAAGAAGCTTTCTCTCTTTCTTCATAAAAAACAGACCCATCAAAAATAACAATCAACTTCCCTTCCCCTCCTTTTTATCTCATTCTATTGCAGGAAAGAAGATCAAGAATATAATCAGACCTGGCCCAAATCATTTTAAATATAATATCTGTCCTTAGGTTAATTTAATTTCCAAAGAGAATCATTTGCAAGTCAATCTATTTTTCCCTATCCATTATGCTCCCAAGTATCTACTTAATCTCTCTCATAACCATTTATTGTCATTCAACAGAATTACCTATGTTCTTCATTTCCCACTCTCCTCTAAAATGAGGGTATATCTATTTCTGGACCACATTGGATATTGGGTAATTACTCTGTGAGTGTCTTCCTGCTCATGGTAAATAAATCTTTTTGTCTTATTAATTTGCTTGATTGTGAATTGACATTTCAGCAAAACTTGCTGGGCAAAGGGGACATTTTCCCTCACCCCTACATAAGCATTATTTTCTTACTATGACTTTTAGGCCCTGTTACAGGTAATATATGCTATCTAAAGCACGATTCTCAAACAAACACACACAGACAAAGCAAACACAAAAGACTAAGATTTATGTTAGTTTAATTTTTATATCACTATATAAATGGTTTATTGCCATTCATTGACATTCAGAATGGATGGATGGCATGGAAAATGGTGTTATAATTCCAGGTAATTGCAAATCTTTTCTGAGAGTTGCACAGCACCCAAATCAATACCTCAACAGAAACTACACAAGATTCTGATTTCAGGATCTCAAATAATGAACCCTCTATATTCTGAGTATCCCAACAATCTTATATCTTAAAACAATTGCACATAATTGTCCTTATTATATCTCCAAAGAGAGTTATTGATTTTCAAATTGTATCTTTTTTCTCATAATAGGTTTAGATTTTTTTCATGTATTACAATTTCAACTATTTCAATAAAACCACAAATGATTATGTTTCTCCTATCAATACCCTATAGTATTCATACTTATTGAAAAATACTACTTTTTAAGAATTGATTATGCATTTTTTGTTAATTTATATCTTTACTTTCAGCTTCTTTCTTTACATGTAGCCCAAGATAGTTAATTTACTGCAATTTGAGACTAGATATTAGATAATGAGATTAAAGAAAAGGAGAGGTATAAAAATGATATTCAACATTTCCATTTTGGAGAAAATGTGTAAAATAGTATGTTCATAGAGAAAATGTAAAATTCAAATATATCAATCAGTTACAGACTCTACCAGATGACTTATGGTGTTGCCATAATACAATTGTATTAAATGTGAGAATATGATTTATTTCCAAAGTGTTCTGATTTTTAATAATTGCATAGACTAGAAAATATTGATTATGAAACTTAATTAATTGAATAATTAAGCTTATATATTTCAAATAAGTCATTAAAATATATATATATATAGATAGATATAGATAATCTTATATAATATTTTAATATAGTTTAGGTTCTTACCACAGAAAATTTAGTAAACATTTTATCAAATATTGCATATTTTAGCATTGTACTATATTCTATATGACAAAAAATTTTCAAGTGTAAAAGTCAGTTTGAAAAGTAAGCAATTTCCAAACTAAAGACAATTTGTTCTGCTAGTCAGTCATTTTAATTACTTTTATTTTTAAGAACATAAAATATATTTTTTTACTTCTAAATGCTGAATATTTCTTTTTGCAAATGTTTCTTTCATGTCTTTTAATATGCTAGTTCAAGTATGATAATTTGGCTTTTATAATATTTGTTTGAGATATATGTGAACTATGATTGTAAAATTTTTGGTTGTACATGACATTTCTTAAAAAAAACTTATGTAATTAAATGTCTAAATGAAAAACTTTATACATATACTTATATCTGTCTATATTTATACTCTATTTATCTATTTATATAAAGTTATCTTTAATATAACATTTTCAGGAAATCTGCAAAGGTTTGCTCTTGGATTTGTCAACAGAAAAAAGCCAAGTCTGCAAAATAATTTTAAAGAGATTTATTCTGAGCCAAATTTGAGGACCATGACCCAGAGCCACTGCCAAGAGCCCTTGGGCAAGTGGACTCCCTGTGGCTGGGTTACAGTTTGGTTTTTATACAGTTTAGAGACAAGGGTTATGGGTAAAGCCATCAATCAATGTGTGGGAGGCATACATTGGTTTGGCCCAAAAAGGAGGGCCATCTCAAAGCAGGGGCTTACAGGTTATAGATGGGTTTAAAGATTCTTTAGATTGTAATTGGCTAAAGACATGAAGCTTTGTCTAAAGACGTGGAATGTTTTAACATAAACTGTTTACCAGAGATAAGCCACCATTTGTTTCAAATTGAGGGCCTGCAGGTTTGTCTTGCATACCCGTAGGCCTGTTAATGGGTTACAAAGGAAGTTTCCAAGAAGGGAGGGGGGCATGATAAGGCCTGTCTGACCTCCCTCCTCCTGGCAGGCAACTTTGCCCTTGAATATTCCTCTGGCCATGAGGGGGTCCATTCAGTCAGCTGGTAGGGGTTGAGCATTTTAGTTCACAGATTAATTACTATATTTATATTTCTTACTGTAAAGGAGAGATAATTTTCAAGTATGCACTCTTACAGACACTTAGAAATGTTACCTAAGCCTATGTTCTGGTCCCAATCTCTCATGTTCTCTTTTGTTCCTTTTTCCCTCTTACTGCAACAGAGTAGTTGTCCCTTCTCCTATAGATATGGAAGGGTAAAATTGAGAGTGGGGAATATGTAACAGAGGGATGGCCTGGAAAAAAGTCAAAAAGATGTTTCCTGTCTCTTTAAAACTTGCCCCACTCTTTTTGGGAACTGAAGCCTGCATCCCTGCCTCAGGCAGGTAGTTGGGAGGGGCAGGTGAATGTCTTTTGTTCTTTGTGTTACAGGAGATGGCTCACCCATCCCAGGCCCTGGAGCTAGCCTCCCAGGTGGGCAGAGATCAGAGGCCTTGTCTTTGGCAGAGATGGGATGGTTAGAATCATTAACCACAATAGCCTATAACTGAGGGACCTCTATTAAAAGCTCTGTATTTCTGCTTATGTTTAGGAAAATTTGAATTTTGAGACATGAGTCTACCATTGTTCCTCATTTGCCAGCAAAGTAATAAACTTCTCTTTTCTTCTTCTCAAACCAATTGCTCTCATTTTTCTTATGTGGTCTCAAGGACAAGTGCTGAGCTTTCAGTAACAATATTTTTGAACCCCTCCCCTTATACACACACAGTGGGATAGGTCCAATTTCTCCATTGCTTTAAATATAATTACATCCTACTTATACAAGCTGAATAATTCCAAAACAAATCAACATGGTTGAAATAAAGACCTGTAGGAGATACATAATTCACAACGCATTTTAACAAATGGGAAGTATTTTTTTAATATATTATAAAATTAATGTTTCTTTGAATTAAAATATCATTGATTCAATATGCTTATTTACAATTCTTCCATAAACCTACAACAAAGTTAAGAATTTTAAAACATATAAATCCATCCATATAAGGAAAATAGAAGAAAAGAGTAAAAAATATATATCAACAAAATTTAGAAGATGTCAAGCTGACAGTCAAGTGATACATGAACTGACTTCTCCAAATAAGGAGAAGATAGCATCAACAGGAGGACAGAAGAGAATCAACAAGAAGCCCACCTAGAAAAGGCTCAGGACTTTGAGCAACAGTTGCCTCTGAATGAAAGTCTTTAGAATAAGCAGTTTGATCCCCAAACACCTGGAGCCTCTGCACCTAGGCAACTATCTTTACCTAATGAAGAGGGAAACTAGGAGGTTATCCATCTGAAGAGTATTAATTGGAAAGATGCTGCACTCGGATATCAGGACAAATTTGAGAGTAAAGGTGAGGCTAAATACTCCCAATAACCTGGGAGTTATGTATTTGAAGTGCAATCACCAAAGAGGAAAGAGCCTCTATCTGCCAGCTGAAAACACACACACACACACGTATATATATTCACCTAGCTCAATATATATATTATTCAGCTAAAGAAATATCTAGCCAATTATTAGCTCTAGTGAAAATAATAAAGGGGAATAGAAACATGATACTCTACTTTTTTCTGTTCTTAGTAATATTTATGTAATCAACATATAATAAATCCTAAATAAATGTTGATATAACCAATATTATGATATAATTATGTTGGAAAGAAAGGGAGCAGGAGATGTACTTGTGACTGGTAGGCACAGGAGAGCTAAATCTTCAACTTCCTTATTAGGAGTAAAATGTAATGTTTAAACTTTAAGTAGATAAATACCAGAAGCAGTGGTTCAAACAGTTGAAAAAGTTGATTGTCAGTTAAGAGATTAGGGTAAAGGGAGTGAGACTCGAAGATAATTGCTTTTCCTTATATGCCTGAAAATATTTTTTGACATTTTAGATGGCAAATATATAAAATTGAAATATAAGGAAAGCAGGTTCTATAGGAGGAAGAATAGCATATGCTTGCTGAAAATAGAAATGAAAAAAAAAAGACAGATTAAAAGACAAGAGAAGGAAGAAAGTGGAAGAAAAAGGAGAAATGTAATAGAAAAGAGCATTAAAAAAGAAAAGAAAACCTGCACTTTTCATGCTTAATCATTTCACAAACTGGTAGTTCTGAATAAACATGGTAATGATAATTGGCCTTGAGCAATACTGAATTAGCAAATAGCAACTTAACTAGAGTACAACACTAACCACAGAACTGCACCAAATGTACTCACTGAATCACAGCTAAACCTAAACTATTTAGCATTTTGTGATTCACAACCTTCTGGTACAACTACCAACTACTATAGTTCTGATAAAATATATTACAGTGTTATTATGAGGTCTTCAAAACTGCTCTGCAGCTGTCTACCTATCAATACTTTTTGTCCTAAATGAGGTATTTTAAGAATTCACCATCGTCCTTAAGTCCTTTAACCACTCTGCGCTACTCTTATTCTCAGCAATTAACCTTATTGTTTACCGAAAAATTAGACACCATCAGATCTCATCTCTCACTCTTAAAACCTTATACCTTCAAGTATGTCCTAATTTTAACCTATGCATCCTCCTCTTTCTTCACTGGAGTGTTTCAAAACTGGAATCTGTTTCTCATTTCCACCCTCCTGGTATTCTCTGTAATGTTACTGGCTAAAGTTGTGAATATCAAGGCCAGTCCAGAACTGTTGATTGTGTAAAACCTGCTAGTGTCCAGGAACATGTAATGAAACACCTTGTATCTCAGTTATAAGAAAAGCTATTAGAAAGATTTATGTAGGTATTTCCGTTATTTAAGCATGTTTCCATGTTGCAAATTTTTCCCAACTCACATACTCCAGTATCATCCTTCACCTCCACTATTAAGTGATGCTGCTAAACAGAAAAATGAGACAGCTTTTGATTTTACCCATGAAGATTCAGTCTTATTGAAGGTGCCCACAAACTTTTATATATACATTGTCAGCAAGTCCTGGAGGTTTCTTAGTTAAAAAATAATTTTGGTATTGGGGATACTTCATTAGTTCATAATTATTGTTTACAACAAACACATTTTCTGGATCTGATTCCCTTAGTTCTCCTGGATCTCACTCAGATTTATTTGTAATCCATCCATCTCTAATGTTTCTTTGCTCTTAACACAAATACATGCTCAAGTTTCTCCCAAAATAAAACATTTCCTTACTTTCCTCTAGAAATTTCCCTCTCACCAAAAAATCAGGTATATTTTACCTCATTAATATATCTTTCTTCTCTTTACTCAATCTAAATCCTCACTACTACTACCTCTTTCTACTTGCCATTGTAGTTAATGTAAGAATATTCTGATTGTTTCTCTGATAATTTCTTTTCTTCCAACTGTATTTCACAAATATCACTTCTTTGAACGTTAGGTCCACATATTCAACTGTTTGTTACATGAATTCACTTACATATTTCACAGAAGACACCACAAGTCAATATGTCCAATCCTGAAATCAGTTCTCCATCTTATGCCTGTTCATTTTCATTTTCTTCCTTAATCACTGCACATGCTTAACCAAACAGATTTCTGATTGTCACTATACTTAGATGTCTAACAGATTTCTTCTTATTCTTGATTCCATTTTTCCACTGCTCTCTATTTTCTAACAATAATCAAATGTAAAAATTCTATTTCATAAATGTCTTTCAAATCTATTCATATCTGTCCATTTCCATTGGCACTCTCTTTATTTACATAATGACTATTTCCATCTGGATTTATGAAACAACCTCATGGCTGGTATTTCTGCCATTAGATTTGTTCCTCATCTGCCCATTCTCCTGAGAAGAATAGAATGCATTTGTAATGATTTTTATAAATTGCAAGTATGATTCTTTGCTTTCCTGGTTTAAGACAATTTGATGTCTCCCTGTCTGGCTAAGAATAAAGTTCTAACATCTTTAACTTGGCTAGCCCCCTTAATATCCAGTTCCTATATTCCTTGTTAGTTTAGTCTCTTGATCACTCCCTTTAATATTTCATCTTATAACATTTTTTTCTTGTTGTTTTTATTCAAGTTCAAAGCATTTTCCCTCTCTTCTGGACTTTTACACATCATGCTTCATTTTGCTTGAAATATTCTCTCCCTGTGCCAACCATTCTCTTCAGCATTCCTCAGCTTTTAGTTAGAGAATCTAAGGACACGTAGAGATATTAAGGAAGGTACTTGACATTAATAATAAGTAGTTTAACTTTAACTATGTTAAAATATTCATTTTTACAGACAAAATACAATAAGCAAATCTTTTAAAATGTAGGATATTTTAAGCATATTCTACATTTCTCTACAGTTCTACAGCCACTTGTCATTTATACTGAATATTTTTATCATTCATTTTTTAGCTTATTTTAAACACTTCAACATACTTTTGAAATGAATTTCCATGTCTATGTATAAGCAATTCATTGTTTGATAAGCTACTCATAATTGACTTAACAATCTTATCACAGATTCTAGCTTAAAATAATGTGAAAATACGCTCTTCAAATTTATTAGTTTTATAACAGTCAGACCTGTGGCACAAATGTAGCCATTAAATACTAATGGATTTCAGACCATGGTTTTGATGAGAAAACATATACTTGGGTTTAGCTTACTTGTTTTCTAAACATTCAACATGCAGTCTGAATGAATTTTTTTTTTAATTTAACCTAAAACTACATCTTGTTTTTCTTTCTTTAATGTTCACTCCTTTCATTGATTTCTATTTCTATTACTGAATTGCTTTTCTCTACAGAGTAGCTAGCACTGCATCAAAAGTATGCATTGTTCTGAGATCAACTTTATCTGATTTTATATACAATGTGATATGAAGCTTCGTGCTTTGTTCCCCCCTATTGTCTTCCATTTTCTTACTCTCTCTACCGCTGTGAAGTAGAGTTGGGCTCACAGCCTGATTCAGTCAGACTTAGCAATTGAAACAACATATTCAAGTTTGCATTGTGGGCATATTTATGTAATTGTCCTGCCTGAAATATTCTAATGTACCTGCTGTTAAAATTAGAACATACTTTGAAGAGAAGCAATGTTTTTAGTGAAAAGAAAAAAAAACAGATCTCATTGTTTTAATCTCCAGTTATATAAACACTGAAAGAAAGATTCTTTTGTAATTTTCCCTAAGTTTTCATTTTGAAAGGTATTTTAAACTTTTCTCATACTACATTATATTTTGTAGAAAGCAATCCTAAAATATAAAAAATGTAAATTCTGGCAATTTTTTTTATTCTGTCCCTATGATCAGCTTACTACTTCTCCAATTAAGTAACACATAGGCAAAAGAAAGCATATGTGATTATTTTCATATTATATAGATTGAAGATAATAATTATCAATAACTACCAGATAATATGATGTATTTTTGTTTAAAAATAGCAAATAAATTTTATTTAAAGCTAAATTATTGAACATTTCCTAGAACGATTTTATTTTTTCCGGTAAGAAGGCTGAGATATTATATTGATGTCATATTAGTTTCTCTGCAGCTCATCACCTCTTCCTGCTTAAAATCCATGAAATTTTGAGGGCCCACTTTTTGTTTTAGGCCTAAAACAAACAACTATTTTAGTCCAGGGCCATGGTTTGCCTATATAATTTCTGAAAACGTTAATTGATTTTTCATCTATTTGATTGCATGTGTCAACAGACACACCAATAATTCTTTTTGAACCACTCCCCTTTCCTAGATTTAATTTGGGTAACTTATGCCTACCAAGATTCCACAAGAAAGAAATTACTTTTTACTCTTTTCTTCAAGCCATATTTTCCCAATAGAAAGAATTTTCTAGGAAACATTATATCCATTAAAATATTTTAAAATAGGTATTATAATCATCCCCTGATATTAGTCCTTAAGATTTTTATGGCCTTTTCAAGTAACTGCTTTATTAGTTTTGTATATTATAGGTAAATATAAGTACCAGTTATGCTTCTAACCCAGAAAACCATCAACTGTGTATTCTTTCTACTTTCTTTAAACTCTCCTTCCAAAATAGCTAATTTCTAATCTCATTCCTCTTGCATTATCTTGGTAAATGCAAACAATATACTGACATTAGTAGTACTACTTTTAAAATTTCTTTTTATTATTATTATTATTTCAAAACATTATGGGATTACAAATGTTTTTGATTACATGGATCACTTCTGTTATACTTGCGTCAAGGTTGGAAGTGTGCACATCACCAAGATACCATTCATCAAACCCATTAGGTAGGTTTTAACCCATTCCCTCCTCTCCCTTCCCCCCTGCTAGATTTATACTGAGTTTTACTTCCCTCTGTGCACATGTGTGCTCATTGTTTAGTTCCAATTTAATAGTAAGTGCATGTGGTGTTTATTTTTCCATTCTTTAAATACCTCACTTAGGAGAATGGTCTCCAATTCCATCCACATTTTTGCAAAGGCCTTCATTCATTCTTCTTCATGGCTGAGTAGCATTCCATAGTATACATAAACCACATTTGTTAATCCACTCATGAATTGATGGCACTTGGGTTGATTCCATATATTTGCAATTATGAATTGTGCTGCAATAAATACATGAGTGCAAGTATCTTTTGATAAAATGACACCATTTCCTTTGGGTAAATACCCAGTAGTGGGATTGCTGGATTAAATGGTTGATCTACTTTTAGTTCTTTGAGGAATCCCCATGCTGTTTTCCATAAAGGTTTTACTAATTTCCAGTCCTGCTAACAGGGTAGAAGCATTCCTTTATCTCTGCATGCATATCAAAGAAAACTATAGACCAATATCCCTTATGAATATACATGCTAAAATCCTCAGTAAAATAATAACCCACAAAATTCAACAGCAAGCACATCAAAAAAATAATTTCAGGATATTATGGGGGTACAAACATTTTAGAAACATGTTATGACTTTGCTACACCCATTTGGGGTATGTCTTTTCCCCCCTACAACGTTCACCATATCCATTAGTTATGACTTATATCTAGAAAGCCACAAAGACTCTACCAAGAGACTCCTGGAATTGATAAATAAATTCAGCAAAGTCTCAGTGTACAAAATCAATGTACACAAATAAGTAGTATTGCTATACACAAATAACAATCAAGCTAAGAATCAAATCAAAGACTCAATACCATTCACAATAGCCATAAGGAAAACAAAATACCTAGGAATATACTTATTCAAGGAGATGAAAGATATCTACAAAGAGAACTATGAAACATTGAGGAAAGAAATTGCAGATGAAACAAACAAGTGGAAAAACATATCATGCTAATGGATCAGTAGAATCAACATAGTTAAAAAGTCCATATACCCAAAGTGATTTACAGAGTCAATGCAATACTCGTAAAAATATCAACAACATATTTCACAGATCTAGAAAAAATAATTCTATGCTTTGTTTGGAACTAGAAAAGAGCCCAGATATCTAAAGCAATCTTAAGCAAAAATAAAAAATCTAGAGGTATCACATTACCAGACTTCAACCTATACTACATGGCTATAATAACCAAAACAGCATGGTATAAGCACACACAAAGAAGAGACATAGGCCAATGGTATAGAACAGTAAACCTAAATATAAAACCATCCACATAGACCAAATTGATCTTTAACAAAGCAGACAGCAATATACACTTGGGAGAAAAAGCCCTATTCAATAAATAGGGCTTGGGAATTAGATAGCTACATGCACAAGAATAAAACAGGAATCATATCTCTCTCCACTCACAAAAAATAATTCAAAGTGAATAAAAAACTTAAATGTAAGGCATGAAAGCATAAGAATTCTAGAAGAAAATGTTGGAGAATTCTTCTAGATATTGGCTTAGGTAAAGAATTTATAAAGAAGACCCCAATGGCAATCATAAAACAACAACAAAAATAAATAAATTGGACTTGATTCAATTAAGATGCTTCTGTACAGCCAAGGAAACAATACTTAGAGCAAATAGATGACCTACAAAATTGGAGAAAATATTTTAGTGCTATACATCTAATAAAGAGCTAATAACCAGAATCTACAAAGATCTCAAGCAAATAAGTAAGAAAAAAACAAACAACCATATTAAAAATCACATAAAAGATATGAACAGAAGCTTTTCAAAAGAATATAGACAAATGGCCAATAGACATATGAAAAGATGCTCAACATCAAATAATCATCAGGAAAATGCAAATCATGTTTCCCCAGTTAGAATGGTGTTTATTAAAAAGCCCCAAAACAATAGATGTTAACATTATTTTTCACCTGTTTATTTAAAAGTAAAGCTTATTAGGAATAATACCTTCCTTCTGAGCTATAACAGGTAACAGTTTTTTCTAAATATTCCAATCACTGTATACATGTATTATAATCCTTCTAGCTTCCAATAAAAATGTTCTTGTCATTAAATACCTGGTCTCAAAGCCAGTGCCACATATTTTCTGTTGTCTATTAAAGAAGTACACCTGATCTAGTACTAATTTTTGTATGAGTCATTAGAGGCCTACTTAGTCTGTGGAAAAGAACAGCCTCCAAATCAGTGTCTTAAAACAATAATGTATAAATCTCCTTGTTCATGAAATGTGTTATATCATGTATTACTACATGGGCTATTTTCCAGGATGATGGAGATTCAATTTTAACAAATTAGCAGAGACAGACAAAAATAAGATAGCATGGTAAACAAAGTGTTAGCTTTTTAAACAAGCCAGAATCACACAGGACACATCTGCTCACATTTTATTGACCAAAGGAAGTAACACCATGTCCTTCACAAATCAGTATCCTTCCAAACTTTATGCTCACATGAAACATCAGAATGTGACCTTATTTGAAAATAAGGCCTTTGTAGATATAACTAGTTAAGGTAAAGTTATACTGGACTACTGCGGGCCCCAAATCTGATGAGTGATATTCTTATAAAAAGGCCACACACATGAAGACACACAGACAGAAAGGAGTCTATATGAAAATAGCAACAAAATAGAGTGATACATTTACAAGCAAAGGAACACCAAGAATTACTGGCAACCACTAAAAGACAGGAGAAAGGCATACACACCACATTTTGTTAATCCACTCATGAATGGACAGGTAAGGTACTTGGGTTGATTTCACATCTTTGCAATTGTGAATTGTGCTACGATAAACATTCAAGTGCAGGTGTTTTTTTTTAATTTTTTATTTTTGATAAAAATGACTTCTACAGTAGTCACATTTAATCTTACAGTAACTCTGAAATAGTTACTGCTATTATTTCTATTTTATAGATTATAAAACTGACACAAAGGAAAAATTAAATAACTGTTTAACTTCACAAAAGGTGACTGTTTGGATTTGAGAGTGAATATATAGCTTTAATTTAATAGAAGAATGATGGGAGTCTCATGCAATCAACCCTTTGGTGTGTGAGTTTCTAAAAAGAGGAGAGGCCAAGACTCAGAAGATGATAGAGAAGAGGTCATGTGTTTGAGGGTCGTGCTCCATGAGTTAATGAAGGCCTAAGTAACTTCATCCCTTATATGGGCTGAGGACCTAGAAGGTGGCACAGGGTAAGGGCTGCTAAATGCAGACATCTGGAAGTGCATGGATTAGACATTAGCATAGAAATCCTAATCTGTTAACACATTCTTAGGTTTAGCCCACTCAGGTTACAACTGCAGTCAGAGCCACAACCTCATGGTCAAAATGGGAGACGCTGTTTGCTAATCTCACTGGATACTATGCAATCTCTCCAGTCACCAAGTACATTAGAAGCCTGCCTTTGGATAAAGCCTGTGAGTATCTGCAGACCCATGCCATGACAGAACTCTTCTCACAGTAACAGAAAGAGATGCTACCTGCTAATGAGTTCCCTGGCTCAGGGAAAGTTTGGAAGAGACTCTAGTCAGATAATGATTTTGCTATCAACATTCTCCCTCTCTGATACTTGGTACCATCAACATCCTCCCTGCCTGGTAGGTTGGTGGCCATGATTCCCCTAGATGAAGAGTGAAGTCTGAACTCTCCATTCTGCAAACTGAAAATTACTGGCGTGAAGAGAATACATGGGTGGAGGATGAAGAGCTTAATCGAAGAGACAGTCTTCTTAGAGCAGTCTGTATTTTAACACCAATTCAAATGATTGTCAGTAATAGATACATGCTTAAAAGAATCAAACAGTAGTTCATTATAAATTTTTTAAAAAGATAAAATCTTTTCTGAGATTAAGAAAGTAAATCCCCTACATTTGGAGGTCTTCAAGCATAAACTCTATTTCTTTGATTTATAAGAAAGTTTCAAGGTTTAGACAAGTGAATGAATTAAATGGCTTTTGTTGTTGTTGTTGTTCCTTAAATACTCAAGTTACTTTATTAAGAAGCCAGGTTTTTAACAATTTTTTTCAGTGCTCTTTCTATATTATTTTCTGTGGTTTTCTGTGTTCTTAAAATGTATTATAAAAAATCTCCTTTATGTCTCATTAGCCTAACATCAAATTTAACGTCAACCCTCAGATACCTAGATAATCTCATCTTTAAAATATATTAATTTAATCATTTTAACTTATATTATAGTAGATATAACTTATATTATAGTAGAAAAGTTTAATTTTTTCAGATAGCCTACTTTTTCTGGGTTTCAGTCTCTCACCTATAAAATGGAGAAGCAGCATTTACATCAATTTCCTAATCTCTATAGTGCTTTGTGGAACAAGTAAATGACATTCCATATAAAACTTGTCATTTATAATGGGCACAGCATTTACACTGAGTATCATTAAAATACGTAATTGCATTATTAAGTATATTTTCAGCAAATACATTAATTGATTATATTATTAACCATATTTAATTATTGATGATTAAGTATATTTTGTTAATTATACTAATTACTATATTAGGGTCATATGGAAATTTTTTGTGATTTTATTGAAGGCAATATAAAACGTAAATATTTGTTGTGTGGACTTCTCGCAGCCTTTGTGTCTCACTTTTATCCCACTTGTCTTTAATGAGGAGGACCCATGATTACCAAGAAGGGTACTCAAGTAAACCAGGAAAAAGGAAAAGCAACCTACGGTTACTAATAGTTGTCACCTTTTGCTACCTCCATGGCATTATAATAAGGAATTTGGAGCTTCCTTGGATATATTTACCCACAAGATGATGCAGATGTTTTTTAGTTGGCTTTAAGTCATCATCCTGTAATCAGGTAGCAAATTTCCTTCTTCTTCTTAAAATTCTAGAATTGTCATCTTTGATTTATCCCTGAAAAAATTATTGCAAATTTACCAGGTGTCCTGTAAGGAATGGGATACAATATTAAATAATATAAGCAATTTCCATATTCAAAGAGCTGCAAATAGATGGGGATTGGTATAGTGATACATATAAATTAATAAGATATTTTCTATACAGAGTGATAAGGGCTTAAATCGGTAAAGCAGATAGTGTAGGGTGCCATAAATGTCCAAAGAAAATTATAGACAGAAAAAAGTCATAGAAGATGCAACTTCAAAGCTAAAAGCTGACAGATTAAGTAGGAAAAAGGGCAGAGGGCACCTGGTGGGGAGAAAGAGTTGTTCTAAGCAGAGAGAATAATGTATCATAATATGTAAGAGTGAAACTAACCATAATATATTAAGGACGTAAATGAATTTCATAATGTAAGAATAGGGAGCAATGATGAAAAAAATGTAAAGATATGCAAAGGATAATGAATAAAATAAAAAAGTAGTGAATGACATGTTAAATATATTTAAAACTCATCTTGAGGGATTAATGAAAAGAAGTGACATGATCATGTTTATGTTTAGAGAGAACAAATCAACAGACAAATGGAGGGCAAAGCTGGTTAAAGGCAACTCAATGAAGAGATTTTTGCTGTAAGCCAGGTAAAAAGTAAGGGTGCCTTGAACTAGGGTGATTGGATTGGAGAGAATGGGGAAATAATTTTGTTTCCAGAATATCAAAAGTGAAACAAGGGGATTGGGTAACTGAAGAGAGAACAGGAAACTGGAGTGAAATATTATATACAGGTTTCTGGTTTGAGTAGTGGAAGCTATGTAATTTTTATAAGTAACATAAAGTGGTAGAAGATAAGGAACACAGGAGGCAAGATGTTTCATTTAGAAGAAGGGTCATGTAGAAAATGAATTAGTTTGTAGATAAACAACTTTGGCAGCCAGCAGATAATAACTGGGTAAGTAAATCAGAAAGAGAAGTAGAAAAAATCGTGTACTGACCCTAGAGTAATATCAGGAATTACAGCATAGAGGTAAAAGATCAATCAAAGAAGTCTAAGAAGAAATGACCAAAGATAGAAAGAGAGAGAGGGAGAGAGAGGAAGAGCAGAATATCTTATCATGTATGAAAAGGCAAAGCATTTCAGGAGTTAGAGATGAGTCAACAATACTAAATGCTTCCAAAGGTTAAGTAAGGTAAGGACACAAATTTTCAATGAATTTAGTAATAAATAAATGATTATAACCTTCCACATACAGCTTAATTAAAGTGACAGAAAAGGAGCCTAGTCTGCAGCCAATTACAGAGTGAATAGAAGTTGAAGAGATGAGGGCAACAATTGAAACAAATGTTTTCAGTAAAATTTGACAGGAATGTTTTCAGTAAAATTTGACAGTGACAGGAAGAACAGAACTAGGACAGTAGCCAGTAGCTGCATGGGAATGGGAGTTCAAGGAAAGGGTTTGGGTTTTTCAAGATGAGGAGTCAGTTAAACGCTAACAAAAGGGAACGAGTGTTCGTAACTCAGGAGAAAGGGAAGGAGAACTAGCAAAGAAGGGTAGTTAGGCTAGCAATGAAGGGTAGTTAGGTTAGCTAGAAGGGTAGTCAGGCTAGCTAGAAGTCCCTAAGAATATGTGAGCAGAGGGAAAGGAGAACACACTGAAGAATTTACCAGTGGAATTATTCTTGTTCTTCTCTTATAGTTGCCTGTTATTTTCTTTTCTTTTTTTTCCCCCTTCATATCCCAAAAGTCGGGAATACAGAGGTGGATAGCTTTATAAAGATAATCAAAAGCTATCCTGTTGGATGTGATGTACCAGAATTATCTTGGTTATTCTAGCATTAAAATGCTACTGTGTTTCCCCGAAAATAAGGCAGAGTCTTATATTTATTTTTCCTCAAGAAGACACCCTAGGGCTTATTTTCAAGGGATGTGTTATTTTCCCCTCTAAGCTTCAGCTTGCAGCATGCACAGGATGGCCGGGACCTGACAGGGGGAGCCAACCTTGTTGGTGGGGCTGCCCGCACCTTTCTGGTCACCTCTGGGATAGTAGCTGTCACGATGGGGCAGATGAGTAGGGCTGCTCTTCTTATTTACCACTCTGTGATGAAATGCATGGGTTGTACAGATATGCTGTGTAGCCACACCCATCACTAGGTCTTATTTTCAGGGTAGGGCTTGTATTGCGCAAATACTTAGAAATCCAGCTAGGGCTTATTTTATGGGTAGGTCTTATTTTCAGGGAAACACGGTATCTTTAAAAAGATTATAGTTTATTGCTATTTTTCTTATTTTTCTAAATGTATTTCATTCACCAAGAGCATTTCACAAACCTATGCTTATGAATAACTCAGTCATGTTAATCTTATGTTAGTAGCCTTAGTGCTACTTTTATCAGTTCTCTGTGCCAATACAATGTGGACTATCCAGGTTACATAGTTTGGCTTATGTCAGTTTGTGCTCCCAAGTTCTCTTTGTACGTGTTTAATTTATTTTGTTCATAGTTCTCAAAGTAGCTTAATTAGGAATATTTTAAAACTCTGAAATTTAAATCATGCATTCAATAAATTAATTTTATTAATTCAAAAAATTACTTCCATTAAAAGATATATTTTGTCAGTTCATTCATAATAACAAGTGATCTCTATTATCTTTATTGAAGTCACATAATCTGAGATGTAGGTAAGAGGTAGTCTCAGAGTGATCAAAACAACTCCTTAGAGGTCATCTGATGTGGGCATTCAAGGCATGAGAATTCCTGAGCCCTGGCACAGAATGAGTTCATTCAGTCAAGGCATTTGGATTTGGGCTTTGAAAGCCACATTTATCCAAGCTTAAGCAAATAGTAGGTCATTTTTTTTTTTTTTTACTTTTTCTTGCTTTAAAAAATATGCTTGCTCATTTTAGCTTTTATTTGAATGTATGTCAAAAGAACAACCACAAAAATAATTATGTGTTGTACAAATAGAATTAAATTGAACTAGATGAACTCTAGAAATTCATTCAGCTCCGGTTCATAATTTTTAGGGTATAATTGTCATGATCTACCCAGGAAAACAAAAATCAATCT
Organism: Microcebus murinus; assembly: GCF_040939455.1. Classification (NCBI taxonomy): domain Eukaryota; kingdom Metazoa; phylum Chordata; class Mammalia; order Primates; family Cheirogaleidae; genus Microcebus; species Microcebus murinus. The sequence continues at coordinate 55,275,563 of NC_134116.1, forward strand.
GAGTGTCTACAACATAATGCATTTAATTCAGAGAATTAGTTTTATAAATGAAAGAGCATATGAGACTCAAACAGGGGACAAGGTGGTAACACAGAGAGTAACAACACTAGGAAACCACTACTACCTTAGGCTCAAGGGCAATAAAAAGAGAAAGCCCAGTGTCCAAGGTCATCTAAACTAAGCTGCTAGCATGAAAAGCTACACCGAGTTAGCCACAACCATGATGAGATACAGAGGCAACTGTAACTACTGGAGAAAGCACCCTAGGCAAAAGGAAAGAAGGATTACCTTAGTTTCTCTCCCTTGTCCCATAAACTCCCATCAGTGCTTCCCACTGATTGAACTAAGCCCAAGGCCACATAATAGAAGAGCCCTCCTGTGATACCCAACAGAAAGTGGAAGAGGGTCTGAGAAGCCAGGATTGGAATACTCTTTTGGGAAATAAAGACAATAACTTCAAAATTTCTGGAGCATAAAAATGAAAAATACAAATATCATTATCATTATTATTATGTGATTCTTGAGCCAATTTTTGTTGACTTCTTTTTTTCATTTCCCTACCCATTCTGCACATTGTGTTGTCTACACATCTTTCTTACCAATCTCTCAATTAATGGTTAATGCTTGGCAATTTCAGTGGACTCTTCTGCTGGTTAAGCTCTGGCTTATTTAGTCCTTCCTAAAAATAAGAAATCCAGTGATTTCTCTTTTGGTGATTCAATTATATGAAAATACGTACTTTCTATTCTGAAAACATCAGGATATTTCTTTTTCTTTTTTTCTAGAGCCCAAACTCTTAACTATAATTCTGTATCCTTTCTGTCTAATAATAAGACAACAGAAGCTCAAGACAACATAGCAGTTAGGATATTTCTTATAGGATCTGCAAAGAGGCATTTTGAGTTCTGACACCATCTCATTCTCTAAATTTGGACTACTTTATGCTTTAAAAATAATGCCATTATTCTAAGATTCAAACTGTAATTTATCACTATTAGCTTATTATTTTATGAATATTTTTGTTTGTACTATTGTTCTTCTTTCTTAATGCTTCAAGATTTTTCATCATTTTAGCACTTCCTTTCTATGTAAAAATCTTGAGTTGGATCTACTTCAATCTTTGTCTTTCCATCAGTGAGATCTAAAGTGGGCTACCTGAAAATGGCTAATGCTTCCTCATCTTTCATGGTACAAAGGAATCCTTGTCAATATCACTACAGTGCTGCCCTTTAGGAGTGGTATGCTGGGGCCAATAAAGCAAGCAGGTATTGCTGCTGAATAAACACCTCATCAAAAGTGTGAGAACAGAAGGTTTCAAATGTATCAAAGCAATTGGCACAGTTGTTCACTTGTTAATTAGGAACACAAAGGCACTTTTATCAAGCTGCCCAGTCCAGGGGGCCATCTGTATGACAGCATTGCCTCTCTGATGATATGTGCAAATAGAGCTTAGCCAGGACTCCGGAGGGAAGGTTCACTGATCTTACTGCTTTAAAATATATATAAAGCATATCAATGAAATGAAAAAACTGAATCTAATCATAGAATGAGCCCCATTTTTCGTATTTAATCTTCTGAAGAATTTCCTAGGAACTTAGTCCTATTTACGTTAGTTTTGATAATTGCTTTATTTTACTGCCACATATTTTGGTAATAGTTGTAATTATTGCCAGTCTATGGGGATCAGGGAATTTCTAATACAATAACACATAATGTATTAAAATTGCTTTTTTAAGTTTTCTGTCTCCTCCATTGTGTGTAAGCTTTATGAAGGGAGGAACCATATCTACATTGTTTAATTTTATGTCCCCACTATATAGTAAATTTCTGGAAGGTGGTGAAATAATGTGATGTTGGGAAGACTTTTTATTTCTTTTTTTGAAAAATAATGTTTTTCCTTTGATTTGACTTCACATATTTACATTCAGCTTTGTAGCAAGCACATCAGTATCTCAGATTGCTTTGTATAGTATTGTTTTTGGTCTATATTACTCCTCTATCTGAATGCAGTATAGTGAGGTATACTTGAATGCTATAGAAATGTCTTTTCTACTATACTGATGTGAAAGTTTAAATATTACTTCTCTCTGTTAATTCTATAGTCCTCTTTTTTCTAAATTTTCATTATCATAAACATCATTATTTATGCCAGAAAGATGGTGTACAATGTCACTGTGTTGGTGCATTATCCTTTTTGACTGTGCAGTCACTGATGGATCTCATTCCTAGGACTGTTTGTGGATAACCTATCCATTATCAAGAGACAGACAGTACCAATGCATATGCATCATCATGTATTTTTCTGGTAACCTCCTTTCTGCGTTCTTGGTGAATAAGATGCATTTTCTCTACGTCTTCACAGTTTCTGATATTTCAGTTATATAGCCCTATGTATTTGCATGTCTATTTGCCCAAATATATTGAGCTGCTCTTCAAATAACATGGATTTGATCTACAAGGGTTCAGTATATGCAGATTTTTCTCAATAAATACAGCCAGTCTCCTTCATATGGGGTTCCATATCTACAATTAAAGGCTGGATTGAAAATACAGAATTCATAAGATACAATGCCTGTGGATTCAGGGGACTGATTTTTGATACAGGCAGGTTCCACACGCTCAACTGTGGGATACCGAGAGATAGTGGGCGTTTTTTGAAACCAAAAGGACTTTCAGTCTGTTCCTGGTAAGAACAAGGTCTCCCATAAATAAATGGCTGTCTTCACCTCTTACTGCCAGTGTGAATTGTGTTGAATCTCTCAGCTTCATCTCCAATATTGGGGCGGGAGGTGCTACTTGTAAACATGAATCAGCCACACCCTGTTTGCTTGAGCTGATGACACTATAGTGAGCTATAGATTTGTTCTCCCTGTCATTGTTTGATGTTTGTATGAAAGAGTCAACTGCTGAGATGTTCTTTGGTGCCTGTGCCCATGGTAAAGTCTGTACCCCTGGTGAAGTATTTTAGTGCCCCAAGCTTTAGGAAACACCCTTGTAGTTCCCAGGGGGTTGCTTGATCTCTACTCTCACTGAGGTTGAGGGAGTAGTAGCAAGGTAGTTCCTGGCTCCGTTGCAGGAGACTGAGAGGCTTTGCAAAGCCTCAGTAGAACTCTTGCTTCTCTGGCCACTAGGATGAGCTGCTGTTATGAGTAGGAGCTCTCCAAACTGGGTGGGCTGTTCACAGTGGAGGGGCCTAAATGCCTGTGTGCTACATCCTTGGGCTGGGATCTTTCCACCCTTATCCAGTGATAGAGATTTTCTGGGGGAAGGGGTGGATGCTCCACCAAATTGCCAGTCTTTGGACCCCCACAGCACACTCCTGTCAGTTCAATCCACATTTGCTCCCTCACCACCTGAGTCCAGGTCTCAAACCTCCCTAGGCCTGTGTGTCTGATCCACTAGTATGTGTCTTCATAAACTGAGAGTGGATAGTGAGTTCCAAAATTGTGCATTCCTATTGCACTACAAGTGCTCAGAGGGAGAGGAGTGGGTTCCCCTATCTGTGGGGACTTCAGCCTGTAGCACTTGCCTGCCAGAGAAAAATAGCAGCTCTCAAACTTCTCTTCTTGGCTCAAAGGGCACTCCCTACTGTAATGAACGGGGCGCGGGGGGGGGGGGGTGCGGGGCAGCACTCAGTCACCCAGCTCAGCTTTTCATCTCTGAATGCCATGCCCTTAGGGGGAAGGATATGCTCATCCAAGTCCCTGTTCCTGAGCACCCCACTACACTCTCCTGTCAGGTATGTCTGTGCGGGCTTCCTTGCCACCCAAAAACTGCCAGGGTGTGACCCTGTTAAATGCTGCCCAAATTGTATACCCTTGTTTCAGGACAGTACCTCAAGGGGAAGAAGTGTGGGTCTCACTCTCTGTGGAGACCTCAGCCTGCCAGAGAGAAACAGCCATGTATGAACTATGCTTGCTATAGTAATAGATACGGAGGGGCTGCAGCTACCTGTTAGCCTGAGCTCAATTTGCTTTCTTGGTTGCAGTAGATAGGGAAGATGCAGGGGAGGAAGTGTCTGGATGAGAGAAAACCAGGACTCAGGCCACTCATGGCACTCTTCCAGGGGGTGCCATTCGTGGAGTGCCCAAACTCCTGGGGCTCCCTAGTTCACCCTACTATTTCATATTTGCACTGTGCCTGGGCTGAAAAGCTTTCAGTAAACTTGGTATCCTACTGTTCACTGAAGGCATGTAGGAGGCAGAGGGAAATCCCACCCTCCCTTACCCTTTCATTCGGCTCTGAGCCTCTCCGGGTTGATCCTTGCCAATACCATCTCCTCTTTATCTTCTTTCTTCTCGGCTTTGCAATTTTTTCCATGGGATCCCCAGCCATCTCTGACATCTCTCTCGATAATCCACACCTGAGCTGCAAGTCTTTTCCCCTCTCCACTATCCAATATCCTGCCTTCCCGCCAGGACAGTCCAATAAGCAATGTCTCTAGTTGGGCACCTTGCCAGACTCCTCCAGATAAAGACAATTTTTGTTCAAATACCCTCAAAAGGTTCCTTTCAAAAGGTTCTCTCAGTGGTAGATGTCCTAACCTCAATCATAATTAATTATTTTGACCTGTTCTCAAATCTTACATGAATAGGGTTAAGCAGTGTTTAATCTTTTGTATCTGGCTTCTTCTGCTGGGTATAATTTTGTAAGTTTCTTCTATGTTATTGCATACAAAATATGAGCAAATAGAACCCAGTGATATATAACAGAAGTAATGCATCATAATACAGTAGCATTTGTACCATGAATAACAAAGTTGGCTTACCATTAAAAATTTAAAAGAAAATTACCACATTAAGGTAATAAAGGGGAAAAATCATATGACTATTTTAATGCATGCAGAAAAAGATTTCATAAAATTAAAAAAACTCAAATTTCAAAAGAAAATACATTTCATTGCTCATTTGTTTTATTACAAGATAGTTTGCTTTTATATAAATATGCTGTAATCTATGTAACCTTTATTCTGTTCAAAAAAATTTAGGATTTTTTACAAATGGGATTATTAAGAATAAATTAATTTTCTCATACACAGCAAAAGGTGGGCATGTACAATTATTTCTCTCAGCTGTATAATTAATAGTGAAATTGCCGGGTCATAGGAATACTTGGTTTTAACAATTTGTACTTCTACTACCAGTTCGTGACCATTGCAGTTGCTTCACATTTTCATCAATATTTGGCCTTGATAATCTTTTTATTTTTAGCTACTCTGGTACTTGTGTAGTAGTATCATATTATGCCTTGAAGTTTTATTTATCTGATATGTATGAATTTGAACAGGTTTTCATATGCTTATTGGTCTACTGGATATCCTTTTTGTGAAATGTCTATTCAAATTTTTCCCAAAGACTTCTTTGTATATTTTATATAAAATTATTCAAAATCTAAAGAGTATCCAAATTTACGTAAGTATGCATAATATCTGTAATATATGGAGAACTCCCACCGATCAATAATAAAAAGAAATCAGGATCTTTGAACTTAATATAAAATATATGGAGAATTATAAACATATATATATAATTTCTCTATATACATATATATCAAATAGATTATATATGTTTATATTTTTGTGTGTATATATAGTAAATATATAGAGATATACATACACACATATATACATATTCATTTATTTTTCAAATTTAGGTCAAAAGCCCATGACTAATTGATTTTTGTTTTTGATACATTGTAGAAGACAAAGTGCATTATTTTAAATTTCATACAGATAGACAATTTATGCAGCACTTCTTATTATAATCACTAGTAATACCTGGTTCTACTATGGAGTTCTACAATTTCTTTTGTTGATCCTGGATCCAGTATTATACTGTCTTAATTGTTATAGTTTTAAAGTAAGTCTTAAAATTTAGTTGATCAAGCCTTCCAAACTTCCTCTACCTCTTCAAAATAGTTTTGAATTTTCTAGGCATTTTACTTTTCCCTAAATTTTATAAATTTTAGAACAGATTTTCAATTTCCACCAGGAGAAAAAATAACCTGCTGGGATTTACAGTTTTGCACTGAATATATAAATCAATTTGGGAAGAAGTGAGATCTTGATAATATTGAATCTTCAAATGCATAAATTCAACATAGCTCTTCATTGACTTAGGTCTTACTTTTTAAAGATTTCACCTGTTTTATGGTTATTATTATAAAGACCTTCATATTTCATTAAGTTCCCTTCTAAGTATTTATGTTGCTTTTATGTTATTGGGAGCATGTTTTAGATTCCTCTTTCTGTTTATTGTTAACAATATTAATATATAAAATTAATATTAATTTAATATTAATATATAAAACATTGTTTAGGTATCCAACAAACTTGCTGCATTCACAGTTATTAATTTTTATAGTATTTAAAATAGATTTTTCATGTTCACTCTTATGTTTTAGTTAAATAAAGATAGTTTTAGAAGAGGAAGATCTAAAACTATCTTTATTTAACTAAAACATAAGAGTGAACATTTTTAAGCTATTTTTCCATGCATGTAAATTGCCATACTTATTAGCATAAATTGTTTATGCTTGTCAATTATTATATTTTCAGTTTGTAGGATTTGTTAGTGATATCTCCTTTTAAAATTCCTAATATTGGTAATTTGTATTTTATCTCTAGCTTATGTATTTAAACACTCTTGCTAGCGTTAATGTTATCAATTTTTTTCAAATACCATTTTGATTTATTAATATTTTAAGCGATGACTTTTATTTTGTATTGATTTTTGCTGATGATTGTTTCTAATTCTTTTACTTGAGCTAGGCAAACATATTGGCAGAAAAGCTCAGATCACTGATTTTCAGATTTTCTTCCTTTGTAATATATGCACTAGACCCATAATAGTTCCTAGAGTTGCATACCACTTGACCTTTTGAGATGTCTTTTATTTAATTCAATTTGAAACATTTAAATTTTTTTTGCTGAGATTCCTTCATTGATTCATTGGTCAAATAGTTATATTGCTTAATTTCCTAACAGTTGCTACTTTTCAAACTATATGACTGTAATTTTTTTTTAGTTTAATTATACTGTGGTTCTAGAACACTCTTCTGTCCAATTTCAGTACTCTAAATTTATTGAAAATTTGTCTCTTGCATATACTTTCATGTACACTAAAAGAAAATTTATATTCTGTAACTGTTTGATATAATGTTCTATTAATATAAATGTCAGTTCAATTTGGTTAACGTTTTATTCAAATCTTCTACATATTTACTGGTTATTTTATTTTATTGCTATTTTAAGCATTGCTAAAGATTTATTTTAAAATCTATCAAGAATTAGTATGAAATTGTATATATCTACTTCTAGTTCTATAGGAACTTTTTTTTTTTAAGAGTGGGAAATATTCTATTCTCGATCTTGGAAAATAAATTTGGGTAGAACAGCAACTACACCAAAGGTCTATTTATGAAGATATAATTCTTATTTTTAAACTGGAAAAATATGGTAATCAGAACATCAGTGTGAAAAAATTGTTCCCAAAAAGTAGGCACACACAGAGGCTGGGAGTAGATAAAGGAAGATGAGACCAAAGTCACAATGAATGTCAACAAGCAGCAGCACACCATTATGAAGAAGACATTAACCACATGTTACACTCTCTGGAAATTACTCAGGGAAAGTCCATTTCTAGGAACCAGTATCTCAATGAATTGTTCTTATTTCTTCTCCCACTGCTGTTATCTAGCATTTCTCTATTCATACAGAATAAAACTCTGATCATAAGTAGATTACCAGCTATCGTAGTACTGGAAAATAACTCAAATATCACACACAACTGTGGACGGGTTAACAAAGACAATGTAAGGAACAAGCACAGAAACAATTTAGAGTCTTGGTCACTCACATTTTCCGAACTTTCTTCTTTCAGCTGCTCAAAAATCCTAGATGGCACTGGAGTTACTTCAGGGATGGGCCTTTTCTTCAGTTTTTTACCATTCTTCCTTGAAAATCTTCATGAGTCATTTGGCCATCCATTCCACTCACAAGTAGCTGACACGTTATTATTTACTTCTGGAGCGACTGCCACTCCGCAGGCTTTACGGAGACTCCTTGAAGGAGAATAAGCCTGGCCCGCTGGTCTCTATTGAGGACATGCTGAAACTAAGACTACCTCACATTAAAACGTGACGTAAAAGCCAAGCGTGCAGGATGCCTGGCTCCTCCCCTCATCCGGAAACCGACTGGCCAACAGGAAGTGACGGAGGCAGAGGCCGCCAGGTAACTGGTTCCCGCGCTCCCGGCGGGAAGCCAGTGGAAACCAACTGGGAGCGGAGCAGTGCAGGCCGCGTGCGCCCTCGGAGCAAACAGCGTGAGTGGCCTCACGCCCAGTGCCTCCCGGCCCATACTCACTGGCCTCCACAACTGTCAAAACTTTACAATTTTTTTTTTTTCTGGAAACTCCAGTATTCTATTCTTGCTGACATCGAGTTCCTCGAGATTAGTAGTGGATGCTGGTAACATTGTTAAATCATTGTCAGGCAAACTCGGTGTAGAGACTGACAGCTCTATAGAATTTTGCTTTAAGTAGTTTGAAGTATATTCTTAGGCTCATATAAATTTAAGATTACTGTATTTTCCTGTTGAATTGACCATTCCATCTTCATGCATCATGCCTTGTTTTTTGTTTTTTTGGGTTTTTTTCCACTAATTATAGTACTTCAAACTATTTTCTCTAATACTGCCTAGCTCAGACTGACTTTATTTTGACTTAAATATCTCTTTATCCATTCTTTACTCTTTTTTTTTTTTCCTCACTCTTGCCCAGGCTAGAGTGCCATGGCGTCAGCCTAGCTCACAGCAACCTCAGACTCCTGGGCTCAAGCAATCCTCCTGCCTCAGCCTCCTTAGTAGCTGGGACTACAGGCATGTGCCACCATGCCCGGCTGATTTTTCCTATATATTTTTAGTTGTCCAACTAATTTCTTTATATTTTTAATAGAGACGGGGGTCTCGCTCTTGCTCAGGCTGGTCTCCAACTCCTGAGCTCAAACGATACTCCTGCCTTGGCCTTCAAGAGTGCTAGGATTATCCATTCTTTAGTGTTAACTGTTTACGTCTTTATATTTCAATTGAGTTCCTTGTAAATTTTTAGTTAGATATATTTTTTCAAATTGGTTCTTTCTTTGTTAGTATGAATTTATGATTTAGATGAGTTTAAGTCTATCATCTTTCTATATTTTTTCTGTATATCTCAGCCATAAAATCCTTACTTTATATTTATGGCTGTCGTGTATTCATATTTATCCCCTATATCATGGTTCTGCCTAAATTAGTCAGTAATTATTCTCTCCTTGCTGCCGAGTGTAAGGTATCCAATCAGAGATTATATTGCCTATTTGGCCAGTTATGGCTATGAGATCCATGACATGAAGCTCATGGTACAGCTCACGGGAAATTAGACAAAATGATAGGTAAAATGTGTGGGCTGTCTGCAGCTTAATACATACACACATACATATATTCATAAAATCAATTTAACTGGACTTAGTCCCATTTTCCTTTTTATATTCCAAAATATGAATGAGTCAATATCCCATATTTATCTAGGTAAATGAGGGCAATGTTCCAGAGAATGTCAAAGCAACAAGTTAGATAGAACCCAAGTCCTGGACTCATTCCAGCAGCCCTACCAGCTTAATTTGGCCACAAAAATATGTGAAAAAATATACATACTTCCAATATATGTAAGTCGCTGTATTTTGAAGGGTTTTTGGTTTTGGCCATTTTGATCTTAATTTTACACTAATAATACCACCAACGTATAGTCATTTGGAAGGATTATTTAGAATTAGGCATATTAGAAACTATCATGGATTGAAAGATAATTATGAGGTGGTTATTATATATAGAAACATATTCAATATATAGAACTTTTATAAATTTTGACTGACAAGGTTGTAATACCTACTTTTTTTGTTGCAGTAAGTATACTTTGTAAAACTAAAAAAAAAAATCCTCCTACCTATTTTACAATAAAAAGATAATGATAGCTTTCAAATAACAGAAATATAATGTTCCCTTAAACAGTCCTGTTCTTTGGATATGTCATACGGACTGGCTTATCTCCAAGGTATGCTTGAGATTCTATCCAATGTTTCCGTATTCCAGTTAAGCTTGGCTTTTCCAGATACCTCTTGTCCAACCAGTATATAACTTAAATTTGCTGAGCAAATGTATTATGTGCTAGACAAATCAACTAACAGGTTACTAGAGGAGAGGTTTACCTTCATATTTTGTCATTTTTTTCCTCTCTTTAAAATTTTTGTATTGGCTGGTTTGGGTATTAGAATAATACTAAGATGAGTTGGGAAGTATTCTCTCTTCTATTTTCTGGAAAAGTTTATGGATAATTGGTGTTCACTTATGTTTAGATGTTTCTAAATTTCTTCAGTGAAACCAACTTGGTCTGGAGGTTTATTTTTTGAGAGCTTTTAAATTATGAATTTTGTTTCTTTATTGGTTATAGGACTATGCAAATTACTTCATCTTGGTTGACTTTTGAAATTTTTCCTTTCTAAGGAATTGACTCATTTTTTTAAAAAATTTATTTGCGTAAAGTTGTATTCATAGTATTTCTATATTATCTTCTTAATGGTTGCTGAATATATAGTAATATCTCATATTCGATTTCTGGTACTGGTGATTTCTTTCTTTTCTCTTTATATTTTGTGAGTCTTCGTACATGTTAATCTATTTTATTTTATTATTTTAAGAATCAACATTTTCTTCCATTGATTTTCTAATTTTTGTTCCCATTTTAACTTTATTCATTTGTGTTCTTACCTTGATTAGTTCTTTTCTCTGCTTGCATTGGGTTTATTTTCCTCTTCTTTTTCTATTTCTTGAGGTAGAAGCTTAAGTTATTTATTCTCAGTCATTCCTTATTTCTAATGTAAGCACTTAGTGGTTATAACTTGCAATCTCAGCATTGATTAGATGCATTTCATGTATTTGTATATGCCATACTTATATTTTAATTTAGTTTTATGTATTTTAAATTTTTTCTTTGAGGCTTTAACTCTGACTGATAGGTTACTTACACTTATGTTTGATGATATTCATATGTTTAAAGATTATTCTGTTAATTTGCTGTTATTGATTTCTAGCTTGATTTCATTGTGAAAATAGTTCATTCTGTCTGGTTTCAATTATTTTAAGTTTGTTGAGGTTTGTTTTATGACCCAGCATATGGTCTATCTTGGTGAATGTTCTATGAGCACTTTAAAGAGTACATACTACTGCTACTGGGGGGATGTTTTAAATATATCAGTTATATCTGCTGGTTGATAGCATTGTTCAGATTTTTTATGTCCTTGTTGATTATCTGCTACTTGTACCAGTTCCTAAAAATAAGATGTTGAAATCTTTAATGATGATCGTGAATTTGTCTATTTCTTTTTTCACTGCTCTCAGTTTTTGCTTCATGTATTTTAAGGCCCTGTTGTTTGGACCGTACCCATTTAGGATTTAGTATCATCATGCAAGGATCTTAAAACTTTTATCCTTTTACCTCTTTATCGCTATGCAATTCACATCTTTGTGTCTACTAATTTTATTTTCTCCATAGCCTACAATAGTTAAATTTTAATATAAACACTCACTCTTATTTCTTTAATTAACATTTGCATAGTAAAACTTTTTTCATTCTTTTACTTTCAACCTACTTTTGTCTTTTAATTTGAAGTGAGTTTCATGTAAAAAAGTGTATAAATTAGATCATGTCTTTTATCCACTCTCCAAATCCCAATCTGTTGATTGCTATATTTAGACCACTTACATTTAAGATAATTTTTGATAAATTATCACCTAAGTCTGACATTTTATTATTTGTTTTATTTTGTTTCCTTTTTCTTTTTTTTTTTTTTTTTTTGGTTTTGCGTCTAGTTCTTGTCCCTAAATCCATTTTTTTTCTTATTTTTTTTAATTTCAGCATATTATTGGGGTACAGATTGTAAGGTTTCAATAAATGCCCATTTCCCCCCCTCCCCCCACAAGTCTGAGTCTCCAGCATGACTATCCCCCAGATGGTGCACATCTCACTCATATATGTATATACCTGCCCCCTCCCCCCTCCTACTTGCCAATACCCCATTACTTTAGTACCTATGTGAACACTTAGGTGCTGTTCAGTTAATACCAATTTGCTGGTGAGTATATGTGGTGCTTGTTTTTCCATTCTTGAGAAACTTCATTTAATAGTATGGGTTCCAGCTCTAACCAGGAAAATATAAGATGTGCTATGTCACCATTGTTTCTTAGAGCTGAATAGTACTCCATGGTATACATATACCACATTATATTAATCCATTCTTAGATTGATGGGCACTTGGGCTGTTTCCACAGCCATGAAATTATGAATTGTGCTGCTATAAACATTTGAGTGCAGGTGTCATTTTTGTGGAGTGTCATTTTGGATCTTTTTTGGAGTGGATCTTTTGGGTAGATGCCCGGCAATGGGATTGCTGGATCAAATGGTAGATTCACTTGTATCGCTTAAAGATATTTCCATATTGCTTTCCACAGAGGTTGAACTAGTTTGCAGTCCCACCAGCAGTGTAGGAGTGTTCCTATCTCTCCACATCCAGGCCAGCATTTATTGTTCCGAGACTTTTTGATAAAGGCCATTCTCACTGGAGTTAAGTGATATCTCATTGTGGTTTTGATTTGCATTCCCCTGATGATTAGGGATGTTGAGCATTTTTTCATATGTTTGTTGGCCATTCTTCTGTCTTCTTTAGAAAAGTTTCTGTTCAAGTCCTTTGCCCACTTTTTAATGGGGTTATTTGATTTTTTCTTCCTGATTTTCATGAGTTCTAAGTATATTCTAGTTATCAGTCCCTTATCGGATGCATAGGATGCAAAAATTTTCTCCCATTCTGTAGGTTGTCTGTTTACTTTCATAACTATTTCTTTGGCTGTGCAGAAGCTTTGTAGTTTGATCATGTCCCATTTATTTATTTTTGTTGCTGCTGTGATTGCCTTTGGGGACTTCTTCATAAACTCTTTGCTCAGGCCGATGTCTAGGAGAGTGTTTCCAACTTTTTCCTCTAGAGTTTTAATAGGTTCATACCTTAGGTTTAAGTCTGTTATCCAGCATGAGTTGGTTTTTGTGAGAGGTGAAAGGTGTGGGTCCTGTTTTAGTCTTCTACAGGTGGCTATCCAGTTTTCCCACCACTATTTATTGAAAAGGTATTCTTTTCCCCAGCGTATGTTTTTGTCTGCTTTGTCAAAGATTAGATGGCTATATGAGGATAGTTTTATATCATGATTCTCACATCTGTTCCACTGGTCAATATTCCTATTTTAGTGCCAATACCATATTGATTTAATTACTACAGCTTTGTAGTATAGTTTGATATCTGGCATATTAATGCCTCCCATTTTGTTTTTGTTGCCTAGAATTGCTCTTGATATTTGGGGTCTTCTTTGGTTCCATACGAAGCGTAAAATTATTTTTTCTGTATCTGTGAAGTATGCTGATGGGATTTTAATAGGTATTGCATTGAATCTGTAGATCAGGTTGGGTAGTATAGACATTTTGATGATATTGAGTCTGCCGATCCACAAGCATGGTATGGATTTCCATCTGTTTACATCCTCTGCTATTTCCTTCCTCAGTGTTTGATAGTTCTCCCTTTAGAGGTCTTTTACCTCCTTGGTTAAGTATATTCCTAGGTACTTTAATTTCTTTGTTGCTATTGTGAAGGGAATTGAGTCTTTGATTTGGTTCTCAATTAGATTGTTGTTGGCGTATATGAATGCCTCTGATTTCTGTGTATTGATTTTGTATCCTGAGACTTTACTAAATTCATTGATCAGTTCCAGGAGTTTCTTGGTTGAATCTTTGGGGTTTTCTAGATACAATATCATATCATCAGCAAACAGTGAAAGTTTGATCTCTTCTGCCCCTATTTGGATACCTTTGATTCCATTTTCCTGTCTGATTGCTGTAGCCAAGACTTCCAGCACTATGTTGAACAGAAGTGGAGATAGTGGGCAGCCTTGTCTGGTTCCAGTTCTAAGTGAGAATGATTTCAATTTTTCCCCATTCAGTATGATGTTGGCTATGGGTCTGTCATATATGGCTTGCATCGTTTTTAGGTATGTCCCTTCTATGCCTATTTTCTTAAGTGTTCGTATCATGAAAGGGTGTTGAATTTTGTCAAAAGCTTTTTCTGCATCTATTAAAAGAATCATGTGGTCTTTGTTTTTGCTTCTATTTATGTGGTGAATTGCATTCATAGATTTACGTATGTTGAACCATCCCTGCATCCCTGGGATGAAGCCCACTTGGTCGTGGTGGATTATTTTTTTGATAAGCGTCTGGATTCAGTTAGCTAAGATTTTGTTGAAAATTTTTGCATCTATAATCATTAGGGATATTGGTCTGTAGTTTTCCTTTTTTGTTGGATCCTTTCCTGCTTTTGGTATCAGAGTAATATTCGCTTCATAAAAGGCGTCGGGGAGGTTTCCATTGTTCTCGATGTTGTCGAATAGTTTCTGCAAGATAGGTACTAGTTGCTCTTTGTAAGTGTGGTAAAATTCGGCTGTGAAACGATCTAGACCAGGACTTTTCTTTTTAGGGAGATTTTTAATTGCTGTTTCTATTTCAGCCGTTGAGATTGGTCTGTTCAGGGAATCTATTTCTTCCTGGTTGAGCCTAGGGAGACTGTGTGTTTCTAGAAATTTGTCCATTTCCTCCACATTTTCCAGTTTGTGTGCATAAAGATTTTTGTAGTATTCATAAATTGTATCTTGTATCTCTTTAGGATCAGTTGTGATATCTCCTTTTTTATTCCTGATGGAGCTTATTAGAGATTTCTCTTTTCTGCTTTTTGTTAGCTTAGCCAATGGTGTGTCAATTTTGTTTATTGTTTCAAAGAAGCAACTTTTTGTTTTATTAATCTCCTGAATAGCTTCCCTGTTTTCAAATTAGTTTAGTTTTGATTTGATCTTGTTGATTTCACTTCTTCTGCTGGGTTTGAGGTTGATCTGTTCTTCTTTTTCCAGCTCTTTGAGTCATTTTGTTAGATTGTCTATTTGTGATCTTTTTGTCTTTTGGTTATAGGCATTTATGGAGATAAACTTTCCTCTCAGAACTGCTTTAGCTGTGTCCCAGTGGATTTGATAACTGGTCTCTCCATTGTCGTTTTCTTCATAGAATTTTTTTATTTCCATATTGATTTCTTCATTTATGAAGTAATCATTTAGTAGGACGTTGTTTATTCCATGTTTTTGTGTAGAAATGTGAGTTTCTGTTAGGGTTGATTTCGATTTTTATTCCACTGTGATCTGAGAAGGTACATGGTATGATTTCTATTTTTTTAAATTTCTTGAGATTTACTTTGTGTCCTAGGATATGGTCAATCTTAGAGAATGTCCCATGAGCTGATGAGAAGAACGTATATTCAGTGGATTTTGGTAGAATGTCCTGTAGATATCAGTCAGACCCAATTGTTAGAGGGTTTTGTTTAAGTCCATTATTTCTTTATTAATTTTCTGTTTGGAGGATCTGTCTTGTGCTGTCAGTGAGATGTTGAAATCTGTGGTGATTATGGAGTTGGTATTAATCCATTTGCTTAGATCCAGGAAGGTTTGCTTTATGAAACTGGGTGCACCTAAGTTGGGTGCATATATATTTAAAATTGTTATCTCTTCTTGTTGAAGTGTGCCCTTCACCATTATATAATAATCCTCTTTGTCTTTCACTACTTTTATTGCTTTAAAAACTAAATCGTCTGAAATTAGAACTGCCACGCCAGCCTTCTTTTGGCTTCCACTTGCCTGGAATACTGATCTCCCACCTTTTACTTTTAGTCTATATGCATCCTTGCAGGTTAGGTGTGTTTCCTGAAGACAGCATATACTTGGCCTGTATTTCTTATCCATTCACCCTGCCTATGTCTCTTGAGTGGCGAGTTTAAGCCATTCACATTTATTGAGAGAACTGATAGGTAAGGTAGATTACTGTTCATTCTGTTGGGTTGGATGTTGTTGCTTTGATTTCTCTCTTGAGCCATTGTATTATCTGGCCTTTAATCTTTGGGTTTTGGTTGTTTTTATATTTGTGAGTTTTTATTATGGTGTTCCGTGCGTAACACTTTTGAATACTTCTTGTAGGGCTGGTCTTGTTTTGGTGAATTCTCTGAGGCTTTGCTTGTCTGAGAATGTCTTTATTTCTCCTTCATATATGAAGCTTAGTTTTGCAGGGAATAAGATTCTAGGCTGGGCATTGTTTTGTTTCAGAAGAGTGAGAATGGGGCCCCAGTCTCTCCTTGCTTGTAAAGTCTCATTAGAGAAGTCTGTTGTTATTTGAATTGGCTTTCCCTTGTATGTCACTTGCTTCTTTCATCTTACAGCTCTTAGAAGGGCCTCTTTAGTTGATATTTTGGTCAGTCTGATGACTGCATGTCGTGACGTCTTCCTGTTTGCATTGAATCTCCCAGGGGTCCTCTGAGCTTCTTGAACTTGTATATCAAGATTTTGAGCAAGGCCTGGGAAATTTTCCTATATTATATCTTCAAATAGCTTGTCCAACCCTTGAATGTTGTCTTCTTCCCCTTCTGGTAACCCTATGACCCTCACATTAGGTTTCTTCACATAATCCCACATCTTTTGTAGGCTTTACTCTTTTCTCTTGTTTCTCTGCTCTATCTCTGTGATGGTTTTATTTAGTTGGAGGGTGTTATCTTCAAGCTCTGAGATTCTTTCTTCTGTTTGATCTACCCTGTTCTTGAGACTTTTCACTGTATTTTGTAGTTCCCTGAATTGATTCTTCATTTCCAGGAGTTTGGTTAAAGTTTTCTTCATTGTGTCTATTTCTTTAGTGACTTTTCTTCTAGGTCCTGGGGGCTTTTTGTAGTTTCCCTGTGTTGGTTATTGAGTTGTTGTTGCAGGTCGGTGAGTGTTCTTATGATCCACATACGAAATTCCTCTTCTGTCATTTTGGTTGTCTGATTTTGGTTGGTGTCTTTTTCTAGGGGGCTGGTGCTCCTCTTTGGGGGTGTGTTTTAAGTTTGGTTCTTCATCTTTCCTGAGTTCCTTCGCTGATTTCTTCCCATATCGACCAGTTGTTGTTTCTTTCCTTTAGGTTTTTATTTGGGTATTCACATGCCTTGTTTAGTTTCTGAGCCATTAGGTGGTGTCTGTGGGTGAGATTCAACCCCTCCCTGTATAATGAGTCAGTGGGTGCCGTGAAAAGGCTGTGCAGGATGCTGTCCCTGTCAGTAGGTGGCGCTTGCTTGGAGGAACAGGCTATGCTGTTGTTTTTGTGTCCTGTTATCAGCTCTTGTTCTGGGCAGAGCTGGGTTGGGTAAGCCTTCTCTCAGGCACCACCAATGCCATTAGCAGGGGTCAAAGTTCTGTTCTCTGCTTCCAGGAAAAGCTGTCAGGGCAGGGCTGGAATGGCCCCGCTCAGCCAGAAAGTCTGCTTGTGGGGGTGGGGCTGTCTGAGACCCACAGTCTGGAGCGGGCCTCACTTCTTTCTACCCTCCCCAACTCCGCAGCTACTCCTGGGCCTCTGCCAGCAGGCCAGACCACACACCACCAGGCCTCCCCAGATTGTGATGCCAGCGGGGAGGTTCCCTGCACAGAAATGCTACCTGGGCTGGGCATACGGCCTCCTTTTGGGAGCAGAGTTGCCCTCTAGGACGCTTATCTTCCCCTGAAGGCACACACACCTCAGTAGTCTGTTCACATATATCCCTTCTGTGCCCCGGGCAATTCTAGACCTTGGTGCACGGGAGCTGGTCTGCAGGTCCAACCTCTGGGTCCCTGAGTTCAAACTGTATCCCCACCAGGGAGAGGAGTTTCAGTCCCAATTCACCCACAGTGAGCCCAAGCTGGGTCTGTGTCTCTCAGCCTCTGAGTCTGCACCGTTCTCCTGGGAACACCATGCCAGCAGCACCTGGGAGGGCTGGCCAGTAGGGAGCTCACAGTCTGAGTTCCCCTTAGTCAGCTGTAGCGTCCCAAAAGGGAAGGTCCTGTTCCCTGGAGGTGCCTCCGGCTGGTGGCTGTATTGTCTCTCTGAGCAGCCGGGGGTAGGGTCGGCGGAGGGGAGAAGGAGACAATATGGCGCCTGCTGCATGGCTCTGGTCTTTGCACACGGAGGTGCCCGGAGGGAGTTGGGAGCCTGGTGCCGCATCCGCTACAGGCTTACCGGTGGCTGGCAGCGGCTGTCCCTGGGCTGGTGTCCACAGGTCTCTCCACCCGCTGGGGAGCCCACCAGCAGTCCCAAATGCAGGGGAGGGGAAAGGTGACTTGTCCACCTACCCTTGCTGCTGGTCTCTGGGCTGCTCCGACGGTCTCAGCTTCCAGTTCTCCTCCGCAACCTCCTCCTGTGGAGTCTCCCAGGGTCTCAGGTATCCATCCGTCCGGCCCTCGTCTGCTGTATGCTCGTCTTCTTGCTTCTTTTTTCTAATTTCTGCTAGAATCTGTCATTTCTGCAGAGACACTCTGTCTGCCGGTGTTTCTTGTTCACCATCTTGATCTCATCACTCCCCCTAAATCCATTTTTTATTGTCCTCCTTAAAATATCATTTAAGATCTCATATTGATTTATTTCTAGTGTATTTGAGTGTATCTTTTTGTATAGTTTTTATAATAGTTGCTCTTGGTATTATAATATACAAAAATAGACAAAATGGCATAAAGATAAAATGAGAGAATATGTTTTAAAATTAATAGTAAAATAAAAATTTTAGGTAGACACTACAGTTATTTCATTCTTGATTACTCAACTGGAAACCAGAATAATTTGACTTAATCTGTTTTCACGTACCTTTCTATTTTCTTTATATAAGACAAACAAACAAACAATAAACCCAGAGTTTACTTCCAATTACGAAGCTTCTAGTCTACACTACCTAAGGGATAGATGGGGTTTCTTGAGTCCTCAAGAATTAAACATAGAATTGCCATATGACCCAGCAATTCTATTTTTAGGTGAATACCCCAAAGACATGATAATCTGGGTCTACAAAGAAATTTGTATGCAAATAGTTGTGTAGAAACCAAATGATGGAAATAACCTGGATATTTCTCAGTGGATGAATGGATAAATGTATGTAGTATTGTAGGGGCCAATGGAAAACTTTACATTTGCCCTCTGAATGCTCATTTAAAAAATCACCTCATAAAAAAGAGATTATTTAGGAAAAATGGACACAAATTTATTTTAACATGCAGGGTATGGGGGAATTATAGGAGAACAATTATCCAATAACCTACCCCAGACCAAAAGTACAGTTTTCCTGCTGGAGGAGGGGTGTTTCACAAGTACACTGCAGCTCAGACCCACATAGCACTCTCCTTTTAGTTCTGCCCCCATGGGCTCCCTCACTTCTAAGATTAGTTCACAATTCTCCCCTCTGTGTCCCCAAGCAACACCATTGAGTACTGACGTTACAGGGTCTGGCCTGCAGGCCTGTCCTCTGATCCCCCTAGTTAAATTTCTCACCATTACAGGGAGAAGCATACTGGTCTTGAGTGGCCCATGGAGTGCTCAAGCAGGGTTAATGTTCCTCCACTTCAGAGTATGCCCTACTCTGCTGGAGCAGCCAGGCAGGCAGCATTGGGAGGGCCAGTGGGCAGGGAGCTCACATTCCAAGAACCCCTCTTTTGCTGCAGGTTTTTAAGAGGAAAGGCATGAGCTCCACTCTTTGCGGAAGCCTCAGTGTGGTGGGCGTGCCAAAAGAAGGGAAGCAGCCACTCCTGATAGTATTGGCTCACTCGTCCCTTGGGGCACCTGTACCAACTCACATGGGAACTGGGGATGAGGAGAAGAAGAGTCTGAGTGGAGGAGAGCTGCACTCTGGTTCCCTTTGTCCTGAGGGACTCCCCTAGCTTGGTGCACTCTTCTCTCCCCTAAAGGCAGCTTTCCCTGAATGTTCAAGCTCTGTTGTCATATAGTTACCCTGGGACCCACTGGCCCTATGTGGCCACTATGGTCTGGGCAGGTGTTAGGAAATGTTTGTGTGGGGACCAGTGGCAAGAAAACTGAAAGCTTGAACCTACCTGGGGAAGACAAATGCACACAATGTTTGGAAAAGCAATATGGCACCCACCACCTCAGCTCAAATCTGTGGCAATGAGGAACAACCCCAGGAGGCTGTCAGTCCAGTGTTCTGTTCTCAAGTAACTCCTAGTTCACTGACAGCAGTAGCTTTAGGGCTCATGAGGGTAGAGAAGCTCTCCAGCAGTTCAGGAGCCTGTAGTCTGCCAGAGGTGTGAAGGGAGGAAAAACAAACACCCTCATCTAACCTTTCCATGGAACTCCAAATTCATCAGGTGTTGATCTCTGCAGAAATCTTAGCCCTCCTTGTTCTGCTCCAAAATTTCTTCCCCTGGAATCTCCAGTAAGTTCTGGCACTTTTTCTCTCAGAATTACACCCTCAGAATTATCTTTTTTCCCCATCTAAAACTTTTCCTTCTTTCTGAGATGATCTTGCGACTGATATCTCTAGTCAGCCATCTTTTCTCCCCTCTACAAGGGCCTTTTTATTGGCCCTATAAAGTCACCCTCAATTTCTCAAAGTGTTTAGTCATATCTAAAATTATGTCATTGCAATCAAAGCCTTGGTAAAATAACAAGTGTCTCTAATTATATCCCGTTATGAAACAGAGCCATATTGAACTTATGCAAGTAATTATATGGCCATAAATTAATAGTATTCACAAATAGTTTCTAAATTCTGGAGAAATCAGGTAGCAAAAATAAATGTTTCAATTTTGTTCACAAAAGCATACTTTACCCAATTTTTGTAAGCTGCAAATAGCTAAAAAGAACAAATAGTTTTTTTGTTTGTTTTTTTACTCTGGAAAACAAAGCATAAAGAGAATTAGCAATGTTTCAAACAAAATCATCAATAAATTATTTTAATTGTCTATTAGCTCAGCCCTATGTAATTAATTCTTGCTATGCTTGATATTGGGTTAGCAATCTTCAAGAGCACGTCAGCTTTTTATATTTGCATCCTGGAATTTTTTACCTAGTCCAATGATATGATATCCAAAGTTATCAGAAACTAGTATTCAAAAGTACTTATCAGAGTGTTTTCCATAAATTTACTTGAAGAAACAAATTTCAGACTGTAGCAAATGAAAACCACTTTTTGAGAAGAATCAAAGTAAAACAGTAATTTTCTGTGGATGACATAAGACTTAGAATAGCCATGGTTAAAGACACAATTCACAAGGATGTGGTTATTTTTGTAGCATATAACAATTTAATATAATAATCATAATTATTACTGATAACATATACCAAGACATATCAGAATTTTAGGAATCTTATACCATTTTGGAACACATATTAATAGCACATTTATATAACTCAAAAAAGTTAAATACATTTTCTTGACAATGCTTCCCATATGTTTTTAACATGCCAAACAAGCCTAATATGTTTCTCTTGGACTTCCTGGGGCCCTAAAACCCAAAAAGTTAATTTGAAATAAAAAACGACTGAATTTAGAATTTGAAATTTGATTTCAGAAAGTCTGCCAAATATCAAAGGTTTAAGACACTTGCTCAAAATAGGATCACCAATCACTGTGAAGTAATAGTCTTTTATTTATCTAAAGTGATAATTCAAAGATTTAAAAAACCAAAAACCTTTATTCTCTGATAGAAAGAATATTCAGTTTCCCAAACAAAAGACCATAAAAAGATATCATGAAGCAAAGAAAATTTATGTCTCTTTTCCACCTCTCCAATTTTTACATTTTATTCAAAACTTGAACAAGCATCTACTAACTCTTATTAATGCTACACAAAAATTTTGTTTAAAAGAAAAAAACAAATTTTTCCTTTGCAGCAATGCATTATTATTAAATTTAATTTTAATAAAACCTAAAAGACAGCGCCATCCAAGGTCTATCACCTTTGACCACACAAAATAAGATTTCCATAAACTTTTTCCATTATTATTTAAAAATTTGTTTTAGAGACCACATATCATTCTACCATCCAAGCTTCAGTGCAGTGGCACCATCATATCTCACTGCAGGCTCAAACTCCTGAGATCAAGTATTCTTTTAGCTTCAGCCTCCCAAGTAACTGAGACTACAGGAACACACCACCACCCCAGCTAATTTTTTTAAAAAATTTTGTAGAGATGAGGATCTCACTATGTAGCCCAGGTTGCTCTTGAACTACTGGCTTCAAGCAGTCCAACCACCTTAGCCACTCAAAGTGGTAAGATTACTGGCATGAGCCTCCATAAACTTTTATAAGCTTTTAGAATTTCTTCCATTATCTTTCTTTCCTTACCTTTCTATATTCATTCAGTTTTATCTGTCATTCTTTTTTTTTTTCAACTTAATAAAACTTTTAAAAACGTCTACACTATTATCTGCCATGAGTTGATTTTGTGACAGGTAAGAGGTGGCAATCGTGTTTCAGTCTTCTATATGTGGCTATCCAGTTTTCCCAGCATCATTTATTGAATAAGGATTATTTTCTCCAGTGTATGTTTTTGTCTGCTTTTTCAAAGGTTAGATGGCTATATGAGGATGGTTTTATATCTGGGTTCTCATTGGTCTATGTTTCTGTTCTTGTGCCAGTCCCATGCTGTTTTAGTTCATATAGCCTTGTAGTATAGCTTGAAGTCTGGTAAATTGATAACTCTTAATTTGTCCTTTTTGCTTAAGATTGCTTTGCTATGGGATCTTCTCTGGTTCCATATAAAACATAGAATTATTTTTTTTCTAGATCTGTGAAAAATGATGTTCATATTTTCATAAGGATTACACTGATATGTAGATCATTTTAGGTAGCATAAACATTTTAACAATGTTGATTCTGCTGAACCATGAGCATAGTATGGTTTCCCACCTGTTTATGTCCTCTACTATTTCCCTCAAGTGTTTCACAATTCTCCCTGTAAAGATCTTTCACCTCCTTGGTTAAATATATTCCTAGGTATTTGTTGCTGTTGCGAAGGGTATTGAGTCTTTGATTTGGTTTTCAGTTTGACTGATGTTGATATATAGGAATAAGGCATGAAACTATAAGAATTCTAGAAGAAAATGTTGGAAAAACTCTTATAGACATTGACCTAGGCAAAGAATTCATGAAAAAGACCCCAAAGGCAATCACAGCAACAAGAAAAATAAATAAATGGGACATGATCAAATTAAAAAAGCTTCTACACAGTCAAGGAAACTGTCATGAGAGCAAGCAGAAAACCCACAGAATGGGAGAAAATATTAACATGCTACACATCTGATAAAGGGCCGATAACTATAATCTATATAGAACTTAGGATAATCAAGAAAAAAATTAAAAAATCCCATTAAAAAGTAGGCAAAGGACAGGAACAGAAACTTTTGAAAAAAAGAGAGATTAATGGTGAACAAACATGAAAGAATGTCCAACATCTCTAATCGTCAGGGAAATGCAAATCAAAACCACAATGAGATATAACTTTCTCACTAGAGTGAGAAAGGCTTTTATCAAAATGTCCCAAAACAATAAATGTTAGCATGGATACAGAGAGATAGGAGCACTCATACACTGCTTATGGGACAGCAAACTAGTCAAACATCTATGGAAAGTTATATGGGGATACCTTAAAGAGCTAAAAGTAGAACTACCTTTTGATCCAGCAAACCTATTCCTGGGCATCTACCCAAAGGGAAAAAAAGACATTCTATAAAAAAGACATCTGCGTGTGAATGTTTATGTCAGCACAATTCACAATTGCAAAGATGTGGAAATAACCCCAATGCCCATCAATACATGAGTGGATTAATAAAATGTGGTATATGTGTACCATGAAGTTCTACTCAGCCACAAAAACAATGGAGACCTAGCACCTCTTGTATTATCCTGGATAGAGCTGGAGCCCATTCTACTAAGTGAAGTATCACAAGAATGGACAAAAAAGCACCACATGAACTCACCATCAAATTGGTATTAACTGATGAGCACTTATGTGTACATATAGTAATAACATTCATCAGGTGTTGGGCAGATGGCTGAGGGGAGGAAGGAATGGGTATCTTCACATCTAATGGGTCTGGTGTGCACCGTCTGCAGGATGGACATGCTTGAAGCTCTGACTTGGGTGTGTCAAAGGCCATATATGTAACTTAAACATTTCTATCCCCGTAATATGCTGAAATAAAAAGGAAAACATAAAAACTTCTACCCCAGACAAAATTACTTTTCGTTTAACAAAACCACATTTTCATTCCTCTTTAACCCAAAATACATCTTACTTTCTTACACACTTTTTACACAAAATAGTTTCTCCTATATCTAGAAGCACTGATTGTTTATATTAAATATAGTATTAATTCTTAGTAACCTTAATTTTAAGTGAAAAATGTAGCAATATGCAATTTTAATTATGTACCATATTTAGAGCACAGAAGAAAGGACAGAGCTGCAAAGACAATGTGTGGAAGATCTTACCTCCTTCCACCATGGCCAGGTGGTTTACCTGGGCCAGGGGGCAATGAGCTCAGCCACTTGTCTAGACCTCTAAAACTATTATAAATGCTTAAATCCAATGACATAACCTCACAGACAAGTTAAGCACATATCAGAAAATATCATAGAATCAACAGTTTTGTGACCTGAAAACATTTGACAGAGATGGTATAAACCTGTCTGACCAATAGATATAGGAAAAAAAAATACCTGAATCAAATTCTTAAGATGGTTCTATTTCATTTTACCAACAATGTTAAAGATTTACAAAAGATTGCTATTTACCAAGGATGACTAAAATTGCATGGATTTGAAAAGCATTTGGGCTTATTTACTTAATTTATGAGCACTCATTCATTTATAAGTTAACTTGGTACCATGAAAATAGTATACAAACATGCATATGGTGTTACACACATACACATGCATATGGTTATACACATAAAAATAAAGACAGACTCAAGTATTTAATAGCTTTGATTGAAGAATTTTAGCTATCAGACTTTAAACTTACTAGTTTAGAAGGACATCTGGATTCAAACTGTGTCCTTGTAAATGGAAAAGTTTAAAATTTATCTGTCCCACATGGCTAATGCCCTTACTGAGTTTTGGAGAAAAGAGGATAGCAAATTTACATGTCAAAGCACAGAGATAAAAAATTCAAGCCTTTTCAAAAGGAAGTTTGGATGTGTTAGTTAGAAGAAGATTAAAAATGGAAGTCAAGGTAACGCAAAATCAGATGAATTTACCATAGGATTTTATAAAGAGACCAATTTCATTTAGATAGGTAGCTTTTAATTTACTGTTTTCCACCTGAAACATTGAGCTCCAGGTGGAGCCCATTAAGCAATAGGGCTAAAAAGTCTGTAATTTTTAGGGCCTAAGAATTTAAGTATGTGAAAAGCAGACACAGCTGGAAGACAGAGCATCTCAATCTTTAAAGATCAAAGATTTTTGGAGATAAACTTTCCTCTCAGAACTGCTTTAGCTGTGTCCCAGAGGATTTGATAACTTGTCTCTCCATTGTCATTTTGTTCATAGAATTTTTTTTTTATTTCCATCTTGATTTCTTCATTTATGTAGTAATCATTTAGTAGGAGGTTGTTTAATTTCCATGTGTTTGTGTAGAAATATGAGTTTCTCTTAGGGTCAATTTCTACTTTTATTACACTGTGATCTGAGAAGATACATGGTATGATTTCTATTTTTTTAAATTTCTTGATGTTTACTTTGTGTCCTAGGATATGGTCAATCTTAGAGAATGTCCCTCCCGTGAGCTGATGAGAAGAACATATATTCAGTGGATTTTGGGTAGAATGTCCTGTAAATGTCAGTCAGACCCAATTGTTCTAGAGTTTTAAGTCCATTATTTCTTTATTAATTTTCTGTTTGGAGGATCTGTCTTGTGCCGTCAGTGGGGTGTTGAAATCTCCAGTGATTATGGAGTTGCTGTTAATCAATTTGCTTAGATCCAGTAAGGTTTGCTTTATGAATCTGGGTGCACCTAAGTTGGGTGCATATATATCTAAAATTGTTATCTCTTCTTGTTGAACTGTGCCCTTCACCATTATATAATGACCCTTTTTGTCTTTCACTACTTTTGTTGGTTTAAAAACTAAATCGTCTGAAATTAGAACTGCCACGTATAAAACTATTAGAATTCTAGAGGAAAATGTTGAAAACACTCTCCTAGACATAGGCCTAGGCAAAGAGTTTATGAAGAAGTCCCCAAAGGCAATTACAGCAGCAACAAAAATAAATAAATGGGACATGATCAAACTACAGAGCTTCTGCACAGTCAAAGAAACAGTCATGAAAGTAAACAGACAACCTACAGAATGGGAGAAAATTTTTGCATCCTATGCATCCGATAAGGGACTGATAACTAGAATATACTTAGAACTCACAAAAATCAGCAAGAAAAAAGCAAATAATCCTATTAAAAAGTGAGCAAAGGACTTGAACAGAAACTTTTCTAAAGAAGACAGTAGAATGGCCAACAAACATATGAAAAAATACTCAACATCTCTAATCATCAGGGGAATGCAAATCAAAACCACAATGAGATATCACTTAACTCCAGTGGGAATGGCCTTTATCAAAAAGTCTCCAAACAATAAATGCTGGCGTGGATGTGGAGAGAGAGGAATACTCCTACACTGCTGGTGGGACTGCAAACTAGTTCAACCTCTGTGGAAAGCAATATGGAGATACCTTAAAGCGATACAAGTGAATCTACCATATGATCCAGCAATCCCATTGCTGGGCATCTACCCAAAAGATCCAATGACATTCTCCTAAAAAGACACCTGCACTCGAATGTTTATAACAGCACAATTCATAATTGCAAGGCTGTGGAAACAGCCCAAGTGCCCATCAATCCAAGAATGGATTAATAAAATGTGGTATATGTATACCATGGAGTACTATTCAGCTCTAAGAAACAATGGTGACATAGCACATCTTATATTTTCCTGGTTAGAGCTGGAACCCATACTATTAAGTGAAGTTTCCCAAGAATGGAAAAACAAGCACCACATATACTCACCAGCAAACTGGTATTAACTGAGTAGCACCTAAGTGGACACATAGGTACTACAGTAATAGGGTATAGGGCAGGTGGGAGGGGAGACGGGTTGGGTATATACATACATAATGAGTGAGATGCGCACCATCTGGGGGATGGTCATGCTAGAAACTCAGACTTGTGGGGGGAGGGAGGGAAAGGACATTTATTGAAACCTTAAAACTATACCCTCATAATATGCCAAAATAAAAAAAAAAAAAATCAAAGATTTCACTTTTGCACTGAATCCTGAGGTCACAAGAGTGAAACACCATGGCACAGGGCCAAGTAATGCTACTACAGTGTACTTTGCTATAAAAACATTTTTAAAAGTGTTTTAACCATGAATTTCTTATCTAAACATGCAAAAATAAAAAATCAAATAGTTCCTGAAGTAATAACTAATATAAATAACTGCTGTCAGCCACCTGCAGCTCTCTCCAGTGCCCTGCTAACCATCACACACACAAAAGCTAAGTGTCCTTTCACAGTACAAAGTAATTCTCTGGTTTCCCCAAAAGCCAAGTGTATCAGGGAACACAATACAAAAGAGAGCAGTTGTAAGACTTGAGAAGATCCTGCCCATGACTCTTGCAACTCCAAAAGGAAAACAGGTGACTCCCCCAAAAGGGGGGTGAATGGCATCTTTTTCTGAGTTCCTTAAGTGGTATGAGTCATAGGAAGACTCCTGTAGATCCTTTGGATGGCAAGGAGGAATAAAGAATAGGAAAGAGTAGAAGTAAAACAGAAAACAATTTTTGAGAAAGGGCCAAACAGAGGAACCAAACACATAATTTTAAGAAAAAGGTTTTAATCAACTACAAACAATTTCCAAAAACAGGATCCAAAAAGAGAAAATGCAGAAAGGCCCTTTAAAAACAAACAACATTTTTAAAATATATATATACACACACACTAACTATATATCAGGTTTTAATTAAGTTGACTTCTGATCATAGACCTCTTTTTAAAAAAATCTTTCAATATCAAAATTTAGCCTGGGCAACCAGACTACTATTTATGGATTTTGAATTATTATTATTTTTTAATCGAAGGTACTCTTTCATATGAAACCAATAAGCCTTAAGCAACATTAGGACTTAATTAAGGACCCATGGGGTATCTCTAAAGAAGTTTACAGTAGTCTTTACAAGATCCAGAACCACACAAAAGACAGCTCAAAGACAGGAAAGTTTCACTAGCTGCAAATGCAGTGCAACTCATATGTGTCCATCCATATTCTCTAGGGTCCCAGCTTCTCAGCTGTCTACACACAAAGGCCAAAAAACCCCATATGTCCCCACAGACAGAAGACAGGAAATCAAAAGCTGCCCATGAAAGGAAAAAGGATCAATAAACAGGCACCCCCAAAAGTCAAAAGTCACACACATATCAAACCAAAGGGGATTGGATCCCTGATTCGGAATCGAACACAAGCTGTGGCAGTGAAAGCATGGAATCTTAACTACTGGACTGCAAGGTGGAGCAGGTGCCATTGTGAACCCTACATGGAATCCAAAGCAGGCAATTTGAGCTTACAAAGGATTTTAACTTTGTTTTAAGTCAGATTTGTGCTCGTTAGTTTTGTCAAGAGAATCTCTAAGACTACCCATGACACTATTATGTGTCTTTCTTTTTATATTATCTTCCCATAAATACAAATAAAGCAAATTGTTTAGAATAAGAAGGTCTCTAAAATCCTCTTTTTAAAATTTGGAGGTCTTTCTAATTTAAAGGATTAATCTTTTGGACACTGATTTATTTCCAATGCTGTTCTAACCTCAGCAATGACTCAATCCTATACTTCTGCATGGAAAGCCCAGGGTGTAATTTTTTAGGCTTAGAATAAGTTTTTACCATTAAAAAAAAAAAGATGTCTTCTAGAAAGGATGTAGATAAGGTGATTCCAAATATCCCCTCCACCCCCAAAAATTACTCTCAGAAGTAGGTTAAGATATCAGAAGACACTTGTTACAGGCAACAAGGGTTATGATGCCAAAAGTCTCTCATGGATGAGACTTTTACCCCCACCCCCACCCCCCAAGAGCTTGACACATTTGGAACAAAAAGTATGTTGCTTAAAATCTCACGTCTCAGGTCCCCAGCCATTTTCAGACTGGCCACCTGATGTGATCCACAAATTATGCCTCCTGGATCACAGAGACCAAAAAAAGTGCTCCCACTTGGTCAAGACATAAAACAAAAAGAGAGGGAAATTCATCCAAGTTTTATTTTGAGGGACCACAGCAAAATTCATCTTAGTAGACATTGGTCTAGTCAGAACCACAAAACTGACTAGTCTGCAGGGCCAGCTTGAACAATGGGTTTATAGGGGGTTTAGGCCCATGTTCTACCCTATGGTACCCGTCTTTATTACATAACAATGTAGAAAGACAAAGATGAAAAGACTATTTCTGAGAGGAGAGGGATAAAAAAATATGAATATTTATACCAAAAGTACCCCAAAGGACACCAGAGTCACTATATACAAGAATAGTCACATAAATCTCTTTCTTCCATTAATCAAAATCTTGCAGAGCAAAAAGAGACAGTGACTTTTATTATCTTCTCCACCAGATTCCACAGAGAGAGGCTGCAAGCCCAGCTGGTAAGAAATATCGTTTTGCCAGCTTTTCAGGTGCTAGGCTCCCTTAACTGTGGCTTTCAGAAAAGTGGAGCTTTGGTAATGTGCTCACTAAGCAAAAAACTTTAGGGGAGAAGGGAAAATTCTCCATATGCCTCTGAAGTTTCACTGAGAAATGAACTTTCAAAACATTATTTGGAGAAAAGGCATACAAATTTATTTTAATGTGCATATAATGGGGAATCAATTGGAGAGTGATTACCCAATAACCCAATGATGGTTATATATGCCCCTTTTCTAAGGGGAAAGGGAGATGGGGAAGTGTGGATTATTTTAGGTGGGTAGTAAATAATTTTTAGGGGAACTCAATGGGCTTGAAGAACATACAATGGCCTGGAAAAAGTCTATTGAGCCTGCAGAGCAGACTATGATTTGTAACAAAAGTCTGCTCAGTTGTATGGACAGGCTTTAGTCTTTCTTCCTGTGATATGAGTTCAGCTAATAAAATCTCAAGGAAGGAACCAGAGGTATGTTTGGTTGTTTTTTGTTTTTGTTTTTTTTCTTGGCAAGTTCAGACTTTAGGCAGGTAATGGAACTTCAGAGAACAACTTCATACAATACTTGGGAAGAGACAAAGGATTGAGAAACAGGAAGGGGAGAAGATCAGAGAAAACTTGAGACTTCTTCTTCAGTTAAACATATGAAAGCACCATATTTGGGGTATTGGTTTATGAGCCCCAGTAGTATATACTTAACAATGGAATATTATGCAGCTATAAAAAATATCAAAGTACTAACACATGCTGCAAATAGGATAAACCTCAAAACCTTTATGCCAAGTTGAAGAAGCCAGAACAAAATGTTTTATATTGAATTAATCTTATTTATATAAATATGATAGATCCAGAATAGGAAAATCTATAGAGATAGAAAGTTTTTTAAGGTTTACAACGGGATGGTGTAGGTGGAAGGTGGAGAGGGATTACTCAGTAAGTACTGGCTATTTTATATGAGGTGTATAAAATAGTTTTGAAATTACCAAAATAGAGCTAGTGGTTACACAACATGGTGAATACACAAAATATTACTGAAATATATACTTTAAAATGGCGAATCTTATTACAAATATTTTAAAAACAATTAAGAAACAATGACTTGATTGCAGATTCCTCAAGGGAGAGTACATTTGTACCTCCTGCATAAGACCTTATCAGAGTGCTAAAACTGAGCAGCTGAACATAAATCCTTATTGACTGTAAAAAAAAGCCATAGTAAGCAGAGTCACTGGGACAAGGGCAACTTAAATTATGACTTGCTAAAGCAACAACAAAAATATATGGTAGCTATTTTTTCAAGTTGCCTATGCCTGTGAACTACAACTGTACATGCAAAAGCAAGAAGAGATTCTGAAAAGAATGCTGGGAACTTCTGTCTGTACTGGTGCTGCCCTCCAGATCCTTGTCAGTGGCTGTGGCTGTTCATCTGCAGTAGCAATCATTTGAGGAGTGCTAACTAGAAATTCTTGCTGCCACCTGGCACTGAATTCCTCCTAGGTTTTTCAGGTTTTCAAAAATTTCTGTAGGTCAGCAGATGTAGCAGTGCTCCTACTCCCAAGAAAGTAGTACCCCATTTTCAGAATGTCATGACCATGGCAGAAAATCATAAAATTAGAATGCACAAGTACCTATCCTGCCACCTAATGCAAAGCAAAATTGTTCCCTACAGCATAGTCTCAAATGCTTCGGTGCCATCTAGTTTTAAATCATTCAACCTCTACAGTTTTTTGTTGTTGTTGTTGTTTTTCTTTATTTTAGTTCCTGGTATGGCACTCAGTGATACAGAGTCTGCAACTTTGCTTTTCCAATGTTTATTGGAGATGACATACTTATCTAAGTCTGAATATCCTCATTTACATAGGTATAGGCTTCCAAGAAGGTGTGGGGACTCAATCTTTGCCAGCATTCCCTTAAGAGGACCTATGCATTATAGTAAAAGAAAGGAAGGAATTAAGGAAGGAAAGGAGGGAGGGAAGGGGGAAGGGACTAAGGGAAGAAGGGAGAGAAGGGGAGAAGAAAGAAAAGGAGAGGAGAGGAGGGGAGAGGGGAGGGGGAGGGGAGATGGGGGAGAGGGGGAGGAGAGAGGGGAGGGGAGAGAGGGGAGGAGAGGCAATGGAATAAATTGTTGTAAAGTGATTCTCAGTGGGACGATAGAACTAGGTTTCTGTCCCCATGAGGAGACAATATTCTAAATTGTGTGCATATTTAAGTAATCCCTTTATTCCTTACTGTTGCTATTTCAGTTAACAGGTTATACTAGGACTTCAGTATATCATTCTCCTAGGATGAATACTCAGTGTTTGGGGGCACTTAATTTCTTGAATCCATTTTAGTTACCAATATATTTCTCACTTGTTTAGATAAGTGTTGGAAAAACACCAGTCAATACTGATTTGTGGCTATTTGATATAAATAATATAAGAACTAGGCAGATTATATAAATGCAAGTCTGTTCAAAATAATATCAGTGTTAAAGTGCAACTGGTTTCTACTTATGGCATTAGATTCTAGAGATACAAAATGTATAACACATGATATTAATCCTTGTACTGTTCCCAGAGCACAGGGAAAAAAAAAATTGCTGTCTATAATACAAGGAGATTATCAGCAATTGACTAAAAGGCACTAGTGATAAGAAATCTGACTATCACTGCTGCTGTGAAGAGGTAAGATTAGGGGGTTCCAAATCAAAGAAGAACTGAGAGGATGATTAACTTTGCTAAGGTCAGAAGAAGGGGTGAGCCTTCTCCACTGTGTCTTCTCCCCAGCGGGGTTACAATTGGTTGATATGCAAATTAGTTTTTGCAACAGCTTGCTTCCTGGGCCATGTTTCTGTAAGAGGTGCTGCCTTTTTTTTTCTGCTCTTATATATTTTTCTCTATGTGGGGCTCATTACCCTTTCATTAGAGGTACTCATATCATCAAGATCCTGGATGATTTTGTTTTAGCTGTTAATTAAAGATTTTTTTTTGAGAGACAGAGGAGAATCACACACCCTAAGAAAGAACTCTTATCACAAAGTTGCAGACATAGTTTATTTTTGTTAAAAAAAAAAAAAAGCTTTAGAAAGTTTGGCTAAGTAGATTGCGTGTGGACAATGACAATCCAGCAAAGTCCTAGGCTTTTGAACTTCCTCTCCTACCCAATTCTCAGAGTCAAGTGGCAGTATACTAACTGTACCAGGGTCTTTGACCAGTTCTCCTTGCCATATGCTTGGTTTCTCCTGTCTGCCTCAGGGCACAGTTAATTGTATCTTCCCTGCACACATTTTCAACATCTTCTCTAGTGCTTTCTCTTTAGGATAACAATACTTTGTAAACATATTATTTCCCTCAATATAACTTCAAGCTTTTTTCTTCCTCTGGGGAACAGATAGTCATCTTTAGCATGCTCTTTCCTATACCATTTTTATTGTCTTTGGAAACATGGCAGAATATTTAATTACTCGTGTGGGAAAAATATCTGTCCCTTAGTCTTCCTACGTAGGGGGGGGGCAACCCTATGAGAGCTTATATATGATAAATGAAGTATTTTTTCAAACCAAAACATGGTTATTTATTCTTAGGTTAGAACCATTGCTATGAGAGGAAGTTATTATTATACCTAAGCATGAAATAGTAGGAAGCTTACTTTGTTACACTCTATTTTGTTTTCCTATATGATCTTTGGTTAATCTTCAATTATAGACTAGGTGAGTTTTTCATTCAGGGTTTGGAAAAATTATAATTGATGATTTTCAAATCCTGGTTGCTTTGAGTGCCTTTTGCTCTCCCTGCCCCCATAGCCTGAAATGTCTATTTCAACGAGCATTTGGCAAGAGCCTAAAAAACAAACAACACGAATCAAACCAGTCTGCCATTATTTTCTTCCTCAGAAACTTCACCAGACAAAATCCATTAAAATAGTTTATAGAATGTGTAGTCTATACAATGTAGGCTTCTTTGAGGCAAATTATTTTCTGAGCATATGCTTTCTCTTTCATAAAATGAAGAAAATAATTGCAGAATAGGATAAGTGTAAGCAAAGCACCCAGCACAGTGTCTCAGGCATAGCACTCAAAGACTTGGTAGCTGTTGTTTTAATATTATAATTTAAAGTTCTTCCCCATGTATATTAGTGGTTCATAACTAAACTAGGATAATGTGCCAAATAAGCTCTCAAGAGGGATCTGGGCCAGTTTGTTTTAACATTTTCATCACATTTTCTATAGCTGTTTAATGTTTATATAGAATTTTAAGACATGAAAAATTATGGATTTTTAGGGCTAGTTACCATATTCCATTTAGTGTTATTGTTTTCATTTAGTAATTTCCCTACAATCAATCTTCAACAACAGGTTATAAAATACCCTGGAACACATATGT
The DNA here is from genome assembly GCF_040939455.1 of Microcebus murinus. Lineage (NCBI taxonomy): Eukaryota > Metazoa > Chordata > Mammalia > Primates > Cheirogaleidae > Microcebus > Microcebus murinus. The sequence goes on from NC_134116.1 coordinate 55,309,581, forward strand.
TGTCTTCTCTGTTATGTACACCTCAAAATCATAGAAAGACTTCTTACTGTATTGAATTAAAATAAATAAAACATCAAAATTAATTTTATCACACACACGGTCAGATTGGTCAAATCAAAGATTATGTAGAACACCTATATGGAAATAAAAATTGTACTGTTTAGGTTGAAGTAGGAGCGGTTTATTTACCTTCTAAACCATTTAATCTCACTCTCCTTTGAAGAAAACTCTATTTTTTAATATGACTATGCTGTACTTTGGAAGGTGAATACACTGAATCTGTTTAAAGAAAGAATTAGTCACCTCTTTCCCCAAAACTTTAATTTTGACAAATCTCTGCTTGAGTACAAATTGCACTAATTCTTCATATTAACTTGTTAAGATTTTGTTACTATATTCTCTTTTTTCCCCCCAAATATACATTCTTCCATAGTATCCCCCAACTTCCTATGGTCACAATCAACAAACTTAGATATATTTTGAACAGAAACATCTTCCCAAGACTATTAGTTCTGGCTGAAGAAGCTGCTTCGTTTGAAGTTGCCTGCCTCCTGCCACTTCAAATAATAATCAACTATCAAAAGATGCCCTCCAGGAATGTCACAGAGATGAACAGCAGCTAGACGTAAAGAAAGCTTTCAGTACCCTTGGAACAGACCTGAATTTTCCTCATAGACTGATGACTCATTACCATTACAGATTTGAATAAATCATGAATTCTGCTTCTTGAGATGAAGGTTGTTGCTATGCCTGCAGAGTCCATAATCAAGGTAGTTTCTACATAATATAGGAAAGAGAAAAAATATATTACTTTTGCTTCAATTAGCAAAATATTTAAAGTCCATGCTTGGAAGGATTGTTTTTTGCTTAAAATATCAACATAATAGCTTCCATGCTCCTTTTTGTTTGGTGTGTCGAAAAAGAAACAATTTTCAAGAAAAGGTATTGTTTTTCCTCAGTGGACTTGCAAAAGACACATCAGAGTAGCTTCCGGGTATGTTATAGAAATGCATAAGAACTATAAAAAATAATTGAAACTTGCAGAGTGATTTTCAGAGTTTTATTCACTGCTGAATTTTGCAAACTTGGTCTTAGCTCTACTGGAACTTAAAGAACTAAACAATTTCCCAGGATTTCTCAAGGTCATCTTTGTTTCCAAGATCTTTCAACCACAATCTAGGGGAAAAATAATAATAAGCTCTTAATGATTTGTTTAGTCTAGTGGTTCCTAACCTGGCTATACATTAGAATCACCTGGGGAGTTTTAAAAACTAATGCTGCCTAGGCCCCACCTGCAGAGCATTTGATTTAAGGCCCAGGCATTAGTATTTTTTAAAGATTCTCCAAGGTCAGCCTAAAGCACAGCCAGGATTAAGAAACATTTAGCTAGTAAACATCCTAGAAGACTTTTACTCATCACCTGAGAATGAATTTCAACCTATCACACTTGTTGTCATTTGGGGACTAAACTAATATCATAAATCAATTATGTATCAAGTACATCTTAATTTAGAAAGCCTCAGGAAATAAACTTTGGCTTTATAGACACTGGTGATGGATCCGTCTTTATGACAGTCTCTGCCTGCCCCAACCTTCTATCTGAAGTCATTACACCCCTCTACTTGGAGTCTTAACCATTACCAAAAACTGCTGTTTTGGGTAGGAAATATATTAGCTATCAACTCTCACCATGCAAAGGCATGGAATTAGTCTCATTGATGTTGACCTAATACATTGCCTCTGAATTTTTAATTGTTTTTAAATTTTAAATTATAATTGCCACATAATAGTTGTATGTATTCACAGGGTACATGTGATGTTTTGATACAGTCATACAATGTGTAATAATCAAATCAGAGTAATTGAGGTTTCCATCACCTCAAACATTTATCATTTCTTTGTGTTAGAAACATTCCTATTCCACTCTTAGTTATTTTAAAGTATACCACAACTTAATATTGACTATAGTCACTTCCTTTAACTCCATTAGAATATGGTACTTTTCTTACATAATACTCTAATTCTCTTCCCTCCCCCTGTTTGTCTCCTACTAGCTCCATACAAAAGATCCTTCATCTCATCACCGTAGTCTCTAGTGAGTGCCTTGTTAATGAACAGATTCCCCAGAACTGATTTCACAGCGTCCACATAGCCTACTGCACCAATTCTTGCTATCATGGTCCTATCTGGATTATCACTTGTCTGAAGGATACTTGAGATAACCATGCCTCTGGGACATTTATGAATAACTTGAACTTTCTAGAGGTTCCTCAGCTGAGTAATTTTTTTCCTCCAGCCTTTGATTTACCATCTTGGCTTTCTTGCTTCCCACATCACTGTGTTTTTCTGAGATGCTGTTTTACCTTATACTTTATCAAAAATCTAAAGTTCTGTAATGTTGGTTTTCATGAATAGTAGTTACCCTTTAATTCTTTTCTCATTTTTACTTATATTTACAAATCTATGTATTTATTTCTTTGCCTACTATCCACTTGATGTAGATTTCAAAATGTACCATATGTGCTGACAACCTGTAATTTTAGAATCTTAAGAAAAATGAGAGTTTCCAAACAAAAGAAAAAGCCTAGCAAAGGCAACACTCTGGAGATCAGACATGGTTAATCATTAAGTCTAAGCCTGGGGCATTCCAAATGCCTTTCAGCAATTTGTTTTTCCCTGTATAAACTTAATTGAACTTGCAAAATATTTTGCTTCTAAATTATATACTAGATCCAATTATGTAATATTTATATCATTGGGCTCTAAATGGGAATTAAAGGAAAGCAAAGCAAAGGCATGAATCTCAGGATGTAGCTCTACTTCTGAATTTTGAGAAATACATTTTTTGAGTGATAATATGTATTTTTATTCTGTATACTATATACATATACGAAAAATTTTTGGTATAAGATTCTTAATAGGAACGTTTCAAATTTCTTTTCTCCTTCCTACTTGCCATTATTTGACTTCTCCTCCCCCATATAATCATCCTGTTGTTATCCCAAGACTTACTCAGTCTTAGAGTGATAAATTCTGAAGGATTTGCTCTGTAGTAGAATTTTTACAAGAAGTCATATTGGTCAGCTACAGGTCCTGAGAATGAGATGGCTGGTACCTGTAATGACGTGGTAAATGAAAAGACAAGCTTTGAATTAGAGCATGGATTAGAAGAGCTTTAGTACGTACACCGCACTCTTCTCTGTTTTGCTTTTAGCTTCTGTCTCTTTCTGTTTTCTGTGACAGAGGTGAGTTTTTTGAAATTTTATAGTAAGGAAGATTGGAATGTTTGAAGATGAGGTACAGGAAGAGAACTGGAAGGTTCTTCTCATTGCCTCCCTACCAGTTATATTAACACCATATGATGAGTATTTTTATTAAGGGGAGTTACTTTCAAAAAGATGGAAACTAAGGTACATTATAGACTTAATTTAAGTTCAGTTGTTCTTACAGCAATATTAAAGTAGAAAATTAAAAAATATTTCCTATAGATAAAAATGTATTTGAAAACCCAGAATTATCAAGATAAGTTGATGAGTTTCAATAAGAATGATATGATACTCATTATAATGATGGCCTACCATGAACTCTGTACATGTAATTTGATATATAATAGTTTTATATTATGATGACTATGCCTCTCTTTTTCCCTGGAGTTCAATATTCCACTCTTCTTTCAAAATAAATTCCTTATACATATGTATTCAAATGACAGATTGTTGCTGCATAAAGTTCTACCTCCTAGATATATCTAAAGTACAAATCCTTCATACCATGCATAATGTTATGGTGTCAAAATGACTCAGCATAAGGAAAACAACACTGCAAAAATTAACCAACTGTGAATAAAAAGAAATAGAGAAGGTATACATTTTCATTAATTTCTATGCATAGGGAACTTTAGTTTCATGTGATATATTGAACATAACCCTTGACCTCCACTATCTCCTATAAACTCACCAAAATGAAAATAAAGGATTCAAACAGAAAAATCCACAAAGCAAAAGAGAATAGGAGAGAAGATGACAGCAGATGAGAAATGTCAACCAAATTTTGAAAGATGAAAAACAGATTTACAGTATAACTAACTCAGCAGATGGGGAAAAGCTGAAAGCTAAGTGCCTGTAGGCTGGTGAGTGTCTAGAAGCTGGCACAGAATATTTCAGAATGCAGAGCTGAAGAATAGCCTAAGTGGTTGAATGCCCATATTCACTTTGTGCAGAGAACTCAAACTGCCTGGACAAAGCTCTAAATACACCTGCAGGTCTGTTTTCCTCTGAGCTTGAATCAGAGGATCTCTGAACATAAATATACCAGGGACAGTTAAGGAAAGCTGCATCCTAATCAATTTTACTCCAGTCACTTTTCCACATTTGACTCCTAGAAAGCTAGTGGACAGGCTTATATCTAAAAGGAATAATTAAAAAAAAAAAAAAAAGATTTCTCTCTCAGAGAAAGAACTGCAACTGTTGAAATGTTTCATTAACAAAATCTTTAGGTCTCTCTGTTTGATCTCTAGCAGATTCATGGTCTCCAAAGATGTCCAGTTCCTTATCCCTGGATACTATCAATGTTACCTTATATGGAAAAAGGGACTTTTCAGATGTGATTAATTGGGATAAGAAAAGTATCATGTATTACCCAGGTGGGCCCAATCTAATCACATGACATGTGTCTTCAAGAGCAGATAACCTTTCCTGGATGTAAACAGTGGGAGATATGATTCTGGCAAATGATGAGAATGAATTTAACCTACTCATGGGTTGCTAGATTTGAAGATGTAAAAAGAGGACTAGAAGTTAAATAATGTTTATGGCCTCTTTGTAGAAGGCAGAAAACGGAAGCAAATGGATTCTCCCCAGAAGGTATCATAGCCCTGCCAGCACTGTGATTTTAGTCTTTAGTCCTGTGCTGAATTTTTCATCACTAGAATTATACAATAATAAATTTGTGTTGTTTAAGCCACTAAGTTTGAGGCTATTTGTTATGGCAGCAATAGGAGATTAATACATCTCTTTTCCTAATACATTACAATCCATCACCAGCCTTGCCCATGCCTAGACCCAAAGTCTTGAAAGAAAGCTCTGGATCAGTAGGCATTTAAGGATAACTTTTCACATGAAGGACAAAGAGCAAAATGAACAGAGGAAAGATATACTGAGGTAATTGAAACAAAGAAGAATAAAACTTAAAGAAAGAAGAACTGTAATTACTGTACTCAGGTAGGAGACTATTTTGCACCCATGTTGTAAAAACAGAATGTTTAAACAAAATGAAATTTATCTTAAAAACCATAAATTTTTAAGACTTCTTAAAAATTAATACTTGAGAATTAGAAGAAATATGTATGTGTGTATATATATACATATATATATTATATTTGTATGTGATAAAGTTGAAGAAATCTCAGAATGCAGAAGTCCAAGAAATTGAATGTAGAGAAGACAAACAGAGGATTAATCAAGGAGCTCCATTTTTCTCTAATCCATTACCCTATTCAGTGAGAAAAGCTCCAGAAAGAAAGTAAGAGAAAATAAGAGAGAGAAATTATTAAAGAAATATTAAATTTAAAATAACATTACTTCCTAGATTGAAAGGGTTTATTGAGAACCCAGCAGCATAATTAATGAAAAAAAGAGCACCCCATATCAAAGCATACCATCAAGAAATTTACAAATAATCGATTATGAAAAGGCAATTTTGAGGACAACCATAGGAAAGAAAGTGTATACTATACACTAACTCAAACATACAATATATAGTTTTAAATAGCAAAAAACTATAAGATATTGGAACACTGTTTTCAAAATTTGGAGGTAATATTTATTCCATGCTAGCATGCTATATATACCAAGTTAAACTTTCAAGCATATGTGAAGCTAAAATTGAAAACAATTCATATATATATATATATATATATTTATATTTTAAAACTTTTCCTATTCATCTTTTCTTAAGAAGAAACCATGTGGCCAGGCATGGTGGCTCATGCCTTAATCCTAGCACTCTGGGAGGCTGAGGAGGGAGGATCGCTGGAGCTCAGGAGTTCGAGACCAGCCTGAGCGACCCTGTCTCTACTAAAAACAGAAAAAAAAAAATAGCCAGTCAACTGAAAATAGAAACAAAATTAGCCAGGCATGGTGGCTCATGCCTGTAGTGCCAGTTACTCAGGAGGATGAGACAGGAGGATCACTTGAGCTCAGGAGTTTAATGTTGCTGTGAGCTAGGCTGACACCATGGCACTCACTGTAGCCCAGACAACAAAGTGAGCCTCTGTCTCAAAAAAAAGAAGAAGAAGAAACCATGTGATATTCTTTATATAAAAAAAATATGGTAATAAAATATAGTGTAATAACAATATGGGAGGATGAAAGTCATTCCAGGGTGACAGCTGTGCAGCAGACCTAGAAAGCAACTCGTTCAGATAGGAGAAAGATGAAAAATTATCTAGAACGGATATAGCCAAGACAATAAGAAATTTATATATTATGCAATATTTTCAATGTATTGAATAGAGATTAATACTTCTCTTGTAGAGTTTTGGGCCGAACACTGATAGTGACAAAGAAAATGAAGTAAATAAGAATGACAATTATTGCCTCCGGGGTCAAGAGAAAATTGTTTGAAAAAGCAAATGTAATCATAGTGCATTGCATGACTTAGCACTGAATAATATTATTATTGTGCTAATGAAAACACTAAATATAGCTTTAAATAAAATTGATATCATTATATAAGGAGCTTAGGAGGAAGGGAAGTGTGTGCAGGTATATAAGGATGTATGTACATATAAAGTGCATGTGTGCTCACTGAGTAGTAGGAGAGGGTGGGTTCAAGAAATAAATACATAGCTTTTATAGAAGGAAATCAGTAGATAATATATTTTTAAAAAACTACAACATGGCTAAATAAGTATACTACTTAGAAATCTTCAAATAAATTTTATAAATAAAAATAGCTAAAAAAGTTTAAAGTGCTTCTGAATTTCCCACAGGGTGATGGACACAGGGAAAAGGAGGGTTGATCAGAATACTGCTTTTTCTCCTTTGGGCCTATCAAAATATTGGGATTTTATTACTCCATAGAACAAATATTGTATAAAAAAATGTTCTGAATAAAAAAATGTGGTAAGAGTAGTAATTAAAACAATATGGTATTGGCACAAAAACAGGAATATTGACCAGTGGAACAGATGTGAGAATCCTGATATAAAACCATCCTCATATAGCCATCTCATCTTTGACAAAGCAGACAAAAACATACGCTGGGGAAAAGAATCTCTCTTCAATAAATGGTGCTGGGAAAACTGGATAGCCACCTGTAGAAGGCTAAAACAGGACCCACACCTTTCACCTCTCACAAAAACCAACTCACGCTGGATAACAGACTTAAACCTAAGATATGAAACTATTAGAACTCTAGAGGAAAAAGTTGGAAACACTCTCCTAGACATCGGCCTGGGCAAAGAGTTTATGAAGAAGTCCCCAAAGGCAATCACAGCAGCAACAAAAATAAATAAATGGGACATGATCAAACTACAAAGCTTCTGCACAGCCAAAGAAATAGTCATGAAAGTAAACAGACAACCTACAGAATGGGAGAAAATTTTTGCATCATATGCATCCGATAAGGGACTGATAACTAGAATATACTTAGAACTCACGAAAATTAGGAAGAAAAAATCAAATAACCCCATTAAAAAGTGGGCAAAAGACATGAACAGAAATTTTTCTAAAGAAGACAGAAGAATGGCCAACAAACATATGAAGAAATGCTCAACATCTCTAATCATCAGGGAAATGCAAATCAAAACCACAATGAGATATCACTTAACCCCAGTGAGAATGGCCTTTATCAAAAAATCTCCAAACAATAAATGCTGGCGTGGTTGCGGAGAGAGAGGAACACTCCTACACTGCTGGTGGGACTGCAAACTAGTTCAACCTCTGTGGAAAGCAATATAGAGATACCTTAAAGCGATACAAGTGAATCTACCATTTGATCCAGCAATCCCATTGCTGGGCATCTACCCAAATGATCCAGTGACACTCTACAAAAAAGACACCTGCACTCGAATGTTTATAGCAGCACAATTCATAATTGCAAGGCTGTGGAAACAGCCCAAGTGCCCATCAATCCAAGAATGGATTAATAAAATGTGGTATATGTATACCATGGAGTACTATTCAGCTCTAAGAAACAATGGTGATATAGCACATCTTATATTTTCCTGGTTAGAGCTGGAACCCATACTATTAAGTGAAGTATCCCAAGAATGGAAAAACAAGCACCAGATATATTCTCCAAACTGGTATTAACTGAGTAGCACCTAAGTGGACACATAGGTACTACAGTAATAGGGTATTGGGCAGGTGGGAGGGGGGAGGGGGGAGGGGGGTGAGTATATACATACATAATGAGTGAGATGTGCACCATCTGGGGGATGGTCATGATGGAGACTCAGACTTTTGGGGGGAGGGGGGGAAATGGGCATTTATTGAAACCTTAAAATCTGTACCCCCATAATATGCCAAAATTAAAAAAAAATTAAAAAAAATGTGGTAAGAATAATCATGGATAATCATGATATGATTTTCCACTGAAAAGCCACTGTAATATGCTATATTTCAATATCAAGTAATTATAACTGAAAGAAGAATTTAGCAAGTAGAAACTGCTTTATAATCTACACATAGGTTATGAAATAATCAAATAGATAATATTAAACTATTCCTTCTCTCCTGCCAATGTAATTCTCTAAGCGTCTTCTGATAATAAATTAATATTGACTTTCAGATTCAATGATTTCATTACAATAGTCATTAATGTAATACTGAAATCCATCATGAAAATATAATCTTGATTTAGGTAAAGTATCTAAATTATACAATTAACCAAATTGCTCCGGAAAGTCAAATCATGCAGAGGGTGTCTGTTGCCATTCTTTCTTTTTGTAACAAACAGTTCATATCTTTACTTAATATGCTTCATCATGTTTTATTGATCTGACAAATATGGAGCCTTAACTGGACTTTTATATTATTTAAAAATCTTTACAAGCAGCATGATGAGGATTTTATTCACATTTTTAATTAAAGTGTCTCGTTACTGTATCCTGTGATTTTTCTATACATACAATCTCCTAATTTGCATAAGTAAAGAGATATGATGTTTCAAGCCTGTATTTAACTGAAAACATCCTAAGGTGCCTTTTTCTAAATAATTTGCTGATTGCAAGTCATTTGTCAATTATACTGTGAGAACGCCTGGGCAGAGAGAAGTTTAACAGTTATGAACATTCTGTATTCTGTCACTGGATTGCTGTGTGTGCATCTTGGAGGTTACTGCGACTCAAGATCCAGGCTTCTTTAGAAAAGTCCATACCATAGGCCACTACATTTAGATGACAATTTTTTTTTTCACTGTATTAAGGGATACCAACCTTTTGGTTACATAATTTGCCTTTGTACAGTTTAAGTTGAAGTTATGAGTGTGCCCATCACCCACATAATGTGCATTGATCCTCATTAGGTGTGAATGTCCCCATTCCCTCCTCCTCTCCCTGGCCTACTTGATTTGCATTAAGTTTTACTTTCCATATGTGCATGTAAGTGTTGATCAATTTGTTCTAATTTAGTACTGGGTATGTGTGGTGTTTTGTTTTGTTTTGTTTTGTTTTCCATTCTTGCAATACTTAGAAGAATGTTCTCTAGTTCCATCCAGGTTGTTACAAAAGGTATCAGCTCACCAGTTCTTTTATGGCTGAGTAGTACTTCATGGCTTACATTAACTACATTGAATTAATCCACTCATGTATTAAGTTGGATTAATATTGAGTTGGCACTGTGCTGTTTCCACATCTTTGTAAGTGTGAATTGTGCTACTATAAACATTCGAGTGCAGGTGTCTTTTTTTATAGAATGCTTTTTTTTTCCTTTGGGTATATACCCAATAGTGGAATTGCTGGATCAAATGGTAGGTCTACTTTTAGTTCTTTAAGGCTTCCCCATACTACTTTCCATACTACTTTAAAGAGGCTTTACTGGGTTGTGCTCCCACCAACAGCATACAACTGTTCCTTTCTCTCCATATCCATGCCAGCATCTGTTGTTTTGGGACTTTTGTAAGTTATTCTCACTGGAGGTATGTGACATTTCATTGTAGTTTTGATTTGCATTTTTCTGATTAGGGACATTTAGTATTTTTCATGTTTATTGGCCATTAGTGTATTATCTTTTGAAAAGCTTATGTTCATGTATTTTGCCCACTTTTTAATGGAATTTTTTTGATGTTTTCTTGCCGATTTGCTTCAGTTCTTTGTAGATCCTTGTCATTAGCCCTTTATTGGAAGTATAGCAGGCAAATGCTTTTTCCCATTCTGTAGGTTGTCTATTTGTCCCTTTGATTGTTTCATTAGCTATACAGAAGCTTTTTAATTTAAGGATGTCACACTTATTTATTTTCATTGTTGCTATGATTGGGGTCTTCTTCATAAATTCTTTGTCTAGGCCATATCTATAAGAGTCCTCTTCTAGAGTGATGAGAGGTGCAAATCCTGTTTCAGTTTTCTACATGCGGCTATACAATTTTCTCAGCACCATTTATTGAATAATGATTCTTTTTCCCAATGTATGTTTTTATCTGCTATGTCAAAGTTCAGAGGGCAATATGAGGCTATTATATCTGGGTTCTCTGTTCTGATCCTTTGGTCTGTGTCTCTGTTTCTATGCCAGTACCAGGCTGCTTTTGATACTATAGCCTTATAATATAGCTTAAAGTCTGGTGAGGTGATGCCCCATGATATGTTCTTTTTGCTCAAGGTTTCTTTGGCTCTTTGGGGTCTTTTCTGGTTCCATATGAAGCTTAGAATTTCACTGAAGAGATATAGGGTGTTTGAATGTATAAAAAAATACAAGCCAAGTATCTGCTGTCTCTAGGAAATAAATCTAACCCACAAGGACTCATTCAGACTCAAGGTGAAGGAATATAAAACAATATTCCATGCAAGTAGAAACAAAAAGAAAGCTGGTGTTGCCATTCTCTTATCAGATAACCTAGACTTCAAATCAACAAAAGTAAAGAAAGACAAAGATGGTCCTTTTATAATGGTGAAGGGAATAATTCAACAACAAGGCATAACAATCTTAAATATTTATACACCTAACAGAGGTGTGCCCAGATTTATAAAGTAAACTCTACTTGATCTAAACAAAATGATAAACAACAGCATCATAATAACTGGGGACTTCAACACCCCACTGACAGAAAGGGATAGATCCTCCAAGCAGAAAATAAACAAAGAAACAATAGACTTAAATGGGACTCTAGAACAAATGAGCCTAACAGACATCTACAGAACATTCTACCCCCTAACTACTGAATATATGTTCTTCTCATTAGCCCATGGAATATCCTCTAAGACTGATTACATGTTAGGCCACAAAAAATACCTCAACAAATTAAGAAAAATAGAAATTATAGCATGTATCTTCTCAGACCACAGTGGAATAAAATTACAAATCAATTCCAAAAGATGCCCCCAACTCTACACAAAGTCATGGAAATTAAACAACCTACTGCTAAATAGTCATTCAGTCAAGGAGGAAATTAAGATGGAAATCAAAAGATTCTTTGAACTAAATGACAAAGGGGACACAAGTTGCCAAAAATCTGTGGGATTGTGGAAAAGCAGTTCTAGGAAGAAAATTCATAGTCTTACATTCCTACATCCAAAAGACAGAAAGATCACAAATCAACAGTCTAATGAGTCATCTCAAGGAATTGGAAAAGGAAGAGCAAACCAATCTCAAACCTAGAACAAGAAAAGAAATAACTAAGGTCAGAGAAGAACTAAATGAAATTAGCTTCAAATAATTATACAGAAGATTAATAAGAGAAAAAGTTGGTTCTTTAGAAAGATAAACAAAATTGACAGGTCTCTCACTAGATTAACCAGGTTCAGAAGAGAAAGGACCCTAATAAACTCAATCTGAAATGAAAAAGGAGATATTATTATACAACGGATACCACAGAAGTACAAAATATCATCTCCCAATCCTATAAAAATCTCTATGCAGGTAATTATTTATTGATCAAGCCAGTGGTAGTATTTAAACAAGTCTTGTCCTTGAACAGTGATGTATACTTGAAATGTATCTTCCTGACTCACAGATTACTTATTTCTAAATGTGAATATCTACTTCACAAAATTTAGAAGGAGTTTTAGTAATATGAGTCTTAAATAAGTTATTCTGTATATTTTTACAATGAATTTCCACTTTAGAAGGTATAGATCTATCCTGGGTATTTTTCAATTCTGGTATACGTGCTATCATAATCACAAAAAATTTTCATTTGTTCAAAAACCAACAACACAGCAACAAAAACAACAACAAACAGTCATGCAGAAGGGTCACCTTTCATAGCTCTATTTTAGATATCAAACAAGTAAACATTCTCAGACAATGAAAAAGCCATTTGATTCCATATATAATCTTATAGTTCATTCAATTATGAATTATATTATATTTATAGAAACTAGTATTTAAGAAGTTGATTTGGGCACTCCAGAAAGGTCAACTCTCTTCCTCAAGGTATCAGAGGCAAGATTTGAATCCATGTCAGGATACATCAAATCCTTTAGAGGGGTTTATGCCTTAACCAGCATTGAGAATGCTACTGGATTCAACAAGAGATCTTTCTGGATGTCAGCCAGGCCACAATTTTTCCTCTCCTTGGAGAAAAATAGAAGTGATAAACTGTCTCTACTGAGAATGTTCCAGCCCAAGAGATATTTGATCTATGTTGTTTAAGAAAAATAAGTAATGGAAATATTTTCTTCTACTCAATATTATTCTCCAACTAAAATTTTGTTTGCCTGCTACTTTTGCATTTATTTTGAAGACTAAAAAAGTCATTCTTTTTAATGTTTCAAAAAAATGAAAATGTAGTAATTGGATGTCATCACCATCAAATATCTCTGTCTCCAAGATTACAAAGGAGGACAAGAAAATGCCCCTTTTCAAACGGTTACCACATAGTGACCATTAAGCTTGACTTTGGCAAACCTCTTTGCTAACCCCTTGAGTTTTGGAAGAATTCCAAAAAAAGCACTTGAAAATAACCTTTCAAATTATTTCTATTTATTAGTGTTCTGAAATTTCATCTCAATGCTTTGAAAAACTAAGCAATTAATAGCGAGATTTATAAAAAGGAAGGAGCCCTCCCTAATTTTGGCAAGGTCTCAAAACAGCATAGCCTAGTGTGTTAAGAATTACAGCAGGGGTCTAAGAAAATTAAGTTCGTTTAAACCATTACAAGTTATTATAGCATAAGTAATGTGGCCAAGTGTAGGCTTCCCATTAAGCTGACACATAGGGCTGTGCCAATTGTGCCCTGAACAAAGATGCCTGGCTGAGAGCCTGCAGGTGGGGGCAGAAATCTGTCCCTCACTAAGCTCAGTCCACTTTGGACTCTAAAACAGATTGCATCCTCTGGGAGGATAGATGCCTTTTTCTACTTGATCTACCAGTTAGGATGCCTTTTGGCAATGCATATAAAGACTTTGTATATGCTGGCAGTTAAGTCCTGCTTTAAATTTGGAGGAGTATGACAATAAATAAGAGTCAGAAATGGAGGAGGAATAGCCAATCAGGCTGCAAAGATATCTATAGAATTTGGCTCTGGCTTACTTTGGGAGAACATAACTCCAAAAATATTAGCAGCAGCAGTGGTTGGAAGTGTGAGTCTTAGGGAAGAGTGGCTAGGGTGGGAGTTTGTTTGTAGTTATGCCAGGCAAAAAGGGCTAATGGCAAAGTTAGGCAACCTGTGTGCAAGTGGAAATGTGGCTCTTCCCCACCCTAGCTCTGTGCTGGTTCTACTGCCCTCTGGATTAGCCACCCTTCATGCCTGAGTAAATAGTCATTTCTCGATTCTTGTCTTCTATACTTCTTTTAAACCACAATGGCCGTGACTTGCAATTACCAGGCCTTTTTATAGTTAAAATAAATTCTCAATTTATTCAATTATGCATAATACAAATACATATACTCATGAATGTGCATTGCACAAATATATATCATGTATGTGCACACATGTATGTATGTGCATGTATACATTTATATACATGTATGTTCATGTGTGTGCATATATGTATGCATGTGTTATAGATAGATGGATGGATGTGTGTGTGTGTGTGTGTGTGTGTGTGTGTGTGTGTGTGTGTTTTAGGCTTCTTCTTTTGGTCCAAGCAGCAAAACTAATGCTAGAGGAAATCATGCTGTAGTGGTGTTCTTTCGGTGTTAGTTGCGTGTAAAAGTTGTCTTTGAATCTAAAATTTACAAAATTTTAATTTAAGGTGAAAAACTGTAGACCTAAATTTCAATATGTTTATGTGTGTGTGCGTATATATATAGATATATACGCACACACACATAAAAGACATATATATATAAAAGACCAAAATGTTTCTATTATATTTATGAAGAAACAGATAATTTCCTCAGCAATGGAGAGGAAATTTATTGTCTAAAAAAAGGTACATACTAATGAAGATTCTATCTTAATCTTCTGTGGGAATTAACTACAGGTAATTACAATTACAGTAGACAAATAAAAGCAAATACTTGCGCCAACACTTTAGATTGGTAACAATGTCTATGCAAAGCCCCAAATTGGAGTCTCTTCTCATCTACCATAGTAGATGAAATATTAAAAGAACAAGAAATCCAACATATATAAGATACCAGGCTGAAATGTGATTCAATTTTATCAAAAGACATTGTTCATTTCATCTAATTGCGATTCTCTGAATGTAGTTTATACATGATTTTGTGAAATATCTACTGTAATATAAACTAGTTTGTTAATATAAAATATAATATATAATTTAAAGCAAAACTAGTTTATTTTATTTGGCAGGAAATTATATATTTACATTTTAACCTGAAGAAGAAACAATTTCAAATATCCTAGTAACACAAATATGTTCTATAAAAAATGTGATTTGTTTAACATATTTAGAAAACTTTCTGGATGAACCAAACAAATGTCTAAATATAGAAAATCATACCCAATCATGCATAAGTGAAATCTGCTACAATCATTCATGAATGTTAAATGTCAACCGTGATGTATATTTATACAGAAAAGGAAGAAAAGGTGGATCAGTGGCATTATGGATCAAAGTTTTTCAAAGTGACATTGATGTGTTTTGACAGAAGAGAGAATAGTAAAATATTTTAAGAAAGATTAAAAAATGAAAAAAAGAAGGAATTTGCACCACATTCTATGGGCAACAGCCGGAAGGTCAATACAGTTATTTATTCATGAGTAAGAATTATTTGTCAATTATGTAGAGCATTGCTTTCCAACCAGGGTGCCAAGGGACCCATGGGTGGCCCTGGAGGGAGAGTACTGTTTCCAAAAACCACCAGTCGGTTGTTTTAGCTAATCATGTAAAACAGAAATGACTAATTTTTGACAATCCAGTGGACACAATTTCTATTCACAGCTATCCCTTGGGTTGAATCTAATTTGAAGGTGAATGCAATTTCACCCTTTTTAATTAATCAAGAACATTAATAAATTTATAAAATGGAAGAATATAAATAAATTCTATAGCCAAAAATGATTTAAAGTTTTAGGAGTAAAGTATAATTATGATACTCATGACCCTCCAGAGTTCCACGGATAGCTTTTTGATGATAAAGGTAATATCCATAACTATTTACTGAGCCAAGAACACCACAGTATCAGAAAGAGAAGTTAAATATATCAAATACACATGCCTTTTTGTACCCAGTGCTAGATAGAATTTGGACAAAGAAGATTTAGTGAATCTAAGTAAGTTAATACTTACTTAGTAAACATATATTAGATACTTAAGAATATTAAAAGTTTTATTCATAAAAAATATTGAATGCTTACATTAAGCCAGATGCTGTTCAAATAACTATTTCTAAAATTAATCCATCCTCAAAAAAATCTTCTTGGTTTAATCTATGATATAGTGTAAGTACTATATTTACATATTTTGTAAATGAAGAAATTCAAATTTAGTGAGTTTCAATTACTTGCCATAAGTTTCTCAACAAGTAAGTAACAGTCATGGTATTTAAACCCTGACTTGACTTAAACCAAAGCCCATGATCTTACATACTATAATATAGTACAGAAATAGTGCCTAGTACAACTTTTAAAAGCATAATTGAGAAAAAGGACTACAGATTGAGAATGGAAACTTGTGTATATCTACTCAAAAAGAAAATGTCTACATTATGAAACATGATAACTAAATTTAGAGTTAATTAATTAAAAATAATTAGGAAAATAGTTTGCCTAAACACTTAACATTATTAAAATATGTTTTGGTTCAAGAAGGAACTTAGTTATTTTTGAAAAATTTAAAGTTGACAAATACAATGGCAGAAAATTGGATTTTAACAATATAAAACATGGCTGGACATTTTAGTTTATTTCCATTTACTTATTTTAGTTAGTAGGCTTTGTTTCAGTGTTGCCTTATGTTTGTTATTAGTGTCAATCTG
Source organism: Microcebus murinus (assembly GCF_040939455.1). Lineage (NCBI taxonomy): Eukaryota > Metazoa > Chordata > Mammalia > Primates > Cheirogaleidae > Microcebus > Microcebus murinus. The sequence goes on from NC_134116.1 coordinate 55,326,125, forward strand.
AGTAACTTTAGATCTGACAACAGTACAGCTGAAGTATCCTGTCATACTCAATAATAAAGTCATCCCATGTTGCAGAATTCCCATATAGATGCCCATGCATATGTCCAAGCATATGACAGTAGTTCACTTGTCATCACATCAGATAACCTTTCCAATTCTAAAAGCAGCTATTATTACTCCCTAGCTTGCATCTTTATGTATCTCTCACTGTTAAAATGACACCAAAGACCTATAAATAATTTCTAAATGATTCAGATAAGTCTATCAACTGATCCAACTTCCATTGTACTCTAAAAATAACCCCTTTGAGTCACATATCCAGAGCCATCAAGGAAAATGCAAACTCATTTTCCATGGTTATACAACTTACTGTGAGTATGTTGGTGTGGGAGGCAGGCAGGTTGAGAACATGAATTGCTTAAAATTATTCCCACCAAGGTGGTGTCAGAAGCAAAAGTGTCGTGTTGCTAAGAAGAAATGATAGACTCTCCTATCTGGTTATAAGAATGTAGCAATAACTAAATGAAACAAGTCAGTTCTCCAAATGCTTTTCTTTTTTGTTAAACATACATTATGACAGATTTAGATACTGATGAGATCCCTAAGCTGTAAAACCATCCAGTATGCTATCTGTTTTTACAGACCTCCTAGAAGCTTTATTGTCTTTTACTACCCAGGCAAAAGAAAGTGTTTCATTTTATCCATTCTTTGGACCAGTCAGGGTAAGCGACTATAGCTCTGACAAGGAACTCTGAAAGTGTAGATGCTTAAATTTCACAGAGCCTGCTGTATGATCCGTCACGATCAAAGCAGAGATTATCCAGCAATGCTTTTACTTAAGTCAAGTACTACTGTTTCTCTGTTGGTCTAACATGTTGTAGTTCCTGCGATATGCCAGGGAATTTATACCTCACAGGAGAACTGAAATTAAAAACAGAACCCCACATTCCTAATAGTAAAATACTCCAGGGCAAAAATCATTGGGAAAAAGGCATCAGTTTTTGAATGTCATAGTTCTTATTTGCACCCATGACATGGAGATAAAAACTACTTTTTTAATTTTGAGATATTGTCTTTGAAATGTTTTAGTAATTTCTTCTTCTGCATGTACTTACTCTTAAGAACCTTTTACGATCAGCATGTGTAGATCCCACCAAGTGACATACATGTCACTCATTGAAAATATGGTATAGATTCTTTTGGGAAAACTCAATTCCCAAGTTTACAATACCCAAAAACATGTAGATGGCTAGAATAGAATGGACTTTATTATAAAATAGTAATGTCTATACTATACAGATTCTGAAGGACATATATGGTGGAGGACCATCATATTGATTTACTAGTAATAAACTATTTCTGTTAGTAATAAACAGTTTTAGCTCTGTCTCAAAATTAATGAGATATGACACTATTCATTGTAAACAGTAAGCATCTCATCTATAAATAAGTTATTTTGTTCCTGTTTGCTTGTATTTATCAGTCAGCTAGAAGGCAATAAAGCAGGGCAAAGTAGCATATGTCATTGTGGTAGTCTGTAACTGGGAATAAACAAGGAGATATGAACAGGAAAGTTGAAATTTTAGATACTAAGAAGAAAATAAAAGAATCTGAAATTTTAATTATATGGATAATTTTTTAATTAATTTTGTGTTCTTTTCTTTTAACGTCTTTGATAGATTTTGGTATTAAAGTAATTTTGACTTCATGTAATAAGTTAGGAAATATTCCCTCTGCTTCTATCCTCTAAAAGGTGTTGTAAATAATTGGTATAATTTTTTCCTCAGTATTTGGTAGACTATAACAGAGAACACAGTCTGGTGCTTTTTGCTTTGGAAGGTTATTAATTATTGATTCAATTTCTTTATGAGATATAAGGCTACCATTGTTCCAATGTATCCACCAAAAAGCATGAGTTGGAAAATCAATTCCCAATGTAACAACATTGGGAAGTGAAACCTAAACAGAGCTGTTTAGGTAATGAGGTTTCCACCCCTATGAATGGATTAGTGACAATTATAAAAAGGGCTTCAGGCTGTGAATCCAATATCTTGCTAACCCTTGTGCACTCTCTTGCAATGTTATGACTTCTGCCATGTTATGATTCAAGAAGAAGGCTCTCTCCAGGTGGGCCCCTTGACTTTAAACTTTCTAGTCTCTACAACCATGAGCCAATATATTTCTGTTTATTGTAAATTACCTAGTAAGGTAACCTGATATAGCAACACAACATGAAAAAACAGACAACTCACGTAATGGGAGAAAATTTTCACAAGCTACACATCTGATAAAGGGCCAATAACTAGAATCTATTTAGAACTCAGGAAAATAAGGCAGAAAAAATCAAACAACCCCATCAAAAAATGGGCAAAGGACATGAACAGAAACTTTTCAAAAGAAGACAGAATAATGGCCAACAAACATATGAAAAAATGCTCAACATCTCTAATCATCAGGGAAATGCAAATCAAAGCCACAATGAGATATCATTTAACTCTAGTGAGAATGGCCTTTATCAAAAAGTCTCCAAACAATAAATGCTGGCGTGGATGTGGAGAAAGAGGAACACTCCTACACTGCTGGTGGGACTGCAAACTAGTTCAACCTCTTTGGAAAGCAATATGGAGATACCTCAAAGCAATACAAGTAGATCTACCATTTGATCCACCAATTCCACTACTGGGCATCTACCCAAAAGATCAAAAGTCAGTTTATGAAAAAGACACCTGCACTCGAATATTTATAGCAGCACAATTCACAATTGCAAAGCTGTAGAAACAACCCAAGGGCCCATCATTTCATGAGTGGATTAATAAAATGTGATATATGTATACCATGGAGATACTCAGCTTTAAGAAACAATGGTGATATAGCACCTCTTGTACATTCCTGGATAGAGCTGGAACCCATTCTACTAAGTGAAGTATCTCAAGAATGGAAAAACCAGCACCACATGTACTCACCAGCAAAGTGGTATTAACAGATCAACACCTAAGTGGACATATAGGAGTAACATTTATTGGGTGTCGGGAGGGTGGGGGGGGGAGGAGGAGATGGGTATATACAACCACTATGAGTAAGAGGTGCAACATTTGGGGGATGGGCACGCTTGAAGCTCTGACTCGAGGGGGTAGGGGGGCATGGGCCATATACGTAACCTTAACACTTGTGCCCCCATAATAAGCTAAAATTAAAAAAAAAAAGGAAATAGTTACCTAGGTCTGAGGTCTGCCCTCCTGCCTCCAATGAAGCTTTCCACGTTTGAAAAAGATTCACTCTGTGAAGAAGGTGGATTTTGCAGTTAGATATTTCCCCAAAATATTATTATGTAAAATTTCAAACATACAGCAAAGTTAAAAGAATTTTACAGTGGATACTTTGTTACTACCTAGATTGACCACTAATATTTTCCTATACTGGCTTTATCCATCCCTCACCTGTCCATTCCTCTGTCCATCCATGTGTCTATTGTCTTTTTTTGAAGTTGTACACATCAGTATATACTTCACTCCTAAGTGCTTTCCCTATACCTATCATTCTAGAGTTCAATATTCACTTATTGTTCTTTTGTTCCTTTGTTTGTTTTTTGAGACAGGGCCTCACTATGTCACCCAGGCTAGAGTGCTGTGGCATTAGCCTAGCTCACAGCAGCCTCAAACTCCTGGGCTCAAGCGATCCTCCTGCCTCAGCCTCCTGTGTAGCTGAGACTATAGGCATGCACCATCATGTCTGGGTAATTTTTTCTATATATTTTTAGTTGTCCAGCTAATTTCTTTCTATTTGTAGTAGAGATGGGGTCTTGCTCTTGCTCAGGCTGATCTCGAACTCCTGAGCTCAAACAATCCTCCTGTGTGGGCCTCCCAGAGTGCCAGGATTATAGGCGTGAGTCACCACCCCTGGTTCACTTATTGTTCTTTTTTTTCTTTTGAGGTAAAATATACATACAGTGAAATACATAAACATTAATTGTATGTTTTCTGAGTCTTGACAAATATAATCCCTGTTAAGATATAGACCACGCAAGATGATTTCTTCTTGTCCTTTCCTAGGCAATCCCTTTCCTTAACCTCCAGAGGCAACCACTGGTTTGATTTTTTTGCATCATTGATTAGTTTTGCCTGGTATAGAACTTCATGTAAATGGAATCATATAATATGAACTCTTTTGGGTAAGACTTCTTTTACTAAGCCTATTGTTTTGGAGGACCATCCATGGTGTTGCAAGTATTAGTAATTTGTTCCTTTTTATTGCTGGGTAGTACTCCATTGTGTGTTTCCAGTTTGTTTATCTATTCTTCTACTGATGGGCACTTGGGCTGTTTCCAGGTTCTGGCTATTGAAAATAAAACTACAAATGTTCTCGTACAAAAAAAAAAAAAAAAGAAATATGACAAGACCTATAGGAAAAAATAGATTGCCTATTTTTCCTAGAATGATCTTTGTCAGATTTTATCTTTTAAAGACTCAGCCAGTTTCATCTATTATTGGGTTATCAAATGTTGGAGCAGATTTGTTCATACCATTCCTTTATTATTTTGTAATGCTCATGGAATTTTTGGTGACATTCCCTCTTTCATTTCTGATATTAGTAATTTATATCCATTCTCTCTTTGTCTCAGTTATCCTGACTAGAGGCTTATCAATTTTGTTGCTCTTCTCAAAGAATCAAATACTGATGTATTGGTTTTTCTTTATTGATTTTCTGTTTTTAATTTTTACTCTAATTTTTATTATTTATTAGGTTACTAAGCATGAAATGTCCAATTTCCCCAAGTACTAAGTTTGACAGTTGATATCTCTGACATTTCATTTTGACACTTGTTTGATTTTTATTGTGAAGGTACATCCTCAGACTTTCAAATGTGTGGTTTGGCTTTTGATTATCTTTCAAAAACTTTTCTGGAGCAATTTTTGTGAAACCATGGATAAGCCAAAACGTTGTGTTATTTTTGAATATGAGTTCCATCACACAACCAATAGAGCACAGACAAAAAAATTATCAACAACATGTTTGGGAAGGATGCGGCTAGTGAAAGCACAATACGTAGATGAGTTGAAAAGTTCCATTCTGGTAATTTTCATCTTGAAAATAAGCCACATGGATGACCTGAGACCAGGGAGATAATGATGAGCTGAAAGCTGTAGTGAAAACAAATTCACCTCAATCTACCTCTTAAGTATAACAGTATGGCTGCAGTGGGCTGTAGTTGGGTTCCCTTTTCCCAGGATAGTTAGGCTCTGGTAAAACCCCAGTTGTTTAGGCTCTGGTTAGTTTCCCTGGAGGAGAGACCTTATTAAGAAGAACAGAATGATCTGGCATATTTTAAAATAGTTTCTTTCCCTCTACTAGTGGAAGAAACAGGAGGGAATTTTTCTCAAATATTCACTTTGAGAACCTGGCAGAGCTCCAGGAGGTAAGAATCACAAAGTGGTGGGGGCCCCTAATAACTGGGTTCCCCTGGATCCTTTAGTTCTTAAACTTGTGTAATTTGCCAATTATTATTCTGATTTCCCTACTCTGGCAGTGATTCACTGGCAATGGCAATGGCAATGGCAATGGCAATGGCAATGGCAATGGAGGTTTTAGCTCATTAATTTCTGCTTTAGTAAGCTGTGATTCTCTATATTTGCCTGTTGGTCTCCCCAACTTTGGGGGCAGTGGTTTACCCTATGACTTCACTTTTCTTACAGATCTAAGAAGAGTTATTGACTTTTTGATTGTTTATCTTTTTACTTGATGTTAGGATTAAGTGGTGACTTTCAAGCTTCTTATATGCCAAACTGAAAACTAGAAGTCTAAAATATCTTTTTCAAAATCTAACCTAGGGATGGAGTTTGAACATACTAATATTTATTAAGAGGCAAATGTTAGCGAGACACTATGCTAACCATCTGAGTACTTTAATAGATAATCATAATTAATTCTTACAACAACACTATAAGGTGTTCTTAGCTTCATTTTACAGATAAAAACATTAAAATTCAGAAAAGTTAAACATCTTGCCAACAGTTTCTCAGATATTAAATGCCAAAACCAGGATTGGAATCATGGTCAACGCAACACTAGTGCTATGTTTCTTACACTATGGGAAAGCAAGAGGGAGGGTATGAATGACAGGGAGGAAGGGAGCGAGTGGGAGGAGGATCCATGTAGTGAGGAACAGCAAAATCTGAGATAGAATGAGGGAGAAGGAGAGGAAGACTACTTACATATGCTCTTTTATATTTTTTTTTCTTCCAGTTGTTGATCCTATTCTGTAAAGATAAAGGTAAGATTATAGGCCAAAATCATCTGAAGATAAAGGCCAAAATCATCTGAATGCATTTGAAATTGGTTTACAGTGCACATATTCGGATAGGGCTAAGTAAAATATGTCACCTGGTGAGAATCAACTTGTCATGATTAGTTCTAGAGAGCTGGAAAACTTCAAAATCTTTTTCCTCACTACATGTGAGAGAACAAAGAGGCATTTCATATCTTGAATTAGAAATGCTGTTGTCCCAGTGATATATAATCTTATCAACAGGAATGAAGATGAGAGTAGGTGGCTGTCCTCTATGCCTGGCTGGTTTAACGTTGAACAGAGGTGGTGTTTTATCACCACTCTAAGAAGGTGTCATCATCTAGGTATATAAGAATTACTCAGATAAAGTCACGTCCAGTTAAGGCCAGGAAGCTTGTGCATTCTATAAATCAATGAGTGAGTCCTTACTACTCCTTTAGCTTCTGCAATGTGATCCTTGGTAAGTTGAAAAAAATTAAAAGCAATATACCTAGGTGAAATGAAAGGAGACAGTTGACTGATGATACTGGCTCTAGTTCTCACCAATAAATTTTATCCTGAGTTATTTCATATTGCTTTTTCTCCCCATGTGTATTTATTGATAGTTACATACAACCATTGCTCTGATTATCATCAAAGCATTAAATGCATTAAGAAACTTATCTCAGACCAATGAGGTTTCTAAAGGTTGAAATAAATCTATTTAAGGAAAAAAAAACTAACATTTTTGAACTTAAATTCCTGCTGTCAAAGCATTGATAACAAGTAGAATTATACTTCACTTTTATTTGCATAAGAGCAGTAGTCGTTATTATTCCAATAAAGAACCACTTATTTAGGTAGGAAATTGAATACCAAAGGAATAAAGAAATGGGAGTCACTATACAATTTGTTTGGTTAAAGAATAAACAAATAATTTATTTGAGTAGAGTGGACCAGCACTTGTTTAAAATTGGTATTTAAAAGAAATTAAGTGAATATTAAACTACCTTTTATTTATATACAAATGTATTGCTTTTCTCCTCCATTATTTAGACCAAGGTTTCACAACATTTCTTTTTACAACAGCATAGCTAAGTAAACAATGAACAATAGTTAATAGAACATGGAAGTTAGTAGTAAAAATGACCTAACAATCTATATTTCTATCCATTAAGCACAGACTGATGTATAAGATATTTTAGCATTTATCATTTAGTAGCTGTGAATATTTTCAGGAGATGTAATTTTCTTTGTTTACCTGTAATAGTTGTTCTTTAATCCTGATAGTATTTAGTGGCAGAAATGTTTTCTGAAGCCTCAGTAAAAAGTTATCTTCCATGTTAACCCACTTGTATTAGTTTGTTAGGGTTGCCATTCAAAATACCACAGACTGGTTGATATTTTAAAATTCAGAAAATGAAATTAAAACTTGAAACTAGAAATGCTTACAAACTAGAAATGCATTTTAACACAGTTCTGGAGGCTAGAAGTCCAAGATGCAGGTCTCAGCGGGTTTGGCTTCCCCTGAGTCAGCTTTTATTGCAGACTGCTGCCTCTTTACTGTTTCCTCATATGGCCTTTCCTCTGTGCCTGAGCATACCTGGTGCCTCTCCATGTGCCCTAATCTCCTCTTTTTATAATGACACCCCTCAGATTGGATTAGGGTCAACTCAAGATTATTGTGGGTATAGAGATTTAGAGTCAATCAAGGTGTCCATCACTGTCTGAATGGATCAGTAAAGTGTAATCAATACACATGATGGAATTTATGTATTAGAAGGATAAGTATCAAAGAATAAAACAAATAAAATGAGCCCAGATAAGAACTGTAGAATCAACTCAAACCTCTGCACTAAAATATAAAAGGAAAGAGAATTTCCAAGACACCCTCCTGTAGAACTGGATTTATACTTGTGTAAACTTCTTTCCAATAACATATAAAGATTTTGGGAATCCAAATATTATCTCTAAAAGAACTTTAAATAAAATAGTGAACCCCATGACCTTCTGGAAATAAATAGTATTGATAAATGAGTTTGGATTCTTCTAATTTATATTATCAAAACTTCTATATGATTGCACATGCAAGCCAAGTGTTCTTTATCAACACTCAGGTTTTGACTATTTTGTGACAAAAGGCACTGAATCTTATTTTTGACATAATTTCTTTATCAAATAAGAGATAACTTTTTATTGCAACATATTATGGTGGTACAAATATTTTTGTTTACTTGAATCATTTTTACAATGCTTGAGTCATGATTGTAAGTGTGCTTGTCACCCAGATAGTGTTTACTGTACACTTTAGGTAGGTTTACACCCATCCCTTCTCCCTCCTGCCCCCTGCTTGATTTCTATTGAGTTTTACTCCCCTTTACACACATGTGCTCACCAGTTACTTCCAATTTAATAGTGAGTACATGCAATATTTATTTTTCTATTATTTAGATACTTCACTTAGGATAATAGTCTCCAGTTCCATCAAATTGTTGCAAAAGGCACTGAGTCATTCTTTTTCATGGCTGAGTAGTATTCTGTGGTATGAATATACCACATTTTGGTAATCTACTCACGAATTGATGGGCATTTGAGTGGATTTCACATCTTTTCAATTGTAAATTGTGTTGCAGTGAACATTCAAGTAAAATACATGCAGATATTTTTTTCATAAAATGAATTCTTTTCCTTTGAGTAAATACCCAGTAGTAGTATTGCTGGTTCAAATGGTAGGTCTACTTTTAGTTCTTTCAGGTATCTCTGTATTGTTTGCCATAGAAGTTGTAATAATTTGCAGTCCCACTACATGTGTAGAAGTGTTCTTTTCTCTCTGCATCCATGCCAATATCTATCATCTTTGTATTTTTTAATAAAAGCCATTATAACTAGGGTAAGGTTATATCTCATTGTGGTTTTAATTTACATTTTTAATTTATATTTGCCTGATGATTAGTGATATTGAGCATTTTTTCATATGTTTATTGTCAATTTGTCTATCTATTTTTGAAAAGCTTCTGTTCATGTCTTTTGCCCACCTTTTGATGGGGTGGTTTAATTTTTTCTTGCTCATTTGTTTGAGTTCTTTGTAGATTCTGGTTATTAGTCCTTTACTGGATGTATAGCTTGCATATATTTTCTCCCATTCTGTAGGTTGTCTGTTTGCTCTGTTGATTATTTACATAGCTGTGCAGAAGGTTTTTAATTTAATTAAGTCCCTTTTATTTATTTTTTATTACTGCTGTGATTGCCATTGGGGTCTTCCTCAGAAATTCTTTGCCTTGGCTGATATCTATGAGTTTTTCCAACATTTTCTTTTAGTATTCTTAAGGTTTCATGTCTTAGGTTTAAGGAAGTTATACATATTGAATTAATTTTTGTGAGTGGTGAAAGACATGAATACTATTTCACTCTTCTGCATGTGGCTACTCAATTTTTCCAGCACCATTTACTAAATAGGGATTCTCTCCCCCAGTGTATATTATTGTATGCTTTGTCAAAGGTCAGTTGGCTGTTTGTGGATGGTTTCGTATCTGAGGTTTATGTTCTGTTCCATTGGTCTATATCTCTATTTCTGTGCTATTACTATACTGTTGTGGTTGTTATAGGCTTGTAGTATAGTTTGAAGTTTGGTAATGTGATGCCTCCAAATTTGTTTCTTTTGAATAAGATTGCTTTTGCTGTTCAGGCTCTTTTCTGGTTCCAAATAAAGCACAGAATTATTTTTTTTTTAGATCTGTGAAATATTATGTTAGTATTTTGATGGAGATTGCATTGAACCTGTAAATCACATTGGATAGTATGGATATTTTAATAATGTTTATTCTACTCATCCATAAGCATTCTATGTTTTTTCATTTATCTGTGTCATATGCAGTTTCTTTCCTCAGTGTTTCATAGTCCTTTTAGTAGAGATTTTTCACCTCCTTGTTTAAGTATATTTCTAGGTATTTTACTCTCTTTTAGCTATTGTGAATAATCATGAGTCTAACAGAGCTAAATAAAATCAAACACAAGAAAATAATACAGATCAACAAAAGTAAAATTTGGTTCTTTGAAAATATAAGCAAAATCAATAAAGCTCTTGCTAGATTAATCAGGAATACAAGAGAAATACCATAATAAGCTCAATCAGAAATGAAAAATGAGATATTATGACTGATACCACAGAAATACAAAATATCATCTGTGAGTACTATGAAAATCTCTATGCCCATAAACTCAAAAATGTAGAGGAAACGAACAAATTCCTGCAATTACACAGCCACCCAAACTTAATCAGGAAGAAATAGAACTCCTGAGCTGACTAATAATGAGCAATGAGATTAAAGCAGCAATAAAAATGTCTTCCAACAACAAGCCCCAGTCCAGATGGATTGTCAGCCAAATTCTGTCATACCTATAAAGAAGAGTCAGTACCCATACTGCCGAAATTATTCCATGCCATTGAGAAGGAGGGAATCCTCTCTAACTCATTCTCATTCTACAAAGCCAGTAAGTAGATACCAAAACCAGGAAAGGATACAACAAAAAAACTACAGACTAATATTCCTCGTGAATATGAATGCAAATATTCTCAATAAAATGCTAGCAAACTGAATTTAACTGCATATCAAAAAAATAATCCACCCTGACCAAGTAGGCTTCATCCCAGGGATGCAAAAATGGTTCAACATATGTGAATTGATAAATGTGATTCACCACATAAACAGAAGCATTAAACAAAGATGATACGATCATTTCAATAGATACATAAAAAGCATTTTACATAATTCAATACCTTTCCTGATTAAAAAAAAAAACCTTCAACAAACCAGGTATAAAAGCAACATATCTCAAAATTATAAAAGCCATATATCATAAACCCACAGCCAATATTATACTAAATGGGGAAAAGCTGAAAGTATTCTCACTAAGAATTAGAACACGACAAAGATGTACACTTTCACCACGTCTATTCAACATAGTTCCAGAAGTCCTAGCCAGAGCAATCAGGCAAGAGAAAAAAATTAAGGGTATCTAAATTGGGAAAGAGGAAGTCGAACTATCACTTTTTGCTTATGATGCGATCTTATATCTAGAAAACTCCAAAGATTTCACTAAGAGACTTCTGGAATTGATAAATTTATCAAAGTCTCAGAGTACAAAATCAATGTACACAAATCAGTAGCATTCCTATAAATCAATAACAGTCAAGTTGAAAGTCAAAAGTCAAATCAAAGATTTAATAATAGAGAGTTAAGAATTTAGTCTTTCTTTTATGTTTTTACTTCAGTTTGATTCATTCAGAATTGAGAATTCTTCTATTGTTGTCATACACTGTTTTAGTCAAATTGGTGACATGAAGAAAAATATGACTTAGTAGGGAACTTGATATTTAAGTTCCTTTTCTTTCAACAAATTTCTATAAATCACTATAGATAAAGATCTCAACTTCACCCAACCTCTCAAAAAATAAATAAACCAATAAGGAAGAAATTTGAAGGTGAGAATTTATTTAGGGCACATGTTCCTAGCTTTTCTTCATTCGGTTTTATCAAGCATGTTATCCTTAAAGTCAATTTATACTTAAAGACAAATCTGGGTCTTCTGAAGTACATGTGCTTTTGAAGGCTCTTCATTACTTAGGGAGAAAAGACCAGACTATGTCTTGGAATTCATCATTCTAATCCTTCCGACATTTGTCTCTAGTAGCAACCCCAAAACAGGCCTCAAATCAAAACTTAGAAGGGACAGAGCCTCACATACTCTGTACTGATTTTTCCCTCTAGTTTAACTATGCTTTTTCTCTATCTGATCATTGAATCCCAAAAGATGTTTTAAACACAAATATTTCCACCTCTTCTTAGATAATTTTTCTCAGTGGAAAAATCATACCTTCTTATTTTGTGTGGCTATCAGAATTTATTTATAATGGTTTTCTGACACAAAATACATTTGTTTTGTGTCTTATGTTATACATATAAATATATTTGTCTAACAGAGTTCTGGAATTAAAATCCAACACTTAAAATATAGAAGCTATGCCTTTATAATACCAGAGCAACCTTTCCTCCTCTCCTTAACCCTTAAGATTAAGGGTTAAGGAGAGGAGGTATACCAGGGCATCCTGGTATACTATAAATGTTCAATATGTATGCATTGAGTTGAAATGACAAAAGTTTAAATAATTTTATAAAATTTTCTTTGGAATTAGTTTCTCAGTGCTTATGTTCATACTGATTTATTGAGTTATTTATTATAATTGGGTTAAGATCTCTTTCGGGATAACTATGGTGGGGAGAAGATAGCTAAGAACTTCTTATACAGATAAAAAATGTATTAACATGGGTTGGGGCAAGATAGACGCTGTGTGTGTGTGTGTTTAAATCTTCCTCACCACAGGCAATAACTCTAGGGATATCAGTCCAACAGAACAAACCATCCATCAGCTGGCATCAATCTTGACAAGTAGTGATAGATATTATGTATCTAGAGTTTGCTATATATCAGGAAATGCATTAAGTAATTGAGTCCTCTTGGAACTGTATGAGTAGGTACTATTGTTATACATCTTTTACACATAACAAAGACAAGACTTAGAAAGGGGGTTAAATAATTTTCCCTGTTCACACATCTAATAATTGACAAAACTGGGCTATGAACATAGGCAATGTCATCCCAGTGCCTGTGCTCTTAAAATCTACAAAATATTGGTTCTCATAATGCAATCCTTCCTAGAAGTTTGATTCCTAATAACTAAGACCAATACAACCATATTCTAGAGGACATCTCTGAGGCTCTTTCCCTAACTAAGAATACATGTTTTTTCTGCACCCAGAGGTGCAAAAATGTGGGGAGAAGAAAAGGGACCCTTTTGAAATAGAAGAAATAATCTTGATTTTCAGAGTTGACCTTTAAAATTCTGACTATTGATTCTACAAAGACTGAGAATGCAATAAGGAAAGTTTGAAAAATGGAACAATCAAGGTATTATTTGGAAAGTTTAAGTTCTTCAGTCCCCATGGTTTTCTGATAAATGGGAATGGAGGTTATGAAGAACATGATTCCAAGCATACAAGATGAAGAATCTTAATTTTTGCACATCTGCATGGTAGAATATTAATCAGACTCCTCTCCACCCACTGAACATACTTATCATAAGAAGTAGTTGATGATAATAATCACACATTCATTGTACTTAAGAATGACTCTTCCTCTAAAAATTTCACTATATAGGAAATAATATATATATTTACTTTAAATCGAATCAACATGACTCTAAGTCTTATATTTCCTGTAGTTCCGTGGAAAGGAGGCTTGGAATCAAGTTGATTTCATGATTCGTTACCCATACACGCTGACCTTAATTTTCCTTTGGAAGCATCTTCTCTTTCTTTTACTTCTTTTTTCTCTAACCCTTGGCCCAAAAAAGGCAGTTCCTACTTTTTCCTCTCTTTCTAAGATGTTTAATATACTTTCTTCTGGTTTGACTGGAGATAACAGATAGTGACTTGCTGGCTAGTGTTTAAGAGTAATGAAATTTTGAAATTAATTGCTTAGAAAAAAAAATCTGGATTCTCCTGAACAATTGACAGATCTGGCAACACTGGACTGGCAGTCCTTCCTGATAGCATTACCTGGGGAAGAGCACTGCTTTTCTCTATTGAAGGACCTGGCAGGCTTCACTCTCCCTGATCAGTAGCATTAACGTTTCCTAGAGCACTAAACCAATGGTCCTTGCCACTCATCATCATGTTTGCACTTCTGTCTTCCTTATACTTGAGAAATATTTCCCTATATCAGTGTCACTATTGACCATGATGGCTATGACTTCCTCTCAGTTTGGTTAAACTTTAGACATGCTTTTTCATGACTACAGGCCCATGACCTCTTGCCTTTTCTTAGATAATTCACTTTAGAAAACTTGCAATTATAAATTCTTTCTCTGGAGTTATAAATATTCTCTCAGCCTCTTGCCAATTTTGCAACCTAGATATATCTTTCTCAAGGACCTGGAAAGCGTCTTTTCAAATGTGTTCATCAAGAAAGATAGTGCCCTGATATTTCAGTCTCTCTAGGTAGGTAGGAGCCTAACTTCAATTAGCAAATACAGATGGCCCAATCACATTGACCAACCTGCCTCCTGAAGTCCCCCTGCATTTTTTATCAGTTTACTCCAATGCTGGAAAACTCTTCTGCCTTTTGATGCTGCAAAGTTGATTTCAATTCCTCTACCCTACAGTGACAGTCCTGACCTCTATTGTATTAATCTGGAGTAAAGGCTTTCTTGCCCATTTAACTATATACAGTGCAATTTTTCTTTGACACTATCAAACTAAGGGAAAAAATGAGCCAAAATTCTAAATATTAAATAAAAAATGGAAGAAAGTGCACATCTTAATGAAAATAATTAATATTCTTGCATACATAATTATGCAACAAATTTGAACCTCTGTGTAAAAAATTAAAACCAGTCCACCTCATTCATTTAGGTACCTGTCTGGCTCTGTCAGTATATGAATTTGTGACCCCTGGTTTGTAGTTTCATAAAAGCCACAAAGAAAGGTTATTTTTCAGTACTTTCTGTTCCAGGCCCTGAAGAGCCCCTGAGGCAAAGAAACACAAAGACCTCCTCAGAATGGAAGAAAAAATGCAAAGCACAAAACACAGTGAACTCTTATTCTGATTGTTCCTCAGCAGAGAAAACAAAACATAAATGAATTTTCTTATAAATAATCCTGCCACACAGTATTAGTGGAATGTAGTATTTTCTGCTCATCTTTCCCATGTATGTGCCTGTTTGTGAATAATTTATCAAGAGAGATTCATTAACAGCTTTCTTTCTGTTTCATAGTTTTCAATAAAGTTAGGACACTTTGATTTTTATTTTGATCTGTGGGATTTAAATTACAATATGGATATTTTAGCTTGTGAAAGTCAGTTTGAAATACACTTAATTGTACTGAGATTCTTCCATGAAAGAAACTAGATAAATACTGATTCTTTCCAAGACTAGTAGGCACTGGAGTTTTTTCTATGATTTTTAAAACCCTCCTGTCCTAATGGTTAATCTCTCTGGGATTCTGCATACTACTCTCCATTAATCTATTCTGTAGTGTCATCTTAATTTACATTTACTATTGTTAAAGGTGCTCTCCAAGAAGGAGTGATAAATCACACTTATATTCTTAATTTATCATCCTCATTACTCAACATGAGTTTACTGACTCGATTTCCAACATACGAAATTTATACTAATGCTTCTAATTCAAAATTGGCCAAATAAGCTACAATATAATAACTTCATTTATATGAAGCACATAAGTTATCATGGTTACATACCTGCCATTTGTTTCTCTAAAGGGGAAAGTCTTATACTTCTTTATGCCATCCTTATTTGTAGAAGAGCTGCTTGGGAGGCCATGACACAACAATCTCTTTTTCATCACTGAAGTATTTTTTTTTTTGAAACTTAAGCCATCCTTTCACAGCCTCCAGGTCTTCAAGACTTATGCTTGAAAAGCAATATATCATGATTTTGAAGGACTTGTGAAGAACAGACATTTTAGTCTTATCTAGAGATATTCTCTCATTATTAATTAGTATTCGTTAGGCACATAAACAAACCAGAATTCACATGCATATAAAACATGCTATATAGAAAAATTTGGCTTTAAATTGAGATTGCCTTACATTTTGTGTACAGAATTTAAAATCAAGAAATAATTTCAACTAGGTAGAGCCCATATTGTCTGAAAATATTATATTCACTCTAATCAACTGAAGATAATGTATTTATTGATGTAAATATTGATACATGTGTCTTTATTTTCTCTTTAATTTTTGGTCCTGAGAAGCAAAGTAGCCATAATTTTGCTTCTTTTGTATAGTATGTATTCTGGGAAATTCGTTGTATTTAAGTTTTCTTTATCACTTACCTTAAAGTGCAATTATAAGCAACTAATTATTCAGCACTTTTAACCCTGAAGCTACAGTGAATTGTACATAATATTGTTTTTTCTAAATTTCTTTAATTGTATTTCTTTGTGTTTTTCTTAAACTAAAGTTTTTATAAAGTAGTATGAATCTTTAAATATGTAAAACATTAATTTGACTTACATTATTTAAAGTACAAAACCATTTCAAGAAGGACTATTTATAGATATTTCAACTACAACTACTACAAAATACTTCATAAGACATTAGCTAACAAATGTGTGAACTTGAACATCTTGATAAGCTTATCTATTTTGATGCTTTTCAGAATCAACTTATGGTGTGTCAAAATTCAAATGGTAATACATGATAAAGAGAGTTCTTAGTTCTCAAAAATTCAAGTCCCCAAAATAAAAAATATAAAGATTGAGAAAATAGAAGGGAAGGATCTTGATCTAATGTTGTTTTATTCACTCTTCTCTAATAATCAGAAGAGCAATTAAAAATATTTATTTAAAGCCTATTTCTAACTTTTCACCCTATGTCCTCATAAGTAAATATATCAAATATGATAATTTTGAAAAACTCACATACTATCATTATTAATAATGTAATTTTATATCATTAAAATGAAAAATATGAATTTTGAATGACATTTATAAATTTTTTAAATGAGTTTATAAAGACATTTAATAAGTATGTATTGCTCATATGATATTATTTCCCAGTTTTCCTCTATTCTGTCCCAATTTCCCTTCCACTGAAAAGAGTCACTGAGGTATGACCAGGGCCAAAAAAAAAAAAAAAAAAATTCAATAACAGTAACAACAGAAACACCACACTTCCACATTTTTATTTTCACATTGATTTCAAATAATCGCAGATACCATGATATCAAAAAACAAAAAAATGTAATCAAACAAAATCTTTAAGCAACTCTATCAAAAATAACCAATGACTAAAATATGATGAGAACTATATGTATTACAAGATGCAAAAGTTTGTGTGAGGCAAAAATGAATAAATAAAATCAAGGGACCAAGCCAAAACAAACTAAACAGAAGGGATGTACATGAAGCAAAATCACTAGTTGTTAAAGTGCTTATAATTTTCTCTTTTTATATATAACCTAATTAAAAACTTATATTTAAAAGTGAAAGAAATAAAGCTGCACTTTATTTTTAAATTACTGAAACTGGTTTCACAACCACCACCTTGCCTCCTTGTTGGTGGAGGTAAATGAAGTTGGTGGAGAATTTATCCTTCCACCTCTTCTCCCTACTTCATACACATAACAAGTATTATGAAAGTACATGTGTGGGTTTGTTTACTCTTTTTTTCACATTATTAGAGTTTAATAAAAAAACTTATTTTGAGTTTAATTTTTTTTTAATTTTTCTTTGCATTCTTGGTTTGAGTTTATAAAATATAAGCAAAATACCTATTGAGGTAAGGAAATTTTCCTCCCTTTATCTCTTGAATATTTATGCAAACTTGCTTTTTAATACACTAAACACCAAACACATTGAAAAGAATATTTTATGAGAAGTTGAACCAGAAACAATAGAATTCAGTATTTTGATCTTATTCCCCCTTTGATGCCATCATTTCATTGTTTAAAATTTTAATTATATTCACATTGCAGTTTTTTCCAATACTCTCAGATATATCAGAAGCTCCATCAGGAATGAAAAAGGAGAAATTACAGCTGATGCCATGGAAGTACACAATATCATCTATGAATACTATAAAAACCTCTATGCACATAAACTGGAAAATGTGGAGGAAATGGACAAAATCTTAGAAACACACAACTTCCTTAGGCTCAAGCAGGAAAAAATAGAATTCCTGAACAAACCAATATCAAGTACCGAAATTGAAGCATCAATAAAAAATCTTCCTAAAAAGAAAAGTCCCAGACCATATGGTTTCACAACCAAATTGTACCAGACCTACAAAGAAGTGGTGCCTATCCTCCAGAAATTATTCTGCAATATCGAGAAGAAAGGAACCCTCCCCAACATGTTTATGAAGCCAACATCACCCTGATACCCAAACCAGGAAAGGACACAACAACAAAAGAAAACTACAGACCAATATCCTTTATGAATATAAATGGAAAAATTCTCAACAAAATCCTAGCAAACCGAATTTAGGTGCTTATCAAAAAAAAAAAATAATAATAATCCATCACGACCAAGTGGACTTCATCCCAGAGATGCAAGGGAGGGTTCAACATATGCAAATGTATAAGTGTAATTCACCACATGAATAGAAGAAAAACAAAGACCATATGATCCTCTCAAATGACACAGAAAAAGCATTTGACAAAATTCAACACCTTTTTATGATAAGAATGCTTAACAAAATAGGCATAGATGGGACTTACCTAAAAATAATGCAAGCCATATATGACAAACCCACAGCCAATATCATACTGAATGGGGAAAAATTTAAAGCATTCCCACATAGAACTGGAACCAGACAAGGTTGCCCTCTATCACAGATTCTATTCAACATGGGGCTAGAAGTCCTACCTAGAGCAATCAGGCAAGAAAAGTAAATGAGGGGCATCCAAATGGGGGCAGAAAAGGTCAAACTATTACTCTTTGCTGACGAGATGATCTTATATCTAGAAAATCCCAAAGATTCTGCCATGAGACTATTGGAATTGATAAACAAATTCAGCAAAGTGTGAGGTTACAAAATCAGTGTACCAAAATAAGTAGCATTCCTATACACCAACGACTATAAAACTGAGAACAAAATCAAAGACTCAATACCCTTCTCAATATCAACAAAGAAAATAAAATACCTAGGAATATATTGAACTAAGTAGGTGAAAGACTTCTAGAAGGAGAACTACGAAACACTGAGGAAGGAAATAGCATAGGACGTAAACGGGGAAAACCATACTGTGTTCATGAGTCAGCAGAATCAGCATTCTTAAAAGGTCTATACTACTTGAAGTGATCTACAGATTCAGTGCAATCCTTATTCAAATACCAACATCATTTTTCACAGATCTAGAAAAAATAATTCTACACTCTTATGGAACCAGACAAGACCCCATATAGCAAAAGCAATCTTATGCAAAAAGAACAAATTGGGAGACATCAATTTACCAGACTTCAAGCTAGACTATAAGGCTATAGTAACTAAAACAGCATGGTATTGTCACAAGAACAGATACATAGAGCAAACAGAACTGAGAAGACAGATATAAAACCATCCTCATATAGCCATCTAATCTTTGACAAAGCAAACAAAAACATACACTGGGGAAAAGAATCATTGTTTAATAAATGCTGCTGGGGAAATTGGATAGCCACATGTAGAAGACTAAACTGAAACAGCATCTGCACCTTTCACCTCTCACAGAAATCAACTCACAGTGGCTAACAGACTTAATTAAACTTAAAATGTGAAACTATAAGAATTCTAGAAGAAAATGTTGGGAAAACTCTTATAGACATGGGCCTAGGCAAAGAATTTATGAAGAATATCCAAAAGGCAATCATAGCAACAACAAAAATAAATAAATGAGAAATTATCAAATTAAAAAGCTTCTGCAAGGAAGCCAAGGAAACTATCACAAGAGCAAACAGACAACCTACAGCATGGGAGAATCTATTCACATGTTACATATCCGACAAAGGGCTGATAACTAGAACGCATATAGAACTCAAGAAAATCAGCAAGAAAAAAAATCAAACAACCCCTTTAAAAAGTGATCAAATGACATGAACAGAAACTTTTCAATGGAAGATTGACTAATGGCCAACAAACATATGAGAAAATGCTCAACATCTCTAATCATCAGGGAAATGTAAATCAAAACCACAATGAGATAACACTTATTTCCACTGAGAAAGACCTTTATCAAAAAGTTCCAAAACAATAAATGTTGGTGTGGATCGGAGAGATAGGAACACTTATACACTGCTGTGGGACTGCAAACTTGTACAATCTCTGTGGAAAGTAATATGGAGATACTTCAAAGAGTTAAAATTAGAAATACCATTTGATCCAGCAATCCCAGTACTGGGCAACTACCCAAGAACAAAAGATATTCTGTAAAAAAGACATTTGTACCAGAATGGTTATAGCAGCACAACTCACAATTGCAAAGATGTGGAAACAACCCAAGTGCCTATCAACACATAAGTGGATTAAGAAAATGTGGTATATGTCTACTGTGGAGTTTTATTCAGCCACAAAAACAATGGTGATATAGCACCTCTTGTATTACCCTGGATAGAGCTGGAACCCATTCTGCTAATTGAAGTATCACAAAAGTAGAAAAACAAGCACCACATGTACTCACCATCAAATTGGTATTAACTGATCAACACTCAAGTACACATACAGTAATAACATCCATTGGGGTATCGGGTAGATTGGAGAACAGAGGTGGGGATGGGTATATGTGTACCTAATGAGTGCAGTGTGCACCGTCTGGGGGATGAACACACTTAAAGCTCTGACTCAGGTGGGGCAAAAGCAATATATGTAAACTAAACATTTGTACCCCCGTAATATGCTGAAATAAAAAAATTAAAGATCCAATGAAATATACTTGGATATATTATATTTATAAATAAGTACATTTAGAAATAGTTGGTTATATTATATATATTTTTAAAACCTACTGAATTGAACCTAAGATCTCTGTTTCAGACCCTTTTAGAGTAGATACAAATTTGTGACAACTTTCTTGTAAGAGCATTTCTTTCTTTCTTTGTAAGAGCATTCATTAAACCAGATTAGTATATTCTCAAGTTTAACAACAGCCAAATTTGGCTGTATTAATAGAATTGTTTCAAAATTATATTTTGTATTCTTACCTAATTCTTCCTGTTCACTCAACTTATTCATAGAGAGTCAATTTGAGACTTTTTAGTCTTCCTCTCATTTTTACCATTACTTTGAAAAGAACAGAGGTTTCACTTAGATAATTGCTTTTACTATTGAAGGTATATTAAACCGATATCTTGGCAAAAGAAGTGGATTTTTAGACATCCTAACTATGGGAATGAAATTCATAAGAAACAAATTATAGCCACAACATAAGGAGAATTATTTTAAAATATTGTCAGGGACAACAAATTCAGACTCATTTAAAAGTAAGTCACAGAAAATTGGGTTCAATTTATTGTCTTCATCTTTGGTATTTAAAATCATAAGGTACTACTCTTTCTTCAAAACCCAAAGTTCAACTGATTTAAAAATGTCCAAGACTGAAGAACAAGGTTATTAGACTGCTATATTATAGTCTATGTGCATTGATGGAAAAGCCCAGGCCAACATTACAGGTGAAAAGCAACAATATACTTTTAGGACTTGTTGTCACCCAAGTGACTGTGAAACAAATTTTACTTCAGGAGTCCTCTAAAAATTGTATTTATCTCTTAAAGCACTTGTAAGTTATTGTATTTATTTTCATTTTTATTAATCTTAATAGGTTCAAAGATTAATAGCTCTGCTATTTTATTAGGAAGTGTTGTTATACCTGACTTGTCACAGGTTCTTTGATATTCTGATTCCTGGGACAACCTTCCGTAGATATTTGAAGCAAGGCTTGATTATAAAACAGTCTACAAGCCATTAGTTGTAGCTATATTAAACCTATAGTAATCAATCCCAATGCCTGGGTAAACCAATTGATGTGGAAGAAGAGGATTGCCTGAAACTATCAGTTACTGGAAATCCTACTGATAGGAAACACCAGGAAAATGAGTACTCATCTTCTTATTATTGACTAGGAGGAGAATGTCTCATCCTATTTTTTTTTTTTTTTTTGCTCTGGCTTGGGAAAAATATATCAGCCGAGTTTCTCTGAAATATATTAAAGTGCTTTGAAGACAATCACTGAAAAATATCAGTGTGTAAATTTTTAAAAATCAGATTATTTTTGCAAAAATTTGGATGGAACTGGAGACCATTCTCCTAAGTGAAGTATCACAAAAATGGAAAAACAAACACCACCTGTACTCACTATTAAATTAGAACTAACCGATGAGCACACATGTGCACAGAGGGAGGTAAAATTCAGTGGAAATCAAGCAATGGAGAGGAGGAGGAAGAAGGGACAAAAGCCTACTTAAAGGGTACAATGAACACTACTTGGGTTATGGGCACACCTACAGCCATGATTCCATGACTCAAGCATTACAAAAGCAATCCATGTAACTTAAAATATTTGTATCCCTTTAATATTTTGAAATTTTAAAAAATCAGACTACTTAAAATATTTAGCCATTCTAAATTAAAAATATATTTTGGTCTCTTTATATTTCTTATCTGTTACCAAAATATTTCCAACACTCAGTGTCTTACTTTTTTGTCATGCAGTTAAACAGACTTTGCCTACTGCTGTTCATCTAAACTAGCATGTATCAGTCCCTACGGTAAATCTGCCACCAGAAGAATAGGCACTGGTAAGGTCAGGATGAGCATGCTCACAGCTGGCTCACAGCTGTTTCCCCTACAAAAGCCCATAAGTGTCAGCAACCCACATCCTAGTCCCTCTCAGGAAGACATAATTGCATAGCTTTCTTGATTCTCAAAAGTGCAAAAGATGAAGATATTTACATCTCATTTTTACATTAACAGTTATTTACTGACATCAATAAGATACAAATACTTAATAAATTTGTACATTTTCAAAAGATATGAACACTTTGAGTCCTTTTTGATGACTGACACATTATATAACTATCCACAAGTCTCACAAGATTGTTTTGTGTATTCATGTGCCACTTGATAGCTCTAACAATAACAATCTCAAGACAGTTGGTATGAATCTCCTACATAACAACACTTGGCAGGGCATTCAATGAGACCACCCACTAATAATTATGATAATTATCATGATAATAACAATTTTGTCAGTGTCCCAATTGGAGAACAGATGGCACATCAAAAATGGACACTTGAAGTGAATTTAATAAAGGGACGATTTACAAAGGTGTGAGCTGGCTTAAGGAAAACCAACAAGTAAAGGTAAAGCAATTTGGAAATAACCACAACATGAATGCCACCTCCACCCTTGGCCTAAAGGGGTCAATAGGGGGAAGTTTACTGGGCCTCAGCAAAATTTGGAGTGGGAAAGGGGCACCTGACAGGACACCAAGGTTCTTTTGTACAAAAAGGTAGTCTCTGCCAACCCAGTAGGAAGATAACTGGTGAAAGAAATACCTACACCAGTTCTTCTCCCACTCTCCCTTCTCCATGTGGTGACTTCCACTATTTGAACCCAAGGTGGAGAGCAAAAAATTGGATATAATTTGTTACTAGGTGTTTTATTTTTTATAGCTATTATGAATTTTTTTTTATTTCTTTCTAGACAGTTCATTATTGGCATATAAAATGCTACTGGTTTTTTATGTTGATTTTGTATCCTACAACTTTACAAAATATATTTATTAGTTTTAAGAATTTTTGGTGGAGTCTTTAGGGATAGATAGATAGATAAAGTTGCCTATAAACAGGTAAAAATTGATGCCTCTTTTCCAATTTGGCGGTTCTTTATTCCCTTCTCTTGCCTAATTGCTTTGGCTAGAATTTCTAGTACTGTGTTAAATAAAAGTGGTGAAGGTGGGCATCCTTGTCTTGTTCTAGATCTTAGAGAAAAAGCTTTCAATTTTTCCTAGTTCAGTATATTAGCTGTGCATTTGTCATACATGACCTTTATTGTGTTGAGATATTTTCTTTCTATACCCAATTTGTTGAGAGTTTTTATCATGAAGGGATGTTGAAATTTTTTTTGAATATTTTTTCAGCATGTATTGAAAAGATCATATGGATTTTGTCCTTGATTCTGTTAATGTGGTGTATCCCATTCATTGATTTGTATATGTTGAACCATTTTTGCATCCCGACAAGGAATCCCACTTGATAATGGCAAATGATTTTTTTAATTTGTTGTTGAATAAGGTTGGTTAGTATTTTGTTGAGGATTTCTGCACCTGTGTTTACCAGGGATATTGGCCAGTAGTTTTCATTTTTTGTTGTGACTTTAATATCAGGGTAATGTTAGCCTTATAGAATGAGTTTAGAGGTATTCCTTTCTCTTTAATTTTTTGAAATAGTATGAATATAACTTGTATTAATTCTTATTTAAATATTTGGTAGAATTCATCAGTGAAGACATCAGATCCTGGGCTTTTCTTTGCTAATTTTATTATTGATTCAATATTATTGTTATTTATAATAATAATAATAAAGAAATATTAAGTTTTCCTATTTCTTTATTATTCAATCTTGGTAAGTTGTATGTGTCCAGTAATTTCCTTTTATTTTAGGTTTTCCAATTTGTTAGTATATAGTTGTTTGTAATAGTTTGTTATGAAAAAAATAGTCTGTTATGATCCTTTGTATTTCTGTGGCATTAGATTTTTTTAATTTTTAAATTTTAATTAATATGGGTATATAATAGTTTTATGTATTTATAGGGTGTATGTGATATTTTGATATAGGCATTATATCAAATTATTATGTCAATTAATCAAATCAGGGTAATTAGACTATTCATTACCTTTAATGTCTCTTTTTCATCTCTGGTTTTATTTATTTGAGTTTTCTATTTTTTTAATCTAGCTACAGGTTTGTCAATTTTATCTTTTCAAAAATACAGCATTTTATTTTGTTGATTTTTTATTTTTTGCTGTTATCTTTATTATATTTTTTTCTATTTATTTAGGGCTTAGATTGTAGATTGTTTTTATTTTATAATTCCTTGGCATGTAATATTAGGTTGTTTATTTGAGATCTTTCTACTTTTTTGATGTAGGTGTTCATTACTATAACTTTCCTCTTAGATTGTTTTTACTAAATCTCACAGGTTCTGGTATATTGTGCTTCTATTTTCATTTGTCTAAAGTAATTTTTAAATTTTTAACAATTTTTTCATTGACATATTGGTTGTTTATATTGTTTAAATCCCATGTATTTTTGCAGTTTCCAAATTCCTCTTGTTATTGCTAGATATCTAGTTTTGTTTTTTGTTTTCATTGTGGTCAGTAAAGATGCCTGATGCAATTTCAATGTTTTAAATTTATTAATACTTATTTTGCAACCTATAATATGATCTCTCCTGGAGAATGTATCATGTATTGCTCAGAAGAATGTGTATTCTCCATCTGTCGGGGAGAATGTCCTGCAAATGTCTGTTAAGTTCATTAGAATGAAAGTGTAGTTTATCTCCAATTTGCCTTTATTAATTTTATGTATGGATAATTTGTCCATTGATGAAAGTTGGATGTTCAAGTCCCCTACTATTATTGTATTGCAGATGATCTCTCTCTTTTGGTAGGTTAATATTTGCTTCATACATTTAGGTGTTACAGTGTTACATGCATTTATATTTACATTTGTAATGTATTCCTGACGTATTGACTCCCTTTTCATTATATAATGGGCTTCTTTTTCTCTTTTGTATTGTTTTTGACTTAAAGTATATTTTATCTGATATAAGTATATATACTTTTGTTCTGTTTTGGTTTTGATATGCATGGAGTATCTTTTTCTATCCATTCACTTTCAGTCTGACTATCTTTGTAGCTGAAGTGAGTTTCTTCTAGACAGAATATAGCATACAGTTGGGCCTTGTTTTACTTATCCATTCAGCTACCATTATATGTGTTTTAATAGAAAAATTTTGTCCATTTACATTCAAGATTATTATTTACACCTAAGGACTTACTACTGCCATGTCATTATATGTTTTCTTGTTCTTTTGTCACTCCTTTCTTTCTTTCTTCCTGCCTTCCTTTGTGATTATATGATTTTCTCCTGTAGTATATTTTAATTCCTTGCTTTTTATTTTTAGTGTATCTACTATAGTTTTTTTTGTGCTATCGTTAAGCGTACACAAAATTATTTTAAACTGAAGACAACTTTTCAAAGAAAAGAAACAAAACACTGTATACATTAACTCTATTCCTCCCATTGTAAGTTTTTTATGTCTATGTTTCGCTATTGCCTATATCTTAAAAAAATTTTGTAGTCATTAAAAAAGGTGGGTCTTTTCATCTTTATGCTAAAGATATGAGTGGTTTACATACCACATTTACAGTATTAGAGTATTATGAATTTGTATACTTACTTTTATCAGTGAGTCTTATACCTTCTCATGGTTT
The DNA here is from genome assembly GCF_040939455.1 of Microcebus murinus. NCBI lineage: Eukaryota > Metazoa > Chordata > Mammalia > Primates > Cheirogaleidae > Microcebus > Microcebus murinus. The sequence goes on from NC_134116.1 coordinate 55,352,444, forward strand.
CTGTTCAATATGTGTTTTTCCTGTTATTTTGCTAAAACTAGGTACTGTGATTTTTTTACATGGTGTCTTTAGCTCTTGTAAAGATATTTTCTTGCATGTAGAGTTGTTAAAATTGATATTTGTGTGGGAGGACAATTACTAGAGGCTTTTATTCTACCATCTTGCTCCACCTCCCCTAAGGATTATTGATTGTATGGATTATTGTCTCATTATTTGGTCTGTTTATTTTTTTTTCTTTTTCTTTTTTCAAAAGATGCTGACTTCAGTGGAGTACTAAGCATTAGAAAAGAGAACAAGAGAAAGAAAGATACACACATATGGGGGGCAGGAGAGAGAAAGAGGTAAAAATAAAGAAACATGGGGGGAGAAAGAGAGACAGTTGTTTCTAGGTTCCAGCACATAATACAAATTTATTGCCTGATTTATTTATTATTGAAAGTGTATTATTAAGTTGAATGAGCGGAGCACATATGTTGCTATTGCTGGAGGCAACCATAAGTCACATTCTGACAGGTTACATGTATTTAATGCAACTATTTATTTTTTATACATGAGAAATGAATAATTTCTTTAGTAATTGCCAAATCATACACTTCTAGAAATTCATGGCATCTTGTTAGGGAAATACATTTACCAAAATGTCATGGGAATTTATGCATATTTAAAAGAAAATTCAGAAGAAATATGTATAATAGCTTCAAATTTTCTTTCCAAAGGATGACATTGAGGGATAGCTTGCATTTTGATGTATTATTTTTTGAACATGTTTTAAAAATTTTAAATGTTTTGTGCATTTCAATAAAATGTACTCAGATTTGAAAGAGCCTACAGTATGGGGCTATTATGCAGTAATAAGATGAAGATTTTTGTGTTTTCTTTTTTCTTTATTTGGGGGTTGGAAGAGGCAGTATAAGTCTATTAATTTGGCTTCACAATTTCCTAAAGATATCTGAAAAAGCCAAGACCTGTCTTTATAACATTTTAACCATGTCTTAAGAGAGCTCATCAGTTGACACTTCACCAGAAAAATTAGCACAAACCTTATACCCAAAGTGAGTAATCTAAAACCAAAAGTGGAAAATTGATGCACTTTATGGAATGCCAGTGTGTCCGGGGTATAAAGTAGCCCATAAGTAAATTTGATGTTCCAGGTATTTTTTGTGTCATAATATGAATTAAGGGATAGGGTAATGTATAATACAGCAAATCCTGAGGGAAGAAAAAATCTAATAGTATTTAGTCCCATAATACAAACTTTGAATATCTACTACCTGAGGGAATAAATTCCTATTTAGTCATTGGTATTTAGGTATTTAGTATTTGGTATTTAGACAAGACAATAGAATGTTTGGAATAATACATTACACATCAAAACATTAGATTAAAATATTTTAAGATATGTATTTTTCCTAAATTTATGCTTTCAAAAAATTTAATAGTTCTGGACTTTTTGATAGAGTCATTTAGAATACTTGGGTGAGCTTCACTGAACTTCAGTTATTCACTCATTTTTATGTTTATCAATAGACCAAATATATCACATGCAGTGGCTCTGATAACAGATTCAAATATATTTAAAAACAAAACATGTCCTCCCTCTCTTACTTTCCACTCTTGACATAAAATCTTAAAGTCTATTGTTAACTTTTTTACTTTTATAGACTTTTAGGCATTATAATTCATTTTCTTGACTACCCCTAAAATGTATAGAAATAATAATTAAAACAAAAGCATAAGTGCTTACTAAGGTGGAATATCAATAAGTCACAAAGATATAATGAAATCTCTTCTGTATCCATTATGTTTTTTTTACCTCCTAGATGTGATATTATGCACAAATGTAGATCTCAAAAATAATCAGTGGTGTTTTTTCAAATGTAAGATAGTTATTTTTCAGGACTGATAGATTGGCTCCATGTACACGTCAGAGGTAAATTTTTCTAGCAGTGGCATTTTACAGTGACAATAATGCAAAAACAAACAAACAAACAAAAAATTATCCTTGCACAATCCTGACAAAGCTGGCTATTTTTAATATTTATTTGTTCATTAATTTTAGAAGACAGAATTGAGTACCTATAGTATATACCTATGGGCTGGGGAACAAACAGAATCTTCTCTTGGAGGCGTTTATATATAAACAGGGAACTATAAGCCCATACATACAAGAAAAATATGATATATTTGAAGGTCGTAAGAAAGATATCATAAAAATATGAGAGATACTATGGAACATCATAGGATGAAAATATAAATTCCTACTGGAAAGACCAGAGCAGTCTAGAATTTGGGCAGGCAGAAGTGAGGAAGGACTAGAATGTAAGGGGAAGAGAGATGTTTTAGGCAGAAGTAATAAAGTAATGAAAACTACAAAAGGTAAAAATCATGTATGGGGAAAATGAAGAAAAATATAAAAATGACTTTAAATTTTATGGTAGAGCTTGATTATTAGTACCTCTGAATAGGATGTTAAACAAGGTATGGCTTGAATCTGGCCACCTATAAATAAGCTATGAAAGGAGAGCTTCTGTGTCTTCACAGCCCTGGATGGCATGTGTATTTTTTTTTTTGCATAGCCACAGGGGAAAATCAAGCACAATTTAATTTAACAAGTCTTTATTAAGAACTCAGAATGGTCAACACTTTATTAGAGTTATAGGACACATAAAGCAGAAGGAGTAAGAAAGACTAACGCAGTGACTTAACAGCAGTAGAAAAAAGAAAGAGTATTCAGTCAGGTGATGCATTCTGATTATGCCTGGGTCAAATTTTTACCATCATCTTGTCTAAAGCATTGATAGTTAAAAAGAGAAACAATATAGTTGTAGCAATATATTATTTTCTTGTTGTGTAAATATATATAGTATATATTTGTGTTGCCATTTAGCAAACAGTTACTCTGTTAAGTTTTATCTAAGTTAATATGTTCTGTGTTTCTCTAGAGCTGTGAATTAAACTGTTTAAGCAGTATAGTACTAAGGAAAAGTAACTTAACCAGGTTGGCTCTAACAGTATTTGCCATTTCGGCATTGATATTCAGAATGATATGCAGATGAATGTTCCTTATACCCAGGTAATTCAAAATTTTCTATGTGAGAATTTCATCCAAGGTTCTTACTTAAAAACACAGCCTATTTGCCCCTGCTCTGGATTCTCAGTCAGCACACTTCAGCAGAGAAGTGGGAGATTCAGGAGTCAAGAAATTTTGCTGGAGGTGGACTGCAGACCAGAACTTGAGAAACACAACCGTATGAACTCTGTTTAGGTAAGCAATCTCCCACTATTGGACAATCAATAATCTCTTTACCCAGAAAAAAATAATTTATCTATATCACTGCACATAAAAATGGTTAATATTAATGATTTCCATCTGAAATGCTTCTTTAACTCTTATACATTATTTTTAAGATGGCACATAGGTTTCATCTAATGTGTCAGTAATTATAAGTAGAGAGTTCCTATAGCCTCAGCTTGTGAATGATTCTGGAAGCTGATTAAGTCTTTGCTGTAGAAGTAAAAACTTTACAGTTGACTAGCCATGACTGCAGTGAATATCAGAAATGCACATATATAGTAGAGTCATGCTCACTATCCTGAGATGTACTTTGTGGTCATTTGTTTGCTTTTAGCCCATTTCTTCTCTTGTTTTCTGAGATTTGGCGATTGGTTTTTTTTATTATTATTATTTTATTCAAAGTTGATCTTTTCTTATTCTTTAGCTTAAAATTATTTTACTTAAAGGGAAAAGTAAACATGATAAACATATGTATTTATCATGTACAACATAAGGTTTTGAAATATATACACATTATGAAATGGTTAAATTTAGTTAACATATGCCTTACCTCACATACTTACTGATTTTTTTATGATTAGAACACCTAAAATTTATTCTCAGTAATTTTCAATATATTGTTACTAACTATAGTCATCATAATATACAGTAGATCTCTTGAAATTTTTCTTCCTATGTAACTAAAAATTCTTTTCTATTTGCCTAGAAATATGTTTGCCCACCACTCAAACTAACTGTCAACATTTTCCCTGATGGGGACGTGGCATATGTACACAGAGTTACTCCCGCCATGTCCAAGAGCCCCTTAACTCCCAGCAGGGCTCTTTCTTTACTTCTTCTAACACATCATAGCAGTCCTCTCCCTTGTCTGTTTTTGAAAATTCTTCCTCATCTTGAAGTCACTTTCTTTTTCCCTCTATTCTCCTATAAAAATTCTAATTCTATTTAAGGACTAGATTAAGTAGTAGTTATTGGCTTATTTCCTCCAGCTGAATGGTGAATTATTTAGAATTATATTATTCAGAATTATTTACATTTAAAACAGCATAATGATGTATCTTTTTACCTCAACTGTGACAATACAGTGGAGAGCAAACAATAACCTGTATAAATGGGAAGATAAAGTCAAGAAAGTAATTTTTTTGGTAATAACAGACTAAAATGTGTATCTCATTATTGCTTTTTAGTTGGAAATAGTTTTCATCAATACTGGAACATAATTTAGTAATCATTAAAAGCTATAATTATAAGTAATTCCTTAATCTGAAACAGTGTTTTGTTCAGTATTAACCCTACCTCAATATAAAATTATATATTTCATATTAGTGTGTGTCTATAGATATACACATTATAAACACACACGTACACACATACATGCATACATTACAGTAAGAAACATTGGATGGAAATTAGGATTTTAATAATGGCAGAAATGTCGTCCCTACTCTTGCTAAATGCTATTATATATTTTAAGAGAGGAAGAAAGAAAGAAAAAAAAAAGAGAAGGAGGAAGGGGGTGAGGGAGAGAAGCAAAATGGAGAAAGAAAAGATAATATCTAGAAAGTTTATTTCTAGGCCTCTGAAATTAAATTAGGTACCTCGTCATGTAAAAGTTTATTGTAATACATATAAAATCTGTAATGAGTAACAAAGACAAAAAGCTAATAAATACATACACTGAAAATATACGTAATATAGGAACAAAAAGGAAGTTCTGTAGTCTTTGCCCACCTTTAACTCCACAGACCCATTGAGCGAGGATTTATACTTTTTTAAAAAAAAATTTATGACTTGCCTGTTACAATGTGATCTCCCTTTTTCCCAAGATTCACTTTGGAACCTTTGATTCATTGTGGCATTTTTTACAGAGTTCTTTATTTTAATTGTATATGTTCACAGTTGGGTTTTTGGTATCTCTGAACTTATTATAAAAGACCTTTGTAATAGTCTTTCAAAATTAATGAATCAAATGATTGTGAGCACACAGGTTTCTGAAGCACATTTTAAAAAGGACAGGCTTTAAAAGTCAAGGATGATAAGAAAGAGGATCAAGTTAGTACTACAGCCAATAATCCAACTCATTCTTCAATGCTTCTGAATTTAAAATTAGAAGTGTTTCGCTCCACCTGAATTACTTGAGTTACTTTGGCTCAGATAAGTAATTCTAATAGATCAACCCTAAAGATACTCTTCTTTTTGTTAAAACTCACTGAAATTTCTGCTGTTCTCAAATATTGTTTGATATGTGAAAGATGTGCTATGAAGATCTAAGGTGTTTAGCACAAAAACACATTAGGTATGTTGTATCATATGCATAATATAAGCATGACTTACTTCTCAAAGTTTCACATTTGTATGTAGCTATACAGTTAAAATACAATTCAAGAGACTTCTCATTATACTTGTGTTCCTCTAAAGGGGAATAGTAGAAATAACAGTTATTGTAGTGTTATGCTAGTGAAGAAAACTAATTAGCTTAGGTCAGAGGATATAAAAACAGAATGGTAAGCAGTAAGTGAATCATTAAAAGAAAGGAAGAAATAGATTCCATGAGGCAAGAGATCAAAGGAATAAAATTCAGGCTGAGGTAAGTTCATTGTTAGCACAATTCCCCTTAATGCAATAAAACAAATGAAGAATCAGTTAAGTAGAGATGACTTTCCATTATATCCAAAATACTCATCATTTCTACTCTCCAATGACTTCTCAAATTTGCATAAGTAAAAATCATTATTAATGTAGAAGTAGACTACATGACCACAGTTCTCCTTAGGGGATCATGCAATGTCAAAAATTATTAAAGATGTCAGTTCACATTTCTAGAAACCCTGGTAGTGCCATTGAGTAAAATGCAAAAGTAAAAAGTAATATAAATAAACATGGAAGAGCAAATCAACAAAAACAGGAGTAAAATGGATATATAGGGATAATCTCTTATGATTTATAAAATCTATTGTTAACCTATTTAAAAAGCTGGTGGACAAGGTGGAAGTTTGGAGTGAGTTCTCTTTGATGTTCCACATATTTTTATCTTTCATAGACGCCTGGACACACACACACACCTCAGTAAGCTCTGCAGCCATTCTCTATCTTCACACTCACCCCTCACTACTGCAGTGTTAAATGCATCCTCAGTTTACCTTCACTGGGTAACACCTGTGTTCTGCTTTTTAGAATAGTACTCTGCCTTCAAAATGGGATTCCTTTCTTTGTCTCATTTCTCATCTAGAGGTTCTTTTCTTGACAAGGTCAAGGGCATTAAGCTGAAAAATTTATTCATGTTAGTGAACAATCCTGGCCTAATGGGTCACCCCATTTGAAAATGATATCTCCATTATAATATGTAGGCATTGTAATGCCTAGAGATTTATTGGCATTATCTTAATTTTTAGATTATTGAATGATTTTCAACAATAGATCACATGTAATAAGATAGGAAGATTAAGCTTTTCTAAGAACTTTTTAAGTGAGAGGTAAAATATGATGGCTTTCAATACCATGCTTCAAAATTCTGATATACAACTAGAGTTCAAAGGCATACTACTTGGGAAATTGTGACTACAAGACAAAAATCATTGAGCTGATGAGGAAATAAAGTTAGATGATTTCAGAAAACTTCAAACTAGATAGCCACATGTAGAAGACTGAAACAAGACCCACAGCTTTCACCTCTCACAAAAATCAACTCATGCTGGGTAACAGACTTGAACCTTAGGTATCAAACTATTAGAATTCTAGAGGAAAACATTGGAAATACTCTTCTAGACATTGGCCTAAGCAAATAATTTATGAAGAAAACCCCAAAGGCAATCACAACAGTAACAAAATAAACAAATGGGACCTGATCAAATTAAAAAGCTTCTGCACAGCCAAAGAAACTGTCAAGAGAGCAAACAGATAGCCCACAGAATGGGAGAAAATGTTCATAAGCTACACATCCAATAAAAGGCTGATAACTAGAATCTATTTATAACTCAGGAAAATCAGCAAGAAAAAATCAAACAACCCTATCAAAAAATGGGCGAAGGACATGAACAGAAACTTCTCAAAAGAAGACAGAATAATGGCTGACAGACATATGAAAAAATGCTCAACATCTCTAATCATCAAGGAAATGCAAATCAAAACCACAATGAGATATCAATTAACTCCAGTGAGAATGGCCTTTATCAAAAAGTCCCCAAACAATAAATGTTGGCGTGGATGTGGAGAAAGAGGAACACTCCTACACTGCTGGTGGGACTGCAAACTAGTTCAACCTCTTTGGAAAGCAATATGGAAATACCTCAAAGTGATACAGTAGATCTACCATTTGATCCACCAATTCCACTACTGGACATCTACCCAAAAGATCAAAAGTCAGTTTATGAAAAAGATACTTGCACTCAAATGTTTATAGCAGCACAATTCACAATTGCAAAGCTGTGGAAACAACCCAAGTGCCCATCATTTCATGAGTGGATTAATAAAATGTGGTATATGTATACCATGGAGTACTACTCAGCTTTAAGAAACAATGGTGATATAGCACCTTTGTATATTCCTGGATAGAGCTGGAACCCATTCTACTAAGTGAAGTATCTCAAGAATGGAAAAACCAGCACCACATGTACTCACCAGCAAAGTATTAACGGATTAACACCTCAGTGGTCATATAGGAGTAACATTTATCGGGTGTAGGGAAGGTGGGAGGAGGGAGGAGGAGATGGGTATACACAACCAAAATGAGTAAGAGGTGCAACGTTTGAGGGATGGACACGCTTGAAGCTCTTACTCAAGTGGGGGGGCATGGGCAATATATGTAACCTTAACACATGTACCCCCATAATATGCTAAAATAAAAAAAATTTTTTTAAGTTAATGTTTACATTTGTGGGATTCATTGGGTCAATTCCTATTAATGAATGTATTCAGAAACCAGATTCGTGAACATAAAGATTGAATATAAAGATTGTTTTAATAGGAAATATCTTCCCACAGGTAATTTTTACCCAATAGATCCAAGAAATGAGGCAAAACCAAGATTAGAGATCTAAAAGAACTCACTGCCATAGAATTGAACAAAGTGCAAAGAAGCAATTTAAAAACAATGAAAAACAAAATGAATGCTAACAAAGTGCTTTATTTTCATTATTGATAAAACTTTAAAAACAATCAAAAACTTTATCATCTGTGAATATTTTACTCCATATAGGTTATAGAGTCTATGTTATATCTTTACAGACTACCTTTTGCAAGGAATTTTCCCAAATCATTTTTAAAAGAGGCTGTTAGTAAGAAATTCTAAGCAAGCACATATGAAGTAACAATTCTCAGAAAAATTGTAAAGGGATTGGAAAGTTATATAAAATTACCGGAAAGTTTCAGAATATTAGTGTAAAGGCAGAGGCCACACACACCTCTCCGCCTAAATTAAGGCTTGTAAGTTGCTTTTACTGCAAATTTGTCATATGAAAACTTTTCTTTCAATTAATCTGCAATGATCTTGGAAATAATTATTTAGAAGATAATCAAAATAACTTGATAAGAATAATTTATATATTTGATATATTTATACAAAAATAATTGAAAATCCTATATGACAGTTATTTTAAGCTGAATGGTACTTTATGTGAAAAAAAAGCCTTTTCATTTTTATTGTTTTGAATAAACTTTTCTATTATTTTTATTTCTATGAAGTATATTTTTGCCACTCAATAAAATCCAATCTTTGGTTAAAACAAAATCTCCATGAAAACAGATGATCATGCTGAGACTTGTTGACATAGCATTACGAGGAAATAGGCAGACTCTTTTCAAACTTCATAATAGCAGCAATCTCCTCTGCAATGGTGGTCATTAAAATTGTGAAAGTGTATACCATGAATATCACTAACTAAAAATTCTGCATCTTGAAACTCTTAATGTTTAAATCAATAGTAGTAATATAAATGCTTTTATGATTAAAACATCTAATTCAAACTGTAGCTCCTGTATGATTTATAATGAAAAATAGTGTATAGTTCAATGGTGAACATTTCAAAAGATGCCTATTCTTCAAATTAAAATTGTAATTATTTTCAGTATCAGGCAAAAGGGATGAGAGAATATTGCCCATCACTTTCTTCACTTGTCATTAACAAGCATTATGCTTTTCATAATTTGGATGGACCCAAGAAGAGTACAATAAAATATTTTTTTTATTTCATTTTGAAGTGAAAGTAAAACTGCCTCATTAAAGAAATCATGTTGCAATCACTGAAGAAAAACTGAGCCTACATAACTTTAATAGGAGCAAAGGCCATCCTTAATAGACACAAAGTAAGTATATTACTAAAATGATAGATTTTCTGTCATACATTCTCAATTAAAGCCAATTTGTCACCAAAAAAAGATATTTCTTCAAGTCATTCACTAACTTTGAGTATCAAAAGTTATTGGAATAAAGAATCATAGAAAGAAATAAAGATGCTCATGATTATATAAGCATCACCATTTAATGATATACTAAAAAGGAGTCCGAAGAATGTTCTTTTTTGACCCACATGTTATTTAAAAGGATGTTCTTTAATCTCTAAGTATCTAGGGATTTTCCAAGTATCTTTTTGTCATTCACTTCTAGTTTAACTCCACTGTGCCCTGAGGGAAGACATTATATGATTTCTATTCTTTTAAATTTGTTAAGGTATGTTTTATAACTCAGAATATGGTATATCTTGGTGAATGTTCTATGTGAGTTTCAGAATTTGTGTTCTGCTATAGTTGGATGAAGTACTCTATAGACATCTATTATAGCCAGTTGATTGATGGTGGCATTGAGTTCAATTACTTCCTGCCTGCTGGATTTGCAGCAGTTCAATTACTTCCTGCCTGCCTGCTCCATCTCTGATAGAGGGGTGTTGACCTCCCCAACTTTAATAGTGGATTCATCTATTTCTTCCTTGCAGTTTTATCAATTTTGCCTCATGTATTTTGATGCCCTGTTGTTACCTACATTCATATTAAGGATTGTCATGGCTTCTTGGATAATCAGTCCTTTTGTCATTATGGAACTTGAGGGATATTCTAGTACAATATTTTTCTTATATATCACATCTGCCCATGAAGCAACACAAGTGTTTTTGGGGAAACTGTTTTTATTTTATTTTTTTTTTATTTCAGCATATTATGGGGGTACAAATGTTAAGGTTACATATATTGTCTGCGCCCTCCTCCCACCTGAGTCAGAGCCTCAAGCGTGACAATCCCCCAAATGTTGCACTTCTCACTCATTATGTTTGTATATACCTGTCCCCCCCTCCCCTCCCACCTGCTTGACACCTGATAAATGTTATTCCTATATGTCCACTTCGATGTTGATCCGTTAATACCAATTTACTGTTGAGTACATGTGGTACTGGTTTTTCCATTCTTGAGATACTTCACTTAGTAGAATGAGTTCCAGCTCTATCTATGAAAATACAAAAGGTGCTATATCACCATTGTTTCTTTTTTTTTTTTTTTTTTTTTTTTTTGAGACAGAGTCTCGCTTTGTTGTCCAGGCTAGAGTGAGTGCCGTGGCGTCAGCCTAGCTCACAGCAACCTCAAACTCCTGGGCTCAAGCGATCCTCCTGCCTCAGCCTCCCGAGTAGCTGGGACTACAGGCATGCGCCACCATGCCCGGCTAATTTTTTATATATATATCAGTTGGCCAATTAATTTCTTTCTATTTATAGTAGAGACGGGGTCTCGCTCTTGCTCAGGCTGGTATTGAACTCCTGACCTTGAGCAATCCGCCCGCCTCGGCCTCCCAAGAGCTAGGATTACAGGCGTGAGCCACAGCGCCCGGCCAACCATTGTTTCTTAAAGCTTAATAGTACTCCATGGTAAACATATACCACATATTATTAGCCACTCATGTATTGATGGGCACCTGGGTTGTTTCCACAACTTTGCAATTGGGAATTGTGCTGCTATAAATATTTGAGTGCAGGTGTCTTTTAAATTTTGTCTTCTGTTATTCACCTGAAAAATTTATAAAAGGGCATAATGTGAAGTAGGCATGCATCCACCAGGAATCACAGCATAATAAATGTTCTTGAATTGGACTATTCTGGTTAGCAACCCTTTTCTTAGCAGGAGGAGGAGGAGAATGTGGGAAAGCAGATAGGCAAGGAAAAGGATACTCTTTAGATGACTAAAGAGTTAAGAGGAGGCCAGGAGCAAGGGGTGGCTCGCACATGTAATTCTAGCACTCTGGGAGGCTGTGGTGGGTGGATCCTTTGAGCTCAGGAGTTCCAGAGCAGCCTGAGCAAGAGTGAGACCCTATCTCTACCAAAAATAGAAAAAAATTAGCTGCACATGGTGGCACATGCCTGTGGTCCCAGCTACTCAGGAGGGAGGCTGAGGCAGAAAGATCCCTTGAGCCCAGGAGTTTGAGGTTGCTGTCACAGCACTCTAGCCCAGGCAACAGAGTAAGACTCTGTCTCAAAAAAAAAAAAAACAAAAAAGAGAGAGAGAAAAGTAGTTAAGATGAGAATAATGAATTCTCTCTTCCCTAACCCATATCTCATCCAAAGCATCCTATTTGTTAACTAATAATTTCAGTGGAAATCATTTATCATCTAAGGTTAAATGGGAAAGATTGTGTAAATGTATTTTATGTTCTCAACTCTAAAGTGTGCATTTTATTTCACATTTTTGGATCTAAGTCCAAGTATACCTTACAGTTTTTATGTTTTTAATGTAGGCACAATTACTATTTTTTTCTAAGTATATGACTTTTAAGCCCATGGAGTATTCCAAATGGTCAAAATCTTAGAATGAAGAAAATTCAATATTATATCTTTTGATATTTATGGAGTATATTGCTCAAAAAAATGAAAGAGATAAAAGCTCCATCTATATCAATATGTGATATGTGTGAATCTTCATATGTATAACAATTAAACTATTCTCTGTATTAGAGTTATCTTTTCTTATCCTTAAAACTATAGTAAGTCTTATTTTAAAAATTATAGCTGTACATCCCAGGGATGCAGGGATGGTTCAACATACGTAAATCTATAAATGCAATTCACCACATAAACAGAAGCAAAAACAAAGACCACATGATCCTTTCAATAGATGCAGAAAAAGCTTTTGACAAAATTCAACACCCTTTCATGATACGAACACTTAAGAAAATAGGCATAGAAGGGACATACCTAAAAATGATACAAGCCATATATGACAGACCCATAGCCAACATCATACTGAATGGGGAAAGATTGAAATCATTCCCACTTAGAACTGGAACCAGACAAGGCTGCCCACTATCTCCACTTCTGTTCAACATAGTGCTGGAAGTCTTGGCTACAGCAATCAGACAAGAAAATGGAATCAAAGGTATCCAAATAGGGGCAGAAGAGATCAAACTTTCACTGTTTGCTGATGATATGATATTGTATCTAGAAAACCCCAAGGATTCAACCAAGAAACTCCTGGAACTGATCAATGAATTTAGTAAAGTCTCAGGATACAAAATTAATACACAGAAATCAGAGGCATTCATATACGCCAACAACAATCTAATTGAGAACCAAATCAAAGACTCAATTCCCTTCACAATAGCAACAAAGAAATTAAAGTACCTAGGAATATATTTAACCAAAGAGGTAAAAGACCTCTACAGGGAGAACTATGAAACACTGAGGAAGGAAATAGCAGAGGATGTAAACAGATGGAAATCCATACCATGCTCGTGGATCGGCAGACTCAATATCATCAAAATGTCTATACTACCCAAACTGATCTACAGATTCAATGCAATACCTATTAAAATCCCATCAGCATTCTTCACAGATATAGAAAAAATAATTTTACGCTTCGTATGGAACCAAAGAAGACCCCGAATATCAAGAGCAATTCTAGGCAACAAAAACAAAATGGGAGGCATTAATATGCCAGATATCAAACTATACTACAAAGCTGTAGTAATTAAAACAATATGGTATTGGCACAAAAACAGGAATATTGACCAGTGGAACAGATGTGAGAATCCTGATATAAAACCATCCTCATATAGCCATCTCATCTTTGACAAAGCAGACAAAAACATACGCTGGGGAAAAGAATCCCTCTTCAATAAATGGTGCTGGGAAAACTGGATAGCCACCTGTAGAAGGCTAAAACAGGACCCACACCTTTCACCTCTCACAAAAACCAACTCACGCTGGATAACAGACTTAAACCTAAGATATGAAACTATTAGAACTCTAGAGGAAAAAGTTGGAAACACTCTCCTAGACATCGGCCTGGACAAAGAGTTTATGAAGAAGTCCCCAAAGGCAATCACAGCAGCAACAAAAATAAATAAATGGGACATGATCAAACTACAAAGCTTCTGCACAGCCAAAGAAATAGTCATGAAAGTAAACAGACAGCCTACAGAATGGGAGAACATTTTTGCATCCTATGCATCCGATAAGGGACTGATAACTAGAATATACTTAGAACTCACGAAAATTAGGAAGAAAAAATCAAATAACCCCATTAAAAAGTGGGCAAAAGACTTGAACAGAAATTTTTCTAAAGAAGACAGAAGAATGGCCAACAAACATATGAAGAAATGCTCAACATCTCTAATCATCAGGGAAATGCAAATCAAAACCACAATGAGATATCACTTAACCCCAGTGAGAATGGCCTTTATCAAAAAATCTCCAAACAATAAATGCTGGCGTGGTTGCGGAGAGAGAGGAACACTCCTACACTGCTGGTGGGACTGCAAACTAGTTCAACCTCTGTGGAAAGCAATATGGAGATACCTTAAAGCGATCCAAGTGAATCTACCATTTGATCCAGCAATCCCATTGCTGGGCATCTACCCAAATGATCCAGTGACACTCTACAAAAAAGACACCTGCACTCGAATGTTTATAGCAGCACAATTCATAATTGCAAGGCTGTGGAAACAGCCCAAGTGCCCATCAATCAAAGAATGGATTAATAAAATGTGGTATATGTACACCATGGAGTACTATTCAGCTCTAAGAAACAATGGTGATATAGCACACCTTATATTTTCCTGGTTAGAGCTGGAACCCATACTACTAAGTGAAGTATCCCAAGAATGGAAAAACAAGCACCAGATATATTCTCCAGCAAACTGGTATTAACTGAGTAGCACCTAAGTAGACACATAGGTGCTACAGTAATAGGGTATTGGGCAGGTGGGAGGGGGGAGGGGGGCGGGTATATACATACATAGTGAGTGAGATGTGCACCATCTGGGGGATGGTCATGATGGAGACTCAGACTTTTTGGGGGGAGGGGGGGAATGGGCATTTATTGAAACCTTAAAATCTGTACCCCCATAATATGCCAAAATAAAAAAAAAAATTATAGCTGTAGCATAGCTTCAGCTATAAATTATGGGAATAGTTTTTGTATATACTGTTTCAGCTGAAAATTATAGAGAGCATTTGTCTAATATTGATTAGGATTAAGTGATTAAGGAAGAACATTAGCATCCTGAGAACAGTTTTGCAATTCCTACTAGAGTTGTGAGATACTATTGCTATTACCACTACTACTACAACTACTGCTACTAGAATTACTAGATTTTATCTACAGCACATGCATAGCTTATCAGAGAAATAGAGTAGAAATTAGTTTTAAGGAGCCAGATCATCAAGGTTGAGTATGTGGATCATATGAATTTCACTGGAGATTCCTGTAAGAACATGGGTTAAATATTAATTAAATGAAAATTAGGTTTTCTCATTTTGTGCCAGATCAGAGGACACAAATTTACCATAACTGGTAAATGTAACATAAAGACTCAAGCCTGTAAAACTGTGACATACCGGTTACTAAAATAGATAATATATTCTTAAAGGAATTTTTTAAAATGGTTCATTAAAATAATAAAAATAACAATGGTAGCTGAAGTTCAAACAAACAAAATATTTCAAAACACCACAAAATTTCATAGCTTGCAAATAAGAAATGGCCACCAACAACAAATAGGTTGTCATATATAATACATAAACAGATGTACATTAAATGTAAACTTCATATTTTAGACATACTTATAGAAAAAAATCATTGGTTAGCTGAATGTTGTGTATTTTATTTTATTACTTTTTGGCAATCTTATATAAAGGTCTTTCTCATTGGAAAGCAAAAATAACAAATGACTTTCTCTAAAGCTGCAAATAATGTTAAAAACAGCAACAAAGATACGAGCCAGCCAAATTTCTTAGCAACTAGGATAAATTACCTTGCATGTTCTAAGTTTTAATTACAAATTCTACTAAAAACTCAAATGGCAGAGAAAATGCAATAGCTCTAAATCTGTAGGTGGATCCGTTGCTCTGTGTTACCTACCTCGAATTAC
This sequence comes from Microcebus murinus, assembly GCF_040939455.1. Classification (NCBI taxonomy): domain Eukaryota; kingdom Metazoa; phylum Chordata; class Mammalia; order Primates; family Cheirogaleidae; genus Microcebus; species Microcebus murinus. Next base: position 55,368,079 of record NC_134116.1, read on the forward strand.
AAAATTCTTTGAAGTCTCATTTCTGAAAATACAGACATCGTATTTCATACATGTATGGGTTTATGTTAGCATAAAAATAATGCTTTAGTTTATTTATACCTGAAAAAGAAAATGGATGACCAGAAGCATCATATTTATTCCTAAGTTTTTCCTTTGCTGTGACACATTGGCAAGGACATCTACACCCAGTTAGTGAATTGCTGGTGTACTGATGTTAGCTAGCACAAGTCTGGAATTCTGCCTAAATTAGCTTCACTGTTTTCTCAATTCTCAACCATATGGGAGCAAATTTTCCCAATTCATCTTCTGCACTTTCCACATCCTTAGTCTTATTCATACTCCTAAATATTTACCTTATTAATTATCTCCTTTATATTCCCAGATCCTCATCATTTCTTGCCTGGATATCTACAAAAGCTACGTAATGGTTGTTCGGCTTTCAGTCTCTTCCTGCTTCAATCTAACCTCCATACTGCAATCAGAAAATTTTTCTGAACAGAAAATATCTTATTACATTATTTATTATATTACTTCCTTTACTGAATCTCCTTTGTTTTTAAGTCCATATGTCTTAATTGAATATACAAATATGCGAGTTCCATCATGGTCAGAGCCTAGTTCTTTCAATCTTTTCTTCATATGTCCCTTTAGATTACATTTACTTGTCTCTCACCCTATCTCCTTGGCAAGAATCCTTTCCTTGATCCCATCTGAATAACTTAAGTTTCCATCTCTTATGCCTCTGCTGGACCTTGCAGGTAACTTTTCTTGGAAGCTCTTCTCATTTAATACACATTGTAATTATCACTAAATTGCCAGTCACTCCAATTAAATCCAAAAATCTTTAGAGCAGAATTTGATTTATAACCCATTATATACTTAGTATAGTGCCTGGAACATCGTAATTCCTCAACAAATGCTTGTGCAACAGATATGTTCGTGAACAACTTCTAATTCCATATCTAACAATAACTGGTTACCACTTTGGGGAAAACATTTTCCAAAGTAGGTATGCATCCATCAGGAATCATAGTACAATACATATTTTTAATTGGATTATTAAGATTATCTGTTTGTTTCCAAACCATAAAATGAAGAATTGAGCCAAGGGTGGTCAATAAAGTGTTTTTTACTCTACTATTCTCAGCTACATTTAATTTTGCTAGTCTTATTTTCCTAACGTATTGATTTTTTACAAAATATAAATTTAATTGAGCACTATATTTATTGTACATTTGCTACTCTCATGGTAGTTCCAAGAGTACAATGGGAAACCATGAATGACATATCACTGCTCAGGTAGTATAATGATCAGGGACAAGAATCATTTATCATGCTTCAACTAGGCCTTAAATTATAATGAAAATGCACCGAGGCTCACTTCTGCTGATTTCATTAAAATGTAGTCTATCCTCATGTGGCAGGCATTTCAGTTCAGACTCCCCACTGGCAACATAATAATATTAAAGGACAACAAAATGAGTCATGAATGATGAGAATATAGCTACAAATAATAGAATAAGGTAAAATATGTCCATTATTTTGTTTTTCAGTGAACACAAACAATTGTACACATCAGTTTGTTTCAATTGACAGATGTTTATTATGCATTTATATTTATCAAATATTTACTATGCAACAGGGACTATCACCTAAATAACTTGCATAAGAGAATAGATGTAGCCACAAAACAGACTATGTTAAGGAAACATGATTAGGGGTTATATGACATCCTGCACTTAATTATCCAGCAGCACTCAATAGAAAAAGAACTCGTATCATTCACCTATTCAAATTTACACATTTATGGAGGTCTAATTATGTGACATATATATTGTGCAAGATATACTACAATAAATAAAATTTCATCTCAGACATTAGGGGTTGAAGATCTAGTGTAATTAATTGAGTACTGATAAGGATATGTGCTGTGGGTGAATTGTGCATTGGGTCACATAAGAAGTAAAATTTCTCTTTCTTTTAAAAGAATTTATTTTTGGAGAGTAGCTTTAGGTTCACAACAAAATTAAGAGGAAGATACAGAGACTTCCCATATCCTCTACCTCTGCACAGGCATAGCTTCTCCCCATTATTAACATTGTCTAAGAGTGGTACATTTGTTAAAATTGATGATGAACCTTCATCAACACATTATAATCACCTAAAGTTCATAGTTTACATTAGGGTTTACTCTTAGTGTTATACAGTCTATAGGTTTTGAAAAATGTATAATGACATATATTCATCATTATTGTATCATAGAGTATTTTTAATGCCCCCAAATTCTTCTGTGTTCCACCTATGCTCCGTTCCCTATCCCTCTGTCTCCATATTTTATAGTTTTGCCTTTTACAAAATGCCATATAGTCGGAATCATTTATTATGATTCCAAGAAGCTTAATTGCTGGACTGTATAATAAGAGTATGTTTTGTTTTGTAAGAAACCACCAAACTGTCTTCCAAAGTAGCTTTTTCAGATGGTCTTCTTTCACTTAGTAATATGCATTTAGGGCTCCTCAATCTCTATTTACAGCTTGGTAATTCATTTATTTTGTGCTGAATAGTATTCTATTTTCTAGATATATCACGATTTATTTATCCATTGACCTACTAAAGGGTATCTTGGTTGCTTTCAAGCTTTGGCATTTTTGAATAAAGCTACTATAAACATCTGCATGTAGGTTTTTCTGTGGACATGAATTATTATCTCCTTTGGTTAAATACCAAGAAGCTTAACTGCTGGACTGTATAATAAGAGTATGTTTTGTTTTGTAAGAAAGCACCAAACTGTCTTCCAAAATGGCTCTACCATTTTGCATTCCCACAAGCAATGATTGAGAATTTCTGTTGCTGTGCATTCTTGTCAGTGTTTGTTGTTGTCAATGTTTCAGATTTTGGCCATCCTAATCAATGGGAAGTGGTATCTTATTGTTGTTTTAATTTGCATTTCTCAGATAACATACTGTGGAATATATTTTTGTATGTTTATTTGTCATCTGGAATCACACATTCTTTGGTGAGTTATCCATGAAGTTCTTTGGCCTATTTTTTCATCAGGTTGTTATTTTTCATATTGTTGAGTTTTAAGAGTGCTTTGTATGTTTTGAATAATAGTCCTTTATCAGATTTGTCTTTTGCAAATATTGTCTTCCACACTGTGGCTTGTCTTCTCATTCTTTTTCACTGTCGTTCACAGAGCAAAAGATTTTTTTTATATATATTAAATAATGAAGTATTTCATTTTATTTTATTTTTGGTTACATTTATATCTTTGCCTCTCCCTAGCAAGGGTTAGAAGTATGCCCTTCCCCTCCACAATGCTCACCACATTCCTCAGATGCGGTCTACCCCCACAACTCCCGAATCCCTTGTGAACACCACCACCATTTTAGCACCATAGTGTTAATCAGTCAGTACCAATTTGATGGTAAGTAGATGTGGAGTCCATTTTTCTAATCTTGTGTCACCTCACTTTAGATAATGGGCTTCAGCTTAATACAGGATAATATAAGTGGTGCTAGCTCTCTGTCGTTTCTTAGAATTGAGTACTATTTCACTGTAAACATATACCAAATTTTAATAATCTACTCATGAATTGATGAGCACTTGGGTTGTTTCCATGTCCTTGCAATATTGAATTGTGCTGCCATAAACATTTGGGTTCAGATTTCTTTATAATAGAATGTCTTGTGAGTTTGAATATTACTACCATATGAGCAACTTAGTGTTAATAAGTTAGTACCAATTTGATGGTGAGTTACATGTGGTGCTTATTTTCCCATTCTTATGATATCTCGCTTTTGAGTAGATTAATAAAATATGGATGCGGTGCACATTGTATGGGGTTAGGGCATGCCGCTAGCCCTGGCTTGGGTGAGGCAAAGTCATTAATTGTAACCAAAATGTTTGTACCCCCATAATATCCTGAAATTAAAAAAAGAGTGTCTTTCAAAATTAAAAAAAATTTTAATTTAAAAAAAAAAAAAGAATGTCTTATGCTCTTTTGGGTAGATCCATAATAATGCTATTGTTGGGTTGAATGGTATTTCTATTTTTAGGAAGTCAAGCTTATCACTTCTTTCTTTCATGGGTCACACCTTTGATCATCACCATACCCAAGGAGATCTAGGTTTTTTTCTAGGATTTATATAGGTATATGGTACATCTCAAGTTAATTTTTGTGAAGAAGGATGTGAGGTCTTTGGTGTCTAAATTCCCTTTGTCTAAATTCCTTTTGCATGTTTTTCATAGTTGTTTTGGTACTATTTCTAGGCTGTCTATCCTGTTCCATTAATTTATTTGTTGATATTTATGCCAGTAACACACTGTCCTAATTTCTTTAGCTTTATAATAGGTCTTGAAGTCAGGTAGTGTCAATAATCCAACTTTGTTCTTCTTCAATATTGTGTTGGTTATTCTGAGTTTTTTCTTTTTCTTTTTTTTTTTTTTTTGCCTCTTTATATAAACTTTAGAATCAGGTTGTCAATATCCCCAAAGTACCTTACTAGGATTTTGATGGAGATTGTATTGAATCTATAGATTAAGTTGGGAAGAACTGGCATCTTGATGATATTGAGGCTTCCTATATATGAACATGGAAAATCCCTCTATTTATTTAGCTTCTCTTTAGCCTCATTTATCAAAGTTTTTAGCTCTTTGTATTGATCTTATACATTCTTTGTTAGACTTATGCCTAAGTATTTTATTTTTTTGTCTGCTAATGCAAATAGTATTGTGATTTTTAGTTTAAAATTTTACTTGTTCATTGCTGGTATATAAGAAAGTTCTGTTACATTATATTATATTATATATATTATATATATTACATTATATTAATCTTTTGTACGCTGATCTTTTATCCTGCAACTTGCTATAATTGCTTACCAGTTCTAAGAGATTTTTGTCAATTCTTTGAGATTTCTAAGTAGATTATCATGTCATCTATGAAAAACGTTTAATTTTTTCCTTTTCAAACTGTATATATTTTATGTCTTTTTCTTGTATTATTGCATTAGCTAGTACTACCAATATAATGTTGAAAAGAAGTGTTTCTTATATTATTGCATTAGCTAGTACTACCAATATAATGTTGAAAAGAAGTGTTGTGAGGGGACATCTTTTCCTTGTTTCTGATCTTACTGGGAAATCTTCAAGTTTCTTACCATTAAGAATGAAGTGAGCTATAGGAATTTTATACGTATTCTTTATCTAATTGAAGTTCACCTCTATTCCTAGTTTACTGAGAGTGTTTAATCAAAATTGTGTTGGAATTTGTCAAATTTATTTTCTGCATTTATTGAAATAATCATTGACTTTTTGTTTCAGCCTGTTGATGTGATAGATTGTATTAATTGACTTTTGAATGCTAAACCAGCCTTGCATAACTGGGATAAATCCCACTTTTTCCTTTTTTATATATGAAAAATATTTTAAAATAGCTTTTAATGTGTTCATGACAACATTTGACTGGAGTATTTTAATGAATGGTAAGAATTAGAAAAATGTAAAATGAAAGAATTTCAACAGTTTTTGAGCCTTTATTGGATCTTGATCCCCTTTGAGAATATAAAGAAAGATCACAAACTCTGAGGAAGAATTACAGATTACACAAACACAATGTGTCATGCAATTTGCACTCTGAATCATGGAAGTAAATAAGTTCACTGACCTATTTTGACAGACTAAGTAGTATTATAATGGAAGTAGGTTTCTGAAGAGTTAAATTTTCTAAGTGAAATGGAATAAATACAATTATGAAATGCTTAATTCATAGAATTAAGTAGGATGAGTGTGTAAATTGACTTTGGGTTAAATCAATTTATGGTAATTAATGGAGGAATATAATGAAATGGTTGCTTTTCAGGAGATTTAAAAAACTAAATCTATATTCAATAAATGGTGCTGGGAAAACTGGATATCTACATACAGAAGAATGAATCAGGATTCCTACCTTTCACCTCTCACAAAAATCCACTCAAGATGGATAACAGACTTAAACCTAAGGCATGAAACCCTATGCATCCTAGAAGAAGATGTTGGGAAAAGTCTCTCAGACACTGGCCTAGGCAAAGAATTTTTGAAGAAGACCACTAAAGCAATCACTGCAGCAAAAAAAATAAATAAATAAACAAATAGGATCTGATCAAACTAAGAAGCTTCAGCTCAGCCAAGGAAACTATCATTAGAGAGAATAAACAACCTACAGAATGAGAGAAAATATTTGCTTTCTACTCTTCTGATAAAGGTCTGATAACAAGAATCTATCTAGAACGCAAAAGATTTAACAAGAAAAAAATCAAACAACCCCATCAAGAAATGGGCAACAGAAATGAACAGAAACTTTTTCAAAGAAGATGGAATAATGGCCAGCAAACATATAAAAAATTGCTCAACATCTCTAATCATTAGAGAAATGCAAATCAAAACCACAATGAAATATCATCTAACCCCAATGAGATTGGCCCATATCAAGAAATCCCAAAGCAATAAATGCTGGCAAGGATGAGGAGAGGCAGGAACACTCTTACACTGCTGATGGGACTGCAAATTGGTGCAACCTTTGTGGAAAAGAATTTGGAGATACCTCAAACAGCTAAAAATAGAAATACCATTCGACCCAGCAATAGCATTATTAGGCATCTACCCAAAAGAGCATAAGTCTTTCTATTATAAAGACATCTGCACTCGAATGTTTTGGGCACCACAATTCACTATTGCAAGGACGTGGAAACAACTGAACTGCCCATCAATTCATGAATGGATAATTAAAATTTGGTATATGTTTACAGTGAAATATAACTCAATTCTAAGAAACAACAACGAGCTAGCACCACTTGTATTATCCTGGATTAAGCTTAAGCTCATCCAAAGTGAGGTGACACAAAATTAAAAAAATGGGCTCCATATGTACTTGCCATCACATTGGTACTGACTGATTTTCAATATGGTGCTCAAAAGGGGGTGGTATTCACCAGAGATTTGGAGGGTGGGAGGATAGACCCACATCTGAGAGATGTGGCGAACAGTGTGGAGGGGAAGGGCATACCTCTAACCTTTGCTAAGTAAAGGCAAAATTATAAAATCTAACCAAAATGTTATAAAGAAAAACATTTATCAGGTGTCGGGCAGGTAGGGGGGAGGGGATGGGTAAAAAAAATTATGTAATTTATTAATTTACAGAAGAGGTAATTATTTTCATGAGTTGTATATTGACCATTGTAACTCTTACACCACTTTGTGAAGAGATTAAATAGAAAAATACTTTCACCTGCAATCCCAGTTATCAGGGAGTCACGTTCTCATAGCAACTGTCACTGCATACTAGGCATGGTCATTACAGTTTTGATAATATGATGCTGTTCCTTAAATAAACATTTAATGGGTATTAAGCCTGGTTAGGAATCCTGAAAGTCACTGAAGATGTCTACCTACCAGCCTTGACTCATGCTATCTTTCGCTAGAATGTCCTGAGGAGAGTTTACTTAGCAAATTAATTCTGGGCTCACTTCCTAGACAACAGATAGTTTCTCTTGTGAATCATTGTATAGCTTCAGATAAACATTACTTGCTTCTGTGTGCTCCCACAGACTCATGACACACAATCAGGCTACAGTTCACTCATTCAAGCTCTGTAGTCAATATATTCTGATAGATTATGAGTCCTTTAGGACAAGAGTGGAGTCTCATTCCTCTATGTTACTTCAGCCACAGTGCTTGTCAAGAAGAGTAAGCCTTCACATTGGTTTGCTGAATCAAAACCCTTAATGGTTTTCCTGTCTACAAGTAAGCATATTATCAGTAACTGTTAAGGATATATACCCTTTCTCACTAAATTCTAAGTGGCTCTATCAGCAAAGACGCTATATTTATCTTATGCACCACTGAAAACAGAACATTGGTCATGAGGTCTGGTACACTGCAGGCAAACAATAAGTGCTGGATGCCTATTGAACAAATTAATTCAAAGGAGCATGAAGAGTATCTATGGGATATATTACTCTAAGCAAAGATTTTTTAAATGCTGTAAATTATAAGAAGGCTTTTCTTTCAAACTGTGGAGAAGCTCTTTTGTCATTTATTTATCCAATAGGCCGGGTGCTGGGGATTCAGAAAGGTGAGTGTATAGTTCTCTATATCACAGCTGTTACGGAGAGAAGGAAAAGAAATCATTACAATAAACTCTGATGAGGGTAATGAAAGAGAAGCACAAGGTTTTAAGCAAGAACATAGACAAAGCACATATTATTGTCTAAAAGCCAAGAAAGACCTTCTAGAGAAAATGATGTTCTAAATGATAACTGAAGCATTGATGAATTAGACTGGGAAGAAGGCATGGGATGAAGGTGAAAAATGTTTTGGGAGAAAATTTTCCTTGAGGTCAGAAAAGAGCAGAGGAAAATAAAAGAAAAAGGAGTATCCATAACCACTATGTACTGCTACACACATACATGGGGCCCTTTCAACTACAGTATATTCCAGTTATTTCTAATCTTAAAAAAAAATGAAGTAAAATTAAAAACCACCCCTTGATTAGTGCCCCTTCTTCCCCCCAGCCACCTTCTTCCTCTATTTCCAGTCTACCCTGAAATGTCACTTTGCCAGCAGGGCTTTCCCTTACCTCCTACCCTCTGCACTTTCTATTCCCCTTCCATGCTTTCACAGCATTTACCACCATCTGAAAAGCTGTACATTGTGCTCACTTGTTCAGCGTCTGTCTCCTTTTACAGTAACATGGAAGCTTTTTGAGGTAAGAACTTTTGTCTAGACTGGATTGACTGACTGAATGAATGAATTAGGGCAAATTGTCTGCTGCTTTCATTATTCTTACCCTTTTCAAGCCACAGAGCAGCCTTCTAGATATTTTAAAAATGCAAAATTTTTAGGTCACTCACTTATTTAAACCTAACCTATGACTTTGAACTGCATGAAAAATGAGTTCTAAAATCTAGCATTTGGATTAATAACATGTCTATAAAATCTGATTTCAGGTTCCTCTGTAATCTTAAGCTTAAAGGATCCTCCACTTTACTTTTAAGCACCGAGAACATAGACCTTTTCAGTTCCTTGAACAAATCTTTTTTTTTTTTTTTTTTTTTCCCCTCCATCTGGCATTTCTAAAAGGAATGCTCTTTCCTCTCCTGGAAGACTCTTCTCCCCACCTTCCTTCCTTCATAGGGTTAATTCAAGTTTTGGAGCTTCACTTAGGCATTTGGAAAGAAAGTGCTGTGATTTCGAATGTTAAGTTATAAGTTTGAGCATATTTGTTATATATTTCCAAGTTTTCTTCAAAGATATTGTGCAATCCCAAAAATGATATTCCGTCAAGGACTTCTACATGTCTCATCAGATTCATTCCTTTCTACATTGTATTTTTTGGCAGTCTTATAAATAATATTTTCTTTTAAAATTACATTTTCTAAATGCATATGGTTTTGTTTCATTGGTGGTGGTGGGAATTAATCACCAAGTATTAATTTTTTTTACAATCACTTTATTAGTTTTCTATTGCTGCCATAACAAATTATCACAAATTTATTGGCTTAAAACAACACAATTTTATCTACACTTTCGGGGGTCATAAGTCCTAAACAAGGTCTCAGTGGACTGAAATCATGGTCTGGGCAAGGCCTCGTTCCTTTCTGGAGTCTTTACATTTGATTGTTTTTTCCACCTTTTGCAAACTAGCCACATTCTTTGGCTCATGGTCCCTTCCCTGATTCGAAAAGATGGTGACAGAGGACCAAGGCCTTTTCATGCTACCATCTCTTTTGTTTTTTCACAACCCAGGAGGGTCTCCATTTTTATGGAGCCATACGATTAGATTGATTCCACCTGAATAATAAAGTTTTTTTTTTGTTTTTTGTTTTTAAGCGTATTATGGGGTTACAAGTGTTAAGGTTATATATATTGTCCATGGCCCCCCTCCCCCCTGGAGTAAGAGTTTCAAGCATGTCCATCCCCCAAATGTTGCACCTCTTACTCGTTTGGTTGTATATACCCATCCCCTCCTCCCCCCTCCCACCCTCCCAACACCTGATAAATGTTACTCCTATATGTCCACTTGGGTGTTGATCCGTTAATACCAATTTGCTGGTGAGTACATGTGGTGCTGGTTTTTTCATTCTTGAGATACTTCACTTAGTAGAATGGGTTCCAGCTTTATCCAGGAATATACAAGAGGTGCTATATCACCATTGTTTCTGAAAGCTGAGTACTACTCCATGGTTAATAATAAAGTTTTTAAAACCTGTTTTTACACCATCATTTGATTTGAAAGCTATACATTTTAATTCTTTTCTTTTGGCAATTACACTTAAAATTTTATCACAACTCAATTTTACACAATCTAAATTTAATCAATGAAAGGATATTAAATGCAATCTTTCTCCAATGTTATTTTAACTCAACAAGGCACTTTTACCTTGCATTATTACCTCAAACATTTGCCATCATAATCACTACATTATCTATCTAGCCAATGCTTATTTAAATTTGCACGAGTTTTTGTTTGTTTGTTTGTTTGTTTGTTTGTTTGTTTTATAACTACTTACGGCTCACTTCATCCTCAAGGTGAAATTTTCTTCCTCCTAAAGTACATATTATTTTGTCTCCTACACTGAGGGTCTGTTAAGGATAAAGTTTCAATCTTTGTTTCTCTCTCTCTCTTTCTCTCTCTCTTTCCCTTCCTCCCTCCCTCCCTCCCTCCCTCACTTGTGTATGGGTGTATATATACTTAACCTACAGTATTAAATGTTTTATAAGTTTTAGTTGATTACTATTTTTGTGTGTTATATTATTATTTGGATTCTGTTATTGCTGTGAATAACTAGATATCAGTTAATTATTGATTATGTTAGGTATTCTTTTTTATTGTTTTGGAAACTTATTTTTTTATACATTGTTTTGCTGAGTGTTATTTGATCTTCATAGAGCTTAGTGTCTTGATTTTGAGAATCTATGTTTTTTTTCAGTTCTGGAAAATTTTCTATAAATTTCTCTTTTAATATTGCCTTTATCCCATTTTCTCTCGTGCCACAGAAATATTTTCAAAAATAACTTTCTCATTCTTTTTTTTATTCCTCTTAATGTCTCTTTTGTATTTTTACTATATCTCTCTTTTATTTGATATTATCTGTAATTTTCTGAAACTAATTTGTTTCTAATGTATTAGATTGTTGTCTAATGTATTCTAATTGTTTCTAATGTATTATCTCATTTAACTAGTTTTTAATTTTTAAAAAACGTTTCATTTCTAAAAGTTTTTCTATTGTACATTTGTATATTCTTTTTCATAGAGTTTTGCTTTAATATTAGATTCTTATGTTTAATTTTGTTCAACATAGATAAAATGTTGTTATATGGCTTTTCCTTTCATATGAACTTCAGTTAGTATAATGGCATGCCGTCATTTTCAAAACAAGGTGAATATCAGTCATGTCTTTTAGATTTTTTATATCTTTCTTTGAAATCAACAAAACCAAGAGGTGACATTCTAGTGCAATTGAACTGCAGCACATATATAATCTGTATGAAGGTAACCAGACTCAAAGCAGGGGCAGTTAGAATAGCTACATAATAAAGAATAAACCAAAACAAACAAACAAACAAAAAACACTCATAAGTTTAAGGTGACATTTTTCTGGATATATGTCTGATTTTTTATTTAATAACTATTGATCTTAGACATAATCCCAAAAAGTTTAATGGCTCCTAGTACCTTCAACTTGAGTAAGAGAGAATAGAGATATGTAGAAAAATCAGAGTGCCTAGATGGAACAGGCTAAAAATCTACTCATGACAAACAGTGAAAAGGCATGAAATTGTAGCAAAGGAGTTACAATGTGTTTCTCTAGCAAAATATTGAAAAATTGTGATTACATGAATGCCATGATGAAATTCCTATTTTTGGAAGTTAACGTTTTCAGTGAGAATGTGGAAAACAGAAGGCTATGTAATAGTACATTTATCACATATATCTGTTGTGTTCTGTCTACTGTGACTTTCTCAAAGACTTAAGTGTTTATATATATAGATACAAAATATATATATAAACAAATATATATATATATATATATATATATATATATATATATATATCTCCCCAGGAATCTATAAGTGGTTGTTAAGTTGAACTAAAAATAATAAAATGAGTAGTTTTGAATCCCATTGTTTAGAAAATGTAATAAAAATACTTTAAGATTTCAATTTCTCACATGTAATTTGTATTTTTTTATTATTAAAACTTAAAACCTAACAAATTGACTACAGTAAATATTTGAACTAGATATTTGTAATTTCTTCTTTAAAAATTTAAAGGTCTGACAGACATTGGGTTCTGTTATTAGGATATTAAATTATCAAGAATAAATAGTAACATGTATACCCTGATTATAACATCATATAATGAACTATTTTTCTACTAGTAAGATATAAGAAAATTATATCTATTAAAATATGGCCTACCAGGTACGTCATTTTCATCAAGGTAAATAGATCAATGGAGCAGATGGTGGAAGGGGGAAATAAGTTACCTTGGCCTTTTTAAATAAGAGTACCTAATCCCATTTGTGTGGGTGCCTTGCCCATCGCCTTTCAAAGTCCTAATTTCTTAATACCATCTCTAATCTCAGGGAGGTGGAACATAACTTCTCACTCTTACCCTGTAGACTATACATAGTAACTTCCAAAGAGGACAGAGTAGAAGAGGAGGAAAAAGGTAATTTTATAGTAGAAAAACCTGACAAACACTATCTTAGCCAGATGAGCTGATGAGTTATGTTTATTCTATGCATCCTCAATATGATGAGAAAAAGATGAGATAAAAATGGCACTTTACCTCTGTGGTCTTCTTCCTTGTAATCGCAGTTTAATCATAATGAAAGCATAAGACAAATCCAAATTGAAGGACTTTTTATATTACCTGACCATTGCTCACTGAACTGTCAGGGACATCAAAAAAGGAAACTGAAAAATTATCACAGTCACAAGGAGCCTCAAACCTCATGACAACTAAATGTAATATGGTATCCTAGCTGGTATCCTAGAACATAAAAAGGACATTGCATAAGGAAATATGAACAAAAGAATGGATTTTACTTAATGATAATTATCAGTGTTTGTTCATTAATTATGACAAATGTACCATACTAATGTAAGATGCTAATAATAGGGGAAACTGAATGTGGAGTCCTTAGGAACTCTCTGTACTATATTCACAATTATTCTGTAAATCTAAAACTATTCTAAAATCTTTAAAAATTTTAGTTGAAAAAATTAACTGAGATACACTACAGGAAAGTCCAGAGGCACCAACTTTGTTCCACATAATTTCTGACCCATGCTTAAGGCTGCCCTCTACACTTTTTTTTTTCATTTTCCCAACTTTCTGTGGACTCCACCCAATGAGTGACTAAAATAGCTCTAAACGAAGGTCTCATTACAAGTATTTTTTTTTATTTTGTTTTTAATAAGTCTTCTTAATAGAAAGTTTTTAATGTGTTTGAGGAGAAACATGGACACTAAATGGTCCAGTAGTAAACAATGTAGATGATGCTTCTCTGCTTGTCTTTAAAAAAATCTATGGTGCAGTGTTTATATGGTTAAACTCTATAGGTTTCAAACCCAGCTGTGACACTAGCACCATGACTTCTAGCAATTGCTTAAACATTTGTGGGAAAATGAAAAGTAACTACTTAAAGAATGTGGGCTTTAAAAGGCTTGATTTGTGCAAAATATTTATAATTCTATAAAGTCATTATTACTACTTTATCCCCCCCCCCCCCAACTATTCTACAGTGTGGTAAACTTCTAATGCAGTCACGAATTCTACACTCTTTTTTTTTCTTTAACATTTTTAATGTTAACCCTCTTTACACAGTTACATCCCAATTATTTTTGCTTGGAAACAGAGTGGAATGTGCCTGGAGACTAAATTCAAACCTCATGTTAATTGTCTGAAATCCAATTTGTTGTCTACATCCCTTTAGAAATGTGAGCTATGTACTATGCAATATTCATAATATGGCTAGATACCTCATATGAGAGTAATTTAATTGTCAGTGCTGCTCAACCATTGTTTAATGAATTCCTAACAATTTGAAAGGCAAGCTGTTGGAAGACCATTATTAAATTTCATATTTGCTCTGCAGTTTTTTTCACCATTGCTTCATCTATTTAGGATTATGATAACATTAACTTTTGAATTCCTTTAAAAAATAGGACTTTTTGCATAATGAAAAATTTGAACTTCTTATCTACTTGGAAAATAGAGTAAATTCATTTTTAAGGCAGGCTTGCCCTTAGATAAAAGAGTGAGAATCACACTAGTCTGTACAGTAAAATGCAGATTGATAAGACAAAAGGAATGGTTATTCATTAATTTACACAGCACAATAAAAAATATTGTGGTAGACACAGAAGGAAAATTCAAATAATTATAGTAAAACATAATCTTAGTTTATAAAAAGCTTAATAAATTATAACCACTAATATCTCAAAATTACATCAAAGCACATTTTATTCATATTATTGATCATGCCACAAAGTGTAATAGACTGTGTATTTGTATTGGCATGCTAGTCTGTTATAGTATCTCAAGACACACATTGGAAAAGAGCATATTTGGGGGGGTTCACCACCCAAATAAACTGGTTAAATGAACACCAAATATACTGAACACCAAATATATGAACACCAAATAAACTGGTTAAATTTGAGGGGAAAAACTGATTAGGTCAATGGCTTTGGGGGTCAAAAAATATATAGAACTAATAGAAAGGATATTTCCAGACTTTAGTATTTAAAAACCTTGAGTTTTAGGACCCATTGAATTAAAGAATTTCTTTGGTATGTACTTGCACATTTTATGCACCTCCAAAATATTTTATAAAATAACCTTTACTTATTTAACCATAGCCAAGAATACCGAGGTGAGCAGAAAATCATGTTTGAGCCATGTCATATATGCACACACTGTCAGGGTCTCTTCTCCAAAATAGAAAAGAAAATGCAAACAGTCTCCAGATTTGGGGGAAACATTGGTAATGAGAGGGACTTCCAAACATACTGCAACTGTTGAAAACTGATAAACTAAATAATAAATAGCACTTGGGCTATTTGCTGAATGACTATAATCTGATACATTTAAGACAACAGTTCAGTGTGGATTTCCTGAAGCTTCAGGAATTTTTTTTTTTTTTTGTAATACTAACTGAGGGTTGGCCAATTATCAAAAAAAATTGAGATTTCCAAGTACTAATTACATTTTGGAACCCAGCATGGATTTAGTATTCAATACCTACTACTTGAATTCATTATATAATTATCCATGAGACAATAGCAGCAGTAGTGTACAATGAACAGATCATGCATGTTGCAAGACACACAAATGTGAATTCTCATTATAACTCTAAAGGCTTAAGATTAGTTATTGTCTCAAAGCATTAATATCCCATCTATAAATAAGGAGTTCTGGTTACATGCTGTGGTAGCCATCTTTTTTGGTGCCTAGTAATACTTCCTGCATTCTTCATGTTATAGAACCCATGCTCATGGACACAGGATGATCATGTCACATAAGCTAGTCTAGTCAACTCCCAACCCTACTCGCAACCTCCAAGAATGGTTGGTGCCCAGGAATGAGAACATTGCTGAATCTGGGTTAAGCAAATTTTCTCCACTCTTCTATACAAACTAGAGATGAGAGAGACCAGGAACCCATTCCCCTTCGTCAGGAATCTGCATAGTATTAAATTCAGCGTCAACTACAGACAAAGAGAAGCACATCTACAATAACAAAAACCAGATGCTATAATAAATCTCAAATAAAGACAATCTGAGGTCACTTCTATCCCTGATAGCCCCATGGCTTAAATATAAGTGAACTATTCTTCCTTTTAAAATCAAGCCAGTTAGAGAGATGTGTTCACCACTTATAACTAGATTTCCATTAATTTTCCTCCTTTTTGGGATTTTTTGGAGATGAAAGAGAATGTATGTAACGTATCAGTCATAGATTAAGCCCATTGTAAATTGAGACTATTTGCATTATAATTTATTTTCCTCACTCAGTTCATATATGAAGATTCTCACTTTTTATTTAACTCAGGCTAGGGTTCAGAATAAAAGTAAAATTAAAAGTTATGGCAAAACTGGGTTGATAGTTTAGGTGCATACTTTTATTAATTATACTACTTCTTGTTTGAGATGTAATAAACTATACTCTTGTATAAAAAATGTGTTTTTTGTGTGTGATAATTCAGGCCAAAATTTTATAGCACAATTGCTAAACTATTACTATTGCTACCAATTTATAAAGGAAAATTAAGGATGTTAAAGGGCATAAACTGAATTCATGTGCAGATATGTTTTACTCCAAACCTGAGTACTTAATCATTAAGTCACACTTACTGACATTCATATAATAAAATATAAATTAATTAATTAAAAACTGGCTATTTGCTCATATCATCCAGACAACTTTCTCATCTCCCGTTTCTCTGTGTGCATGAATACAGCATTGGTCCAAGTGACAGGACCACTGAATATTTCAAAATGAAACTGAGAAAGAAATCTCACAAGCTATAACATGAATGCCATCCCTGATAACAACACTGTAAAATGGAAAGCAAATCATACTTCATTTTATTGATTCACCTTAATATGTTTTATAGAATATATAGCAATTTGGTAGGTAGTATTTATAAATTTAGGATTTATAAAATGAGGAATCAAGTGTTGCTGTTGTTTTTATAGTCTAAGTCTTGAGAGAATTTGTCATAAGCAGTGTATCTAATAAATGCTTCTGCTAAGAAAAAATGGAAGTTGTCATAAACCCAGATCATGCTGGAAAAAATAAGATTATTCTTAAACTGAATGGAAGGGTAGAATATTGCTAGAGGGAGATACGGTTTCTAAAGGAGCCAGAAAATGGCAAGTTAGTGAGTTGTTTCCTTCATCTATCCTGCATCCAATTTTTAAATGTTATTTATCTGACTTTAGTCCTATGTTAGTCATATCATCTGCAACTAAATTTTTTAGTCACTTTTGGGTCAGTTTTGGTGTCCTTTCTTTATATAAAGTTATTTTTAAAAATAAATTTAAAAAACTACATTCTGGCAAAACTATTCTTCTTCCTTTTCAGCTGTCAAAATGATTTAAAGTGTGACCTCTCAATCAATGGACAGTGGCCACTTTGTCTCTAAATGATTTTTCTTCTCTGATTCTCTTTTGTCTTTTGTTCCTTAAATATACCATCTAAAATAGTACCTTTGAATTCTTCAAATTGGTCCATTTCTGGAAATGTCTTCCTCTTTCAACGTTTCATTTAATGTTTCTCTAATGGTTAGTTACTGTCAGAGCCTCCCAGAAAGGTATGTCTATGAGTTTATGTCCACACTAATGCACATAATCTTGAATATTTAATAATGCAATTCTTTGAAAGGATGCAGTTTTATCTAATTACAGGCTCATTTTCTTGTCCTTCTTGTAGAATGTGTGCTGTGAAATTTCTGTTGGTATTTTTTAATCTCAAAGTTTAAAGTTTATTCTTCATAATGTAAAAAAAAAACATTAAAGGAGACATCTTTTCTGAATGTCAAGCATCATTTTCTTTTCAATAAATACTTAATATGGATGATAAGAGAAAGGAAACAGAAAAATATCATTTATTTAGTAACTTTTTCTCCTATTTTTTCATAGTGCTAGATACTACCTCGTTTAATGTTTGATACATTTTTATATAATTTGGGAATATTCAGTAAAAGTAAATGAATAGATACATTTTTTCTAATTAATTATTTCTTCATTGTAGAGATTTAAGTACAGAAAATACTTATTATAAAACTGAATATGAAATAGAAAATTATAAATAATTATTTGCTAAAAATACTTTCATTAATTTTTTGTTATTTCAGCATATTACAAAGATACTAATGTTTAGGTTAGGTATATTTCCCTTGTCCCACCCAAGTCAGAGCTTCGAGCATTTCCATCCCCCAGGTGGTGCACACCACCCGCATTACGTGTATGTATTTACCCATCCCTTCCTCCCCCTTCCCATCTGCCTGAAACCCCATGAATGTTATTACTATATATGCACTTAAGTATTGATGAGTTAATAAAAATTTGATGGTGAATACATGTGGTCCTTGTTTTTCCATTCTTGGGATACTTCATTTAGTAGAATGGGTTCCAGTGCTATCCAGGATAATACAAGAGGTGCTAAATCACCATTGTTTTTTGTGGCTTAGTAGAACTCCATTGTATGCATATACCACATTTTATTAATCCACTCATATATTGATGGGCACTTGGGTTATTTCCACATCTTTGCAATTGTGAATTGTGCTGCTTAAAATACTTTTTAAAATGGAAAACATTTCCTCTTGTCAATTTTTGTAAAATTTTCAGCACTTCTCCATACACAACAGTGGAATCAGATAGATATTGGGTTCTGAATAGCATTTCTTACTTTTGGCTTATTAGACTTAAAGTAGCTATTCAGCTTACATGGAAAACATATTTGTCCCCACTACTACTGTTTTCATTTGGGCCCTTTTTAACTCTCTTCTCATCAGTTTTTCATTTTCTGCAAAGATCTCCATTTCTTAGTATGCTTCCTTCTAGCTTTGCTTTCTCTTCACCCCTGTAGGTCAATTATTGTAACATAAATCAGAATAAAAATGCAAAGAGTTTTAAATCTAGTTTCAGCATATCTTTCCAAATATATTCTCAGATATTTAACACAAAACCCCATACTCTTCTCACTGCCCCATGATTTATAAAACATTCCTGCTTTGAGAATGCATGACATCTGGAATGGTAGCATGAGGGGATTGGCAGATTCTCCATATGCTCGCCAAGAATATCTGAAAATGAAATAAAGAAAAACAATTTCATTCATAACTGCATCAAATAATAAAATACTCGAGAATAAATTTATCAAAAGAAGTTCAAGACTTGTTTTCTGAAAACAACAAAACATTGCCAAAAGAAATTTTAAAATATCTAAAATAAATAGAGAGGCATTTGATGTCCATGCACTGCAAAGCTCAATATTGTTAAGAAAGCAATTCTCCAGTTTTATCTATGAGTTTAACACAATCCTGTCAAAATCTCAGTTGGCAATTTTGCAAAAATTGACCAGTTCATCCTAACATTTAAATAAGGATGAAAAGAATCCACAGTAACCAAAATAATTGTGAATAAGAACCATAACAATGTTCACTATAGAATAATCAGAGTTGTTGCTTAGGTTTAAATTTCAGGGAGAGACAACAGAGGTATCCAGGGACCCCACCAAGAAGGGCTGGGAAGACAAGAAAGAAGAAGAAAGAAAGGAGAAGACAGTGGCAGTATAGACCAAATCCAGAGAAGCCTAGAGCCAAGTGAAAGGGTATGGGGGTTCCATTTCACTCAGGTGCCTTCGGCAAGCAGCGGGGACACAAAAACTCTCACCTTGAGGGAGAGTGCCACAAGGGAGGAGAGAGCTGGCTTTCTTGCACCTAGATGCTTTCTCCTCTGCATCTGCCCTATTCCTGGCATCACACGCAGAAAGGAATTTTGGCTCAAGCTGGCTTGTAGCCGCTCCCACCCCATAGCAACTGTGAGAATGCTTGGTTCTGAGAGGCCTGCTTCTTTCTAGGCCACCTACTGGGTGGCTAGGACAAGTGGGCTGGACCGGTGACGCCCAGACACAAGAGTGATAAATGGAGACTGTGGCCTCTTCTACCCATAGTAACCCTGAGAGTGCTTGCTCGGTGCTGAGAGGCTTCCTTCTTTCTGTGCTGGCATTTAGCAGGAGTACCCGCTGGCTGCTTGCACAGGCAGGCTGGACTGATGCCCCCAGGCATAGCAATTGTGCAGGGAGACTGTGGTCCCTCCCCCCAGAGTAATTGTGAGAGTGCTCTGTCCCAGAGCCTTGTTTTTCTACAGCAGGGGTGTGTTCCAGGCTGTGCCAGCCACTGAGAGCAGAGACACATGCCAGCAGGTCAACACACATACCAGAGAGCCAGTATCACGTGGCAAGGGAATGCATGCACTTGGACTGATGTGAGGGGAGAGGACTATGGAGTTCCCAGGAGAAAAGAGGATGGCCTGGGGCCTTTGCAATCATATGGGGCCTTTGCTACTCCCTAGGGACAGCCCAGGAACGCCCTTCGGGCTTGGAGAGACTGAACTGAACTGCATATCAGTAGATCCCCCTAGAAGCCAGATAAGCAACCTTGTTAATTCTAGGAATCTCTTGGAAGAATCTTTGGTGTTTTCTAGATGGCAAATCACATGGTTAGCAAAGAATGATACTTCGACATCTTCTTTCCCTATTTGGATACTCTTGATATCCTTCTTATGTCTGATTGCTCTGGCTAGGACATTCAGCATTGTGTTGAATAGAAGTAGTGATAACAGGCAACCTTGTCTGATTCCAGTTCTAAGTGGGAATGGTCTCAATTTTCCCTTATTCATTATGATATTGGCTGTGGGTTTGTTCTAAACAGATTTTATAATTTTGAGAGCTGTTGTATGCCTATTTTTTAGGAATTCTGATGGAATTGATCTCTAATTTTATTCCATTGTGGTCTGAGAAGATACCTGGTATAATTTCTATTTTGTTCAGTTTGTTTAGACATGTTTTGTATCCAAAAATGTGGTCAATCTTAGACAATGTTCTGTGAGCTGATGCGAAGATGTATATTCTGTAGTTTTGGAGCTGAATGGTCCATAAATAGGTTAGGTCTGTTTGTTCTAGTGTCCTGTTTATGTCCATTGTTTCTTTGTTTATTTTCTGCTTGGAGTTTATGTCCCATTCTGTCAGTGGGCTTTTGAATTCCCTGGCTATTATGAAGCTGCTGTTTATCACTTTGTTTATATCAAGTAGGGTTTGCGTTATGAATCTGTGCACAGCCATGTCAGGTACATAAATACTTATGATTGTTAGCCTTCTTGTTGAATTGTTTTCTTTACCATTACATAGTGACCATCTTTTCTTTCTATACTTTTGTTAATTTGAAGTTTATGTTATCTGATATGAAAATACTTAACCAGCTATTTTGTTTTTTATTTGCATAAAATAGTGTTTTCCATCCCTTCATCTTGAGTCTGAATGAGCCCTTATGAGTTAGATGTGTTTTCTGGAGACAGCATATTCTTGGCTTTCTTTCTTTCTTATCCATTCAACCAGCCTATTTCTCTTTAGTGGGGCATTCAAGCTAGTCACATTTATTGAAAGAATTGATAAGTGGAGTGGATTTCTATTCATTCTCTTGTGTAGAAATGTATTGCTTTGTTTTACCTTTTGAGCCTTTGTGTTATCTGGGCTTTCACTTTAGCTTTTGAATAATTTTACACTGGTGTGTGTCTTTTGTGCTTATTTATCTATAAAACAGATCTGAATACTACCTGAAGGTCAGCTGTAGTTATGATAAATTTCCTCAATGTTTGCTTGTCTGGAAAAGACTTATTAATAATTTCTCTGTCATGTGTGAAACTTAGTTTTGCAGGATACAGCATTCTAGGCTGGTAGTTGTTATGTTTACAAAGACTGAAGATGGTGGCCCACTCCCTTCTGGCTTGTAATGTTTCTGCTGAAAAGTCTGCTGTTATCCTGATGGGTTTACCCTGATAGGTCAGTTGTTGCTTACATCTAACCACTTGTAGAATTTTCTCTTTCTTTTTAACTTTGGCCTGGTCAATTAGTATGTGTCTTCAGGATGTCCTACTTGCTATGAATCTTCCCCTAGTTTGATGACCATCTTATATATGAATGTCTAGGTCTTTGGTGATACTATGGAAGTTTTCCTTAATAATTCTTTCAAATAGATTTCCATGTTTTTAGCTCTTTCTTTTTCTCTCTCAAGGATACCTGTAATTCATATATTTGTTCATTTTGAATAGTCCCATATATCTCTAAGTGTTTGATCTGCCTTTGTTGCTCTCTCCTCTGACTTTTTAAATGATTGTATTAGCTCTAGAGATATGGCTTTGAGGTCTGAATTTCTTTATTCTCCTTGGTTTAATCTGCTGCTAAAACTTTCTGCTGAATTTTGAGAAACTTTGAATGGCTCTTTCATTTCTTTAAGTTCTATTATATCTTTACTAATTTTGTCTAGTTCTTTAGTGGCTTTTTCATTAATTTCCTAAAATATTTTTTGGGCTTGTTTTTGTTGGATTTCAACTTTCTCTTCAATTCCATTCATTTTGTTTGCCATTCATATTCTGAATTCCATTTCTTTCATTTTGACAATTTTCTTGTAGTTGCAGTTCACTGCTATAGCTCCATTGTGATCCCTTGGAGGTATTGATTTGTTTTGAATTTTCATGTTGCCATTGTTATTTTGCTGGTTTCTCCTCATCTGAGACTTCTTTATTCAATTCAGGGCTACTAGTTTTCCTGTTCCTTGCTGATAAGTCCACTGCTTGATTACAGGAGGGGAGGTCAGTAGATGTCACTCATTAATTTTTCCCCTACTCTAGAATGTTGATGTGGCAGAGGAGAGCAAATGCACTCAAAACCTATAATGCAGATGTTCTGATTTGTTCTGTTCTGATTGCCTCTGCTGAAGCCTGTGATGAATTCTGTTTTGGTTGGGTGTTGGTTTGTTCACCAGATAGTTGTAGGAAGTTTGAGTTGGGAGCTGGGTGAGACCCTCTTCACTGAGGTTGTTGTGGAGGTTGCTCTCCCCAGAATCTCCCCACAGAGGTAATAGAAGGAGCAGGATATGATTGTTGTGTGTTCTCAGGCTGTGTGTGTTTGCTCAAACCAAGTTTAAGTGTACTAGTGGCTTGAGTCTGAGGTGTCCCTGGTGGGGCATTGGACTTCTTCTAGTGCTGCTGCAGTGGTGGAGGCTCTAGGGTGGGGTCTTGGAGTCCAGGTGCAGTGCTGGAGACTTGGGGAGGGTGTCTCCGGCCTGGTGGTGCTTCTGGAGGCACAGAGGCAGAGCCTTGAACTCTGGCCTGAGAACCTCAGAGCTGAGTCCAGGAAGGAGCCAGAAGCAGAGCTTCTGAGGACTGAGGAACCCAAAGCTGGGCCTTGTGGACAGTGGGGCTGATCTGACCTGGAGGATGATATCAGGTCAAGCAGTCAGGAGGCAGTTGTGTCCTGGATGGTGGAGTAGGGTGAGCAAGTGGTAGGCTGATCTGTAGACTCAGGGGCCCTGCAGATGCCAACTTAGGTAAGCAGATGTCAGTTCCAGTGGCCCAGGGACTGCAGAGTTCTCCACTCCCCACCCAAGACCTTCCAAGGTAGTCACCCAAAGCCTCTCAGGTTGGAGCCTGCTGTGCTCTGGTCAATTCTCATTCTCACATCCCATTGTACTCTAAGGGAGGAGCATTTGACTTTAAGTCACCAGGTACAGCTCAGGGAAGCCAAAAATCAGTTCATTCCCTCCCCAGACCTGGCACAGTATACCCGAGAGCTCAGGATGGCTTTAGCTGCTGCCTGATCTCCACTGTACCTGTTGTTTGGTGCAATGGTTCTGCAGAGACTCCAGACAGGTACCCAGTCCAACCAGGCAGAGGTCTGTGGGGGTGGGGGAGCTGTCTGGCAGTTCATTTCACAGTGCAACAGCAGAGTGAGTGTGGGATCCCGGCACTCTATTCTCCTATTGTTCCCCGTATGTTCTCTGCTCTCTTATGTGTATCACCCTGTCACCTTCTTTTGTTTCCACTCTGAGTGTCCCACATTGCTTCTCTGTGATTTCACAAGGATGCTTCAGAGAAAAGCAATTCATATGTAGGCAGCTGCCTCCATCTTTACTTCTGTCCTTGGGAGTGACATGCTGGCAGGCTGCTTCAAATCTGCCATTTTTTCCCCACTGTGCCACTACTCTTGTAAATGTTTTAGGTGCGTTAACTCATCTCCTTTTTATAATAACCTTATGATGTAGGTATTATTATTTTCCTCATATTCATATATTTAGAAATTAAAACACTGAAAGAATTTAGCTTCTATAAAAGTAGACCTCTAGTAAATCCAGCAGCCAGCATTTGATGAGCATAGGTCAATTATCCAAAGCCCATAATACTTGTAATCACTATACTATGCAGTATATCTATTATTTAGCAAGTGTGATTTAATCTTAAATTCAACTTTATCTATTGACTTTGAGTTTTGTCAGAGCCACCAAATGCCAAAAACAGCTCCTACTTCCTCCTTTTCTCTCTCCAATGTATATACTTAGAAAACTAAGGAAAGCAAGATGTGCATCAATATTATTTTCCTTAAAGTGCTCTGCTTGCTTGGAGAGGCATTGAGCTCCTCAAAGAGATGATGCAGTGACTCAAGGATAACACTGAGGTTGCTGCCCTGAGGGAAGATCGGCCTTCTGTTTCTTAGTTGAGTATCTGTTTAGGCAGTGAACTTGGTGCCCTTCCTCTGTTCCTTTTTCAGGAAGAAAAAAAAAAATAATTAAATTGATGGCTAGTTGGCTGTCTAGAAGCCTGTACTCCCACTCTTCAGCAGCTGGACTGTCAGTGTGGATGGTAAGCAAGGGCAGAATAGGAGTCAGAACTCCCAGATTAGAGACCTGTGCAGTGGAGAGGACCTGCAAGGTCTCCAAAGAACTGTCATACACACTGTGCAGAAGCCAGCAGGTCAGTCCCTGGCACTCAGAGGCTGATGGTGAGCAGTTCTGGCCAGAGAGCACACAGAGTTGGCCAGGAAGGGCCTAAAACCCAAAGGCAGCAATGGAGGGTCATTTGTCCTTGTCCTTTTCCTGCCTCTGTACTCTTAACATTAGGGAGGAACTACATTCCAGCATAGAGAGAAGAGAGATCGAATTTTGAAGCCTAGGATTCAAACATGAGACTCGAATTTTTTAAATGGACTAGATGGATTTTAATAAAATGTGACTAGAAATGTATCTCTCAGAGAAAAACAGAAATGGATTTTTCAGAACATGGTTTAGTACAATGATAGAGTTGAATAAAAGATTTTATATTTATCCTCTTTAGCTGTGAGGTTCCTTGATTAACTGGTTGTAAAGGCCTCAAAGCCTCAGGAGATCAGGCTCATATCACATCACTCCTGTCCTTTCTTTCACTACACTCCAGACACAAAGCAAACTATGTGCAGCCTCAATGCCTTCACGCAAGCTGTATGCAGGGCTTGTTTCTACTTACCTTTCACAACACTGCACTCACGTTTCTCAAGTAGGTCTTTCCTGAGCATCCTCTCTAAAAGTTTCTCCTACTCTAACTCAGTGACCATGTTATTTTATGGCCCTATTTACTGGTTCATTGTGATTCATTGTATTCTCAACTACAGAATATTCAGAATGGAAGGAAAGCTGTTATATTTGCTAGTTGCTTTACCCAGGCACCCAAAGTGACTTAGTTTAGAAGACTGGTCTAGAAACTTGGAAAGAAAAGGCTAGAGAATTTGCCTTCCTCTCCCAGGGCCAATATGTTTTAGAAAGTCTGTCACATGAAATCTGTGTTGTTGAAGGTCTGGGCCTATTATCAAGGTCCGTTTCAAGGGTCTTATGATCATTGCATAAGAATCTCAAAATTTGGCATTCTTATCCCTGGAACCCATGTAATCCATTTTTCCACTTTCCTATTTCCTTTCCAGTTTCAACTCCATTTCTCTGCAATTTTCAAGATGTGAAAAGTTAGAAGACTTACCTCCAAAAAACAGGAGATGCAAAAGTTTTGATATTTTTGAGCAGGCTTAAATTGTGACTGTATTATCGATATATTCAGTGATGAAAAATTATGTCCAACTATGGCATTTAACCTCACTATTTGAAAATATCTACTTTCCTATCTTCTTTTCAAGTGTTGCAAGTCCAAATTAAGAAAAGTGATTGGAAAATATTTGTACTATTAAGTATGATATGGCAATAATTTTTGATTAGATCATACATGAATGAACGAGGCAACCAATTCCTCCCTTCAAGCCATCTTCTTTTAGATATGTGCTATTTTTTTTCTGATTTGAAGAATAAATGTGACTTTTAAAATACCTTCACTGTTCCATTTTATTATATAGGATAGGTGATGAATGTTGCAGTACATCTCTTGAAAGTTTCACTCCTGCACTGCATGCTCCTGCAAACATTGTCAATGTGAGTTAACATTCTAGAGACCAAACAGTCTTTCACAGATAGTGGTTATGAAGAGTTAAATAGCATAAGTTTGCTAGAGTTATAGCCATATTTCTATCAAGCAAGAGAAAGACAAAAATAGACTAGTTGTCAATGTCAATAAATTGTCCATTATTCTTCTGGAGAAGTAAATACCTAGAAAAAATCTCTGGTATGCATATTCAATCTCTGGTAAATATATTCTTTGTAAACTAATCATTTAACACATCTCTATCTAAAGACCAATCATTCTTTTTAAAAAATAAAGAACTATGCTTAGTTCTCTAATTCTGTTTAGTTAGAAAATTAAATTGTTTTATATCTTAATTCTCCATTTGTAATTACCAGTTTAGAACCAAAGGCAGAAATAAATAATACTTTAGAAATGTGTAGCAGTTGTAGCCTTTATAATATTCACTATGAACTGTAAAGATGTAAAGAACAAATAGTTAATTATTGAAAATAGTATTTCATGTAAATACTAAGGCAGGTCCCACTCCTGGAGGCTTTTAACAATGTTTTACTTGGTGATACTTAGGGCTGAACATGAAAAGAAATTAAATAATCATGATGATTTATATTTCATGATGTGATTTAAAAGCCATTGTAAGAATTATCTTTTCCATCCTCAGAGCAGCCGTGGAGAATATTATTATCATCCTATTTATAGATGTGGAAATGAAAGCTCAGAGAGGCTAAGTGATTTACCCAAAGTACCATAGCTGATAATGATTATAATGAACTCAAGTTGTCTTTGTCTGAGATCAGAAATTATACTACTATATATAATGGTGCTTGTAACTTCCATGTATTGTTTTCAATTGTGTGTTAAACACAAATATGAATAAGATGAGTTATGAAGATGAGATGCATAGATATTAGCTATTACACTAAAAATAAAATGCTTTATGTAGATTCTGGGATATAGTCATAATACAGTTACATTATACAGTAGGAATTTGTCTTTCATTTGTTTCTCCAAATATTTATTGAATACCTACTATGTGCTAAGCACATAGTAGGCTACTGAGACAAAAAATAATCCCTGTGTTCCAGGAGCTCATAATCTAATGGAGTAAAAGCAAAGACAATTAAAAATAAGTGTAACATATATGACAGTGCTGTGCAATCACATGTATTTTGTACTCAACCCTCCTGACAATGACAAGGACAATTGCTTTGAAGGATGAGAGAGAGGTCAGGTGAAGGATGTTAAGTTAGGGGTTTAAGTTACATGTAGAATGCAAGCAGAAGAAATGCCATTTGGAAAACATGGATAAATGCAGAACCACAAAGTGTTAAGATCTTATAGAAATACCTTATCTAGAGAGTCTCACGTAGTACACAAGAAGTAGACAATTTGCAAGTGCATTTATTTAAAATGCATTTGGTACTTAAAAATGAATTTGTAGCTTGTTATTTGATTAACAGTTTAGCAAAAGAGTGATGGTAATGTTAACATTCTACAATCCTTACATTGTAAGTTTCAAATCCTCAAAGACATTAAAAACTAACTTAAATTATTAATGCTTCATTATGCAGACTATAGAGAATATTATGGAAAAGAGAACTATTTTCAGGTTAGTGAAATATTTATTAACTTTACCAATAACATACAAAGTTTCCATGTACTCTCTATAAGGGTAGCATTGCCCAACTATAACATTATTAAAATCTTGAAGTTGTCTCTATCCATGGGAATGACATGCTTGTAATAATCTGTATCTTCTGAAGAACACTAATGTACATTCATTTGCTTCACAATGATATTTCAGTCAACTACAAACCACATATATGGATATATGGCAGTGGTCCCATAACAGTACAATAGAGCTGAAAAATTATTATGCCTGGTGACATGGTAGCCATCCTAACATAGTAGCAGAATGAATTACATGTTTGTGATGATGCTAGTACAAACAAAACTACTGCGCTGCCAGTAGCATAAAAGTATAGCGCATGCAATTATATATAGCACATAATACTTGATAATGTTAATAAATGACTATGTTAGTGGTTTATGTATTAATGTTTATTGTACTATACTTAGTATTCTTTTAGAGAGTATTCCTACAAGCCCCATTCATGATAAGTGCCCTCTGAATGTTACAGGTGTATCATTTTTTATCTTTTATACCATGTTTTTACTATACTTTTCTAACATAGTTAGAA
Source organism: Microcebus murinus (assembly GCF_040939455.1). NCBI lineage: Eukaryota > Metazoa > Chordata > Mammalia > Primates > Cheirogaleidae > Microcebus > Microcebus murinus. Next base: position 55,396,332 of record NC_134116.1, read on the forward strand.
TACTTTTTCTAAGCATATGTTTAGATACTATAGTTTGTTTAGATACACAAACTATGTTTAGATACACAAACTGTGTTTAGATACACAAAACTTGCCATTGCATTATGATTGTCTATGGATTTTAGTACAGTAAGATGCTGTACAGATGTGTAGCCTAGGCGCAATAGGCTCTCCCATATATAATAGCTTAGGTGTGTAGCAGGCTATCCCTACTATGTTTGTGTAAGTACACTCTGTGATGTTCACACAACACAGAAATTGCCTAACAGTGCATTTATCAGAACACAATCCTGTCAAGTGATGGATAACTATATTCTTTACTATTACTTTTCTTTCAATTTCTGAGAATTTTTTCTAATTTTTATTCTTTTTTTTCAGCATATTACATCTTTATGAATATAGATGCAAAAATTTTTAACAAAATCCTAGCAAACCAAATTCAGGTGCTTATCAAAAAAAATAATCCATCACGAAAAAGTGGGCTTCATCCCAGAGATGCAGGAATGGTTCAACATATGCAAATCTATAAATGAAATTCAACACATAAATAGAAATAAAAATAAAGACCATATGATTCTCTCAATAGATACAAAAAAAGCATTCAAAAAAATTCAGCACCAGTTTATGATAAGGGCACTTAACAGAATAGGCATAGACGAGACTTACCTAATAATGATACAAGCCATATATAACAAACTCACAGCCAATATCATACTGAATGAGGAAAAATTGAAAGTATTCCCGCTTAGAACTGGACACAGACAAGGTTGCCCTCTATCACCACCTCTATTCAACATAATGCTGGAAGTCCTGGATATAGCAATCAGACAAGAGAAGGAAATCAAGGGCATTCAAATGAGGGCAGAAGAGGTCAAACTATCACTGTTTGCTATTGATATGATTTTATATTTAATTTTTTATTCTTCCCATCACAGCCCATTTCTACCACTCTTTTATATTCTTATTCTATACTTCATTATTTTGCTTCTTAGCTTCATTCACTGTCAAATACAGAAGTCTGTGCTTGCTTACTAATACAAAACCAAGACCTGAGCCTTAAAGCTATCAGTTTGTGATTGCAAAATAAGTGCCTAGATATCCATGGAACGTATTCTCGGGGGATCAAGCTTAAAACCACTGGAAAGAATAAGGCATCATGTAGAAAGAGTTGGGCCAGAAAAAATGGAGTTAAGCCTGATGTGGGTAGCAAAGATTGGGCTGAGATAAATTCAGGTCCTATGAAAAAGACATAGGATATAGTCTAACTATGTTTGCTGAAATTCTATAAAATGAGTGAATACCCCTTTTTCTTCCAGTTTTTGAGATCCAGTATACCATTCTGTCATCTTCTGCTATGATTTCCTTCCCTTCCCAGCTCCTATAGAAATTATTTTCTGAATCAAAAGTTGCCCAACTGTAGCTCATGGGCCAAAATCCAGCCCACCGTCTGTTTTTGTGAATGAAGTTTCATTTTAAACAAAGTCACATCATTAGTTTACTTATGGTCTGTGACTACTTTTGTACTACAAGAGCCAGGTTGAATAGTTGTAACAGAGGCCATTTGGCCCACAAGGCATAAAGTATTTATTTTCTAGCCCTTTGAAATAACGTTCGCCTGATCTTAAAACCTGGTTATATAATTATGACATGTTGCCTTTTAATACTATTTTTCATGGAGTTTATTCCTCTCCAGTGAAATTGTTGGCCTTTTTGAGTAGGTGTCAGTATCCCTAAACAATGGCAAGGAGGGCTTAAACAATAAATACTCAAGTTCTAGGAGTTTAGAAATTATATCTTATTCATTGCTGTACCTTCAGTATCTTGCATTGTATCAAGTGCATGGCAGATGTGAAAAAAATAAAAATAAATGAATGACTGTTGGTTATAGAGCTTGAGAGAGAGCTAAAATATTTGATTTTAAGGACATAGCCTACATACACACATTGAGTCAGTTATAGTCACAATGCCAAACCTAACATTAATTTATAAAATCAAGTGGTAAACTTTAAGCATGGAGTTGATGGGTCATTTAACCAATAGGTCCTGACTTATTATATTTCATGATAACTGTATTCACATAAATGAGCATTCAGATGTAGTCTATTTCCTCTAAACAATAAAAATTCTTCAATAGATAATATTTATTCTTTTAGACAAAAATTTCAAGACTTAGTTCCAACTTAAAACTAATTTAATCTCCAAAAATATACAAAGCTCACCAGAAGAGGACTTAATTGTTAGAAAAGTAATACAGATTTTTTGCCTCTTAATTGTTATTTTATTTTTTATTACCTTGCCTAGGCTCATACCATACCTTTTCTCATGCTGATTTACAGGACCTGAAAATGAAGTTAAAATAACATTCCAAAGGCTGGAAATGTGCAAGATTCTGGCTTTATAGAGGAAATATCAAAACATTTAGATATTTGTTGATTGTTTAAGAGAGTGCATATCAAAATAAGAGTCAGTCTGGCATTCTAGGAAAGAATTTTGTCTCTTTTTTTTCCTTTTTCTGGCTTTCTGATATTATTTTTCAGAAAAATAATATTTTTATGAAAGTTATAGGCCAAGATAGATTCTCTGATACTGTTGTGTTACACCAGTCTACAACTAGGCAGTACCATGATGCTCTAGTGTGTTGTTAAGCAGACCTTTAGCAAACATCCTAACATCTACACTCCTTCTTCTCTGCCCACGTGCATTTGGGCCACTTCAGCTGATCGCCTAGCAGCTGTTTCAACATCCTGCTGTCATTCATCCTCCACGTGTATCCAGCCCAGTGGAGCTATATTAAAGCGAGCAGGGCTTCACTGCAGAGAGATTGGCTGCCTGCCAGGACTTCGTTATTAGTGATCCTTCTTACTGTTCATGTTTCATAGGCTCTTGAGTGACACTGAATCAGGTTTTTAAGATACTCGATGGAGAGTTGTGGTAAGCCCTCATTTCACTAACTCTGCTTTATAGACACCAAGCTTGACTGGTGACAAGTACGTTCTCTGCACAAAGCAAACGTGTGTACCTATAACCTGGTATTTTGAATTCTGTACACTAAGATGACTTGGCAAGGATGATGGTGAGTGCACCTGCTTCGCAGAAGAAAAATACCTAATCACAGTCCTGAATAACATTATGTTTAACTATTATAACATTGAAGATTTTCTTCACAAGAGAAACTAGAGGTATTAGTACCTACTCGATTCATGTCAACCAAACACTTATTTTCCAATCTATTATTTTAACAACCAAGAAATTTGCATTTTAGTTGGACAATGTTTTCATCTTATATAATAATTTAAATTTATTAGCAAATTTAGGAAAAAACTTGGCAGAACATAAAATCAAACAGAAATATATTCTGGAATTCATTTTAATTTTATTTATAACATTTATTTTTTAAACAAATAAATATGAAGATCAAAAAAGCAGAAATAGAAGCTTTGAAGTGCTTTCTTTGCCTGAATTTTGGCCCTGTAGGAAATAAGCATTCATAAATGGAGATTATAATCTAGTTCTATAATCTAGTTTGCCAAATCGTCACCTAGAAGATTACATTAAGCAACAGAATTTGAATAATGTTAAATATGAGACATATTTTAGCATTATCTACTCTAACTTTCTCACATTTCAAATGAGAATAAAATCAAGCTATGAATTCAATGGGAGACACTTAGTAGCACACTTACTTCTACAACTCTTTTCATTCTACCTTACCACTGAAAGGATATGAGCTTTTGCTTCAGACACGAAAGTCCTCAGAATTACTCCTCACCATCCACTTCTCCTCCCCAATTTGTATTCTTTCTTTCTAAAATGCCACATTCATTCTACCCTTTATTATATGTAAACTAGACAGAGACGCCAATGAATTTCACTTTTCTGTAGCTTTTGGCTAGGTGACATTATAAACACTCAATAAGACTAATGACTGAGTCCCAGAAAACACTGTCTGCCTTCTTGCTTCCCTTCAAGTATCAGAAAGGTCATGCGTAGTGAGAAGCACATGGTATAAGAATAAAAGTACAGGACAAGGGGTCAAAAAACCTGGATCTTAGAACTAATTATTTTATCAATTGTGTAATCTGCACACATCTGAACCTCATTTGTATCATCTATAAAATATAAATAACACCTGTCTCATAGAATTACTAATTTAATGAAATCATTCACTTATTAAAACTTATCAAAAAAGTATTATTCATTAAGGATTGTTCCAGATATAGGAGTTATTGTAGTAAACAAAACAAATACAAATCTCTATTCATAAAGCTTTTATTCCAGTGAATAAATCAGATGAGAATCATAACAAATGCTTCAATTACATAGTATGCTAGGATATAATAAATGGCTATAGATAAATTTAAAGCAGAGTAAGGAGGTTAGAACATGCTGGGGAACGAGAGGTCAATAGGGTAGAGTAGTTAGGGTAAGATTCAATGAGGAGGTAGCAATAGCAAGAAGCAGGAGGTGAGAGAGCTAGCCATGTGGCTATCTAGAAATTGATAGGTCCAGGCAGACAAAATATTTGTTGCAAAACACTAAGCCAGAAATCAACTTATCCTACACTAGGAAGAATGAGGAAGATAGTACACATTGACTAATGTGGAATGGAAAGTATAGGAGATTAAGTCAGAGACAGTTGGAGCCAGATAATTTAGGCCTTGAGAAAATTGTAAAGCCATTCATTTTACATTAAGTAAAACAAGGAGTTAGTAAAAAGAGTTTGATTTGGGGGCATGACATGGTCTGGCTCATTTAGAATGTTTCATTGTAGCTTCTTTAAGAAAATAGATCAAGATCAGGATGGGAGCCAAACTGAAGGAGTTGGAAGAAGAGAAGCCAGTTGAGATAACTTAAATCATTGAAGAGAGATATAGTATCTCAACATAGGATGAATGAAGTCAGTGGCATTGAAGAGAAGTATTTTAACCATTTATGTTTGAAGGTAGAGCCTAATTTCTACAGAGCTTAATTTCTACAGATTGGATGGAATCATAAAAGAATGAGTCATGACATCAAGAGTTTTGGACTGAGAAACTGGAAGAAAAGAATACCAGTCACTGAGATCAGGTACTGATGGTAAAGTCAGTTGAAGATGAAGAATTCAATTTGAACATGGTGAGGAAAAAAAACAAAATTGAAGAACTTATACTTTCTAATTTCAAAATATATTGAAGCTATAATAATCAAAATGGTATAGTACTGGCATAAAACAGATTTATTGATGAAAGGAACAAAATAGAAAGCACATAAATAAACCCTTTTATATATAATCAAATGATCTTCAACTAGTGGACCAGGACACTTGATGAGAAAAGGACAGTCTGTTCAACAAATAGTGTTGGGAAAACTGGATATCCACATGCAAAAGAATGAACGGAGATTCTTTTTATACACCATATGCAAAAATTAACTAAATGCGGATGAAAGACCTAAACCTAAGACCTCAAACTATAAATCTCCTAGAAAACATAAGTGAAAACTTCAGGACATTAGACTTGTCAATGATTTATTGGCTATGACAGAAAAAGCACAAGCAGAAAAAGAAATATAGACAAACTGGACATCAAACTTAAAAATATTTGTGAATCATAAGACACAATTAACAGAGTAAAATGGTAACCCACAGAATGAAAGCAAATATTTTAAAAGCATATATCTGATAAAGGGTTAACCTAGTATATTAATATAAAGAACTCCTATTACTCACAATAAACAAAAAATTTAAATAACTCAATTAAAAATGGGCAAAAGACTTAAAAGGATATTTTCTTAAAGATGATATACAGAAAGTCAACAAGCATATGAAAAGATGCTCAACATCATTGTTCATCAAAGAAATGCAAATCCAAACCACAGTGAGATATCACCTCATACCCATTAGGATGGCTACTGTAAAAAGCCAAAATAAAACAGAAAATAGCACGTGTTTGTGGGGTTGTCTAAAAATTAGAATTTTTGTGCATTGTTGGTGGGATTGTAAAATGGTGCAAGCATCTGGGGAAAAGTATGGAGATTTCTCAAAAAACTAAAAATAGAATTATCATATGATCCAGTAATTCTACTTCTGGGCATATATCAAAAAAATTGAAAGCAGGGTATCGAAAAGATATTTACACACCTATGTTCAATATACACACTATTCAGAATAGCCAAGAGGCAGAAGCAACCTAAATGTCCATTGACAGATGAATGAAAAAAAATGAAGTATATATACACAATGAAATATTATTCAACTTTGAAAAGTAAGGAAATTCGTCATATACTACAACATAGATGGAGCTTAAATGAAGCTTAAAGACGTATGCTTAGTGAAATCAGCCAGTCACAAAAAGATAAATATAATATAGTCAAATTCATAGAAACAGAAAGTAGAATGGTAGTATCCAGAGGTTGTGGGGAGGGGCTAATGGAAAGTTGATTAATGATTAATGATTATAGAGTTTCATATTTGCAAGACAAAAAGGTTCTGGATATCTTTTTAACAACAATGTAAATACTATGTAAATATAGTTCCTATATAAAAACAACCATCTAGAAAATATAATGGAAGTAAAGTGATCATCTTTAATAGTAACAGTATAAGATGAACTACCTAAGCAAAATCATAAAAAGAAATGTAGATGATCTAAATAAAGATGCAATGGGAGACTTAAAGAATACTTGACTAGAAAGGTATACATTTCCCTTGAATCTCTAATATAAAGATATCAGTTTTCCATAAAGTAATCATAAATTTAGTACAACAGTGATAAAAATGACCCAAAGTACTTTTATTTGCAACCAAGCAAGTTATATACAGAGTTTATTTTGAATAAAAATCTTCTAAGAATTGCCAAGAAAATTCCTTAAAAGGATAATAATGAGTAGGAATTAGCCTTGTAAGATATTATATTATGCATATAGTTTTAGAAACTAAAGCAACTGGAAACTTGTACATAAATATAATGGGAAATCAATGAAACAGCAGAAACAATCCAGAAATCAGTGCCCAATAGAAATTTATTGTTGAAAAAAAGGTTACATTACAATTCCTGAAGAAATCCTTTTTGAATAAAATTTGGAAAACTTGCTATTTGCAAAAAAAACTGAACTCTATATTACTTCTTAAACAAAATGAACTCCAAGTGAAAAAACAATAGTTCAACAGAAAAATTGAAAAGTATTATAATTAAATTTGAAGTTTCTTCCATAACATTACAGTGAGAAAATCTTATAATGTGAAATTAAGATATCATAAAATAAAATGCAGATAAATTGGACTACAGAATTTTTAAAATTTTTGCCTGAAGGGTATTATTATTCAAAATAAAAGTCAGTAACATAGTAAATAAGATATTAGGACATGTGAAAGGCAAAAATTTAGTTCTTAATCTTTTATAATGAGCAATTACAAATTAATGAAAATCTGTGAAAATTCCTATAGCAAAACAGGCAAAGGATATGAAAAGATAGAGCATATAGAAAAATAAGTACAAAAGATTTGAAAGTATATAAAAAATATATAAAAACTACCACTCTAGGCTGGGCTCATACCTGTAATCCTAGCACCCTGAGAGGCTGAAGTGGGTGGATCGATTGAGCTCAGGAGTTCGAGACCAGCCTGAGCAAGAGTGAGACCCCGTCTCTACTAACAATAGAAAGAAATTAATTGGCTAACTAAAAATATATAGAAAAAATTAGCTGGGCATGGTGGTGCATGCCTGTAATCCCAACTACTCGGGAGGCTGAGGCAGAAGGATCACTTAAGCCCAGGAGTTTGAGGTTGCTGTGAGCTAGGCAGACACCATGGCACTCTAGCCTGGGCAACAAGGTAAGACTCTGTCTCAAAAAAGAAAAAAAATACCACTCTAATAAAATTAATTCATAATTGAAAATTGGATACATTATTTTCCAACTATCACAATTGCAAAGTGTGAAAGGTTGATTATACACTGTGTTGATGACGGAATGGGATATATGGGCTCACATAATAAACATTTGTTTGCAAGTAAATTTGTTTATACTTAGCCAAATACAAGTCACATGTAACATTTGATAGTCATTTAGAGTTTCTTAGAATTATATCCAACAGATATTTCACACTTTAGCAACAAGACATTTAAATACGGATATTTATCTCAATATTTTTGTGGTAATAAAAGATTAAAAACAATATAGTCAAGAAATTATTTGTTTAATAAATTATTTATGCCCAGGCAATGTATTATTGTATTACTTACCAGCATGAAAGAAATGAAACAGATCTATATAAAGTGATATCAATAACAACCAATGTGTATTGGAGAAAAGTAAGTTGCAAGAGAGTGTATATATTATGATACCACTTAGGTATTCAAAGATATATCTGAAATGATATATAGGCCACTGGTAGCTAGATATTTCTGGAATAAATGAAATACTGGGAGAGGGCATTGAAGGGAGACATATTCCCCATTAACTGTTTGTATTATTTGAATTTTCCTGTTTGTGTTATTTGAATTTTTCCTCATGAACATATAATACCTACTAATAAAAACAGTATAAACAAGTACAGAAACTTAATGATTGAAAAGGCATTATAGGGAAAATACTGTTCTGTTTCTTCCTTTGGTCTTTTAAAACCTTGAAACATGAATACTATCTGTGTATGGATGAGTTTTATGAAAGAGCTGACTCTACTGGCTTTTCACTGGTAGTACAATATAAATAGCTTGTTGAGAAGAAAAGAGAAGTGATCAACCTAATGGCCATAAATAGTTTAAAAAGTATGTCATGATGGATTACTGCTTATTTTTCCACTTGCACTCAGACCTTTTAAGTATTATGGGGAAGAAATTCTTTTATTCATTCACTAAATATATATTGAGAAATTTTATGTGCTAGTTACTGTTCTAGGTACTTGAGATACACCAGTGAATAAAACAGATCCAAATCACTGCCTTACATCTAGGGAGAACTGTAATCAGCCTTCCACAAGTTGTCACCTAGAGCAACTGCCAGAAGCATGACCCTCAACATCCTATCTTTGGAGGACTATATGATATACTTGGAATAAATGCACTAAAAAATATAAGTGCATAATTTATTGGTCTAACACTTGATTAGCTGAAAGATGACATTCAGAAATGTATTTTGGCTGACCACATTTGATGTGTGATACATGATGTCAATAAGCAGAAATCAAACCATTTTTCAAAGCTCAACTTAATATATTTTAATTAATTTTATTTCTGCATTGAGCTTCACAGATTTAAAATACTTTCATATATTATTTTCATTTGCTCCTAAAAACTCGATCGTAGGAGGAAAATCAGGGCAAGTGTTTCTTGCCCCATTTTATAGATGGGAATAGGAGCCTCATAAATGTGAATTTACAAAGGTTAATCAACTGGAAAGTGACACATCTTAAACTAGTTCCTAGGTTTCTAAAATCTTGGTTCAGTTTTCAGCACATATTTCTTCCTATGAAATACAGAAAAAGTTTTACAGCAGTCTGACACAGGGACAATTCATAGGACCATAAAGTTTCACTGATAGTACAAAGGTGATAGATGCTACTAGTCCATGCCAATACACAGAAGGGAACTTTAAAAAAATCTACAGATGTAATGCTATTAAGAGCACCAAAGATGCAAATATTTTGCATTAACATAACAATAAAAAGAATACTCTCCTACGTTTTCATATGTTCACTCTGGGAGTAGAAGAATATATAATGTTAGCTTCCATTCTTTTTAATGTTTCTCTGTTTTTATATGAAACATAACTCCAAGAATCTTAATGAAAAATGTAATCTTCACTTAAAGTAATCTTTTGGAAACTATATCAAATGTGCTAAATTACTTATGCATTTTTAGCAGATAGTATCAAAACTGAATTGATAAATATAAATGCTGTTCTTGCTGAAATCTTTAGAAAGTCTTGACTAGTCATTAAGTCTTCTAAAACACACTGAAAAAATGCAATGGAATTGTGATTATGATTTATCTTCTATGTGACTATCATCACAAATCAGACTTAGTGGTTTCCCTTCACTCTTCCAAAATAGTGACAGTGAAAACATCCTCTTGGAAAAGGTAATAAAACAATGACATGTTCAATGTAACATCAGAGGTAGCCAGTGCCAGATACATCTAAAAATGCACCATCCGAACCACACGGCCTTTCTATTTGACAATGAAGGTAGGGCACAGGCTGTATAAAACCTGCTATCTCAAGAGATTTTTTGAGTGTGGTCATCATACTCTATGTCTTGATCATTCTCTATGTATATTTCCTGTACATAAAAATAATTTAAAGATTGAGCATGTCCTAAGTAATTACCAAGGGATTCTCTGATTAATCTATATGGTTGAAAATATATCTCCAGTAGGTTGTTGCAAAGAAAGGAGTGAGCTCAAATTCAACCTGAGCCCAGAGGCCAAGGCATGGCCCAATGTGAGTGGGCCTAGAGCTTCTCACTCAGAAAAATGGGCTTCTTTTTTATTTCTAATTTTTAGCATTAGAATTGTCAATTTTTTTTTCTGGTATTAATAATTTATACAAAAAGAGTGATGTCTCTTAGTTGTAATTCTGGTTGAGATTTAGTAAAATTGAGAACCAGTAAAAATACTAAGATTATTACTTTTGAAAAATGTTAACCAGACTTTTTCAGAAGCAAAACAATTTTGTAATAAAAATCAAAAACCACTTCAAATTATACAAAGCTGAACACTATTCAGGCAGTTCACATGGTTAGCCCACTTTAGCTTTGTAAGAGCCGATAGCTATTTCAGGTGTGCAAAATAACCGAATCATAGAGAACACAGACTTTGTTAACCTGCATTGTATAGAAACATAACACATAAACAAGGATTAAAAACCAAACAAATATTCTCACTCTGCAATAATTTCCCTCATAGGAAAAAGTGCAGTAACCTAACAAACTGACAGATTCTGTGTCAAAGCCTGTATTATTTGAATGAAGGTGGAGAAATTTTAAAGAACTAGGAAGTAGAAGAGTGTGAGGAGGAAGCTCTGTGGCTAGGGTGTGCTCCAGCGCAGGCTTCAGAAATTGGTAGAAAAGGCGCGTGGCAGCAGGCAGGTGAGACATGCTCTTTATTGTCAGGGCGATACAGCAGTGCACAAAAGCATGGCTGAGAACATGGTGAGCGCTTATATATGGCTCTGAACAAGAGTGGCAACCTGCCATGGGAAAGCGTGTTCACATAGGAGATAACACCTTGGTTACATGAGTGTGCTGACTCATGCCTCTCCAGAAGGCTGGCTAGCCAGGAAGGGCGGGCATGAAAAAACACTGTGGCAGTCATCTTAGTTAGGCCTAAGAAAACTGTTGCCTATACAAATGCATTCTCCCTTACAAAGAGCAAAGTGAATGAATGTGTCTGAGAAACAAGGATCTAGTATTATGGAAAGGGCATGTGGAGCACAAGTTCGGTTCCTGGCTGGACCAACAGTGGTGTACTTATGCAGTCTCTGGCTCTCTGGGCTTGAGTATCTTTGACCACACAAGGAAGAGGCTGAATTAAACAGCTTTCAGGGGTCTTTTCATTCCTAGAGATCTATGATTTGATGAAATTGGTAATTACCACAACAGAGGTGGTACCACTGACTGCCTCAGAATGTTAAGAGTGCAGAGATAAGCAGTCATCCACACAGATAAGACAGAATTTGTCTTCTTCCTCTTCCCCGTATATCAAAAGTCCTTGAGAGAATAAGCTGCCTTTAGGGTATAAAGGTATATTGAAGACAGAAAGAACTCAAATTTGAGAGTCATAGGACTGAGTAAGTTTGAACATGGCCCTTCCATTCACTACTATTTAGTATAGTTCAAGTTATTCAACATTTCAGATCCCCAGTTCTCTGATGAGTGATAGGAGTATCATACCCTACCTTCTGGAATTGTTGGGCTTGGCTGATGTTTTGGCCAATATGGGCTTTTAATTCTGCTCTAATAGAAAGCAAGCTTCTTGAGGTCAGAGATTAATATAGAGATCTTTGAAGCCATAATGCATTGACCAGTAATTGACACTTTGTAGCTGCTTTATGAGTATTATGTTCATTGAGTAATCAATTATGTAATTAGCAGCAAGTGACCCAAGGACAGAACGTTATTAGGGTTGTTTTCTAAGGACAACTGAAGCAATCAGAATCTCTTTCAGATGGTGTGCAACACCATTGACATCAATTTTGCATAATACTTACAGCAATGGCCAAACTTTGAGGATTGTAGTGATCACCTTGACAATAAAGTGAGGTTTAAATTATGCTCAGGTGTTCTGTTTCAGAGCCAGGGAAAAGTCGCATATTTTAAAACCGTGTCCTTTTTAAAGCACAAGGACAAACACTAGTGGTTAAAATATTAACTCTTAGCTATTTGGAAAATTGACTATCTCAATCTCTCTTTTCCAAAGATTCCAAATTCAGAGGCTTACTTTTCTATAATACAAAATATTGATATTTAACAAGTTTCGTTGACAAGAAACTCCCCAAAATAAGAATGGAAAATAGACATAGCATTAAGTAATTTGGAATTGTCTATTTACACTTAAATAGCCATTAAGTAAAACATGTAGAGGTTACTATCCAATTATAGATTTTTCTATTCATAGGAGAATGGTCAAATATTCTATGCTTCAGCTTTTATAAATATTTTGGCCTATTAAATTACAAATAGAATGTGAACTTAAAGATTAATTGAATGAGATAGATAATACAATGAATCCATTAGATTTTACTTATGAGACCTATGCATTTTGAAAATATTGCTAGAGTGACTAGGTTGGGAAGTCTTATTTGTGCATATTTTGATGTGAATGTGAACTTGTGTTTCAGTTCTACTTATTTCAAAAGAGATATAATTTGAACACAGGAAAATAAATTTTATTTGCTAGGATATTAACACTTTATTGATTTTAATTGACCCACGTTTTTCATAAAGCTCTTTTGAACATGAGAGATTCGGGTTAGATATTTTTTAGGCAAACAATTAATAATTATAGTATTGTTCTACAATTTTTAAAAAAGTTTTAAGTTTATTCACACTAAAATTTAGTCATTTCCTTTGTAAATTCTTACAAATAATATGGTACCTTTCACACTATTTCTTATATCTAGTGAGTAATGTGACTCATTTCCCTGAATAGAAATAATGTTTTGTTTGATTTTGAAGTTGTATTATTCCTCAGAATTGAGAAATTATAAGCTGTAAGCATAGTTGGCCTACCAAGTATCTTATGAAATCCAAAATTATCATGTGAGTAGGTTGTTCATCACTCATTCTTAATTGCCTTTCTCTTTGTAGTGAGGGAAAGTGAGTTTACATGTCTAGATATAATAGAAGTGATGCTTCATAGAGATGGTCATATTAGCATGAAGAGAAATGAAGCAGTGATGTATATATTTTCTCACAGATATTAATTTTCCCTTACATGTCTTATCACTTTTGATATTTATGGGCTTTTTTTTTGCCATGAGTTGCAAACATAATCCTTCCTTAAATTAAGTACAATTTTGTATAGCACTCCCTACTTCCTAACCCCATGCATTGACAACTTCATCAGCAAACTAGCCCTATAATATCATTGGCACCAATAACGATGTGAGCAATAGAAAATATGCCACATAATAATGAGAAACCTACAACTTTTTTCTGATATTTATGTTTTTCTCACTTTCTGAAGATCAGTGGTATGTTGGTTGGTTTCAGCTTGCACTGACACACCAGAACCAATTGTTAAACAGTCAAGAATCCAGGGAGCTGGTGGTAAAATCGGCCAGGCTGGAGGTAGTGACAACACACAAATCCTACATGTCAGTTCTTGTTTTTGTTCTTTTTCTTGATGAGTCACTTCAGCAGCATACCAATGCTAAAAACCAATACTACAAATTGTTCTCTTTTAAATGTATAAATACACGTTTCCTAAACTCATTGCCTCTTTTCCACTGTCATTTTTGTTGATTCAGGTCCCTGTTACCTCTCTCTCAGATTATGTAAGAGTCTCATCATTTCTTTCCAAATGCATTTATTTCATAGTCTTTTGACTAACTTTGTCTTTGTTTTAATCCACCAATCTATCATTCACTCTGATTCCAGAATTACTTTTTGTCTTAGTCAGCTTGGCTATAATAGCAAAATACTATAAATACTGTAGACTGGTTGACTTAAACAACAGAAATTTATTCCTCACAGTTTTGGACACTGACAATCTGAGACCAGAATGCCAGCATGGTCAGGTTCTGGCAAGGGTTCTCTTCTGGGTTGAAGACTATCATCTCATTGCATCTTCACATGGTAGGAGAATAAGCGACCTCTCTGGCCTCCTATAATGGCACTGATCCTGTTCATGAATGCTTCACTCTCTTGACCTAATTATCTTCAAGACCCCATTTCCAAAGGCTGTCACCATGGGGATTAGATTTCTACATATGAATTTTGGAGGGACACAAACATCCAGTTCATACCATGCTCTTACTACATGGCCACCAGAGGTATGTATGGAGGCTATTAGCGGTGTTCACCCCCATCAAGTTTCAGTGTCACCTGAGTGGATGGCTTCCTATTGAATATCAGTGGTATCTCTAGAGGCAGATTTCCAAAGATACCTGCAGACATGGCAATGGGTGGCTTTCCAGCCTTGGCCCACTTACATTCTGGGAAGGAGTGTTTTCAGTAAGGTCTGAATCTCAGCCTTGGGAGGGAGGTCCCATCACCAAATATATTTCTTCATTTGGTATTCTCCCTCAGCCCTTGGGCATTTTTGCAGTTTTCTTTACCCCTTTATAGTTAACCCCTTATAAATTAGAAAATGACTCTATGTCAAACTTTACCTCTTAATAAATTAGGTACTGTCTGTATCTCAACAGGATCTTGACTATTACCTCAAGAGACAATGTGGTATTCATACCCCAATGCCTGCTGAAATGAAATTCCTGATATGTCCCCCCAAAGAGTGGTGAATTAAATCTAAATGGCAACTATGAAAGAAAAGAAATAAAATTTAGGCAAAAAAGGATAAATATACAATAATATTTGGAGAGGTACTATTGCTCTCAGTAATTGATATAATATAATAACTATACAAAAAAATCAGTAAGGATATATTACCCATCAAATTGACTTTCATAAAACATAAAACCCAACAACTGCAGAATAAGCATTCTTTTCTTAGGAACAGAAAACATTCTCCAAGATAGACTATAAGTTGATCAATAAAACAAATCCAAACAAATTTAAAAGAATTCAAATCATGCAGAATGTGTTCTGTGACCACAAGAGAATTAAACTAGAAATCAATAGCAGTCTAGCAATCTAGAAAAATCCCAAAATATTTGGAAATTAAAAATTCTTCTAAATAATATATAAATCAAATAAGAAATCATAAGGGATATTATTTAAATTGAATACTAATCAAACACAACATAAAATTTGAAATGTGGTTAATGTAATCCTGAGAGGGAAATGTATAGCACTAAATGTATTTAAAAAATTATAATATCAATTATCTTAAGATTTCTTCTTAAGAAACTATAAAAAAGAGCAAATTTAAAATAAAGATCAGCAGAAATTAGAAATAATAAAAGTAAGAATGAAAATCAATGACATAAGAAATATATAAAAATTTTAAACAATCAATTTGTCAAAAGTTAGTCCTTTGAACAAAATGAATTATTTTCATAAACTTCCAACAGATATATCAAGGAAAAAAAATCCTAGAATGAGAAAACAAAAATTACTAATATCAGAGATGAAATAGAGGACATCAGTATAAATCCCACCGATGAGAAGAAAATAATAGGAAATATTAAGGAAAACTTAATGCCAATAATTTTGACAGCTTAGATGAAATGGAGAAATTTCTTGAAAACAGTTTGCCAAAATTGGTATAGGTGGAAATAAATATACTAAATATTATATCTATTTAAAAATGAATTAATAATCAAACATTTTCCCACATGCACAAAAAAATCCAGAAACTAGATGCCTTAAACAGTGAATTTCATGAATCATTTTTAGAAGAAATAATAAAAATCAAAAATGTCTCTTCTAAAGATAGAGAGGAAGTAATACTTTCCAACTCAATTGATGAGGCTAGTATATCCCTGCTATCAAAATCTAAGAAAAACCTTATAGTACATGAAAAAAATCAGAGAAAAATAATCTTCATGAACATAAATGCAAAATTCTTAATAAAACATTAGCAAATTGATCCAATCATATGTAAAAAAAGTAATATATCATGACCAAGTTGGATTAATTGAGGGATGCAATATCAGTTTAACATTTTAAAATCTATCATAATTTATCAAATAAAAGTATAACTATGATAACTAAAATAACTGCAGAGAAAAAAATGAAAAATTCAACATCTATTAATGATAAAGGTAAAAAAATTTCAATATGTAGGTTTAGAAGGGAAGTTTCTCAGCATAAAAAAGGATATCTATTAAGAAAAACTCTGCAGCTAGCATCACAGTTAATAATTTATTTCCTCCATAAATAAAAAAGAAAACATCAAGCAGAACATTGTGCACCAGTTACCAATATCAGGGGAGGATTCCAACTACATGGAGTATAACAAAGATCATCACAATGTCAGCTACTAGGAAGGAATAGAAGTCTAAACACTTCCGCCCACTGCATCTTGGTATCAAAGTCACCAAGAAAAACACAACACAGTCAAGCACTGGATGGAGCAATGTTTTCACTCACATAGAGAAGAGATAATAAAATCAGTTCCAATGGTGTGCATTTGTTCCTCATGACTCGCAGGTCCCATGGCAGCTGATGTAGAGCAATTGGCTTACATGTATCTCCTGCACAACAGTAGAGAGACTCCTTCTCCCACTTAAAGTCTGGAATACTGAAAGCTGGGGGCATGTCTGAAGGCCACCAAAGCACAAACTCAAACAAAGCAAAGGAGTACAAATGGAGCCTAAGACAAGAAAAGAAATTTCTATTTGAGGAGATATGCCAGGCACAGGCCATTGTGGGCTCTTTCTCTCTTGGTAAGGAAGTATTCTGTGCCCAAGGCCCATTCATATGTGGCCTACTGAGGTTCAGAAGACTACCCATAAACTGCCTTTCCTGGTAGACTACAAG
The DNA here is from genome assembly GCF_040939455.1 of Microcebus murinus. Lineage (NCBI taxonomy): Eukaryota > Metazoa > Chordata > Mammalia > Primates > Cheirogaleidae > Microcebus > Microcebus murinus. Next base: position 55,413,412 of record NC_134116.1, read on the forward strand.
GGTATCTGCCAGGTTCTCACCTGTTATATTCAACATTGTATCAAAAATTCTAACAATACAATAAGGCAAGAAAAGTATTTTTAAGAGCATAAAGATTGGAGAAAAAAAGATGCAGTTATATTTTTGAAAACCATTTTGGAGTATACACAATAACTTTTATAAATAATAAATAAAATTAGAAAATGTTAACGATAAAAGATTAATATAAAATTGATTTTATTTCTGGCCAGGCAAGGTGGCTCATGTCTGTATTCCTAGCACTTTGGGAGGTGAAAGCGGAAGGATTGCTTGAGGCCAGGAGCTCAGAATAGCCTGAGCAAAGGCGAGGTCCCATGTCTACAAAAAAACAATAGAAAAATTAGCCGGACTTGGTGGCATATGCTTCTAGTTCCAGCTACTCAGGAGGCTGAGGGAGGAGGATTGCCTCGAGCCAAGGTGTTTGAGAATTTGAGCTTGCAGTGAGCTGTGATGATGCCACTGCATTCTCACCTGGGCAACAGAAGGAGACTCTGTCTCAAAAAAAAAAAAAAAAAAGAAATTCTATATTCAATCAATAAACATTTGGATCATGAAATTGAAATAGCACTATTATAGCACCAAAATCCATATAATAACCAGGAAAAAATATAATGAAAATGTGCAGTATCTTTTGCTGAAACATACAAAACATTTCTTAGAAAAAATTAAAGAAGATATGATAAAAGGAGACATATGCCATGTTCATGGAATGCAACATTCAATATTTTTAAATATTCTTTCTCCCTAGATTGATCTATAGATTCAATGCAATCACAACCAAAATCTCAGAAGGCTTTTAAAAAGCCTGGCAACCTAATTCTAATATTGATACAGAAATATGGAGGATCCAAATAAATCAATTTTGACATTTAAAAATGCAAAGACAGAATTAGCGGATTCACACTTTCTGATTCAAAATTTAGTATGAAACTACTGCAACAAATAGTGCTAATCTGATCTAAGAATAAACCCATGGAACAATGAAACAGAATAGAGAGCCTCAACCCACACATATATGGTCACTATATGTGTAGGTAAAAAGTGTTGTTGGGACAAATGGATACCAAAGTTTAAAAAAAAATACAGTAAAAGAATCTCAACTTTTCTCTTATTCCACAATGAAAATTAATTTGAAATGGGTCACACCTAAGCATAAAAACTAGAAATAATATCTAGAAGAAAACAGTAGACTTTCTTTATAATTATGGTAAAATATTTCTTAGACAGAAGATCAAAGTATTAATCTTAAAGAAAAAAAGAACTGTTTGGCATTTTCTTGTAAAATTATACATGTCTCCATACTATGATGAAACAATTCCACATCAAGGTACTTAACATATGTCCATAAAAACACATTTGTAGATGTTCATAGCAACCTTAAGCATAATTGAACCAATCTAGTAACAATCTAAATATCTATCAATAAAAAAATTGATAAACACATTGGAGTATATTTGTACAATGGAATGCTTATAATTAATAAATTGGAATGAAGTAATGATATATTCAATAATATGATTAATTTCTAAATGATTTTATTATGCAAAAGATACCAAGCACAAAAGAATACAATCTTTATGATTTTATTATACAAAAAAACAAGATGAAGAAAAAGAATAATGAAATCAGAAAGTGGTTACTTCATGGATTGGGGCATTTATTTAAAAGGGGCGTGATGGAACTTAGTGTGGCGATAGATATGTTCTATATCTTCATTGGGGTAGTTATTACATGTGGCTATACAAGTGTAAAAACTCATCAAACAGAACACTAAAGAAATTATGTACGTAAATCATACCTCAACAATTTAAAAACTGTGTCCTAAATGAAAATATCTGTAATGATTCTTGCTTGTCTTTAGGATAAATTGTAAATACCGTTAAACACATACAAGGTTCTATATAATTCATGTTTTTCATTTAGACATTTTTCTCACCTGTTTCTACACTCGTTTATGCTTTATAACTTCCAGTTATAATACTGAACTATTGCACATAAAATTCCCCAATGTGATATGTTTCTTAAACCTCCATACCGTTACACATATAGCTTCCTGCACCTGGATATCTTTCCATCTGTAACTTTTCTCAGAGTTCAGCACATATTTCATTGTATTAGAAGCCTTTCCTAAACTTGCCAGGTCAGTTTAGATGCCCTGCTGTGTGCTATGAGAGAACTCTGTGCATTCCTTTGATAGTACTTGCATGTTATTTTGTAGTTGTCCACTTGGAAGCCTAAGAAGAAGGAAGTCTAGTTTAATTAGTAGGATTTTTTTTTTAATTTGTAACCTTAAAACATCTTAACTATCTCTAGAAAATAACAACAAAATGTTTCTATAGCAACCCCACAGAATTCATTTTTAATTTTATGAATTACTTGTAATTAGCTTATATCAAATAGTGATGATGATGATGATATAGCAAATTTTATCAATTATTGAATGATTGCTATGTACCAGATACTAATCTATATATTTTAAATTTAATACACACAACAACCTATGCATTAGTGAATGTTACTCTGCCCATTCTAGAAAACAGACCAAGAACTTAATATGTACAAATACTGAAATTGGGTAATTTAAACAAAATAATTTAAAGAAAAATTTTATAAGGACTTTTTTCATGAAAAATAAAAATAAATTCAGACTGAAATATCAAAAATTCTAAATTAGTTCATCTGGCTCAACTTCCAAAAGATAACAACAAAGAGAAAGATTTCCTATGTTCTATGTATATTGCAAAGTAAATGAGTAATCAATGTGTTTAAGTTTCACTTTAATCACATTGCTGAATATCCATCTAATGTGTTTCATTAGTTAATTAAATGAATTCATAACTCTTTCTTTACTACTATGTGTGCTATTGTACGTGGCATCAATGAATATAGTCATTACCGCAATGTAGTACCATGCCAAGTTGGTTTGAAAACATGTTTGTCAACAAAAAAGACAGAAAGATAATATGTGAAAAATTCCCCAGAATTTCCTGCCAGCAGCTATCAATGTAAAAATCAAAACAGCAGCTTTCACCACTAATATATTCCAATAATATGTTTAATTTTGCCGATGTCAAAATGCTATGTGACATCTCCTAAAACATGTTTTTTCCTCAAACTTGAGGGTCAGAAACACAACTCACAGTACACCTCTGTTTTTAAAATAAAATGCACACACAACACACAGACGACACACACACACACACACACACACACACACACAATTATGGCTCTCTATGGCTGAATCTGTGTCTCAATTATTTTTTAAATTTATTGCTTAAATGTAAACCAGAGGTCAAAAAACTGTCTTAACTCAGATGATGCTTTCCAAATGATGTCTTAACTGACTTTAAGTTCGGACAGTAAATATAAACAAGAGTTGTTTCATGGAGTACATATATAATGACACTGTTAATTAAAATACACAAATGAATTTACTAAATAAATGATAAATAAATAATGCATAAATAAGAAAGAGAGAAGTTAAAAAGAGAAAGAACTTTGTTTAAAGGACAGAGTAAACAGGGTCATAGAGAAAGGGAGAGAGCCTAAAATTCTTACTAAAATTTTCCTTTGGAATAGGTGCTAAACACAAAATTTTTGCACTGAGTATTGATCATTCATGATAATTGACGCACTTCTTTAGAAAATGTTTGTTTTTAAAATGCTATAATTTCTTTTGGGATAAGGGAACTGAAAATACTGAGAAGAATATATTCATTTAAAGGTATTTTCAACAAGCCAAATAAAACACAAGAGAATAATTCTAGAAGAGCTCTTAGCTTTCCATTATATACACACATAACACTTGGGAAATTATTAAAACTTGACCTGAAATCATATACGAAGAAACATTAGTTGACTCTCAATTCCAAGTGTAGCATCACTGTTTCCTTTCTTAGTTTCTAAGTGTAATTTCTCCTTAGGTGAAATTTGGATCCAATGTCACAGGTTAAATATGCTACGTATTTTTATGACTACTCCTAAAACTTTTAGATACTAAAATCCTTCGTCATGTATTTAAAAAGGATTTAAAAATAAGGAGAATGTCCTCTTTATTTTGATTCCTCAGGAATCAAATAATTAAATGTATTGCTGGCACCTGGTATGCACTTAATAAATTATTTCATTTTCTTAATTTTAAAAGGCAGTTATAAGCAAATCAGAGAAATTATTTTTCTCCCTATTCTAATTAAACGTGTAACTTAAATTTTGTAACAAAATAACAAAAAGGATGGAATTTTTTATTGTGCTAAGTTATTTTAATTGTGCTAAGTTCAACAAACTTTTTTTAATAAACCAATGTTGAAGTCTCTTAAAAAATGTTTTATTCCTACATCATCATCATTTGTCCCTTCATGCTGAGTACACTCCACCGAAGCCACTAGTTGCTTCCATTGCTCCAAAATATTCAGATCTTCCTTTTTTGTTTAAACATGAATGTAATTAAACTAAAGATTAAGGAATGTACCCTGCTTTATTTATACTATTTTTTCTCTTCTTAAAATATTTAGGACAGGCTATACATAAGCATTAGGTCAGTTTCTGTAGCACACTTCAGCAGTGATCCTACTTCAGTGTATGTAAAATCTCAACAGCTGATAACATTTCCATCCCACAACCTTGATCTACTAGATTTATAATGCTGAGTTCATGAACTATCTTTCAGAAAAATTCTGTTGGCTCAGATAGTTATGTTATTATTTTCTTCATGTGTTTTACTAACCTCCTCTTAAGAGTCTTTGCACCTTTGGGGATAATATCTTTGCTTATTGCTTATGTGGCATGGCAAGTTTCAAAGAGTTCTTCACTCTTCCCAATTAAAAATTAAAGCCACCTTACTTTTAGAATGGCAGTGTTGTCCTAAGGGAAATGTAGGTTGTCTTTAAATTGAAGCTTCTTAGAACACTGGATAGTCATCAATAAAAACTATGTACACCTCTGTATTATAAGCACTGTGTCTTACAATAAATTTCCAGCTGTGTTGTTTTTTCTTTTAAATCAGTTAAATATAGCTGTCTTGCTGATTTTGACTTTTTGATTCTTCAAAGGCTGTAATTTGGAGGTTCAGATAAGCTTTTAATGTGCTTAATTTAGTTAGTAATCTAAATTTCTGTTGGATTTTTCAATAACAACACAATGATGAGGGTCATCGAACATAGCTCCATTTAGCTTCTATCTGGGAGGTTTGAAGAAATTGCTTCAAAATTAATACCTAAGTTAATAACTACAATGGGGCCATTTATACATTATCTATTAATGCAATTTGACCACCTTTCACTGTTTCTTTGATGACTTGTGACTTACATAAGCATATATGTCTATGCAAATAGACATTTCAGGGACAAGGAATCAAAATTTGAGAACTGTGATTCTGAAAGCCCTCACTGATTTTTAGTTGAAATTAGAGACAGTTGCAATTGTTTCACTTACTTTTGTTTGATATACACATGATTATTTAATTTTTGTGCAATATCAGACAGTTTTACACACATAAATTTTCATAGTTCTTAAAGCATACAGATATTTTCCCTTTACAATAATTTTTTATCTGAAAATAAATTTAGCATTATTGAAATTTTTTTAAGTCTTGATATATTTTTGGTAACCTTTTATTTAGCAAATCTTTACAAATAATTTTTTTTTGTTATTTCCCCACAATCCTATAAGTGTAGTCTGTATTATAAAATCTTATTTATAAAGAATACTTAGCTTCATTACGGTATTTTAGCACAAAAGAGGGAGTCTTCAGAGTCAAGTAAATGAGAACAAATTTTTGCTCTGGCTCTTTCTGTTGAGTGTTTCTCAATATCTCTAAGCCTGAGAATTATTGACATAAGAAGCTTTTGGGATAATGTGATACTCATATAGTATTAAATGGTTATATTGTTTATATATTGTAGTGGCAAACGTGCATGTGTGTGTAGTGGCAAACGTGCACACACACACACACACACATAAAGAATTCTTGACCAGAATCTGTTCCATGATTTGTTAAATATATGATCTTGGATTAGGCTTTTTTTTTGAGCCTGAGTTTCCTCATTTGTAAAATAGGAATATAAATGTCTATCTTGAAGTGCTTTAGAGATAATGGGAGTGAAACAGGTAGCACCAATAGTAGAGCATAGTAGATGTTCAATACGACATAACTATTTTCATGAAACAGTATTTGTATGCTTTTCCTTAACAATAATAAATATTGAACCCCAGGAGCTCAGAGGGTCTGAGCCACTCTATATAAGAAGTAATCATAACTCAGTGTGTTTTAAACTAATAATTTCACTTTTTAGTTTTATTTTTTCATTAGGCTGCAACTTCTAAGAGTCTTAGTCCAGGCCGGGTGCGGTGGCTCACGCCTGTAATCCTAGCACTCTGGAAGGCCGAGGCAATCAGATCGCTCAAAGTCAGGAGTTCGAGACCAGCCTGAGTAAGAGCGAAACACTGTCTCTACTAAAAATATATAAATAAATTAATTGGCCAACTAAAAATACATAGAAAAAATTATCCAGGCATGGTGGCACATGCCTGTAGTCCCAGCTACTTGGGAGGCTGAGGCAGAAGGATTGCTTGAGCTCAGGAGTTTGAGGCTGCTATGAGCTAGGCTGATGCCACGGCACTCTAGCCCGAGCAACAGTGTGAGACTCTGTCTCAAAAAAAAAAAAAAAAAAAATATATATATATATATATATATATATATGTATGTATGTATATAATAGAAGTTCAATAAACCCTTTTTATTTACTGATTGATTGAACCCCAAATAAAGGCATTTTAACTTTAAAATATTCCACTTTGTTTTGGGAATATGCAATTATGTTAGGGTTCCCCAGGACCATGCTTAAGTTCAATGATTTGCTAGAAGGACTCACAGGACTCAGCAAATGGTTACATGTATGGTTACAGTATATTGCAATGAAAAGATACAGATTCAAAACAGCCCTCTCAGCAAGGTCACGTGGAGAGACACTTCATTCTCCATATATTAAAATATGTGGGAAATGTTGTCAACCACAAAAGGTTACCCAAGACTGGGGTTCATTGTTTCATTAAAAGATCAGCCACATAGTGATGTAGTTCTTACATTATTTACCTCAGCTGCTAATAATACCCCAGTCTTCTCTCACCCTCTTAGCCACTCACCACTTCCATTCTTCCTTTCTTTCCCTTCCCACTCCTCTACCCTCTCCCACACTCTAAGAAAAAAGAGATGTTTGCCATAAATCACATTGCTAGGATAAACTTATCTGGTCAAACTTGTGGAGCATGGTGCCAGTTTGGTATGAATGATATATGTCTCAGGCATACAAAACGTCATTAACAATCAATCCAGTGGGGTCTAAGGCCTCAGTTATACAAAATCACACTTGTAAGGCAGATTATTCCAAGGGCTAAGAGGTTAACTCCCAGGAGATATTAAAGGCCAGTCCTAAAGAAACACTTTTCTTCAGAATGTGCAGGGTTTGAGCAATCCAGAACTGCTGAGTTAATCCTTTGTTGCCTTTAATGCATTCACAAAATGGAAAATTGAAAAATATATAAGGGAAAATATTGAAAATTATTTCTCATTCACCCAGTTTCCCTGAACATAATAAAAAATAGCTTTAGTTTCTGATACAATTTTTCAGAGACATATGTACACATCTTCCTCTTTTATATACTGTTCTACACACTAGTATTTTATTATAATTAACACTAGATCATAGAGAACATTTCCTACTTAAACATAAACAAGCAACCTCATTATTTTCTGTGACTACATAATTTTCTATTTTGTGATTACACCATGATTGATTTAACCTAGCCTATATTTATATATCTTAGGTAGCTTACAATATTTTGCTTTAGAAACAATGATTCAATGGCTAACCTTGTACATATGACATTTTGAAAACATACAATTTGAAATTCTATCATTTTGAAATTATTACAAGTAGAATTTCTAAGTCAATTTTAATAGATATTTCCAAATGAACTGCTATTAGAGTGTTGCTAATTTACACTCAACCAGGTTATGATTATGATGATATTAAGTCAAAGGTTACAAAGGTAGATTAATTATAAATTTCTAAATGCCAGCAACATTGTAGGATAAAAATATGATGGATCACATTTCAAACTGAACCAAGAAATTTTTACCAAGGATAATTTAATAAAACAATAAATACAGTATTAATATAATTGGAGGAGACATTTTTCTTTTGTTTGTTTACATAAGTTTTCCTATCTCAGAAAATAGGGACAATAATTTTGATGTCTTTGTTATTGAATTTTGAAATCTTGATCTTGCCCAGGCTGTGAGCAAATAAATGCAGTAATAGTTGTATTCAGGTCAAATGACTAGAAATAATGGAATAAATTATTGTTAACTGTAGATTTGACCATTAATATGATTATTAGAATTGTTGAGATTGCAGCTTCATGAAGTTGTATAGTTTTCTGTAAGGAGAATGTTTGCCTAGAAAGAGAAGGTCTTTCTCTAAATGAAGATTTAAAAAAAAAAAAACAAACTATTTTACATATAGTAGAATCACATTTCCAACTAATTTTAGATAGACTGGGAAGAAAACATTTCAGGAATATAAGCTGATACTGTTTTCATTTTGATGACATCCCCAGCCATTTTGTGTGGTCCTATAGTTTTCGTAATGGATTCTTTTTTTTCTTCCCTCCCTTGTCATTGTCATTTCTGACATAAAAACAAGACATCAGCATTTTAATATCATGTATATATTTTTAGTGAGGCTGGTTAAGCTAAATTGCCAGCAGGCTACATTATTGTAATTCTCTCTTTGCAAGTCTCAAAGCTGCAAGGTTCTTGTTCATGACAAGTTTCATGAACATATTTCTCCTTGTTGGAACTTCTAGACTGGCTGGCTACCTGTGGCATATTTTATGAATCCTAGAAGAAATCATTTTCAAGCTTTTATACTTTGAGATTTTCCACTCTGAGGATTTTTATTTATCAAGTTTTCTTGTCTCTTCCTTAGGCTGAGCTCTTTGAATTCTAGAGTGCTTATCAATAGGAGTATTCTAGTTTTACTATTTACTTCTATTAGAAAAAAAAAACCCAAAGTTTAATATCTCCAAAGCAATATATTTAATCATATTAATTATTTTGATCCTTTACTGTTGTATCTAAAACATTTAGGAGAATTTTATTACTATTGTTTCAAGTTGTAGACAGCCACGTATTATTACACAGTTAATAGTAGTATGTAATGTGGAATATTTACTTCATGCTCTATATACCAATTTATTTTTTCTAGTTTTCATTGACATTTTGCTGAATATTTATAAGAAAAAGAAATTAAGAGGGATAGCCTTTTCCTTTTTTTCCTTTTTCCCTCCCACAGGGAGGGAAACATCTGCTAATACCCTTCATTTAAATCTTAGTTGATAAGAGCATTAAATAAAGTTCCGTATCCCCCTGGAGCATCAGCAAATGGGCTTTGTCTTTCTATAAAGGGAAGACAAGTCTTCCTTCTTGAGTTTGCTCATTTGCTTTGACATGTGTTACTCCTTTCTCTCAAAGCACTCGTCTTAACTTACTGACTTGTTTTCTGTTCTGTCTACCTCTTTAACATTTGTTGGAAATGTTCAGAAGTCTAGATGCAAATATTTTCCTATATCGTATTAATCTGAGGAATGCTTTTTCTCATTTTAAAAAATAGTAGTAATAATATCAATCTTTCTTTCTCAAGAAATCACATGAGTACATAAAACATACTGAGCCACATAGTAGGTATTTCTAAAATCTTTACTTTCTTTATCAGCATTAATTAAATCAGAACATAATTTGGGTCACTGCATCTGGATCATATTTCTGCTGGGATTCTAGTCAATATTGAGTTTCTAGTAATTGACCAAGGGCTGCAGCCCCACTTTCTGGACAGTTATTTAACATCTTTCCTGCTGAGGCAGTCAGTAGTAGTCTTACAGTAAGTTTGGCATTTAAGGCAAGCTGGGAATCCAGAAAATTCTCTCCTATTTGGAAAATGGATTAATAGTGTAGCAGGACTCATTTGTTATAATGAAAAGTTACTTTCATTGGTGGCCTGAGAAACTTTGGAGATTTGGGGGCGGGTGTGAGTTTAACTCTGTTCTTCACTGATTTTTCTTTCTAAAGTCTTCAGTGCTCATGTAATACACAGCTTCCCTAAAGGTCAGAATTGTAAGGTGAAACGATATATAAAGCTCTGATGAATGTAATCAGTCAGATAAATTTTAAAAGCTATTGTAATGCTAGAGTTTGCAAAGGATGAGGTACAAACCTTCTTATATCTTGGCACATTAAATGTCAATTCCATCTCTGATAATCTATCATTTCATAAATTATATATTCGTTTAAAGTATTTTTTAATAGTTATAATAAGCATTAATTAATTTAATCTGATTAAAGTGATTGCTACATCATCCAAAAGCAGGACTAAATATTGTGTGCCTTTTTGTTGCATTTAAGATCACAGAATAAAAATAATATTAGTCAATAGGCCAAATAAGGGCTCACACCTCCCCTGGATAGTCATAAAATAGCTATTCTTTCTTGAGCATTTCTTATGTGCCAAGCATCAAGTGGAAAACATGCCTTAGAACACTTCTTTAAATATGCTTATGAGGTAGGTATAATTACTTATTTATAGCAGAAACATTAACTTTTCCAAATTTCCCATCAAATGAATTCCAAAATAATATTTTAACTAAAATCAAATCTTTTCTAAGAGCATTACTTAGAAAATTTGTTATTGTAAATTCCTGATCTGCTCCTTTGAAAAGTATAATATGTAGGTTTCTTTTCCCAGCCTCTCGAAAATCTTGCAAACCAGAAAATGTCTTTCTCTAAAACCTGGGAACCATATTTGTAAAACTCAGTCTTCAAAAGAGCACCCCCATCTCCCTGTCTCTGAGGAAGGGAAGATGCCTAAGTTAGGCTGGATCAAACATAGGTGCCTTAGGATGAGCACCAATTAGCACAATACAGATGACCCAATAACAAAGAAAACATTTTCAAATGCAGGAATAACTCAATGAACTCCAGATATTTCATTGATTAGCCTCCCTCCTAGCATCTACCAGAACTTTCTCGTTATCTTACTCCAGGGCTTAAAAACCCTCACACTTTTTCTTTCAGTGAAGTTGAGTTTAGCCTTTCTTCTTTCTCGTGATAGTATTGAATAATGTTTTTTCTTGCCTATTTAACTTGGCCTGGGGCGACTTTTGTTTTAATAGTGGTAAAGGATAAACATTTTTGGTAAGCTATTTTTAAGATGCGCCCTCTTCTCTGGAGAGAGAAACTGTAGCGCTCCTTTTAAAAATTCTGTTCATTCTTTAGCATGTCATTCAAATATCTACTTCTCCATGGCGTCTTGCCTGATTTACCCCATCACAAATAATTACTAGCTCCTTGGGATGTTGCCATATTCCATTTATAACCCTCAGCATGCATGAATTGAGGCTTCCCCTTCAGATGGCAGCACTGAAGATACTAACAGTGTCGTATATATAACAACACATGGTAAAGGTTCTAGACCTTTTATACTACTGTCTCACCCTCTAAACCCAGCTCTGCAAATCTACTGAACATTAGAGAGCGTTACTAAATTATTTAAAACATAATTAAAAGAAATACACTTCTTTGTGAGACTCCAGGGCAGTGAGGACAAGCAGGTACGAAGAACATTACCAAAGAGAGATAAGAATCCCCAGGTAGGAGAAGGAGTTGCTTTACAGCAAAGTGCGTGTTTGTGAAAATTGCTCTACTGTTCTTCCAAACACCCAGAAAGGGACTCGAGAATTGCTTGAAGGTTTTAAAATCCTTCAAGAAGAAATTCTTAAAATTTTGTCCCCCTATTGGATATCTGCTGCGGAATCAGGGATCACCATTCTGTCTAGAGAAATGGGCTAGAGAGCTATGGAAACATGGCATGCAGTCAGACCAGGAGCAAAAAGGGAAGGGAATCCTCCTTGGAGTTATATATTACCAAACAGTTAAATTGAGGCAGTGAAAGACAGATGAGATTGGGAGTTATGGCTTGCTCTAATCTTATCAGAGTACTTCAGTTCAATGCTACTTGCTGGGGGTCAGGTGAAAGTTGATTGGGATTCTGTCCTATGTCAGTAGGGCCTGATGTGGCCTCTAGTAATGTATGGCATACCTTTTAAATATTAGCTACATCAACAGTGATTTCAACAAACTGAGATATCAACCTCTTCCAAAAAATAGGAGGTCTGTTTACAGAAGGAAAAAAATCATCGTAACCAAGAACTACTAAAGTGATCCTTATTTTTTCTATTTTTCTCATACTAACCCAGCACACTGTAAAGTAAATGAATGGAAGAATGATAGAAGGCAGGAGAGTACAAACTACATTCCTCATTCTCCTCCAATCCACCAGAGGGATGAAGCCATGATCTGGTCTTTGTTGAATGAGCATGAGTCTAATGCAGGCATACACAGAAAGTCTCAGTGATAAATATAGACTGCTTAAATTATCAGAAGTGTTAGAAAATTTGTCAACCCAGATTGAAATTTTTTATTATTTCAAAATATTATGGGCATACAAATATTTTTGGTTACATGGTTTGCTTTTGTTATGCTTGAGTCAGGGTTGTAAGTGTGCCCATCACCCAGATAGTGTTCATTGTACCTGTTATGTAGCTTTTCACCCATCACTTCCTCCCCCTACACCTTGCTTGATTTCCACTGAGTTTTACTTTCCTCTGCCCATGTGTGTGCTTATTGGTTAGTTCCAATTTAATAGTGAGTATATGTGGTATTTGTTTTTCCATTCTTTAGACACTTTACTTAGGATAATTGTCTCCAGTTCCATCCAAATTGTTGCAAAAGGACTTAATCTATCCTTCTTAATGGCAGAATAGTTTTCCATGGTATACATATACTATATTTTGTTAATCAGTGCATGAATTGATGGGCATTTGGGGTGATTCTACATCATTAAAATTGTGAATTGCGCTGCAATAAACATTCAAGTACAGTTGTCCTTTTGATAAAATGACTAATTTTTCTTTTGGTAAATAGCCAGTAGTGGGATTACTGAATCAAATTGCAGGTCTACTTTTAGTTCTCTGAGGAATCTCCACAGAGGTTATACTAATGTGCAGTCCCACCAACAGTGTAGAAGCATTGCTTTCTCCCTGCATGTACACCAGCATCTATTGTTTTTGGAGTTTTTAATAAAAAGCTATTATAACTAAGGTAAGATGATATCTCATTGTGGTTTTAATTTGTATTTCTCTGATGATTAGTGATGTTGAACATTTTTGCCTGTTTATTGGCCAGAAGCCTTTGAAAACTTCTGTTTATGTCTTTTGCCCACTTTGTAACCAGAGTTCTTTGTAGATTCTAGTTATTAGCTCTTTATTTGATGTACAGCTTGCAAATATTTTTTCCAATTCTATAAGTTGTCTATTTGCTCTGTTGATTGTTTTCTTAGCTGTGCAGAAGATTTTTAGTTTAATCAAGTGCCATTTATTTATTTATTTTTGTTGTAGCTGTGATTGCCATTTGGGTCTTCTCCATAAATTCTGTGACTAGGCCTATATCTAGAAGTGTTTTTCCAAATTTTCATGTAGAATTCTTATGGTTTCATCCCTTACATTTAAGTCCTTTATCCATCTTGTATTAGTTTTTGTGAGTGGCGAGAACTGTGGGTCCTGTTTCATTCTTCTGCATGTGGCTATTCAGTTTTTCCAGCACCATTTATTGAATAATCGAATTGTACATTGTTGTCTTTTTTTGTCAAAGGTCAGTTGGTTATTTGTGTTGTAAGGTTTTATATCCAGGTTCTCTGTTTTGTTCCATTGGTCTGTTTCTCTATTTTTGTGCTAATCCAATGCTGTTTTCGTTACTATAGCCTTGTAGTATAGTTTGAAGTCTGGTTATCTGATGCCTCCATATTTGTTATTTTTGCTTAAGATTTCTTTAGCTATTCGGGCTCTTTTCTGGTTTCAAATGAAGCAGAGAATTATTTTTTCAAGATTTGTGAAATATAACATTGGTATTTTGATGGGATTACATTGAATGTGTAAATCACTTTGGGCCATATGGGTATTTTAACAATGTTGATTCTAGTGATCTATGAACATGATACATTTTTCCACTTACTTGTGTCATCTGTGATTTCTTTCCTCAGTGTTTTGTAGTTCTCTTTGTAGAGATCTTTTGTCTCCTTGGTTGGGTCACAAATCAACAATCTAATAGCACATATTAAGGAACTAGAAAAGGAAGAGCAGACCAAACCCAAAGCCAGCAGAAGAAAAGGAATAACTAAGATCAGAGCAGAACTAAATAAAATGGAAAATAAAAAAAAAACAATACAAAGGGTCAGTGACAAAAAGTTGGTTCTTTGAAAAGATAAACAAAATTGAGAGACTTCTTCCCAGATTAACCAGGAAAGAAGAGAAAAGACCCAAATCTCAATCAGAAATCAAAAAGGAGGTACTACAACTGATATCACCAAAATATAAAATATCATTTGTGAGTACTATGAAAATCTCTATGCACATAAACTCAAAAATGTAGAGAAAATGGACAAATTCCTGGAAACACACAATCTGCCAAGACTTAGTCAAGAAGAAATAGAACTCTTGAACATACTGATAATAAGCAATGAGATTGAAGCAGTAATAAAAAAATCTTCTGACAAAAATAGCCCCAGATCAGATGGATTCACAGCTGAATTTTATCCCACCTACAAAGAAGAGCTGGTAACCATATGCAGAAATTATTCCATAACATGAAGAAAGAGGGAATCCTCCACAACTCCTTCTATGAAGCCAGTGTCACCTTGATACCAAAGCCAGGAAGGGACATAAGAAAAAAAAAAAGAAAACTACAGATCAATATCCCTTATGAGTTAGGGAATCCTCCCCAACTCATTCTATGAAGCCATTAGACACCAAAGCCAGGAAAGGAAGCAACAACAACAAAAAGAAAACTACAGACCAATATCTCTTATAAATATAGATGTGAAAATTCTCAAAAAAATACTAGCAAAGAGAATTCAACAGCACATCAAATTCACCATGACCAAATGGGCTTCATCCCAGGGATGCAAGGATGGTTCAACATACAGAAATCAATAAATGTGTTTCACCACATAAGCAAGGGCAAACACAAAGACCATAAGATCATCTCAATAAATGCAGAAAAAGTATTTTACAAAATTCAGTATCCTTTCATGATAAAAACCCTCATCAAACTTGACATGGAAGATAGAATATATTTCAAAATCATAAAAGCCATATATGACAAACCCACAACCAACCTCATACTGACTGGGGAAAAGCTGACAGCATTCCCACTGGAAACTGAAACCAGACAGGGTTCCCACTGTCACCACTTCTATTCAGCATAGTGTTGGAGGTCTTAGCCAGAGCAATCAGGAAAGAGAAAGAAATAAGGAGAATCCAAATTGGAAAAGAGGAGGTCAAACTATCACTTTTTGCTAAGGATATGATCTTATATTTAGAAAACCCAAAAAACTCTACCAAGAGACTCCTGGAATTGATAAATAAATTCAGCAAAGTCTCAAGTTACAAAATCGATGTATACAAATTAGTAGCATTCCTATACATCAATAACAGTCAAGCTGAGAGTTAAATTAACTACTCATTACCATTCATAATACCCACAAATAAAATAAAATACCTAAAATATTTATACATGAGCCGCTTACCCAGAGAAAATGTCATCATATATGTCAGTTAGTTGAGCCCTGTTTTAAAGATGTGACATCAATTTTTATCCCCACCTCCTACAATGTACCTTTCACATAGTGGGTTCATCTGACCATTCCTTTTTGAATTAACTATTGGTAACAAGTAGCTCAAAGACTGAAAAAACAAATAAACATTCCACCAGCTGTAACAATAGTATAACTAGTGAAATTAGTACATACCTGGATTAAGTATCCATCTCTTGGTGGATAATGCTGAAATAACTGTTTGGATGGGGTTAAACTGTACATGAATTTCTTGGCCTTGTAACTACTAAGTCTTGTGTAAGGAAGAAACAGCTAGAAATTGCAAGCAAAGATACCATTGCAGAATGGCTGCCAAAGGCAAATGTATAATTTACAAAAAGGTTAGCAGAATTTCTTTCTCGAAAGATGTTATGTCCTAGAAAAGAAGAATTGAAAGATAATCCTTCCACAAAAACCAGCAACTGATCCAGCCCTTCTTTCAGTAAAAATGCATCCTTAGTTTGATATTTGAATATATGAATATTCATGTATTGAGGACTTTGTGAGCTTTCTAATATCTTATTTTACCTACATGCCAGTTTATTACATTGGAAGGCAGCAAACATACATAAATCTTAAGTGAATTGAGACAAAAACTGTATCTGAATTCCTCATTTATTTTTCAAATATTTTCATTTGCTTACCTTATGAAAAAGTAACCCTGAAGTCACATACTTAAATTTCAAATTTATCAATAGAAAATTGCCACACTTCAAAGTCCTGCTTGAGTTTGTTCTTCATCTATGAAATATGTACAAAAATATTCTTCTATTTTACCAGGGTGCTGTGATATCTAACTATTAATAATAAAAATGACTTCAGCATGCCTTTGTTAAAATGGAAGTGCTATGTAAATGCTAAATAAGACCAAAGATCATAAACACACAACCAGGGGTGTGTTCATAACAAGGAGCAATGCATTTGAATAAATAAGTGGCAAAACCCCCACTCAGAAATCAGAGAAGCCTTAGTGCTTAGGCAGCTTGTAATAATATTCAAAGGAACACCTCTGGGGCAAGAGATTGATATTGAATCCTTTCAGAAGATAATTCTAAGTAAAAGGATTTCATATTTTATTGATTACTGACCATGTACTAGTGGAAGACAGAACGAAAATACAGAAATACTGAATTTGGTTCTCAACACTAGTTGTAAAATAAATTAAACTGTCTAATGTGCATTTACTCTCTTTGCCACATGGAAGATCCCAAGGTTTTGCTCTGAATCTAGCCAGAGAGCAAAAGGGAATTACTCATAAAAGTGGGGTGTGGATGCAGTGTACACTGTCTGGTGGATGGGCATGCTTAATAGCTCTGACTCAGGTGGTGCAAAGGCAATATATGTAACCTAAATGTTTGCACCCCTGTAATATTTTGAAATAAATAAATAATTATATATATATTTGTTTAAAAAGTCAGATGTGTGTTGTGTAATAATATATGAGCATTTTTATAAGTGAAGATATTGTTTTCATAATATCCTACTAAATTAGCACTCTTAACTTTTCATTTTTGGATTCAATTTTGGAAAAATATAAATTCTCTGTAATTTAGTTGCCACCAGTATTTCTCTTATTTATAAGAACTTGTATTCAGACAAAATGTTTGCCACAGGAAAGGGATCAATGACAGAATGACCTGTAGGTGTTCATTTGCTAAAGGAAAGAGAACTGGGCAGGAGTAACCACCTACATTGTTCAGCAAATTCCAAAGGTTCAACTTTGTTCCTAGCCATTGGTACTGTATTATTCACTTTAGTTAGACATTTGCATGGACTTGTATTATGAGGAGCTTAGGAAGAATTGAAGTTGTCTGTTCTAGTGAGAGAAACTGAGAAGGTATACATTTCAGTACTTAGCACTTAGTCCCTCAAATAGGCCTCTGAAGAAATCCTCACAAAGAAGTGCTTTTGATGCCACTGCAAAAGTGAACCCAATATTTCTGGATTTATTTTGTCTTTTTTCTGAGTATTTCAAAATTTCAAATGAATTCACAAACCTCCACACTGTAATTCTTCCATTGGTACTATAAGAGGGCAAATCTTCTACTTTCCCTCTATTTTTTTTTTTTTTAACAGGACAGAAGTTTTCTTTAAAGAATTCTTCCTAGGAATGGCCAACCTGTTCAAAAATAGCTTCACTGACAGCTTCGTGCCTTTTCAGAATTGAACTTAAGCTGTGCCTTCTCCTATTCTCTTTGAAGGCCCTGAAATAATTGGAAGAATATTTTTATTATATCATCCATCTGGAAAAGGAAGGCTGAGATACTATGAGAAGGGCCATTCTTTCTTGTAGTATTTCTGGCTGTTACTTGGTGTGGGATGTTGGATATGTCAAGAAAGACGACTCTCATTAGATTTCCAGCCCATTTGCACATGTGCCAGAAAAGCTCAATGGGGGAAAGATCAGCATCTGATCAGTAACCTATAAAATTTCTGTGCTTAACTTTCAGCTTTCACCAATTCTTGTACTCGCATTTTTTTTCCTTTTTGTTAGTGTTCTCCCTCCCTTTGTCTCTCTTACTCTCTTGTTCGCTCTCTCTCTCTCTCTCACTCTCTCTCCTTTACTGCTTCTTTACACTGAGTTTCTTAGTCATCTATCCACATGCCAAGGACCATTTGCCACTTCATAGTAATAGTAATAACCCAAGTTTATGCAGGATGGTTCCCCCAGGAGCTCTGAGAACTTCACAGATACTATCCTACATCCTGTTAAATCTGATAACTTCCCTGATGGATGGGCACAATTTCCCTGACTTTCTAGACAGAATTTCATGAAATCTTGCCTGGTATTAATCAGAAACATTGGTTTCTTCTCATTCATTAATCATCATTTATCTAAGACTAAAGAGAATAATTATGCCTGGATCAATCTCTTTTTTGAATTTGCCAATAAACTCAGCTTTGTTTGGAGTAGCTATAAGGGATAATTAAACAGATTTTGTGAATCAAAATTTAACAGGATATCAGCAAATTCACATGCAGATGTAAATTACTAATCTTTAGATTTTATGAATAAATTGAAAATATTTACACAATGGTATTTAGAAATTTAGGTGCTGAATCTACTTTAATATAGTTTCTGAGTAACTATAGCTTAGAGATCATCATTGATCAGAAATTTTCACTCAAGGATAAAAATATGATAAAACAACGATTGGTTAAAAGTTCTATAACTCATATTCAAATGCAAAAGTCACAATAAGGATATAGTGAGAACCAGAAGTTGGCATTGGTAACATTTATACTGCATATCTTTCTCCTAATAATTAGTCTTTTGGACCCATTATTAACCTCCATTCTCTCCTTGATCTGGTACCTTCATAACAGGGAGTTAAGCATAATGATTAAGAGAATGAGCTTTGGGAGCATCACAGAACAGCATTTGAATCCAGCCCTATCCCTTACTTCTTATGGATAATGGAGAAGCTACGAAACCTCTTTGAGCCTTGGTTTCATCATTGGTAGGATTTTAAAAACCCCACAAAAACAACATAGGGTTGCTGTATGTACTAAATGTGTGTAGTGGGATTAGCATGTATCAGGTAGCAAGTTTGTCTTCAATAAATTATAGAAAAATAGTAAATTTTTTATTCTTTAGTTATTATTCTTCAGGTTCTGATTTGAGCTTTCCCTCCCCAGTGGGCATCCCAGACTCTGCCCCAACACTGCATTCATCTAGCAATTGTTCCTCTAGATTTTGCTGAATTTGCTGAGACTTTATGTTATCTTCATGAGGTAAGATGTCTTTGATAGGGACTGTTAGCTAGTCTGATAATCCTTGTAAATGCACCAATAAGTAAAACCCAAGTAAGATGTCCAGGTCTTTCCTATTACACAATTTATCAATAAGCACATATTTAAGGAGATGAACTGTGAAAGCTACACAAGCAGTCATTGCTGAAAGGAGGATTGTTTTTAGTGCAGTAAAAATCTTTATTTTTTTTAATAAGAAAATTAAGTTTCTGGCCCGGCGCGATGGCTCACGACTGTAATCCTAGCACTCTGGGAGGCCGACGCGGGCGGATTGCTCAAGGTCAGGAGTTCAAAACCAGCCTGAGCAAGAGTGAGACCCCCGTCTCTACTATAAATAGGAAGAAATGAATCGGCCAACTAATATATATAGAAAAAATTAGCCAGGCGTGGTGGTGCATGCCTGTAGTCCCAGCTACTTGGGGGGCTGAGGCAGTAAAATTGCTTGAGCCCACGAGTTTGAGGTTGCTGTGAGCTAGGCTGATGCCATGGCACTCACTCTAGCCTGGGCAACAAAGCGAGACTCTGTCTAAGAAAGAAAGAAAGAAAGAAAGAAAGAAAGAAAGAAAGAAAGAAAGAAAGAAAGAAAGAAAGAAAGAAAGAAAGAAAGAAAGAAAGAAAGAAAGAGAAAGAAAGAAAAGAAAATTAAGTTTCAGGGAATTTTCAAGGTCATACAGATAATACATCCATCCAAGTCTAGTTAGGAGACAGAAACCATATAATTTTTTTAACCAAGTATATGTATATAAAGACTGATACATAGGTAGTAAAGAACTGGAGAATAAAAAAGATAGCAAGCTATCACAGAGGTGGTAAATGCAGGGCACAGCTTTCACCCCTGGGGCAGAGTAAAGGCTGAAATTATTGAAATTAGAAGCTTCAAGGAAGGATTCTGCAAAACTGAAATTCAGACTGGTAAATAGAGGATGCCACTCTCTCTGTGCTGATGTCTCCAAGCTCAAAAGAGATACCACATAGACCTGTTAGCCTGATTGTTAGGCTTTTGCTGATGTTTCCAAAGGGGGTACAATGAAGCTAGTTCTGCAAATTATTGGAAATACTTCAAGCTGGATTCAGCTGCTACTAACAGGAATGAATTGCCACTGCCAAAGTGAAGGCACATTGCTAGGATAATACTGACAGGAGGAAGCAAACAGGAAGAAACAAGTTCCTTACTCTCCTTCTAATCTTCTATTTTTCCCTCTAGTGCCTCCTGTTGGCAGAGCATGACAGGGAGCCAAGTGGAAAACAGAAAATGTTTGGCAGTTCCCGACCCCATCATTATAGAGTACTAAATAGTGGGATTGGAAGCTGAGATATTTTACTAATTGGCACAAATAGTTAGTGGAAATGCCAGATATACTACCAAACCAAATAGAATAACCCTAATGGTAGATGTTGGAAGTGGCAGATAAAAAGTATATCTCCAAGTTGAATTAATTTCTCTGTCTCATTTTTTACACATGATGAATTACACAGAATTTTCCATTAGTCTACCAATGGGCTTCTCTTCTTACACATAATTTATAACTTAGTTCCCACCTTGACTTCCTCTCATTTGGCCTATTCCCAGTGTCATGGAAAGTTTCAAAACCACATTTTAGTCTCTCACCTTTCACCTCTCACAAAAATCAACTCACACTGGGTAACAGACTTGAACCTTAGGTGTCAAACTATTAGAATTCTAGAGGGAAACATTGGAAATACTCTTCTAGACATTGGCCTAGGCAAAGAATTTATTAAAAAGACCCCAAAGGCAATCACAGCAGCAACAAAATAAATGGGACCTGATCAAATTAAAAAGCTTCTGCACAGCCAAAGAAACTGTCGAGAGAGCAAATAGACAACCCACAGAATGGGAGAAAATTTTCGCAAGCTACACATCTGATAAAGGGCTGATAACTAGAATCTATTTAGAACTTAGGAAAATCAGCAAGAAAACATCAAACAACCCTATCAAAAAATGGGCAAAGGAAATGAACAGAAACTTTTCTAAAGAAGACAGGAGAATGGCCAACAAACATATGAAAAAATGCTCAATATCCCTAATCATCAGGGAAATGCAAATCAAAACCACAATGAGATATCAATTAACTCCAGTGAGAATGGCTTTTATCAAAAAGTCCCCAAACAATAAATGCTGGCATGGATGCAGAGAGATAGGAACACTCCTACATTGCTGGTGGAACTGCAAACTAGTTCAACCTCTGTGGAAAGCAATATGGAAATACCTTAAAGCGATACAAGTAGATCTACCATTTGATCCAGCAATTCCACTACTGAGCATCTACCCAAAATATTAAAAGTCACTTTATGAAAAAGACACCTGCACTCAAAAGTTTATAGCAGCACAATTCCCAATTGCAAAGTTGTGGAAACAACTGAAGTGCCCATCAATACATGAGTGGATTAATAAAATGTGGTATATGTATACCATGGAGTACTACTCAGCTTTAAGAAACAATGGTGATATAACACCTCTTGTATTTTCCTGGATAGAGCTGGAACCCATTCTACTAAGTAAAGTATCTCAAGAATGGAAAAACAAGCACCACATGTACTCACCAGCAAGTTGGTATTAACGGATCAATACCTCAGTGGACATATAGTAATAACATTTATTGGGTGTTGGGTAGGTGGGAGGGGGGAGGAGGGGATGGGTATATACAAACACAATGAGTGAGACGTGCAATGTTTAGAAGATGGTCATACTTGAGGCTCTGTCTCAAGGGGGGAGGGGGGCATGAGCAATATACGTAACCTTAACACTTGTATCCCCATAATAGGCTAAAATAAAATAAAAAATAAAAAAAATAGTAGAAAGAAAGAAAGAAAGAAAGAAAGAAAGAAAGAAAGAAAGAAAGAAAGAAAGAAAGAAGAAAAAAAATCAAGAGGAAAATTCTTGGAGGCAAGAACTACAACTTTAAGTGGGTCTTACTCTAGTTGAAAGAGGTTAAACTTGTAGGGAGACCACCACTCAAGGCAGACCACCACTCAAGAGTCTATGCTTGAGGCAAAATCAACTGCTCTCAGAAATTCTTCATTCAAGATCTTCTCTTCAGCTTTGACAGTTTACATCATTCCTCTCAATTATCTCAATAAGATCTTCCTCTAGGACCACCCACTTTGGTTCCCATGCTTTTGTGTACCAGTTCCATCAGCTGGCACTGAAGACACTGACCTCCTCTCCACCTCTTCACAAAGATTTTCATGGTAGTAAATGATCTGTAATCAGCTGATGCATGACACATAGTTGCCATTATCCAATAATTTTGGTTAGGCTACATTTTAGTAATAACTTGTTACCCTAATCTCTTATCTCTACTTTAAGATTTTTCCAAAGTAGAGGTTAAGGGTATGGCTTTAGTGCTACTATGCCTGACTTTGAATCCTAGTTTGGCTACATACATTTATTACGAGACCTTTGAACAAGTCTCTGTGCTTAGATGGATTTATCCATAAAATTCTCACCTCATGGGTTTGCTGTGAAGAATAAATGAGTTAACTTATGTCAAGTGCTTAGAATGTTGACCAGCATATGGTTAACACTTGAGAGATATTAGTTCTTTTACTAGTACCAGAATTATCTTCCAAATCTAAGTGAGTGAACTTTTTTGGCTTTATCATTTACTAGCTTATCTGACTTTGTAAAAATAATTTAATTTTATTGTGGATTACTTACCATACATTCTAGAATGTTGCCTGAAATGAAGATAATATTTTACTTATATGATTGTTGTTAGGATTAAATGATAGTGCACAAGAGAGAAGTTAATCTACTTGAGCCAGAAATGAGACTCAGATAGACTTGTACATTGCATTCCTATGTGCTTTAAACGGATGAACCTCTTAAATATAACAGAATCTTTTAGCATTTAAAAAATGTCATAGATTGTTATGTCATAGATTGTTATAGATGAGTTTACTGAAATGTTGATCAGCTGCAAGTTTTCATTTAGGTCCAGGAATGCAATGTGAAAGAACATGAACTTGTCCTTATCAACAGACCTATGTGAAGAGCAAGAGTTGTTGAATGAAGCCAGATGAAGGTAGAGGGTAGAGAGCTCATAACGTGAGAGAGATATATAGAAGAGAGAGCCAGACTGAGCAGCAGGCTGCAGAATGATTACAGCTGACATGTAAGAGGTGCACTTGACTACTCTATCCCAGGATCCACCTGGGTGCTTTTCTCTTCCCATTCTCAGTTTTTCCTTACTCTGAGAAATAAATAATTTCAGTATTGGGATATAATATCTCTGCTGTGGAAAGATCTTCCAAAGGACCAATCAAAGAAGTAGGAAGGGCTTTCTTTATGATTAAAAGGAAGCAGAACAGGGACATATATAGCAAAGAGCAAGATGATATAATAGTAATTATATTTGCAATAAGATCATCAAAAATCACCTAGGATTAACATATGGCAGCTTCTCTGGAGATTCTCAGAATTATCAGGGAAAGGAATCCTGGATAATTATTCAATGTTTCTGAGAAGATGGTGTCCTTGGTCATTACTTTCAAAATTATATATTTGTGTTAACCAGTAGTAAATCCTGGAATGTACCCACTTTGCATAGCAAAACTTTGCACACTACCTGGCATATAGCAAGTAACTAATATCCATTACTCCAAAAAGGGTCATAATAGTCATGAATTTCCATTCAAAATGGTGGATTTCCTATCTGTGTTCCTTTATTAACATGGTTTCCTTGTTTCTAGAATATCTCCACTCAATATTCCACAGATATTTAATATAACTGCAATTTTTGGTCAAGAGAAGGCCCACTCTTTGAGATCCACTTCAATTCCACAATTTTCTACACCTTTGCTGCTCAAAGTTTGGCCCATATGTCAGCAACATCAGCATTACTTTGGAGCTTGTTAGCAATGCAGATTCTAGGCTCCACACCAGATCTAATGAAACAGAATCTGTGTTTTATCATGCTGTCCAAGTGATTGACATTATTATTCTTTGAGAAGCCTGTATGCCTCCCTGAATCTATACATGTCTTATATACCCTGGTAAATTGAGACTTATTTGAGAAGAGCCTATGTATCTTTGCAAATTCCACAGCCTGTTGATTTATATATGGAAGATATTTAATAATGCTTGTTAAATTGCATTTAGGATATCTGGGTCATTCATATGAAAAGTTAGTCATTTGTAGCTTCTTTTATAAACTAGGTTATTGTTGTCTATAAATAGTAATATTACAGATCAAATGCTATGATCAGAAACTAAAGAAAAAAACAAAAAACAGAGACTGTCAGTCTTCTTGCCTTCCTTTTCCAACAATAAATTTTTATATGCTTGCCTTCTAGAAAAAATATCTATACCATATTTTTCTAATAAAGAGAAATCAAAGACCAATAGATAGGCTCCATGTTAATCTTCTGGCCCAGACTAGATTCACTAAATAGTATATTATATTATATTTGACATTTGATTACAATTTAAATATGTAAAAATTGTATTTTAAAGGGAAATCAGAGTGTATATTTTGCTTGTACAGGATTTTTTTCACTTTTTGTTTGTATTCTTAGAGTATTATTTTCTTACTAGCTCAATATTACCCACATATTCCTTTAACTTATGTTCCTTCATCATTTGTATGTAAGTATCTCTGGAATACAAAAAGAGAAGCACAGCACTCCTTGTATTATTTTACTAGGAAATCTTTTGAAATTTCCACTGAAATGATGTGTCTTGAAAATTTCTAATCACTATCTTAACTGCTCCAAAGTAGAAAATTTTGAGTTATTTCTCTCAAAAGTGTTCAGCTTTCTCTCTTTCCAATACAATAAACATATCTATGAGAGTTCTTAGACTGTATTATTCTGAGTAGTAAATGGGACTTTATCTGACTGATACAACATATAATAGTTCTAATGTGGCATTTCACTGTCTGTATGAGATCCTGAAATCTTGTGTTCACAACACAGAAAAGCTTTACGAGTAAAGGGAAATTTTGTTAGGTTTCTCTTGACACCATGAGTATTTTACAAGCCTATTCTCTGATTATACTGTATTCATTTTAATCTTATTACTGTTATACAAAACAAAAGAAATAGGCATTAACACTTCAAAATACTATTCATTTTATATTCTATAAAAGACAAGCTTACATAAAGATTTCTATAAAATTTTTAGGCACCAAAACGTGCTTTCATGAAACATGGAATTAAAACAAAAACCACCTTCATTTTAAGGAAAAGAAGATAATAAGCTATGTTATTGTAAGGAAAGCAATTCACTTCAGATCTGCATAGAAAATATGCATTCATTTATTCACATGATATTATAACAGGCTAAGTTGGGCTAGCATTATGAGTCCCAAAAGGCATGTATTTATGAATCAATGTACCTTCATGAATCTTACATTCTAACAAATGCAGAAACAATAAATTAATGAAGAACAAAGACCATATAATTAAATGATGATAATGAAATGAAGTAAAGGACCAATGGCAATTAAATGAAAACAGAGTAGAGAATTTTCTGAAGAGGTTGCATGTAAGTTGGGAGCAGAGAGCTTGAGGTGGGGATTGTTAATATATTTTAAAAACTGAAAGAATGTTGAACTATGTTGTGAAAAATAATTGTATGAGTTGATTTAAAAAGTGAGCTACAGGCTAGATTATTCAGGGCCTTGCTGAGCATGGAAGTTCGGATTTCATCTAAAATATGATTGGCAGCTACCAAAGAAGTTTAAGCAGGGTAGTCAAATTGTTAAATTTACCATTAAAAATATTTTCCTAGGTGCTAAATGGATATTAGATTGGGTGAAGCAGAAAAAAAATTGAGATCAAATAAAAAGATATTGAACCTGCTAACACAAGAGAAAATCTTGGCTTGGACCAAGGTTTTGGCAGTAATGATGGAAAAGAACAGCTAAGTAAAACATACATTTATTTTAGTGGAAATGTCTTTAGACTTCCTGGTTGATTAGATAGGGAAAGTAAATTAGCTTTAATGAATGTGGTCACCAAATTGGACTCTTCTTTACCTTATAATATGTTATGGTTTGGGCATGGAATTGTCTTTAATAAAGTACAAATTTCTCTACTTGCTATTTGGCTTTTTAAAATTTTAGCCATTTATTGTTTTTAGATCCAAGCAATTTAAAGTTACCCTATTGAAGCAAAAAGGAATTAATCAGAAAGATAAAAGACATCTCACAAATGCAGAGATCAGATTAACCAAGTGAGCTTGGAAAACTCCTAGAACTTCCAAAAATTATTAGAGCAGGATCCCACACTCACCAAGGTACCATGGTTAGAATAAAACCCGATCACTTTTCCTATCTTTGTAGCATTTGCCCAGAATTCATTGTTCCATAAGAGAGGGTATACTTATATATTCCTTTGCACTATTGGAGTTGCACAGGAAAGGACTTGTCAAAAAACCTGCCCAGGACCTTTTCAACTTCATGGTGAGAGCCAATATACACCTTAAATTGCAGTCAAACTATCACTGCATGAAACACGAAGAAATAATTTCCCAAAAGAAGGTGAATGCCGGGAAATCACAAACCTAAAAATATCCATGAAAATAATAGAGTAGTTTATCTGCCAGCTTTTATTGGTAGACTATATATGTTTGTTATTCAATGTTGGCCTTAAAGATATTTATTTTGTTTCATTTATGGAATGGAATTTAGAAGAAAATATTCCATAGGCCGTAACATGGAGTGATTCAGAGTACATTGAAGAAAGTGTTTTATTTAGTTGATGAAATTTACCTGCAAGACATGGGAACATCTTCCTCTAGCTTTTACATATGACCAGTGTTTACAGATTTGGGTGACTATTAATGGTTGCTCAGTAATTCTTCTCTTTATTAGGAAGTTTAGTTCTTAAATCACTTTTATTTTGCCCCATTTATCACACATCTGTCTGTATAGTCCATTTCCTAAATTAAAAGCAATAATGTAACTAAACATCCCTTTGAGTTTTTCTATTACTAGTTAAATTTTACATTGTTTTTGCAAATATTAAGAAAATTATATTGTTATATGAGAAATTAATAAACAAACACAAAGAAATAGGCATCACTTCACTACCATACCTGCTTTTAAAGATATACTCAGAAGAACAATTTGGAAGTCACCATCAAATAAAACTAAACTACTTGATTATTTATCAAAAAATAAACCCATCACCATCATTTTTTTTCTTCTTCTTACTGTATGGTAAATCAAAGTGCATTGTTCTTTCAGCTTGATGTCCTAGAGGGGGCTTATTAAGGAGTATTTTTGTCCCTTAAAAGACTTAAGTCAAATCTGGTAATTTAAGCATAGCACATAATAATTAGATAAATTTATAGAAGTACTCTTGAGGAGCAATAATATAAAAATAGCGTTGTTGAGGCAATGTTGCATAGTGGTTAAAAGCCTTGGCTTTGGATTAAAATGTGGGTCTGGATCCTACTTCTTCCATTTATTATTTGTATGACCTTAAATTAATTATTTCATCATAATTAATCATAAGTAAGTCATACCTTTTGCAAATAAAATAAACAAAAATACACAGATGTGCTTTTTAGTAATCAAATTTATTGATTGATACATTTTGAAGTACCCAATAATTGTCCGTGATGATGATGTGATGACGATGATGATGATGATGATATAAAGAAGTATGGTAGGGACTAGAAAAGAAAATCTCCGCTGTGATATCACCCCTGCTCCAAGGACAATATGTGAACTAAAGCAAAGAAAAGCAGCAGAAATTCAAGGAGACTCACAGCTCACAGTAACATCCTTTCTCAGAAAATTCTTGGGCTTGTCAGTTAGTGACTGAACTTTAATATTATTTGACAAAGTTCATTTTATTCTATCATATTAACCTTCTTCCTCCAGTCAAAATTATTGAGGCAGGTGGTAGGATTGCTGGCCATGGGAAGCTATCAGCACAGCATTGGACTGTTAGTTACCAAAGGAATCTGAGGAGAATACACAAGTGGTGATTTTTTTCCCTCTGGTGAATTTAACAGCATGAAATCTCAGATAGTCTTTCCTGCCATATCCAACTTCTTTAAAAAATAAAATAATATAAAATTGTAGACTGCTTGTTTTAATGAGAGTGCAGAATGCTGTCCACATCCTAGAGTAATCCTTTTCAGGCAGAAATACTGGGTATAATTTTCTACATAAATGGAAAAAAGTAATCTTATCTCCAGTATATTCCTCTTCTGTGTTATGCAGGTTTAGCCAGGCTAAAGCTGTTGAGAGAAAATTCTCCACTCGGATGAGAAGCAAAGATGAGAAGAGGTATTGCAGTGGTGATGGGAAAGCTTTATATAATGAGACAAATCTCAGCACCTCTGGGAACTCATTCAGTATGGAAACTATTTCATGTTTCTTTCATTATGGGAATGATACACTGTCTATTAAAAGTACAGAAGTGAGATTGTCCAGGCAGTTATTTTAATAGGGTGACTTGCTTTGGATCGTCATTTGATTTTTTAAACAATAGCATGTAAGCCTATTTTTCTATAGCACCATGCATCAAACAAGTCCAATCTATCATAGTACGGTGGAGTTAGCACCTCTTATTATATAAACTTGTCAGGGCATTACAACATAAACAACACATTCTGCCCAGCTGCAAAACACTTATTCTAGGAGTCCATTTAGTTTCATAAACTTTTTCTAAGTTTCTGACACCTTAAACAAACTATGACAGGCATTTATATTGTATTCCAAACAAGAGGAATAACTCACTATATAAAATGTATCTATAGACTACCAACAAAAGAAAAAGATATGAGTAAAATAAATCTCTTGCGGAAAAAATATTAGACATATTAATAATTCCTAGGAAAATATTCACTTTTCTTTGTCTGTCAACAAAAAAGGACATGTCAAAGGGTAAACTTTAGCTCAGGCTCAGAAATCTCTTTCACCTTTGGTTTACATAATTGTTTTCTTATTGGTAAAGCTAGAGTTTCTTTTTGGTGGTGGTATTGTTATGTTTTCCTATGCTGACTCATTTGATAGGATACTATTTAAATACAGCTATCATAAGGGTAAATACATATACTTATTCTGTTACTGGAAAAATGGACATAAAAATGTGTATCTGCCAGAAATCACAGGTAGCTTTCTCCCACCGAATATTTGTGTGTGCACGTGTGTGTGTGCGCGTGCATGTGTGGGTGTATAAAATAGTAAATAAAATAATGAAGTAAGACAGACTGTTCTGGGCTTACATATCTATTTTCTATAGAGTAATTACTCTTCCCTAAACTGAGCTTCCTAACTGAAACGTGCCCTAAGGCAATTCTGCATTATAGCACTGTGGTTTACAGAACTGATCCCAATTTCTTCCATCCATACCATTTAGAAGTCTCCCTAAGTATTGACAAGAATGAGCTACAGTCATTCACAGACGAGAGCAAGCTTATATGAAGAGAGACAAGTATACTTTCAAGGGACTAAGATTTGAAATATTGATATAGTCACATTAATTGAATTTTTGCCTTGAGAAGTGATTACAAAAATGTTGCTCCAATATTAATTTGTATCTGCTTTGGATAGGATTAACATTAATTTCTTCGGCAGTCCCCATTACTCTTTTATTATTCATTAGCATCTCTCTTCGCATGTGTAAGAGACCTTGATGAAGCATGTTTATTCATAGACTAACCTTTTTAAATAATTCTAACAGCTCTCTAACAGTAACCTTCCTGGCATGCTGAATATCTTGTCTTTGTTTCATTATTCAATGCTTGCACTCTATCCTCCACTTGAGATGCTGAACATGAATCATAATCCTCTTCCTATTGCTCTCTTCCTCCCACTAAAATGTCCTCTGCAGCCTGTTCCCACAGGAGAGCTCTGTTCACAAAATACTGCAGCAAAATTGTCTCTTGGTTGGATCGGGAACAGTATAATTTCCACAGATCTGGAGTGCAATTATTGATTTTTTTTTGTAGCTCATTAAATATTTGTTACTATATTTTAGCTCATTGTTCATTTACCTTTTGTTAGAATATTTGAGTTTGTCTTTGATGAAAGCTCTGGAGGTGACATTTTATCTTTTCTTTGTGTATGTAAGCTCTCGAGCTTATTTTTCAGAGCAGATAAAATGGACAAAGCTATGAAAATGAGAGTGGAAAAACTAGAAGAAAAGTAGAATCAGTAAAGTAATTATATTTTTCTCCAAGCTGTGATATGATTGTCTTTAGTTAAGCCTCATAAGGCTGTATAAATACTTGAAAGTGAGCAAATAAAAATTTTCATTTCAATTATAGGTTCAGTAACAGAAACCTTAAAATAAAACTTAAAAATCTATCTCATACAAAATCATAGGTTGCTATTATTTTTTTGAGTTGGGTCAAAATATTTAACCAAAATACATTTTTAGATTTTTTTGGCTATAAGCCTTATTTTGATGACATTGAGGAGACACTATGTATAGAATTTGTCCAGGAAAATAAACTTCTCTAGCAACAGTAAAAAAATAATTATTTTACTATATTTTACTAAGTTTGAGGAAGAAAATTACACATTTTCCTACAGTCACTCAAACAAATATTTCTCCCATAGCTTCTTATATTTTGTCGTAAAACAGAAATTTAGAAAGAAATCAATTCAGACAGTTGGCAAACACTCTAACAGTTGGCATTTAACAGATCGTAGAAATTATGTAATATTATTTTTACTATTTTCTTCATAGACACAATAAATATAAATCTAATTTTAAAACATTTCATTTTTAGCTTCTAATACATTTAGATTACATTGATAATTTGTTATTATTAATTTGTTATTATTAATTTGTTGTTATTAATTGTTTTATTAGCATTTTTGTTTTCATGTTTAGGACTGAAACCTCTACTGCCAAGCTCCGTCAGCAAGTGTTATGTGTGTCAAACAGGATTTCATTTTACCAAACCTATTGCAAAGGAAGTCTCCTAACAAAAACTACCCGAGGCTATGGTGAACAAAAAGTTCTAGGTTTGACAAAACATTCCAAATCAAATAGTCTGGACATTCTTTATAATTTGTTACAGCAAAATTTAATTCAAATTAATGAAATCTACTGTTGACTTCACCTCAGTCAGTTATAGGATGTTATAGGTTACAACCTAAACATCTGCTCTAACATACAAATAAGAAAATGAACTTCTGCAAAATGAACTGTAGTAGATCTAGAAATACGTTGAATTGGGCCGTGTGCATATGGCAGAACAGAATAAAACCAATAAAGATAATGTCACACCTTTATTAGAAAGAGACAAAAGGCTTCCTCCATCTAATGACTCTGGTGAGGTAGACGCTTTCATGAGAAATTTGATGTTTTCCTTTGACAGAAACAAGGCTATAGGGCACTGAACACATCCAGGAGTTTCCTTTGTAAAAGACAGGAGAAAGTCCCAATTAAATGAAGACATTCTTTCAATGTCAAGAATGAGTTCAAGTTCTCAAATTCCATGTGACTTAAGTAACTGAATAAAGAAGTGAAAGGCCAGAAATCAATAAGAGATATTCTCATTGTCAGGCTAACTAGAAGCAAAAGGAAAAAAATAATACCTTAGATATTTTAGATCTCTGCTATGATCCAAGAAGTTTAAATTGTTTAAAGCAAAAGGTTCCTCTCATGAGTAGAAATCTAGAATATTTGGTATGTAAAACTAATAGAAAGACAGGAACTCAGGTTAGGAGAGTGAAAACACGAACAGCTGCTTCCTCTCCTTTCCCCTTTGGGCACCCAAGAGATCCTCGAGGTTCTAACTCAATGAGACAAAATTGAAGCCACTCATAGAAAGTCTTCTAGACATAGGAAAGCTCAATTCCAGATAAGGGTTCCTTCATGAAAGAGTGGTTCTATTCTAATAAATAACTTGGTGATTTGTTAGAACAAGAACTAGATAATTTCTTCATTTTATTATTTTGATCTGAATAAGACATATGTATTACAGATAGGTAAAACTACAGGTAAATTGAAAAAACAACTAAATTAAAACCTTCCCATTCCCACCAATAACAGGTAGCTAATTATTTAATAATCTTCCAGACATTTTAGTTTTTGTGTTTCATTGGAATGTTTTTATCAATACAAATGTAATCATGCTCAGCTTATATTAATATCTATCTATATCTAATCTATATGTGTGTATATATATATACACATATATATATGTATAGAGAGAGAGAGAGAGAGAGTGCTTACTTTCCATGATTCCATAACTATTGGTTAAATATATACATTTTATATACTCTATAGATATAAAAATATATAAATATAAAATAATGTTTATAGTACTTTAAAAATTTCAGTATATGTTGCAATTTTACATGTCAAATACATATCTATCCCTGAGATTTGAAAATAGCTATATTTTATTGTGTATTTGAAAGATAATTATATTTGAAAACCCCTACTATTGGATATTTAGATTCTTTCCTATCTCTTATATTTTTATATATATTAAATACACATATATATATACACACACACAAATATAGACTATGTATATATAGTCCCAACCACAGTGAGATTAACAGCCTTAAGAATATATCTTTGTGAAGTTTGTGATTACTTCTTCATAGTGAATTATTAGAAATAAAGGAGATTGAAGAAGTAAGTCAGATTTCCAAGGGCAGACATAAATTGAATGTTTTTGATACCTACTGATGAACATTTTTTCATAAAGTTTATTCAAATTATATTCTCCTTTACCAGTTTATGAGATTAGCTTTTCTCCAAGTCCCTATTTTCCCATTGTTGGCTATTGTTCTTAATCATCATCAAAGATATGTTACTGCTATTAAATTTGTTACCAAATAATTTTCTTATACCATATTCTCATTACACTGGGATCGTTTTCTGGAAATTTAATCCCTACCCAATATAGTCCATTTATATGTATGCCTATTCTTTTATCACTCTAGCATGTTTTTAATTATTGACTTATAATGAATTTTAATATCTGATAGTGCAAGAACTACTTCCTTACCTTTCTTTTCTACAATTTGTTAGCTGTTCTATTTTAATTTTCCTAGGTAAGGTTTATAATTAATTATTTCACATTTATTTGAATACCAGAAAGAAAATGGTATTTTAATTGAAATAACAGTAAATAGAAAGATCTATCTGAGACAAATTACCTTCTTTATAATATTATGATTATTCATTCAAGACAAATTGTTTTAGTCCATTTGTAAATTTTTAAAACAATTAATATAGTCTGTACTTTTTAAATACAGTATTCATATAATTTTGTATATTTTACTACTTTTAGATATAGTTTTGTAGGTTTTTTTGTTTTTGTTTCTGTTCTATTTTTTACATATAAGCATTACTTTTAGTGAAATGTGTTCTTAAGTGTATTATACTTTGTGTTCTTGTGAATGAGAGTATTTTATAGTTATAATTTATAAGTGATCTTTTCTGGAAATAAGAATAGATACTAGGTCTTATATATTGATATTCTAACTGGTTATTCTAATCAACTTCTGAATTCAAAAGCTTTTCAATTTATAGAATTAGGATTAAGACAATCCTATAAAGTTAAAATGAATAATTTTATCTTTTTTTCCTCTAAAGTTTATTAAGAATGAAATGTCCGATTTCCTCAAGTACTAAGTTTAACATTGAAATATCTGACATTTCAGTTTGACACATCTTGGTTTATTTTTATTGTGAAGGTACATCCTCAGTCTTGCAAACACACATTTTAGCCTGTGAATATCTGTCACTTTTTTTTTTTAGAGCAATTTTTGTGAGACTATAGATAAATCAAAAATTCATGTTATTTTTGAACATGAGTTCTGTCATGGAACCAATGCAGTGTAGATAGCTCAAAATATCAACTAATTGTTTCAGAACAATGTGGCTAATGAACACACAGTATGTCGATGATTTGACAAGTTTCATTCTAGTGATTTTAATCTTGAAAATAAGCCATGTGAGCAACCTGAGACCAAGATGGATGATGATGAGCTGAAAGCTGTAGTGCAAGCGAATCCATCTCAACCTACATGCGAATTAGCAGCAAGGTTTGACATTACTATTCCAGAAATATTAGACCATTTGAAACAAATGGGCAAGGTAAAGAAGCTGGATAGATGGGTTTCACATGAATTAAGCATCAACAGAGACATTGTTTTGAAGCTTGCCTTTCTTTGCTGTCACAACATAAAAGTGAACATTTTATATTATATTGTTTCCTGTGATGAAAAATGAATTCTTTGTGACAATCACCAGCATTTGGCATAATGGTTGGATAAAGGTGAGTGCCAAAATACAGTCCCAAACTGAATATTCATCCAAATATTCATCCAGAGCTGGTATTATCCACTACAGCTTCATGAGACCTGGTGAATCGATTACAGCAGATATCTACAGCAACCAATTGGAAAAATGAGGAAGATGCTTGTGATTAAGTAGCTGAGACTGGTCAATAGAGACAGGCCAATCTTCTTGGAAGACAATGCTCGACCACATGTCACACAAACAAAGATGCTCAAACTACAGAAGCTAGACTTGGAAACTCTCTGTCATCTACTGTATTCACCAGACCTTGTACTAACTGCCTATCACTTCTTCCAGGCTTTGCACCACTTCTTGCAAGGAAAAATATTCAATTCTCAACAAGCTATGGAGAACACCTTTCATGATTTTATCACCAGCGGCTCTCCAGACTTCTTTGTTGATAGCATAAACAAGCTACCATTAAGATGGCAAAACTTTGTTGAAAGTTTAGGTGCATACTGTGATTAATTGTACTGTTTCTTGTTTGAGATATATTAAGCTATACTTTTTATTTGAAATTGGACATTTCATATTTAAGTTATCCATTCTTCCTTTTGTGTCTTTTAATTGCTTTTAAAAAAAGCATCGGTGGGCCTAATTTTTTTTTTTTTTTCATTCAGGAATGACACATCTTCCTGAGCTCTTTTGAAAATGCCAGGAATTACTATTGCTGGTGCAATATTGCTTATATCATTATTTTCTTCTGCTTTAGCCATTTTTATACATTCATCTTTCACATCTTCTGGTTGCTCTTTTCAATTGCCCAATTTTCAGTAATCTATCATACACCCATATTGTTGCTCTCTCTTATCTATCCTTAGTCCTGAAAAAATATGTTCCATCTAGACATAATTTTTGTGGAAAACAACTGAGCAAGTGACTTCCCTTTGTCCCAGTCTTTGGTCTTTGGTTCAAGAGTTTAACACTTCTCGAATACATAGCTTGTAGAATGGATTGCTATTCATAACTTCTAACACAATTCCCAGTGTCTCACAGGTAGGGAATTTCTGGAGTGAATTGTGTTTGAGATCCTCTTCACATGGTACAGAGACATACTTGGATAATTCTATCTTGCTCATTCATTCAACACAAAATTAGTGGCAACGTACTATGCAGGGCAAATGCCTTGAATGTTTGCAAGGCAAGACCCTTTCTTTTCATTCTAGGAGAATGATACATAATGTTTAAAGAGACAGCCATACCAAGAGGACTGGAATTGAGTAAATGCAGCAGGTTATGAGAGTATGAAGAAAGAGCACTTGCTACAAGCTGAGGATATTCAAGAAACGCTGAGACATAAGGGAGGAATGGAGTTAAACTTTTAACAGGTGAAGTATGATGGAGAGTAAAGCTTAAGCAAAAAAGATTTCCAAGTGCAAAGTTTTGAAATCAATAGTGAGAGTAAGCATTATGTGAACAAAAAAGTATTTTAACAATTTTGGCACAACTGAATGTGAACTGTTTTTGCCTGTGAAGTAAGACTGGAGAGATAAGCAATTAACGGACTGCGGAGGACGTTGTAAGCAATGTTAAAGGGGGTTATTATCTGCAGAGTAATACTGCCACATTGAAAATTTAATCAGGGAAGTGATGTGATAAACTGCATTTTATAAAGATCTTTCTGACTTCAGAGTGGAGAATTGTTTGGAGAGGAGCACTACGAGACTGTGAAATCAATTAAAGCACCATTGAGCTAGAAGACAGATAATGTTGCCTGTAAGGTGGGGCGGGGGTGAAGCAAGAATGAAGAGATGTGGGTAGATTTATCAGATATTTTGGAGTTGAAATCACAGGACTTGGTAATAGATCCAATGATGTGAAAGCAAATGAGAGAGGTCAAGGATTGTGGTCTCTGGCTCGAGCAACTGAGTCATTGATAATGTTACTTCTTTCAGTGATATTTAAAATAAAAAGAGAATTGGTTTAATTAGTGTATGTGTTCTAGAAATGGGTATGGGGGACAGATTACGTAAAAAGAGAATGAAAACAAAATTATTACATGAAAAATAGCATAAATCAATGAATTTCAACTAAACTATTATTTTAGCAAATCAACTTTACCATGGGCAAATCAAATCCCATTATAAAAATTTTCAGTTTTTTTTCCAATAATCTCTTCCCTCTCTCTTATTCTCTACTGGTACACACAAGGAGATTTGGGGAAGAAATACATATAATATTATATTCTTTACTTTTAAATGATATTCTTTTTTTCATAGACTATAGCATCTAAAGGTATTTTAAAATTAGAGTGATATTTAATAGTATGACCACTGCAACAAAAGAATCATAGCATACTAAGACTTTAGCATGTGAATCGGGAGAGATTAAGTGTGAGAGTCACATTTTGATGAAAGTTTTCATCATTTTGTTTCTTTTTGGCCTTAGGTTTCAATAGGACTAGCACATCCTGTCTCTTGCTTTCTCACAAGGTATGTGACCACCTAACTATCTCTCTAAAATCCCTATTTCTCTCCACTTTATCTTATGATAGGATTTGTTCAATCATGTGTGGCTGAAAAAACCGTATCTTCCTGGTCTTCCTTGTCTATTTTCCTCTGTGGTCGTATTTGAAGGGACTTCAGGTTATGCCAACCTTTCACACACTTATTTCCTCTCAGTGCAACTTTTTGGGAACTCAACTCTTGTCTCTGTGTATGTGTCTGTGTATGTTTCTGTGTGTGTTTGTGTGTGTGTATCAAATAATCAGAGTTATTTTTGAAGTAAGTTCATGGATTTATTTGGCAATAAAATTCACTCAAAATTTGACTAGATTTCTGACTCAGAAATCTAGTTCCAGATTCTGACTTGTTTCCAGCCAATTTGCCAATTCCATGTGCCAAAAATGAACTGAAATTCTAATCTAAACATAATGCCTAAGTAAAATTTGCTTATTGTTCTCCTTCATTCCCTACTTTTCCTCAAATTAATAGTCAACTACAAATTTCAGACTACTAAGAACAATAGGTGAGTACTTCACATTTTTAATCTGTTTTTTGTTTGTTTGTTTGTTTTGCAACACTCTGTTATTTTGTTCATGTGAGAAACTTTATCTGGACTTTGTCTCCCAAACCTTTCTAACACTTTTATCTCATTCTTTTGGGGATCTAGTAACAACCAATTTTCCTACAATTTGAGGTCCCAGATTCTGGATTCTCCATATTGCTCTTCATTTTTCCTTGCCAAATGCCCAGTTCTTTTCTGAATTTCTTTCTTCCTTGTAATATTTTTCAAAAAGCAAAAGGAAAACCAGCACACTATTTCCAATCAGTCCTCCTAGGACTATAGGCTCAATAGTTACTTAATCTGCCTTCTAAGTATCACAGGTAACAGTCAGTGATTTTACCAAATGCTTGCCTTACATAAGTCGCCATCTTTTGAGTCTCTAATATCTGTTTCCTTATCATCTGCTCATTGACTACCAAACCAATGCCATATAATTTGGTTTTCGTTTTGGCCCATTCCTTATTTCAGAAAACAAATAGCTGTATCACTTTAGGTAATGATACTTGTTTAAAAATATGAACCCCAAATCTGCGTTATTATCCTATAGACTTTGTTTCTAATTCATATGAAGTTTGTAGTAGAGTTTCCTGATAATTTTCCTGCTCTTCTCAAAATGATAAACAGAAATTCATGTTTATTCTATCTTGTGTATTTGCCATCTTCCATTTGTGGTTTCCAAGATCACCATCAGTATTTGCCTCAAGCTTGTGGAGTAGGAAATTTAAGGTGGGAGGATTTTATGTGCCAGACATGGAAGAAGTCCATATCAAGTCATTTTAAATTTTGTTGGCTAGAACTCAGTCATATGGCCACACCTATGTACAAAGGGGGCTGGGAAATGTGGACTGATTTGTGACCAGGAAGAAGAGGAAATGGGTTTAGTGAGCAATTAGCCAGCCTCTTCTCTACCAAATATCATTATAATTTACCTCAGCTTCCATTCCACCTCCTTTATATTCAGAGCAGAATTGTAGCTTTTGAATCAACAAGCTGGATGACTGCCACCCCTTTGTGGCTCCTTGAGGCTGTGACCATTTCTGGTCGGGCTATTCTGTGACCTCATGTAGGAACTGGACCTTCAGATTCTGACAGCTCGGGAGGCCAAGACCTTGTCAGGTATAATAGCAAGAAGCCAGGCACATTCATACTTGTCCTAAAGTGTCATGCAACCGGCATTAGGAAGTTCTCTAAGACTTAACAGTTCAAGCAGGAACAAAAACAGGACTAAAGCAACTAGAAAACAGATACGCATTTTCTGTAGTCAAGGCAAAATTCTGACTTAGAACTGATAATGCATGCAAAGCAGCAAGGAGGGTCAGACACAGACAAGCCAAATGGCATGAGATGAGTTGTCCTAACACAGATTTTAGGATTAGAGGCATTTTAATTTTTAATCCAGCAACCTGGGGCTTCCTAATCAAACCACTCGATCTTCCTGGGAGGCCCATGATCTACAGGGTGCTGAAAATTATCAAAGGACTGCAACAGTAAAACAAAAAAGTATACAAAAGACAAGCAGCTAGTCACTTAAACTTTTTTAATGTATCTGTATTCAGGAAAGAAAAGGAATATAAATTCAAACCCAGTTTCTTTTCTGGTGAGGCTACGAGGATCATCCGGCTTACCGCGAACAAGCTTCCTGACGGCAGGTTTGCCAGGAGGAGCCGATCTGCTTCCCTGATTAAGTGTCTCTGCTGGAGCATTACTGCTTTCAGTGATGACTGTCCTATTTAAAAATGACTATGTTTTTGAATCTCACCTTCCCTCAGGTGAGTAAGATCATCCAGTTTAGGGGGTTGAAAACAGCTGTTAGAATTTTTGTTTTATACACATTCCCTTTCAGCCACTACTGAATTACAGTTTGTGGGAATAAAAGCCAATCAAGTTTACACCTATTATCTAAATATCATCTAAAGATTACTAATCAGTTTAATCAATCCTCTCAATCAAAAATTGAAAAATCATCTTGCCCTTAAAAGACATCAGTGTCAATGTGATTGAGAGTTGGTTCTCCTTATATCTATGCTGATGAAATATTTGATAGTATTGCCTATTTAACGGATTTAAAATATCCTGGAGCCTGGATATGAAGTCAAATGTTCACAGTTTTAAAGGACTTGGCTAGAGGCTATTTGGTTATTCTTGCTGTTAAGTTTTCTCTTCTGATTACTGCATAGTCGTTCCAATTGTTCACTTCACAATTAATCATGAAGACAGGCTAAAAGATCAAATCAATAGGCCTTGGCCAAGCGAGGTACATTGAGGAGATGTGGCTCTGGTCTAACTTTGTTCTGAGGATAACTCTTTAGTTACTGTTTACTTTGTAGATACCCAATAAGTAATTGATGTTGATCATGTTGATAGCTATAATTGCAAAAGTAGGAAAATAATAAGCAGAAACCAAATTTTTAGACAGGCTCACACTATTTTGCCATTTGAAAAGGGAATATAATTTTTCTTGCTTCTGAAATTTGCTTTTACCCCCAAAGTCAAGATGCCACAGAATTAGCATAGCCATCAACACTATTCAGCACTTATGCACAGAATGATTTTTAAATGTATTTGTAAGTTAAAAGGAATTTCCAGCATGCTGAGCAATGTGATCTGTCATATTAGTCTAGATGTCAGGTGGCTAAACTTGCTCTGTGAAAAAGTATTTACAGAGTTTTTACTCAAGAAGTCATAAAGAACATACGTGGGAGATGATTGTTATTTAAGTTTGTGAATTATAACTATTGCGAACTTCTTTTTAATCAAAATCACCTACACCAATTAGTTCATATTTTGTATCAAAGTGATTATTTCCAAACCTCATTTTCTCTAATCAAATCGCTGTTTGTTAAAGAAACATGGCAAGCTGTCAAATGAGTAGAATGTCTTTTTCTAATCCTGACTTATTAGTGTAATTTTTCCCTTCAAGATAGGCAGCAAAAATATCCAGAAGAGCTATAATTGGCTATGGAATGAGACAGTCAGTCGCCTCTGGCAATTGAGGTGAAGTAGGTTGGCTGTTGAATTATAAAGCTCCTATTTTTCCTTGTTAGCTCTTGTCCCTCCCTCATACCCATCCACATGGGTGAGTTTAATCAGCAGTTCTATAGTATGAAGCTCCATGGTACTCTGGACTTGTTTTTGAGCTCAGTTTCCTACTGATTAAACATATGAGCTTGGAAAATGACTTCAGTCCTGTAAGCATTAGTTTCCTCATCTGCAAATCAAGGATAACATGACTTATTTTGTTAAAGTAGCTAAAAAGAATTAAATAAAGTGTATATAATGCACCTAGCAGGAAACACATGCTAAATAAATGGCAGCAATTATTATGACAAATTGTTATATTCTGGGAAATAACAATTTAGCTAATTTGAATTGCATAG
This sequence comes from Microcebus murinus, assembly GCF_040939455.1. NCBI lineage: Eukaryota > Metazoa > Chordata > Mammalia > Primates > Cheirogaleidae > Microcebus > Microcebus murinus. The sequence goes on from NC_134116.1 coordinate 55,454,585, forward strand.
TAAAAGAACCCCTCCCCCCTCCTTCCTTGGGCATGACCATGCTTATTCTATGGCCAACATATTAAATGTTAAGTTTAAGCCCAGAGTTAAATTTTATAACCAACCATCAACTCTAGAAAATGGAGGTTGATAATGGAAGTGTTGACAAATCTTTTGATGTTTTCAGGAATGTAATGGGCTTCTTAAGAAACTAGAGTTGCAAGGTAAGCTGTTTACTTTTTTCTGCTAAGAAGGCAATTATGCAGGCCTGTTGGAAAAGTTTATGATATGATTAAACAGTCAACATTAAATCAAATGGTGATTGACTCCCCCAGAGGCAGTTTACCTTCATAGTACTTTTGAGTTACTGAATTGTATTTTCAAATGTCTTTGCACTGGACTATGGGGAAGGAATTCTCAATGTTTTTAAGAGAGTGTTAAAATGGGTTGATAGGGGAATGACTTAAAAAAAATCCTAATGTCAATATCTTGCTAAATGAGAAAAGTTACCTATATTTGAATTTTTAAAAATATCCCAAATAACTAAATATCTTGTCCAGACAAGCTACTGAATATTTTGCTCATGTCAATTTGTATCAGATTTACATTTGATACTCCACAAAGCAATTTGTGTTAACACATGTAGCTCACAAATATTACACTTTAAATCTGTGTAATATAAAAGAAAATAAATCTGTGTAATAAATCAATTTGTAGTTTATTTCTAATACACTAAGTATTTGTATTTTTATAAGTACAAAAATATATTAAATACATTTCAGAATAGGATAATAGGATTGTGTATATTAACCATGGAAGATAAAATGATGTTAGTAAACCAGTCTGTAAATAATATGATTTTATATTTATCACTTGCAATGATTTATTTACTATCACCGTATCTACATAGAATAAAAATCTATAGTCTTCTATCTTCTGATATGCACTAAAAACTAAATATTAACTTTCTTATTAGTGACTCTACTTTAAAAATGTTAAAACAATATAAAGGGAAAGTACATTATACTCAAAAATGGATCTGCTCAAACAATGTAATAATGATATAGAATTGGGAAGGTTATATACCTCACTAAGCCTCAAATTTAGCTAGTATGAATTAGAATTAAAAAGAGATTAAATAAAACACAATAGATAATACTTAAAGTTTTACATAAATATTAAAAATTATGATTATGATGACACAGTTGTGCTTTTAAAAACAAAATAGCCTTAAGAGGGATAAGAGGATGTTTATTTAATAGGTAATGTAAAATAGTTGTCAAAAGCATGGAGTCCTGTATTGCGTGGATTCAAATCCCTGCTTTTTCTTAACTTGCTTTGTGACTTTGGATAGGTTACTTAAGCTCTCTTGTCCTTGCATTTCTTTTGTAAAATGGGAAGTTAATAATACCTCTTGCGTTCATTTTAGAATTGAAGGAATTTATGTATGTAAAAGTCTTCAAATTTTGCTCGAAAATAATAATATTTAATTTTTAGATGTATATATGTATGTACATATATGTTTGAAAGCCTATGTCTCATGGAGTTCATTTTCTAAAATTTGCAGATGGTGTTTCATATTCTTAATAGAGGCTCAGAATGATAAGTCTCTCTTCCTTTTCCTATAGGTATGACCTAGAAAAGAGCACTGCACTTCTTTATACCAATCTCACTTCATTTTGAAAAAATTAGCTCAGAATTGGTAGGCACTAGTGTAGTGGTCCTCAGGTTTAGCATGTAACAGAATAAAATGGATGATTTACTTAAACACACATTGCTGGGCCTGGCTACCAGAGATTCTAGGTTCTGGGTAGGGCCTGAGAATTTTCATTCTTCTCAAGTTCTCAAGTGATGTTGATGCTGTTGTTTTGGAGACCACACTTTTGGAACCTCTGCCCAAGAGAACAATTTGGAAAGAAAAGGAGCCATCTGAACATAGAAACCATTCTTATTTCTGTGAACAGTTAAGAGGTTACATTAACACAGTTTGTGCTAATCTTTGACTTGCCAGTTGATATGTAGAGGATATTTATTCCAATGGCTTAGATTCCACTTTTTAAAAAATTCCCTTTTGTAAATCAATGTAGTCTGAAAGCATCTTTAGCCATATCCAGGTAAGGAAAATGTTCAAGATTTTTGTAGCAGAAGATAACAAATGGAGAGTAGTTGGATAAACGATAGAAAGAGTAGACAATCCTTCATAGTCTTTGATTGACAGGCTAATGAGACTACACTTCAAAATCCTAAGCAGGGGGCAACCACGTCTTCCCATTCCCAGGGTGTTTGGCCAGAGAAGTGTCATGTAAGTAGTGTGTTAGGAAGATTAATTTTATGGTGGAATAGAAAGAAATAGAGATTATGTTAGACTGAGAGGGAGGCTATGTTCATAGAGCACTTGTGAAGAATGACAGCAGGAAGAGAGAGAGAGAAAGAGAGAAAGAATCAGCAATACCTAGTCACTGATTCTGTGTGGAGAAAATTGAAACTTCAAGCTTGGAAGCTTAGGTTCTTGGAGATTAGTGGCCTTGTGAGGAAGGGAGGCAGCTGAAGGAAGTAGTTTCGGGGTATGTAAATTTCTGACTCCAAAACATTGTGGCTTGGCTTCAAGGGTAGCCTTTTCTTGTGCCCTTCAGCAACCTGGCAGCAAAAATCAGCACTGGTCTTCATGCCTCAAATAAAAACCCATCCTACTGGTGATTAATTCAACTAGAATTTCATGTCTCTAAAATCCCCTTTAAATGATCTCTCGATTTCTTTTTTCTCCTTTCAGCTTCCAAGTTCTCTCCTCTTTCCCACTCTTCCACCCACCACACCCCATGTGAAATGTGTGGGTAGAAAGAAGCAAGATCTAGACAAATGTTATGTGACTGTTAATTTTTAGTGGCTTGTTTTGTTTTGTCTTATCTGAACATTAGAGAACAGGGATAAATTATAATTTGGAACAAGAGAGGAGATAGAATTGAAGAGAAATATAGGGAAAAGTTTTTGAGACAGCCCTGTCTAAGCCACAGTTATTAGCTTATCCTTTATCATTTTATTTAGAAATATGAAGGCAAACTGTGAGCACAGAAGGATAAGCTGTGGGTCTAGAGATACAGAACAGCAGGAATCTAGGATAAAATGAGGAGAGAGAAAAATGCTGAGAACCTGATGCTACCTAGTCATAACTTGACCAGTTTGGTGAAGGATGTAGGGAAGTTCAGAAGTAAGCAAGGTTAATAATCACCTCATTTTATTTAGAACATTCTCAGCTGTTGCCAAAATTATAGAAGCAGTTGCATTTTTAATATCATTTTTCCATACATTATTTCTGTTGAACATAGCAAGTCAAAGGTGAAACTATGCAGCTGCATTGATTCTTTAGTTTATAAAAGCTAAGATATATCGAGTAATGTATTACACATTTGGCACTAACCTGCTTTTGATGCTAATAAACAATATGAAGCCAAAGTGCAAAAAATAAACATTTAAAAGAGAAAGGCAGTAGATCACAAAGCTCTACACAGAGAAGTTAAAGAAACATCAAGGCTAGTGCATCCATAGATATTTAGCATTTTAATTGGAGAACTCTAGTCACCCTAAATTTGGGAAATCATTTTATAATGAGCACAGCAGCTAGGATCCATCTGTGTATCATGAGACAGTGTTTAAATGACAAAGCTGTCTGCAAATGTCTCCTTCATTTTTGTGTGAGATATTTTTAGGGGTGAATCTATGACACAATAATGACAGCTGATGTCTTGGTACTTTCTGTTGCAGGAATCCTTAGTGTGTTTGTACCAAATCCATTTTAATGCTTCATAATATGTGGCATTTAAAAAAGCACCATCCTACAAAATATGTGCATTATTTATTTTCATGCATGTGTTTTCAAAGCAAAAATAATGAAAAAGTTGAAAAATAATAAAGCTTTCAACTTAGAAGTTGGGATAGACTTTTTACATTTAGGTTATTATTTTTTAAAATCTTCATTGTAAACTGGTATCCCAGAAATGCTGACCCATAGAGATAACGATGATGAAATGAATTACGCATTCAGATGGAATTTTTAGAATGCTACATTTTTGGGGTGGTGGAAAAGAGATTTGAATGGGAAAAAGAGTAGTGTGCTGTCTGGAGAGGGGACTGACAATGTCACTGGAAATTATGAAAATAGTAGCTAAAATTTAGCGGCCTTTATAGGCTAGGAGAGCTGAGGTGAGAGCATCCATAGGGATGAGGTCATAGGCCTGGAGCCTTTTGTTTTTCCGCAGGAGAAGCCACTTCATTTCTCCACAGAATATTTTCTGCCATCTCTGGTCTGCCTAAGAGGCTGAGAAGAAGGGAGAGAAAAATAAGGGGAAGTTTAATTCATATTTGATTAAGTGGATTAGCAGGAATATTCACAACATTGTTCCTGTTGAAAAGCGTCTTTTGCATTTCAAACAGCTGATTTGCAGTTGAATATCTGGTACATTCAAACACTGGGTCCACATTGCACAGAATGATTCAAAGGAGTTATAAGAGCCTGTAGGAAGTTAACCTGCCTTGAACACATCAGAGTTCAATGAGACAGTGGCCACGCATCTGGAGATTGTCTTCTGAAATAGCTCAGCACATGCTTGGTCATCTACCTACATTCCATATCAGCTCTCCTTAAGTATGTCCATATCCAGGCTTCTTTCAAGTGTTTCTTAATATTGTTATCTGGTCTGCTTAATTGAGCACTCTATTGACAAAATCTGGGTCTTTATTTAATCTAGCCTAGTAGAAGTTAGAAACACTCTGTCAATTGCTTATGAAGCACAGTCAAGGCATGAAAATAGAAACCTTTTAGTAACGAGTCAGTTAATATTCTGGCATTTATTATACACCAGGCATTGTACTACCACTAAGCACAGATTGTCTCTTTAATCTTTCTAATAACCCTAGGGGATGAGTATTATCCCCTTTTAACTGCTATGGAAACAGAGGCCAAAGTCACATACCTAGTAAGTTGCAGAACCAGAATTCAGATTCAGGCATTTTATTTCAAGAACCTGCTCTTAATTTCTGTGCTTCATTGCTAGCTGTTTACATCTGTCCGGGAGGTGATGCATTCATTCTCATCAAATGGATTTTGAAGCAGAGTCAAGTAGTCAGCCTGGAAAATCAAAAATTACTGTCTTATTTTCCCCAAGTGATGATAAACTGTTTTTCAAGGATTGATGCCTTTAACATGCTTTATCTCTTATTCCATCTATAAAATAGTTCTGAGTCTTTCAGGAATTCAATAAACATTGACTGACTCACAACTAACACACACATCCACATATGTATACACACACACATATATGCCAAACAAGCTCTTTAAATAGATCTTTTCTATCAATACAGTTAATGACACAACATTTTTTCCTTTTTTGTTATTCTCACATGTGGTTCTTTATCAATAATACTCTGTTCCATGCCATTTAATCAGTTACTGCCTAGAACATTCAACATGTGCATTAGAAGTGCTGTCTAAGATTAATTTACAAATGACATATACATTTGGGAAAAATGCACATTAATAACTTCTTAAAATATAGTTCTAGTTCCATATGAATGAAAGAAAACCAACATTTTTTGAGCTAATCTTTGTTCTAAGTTCTTTACTTTCATCATCTCCTTTAACTTTTCTATGGGGGTAAGAACTACTAATATTCCATTTGACAAGTGAGGAAGCTGAGATTTGGGGCAGTTAATAAACTTGTCCTTTGTCAGACAGCTAGCTAATGGTAGAGTTGGAATTTAAAACTAAGTGTATGGACTCCAGAGCCTGAGGTCTTAAACATTGCACAACACTGGCTCTCTGCAGTCATAAATCATAAATTATATTTTCTTTGATGTCTAATTTCTTTGAAGCTTTTCTCCTTTTGGGTCTGCATACTAACCAGTTGTAGTACATGTTTTGTGACTATAAATTAGGTGAAATGTTCAGATTTTCATCGATACCATCATTTTTTTAAAAACAAAATTAGGAAACAATCCCATTTTTGTAATATTTGTTCAACATATTTTATTTTAAAATTGCTATGCTAAGGAATGTATAGTTTTCAAAGAGGCTTGCTATGGATTCTTTCCTGATGACTTCATTTTATGTATTTATATGTTCCTCCATGAGAATGGAGCAGAAGGGGGTTAGAAGGAGACATACAAATACCTCATGAGAAGCATTTTAAAACTTATTTCTATTAAGAGTGACACGCCTGCAGTCCTCTCCCTAAGAATCTGATATTCCCATTTCCAGTTATATAACAACAATATTTTTTTTTTTTTACCAGGAGAAACGAAGTGTTTAAAATGCTCTTTCTCCCTCCCTCTCCTCTCTCCTATTCCAGTATATATTTTCTCCTTAGAGGTGAGTGAGATAATATGGCATAGGACTTCCTTGCACTTTCTTTAATAAGCCAAGTCTGAATGCAGTGATGTTTAGAGAAAAGAAAGCTAAGAACAATTTACTTAGTTCTACCTCTAGTCTATGCTTAAACTAAGGGCAGTATGTGTTCTTGAAGCTCATGGACTCTTTAGCCCACATTGCCATGGAAATAATCTGCATGGGTTTTTAAAATTATAGATCAAGACAAAGCAGTACTTCTGGAGGCCACTCTCAATCTATTTCCCCTGGGTAGTAGAGTATGTTCATATCTATTCCTAGATATGAAGCTGTAGCCAAACATCTTTCCTTTTGAAAAATGACTAACAGTTATTGTGCCTTGAATGTTTTTAGGCCTTTATAAAGTTTGTGGCACAATGGTACTAAAATTTTCTCATGCAGTTCTCATAATAATCCACCAAAGTAAAGAAATTTTGTTTTACCAATAAGGGAGAAATCATCCTCTCTGGGAAATATAGGACATCAGGTTACAAACAAAATCTATACCAAGCAGAGATGTGTGAAATGAATAATAAAAGCTTATGTGAGTCATTTAACGGTGTGGACTAATCTGTGTGAGTGTGATTGCCATGAGAAGAGAGTGGGAATATAAGATAGAGTTTGACTAAGTAAGCAAGCAAGTTATTATATAAAAATCACTTGGTAGAGGACGAGTTACTCAGGGTTATCCCAGTTTACTAATTAACAAAATGAATGCAAGTTGGAAATCAAATGTGAAAATCTTATTCTAATATTCAATTAATAAGACTATAGATAAAAATAGAATTTCAGCTATATGTTCAAGTTTATAGGGTTTAATTTGTTTCCAATCTAGAAGCAGGTGTTGTCAGGTCTGGATACTGTTAGGAAGGTTATGGTATCTGTGATCCCCATGCTTGCAAAATCACCCTATGAAAGTTGTTTAGCAAATATCTAATTGCAACTTGATATGTTCATAAGACCATGATAAAATCAATAAAATTCCCTCGTAAAATGAAGGCTTCCCTTGGAGGCTGAATTTCATTTTTTCTTTCATTTTTCATTTATAAAGCAAATACATTTTCTATTTGAATGCTGAATAGGAAATGCCTGAAAAATTGCTGCATCTCCAAGGCTAACTTTCAAGAGTTCTTTATTATATTTAATTTGGCTTGGAAGAACAATTTTTTAGTTAGTAGGACTTAATAACCAAAACAACTGAATATTACTTAACGTGCTCATGGTTTTTAAAAGCAAATAAAATCCAAAGGAAAAAAAATAGGCTTTAATACTCCTGTATATAAAACCAACAGTATAATTGAAAATTTCAATTGTAATAGGAATGATTTTAGTTACGTACTCTCAACCATTGTGCATTTGTAATAAAAGGCAAAGTTATAATGTTCTTATTTTAAAATATGTGGTGTACTCTTCTTTCTTACTTTAATATGAAAAAATACCCAATAGGGCAAGTAATGTAATACACAAAAATCTCAAAGTTTTTTGTTTTTTTTTTAGGTTAATATCATGGTCTTAACAGAACATAATAAATATGTGCATTGACCTAATCCAGTCTTTGAAACATATCATTTCTGGATAAAATATGCTTTGTTCTGAAACAGATTGATATAAAAATTCATGCATGTTATAAAAGGACAAAGACAAACTGTTTTCTAAAACATGAACTTTTTTATATTCACACATTTGGATATTGGTGAAAATAAACAGTTAAAGCAATCTAACGAGTTGCCCCAAACCTGCACAGTCTTTTTGTATTCTATCAGAATGACAGGTGCAAGACTGGAGAGACGTCCTTTTAGAAGATGTAGCCACAAAGCCGGTGTTGCCAGGATTTTTATGGACTCTTTCATTGTTCAAGCCAAAAGTAAGATAAAATTGGAAAATGACATAAATATCCATTCTTAATTTTTTACTACATACCATCTTGTCACATGGTACCTGTTTGTATCGATCTGCTGATTTAATTGAATTGGTCTTTTTAGCCTCAAAATACACAAAAAAACTTACAAATTGTTTAAAATACGTAAAACAGCTTTTTATGATTTCTATTGTGTATATATTATATAATATCCGAGATTCTATGTTCTCTAAGAACAAGTCATGTTCAGCTTGATTTTAGTAGATACAACTTACTTTCCCACTTAAATTTGCATTGGTATATGTTGCTTAAAATTAAATGATAACAGAATTAATTTTTCTATCTACTTCTGCTTCTTCCGCCTCCCTTTCCTATACCACTCCCCAGAAGCCAAGAGTAAGCAGCTGGGAGCTCATGATCAAACTGTTCTCTCTAAAAATTAGAGAATCCTTTACTCATCCATGTTCTTAATATCTTGACATTTGACATCATTAATACCAAACTCCTGTGGAGTTTACAGAGTAAGAAAGGAATCTAGAATGAAATGAATAGCTACACTCAAGTACCAATTTGCAATCACTGAGTTCTTAGGCAAGATAACTTACTACCAGTAATTTATGGGGAAAATCATCCAGTTTATTAAGTGTCACATTCTTCTTGCCTAGTGCAGACAAAAAGGATTTTCTCCCTCATACCTCTCTTTTATCTTTGCTTTACTGAGTTATAATTTAAATATAGTAAAATCCACCCTAAAAAGGTGTTTGGTTCTATACATTTTCATAAACTTACCACCACAATCAAGATAAAATATTTTTATCATCCCCCAAACTTTCCTCAAACCCTTTTGTATTCAATCCCCTCCTCCCATCCTCAACCTCTGGCAAACAGTGATATGGTTTCTGTCTCTGTATTTTTGCCTTTTTGAGAATGTCAACTAAATGGAATCATAAAAAATATATTTTCTTTCTGAATCTTTCATTTAGCATAATGCATTTGAAATTATCCGTGTTGTTGTATATATCAGTAGTGTGCTCCTTCTTATTGCTGAATAATGTTCCACTGTATGGATCTACCACAGTCTATTGATTATAAATAAAGCTGCTATAAAAATTACCCTGCAAGTTTTATTCTGGCCCTGTGTCTTCATTTCATTTGGGCAATTATCTAGAAAGAATTGCTGGGTTCTATGGTAGGGATATGTTTAACTTCATATGCAACTGGAAAACTGTTTTCCAAAACCACTGTACCAATTTGCATTTATATAAGCAATACATGAGAATTCCTGTTACTCTAAATCCTAGCCAACATTTGGTATTGCCTGTTTTCCTTTTTTAAATTAGAGCCATTCTATCCTTTTGTGGGCTTACATGCAATTCATATCTCTTCTTTGGTATTTGTTAAAATATTTTTGCCCTTTTTAAAGTTGTGTTGTCTTATTATTAAGTTTGAGAGTTCTTTATATATTGTGTTTCTTTATATATTTTTTGAGTAGGAGTGATTTTTTTTAACTTTCTATATCCTTAGTGGAAGTGAATGTTCTTTGTTTTGTTTGAAGATAATAAATATATCATTTGCTTATGATTGCTCTATAAAACTCAAGGTTTTTATTTAAGCCATTTGACCATCTTAATTGTATACCATATACTAGTTCTGTGCTATGCTTTTCATTTAAATCCATACAAATATGTCCATACAAAGCAATTTTTGCTTATGAAACAAATTGCCTATAAATACAAAATATTATTATTTTAAAAATAAATAAAATGAATAATTTTCTTTCTTTTTATTTTTCCCTTTAAGCTTGAAATTCCTATATGATGGTTGGAATAAAGTAAAATCAAACCTGATAAAGTAATGTAATTCTCCAGATAGAATATGATTTCATAAAAGCTTCAGTTCTATTACCATGATAGCCAGGCCATCCAAATCTATGTATGATTCACTTCTACTTCCATTTTGACTGGAGTCTTACATTAATTTTAGTTGATGGATTTATTTCAACAGAAGGAAACCAGCCTGTAAAAAGCTTGCTTAAGTTTTTCAAGGAGTCTGAATCAAGTTGTTTATAAAAGAAAGAAATTCCTTTTATCATTTTATTTTTCTGCATGAATATCTAGTAGGAAACACAGAACTACTCTAAGGTATCAAAGGTACCTAAGATATCTAAGGTATCTAAGGGCTCTAATGATATAGAACAACTCTGATAATACAACACTCTTTAGAGCACTCTGAAGAATAGCAAGCTTCATAGCCTAGGATATGGACATACTTTGTTCAGCATTCCTACTTCATATTTTAATAAACTTTCCTTTTCTAAAATATTTCAAAAAAAGGAGGCACAGAGGAAAGATGTGTGAAGATTGAGGAAGAGTTAAACAGGAGTAAAACCAATGAAGGTATTTATATACTTACTTCCTTTACTTGATCAGAGATGAAAAGTAGTAAAGTGTATTCTGCAAAAATATTTCAAGCCTTCTTCGTAGAACTTCTGCTGAATGTCTGTTGAACAGTCCAATATACTCTAAGTGACCCACATTGTTGGATAAAATTGAAGAATGAAACTTGGCAAGTGGAAATTCAGCCAATGAAATCTGTCTAACCTTATAATGGATGGTTTGGGGGCATGGGAAATTGAATGCCAGAGTTTGAATGTTATGACTTCAAATTGGAGGAGAACAGGGCCTTAGAGTTTGGTATATAACAAAAGTGAATGATCTCTTGGATCTCATCTGATGTGTAGGATATAGTGGTAATGACATCTGCAGGCTATTCTGAGATATGTGTATGGGAGGGTCGGTAGATATTAGACCTGCTGTTTGCTTCATGTGAGACAATGACTTATCCCTTATTAAAACTAAAAGAACTTGAAGGTGAAAGGTATGAAACAGAAGAGTCATACATAGCCTTCTAAGTCCCTCCCTATTTTCCTACAACTTCCCCCCTCAAAGATATTTGTGATACCTGGTAGCATCAGAATGTTTGTCAAAAGTGTTTTACACTGGTACTGAATACAACTATTTAAGAATATTTTAATGTGATTAGGATTTAAATGTAGCTGTAAATTTAGCTTCATATGAGACCACCTTATAAACTGATCTACTTAAGAGTAGTCCAAGAAGTTTCCATCTCATGTTGAATTTCCTTTCACAGTCCATTTATTTAAGGATTTCCAACTCTTAGGCAAACATGCTGCTAAGCAATAAAAGGGGCCTGTTTTTCACATTCTTGTTTGCTAAACCAAACCAAGCCAACATATAAACAAATCAAAAAGCCCTCGCAAAATATTTGGTGCATAACTCTGCCAGTGAAAATTCTGTCTTCTGAATCTTGGACATTTGCATCCCTTCCTGCATACTTTTCTCCATTTAGGGATTGTATATAAAAGGAGGCTTTGCATAACCATGGAGAGAAACATGAGCATAGTCCTATGGCTCTTTCTAAGTGAATACAGAGGAGACTGCTCCTATTAAGGCATCATCTCCATGTATTACCATATTTGTGGTATGAATCTTCAAATCCTCAACCCATTAGACAGATAAGTGGAGAGTCTGGGAATGTGGGGAAGGGATTTTTGTGCACTAACTCCCGTGTAAGCATGATGTTTGAAACACTAACTTCTTTTCTCCATCTTGTATTTTATTTTTTCTTCCCTCATACATTAATAAACAACAATAAAACACACACACACACACACACACACACACACACACACAATTGTCAGAATCCTCCAGAGGGAGGTATGCAATAGAGTGAAAACCAAAAAGTAAAAAAACGCAAGTCCTGGCTTTTGTATCTCAAACACCCATATAATTTGGTAGTGTTAGAACAATGCATAGAATTATTGGAGAGTGTCCCAATTCCTGTGAAGCCATGCAGAGAGGACCAGGAAACACTTTGAAAGAGAACTGTAATTTTTGAGGCAATAGAATACAACTGGATAATGATGACATCAGCCAATGCCTGAGTGAACAGATGATTCAAGTGTTCCCTGCCTCCAATAATGAATGACGTGGCACTTTATAACTTCTTGAAAATTAGACATGACCCTTTGAAAATTAGGGACCCCAAGAGAATGAAATTTAAATATTATCCTATTAGGGCTGTAAAATATAAATTAAATTATAAAGTCATATTATTTACATTATTATTAGTTTATAGAGTGAGATTCACTACACTGAACTATATTTAGATAACTAACCAAGTGTACATAACTGGAACCCCCTTTCTTGAGGGATAACTATGGGTACTTGCACTAATGTCTTTTTCTACAGAGGTAATTGTATGTATAAGCAGGAAAATAATGTTAAATTAATGTTAACTTCTATACTCATTTCCTGAAATATGGGGCTTTGATCTTACTAATCCTAAACTAAAGAATATAGTATAGAAATACAAAAGTCAGGGAACAAGGTATTATCTGGTATGTTGGGTCACATTAGTTGAGACCATAAATTAATATAAATCAGATATACAGAATGTTTCCAAGTACAAACATGACACCAAAGTTGGAGGAAAAAAATATGTATGTTTTAATATTCACTCCCACACTAACCTCAGCATGCTATTGGTAGTAAAATTAGGAGTAATATTATAGTAATAATAATAATTAATGTTATTATAATGATTATTATTCTAGCAGGTAACTTTTGATTAAGTATTTATTATGTGCCAAGCACTATTCTAAGTATTTAGAACATTATTTTATGTAAACTATGCAATAATCTTATCTCCAGGGTCCATGCTTCTCACCACTCTTCCATATTGCTGTCCCTAACCACAAACAAAATGTAAAATAGGCTTTCTAAAGAGTAGGAATCAATTCTAAGTGCCTCAAATGTAATTCAGTATTCACTTTGAAATAGTGTATATTTGTGCTGCCAAAAACATAGATGTTATTTTGAGTACAGTTTCTCTGCATTTGTCTGGATTCTTTGTCAATGAAAGAGTGTTATAAAGCAAGAATCATTACTAGATTTTTTTTTTTACTTTAATGAATGCATGTATGAATAATTGATTATCCAGAGGATATAATCTATCATTCATATGCTTCCACACTAATAAACCAGAATACCCACTTCCTGCATTTTACATGGGCTCATCGGTTATAACGTCTAAAAACAGGGTATGCTGGATACAGAGTCATGGTACAGTACTATACCTCTAGACATGACTGAAGCATATCCGGATAGGGACATCTCATCTGCACTGTTATTTTTATATGTGAAGAACAGTTCTTCACAGTTATCAGAGTGAAAATTCCATCTGCTACTTGCTATATACAGACTGTGAGCAGAAGCCACAGACCTTTAAAAATGCGTATTTGTTGCAAGAAAATACAATGCATTTTCAGAATCCTCAAATATTGAACCAGAAAGATTATAGAAAACTCTATGCCAACAAAAGCCAGTAGAGATTATAAACATTATAGAGAGGAAAACAAAAGCATCCTGATATCCCTATTGAATAAACTGTCTCATTATTTAGTTTCAAAACATAACTTAGATTTTTTTTCTCTATTGTCTCTGATATAATTTCAAAGTTAGGCAGATAATTAGAGAGTGGGAGAGCAAAAGACACGTACTATACTTGGCAGGGGAAAATGGAACTGAGGAGGCAGAGGGGAGGCATGCGCAAGTTTAACTTTTGATTCCTTTTAGAAAAAAAATGACAATTTATTAAATAAGAGACAGTTATACACACTCTAGAATCTCAAAATTTTAAGCAGCTGGTATGGCATTTTAAGATTTTAAATACTCGTTGTGGGCCATTTCTTCAGAATGTGATTTTTACCTTTCCATTGTCAGTAAAAACAAACAAACAAAAAAGTGGATTTTAAACAGCTCTGAGTTTTTTTAGAGAATATTTCGGCCATGAAAGAGTCTCTGAAACATGTGTGTTTCCTAAATATGTAATTCAATATATATTTGAGCTAGCATACTCTGTGATTGCTTGATAAATATTTTTGGTTAACTTTCCTTTAATACTTGATAACAATGTGGAGTAGACAAACATTTATAACAAAAGGTATGAGCATAATTATTTTGTGTGTGTATTTAGATCCCCTATCATTACCTATTATTTTTCTATTAATTCTATTTTACCTATGCCCATGCAGCTTATGAACTTGAAGAACCTTCCGAGAGAAAAAGCTACTTTTATATGCCCTTGCTTGTTTTTGTTTTTGTTTTTTTCTAAGTCTGTTTTTTACTAGCCCCAAAGGTGTGCATTCTTGGAATAATTTAATAGTGTCCTAGGGCTAGTCAATTGTAAACAAGTCGGCTCTATGGAAAAACTGCTTAAAAATTGCAACTCAACATCTTAGACTATGAAAAAGAACTGAGGCTATATTTTATAATAAGGCTCCTCAATTCATATTTTAAATCAACACTTCCCATTGGATTTTCTGGGGGTTAGAAAGAAGAAAGCTAACCTCTGAACTAATGTTATTCAAATAAAGACAATGATGAAAAATACTTTCTATAATTTTACAAAGGCAATTCTAGTCCTTGAAGAAGTCTTAAATCAACAATTCACAAAAGATTACAGAGCTTATTTTGTTCATTTGGGAGGTCACATGTATTTGAGTCTGCTGTCATTTCCCACAATTTAAGTGACTACCAAAAAGTAAAATTAAAATGATTTAATCTAGAGGTTGGCAAACATTTTTCTGTAAAGGGACAGATAGTAAATATTCTTGGCTTTGTGGACGAACTATCACAACCACTGTACTCTGTCATTACTGTAACTCACATATTCACATAGACAATAAATTAACTAACAGGCTTGGATGTTTTGCAGTAAAACTTTATTTGTAAAAATAGACAGTGGCTGCATTTGACCTGTGAACCATAGCTTGTCATAGTTTTAAAATAGAATCATAACAGTTTAAACATTCCCATGAAAAATCAAGACTCTTGTATAACATTTTATGAAATCACCTGTTTTATTTCAG
The DNA here is from genome assembly GCF_040939455.1 of Microcebus murinus. Taxonomy (NCBI): domain Eukaryota; kingdom Metazoa; phylum Chordata; class Mammalia; order Primates; family Cheirogaleidae; genus Microcebus; species Microcebus murinus. The sequence continues at coordinate 55,469,750 of NC_134116.1, forward strand.
ACATTTCTAAAGTATCACATTGTCAACAAGTCCAAGTTTTTGACTGAATTGATGAATTAATATAGTCATATATAAAATGGTTGTAAAATATGTAGACTTTTATTTCCTACGTGCTTTTCATATTTTTTATTACTGTTTCAGATTTCTAAATTACTTACTGATATCTGACAAAACAGCCAGTTTTGTTTTACCTTCCAGTGATTTTCTTGGTCAATAAACAGCTCAATACAAAGCTCTGAGGGAATGAACCCACTCTTAGTTTTTAAAACCTTCCTGAAAAGGGGCCTCACCCATATAAATTATTAAAATATTGATACAAACAGAGTCAGTTACTCAAGTAAAAAATCATACACAGCGAAGGTATAATACTGAGGTTAATTTACAAAAATAACTGATGAAAAACGATTTTGGAAAAAGCTACATTGCTTAATATTTTTAAAGTGTGTCTTCATTCTTATTCAGGGCACTACACGGGCAACCATATGTCAACTTTAATACTTCTGCTCGCCTCTCTTCTCTCTTGATATAACCAGGAGATAGAAGGTCCTTTATATGCAGTTTCAGCTGCATAAAGACTCTGTTGAGAACATTTTACTAGAGTTAGCTAAGAGCTTTAGCTTGCTTAGTAGACTCCTAAATTACTGCAGCTTCATCCTGTCCTTATGCAGGATGAAACTGTGACAATGTTTTCTTTACTTTATTATCTTGTTACCCTTTAAAGTATACGTACTTCACCCAATTAAATTAGCAGAAACCCATTTTCTCCTTTCATTAACAATAGCAAAACATATCTATTAAAACTTTACAAGTGTAAAAAAAGGACAGTCTACCATTAGCTTGAACAAAGAAAGTCTCACTCTTCACTGTGATTTATATTCTTCCTTTCACGTCATTGCATTTACCCTACGTGTTACTGGCAAACAAGTGTCAGAGAACATTTCATGTGCTGTATTTATGAACATATTCTGTGTCCAATCCTAACATGCATCCCAGAATGTTAAATCTACCTAGCATCAAGCAGTTCATGCCTTGATGATTAATTACAAGTCTAATAGAAAAGATAAACAACCCATTGCAATCGCAGAAGAGTAAGCAATTTCCTTAATCATGGAGAAATTACTAAATTCTATTCATCACAGGTGTGTAAGTTTATGTTATCAGCATCTGCTGTGAATCATATGAAGTTATTATTTTCATTCTACAGCACCAATGGGTGTTTATGGAAATAACTGTACACTATACAATTTTGATTGCACAGAGAGAAAAATAGTTATTTGGAATGCAATTTGGACTGCAATATTTCTTTTTCGTTGCCTCTCATTTGGCAGCTTATGCTACTCAGATATTATCATCAATATGCCATACATAAACTTACATTCATCACTGGTACTTAGGCTTATTAACTAAACAGCAATTATATTGTCGTACGAGGATTATGGGAATGCCTACCAATGCATGTTGCAATGTTTCCTTCTTTACAACACAATGCGTGTGTGTGTGTGTGTGTTTTTTGTTAACAACAACCATGATGTAAACAATCTGTCTGAAAGTATAAGAAGTATCATTGAAGGCAAAAGTAACATTTTATGAATATGCCCATTTATGGATATTCTGGATATTCTTCTATGAAATTTAGCAATTCAGCATTTTCCAACATAAGGTATATTGAACAAAATCTACACAAAATATTCAATTGTAATATGCAGTTTTACTTATTAACTAAGGTCATAAATGTATGCAAAATCATAAAGAAGATTACTTGAACACAATCTCAATATTTTTTAAAAGCAGCTAATTTTTATAATTAACAGTTCCCACTAAAATAGTATGTAACTTCCTCTCAAAAGAAATAGTAACTGATTTCACACCTTGGTAGTTCTTCATTTCTCAGTGAGAGGCTTCTCCAGGGAGGTCCTAGCCTTCATGATTCCAGATCAGCAGAAAGTAGAACAAAGACAAGCAATCTCTTATACACCCCATCATCACACAGCAAGATTGTGGGCCACATGGTGGGTCCTTGATATTCTCTTGAAAACACTTAGTATCTGTAACAGGGAAAAGCTCGTTCTTTCCCCTTGCCGCTTTCCTAAAAGGGAGTCCAGAGGGAATATCTCTGCCTGCTCACTACCCACATGGTTAATTCAGTAGGTTGGTTATCAGAGTCCATGACTCAAGTTCTTTCATCGACTGCAACATTATAGTGAGTTTATAAAAGTGGATTTCTTAAGGCTCACAGATGCTAGTAGTATTAAAAGTGTCTGGATTTTATTTTTTAAAGGACAGAATTGAAAAGGAGATCCTGCAAGCTATTTCATAGAAGGGATATAAAACTTGTTGAAAAATATACTCCTTTAATCTGATAGAAACCTTACACCAAATACTTAAAAATATGTAGACAAGAAGAGAGAAACATTTTGCTGGGGGAGATTAAAAAAAAATCAGCAGCAGCTGCTACTATACCTGTAAATGCTAAGTTATGATATTTTAAATAATGAAAGTCATATTAATTATTTTCACCTGAATTCACCAGGTTTATTGATGGAATTAAACTTCTTCCCTAATTTGCATACATTAAAAGATATTTTTGTATTCACTATGCAATAGCCTCATAAAACAACATGATGTAACTAAAGTTGGGACTAGAAATTAGGACTGGCCAATAAGAAACCACCAACTTTTTACTCCAGCTTCAGGCAATGATTCCACTGAGTTTGAATGAGCTGCTTCACCTCTGCCTGCACCAGTTTTGCTAGGTATAAATTAGAATCATCACTTCTGTCCTGTGATTTCTCAGAGGTGATAAGAATATAAGTTCAGATTTTAAATAAATCCTAGAAGTCTTCAAAGGAAGAAAATAGGTCTATAAAAAATAATAATGAATCTATAATTTCTCTTTTTATATTTAAAAATTATAATGCAAACTTGCATTTCTCTTTAAAAATTCATCACTGCTGCATGGTCCAGATGTTGGGTTGACATTCCCACTGTTGGCAAGAAGTGATTCATTCTCTACATATGGTATTACAATTTCAGTCTATTTACTCTTTTAAGACCATAAAAATCCTGCTGATTTTTCACACTTTTTGAATACAGGAAGGCGTATACATACATGCAAAATGAAATTATCACTTTTTAAAGAAGAAATCTAGAATATTGATTCAGAGTATATATTCCTTGGAATTACTCTTCCCCTGAATTTTTGGGCTGATTTTCTTTCAGCTTTCAAGAAAAAGGATTTTTTAAATTTATATTTAAATAAATTATTTGAAAGAAGAATGTTTTTGAAGCAACTGTAGATTACTTAGAATATTTAGCAATATACTTTTTTCTCCTAATACATATTATTTATTATTTTTTCAAAATATTAAGGGGGTTCAAATGTTTTAGGTTACATGGATCATTTTTATAATGCTTGAATCCTAGCTAAATATGTGTCTATCACCCAAAAAGTGTTCATAGTACATATTAGGTCAGCTTTTGCCCCTCCTCCCACCTCCTCATCCCCTGCTGATTTCCACTGAGTTTTGCTTCCCTCTGTGCACAAGTGTGCTCATCAGACTAATACATATTATTTAATGTTACCTTATTTTCTATAAAGAGATTTTGAGTCATAAATTATTTTGATACATAAATATTTTCGAAAGACATTTAGTTTTCTTACATTTTTCCTGTTTTATAAATATATATAAAATAAGAAAAATTTAATTAATGATTATGTAGGAGATAGTGACTTTCTTCTAAGAGGAAACTTTTCATTTGAAAGCAGAATTATTTATCCACTGCATATAACTTTCTAATTGACTATACCTTTGATTCTTAACCTGAGGATTGCTATTGTTATTTCCATTTTATAGATGAAAAAAATTAGTATCTCCATTTTATAGATGAAGAAACTGAGGCAGGTAGTGGTTAAGTAAACTACCAAGTCTATACTGCTGTAATTGGGAGGGAAAGAATTCAAATCAAGGTCTGTGCTGGCTCCAAAGTCACTGATTTTACCCAACCACTATATTGTCTCTCTGGACTTTTGCCCTGAGAAAATAGATGCATGAAGATCCCATTTATCCAAGATGAGGAAAAGTATAGGATGCTAAGACTGGTGAGGGGTAGGACATGAGGTATATCCTGGGATTGAGGGAATGTTACAAGTTGAACTGTGTCTCTCCAAAAGATGCTGAAGTCCTAGCAACCGGTATTTGTGAATGTAGCCTTATTTAGAAATAGGGAATTTGCAGATGATCAAATTAAGATGAGGTCATTAAGGGTGGATCCTAATAAAGCACAAGTGTATCTTATAAAAAGGAAATTTGAACACAAGAGACATACACACAGGGAGAACACCACATAAAGATGAAGGCAGAGATTAGGGTGTTGTATGTATAAGCAAATGAATGTTAAAGATTGCAGGCAAACTACACGAAGCCAGTAAAGAGGCCTGGAAACAGATTTTCTCTTACAGCCCGCAGAAGGCACTAACCCTGCCAACACCTTGATCTGAGACTGTAGCCTCCAGAACTGTGAGACAATAAATTTCTGTTGTTTAAGCCACCCAGTGGGGTACTTTGTTATGGCAGCCCCAGGAAACTAATACAGGGGCCTGCACTCATCAAGTGGGTGAGTTAAATAGCAGTTGTATATATGAGTCTAAGTCCAGGGAAGAAGCCTGAGCTTGGCATTGTTTGAACAAAATTCATATGCAATGAAATTGAACAAAATGCTTTCTTACGAGTCACACAAATCTATGATTATTTTTTTATTGGATTCTGGCTTTAATTACAAAATGACCCATATCTGAACATATTTTTCAATACCAAATTAATTTCACCATTTGTCATCTTATGTCTACCAAATGCTGGCTTACTTTTTTGAGCCCACATTTTTGTCACCATCACTCTCCCTGAAAAACTAACATGAAAACTACTTTGCAAACATTTAGTATATAAGTATAAGGAACTAACATTTGTTGAACATCTGCTATATCCCAGGAACTGTGTTACACATACTACGTAGATATTATTTTTTAATTCTATAATATCCATGAGTAGCAATAGATAAATAAGAATTGTTTATAACTATCCAATTTATAACGAAGTAGATGTAATAAAATTTTAATAAACGTGATGCCAGCTACAAGGCAGGTATATAATACAATAGTTTCCCTACCTCCATGAGTGGATTATTCATCATAGAAACTATTAATATCATTGAGGATGTATTAACATAACCAAAATCATAGTAGGCATGTGTCTATCTTCTAGTACTAGACTGAAGAGAATGTGTGTGTGTGTGTGTGTGTGTGTTTATGTATAAGTCTTCTTAGTTGTAATCAGCAATTTAATTTTGGATAATAGAAGCAGAAAAGGACTTTATTAAAAAGATACTGTATAGCCAGATGAATCAATGGCAGACTTATGGAAGCAGATGAATGAATCAGGCTCAACTGACAAAACCATGTGCAGAATTTTTCCGATAAGGAAACTACTACCACTGTTGCTTACCATTCCCGAGGTGTTATAACTTTTCTCTGTTGCCACTGCCAAAATTTGATCCCACAGAATGCACTACTACTGCTTGCCTGAGATCCATAGTCCCATTTTTCTAATGTCATCTTCTATGTCAAAGTCAGCACCAATATCACTGGTTGGCACAAACTAGATAATGTGCCTGAGTCTCTGTTACAAGAAGCCTGAGACAGCAGGAATCTGGCTTGTTAACCTTCTATGAGAGGAAGTGGTTTCTCACTCCCAGTGATGTCCATATGGTGAAATATAAGCAAATATACAAAGAAGATTCAGACATTGCATAGCCATAAGAAATGACAGCGTTTACCACACTGTGGCAATGACTGTGTCTTATTCATCTGTATAATCCAACACCTAACCACATGAATAAAACATTGTAGGCAATTAATTTAATGACATCAAATAATAAGGAACATGAAGAATAATAACACCAATTAAGTGAAGCTCACTTTTATTATTTACTTAAACTTTAAATAAGGCTCACAATTTTGAAGCCATGCCAAATTTCATAGTGGGACCTGTAAGAATATGGGATCAGTAGCTTTGATCTGTTTATCTAATATTGGACAACTACTTATATTGAGATGTATATTCAAAAATGCAAGTTTTTGTTCATATAATAAATAATTGTGGCACATTTATTAAAAATATGCTATTCCCTGGCCCCTGAAGCAATAATTTCTCATTTGAATTCAGTTGTCAGGGAAATAAGGCTAAAGCAAAATCAGTGTAACATCATTCACTTGGGATAGAAAGTAATTAATAAATAGATCTGGGAAAACATTTTGGCCAAACACTCGGAAGAACTAACCAATTAACACAGAATCTCACTCATGGTCTCTGAACATCATTCATTTATCATTCAGCATACATTTATTCAAGAACTATACATTTATTACAACATGACAAGCATACTTTTGGAGCTTAGGATATATCATATAGATATATATATTATATATATATGTATATACATACTAGTATCACATTTCTACCTAAAAGGGCAAATAAAAAAAAAACCTGGAGAAATTCTATTTCCAAACAAATACTATTGAAATTCTAAAATGTAGAGCTAATCAGGAAGTTATTTTTGCCTAAATTATAATATTATGATATGTATTTCTATCTCACTCCAGATGTAATTGTCAAGTACAGTTTGTGTCTCATTGCTCTTTGCCGTATCCTTTCTTTGGCCTTTCCTTCCATATGCTTGTCTCTCTCCTGCCTGTTAGTTTCTATTTCTGTCTCCCTTAAAAAAAAAAAAAAGGGATACCACTTTGCCTGCTGTGCACTAAACTGAATAAGGAAATGATATCCATCAACTTTATCTCTTGGCACCATTCTTCCTGGTAATATATAGCATGCTACTAATGTTCAGGTGAATAAAATGCCCTTGCCTCCTCACTGTGGATATATGGATATAATGTATCCTTTTGTATGTGTTGTTCACTGCTTTTTGAAACTTCCAAACCATAGTACTAGTAAAAAGGAAAGTAAATCGAATGCATCCCTTGTCTTTTTGTCTTCTGAAGAACAGGATGTTAGAACATTTATCCACTGGCCCACAGGCCCCCTTTGTTGAAAGTTGCCCTCAGCAGCATTAAGTCCTCTTCCAGGCTGTGCTTTTGCATGGGCCAGGGGACCAGGGTCAAAAACCGGGAGGAGGGGGAGAGAAAATAAATAGACTTACTGTTCTGCTGGCGGTAATATGCCATCTGCACAAGATACGTCTGAACTCACATGGCACCATCCACCAGAGTAGCATCTGGAGTCAAAAGTAGGCCACAGGGAGGTCAAGTTCAAATGTCGTTGCATGTTTTGCTATGGCAGTCAATTCTAGAGTTTCTCTGACAATATTAATTTAGCCAGTAGCTTATTTTAACAACCCTTTCTCCTTACTAGCAAACTAGCTTGAAGGTGCAGGTGTACTGTTTTTTTTTTTTTTTTTTTTTTTTTTTTGAGACAGAGTCTCGCTTTGTTGTCCAGACTAGAGTGAGTGCCGTGGCGTCAGCCTAGCTCACAGCAACCTCAAACTCCTGGGCTTGAGTGATCCTTCTGCCTCAGCCTCCCGAGTAGCTGGGACTACAGGCATGCGCCACCATGCCCGGCTAATTTTTTATATATATATCAGTTGGCCAATTAATTTCTTTCTATTTATAGTAGAGACGGGGTCTCACTCTTGCTCAGGCTGGTTTTGAACTCCTGACCTTGAGCAATCCGCCTGCCTCGGCCTCCCAAGAGCTAGGATTACAGGCGTGAGCCACAGCGCCCGGCCCAGGTGTACTGTTAATACAAGGTTGGACAGACCAGTGGGTCTGGAGACAGTTATCTTTTATGACATTTGTCAAGTTCTGAAAAACTAAAAATCCAATCAAATAAAAGCAGCACTGGATATAACAGAGTTAGGGTTTACAAATATTTGCTATCTACTCTCTGAAGTATTTTTTGCTCTTACCTGCATTCTATGGGCCATGTGCAATATCCTCACCAAATCTACAGTAAATAGGGGGAAAACAAAATGTGGTGTGACTTGGAATCCTAGGTGTCTGAAGTAATCACCATTTTTGATCCATACGCTACTTTGCTATATAGCACTTTTAAATAAAAGTTCCAGAGACTAAGTCCTCAAGTGTCTTTAAGAGCCAGACAGGTGAGGTAAGCCAGGTGAGTACTATGTCAAACTGGATAACATGCTCACATATAGGGGGCACCAGATACTCAGCTCTAACCAAATATCGCAGGTGAGAAAAAAGGACCAGCAATAGACAGCTCGGTGTTGGCTTTTTGAAGATAAACCAGAAATCAGACTATTTATGTAAAAAAATAGTAATGATTTGGCCAGTCACTAGAGATTTTGCTTTAATTGGTTTGGGGTATATCCTAGGCTTTGGGGCATTTTAAAACATCATCAGGAAATTCTAATGTGCAAACAAGTTTGGAAACTGCTGTGTCAGTTCAATGTCATGGCTCCTTTATAGATATTTCCTGAGCATTGGCACTCTTGCTAGGTGCCTCTATCTCTGAGAAAGTGTGAAAGGCATAAAGATACTTTTAAGGGTCCAGCTCTCCTAAATGATCATGACAAAAAGGGTTCACAGAAGTAAAAATAAAAAGAATATACCAAAAGAAAAGTGACCTCGATTAGATGTTATGGTTCCCAGAGTATGGTCACAGAGAAATCCTGCATGTTCCACAGATTGGTAGCCATAGACTCTTTTTCCTCCTGAATGAAGTTTTAGGCTCATCCACATTATTGTAAAAACAAAGCACTAATTCCATTGATCCAATTGAGCACAGTATTTTGAGAAAATGTAGATAATAGTTCTATAAAGATATACAATATTTGTGATAGCATTTCGTTTAATGGTATTTAATTTAGATGGCTGTATACAAGGAGGTTAATAATTGTGTTGGTGCTTAATGTACTGGGAATCACATTATAGCAATCCTATGTAAGAAACGAAGTGTTGAAAGAAATAGCTTTATATGCAGTGTAAGGTAAATGAATATTTTATTATGCACCCTGGGCGCCTGATAAAAATGGAATTCTTTTAGTTATCATTAGTTCAATTCTGAGGGTAATGTAATAAGTACTTTAGGTGTTATGTCACAATTGTCTCTTTTTCTTCTACACAGCCTGAAACTTTGTAAGTAAGGACACAGCTGCTAACAAATGAAGTGCTTGATATTTATTCATTATCTGTCACAATTTCACTGCCACTTGAACCAGATAAATTATGAGGGGTATTTTAACAACTTATATTTCAACTAATAATCAGAATACTTACAGTTCAGCACAGAAAATGTGTTACATTGAATAGAACAGTCTTTCAAAGTAGCAACTATTAGATCCAAACTTTGAACTTTAGCAAGAATATATACATTTATTTACACATTTCAAATTTGGGGAAAAGCATTGAGAAGAATAATGTAATTCTATTGTTATACCTGACATGGACTTTCTTACCAAGCTGATGTTTACTTATATGGCTTTTCAGGGGCTCTATTTCTAAGAGATACCATTCAATTTGTAAATATACATTTTAGTTCATCAATTAAACTTATACATTATTTATAAAATTAACATAATTATATAACATGTATAAATTGCTGAAATATTTTACATAGTGGTAGAGATGTGTGATTTGATACACGAAGAATATTAGTTATATGAATGAAAACATATAAGGGACCTGAGAGATGATCTTATTTCTTTCTCATTTCTTTCAACCCATATGTTAATATATTAAACAGCAACTTAACAAACATTTATTATCTATTGTTAAATATGGATATAGAAATTGGGAGACAGAGAACTGAGAAGACTCATCCAAGGGCAAACTGGAACAAAAAGCTACAATATTTTGTCTCCAACCCAAGACTCTATACATTTTATGATACTGTCAATACTGCAGTTCTGTCTGCCACCAATTATTATCACCATTTGCACTTGCTACCTGATCTATTTCTCTGAGTCATCTATTCATTTTATTATGGACAATTTCCTATGAATGACAAAATTGAAAGAATTTTAAGGTGAATAGCCTTATACTCACCACCTAGATTCTTCCATTAACATTGCATTCAATTGCTTCATCACATATCTACCCATCTTTCTATTAATCCACTATTCAATCTTATTTTTAAGTACATGCTAAACTAAATAACAGGCATCAGTATACTTCCTCTCAAATGCTTTAGCACACATATCATTAACTACAGTTCAACAGTTGTTAACTATAATGAAATGCACAAACCTCAAGTGTACATTCATGGAGTTTTAATAAATGCATTTACCTGTGTATAATCCCTGTTAAGATATAGAACATTATTATCACTCTAAAGGAGGGATAGTAATCCGGCTAGCAGGCCAAATCTGGTACTCCAACAGTTTGAGTAAATAAACTTTTATTGAAACATAGGTACACATTTGTTTACATGTTGTCCATGGCTGCTTCTGTGCTATAACGGCAGCACTAAATAGTTACAACAACAGGGACTACTAGCCCCAACGTCTAAAATATTTGCAATCTGGCCCTTTACACAAACATTTTGCTGATGTTCTAGAAAATTTCTCAGGATCCTTTCTTGTCAATACTCCAGATCACGAATTTCTTATGAATGAAATCATACCATGTACACTCCTGGGTAAGGCTTCTATCACTCATTTTACGGTTCTAAAACTCCTGGCCTAAAGTGATCCTTCCACCTCAGCCTCCCAAAGTGCTAGGATAATAGGTGTCATCCACTATGCCCAGTCTTTATTTTATTTTATTTATTTTATTATTTTATTTTATTTTAATAAAATAAAGATGCATTTATTTGGTTGAATGTTTCTGTAGTTTATTTCTTTGTAGTGCTCAGTAGTTTTCTAATGTATGAATATACCCCAATTTGCTTATCTCTTATTGATGACATCTGGTTTGTTTCCAGTTTGGGGCTATTTTAAATAAAACTTCTATGGATTCCTGCTATGGTTTGAATGTGTTCCACAGTGTTCATGTGTTGGGAACTTAATGTCCAATGTAACAGTGTTGAGGGGTGGAACCTCTGAGAGTGATTAAGACATGAGTCCTAAGGATCTTTAAGAAGAGTTTATATAAACAGCTCATTCTTTCTTTTACTATTTGATATGTACAGAATTGAGTGCTATGTCTTTAATACCTTTTAAATACCTTTACTATTTTACTACCTTTTAAATTCTTTTACTATTTTAGTGAGATGCATTAAGCCTATTAAATCTTAGAGCATCTCAGAAGCATGAATAACTAGATTAAATCAGACCTAAAGCTTGCTCTACCACTGGACTTCTTGAGTATGTGATGCTACAATGCAATGGATTTAATCTATTGGGGTCAGATTTTTGCTATCAAAATTACTGTTGTGGATTTACAGGATGTTACACAGGCAGATATAGAAAGAACCAGGGGAAGAGAATTCCATTAATGGGGGATCAGTAAGTGCAAAAAACTACTGAATGATTTTAAAAGTTGCCATTATCAATGAAAAAAAGAAAACAAGATTACAGTGGGGTTTGGATGGTGATGGAAGAGAAAGTTATAGTGTTCATCAAGGGTTTTGGATGGTGGTTGAAGAGAAAGTTAGTGTTGACAAAAACTAGATTACGAAGTTCCTGAAAAGCAATTTTCAGGAGATTGTGTTTTATTATATGTATTATGGAAAAACATTAACAATTTTTAAAAGCTTCATTGAGGTATAATTGATATATAATAAACTGTGCACATGGAAAGCATACAATTTGATAAGTTTTGATATATGTATATACTTTTGACAAATTTCCTCAATCAGGATAATGAACATATTTATCACCTCCAAAAGATCCCCTATGCCACATTTTGTCCCTCCCTCCCATCCTTCAACTTCACCCCTGCTCAGCCAGTCACTGATCTGCTTTATGCCACTGTAGTTAAGGTTGTATTTTTCTTGAATATTATATAAAGGAAATCATGCAATGTGTACTATTTTTGGTCTGGATTCTTTTACTCAGCACAGTCACTTTGTAATATATAACCATGTTATTATATGTAACAATATTTTATTCCTTTTTATTGCTGATTAATATTGCATTGTACGAAGATACTACAGTTTATTTATCCATTAACATGTTGATTGACATCTAGGTGGTTTCTAATTTATTTCTATTACAAATAAAGCTTCAGTGAACAATCATGCATAAGCTTCAGATGGATATATCTTTTCATTTATTTGTGATAAATTCCTAGAATTTAAACTATTGGATTGTATGGTACATGTTTGTTTAACTTTTGAAGAAACTGTGAAAATTATTTATAATATTTTACATATACACCAACAAAATTTGAGAGTTCTAGTTCTTCCACATTCAACATTCCATACCAACCCTTGTTGTGGTTAGACTTTTTAATTTTAGCAAATCAAACAGATGTGAAGTAGTATCTTATTGTGGTCTAAATTTTTAATTTTCCTAATGACTAATGATGATGTTTATCTTTTCATGAGCTTACTATCCATGTACCTTTGTTAGATAAGCATCTGTTTAAATTGCCCATTTTTAAATTACATTGTTTGCTTGAATTTTGAAAATCATTTATATTCTATATACAAATTCTTTGTCAAACAGATGATTTGCAACGTTTTTCCGCACTCTGTCCCTTGCATTTTCATTCTCTTAATAGTGTCTTATAAAAAGCGCAAGGTTATAATTTTGATTAGTACTGACAATGTTAGTACTCTAGCTTGTTCTTCTCTTCCAAAATTGTTGTGGGTCTTCTGAGTTATTTTCATTTCAAAATGATAATTCTAATTGGACAGTAAATTAACCTAAAATGAGTTGTTAAACTCACATTCTGGTACTTCTGTGGAGAATACATGGGGTCACAGTGAACCTTGATGAATACAGACCCAATTCATAATTTTAATAAATGAAACAATGAGCAAATGAAGGAAATAGCATAATTTGAAGGTAATAATTAACTAACAAATGAAAAGGGACTTTTTAAATATAGGTCAATTCACAATAAATATATAAAAATGATAAACATGTTTTCAACATCATGACATCAAAATATATTTTTAAAAACTCTTAAAATATAAAGATAGGCACAGAATATTTATTTTTATTTCAGCATATTATAGGGGTACAGATTTTAAGGTTTAAAATAATGCCCTTTCCCTCCTGCCACCACAAGTCTGAGCTATCAGCATGACCAACCCCCAGACAGTTGACATCTCACTCATTATGTATGTATACATACGCCCCCCTCCCACCTGCCCAATATCCAATTACTATAGTTCCTATGTGTCCACTTAGGTGCTGCTCAGTTAATACCAGTTTGCTGGTGAGTATATGTGGTACTTGTTTTTCCATTCTTTGTATACTTCACTTAGTAGTATGGATTCCAGCTCTAACCAGGAAAATATAAGATGTGCTATATCACTGTTGTTTCTTAGAGCTGAATAGTACTCCATGGTATACACATACCACCTTTTATTAATCCACTCATGGATTGAAGGGCACTTCAATCACTTGGGTTGTTTCCGCAGCTTTGCAATTATGAATTGTGCTGCTGTAAACATTCGAGTGCAGGTGTATTTTTTGTAGAGTGTCATTGGATCTTTTGGGTAGATGCCCAGTAATGGGATTGCTGGATCAAATGGTAAATCCACTTTTATTGCTTTAAGGTATCTCCATATTGCTTTCCAAAGAGGTTGAACTAGTTTGCAGTCTCACCAGCAGTGGAGGAGTGTTCCTATCTCTCTGCATCCACGCCAGTATTTATTGTTCGGGGACTTTTTGATAAAAGCCATTCTCACTGGAGTTAAGTGATATCTCATTGTGGTTTTGATTTGCATTTCCCTGATGATTAGAGATGTTGAGCAATTTTTCATATGTCTGTTGGCCATTCTTCTGTCTTCTTTAGAAAAGTTTCTGTTCATGTCCTTTGCCCATTTCTTGATAGGGTTGTTTGATTTTTTTCTTGCTGTTTTTTGTGAGTTCTAAGTATATTCTAGTTATCAGCCCCTTATCAGATGTGTAGGATGCAAAAATTTTCTCCCATTCTGTAGGTTGTCTATTTACTTTTATGACTATTTCTTTGGCTGTGCAGAAGCTTTTTAGTTTGATCATGTCCCAGTTATTTATTTTTGTTGCTGCTGTGATTGCCTTTGGGGACTTCTTCATAAATTCTTTGCCTAGGCTGATGTCTAGGAGAGTGTTTCCAACATTTTCCTCTAGAATTCTAATAGTTTCATACATTAGGTTTAAGTCTGTTATCCAGCATGAGTTGATTCTTGTGAGAGGTGTAAGGTGTGGATCCTGCTTTAGCTTTCTACAAGTGGCTATCCAGTTTTCCCAGCACCATTTATTGAAAAGGGATTCTTTTCCCCAATGTATGTTTTTGTCTACTTTGTCAAAGATTAAATGGCTATATGAGTGTGGTTTTATATCAGGATTCTCAGATTTATTCCACTGGTCAATATTCCTAGTTTTGTGCCAATACCAGATTGATTTAATTACTACAGCTTTGTAGTATAGTTTGATATCTGGCATATTAATACTTCCCATTTTGTTTTTATTGCCTAGAATTGCTTTTGATATACGAGGTCTTCTCTGGTTCCAAACGAAGCGTAGGATTACTTTTTCTATATCTGTGAAGAATGATAAAGGGATTTTAATAGGTATTGCATTGAATCTGTAGATCAGTTTGGGTAGTATATAGATATTTTAATGATGTTGAGTCTGCTGACCCACTAGCATGGTATGGATTTTCATCTGTTTACATCCTCTGCTATTTCCTTCCTCAGTGTTTCATAGTTCTCCCTGTAAAGGTCTTTTACCTCCTTGGTTAAGTATATTCCTAGGTACTTTATTTTCTTTGTTGCTATTGTGAAGGGAATTGAGTCTTTGATTTGGTTCTCAATTTGATTGTTGTTGGCATATATGAATGCCTCTGATTTCTGTGTATTGATTTTGTATCCTGAGACTTTACTGAATTCATTGATCAGTTTCAGAAATTTCTTGGTTGAATCTTTGGGATTTTCTAAATATAATATCATATCATCAGCAAACAGTGAAAGTTTGATCTCTTCTGCTCCAATTCGGATATCTTTAATTCCACTTTCCTGTCTGATTGCTATAGCCAGGAATTCCAGCACTATGTTGAACAGAAGTGGAGATAGTGGGCAGCCTTGCCTGGTTCCAGTTCTAAGTGGGAATGCTTTCAATTTTTCCCCATTCAGTATGATGTTGGCTATGGGTCTGTCATATATGTCTTGTATCATTTTTAGGTATGTCCCTTCTATGCCTATTTTCTTAAGTGTTCGTATCATGAAAGCGTGCTGAATTTTCTCAAAAGCTTTTTCTGCATCTATTGAAAGAATCATGTGGTCTTTGTTTTTGCTTCTGTTTATGTGGTGAATTACATTTATAGATTTACATATGTTGAACCATCCCTGCATCCCTGGGATGAAGCCCACTTGGTCGTGATGGATTATTTTTTTGATAAGTGTCCAGATTCGGTTAGCTAAGATTTTGTTGAAAATTTTTTCATCTATATTTATAAATGATACTGGTTTGTAGTTTTCTTTTTTTGTTGCATCCTTTCCTGATTTTGGTATCAGAGTAATATTCACTTCATAAAAGGTGTCAGGAAGGTTTCTATTCTTCTCAATGTTGTGGAATAATTTCTGCAAGATAGGTACTAGTTCTTCTTTGTAAGTGTGGTAAAATTTGGGTGTGAAACCATCTGGGTCGGGACTTTTCTTTTTAGGGAGATTTTTAATTGCTGTTTCTATTTCAGCTCTTGAGATTGATCTGTTCAGGAATTCTATTTCTTCCTGGTTGAGCCTAGGGAGGCTGTGTGTTTCTAGAAATTTGTCCATTTCCTCCACATTTTCCAGTTTGTGTGCATAAAGGTTTTTGTAGTATTCGTAAATTATATCTTGTATCTCCTTGGGATCAGTTGTGATATCTCCTTTTTTGTTCCTGATGGAGCTTATTAGAGATTTCTCTTTTCTGCTTTTCATTAGCGCAGCCAATGGCGTGTCAATTTTGTTTATTTTTTCAAAGAAGCAACTTTTTGTTTTATTAATCTCCTGTATAGCTTCCCTGTTGTCAATTTCGTTTAGTTCTGATTTGATCTTGTTAATTTCACTTCCGCTGGGTTTGGGGTTGGTCTGTAACTCTTTTTCCAGCTCTTTGAGTCATTTCATTAGATTGTCTATTTGTGATCTTTTTGACTTTTGATTATAGACATTTATGGAAATAAACTTTCCTCTCAGTACTGCTTTAGCTATGTCCCAGAGGATTTGATAACTTGTCTCTCCATTGTCATTTTGTTCAAAGAAATTTTTTTTATTTCCATCTTGATTTCTTCATTTATGAAGTAATCATTTAGTAGGAGATTGTTTAATTTCCACGTTTTTGTGTAGAAATGTGAGTTTCTGTTAGGGTTGATTTCTACTTTTATTCCACTTGATCTGAGAAGATACATGGTATGATTTCTATTTTTTTAAAATTTCTTGAGGCTTACTTTGTGTCCTAGGATATGGTCAATCTTAAAGAATGTCCCATGAGCTAATGAGAAGAATGTATAATCAGTGGATTTTGGGTAGAATGTCCTGTAAATGTCAGTCAGACACAATTGTTCCAGGGTTTTGTTTAAGTCCATTATTTCTTTATTAATTTTCTGTTTGGAGAATGTGTCCTGTGCAGTCATTGGTGTGTTGAAATCTCTGGTAATTATGGAGTTGCTGTTAATGAATTTGCTTAGATCCAGTAAGGTTTGCTTTATGAATCTGGGTGCACCTAAGGTGGGTGCATATATATTTAAAATTGTTATCTCTTCTTGTTAACTGTTCCCTTCACCATTATATAATGACCATCTTTGTCTTTCACCACTTTTGTTGGTTTAAAAACTAAATCATCTGAGATTAGAACTGCCACACCAGCCTTCTTTTGGCTTCCGCTTGCTTGGAATACTGATCTCTACACCTTTACTTTTGGTCTATATGCATCATTGCAGGTTAGATGTGTTTTCTGAAGACAGAAGATACTTGGCCTGTATGTTCTTATCCATTCAGCTAGCATATGTCTCTTGAGTGGAGACTTTAAGCCATTCACATTTATTGAGAGACTGATAGGTGAGGCAGATTACTGTTCATTCTGTTGGGTTGGATGTTGTTGCTTTGATTTCTCTCTTGGGCCATTGTAATATCTGGTCTTTAATCTTTAGGTTTTGGTTGTTTTTATATTTGTGAGTTTTTATTATGCTGTTCCATGTATAACACTGTTTTGAGTAGTTCTTGTAGGGCTGGTCTTTTCTTTGTAAATTCCCTGAGACTTTGCTTATCTAAGAATGTCTTAATTTCTCCTTCATATATAAAGCTTAGTTTTTCAGGGTACAAGATTCTAGGCTGGGTGTTATTTTGTTTCAAAAGAGTGAGAATGGGGCCCCAGTCTCTCCTTGCTTATATTGTTTCAGTTGAGAAATCTGACGTTATCCTGATTGGTTTTCCTTTGTATGTAACTTGCTTCTTTTGCCTTACAGCTTATAGGAGGGTTTCTTTTGTTGATATTTTGGTAAGTCTGATGACTACATGCCGTGGTGTTTTCCTGTTTGCTTTGTATCTCCCAGCAGTCCTTTTGGCCTCTTGTATTTCTAATTCTAAGTTACTGGTTAGACCTGGGAAATTTTCCTCAATTATTTCTTCAAGTAGCTTATCCAACCCTTGGGGTTTTTCTTCCTCCTTCTATGGAATCCAGTGGACCTGCAGGTTATTTTTCTTCATACAATCCCACAATTCTTGAAAGCTTTGCTTGTGTCTCTTATTTTTCTGCTCTAACTCTGCGATTAACTTATTTGATTTGAAGGTGTTGCCTTCAATCTCTGATTCTTTCTTCTGTTTGGTCCACCCTATTTTTGAGGCTTTCCACTGTGTTTTGTATTTCTCTGAATAGATTCATCATTTCTAGGATATCAGATTGATTTTTCTTCAAGATCTGGATTTCCTTAGTGAATCTTTGTTCCAGATCCTGTATTTTCTTTGTAGTTTCCTTGTGTTGGTTATCCATTTTTTCTTTCTTACAATCCAAGTTTGGAATTCTTCTGTCATTTTAGTGTTTTGGGTTTCTTCAGTTTCCATTACTTGAGAGCTGGTGTATCCCCTAGGGTGAGTGTTTTTGTTTGATTTTTTGAATATCCAGAAATTTTATGCTGGGCTCTCCCCATCTGGATTAGTGGATGGTGCTCAGGCATCCTCTCTTCTGTAGTTTCTTGATCAGCCACTGAGGGGAGCTCTTCCACCACACTTGTAAAGTTCCCCTGATGGGAGGAGTTACTTGTGGAGCCTACCTCTGCCTGGGGAGGAGATCGAGCCCCAGCTTTTTGTTCAACTGGGTGACCTAAACTGTTCTGGGAAGCAGTCTTTTATACTGCGTGCTTATGCACTACATAGGCCTAGCAGGTTCTCCCTTGATCTGGGGGAGAGTGAGTTTTCTTGTCTCACCCAACCTCCAGGGGTGGAGCCTACCGCTTTCGGCAGGAGAGATGCAGGCTAGGGGGAGGAGGTAGCTCCCCAGTCTGCCCTGTACCCCAGCGCCCCAGTGGCTGTAACTCCCCTAGGCCTTAGTGTTCTCAGTAGTTCATTGATCAAGCCAGGCCTGGCAAGCCTACTGCAGATTGTGTAGGGGCGGAATTTGCCAGGAGAGTCTCTAGGCTGGGTGGGGGACAGGGGCTTGCCCGCTGCACCATATGATGGCTGGGCTGTGGACCCCCTCAATGGCGACTGCTTGCCCACTCGCAGGGCACCAGTACTGGGAGTGACTGTTTAAGGTGTGCCAGGTGCCAGGTTGGGAGTCTGGGTCATCAGGACGCCCCATAGCCTCCTCTATGCCACCTGCCCAACCGCCTGTTCAGCCATAGCCCTCGCTCTTATTGCCCAGCCCTGTGCAGTCTTATTCGCCTGAGGCAGTTACAGCTTAGAGTCCCCAACTTAGTGAACAGCTCTGTAGGGCTGGCCCCACTGGTTACCAGAGGCAAGACATCTAACTGCCTCCCTTATCAACTCAGTTCTGTTTCCTCCTGTCTTTGAGCCATCCTAGCATGGGGCTCAGGGGAGTTCACGGTGTTTTCCACCATTGACGGCACTCTCCAGCACCCTCTCCTCCTGCCGTGATTTCACACCAATTTCAAACAGGTTCCTGGCTGGGTGGGTGTGGAGGTCAATGGGGAAGCAAGAAGTTCTCCTGTGGGTCTGATCCCACTTCACCCGCTGGCCTGGTGGGCCGGTGCCCTCCCATGCACCCTATTGTTTCTTTTGCACTCTCCAGAGAACGCAATCTTATCTCCCGATCACCTTATTTTTCCTTTCTTGAGAGTCCCGCACTGAACCTCTGCAGATTCTTGATGCTGTCCTTGTAGTGGGGAGATCCACTCGCGTGTAGGAGAACCAAGATCTGTCTCCTTCTCTGGGAGCAGGAGTCCGGGGGATTACCTTTACTCCACCATTTTCCAAAGTCCACAGAATCTTTAAATGACTGAAAAATCAGACACACAAAATTTATAAGTTTAGAGAACATTTGAATAATAATAATTAGGTTGCTTACAAATTGTGATTTAAACAAATAGAAATTTACTTTTTCTTACACGAAGTCTAGATGTTTAAGATTAGTCTAATAGCTCAATTATGTCTTTCCAGAATCAAGGTTTTCTCTTTCTTCTCCTTTATCCTTGGCTTTTTGACTCTCCTATTAATGGTCACCAAATGGGTTCTGTGCTTTCAGTGAGCCTATTCCTGTTCCAAGCAGACATAATGGCAAGATTAAAGGCTACTACAGCCATATGTGTAAAGCAAAGACTTTATCACACATCTCCCAGCAGACTAGAGCATCACATGGCCAGGGAAATTGATGATTTAACTTTCCAGTATCTATAATGTCTACCTCACATGCAAATTCACAGGTGGATACTGATTCTTTTACTTGACTTGCAAATGTTCAAGCATCTATAGAACACCATAATAATTACCTATATACCAGACCTGTGCTTTCCATAGTGAAATATATTTTTAAAAGGAAGCAACCAAAACAAACATAACTTAAAAAGAAAGAAAAAATCTATATTTGAAAGTAACTGTGGTTCAAAAAAAATCTGAAGTAGCATAGTGTGGTGTTTTGTCTAGCTCCTGTCTATATAAGGATTTTTTTTTGAAATAATAGAAAAAGTTTTTAGAAAATTGCCATTTTAAAGTTGTAGGCAGTAATTCTCCAAATAGTGACTTAAATTCACTTCTGTGAAAGCATTCTGAAAGAATTCTCCACCTACACAGATATAGAAAAAAGGAAGTATCTATTGTTCTTGAATAAAACACGAAGTGACCATTTTCCTAAAATTCAAAGTTAAGTGTTCCAGTTTGATAACATAAATTGCTTTGAGAGGCCAACTGGCCAAAGCAGTAACTGACTTCCTGGGAAGTTCCTGGCAATGGAACTTAATACCTGTTCATTAGAATCTGTTCTGTGGATACCTAAGCAAACCTCGTTAATACTCAGGGACATATTTCTTCAAACTAGTAAATGAGAAGTCAAGTAAATTTTATTTTAGAATTAAAAAAAAAACATAAAATGATTTTTCACTCAGAGGCAAGTGAGGTGTGATTTTCCTGTTCAATCAATAGGTTAAGCTATACACATACAAGAAATTGTATTATTTTAAGACAAGACCTTTATTTCTTTTGTACATACCTATAATTCTAGTGCTTAAAACAGTACTGATCAAACTAGCACAGTATGCATGCTTAATTTTTAAGTTAATAAATGAAAGATGAACAACTAAATAAAAAATGAAGTGGAGAAGATTAATGGTGTGCAGCCAAAGCTACAATTAGTAGAAAAATTCATAATTTTAAAATCTATAATTATATTTTAAAAATTGAAATTCAATGAACTGAGCAGTCTACTTAAATATTAGAACAGAATATAATCTTAAATGAAGTATAAAATGCAAAAATACATGTAGAATGATATTCTAATCACCTAAAAATTAATCATAAATATAGATATAACAAATAAATAGTTCAGGATTGGCTAGTTTGGGTAATTAAGGCAGGCTCTAAGCTATAGGGATGTCCTAAATGCCTGGTATCTAGCCCTGCGATGATTAAGACAGGGGAATATTGCCTCCTCGATGTATGAGCCAGACAGTGGAAGTGTGACTCTGAATTGGTTAGTTTACATATCAAACCCATTTTTCTCATTGAGCCCTTTGCTATCCCTAAGTACTTACTAGCCCCAGGAATGGCAGTCCTTACCCAAAAAGTTTTTAAAATATCAAAACATCATAATATGCAGAAAATTAAAAAATTATATGAACCATACAAAAGTACCTTTGACACCTCTGCTTGCCATGCATTTGCCATCATCCCACAGGCCAAGGCAAGTCATCTGACCGTATCCATACATGATGAGGCTGTGGTCAAGTTATGGTTCTATAATACTCCAACAGGGTATTGGAGAATCTAGTGCACATGGCAACTCATGCTCAAGCCATTTCCTAAAATCACTATAACTATATATAGTTTCCTAACATCACTATAACTAAAACATAGTGATGTGATGACATATAAGTATTAATAGCAAATAATTATTTTACATTGTAAAATGTTTAAAATGTTCTAATCACCAAGTATAGGGTTTTAATACAGTAATTAACAGATGTTCCCCAAGCAGTAGCATCTTCTATGTTTATCATCTTTCTCAATCTGTTTATTTCTCTGTGATGTTCTTCAATGCTATCACAAAATATATGCAAGAATAAAAGGTAAATATGAAAGCCACACACTCAGGACAGACATTAGTGACATGGAATTGTTCACATCAAAAAGACTCTGGGCTACATCTCTTATGGGCAGCAATCTCCAAGGAGCACATATCCTTTGTGACATTTGGCACACTTTTCAGTTTGTATAAAGGTGACTCTGTCATTCTAGTAGTTGTATTTGGATTGTAACTCAAGAATTTTCCTTCAAGTTATGTTTTGTTTTTTTTTTAAAGTTTCATTGAACTTTGGGGACATAAATATACTGTATTTCTTGGTCTTATAAAAACATTGGCTGAAAACATTATATAAAGAAATATATAGGTTCAATGAAGTTAGGACATTAAAAACTATGAGTCCTCCCTCTAGGAGAATGTTAATCAGGTAGATATTCTCAGAGTTTTCCTGTCTATGTCAAGGTCCAGGATTTAAAGTGACATGCATGTTCAAGGAAATTAAAATACCATAATCTTTTAGAACTAGGTGGGATCAAATATAAAATGCATTATAACTTTGTACACCAATGGAATAGGAAAAACATTGGAATTATATCACTCTGAGATTCATCACGATATTGGGGATGTTAAAAGGTGAAAAAATACATGTCTTAGAATCTTTAAGGTTTGACTGGATCACATAATATGAAAAAGAGTGAAAAGAGATAATCCTGCAGA
Source organism: Microcebus murinus (assembly GCF_040939455.1). Classification (NCBI taxonomy): domain Eukaryota; kingdom Metazoa; phylum Chordata; class Mammalia; order Primates; family Cheirogaleidae; genus Microcebus; species Microcebus murinus. The sequence goes on from NC_134116.1 coordinate 55,492,256, forward strand.
CTTAGCAGGGCATTATGTTGGGCATTACAAGCCAAAAGCACAAACTATAATCTGCACTTTAAAATCAAGGGTGATAAAAAGCCATTGGGCAGTGTTAAGTGGAAAGTGACCTGATCGAGTTTCATATTAGAAAACAGAATCTTATAGCAGTACTGAAAAAGGAGTAGAACTCAGGAAAGGATACATGGTCAAAACAGAAGGGATAGTTCACATTGATAAAACTACGGGAGTAATCCAAGTGAGGAACAATGGCCTGAACTAGGGTCATGGCAGTGGATTGGAGAAGAGTGAATGGATATCAAGATCACACTGGAGTCAGAGCCACATGCTGAGACCAACCATCCATCCATTTTTTTATTCATTCAATAAAACTTTTTTTATGACAGTCCAGGTATTAAAGATACAGAAATAAAAGGTGTAATATTATTCTTAGAGGAGCTCTTGGTCTGGTGAACCAAACCTAGATCGACTGACTTATTTCAGTTTCATATTGTGATGTTATATTGTTGAAGGCAAACTGACTGGGATCTTGACACCCTGTAGGGTAAAAATTATGCCCTAAAAACCTTTATACCTTTCTCTCAAGTAGTCCTTCCTAGAGCTGTCACTGTCTCCTATCTCTTCTTGGGAAAGGAATAGAGTGAAAGATAAGGCTGTGATCTCTATAGTGACTCTTCCAGTAATGGACTGAGCAGATAAGTAGAAGATTCAACACAGCCTCACCCAGTTCTGGCCCCAACACTAGCATTAGCATTTGAAGTCTGTATTCGCTTTGTACCTTCTCTTCATTTTTTAACCGTCACCACTACAGTCATTGCTATATTAGCAGTAGAAGTAAATGGTGGCTTAGATTTAAATGATGATGCTAGGTTGTGGAAATTCTGACAAAAAATTACATCTCTTATGTGATTAAAATACTCAGCTGATTTCAACAGCTATTTTTTTTCTAGATGGGATAGAAGGTGGAGTTCAGTTAGTTTATTATAAAATCTTGCTATTCAAGATGAAGGGAATAAAACAATTTGTTATTACTTCCTACTGCTTCTTCCTGAGGTGTCTGAAGTTAAAGGCAGAAGAGAAGCAGCTATAGGAAAACCAGCAGCCATCTCTTCTTTAAAAAAATGTGAACATCCCCCAAATAAGTACACCATTAGCTGCATATTCCACAAAAGCAACGACTAATCCACCTGTTCCAAAGCAGCTGAATTTACAGTTTCAGGCCTGCAAAGCTAAAAGATGAGAGGAAAAAATGACAAAGAGAATAGAAAGAAATTAATAAGAGAATAAAAGCAAAATTCTCATATGGTAAGACTCCCTGCTTTGTATATCTGTAGGCAGGAAAATACTGTGATTAATATAATTTGATTCATCAGGGATTCTTTGAGCACTTAGCAGTACACCTAGCACTATCTAATTTCCACTGAGGGCAAGAGGATTGTGGACCATTTAAGAAATAAAGCCATACTGTGCCAACCTGCCACAGGATTACTGCAGAGCCCACACATTATTTTCTCATATAAAACAATTGCATGGTAGTTGAGTCGGTGATATTATCTACCTTCAAAACATTCTGCCTTATTGAGCAAATGCCACTCAAGATCAATGAGGTAGGAGGTATAGGTATAGCAAACTCTGGTATATCACCCACTAAATACCATAGGAATGAATTTTTTTTTTAAATGAAAGAATCAAAAGAAGAAACGTAATACACATTTACTGTGTGACAGAAGCACTCCAAGAAATGTATGTGTATATATCATACAATTCTCACAATGGCTCTATTAAATGAGCAAAACTTTGGAGGAAACTAAGAGAGAGAAAGGTCAAACAGCTTTCTTGGGTTATATAACTTGAAATCAAAAAGTAATCGCATGTACCTTCCACACTACAAAACTGCCCTTCTCCATCATTTAAGTCAAGAAAGCGTTGAAAGACACTTTGAAATTGATAATGCATGTTTGTCCACTATCAAGCTTGAGATTGTATTTTAGGTCAGACACCTCTGTGTAGAGTCCTGTGAGGCAGAGATTGTTATGATTTCCTTAATTAATTTATTTATTCTTTATCAGATCTTAGTTGATTTACCTACTGCATGACAGACACTTTTCCAGAGTGTGGATGAAAGCAGTAAGCACTAAGGTTTCTTGCATTATGGCAGCAACATTCCAGTGGAGTTTTGGAAAATCAATACAAAAAATAAATGTATGCTATTCTGATCACTTGGGAGAACAGGACATGAGAATAGATTGAAAGTGGTTAAAGGAATGAAAAGTTGTTTTAGGACAGGTAATACATGAAGGCTGCTCTCTGGAGGTGACATCTGCAGTGTCCTGAGTTAAGAGAAGCCATGAGCTATGCAAACATCTGGAGGATAAGCATTTTAGGCCAAGGAGGAGTATGTGCATTGGCCACAATGCCGGAGTGTGTTTGATGTTCAAGGAACAGTGTAGCTGGAGAGAGGTGAGAAAGAGTATGAGTAGTAGAAGATGTTCTGGAGGTTATGGGTGTAGAATGTTAGAGGCTGGGAAGGGATTCACACTTTAGGTGTTACAGAAAACTATTGGAGGGATTTGGGTGGGGCTAGGATCATGTTTAATATGATAATTCTGGCTGCTGTATGGATAATGAGCGGTAGCAAGTCCAATAGAATGAAGGAGGACAATAAGGAGATTATTGCAAAATTCCAAGCATTGACAGTCGTGGCTGATGATGGTCTGGTCTAGAGTGGTGAAGATGAATGCTATGAGAAGTGCTGAGATGTAGAATATATTTTAAACATAAAGCTGGTAAGATTTGGGGTACAAGAAAAGGGAAGGAGTCAGGAATGAATCCATTGTTTTTGCCTGAGCAATTCAGTAAGTTGTGATGTTATATCCTGAAATGAGAGACACTTGGGGAGATGCAGATTTGTGTTTGTGCATCACTGTGTGTGCTGTGTGTAGGTGTGTACATGCATGTGCATACATGAGTAGATATATCTGTGGAATCAAGTGCTATGTTTTGAACATATTTTTGACCCTATTAGTTTCTCAGAATGGAAGCTCCATGACAGCAAGGACTCTGTCTTGCTCATTGTTATACCATGTAGAACAATGCCTGCCTGAGAATTATTAGCCAGCGAAAAAATGTTTGTTGTATGAGAGAATAAATAAATGTATGAATAAAAATTGAGATGTTGTAGGCAATTAGATCTAAAAATATGAAATTCATAGGTTATTTGCATAGGGTTGCTATAAAATCACAATACTAAATGAGATCATTTTGGAAGTCTATATGGACAGAGAAAATACTCTAAGGGTTTAATCCTGGGGCACTCAATTGAATATTTTAGTAGAAATCAGTATAATATACACCAAAGAAACTGAAAAGTTTCTGTCATTAAAATGAATAGAAAAATTTCAGAACACAAGTGAATAAAGTATCTCAGCTGAGAATGGACTTCTTATTTGAAAATGTGGAAGTCATTTTAATTTTAAAAATATTCTTGTCTAGATATAACAAGAAAAACATTATCTATTTCATAATATAAAATACTATGTTGAAGTTACAAGTCTAGAAACTTATGATTATTTTTTATTTACAGTATAAAATATATCTAGCCCACTTAACTGCAGGCTCTTGAAAAAGCACTGAATAGAAAACAATTTGATACTGCCTCTATTTCTCTGAAGAGCACATGTCAGTTTATTAGATTATCTAGTATTGGTAAGTATAGATGAAGTTGATCATATACATTTTGTAAAACTGAAATATTTGAAAGTGAAAGGGGCACAGTTTCTAGCTATGCTAGGTCAGTAGGCATTGTTCTTTATTTTCCCAGGCAAATCAGGATGTAGGGTCACCCTGTCCATGTGAGTCCATGGACAATACATAGAGTCATGATCCAAAAAAAAAAAAAAGAAAGAAAGAAGGATGGGGCATTTCAGTGGGGAGTAGGGGAAGAAGTAAAAATCCTGAGTGGTCTGAAGTTAACAGAAGGCATTCAATAAGGAGGCAACAAGGTTGAGGAAAATAGAAGGAGATTCAAGGATCTGAAAGACAGGTCTGGTATGATTAAGTATCAAAAGGAGGAAAGAAGGGTGTTCACTGAAATGGCAATGAAAAATTGCTCACAAATGTTAGTGTGTTTAAAATTAAATAATATTAGATTAATGAAAACAAACAATAACCTCTTTTCAGGTCTGCCATAGCTGGTTTCTTTTTCTGATCTTTTTCTGTTTATCTCTTACCTTCAAGAAATTTTACATTCAAGAAATGTTACAAACTGGCTTATTTTTCAGAACACTGGACAAGGAGTCTAAATACCTATTTTCTAAGTCCAGCTGTGGGATGAATTACTTATGTGATTTTAAGAAAATCATTTCATATCTCAAATTTTTAATCCTTCCTGTCCAAACCTCAAAGTAAATAATCATCATGATATATATCATAGGATTATAGCAAGGATCTGGTGACATTATTTATATAAACTTTATTGTTTATAAAGCCCTCTAACATTGTCACCTTTTGTTTATTCTAAAATGAATGACTTATTTTGATATTTCCCAGGCAAAAGACTAAAGGCAGCACTTGGAAATCAGTTATGCATGCTTCTGGCTGTACACATTTCTAATAATCTGTAAGACCAATCTAGAGATTGAATCCTCCTGTGGCTACACTTTTATGCAATGGGCACTTTCAGAATTTAGTGATTGAGTTTCCATTTGAATGCAGAATCCTACTCTGCTTACGGATGTTAGAATTAGAAAATATAAACATGTTGTTTAATAATGCCCCTCCTAGTAGGGTGGTGGTACTTTCTGTTCCTTATGCCTGTAATATTATTTTTCTTTTATTTCTGTTAATAACTAGTGCACTCTTATTGAAGCTTCAAAGCTCATCTAACACATTACCTTCTATCTATCAAGACCTACCTTAGGAGCACGTGCAAAGGCACAGTGAGATTTGGGGGTGGGTCCAGCCAGGATCTCAAAGATACTCTTTTTACCTAAAAGTGTGGGCACAGTTTTAGAACATTGTGGAAGAGATGATGCAAGCATGCTATATTGCATCTGGGCACCTTTTATCCTTGCCATATGAGTTATCTTGTGTCTGCAGAAGTCAGAACACCTGGGTTCTGGTCTTTGCACCACAACCTGCTAGCTGTGTGGTAATTCACCTGTCACCGTAACAAAATGAAGATAATGCCCTATATCCTCTGTCACAAAATGAATGTCAGAATCTCTGCTCACTTCAAAATTGTCTAAATCACATTCAATTGAAATACTTTATAGATTCTTCTTGATTGCCAACTTTTATCAAATGCCTTATACATTAAAATTATTCTTTTATTATTATCATTTCATTTAATCTTTTGGGAAACTTTAGAAATCAAGTAGCTTATGATTTGCTTAGAAAATGCAATCAGAAAACATTTTTTTTGAAAACTGTCACAAAAAATCATTAAAAAACCATTGGCACATATCCATTAGAAAATCCACTTTCTACAAAGTCTTTCTCTGCAAGAAGCCAACAGAGAGAGAGTAAATAGCAGATGTATGAATTTTTACAACAAGAATGGTGGCAGCTGAGCCAGGCTATATATTTCATTTAGAGACCCATGGCTGAGAGAGAGGCCAAATGGGAAAAAAGATAGACCTCTACTGAATATAGACAGGTTGGCATAAAGGTGAAGTTAAATTATGAGAAGTAGTTATGGAGTGAGCTATTTGCCTATTTTTTATGAGCGTGCTGAAAGCATGTTGTAAATAAGTAGAGTGCCCAAGCTCAAGATGTCTTTATGAATCTTGAGAGCCCTTAAGCATCAGATTGGATGTGCAAAGACGGTTTAGAGGAGTAGTGAATGGGCAAAGTGGAGTCAAAGTGCAAAATATCATGTTTAATGCATTCTGTAAAGACAGACATTTTTATGCCAGCTGGTTGGATGCAGACATTAACAAATGGTGAGCAGAATACAAAGGAAGAAGAACTCTGTCTAAAACAAAAGCTCTCTCCCAAAAGCACAAATAAAGAGGCAGAGGTGAGGGGCTTTGGGAAACACAGAAAAGAACACTACAGATTTGGGATTAGAAGTTAAGAGGTAAGAAGTGTGTCCTCAGGCACCTGTGGAAAAGACAAATAGTCAGGGATGAATCTAAACAGAAAGATGAATTAGTGAAAGAAGACTGGCTTTGTGGGCTATAAATAAGAAAGTTTTACTAAAACACATTTGTTCTTTGTCTCTTTTCCTGAAGAAAAATTCAGACAGAGAAGACAAAAATAGAGAATGCTAGCCTCAGGAAGAATGTCTTTTTTCTTTTTTTTTTCTTTAAGTAAAAATGCTTACATGTAAGAGTAGGAAAAAAGGGACTTAATGTTACCGGGCCACTGTCTTTACTCTAGAAGATGCTAAGTTGCTTACAATTATTTCTGAGATTCCATTTAGCTCCTGAGGTCTATCATTTTAATTGCTAAAAGAAGAAACTTAGAGAAATTGGCCATTAGAGGAAAGTGTGAAAAGCACTTATATTCCATTCATATTAGGGGGGCAAGGTATTTTTAGTTGCCGTTTGTTTGTTTTTAACACTGTTTACCATGCGGGCTCTGTCAGCTTTTTTCTGAAGGCGTTCAGTGAGTGAAAAATTGATGTCCTAACTCATTGAGGATTACTCTATCTATATAGCTTTAAATGGGTTTAGTGTGGTTTTCCAAGCCAATTACTTAAATTAGGGGGCCCTGTATATTATTTTCTTTCTGAAGTAACTGTGCTAGTTGGGGAAATGGCATTCTCCAATGTGGAGAGCTCTGACTCCTGGGCCAGAGGAGCATGTGAACAGCTCTCCTGCTCTGACGACCCACCAAATCCTTCCCAGCACTGCCCGTCACGCACCTCCAGGAAGCTGGGTCTTCTGTATTCACCCCAAAGATATCTGACCTAGTTTCCAAGCTTCTCCTCTCTGACTAGCCCAGTCTGTCTCTCTCCCAGAGGTCTTTATGGCTCTGGGACTGTTTGTCTCACTCTTCCACCTACTTGCTGCCCTCCATTAATTGACTTCCCTTGAAGTATTTTATATGGGTAAGGGTTCCTGGGCTTGGGATATAATCAAAATCATATTGGGATCCTGTTAAAATACAGATTCCCAAGTCTCATCCTGTAATGATTAACTCAACGTGTGAAGTTGGGGAGGAATTGGGAAACTGCATATTTAACGTACTTGATTGTGTAGAAGAGGAAAGATATATTTTTCTCCTTCCATCTTAGGTTTATGGCTAAGGACCCTACCTATAACAGAAGTCAGATTAACAAGAGAAAAGGATTCTTTTCTTTTTTTTTTTCTTTCTTTCTTCTCCTCTGTGTTGCCTGGGCTTCATTGCAGTGGCATCATTATAGCTCATTGCAATTGCAAACTCCTGGTCTCAAGTGATCCTACCACCTCAGCCTCTCTAGTAACTATGACTAGGGGCATGTGCCACCAGGCCCAGCCAATTTCTTTCTTTCTTTCTTTCTTTCTTTCTTTCTTTCTTTCTTTCTTTCTTTCTTTCTTTCTTTCTTTCTTTCTTTCTTTCTTTCTTTCTTTCTTTCTTTCTTTCTCTCTCTCTCTCTCTCTCTCTCTCTCTCTCTCTCTCTCTCTCTCTCTTTCTTTCTTTTTCTTTCTTTTTTTTAGAGACTGGGGATCATTATGTTGTTCAGGCTAGTCTCAAACTCCTGGCCTTAAGCCATCCTCCCACCTCAGCCTCCTAAAGTGCTAGGATTACAGGTGTAAGCCACAGTCCATGACCACACATTTCTTTAAGGTAAACTTTATGGTACATGAGAGCCTTCACAAAGAAATGAGGTCCCCAAGAAATGGTTAAACTTGTGTATTTTTATGCCAGGTTTGATGAAGAGTAGACATTTTTGGAGAAATATGCCAGGATCAAGGGTAGGATCCAATGGTAATAAACTGGGAGAAACTTAGCGAGTCTGATTTGTTCAGATTCTTCTCTATGATTCTTCATCTTCAGAGATAAGATGCTTTATACCATTTTCTCTGAGTATAAAAAGGGCACTTCTCATATGAGGATCTTATGACCTGCTTCAGGGAGGAAGAGCAGAGGAAAGTAAGAGTAACCTTCCAGCTTTTGCTGTTTTCTCAAATGCCAAGTTGCCTTATTTTTGTGTTGCATGTCCTAAACCGCATCAATGGTACTTCTCATCTCTCCCTGGAGTTAATTGTTATCAAGCCTTTCTGAGTCCAAGGAACAAATAGGCTTAATATCTAGATACTAAAAAAATACTTATTCTAAATCTCAATTTACTCATAGTTAAATGACAGCATATTGCCTGGCATTTGGTATGCTTCCCCCCAAAATTTTTTTATTTCATTTTATTATTGTTATTCTTTTATTTCTAGAATATTCACTTTATTTTAGATATCAACTTAGTTATCATTTTTCTTTCCAAGGAACAGCTGAGAGAATTTTTATGAAACCAAGATAATATTATAATAGCACAATTACCTTGAAACAACATGGGTTTGAACCATACAAGTCCACTTGTAAGTATATTTTCTTTCACTTCTGTCATCCCAGAGACAGCAAGACCAACATCTCTTTTTCCTCCTCCTTTCTGATTTTCAATGTGAAGATGACAAGGGTGAAAACCTTTATGATGATCTGCTTCCACTTATTGAATAGCAAATATATTTTCCTTATTATTTTCTTAATAACACTTTCTTTTCTTTAGCTAACTTTATTATAAGAATACATTATTTAGCACATTTATAAGTATGTGTTAATCGACTGTTTATGTTATTTGTAAGGCTTTTGGACAAAAGTAGGCTATCAGTAGTTAAGTTTTGAGGGTGTCCAAAGTTATATGGAGATTGTTGACTGTATATGGAAGTCAGCTACCTTAACCCCCATGTTGTACAGGGTTAACTGTAGTAGTAATATTAGGTAACATTTACTGAGATAATTATGTGCTAGACAGTCTTCAAACAACTTTACATTTAATCTTTACTATGGTCCTTTAAGGAAAGTACTATTATTATCTTCATTTTATAGATGGTATAACTGAAACAGCCCATTCTCTCCAGGGTTTTAATGTAGACCTGAGACTCAAACCTAGGGCAGCTGACACTTCTCTACTGAAGTGAGGTTCATCGCCATAGAAAAATCAAGCATAGACCTTTCACAAAGTGTTAGCTAAGTGCCAACTCATTACTTAGCAAGTCTCAGGAGAGTGGCCCTACTAAAACTTACCAATAGCTGTTGTACACAAACATATCTGTAGTATAAATGAAAGCAAATGCAATGTAGAGGTTGAATTGGCTTCACCAAACCACAGTGAGATTAGGTAATTCTACTGGGCAGTATGGACTAATATCTGAGAGTATAGAACTGGAATCAAGATTATCTAGATCTTAGTCTTGGCTCTGTTTATTACCATAAATGTGACATAGATCCAGCTGCTTAATTCAATGTGACTTAATCTCTAAGAGGCTCAGTTGCCTTTTTCAAAAGGGAGATAATGATATATGCCTCATAATGTTTTTGTGAAAGTATATGCAAAGTGCTTAGTAAGTTCTCAATAAATGGAAGCCATTATCATTATCATTATTATGCAACCTGGAGGGCCCAGAAGAACTTTTAAGGTGACACTAGCTGCTAATGACACTACAGAGAGAAACAAAGAAGAACTTTTCTTTATTTATGCATATCAAACTTAAACATGTTAATAAGGAGGCAGCAGGACAGCAAAAGAGAAAATGAAAGACAGCAATGTATTTATAATAAAGAAATCTCATTACCATGTACATGTATTTAGGGATTTTGCATATTTATTTCAAAGTAAAAAGGGTTTGTTATTGAAAATGTTATTAAGCATTTAGAGGAGGAAACATAATGCCCAGTGGAAGCCTTTTAACAGCGCAATTATATCTAAGTAGTAATCACTTGTTTCAATTATATTAACCTTAATTTTATAGTTTAACATGTCTTCAGTCTAAAGAAGGTATGAATAAGTATTTTTAACAAAATATTTTTCATGTTATTTTAATTCCTTATTGGGGTTTTACTCTTTGATGAGAGGAGCTTGATGTTCAGTGCTATTTGACATACAACACATTAACTGATCATGGAAATCCTGCTGAAAAATATTTTAAAAGCCAACTGCAAATAAAATATATAAATATGAATTAAACACCATTAATCATTTAAATTTAATTTATAATTTTTTTTTTAAACTTTAACAGTAAAATGCTGCCCTGACAGAAGCCATTAGGGGTGTCAGGAAAATGATCTCTTTGGGTAGCAGATCTAATAACTAGAAAGGACTTGTTTTCCTGGGACCAGAAGTGTATTTAAATCTCAAAAAATGGACATTTCAGAACAACCTTCCTATAACAATTAGTGTGAGTTAATAAATGACTATTATATTAATTATTAAAATTATTAAAGTAGGAACTTAGATTTCCATTTCACATTTACATATAGATTTTTCCTATTAATGGATTCCAGTTCAAATAAAAAAGAAACCGTAGGGGACAGTGGGGGGAAATTGTTGCTCTCTGGAGTTTGATCCCAGTGTGTTGACAGATTTTGATTCTATGTCAAGTGGTATGGCTTTTTATGGTAATACTGGTAGAGGGTACTCAAGGATTGGAGTCATTCCTTTGTTCCATAAATGCCTACTCTGTGGAAGCCACTGTGGTCTAAATTCAAATATAGAGAAAAATAAACATTCACTCCTTTATTCTTTGCCTGCTATAAATTCAGGCCTTGAGAATAAAATACTGATCAAAATATTCACAGTTTCTGTTCTCCTAAAGCTTACTTGTAACATATTAAGCAAGAAAGCACACAGAGAAATATAAATTTGCATGTTTTTGAAGGAAAATTATATGGTGTTTAACAGTTATATCCTGGAAGATTTAATCTGTGATAGAAGCTTGGGGGTACTCCCCTAAGAAGTGACACTTGAGCTGGTCTGTAGGAGGATGTACCTGGTGAATATCAGCAAGAAAATATTCAAGGCAGTGGAAACAACACAGTCAAAGGACCTATGGAGGGAGAAAACATGGCAAATGCAAGGGCAGAACAAGATCAAGGTGGCTGGAAGCAGAAAGCAGAAGGAAGAATGTTTTTTATAAATCTGGGCAGAATGGAGTAGGGAAAATATACAGGGAATGGTAGAGCCAGAGGAGACCCTTAAATGGTTTTATAAGGTCATTAAAATGTTCACTTTTAATGTCCAATTTTAATGAAATGTCCAATTTTGAATCTAAAGTGGAGTTTATGATATCTCAAATAAGAGCAGTAAAATTAATCAAAGTATGCACCTAAATTACCAATACAGTTTTGCCATCTTAACAGTAGTTTGTTTATGCAAGCAGTGAAGAAGCCTGGATAGACAGTGGTGATAAAATCACAAAAGGCGTTTTCCACAGCTTGTTTAGAATTGAATATTTTTCCTTGCAAGAAGTGGTCCAAAGCCTGGAAGTTGTGGTAGTCAGTTGGTGCAAAGTCTGGTGAATATAGTGGATGACAAGTATTTCAAAGTCCAACTTCTCTAGCTTGAGCGTCTTTGTTTGTGTGACATGTGGGTGAGTGTTGTCTTACAAGAGGATTGCCCTGTTTTTATTGACCAGCCTTGGCTGCTTCATTGCAAGCATCCTCATCATTTCATCCAACTGCAGACACCCACTGTAATTGATTGACCCGGTTTCATGAAGCTGTAGTGTATAATACCATTGCTGTACCACCAAAGACATAACATTAGCTTTTTAAAATTGAATATTCAGTTTTAGATTGTGTTTTGGCACTTCATCTTTCTCCAACCATTGTGCCAAACACTTGTGATTGTCAAAAAAGAATCCATTTTTCATCAAACATAGCAATACAGTATAGAAATGGTTTGACTTTATATCATGACAGCAACGAAAGGCAAGCTTCAAGAGATTTCTCTTCTGGTGCTCATTCAATTCATGATGACGCCACCTATCTAGCTTCTTTAACTTGTTGATTTGTTTCCAGTAGTCCAATATTGTTGGATTGTAATGCCAAACCTTGCTGCTAATTCATGCATAGGTTGAGATGGATTTGCTTCTACTACAGCTTTCAGCTCATCATTATCCATCTTGGTCTCAGATTGCCCACATGGTTCATTTTCAAGATTAAAATCACTAGAATGGAACTTCTCAAACCATCGACGTCCTGTGTGTTCATTAGCCACATCCTCCCCAAACACTTTGTTGCTATTCCGAGCTGTCTGCACTGCATGGTTCCACGACGGAACTCATTCGAAAATAACACAAATTTTTTACTTTTCCATGGTTTCACAAAAATTGCTGTTAAAAAAATTTGACAGATAATCACAAGCCAAAATGTTTATCTGAAAGACTGAGGATGTACCTTCACAATAAAAATAAAACAAGAAGTGTCAAAGCAAAATGCCAGAGATATCAACTATCAAACTTAGTACTTAAGGAAATTGGACATTTCATAATCAATAACCAATACATAATTAAATGCCAAATGGCACTCATTTAATAGTATAATTGGAAGTGAATATAACCTCAGTTGCTGCTGAAAATGGGGCTTCTGACATGAACCTCTCTCCTTAGTTAGATGAACCTTGAATCATGAATTATTACCTCAAAGAAATGTGGATTTATGTCAGTGAGTTCAGCAGCACTAAGGCAGTGGGACAGTTGGAATCAAGATGGAAATTCTGAGACATGGTGATAGGTAAGCTATTGAAATCAGATTAATTCAACAAAAGAGACACAGCTTGAGTTGGCAGTGGGATGGAACAGAGACGGAGTTGGAGAGAAGTACAACATAGATGTGGGCAAACCAGGAGTAGATAATAGCTCGGACTTTGGGTCGGGGTTTAGAATCAGTGGTGCTGGATTATTCAATAACAGACTATACACAAGTTTCGGTGAGGAAAAATGACAGAGAAAGGAAACTATTTAATATTTGCTGCTACAAAAACAGCAGTGGCACAGTGATCATCATGCATATAATCAAAATTTTATTGGATTTCCTTATAATTCCTTTTATGTTTAGTATTGTTTTCCTTATGAATTATATGTGTAGAGGGCACCATAATCTTTTTAATGCTCAGGTTGTCTAAAAGTTTTAGCCTGTACCTAGTTAGAACTACAGCACATGTTTTCAGAGCAGGGCTTTTGGAAGGTCAATGATGCAGAATTACTGAAAAAGAGCTAATTAAATCACTTTGGCAAAGGTCAGGACTTAGCATGGTACTTATTTGAGTTTTAGATGGAAACTGTACAGTACAGTTTTGGGGATTCGAGGGATGAGGGCAAATATATCCTTGCAAGAGTTTATGAAGACTATATTTGTCAATGTCAAGAACCGTTAAGGGTCCAGGAATTTACAATTCTTGCAATCTAACTAGTTAGCCTTTTGCAATTTTATGGATGCTGGCAAAAGACAAGGAGTCTCTTGGGTCAGAGACAATGGATTTAATTACTCACAGTAATAGCAATAGCCAGAGTATCGATATTTTCTTATGCCAGTTTATTGAGCCCCAGTTCCTACAAAGCTATGTGAAGATGGCTAGGTGATACTGTTGTCCGTTCTACATGTCACTACCTATTCATGCAGTAAGTTGAGTTATCACAATGAAAACATGAACTTTAGGAACCCAATAAATTTTAATGGGCAGTAACCATGCCTGACCATATTTTCTGGAAGGAAACACTATACCTATCTTCCAAGGCTGTTCACTATACAAACATAATTGAAAGGACAATCTGGAATGAAGGATTTCAGTACCTTTGCTCATAAAATTTGAAGAAATATGACAGACCTAAAGAGAATTGATTCCCGGCCATTAACCAATTCAACTCTTCACTTTTCTATTTAGGAAACTGATGTACTAAAAGATTAAGTGACACTTTAGGGAAATAGAGTCAGTTAATGTAAGACTGTGGGCCAGACCAAATGCTCATGTCTGAATAGCAAAGCCCACTATGTAACATCCAAGGTTCCCTAAGTTTCTCCCACATAATTCCTATGTCAGGGTGAATAATAAACAAAGGTTTAACTAACTTGAAAAGCAATGGAGAATGATACTGACCCTTTCAGGTTCCAGACTTACACTTTCAATAATTCTATTGTCTAGAGTATTTTGTGAGAGATTATTCAGACTGGATTGCATCTTCCCTAAAAGAAATGGATATATACAGATTTCACTCTATAAAAGCACAAGGTTGTTTATATAGCAACCATAATTTGTATAGTAACCTTAGGGACACTACTTGGTGCTACTATACCACTTAAAAGAGCACCTTAGAGGAAGGGCTCTGGAAATCAACGACAGTGAAGAAATAGCTGACAGGTGGTAGAAAGTGAGCATCCCGGCCGGGCACGGTGGCTCACACCTGTAATCCTAGCTCTCTGGGAGGCCGAGGCGGGCGGATTGCTCGAGGTCAGGAGTTCGAAACCAGCCTGAGTAAGAGCGAGATCCCGTCTCTACTATAAATAGAAAGAAATTAATTGGCCAACTAATATATATAGAAAAAAAATTAGCCGGGCATGGTGGCACATGCCTGTAGTCCCAGCTACTTGGGAGGCTGAGGCAGCAGGATTGCTTGAGCCCAGGAGTTTGAGGTTGCTGTGAGCTAGGCTGACGCCACGGCACTTACTCTAGCCTAGGCAACAAAGCGAGACTCTGTCTCAAAAAAAAAAAAAAAGAAAGTGAGCATCCCTTTAGGTCATACAAAGAATTTAGTGATCTTTGGTAATTAACTTATTGTCTCAATGTCAAACACTTTACCTGTAAAAGGAGAATATCATACCTCCCACAAATTGTTATAGTGAGAATTAAATAGAATGAATATGTCAATGCTCTATTTACAAAAATTCACCAGAAATTGTGCTTTGCTGGAAATTGTAAATAGTTGTATACTTCATTAAAGCTATTGTCAATGATAATCATGAGAATAGTGAGCTGATTAATGTGACAAAGTTGGCATATGTTTTTCTATAAGATAAAACTTCTGATTGCATGAATCTCAAAGAAAAATTTTAATTTAACCAAAAATAAAATAAAACAAAACATCCTGAGGTCATAGGAAGACAGTTTTTTAAAAAGTTGTATTGTTTATGACATAACTCATTTTTAGAGAAAAACAAGTGGATTTCAAAATAAGTAAGTTTTTGTTTTCTGTAGAATATGGGCATATTTTATTAACTTGTCACTAATTTGCAATTTCCTTAAGATGTTGAATTTATAATGGTGACTAAAGGTGTTTTCTTGCTTTCTTTAAAACTGCCATTTTTTTCTGCCATTTACCTCATATTTGCCAGTTTTGTTATTGTTCAGTAAGTCATGTATAAAAGGAGTGTGTTTGAAAATCCATTATATTTGTGAGAACCATGTTAAAGGTTTTCAGAAGTCAGGACTTATATTTAATTGATAAATGAGCATAAAATGGGAAAATTTTAACTATTATAATTTAGAAAAGGACTGTGTGTCTATGACAATGTGAGAAAATATATCTATCTTCCTGAAGCCCAGATTTTTCCTATTATTTTTACTAAAGACTCTTTAATTCTTTCAATCACATAGGTTTTGGCCTTATCTACAGCTCTTTATCCCACAGTTTCTTCCCTTTCCATATTACCAGGGAATCACATTCTTTCTATTATTCTGCGTTCAACCAACACTTACTAATATAGAAACTGGGTGCCAGAATGTTATGACAGTGTTGAGAAAGAAACAGTATCGTATTTGAGGCTCCTTCTTCCTTCTTACTAATGAGGTCTGGTCTTTATACTTTAATCCAGACCTCCTCTTTCTACTCTTGTCCATTCTATATGTCACTACCAAAGAACCATCCTAAAGCACATTTATGATCATAGTCAAACATCATGAAAGGATTCATACAATTTGCTAAATATATTCATGTATGTAAGCATAGAATTCAAAGACTTCAATGCCATGATATACTTTTGAAATTCTTATTCCATCATTTCCATAATATATCTTTATGCTGTAGTGTAACCTGACAACTTGACATTGCCTATACTTTCCCGTCTGAGATTCTATTCCCTTCCATGAAATGCTCCTCTACGTCATATCAAGCTGTCCAAATTCTGCCAATACTTTAGGATCAGCTCAGAGTCTTATTTTAATCTTCAATTATGTTCTCTCATTTCCTTGAAACTTTTCATAACACTTTTGTAACACATTGAATTCTGCCTTTAATTGTATTTACATGTGCTCTTGTTATATTCTATTATCCAGTGACTAACAAAAGATGTCCTGATTATTTAATGTTCCATTGATTCATGTTTTGTATAATAGCTATAAGAAGTTTCTTCATTAACTTTTCAACAGCATTTCTTTTCCCTTAAATTAGTCCTCCCAAGTTTTATGTTAGATTGCTCCCTTTGCTCACCTTTCTTTGTATATTTGTAATGTATTGTACATTGAAACGGGAATGAGTGCAGATTAGAAATTGTTCTGTAAGAAATACTGCTTAACCACCCTGAGTGTCTGAAGAATACATATTTATAAAAAATTAGAAAATAATATAAAATAGCAGAATCAATGGTAGGACATATTTCATGTGGGAACTGGGCACTAACCTTAAAGGGTTGGGTAGAGTCTGAACTGTAAAGAAAAAAAAATCACTGAGCATTAAATGAAAAATAGGTCATGATCAGTATTGGTAACAGTTCACATATAAGTTCTAAGACTATACTAAGAAAATTCAGAAAACTTTACCCTACAGAGAGAACTACAGCTAAACAGCACAGGTAAGTGATGGAAGACAAAAGAATCATGGTTGAGTCTTGAAGGAGGTTGGCAGAGATCCCTGAATACTTCAGCCTCACCCTGCTTGCTTGGTTAGTCATGTGCATGCACAAAATCATCTTTAAAATGCCCTGTACAACATCTCAAATATTAATTTAAGTGTAAGTATGTACATCAATTACAAATAACTTATAGCTATCACTAAGAATAGGTTTGAGAATAATTTCCAGTCTCTGCTTTTTAGGACATTGGTGAAAGCAATAACCAGGAATAACTTAGGAAAATCTCTGCCCTTTATTTTTTTTGTCAAGGTTTTCTTCTTATGTCCTTGAATACGTGTGATGTGCTGGTTCTATTCTGTGTCTCACATCATCGGCAGTTCACACTAATTTGTAGCAAATCTCGTGTGATATCAGAGAATTCACACATCCTCTCTCTGCATCCAACATAAGTCAGACTCAAAGTAAGAATTTCATTAATCTATGGTCTGCAAGAATTGCTTCTATACCTGTTTGCTAGTGCAAAAAATCCATGAAAGTACAGGAAATGATTCCTTTGGCCCAACAAGTAGTGTGTGTGTGTGTGTGTGTGTGTGTGTGTGTGTGTGTGTGTGTGTGTGTGTAGGAACTGCATGTTTGGAGGAGGTTTATATATCACAATTTTTGTTTGAAAACACCTTTTGTTCTGGATACCACCTGGTAATGTATCCCTCATGTGACTAAAGCCCTTTATTCCATGGTTATATCTTGTGACTTATGAGTGAATAAGCAAATCGAGGAGATGCATCTGTGGGCTAAATTGCCTATTTGCAGCTTCTTGATCTTTTGCTGTTTGTTCCATCACCATAACTTAAGGGTATGTATAACTAATCATTCTATGTGTAAATGAAGCCCCCTCAAATATCCATGTGTACATGGAATTATCCTTTCTTTTGTAATTGCTAAACTTGATATCCTCTCAGATTATAGCAATGCATGTGGATAGCAAAGGTGAAAAGAACTTCATGGAATAGTATTCTCCATCACTTTAAAAAATTTCACCCATGTTCAACATGCAGGAAGCTACAATGAAGAATGTAAACATGCTCAACATAGGAAACTGAGTCTGAGCTTTATATCTTTCACTTTATTATTTCCTACAATATTTTACACCCTCCTGTTCAAAGATTCAATTTTTTCAATCATCTTTGGCACTATTATATAAGTCCTTGGAACAGTACATTACCTTTTGCGTTATTTTTGACCTACTACCTTTTCTATATTAGGGTTCTGACAGAGTACTGAATAAGAGTTAAGAAAATGAAGGCTTTTTACCAATTCTAGTTAATTATTGATATTATTTAACTGTGTGCTACCTTAGACATGTTTGTAGGAGTCATAAACAGAACCTCTGTATTAAATATATTTTCACATTTCAAGTGATTCTTGGCATTTATGTCATTCGTGTTGTTTTTTTTCTCAACGTTTATACCATTTAATCCATCAGAGAAGAAGTAGTGGGTGGTTAATAACTTATTTACAGAAAAAGTGAGGCATATAAGAATTAATGGAAGATGCTTAACTGACATCACTAAACAGAACCTGACAAAACTTAACCAAATAGGTTTAGGAGTCATCAACTTCATGTAATGTTCTAGTTTATCATTCAATAAATCTAATTAATTTTGAACTCTTCAATGTTTTAAAACTTTCAAGTGGAAACTTTAACCAAAAAATTTGAGGCTGTATTTCATCTTATTTTATTTATTATCAAATATATTTTGTGCAATAAATCTGACATCTCTAGTAGCAGTTGGCTGGAAAAACCACATAGTTTATCATACAAACCAGGGCACTACTAGGATTGTGAGGGGAAACCATTAATATTGTGCTGGAATAACTAGTCTAAAATCAAAGTTCCCCAGTAAATCCACAATTTATGGACATCCTAAGGTGTGCCAACTAAACAGAGACAGGAGAAAGATCAGATTTCTTTCTTCTTCTGTGTGAAGATTTTTGTGTCATTCATCTGCCCCCTTTGATCTGTTACAGTAGAAAATACAATAAGAAAAAAGAGAAAAAGAGAATAGGGTTTGGAGACTAAGTACAGTCATACACTGCATAATCATGTTTTGGTCAATAATGGACCACATATATACAATGGTAGTTCCACAAGATTATAATGGAGCTGAAAAATTCCTGTGGCCTAGTGACATCATTACTGTTGGGATGTCAGGGAGCACACATTGCTCACGTTTGTCGTGATGCTGCACTGTCAGTTGAATAAAGTATAGCACATGCAATTATACGTAATAGTTGCTAATAATAATAATAAATGACTATTACTGGTTTATATATTTTATTTTACTTTTACATACATACTATAGTTTTTTTAATTTTTTAATTTTATTTTTTAAATATCAGAATATTGTGGAAGTACAAACATTTTGATTACATATAATGCCCTTGCCTCACCCAAGCCAGAGCTACAAATGTGCCCACCCCCATCCAGTGTGCTCCACATCTCCTATGGCTTGTGAGTTTACCCACCCACACCACCCCCTTCCCACCTGCCCAGGACCTGATGAATATTACTTTCATGTGAGCACCTAAGTGTTGATCAGTTAGTACCAATTTGATGGTAAGTACATGTGGTGCTTGCTTTTCCATTCTTGTGATATTTCATTTTGAAGGATGGGCTCCAGCTCTACTCACTATAATATAAGAGGTGCTAGCTCACCAGTCTTTTTTTTTGTGGATGAGTAGTATTCCATGGTTTGGTAGTATTCCACAGTATTCATATACCGCATTTTATTAATGTATTGATAAGTACATACAGTGTTTGTTTTTCCATTCTTTAGATAATTCACTTAAGATAATGGTCTCCAGTTCCATCAAAATTATTGCAAAAGGCCTTAAGTCATCCTTCTTTATGACTGAGTAGTATTCCCCAGTATACATTTACCACATTTTGTTAATTCATCATGAATTGATGGGCATTTGGGTTGATTCCATGTGTTTGCAATTTGGAATTCTGCTGTGATAAACATTTTAGTGCAGGTGTGTTTTTGATAAAATGAATTATTTTCCTTTGAGTAAATATCTAGTAGTGGGATTGATAGATCAAATGGTAGGTCTACTTTTAGTTCTTTGAGAAATCTCCATACTGTTTTCCATAGAGGTTGTACTAATTTGTAGTCCCATTAACAGCATATAAGTGTTCCTGCTCTGTATCCAAACAACCATTTATATTGTTTTTGGACTTTTTAATAAATGCCATTCTGACTGGGATAAGATGATATCTCATTATGGTTTTAATTTGCATTTACCTGATGATTAGTGATGAGCATTTTTTCATAAAATTATTGAACATTTGTCTATCTTCTTTAGAATTTTGCCCACTTTTTAATGGGGTTGTTCGATTTTTTTCTTGCTGATATGCTTGCTTGAGTATGCTGATATGTAGATTCTCATTATTAGCCCTTCACTGAATATAAAGGTTGCAATTTTTTTTCTTCCATTCTGTAGATTGTCTGTTAGCTCTTTTAATTATTTCCTAGGCCATGCAGAAGATTTTTAATTTAATCGAGTCCTATTTATTTATTTTGGTTGTTGCTGTGATTGTCTTTGAGGTCTTGTTCATAAATTCTTTGCCTAGGCTGATATCTAGAAGAGTTTTTCCTACATTTTCTAATAGAATTCTTATGGTTTCATGCCTTACAGTTAAGGACTTTATCCATCCCGAATTAATTTTTATAAGTGGTGAGAGATATAGATCCTTTTTCATTCTTTTACATGTGGCTATCCAATTTTCCCAGCACCATTTATTAAATAGGGCTGCTTTTCCCAGTGTGCATTGTTGTCTACTTTGTCAAAAATTCAATTGGCTGTATGTGGACGGTTTTATATCTCAGTTTTTTGTACCGTCCCACTGGTCTATGTCTCTATTTTTATGCTTATAGTATGCTGATTTAGTTATTATGGCCTTGTAGTATAGTTTGAAGTCTGGTAACGTGATGCCTTCCAATTTCTTCCTCTTGTTTAAGAATCCTTTGGCTATTCAGGCTCTTTTCATTTCCACATGAAGCCTAGAATTAATTTTTCCAGATCTTTGAAATATGGTGTTGGTATTTTGGTGGAGATTGCATTGAATCTGTAAATCCCTTTGGGGATTCCCATAGTATTCCCATAGTATTCAGTACAGTAATATGCTGTACAAGTTTGTACCCTTGGAGCAATAGGCTATACCATATGGCCTATACCAGGGTCCTCATACTTTTTAAACAGGGGGCCAGCTCATTGTCCCTGAGACCATTGGAGGGCCATTGGAGAGTGCGGCACACATTCCACACATTCACACTGTGGGCCTGGGATGAGTCGGCTGCTAAGCAGGACAGACAGTGGTGGCAAAAACACCAGGCTGGCCGGATAAATATGCTCAACGGGCCACATGTGGTCCGTGGGCTATAGTTTGAGGATGCCTGACCTATACCATGTAGGTTTTTGAAAGTATACTCAATGATGTTCTCATGATGAAATCCCCTAACAATGCATTTCTCAGACCATATTTCTGTACTTAAACAATGCTCGAATGTAATTTAGATTCAAATCTTTACTCTTCCAAATAGCAGCTGGGTAATATTGCTCAAGTTATCTCTCTTTCTATTCTCATTTTGGGATATAGTATATTGTCCATATAACATTCTACTGAAGTCATTTAATACAAAGACTGTACTCCCCTTGAACAGTGTTGTATAATACACTAGCTACTAGCTACATGTGGATTTTTTTAAAAAACTGTGGTATTTGTTGTTATAGTTTGGATACGGTTTATTTGGACCCACTAAGTCTCATGTTGAAATTCGATCCCCAGTGTTTGAGGTGGGGTCTGGCGCTGTTTGAGTCTTAGGGGTGCATCCTTATGAATGTCTTGGTGCCATTTCTGTAGGAGTGGGTGAGTTCTCACTCTAAGTTCCCTAAGAGAGCTGGTTCCTGGCACCTCCTCCTCCATCTCTCGGTGGTTCCTCTCTCACCATATGATTTCTGCACATACAGCCATCCTTTGTCTCCCATCCTTTGTCTCACCATGAACAGAAGCATCCTGAAGCCCTCACCAGAGGCAGCTGCTGGTGCCATGCTTATGTACAACCTGCAGAACCGTGAGTCAAATGAATGTATTTTCTTTATAAATTACCTAGCCTTGGAAATTCTTCTATAGCAGCACAGACTAAGACAAATATAAATGTGGAGCAGTTAATATTAAAGTTTAAAATTCAGTTTCTCAGTAGTACTAACTACATTCAAGTGTTGAATAGTCACATGCAGCTAATGGCTACTATATTAAGGAGTGCAGATTAGAGTTCCATCATTGCAAAAAGTTTTTTATACAACTCTATGATGATCAAAATTA